>NC_137771.1:132722460-135437460 GCF_963455305.1 Plecotus auritus | reverse complement strand
AAATCTAGTTTAGAACCTAGAGAAGTAAAGTAAAGTAGGAGAGAGATTCCATATTTATTTAATACTAGAGGCCCGGTGCACAAAATTCATGCACGGGGGGTGTGTGTCCCTCAGCCCAGCCTGCACTCTCTCCAATCTGGGACCCCTTGAGGGATGTCCCTCTCACAATCCAGGACTGCTGGCTCCCAACTGCTCGCCTGCCTGCCAGCCTGATCACCCCCTAACCACTCCCCTGCCAGCCTGATTGATGCCTAACTGCTCCCCTGCCAGCCTGATTGCCCCTAACTGCCCTCCCCTGCAGGCCTGATCACCCCTAACTGCCCTCCCCTGCAGGCCTGGTCCCCCCAACTGCTTTCCCCTATAGGCCTGGGTCCCTCCCAACTGCCCTTCCCTGCAGGCCTGGTCGCCCCCAACTTCCCTCCTCTGCCGGCCTGGTCACCCCTAACTGACCGCCCCTGCAGGCTTGATTGCCCTCAACTGCCCTCCCTTGCAGGCCTGTTCCCTCCCAATTGCCCTCCCCTGCTGGCCATCTCATGGTGGCCATCTTTGACCACATAGGGGCAGCCATCTTGTGTGTGGGAGTGATGGTCAATTTGCATATTACTCTTTTATTAGATAGGATGTGCTATATGCAATTTCATTTGATCTCTTAAAGGTATATTCATTCGATATTTTAAATGTATCCTTTAAACTAGGTTCACTTATATGCAGCATTTTCTTTTATTTAAATAGTAATGTCAGACAGTTGGTATATAGTTACTATGTGCCAGACCTAGTGCATTGTTTTGGAGGCACATTTTAAAGTGGATTTAATTTTTTTTTTTTTACAAGTCAAGGTATTAACACTCACCAAAATGGAGATGAATATTTTACACAGCCTCCCCATCCTATCATAAAGGTAATGTATCAGAATTAAACTTTCTAGAATGGTATACAAAGGAAGTTCAAATTATCTCAGATGTGTAAAATTCTTCTTGACCTCACCTTTCTGAAGTGGATACAAGTCCTAAAGACTGGTTTAAAACTTTAAAACATTATTTAAAGCACAAACATTCACTTTTGTTAATTCTCCTGGTTTAGCAAACTAGGCATAATAAATGCAACTTGTATGATGTATATTCATCTAGATCTCCTTAGCCTACTCAGGCAACTGAAATTTCTTTGAATTCTTGAATAATATAGAGGCAAAATCTAGTGTCCTTCTATGTCATAGCCATTCATTTGCAGTCACCTGGTGGTATTCAGTGGAAGAAATACCAGGAGTCTGATAAAAGGGTACTTAGAAGTCATAAAAACTGTAGTTTTTGTTCAGGTTTTGCCACTTCCTACCTCATGACCTTGAAAAATTCAACAATCTATTGAAGAGTTAAGAAGTTGACATTTATTGAAACCTTTTGTGTACCAGAAAGTATAACCTATCTCACAGAGTTTTTACTAAAGTAAATGAAATATTACAAATACAAAAACCTTATTGAAACATTATACAATGTAAGTTGTAATAATGATGATAATTATTTTTTAAATATATTTTATTGATTTTTTACAGAGAGGAAGGGAGAGGGATACAGAGTTAGAAATGTCGATGAGAGAGAAACATCAATCAGCTGCCTCTTGCACACTCCCCACTGGGTATGTGCCTGCAACCAAGGTACATGCCCTTGACCGGAATCGAACCCAGGACCCTTGAGTCTGCAGGCCAATGCTCTATCCACTGAGCAAACCAGTTAGGGCAATGATGATAATTATTATAAATACTATATTACTGGACCATCCAGGGCTATTGTGCAGATTACTTCATATGAAGATTGCGCCCAACTATATAATGAATAAATGAAATAAAAATATACTCTTAGAAATATATCTAGATATAAAGATGGATTGGATTAAGCAGTTACTAAAGTGTTTCCATTAAACGGATGAAAATAACATGCATCAAATACACATTTGTTTTGCATACAGTGCACTAGACTCTGCCCATAACGTGGAGCACACAATTTTAATGTGAAAAAGCTCATATGTAACCAGCTGATAAGTTTTGCAGTTTCTGCAGGCACACACATCTTCTATGCCAGTCTTTCCCCTACCATCCTCAATCAATTAATTCTGCCTGATAAGGAAAGTTAATGTCACTGTAGAGTAAACAGGCGTCTGTTAATAGATCTTTCCAGATATTTGGCATATGCAGAGGCGCTGATGGAGGCAGTGATGCTTAAGGCAGTATTTTGAATGACTCTAACAAAATGCAATATGTTTCAAACACTGTTAATATCTCCCTACAGTATAGTGTGATACTAATATGGAAATGGTTCTAAGAGATTAAAAATATGTGAGAGTAAATGAATGTCACAACACTATTTATAAATATGACCTATAAGACAAAGAAACCATGACAAAAATAAAATAATGAAGATGGGGAAAATGAAAATTCTGTTTTAAACAAATGCTCATTTAGCATGTCCATCTGTGTGATCTATTACTCAGATACTAGGGTTACTCTTTGAGTAAGAAATTTTATAGAAGAAAAGGCAAAAATATTTAGATCTTGACCCATTTACTTCATTTATGCCAAGGTTGGACTGTCTAAATGACATCAGGTATTTAGAGAGAGAGAGTATGGTTTAGTTTTTTTTTTTTTTTTTTTTTTTTACTAAAGTACATTTTAAGAATTTAGGTGGTTCACCTAAGAGCAGAAATCCTATGATAAACAGTTACTTGAAAGTCAGAGAGGGTGACTAGGTAATTCCCTTCAGTTCCTGATTTTTTATTTTTACCTCAATCGCAGTAATTAAAGAAATATTTTTTGTTATTGTTTCTTTTTTATATCACCAACTTAAAGTGATGTATATAACTAGGTTCAAAAGGCTGATCCTTGAGACAATTCAGATATGTTCAGGAATCTGGAATATTGTAAATTGTTTTCCAATTTCCCCACATTACAATTGAAATTAGGCTAAATCCATACCATTAACGCAGTGTCACACATCAGAATTCAGAGTAATCATCACATTAAAATATGAATGTTTGCCTTATTCTGAGGCTGAAGATGTAACAGTTTAACATTTAAATTCTTGGCTTTCAAATCAATTGTTATTGGCTAGTTCATTGGTGAGGTGATGGATGAGCAAAAGGTTAATTATATTATCCCTTCACTAATCAAATTTTGATATTGAAACATATATTTACACTTTGTTCATAGAAACAGTCTCTTGTATAATAATTATGATATTTTATATATATAATTTAAGAACAATTATATCTTTAAAATGTAAAGAGATTATTAAAAACTCTAAAATCTCTCATTTTTAACTCTGAAGGTAAACCACGACAATTTCGTTTTTACCACTTAGTTATACAAAGTTCTGCTTTCTCATAATATTTTCCTCTGGGATGAAAATCACTGACAGTTGCTAAATATAATAATTTCTACTTGACTATTCTAGTTAACTAGATCAAGTTTATAGTTGACAACAAAAATCTTCCAATAAAAATGAAGGTATTTATTCACTTCTGTTGTTGATGTTCAAGTTTACAGTATCAAGTTATGAAACACTGAGGTGAGAAAACTAGTAACTTGCCTTTGAGCTTTATAAAAGCAATTTGACTTTGATTACCTAAAATATGAACATGCAAATAAAATATTTTCATCATTGTTAATTTAGACATTACTAATTGTACTTTAACTGGTATAAAACCAATAAAAATATTATAAGCTGGTATTAAATATTTGTTAATATCTACAAGAAAAACTGCTTTTATTTTAGTTAAATTCAGGAAAAAGTTGAGATACAAAATTGAAAAGTAAGATGAAGCAAACTTGTAAAGGACAGAGTGCTCTACTTGGCAATGAGAGGCACTCAAAGAGGGAACTTGAAGAAGGAGAGTGATGACAAGTTCAGAAATAAATGTTAATGGCCTGAGGTGAAAACAATAATGTTGAAAAATAGGACCTGATAAAGATATGTTTAGAAATTGGGAGCTAGGAAATTGGTACCGGATAGAATATGGGTGTGTAATCACTTGACAGTGAATGAGGAGGACAGATATATTCAAGATTTTTAGCTTAGAGGTTTAGTGCATATCATTCCCACTGGAAAAAGCAATGAATGTAGAGAGAAAGTTTGTCCTTGTACGGTTTTATTGTTTTTTGTTAACTCTTGTTTTAATTTACACTGCTGAGAGAAACAAAAAATAAAGAATTCATTTGAACATGTGACTGTGAGATGCATATACTCTTTCTGCAGACATGTACTATTCAGAAAAATTAGTGAACCTTTCAAGCACCAGATCTTGCCAGAAATTATAGATCATGAAAATCATATGAATGGACAAAATTCTCATAGAAGAGCAAGAAGATCATGGAAAAAAAACCAAACAAAAAAAAACAAAAACAAACAAACAAAAAAAAACCCAGAAGCTATAAATTTGGCTATCTCATCTTTTAAGATTCAACAGAAGGGATTCAGAGAAGTCTGATTACCATTAAGGAGGAGATGGTAGAATCAAAGAGAGTGTTTATAGAGGGGAGTGACAAATGCTACAGGGGTGTGAAGTAAAAGATCTTTGATTTGGAATTTAGGAAGTATTTGGTATCTTCTCACAGGCTTTCCCCACCTTCCCCCCCCCCCACATGCTGGTGAAAAATGGAAGCCAGATTGCAGTGGGTTCAAACATCAATTAAAAGTGATTATATCAAAACTAGAGGCCCGGTGCACGAAATTCATGCACTGGGGAGGGGGGCCCTCAGCCCGGCCTGCGTCCTCTCGCTTGCCAACCATCAGCCGGCTTCTGCCTGAGCAGCACTCCCCCTGTGGGAGTGCACTGACCACCAGGGGGCAGCTCCTGCATTGAGCATCTGCCCCCTGGTCGTCAGTGCCCCGGTCATTCCACTGTTCAGTCGTTTTGCATATTAGCCTTTTATAATATAGGATATGTTTACCTCAATAAGCTTAATAACACAACTTTCACTTCACATAGTTACTATTTTTCTGTTGTTGTTGATGATATGATGAGAAATTTAAGATTTACTCTCTTTCAAGTATATGATATAGTATTATTAACTACTAGAGGTCTGGATTGTGAGTGGTTCTCAGGTGATGCACCCCAGAATCAGGCTCCCTCCTATCTGGTTCTGGGTGCGTCACCCAAGAACCACAGCTGCCAAGTCACCACAGCTTGGCAGCTCCTGCACTGAGCGTCTGCTCCCTGGTGGTAATTACATAGCTACCGGTCGGACAGTCAAATGGTCGGATGGTCGCTTAGGCTTTTATATATATATATAGATAGATAAGTTAGAAATGGTAAAACAGCTGTGATTTGAGAGGACAACTTATTCCAAAGAAGAGTGAAGTTTTCCTGTTTGCAGTATTTTATTTATTTACTTTTTTTTTTCCTGTATCTTCACAGCATAGAAGTAATCACATTTTTTTTTCTTTTCCTGTTTGAGCTGGATTACTTTTATGTCTATCTGGTTAATTTGTTAGCTTTATTTATTAATTTTTGCAAATATAATTCACTGAATTACAATGGATAATCTATTTCTGGGATCCCTCTTGATATTATTTTTTCACTCTCAATATGTACACTCCACATGCGAGAGCCACATTCTCTAGTGACTCCTTTGTGCTTTATTTTTAATTTACCATCAGTATTCAAGTGGAAACAAAGTCAAGTCAGCACTTAGAATTAAATAAAATTAAAATATTAAATGTTTGAATATTTAACTAGATAATTCAATATTAATACCCTTTTTTGATATTATGTTAACATTTGAAACAGGTAGGACATTTGTGCCTTCTTTAAAAGACCATAAAATATAGCTGTTTTAGAAACATTTTGCCAAGAGGTGTGAGTAAAATAAATGCCTAAGCTCAAGCTGATGTTGCCTTAATACAAATATATACAATGTTTTTGGGTTGAACTCTGGTTTATCATCATAAAATTAAGGTGATTAGTAAAAATGCACTGTTACACTATGATATGAACATTTTTGTCAAAATTTTTCCTTTCCCTTGAGCTGGCAATTGCTATGCTACAAACTATACTGCAATAAATTTCTCCCATTGAAATCAACCTAAATTATTCTGATGTCCATATGTAATTTTTCAGATGTAAGCTGGAGACATCTTTAATACTAATGATGAGAAGCTGCTTTTTGTTGATACCTATTGCTATATAATGACCTAATTACCTGAGGAAGTTTGGATAACTTAAAGAAAAAATGCTAGAAATTCATCCAGGCTTTGCTCCAGGAGATATTTTATTACAAGGTGTTGACTAAGCAAGCCTACATCAAAGGGTTTCTGCTATCCTAACAGAATTGATGAAACCTAGGCCTTCAAATTATTTGTGTTTGCTTCAAATACAAATATTTAGTATTATTATAGGTATAGTTAATATAAAATTATTTAGTTTTCTTTAAATTTAAGGGAAATGAAGGTCATATTTTATCATCAAGATATTTTTAAGAATCATCCATTCACTGATGCACACACTTGTAAACTAATTATATATACTAAAAAAATTTGGCTGAGTAAATAGAATGTGGCCATAAGTACATGGAGTCTCTAATATACTGGGACAACTAGTCTTTGTCCCACACTCCTAGCTCTCCACACCTAATCTGAAGGCATGATGTCTTCTTATGTATTAACTAGAGGCCTGTTACACAGGTAGGGTCCATAGGCCTGGCCAGCGATCAGGGCCAATCTGGGCCTTCCCTGGCTGCCGTTTGGGCCTTCCTTCATTCCTCACCACCCCCTGGTAGTTAGCGCACTTCACAGTGAGCTATAGAACTCCTGGTCTCCTGGTTGAACTCCCTCAGGGACACTTTGCATATTAGCCTTTTATATATATAGATGATGAATCTTTATACAATGATCCCCTTAATGGGATGCATTGACTCAATCAACTACTTGAATTCTAGCTTGTAATCTGGGTCTTCAATGTTGGAAGGCCATGTGAAAAAACATTTCCAGTAGCAACTTCAACACTGCAGCTAGATCAGAAAAACATGTTTCTTTAATAACAAAATTTATTTAAAATCATTAACCTAATTAACATTTTCACCTGGCCTTCATTAATGTGCAAACAGGCAGTTGATGACAATAATTACTCAACTACAAACTAAGTGGTCAATTAGATACACAATTAGGCAATTAGCATGCACAGAAATGAATTTTATCACTAAAAAGTTATTTCTAAACATTATAGACATAATATAAATGTAAAATTTAGTCTGTAATCAAGTCATATAACTTTTACTATCCTTTTTTCCAAGTGCTCACTTAAAGACATTATCCATACCATTAAAAGAACTGTCTTATATTACAAATAATGGAAGAATGATGTAGGTATTTTAAGAAATTAAAGTTATTATTCATACATATGGTTATTATTCATATATATATATATATATATATATATATATATATATCACTACAACATGCGATAATCATACTTTTAAGTCAAATTTACTCATACAAACATCCATTTAATAATACATTAAACACAGATTGAGTCTTCTAATGCAAGATTCTACTCCATATGTAATGTAAAGCTTAAGTCTCACAGAGGTTTCATGTTAAGAACCAAGAGGATAAAATAATGTGTGCATATATATGATATATGTATATTACATGTTATAAATATATTATATATATTACAGTATATAAACTACTTTCTACTTTTTACATATGAAACAAAGTTTCTTTTAGAAAGTATTGAAAATGTTGATGGTGTTCGATGAGACAGTAATAATAATCCATTGACTCATCTAATGATTCATAAATATCTATCATTTATGTACTGTGTTGCTCAGTAATAGCAATTAAAATGCCTTGTTCACAGATTTTTTATCCAAAAATAAAAAATTTATGTCAAATTATTCATCCAAATTGCAAACTAGTTGGATGGATCTTTCAACTATTTTATTTATCTAGGAAGTTTGAATTTCCACAACTTTTCATAACACAGAAAACTCAGTGTATAGAACTCAGTTTAGAAGTATCTGTTTTACATGCATTTTAAGTTATTTAAGAATTAGAGTTTTCACTGTAAAATAACACACATATTTCACTTCATTTTCTCTATATAATATGAATTGAAAAGAACAGAAATCAAATTGCTCCAAATTGGTGAACCCAGGTTGGAACCTGAATGATTTTCAGTAAATCTTCTCAATATTTCATTATTTAAAATGTCAAGCCTACAAACCTAGGAAAGAAACTCTGCTACCACATTTTTGAAGGATTTAACTGTATCAAGGCTGCCACAGTTTTCATTTAATCATCCCTGGTTCTCTCTAATATATTCCTTTCTGGTGTATCACACTTTTAAATCAGGATATTTAATTCTCACTATATTATAGACCTAAACTCACTAGGTAACCCAAAATATGTTACTTTCTCATCTGGAAATTTGAAAGCCTTCATTTCTCTTGATCCATCACTCTAAAATAAGCTTATATTCACTATTCTACTATTGACCTTTTTTGTATCTGCAATTATTTTTGAGAAATCAGCCAGGATTGTTTGAGACTTGATTGACCCTTTTTCGGGCTTTGTCTCAAAAACAGGAATCAGTTCTAGGTTTAACTGCATAAACTTAATATAAAATTCCAACCATTGAAACTTGTACCTACATTAGAATGCTACCAAGAAAAGCAGATCAAAATTAAAGGTTTTCAAAAATATATAAGAACTCCCAGCTGGTGTTGCTCAGTGGTTGAGTGTTGACCTATGAACCAGGAGATTACAGTTCGATTCCTGGTCATGCACATGCAGCCCATGAATAATTATCTTTCATCACTAATTTTCTGTCTTTCTCTCCTGCTATCTTCTTTTCTGAAATCAATAAAAATATATTTAAATAACTTTTAAAAATGTGTAAGAACACTTATTTTCAACTTATACCTTAATAATTCTTATTATGGCTGGGTTACATAACAGCTGGAAGTTTAACTTTTTAAGAAACTGTCAAAATGCTGATCTCTCCTCCACTGCTAAAGGACTCAACTCTTTTATGAGCCCTCTCTCTCTCTCTCTCTCTCTCTCTCTCTCTCTCTCTCTCTCTCTCTCTCTCTCTCTCTCCTCCCACCCTTTATTTCATTGTCTAAAACATTCACTAGAATTTTGAAAAGAGTAGACATCCTTGTCCTGTACCTAATTTTAGGGAAAAAGCATTTAATCATTGCCATTAAGTATGATGTTACCTATATGTTTGCATAGCTGCAATTTATCAGGTTGAGGAAGTTTTCTTCTTTACTTTGTTTAAGAGCTTTTAATCAAAAATGGATGTTGGATTTTGTCAAATGCTTTCTTTTGTGTGTTCATTGAGATGATCACATGCTGTTTTCTCTTTTCAGGCTATTAATATGGTACATTATGTAGACTGCTTTTCCAGTTTTATGTTGACCATATCCTGAAAAAGACTTCAACTGCTCATGCTGTATTTTCTTTTTCTCTTCAATCTATTGATTTTTCAGTTACCTTTTTATATTGATTTATATTTCATTTCTAATGTGGTTAGTATACTTTGTGTGACTTCATTCTATATTTATTGAGGTTTGTTTTTGACACAGATATGGTCTACTTTGGTATGATAAATATTCCATATGTATTTGAAAAGAATATGTAGTGTTCAATTGTTAACTGGTATGTAATGTTTCTCAGGTCTTCCTAATTCTTGCTGATTTTCTGCCTACTTGTTCTATCAATTATGTGAGAGTGATATTGAAATCTCCAACTATAGTTGTAGGTTTGTGTATTTCTCCTTGCAGTTCTATCAGATTCTGGTTTTTGTATTTTGAATTTTTGTTAAAAGGGCATAAGTGTTTAGTACTTTTAAGTCTTCTTAATAAATTTAAAAAGAAAATGGCATTGTTCAATCCTGGTAAAACCTTTGTTCTAAAATCATGTGTCTGACATTAATATAACCATTTCAGCTTTCTTGTGATTTCTTGCATCAGAGTATTAAATTTTCCATCTTAATACTTTTCACCTATGCATTTCTTATATTTAAAGTGTATGTAAATAATTATTTACTCTCTTAAATGTACAAATATTTAACTATTTTACTATTCATTTTAACATAAAAATTGATTATAACTGAGTAGATAGCTAACTGGCAGACACAAAATATAGGTAATTTAAAATTGTCTTATCTGCTGATGTTATATTGACAACAGCATTAGGTATCCATTGAAGCATTAATATATTTATTGAAGCATTTGACCCAAACATTTCTTATCATTTCATTTTAAAACAGTCTTATTTAATAATGTAATGTAATATTTGTATTCTAAATCCCAAATAGAAGCATGTTATATATTTTATAAGTCTTCGCCCATAAAAGCTTATTATTATTATTTTAACATGTCTTAAAGAGAAAGAAAATACTAGAAGTATATTTTTAATTGCTTTAAATAGTCTTGGGTGAAATAATATGATATTTTAAAAATTAGAAGTATAAAATGATTTTGAAATCTTATTTACTTTCGTGAACATTATGGGTTGAACTGAATAGATCTCCTTACTTATCTTTCAACTCCTTTTCTACAACCTATTAAAGCTGCTTTTGCATTTTAGAAATAAGTTATTCCTATAAATTCAATTTTGATTTTTGATTTTAACATATCCATTCTTATAATTTTATTCAATCACTTTGTATCTAATATTTATAAATTGACCTTTGTTGATAAAAAATGAAATAAATTACATATTATCTTTGGTAGGAAACAGACATATTGCCACTACAAAACATTATGATTTCATGTAAATATCACCCAAAATTTATTATTAGAAAACAAGAGGCCCAATGCATGAAGATTCATGCAAGAATGGGCCTTCCTTCCCTTGACTGCCAGCAATGCCTTTGCTCTGGCCCGGAGCCACCTTTCTGCCTTCCCATGCTACCCAGAGGCCCAGAGTGGTTGGGACGGTGCGGAACGCCTGTGTCGTCGTTACGGCAATGACGCAAGCATCCTGCCCCCAGCTGCTCCGCGCCTGTGTATGCAAATTAACCTACCATCATTGCTGGGTTAATTTGTATACTCACTCCTGATTGGCTGGTGGGCGTCACGAATGTATGGTCAATTTGCATCTTTCTCTTTTATTAGTGTAGATTTCAGAGGTGTTTTTTAATAGTTAAGAAGTGAGAACATAGTTATAAGACTGCCTCTTTAGAAAAATCCAGGTTTATTTTATTTTTTATATCTCCAATAAATCTCTGTATTCACATTAGAAAAAAATGCATTGAGCAATATGAAGGGACACATAGAAAAACAAAATGTGCACACACTGGAGGTGCTAGTGCTGCTGAAGGAGGGCAACATCATTTTAAAATGTCTTTGCCTTCTCAAGTACCTTTAAAATATTTTAAAATAAAAAAATACAAAAGTTTACAGAAATTTACAAAATACAAACATGATAAGGGTTTACATATTAATGCACTATCATAATAATAATACCATTATGTTTGATATTATAGGTAGAGATTGCAAGTGTTATGAGAGTTCAAAAGAGAACAATCAAGCCACCCAGTTCAGCATTTGTGCTGCATAACTACAGCAACGAAATAGACTGAGAGAGTTTAGGCAAGATGACCAGGTTTATGGCCCAAAGGTCCCTAGGTTATTAGGAGATCCTTGTGATTTCAGTCATTATAAATATTTTCAGCATCTCTTTTAAAATGTAGTGTTTCTCTTGAAATAGAACTGCACCAGAAATGACTTTATTTCTATCATACATTAAAGAACTATGTTATTCTCAAGATGAATTTAATCAGAAAAACTGTGAGTATTGGGTTATCCCTAAACAGAAACCAAGAAAATTGATTTTTGTATTTTTAAATATTAAGGAAATCTGATTAATTTTTCTAAGCAGGAAATCAGAAACTCTAATTCTTAAATAACTCTATTATTTTTCTCTCAAAACAATCAATCTGAGAGTGAACACATATATGTTGTCACAAAATGCCTTTTTCAGGAAAAAATAAAATTCTAAGTGGTTTAAGGTAAGAATTACTAGTTGTAATATATATAAATATATAAAATATTGAATATATTTACATTCAAATGTTTTATGTTTTATAATAATATAATGTATATATTTACATACATATTTATATGTATACATGTATGTATTTGTGTATGTATATATACACACATCATTTGGAAATTTTAGAAAAATAAATATGACATTTCCTTTTTACAGCTGCAGCAATAAAATTCTTAAACAAAACAATTTTATTGATGCATCATTTTGGAAGCTAAAAGTCCCAAAACAAAGTGTCCACTGGTTTGGTTCTGTTGAGGACTGCATTCCTCCCTTTAGCTTGTAGATGATTGTCTTCTCCTTGAGTCTCTTTTCAATATTTTCCATCTGTACATGCAAGATTCCGTATTCAAATTTCTCCTTTTTATATCACCAGTCATATTGGATTAGAGCCCACTCTATATGGTTCATTTTAATTTATTACTTTTGCAAAGAACCTTTCTCCAAATAAGGTCACAATCTGAGGTAATGTCTGAGGACTACAACTTATCTTTTTTTGGGTGAGAAGGGGATTATAATCATCCCATAATATCAGGATATACCAAATTATAGTGTAACATAACATGGCTATGTTTGTACACCAACAGAAATAATACCTAATCAATGTATGCATATCTATAAAAATCTCCTAAAGAGGCTTTCTCTAAACTTAGTATTTTCAATGTTCAGTCTATCTACCTATCATTTTAATCATTTGATATAAATGTTAAAGAATCAAATTCCACTTGCTGATTTGAGATTGCTACATCCAAATTTCATCCTTTCTATTTCAGAATTTGTGACACTTGAGGAAATCTCTGTGTTGAAATTTGATTGGTTTAGAAGAGAAAGTCTATCATAATTTGGTCATCCTGCTATATCCAGTGCAAATTGGAAACATGGAAATAACCCCAAAGTTACCATGGGCTGTGCTGTGGACTTCAGAGCATTCCCATTAGCATCAGAAAATCCCAGCAAAGGTGAGACAGGTTGGCAGAACAAGTTCAAACTTTAATTTTAATTCCAGCTTACACAGGCAATGATTTCATTATTTAAATTAAGTTATTGTAATAGTGACCTTTTATTTGCTAACTAGTGGCCCGGTGCACGAAATTCATGCACGGGGGGGTGGGGGGTTGTCCCTCAGCCCAGCCTGCACCCTCTCCAATCTGGCACCCCTCGAAGGATGTCCTACTTCTGGTTTACAAGGATTGGGCCTAAACCAGCAGTCAGACATCCCTCTTGCAATCCGGGACTGCTGCTCCTAACCACTCACCTGTCTGCCTATCTGATTGCCCCTAACCACTTTGCCTGCTGGCCTGATCACCCCCAACTGCCCCCCCCTGCCAGCCTGCTTGCCCTCAACTGCCCCCTCTGCTAGACTGCTTACCCCTATCTTCCTTCCCCACTGGCCTGCTCACCCCCAACTGACCCCTGCTGGCCTGATCTCACCCAACTGACCCCCACTGATGGCCTGCTTGCCCCCAACTGGCCCCCCTGCTGGTCTGCTCACCCTCAACTTCCCCACCCCCGCCAGCTTGATCACCCCCAATGGCCCCCCCACCGGCCTGATCACCCACAACAGCCCTCCCCTCTTTGCCTCTAACCTCCTCTACCTCGGCACCGCCACCATGGCTTTGTTCAGAAGAACATCCAGAAGGTCTCCTGGAAGGTCTCCCAGTCTAATTAGCATATTACCCTTTTATTAGTATAGATAGAGGCCTGGTGCACAGGTGTGGCAGGCTGGTTTGCCCTGAAGGGTGTCTCGGACCAGGGTGGGGGTTCCCTTGGGGCATGGGGCAGCCTGGGAGAGGGCCCTGTGGTGGTTTGTAGGCTGGCCACGCCCCCATGGGGTGAGGGTCCCCACTGGGGGGGACATGGCCAGCCTGCGTGAGGGGCTGAGGGCTATTTTCAAGCTGGCCACACCCCCTTCAGGGTGGGGGGTCCCACTGGGGTGCCTGGTCAGCCTGAGTAAGAGGCTGATGGCTGTTTGCAGGCTGGTCATACCTCCAGTGGAGACCCTCATCCCATGGAGGCATGGCCAGCCAGGGTGAGGAGCTGAGGGCGGTTTTCAGGATGGCCACAACCTCTTCAGGGTGGGGGTTCCTGCTGGGGTGCCTGGCCAGCCTGGGTGAGGGGCTGAGGGCCATTTTCAGGATGGCCACACTCCTTTCAGGGTGGAGGTCCCCACTGGTGTGCCTAGCCAGCCTGGGTGAGGGGCTGATGGCTGTTCTCAGGCTGGCCACACCCCCAGTGGGGACGCTTACTCTATGGGGGCGTGGCCAGCCTGGGTAAGGGGCTGAGGGCCATTTTCAGGCTGGCCACTCCCCCTGGTGACCCAGTCTCCCAGCCCCTCCTTTTTTATCCCAGCCCCTCCTTGAGCGGAGGCCAGGGTGGGCAGGAAGCTTGGCTTCCTCTATCTCTGGAGGCAACCCAAGCCTCCTGCTCACTCCAGCTCTATGGCTGCCACCATCTTTGTTGGATTAATTTGCATACTCGCTCCTGATTGGCTGGTGGGTGTAGTGGAGGGATAGTCAATTTGCATGTTTCTCTTTTATTAGTGTAGATATATTCTCTTTAAAATACAACACATGTTTGAATCATTTGGCACACACATACACATTGTGAATTTTTTTTTTATTGTTTAATGCAGAGGCAAGATTTTTTAAAGGAAAGAAAAGGGGAAAAAATAGATACAGAAGCAAAGAAGCATTGAACAGACTGTCAAACTATAGTGGGAAGGCAGAGGAAGTTTTTTTGGGGGGGCGCTGTAAGAGATCAACTGAAGGACTTGTACACATGCATATAAGCATAACCAATGGATAAAAGACACTGGGGGGGGGGCAGGTAAAGGCATGTACTGGGGGGAAGGGGAGGCTGGGAGGAGGTCAATGGGGGGAAAAAAAGAGACATATGTACTACTATTTGTAATACTTCAAACAATTTTTAAAAATTTTGAAAAAAAATAAAAATAAAAAAATAAAATGACAGATAAACACCAAAATAAATAAATAAATAAATAAATAAATAAATAAATAAAAGCCTTTATTTAAGGTTTTTGGTTGGTTTGTGTTTTGTTTTGTTTTGATATGGTCATAGTAGTTTTGACCTGTAAGATATAGAGATCTGGATATGTGGTCATGGGAAACAGTAAGGGTTTCAGAGATGTAACAGGTTAGAAAATCCAAGTTGCTTGTTCCCAGAGAACCACAGAATGGCACAAGGTCATTTCCTCAATTTGAAATAATTGCCTAATTACCACTAGAAGGTAAA
Organism: Plecotus auritus; assembly: GCF_963455305.1. Lineage (NCBI taxonomy): Eukaryota > Metazoa > Chordata > Mammalia > Chiroptera > Vespertilionidae > Plecotus > Plecotus auritus. The sequence continues at coordinate 135,422,158 of NC_137771.1, read as the reverse complement.
TTTCTCTCCTCAAGGATGCAGGAAGAAGTCTCTGACTGAAAACAATAAACATGGAGATTCATCTGGCAGGCTTAAAAAGGTAAATTAATATTATGTTAAAGTTTAGCTGTTAAAGTAAATCAGGAGGACCAGGGAGTGGAAAGGCTTATATGAATGGCTCAGTTTGAAGCCAAGAGACCACCTTCAAATGGCTTATCTTGGAATATTTTTTCATACTTCAGAGTTGAGTTTTAATTTATAATTATGAGATGATCTATGAATTACAAAAAAAGTAAGCTGAACAAAATCTTTAAATAAAATTAGGATTTGCAATATATTGTCAATAGAATAATTATAATTAGATAAAATACCTATTATGTTCACTGGTTTCAAATATAGCCTATAGGATCATTTTTAGTTTGTGTATATACATGTATATTTGAAAGGCATGGCAGAGATTGATTTTAAAAATTATGGTATCTGATAGAAAATTAAGTGATAACCTACATAAGGTAGGTATTTATTAATAACTTCTTCATTGTTTAGAGAAGTAATTTTGATTTGTATTAAAAAACCATGAAGGGGAGGGTGAAAAATATAAAAAATGTACTCAAGAGGTCACAGCAGAAAAGGAAGGATGGAAGAAAGGTAGAGGGGAGTGAAGGAGAGAAGAGGGAAATAAGGAAATGAGGGAGAGAGGGAGGGAGGGAAGGAAAAAGGAAGGGAGGGGAGAAAAAAAGCAAGAAAGAGAGAGATAAAGAGTAAGAAACTAATTTCAATTAAACATGTACAACATGCAAGGAACTATATTTAATACTCTGAAGCTATTAACTCATTTAATTCTGAAAACAATGCTATGGAGGAGGCATTATTCCTTTCTATAGAAAAGAGTCCTTAAACTCTGAGCAGTTACAAGACTTCCTTAACATGAAAGCTAGTTGAAGACCATGATTCAGCACCCCATCTCTCTGCTCACAGCCTACATTAAGGCACTAAAGCCTGTACTGTTGTCAGGCTTTTTTCCAGGTAAGGAAAACCTGTCATAGTTAAACGTTTTTGCTTTGATTTTTAATTTTAGGTAGAATCTGGCTTTTTGCAGAAAGTAAGGATTTACAGAGCTGGCAGGAGAGAACACATTGAAATAAACTAATTTATTAGAAATAAGACTGTGATGCTGGTGCAACTTCAAAGGCTCCAGTTGATACTGTAGCTTCTGTGGAAGGTGGGACTGTTGGAAATAGGGAGAAGATGGCCACAGAACACTTTTAACTAAAGAGATCAACAAGTGCAAATCAGAATACAGCCAAGGGGAATATAAAAATTTGTTGCGAGAATGCAAAGTTTTTATTCCTCCTTTAATATAGAATCATGTCCAGGTGATATATTTTGTGGATTATAGTTAAAACTGGAGTACTGACACTAGTTCTTTTACTTAAAAGCTCTGTGCCTTTGCATAAATATTTTCAACATTTTGAGTCTAAACCCCAAACCAAGAAATTTGTGCATGGAAGGAGTTTCTCAGTCCGGCCTGCAGCCTCTACAATCTGGGACCCTTCAGGAGATGTCCACCTGCCGGTTTAGGCCTGATCCCACAAGGATCAGTCCTAAACTGGCAGTCAGACATCCCTCTCACAACCCGGGATGACTGGCTCCTAACCAATCGCCTGCCTGCCTGCCTGCCTGATCACCCTTACCCCTCTGCCTGCCTGCCTGATCTCCCCTAACCCATCTGCCTGCCAGCCTTATCACTCCGACCTTGCCCACCCCCCCTCCGCCGGCCTGAATGCCCCTAACCTCTCTGCCTACCTGCCTGATTGCCCCTAACTGCCTCTGCCTGCTTGCCTGATCACCCTAACTGCCCTCTCCTGCTGGCCTGATCTCACCCCTAACTGTTCTCCCCTGCTGGCCCGATCGCCCCTAAATGCCATCCTCTGATGGCCTGATCTTGCCCCCAACTGCCCTCCCCTGCCAGCCTGATCACCCCTAAGTGCCTCTGCCTTGGCACCAACCACCATGGCTTTGTTCATAAGGAAGTCAGACGTCTGGAAGATGGTTGGTCGACCTGGTCTAATTAGCATATTACCCTTTTACTAGTATGGAAAGATTATATAGGAAAGGATTGCTTAAATGCGGGGGGGGGGGGGAGCCTTTATTAGCAGGCGGAGATGCTCTTGGCAGACAAAAACACATAATCCCTATATCTGGACTGACAGCCAGCCATATGCACTATACTGCCAAACCGGTCATTAAAAAATTGAATCACTTTCTTACCTCTTACACCAAACAGCTGTTTCCCTTAAAACCCCTCCTCAGCCCCCCACCTTAGGTTCTGCCTTCACAGTTCACCAAGATTTGGTTCTGATTGTTTGGTTTCTTTGCCAGTCAGCATCAAAAGCTCCGCCTCCTAGGCAACCATTGGCTCCTCGCAATTCACCCAGATTTGGTTCTAATTAGTCATTTTCTATGCCAATCAGCAACTCCAGGCCTATCTCCGGGCCTGATCATAGAGTCAGGGCTGATCAGCAGCCCCCTCAGTCTGCTGGTGAGCAGCTGAATTGCTGACATCTGGGAGAGAAAGAGAGAGGCTTGGCTGCTGGCGAGGGAGAGAGAAGCAGTGTCTGATCACCCTGCTTCTCTCTCCTGTCCTCGTCAGCAGCCACTGCTGCTGCTCATCAGCCCTGCCTCTCTCTCTCTCAGAGAGGTCAGCAGATCAGCCTGCTTGCCTGCTGCACATGCAGCCTGTCAGACGTTCGAGCCTCCGGTCATTGTGGATGTTATGACCCTGGTTCTTTTTATATAGATAGATAGATAACCTAGGGACAAATTATGTAAACCTCAACTTGTCATATCTTATCCTATATAACAAAGAGCTAATATGCTAATTAGACAAGACAGTGGAACGACCTTTCAGAATGGGGCCAGTGGGCAGGGCCTTGGGGCCAGGAGGCATCTGGGCTGTGAGGGCTAAGGCAGGAGGGGCTGTAAGGGCCGAGCCCATTGCATGAATTTCATGCATCGGGCATCTAGTTTATATATAAAAAAGGACAGTTTGCTCATCTTTAATTCACTAATATGTTTGGAGAAGTATGGGTCAAAAGGCTATTCTGATTGCTCTCCTGAGACTGCACACAGAGTCTTAGTCAAGGTTGAATAGGGCAGTAGTTAGTGGATACAACCAAACACGTTGATTTTGACACTAGTTCTTTTACTTAAAAGCTCTGTGCCTTTGCATAAATATTTTCAACATTTTGAGTCTCAACCCCATATACCATTAGTAACAGGAATAACTGCAGTTTTCTCATGAAAAGCAAAAAATGTGCAAGGACTTTGCAAAGCATAAAGTCTTATATAAATCTCTGCTATCTTGTTACCCATTTTATTTTTTAAAACATTTAATCACCTTTATTTATTTATTGTTTGTTTGTTTGTTTTTGTTAATCCTCACCCAAGAATATTTTTCCATTGATTTTAGAGAGAATGGAAGAGATAGAGAGAAACATCGATGTGAGAGAAACACATCAATTGGTTGCCTCCTGCAGAAGCCCTGACCAGTACATGCCCTTGACCAGAATCGAACTCAGGACCCTTTGGTCCACAGGCTGATGCCCTATCCACTGAGCCAAACCAGCCAGGGCTTGTTACACATTTTTTGAGTTACTACTTCTTTAGTACTAATTTCTGGGCCAGCACGGTCACAGTCAGAGTAGACATACAATAGACTTAAAGTACCTGTCCACCTAGGACCAAAGACTAATGCAGGGTAGAAAGAAAGATAGATAGATTGCCTTTACTATCAGCTGCACAGTCAGTATCATTGATTGTGTACTGCACGCTAGGTACTATGTTAGAGATTTTGCTTACATTAATTCATATCATGCTCTCAACTACCTTATCCTCTCACTGCCATAAGCAGGCTGCTATGGTAAGAACTGAGAGCTGGCAAACCAGGCTTCAGAAAGGAAACTGTGAGTTTTCTAGATGTACGAATGGTGACGGAAATAACAAAACAAGAAAAAAGAGTTCTGATTCCGTTTTTTTAGCATTATCTAATTATTAAAAGTGAGTTGTTTTCTAGAAATATATAGAGAGAATGATTCTTAAAATGTACCAGAGGTAGGTTTGATGTGATTTTTTAATTAGTGTTGTGGTGGTGAACATGGGATCCAGAGAGAGGCTCAGATAACACAGAGATGTGGGAAGAAGATGGAAGGATTTATTTTAGTTTTAGACATGTCTTTAAGGTTCCCATGGTACCTGCAAGCAGAATTGTCAGGCAGGTAGTGAGATACATGGTTCATGAATGAAATCTGAACTGTTGAGTGACAGGAGATGACAGCTCTGGTACAATCTGGAGAAACACCAGCATAAGAGAGAAGGGAAACCTGAACATCTGCACATGAGACCCAGGAGCAGCATTCAGACATGTAGGAGAAATGCTAAGAAAACACCTGGACAAAGACATCAAAGGGACAGAGTATTTCAAGGAAAAAAAAATCCAAATAAGTCTCCTTTAAGTAAGGTTGTAGAGATTTCCTTTGAATTTAGTCCAAAGAATGTTGATAAACCTGATAAGGTATTTTCAGAGAAATGAGTCAGCGGTAGTAAAGAAAAATACCAACTAAAATGAAAACTATTTCTATTCCCTACTCATAACATTTCTAACACCAAAGGTGTGGGTTTTCTCCCACGCCAACTGTCTCCAACTCTCCAGACACCAACTGGGTAACTCAATTCTGAAACTACCCAGAGTTACCACAGATACCACAGGTTAAGTGCCCAGTACCACAAAACTTACTCCCATTTCAGATGTCAGTCACCAAGCTGGGCCAACTGTACTGCTAACTGACAATTTATACACTGAGGGTTGTCATGACCCCCCTCCTGGAGTTGGATAATTTGTAGAAGGACTCACAGAACTTAGGACAGGGCTTGATTTACTATTACTGGTTTATTATAAATGTTTCAAATAGAAATCAGCCAAATGGAAAAAACACATATGGCTGGGTATGTGAGAGGGAGTATAGAGCTATTGTGCTTTTTCCAAAGGCACGCCGCCCTCCCAGCATGCAAATATGTTCAGCAACCTGGAAGCTGTCCAAATTCTCTCTCTCTCTCTCTCTCTCTCTCTCTCTCTCTCTCTCTCTCTCTTTCTCTCTCTCGGAGTTTATTATGTATGCATGATTAAGTAAATCATTGGCCTTTGATTATTAACTGGATGCCAGTTCATCTGGACATCCAGTTAATAATCAAAGGGCTAAGAAGGCTTGCAAAAAAAAAGGAAAACTGCTTTGTCAAAGTTGTTCAAAGTTTTATATGAGCAGAACCAACCCATGGACTTGAAAAAGCTCAGGCAGAAGCAAAACATTATAATGAGAATATAATGGTAATAGTTGTCCCTGGAGTCAAAATGGATTTTTATTGGCTTCTCCAAGCATCTGGACATGCAAGTGCTTTTATGTCTTTTTTTCAGGATTAGTCCTCATTGAACAAGTTTAAACATTTATTCTAAGAGCTTCTAGTCTCTACATCCTCAGGAAGGCCGTAAGTCTTGTCCTGATATGGGCTCCATCTGAATTTCCACATCATCAGAATGTGTCTTAGTGAATAGTCTTGGAGGCCCTTTTGTAAAGGAAAGCAATAAAGAAAAAAAATAATCTAAAGATGTCATACACAGGACAGAAATCAATATACTATTTTTCTAAATTAGTTTTGTATAGTTATCTACACTTTCAGAATGGACATTTCTACTAACAATTTCCTGAGCCTGGAGTCAATTCACAGGCAAGGGATTGTGGCATTATGAGCAAATATTTTGTGTCTTCAGGCTGCCAACAGGTAAAAATGAAACACTTTTCACCAAAGGTGTAGACTCCTTGTGAGGAGCTTTACAGCCTGTGAATTAGGTAGTATTCCTCTGCATGAGAAGTATGCTCAAGAGTAGAGCTTAAAACCCATGCCTTAGGATTTGCATGGAAAGATGAGGACATGATTAAAAGATGACAACAGCTAAAATGACATCTTGAAGAAAAAAAAAAAAGAATAGGGCATGTTATCTAAAACATGAGACAGAGAAAGCTCAATATTCTTAGAGAATGATAGTGTTTTACATAGTATTGAATATATTCTTGTACTATTATCAAGTTTATATAAGTTAAATGGAATATATTTTTTTTATTATATTGCAACTTTTAGGCATTTTAAAATGTGTATGGACCCTTAGATAAATAGGGTGATTTCATATAACATTATTTAGAGTTTCAGTTAATATCCTAGAGATAATTTATTGTAAAATGTTTGATATTTCTGTTCACTGTGCATATAGGCAAGCAGCATTTTAATGCATCATCATTTACCTTACTAATTATTATAGTTTATCAAATAATTCATATGACTTAGGGTAAATGTATTATATAAAATACTACTTTATGCTATAAGTGTCAAAAATATACCAAAAATACAAATTATTTGGTCTAAAAATACATGGTATTTATATAATGAGATCTAAAATTCAAGACTTTTATATTTTATGTAGTACTTATTATTCTATAACATATCTCCTTAGGCTTCATCTCCTCTTAATTCTGAAAAGCGGCATTCTTTATTCATGCACTGACTGATCAAAGACTCAATGTAGCAGAGTTCAGATTAGAAAAACAGATCTTGATGTTCATTAGCCCAATTCATGAAAAATTAATAGGGCCAAATCACATTGTTTTCAGTATTTTCTTTGGATAAACGTGAAAAATTAAACGGAGGACAACATATTACTGCAACTAATTTTAAAAGAGAAACTACTATTTTCAACCAATGAACACCATGCTATAATATTAGTTAAAATTAAGATAAACATGATAAACATCTTAAATATAATATAGCTTTTTTAAAATGTAAAGATTATTTTGCTTAAAATGCAAATCTTATCCTCTTAAAATTTATATGAGGAAATTCCTGATTTAGAATGATATTATGGCAGATGCTGGTAGAATTTAAAATTATTCAACCAGAAATAAATCACCACTGTGGTAAATTTCATTTTCATTTTCAATGTACTTCCTTTTAGAGATATGAAACATGGTAACTGGTATCCAAAGTACAGTAATCAATGTTATAAAATCCTGGAAAGTGTTATGAATTAAAAATAAATGAGCTAGACCTCAAAAGGAAGTTACAGAAAACAAAATAAATGCTTTATCAACACTAGAGCAAGCTACATTATTGAGGGATTGCTGACACTGGAAAAGTAAGGCATTAATACTTAAAAGGAAGTGTATCAATATGTTTTATTAGTTTTGTCTCAGTATAAATGCATGTAGAATTCTGAAACTGCAGTGAGCAAAGTGGAAGTCTGTTGGCCTGTTGTGTGTCTGCTACATTGTCAAGAGTGGTTCCTTGAACCACAATGATGTGGGACAGTTGCCAGCAGCTACAGAAATCATCTTACAGAGACTGCCTGCAGATAGAAAACTTCCATAATGTAGTTTGTGTTACATGAAAACTACCAAGAGTCTATGCGACCCCAGTCAGTTTCAAACCACAGAGAATACTGTAGAAAAAGGAAGTTCATATTTTTTGCTTTGTTGATATAGTAAACAAAGTATTATTTTGTTATTCAATTTGCTCAGCTTTTGATCTAAATATTCTAGAACAGGGTTATCAACTGTGGTACTACAGACCAAACAATTATTTTAAGTCAGGAGCTGTCCCGTGCATTGCAGGATATTTAGCAGCATCACCAACCTTTACCCATTTGATCCAGTAGCATCCCTGCTCCTGAGCTGTAACAACATAAAGAATCTTCAGATATTGCCCATGTGTCCTTGGGGACAAAACCGCTCCTTTTAGAGAACTACTGCTCTGGAGTAATTATTTTAGTTAAATACTGTGACAGAATTTAGATTAATTAATTTTACCACTGGCTGTATATATAAACAGCAGATTCTAATAATACCTATTTTAAAAAATGTATGAAGGAGCCTAACATTTCATGTACTAAATAAATGATAGCTGTTGTTACTAATTCATTATCAGAACACTGACTACCACATCTGTCCTCATATTATTTTCTTAACCTAATTTTAATTTAGTATTTTTATTTGCCTTAACTTAAAAATTGTTACAAAATTAAAAAATAGATATTCTCTCCTTTAAATTGCATTGTCTCATAAAACACACTATTTAAAAGGAGTAACAGTTGAACCATGGAATCTAAAGTTAATATCTCTAAAGTTGCCACACTTTAGTAAGTATATTTTATTGATTTTATTGAATGATTATTAAATATTTTTAACACTCAAATCCAGGAAGGTAGACAAGCTCCTCCACGAGAACAGTATTTTCTTATATCCCTATGGGTGTGGGAGTCCCATGTCCACTCAGAAATCTCAGTTCCATTGACTCATTTCACAAGGGCCCAAAGCCCTGCCACTTTTACCTGTCTTGGCATCAAACTTCCAGCCCACAGTCTGCAGCCAGTACACCCGAGTGAAATACACATCAAGACTCTTGCAGCATTAGATGTGTGCCCTTAACTCTGGCTTTGAGTTCTTGCTCTGTTTTGCCAAATGGGGATTTCTCTTACCTTCTTTTGATACTGGCTCTATTAGCTAACTTTTGCTATGGTTGTTGTATTTTATGTAGCATTCCTACATAAACGGAATGGGAGCTAGTATATGGTAACTGTTCACTATGTTACTAATAGTACCCCCCCCCCCAATCCATTATTTAAGTGCACAGATCTAAAACTTAACATTTGAGGGCATATAAGTTTAAAATTAAAGGAAATAAATGACAAATAAATATATCTTATCCTATATAATAATGAGTTAATATGTTAATTATATTGGAGGGCAAAACAACTTTCCGGAGGAACCTTCCGGAATGACCAGCGGGTGGGGCTGCAAGGCAGTCGGAGCTGCAATGGGCCAAGGCAGCCTTGGCTGCGAGGGCCGAGCTCCTTGCACGAATTCCATGCATCGGGCCTCTAGTTACAAATAAAGGCCAAGAGGCATTATAGATCATCATTATAATATACTATGAGAATCTATTTGATAACAGAAGAGAAAAACCATATTTAACAAATGTTTCACAAAGAAGTTCAAAATGTAGATCTCAATGTGCTTATTAAAGCTGGAGGAAGCCACATTGGAAATAAAACAATGAAATCTTTGTTACTGACAGACAGCCTCAGCCAGTCCCTCATTCAGCTGCATACTAAACAGAGGATTAGAATACCTCTGCAACTAACCTGTGATTATGCTTCACAATTTAATCACAACTCAACATATGTATCTCAGAAATGAGATATTGCAATGACATTTACTGCAAAGGAAATACTGGTATATTTCTTAAAAAAATATTGTGTACGCATAGATGAGGAAGTGCAGGGATTTGGTTGTATAGTTTTCAAAGCTCACACATGGAATATTTGAAGCTTTCAGATGAGAAAACTGAGGTCCAGAGAGATTAGTAATAAAGAGAGATAGGGATCATATTACTTCACTCTGTTTCCTCTGAAATTTAACACATTTAAATTGGGGTTTTATAAAAACTAAAATGGATTGCTGTTCATATACTCTTTTCTTGACATCACTTTTTATTTATTTCTGTCTTGATATCACTTTGTATTTATTTCTGATTACTGGCAGATGACCGCTTATGAGTACTTCTCACTTTTAAATGTCTTCCTTCCTAGGTGTGTCCTAATAACATATATACAGGTGAGGCACCTGGAGAGTATTATGAAAGTGAAATAAGCCAGTCAGAGAAAGACAAGTATCAGATGATCTCATTCATATGTGGAATCTAATGAATAAAATAAACTGATGAACAAAATAGATCCAGAGACGTAGGATCATGGAACACACTCCTAAATCTCAGATGGAAGGCAGGGCGGGTAGCTGGGTGGGAAGAGATCAACCAAAGAATTTGTATGCATAAATGCATAACCCATGGACACAGAAAATAGCGTGGTGAAGGCCTGGAGTAGGGGGAGTAGATGGGGAGTTAAAGGGAGCCAGTGGGAAAAAAAGGGTACATATGTAATAATTTCAACAATAAAGATTTAATAATTAATAATATTTAATTATATATATATAAAGTTGTTTGATAAGTAATGAATTAGTATGTAAAATTTAGTTATTTAAGAGGAAATCTATTTTTATGTTGTTAATGTATTTTTAAAATTTTTAAAACTATAGCTTTCCTAAAGAAAGAACTTTGGTCTTAAATAACATTGAATTGAATGCTGTCATCATTAATAAGTATGTGCACAAAACTCATAGTTTTTCTTTACTGCTGTTCAAAAAGAGTGTGTTGCTAACGTTTGGATTTTAAGTGATTGAATATTAGACTCCAGCATGGCAAGATTATTTATACCTGTAGCAGTAATCTTGAAAACTATCCCAGAAAACCATGCACAGCTTCATCAATTTGCTGCATCCGCACTGCTCTCTATTTTTGTTATACTTCAATCATGCGCCTTGCCATTTATCTTTGCTCTTTCAAATGTGTGTGTGTGTGTTTTATACAGGTTGTTATGAGTTGATTTATATCCCCCCAAAAAGATATGTTGTAGTCTTAACTCTCAGTAACTCAGAATGTGACCTTATTTAGAAACTAGAGGCCCAGTGCATGAAATTCGTGCATGGAGGGGGGGGTGTGTCCCTCAGCCCAGCCTGCACCCTCTCCAATCTGGGACCCCTCGAGGGACCCCCTACTGAGATCGGGCCTAAATGGGCAGTCGGACAGCCCTGTCACAATCCAGGACTGCTGGCTCCCAACTGCTCACCTGCCTGCCTTCCTGATTGCCCCTAACCGTTTCTGCCTGATCACCCCCTAATCACTCCCCTGCCAGCCTGTTTGCCCCTAACTGCCCTCCCCTGCAGGCCTGGTCACCCCTAACTGCCCTCCCCTGCAGGCCTGGTCACCCTTAATTGTCCTCCCCTGCAGGCCTGGGTCCCCCCAAGCTGCCCTTCCCTGCAGGCCCAGTTGCCCCCAACTTCCCTCCTCTGCTGGCCTGGTCACCCCTAAATGCCCTCCCCTGAAGGCTTGATCACCCCAACTGCCCTCCCTTGCAAGTCTGGTCCCTCCCAACTGCCCTCCCCTGCTGGCCATCTTGTGTCCCATGGGGTCAGTCATCTTTGACCACATGGGGGCAGCCATCTTGTATGTTGGAGTGATGGTCAATTTGCATATTATTCTTTTATTAGATAGGAGGATTAGATAGGATAGAGGCCTGGTGCACGGGTGGGAGCCAGCTGGTTTGCCTTGAAGAATGTCCTGGATCAGGGTAGGGGTTCCCTTGGGGTGTGGGGCAGCCTGGGTGAGGGACCTGTGGTGGTTTGCAGGCTGGCCACCCGCCCCCCCCACAACCCAAGTGAAGGCCCTGGTACCTGGGATTTATTTATCTTCTATAATTGAAACTTTGTAGCCTTGAGCAGAGCCAAGCCTCCTGCTCGCTCTGTGGCTGCAGCCATTTTTGTTGGGGTTTATTTATCTTCTATAATTGAAACTTTGTAGCCTTAAGTGGAGGCCAAGGTAGGCCAGGGTAGACAGAACGCTTGGCTTCCTCCATTGCCTGGGAAACCCAAGCCATCTTGGTTGGGTTAATTTGCATACTTTTTCCTGATTGGCTGGTGGGCATGGCTTGTGGGTGTGGCAGAGGTATGGTTGATTTGCATATTGCTCTTTTATTAGATAGGATAAGGTCATGACCGCTGTAATTAATTGAGATGAAGTCATACGAAGTAGGGCAGACCCTTAATAAGAGAGGGTCCTCACTTATGAAAACCTTTATAAGAACTCTTTAGAAGAAAAGAGGATGCCAAGTGAAAACAGCGACACATAAGAAGAAGGCAGCTGTGTAATCAGGAGGAAGACATTGGAGTGATTCATCTACAAACCTGGGGCTGTAAGGAGCTGGAAGAGACAAGGGGGGATACAGGATGTAGACAAAAAGGAACCCTCTTGCACTGCTGGTGGGAATGCAGTTGGGCACAGACACTTTGGAAAACAGTATGGAGTTTCCTCAAAAATTTAAAAATGGAATTTTGATTACATTTAGCTTTATAGGGAGCATGGTCCTGCCAACACCTGGATTCAGACTTTCAGATTTCAGATGTATGAAAAAATCAGTGTCTGTTGTTTTAAGCCACCCAGTTTATCAGTTTATCGTACTTTGCTAGGGCAGCCCTAGGAAAGTACTGCAGTGATATTAAGAAAAAAGTAATTATTTTGTATGTCTGTCTTGTTCATCACTGGAGAAATGAACATAACAACCACTATTTATTTATTTATTTGTTTGTTTGTTTGTTTGTTTTGGCATGGCTCCCATGGGCATTTTTTTTTTATAATTCCCCTCCTTAAACCCCATTAACTTGACCTCATAGTTCAAATTCAGACTTTTCTATTTGACACATGGATTTCACTACTAAAAAGTAATAAAGACAAAAGTTTACCAATTAATAAAAATACAGTTCATTGACTCATTAAGAGATTACTAAAGCAAGTATAAAAATATCTTACATATAAAAATAAATTAAGCATTATCTGGGAATTACATATGCTACCTTATTTGGCCTTTTCAACAACCATGGATATTAAGTGGGCCAGGTATTACGCACTTATGCTATAGATTAAAGTACTAAGTTTTTATTGATGAACCTAATAAATGGTAGTTTGAAATGGAAAGAAAATTGTTGTTACTATCCAGAAAGTGATTTTAATATGACAAACTATTTTGTCCAACTCTGTTAAAAACAAATAGAAAATGGAAACATTATAGCTCTGCTGTAAGAAAGCACCTGCATAAAGCAACATATGTATATACTTGCACTGTTAAAAGTACTTATATTTAGGTCATTTGCCTATTTTTGAATGGATTGTTTATCTTCCTTTTGTTAAGTTGAATGAGTTCCCTATAAATTTTGGAGATTAAACCCTTATCAGATTGGTAAATATGTTCTCCCATGTAGTAGGCTTTCTTGTTGTTTTGTTGATGGTTTCTTTTGCTGTGCAGAAGCCTTTTATTTTGATGTAGTCCCATATGTTTATTTTCTCCTTAGGTTCCATTGTCCTAGGAGCTGTATCGGTACGACATATGTCTGCTATTTTGCTGCCTATGGCTTCTTCTAAGATTTTTATGGTTTCCCATCTTATGTTTAAGTCCTTTGTCCATATTGAGTTTATTTTTGTGTATGGTGTAAGTTGGTGGTCTAGTTCCATTTTTTTTTGCACGTATCTGTCCAATTTTCCCAACACCATTTATTGAAGAGACTGTCTTCACCCCATTGTATGCTCCTGCCTCCTTTGTTAAATATTCATTGAGCATAATGGCTTGGGTAGATTTCTGGGTTCTCTGGTCTGTTCCATTGGTCTATATGTCTGTTTTAAATAGACATTTTTTGAAAGAGGACATACAGAAGGCCAAGAGACATATGAAAACATGCTCAAATCACTAACACCCAAGAGATGCAAATCAAAACAACAATGAGGTACCATCTCACACCTGTCAGAATGGTTATCATCAACAGATCAATGACAAGTGCTGGCGAGGATGTGGAGAAAAAGGAACCCTCTTGCACTGCTGGTGGGAATAAGGACTGGTTCAGCCACTTTGGAAAACAGTATGGAGTTTCCTCAAAAATTTAAAAATGGAATTTTGATTTGACCCAGTAATACCACTTCTAGGAATATATCCCAAGAAAACAGAAACACCAATCAGAAAGGATATATGCATCCCTATATTCATAGCAGCACAATTCACCATAGCTAAGATTTGGAAACAGCCTAAGTGCCCATCAGCAGATGAGTGGATTAAAAAACTGTGGTACATCTACACAATGGAATACTACGCTGCAATAAAAAAGAAGGAGTTCTTACCATTTGCAACAGCATGGATGGAATGGGAGGGTATTATGCTAAGTGAAATAATCCAGACAGAGAAAGATAAACATCACATGATATCACTCATTTGTGGAATATAATGAACAACATAAACTGATGAACAAAAAATAGAACCAGCGTCATAGAAGCATCGAACAGACTGTCCAACCTATGAGGGAAGGTGGGAGGTTAGGAGGTAAGAGATCAACCAAAGGACTTGTATGCATGCATATCAGCAAAACCAATGGACCCAGACAATAGGGGGGTGAGGGCATGTGCTGGAGGGTGGGAGCCACAGGGGAGTGGTCAATGTGGGAAAAAGGAGACTCATGTAATGTTTTTAACAATAAAGAATTTAAACTTAAAAAAAAGTACTTATAGAACAACTAGCAATGTTCAGGTACAATTTTTGTTGTATCTAAACATCCAGTCAGTGAAAGAGGAAGAAAATAGTGAAAAGCAAGGTAACAAGTGAATGAAGGAGAGATACACAAAGCTAAATTCAATTTATAGCTAATTTTTCCCTATACATGTTATAGTTCTTAACCAATTATCTTAAGAGAGAAAGCAATGTAATCAAAATACAATAGCAAAGTAATAAGTCTCTTTGTGCTTCACAAATCATTAATAACCATTAACTGTAAATTTTTGTGTGTGAGTAGAGAACATGAGGGCTTCTCGTGTGAATTCAGCCATGGGGACACGAAAGCAGACTTTGATTCAACTAGAGACTTCAGTTGTATAATATATATAATATTTCGCCAGTCTAGTCAGTGGCTGTCACTGCATATGTTGACAGGTGGTACCATCCCTTTCACTCAATAATGTAGGCAATTAATGTTTGTTCTCATGAAATAGGTATATTTGTTCAAAAGCACTAAAGATTTGGTATCCTCAGAGAACATTTACCTTCCTCATTTAAGAGGAGAAAAAAAGACAAAAACAAAAGTAATAATTCTGTAAATAGTGTGCCTAAAGGGAGAAGCATTTTAATGCTTAAATACTTTTAATTTTGCATTAAAAAGTCTTGACAAAGTGGTTTAAAGAAGAATACAAATAAATAAAGATAAAATATTTTCTCACTGCTTTATTTTTTTATTGGGGAACTAGAAGCCCAGTGCACGAAATTCATGCACAGGGGGGTGTCCCTCAGCCCAGCCTACACCCTCTCCAATCTGGGACCCCTTGAGGGATGTCTGACCACCCGTTTAGGCCCAATCCAATCCAGGACTTCTGGCTCCCAACTGCTCGCCTGCCTCTGCCTGATTGCCCCTAAAAGCTTCTGCCTGCCAGCCTGATCACCCCCTAACCACTCCCCTGCCAGCCTGATCACCCCCTAACTGCTCCCCGGCTGGCCCAATTGCCCCTAACTACCCTCCCTTGCCAGCCTGGTCACCACTAACTGCCCTCCCCTGCCAGTCTGGTTGCCCTAACTGTCCTCTCCTGCAAGCCTGGGTCCCCCCCAACTGCCCTCCCTTGCTGACCTGGTCTCCCCCAACTGCCCTCCTCTGCTGGTCACCCCTAACCGCCCACAACTGCCCTCCCCTTCTGGCCATCTTGTGGGGGCCATCTTGTGTCCACATGGGGGCAGCCATCTTTGACCACATGGGGGAAGCCATCTTGTGTCTTGGAGTGATGCTCAATTTGCATATTTCTCTTTTATTAGATAGGATAACATTACATTCTATAGATATACCACTACTTACCTATTTACCAGTTGACCAACTCTTAACCCAAGTATACAGATTTCCTGTGAGTTACATGTGTGTCAGTTGCTAGCAGCAGGCAGTACGATTGCATTCTCTCTCTGTATATTTATCTGTTTTTAGAAGTATTATAAACTTCACAGAGAACTGCTTGCCTAGAGAGAAAGCAAGGCTCTCCTCATTAGCAGACAGTAGTGATCCACAGGGTAGCCAGCATTTGATTATTAACATAAACTGTGCCATTAGCTGTCACCTGTTTCAAAAACTTGTATGGTGCTGTTTAGCTTTGGACTTTCTTTCCTGCTGTCAAATTTAGTTAAAATGTGCCTCTGGGACTAAATATGGTAAGGCAAAATGCACTGTAGGAACAAGTTCATAAGTCTTCCTCCTACAGGGTCCTGGTTGAAACCTAAATTAATTATTAATACATATTATTTTGTACAAGCTTCATAGCTCCCTAAACCTTAGGATAGATACAATATTTATTAATGATGTCCTGAGGTTTTAGAGTTGCTATGCATCCTTATAATTCATTTTATCTCTTTGAACTAACAGTTACTATAAATTAATTTATTTCTCATTGATATTTGAAGTTACTATCAGCGGGCTGTTTTATTTTTAATTTTTGGTAATTATGTTAATTCAAGCCTTCTGTTAGATTATTAATTGGGAATGTTAACAAAGTAAACTTGGAAAAATATTCATTTATCTTTTGTTATTAATGTTCACCTAGTAATTGCCATGAGCATTCCAAATAGAGAATCATACCTTTAGAAGTGCATTACTGTGGGTAATTCATAGCAAGTAAAATGATGATACTAAGTCATGTTTAGCATATTCACACCCACACAGTTTAAAGAATGGAAGATCTAGAACTGAAAAGATTGAAAGCGAAGGAGTGGGCTTCTAATTAAGATCTAGCTAACTTTTAGTTTTTTAGATTTACCAGTGGCTGAGAGTCCTGTTATTAATGGTATGTAATCATAGATAACTATATTGGTAAACATGATTTCAATAGATATTTTGGGTACTTCATGTACTTGCCTACTTGTTAGAAAATTGGGAGTGGAGCAGAGATGCATGGCCATCTGATACAGTTATTTTGTTTAGGATGTTCCTTTTTGCTCACACTTCTGGCTGATGCCTGGTAGTGTGTTTTCCATCCACATAATAATCATTTTCTCATGGAATTGGTCTCCAGCACAATTTAGAAGCACTCACTTTTTCCTTAGACTCACTACAACCTCTTTATTATGAGAATGTTATTTCAAACACTGCAACACAAAACATAGTTTTATAAACTAACAGAGAAAACTCAGGTCTCTTGCTCCCCACTTCCACGGTGGAGAGAACAGGCTCTGAGAAAGACATGGTGATATTAGAATTTCTGAAGATCCTTGCATGCTTTGAGAGGGCCACCATCAGGCCCCACATTAATGCTAAAGGGAATGGAACCAGGTAGTATGTTTTATAAAGCGATCAGAAAGGACTTTTGTGTGGTTGCATAACCTGTTTCCCATGCTCTCTATAGTTTTCCAGAAATTATTTGCTCCATGTTTTGCAAGGTTTTATATAAATCTTCATGGGACTCTTCTTCCTAAAATAATGCAGTAAGGAATATTAATATCAGATTCCAACATTTATGAAAATGAACTTGATTATAGAAAGTGTATTTAGCAGGGAAAGTGTCTTGAATATGACAATAGGTGTCTAAATACTTATATCCTGGCTAAGTGCAATACATGTCCTCTCACAAAGTCTTTTAAAACACTGCGGAACAAATCACAGTCAAAATTACCACTTTGCAACTTCTGGTTTACACAATGTGACCTGATGGGAACCATGGAACCCTCTGCCCTCCAGAGTCCAGCCCCCAAATTTTATGGTCAGCAATACATTTTCTTTCCCTCTCTCAGAGGTAAATATTTATATGTAAATATTCCCTCCTAGGGTAACATTTTAAATTTGAAATAGGAAAGGAAGAATGAATTTATTGTTTTTCATTCTTTCCTGATGATGAACACAGAGCAGTAGTAGCTGGTAACATTTTCTAGAATTTCACATATTGAAAGAAATCTTCTATTTATTATTAAAGCCCTTTACGCTCCCCCAGAGGATGAGGTACTTTAAAACAAAGACTAGATATACTAAAATCATTAAACTTAGCCATAAGAAGAATTTATAGCCAGAGTCTTTGTCTACAGCACATTAAACACTAAAATGGACACTATCTTCAATAGCAGTTTTACAAAAAGAGTGGAGGCATTCTTTATATGGCCATTTCTTGCACTGACCTTTGATAAGAAGCCAAGGGCATGGTGCCAAATCATAGTTCTGTGAAGGCATTTCTGAAGGGGGCTGAAGTAATAGAGTCCTGGTATGTACCATTCTGATGATCTGACTTGATACAGGGATGAAGCCTAAAGATTCTGGAGATGAATGGTTGACACATCCCCAGGCTGCTTATTCCTCTCGAATTTCAATTGACTCAGTTATCAGACCATTTAAAATGGAGACTACTGTTGGGCATTAAAATTAAAATGTATTTTCTGTGTTGAATATTATTAGCAACCCACATAATAATAACAACTATAGCAGCAACAACAATGAAAATAGTAAGAGCTAACATTTAATGAGTGTATGCTCTGTTCCAGGCCCTGTGCTAATTAATCTGTATGTTTGGTTTAAGGCTTACAACAATCTCATGTAGCAGGTACTTTTCATTTCATGTAAACATTACAGAAAAAATAAAAACAAACAAAAAACAAACACTGAAGCTTGCAGAGGTGAAACAAACTTTCTGTGTTCACCCAGATAGTAAGTCCAAACGTTGGAATTTTAATCCAAGCAAGCCGACCCCAGAGGCACTACTCTATCCTGGCTTATTTAATATTTTAGTGAAATTATAGCTGAAAGAGGTATTCCTTTGTTACCCAGTAAAATAATTTAGCTTATATTCTTGTTCAGCTGAAGATTCACCTCACTTCGTTATAAAGCTAAGCTTCAGGAGTATCTTTAAACACAATCATGATTTTCAAAACTCAGCTTGAATGTACCCTAAGTAGAATTAGAGCTTGCCACTAAAATTTTTTAAGTATAGTGAAGATGGATGTTTAGTTATTATACCAATAGTAAATTTCAGGTTAGGATAATGTTTAAAAAAACAGCTTTGGGAGAAGATGTATTCTTGTAAATAAGCCACTGGTTTAAGAATCAGGGAACAAAGCAACAAAGCAATTCAGTGATGACTTTAGAAATAACTCACTGCTTCACTTTGGTCAAGTATAACATCTCCTTGATGTTTATTGAGAAAAAACTCCCCAAACTTTCTGGATGCCTATGGTTCATGGGTTTATTTTAAGAAAAATAGCCAAGAATAACAAAAAATCCTGAAACTTAAATAATAAGGCAAATGATGCCTATTTAAAATATAAATATACATATGTAAATTAATACATATATGTAAAGGATTTGCCACATAATTATAACTTACATTGCTATGTAAATGAAATCTCTCTTCAAAAATTGTGAGAATTAAAAACACACATCTATATCAATGAAGTTCAAGAACAGGCCAAAGTTTCTCTAGGGAGAGATGGTGGAACAATGGTTATGTGTGGGAGAGGGGATACTGATTGACAAAGATCATAAAGAATGTTGAAGTACTATATCTTGATCTGAAGATTATATACATACTAGAGGCCTGGTGCACGAAATTCATGCATGGGTAGGGTCCCAAGGCCTGGCCAGTGATCAGGGCTGATTGGGGCCTTCCTTCCCTCAGCTGCCAGCTGGGGCCTTCCTTCATTCTGTGCTGCCCCCTGTTGGTCAGCGCACATCATAACAAGCAGTCGAACTCCTGGTCAGTCAAACTCCCAAAGGGACAATTTGCATATTAGCCTTTTATTATATAGGATATCTATATATACACACACCTTTATTCATTTGTAAATGGCCTTAAGCTGTACATTTAATGCTTGGACATTTTATTGTACATACTAGTAAATTGTAATTTTTAAAAAAATAAGCATCTTATGTAAACACAGGCAGAAAAGCAGTGTTCTCTCCAGTCTACACAGTATCTTTGTGGACTTAGACAAAAGCACTTCCAGCAGACTCAGCTTCTTGGGGTGCAAGTTTGGCTAACAGGAAAGGGCAGAGTTTCATCCCTTATTTACTTGGTAGGGTCTGCACAACACTCATCTGCACTAGTTCATAAAAATAAATATTATAGAGAAAGAAATATAAAAAAACACATTTGTTTGTGTGAATTAAATTGCATCTTAATGTATGATGAAAACTATTCCATGACAAAAACTATTCCATGTTTTAGATTCAGTAAATGAAAAACAATTTTAATTTCCTAAGGTGATATAGTTCAATATGCCAATTTTGAATTATGTAATTAACTGGCATTCAGTATTTATTATATAGAACACAATTTCCTTCATGAAATTGACATGATCAATAATCTATTTATTTGATTAGTGACCATAGAGAAATTATTTTTATTCATACCTCACACAAGTCAATCTTTAACAATAAAGCTTGCATTCAGATAAGATATATTTAAAGTAAGGCTAACTATAGCACAGTCAAAGATTTATTAAATTGATTTTTTGTTGAAATTTAAGAGATAAGATTATGTATTTGGTGATTGTGGTGGAAATTTGTGATTGGAACAATCTTGGATATATCACTTGATGGAACAAAAATATTGAGCTATCTTTGGATAATTAATCAAACAATACATTCACCTCAGCAAGTATGATAGGAGGAAATTTGGGCTTTTTATTCTAGCAAGAATTTATTTTAGCCTACTTTTCTGGAGATCTTGGGTATGAAGCTCTATATAATGTGTCGTTCAATATTGGCAAGCAAATTCTGTATTGCTCAATGATAGTACATTTACTGCTGGATTCTGTTAGATAAGTTTGTTTTCCAAATATAGTGACTCCATTTTAGAAAACAAAAGGTTGAGCCTTGAGTATTTATGTTTGTTAGATTTGTTTACTTGAAATATGTTCTAAGTAATGGGCTTTAGTAAATTAATTTGTTTAAACTTGAATAAAGTAAAACTTTAGTGGTTAAATTGTGAAGTCCCTGAAAAAAAAGATACTGAAGATAGAAGAGCAGAAGTTAACATCTTATTTTGCATGCTGATTAATGGAACTATTGAACTACATTGCCAGTGTCCTGACTTTGGAAAGGCTTATAGTTTTTAAATGTTACTTCATTTTGCAATTGAGATTTAATCAAGTGTAGATTTAATAAACATGATTGTTGTAACTGGTTGTTTTAATCACTGAATTGACTATCAATTTACTACTTCTATTACAATTTGGTTGTGTAATCCTTCAGGATTAGTAACTTTTGCAAGCCCTTTTTACTAACTGAAATTTGTCAAGAAATTGCTTCTATTAATTCTCTATTAATGGCTGTCTGTACTTATAAAATTGTACTATAGGATCTCTAGTTAGGTAATTCACATTTATCAAGTTAACATTTATTTTAGAGTATACAGAAAAAAAAGAAAACAAAAGAAAAAATAGACTGGGATTTTTTTCATTCCTTTGAGATAAAAAATAAATAATTACAAAATTAAATTCCAAATATAGCTAAGTTACTGAGGTAAGAAAAAAAAAACTAATCTCATAATAGGTTATTTAACAGGGAATTTAACAAAATGTCTTGCTTTTAGGACCAAGGCAAAACTATTCTTTATTAGAAAAGTCTTTTTTTTTTAAGTTCATTTGCATTAATAATTTATCAATTACCACAAATCTAGAGAGAGAAAAAAAATGTTTAAAACCTGAAATAGAAGTAAAGATCATGATTATTTGGACACATATAAATAACAGACACAAAAATATTTTGTAAACTATCAATTAACATAGTAGCATTACCTATCAATAGCTATAATGTTTATTATTGCAGAACCCTTATTATACTGATTGACAAATAATTATTATCACATACCTTGGTCAAAGGTTTTGTGTTTTACTATGTAAATGAATAATTATAAATAAAAACCTATGTCTTTCAAGAGTTTAGAGTATAATTAAGAAGAAAGAGAATATGAAAAGAATGTACATGATAAAAAAGTTTTATATGTGGAGTACCAGAAGAGTGGAAGAGACAAATTCTGTAGAAAATCAGAGTTGGGGGTCATGTGAAATTGTTACTGGTGTCCCTGTGAAAATCAATTCTGAATTGTTATATCTTAAAAAACAATGCTAAGAGTATGGTCAGTCAAAAGAAAGGTCAGTTTTTACAATCATTTATTTTTCCACATTCATTTGCTGTGCTTTTCCTATGGAAAACCCATGCCCTCTTGTGGACAAGACTAATAGTTTTATGAATTTCAAAGGTGACCCCATCTTTTTTCTCTAATATCAATAAGTATATGTTTGAAGTGGAATCCAGACTGTCAGTAACAGATGATTTTTAGTATTTTAAAGGTCAGAAAATTAACATTTTAAGGAGACTTAATTTTTATACAATTATATAGGCATAATCCCAACTTCTAGAATTTTCTAAAATACTAGAATACTGTGTAATCATGATTTCCTGTTTCAAATCTCTAAAAACAATTATATAAGCATCTAGTGCTCCATGACTATATGAAGGTGTGAGGTGAAAGTAAGACAGTTTCCCTTCCTATTTGCTCATTTCACTGCTGACATTCAAAGGTCTCCAGACTTTGGATATCTATTTTCCACATTTTTTTAGAACAGCAAACCTAAAGAAGTATAAATATCTGCCAACCATCCTAAAGCAAAACTTCACATAGCACAGAGTTGCTATAAAGTTTTTCTTAAGATACATATTTTAAGAATGGAATGAAAGCCCTGCTGGTGTGGCTCAATTAGTTGGGCATCATCCTGTGCTCTGAAGGGTTGCTGGTTCAATTCCTGGCCAGGGCACGTGCCTGGGCTGTGGGCATGATCCCTGGTAGGGTGTGTGCAGGAGGCAGCTGAGCAATGTTTTACTCTCAGAATGATGTTTCTCTCTCTCTCCCTCTTCTTTCCTGTCTCTCTAAAAAAAATGAATAAAAAATATTTTTTTTAAAAAAATGGAATGAAATAGTTTTATTTGTAACAATCCATATCTCTCCAACATATGTAATTGATTGCTCATGTCCCTAGATTAAAGTTTTTAGTAATTTGTTTTTTTGGGGTATTCATTGACACTGCTGTTTTTACTTTGTGATTTGATTTGCTGAAGAGTTACATTATTCAAATTATTTAATTCTATGCATTACTTTATATGCCAGTCACATTGCCATGAAAGCCTGAATTTAATGTTTTTAAGCAAACAACATAGAATTAAGATCCCTCATTAAACTCTCTAGTCCTAAAGTTTTTAAAGGAAAAAAATGTACATTCATTGGGCTGACATAATATAGACTATTAGATACCAAGAGAAAGTCAAATGTTCTCTCTCCTTAGAGGAGCTAGATAATATATATTATATGACCTGAAGTTTACAGGCAGAAAGCATTTTACATTGGTTTCTTATTCAAATTTTAGAGATTTTTCACAAGCAATTTATGTAGGTACAAGCTTCTTAAAATGTCCTTTGGTCACATCTGTCTTCCCAATTTCATCAGTTCAGCTGAATATAAAACCTGTGTCCCCAGGTAAAAGTCATGATGCAATTCTATCAGACAGTTGCTGTACTTTGCGCAGTGTGGGTGTGAGAGCTAATTTTGTCTTTAGATTCAGAAGCTTCATTAACAGTCTTAACACATTCACTGAAGCTTTCTAAACCTCTCAGGCTTTAACACTTACACTACTGCAGAACTGGAGAGAAAGAAAAATAAAATGTTATCCTTGTTTTGAAAACACATTCCTCTTATTGGCTAAAGTAAAGCTTTTTTTGTGCACTTCCAAATCTGAGCTCCGACAATGTCATGCTATAGAAGCCTTTCGGCAATGCACAATTGATATTGAGAAAAGTAGATTTCCACACTCACAAAAATGCACAAAAAATTTGTCCAAACAGAGAGGAATAAGAGACAATGCCTAGACTTAATTATAGGAATTATGTAGAGCTACAAAAGAGCATTTTTTAAAAAGCAATCCCTTTTTACTCCATTTTAAAAATCAAACTCCATATTATTTTAATTACTCAGTATTAGTATTAATTTCTCAGATTTCATTGATTCATATTCTTACAAAATGTCTGGTTTCTAAATGAAAACATTTATCAAATAGTAACCTTTGATTATTAATATATGCACTCAATGATTATACCACTGAATACAAACAAATGCTATACAGATGTTGAGGAAGAAAAAATGCACATTATTTCCTTAGCAATCACAACAAGCTTTGTCATACTCACTCAAGCAAATATACTGGGGTGATATTAAGAGAATCATTGCCAAATATGTATGCCATTCTAACCATCTATCTACTAATAATGTGCCAAAAATATATTTCTCAGTATCCAATTTAACCAGTATAAACTTTGAGTTACACATATGAAAAACATGAGAGATGATGAATTAGAAAGTGTAAAAAATAAAATTTACATATATTCACAATTCAACAATTAAAAATAGTCAAGGTGGAGAGAGTATGTACGGAAACCTTAGCAATTGCTTGTTTTAATCCTAATGCTTATGCTTTCCATTTTCTTAAACAACATCATAAACCCTCTAGCTATGCAAAGTCATCATATTTTTAATCAGCATATTCAGGATTTCTACATTGTCCCAAAATTGTAAAGAGAAAAAAACTGCTGAGTTTTTTGGCACTCATCTCAATTCTGGGTATAACTTAGAAATAGGCTGTAGTATTAATTTTAAAAAAGGAGCAAAACAATTTGATGTATATCTATAGTGAAAATTATTTTTTTAAAAAAAGAAAGCATGCCATTTATATTTAAACATTATGTAACGGCATATGAATGACCAAGGACATAAACAAATTGGATCTAGTGGCAAAGAGTTCTATTCATTCTGTGGTATACAGTTTACCTCAGAGTATTTTAGTTATTTACATGACACATATTAGAATACACTATTCAGTCTGATATCATCATACACAATTTCCTAGAAAAACATTCTTAAGGAACAGCCACTTAAATTAAGAGGAAGAAAGGATTGAAAAAAAATCCTTTTAGAAAAGATATGCATATAAAAAATTCAGTTGTTAAAGATCTATATATAGCCCTCTTTTTTTGTTTCTTTCTGAAATCTAAGGTTTAGAAATGCTACTCAAATTGCACTATTTGGGGAGTCCTTTTTAAAAAATGTATTAGGAGACTTGACCAAATTTACATGGGGAGAAACATATATCATAATAAGACAGTCAAACAAAGCAGCCCTATCAGCTACTTTGCCGAACTCCTGTGAAGTGCAGTATTCTATAGTATTTTACAGTCACCATGTTCTCTTAAGGACACATTAAAATCTTGTACAACAGACCAATTTTATATGGAAAACAAATTACATGTAAATAATATTAAGCCACTGGTGTATTATCCCCCACCTAACCACCGAGAACGTAAATATTTAGGAATCCTTTTTATAGTTTATATTGTCCTATGAATTATTTCTTTCTCAAGCATTTTTGGTGGCTTCTGGCACACATGCTAGCAGACAAATGGAAATAGTCATTAAAAATTGAAGAAAATTTTATAGGAGAAAATATTAAACTTGAGAAAATTCTATTTATAATCTCGTCCTCTCCCTAACTCTACTCCTTCCCTCCCCACCCATCAAACACTGGGAAAGACTAACACTATTCAATTTTAGCAGCTGTATGCCTTGAACCAGCTTAAATTCTCTATTAATATAGATTGAGAAGCAAAGAGAACTACCCGGAGGGTCCCATTTTGATAGGCAAGGATGGCAGGAATTGTGTCTACACTGAAAACTAGTCTGAGGAGGATGGAATTATCCCAGAATTATTGAAATTAGGCCTTTTGTGATATAGACTGGACTATATCTTATGTTCCCCACCCACAGTACTTATAACACAGCTCTTATTCTTTGCAGGTGCCCATCATAGTTTTATTAATAAAAGGGAACAACCTAGAATTTCTTCCTGTGATTCTTCCTTCGATAATAACTTCCCTCCTGTGGGATATTGATTTCTTGTTTCTTATTCCAGCAGCCTGACTCTCACTTCTGCTTTCTCCATCATGTGGTGTCTCAACCCCTGATTTCTTGATCCTGGATCTTTCTCAGACACCGATTCGATTACAGCTGCTCAGAGAAAGGTCCACAATCTTCTCTTAACAATATGCCAGGTGTCTAAAAGAGGTCTGGAAAGCATAGGGTATCATGTTAACTATCAACACATTTTTTCTGGTACTGTGGATCTTGTATTTTATATTTATATAAACAGTCAAGTAAAAACAAATGATAGCTGATATGAAGTCTCCATATTTATGATAGTTGCCAAGTAAGAAATTTTAAATAAATGTTACCTATATGGCATCATCTTATAAAAGAAAGCATTTTAACACCAAAGAATTAGGAAGGACAATCCCAGAATAATGTATGCAATCTTTATGAATAGAGCATTATATGAAACTTAAAAATCTTTTTATTTTTTTCATTTCCATGCACATCTATGAAACCTTCTCCAGAGAGCTGTTCTGTCTAGACACTAGTACTTGGAAACCACAGGCAAAATACTTCATACGAGGCAGGAAAGTAAGAAGCTAGCAATATTCATTGGCAGGTGGAAATGGGGAAACTGAGACAGTTGATTCAAACTGGCCTCATCCAGCACCCTGACTCACCTGCCTCCTTCTCTCTTGTATGACCTTAAGCATTAAGCCCTGGGACAATAGAGATTCTGATCACTATCAAATAATCTTAGGAACAAAGTCTCAAATCTGTTGACCACAGAGACAGAGTTTTGGTCTAGAGATAACATCCAGGTCTCAGTTGTGTATCAATTCTAGGCTCAGAAAAGCAGATGAAGGGACTCCATGGCTGCCATCAGGCCCAGATGTAGTGACCAAGGATCCCCTACCCTGCTGCTGACCAATCAGTGAGACAACCCTGATCCTATATGCTTATTTTTATTAATCAGCATATTAAAGGACACACCTAGAAATCTGATGAATATTCTATTGAGATCCTTCCCTAAAATTCCTGCCTTTACAAAACAGATAAAAACGCTTAAAACAAAGGACACATTGTGTGCTCTCTCTAGAGCATGCCAATGCCTTTTTTCCTCAGGCATGTAACTTTGCTTTCTTTTTCCTAAGCTCTAAGGTTTCCCACAAGATTTGCAATCAGGGCAGCTCATCACAAGCCAACCCCCTGAACCTGTCTTCAAGGCCTTTCTTTTGTCTCTGTAACTTGTTTTCTGAGTCCACTCAGCCAAGCTGGCTCACTTCTTCTGGCTCTGACTTTCTTTCTAAAAGGCCAAGGCAGCTCTCTGAGCAGCCCTGCTCAAATTGTCTCTTCCAATGTACTTTCACTTTGCATGCTAAATAAACTTCCTCTTGCCCTAGAGTTATTGGCTCTGAATTTTTTCTTTACTGAGTTTAAGAGCCAAGAGCCAATATTGCTGGAAATACATACACTTAGGATATAGCTTGTGACATAATGGAAAATGCTTAGACAAAAAAATCAAAGTGATTTTTGTGTTTGTGTGTGTGAGCAATGAACCTCAGGGATTTCATTAAAAAATGGGATTAATCCTTCTATTACTCATGCTTGGTTTGACATATAACTGACAAAATATCCTATATAATAAAAGGCTAATATGCAAATAAACCGAATGGCGAAATGATGGGTCACTATGACCCACACTGACCACCAGGGGGCAGATGCTCAATGCAGAAGCTGTCTCCAGGTGATCAGTGCACTCCCACAGGGGGAGCGCCACTCAACCAGAAGCTAGGCTCAAGGCTGGAGAGCTCAACGGTGGTGGCAGAAGCTTCTCTTGCCTCTGAGGCAGCACTAAAGATATCTGACTGATGACTTTGCCCCAGCCTAAGCCATCAGTCGGACATCCCCTGAAGGCTCCAAGACTGCAAGAGGGCTCAGGCCGGGCTGAGAGACCACCCCCCCAAGTGCTCAAATTTTGTGTACTGGGCCTCTAATATGTATATATGTATGTAAAGATCCCTGTAAATAACAGAACACTTTGTTAACATGATCTACTTAGTTATTAGTGTTGAGGATATTGGTCATCTTCTTGATCACCTTTGTTGTGTTTTGTGTTCTTTTGATAGATTGTCTACAAAATATATATATATATATATATATATATATATATATATATATATATATATTTTATTTCAGGGTCTACATGGGTCTTTGGAATGCAGAACAAAAAAGGGAACTATGCCATAATTACCTTCTGCTCAATCTTTTAAAATAACCTAAAGCTGTAGTTCATGTACTATAGCTTTCATATACTTCTGAAACAATCACAAGTCAATAAAATGAAGCAAAGGAAAAGTAGTAAATTGATTGTTTTGCATTTAAAGTCCCTGCTACCCATACCACCATCCCAGCCTCTGAAGAGATAAGGACTGTAAGGAGGCCTGTGCTACAGCTCTGTTGTAGAGTCTGCATTGCAAGGTGGACCGAACAAGAACATTTTAGACTAAAGATTGACACCGTATCCACACCAGGTTTTGTATGTCTTTCTTAGATCTACACTTTTATGCTTATTCCCAAAATATGATATGTGAATATTTATATGTATTTACCCCGCAGACTAAGAAACAGCTTAAGAATGTCCTGCTATTTTGGACTTGTCTGCATGATCTCATATGATAACAGAGAACTATAAAAAAATCCTAAATTCTTGGATGTGTAAGTATAATGTTTTTATTTGGCCATATATATTCTCATTCTTTAATTCATAGAAGGGTTTAATCCTACTCCAAGAAGCTAGGTCTGTTAAGGGATATTTTTATTTACCAAGTAGTATTTACTTGCTCTGAAAATTAATATAAAATTTAGGTTGCATTAATAAAAGCACTGTAAGCTTTTTTTTAATATTGTATTTATTTGTTTCTTTAGACACAATAAAGCAAGAGATATAGAGACAGGTTACAAAACAGAAAATGATATTTTAAAATTATAATAGTGCTCCAAAGAAATATTGCAACAATGCATTCAATATTTTGTTACGTAGATAAAATTGTAATAATCTACTCAGGTTCTGTGGGTATCTGGGTGTGTTACTCTGTTTGGGGAAATTTAAAAGATCACAGTTGTATATTTTGTGGAGGCCAAAAAAAAAAAAATAGTACTCTTACCTTTTGCAACAGCATGAATGGACCTGGAGATTATTATGCTAGGTGAAATAAGCCAGTCTGAGAAAGACAAATATCATATGATCTCACTTATATGTGGATTCTAATGAACAAAATAAACTAATGAACAAAATAAAAACAGATGCATGGATACATGTAACAGACTGACAGCTGTCAGAAGGAGGAAGAAAGGGGGTTACTGGATGAAAGAAGGTGGAGGAATCAGCCATAGACATAGTGTGGTGATGGCCAGAGAGAAGAGGGAGTGGGGCTGGGAGGAGGTGAGCAAAGGGGTTGGAAAATGGGGACATCTGTAACAGCATCAACAATAAAAATAAAGTTAAAAAATAAAAATAAATGAAAGACCAAAGTTGATGTGCTTACATTAAACTCACTTTTCAGCTTCTGGATTTGAAATCCTGTGCCTTCAAGTGGTTCTTTCCCTAGCATTTTTAGTCAAAATTACATGGTTCAACAAATTAATATCAGCATTTGAATATGTCCTCATTTTATCAATTAAAATTTGGTATTTTGTGTGGATGTGCCTTTTTATTTGGGAAATTCTGGTCAATAAAAAACAGCTTATCAACAATTATTTTCTTTGGTGGATGCACTCGGCTAAACTTTAGGACTAGAAGATGAGAACTGTTCCTTACCTTTAAGAAGATCCCTCTCTCTTGATTTCCCTTTCAAATGCTGATATTATTCTTCCATCCAATCTTGTTTGGTATCTCCAGAATATTCAGAAACTACTCTCATGAAAATTGCCAATAAGATCAACCTATCTGCATTTACTAAGCATATACACATTTTTAATGAAGGGACATCATATACTCACATGGAAACAGCACTAACTTCTTAATTACCAGACAGTAAAGTCTCCCTCACTTTAGATCAAGATGAGTTTAGAAAAAAATATATATTAAGGGTTCCCTGGCCAAGGAAAGTCTCACCTTCCTTCAAAGGGTGTTTCTGTTCCATCTTCTGTTCCTCTGGCAAGAACTGAGAGCTCACTCTTGTGTATTCAAGGCAATACTCCTTAAACTACCTGACTGTCAGCATCAGCAACTTCACACTATTTGAGACATTGAACATGGTCAACCTGCAGTTGAAACCTCTTCTAGTCTTTCAATAGCTGTGACCTATGTCTAACATGACAGTAGATGTAACCACAGCACACAAAATGTCGAAATCCATTTTTACCCCAGCCATAGTCTAAGTAATATGGGAGCACAATCTCGGAATACCAGTTGCCTGGCAAGAGAAAGGCCATGTTTGCTTGCCTTGAATGGATCAGTTGATGATACCTTAACTTTTGTTCATTCATTCCCTTTCAAGTCAACCACTGCATATGTTTGTGTCTCCTATGGTCATGCAGTTTGTTAGGCTCTTGGATATGCAGGAGTGTTCAGGACATGGTCCTTGCCTTTAACAGGCTAATACTCCATTGGGAGAAAATAGTTTATAATTATGCACATAAATAAATATTTGTTTTCACTGGAAGGTAGGTGCTATCAAGATGTCAAAAGTATTTCTATATGGAGTTAAATGAGTGAAGTCATGAATGGTGAGAAGGAGGTAACCATGCAAAGATAAGTGGCATGAAATAGGGAAGAAGGGGAGAAGCCCAAGAAAAATAGTCAGCTTAGGAACCCTCCTAAGAAAACAAGCCTGGAGTTTTAAAGTTCAGTTGCATGTTTGGGACCCCATTATCCTGTCTAGTTCTTCCCACCTGTTCCCTATTTTATCAGAGGCAGCTTGCTCAAAATTCAATGTGCTACCTAAAATCAAGAAGCCATTCAAAGGAGTCTGAGCATCTCTCCTACTGCAGATACTCCGGTTGTACTACTCCATCTTCCCATCACTAGACATACACCCTTTGAGATAAATGCCTGCCCAGAAGAAGCCAGAGTTCACCCACCCCTTATATGTTACAAGTGAAGCCATGCAAATAGCAGTTATATCCAGAATGACATGAGATTTTGTGGACTCACAGATCCAGATATAAATTATAGTTACAGGATATTAAGAAATCATATAACTTCTCTGACATCTAGCTATATCAGTAAAAGTTTGTATGCTAATTTATATTGGTCTATATCAGTTTATTTAATAAACCTTATATTAGAAAGATTATAAGCAAGGTAATATGGAATATACAAAGATTGATAAGATGATGCCTCTGTCTTAAATCTCAGTAGCATCTTATGAGGATGATAAAGTATATATAAACATTACAAAAATACTCATTAGAAAGTAACGGCAGCATGGAAAATAAATCAATAAAATATAACTAGGATTAGAGTATAAAAATATATTTTTTTATTTTTTATCCAGGGGACTAGAAATAAAGGGTTATCTTAATGTGTTTGACCTTGAATTACAGGGAATTTGCAATTTATATTCAACAGATAAGGGTGTACACTTACACCCATTTGAAAGAAATAATGTAAAATCTAAAGGCATGGACATGGCAAATCATGTGGTTTGTTCAAAGGATATTTCCCTATACAGTTTGAGCAGATCTTAGAAATAAAAGTGAATACTGAGAATGGAGCTGGGAATGCAATCTGGGAGAATAAATTTTATTTAGGAATGAGGAACAGGAACCAAGGGATATTTTAGATTAAGGAATATATTCATGTTTCTGTATGTAGGAGAATTTCTTGTAGGGAAAGACTAAAGGCTGGAGATCTAGTAGGATTACCTGACTATAAAATATGTTAATGGCCAAGTACAGAATATTTATATAAGGAAAGCAATGATAACATCACTTAAAATAGATAAGCCAGGCCCTAGCCACTTTGGCTCAGCGGATAGAGCATCAGCCTGCTGACTGAAGGGTCCCGGGTTTGATTCCAGTCAAGGGCACATGCCCAGGTTGCATGCTCAGTCCCCAGTAGGGGGCATGCAGGAGGCAGCTGATCAACGATTCTCTTATCATTGATGTTTCTCTCTCTCTCTTATGCTCTCTGAAATCAATAAAATATATTTTTAAAAAAGCATCTTCTTAAAAAAAATAGATAAGCCAGCCCAGACTCAGTGGATAGAGCATTAGCCCGTGGACCGATGGGTTCTGGGTTCCATTCTGATCAAGGGCACGAAACTCGGTTGCAGTCTTAATTGCTGGCTGGGCACTTTTTCCCCTCAAAGGGCATTTTATTTTGTAAGTAAGTCTTAAAATTTCAGATTGGTTTTGAGAAGGGGAAAGATAAGCCACACAATGCTTTTTTCAACTGAAGTTTGTAGGAAACAAATTGAAGAAAAAGTTAGCAATTAACAAATCAATTTAAACTATGTCTATAGTTAACTCTGATTATATACACTAAAGGAGGTTCATGTTGGGGCTTGACTGGCTGTCTACATGGACAAATTAACCAGATAATTGACACTTCTTAACAAATATTGTAATCACATAGGCAAGTCCTAGACTAAATGCCATGCAGTATTTCAAGCCTAAAGTGAATTTGAAATAAAAGGCACAGTAGTTTTTGCTTTCATTAACCCATTGACATTCCTGTCACCAACCTCATTTTTAAAAATTCCATAGAGATTTGGTAGAATTAAAAGAAAATGTGGGCTATGTACCTCACCCCTCTATAATTAGTAATGTGGAGACAGCATGCTATGTGAATGGAAGTCAGGATACACTCAATGTCTTCCCTGCTCTGTCACTAACTAGATGTATAAATTAAAGCAAATCACTTAAGTGCACCTTATTTCTTTTCATTCGTAAATGGAAGTTGGATAAATGATAAAAAAAAAAGAAAGAAAGAGGTAATTGGCAAGGAAATTTCACAGGTAAGCACTATGTTTTAGGATGCTTGATGTTTGGTAATTGCATGATACATTCCAGGGAGTGATAAAGATTTACAGAAGCAAGCTAATGCTTCCAGCCATAAAAAGGTATGATTTATATTCACCCCCTGAAATTTTGGTATATCGAGGAGGCTACGTAAATAGTGAATGCACTGTCTAGGAAGAAACTAAAATTAAAAAAGAAATCAAGAAAACAATAACAGTCATGGTTGTCAATTTAATCTATATCTTTCTAAATTAGCCATGATGGAAAAAGAATATATTGGTAAGGCAGAATACTGGAGGAAATAAAACTGGCTCTAATTGAGGTATCTTCAAAAGAATATATACCTAAAGCAGGCAAATCTGTATCTGTATCTGTATCTTATCTTTGAGTTTTGCACATGTGCATACAGATCAGGTGTAGCCTACCTAACTTCACATTTTACCATGCAATTACTTGAAATACACATGCAATTGAATACATTACAAATTCTGCAGATGCAATTTGTATGCCAGTATAAAAACTGCATTTCCCCTAATTTATAATATAAATTGACTTAGCAATAATCTTATATCTTTTAATTCATTTAAAAGTGCTTACATTTTACACTATTTTTTTCAGAATATATATGTATATATCTATATATCTGCAAATAAAATAGTGTAAAATAATGTATATGTACATTTTAAAACAACAACAATAATATTAACAACACTATTTCATTCAAATCATGCATGGGAATATATAAAAAATAATTATATTCCTAAAATTTTCCTTTACTTGTTGTAATTCAGCCCATGCCTATTCTCCTAATACTACTTCCAATTCTCACAGTGATTTTTAAGGTGGAATGTTGTGTCATTTTTAAAGGTGAGGAAACAGAAGCTCAAAAACTTTATGCCCTTCGTCAAGGTCCCACAGCCAGCAAGAACCTAATATAAGATTTAAAAGCAAGGACTAATTGAATTATTTGCCAGGGATAGTTTCTTCATATTATATGATTAAATTTTCTTTAATGTACAGGAAATAATAACTTAAAAATTTCATTCAGCCATATTTTAGAATTGCTAAAGTAAAATACCTAGTTCTTATCTTGCTAGCAATCACTAATGTCAAATATCCAGAAGAATGACTCCCATAAGTATATCTAATAAACAATGAGAAGAATGACTTTATTTTGATACCATAGGACTGATAAATACAATTCAATAATCTATTTTTAGGCAGATTCTGATAAGGTAATTAAATCTCACGAGTTTTCCATTATTATCACTATAATTAGCAAGCCAAACAACCTCATTTCTCCATTAAGATACAAGTTGAGCAACACAGAATATGAAACTCTGGCTTATAAGACTATTGAAAAAAGTGAATATCAAATTTCTTCCATGATTACAAATAAGTTTGTCCATTCTATTCATAAAAAAGTGTCACTTTGTGAAACAGTTATGATCAACTAACTTGAAGAAGAGTCTGGACATAGTGAATATTGTCCTGAGAGCTTACAGTTTGAAACTTGCCAAAGGATTAGATGGGAAACAATGGAATGATGATATTAACAGCAGATTTAATTAACTACTTGTTGGGTTGATTACATTTTCTTTTCATTTCTCATTTAAGATTTTGTCACCAGTTCAATTGAGAGCAGGACTGCAATAAATCACAGCTACTCATCCAGTTAAATTCTATACTTGCTCTACTCCAAAAATATAAATCATACTACGCTGCTATAAAAAAGAAGGAATTCTTACCATTTGCAGCAACATGGATGGATCTGGAAAGCATTATGTTAAGTGAAATAAGCCAGGCAATGAAAGAAAAATACCACATGATCTCACTCATTTATGGAAAATAAAGAACATTATAACCTGATGAATAAAAAGATAGATAAAGAGGCAGTAAAGCATCAAACAGACTGTCAAATTACAGCAGGAAGGCTGGGGAGGGTTGGGGAGGGGGGGAAAGAGGTCAACCGAAGGACTTGTATGCATGCATATAAGCATAACCAATGGACACAAGACACTGGAGGGGTGGTGGGATGAGGGCATGTGACAGGGGGTAGGGGAGGCTGGGGGAAGGTCAATGGGGGGAAAAAGGAGATATATGTACTACTATATGTAATACTTTAAACAATAAAAAAAGAGTAAATTTTAACAGGCCCTCTTAGAAGTTCATCATTCTGATTTGATTCTTAAGTGTGAATTTGCAGAACTTCAAATTACTGATATTAAATAGTAATGACAATGTATATTCTAAAATCACAAAACATTTTATCTTTATTATAAATTAGCATAAACAATATGCCATATCTCTATCTCTAGCCTGAAACACATCGCAATAAAAAAATAAGTAATTTGTCCTGGCCAGCGTGCTCAATAGTTAGAGCCTGGCTGGAGAAGTAAGTGTCCAGGGTTCCATACCCTGTAAAGGGCATATACCTGGGTTGTGGTTTACTACCTGCCCCAGGTTGGGGCGCCTGTAGGAGGCAACTAGTCAATATGTCTCTCACACATTGATGCTTTTCTCTCTGGCTTTCTTCCCCTCTCACTTCCTCCCTCCCTTCCACTCTCTCTGAAAAGCAATAGGGAAAAAATAGCCTCAGGTGAGGATTAACAACAACAACAACAACAAAAGTAACTTGTACTCAGAAAAATAAAATTCAAGATCAGGACAATTAATAGAAATTAATTAACTGATTTGGGCTTTGGTCATAAAATGATTGATCAAAAGGTGTAGCTAAAGTGCTTTCTAGCTTCCAAACTACAAGTTAAATAAGACAATCTTTGGACCAATCATAACTGGAACTTTAGTTAAGGAGGTTGCTGAGTGACTTTTTGAGTAAGAAGTTAGTCCAATGGAATTAGGTAACCTTGAGTTTGCAGCTCTTTAAACTCCCAATTATTTACTCAAATTCCAAATGTCACTTGCCAAATTTGAATCAAGCCATTATCTTTCCTATTTTGTTCTTGTGACTCCTATCTGCTATTCTTTCCTAATTATAAATTAGCACATCAGTATAGGGATTTATCTGACTTGGGGAAAAAAACACACACACAAAGTTTTGCTTGGTTAAAGACCTCTTCCTCTTACGAATGTCATGTCTTAATGTGGTGCCAGAATTTGAAATAAAGTAACAGTTAAAAGTTTGGATAAAACCTGAGAGAGGTTAGAAATGCTCATACAAGGTTATGATCCTCCTCAACTAGATGGGCTGCAGTTGTAGATCAGTTCACTGGCCCATGGACCCTAGAGTGCTTAAATTTGTGAAGATTTAGCTGTGTCAGGATTAAGTAACTCAATACTATCCAACAATGCCCAGTCTGCCAGTTTATTTGGGGCTGAAATTTTGTTTTAGTTGGTTTCATCCCCAAATCTTTCTTTACCAATAAAGCCCAAAAACTCATCTGTGCCTTTCATGTTGCAGTGTCTAAGTTAAAGAAAGGGCATTTCTGTTTTCAGGTTTTGATTTGTATTCCATGACAAATCCACATAAGCTAGACCCTCAAATCAAATCTTTTTATTTTTAATTCAGACAAGCCATTTCATTTGGTTCTCCAAAGTCCTCCCATCTTCTTTTAATATTTCAGAAATGGTATTGGATTAAATTACAAATACATTTAATATTCTATTACCCGTCACTCTGAATGCCAAAGATGACAAGACAATATATTCTTGATATGAATTGGTAAAATAGTCTAGTGGTCCCTGTATTATTTGCTACTAAGATTCTGAGCCTTTTTATTTGGGATAGTACCAGGAAGGACCTAATTAATATAGATTTTAAACCATAATTTTATTTTTGCACTTATTTTAAATCGCTGTTCATATTTCAGTACCTTCCATTACTTTTCTATCTAAAATTAAATTACCTGTGACCATTAAGTTTTAATTAAAATTTTTTATCTTTACTTTTTTACTCAGTCCTGAATATGATCCACATAACTTTCTTAATCATTTAAAGAGTTTTCCCACCTTCCTTGTCACAACATATGCCTGGTCTTGGTCTTCAGACCGCTTCTCCATCTACCCTCACTCATTGATATCTCAGTCCTCTATTTCAATTGCATGACTTTTCTGCCACATAGGCATTAAAAATTGAAAAGATGCATCTGTAGGAAGAACTCACCTCCCTCTAAACTCCAGACTCATATATCCAGTATCTCCATTTGGGTGTCAAATAGACCTCTCAAACCATGTTTGTCCAAACCTCAAATCCTGATTCTCCCATTTGCAATAAATAGTAACATTGTGCTTCTGATTGCTTTCTCCAATCATGCTGAAACCATCCTTTCCCCATCCGTCACACCCCTCATTATGGCATCAGCAAATTATATCTGTACTACCTTCAAAATATATCACCCATCTCTCTGCTATCCCATTTCAGGACTACCTTTTGGTCCAAGACACCACAATTTTTCTCCTGAATTATTTCAGGAGGCTACAGACTGATCTACTTGCTTCCTCTGCTGCAATCTCCCTAATCCTCCACCTGCAATTTATTTAGGGCACAGCAGCCAGATCTCTTTACAATGTGAAATACGTCATGCCTCAGTTCAAAGCCTGCAAAGTCACTACCCATCTCACTAAGAATAAAAAATAGCTTACAAGGTTCTACAAAATCTGTGATGATCTGCCATCACTCATTCTCTAACTGATACCTCCCCTCCCACACTCATTCTCTAACTGATACCTCTCCTCTCCATTATGTCACTCTCTTTATCAATATCAATCTCCCATTCACCAGCTCGGTAGCTCTGATTCTTGTAACTAGCAAAAATTGGAATATTTTTAACTATCTATCTATCTATCTATCTATCTATCTATCTATCTGAGCCTAACATGCAAAGTGTCCCCTCAGGAGTTCAACTGACCAGTTCTATTGCTTGCTATGACATGCGCTGACCACCAGGGGGCGGCGCAGAATGGAGGAAGGTCCTGGCCAACAGCCAGCAGCTGAGGAAGGGAGGCCCTGGCTGGCAGCCGACAGCCGCTTGGGACCCTACGTGTGCAATAATTTCGTGCACTGGGCCTCTAGTTATTGAATAAGGCAGGCAGACACCTATCTCAACATATTATTATTTGCTGTTCCCACTAGATAGAACACTCCTCCCTCATCAATCCATGTCCATCCTCAATGAGACAACACATTTCGACCATGTTCTCAAGAAAAGCACAATTATACATTTCTTTCTATAGAGTATAATAATCTGATTTTAAACTTTTAAAATGATTAATTGGGTATAACCTTTCTTAGGCTACAGAGTTCAATATTATTAATTTTCTGGTTATCTTTTATTAAATTATTACACTATCAACTTATTCATGTTCGTAGACTCAACACTATAGTAAATTATTGTTACAGCTTCAAAATTTGCTTTGGCATTTCTAGATTCTTTCTTTGGAGGCTTTGACATGCTCTACTCCAAATTCTAGGTTATGATTGGCTTTCAAATTATTATTTGGCTGTCCTTGAATCTCCCACTAAACCTTGTTCTACATCAGATTAAATTGGCTCACTTTCATAATCTCAAAGCATAATGTGCATTGCAGATATATTTTAAATAGCTTTAGACAAATTATAATACTCATTTGTCATATGCTTTATTTATAAAGTATCTCACACTTAAATATAAAGAGTCACAGCATTGATGAAAACCACAATAAAAAGAACAACCAAAGTAAAATGTTCACCTGATACATATGTTTGCATATTCAAGTACTGCAACTTTATACAACATAAATATAAAATATATAGTACCAGCTTTTTGGTATATATATAATAAATATTTTTTTTAAATTAACTGATTCTAAGAGTATCACTATTTCTTAAAAACAACTGTTTTTCAGTATATATGCAGAATGCATTTGTAATCTTCACATTTACAGAATTAAATGATAGTGAATTAGATAAGTAGAATAAATTTATAGATGCTAGAATTAGAAAAGCTTATTTATGAGAATGTGAAATTCTGGGAAAATAATATTTCTTTTGAACTTTCTAAAATAGCACTACCAAGAATAATAATAATAATTAAAATAATTCCAGAAGAGTAAAATAACATTAACAAAAGGACAACTATATTATAATTTTAGAGTATTTAATTGAAAAAGTTGAGCTCAGGTCCAATTTAAAAATATGAAATATAACAACTTGCCAGATATAATAAAGAGAATCTTTATTCCATTCATATAAAGTTTAACTTGCTATATGAGTAAATATAAATCTCTAATATAGATAGGTTATACGTAAATATTAGCATCTGCAACATTATTTTTTAGGGGTTATAGGATAATCTCATATATCTTTAGTGTTTAATTTTTATTTTTTAACTAGAAGCCCGGTGCATGAAATTTATGCACAGGTACGGTCCCTAGGCCTGGCTTGTGATCAGGGCCATCTTCCCCAGCTGCCCACAGCTGGCCCCGCCCCCCACTGCCACACGCCCCTGGTTCCCCATTTGCCATCGGGTGATAGGTGCCTGACAGCCGGGGGAAGGGACCGAGAGGCCGGATGTTCCCGCCCGCTCACCAGCCCCACCCCTGCCACAGGTGGCCATTAGGCAATTGGAGTCTGTTGGCCAGGGAAAGGGACCAAGAAGTGGTCAGTGAGCCTCATAGTGACTGGTCCATTGGTTGTTCTGGTCATTATGCCATTAGGGTCGATTTGCAAATTTTATTATATAGGATAGAGGCCTGGTCCACAGGTGAGGGCCAGCTGGCCTGCCATGAAGGGGGCCCCAGATCAGGGTGGGGGCTGCCTAGGAGGGGTGGGGCTAGCTGGGGCAAGGGGAGGTAGGATTTGCAGGCCAGCAATGCCCTCAATTGGGGTGGGGGTCCCCAATGTGGGCGGGGCAGGATTGGGCAAGGGGCCACGGACAGTTTGCAGGCCGGCCACGCACCCAGCTTTGTCAGGAAAGACAGACATCTGGAATGATGTCCGAAAGACATCTGGTCTATCCAGTCTAATTAGCATATTACCCTTTTATCAGTATAGATAAGCTAAAATGTGCAGAATTAATGGAAATTGAAATATTACTATTTTGAGGTATAGACTTATTTAAAACTAGAGGCCCGGTGCACAAAATTCGTGCACGGGGGGGGGGGGTGTTCCTCAGCCCAGCCTGCACCCTCTCCAATTTGGGACCCCTCGAGGGATGTCCGACTGCCCTCTCACAATCCAGGACTGCTGGCTCCCAACTGCTCACCTGCCTGCCTTCCTGATTGCTCCTAACCTCTTCTACTTGCCAGCCTGATCAACCCCTAACCACTCCCCTGCCAGCCTGATTGATGCCTAAGTGCTCTCCTGCCAACCTGTTTGCCCCTAACTGCGCTCCCCTGCCAGCCTGATTGCCCCTAACTGCCCTCTCCTGCAGGCCTGGTCACCCCTAACTGCCCTCCCCTGCAGGCCTGGTGCCCCCCAACTGCCCCTCCCTGCAGGCCCAGCCGCCCCCAACTTTCCTCCTCTG
This sequence comes from Plecotus auritus, assembly GCF_963455305.1. Taxonomy (NCBI): domain Eukaryota; kingdom Metazoa; phylum Chordata; class Mammalia; order Chiroptera; family Vespertilionidae; genus Plecotus; species Plecotus auritus. The sequence goes on along the minus strand of NC_137771.1, from coordinate 135,382,079 downwards.
CCGACCTGGTCACCCCTAACTGCCCTCCCCTGCAGGCTTGATTGCCCCCAACTGCCTTCACTTGCAGGCCTGGTCCCTCCCAACTGCCCACCCCTACTGGCCATCTTGTGGCAGCCATCTTATGTGTTGGAGAGATGGTCAATTTGCATATTACTCTTTTATTAGATAGAATAGAGGCCTGCTGCATGGGTGGGGGCCAGCTGGTTTGCCCTGAAGGGTGTCCTGGATCAGGGTGGGAGTTCCCTTGGGGCATGGGGTGGCCTGGGCGAGGGGCCTGTGGTGGTTTTTAGGCCGGCCACACCCTTGGCGACCCAAGCAGAGGCCCTGGTATCTGGGATTAATTTATCTTCTATAATTGAAACTTTGTAGCCAAGGAATGCCAGGGCTGTGGAAGCTTGGCTTCCTCCATCGTCAGGGGCAACTCAAGCCTCCTGCTCTCTCCAGCTCCATGGCTGCCACCATTTTTGTTGGGATTAATTTATTTTCTATAATTGAAACTTTGTAGCCTTGAGTGGAGGCCAAGGCAGGCCAGGGTGTACGGAAAGCTTGGCTTCCTCCATTGCTGGGGAAACCCAAGCCTCCTGCTCGCACTGTGGCCGCAGCCATCTTGGTTGGGTTAATTTGCATACTCACTCCTGATTGGCTGCTGGGGGTGGCTTGTGGGTGTAGCGGAGTGATGGATAATTTGCATATTACTCTTTTATTAGAAAGGATATGTCTTTATAACAGCAATATGTAAAACAACTAAATAAAACAACAATTCACTTTTAATTATGTTTCAACTTAAGGTAAAATTATATTTACATATGATATGGATTCTTTGACCAGAATGGATTCTGGTTTAAAAAATATGTCTAGCCCTGACCAGTTTGGCTTAGTGGATAGAGCATTGGCCTGGGGACTGAAGGGTCCCAGCTTTGATTCTGGCCAGGTGCACATGCCTGGGTTGCGGGCTTGATCCCCAGAAGGCAGCCGATCAATGATTCTCTCTCATCATTGATGTTTCTATCTCTCTCTCTCTCTCCCTTCCTCTCTTAAATAATAAAGAAATATCTTTAAATTTTTTTTAAATGAAATATGTCTAGAATTCTTTAAAAATTGACAAATTTAGCTTGTAAGTATCAGTTATTATTTTACAGTAAAAAGTTTTATTTTGTATATGTTAAAATATAAATTTAAAACCTATTTTTAAGATATTTCATATATGATAGGTATATAACATTTCAAGCATATGTTAGCTATGTTTTTGAAGAATTGTTCAGATGAATATAATTTGCCTTATTGTTGAATAGGATTTACTTTCAGGTTGTATTTCTTCTTCACTCATAGAACTCTCAGTGTAATGAGATGTTATAAACAGAATGACAAACCATTTAAAGTGAGAAACGAGCAAACAGGTGTACAGCTTGTGCCTAATAGGCCTTCCCTTAGTTTCACAGTCTGATAATTTTCTTTGCATACTGCCTTGACCTGATTATTCATGACTTTTTGCATAATGAGAGAAAGCTTTTAGATATGTTAGGTATGACATACAAAACCTGCAGCTATTCAAACATTTTGAGAAGACCTATTGTCGTTGTTGTTTTTAGGTAGATTTAACAGTCAAATAATAATCTGATGTAGCATGATCAAAATGTCAAACCTATTTAGGGACATCTTTGAAAAATAAACTATCTTAGAATATTTCAATGCATGGTTGTCTGCATAAGACTATCCTCATATTCATTTAAATGTGTTTAAATGAGCAATTAACACAGTATTTGTCACTCCTTCTTTAAGGGATAAAATATTTACTCTACTAGATTTGTTACCTTTATTCATTATTTTTAAAAATTTTAAATAATATTCTAGTCACAAATACCAAATATTGAACCTTAGCTAAGAGATGGTTAGCTTGGTCTTTCATTCCATTGAAATTTAACTAAATTTCCATGTTGACAATCTTACCTAATAATAGACACACATGTTAATTGACCATACCTCTGCTACGCCCATAGCCAATCAGAGTGAGTATGCAAATTAACCCAACAAAGATTGTGGTTAATTTGCATACATAGGTGCCCAGCACCTGGGTCCCGGGAACATCCTGGAACCCAGGTCACTCTGAAGTAGGCCCTGCATGGGCCCTGAGCAGCCTGGGAAGGGCCTGAGCCAGGGGGCTCCAGGGCAGGGCCAAGCCTGCAATCAGAACCGAGGGGGCAGGGGCGGAGCCAGCGATTGGAGGGAGCTGGAGGGCCCCTGCCCAGGCCTAAAGCCTAGACCAGAGGCTTTCGGCCTGGGCAGGCCTGGGCATGGGGGGAGCCAGCGATTGGAGGGAGCTGGGAGTCCCCTGCCCAGAACCCGAGGCTTTAAGCCTGGGAAGGGGTGGAGCTGGCGATTAGAGGAGCTGGGGGTCCTCTGCCCAGGCTTAAAGCTTCGGCCAGAGGCTTTAGGCCTGGACAGGGCCCAGCCAGCGATTGGTGTGAACTACAGAGGAAATACCTTTTCTGACTGCTCATTGGCTAAGCTTTCTATATGCCACTGGTAATATTCTTAGTAACTTGGGTAATAAGAATCCAAAAAGGTGATCTAGGGTTTTTCCACCACACTTCTGGAGAATAAAACGAAGGTCCGCTGCTGGAGGGATAAGAAATGTCATATCCTGCCCTAGCCGGTTTGGCTCAGTGGATAATGCCTCAGCCTGCCAACTGCAAGGTCTGGGTTCAATTCTGATCAAGGGCATGTACCTAGGTTGCATGCTTCTCCCTGGCCAGGGCCCAGTTCAGGGCTCATGCAGGAGGCAACCAATCAGAGTGTTCCTCTCACTTTGATGTTTCTCTCTGTCTTTCCCTTTCTCTTCCACATTCTCTAAAAGTCAATGGAAACATATCCTCAGGTGAGAATAAAAAAATTAAAAATAAAGAAAGAAATGTCATATCCTATGAAAGACACATCTTAAAAATGCCTAAAGAAAGTTGTCATTTTTTCATGGTGAAGGGACTGGAGTCTGTGTTGATGAAAACACCTTGGTGGCTGTGGTGACTGGCAGTGGCTGAAGCAGCGGGGTGCTGGGGCTTGTGCCTTCCCCTGATCAGCCCTGTCGCCTCCCACAAAGGGGATGTCAGTAGAATATCCCCTGAGGGCTCCCAGTATGTGAGAGCAGGCAGGTTGGGCTGAGGGACCTCCCACCCCCAGTGCACGAATTTCATGCACCAGGCCCATAGTTATGTTTATAATTCCCAAGAAGTATTTATTACTTCATATTTCTTTTTCTATCAGCCTATTCCTGGTTTTGTTGTAGTTTTATTTTTTGTTTTAGGAACTATGAGGATGCCTAGTAGAAATTGTGAAATTTCTATTTTCTTAATTTTACTTTCTCTGTGATCAGGGGCGTTTACTTTCTCTGTCATCTTGGCCCCCAATTTATTATTCTATTTATTTCTCACATACGTGCTATAGTTGATACCCATGTTCCATACTTGGAATCATCACAGGCAAATTATCTCTAGGGAGCCGTTCTCGGGAAATGAGAAGTGTTTGATTTAAAGATATGTGCATATGTGGCCATGAGGGACTTATGGGTGCTTTGAATTTCTGGTCTCTGTATTTGAAATTTCTTTAGGGGTCCCTTGAAACATACTACTCTGCAGTAATTTGCACTACGGTTTTTATTCTTATTACAGTGTTTTACATTATGGTTTTTGTGGACTTTTTTCTTCATCGTTTCAATGTTATGTACTTTCCATACTCAAGAATTTTCTCAATCATAAGATTAAATAGACATAAAGTCTAGTGAAGTTATGCTTTTTACCCTTTTTAGAAACAATATTTTCTAATATTACAATATCTTACTTAGGAGTAGCTTGAGTCACCAAATATTTAAAATAAGAATTGCATTTTTAACAAATAATGAAGTCATTTTGTTTTATTTTTTATTGTCAATTTGTATTTTTTTTAGTGCACTACCAATACATATGTTTTTAAAATGGCTCATTTTTCTGGCCCATCACTATTAACTTAGTTATAGGAGGATCTTTACAAGTATTCAAATATTTGTTTCAGTACTCCTGAAATTTACCCTCTAAAAATGAAATTCTTTTTTTAAAATATATTTTATTGATTTTTTACAGAGAAGAAGGGAGAGGGATAGAGAGTTAGAAACATGGATGAGAAACATCAATCAGCTGCTTCCTGCACACCCCCCACTGGGGATGTGCCAACAACCAAGGTACATGCCCTTGACCAGAATCGAACCTGGGACCCTTCAGTCTACAGGCCGACGCTCTATCCACTGAGCCAAATCGGTTAGGGCTAAAATGAAATTCTAAATGAGCACTTTAGATAACTAATAAAAATTGGTAGCAAATTAATATTAAAGAGTATTATTAACTTAATAAACAAGTTAAAAGACTTTTAGAATAAAAAGCTAAAAATTCATAAACATGGAAAAATAGTTCTTCAAACAAATATATGAAGTTGAATGCAACATAATTCAAATTTTATTTTCACAATATAAAGATCGAAATGTACACATTGAATCTTCTTTAGAGAGAAGATGATTATATCATCTATCATAAGAGTTTGATAATAAGTATAAATATCAGTTATCACATTTTCAAATGTTAAAGACTCAATGAGTGAGAATGACCTGGCTTGTTTGCACAGTCACTGAGTCTCTAACTCATCTGTTGCTATAGAAAGGTTACCAATAATACAAGATTACCCTGACTTCCAGAGTCTCATTACATATATATTTAAGTGATTAGAAGTGGGATTTCTATAACAGATATTTATCCTACTGAAAAGTACATGCTGCATTTATGCCATTCTGCAAAATCACCATTGATTCTTATAGTTAAATGAAAATATATTTCTTACTCCTGATAACTCAAAATAAGCAGTATGTGCACACTTCTTTTGTTTATTGAATGACTCTCCCATAATTATATATTTAAAACCTATATGAATTTCCATCTATAAATTTGATATCCTCTGCAAATATGCAGAACAATATTTCTTAATGATAGAAAAGTCAAGACCACAGATCAGTATTGTCATATGATATTATTCCATAACTGGGCTTATAAACCTGCCCCCATTAAGCTGGAAATATTTCCAATATATAATACATTATATAATACATAATCTATCTATTTGCAATGAGGCTTAAAACATTGATACTTTTTCCTAATATGTACGCGCGTGCGCACACACACACACACACACACACACACACACACTAATAACATCAACAACATAACATCCACAGATCCCCGAAAATATACATGCTTTAGAAGACGTCATGAGGCATTGTATAAACTAAAATGACTTTATATGTCCATAAGGCACACTGTTAGGCATGGGAAAGATAAAGAAAAATAAAACAATATAAGTTACCTCAGAAGATCATGATATATTTTAGAAGAAAGGAAATGGTATAAAATTAAAAACATCAATACAAGTTATGAAACACTACATGCTAAATCAATGAGGCAGATCTATTATGCTTAACATTCTCAAAGGTGACACATACAAGGGATTGGAAAGTGACCTGAATTATACTTTGAAATGGAGGTAGACTTTACATGGGTAGAGAGAGAAACAATATACAATATACATAATGATCAGTTAAAGCAACGGAAGTGAGGATGAAGAATATTTAAAGGAAATGTTCAGATTACATTTATTGGGGCGAAAAAAATTTAGGTGACACTTGAAAATATCAATCTAAAGGTAATATAATTTATCTCTGTTGTTGTTGTTGTTAATCCTCACCCAAGGATATTTTTTAATTGATTTTTATAGAGAATGGAAGAACGGGAAGAGGAGAGATAGAGAGAGAGAGACAAAGATATGAGAGAGACACATCAATTTGTTGCCTCCTGCATGTGCCCTGAACTGGGTGGGCAGTGAATTGAACCTGCAACCCAGGCACATGCCCTTGACCAAGGACCAAATCTTCATACCAGTGTTCAATCACATCAGTCTAGGCATTATAATTTATCTTTAGACATTATGTAGCTATTATTTTTAACTTAATATATTAATTGTGTTAAGTAAAGTTTTAGGACAAATGTATAACATAGGACATAGAAAAGAGATTAGAATTAGTGAAGCAAAAAGATATTTGTGGAGCCTAAGAAAAAGAGGTGGTTTTCATGGAAATAGAAAGAAAAAAAGACTAGGGGGTGATGGAAAATCACCCGGACTACTACCTAAATATGAGCAGAAAAAAAGAGTCATACATGGCTATCAATATTTTAGTTTGAGAGTGGAAAAATGACAGAATTCCACACAAAAAGAGCAAGTTTAGCTACAGAGTTATCCATGAAGGAACAGGAAGGGCACTGAAAGTAATCTATAAACTCATCTAATTCCTCCAATTCTATATTTTACAAAGGATCATTTAAGATAGAATTTAAATGGCAAAAATCTGTAAATGTAGAAACTAAAGTAGTTGACTCTAGCCCCAGAATGAACAGGGCTCACCAGAAAGGCAAAGACAATCCACTGATGGCACAGTAGACTAGCTGATTTTATCTAGTGCAGTAAAAGAAATACAAAAAAGTAAATAATTTTCATCTGACAAAACATAGTATGCAATGTTTGGTGAGAGCATTTTTGTTTACTTAAATTTTCAGAGTGAAGCAAAATTCCAGAAGAAATTCACAGGAGAATGTTGATCCAAACAAGATATATAGTTAAGTGAGAAACTGTGGCTAGAAATGTGGATCAGGCAGATTATTATGGAAATGGTAGGTGGACCTACTCAATAAATAAACTTTCTAACTTTCTAAAGAACTTAAAAATATAAAATAAGGGAACTAAAGGATGAGCCACAGGAGTGCCCATTTAGACAGTGGAATTAGCCCTGCTTTGCTATCCATTGTATAGTACTCTTGTATACTTATATAGTTTTGAACTTGATATTTCAATGTCCAAAGATTAAATTTTCTCATATATAATGGGGATACTTAAAGTTCCTCTATCATTAGATAGTTTGAGGTAGTGCAGGTAAAGGGTTACTCAATGTTTGGCACTTAGGTTTTATTTAAAAATATAATTATCATTTCCTGTTCTTATTTTTTAATTTCTCTTTCAGTTTCTACTTTATTTTTTTAATTTCTTTATTGATTAAGGTATTATATGTGTCCTTATCCCCCCATTGCCCCCCATCCCCCCACTCATGCCCTCACCCCCCTGTTGTCTGTGTCCATGGGTTAGGCTTATATGCATGTATACAAGTCCTTTGGTTGCACAATTTACCATAGCTAAGATTTGGAAACAGCCTAAGTGCCCATCAGCAGATGAGTGGATTAAAAAACTGTGGTACATCTACACAATGGAATACTACGCTGCAGTAAAAAAGAAGGAATTCTTACCATTTGCAATAGCATGGATGGACCTGGAGACCATTATGCTAAGCGAAATAAGCCAGTCAGAGAAAGATAAACATCACATGATCTCACTCATTTATGGAATATAATGAACAACATAAACTAATGAACAAAAACAGATCCAGAGACAGAGAAGCATCGATCAGACAGTCAAACCTCAGAGGAAAGGTAGGGGACAGTGGGGTAAGCGTGAAGAGATCAACCAAAGGACTTGCACGCATGCATGTAAGCCTATTCATTTATGTAGTCACCATCCCAATACAAATATTATTTTATCACTGACTAATAACATTGTTTTACTAGTATTTTTCCTTTTTCATACTACTTTTTTCTACTGGTTCATTGCTAATATTCATAAAGATTAACTTGAATATATAAATACCCTATTAAATTTTTCACAGAATTTATATCTTGGACTAAACAAAATTCAAACATTTTAGTCAGATATTTATAGTCCTCCAGAATATTTTCTTAACTTGCTTTTGCTGTTTAATCCCCCATCATTCCCTACACATTCTCAACATCTGAGTCAGATTAGACTGTTCACCTGGATCTAAGCATAGCTGTCCACCTACATTCTTCTCTGCATGAATTTTTTTCTTCTTAAAATATACTCCATCCATTCCTATTGATATTTGTACAAGATTTCTTTCCATAAATCATCTTGAATTAGAACACTACATAACCTCTTAGCATTTACTCATATAGCATTTTACACAATTAGTTTTATAGTATTGTCATTTTAAACTGCATTTCATAGTGGATGAGAACTATAAACAAACTATTATACTAGCAAACTATTATGGGAAAACTAGAAGTAAAGGAGAAGGTAAAAGAATTCAAGTTTCTGCTAAACAAAAATGAGAGGAATCAAAGATATGTCTTGAGAGATTGAAAATTCTGAAACAGCAATTGGATGACTAATTGGCAGGGATATAATAGAAGCTATTAAACCAAGAGTATGTGGTTAATACAAAAATATTTTAAATGGTCCAATTTTCATTTTCAATTACATCTATGTACATAGCTTTAGCAGCAAGGATTAAGGCAGGTACTAATATTAAGGATTGTCCAAAGTCATATGAAAAATGGATGTTTAGAATGTAGTCAAAAGAAAAAATTCAAGCTTGAACATCAAAGTCCAAGAAATTATGTGTGTGTGCATCCATGCACACTCATGCATGCTTATGTGTATTTGATTTTTTTGTTGGTTTATTTTTAGCTTCTTAAGAGATACTGAGATGAATAATGCTATATCTTAAGAGTAAATTGTATAACATTAACACTGTTTGGTTGAGATATGATTACATAACAAGCAACTTGAATTTTTTTCCTTAAAAATGGTCATCTACTTTGATTAACTGGCAGAAATGTAAGTACATGGGTAACTGCTTGACAAATAAATTTTAAATTATTTAGAAATACCAATAATAGTCCCCATCTTTATATAATACTATAGGTCACATAATAACAATAACCTTAAGATTCTTTAATAAGTGATATTTGTCTAAAAATTATAAATGGGTTACACATCTAAAATTCAAAAAGAAAAATAGCTTTAAACTATGAAATCTGGGTCAGTTTTATATTAATACTAGAGACCCAGTGCATGAAATTCATGCACTCGGTGTTGGAGTGGGGGGGGGGGGTCACTCAGCCCCGCCTGTGCCCTGTTGTAGTCTGGGAGACCTCAGGGGATGTCCAGCTGATGGTTTAGGCCTGCTTCTCATCAGCCATGAGCCCGGCTTCTGGCTGTGCGGGGCTCCCCCTGTGGGAGCGTACTGACCACCAGGGGGCAGCTCCTACGTTGAGCATCTACCCTCTGGTGGTCAGTGCACATCATAGTGACTGGTCGTTCTGCCATTCGGTCAATTTGCATATTAGCCTTTTATTATATAGCATATAATGTTTAATGTATCTTTGGCTTCAATAAAGAAAACTGAAAGCATGATCATTGCTTCAGTCTCTAAGAAATCACTTAGCAAATACATGTATTAAAAAAGAACTTTGACAAAATGTGTAATAGTAACAATTTGAAAGCAGAAGCCAGATCAATAGGAAAATGCTTAGTTAAGATGTTCAAACCCATGCAAGGTTTATGTGTATATATGGAATTTATATTTTCATAAAAAAGAAGTGCAATCCAAAAAGATGTGCAAATTTATATATATATATATATGTGTGTGTGCATATATATATATATATATATATATATATCCTATATAATAAAAGCCTAATATGCAAATTGTTTGATAGGGAGTTCTACCTGGAGTTCAACCACTCACTGTGACATGCACTGACCACGGCGTGGAACATGGTGGGCGTCAGTGACTCGTTGTCAGCAGCATATGGCAGTGGAGGCGCTGCCGTCGCTGGTGGTCCCTGATGAGAGCGTGGCTGCATGGGATGGTGGAGCAGGTGAGTGGGCAATGCTAGGTCAAGGTGGGTGCAAGCAGGGGCCCAATCACCCCACTGATTGCCCCACAGATAACAACAAGCGGTGGTGGCTGGGCATGGGGACACACCCGGCTCCCAGGCGCTGAGGAAGCTGGGCCGGGGGCCTGGCCCCATTTGATCGCCCCACAGGCAGGATGGTGAAGCATGTGAGGTGGCGGTGCCAGGACATGGCGGGGTGCCAGGTGGAGCTGCGGGGCTGGGAGGCTGGGGGCACGAGCTGGGGCCTGATCCCTGAAGGCCACCATGAGGAGCCCCTCCCATGCACAAATTCATGCAATGGGCCTCTAGTATATATATATATTTTTTTTTCATATATATATATATATGATGTGAAAAACAAGGGCACTTATTTAAAAACAAAACTAAAATTAATCATAAACATATACATTTACTACTAAATTGTTGACAACTCCTAAATTTATGTGTTATGTAAAAGTATTTTAGAAATTGTCTTAGGAGCATATAAAGTACTCAATACAATTCTTAAGTGTGCAAAATATAGAAGAAAAGTATATAATATTATCACTGGATAGCATGTTGAATTTTTTCACAAGTAATACAGTAAGGCAGATGCTTAATAGAGAATGCTTGAGGTACTCTTCTATTTCAAAACCAATGCTAGAATATTTTGACAAAGAATATAATGTTTGAATTGGCCTTAAAGAGTCCTCTCACTTCCTTTTCAGTCAAATCTCCTGCCTGCTCACCCTTACTGATCAGGTTTTATAGGTAGGCTTCTTTGGCTTTCTTCTTGACCCCAAGATCTTTCCCATCTCAAAGTATTCACACATTCTGTCCGGAGTCCTCTGTATTTATAGCCCAAACTCCAATGCATGTTTGGTGTTCCTCTTCCGTGTTGCTTACTCAATAAGTCTTATTGAACCTTCTAGGACCTTTAAAACTTTTACCAATGTAGGCTTTTTCATAAAAATGTAATTAAGTACATTTAATTCCTTTGTCAGATATTTCATGAATCTCCATGAAGGTTAGACATTGGTTCATTACATTCCCCAATGGCTACTGCAGTAAGTCATTATTAAATTATTTTTGAGAATGGATGAATGGATATGTGAGAAGAAATGAATGTTAATGAATTAATGCATAAGAAGAGGAACAAATATGTCCTATCCTATAATACTGGCATTAAGTTGATGGTCTTGGATTACTTTGTTTCTTACTCGTGTAAGAAAACTAAATCCCATGGAGGAAAATATTAGGGATACTAGAGGCCTGGTGCCTAAAATTTGTGCACTGGGGGGCAGGGGGAAGTCCCTCAGCCTGGCCTGCACCCTCTCGCAGTCTGGGACCCCTCGGGGGATGTCCAAAAAAGCGGGCCTAAGCCAGCAGGTGGACATCCCTCTCACAGTCCAGGACCCTTCGCTCCTTACCACCCGCCTGCTCACTGCTCCTTACTGCTCTGCTCACCTCCCCTTAGCACAGCCGTGGAGGCAGGAGAGGCTCCCACAACCACCGCTGTGCTCTCCAGCCATGAGCCGGGCTTCTGGCTGAGTGGTGCTCCCCCTGTGGGAGCTCACTGACCACCAGGGGGCAGCTCCTGCATTGAGCATCTGCCCCCAGGTGGTCAGTATGTATCATAGCGACTGGTCATTCTGGTCCTTCCGCTGTAATAGTCACTTAGGCTTTTATTATATAGATGAGAATGCAGATTAATGAAGCCATCATAGAAAACAGTATGGAGGTTCTTCAATAAATTTAAAATGATCCAGGAATTCTACTTATAGGTATATAACTGAAAAAAAAAAAAAAACACAACAATACTAATTTGAAAGAATATATGTATTCCTATGTTCATTGCAGTATTATTGTAATAGCATAGATGGATCTAGAGGGTGTAATGCTGAGTGAAATAAGTCTAACAGAGAAAGATAAATACCATATGATTTCACTTATATGTGGGATCTAATAAACAAAACAAAACAAAAACAAACTCGTAGATACAAAGAACAAGTTGGAGATCAGTGGATGGGAGGGTTTTGGGGGGATGGGTGAGAAAGGTGAAGGGATTAAGTACTGCAAAATGGTAGTCAAAAAATAGTCATGGGCATGTAAAGTACAGCATAGGGAAATAGTAAATAATATTGTAATAACTATGTATGTTGCCAGGTGAGTACTTGAAATACAAGGGGATCACTTTGTAAAGTATGTGATTGTCTAACTACTATGCTGTACTTTGCTTTTGAAACTAAAGCAAAAAAAAATATTGAATATAAACTATAATTGAAAAAAATAAAATTATAAAAAAGGATGTCTGTTGAAAAAAATCATACATGAGCTGAGCCTGTGTCCTAATTCTGCCATTTATCAATTGTGTGATCTGGATAAATAACTTCATTTCAATCAGATTGTTTTCTTACCTTAAAATAGAGACAATTATTCTTACAGTTGAGATTAAATGGAAAAAAAAGTTAGTAAAATATTATATATACCTATCTAATGTATTTCAAGTGAGGTAAAAGCTAGTATGAAGACAATCTTGACTTCTTGTTTTTAATAGTCAATCAAAGAATATGTTTAGAGATCCTTGATTTCCTTTCTTTACTGAATCCTGGCTCTTACCTGAGAATGCTTTCCCTGAAGTTGTCTAATGACAATTTCTTCTTCCAAAAATCACTGAGCTTGAAACATGGTGAATTGGAGGGATGTGTCCCACTTTGCTACCTCTAAACTATTGTCCTCACTATTCCCTAAAATTTTCAAGTTTTAAATCCCATTTCTTCAGACTATACCACCCACAGTACCCACTTATCTGTTATATTTTTTTATCTTCATTTTTGAAGAAAAATTAACACCTGGCACACTGTTACTCCCTCTAACTCTTTCTGAAAGTCCCTTGGTTGTATAAATCTTCCTGAAGATTCTTAGTTCCTGGGCCACTTCTTCTCTGATCTAGTCCCTTTCTTCCCACTCACTCCAATGCTAGAGCCATATCTACCTATCTCAGCAAACTCTTCAGCATCTCACTCTTTAATAACACTTCTCTCTGTCTCAATTTGTCTAGTAATCTGACCTGAACCAGCCAATTTAACTGCATATGGAACTACATCCAGTTGAACCTATCACCTTTCCATTGATTTCCACCCTCACATATTCTTAATTTCCTCATTATTCACTTCTGCCACCATTTTAATCACAACCTTGCATATACCTTCAATTCCCTTGCCCCTTTCTCAAGGTTGTCATATTTATTTCAATCAAATCCCACCTGTAGTTAAATCCAACTAAATCCATCGCAGGCCTCCATCCACAAATGTAGCTATAGTAAAGCACATATCTGAATATGTGCATCTTAATAAGTGAGCTATTTTTAACTTTTCATCTTACTTCAAAACTCCTACTTTTTGTCCCCATCCTAACTTCTACTTGATAGCATTGTTTCCAAAGCCTTAGGACTATAAAAAGAATCATACGGGAACATATATAAGCCACCATCTCATTTCCCATCATAGTGAAACCTTGTTCATGTAGTTAGACATATTTCTTCTTAGTGAGTGGTTTGTGCTCCACACTCCAGACCTGTGCTTTCTGACATTTGTGTCCTAGGATCTATCCCTTCTAATCTGTTCTAGGACATCACTGCAGCAACCCTAACCCTCCCAGGCACTGTAGGACATTATCACTTCATCAGTCTGGTCCTCTTTCCTACATCAACAATTTTCCTATATTATATTATCCCAACACCTTTAGACATAGTGTTCTCCTATCTACTTTTATTAAATTCACTTCACTCTCCAAATATTAGTAGATTTCTGTTACATTATCAGAAAAACTCTTGTGTGTGCTATCTTTAATTCCTCTCCTTTCATTTTCTCATTAACTGAAAATATCACTGAAATTGTTTTTTTTCCCCCTCTTACCTGCGGTCATCACATTGATAAATACTATTTTCAGTTGTCAGTGTTCAATTTATGTGACCTATCAACAGCATTTGACCCAGCTGATATCTTTCTCTATCATAAAAGACTTTTTATAGTTGGCTTCTATGACATCTCACCTTTCAGGTTTTTTTCTTTTTGTTGTTTTACCAGTGGCTCCTTCTTATTCTCTTCTTTGATGTTTCTGCTTTATCTTTCTCTCCTATAAACATTTCTCTCCTATAAATAGAGCACAGACTTTGTGGACATAACCTCTTACGTACATTCCTCCTTTGGTGAAATTATCCAGTATCAAATTAGGCTTTAATTACCCTTTATATGATAATAACTCATCAATTTTATCTCCCATATGGGCCTCTTCTCTAAGGCCACACATCTAAAGGTTTATTCAACATTTTTATTTAAATGTATATAGCTATCTCCAACTTAATATGTCTAAAGTCAAAATTCTGAACCCCTCCAATAACTCCACTCACAGTTTCCTCTATCTAAATATATGGCTATGTCATATATTCAGGTGCTCAGATCCAAGTCTTAGGGTCATCCTAGCTGTCATATTTTTCTCATATCCTTTATTCAATCAATCAGCAAATCCCATTGGCAATATTTGCAAAATATGTCCAGATTCCAATCACTTTTTATTCACCATTTCCACTGCAAAAAAGTTGATGCAAGCTCCTATCATCTTTCTGTAATATTATTATAGTAGCCTTTTAATTGTTATAACTCTTCTTTTTAGTTTACTAGTATTCTCAACGCAGCTGCCAGAGTGATTTTGCTAAAATATAAGTTGGACCTTCTATTCAAAATTCTTCAATGCCTTCCCATCTCATTCAAAATAAATGTTCAATGCCTATGGAAATTTATCACATTAGACCATCATTAACTTCTACCTAGCTATATCTTACTAATCTCTCTCTTGTTCACTGGCCTACTTGTCATTTCTGAAAATGTGCTAAAAATAATATTGCCATGAGATTTTTGCCATTTCCATTCCATCTGACTGCAACCTTTTTCTCCAAGTATCCACTTATGACTCATATTCCCACTTACTTCAGGAGTTCATTCAAAAATCACATCAATGAGGCCTTTTCTAAATTCTAATCTTAGCCCCATCCTCATCTCTTCAGCACTTTCTTTGACCTCTTTACTGATTTTGTTTTTGTTGCTATTCTTTATACTACTTACTGTGCTCCATGAAATAGATTCCACTTATTTCTTTTGTTTAGTCTCTAAAACTTTCATTAAGGTAGGCATTTTTGTCTGGATGTCCACTACTATATCTCCAGTGCATAAAAGGTAGGGGAGCCCATCTGGATTGCTCAGTGGTTGAGCGTTGACCTATGAACCTGGAGGTCATGGTTCAATTTCCTGGTTGGGGCACATTCCAGAGTTGTGGGCTCAATCCCCAGTATGGGGGCATGCAGAGACAGCCTATCAATGATTCTCTCTCATCATTGATGTTTCTGTCTCTCTCTCCCTCTCCTTTACTCTCTGAAATCAATAAAAACATATTTTTTTAAAAATGGTAGGGAAATTGATAAGTATTTCTTGACTGAGTGGATGAATAAGCACATGAGAAATGTTAGTTTAATGAGAAGGAAACTCTTCACAACTGTTAATGTAACTCAGTAATTGCAAATATAAATGTGGAGAGTAAACTGTATGACAATTGGTACTGTTTTTCAATTGTTTCATTCTAGTGCAGAGGTTCTGAAGAGAAAAACACCATTTGTATCACTACATAATTATGAATCTTAAATACATTTAAATTATATATTTATTCTTTTCACTCATCTAAAAAGAGAAGCATTTTTATAGATAGTTGTTTGAATAGAACTCCTTGAACAACTGCCTTTTTTTCTTAACAATAACTTGATTTTAAATATTTTCCTTTTTCAGCAACAAGAAGTGAATGTGATTTAAAATTGTATGCAATAACATACTTTTTGACATCAAGAAAAATGTAGCTCAAGTTGTATATGCTCTTTACTAGCATTATTATTTCATGACTTCTTACTTTATCATGTTAAGGTTTTACTGAAAAAATATTGAAGTGAGTAAGCTATTTTCTCTTTTGTGAGGATGCTTGGTATAGGGGGAAACCCATTAGATTTTGTCTTAACATTATGTCATTGTTTGCCCAGCTCTGTCATTTTATAGTCCTATGACGATGAATCATTCACAGGAAACATTTTTTCTCTTTCATCTGTAAAATGTGGACACCTGCTCAGCCTTTCTCAATGGGTGGTTATGAGGACAGAATACTAAGAGCAGCAGTCTTCAATCAAATGCTGAATTAACTGATGCTGGTCATGTTGGGACTTTCTTTGTTCTAGAGCTAAGACAAAAAAATAAGGATTAATGATAAGGCATATAGAACAAAATTAATTAAATTGATGTTCTTATAATTCCTATTAGGTATTTCCTTTTCATGTACTTTTCCAGTAATGAAGCCTCTTCTGGTATAGAATGATCAATAGCTGATGGCTTTCTTTGTTTTTATTTTTTTATGATTGTTTTATTTTAGTTTTGGATTTTGTCTTTGGTGAAATAAAACTCTGAAAACACTATGTCATATTCCTGGCTTTATTTATTTTTAATTTAAAAGATATATGATGCTCTAAAGTCTGGGAATGACTAAGTCAATGTGGCACTACTCAAATTTTGACAACTGGCCTGACAAGGTAGAGGTAGCATCAGGAGAGATGGTTATTATTCTGTCTCTACCTTTACAAAGCAACATGATCTGGCATGACACACTTCTACCTTCTGTACCTCTAGTTCTGTTTCTATGAAATAAAAGAAAAGACTGGAAGATTTTGGAAATTTTTTCTGATTCAAAAGTTACAGTTAAGTAATATTATAGTACTTTCTATGTTGACGTTTCCTACTTCCAACAAATCTTTGAATCATGCTTTTGTATCCACAAATATAAGGCATTTTGATAATGAATTATTTTATAGAATTTATTATGGGATTTAATAGAATAGTAAAGCTCATTGATTTCTTAAAATAAATATTTTAAGATGATAAAAGCAAACATGAGATTATAACAAACAAAACAAGAACAAATGTAGTTTGCTATAGCATAGAGAAATATTCAAATCAGAGAGTAAAGTCATTCTGAACTATTTACCATTCAGTAAGCTATTTTTCTCAAGGCCAACTCTCTAGATCACATTGACTTTTCACCTGGCACTATGAGGTTCTGAAAAGCTTCCTTATGATATGCCAATCAGAGTGATTGTATAGAAGAAAAAAAAAAAGAAAGAATAACAGCAACCACCCTTCCCCAGTTTAAAATGAAAAATTTTAAACAAACTAACAAATATGAATCTATAGGTCAGACATAGCAACTATCTTTTTCATGTGCAGACTCATTGAAAAGACTTTCACTTTCTTCTGCTTTAAACATATCCATACATATGTGTGGGATGAGTTGCTACCAGAAGATTAACTTGTTCTGACTGACAATGTGTTTATATACCCTGTCAATCAGTGGAGACCCACTATATGAGTTTTTTCTATTTGCTGGGTTTACAGGAAGGTTGGTGGAATATCAGAAATCACTCACTTTTCTCACCACACAATGACCAGCTTCATAGATTTGAAATGTTGATGCCAATGACTAAATGGGACATAGGGCAAGATAGCATGATCACACACAGAATAGCCATGAAGCTTAAAAAGACGCTTAAGTAAAATAAGACTAGCTTTATAACAGAAAATTTTAGACAATGTAGCTGTGACTGTGTACAAAATTTTAATTCTTTATCTGCATCCCACATACAAAATATCTAGGATGTATCACATACACACGTGCATGTGAACACACACATGTATATATACAAAAACTTGTATATATACACAAACAGAGTTTAATTCTCTTCTCGGGTGAATATGGTGATAAACCATATCTTAGAAAATTTAAATAAATTCAAGATTTTCATTGATTCACAATATAACGCTAAATAATTTAGAAATTACCTTAAAATAGCCATTGTATTCAGTATTTAATGGTGAATCTCATTGCTGAATATGTCAATGGGACTGAATATCTTTTAAAATATTTCATTTCAAGCAAATAAATTTAGTCACTGATGTAGTAGTGAAATTTTGAGGTAATTATAAAATGCAAGTAAATTTTACAATACATTAGGCACAATATATCAATCTAAGTTCTAAGATACTTGAAAAATATATAATTTATAAATAACGGTTGTGCTTACCATTCCAACCAAAAAAAAAGCTATGTGACTCTTATGAAAAACCATTATTTTGCTTGTAAATGGTATTATTGATCACAACATGATGAGAAAGAAAACTTGGCAAGTAATACATTTTAATGTGACAAAAACATTTTAAAAAGTAAAAACAAAGATAAAACTCAAAAGATAGAAATATAAAGTGTCAAAAATAAAATTAAAAATATGCATTTACTACTTGAAACAGATGGTTTTTATTGACTTGGCTTCAAAAGATAAAGAAAGTAAAATTGGGGGTTGTTAGGGCCATATGTCTTTTTACTGTCTCTTTGTCACATGGAACATAATGATCCTAAGTAGAAAGTCCCAGAGTACTTGTGGAAAGATATCTGACTCAGTACACCAGACACAGGGAAATGTTCCATTAGTTATTTAAAAAGACCCTCTGTTTATAAAATTAACCAAGATGTCCAAGTGATGAAAAGGAAGAGTTTACACATAATTTTTAAGTATACTTTTTCTCTCAAATACAAGATTTATGTTAATACATACTTTGTGATATTTTTTTCAACACTTGAGACCAAGATTGACTATCATGTATTTTGGTATAGTTTTTCCATATTTATTTTTGAAAACTAAAGTACCAGTTTTTTATCTTAGTGCAAATAAAAGTAAAAAGCTAGTCCTAAAGACAATGTTTATTTTATATGAATTACAGTGTAAGTGAATAATTATAGACACTTTTGTAGAGTCAGTATTCTATCAGATCATATTTTAGTAAGTTTTTATTTATTTTTTATTTTATTTATTTTTGTGTATACAATATAATGCTTCAGTATATTTATATATTGTGAAATGATCACCACAATAAGTCTAGTTAACATTCATCACCATACATATTTACAGAATTTTTGTCTTGTGATTAGAACTTATTTTTAAATAATTATTTATTATTGAAAGTATTACATATGGCCCTCTTTTTTCCCCCATTGAGCCCCTCCAACCCCCCCACTACCCCATTGTCTGTGTCCATGGGCCATGCATATATGCATATAAGGTCCTTGTTGATTACCTCTCACTCACCCATCCTCCCACACCTTCCCTCTGAGATTCCCCACTCTGTTCCATGTTTCCATGTCTCTGGATCCACTCAGTTCATCAGTTTATTTTGTTACTTAGATTCCACATATGAGTGAGATCATGTGATACTTGTCTTTCTCTGTCTGACTAATTTCACTTAGCATGATACTTTCCAGCTCCCTTCATGCTATCTCAAAGGATAAGAGATCCTTCTTTTATATTGCTGCACTAGAGGCCCAGTGCATGAAATTTGTGCATGGGGAGGGGGGTCCCTCACCCCAGCCTGCACCCTCTCCAATCTGGGACCCCTCGAGGGATGTCCGACTTCCCATTTAGGCCTGATCCTGGTAGGGCTACATAGGATCAGGCCTAAACGGGAAGTCGGACATCCCTCTCACAATCCAGTACTGCTGGCTCCCAACTGCTTGCCTGCCTATCTTCCTGATTGCCCCTAACCACTTCTGCCTGCCAGCCTGATCACCCCCTAACCACTCCCCTGCCAACCTGATTGATATCTAACTGCTCCCCTGCCAGCCTGTTTGCCCCTAACTGCCCTACCCTGTAGGCCTGGTCACCCCTAACTGCCCTCCCTTGCAAGCCTGGTCCCCCCCAACTGCTCTCCCCTGCAGGCCTGGGTCCCCCCAACTGTCCTTCCCTGCAAGCCTGGTCACTCCCAACTTCCCTCCTCTGCTAGCCATCTTGTGGTGGCCATCTTGTGTCCATATGGGGGCAGGATCTTTGACCACATGGTGCAGCCATCTTGTGTGTTGGAGTGACAGTCAATTTGCATATTATTCTTTTATTAGATAGAATAGAGGCCTGGTGCATGGGTGGGGGCCAGCTGGTTTGCCCTGAAGGGTGCCCATAGGGCTACATACATTCTTTCTCTTTGGTATTTCAGGGTTTCTTAGGATATCAGGGTGGGGGTTCCCTTGGGGTGTGGGGTGGCCTGGGTGAGGGGCCTCTGGTGGTTTGCAGGCCGGCCATGCCCCCCTGTGACCCAGTGGAGGCCCTGGTATCTGGGATTTATTTATCTTCTACAAGTGAAACTTTGTAGGCTGGAGCGGAGTCAAGCCTTCTGCTCACTTCATGGCCACAGCCATTTCTGTTGGGATTTATTTATCTTCTATAATTGAAACTTAGTAGTCTTAAGCAGAGGGAAGGCCAGCCAGGGCTGCAGAAGCTTGGCTTCCTCCATCGCTGGGGGCAACCCTAGCCTCCTGCTCTCTCCAGCTCTGTGGCTGTCACCATTTTTGTTGGGATTTATTTATCTTCTATAATTGAAACTTTGTAGCCTGGGGTGCAGGCCTGGGCCGGTGAGGGTGTGCGGAAAGCTTAGCTTCCTCTATCGCCGGGGGCAACCCTAGCCTCCTGCTCTATCCAGCTCCCAGGCTGCTGCCATTTTTGTTGGGATTTATTTATCTTCTATAATTGAAACTTTGTAGCCCGGAGTGGAGGCCCGGGCCAGCCAGGGTGTACAGAAAACTTGGCTTCCTCCATAGCTGGGGAAACCCAAGCCTCCCTCCTGCTCTCTCTGTGGCCGAAGCCATCTTGGTTGGGTTAATTTGCATACTCGCTCCTGATTGGTTGTTGTGCGTGGCTTTGTGAGTGTAACAGAGTGATGATTAATTTGCCTATTACTCTTTTATTAGGTAAGATAGTATTCCACAGTATAAATGTACCACAGCTTTTTTATCCACTCATCTACTGATGGGCACTTGAGCTGTTTCCTTATCTTAGCTATTGTAAATTGTGCTACTATGAACATAGGACTACATACATTCTTTCTCTTTGGTATTTCAGGGTTTCTTAGAAGATATTTTTAGAAGTGGGATCACTGGGTCAAATGGCAGTTCCATATTTACATTTTTGAGGACACTCCATACTGTTTTTTATAATGGCTGCACCAGTCTGCATTCCCACCAGCAGTGTACTAGGGTTCCCTTTTCTCCACATCCTTGCTGGCACTTGTCATTTGTTGATTAGTTGATGGTAGCCATTCTGACAGGTGTGAAGTGATAACTCATTGTGGTTTTAATTTGCATCTCTCTGATGATCAGTGACTTTGAGTATTTTTTCATATGTCTCTTGGCCATCTGTATGTCCTCTTTGGAGAAGTATCTATTTAGATCCTTTGTCCATTTTTATTAAGTTTTTAGAGATAAGCATTCAAATTATTTATTATTACATTTCTATTTTAATGTTATTTTTAGTGTCTTAAAATTTTCCCTGAACATTTGTATTTATTCTATTTATTATCATGTTACAAGGCTTGTAGTCAGAAAACCTGAATATGTGATGCTAATTGGCTTCTGGCTCTTGATTAATAATATGGATTCAATTAGTTCTTATATTTTTGTGAGTACCAAATAAGGGTATATATGTATATGTGTATTGAAATTTTTAAATTATTTACATATTTGTCATTCTTTGTTTAGGTGGGATGTTTACCTTGTATTTATTCAAAGAAACATCTATCAAAGCAGATGAGAATTTATAATATTGAAGAAATTAACTATTTAAAATATTAATTTGTGGACTATCTTTTTCCCTCTTGATTACCAAAAATTATTAACTTCCTAAAACTTTCAGTATTTCAACTTTTTATGTTTAATGGAAGGGCTCACACTGTTCAATTTGGTAATAAATATTACAAATTATCCATACAAGGTATATGTTATTGAAATCAATTGAATCTAAAAGAAATTTCAAATTAAATAAAAGAGTTGGTATTCATGGGAGTCAATACAGTATAGCAAGTTGCTGCAACCTGCCACACGTTTTTGCATATATTTTCTCTCTGAATGCCACACACCTTTACCTGTTCTTCTTTATTACCTAGTCATCAATCCATCCTCACTATCAGTTTAATCATCACTTCCTTAGGGAACAACTTTAAGACAAAGCTCCTAGGAGTCTTTGATATTCCAGACTAAGCCAGATCATCCTATTATAGATATCAAAAAATTTACTAGTAACATCTGCAATATGTTTTTGGTAAGATTACCTGAAACCTTTTCCCCTTACTGGTTGTAAGCTTCATTGTATCTATGGCACCTACATAGTGCTTGTGTACTTTGTAGGACTTTGACCATAACCCTTTTAATAAACAAATGTACAAATGAATGAATGAAGTGCGTTTACTAATAAGAGTTAGGGCATGTACACTGTGAGATAAATATATATTTGCCTGTTTCCAAATAAAGAATTTTAAGCCACTGAAACTCTATATCTAAAAAGATCAAATTGGTTATTTCCATGGCTAAGAAAGTCTATGCAAGATCAGTACTTGTCTATGCCCAATAACGAGCTCCTCTGTTTATGTCATATATATTATTACTTTACTTAATTAACCTTCTTTCAGTTATTAAATGCCAGACACTGCTCTAGGGACCCGGGAGACAATAAAATTCCCTGCCACCATGAAACTTATTTTCCGCTGATCAGAGCTCAGCCTCACCTGTGCATCCTGCAAGCCGCCACCGCAGGCGCCACCATGCTCTCTGCCCGCTCACCCCCTCTTGGACCCGCAGCAGCTGCAGCTCTCACCCCTGAAGGGGCTCAGCCTGGCCAACAAGGAGAACAGGCTCCAGCCCCAGTGGCACCGCGTGCTGGCCAACAAGACCGCCGGGGGGCTCTTCCAGGACCAGCCAAGCCAGAAACGCAGGTCCCTGAGCCTGCCATGCGGATGAACCGCTGCTGAGAGAAAGCCCCGCGCTTTGCCACCTTGCCCATGGAATACCATGACGTCGGGCAGATGGAGAAGAAAGCCGAGCTTCCTCTCGGACAGCGGAGGAGGTGGCCCTTTCCGGAGCCCTGCAGCCCCAGGAGAGGCACTTCCTCCACAGGCCTGGCCTTCTCCGCCTGCGGAGCGATGCAGTGTAAATGGGATGAGTTGTTCTCTGAGGAAGCGGCACCTTGAATTCAGGGCTGGCAGACTCATGCTGGAGCTAGGTTTCAGCCCGGTTTTCCCAGTAGAAAACCCGTTTGACTTCATGGAGAATATTTCACTGGAAGGGAAGAGCAAGTTCTTTGAGAAGAGGGTCCGCGAGTATCAGAGGATGGGAGTGAGGTCAAGCCCGACAGAGAACTCTTTCTCCCTGGACGCTCACTTCTAAAGGAACTGAAGGTCTGCTCTTAGTTTGCTGATTTTTTTTTTTTTTCCTTCTCAAAAGAAAAAAAAATAGCGACCTTAAGTGTTCTTAACTAGCTACACCATTAACGTTCGTTAATGGCATCTCTAAAACTTAACTACCCCGGGCATGAGCCCCTTTCGTTAATGGTCTCAACTAGAAGGGAAGCGTAGACAAGCTCCTAGGAGTGTGGAAGCTCCTGTCCCCCTTTGGCTGCTCCCGGCCCGCGGGCGTCCCTGACCTCACCTGGCTCTTAGCCCAGCTCCGTGGGGACACAGGCGGTCTGGCGGGCAGGTTTAAGCACTCAGTTCCTACCACAAGACTTCAGCCTCGCTGCTTCAATGCAGGTTGTAAAGTTTAATTATTTGTACATAAAATTGGCACTTTATCCACAATAAGCAAAGTTCGTACTACCTACATCAAGGCCCTGTTAGCCTAAATTGAGTAGTTAGTACACCGATGCAAAGTATTCTGTTGACCACGAATGGGAGCCAATTCAAAATTTACCAGGTGACCCAGAGAAGTTAAACTGTAATCTAAGCATGTTGCTTCTATTCTTTATTTTCTTTAATGAATTGAAGTGCCTTTTCATCAACTTTAAATTTGATCCTGTGCATTTCTAAGTATTACCCAATTGCCACCACGGAAGAGGTGGGTTGCGCTCTGTATTCTGTAGTCCAGGCCCAGTATGTGGGATAAGAGATAAAGGGGAAGGAACTTCTAACTTAAATCATTAGGCGCTGAATTATGATCTGTGCTGATTGCTGGGAACCTGGGTGTGTGGTGGTCAGTATTATTTTACTTCTCAAACTGCATTTTCCCATCTTCAGTGAATATGAACGATCCTTGAAGACTTAATAGCTGGGGTCTAGGATAGGACTGTATATTGATTTTCAAATTATCCTTGAATGAAGTGACCCAGCTAAGATCTTGCTCCTGTTAAGTGGTAAAACCAGGGCTGAAATTGGCTTTCCAAAAATTGTTTTTACTCTGGTTTTGTTTCGGAAGCAAGTACAAACTAATACATACATCAGTCCTTTAGCCCATTTGTTAACATGTGTTGGGTGTCAGTTGACCGCTGGCCTACACTATTGTCAGTTTTCATTATTTATTGTATAAATGGTCAAATCATCCACATAAAATTTTCTGTAACATGCAACCCTTCCCTGTCTTCTAAGTTATTGTTAACTGAAGTTAATCCACATTATATGGTCCTCACATATGTGCAGCACAAAAATAAACGCTTTGCCTAAAGTTGTGGGGAACGGGAGGAGGCCGAGGCAGATTTTAGGGTTCTGCCCCCGATTAATTGTGTTGTGTAAGAATTCATGGCCTCCAACTAGGATTCCATTTCTCCATTTAAATATGGTAGACAAAGAAGGCTTCTCTGAGTGGTTAACATTTATTTAATTTATGACCTATAGGATAAGAGGAAGTGAAACATGGAGAGGTCAGAGGAAGAGTCTTATGGTAGAGAGAAGAGCAAGTATAAAAATATACTAGTAAGTAAGAATGTTCCTTATATGTTTGCTCAAACAAAAGAGATGTAGGGGTGCAGACAAATCCTTAATCCTGTGACCAGACCAGGCCACATTTCAAATGCTTCCAAAAGAAAAGCTCCCATATTTTTCTTAACATTTCTTATGTGAGCTATATTGATAAGAATGCCACCAGGTGGAGAAATATACCTTTGCTTAAAATTACAAACCATTCAACTATGCCCTAGATTGAAATTCACTATATTGTTCATTTGAAACTAATATAATCAATATACAATTATGTGCCAATTATACTTACTTTTTTAATTTAAAAAATATATTTTAGAATGAAGAAAAGCAATTGTAATTTGTTCAAAACATTTTTGAAAAGGTAACTGTTTAGACTTTTATTTAAACTTATTTTCATTGGTATACTGTTAACTCCTCATGCACATTACCAGATGAAGAGAAACTCTCTAATACACTGAAAGATTCCTTTACATAATTAGAGTACCGCTGTCCAGAACTGATGAAGAGCTGCTAGTTAGATATTTAAATGATTGTTTATATGCTCTAAGTTGACTAGCAATGTCAAGCTGTTGATCCAACATTGGTTATCTCCTCTATTTCCCCTTTAAAAATAATGTAGAACTTCAACAGTAGTAAAGGAATAAAATTGCTAATTACCCAAAGGAATGTCATGAAAATAGATCATTAAGTACAGTTCAATATGATATACCCATTATATGTTCCTATATTTCTACCTTAATAAAATGTCTAGTATTATTAAGACATATGCAGAGACAGTGGAAACTTTATAGTCTTGCCTTTGCTTAGTTAGATCCTTTAAATAAAGGATTCTTAATTTTCTCTTTACCTTTAGCTTATTTGAATAAATCATTGAGAAAATATATCACTTTAAACTAGTATTGCACTAGTATTGTTTTCAATTAATTCTAGTACTTTATGGTTAACAATATGAGGACTAACTATTAAAAACAAACCTATTTACTTGTCAAACTTCTCTCATAGCGTGAACCTATTTATTGTCTAAACTATAAATTATACATTTATTTGAAAATGGCTCAAAATATTTTATTATTTTTTTTATTTATTTCAGAGAAGGGAGAGGGAGAGAGAGATAGAAACATCAATGAGGAAAGAAAAAATCACTGCATGCCCCCTCCTGTGGATGGAGCTCATAACCCAGGCATGTGCCCAGATCAGGAATGGAACCATAACTTCCTGGTTTATAGGTGGATGCTCAGCCACTGACCAACACCAGCTGGGCTCAAAATATTTTAAGTGGAATAGTTATAACATAATTTTCTCTTACTTGTATCCTACTTAAATCCACTTACTTGTACTTATAATTTAAAATAAATCCTGTTTACTGTAGTGTCATCTAATTCGAAGAGTTATATTTGGAGACTGCAAAAACCCAATGGGAAATAGCAAATATTGTTATTTATGGCATATTTACCCACAAATTCCATTTCCTGTTGTTAGAAGACAATCTCACCACTTCCAGACAGGTAACATAGCATAACCTGATAAAAAATCGAGCCATTTATGCATTCATAAAGTCAGCTCACTATTTTCCATTATGAGACTATTTTCTTTCAAACCTTAGGGCATAGAAAACAAGTTACTGTTTGAAAAGTTGACACTTTTGGCTCTATTAAGGTAGAAACAGCTACCTTCAAAGATGTGAATGAATAATAAAGTCTCCTCAGACTTAATACTGGAGGGTAGAAAATGGAGGTTGGCAAAACATATATTTATTATATGATATAAAGAAAGTAGTCTGGCAAAACTGAAAGCTATGAATAAAAATTATTCTTCCCATTTAAAGTTTCAAAGTACTCTACATAATACACAATAATTTGGTATCTTCTCAAGCATTAGGGGAAAAAACCATGAATGTTATTCATAAAAGAAATTATTACATGATAGTTCATTTATATCTCAAGAGGTATAAATAACTCAGATAAGTTAAAATAAATAGAAAAATATATATTTATCTAATTTTTAGAATTAATACAACAATCTTAAATTTCATCATTATAATTATAGTATGCCATATTTAAAATGAATATGGATTATTGACTCTCTTGTTGTAACCTAGGTAAATATATCTCTCAAATTGGGAGCCAAGCATTATCTACTAATTAGTATTTACCATATTCTGAATGTTGTTATGAGGGTTTTGCGTATGTCATTTTATCTGATTCAAACTGATAAAGAAAATTATGGCTCAGAGAGGCTAAATAAAATTTTAGGAATTTCATTAGTTTGTTGTCAAACATAGGCATTATTAAAATTTAATTTAATTAAGAGTAAAATTTCAATTATATTTTAAAAGTTAATACATATGAAAATTCATCATTTCTTAATTATTTTACTACATTTTACTATTACCTATACTCTGAGGTTTTCTAATGACTATTATATCTAAACTAGTGGCCTGGTGCCAGAATCCATGTGCACTGAAAGGAAATTAATTAGAAGAAATATTTTAATAGCGCTATTTGCTCTTTCTCTATAATAGAAGTATCAAGCAAATTCACGATTGACAATGACAGATCAAAACACACACATACAATTGACACCAGCAAGAGTTTTATATATAGATAAACTTGCTTAATTAGACCTGCTTTCTGATTTAGCTAAATTTTTTCCAGCCCAGGGAAGCATCCCAAATTCTCTTTCAGGTAATTGTCAGCAACACAGCAATAAATATCAACATGAAGCAGATTATTATTGTAGATCATGCAGGGAGAACAAAGGGTAAAATATTTAGCAGTGTTTGATTATATTCTACACAGTGAGAAAACCTGAAGTTATTTTCAAGGTCTACCATTTCTTACTTCTTTTCAGTCGGGTCAAGATTCTAAGCTTTCTAAATCTCCAGTTTCCAGCTAATGAAAATAATATAAGATTCCACCAAGTCTCTTATCTACCTACTCCAGGACTTCTGTGAGGATCAAAGGAGATGAGGCATGGGAACTTCACAGACATTTGGTTAAAGTGTAAACTGTTTCTGCCTGGCTATAAAGCAAGTCATGTTCCTGTCCTGAAGAAACGGTAAGGAGGTCTAGTTGCTAGGGAGAGGAAGCCAGGGGTTGCTATGTGATGTCATTACCCAATGCCCACAGCCACCATTTCCAGGCTGGGCTGGGCTGTGGGCTGCATTTTGCACCATGGGGTCTTGGCAGTGTTGGCTGTGATTTGGTGGGCTGTCACTCTAGGTTGGTGGCAGGGCCTGCGTCCCACTTGGGGGAAGCTGAGTGTTGCTTTGTGGGTGGTGCCATTTCTCTGTAAATGGCCAGTGCGTGTCACGGCAGCTCCTGTGCTCAGCGTCTGTCCCCTGGTGGTCAGTGTTCATCATAGCAACTGGTTGGATGGTCGGACACTTAGCATATTAGCCTTTTATATATATAGATGGTAGAAATAATATATGTTGGTGTGTTACTGTGTATCTTTTTGCAACTCGGGATTCAGTGACAACACCTTAGTAGTTCGGTCTGCCATTATGATAGTTTTTACAACAATAGATATTGTCAAATATAACAATACAGGGCGGCATTTATATTTGTTGATTGCCTTAACTCTAGACTTAGGAAATTGATTAAGATTTATAATGAAAATTAAATATTTAAGTCTCTGTTGATATCACATAGTGTACAGCACAAAAACATTAAGACTATGTTCTTACAATATTCAAAAACAATTATCTAAATCAACAATGAGTCACACATGTCATTGATTAGTGATTATACTTCTAACACCTCTTCCTTGTTTCAGTAAAGTCTTATCTATTAATGTAAAAAAATTTTCAGTCAATATTCTTATCAGAAGTATGCATTTTTTGTGAATTGCCACCATGGGTGGCTATGGGCACAAGAATTACACAAAATTACAAAATGGTGGCTGAGTAAATGGAAGCTACACAAACACTCTTCCAGGATCAAACTGTAAATATAGCTAAAATACAGAAAAAAATAACCTGAAAAATCAAATGAAGACTAGTTAGAGAGAACCCTGATAACCAAGGACAGGAAGTGGAGACTGCATAGAAATTGGTAGAAAATGAGGTGGCATAAAAGGGCTGGCTGGGTTCCCACAGACAGAAGCTGAAGTTCCAGAGGGATATCTCAGCTGTGGGAGGTTCCCACTGAAAACACTGGGTATAACCCCAAGCTGGGCTCCCCAGCCCAGAGCACCAGAACTGAAAAAGGTGCCCACATAACATGTGGCTGTGAAAAGCAACAGGGTTACTGTCTGCCAGCAAGAGACAGCTGGAAATGCAGGCAGCCTCTTAAAGGGCCAACACACAAAATGTTATGTGTAGCCACTCACCGTGAGCTCCGACAGAGGGAGGGCAGAGTGGTCTAGAGCTATATGAGCGGAATCCAGGATTGGGGCTCTCAGGTTGGAGTATGGAGGGCAGCCACCCTGGTTTCTGGTGCCGAGTCATACCCTTATGCTGCAGAGGACATGTTTCTCCAGCAGACTTTTGATATACAGGCATTTTTTGCCCCCAGGGAAGGTAGATGCCCTGCCCTGTTGAAAGATCTTTCTTCCAACTCTGTGGTCCATAGCCTGAGGCTAATTAAGACTGAATGTCTATCAGACTGCAGGCAGAGGTGGACCTCTGGAAGCTTTGAGTCTTTGCCTGATCTCCTTCTGGGCCCAGGGTTAGAAAAAGCAGTATCCTGGGGCACATCTTTGTCCTTTCGGAATGCACCCAGCCACAGGCAAGGGAGCCACAAGCTGTGGATTGTTGATAGCTCCAAACAGGGTACTCAGGGACAGTCACAAATAGCATCTAATATTGTCCTATAATAGAGATTGGGATTTGTAACAGACCTACTTAATGCATAAACACAAACCCAAACAGGCAGTCAAAATGGGGAGACAAAAAGAAGTCCAAAATGAAAGAACAAGAGAATTCTCCAGAAGATGAGCTAAATGAAAATAAATTCATTAGACATAGAATTCAGAATAATGATGATAAGGATGCTCAACAGCTTAAGAAAACATATAGCAACTCTGAAGAATGACAAAGCACTAATAAAGAACACAGTGAAAGGAATACACAGCAGATTAGGGGAGGCAAATGACTGGATCAGTGAATTAAATGACAGGGAAGAAAAAAATCACTCAATCAGAGAAACAAACAAAAAAAAATTAAAAAACAGGACAGCTTAAGGGAGTTGTGGGAAAACATGAAACATAACAATATTCACATCATAGGAGCAACAGAAGGGAAGAAAAAGGACAAGGGACAGAGAACTGGTTTGAAGAAATAATGATAGAAAACTTCCTTAATCTGGTGAGGGAAAAAGTCAAACAAATTCAGGAGGCACAAAGAGTCCCAAGCAAGAAGAACCCAAACAGGTCCATGCCCAGACACACTGTAATTAAAATACCAAAAATTAAGACAAAGAGATAATCTTTTTTTTTTAAAGTATATTTTTTATTGATTTCAGAGAGGAAGGGAGAAGGAGAGGGAGAGAGAGATAGAAACATCAAGGGGGAAACAGAATCATTGATTGACTGCCTCCTGCATTTTTCCTGTTGGGGATTGAGCCCGAAACCCGGGGCATGTGCCCTTGACCGGAATTGAACCTGGGACCCTTTGGTCCACAGTCAGTGCTCTATCCACTGAGCCAAACAAGCTAGAGCAAAGAGATAATCTTAAAGGCAACAAAAGAAAAGCAATGTTTTACCTACAAAGTAGCTCAGTTAAAGCTGTCAGCTAATTTCCCATCAAAACCTCTCCAAGCCAGATGGGAATGGAATGAAGTATTCAAGGTAATGAAAAGCCATGGTCTGAAAATAAGATTACTATA
This sequence comes from Plecotus auritus, assembly GCF_963455305.1. Taxonomy (NCBI): domain Eukaryota; kingdom Metazoa; phylum Chordata; class Mammalia; order Chiroptera; family Vespertilionidae; genus Plecotus; species Plecotus auritus. The sequence continues at coordinate 135,351,596 of NC_137771.1, read as the reverse complement.
TCCAGCAAGGCTATCATTCAAAATATATGGTGACATCAATAGCTTCCCAAGGGAAATAAAAAAGGCTGAAGAAGTTTCTCATCACCAAACCTGCACTGTAAGAAATGCTAAAGGGACCACTTTAATGAGAAATATATATATATATATATATATATATATATATAGAGAGAGAGAGAGAGAGAGAGAGAGAGAGAGAGAGAGAGAGAGAGAACATAGGCATAAAGAATTAAAATGGCAATAAATAAGTACCTATCAATAATAACTTTAAATGTAAATGTATTAAATGTTCCAATCAAAATACAAGGGGTAGCTGAATGGTTACAAAAACAAGAACCAATTATATGCTGACTACAAAGAGACCCACCTGAAAACAAAAGTCTCACACAGGAAGAGAGTGAAGAGTTGGAAAAAAACTTTCCATGCAAATGGAAATGAAAAAAAGCAAACAAAAAAGCGGGTGGCAATACTCATATCTGACAAAACGGACTTAAAAATGAAGTCTAGAGACAATAAAGGTCATCACATAGTACTAAAGGGATTGATCCAACAAGAGTATATAACCCTAGTAAACATATATGTACCCAATATAGGAGCATGTAAATATATTTTAAAATTTTCTAAAGGACTTTAAGGGAGATACCGACAGCAATACAGTCTATGACTTTAACACCCTGCTGACTTCACTGGAAGATATTATAGACAAAAAGTTAATAGGGAAACAGAGACTGTAAATGACACAGGATCAGATGGATTAACTAGTAATTGACATTTATTGAGCATTTCACCCCACAGCTGCAGAATATATATTCTTCTCAAGTGCACATCTGTCATTCTCAAAGATAGACCACATATTAGGACATAAAACAAGTCTCCACAACTTCAAGAAGATTAAAATCATATCAACATCTTTTCAGATCACAATGGAATGAAATTAGAAATCAACTACAATAAAAACACTAAAAAACATTCAAACACATGAATGCTAAATAGCATGTCATTGAAAAATGAATGGCTACCAATGAGATAAAAAAGAAATCAAAAATTTCCTGGAAACAAATGAAAATGAACATACAACAACCCAAAATCTATAAGGCACATTGAAAGCAGTCCTGAGAGGGAAGTTCATAGCATTACAGGCCTACCTCAAAACTCAAGAAAAATTAATAATAAACTATTTAACCCAACAAATAAAAGAGTTAAAAAGAGGACAACAAGAAAAGCCCAGAGTAAGTAGAAGGAAGGAAAATATAAAGATTAGAGCAGAAATAAATGAAATGGATACAACAACAAAAAAGAAATACAGAAAATATCAGTGAAACCAAGAGCTAAACAAGAATGATGAACTATTAGCCATACAAAACAGTAAACAAAGAGAGAGGGTTCAAATAAATAAAATCAGAAAAAAAGAGGTGAAGTAACAAGTGACACCCCAGAAATAAAAAGTATTATAAGCAAATACTATGAACACCTATATTCCAATAGCTGGATAATGTGGGTGAAAAGGAAAAATTCCTAGAAAAATACAATCTCCCAAAACTGAATCAGGAAGAATCAGAAAACCTGAATAGGCCAGTAACAATTGATGAAATAGAAATAGTAATTAAAAAAAAAAAAAAAAAAAAAAAAAAGCCCAGGTCCAGATGGCTTCACAGGGGAGTTTTAGCAAACATTCAAAGAAGAACTAACACCTATACTCCTCAAACTATTCCAAAAAATTCAAGATAGAGGAACACTTCCAATCTCTTTTTAAGAAGCCAGCATTATCCTAATTCCAAAACCAGATAAAGACACTACAAAGAAAGAGAATTACAGCTCAATATCCCTGATGAACATAAATGCTAAAATCCTCAACAAAATATTAGCAAATCAGATCCAGCTAATATATTAAAAAATCACAGAACATGACCAAGTGAGATTTATTCCAGGGATGCAAGGTTGGTACAACATTCGCAAATCAATAAATGTGCTACATAACATGAACAAATTGGAAGACAAAAATCACATGATCATATCAATTGTTGCCGAAAAAGCATTTGACAAAACACAACACCCATTTTTGATAAAAACTTTCAACAAAGTATAGAATAGAGGGAAGATATCACAACATAATAAAGACCACATATGACAAACCTACAGCCAACATCATACTCAATGGGCAAAAACTAAAACTATTTCCCTGAAGAACAGGAACAAGACAGGGGTGTCTGTTTTCAGCACTCTTATTCAACATAGTGCTGGTAGTCCTAGTAACAACAATCAGACAAAAAGAAGAAATAAATGGTATATGAGTTGGAAGGGAGGAACTAAAACTACCATTTTTCACAAATGACATAATATTGTAAATGGAAAACCCCAAAGACTCCACCAAAAACCACTAGATTTAATTAATGAGTTCTGTAATGTAGCAGGATAAAAAATAATATCCATAAATCATGGCATTTTTATGCACTAATAATGAATTCTCAGAAAGAAAATCTACACAAACAATCTCATTTACCATTGCAACAAAAACATTAAGACACTTAGTGACTAACTTAACCAAGGAGGTTAAAGACTTGTACTCAGAGAACTGCAGGACATTGAAAAAAGAGAAAAAGGGAGACATAAACAAGTAGAAGAATATACTGTGTCCATGGATTCGTGAATTAACATCATTAAAATGTCCATACTACCCAAAGCAATATATGAATTCTATGAAATCCTTATTAAGATACCACTGGCATATTTCACAGATTTAAAACAAATACTCCAAAAATTTATATGGAACCAAAAAGAATCCCAATAAGCTTAGCAACCTTGAGAAAGATGAACATTGTTGGAGAAATCACAATACCAGATATCAAGTTATACTACAAAGCCACTGTGTGCAAAACAGTATGGTACTGGCATAAGAACAGACATATTGACCAATGGAAAAGAACAGAGAACCAGAAATTAACCCAAGACATTATGGTCAATTGATATTTGGCAAAGGAGGCAAGAGCGTACAATGGGGTAAAGATAGTCTCTTCAATAAATGGTGTTGGAAAAATTGTACAGGTAAATGCAAAATTAAAAAAAATGAATCTAGACCACTAACACCATACACAAGAATAAACTAAAAATGAATAAAAGAATTAAATGTAAGTCATGAAACCATAAAAATCTTAGAAGAAACCATAGGTAGCAAAATCTCAGACATCTCTCATAGCAATATGTTTACCAATACATCTCCTAGAGCAAAGCAAATTAAGGATAAGATAAACAAATGGGACTACATCAAAATAAAAATTTTCTGCACAGCAAAAGAAACTATCAACAAAATGAAAAGGGAACCCACTGTGTGGGAGAACCTATTTGGCAATGATACATCTGATAAAGGGTTAATATCCAAAATATATAAGGAACTCATTCAACTAAATAAAAGGAAGACAAACAATCCCATTAAAAAATGTGCAAAGGACCTAAATAGACACTTCTCCAAAGTGGACATATAGATGGCCAAGAGACATGAAAAAATGCTCAGTCACTAAGCATCAGAGAGATGCAAATTAAAATGACAATGAGGCCTCGCCTCACATCTGTCAGAAAGGCTACCATCAACTAATCAACAAATGACAAGTGCCAGCAAGGATGTGGAGAAAAGGGAACTCTAGTACACTGCTGATGTGACTGCAAATTGGTGTAGCCATTATGGAAACCAGTATGGAGTTTCCTCAAAAAATTAAATATGGAACTGCCATTTGACCCTGTGACCACCACTTCTAAGAATATATCTTAAGAAACCCTGAAATACCAATCGGAAAGAATGTGTGCATCTCTATGTTCATGGAAGCACAATTTACAATAGCTAAGATCTGGAAACAGCCCAAGTGCCCATAGATAGATGAGTGGATAAGAAAACTGTGGTACATTTACACCATGGAATACTATGTAGCCATAAAAAAGGATCTCATACTTTTTGAGGCAGCATTGGGTGACCTGGAGAGTAGCATGCTAAGTGAAATAAGCCAGTCAGAGAAAGATAAGTATCACGTGATCTCACTCATGTGTGGAATCTAGTGAACAAAATAAACTTGTGAACAAAATAGATCCAGAGACAACAAAGTATGGAATAGACTGTGGAATCTCTGAGGGAAGGCGCAGGAGGTTGGGTGGATGGGAAGACATCAGCTAAAAAACTTGTATGGATATATGCATAACCCAGGGATACAGACAATAGGGTGGTGAAGGCCTGGAGGAGGAGTTGGAGGAGGGCTAGAATAGGTCATTGGGGAAAAAAAGAGGGCATATATAATACTTTCAACAATAATTTTTTTTTTAATGGAGAATGGTTTGAAGCGTGTTTGTGGCAAAATTTAAAGCATATCAGAATTTGAAAAAAATTTTTGGCAAAATAAAAATATATATAATATATTTTATATATTTATATGTATATAATATATATAGCCAACAAATTGGCTATATTGTTTCATAATTAACAACCTTTTATTTTTATTATTATCTGAAAATTGTGTGCTATAACATCCTCAAATAAATTTGCAATAATATTGTGTATGCATACATACAGATATATTTTTCCAAAGAGCCAATTCTTAAAAACATCACTTGGTCTCCCTCAACATGGTGTTTCAGAGAATGCTATAGTTCGAAGCAGCTATAGTTTCCTGCTTCAAAATTAATATAATACATTAGGCCCACCCAATATAAATGGACCTGAGAAACACAGACTGGAATTTTAAGTTGTACTATTCATTACTTCATACTTGGCACCAGCATATCGAAGTCGGTTATGAAGCTATGAGTTTGGATGCAGAAAAATGTAATGGTTGTCATATTTTGGGCATGCTACAGCCTAGGCACCTATAGTCTATTCAGGAACTTACTAGAATGGAATAAATTCAGCATAAGTATGTTCACATACAGTCAGCTCTGAAGCTACACAGATCTGCTTGCATAAATTAAATTTTTAAAAAACTGACTGTAGAGAATAAATAGCTCCCAGATGGGCTAGAAAACAAACAAACAAACAAACAAACATAGTCTAGGAAGAAGACAAGAAGAGAAGAAATTGAGGAAAGAATGGGTAAGCAAAATCACTACCCAAAGCTAGAGGAAGGAAAGAATATGTCCCAAAGAAGAAGGGATAAGTATTTTCGTATGTAATTAAACTGGACTGTATGATGGAATAGTGCTTTATCTACCACAGGGCATAAAACATTTAGAAGGCAATAGCATGTGGAAGAAATGCAGTTAACATCAAGACAAGTTGTTTCCACAGTCCTTTCCCTATATTCAGCACGTTTGGGTTGGGGAAAATTATTAACGTAGCTTAAATAACAGTTTTAGGTTTGCTATCAGTGACTAATATTCAGAACAGAGGTCTGGAGCTTAGAAGATAAGACTAAAGAATGAATATCTGTGAGATTTCTGAGAGAAAGTCTACGTTAAGTTTTAAAAATACTATAAAATAAAAACCACTTGTTATAATTTTCTTCCAATAATGATTAAAATAAGGGAACAAAAGAAAGAAAAGGTGAGATGATAGGTAGATATGTTGGGAATGATGGATGACAGAGAACCTTCAGAACCCCTCAGCTCCCAATTTCCTTCCATATTTCACCCCAGAATTAAGTTGAAATGAAAAGTGAGAGAAAATAGTAAAAAGTCAGGGACATACTGTATTGGAAAACATATTTGCCAATGTTATACCTGACAAGGGTTTAATCTCCAAAATTTATAGGGAACTCATACAACTTAACAAAAGGAAGATAAACAATCCAATGAAAAAAAACAGACCTAAATAGACACTTTTCGAAAGAAGACATACAGAAGGCTGAGAGACACATGAAAACATGCTCAAAGTCACTAATCATCTGAGAGATGCAAGTCCAAATGACAATGCGGTACCATCTCACACCTGTCAGAATGGCTATTATCAACAAATCAATAAAGGACAAGTGTTGGCTAGGATGTGGAGAAAAAGGAACCCTCTTGCGCTACTAGTGGGAATGCAGACTGGTGCAGCCACTGTGGAAAACAGTATGGAGTTTCCTCAAAAAATTAAAAATGCAATTTTGATTTGACCCAGTAATACCACTTCTAGGAATATATATCACTTCCAAGAAAACAGAAACACCAATCAGAAAGGATATATGCACTCCTATATTATAGCAACACAATTTACCATAGCTAAGATTTGGAAACAGCCTAAGTGCCCATCAGCAGATAAATGGATTAGAAAACTGTCATTCATCTACACAATGGAATACACACTGCTATAAAAAATAAGGAATTTGCAACAGCATGGATGGAACTAGAGAACATTATGCTAAGTGAAATAAACCAGTCAGATAAATATCACATGACCTCACTAATTTGTGGAATATAATGAACAACATAAACTGATGAACAAAAATAGAACTAGTCATAGAAGCGTTGAACAGACTGTCCAACCTATGAGGGAAGGCAGGGGGTGAGGGGGTAAGAGATCAACCAAAGGACTTGTATGCATGCATATGAGCATAACCAATGGACACAAACAGGAGGGTGGGGGGTGAGGGCTTGTGCTGGGGGATAGAGGTAACCGGGAAGCGGTCAATGGGGAAAAAAGGAGGCTTATGTAATACCTTAAACAATAAAGAATTTAAATTAAAAACAAAAGTCAGGGGCATTATGAGAGATAGGAGATAGTAATAAAACAAATAGGCATTCTGAATAAATGTATGCATCCAGAAATGTACAGTCCAGATTTTTTAAAGAAAAATAGTTGCAAGTATGAACAGAGAGAAATTATTTTCAATATTCTAAAAATTCATGAAACATTGTAAAGTTCCAAATGACCAAAGATGTTAAAGTTTCCAATTTTCAAAATGGACAAATTATGATTATTTCACATTAGAACAGGGTGATTTTGATGTCATTATTGGGAACAATTCTGATGGAATTTAAACATATATACGTGTTTTGGGACAAGATTAATTCACTTCAATAATGTGTTAATGCGTAGAAATATTGAAATTTGGGTGTATTTAAATATATAAATTTTGCAGTGTCACTTATTACCTATATGATTTCAAAATATAATTACTTCTCTAATCTTACTTTCTTCAATTCTAATATGAAGATTATGGATATTAGAAAGTTAAGTAAACCTATCTAATAAAAGGGTAATATGCAAATTAACTGTCACTCCATCACAAAGATGGCAGCACCCATAGCCACAATATGGTGGCACCCAGTCCTCTCAGCCCCGCTGGAGTCCTCCAGTCCCCGGGAGAGGTGGGGAAGAGATGGAGGCTGCTGAGAGCGGGCAGCATGAGTGGCCTGGTGGAAAGCTTCCTTCGTTGCCGTGGCGACAAGGCAAGGGTACCACCCTGGCCACAGATGGGCCTCTGGGCTGCAGAGAGCAGCTGGGCAGCAGGCACAGAGCAGCCAGGCCCTGCAGAGAGCAGGTGGTGCACGGATTCGTGCACAGGGCTATTAGTATAACATAAATGAGTGAATTAAATAAAGTATTGCATGTGAAACAATTCATATGAAATCATAGCAAATATTTAAAAATTAAATTTCTTTGGGTCTTATATATGTTATATGCAACATATGCATATATATACATTTGTATTTATACTAAATATGAATACACACATATATGTGTGTGTGTATATATGTATATATATATCCTCAAATGAAATCAGATAACTTTATTGATGAATAAAATACTGATAATATCCTATCTAATAAAAGAGTAATATGCAAATTAACTATCACTCCGCTATACCCACAAGCCACGCCCATTAGCCAATCAGGAGCAAGTATGCAAATTAACCCCAACCAAGATGGCTGCGGCCACAGAGAGCAGGAGGGAGGCTTGGGTTTCCCCGGAATGGAGGAAGCCAAGCTTTCCGCACACCCTGGCCAGCCCAGGCTTCCGCTTAATGCTACAAAGTTTCAATGATAGAAGATAAATAAATTCCAACAAAATTGGCGGCAGCCACAGAGCTGGAGAGAGCAGGAGGCTAGGGTTGCCCCCAGCAATGGAGGAAGCCAAGCTTTCCGCACACCCTGGTAGGCCCAGGCCTCTGCTTAAGGCTACAAAGTTTCAATTACAGAAGATACATAAATCCCAACAGAAATGGCTGCCGCCACGAAGCAAGCAGAAGGCTTGGCTCCACTCCAGGCTACAAAGTTTCAGTTGTAGAAGATAAATAAATCCCAGATCCCAGGTCCTCCGCTTGGGTCACCAGGGGGCGTGGCCGTCCTGCAAACCACCACAGGTCCCTCGCCCAGGCCACCCCACACCACAAGGGAACGCCCAACCTGATCCGGGACACCCTTCAGGGCAAACCAGCCGGCCCCCACCCATGCACCAGGCCTCTATTCTATCTAATAAAAGAGTAATATGCAGATTGACCATCACTCCAACACACAAGATGGCTGCCCCCATATGGACACAAGATGACCACCACAGATGGCCAGCAGGGGAGGGCAGTTGGGAGGGACCAGGCCTGCAAAGGAGGGCAGTTAGGGGTGACCAGGCCGGCAGAGGAGGGAAGTTGGGGGCAAACAGGCTGGCAGGGGAGCAGTTAGGCATCAATCAGGCTGGCAGGGGAGTGGTTAGGGGGTGATCAGGCTGGCAGGCAGAAGCAGTTAGGGGCAATCAGGAAGGCAGGCAGGTGAACAGTTGGGAGCCAGCAATCCTGGATTGTGAGAGGGATGTCTGACTGCCCATTTAGGCCAATCCTGGTCAGGCTGTCGGACATCCCTCAAGGGGTCCCAGATTGGAGAGGGTGCAAGCTGGGCTGAGGAACACCCCTCCTGCCCCATGCATGAATTTTGTGCTCCTGGCCTCTAGTTCTAAAATAATACTATATATATATGTCATTTTAAAGTCACTTCTCATACACGTGTGTTTTGATTTTATTCTCCCTTTGTGGAATGTCAGTGCAAGAGTTGTGTGTGTGTGTGTGTATGTGTGTGTGCATTTCCTTTTTAAATAGATGTAGCAATCCCTGAAGGAGCAAAGTGGGAGGCAGAATTATATACTAGAAAGTTCCCTAGATGTTAGGATGTTTCATTCCCTGTTCCACATTTGTAAACTATGATTTTTAATGTTATTTAACTCTCTGAGTTTCAATTTACACACTATTGGAGAAGGATCATATTGCATAATTCATAGGGTGTGGTGAAGTAAATTTAGATATGTATGTAAAAGCACTACTGTTGAACTGTTCAAACACAATATATATATTTAACCTGTTTAAAATGGATTTTTTCAAGTAAATAGGATAAATTCACCTTCACTAAATAAAAATAAAAAAAACACTTTAATATCTGAAGAAAAGAACCCATATCAATATGGTTTAATCAGTCCTGGGTTTTGTTGTCTTTAGCATATTTAAATATTTTACTAAAGTCAGAAAAGACACAGTCATTAAGAGTCTAGACCCCTGGATGCGAGAATTAAGATTCAAACCTGTTTCAAGTATTGATAGGAAATTATAACATATAACATGATTAAAATTAGAAGTATAAAATTAAGATGCCTAATGAGTAAGGAAGATAAATTTGGTCTAGTTTGAATCCATGCAGTTTAATTTCACTCAAATACAATATGGTTTAATATTGTAGCTCTAACAGCTAATGCATGCATGGGCTTTCTTGATGTAATTATAGACATTTTATATGTAACATTTTCAGAAAGTCATTGAGTTACCTGATGGGATGAAAATGGAGACAAGGTAAAGTATATGAAATCTATGTTCTATTTTTTAAGGATTTGGAGGTAGTTGACCTAAGGAGTGGGGGGAATCCCCCAGAGTAACTTGATTACTATCTCAAACTCTCACATGATGCAATGAAGAGTCAAAGACCAGAGTGAGGACTAATGATCAGAAACACAGATTTAACATTTTCTAATGAAAGGGCTGTAGTGTTATTGAAATCTTAGTTATTGTTTGTTTTTTAATTTTATAGCTACTTGAATTGCCAAATATACCTGTATGCCCCTTTATATGTTAAATAATTTAATGTAAACCTTCAGAAACCCCCACTTTAAAATAGACACATAAATAATCTCTCAGGAATGTTTAAAGGATTAAGGGATACAAAACAAGGAAAATGATCAATTTAATATCTAAACATTCAATGCACATTAATTTATTATTTTATTTAAAACAATTAGAATATTCACTGAAAGCCATAAAAAAGTATTCATAAGTGTTATTAATGAGAAATAGAAAAAGATTAGAAAATTATTAGAATAGTCATTCACAAAAGAGATGTTATGTTTAAAGTGAGCAGGAAATGGATTTCATTGGGATTAACACTAATCAGAAATGTCTATTGAGAGAGAAAAGCAGAAAATATTAGGGATAATATAAAAGGAAAACTCTAAAAAGGAAAACAGAAATGTAAAATATTTTTCTTCATTAGAAATGAAAAAAAGTCAAAATTACCTTTTTTCAATGTTATTCAAAATGGAGTCAAGGACTATTCATCATTAACTTGTCAAATTTCTGAAAATTTACTGCAAATTTCACTGGGTAGATTTAACCTCTTGGATTCATTTTAGGACCTGTGATCCACAATCATGATTATCACCAGATTTAGTAAAGAATTTGTTTCAAAGAATAGCTAAAAAGCCTGGCTGGCATGGTTCAGTAGTTGAGCGTCCACCTATGAACCAGGAGTCACGGTCAGACCATATGCCTGGGTTGTGGTATCCATCCCCCATGTGGGGCATGTAGGAGGCAGCCAATCAATGATTCTCTCTCATTGATGTTTCTCTCTTTCTCTCCCTCTCCCTTCCTTTCTGAAATTTATACAAATATCTTAAAAAAAATAATGAATGATTTACTTTCTAAAAAATTTTAGACTATATTTAAGGTTATACTTATCACTGGGTTTCTTGAACGTGAAAGGAAAATTAAAGTAAAAATAGGGCACTGGAAATGGCACATGACCTGTGATCTTTCTTACTAGGTGCAGTCCATTGTCCTATGGTTCAAAAATGAATGACCTCTGTCAAGGGTGGGAAACACAATGAGAAACACTGCAATCACCACCCATTACTTGTGAACTTTAATGTGATCAATGCACTTTAGACATGACACTACAATACCTAAAATTACTTATAAATTTAAAGAAAGCCATTAGCACTTCAGAAATGTGTTCAGCTGTATTGAGGATTTGTCTAGTTTATTTTTCTAGAATAAACAAATGTCCTAAAAGAAAAGAAAGCCATCAACACTTCAATTCTTTTTACCAGCTGAATCCGGACATTTTCTAAAAAATTTCCAAAGAAAAAATGGTGTAAAAATAGCAATTATATTGGATTTGATTTGGAAAATGTTTCTTCTGTTTGTATAACCAATATAACAATTATAATTGCCTGAGCACTTTAGTTTGCTTTATTATCATATAAAAATTAATAAACCAAATTAAAATGACTGACCTAGTATAATCCTATATATTTATGACAAACTCATTAAAATAATTTTTTCACATTCATTATTGTGGTTACATGGATTGTTGAATTGTTCCACTGAATTGAGGAACATTATTCATATCAGAAAGAAAATATTTAAAATACATTGAAGTGGGATGGATTTTTGAAGAGGCACCTAAATGAGGAAGGAGTTTCTACTTCTTTGCTGTAAATAGTAATAAAGTGGCTTTAAGAGTTCACTAATCTTCAAATGACTAACCTTTCTGATTGTGTTGCACTAGGAAACCCTGGCACAGTGATTTTGGAATGAGTCAACTTCTCAAAACACAATTATAGGTTATTATTTTTCCATCTTATGCTAGACCCATAATCAGATTGGAAATCTATAGTCAGCAGTAATGGAGCACTGAGAAAATTGTCTGTATCATTCAAGCCAAAGAAACACTTTGATTTGGAATGCCACATTTAAATGATTGAGGCCAGAGTATGCCTTTAGTTTGAATGATTTGGATAATTGTTTCAGTTCTCCACTACATTGTACTAGTATAAATTTCTAAAAAGCAAATGTATGAGCGATGCCATATTCATTCAGTATACTGAAAACTTATGTAGATTTTTTTGCCATATAAAGTTTATAAATGTTTAAAGGAAAATAAAACTGAAAACTACTGAAGGTATCATTTACATATTTTCAAAACCTCTTTTACAGAAAATAAATTACAGTATGCAGGTTCACACATGTTCACTAAATTGCATTTTAGAGTAGCTATTGATCATTAAACTATTTCTGAAAATTAAACAATTCTTAACATTTGATCTTCACAAATTATGAAATAAACCAATAAAATCTTATAAATTAAACATGATTTAAACAAAATATAGATTTTCATAGTGTCCTCAATTATCAGAGTAAAATATTCATAAGTTGCAGAACCAGAATACTGAAGAAATATCTACCTACTTGGTGCCATTCTCCTTGTCATGGCCTAACTCTGCTTCTGTTGTCATGCATTGTGATTGCTGTGTACTACATGATAAGTGGAAGCCAACTACATTTCCCAAAGTGGATCATTGCAGTTGTTTCAGATTCCCTTAGTAAAGCCCAAGTTCTGATCTGCGCCTAGAGCACTAAGGCAATCAATGCTGATGAATGACTAGAAACGGTTTCTTTATTCCAGTCCTCACTGAATAGAAAGTTTCCATTATCTCATTCAACATCTACACTCTATCAATTTGACAGGGAGAGGCAGTTTCACACTTCACTGCTTTCACTTTGGAATAGTTGTCGACTTATCTATCTGTTTCTAATATGAAAGAAAAATGAAAAATAATAAAGTCTGGAGAAAACTTCTTGTTTGCACACATATAAATGCCATCTTTCATTCTTCTTTTAATTGTTGTTCAGTTTTACCTGGAACATAATCATTTAAAAAGGAGTGGCAGAATAAAAATTCATAATAAGAAAGCCCAATTTCTTATATTAGGCAAAATAAATCAAGTTTCACTTGTTAAAAAATTTTTTAAAGCATTATTTTATGTACTCTTTTTGATCCTAGTGGATATGGTACTTTTGTTCACTTTTCAAGAATTGGATAGCATCTTGACTTCCTCCTGTGACTTTGTTCTGGCAGCCTGGCAGCTTGGAAAGTCAGCCAATATGCACATATTGGGGCCGTGTGAGGGTTTTGTCCCCTCCTTTTGTGAAATTGTCTATCCCTATGGAGCAGAAGAGCACACTGGAAAAAAGGAAAGGTGCGAACCAGCCTCTCTTTGGCAGCCAGTCAGTAGGCTTTTGAGAAGAAAAGCATCCAAGGTAACAGCACAAGATGTCAGAAAGAAACTTTTTAGAACCAGAAATGGGGTGGGGGAGGCCATGGCAGTTGCTTGGGCATTCATTACTAGGAACAGTCATTTACAGCATGGATCCTCTGCCAGACCTTTTCTTAATGCTGTACAGACAGTCTTCCAGTGGCACAGAGCACAGTCTTTGCAGGGGCAAGGTCCACCTCTACAGACCATGGTAACCAGCCATGCACAAGAGCTTGGCCAAGCTGCTGGGCCCTGCTGCCTCATACATGGCTAGTACCTTTGGGGAGCCTGAATTCATGACAAAAGAAAGTGAATTTTTCTTCCCCTACCCTTTCCTGAACCTTGTACATTCCCTGTGTATTTCTGATCACTGTACCTGTGTGATAAAGATCTTTTTGAAATAGAAGAAGTCACTTATGGGCTCTTTTTTGGGAGGCGACGGGGAGGGGAAGCATTATATTTATCTGATAGCAAACTCTCTGAGTTATAATCTAAAATATTTCAGTGATTATATGTTTGTATAGTATCAATTATCTATCATTTCATTTTATTCTGTTTTGTGTTTCTACAAATATATTGATAAAAATACCTTTAGAAAAAAAAACATTATAAAAAAGACCAAATATCACAGTCACTTAAACCTACATCTTCTATATAATACTAATAAGAAAGAAACAGCCAAAGGCACTGCATTACCAGGCACAGACCACGACCCCCCCACCCCCAATACACTAACCCTGGGTTGGGACTAACCCTGAAAATGCTCTAAGTTTTAGTTTTCTCTTCTAGCAATTGAGAAAAACAACCCAAAATTATATTTTCAGACACTAAAGGTAATACTCCTAGTACCTCCCAAACTTAACAAAAGAGAAAACAGAGACCCTAGACCCTAGTAGAGGGAATAAATTAATTTTTGCCCTTTTTCTCTCTCCTTGGCTATGCATGTATACCTGTGCTGTTTTTTGGTAACATTATATAGGGGTTTTAAAGAAAGAGTGGAATACACATTATAGGTACAGTCATTAATGCATGTAAAATAATAAATCTGTCTTATGCATATAATCTTCACACAGCAGTATTTTGAGGTTTGTGTCACCATATACAAGTAAGCATTCTGCCATATTAGTGCTTTGTACATACTTTGGGGTCAGATGTAAAAACATGACTTAATGGATGGTTAAGAGCAGAGGTCTAGATAGTGTCTGCTTTCAAAACATGGCTCTGCCTCCTTTAAGCCACATGACCTTAGGTAGGTTACTTGATATCCCTGTTCCTCAATCCCTTTATTTGTAAATGGGACTACGTAATTGTGCCTACCATTTAGAGATGTTAGAAAAAATAAAAAGGGTTAATCTATGTAAAATGGTCAAAACAGTGCCTGGCATATAGTGAAATCTCTAAAAATGTTGCTAACATAAAATATTTCTGGAAGACTTTTTATAATAAGTCCTGCCATGAATGTGTATTTTTTTCCAAGAAGTTAAGTGGCAGAAGAAAATAAAAGTCAAACCACAGAAAATAAATGTAACTGCTCTTTATAATGGGGAAAAATATTTCTTATATCAATTCAATAACAGAAGAGCAAGAGTAACTGAAACAGTTACAAAATGGAAGGCATGTGCTAAGTACGCAGTTAAGCTTTTAATATATTTGTAATGAGCCTGTAATAATCTTCGAACCTTGGTGTTAATCAAAATTAGACATTGTGAGCAATAATAGGACTTGTAAATAATTAGATTTCTGAAAGAGTGGAGATAACAATAATTGAGTAATCTCTGGAATTCAACAATTATTTCTGAAGGTAGAAATATTTTATAGCATTGTGTAGAAAGTCAGTATCCAAAAATGCATTTCCTATTGGTTTAGCTTAGGCCTTTGGCCTCAGAGTTACAGCTTTTTTAATAGCAGCTCTTGCTTAGTTTCCACAGGTGCATTTCCTCCGGCAGATTTATATGCCTCATAAAAGCTTTATGTTGCTCATAAATGCAGACTTTCAATCCTACAGGTACTGCTGATCTGGAAGTTTTATTTTATCTTTCAGGCTGATGAAAATGGCACATCCTTGCTGGGAGATTCTACTATGAATGACAGAGCCATGGTATAAAAACGGAAGAGAGTGATCTTGATGAAAAAGGGCTGGTAGAGGAACTGTGAAGTTGAAGTCCACAGGGAGAGCAGAGTGCTAACTGGGAGCTGCAGGGGAGAAGCACTTCACACTGCGAGCCCAGGCGAGGGAGCGCTGTGTGAGAAGGTGGAGTGAGCAAATGCAAGAGTGGATCGAGTGGAAAGGCAACAAGCTGCAAACATGTGTTGTCTATTTAGGTTCACTTACAATAATGCGTATTTATTCTCAGGACAATCTAGGTACTTTCACATAGCAAACTAATTAATTCAGTGTTGTTGTTGTTTTTTAAAGCTGGTGGGTATTTTCAAACTATCCTTTACACCAGAAATAGACTTTTCTAGAAATATAGATAGGATAAATAATAGTAAATAGAAATAGCAGATATATTATTTCTTCATATAGACAATTAGGATTAAAAGTAGGGAAAGACTCAAAGAGAAGACTAGATAGGGTCTTATTTTTGCAGTTCAGGTTGAAAACAAAGCCTAGAATGGGTGCTGGCATTGGAAGTGTGGCAAAAGATTGAGATCTATTTTGAACATGAAATGATGTATTCAGTTCCTAATGCATGCTGGTAGTTCATATATATATATATATATATATATATATATATATATATATATATATATATGCGAACTACCAGCATGCATTAGGAACTGAATACATATATATATATATATATATATATATATATATATATATATATCCCCACTCACTTTTCACAAGGATCCAATAAGAGAGGTGCTATTCTAATACTGTCTTACAGAAAATAAAACAGGTTTGTAGAGGAGTTAAGCTAAGTCACGTAGTGAGGAAGTGATTGCTGGCCTTTCATGTGTGGCTTTGTTGGCCATTCATTCCACAAGGAAAACTGTCAGTGGTTTCACGGGGGCTGAAGACTAGCTCTTGCTCCAATAATCAAGTCACAGTGTATCTGCCACTTAAATGAATGAAGCTTCTTCTACTATGCTCAAAAGTATGGGGCTAATGAAAACTCTGGGCTAATGAAAACTCTGCATGATTAGGACCTAGGCCACCTGACAGGAGAGCTATTTTAAATGCCATGCTAAATACACTAAATCCCTCAACCAAAAGGCAGAGTTTCTCCCAAATAGCCTTTCCCACACAACTCCCTCCCTCTCTCTCTCTTTTTTTTCCCATTCCACAAAGTTTTCCTCCCCTAGCCTTTTTAGGTAAAAGGATGGTCAGAACCTCCTGTTGTTACTAACATTGCACTGCACTATTCTTCTGGTATTGATACCTTTGTAACTGACCAGTTATTAATATCAAGAAAGGAGTAAAGGGAAGGCCAAATATTATGGGCATGTCGTTTGGACAGCTTCACCAGGAAGCTAAGGCTTTACAGGGAGCCACCAGTCTATTCCCTGCTAATCTCTGGGTGGAAGGGTCTGGAAAGGGGGAGATAGACTAGCAGAGGTGCTTAGTGTCAGTCACACCTGGGAACATGTCATTGGCCAGAATAGGCATGGCCTTTGCAAGTGTGGGGAGATTTCAGATATTTAGTTTTTTCTTGGTTGACTCCTGCCTTGAGGGCTCTCATGTTCCTGTTCTGCTGTATTCATCCACATGGCCCATGGTCATGTGGACCACACACACAATGGACTAATGAGCTGTAACTGGCCTGATGCTGAATTGGACCCAGCTACAACATGGAAAGGAAACCAGGCACTGGCTTTGCTTCTAGCTCTAATGAAACCCCAATTACACTTCTTCCAGGACTTCGGATGTAATTCAAACAAATAAAAATCACTCTTCCTCCCATCTAAGTTTCAGAAAATTATTTTTCTCCAGATACTTTGAGGACATCACCCCTGCACTAAGTGGGGAAAGGGATACCCCACTTGCACTGATAACAGTATCACAGCATCTTCCCACATTTGTGAATGAACCTTTGATTAAATTCTCCTCAAACAGCCCTAACTGGTTTGGCTCAGTGGATAGAGTGTCGTCCTGCGGACTGAACTGAAAGGTCCCAGGTTCGATTCCAGTCAAGGGCATGTACCTTGGTTGCGGGCACATCTCCAGTAGGAGGTGTGCAGGAGGCACCTGATCAATGTTTCTAACTCTCTATCCCTCTTCCTTCCTCTATGTAAAAAAAAAATCAATAGAACATACTTATTTTTTTTTAATTTCACCTCAAACACAATTTCATTACTTACATTTTCTAACCTATTTCATGACAGGTCTCTGATTCACGCAGTACACTTATTTCCAATTTACACCTAAAAAAAAACCCTCTAGGTCACACAGCTAGTAAGTTCAATTTTGTTTAAGAAGTGCATGATGCTAAGCAGCAAAGAGAAGACAGCAGAACAACAAGGACATGAGAAAAAGTTTTATAGAGGATCTTAAAGTTCTAGAATTTCATCAGTTCAACAAACAGAAAAGACATAGGCAAAGAGTATCCTGTGCTAAAGCAGGGAAGAATAAAAGATAAAGGAAGATTAAGGGAACTACAAATAGATCTTTGATGTTGCCTTGCAGGGAACCAGGGATGGTGGAATGTGAACTTGGAAAGGCATGTGGGAGACTAAGATAATAAGGGGGGAGGGGGATCTGAGGCAGAGGTCATTGAGGAACAAAACTATAGGATTTAACCAGGACCATAAGCCTGAGTGAGTAGAAAATTTAACTTGATTTCCCAAAGACTGATCATAATCACACAATAATTTTGATTTTAAAGATCAGAATATGTATGCAAACATATTGTTATCACCATAGATGCAATCCTGCATTGATTGTGTACGTATTGGCAGGCCATAGGGCAGGTTTTTGTCTCTGTGCTTAGTAAAACTAAATATTCTGCTAGCAACCTGAAGTCCAAACACTTAGAATGTTAGTGGGCATAATTTTAAATATACAGTGATCTGACTTACAAAATATTTTTGTTTTATTTGTTTATGTTATTTTGTTTTGTTTTGTAATGATTCACTGTAATCTTTAATGGAGGTTAAATTTTGTGACTGTGTTAGGAAAATAAGTAAAACAGTATCTTCACATATAGGCTTGTATGAAATCTCAGTATGTGCACTCTTTGTTTTTCCAAGCTTAATAGCATTTTTCATAATGTTGAGGTCATTAAATAAAGTGACATGTTTTGTCTTAGCAGTCAGATTTTGAGACTACTCCACAGTCAGCAGAAGGGGCAGATAATAGAGCAGATAATACTGAGAGTAGATGAGTTCTTTGCAAAAGAGATAAAATTAGCTTCAATGACAGACATGTAAAGAATGGCCTCTATAGTCAGATTCCTTGAGAAAGAATAGTGTTTAACACTCTGTGTCTGTTTCCTTATATAAAAGATTACAGTGATAATAGCACCTACTTCAGTGTGTATGAGGATTGACTGAAGTAATATACATGAAACACAAAGACTAGTATCTGACAAACTGTGAGCAACATGCACATTTATTCATTGTGATCAAATATATTAGTACATTAGTTTTCATCCTATATAATAAAAGCCTAATATACAAATTGACCGAACTGCGGAATGACTGGTGGAACGACTGGTTGCTATGGTATGTACTGACCAGGGGGCAGATGCTCAATGCAGGAGCTGCCCCCAGTCCACAGGCCCCAGGCCAGCCAAGACAGGTGCCAGTGGGAGCCCCCCGATCACCCCGCTGGTCACCCCACAGAGGGAGGCCAATGGCGGTGGTGGTGGGGTGCGGGGCCGGCGAGCAGCCTGCACCAGGCTGGCCAAGGCAGGTGCCAGTGGGGGCTCCCCAATTGCCCCAACAGTCACCCCAGAGATCAGCCCTGATTGTTGGCCAGGTCTAGGGACCCTACCCATGCACAAATTTCGTGCATCAGGCCTCTAGTGTTTTTAATAATTATTGTTATTAAAATCTTCACTTAGAAGCAATACACAATGCCAGCAAACTCTAGAACATGTCACAATCAATCTATATACATAAAAGCCTTAGTGACCAAATGACCGAATGACTGGACAACTAGTCACTATGATGCGCACTGACCACCAGGGGGCAGATGCTCAATGCAGGAGCTAGCTGCCCCCTGGTGGTCTCTGCACTCCCACAGCTAACCTCCTGTGACCAGCCAACCTCGGGCAATCCCTCCCCGCAATTGCCAGCCAGGCCGAGAGATCCCACCCACCCACAATTTCATGCACCAGGCCTCTAGTATTTGAATAAAATCCCACATCGGTTCATCTTTAAAATCTTGGGGATTTTAAAGATGATCTATGGAATTCCATTTTTCCTTGAGCATATCTCAAAATAATTGGTGTCATATGTTGACATAAGCCATTCAAATTTGTTTAAAACATTTATGATAGAGTGTATAAGCTGTAGCTATCTTTGTGTGATGGGTCAAGAGGAAAAACAACACTTGAGATGCCAACAACCATGATCAGAGCAATACTTGTCGACTATTCTCATTATGGGCTAGTTTTGATTACCTTATTCTCCCAATGTTACAAGAGTTGATGGGAACTGCTGAACTCTCAAAAATGCTAACATGACAAATTCCTGATATGGTAGTGAGAGATATTGACCATTACCAGATAAAGGGAATGTCATTAATATTGACCTAATAATCCTTCCAACTCTATAGTAAGAGAATGCGTTTTTAAAGGTTCTGCTGAGGTGTCATGATTTCTTCTAGACTTGGAGTTTCTTCTTTGTAAAATAACTAATAATTATTTTTTAAATATAAGGTAAGAAAAACTGCTATAGTGGTAATAAAATGTGGTTTCCCTGCCTTTATGTAAGTAGGGTCACCTATTTCCTAATTCCATAAAGGATACTATTCTACAACTGGTTTCATTTTTATATTTCTATAATGAGCATTTGACCAAAGGATGATATCGCAAATTGAGCTGATACAATATCAAAACTCTGATAACACAGAGTTTTATCTTTGGGATTAATTGTTTCAAATAATTTCATTGTAGTTATATTTCCAAATTCAGTTTAGTAGTTTAAGAATAATCTTATAAAAGAGAAAAAACAAGCTTGCTATATTGGTAAAAATAATTGATGGAAGTCAGTTCTTAGTTTATATGGTTTGTGTCTAAATCAAGATTTTTGTCTCTCTCTGTAATATTTTTGTCTCTGTAATTTTCAAGAGTGATCCAGAGACCACAGAATATGTTATAATACATTTTGGAGTTTATCATTGAAAAAATAATGCCTTGAAAAAATGTTTAGAGAATATAAGTCTTGGAAATAGTTATTACCATGTTGTCTATGAGGAAGGCAAAGTAGATGACACAAATAATGGGAAAGTGAAAAATTATTCAATAATAGCATTTTTCAGAACAGAACACTTTAAAAAAATTAGAACTTAATTAAAAAGTATGGGCCATAATTAATTCCTAAAAGATAAAGGAATTCAATGTCAAAAATTCAATCATAAAAAAATTAGAGAAAAAGAAAAACTAGCTTTTACATGTACTGGAACTTCAAAATAATCCTATAGAATAAAAGGAGCAACATAGACACCCCCTCACCTAAACATATCTCTCTAGCACATTAGAAAATTCATAATTAAGTATGCTATTTCTACTTGAATGAATTCAATATAGTTAATAAACATCTTCCCAAACAATTACTAAAATAGGGAAGACTCATAAGTAAGAATTATCAGATAACCCATGTGTATTTAGTATTATACAACCAAAATAATTGTTTACATATAAAAAGAGATCTTAGGTTTTAATTAGTAATATAATTCCAGTTTTATTATTTATATTTAAATTAGTGTTGTTATTCAATTTCACACAAAAAAATAATATATACCTAATACTATGTTTTCATCTTAATACATATCTTTTTTTTTTTTAAATATATTTTATTGATTTTTTACAGAGTGGAAGGGAGAGGAGAAATAGAGAGTTAGAAACATCGATGAGAGAGAAACATCGATTAGCTGCCTCCTGCACGCCCCCCACTGGGGATGTGCCAGCAACCAAGGTACATGTCCTTGACCGGAATCGAACCCGGGACCCTTGAGTCCGCAGGCCGACGCTCTATCCACTGAGCCAAACCGGTCTTGGCCATATCTTTATTTTTTAAGCAATTCTTTTCAGTGGAAGAATATATTACATTAAACCATCTGAAAATACTGTTTTTGTAGTTCAAAAATGGTTAAAGATTGGCAATATCATAAGACCACACCTAATGTATTTAGTATATATTTGCTAAACTAATATAGACACATATTATTGTCTAGATAATAATATTCCCACTTACAAGCACATTTATTTTGAAGTATCTTTAAAAACCATTAATACTTTTATTCTCTATACAGAGAGAAATAAAATGCTTTCTAGTTTTTTCAATAAAATTTCAGTAGGATTTTTTCTGGCTGCTTATTAAGTACTGGTTTAAATATACAGAATAGTATACCTTAAGCATAGCATAGTATACTGCAATTGCATACTTAAATAATGAATACAATTTTCTGATAGTCTAAATAAATTCCATTTCTTCTTGACATTTAAGGGCAGGAGTTAGATTGACTTTACCATTGGGGGCTTAGGTTGGGCTAGTGAAATTATTTTACTAAGTAAATTGTTTAAGAACAGATAGAAGCATTAGCTAAAAAAAAAAAGAAGAGGCAAACATGGTGAAGTAAAATATGCTATAATGTATAATGCATGTTTGGGATTTATAAAATAAAATATGACCTATACTGTTAACAAAATATTGGTGAATTAAAAATGTTCATATATAACAAATTTACTTCATTTGTGCTATTTTAAGTGATTATAAGTATGACCATTGTAGAATTCACTAGACATTTAATGAGGTTCCTTCACAGAGGCTCTCTCTTTTTTTGTATTCCAAGTTAACTCTTTTGTTACAATGATAAACAACCTGAAGGAGTATTAGAGTTAATAACTTTGAATATATTAATCACAAATGTCTATTTAATCAATTAAAATTTTCCATTATCTTCTTGTATACTTCCAAAGGTTCTGAGCAATTAAGATTAGGAAAAAATTACACCAAATAAAAAATTTTACTTGTAAAAATTTCTTTAAAAATATGGGGTAGTATTTCTTTATTTTGTTCTATATGGAAGAAGGCCTATAATATGTTATTTTGGTTTTAAATTAGTAAAAACCCCAAACAAACAAAAGAGCAATTTTTCTAAGGACAAAGGGAAGATATTCTAGCAATGTGGAAGAATATTGATTTAAGGTAATGACTCAATTAATATGGACAATATTAATATTGATTCAACCATGACTTAACTAGCTACTCAAGCCATTTTATGCCCTATATATTGTAAATTCTAGTAATTTTTTGCCAGTTGTTCAAAAGTGGTGAGGACTGTTTTGTAAATACATTACTTTATTTAGACAGCTATTATTGAAAAAGAAGAAAAAAGTTAGGACTATTCTGGATGGGCTACCAAGTAAAATTTTTTATATTGTTATTGACCCACTTTATCTTAAATATCTAAAATTACATTATATTAGCTAAGTTTGAAAAAAATGCTAAAAATTCAGACCTGATCTAAATATAAACCACAGCATTAACTGTGTTTTGTTAAGATACTACCATATAAATATTTTATCTAATAAAATTAAATCAACTATAAATGAAAATATTAAAATACCAATAATATATAGAAATAGTTTGGTAACCGCAGTATCTTTTGTCCAAAATATAATATAGCAGGCATTCAGTTATACTATGTAGTAGAAAAGATTAAACAGGTATATAAAGAATACTTTATACCAAATAATTAACCTATAATTTAAAGACTTTTTCATAAATGTTATCAATTCTACAATAGTTTCTGTTCAAAAATCAGGTTGCCTATTTTTTGCTATTTATCCATCCAGATTAAATTCAGCCTCCTCTGTGATTGAGCACACTCATGATGAGAAAGTTGATTAGCTGGGTACACCAAAAAAATGACATCTGATAAATTTTCATTTATGCCAATGGACCATGCTTTCACGAAACCTTTTACTTATAACCAAATTACAGACTACAAGTAATTTTAATCTGGTTATTATTTCTATTATATCTTTAACCTACTTCTGATTTAAAATTTTGTTTCCCTATCTCTCATTCTTATTTGAAGACAGTGAATACACAAATTTCTCACCTAGCTCACTGGTATGGTCGTAGGGGACATTTAATAAACATTCATGTAATGAATAAATATTTGTTAAATGAATAAATATGAATTTTGTGGGAGTTCATAAGGACATATGAGAGAAAATTCAGAAGGCAATTGTGCTGTATCCAAAGCAAGAAGATTATTTACATTTAATTTAAACAAAAAGGTGTAATTAATATTAATATATTTAAAATATTATATTTTAGATTTTTGCCAAAAAAATAGAAAAATGCATAAACAATAATTATATTAAAATATAGAATAAATGAGGATTTTAAATGTTAAAATAAGAGGGTAGATTCTTATAATATTATAAAGAATGAATTTTTGATTGAATTTAATAATTTTAATGAATAAAACCAAAGTGAAATTATTCATGTATATTAAGAAGCTTATATCTATTTTACATAAGACACTGAACTAGAATCTCTGTTGTATCCACTATAGTTTATATTATGACACATACTTGGTAAGTATTCATTGAATTAAAATTAATTAGGAATACATTTCCATTCATTTTCAATTACCCATCATGCAAACAACACTAAAAAATATAAATTGTAAACAAAATGGAGAATTCTAAAGGCAATCTGAAGTGGAAGTTATTTTTCCTGAATACCTTACTCACTGACAGTTCAACTCTTGCATTTCTTTCACAATATGTTCTGACTTAATTATCAAATGTATAGTCCGTTCAAGCATATAGTTGTATATTTGAAGTACATTTATTAGAATTCTACTTAACTTCTTACAAACTCTGATTTGTTCATAATTAAAACAATTCACCTTGTAAGTTTATATTTTTCAACTCGCTAGAGTTTCTTTTTTATTTCAAATAGCAAGTGTTAAATTTATCCTAATTTCAACTTACATATCACTTAGTACTATTTATTTATTCATTATACCTCAATATCAATGACAGCTTTTGAAAAAATTTGAGTGTTCAGCACACATACACACACACACACACTAACCAAATCTATTTACATTAACAATTAACAATCTATTAAGCTTATAGATTACACAGTGCAAATGTAGGAAAAATCTTGGACTTTGGAATGAGACAAATCTGAAGTTTAATTCCTTCCTCAACACTTACTGGCTAGATAACTTCTGGCTTTTAATTAACCATTGTGAGCCACTATTACTTGAAGATAAGTTATTAACGTCTCTCGTGTTTGGCTCTAGGGAAACTGAATATAATTCAGTCAAAAGCATGTAACATACTGGCCCATCGTAGTTTATATAGTATGATAGCTAATACATTTCTAGTCATTTTTATTTGCAACTGATTTATATGCCATTAAATGCCAGGAAGAAAAGTAGAAGTATGTTTATGAAGTGAATAGAATAGCAAAGAGTCATTTACTCTTAATTGATTAAATGGTGAATTCAAAGGGAGACCACCTAGAGAGGTACACAGACGTGAAAAGGTAGAGAATTGAGAGAAAAGTCTCAGGCTGAATTCTCATTTATTTGACACTTGATTCTCCAAATATTTTACAGAGTTGTTGCATGTTCTTGAATCCACAAAGCTCTGATCCAAACTTATGAAAAGCACTTCAGGATCATTTTTTCCTCTAATGGTTCTCATGGCAACTTCATTATGGTTGCCCGGAATTCCCTCGTTCTGTAGAGGCTTGTCTGGTTTTCCCCGCGAGACATCTACTTGTGAAGAATCATGCTACTGTAAACCATTGTAGGACTTTAGACTAATACTGCTTCCCAGGTATTATTGTTAAAGGAGATACAATTATGTGGATTAACCCACTCTATTTTCTTTATGGGTTAAAAATATCAAACTATTCATCATTTCTAGTTATTCTCTCAACTCTAACACTTGGCTAGACTTTGTAAAGAATTATCAAAGCCTGTTCATATTTCTTTTATAGTTTTCAAAGTTTAGAAAATGAATGCTTGTATCAGGATGGTGGTGAGCTGGGAAGGAAGATGTTTTCAAGTAAATATAATGTAGTAAATAATCTCAGAAACTTTTAACATCCCCAGGGTCTTATGAAAGAAGCTACTTAGGGATGATGGTGGAAAGGAATGAAATTGTATCTGTCTGATGGTATATACTTATGCTCTAGCTCTAAATCACAGCTTAGAACGTGAAAAATGATGGCTAATGAGAAATAATAGTTAAATTGTTATTAACATAACCCAAAGTATTGATCCAGAAATTGTTTTCACATGCTTTTCTTTTTTTCAAAGTCAATGAAACAACTAAAATAAAACTTTACAATTTTATCTCATATTATTTAATCTGAAATTATCAAAAATAAATAAAAACATTTGCATATTTTGTTTAAATAAGTCAAGCCAGAGAAGATCCAATTGATGCTTGTTTTAAAACCTTTGAATGCTCAAGATTTTCAGCTGAGGTTTACTTTTCTTTATTCAAAAGAACCCAAGAGAGACGATATCCTTCAGTCAAGTACAAAGCCATTGCATGTTGTTGCGTTTTTCTGCCACACTACTTGTTATAATAAAGTGGAAACTTAAAAAGTAGTCAGCATGATTAACCACATACCCAACCTTTGCATAGATAAAATGACTTTTATACATATTTAATATGAAATCCATGTTAAAGGTAAGGATAGTTTTTCTTGGTAATTTTGATTATTACTCTCCAATGTAGAACATATTCTAAACTTTAGCTTCTGTTTTTTAACAATACTCAGTTACTAGAGTCCTTTTTTTTTAAGATGTTAGAAGAAGGAATATCAATATATTTTGGATTAAATAATTCTATAATGCTCTTCATATAAATATGAATCTTTAACAATGAAGAAAATGATCTATCAGGATAAATTAACTGAATTTTGTTCTTATAGTAACTAACTTGGTAAGAATTACAAAAAGTACATGAAGAGTAGAGTGGGCATATTCCCAAAAGTCTGATCCTAATATAACTGGGATGTTGATTTTTCCTTCCTTCATTATAAACAGGTCTCCAACTGATATATATCCACTTTGGTTTGAGGGGACATTAGTTATGACTGAACACTCTGTTTCTCACTCTATCTGGACAATTGGATGTGCTGCCTCCCTCTATCAAGAACAAATGAGTAATGCATGCAAAATCACTTAAAAGAATATAAAGTACTTTATAAATGCAAAGTACTACTAATTTAGGACAAGTAATTAGTGCTTTTAATAATGAAGAAGTACCCACTTGACAATGTTAATATATGGATGATAGTTCTTTGGATATGAACTTCTAATCATTTGGGCACATACCTAATGTGATAAGTATTATAACTTCAGTTACATTATCTTACTTTCTGGATGAGAATTTAAGAATTTAAGTCAGAAACAACAGGCTGTAAATAGAGATACAAAGCATAGTACTTTTCATTGAACAATATCTAGAACTCTATAAAGTATAATTTATTAAACAATTAAATACATTTATTAATAACGATTTAAAATATGCAATTCTATTGAAATGTATTAGAAATAAATAAATGTTTTGAAGAAAAATAAAACTTTTCTGTTTAATTCAATTTACCTTTTAATTAAAAATGACTTTAATTATACAATTATTTGTGAATTTGTGGGACAGAGCAAGCCTATTCTTCTTTCTAAATGGGTACATTTACTTTTTAATATTAATCTCACTTATTTTAATCTTACTTATTTTACTGACGTGAAGATACTATGTAGAAAGGTTATAACTCAAAAGTTTACACTACTTCATGAGAATACATAGAAAACTTTGTATAAAAACTCTTTCTATGATGCCCAAATTTTATGTAAGAAATATTTAAATTGAAATTCTGATTTTCTTAACCATATATAAGAAATTACATGCTTGACTATGAAATGTTATCTTGGAAATGCAGCTGTTCTATTATATTTAGCTGAGTCACCTTTCAAAAGACAGATCTAGAGAAGGGGATTGAATTAGGAATATTTTCAAGAAAATCTCTGTTATGTTTGCTCTGGATATAGAATGGATTCCTATAGCTTTTCTTTTATAGAATAAAATTCTCCAGATATGTAAAATTTTAATAAATTAGATCATATGCTTGAATGTGATGAGCATATTATTATTTTTATTTCAAATTTGAAAATATCTTACATAATAAAGAACTAATATGCTAATTAGACCGAACAGCAGAAGGACCCACCTGTCGACCTTCTGGAGGAAGCAGCAGGGGCTGCAAGGACTGAGCCCTAGCATGAATTTCATGCCTTGGGCATCTAGTATATAAATAAAATAGTGTTTTGATGTTGATCTACCAAAAAGTAAACGTATTTACTAATTTTAGTGATATAATCTAATTGCTATAATTAACCTAAAATATTTTATCAACTATTAGAGGCCCAATGAATGAAATTCATGCAAGAGTAGTCCTTCCTTCCCCCGGCTGCCGGCACTGGCTTCCCTCTGGCTCCTGGGACCTAGGCTTCCCTCTGGCTTCTGGCAGGAACCCCGGACCCGAGCTTCCCTAGCAGCCCTGGCTTCATCCGGAAGGTTGTCCGGAAGGAATTTGGGTCCAATTAGCATATTACACTTTCATTATTATAAATGGTTCATTGACCAGCTGAATATTTAAACAGTTTATTTCCCATTCTTAAACCATAAAGAACTTCCAATTGGTTGATATAATCCTGAGTCTATCTTATAAACCAAGTATGTTTGAAATAAGAATTTCATTTTCAATAAGTGAAAAGTATTTTAGGAATCTAAATTTTCCTAATTAATACATTTCAACTTTAAGTTTTCTTAAAATGTATTTTTACTGATTTCAGTGAGGAGAGGAGAGGCATAGAGAGATATAAATATCAATGATAAGAAAAATCATTGATCGGCTGCCTCCTGCATGCCCCCACTGGGGATCCAGCTTGCAAACCAGTCATGTGCACTGACAGGGAATCAACTGTGACCTTCTGGTTCATAGGTCGGCACTCAACCACTGAGCCCCACTGGTTGGGCTAAGCTTTTTTTAAAACCCTTTGCCTGGAGTAATTCTTTTCTTCAAAGTGTTCTTTTCATAAAGACAGAATGTTCTTCAAAATCAAAGCCTTATCAAGTATTTCCTCATAAGGAATATCATATTATCTACAGGATAATCTCCTTTTTAATATTCTCTTATTTTTTGAGCACTGGACTTTTGCTGATGTTACACAGAGGTAATACTCTTAGGTTTATGGTGTTTAATAAAATGTTATTGCTCTTTGCTGCCAATCTCAAGAGTAAATTAAATCTACACATGTATAATTAAACACACAAATGCCTAGCAACTCATTATTAAATATTAAAAGGGGTTCATTTCTAATACTTAGCTTACTTTACTATATATTCAAAATTTATGCTAATTTGTCTGATTTTGATACTTTTATCACACGTGATTATGAGTAAATACTGTGTTAACATTAAAATGATGGCAATTTCAAAATAATAGGTATATCTATAACACAAACCAAACCTTTTTTGTTGTTACTAGGTATCTTAGTAGACTGAGTAAATAAAGAGGACTTTGACACAGCTTAAACTCAGATGAAGTGACCTGGGAACTTTGCGGCATTGAGAATGCTATGCCGGGAACTTTGCGGCATTGAGAATGCTATGCCAAGCTCAGAGACTGAGTCCCTATTAGAATATACCCTCCCAACCATTCATTTTGTTATGTTTATTGCTTCTAAATTAAGAGCCATTAACCTAATCTGATGAGCTGGAATGTGTTATTGATGTCATTCTAACTAGATATTTTATGGACAATAAACATTTTGCCAGAAGTTGAGATATAATAACATTAGTTCGCATTTGTGTACTTTCTATGACCTTTACAAATAATTTTCACAAACTATAATAAAAACAAAATTCTATCACAAGTAAGTTATTTCAAGAAGTTGTTTTTTTCAAGTTAAAAGAGATTTATCATGTCAAAAGCCGGCATGTCACAAATATAAACCCAGAAAAAACAAACCTATTTTCCCTCCATCCACTTCCATGTATAATAACATATTCAGTAAAGTAACAACATAAAAAGTTATTGTCTAAAATATTTATCATCATACTGCACTTAAATTTGGTAACAAAACCAATATCACATTTTATGAATGCTAATAAACCAGAAACAAATTTAAAAAATTAAAAAATTCCTTACAAAATGGCATAATGCCAGAAATCTCATTCATTCTACTTTCTCTGGAATATATTCTTTAAATAATATAATTTATTAATGTTATAATCAAATCTTAAGGGGACTAATACTTTAATATTTAAAGTAGATTTCCAGCTCATAAATTTCAATGTTCACTAATAACCTCCATGAATACAATTAATATTTAATAAAAAGACTTTCCTGACATTTGGATTATACTGTAAGAGCTGTTTTGTCTTTTGAAATAATTTTGAACAGTTACTTATTGAAAATATTTTAATATCTTAGAACAAATCAGCATTTGTTAAAAAATGAATGGGGAAAAATTCCCTAATTCTATAAAACCTCTTTTAATAAAGATAAATACAAAAAAAAATTCTATTCTAATTTTAAGAATAATTCATTCATCTCTTTAATTATTTTAAACATTAAGCCACAGCTAAGTGTATTTTATTTTATCTATATTTATCATTATGTTGGATAAAATGTGAGGTCCATTATGTTTCCAAGATGAAAAATCTAAGTTCTAAAGGTTTAAAAAAATTAGTAAAAAGTCTTTATTTCTGATTTTTAATGTAATATTATTTTTCACAATTTAATTGATTCTTCAGTGTTATTAGCTAAAATAGTCAAAATCATATCTCCATTTATGTTTTCAAACCATTTGAGATAAGATTCATGGACAATAGTTATGTCAAAGCATATCACTGTTGCTCAAATATAAAGCACCCAAATTTACTTATGTGCTAGATCTGAATGGCATAATTACAAACTAAAATATAAGAAAATATTTCCCTCTCAACACTATTATGTCTAACTTCCAATTTTAGAGATTTGATCATGATTCTCAGTAATAGAGTGCTCCAGCTCACTAATTTATATCTTAGCATGTTTCAGAATTCAATCTAAGCCACAGCTGTTTCTTTACTTACCAACAGGACACCAATAAAAAAACATATAATACTTCATATGCAGGAATTCTGATTTTTAACCTTCAGTTACTCACCTAGGAGAGAAAGAGAAGAAATAGATAAATGTTAGTATTAGAATACTCAATGTTTTATGTTATACTCAGCATCATAATATAAAAGGGCTTTTGCTTATTCCATATATTTTGGTGTGTATACTGATGTGACAATTCTGCAAAGTAAACTATATTTGAGGGTTTTATGTTGTTAATATTTTAGGAAGGTCTTTATTTTCTATGTAAACTTTCTTGAAAAAAATATGTTTGACAGGAAATCAACTAAGCAACCTGAACAACGTATCTTAATATTTACTAAGTGCATTACTGGCAGGGATGGGGAACGTCCGGACAGCGGTCCACATAAGGTCCACAAAATCATTTGGTCTGGCCCTGCCAAGGCATTAGGGGTGAGTTAATTAAATGTTTAACCAAATATAGCAGGTTAATTTTCAAGTTGATAATGTTGTATAGCTTGCACATGATGTTATCACTCTCCAAATGGTCCTTGGCAGAAAAATTTCTGTTGGTGTCATGGCTGGTGTTCAGTTGGTTGGAGTGTTGTTTGTACACCCAAAGATGGCAGGTTCAATTCCTGGTCAGGGCATATACCAAGCTTGCGGTTCAATCCCCAATCGGGGTGTGTGCGGGAGGCAACCGATCCATGGTTCTCTCTCACATCGCCTCTCTCTCTCTCTCCCTTTCATCCTTTCTCTCTAAAATAAATTTTAAAACATTTTTTTAAAAAATAAATAAATTTATGATTTTGAAGGCACTCTCAGTTCAGGGTATCTTGTCATGACAGCCCAAGCCTACTAGTTCACCAATGTTCCTCATATCTCTACTTATCAGCAACAAGAAGATTCAAAATGACAATGCTCTAGATTACTAACAAAGAACCAAAAACCTACTTTTCCTTGTACTTAAAATAGTATTAAGAAGGTTATGCAGGATGCTTAATTTCTCCCATTTCCCTCTATATGAGCAGTTGGTAATAGTTAATATCATTGTTAATGAGACGTAACAATAAGGAGCAGCAATAGAAAGGCTCTCCTGCAGCATTTGATGGAGCTGCTCCTTTCTCTCTGCACCTACTTAGTTAAAATTTTTAAGCACAACTCCATTTGTTACATAACTGGATAATGACTTAATTTGAACGAGTTAACAATTTCACACCTTCTGAGCAGAAGGTGAATACCAAGTAAAAGCACTAATCTAATATCCTCACATAGGTCACTTTTATTACCTATAATGGAACAATGAGACAAACTTACACTTTCAAATTCAAACACTCGATTACTTGCACTAATGGAGGGGATAAGAACCATAGATAATCTGAGACAGTGTCATTTAGGCTCAGCTTTGGAATAGGTTTTGTGTTCTCGTTTATTAGTGTTTTATAGTCTAGGGACCAACATTCATCTAAATAATGAAGTTGCAGTATTTAAAACAAATAGCAGAATCTCTGAAGCCTGCCACAATACACCTGTGCCTAAGATTGCTTTACAGTGTACTCTTGCTGAGGAAGCAAGAAATAAATGCTAGAGAATATAGGAAAAGGAAAAACATCCTGTAAATTTTGAAGAAATGCCATTTATCAGGCCAGGCCAGGGCCTGGGAGGGGGGTCTCCCATTAGATTTCCATTGCCTAATTTCTACTCCTGCCAGTCTGAATGGATTTCCCAGCATCACAGTTACTGATCTGGGTTAAACTGGGAAAGGTCATTACTTCCTGAGACCCTAATGTCTTTATCACCAGTTTCATGGCACAGGTTAGATTACAGATTAGTTATTAATGTTGGAAAATGATGGAGTGACTGTTTCTAAAGAGAGAGGACACATGATTAGTCACTTTCAGTGGTAATCGCTACAGTGCAACTGCAGTGCTTTGCAATAACAAATGCAATATTCAATTATAGAACAGGACTTAAATCCCAACCCCAATACCTTCTCCACGGAATACCCATTGCAATCAATATAAAACACATCCTGTTTTGTCAATGCCTGCGCAGAATCTATAAGTGACTTCTCACTGCACTTAAAGAGGCCAAACTTTTTCTATGGCCAATTTCTATTTGATATGACCCCTAACTATGAGAAAATAAACATTTCTTAAAATTTAACTAACATTTACTGGTAATCTAGGTGCCAGATTCCATGTAATATGGATGAGAGAGAGAGCCCCTAACCACATAATACTTCTGTCCAAAATGGGACATATGAAAAATAAAAAAAAAATTGATGGTCATTCAAGAGAAAATATTTAAGTATACTAGTAGTCTTAAACAGAAAGAAACTACATCTATATGAAAGTTCTGTGAAAGAGGTGGCCTGAATAATAAGTTAAATAATTATTTGGAAATTAGAAATATATAGATGGAGAGGACAATTTAGGTTGAGGGCATAAATTGAACAAAAGTGACATGAACAAACGATCAATAAGTGATGAGTTGTGCAATTTGGCTTAAGCATAATAATTAATACATACATTGTATAAGCAATATGCTATAAGATAATAATCTCTTTTCCATATTAACCAAAAGAAATTACATATTATCTCCAAATTAAAGATGAGTAAATTGAATGAAATATAAAGGATCTTAAATGACCGATTATTCCAAGTAATATGCGAATCAGATTTTCAGAGAGGATTACATATGGGAGAGATTTCTTAGGGGAAATACCTGTGTTAGTTAAAGAGGTGGGAGCCACTAGGGGCTGGTACTGTCAGACTGTGTGGTATGTCTGACCCTGAGTAAAGGAATGAGGTAAGGAGGGAAAGTTGAGGGTAAGCATCTTGAAATGCAGTGCAGTGCCTAGAAAATTTTGGCAAGGTCATCTGGTATTCTTCAAGCTAAAATCACCATCAGAGGAGTCATATATCTTCTCAGAATGGGCTTGCCTTAATATCCTTGTCATGTTCAGTCATTGGCTAGAAGCAGCCAATGAGAAACACCAACCACAGGGATGACTTCAGAGTCCAGAACCTAGGTAGCTCTGTATTTTGATGGCAACCACAGTAACAAACTCAACAAGGTTCTGAACTGGTATCTCAATGAAGTCTATGCAATGAACTTATCTGTCTATATATATAAAGAGCCAGGGTCCATAACATCCAAAACAACTGAAGGGACGACCAAATGCCAGGCTGTGTGCACAGCAGGCTTGGGTGGGCGGGGACTGGCAAGTGGGGTGAACGGCTGACCTCTCAGAGAGAGAGAGAGGTGGGGCTGATCAGCAGCCACCCCAGGCTGCTGGTGAATGGGCTGAACTGCTGACCTCTCGGAGAGAGAGAGAGAGCCTTGGCTGCTGGCAAGACCCTGAGAGAGAGAGAGTCAAAGGAGGTTTGCCAGCCAGGGAGGGACAACGGGAGGGATCCAGGGTGTGTCCGGCCTGTCTCACTCAGTCCTGATCAGCCTGACTCCAGCAGCAAGTTAACCTACTGGTCGGAACGTTTGCTCTCTGGTGGTCAGTGCACATCATAGTTGACTGGTTGGCTAGTTGACTCTCTGCCCCCTGGTGGTCAGTGCATGTCATAGTGAGCAATCAAGCGGCCTTAGCATATCATTAGCATATTATGCTTTGATTGGTTGAATGGACAATGGGACGACCTGACACTTAGCATATTAGGCTTTTATTATATAGGATATTATTACTACCCCCATTAGAATCCCAGCCACTAAAATATTATTGGTTAATATACTCTTTTTTAACTGATAAGTATATAATGTTTTTCAAAAGGAAAATAGTTTCCTTTTATAGGTGAGGTTGTGCGCAATAGTTGCTTGGTATCATGCAGTGAGAAGAATATGTTTTAAAATCAATATCAAGGTCACTACTTAGCATATAACCAATTTTATTCACTTTTTTAACTAATGACTACTATTTTTTTTTCATGATAGCATAACTGGGAAATGTAGTTGCTTTTAAGGCTTATTCACTATATTAGCTCTCCTTGACATATATGTTAAAAGAAGATACCAGGGTTTTATATAAAAACTAGAAGCCTGGTGCACAGATTCATGCATGGGTGGGGTCCCTCTGGGTGGCCTGCAGGGATCGGGCCAAGACCCACAGTCAAACGGCACCTGCAGCTCCTACCTGGCAGTCCTTGCTCATCACAGCCCCACTGTGCCTGCTTCAGGCTCACGCCCAATCAGTCCCAATCAAGAGAGTCTTGCACTACTGCAGCAGGGCTCACCAGCCATGAGCCCTGCGTCTGGTGCCCTCCCAAGGGGAGTGGCCCCAGGATCAGGCTGAAACCAGCTCTCTGCCATCCCCCATGGGATCCTGGATTGAGAAAGATCATAGGCCAGGCTGAGGGACTCCACTGGTACACGATCAGGCCAGGGAGGGACCATGAGAGGGCTCTAGGGCACATCCAACCCATCTGGCTTAGTCCTGATCGGCCAAACCCCAGCAGCAAGCTAACTTACCA
Organism: Plecotus auritus; assembly: GCF_963455305.1. Lineage (NCBI taxonomy): Eukaryota > Metazoa > Chordata > Mammalia > Chiroptera > Vespertilionidae > Plecotus > Plecotus auritus. The sequence goes on along the minus strand of NC_137771.1, from coordinate 135,316,589 downwards.
GTTGGAGCATCTGCCCCCTGGTGGTCAGTGCACATCATAGCAAGCGGTTGAGCAGCCTTAGCATTCATTAGCTTATTACGCTTTGATTGGTTGTTCGATTGTTCAGCCATTTGGTCTATTTGCATATTACCCTTTTATTATATAGGACTAGAGGCCCATGCACGAAATTCATGCACGGGGGTGTGTGTCCCTCAGCCCAGCCTGAACCCTCTCCAATCTGAGACCCCTTGAGAGATGTCCGACTGCCCGTTTAGGCCAGTAGGGTTGGGCCTAAACAGGCAGTCAGACATCCCTCTCACAATCCAGGACTGCTGGCTCCCAACTGCTCACCTGCCTGCCTTCCTGATTGACCATAATGGCTTCTGCCTGCCAGCCTGACCACCCCCTAACCACTCCCCTGCCAGCCTGATTGATGCCTAACTGCTCCCCTGCCAGCCTGATTGCCCCTAACTGCCCTCCCTTGCATGCCTGGTCACCCCTAACTGCCCTTCCCTGCTGGCCTGATAGCCCACAATTGCCCTCCCCTCGCCATCTTGTGGTGGCCATCTTGTGTCCACATGGGGGCAGCCATCTTTGACCACATGGGGGTAGCCATCTTGTGTGTTGGAGTGATGGTCAATTTGCATATTACTCTTTTATTAGATAGGATAATGTATACTTAGGCAGTGTTGATGGCTACTTTTAAAGTTACAGTTACTATAAAAGTATGATTGGTAGCACTGTGGCATAGCAAGTGTAGTTTCGTTTGGAATTCAAAAAATTTGAAGTGAACATTTTAGATTATGACAAGGTCAGTGTATTTTTGGAGTCTGTTTCCTAAGGCATTACATTTATGATTAGCTGAGTATATTAATTCAATATATTTTATTAAAAAATAAATTAATTAAAAACCAAAACAAAGCAACACACAGAGGTCTCTGGTTAGGAAGCAATGTTTCTTCCTCATGTAAATACTGCATAGTTTACATTTGGAGTATCACAATGTCATATGATTCTTTTTGTCAAAACCTCTGTTACAACACCTTCTATGCATTCTATATTCTTCTCTTTCAAATTGCTTTGGCATAAGTCTTTGAGGTATATAAACTAATCTTATATTTTACAGAATTATATCTCTGTAATATTTTAGCTCATCATTGCTTTTAATCTTTTTAATCTCATTTTTTATAAGTTTTAACTAGGAGGTAAGGTCAACTAACTCATGTGGATATCCAGGGTAACTAGGTTATAATCCTGTGTTACCAAAAAGAATAGAAAATATCTTTGAAAATGAAAATATCCATCACTGTATAATTGTGCACAATTTTTGTATAAAACATCTAAGTTACTATAAACTTTAACTCTATATGCACTCAGCTACTAAATTATGATAGTAAAAGTTGTCCCTCAGTATTCTCAGGGTATTCTTTGGTTTCAGTGTATACCAAAATACACTGATTCTCAAGTTTCTTAATTGGCCCTCCATATTCATGAGTTTCACATCCATGGATATGGAGGGCTGAGCATACCTTGCTCTTGCTTATCTCTGCAGGGATGTCTGGAACAAACAGAAGTTGTGATGTGGTGACATTATTTAAATACAAAGCTGATGGTCTCTGAACTGGAAATGCAGTGCTGAAAATAGGAGAGCAAGGTACATCGGAGATGTTACCTCATTATAGTTTGGTTTCTTACTCATGCATTCTAGAGATAGTTTATAATCATTTAAACAATTGGAAAGTTTGGGATAATGTTTTGTATTTTGCTATAAATTATTTTTATATTGCTCTAATAGTATATTTGGCTAAGTCTGCAAAATGACTCACTTTCAAGAGACCTCTCATTTACATCAAGCCAGTATACAATTTCCATTTTTACACTTATTGTTGAAAATAATACATTGCACCTGGCCAGTGTGGCTCAGTGGTTGAGCATCAAACCAGGAACCAAGAGGGAATTATGGATTCCCAGTCAGGACAAATGCCGGGGTTGTGTACTTCATCCCCAGTAGAGTGTGTGCAAGAGGCAGCAATCGGTGATTCTCACTCACCTATGTTTCCCTCTATCCCTCTCCCTTCCTCTCTCTCTAAAAATCAATAAAAACATATTTTAAAAAAGAAAATAATACATTGCATTCTGCATAATTTATTGCTTTATTTCATAAACTAATTATTATATCACAAATAAAAAATACATGATTTCAAATGACCAATGGCAAGAGAGAAGCAGTCTATTGCAGAAAGAATTTTGTTTTGATTGAAACATTTGTAAATGTTTGACTTGCAGACACACAACTAAATGCCTAATTTCCAAATACATGACAAGGTTTTTTAAGAGAGAAAAACAAACAAAAATAAAGTTGACCAACATTTAAAAATTATATAAATGTTTAAGTAAGTGTAATTTTTTATCACTGGTTGAAACAGTCTTATGATAAAATGAATAATATTATATTATCATTACATTTAAATGATTTATTTTCATTTATTATACTTATCATGGGCTTAAACCCTATTTCATATTTTCCTGAAAATTAAGATTGACACAATCTACTACAATTGAAAGTGTTATCTTTACTAACACAAAGATAACATTAACTAGCTATAAGTGATTCCTTAAATGTCTATGATTCTTCTACTTTAATTTGTTTTTAAAAATTGATAGCATGTTAGTATCAATAGTTACAATATTTTAAAACAGGGGAGGACTTTTTGCTTCTATTTAAAAAAAAGTCCCACAGATTTAAAATGTAAATATAGGTGAGTTGGTATTAATATTTCCTAAAACAATTATACTTTAATTGCAAATTACAATTGAAATTGTTTTTAGTTCTAAAAATATGCTACTTAAGTTGATTTGTATGTGTTTGGATTAAGATATTTATGCACACTGAAATGCTCACATCCTTCCTCTCTTAATATGTTACACATGAATCTATGACATACATGTTCTGATACTTTTCCACCTTAATTTCACTTTTATCCCTTCATTAATGAAATTGGCTTTGTTCATTTTATGGCTTTGCTAAATAAACATCAGCAAATAAGTTTTTTATAATTTTACATTCATGCTATAAGTATAAAATATATATGCAAGGCAAATGGACACTCTTCCACATGAGCTATTTTCTTTACTAGTCTCTAAGCACTCTTCATCTTTTGTGAACACAGTATTTTTAATAAATTTACCTTAAATTTTGTCCAGTTTACTTATTAATATGAAGTGTATAGTGATAAGAAAGAATATATCATCATTAATTAAATTTTATGTTATATTTCTTTATGGGAAAGTGAAATTAGATAATGCAAGTAATTGATATAGCATAAATTTTAAGGAAAGGTAGGAAAAAATTTCATTATAATAAACTTTTCATCAATATTATTATTATTTTTGCTATGTTTTCTCCTATAAGAAGAGAATTTATTATTTCTGCCCACCCTATTAAAAATTATCTCTGCATTAAACAATGATACTAATAATTAAAATTCCATAAATAATTATTTTAAAAAATCTTAGTATCAGGATAATGTCAACCAATCAACTTTTTTGGGAAGGGCACATTAGTAAAGTTTCTTTTATGACCTGGTAATCCCTCTCCTGGATATATACCCAAAGAAAACCTGTTCAAAGTCACTAATCATCAGAGAGATGCAATCAAAACAACAATGCGGTACCATCTTACACCTGTCAGAATGGCTATCATCAACAAATCAACAGAGGATGTGGAGAAAAAGGAACTCTTTTGCACTGCTGGTGGGAATGCAGACTGGTGCAGCCACTGTGGAGAACAGTATGGAGTTTCCTCAAAAAACTAAAAATGGAACTCCCATTTGACCCAGTGAGCCCACTTCTAGGAATATATCCCAAGAAACTAGAAACACGAATCAGAAAGGATGTATGCACCCCTATGTTCATAGCAGCACAATTCACCATAGCTAAGATTTGGAAACAGCCTAAGTGCCCAATAGCAGATGAGTGGATTAAAAAACTGTGGTACATCTACACAATGGAATACTACCCTGTGGTAAAAAAGGAGTTCCTACCATTTGTAACAACATGGATGGAGATGGAGAGTATTATGTTAAGTAAATAAGCCAGGCAGAGAAAGATAAATATCACATGATCTCACTCATTTGTGGAATATAATGAACGGCATAGACTGATGAACAAGAACAGATCCAGAGACTGAGAAACGTCGATCACAACCTCAAAACTCAGGGAAGGAGGCAGTCGGTGGGTGTAAGGGGGAGAGATCAACCAAGGGACTTGTGTGAATGCATATGAGCCTAATCAATGGACACAGACAACAGGGGGGGTGGGGCATGAGTGGGGGGTGGGGGGTAATGGGGGAATAAGGACACATACGTAAAAAATAATGATAATAATAAAAAAATAAAAAGAAAAAAGAAATTGTGAGGTAACCAGAACCCCAAGAATGCCTGAAAATGTCTTTCTTGCCATGCTAGCAGTCATCAGCTGTACGGTAATATTACCTGGGGCAAATGGGGAAGTATTTTGGACTTATGTTTCTGACCCTTTGTGGGTAAGAACCCTTACGTGGGCTGATCCCCCGCCTAATGTAGTCACCAATAATACCAAAACACCTTGGTTATCCAGGAGGACCATGGGTGGGGCAAGGAAGTATAATTACACAGGAGTCACCACCCAGCTTCCCTTTTGTATGACACAAAATCAAACCACTACTCCTTTGTGTGTAAAATTAAAGAGAGATTTCTGGCTTGTGTGGACACCAAAGGGACTATCACTACTTGCTCCTGGGAGAGGAGCAGAAAATGTAACTAAGACCTTGTCTATACAAAAAGAAATTGACAGCCAGTTTGAAATGGAATTGCCATGGCCTAGAGCAAAGAATATCCTTACATGATATTATTCTACAATGTCATTATAATTTTTCCCAGATTTGTGTTACCCCCATTACCTATAATAGTACCTCGCACCCTTGGGAATCAATAAAAAATCATCTTTTTGGTGCTTGGAGATAAAGGTAACACATCTCCTGATATTTTAGAATTACAACAGCATAATGTACAATTATCCCAAACAAACTTACAAACTAATTCTTTGAATGTCTGGCAGCAATTTAAAAAGGACATAAAAGGATTTAACCTCTCCCACTGTGTAGAGGGCCCCCTGGGGAGACACCTGAGCATTCTATATTGGCCCCTCTTGCCCTTTTGGCCAAGAAGGACCCTCTTCTCACAATCCAATTGCCCACAGCTGTTGCCTGAACTTTCTGTTCATGCTGAGGTTGAAGCCTTGTGGTGGCTGGTACTATGGATCTCTCTCGCCCAGTGGGGTGAGCTGGGCCCTCCCTGGAGAAGAAACCTGGGTTCCCCAAGATATGTGATCAGTGCTGGGGCCCCGCCAGCAGGCCAGGGGATCCCAAGGCAGGTTCTGGGCGTGGAGGCCACAGGGGCATAGGCTACCAAGGAGACAGAACTAAACCTCACATCACCCTGCTTGGCCCCCGAGGATGACTGGTTAGCAAGAGATGGGTAAGATTCCTCAGGGAAGGAACAACCTAAGACAGGCACAGTCGCAGAGGGGCCATCAGGAGAGAACTTGGGGGTCAACAGAGGTGGGGCACAGACCCTCATTCCCCAACTTTGCAGGGGCCTGAACCCTCACACCTTCTGACGGAGGTCTCCTGCCCCCATAGCTGCTTCACTTCCCATGCCCAGCTCAAATTGGGACCCAAGTAACAGACAGAGACTTGGCAGACAGCAGCTGCCCTCTTACTGCAACAAGACTTGTTTGACTTGTCTTGTACCCATGGTGTGGGGAAGTGGGTTTTTGATATCCAAATCCAGTCTAGCACCAGGAATGCTCCAGGCCTATTCAAGAAGGCAAATATTCCTTTCCACTAATATTTACAGGGTACAATAAGATTGTTGTTAGAGCACTAAATTTGACAGTAAAATAGTAGTCAAGTTTTCAGATTAATTTAAATTGACTAATTGAAATAAGTGAATATTCTAGAAAAATAATGGTACTGGACAAAATGCTGTTCTTAAAGTGTTAACTAAAATTTTTATTGGTACTTCATCTCATGGTAAAATTGTGTAACATGTAATGAACCTAAAGCAGTCATATTTTAGTGCAAAAAAAAATAAAATTTAAAAGTTATCAAGACTACATTATAAAATTTCCAAAAGCCTCCTAATATTTAAATCAAAAAAGGGGGGATAGTAGAAGAATATCATGTAAGGAAAAATATCATGTAAGTAAATTACATCTAGAAAAGTTTTACTTTAGAAAATTAACTTTCATTTGTAATGCTAACAGCAAAACACCTATGAAGAACACACATGGTGTCAAAACAAGCCAAAGGATAATCATTTGGGCAAAAAATTAAAAAGGATCCCAAGTCAAATTTATAGAAAAGATTCTTTATTAACTTTTGGTCTAGATTATGTTTGTATATTTTCAGAAAACAACTCCAAGACCATGTGGATTCCTGCAACAGAGAGGAATTGACAGGACTGCTCCAGCCATGAAGACAGAAGAGAAACAGTCCAGAGATGGAAGACGCTGACGATGCCTTGCCATACTAGCAGTCAGCAGCTGTGCGATGCTGCAGGTTGCCCAGGACCAAACCAGAGAGGGTAGGATCTGCATTACCACCATTTGTCCACCATCCAGAACTGAAATATCATTGCTGACATGTACAGATAAGGAACTGTTTGACATTGAAATTGGGACTCAAAAGAACTGTTGGCCCAGAAAGAAACTCACTACAGACTGATTCATTTGCCTCTCAGCATAACCATTATTGCTTGTCTCATTTTCTGTTCTTATATGTGTATTTCTAGTATTACATCATCTCACTTATCTATGGAAAATAATGGACAACATAAACTAATGAACAAAAATAGACCTGGAGACAGGGAAGCATCGATCAGACTGTCAAAACTCAGAGGGAAGGTAGGGGAGGGTGGGGGTAAGGGGGAGAGATCAACCAAAGGACTTGTATGCATGCATATGAGCCTAACCAGTGGTCATGGACAACAGGGGGGCGGGGGCATGCGTGGGGAAGGGTTTGGGATGGGAATGAGGGGATGAGAACAAATATGTGATACCTTAATCAATAAAGAAATTTTTAAAAAAAGATGAATTCAACAACAATCAGAAAAATAAAGCAATTTTTGCCATCATTTTGAGAAAAAAAACAAATATGGACCATAGGGGGTGGGGGGGGGGAAAGAACTCAAAAACATTTTTTGCAAATTTTTCCATTAAAACAATATTATAGAGAGTCAGTTATAATTTTAGATGCATCTATTTCAATTCTGCTTTGGTTTCTAAGATGTTGACTGAAACAACAACCAGATTAGTTATGTATTTATTTAATACTAGAGGCCCAGTGCACGGACTCAAGCACTGGTGGGGTCCCTCAGCCTTGCCTGCAGGGATTGGGCAGAAACTGGCCCAGTGCAAGAATTCATGCACCGGGCCTCTAGTATGCATATAAGATCTTTCATTAATCTCTTCCTGCCCTTCCTCCTCACCCCTTCCCTCTGAGATTCATCAGTCTGTTCCATGTTTTCATGCCTCTGTGTTGAGCGTCTGCCCTCTGGTGGTCAGTGCACATAATAGTTACCAGTCTAAGGGTCTCTTAGGCTTTTTTATATATAGATTGGTGTCAATTAGCTTGTATTTGGTAGCTTTTTGTCAGTCTGAAATTCTAGATTTACCATGTCAAAGGATATGTCCTTCTGGACATCTTATCTATAATCTGTGAAAGTGAAGAACATAATCAGTCATCATAAATTGATCCTATAAAGGCAATTCTCCAATTATGTATAAATGCCTTAAATCTTATCCTATCTAATAAAAGAGTAATATGCAAATTGACCATCACTCCAACACACAAGATGGCTGCCCCCATGATGGCTGCCCCCATGTGGACACAAGATGTCAGCCACAAGATGGCAAGCAGGGGAGGGCAGTTGTGGGTGATCAGGCCAGCAGGGTAGGGCAGTTGGGAGGGACCAGGTCTGCAATGGAAAGCAGTTGGGGGTGACCAGGCCTGCAGGGGAGGACAGTTAGGGGCAACCAGGCCAGAAGGGGAGGGCAGTTAGGGGTGACCAGGCTGGCAGGGGAGGGCAGTTAGGGGCAATCAGGCTGGCAGGGGAGCAGTTAGGCTTTGATCAGTCTGGCAGGGAAGTGGTTAGGGGGTGATCTGGCTGGCAGGCAGAAGTGGTTAGGGGCAATCAGCCAGGCAGGCAGGCGCGCAGTTGGGAGCCAGCAGTTCTGGACTGTGAGAGGGATCCCAGATTGGAGAGGGTGCAGGCTGTGCTGAGGGCCACACCCCCCCTTCATGCACAAATTTCGTTCACCGGGCCTCTAGTTTTGGAAGTAAATGTTTGTATAAATTGTTTGAAAATAATAGGCTATGGCTTCAAAAGTAATTTATGAATACATTCTTTATAATTTGTGGGAAATTTTTTCCTTTAAAACAACATTATAGAGAGGTAGTTATAATTTTAGATGCATCTATTTCAATTCTGCTTATGTCCCCCAAATATATAAGCCAGCTAGTATGCATACTATATGATTTCATGAGGAATAGCTTGCAGAGATCCACATGTCAGTTCACACATGGGAGATGCTCTCTCTCTCCTCTCACCACCTACTCAAAAAAAAAAAAAAGTTGGTAGCATAATCACCAAGTATGGTTGGCAATAGGTTCTAGGTCCTCTATAAAATACATGTCCCTAGAGAGACACACTATTCTATGGTTTTCTGAAATTCTTAAGTGTCTACATGTAGAAAATAAAAAGAGAGAAAAAATGGGTCATTCTAATTTCAAAAAGATTAATAATAAGAATTCTCCCTACCCTCATTCACTACTGGTGGGAATGTAGACTGGTATAACCACTATGGAAAATAGTCTGGTGATGCCTCAAAAAAATCAATATTAGAGTTACCATATGACCCACAATCCCTCTCCTGGATATATACCCAAAGAACTCAAAAACATTTTTTGCAAATATATATGCCTCCCTATGTTCATTGCAACATGGTGACCAAGACATGGAGACAACCAAAGTGTCTTTCAATAGAAAATTAGGTAAATATTTGGTACATATGTACTATGGACTACTACTCAACCATAAGAAAAGATGAAATACTATCTTTTTAGACAATATGGATGGACCTTCAAAATATTATGCTAAGCAAAATAAGTTCATCAGAAAAAGCTAAGAACCCCACTTATATGTGGGATATAAAACTGAAATCCATGGACACAGACAGCATTGTGGTTGTTACTAAAGGGAAGGGGTTGGGGGTATAGTAAGCAGTAAAAGGGACAAATGCTTTGGTGATGAAAAATTATTTGACTTTGGGTGGTGGACATACAAGCAATATATGTTATAGAAATATACACTTGAAATATGTGTGTGTGTGTGTGTGTGTGTGTGATCCTATTAATGTCACCCCAATAAATTGAATAGAAAATCATTAAATAGATATACTCTTTATTAGGCTTCTAAGAGGCTAGGGATATGTAAGTCAATAAAAAGGATTTGAAATAAAAAATATTATCCCTAGTATCTAATACAATATAAATTGAAACAGGCTCACATAGTTCTCTGGTTTTGTCTGGAAGTTAATTTCCTTTTTTTTTTCCCTTCTCATCTCTTTACAAGAAAGGTATCTCTTATATCCCTAAATAAAGGTAGCATCATAAATTCAACTTATTATATCATGTCGTATTGCCCTATTTGCTATTTTTAGTTTTAGGAAAATGTAGTCACCTTGATGTAGATGAACTCAGCAAGCAGTCGGCCACATTTCTGAGAAAACCTTGTGTGCAAGATGAAGAAATAGAACCTAGATGTAAGGAAAACTGACTGGATTGATGGACTTAATGCAAACTGAAGGAGAGACTGATTAAGGAACACCACCAATGTCAAACTGGGGGGGGGGGGTAGTAGCTAAAAGACTTCAGAAAATGTTGTTCTGCTTTAATATATTCATTAGTAATTAATTGTCTTCCTCAATTTATTAAATCATTAATGAGGAAAAAATGACACTATTCTTTATGGTATTTGATGGAAAATGATATTAGCAGTGTTGTCAAAATGCCAAAAGTCTGGCTTCACAGAGATCTCTACAGACTAACATGATCACCCAAATAAATCTAAATTAAGTGATTAGTGCTTCTTTTGAGTTATTAACATCAGTGTCTCTCATTTCTTTGAAAACTTCTAATAGCATTATGGCATTACTAGACTTTTTCCATCTAATATTTTACTTCACATTTTATTTTTCATCTAGATTTTCATGACCTTCAAGGGTGAGAGATGTACATAATAAAAATTTAAAAAATGTTGACTCATCACAATAATTATCATGTGTTACTGGGTATTTTATGTTTATTCATTTGTTTCCTTTGTGTTTTATCTTCTATGATTCTCTCAATTATATATTTCACCCAGAATTACTTGAAAAGATGAGGAAATCTCTGTCTATGATGTGCTCTATAATTTCACACAGTATAAAGCTGGGACTATTCTAAATTAAGTTAAGTGTGTTCATTTTCAGAATAATGGAAAGTGAATGTAATACCCTCAATATGTTTCATAGAAAGCCATTTTTTACACATGCCTAAAGAAAATCAACCTGTGATTTGAGCAATAGAAATAATTGCATTTATGAGTCTTGATGCTTTGTATTCAAATATAAATTAAAATCAGTGGTGGGGAGCAATAAGAGGTGACATCAATGCATTTTAAAAATTACAATATTTTGCCCTAACTGGTTTGGCTCAGTGGATAGAGCGTCGGCCTGCGGACTAAAGGGTCCCAGGTTCGATTCTGGCCAAGGGCATGTACCTGGGTTGCGGGCACATCCCCAGTGGGGGGTGTGCAGGAGGCAGCTGATCGATGTCTCTCTCTCATCGATGTTTCTAACTTTCTATCCCTCTCTCTTCCTCTCTGTAAAAAATCAATAAAATATATTAAAAAAAATTACAATATTTTTTCTTTTCATATAAATTTGAGAAGCAACCCTCACAGAGATATTTAGGTACATAAATAGAAAAGCTTATGCTTTCTAGAGGATTCTAAGGGCCAATCCTGTTTTTGTTGCTAAGTTTCCTTTTGATTTTGGAGAATCAAGTTAAACTTTCAGAACTCCAGTTACTTTATCTATAAAATAGATAAAATATATTCGTCATAGGCCTTTCATTGGGAAAAAATAAATTCACATAAAGCACTTAACACATGGCTTGCCTGTGTGCCTTGATAGACATTTGTTTACTTCCCCAAATCTAAACTAATATATTTAGGAGGCTACATAGTTGAGTAGCCTGAAATTGTAGTTCTTAAATATATTTTTGAGGGACAAGAAATCATGAATACTACACTAATAGTTGAATCAGTTCATAGTATTTGGACGGAAAAATCAAAATCATTAAACCCAATCATGAAATAAGATCTGTACGTGCGTAAGTTTTCTGAAACCAGTGTATCATTTCTTTTATGTTAAAACTTTCAGAAAACTTAATCTCTCTAACATGTTCAAGATCCAACAAATTATTTAAAAATGCATGGCATAAATATGTAGCATAGGTTTGGAAGATGTTAGGATGAATACCGGAAAGTGTTCTCTAATTGGGAACAGCATTTCTTATCTGGAGTGACATCAGGTGACACCGTGAATGTTATTTTTAAATCATTGGATATGCTTGTTGTTCAACTGCTCCAGCACCTGGTGAAATATGCAGCTGAGGGGACATGGAAATTTTAAAATAAGTGAATCAGAGATTATTTTTAATTTCAATTTCAAATGCTGTAATCACCTATATTTAATATTAGCCATATTTAGACAAGCTGCCTGTCTCCACTTAAACGTATCCTCTTTACCTCTGTCATTTTGCAAGTCAACATTTTAACTGCTTTCTTTCAATATGTAGATTTATCTTCTCCCATGGCTGGGTTGTAATTAAAACTGTCACAAACTAATTATTTATGTATACTTATTATTACACCAGTGAAATCTTCACCCCCACTGACTGCCTTTCTCCTAGGTCACCTTGTGAGAAAAACTTTGCATTTTTCAATTCACTGTTGGTTTCCTTTCCATCTGTGTGTAAATTAAAGACTTTCCTATGGCAAGTCTTATCAGACTAAGTCATGCACCTTTCAGTATTGCTACCCTTTTGTTGTAGTCTCACTTTTGTACTTTTATTAAAACATTTCTAATAACATTACATAAAAGGGTGTTATAACAATCATAAATCATAAAATTAAATTTGAATTTTGAATATCTGTGAATTGACCTAGAGCCTAGAAAATTTAGGTCATATATAGAAGGACATCTCAAAACCCGAGCATATGAGTAATGCAAAAACTGCAAGGCAAATCACTCTCTTTTTGAAATGCTAATAGTTACTTTGGATGACATTTGTGTCATCCTACAACTAGAGCATAGACTATATGTAAGGCATTATGTGGCGGGCATTGTCAGGGCAGCAAGGATGACAAAGACACAGTCTATTAGAAGAACCTATAGTTCATTAGAAGAACTGAACATGTATCTAACTACAGTAAAGGTTAATAATAAGAGTAAAGCTAATAGTATCGGAAGTCCATTAAACAAAGTGGAGAGGAATTGAGAGATCTTATACCCAGGTTTTTTAAATGTCCTACAAAGAGATGTAGTTTATTAACTTCTTAAGTTGAGCTTATAATAACTACAATTATCAAATGTTTGTCAAATTGAATTATGCCATTTATTTTTCTTATTTTGAAGTGACTCTTTCTGTTATCCATGCCCTTAACTGAACTTAAATGTCATTATTTCTTTTACACATACTTTAAATTATTTCATTAATCAATTTCAGTCACTATCAAACCAATAAGAGACAGTGATTAGTCAGGAATGGTTGAGTATTCTTTATAGTAATCCCACTCCTGGGAATATATCCTAAGAAACTAGAAACACCAATCAGAAAGGATATATGCACCCCTATGTTCATAGCAGCACAATTTACCATAGCTAAGATTTGGAAACAGCCTAAGTGCCCGTCAGCAGATGACTGGATCAGAAAACTATGGTACATCTACACAATGGAATACTATGCTGCCATAAAAAAAAGAAGGAATTACTACCATTTATAATTTTTAATTTTAGAATTGATGGCTGCTCAAAGAATAATAGTGAGTTTGGGGATTTTTCTTAGAATAATGTTAGTACCACTCAGCTTATATGAAATAAAACACAAAGACATAAGAAGCATTTCTACATATCATATATGTATATATAAAATATGTTTTACTTTAATAAACTATAGTTCTTATAAAAGAAAATGTCAGTTACCCAGTATGTAAAGCAGAAATGCCTGCAAAAATGAAAAGAAATATTCAGAAGATGAAGCAAATAAGCCAAGCTGGCCCATTTATTCATCCATCTCCTGAGAGATTTGGAACAGTCAGATTAGATGAACATCATTGGGGATAAAAAGGGTTATCCTTCACAAAGGAAATAAAATACAACATTTATCATTTTATTAAAAGGTTATGAATTTGCATTAAAACATGTTCCATACAAATATTTAAATATATGGCATATAAACTCTCAATTTTCAAATAAACTGATATTGTTTAATTAAAAAGTTATTATTTTTAATGATTATGTGTGTGTGTGTGTGTGTGTGTGTGTGTGTTCCTAAGTGACTGATTCTGCCTAGTAGCCCCTTCTCTTTAATGTATTTTCTCTGTAGGGTCTTAAATATTTTCTTAGAGGAATTTAAGACAGTGACAAAATTCCATTTCAAATATTATGATTGTGAAGTTAATTAAAACATACTTCTAGTCCAAGGTTTTTCTTTTTTTTTAGCAACTTAATATTATTTATAATCTTTAATAATTTGTATGTTCATAAGTCCTAAAATATGGAAATGTATTTTATATAATATCTAATCTGATATAAAATAAATTAGATTAAATAAAATTGAGAATATAACTAGAAAAAGAACAATGAAAAAAACTTAACTTTAGAAAAAAAACCTTAACTAATTAATTATGACTGGCTGAAGAAAAGCCACTTAAATCAATTTATAAAATGACCTATATTCTTCTACTGTGATTTGATTGTGTAATTTGAGAATTTAAAATTTCACTTATAACAAATGACTTCAATAATCAAATATCTATGTGTCTGTTTTGACAGATGAGGAAAATGAGGTTAAGAAAAATTAAGCAATATCATCAATTACAAAAACAAAACAAAATAAATGTGGGGCACAGTAAGTGCCAGAACTGAGAAATAGACTATTGAACTAAAATTGCAGAACTCTTAGACTATACTGCATTGGTATGTCAGTGTTTTGTTTTTTTTTTCCTGGTTTAGAACGTGTTTATTTGTTATTGTTTCATTTGTGTTTTTGTTTTTTATTAGTTTGAGTTATTTCTTAAAGAAAATTATACACAATGGATATTAAAGGTCATAAGAATCACAAGAGCTGTCTAAAGATGTGAAAGAAACACCCAAGTTCAATAATTACAGGTGATGTTGATTTGAGTTGAAAATTAAATATTCATGTACTGTGTTGTTGAGCCTGCAACAACACACTACATGAGGGCATTACAAATATATTGACATTGGAAAACATAAAGTTTTTATAATATTTTAGTAGAATCAAGTTATTTTTATAAGTACTCTATTCCACTTGATATATTTTAAACTACTCCTTTTTTTCTCTTTAAACATCCTTCAATTGCTAGTTCTAAAAAGATGACATATTGTAATATTAGTATATTTTCTCTTTAGATAATTTAAAACCTTCATATCTCAGTGGAAACATTTTCATGTAAATTTCTACACAGATAACACAGAAATACACAGAAAACTCCTGGAGAACAACCTAACAAAATCAGCATTATATACAGTTTTATAGTAATGTTTGTTTATGGATTTAGGTAGAAATTCTGCTTCAAAATTTAGGGAGAAAGTTGGACACATAGATAAATAGATATATATGAAAGGAATACATATATTTGTATTTTATATATAAATTTCATAAATAATTACACATGTATTTTAACACACTTTCAAAAGTATGGTTAAATTAAGTGTTCAAAGATATATGTTAATATTATCTGGGATATCTATGCATTTTATCATTGATAAATAAGTTATAATTGCAAGATTATTTATTAAATTTTCATTGTATTTTCAAAAGTTATTTTTTGTCATTTGCTTTAAACTTCTTCTATTTTTTAATTTAAATGTCCTTATAACTTTCAACTGCCGAAGGAAAGGTCTTAGTCCAAACTTTCATGGTACCTCCAAATTTTTGTTAAGCTATCAAAATACCAGAATAAGATTTAATATGCATAAATACAATAAAAACTCCTAGCACATTGTTAAGCACAAGTGCTTACTTAGTGTTTAAAATTCTTGATTAGCAGTTCTATTGGTGCCAGAGATAATTTTTCAAAATATATTTTTATTAATTTCAGAGAGGAAGGGAGAGGGAAAAAGAAATAGAAACATCAGTGATGAGAAAGAATCATAATCGGCTGCCTCCTGCATGCACCCCCTCCACTTGGGATCGAGCCCACAACCCAGGCATGTGCCCTGACCAAGAATCACACAGTGACCTCCAGGTTCATATGCCAAAGCTCAACTGCTGAGCCATGCCAGCTGGGCAGTGGCACAGATAATTTTTGAGGAGCATGCTAGATTTTTCAAAGAACATAAAAGTTAAAAAAAAAAAATAGATGTTGTAGTCTAGTAGGAGGTCAGAGAGTTAAAAAATAAAAAAAGAAACATTAATTAAAGCATAATGCAATTTTGTAAGTGACATAAACTGTGTAAATAAGGAAGAGTAAGGAGTAATTAATCTCCCTCTGTAGCTATAAAAATAATCTTCATGGAAGGTCCATATCAATAGAATGTAAACTATTAACAAGGCAAATACTTAAACAGGTATTTATTTATTTATGTAGTAATTTGGCATTAAATAAATAAAATTTAATCAAAATGAGTTATAAAAAATGCAACAAATTATTTTAAACCAATTTTCTTATATCTGTACCAATATATGTATATCCTATTTACACTGAATGCCAAAAACATTATTTACAGTCATAATTTTTTTGATTTTTTTTTTTGCATGTATCTGTCAATTTTTCCCAACACCATTTATTGCAGAGACTGTCTTGACTCCATTGTATGTTCTTGCCTCCTTTGTCAAATATTAACTGAGCATAAGGGCTTGGGTTGATTTCTGGGTTCTCTGTTCTGTTCCATTGGTCTATATTTCTGTTTTTGTGCCAGTACCAGGCAGTTCTGAGAACAGTGACTTTGTAATATAGCTTGATATCTGGTATTGTGATTCCTCCAACTCCGTTCTACTTTCTCAGGATTGCTATGGCTATTCAGGGTCTTTAGAGAAACTAGACCACCAACTTAAACCATACACAAAAATAAACTCAAAATGGATAAAAGATTTAAACCTAAGACAAGAAACCATGAAAATCTTAGAAGAATCCATAGGCAGCAAAATATCAGACATATGTTGTAGCAATACCTTTACTGATGTAGCTCCTAGAACAATGGAAACTAAGGAAAAAATAAACAAATGGGACTACTTCAAAATAAAAAGCTTCTGCACAGCAAAAGAAACCATCAACAAAACAACAAGAAAGCCCACTGCATGGGAGAACATATATATCTGACAAGGGTTTAATCTCCAAAATTTATAGGGAACTCATACAACTTAACAAAAGGAAGATAAACAAAAAATGGGCAAAGGACCTAAATAAACACTTTTCTAAAGAGGACATACAGAAGGCCAAGAGACATATGAAAACATGCTCAAATTCACTAATCATCTGAGAGTTGCAAATCAAAACGACAATGAGGTGCCATTTCACACCTGTCATCAACAAATCAGCAAACAACAAGTGCTAGTGAGGATGTGGAGAAAAAGGAACCCTCATACACTGCTGGTGGGAATGTAGACTGGTGCAGCCACTGTGGAAAACAGTATGGAGTTTCCTCAAAAAATTAAAAATGGAACTGCCATTTGACCCAGTGATCCCACTTCTAGGAATATATCCTAAGGAATCAGAAACACCAGTCAGAAAGGATATATGCACCCCTATGTTGATAGCAGCACACTTTGAATATTATCTCTTTATTATATAGGATTATTTTAAATCAACAAACAAAATTATTAGGGACTTCCTAAAATTATTATTAAACCTACCATGATATAACCATGAAAGACAAAGTTTTTATTAATTTTAGTTCTAGTGAAACCCTCACTTTTCATTTTAATGTAACCAAATTATTTAAGAAGTTTAATATCAAAACTTCTTATAGGAGTTTCTAATTTCTAGCTACAATTTGGAAACAGCCTAAGTGCAGATGAGTGGATTAGGAAGCTGTGGTATATCTACACTATGGAATACTATGCTGCTGTGAAAAAGAAGGAACTCTTACCATTTGCAACAGCATGGATGGACCTGGAGAGCATTATGCTAAGCGAAATAAGCCAGTTGTGGAAGATAAATATCACATGATCTCACTCACTTGTGGAATATAATGAACAACATAAACTGATAAACAAAAATAGATCCAGAGATATAGAAGTATCGAACAGACCATCTAACCTCACAGGGAAGGTGTGTGTGTTGGGGGTGGGGAGGAAGGGGGTAAGAGAGCAACCCAAAGACTTGCATGAATGCATATAAGCATAACCCATGGACACAGACAATAGGGGGTGAGGGCATGTGCTAGGGGATGGGAGCCACCAGGAAGAAGTTAATGGGGGAAAAAGGAGACATATGTAATACTTTAAACAATAAAGAATTTAAAAAAGAGTCACAATTTTATACACTAGGGGCCTGGTACACGAAATTCATGCACAGGGGGGGAGGAGGGGTGCGGGTGTGTGTGTGTGTGTGTCCCTCAGCCCAGCCTGCACCCTCTCCAATCTGGGACATCCCTCTCACAATCCAGGACTGCTGGCTCTCAACCATTTGCCTGCCTGCCTGCCTGATTGCCCCTAACCACTTCTGCCTGCCAGACTGATCACCCCCTAACCACTCCCCTGCCAGCCTGATCAATGCCTAACTGCTTCCCTGCTGGCCCGATTGCCCCAAACTGCCCTCCCCTGCCAGCCTGGTCACCCCTAACTGCCCTCCCCTGCCGGCCTGATCTCCCCCAACTGCCCTCCCCTGCTGACCTGGTCACCCTTAACTGCCCTCCCCTGCCAGACTGGTAACCCCCAAATGCCCTCCCCTGCTGACCTGGTCACCCCTAACTTCTCTCCCTTGCCAGCCTGGTTGCCCCTTACTGTCCTCCCCTGCAGGCCTGATCCCCCTAACTGTCCTCCCCTGCAGGCCTGGTCTCCCCCCCATCTGCCTCCCCTGCCGGCCATCTTGTGGTGGCCATATTGTGTCCACATGGGGGCAGCGATCTTTGACCACATGGTGGCGGCCATCTTGTGTGTTGGAGTGATGGTCAATTTGAATATTATCTCTTTATTATAAAAGATTATTTTAAATCAACAAACAAGATTATTAGGGACTTCCTAAAATTATTATTAAACCTACTATGATATAACCATGAAAGACAAAGTTTTTATTCATTTTAGTTCTAGTGAAACCCTCACTTTTCATTTTAATGTAACCAAATTATTTAAGAAGTTTAATATCAAAACTTCTTATAGGTGTTTCTAATTTCATTAGCATCCATTCACTTATCTATTGTTCCTATTAGATGAAATAGAAAAAAATGTCTTTTAAATGGACTATAAAAATACTTTTATTAACAACCTCATAGCAACCTCATACTTGTCTTATTACCCTGGTTTGACTCTGTTGAGATGGAAGAGGGCTAGGTAGTCAGGAAGGGACCTTGGGAGAGGGAGAAGAATGGGGAAATCCTAGCAGGACCTTGTGGAGGAGGACAAGATTCAGCTTTCTGAGTGTGTCCTGTCCCAAGAAAAACCACAGGCAAAAAAAAAAAAAAAAAAAAAAAAAAATTACCTAGATATGAACCCACCCAGGTGGAAGTTGCTAAGGCAACCCAGCTAGGTGGGAACAGTGACATCACCTCGGACCTTAAGTGTCAGTCCTCAAGCATGTCCTCCCCTCAGAGGAACTTGAGCTTTAAAATATATGGATATTGCTAAGTCAGAATTCTTTGAAATTACCAATCAGAAGCCAGAAAAATATATATCTACCCCTAGACAGAGAATCTTAACAGGTAACCCACTTGGGCTCCCTCCCTGCTGCTCCCTACTGCAGGGAGTCCATATATTTCTCAATAAACTTTGCTTCTGCTTACCGTTTTTGTCTGTGAACTCAATCTTCAATTTTGTGAGACAACAAACTTGGAGAGGATCAGAAATTTTGGCATCACTGACAGGACTTTACCTCATGATATAGCAAAGAGTCAGAAATTATTTGACTGATTTCTTCTAGAAAGACTTTCAGAACCACTGTTCTATTATACTTGGCCCAAGTGAAGTGCACATCCTCTCCTTATTTCTAAGTATTTCTCATTTAATCAGCCTTCTTAATCTCCTAACCAAAATGTGAGTTCCAATTATCTTTAGCCCTGTGTCCTGTGTTACCAGTATCTGGTAAATAATAAGTACTCAATATGCTCAATGAATGAGTGAAAATGTTTTCTCAGGAAGAATTACTTAATGACCTTAATGACTAATCATGGAAAATGAGTGGTTTTGCACACCACTTCCAATACTTGCCCTTTGATACTCATAATACTTGTCTCAAAATGCCTTCAAGTGATCCTTATTACCTTCTATTTTATAAATGAGAGACACAAGGTTCTAAGAATTTAAGATTTGCCTAAAATCACATATTTTAGCTAAGGACTCCACAGTGAACTTTACTACTACTCTCAATTAATGCGAGAAAATAGGAATTATGATACAAAAATAAATGTTTTAATTACAACATCAATTATTTGCATGTATTTTTTAATACTCATACCAAGGGTATTTTTTATTAATTTGGAGAGACAGAGAGAGATATCATTGTGAGAGAGAAGCTTTGATTGATTACCTCCCCTATGTGTCCTGACCTGGGACTGAACTTGCAACCCAGGTATGTGTTCCAACTGGGAATTGAACCCACAAACCATTTTTGGTGTACGGGAGTTCAGTCTAAACCAACTGAGCCACCCGGCCATGGCTGCATGTATTCTTTTTAGAGTTTCTAAGCACTGATGCATGCATGATGTAATTTTATGTGCATAAGATACTATGAGTTTGATAGATCAGATATCATAAATTTATGTATTCTTCAAGTAAATGAAGGCTCATTTCATAGACAATGTCATGAATCTTTCAGAGTTGATCACATCTTCCTCTACAGTACATTTTCAATATTTACATATCTCAAACTTGGGCTTTTGAAGATTAATTAAAATTACTTGATTCCAGGTTTGTTTTTCCCACTTGATCATGATAAGTTTGATGTTAAGGATCTTATGTAGTTTCTTCTTGTTTTATCCAATTAAGGACTAAATCTGAGTATTTTGGTATTTATCAGAAAATACATTATGATTAAATTCCTTCACCATATATGCTAGAAATTTATAAATTTAATTTAACTGTATTCAAGAAAACATTTGCCATGCACATGTGCAAAGCTAGACACTGAAGAAAACATAAGAATGAAAAATGTGTTTACTTGTAATAGTTCGTAAATTTTATATCTAATAAAGATAAATTTTAAAAATATCTAATGAAATCATTATTTTCTCTATGTTTATCAGTTTCTAACTATTCCTTTTTTTCCCTTTCTCTGTCTCCTTGCTTCTCTCTCTCTTTCAACACACACACACACACACACACACACACACACACACACACACACACAGAGAGAGAGAGAGAGAGAGAGAGAGAGAGAGAGAGAGAGAGAGAGAGAGAACACAGAATTAATTCAGGGCAGTTTCTAGCCCCTCCTCACTCCCACCCTGATAACCTATAGTCATAAAATTACAGATATAATAGCTCACACATTATAACATCAGTGTAAGTAGTTTGTCTCACAAATTGCTCATTGTAAATAATTTGATATTTTATGCACACTAAAGTGCATATTAAAAATGCCAATAAGAAAAACATATGCAGTAGTTTGGTAGTAATAAATGTAAGACAACATGAATCAAAAAAGTACAATGCATTGTAATGGACCAGGAAATAACAAATGATGAAAAAAATCTAATAGAAGTTAAACCTATAAATAATGGCTTCCTGCAGTGGAGGAAAATTAAACATAGAGCAATTAAAGAAAAGTGGAAACAACATTTAATTCACATGGGAAGAAATAAGTGAACTTATCTAAATGCGGTCAAGAACAATAAGAGAATCAATACATTTTGTTGTTCACAGATTATAGAAGTGATAATGCCTACTTATTGTGATAGAAATACATAGGTATAAATACAGATATAGATTTACTTGATAAAATAGATAGTTAAATATAAAACAAATGAACAAATTTTAAAAAATCAAAGTGCAAAATCATATGTGAACATTAAATAATTTTCTTGTAGTTTGTCATATGAAGTTAGCCAAATGATACTGCTAGTGTGTTCTGGGCCTAAATTAGGATATGCTAATTATTGAGGGTTATTACTACAATGTAAAGACTAAAGAAATAAATGTTACTAGTATTGTGAGTACATAGTACAAGTAAAATGGGTTGTGAACAGGCACAGAAAGAGGGTATATCACCATATAAGTGATCATAATTAGAAGAAATCCATCCTATACTGCACACCAATGGGCATTTTAATATTGCTAAAAATCTTATACTGACATTTATTTTGAAAATGTGAACTGACAAATAGATTATAAGTGTTGGTAACAATGCTAGAATATTTCAGAATATCATGGTTTCTCCAAATATTGGAAGAGAATGTTATATATATAAAATTAAAAGTTCTGTGTATTAGACCAATTGCTTCAATATATGTGTTTTGAGTACTATTTACACAAGGCATTGGGCTAAACACTAGACAGGATAAGCATAAAAAGAAGCAGTCAGATAAGTCACACTGGCAGCTGCATTGAGGTAACTAAAAAGGGCAAGCCAAGATATCAGGGAAATAGTTACAGAAATAAGCCCTGGGGAGAATTTATGAGCAAGGCATTGTATTCAGCAATACTACCTGTCCTGAGACAAAAGACCTCATACAAATGATGAATCTAAGTCCTGTTTCTAGCAGAAGGAGGCCCTTCAGACATTGAGAATGATCACTTGGGCAGATTACACTTTTATCCATATAAACACATGCTATGTGGTCCTAGGAGGCACTCTTTAAAAATAAAGGTAATATATATGGCAGCACCCTGATAAGAAATACATAGACATTATCACATTTGTAAAACATAATACCATTTATATAATTCTCTTGTGATGACTTGTGTCATTTACATTGGTCACACTGAATTCCCAGAGTGGAAGCACCCTTAAATAATACATGTTCAACTTCAGTGTCTGAAAAAATTAGAGAGCAGTATAATAGAGTCAAACATACTTGGATTAGAGTATCAATTAATTAATTATCTCTATGATTTTAGGAAAGAAACCTAATCTCTTGAAGCTCTCATTTCCTTGTAAAATGGAGACAATATATATGTTTAATGTTGTCTCAACCTGCTTATCTCTCCTAAGCGTATACCCGCAGTGTCAAACAGTGGCCCAAAGTATACACTAAATAAAATTTTTGAATAAAAATAGTTATAAAATTTTGGGTACATTGTTTTCCGCTTTGTAGGGTTTGAGGTTAGGTTAACCTTTTGAAGCTTCCATTGCACATTGCATTAATCACTGCTGTGATTATGCTATTTATGTAGCATTTATTTTCCCTCTTCCTTTAAATTAGACGTAAGTCCATGAGACCAAGATCCATGTCCATTTTTTCAGTAACTCAATAAAAGTGTTAAGAATGTATAAGACAGACACTTAATACCTTTGATTCTGTGTTGTTGTTTTCACAAGATTAAAAGACAAACAAACAAAAAGAAACAAACAGAAAATATTCCTCCTACTTTAGGGGTATAAGAATTTGTGTTATTGAAAAGTACCAAGGATTGTCCTAACACATAGAGAAGATTTTCTCTAGGCTGATTAAAATTTCCTTCTTCACTAAAGCTCACAAAATAAAGTTTTACTAGTACCATTTGTACCTCACTTTCACATTTATATTGAGTCATTCATTAAAAAAACACTGAACTACCTATTATCTAATAGGGAATTAAAGCAAGATGGTTCTTGCCCACATCATGCCCACAATTTCACAGGAAATTGAGACACTTGATTCTCAAAGAACTTGTGATATAATTAGGACAGCTATTCTTAGTTTCAAAGTACAGATTAGTGAACAAAATTCTAGAGATGTTTAAATGATTTTCCCCAGATGATAATTAATAGGTGTCAAGGACTTCTAAGAATAGATTCTTCCTACACTTTGAGTTTTTCTATGTATTTTTCTGATCTGTCATCAACCAAAACAAGCCTTCATGTACTTCAAATAAAAATCAATACACAGCTTTATTTTATCTTTTATTTTTTTAGGATAAACCATTTTAAACCTGTAAAACTCTTTATAACTTTTCTATATCCTTTCAGCTTTGCCAAATATTATAGAAGTTGAACTATTCTCCTGATGAGTTATCATTTTAAAGTATAGGCATCTTATAGATTACTAGAGTCCTTGTGCATGACATTTGAACACTAGAGGTGGGAGGGGGGGCTCAGCCCAGTCTGCACCGTCTCCCAGTCCTGAACCCCTCAGAGGATGTCCAACTGCCAGCTTAGGCTCAGTGAACTTCTTTCAGCCAGAAGCCGAGCTCACTGCTCCTTAGCACTTCCTTGGAGGTGGGAGAGACTCCCGCCACACCCCTGCACTCAGCAGCCCGACTTCTGGCTGAGTGGCGCTCCCACTGTGGGAGCACACTGACCACCAGGGGGCAGCTCCTGAATTGAGTGTCTGCCTCCTGGTGGTCAGTGAGCATCATAGCAACTTATCATTCCGCCATTTGGTCGATTTGCATATTAGCCTTTTATTATATAGGATGATAAAATGGGTATTTGATTACATTTTTAGTTGTAACTCACCACAAACTATAATAGAAAAGATTAAAAAACTACTTTTTAAAAACCTGAATATATTGAGCAAGCAATAAAAATTATACCTTACTTTTATTTTTTATAATACAGAAGAAAAGCTTGTACAGGGTGTTTGCCCATAAGAGTTAATGCATGAAACCACCTCATACTTTTGGCATTCATTTTAAATCGTGTTCAATAACAACATGTTTAAAATGAAGGCAAGCTGTCATAAAGCAACCTGGGGGTAAAAAGTGTTTGGCAATTAAAAAGCTCAAGCACATTTACCAATCTGAATATTCAAGAATTGAAAATCATTAATCATAAGTAAACCACCTGCTGGGGACACTCTAACCCAGCAAAAAGATTTTCCATGTGCATAATTGTCAGTTTCATATTGATTTTTTCCCAGGGAACAATAGTGTTCAAGATGATTTGGATGTAACTTTTGTTAATTTTGAAAATAAAAATACTTGTATTTCTCAGTGTATTTCAAATATTGCAATAGCATTATTTAAAATTACTATTGTTTTATTGTCCATTAAATGTTTAACAATAATTAGTTGATTAATATAAGTGATAAAACTATTTAAATGCTAACATTTTTTTAACAAATCTATTATTGCAAGCTGAAAATAAGCTGACTTGTTATAAACCTAAGAATTTTAAGTAGTCATAAATTTGTTAGTTTTCTTAGCACATATATGTAAATTTGTAGCCTATTTTGGTACAGATGGCAAACTGAATTCTTACAATAACTAGACAATCTTAGCTCTACTGACAATTTTGAATCAGTTACAAAGTGAGTGTGTGTGTGTGTGTATGTGTGTGTGTGTTGGGCTTCATGATTTATTTAAATAGTCAAAAATGCATACCTCTTTATAAAAAAACTAAAAGCCCAGCGCACAGAATCGTGCGTGGGTATGGTCCCTAGGCCTGGCCTGCAATCAGGTCTATCTTCCACCCGCTCACCAGTTCCCGGTCCCGCCCCGCCTCTGCTGCCAGCCTCCCAGTTTCTCTCACCCGCCCCTCACCTCATAGCAACTGGTTGAGTGGTCGTTCCAGTTGTTATGCTTATAGTCACTGGCCTTTTATTATATAAGATGGCTAAGAATTTCTGGGTGGTATTAACCACTTGCAAAACTTGAAATTGCAGTAGGAATAGAGGAGAATCTCCTTCTTCGTGATGCTTTATGCACCAACTCTAGTTTAAGTACTTCCCACATTACAGACCGGCATTTTGCTAACAGAGTGCAGAGGCCCCCAGTGTCTAGCCTCCCATAGAATAGATCTGAGCTTAGATCAGAGACACAGAGGTTTCACAGTACCCAGATCTGACCTGATGGGACTCAGAGAGACTGGCTTTCCCCGGAGCTTCTCACAGAGGTGGCTACAAAACCAAGAAGGGCATGGAACATACTTCCGACTAATGAGAGACAGGAGACTTGAAAAAGCAATACAAACATTCTTGATCTGAAATCCACAAAAGTTAAATAACTCATAAAAGGTTAGCCAGTGAAACTATGCAGCTATCTCAAGTTCAGTCTGACGAAGCAAAGGTTTCCCTAGGTTTTGAGCATGTACAGTTTTTGATATGTGCTATACTTTAAACTTTTGACATGAAACCCACACTCCAGTATGTTTTCACTATTTATCAATGTTTAGATTCCACTAAGAAGACTAGTAGGACTTGATAAAAATGTAGTTCTCCAGATGGTTTTATGTTTGATGCTATCAATACAGGTAATTCTCAGATTAAACTTTAAGCAAATGTGATACAGTGCCTCCTGGAAAGAATGGGATTGCAAAGTTTATGGCAAAGCTGCTAAGACAACTGTGATTTCTAGGTAGCAAGCAGGATGGTTCTAATGGGTGTGGATTCTAAATTCCCAGTAATAAGTTTAGATTTCCTTCTGCCTCAGCCTCTATGACTTTCCAGTTTTCCACTGATCTTTCTGTCTGCTTATTTTTTTTCCTTATTCCTACTGCTTATCTATATTTTTCCTTCAATCTACACTGTAGATTTTGTCTAATGACTGCTACATGTTAGTCATCAGACGATAACTTCTTTCTTTTTAAAATTTTAAGATCACCGCTATCATAGCTATTCTAGCAAGCACTCACTGGTCTGTGCAGATTGATAGCTCCCTGCCGATCCACCATCCTTGTTCATTGCTAAGTGCATTTCTGATCATATCACCCTCCTATATAAAATATTTCATTAGTTTCCAATGTTTCAGAATAAACTCACTCATCTACAAAGCCCTGTGGTTTCTATTCCCTCTTGAGCCTTATTTTGTGACATTTGGTCCACACACTCTCTGGTCCAGAATAACTGAAAGTTTAAGTCCCTCTCACCCAGCATATTTCTGCATGCAACTGGACTGCAAATGCTCTTCTCCAAGTAATCCTATTTATGAATCCAATTCTTCTCTTTTTTTACTAAGCTATTCTCCAGTCTTATCCCCTAGCACAGCGGTCGCTAACCAGTGGTCTGAGGACCACTTTTAGTCCAGGAGGCCCAAAAGGTTGGCGACCACTGGCTTAAGGACCTAGCCTATTTCCATAGGGCATCTTCTGGGACCTCCCCCTTGGGTAACATCCCTGTCATACAATCTCACAAACTCCTAGATGACACTGCTCACAGCTGCAGTTTTACATTTTTATGTGATTATTTGATTAGTGATAGCCTCCTCCACTGGACTCCAGGTACCGCAAGGGCAGGGATCATGCCAGCTTTAGCTTTCCCAAGCTTTCCTAGTGAGTGCTTGGCACATTTTAGGAGTTCAGTCCATACATTTGTTTAATCTATAAAAGATTTAAAAGGTGCTTTATGTCCCTAGGGAATTGGGAATTACTCCACGGACAAGAGGATAACTAATTTTATAGGCTGGGCATGACATGACCAGATCAATGATGTAGAAACCTATTTCACAGTAGATAGAGATTGCACTGGTGTGGAAATAGACTGGAAGTAAAGAAAGAGGTCAGAGAGCCACCTAACCCAGAGGTCAGTCTAGGCTAGAAATAATGAAGGTCCAGATAAGGAGAGTGACAATGAGCTAGAGGAGGGGGAGAGGCAGTATTAGGGTTTGAAAGAAATAAGGCAATAATGGGAATCATTGTTAAGTGTGTATGCAGAGACAAGAAAAGTGAGATTTCAAGAAAGTCTGTCATATAAGGAGAAGCAGATTTTTGGAGAAAAGGAAAAATTCATGGCTAAAAACAGTGAGTTGTCTACGAGAAGCTTTTACACTTATTATGGATTAGAGGCCCAGTGCACAAAATTCTTGAATGGGTAGGGTCCCTAGGTGTGGTCTGAAATCAGGGCCAATCTGTGGGGTGACCAGTGGGGTGATCAGAGGACCCCTGCTGGCACCTGCCTTGGCTGTCCTGGCACCGCCCGCTTGCCAGCCTCACCCCCCGCCGCCACCACCTGTCACCTTCTTCTGCAGGCGACCAGTAGGGCAATTGGGGGTCCCACTCGCATCTACCTTGGCTAGCCTGAGGCCTGCAGGCTGAGGGCAGCTCTTGTGTTGAACATCTGCCCCCTGGTCGTTCCACCGGTTGTTCTGCTGTTCAGTCGATTTACATATTAGGCTTTTATTATATAGGATAGGTCTGCTATTTAAAATCTAGCATCATCAGCCAAAAGTTGGACATTGAATCAAGGGAAATGAGCTATTATAACCTTGGTATCATCCTTCTTCCAACCATCCAGTTCAAAAACATGTAATCATACCATTAATTTACAAAGTCATATGAATCCTACAAAAATTGTCTTACCCACACCATATATACCTGGCATTTTAATACTTGTTTTGCCATACAGAATTGATTAGTTATATAGGCCATACTTCTTTATTTACACTAACATGATTCGTGGAAACTTGAAACTTCCTTAATTTGGCCATAAAATGCTGAAGTGTCTCCCTTTCTAGATAGCTTCTCAGTTTCTTAAGCCCATCATTCATTATCCTGCTAGATTAATCTCCTTAAAATACTGCCTTCATCTAAAAAGAACTTACAATGGTTCTTTTGTCTCCTACATCTAAGTCAAATTTGGCTTCTTTGAGGCCCTCAACAATATACCTGCCTTAACTCTCTGTTCTTCACATGAACCCTGTTTAAGTTAATCTTATGATCACTTGCTGGCCATATTCCCTCCTCCTTTTGCCCAGCTTCCTGTGTGTTATTTCAGCACGTGAGAGCATGGTAAAAATCATACTTCCCATCTCATCCACAAATCCTTTCAGATTTTCCTATTTCACATTAATCTCTATGTCTCCACTTTCTATGGCACACTTTTATTATGAAAGCTTTGATATATTCCACTTTTGAACCCCTTTGAGGTTCCTTCCTACTCCTCATCACTTTGGCCTCCCACTGGCATGTTAGCAAGGCATGTGGAGCATGCCAAGTACTCAGTGTGCTCCCTTTGTGATGATTAAGGGAAGAGGAGCTCTTATGAAACAATGGCACTCAAGAAAACAATGAAAACTCCAGGATTTGCTAAATGACTTCATTTCAATGTTAACATGAAATATAAAAATCCACTTTTTCATAGATAGAGAACAGACTGGCAGCTGTCAGAGGGGAGGCTGGTTGCAGGGCTAGATGTAAAAGGTAAATGGATTAAGAAAAATAAAACACTGATAGTCACAGACAACAGTATGGTGATTACCAGAAGGAAAAGGGGATGGGGAAAGGTAGGAGAGGGTAAAAAGGGAATAAATGGTGATGGAAAGAGACTTAACTTGGGGTGTTAAACATATAACACAAAATACAGCCCAGTCAGTGTGGCTCAGTGGTTGAGCATTGACACACGAACCAAGAGATCACCATTTTGATTCCCAGTCAGAACACATCCCTAGGTTGAAATGTTGATCTCCAGTAGGGGGTGTGCAGGAGGCAGCCCATCAATGTTTCTTTCTCATTGATATTTCTTTCTATATCCCTCTCCCTTCCTCTCTCTAAAAAGCAATTAAAATACAAAAACACATGATGTATTATAGAATTATACTCCTGAAAGCTATGTAATTTTATTAACCAGTGTCATCCTTTTACTGATTGGGGTTACTGACTAGACCTCCATACTTTTTATTGGTACAGAAAATATTTTAATGTCAAATAAATATACATTCCAAATGAGGAGCAGGCTAGTTGAGAGAGATTAACAGAGAGGGGGAGAGAGAGAGAGAGAGCAATGATCCTGCTGCTTAAGTCCCTGGGAGGTCAGAGTAAAAGGGGACCTTGGAGACAGGTTCAAGGGGTTAGCTGGGAGGAGCTTCAGCTGCCCATTTCTCCCCTGGTTGCAAGTTTCTTGGGGGATAATTGCCTGTAGGGGAAGGGAAGGGGATAGGATATGGGTGTGCTCCTTGGAAGCAGAGTGTGCATGCACAAGAGAGAGAAAGCATGGCCTCTAACTATTGGGTTTAAATGAGGAATTTTCTGGGTGGAGACTTTCATTTGCATTCAGGGATGATTGACAGAAACTATGTTACTTCTGGGCATGCCCTTACCCAAAATGCATAAAGAAAAAACTATGGGGGATGGGGTCAAAACCAAAATGCAAATTTTATTAGAATTAGCCCAGGACCTTGTAAGGTATCATTGAGGTCATGTTATTTTCCTCTGAGCTTGCACCAAGAACCAGCTAGCTCTGAACCTGCCTGCTGGTGGTCTGCTGGCTGCTGGGCTGCCCATAGAGAAGCGGTCTGAAGGCAATGTTGGTCCCACCACTGTTCAGCCCAGGGCAGGCTCCGCTCCAGCTGCTCATGTCTTACTTCCTACTTAACAACCTTAATAAATTCTACCTAAATAATAATAATAATAATAATAATAATAATAATAATAATAAATAATAATATAAAATATAAAGAAATACACTATTAAAACAGGAAGATGAGTGCTGTTTTTACTGAATCCTGAGACTTTTGTTTTAAAGTTCACAAAGGAGCATTAAAATTTATCAGCAAAGAATTACTTAAGATCTTGAAAATTCAAATTTGTGTACCATAATAGTACCATTTTTTACATTCTAAAGTTTATTTGATGGACCTCTAATTCCTGCCCATATTTCTTGACAATGTGATCTATTTTCCCTTATTATGAATGATCCTATATAATAAAAGTGTAGTATGCAGATTGTTCCCTCCACCTGGAGTTAGTGCAGGAGTTCAACCAGGGGCCAGGGCCAATCAGAGGAAGGGAGGGAGGCCCCGGCAGGCAGCCAGCAGCTGCTAGGGACCCTACCAGTGCAGAATTTCATGCACTGGGCCTCGAGTTTATTATAAGTTGTCAATAAATATGCATTTTACAAGTAAAATTCCATTTCATCTGAACAATTGGGTTTATGAGATATTGTGAAAACATGTTTGAGTTGAGCTTTATGTAGCTGCTAATGAAAAATAGCAGCCTCATCTTAACATATCTATTCAGAATCTACTCTCCCATGAGATAAATGTAGTGACTCCGCATGTGGAAGCCATTCACAGACTGCAGGTTTTTGAGCTAGTTCAGCATAAACACCTCTGGAAATTAACAAAACAATTTTTTGACGACTGGTGTTTGAGAAAATGGGACCATCACTGAGGCTACACTTTTTAGCTCTTTACATACCTATGTTTTGACTCTCTTTTAAAGATCAATTTAAATGAACACTAGGGATTTTATATGCAAATGACTAATTAATTTGAATTCAGCCTTATACCCTAGCTAGGCACATAACATATTTTTACATTCATTTATTTACTCATTCATTCATTCAACATCTATTTGAATATATACATATATTTGGAAAATGAAATGGATGAAGCTTCTGCCTTATGGTGCTTTTATTCAGAGCTATCAGTTTACATCAGTCACTATGACTTTGTAATTAAATCACAATCTACTTAAAGCACAAATCTCAAGCCAAACTGTATAGGTTGACAGTCCCAGCTGTGAGTAAATTACTGAAATTATTTGTGTCTCAGTTTTCTCAACTAAAAAGTGGGGATTATAACAGTATTTTTGTCAAAACATTTTTTGGAGGTTAAATAGATTAATATTATTAAAGTATTAAGAAAAGTTCCATCACATGGTATATAGTAAATAAATGTTCACTGCAGTAATAGTTAAAATATTATAAGATTGTTATAAGCAATGTGCATTCATTATAAAAGTAAGTTGCTTACTGTTGATGAAAAATTAAGTATAATCTACATCAAAATATAAGAAAATGTGAGAAGAAATGAGACTTTGGGTTAGGCTGTATAAAAAGAAAGCAATAGGCAAATATAGAAGAATGTAATTTTACCTAGCAATTATTTTTTAAAATATATGTTTTAGCTTCCTGGCCTACACCTTCTCCAAGGACTTCCATTTGCATATGCATGTTTTACCCATAAAATAGCATTCATCTATACCCGTGGTCGGCAAACTGCGGCTCGCGAGCCACGTGTGGCTCTTGGGCCCCTTGAATGTGGCTCTTCCACAAAATACCACGGCCTGGGCGAGTCTATTTTGAAGAAGTGGCGTTAGAAGAAGTTTAAGTTTAAAAAAATTTGGCTCTCAAAAGAAATTTCAATCGTTGTACTGTTGATATTTGGCTCTGTTGACTAATGAGTTTGCCGACCACTGATCTATACCAATTACGAGCATAATAAACTATACATTTCTCTTTTCTAAAAACAATTTGAAATAAAAATAGTTGCTACACATTTTAGCTTTTTATATATCTATGTTTTGATTCTCTTTTAAAGATCAAGTTAAATGAACACTAGGGATTTTATATGTACTTGACTAATTAATTGGAACAGTTACCAATTTCAATGCATTTATTAAGAAAATTTTATGAGAATAATAAATCCTAGTTCATCAAGGGAAATTAAAACTTCTGGAAGTTGGTGTAAAGTAATAATCACTGCATGCTACAACTTGAGGATGGCAGTTCATAGGAGGACACATCCCCTTATTACATTCAATGATTCAGAGTCAACATTAATTTGCTCAGTACTCTTCTACCATTTTTTGTTCTCTGCCATCTCCAAAAATGTCCCGCACAATATTATCACCTTTCTTTTAACTTTCTGCCAGTGTTGAATTTGTGTGAGTTTGGGGAATAATAGAATTTCATGGGAAAATGTCATTTATTAATTTCCTTAATTCCTCTTAAGTCCACCTGAAATACAGCCATGACATTCAGACAGACTCCAACACTGCATAAGGCAGAGAGTATCAATTTCCACAAATGAATGTACCTGCTAAGTTTCACATTTAAGATGATTGACAAAATGTGTTTATAAAACTTTACAGAACATGGAAAAAAGGGACATGGAAAAGGAAGAAAAAACTATATCCATTAGCGGGGGAAAAGAACACAACCACAAAAAAAGAGAGAAAAAAGAAAAACTTCAGTTTTAGAAGAGAACTGGCATCCTATTGAGAACTGGTCCTGTGGTGATAGCCTTTAAAATGACCCCCAGAGATCCTTGCCTCTGAATATTCATACCTGTTTTTGTAACCCTCTCATTTGAGTGTGGTTTGGACCTAGGAACTCATTTCTAAAGAACACACTATGGCTAAAGTAATGGGCTGTAACTTCCAAGATTAGGTTACAAAAGACTGGCTTTTGTCTTGCTCACCCTCTCTGGCTCTCTCTCACTCCTGCTGAAGGAAACCAGCTGCTAGGTGTGAGCTGCCCAGTGGAGAACTGAAAGCTCTGGACAACAGCCATGGAGGACCTGAAACATGCCAAGAGCTTGGACGTGAACCTCAGCTGAGCCTTGAGGTGGTTGTATAGCCCCAGTCTACATCATGGTTGCAATGATCGCAGCTTTGCAAGAGCCTCTGAGTCACATATCCCAGCTAAGACTTGCCTAGATTGCTGACTCACAAAAATTATGAGATAATAAATATTTGTTATTTCAAATGGACTATCATTTACTCTATTTATCCACACTTACCTATGCCAGCACACATCCGTGCATTTTCTGTTAGAATAGTAACCTTCCGGAGGACAGGCAAAGCAATGCCTAAGCTTTGTACATTATTTCAGAGAATAAATGCATATCAATTATTTAATGTGTTCTCTTGATGAGCATAATAGGATTTTCTATCAAAATTAACTACTGATTGAAACTTCAATTACCTAAATAATTGCTTCAAATCCCTGGTTCACTTTAGCTCTGGATTATTAGTTATGAAAAATTATTTATCATGCTTCAGGTCTCTTTTATTTCTTACTTAAAAAACAAAACAAAAAAAAAAAACACAAACTCACAACCTAACTTGAGAAATGGAAAGTTGATACCAAATCACCTGTGATCTGTCAGAGAAAAACATCTCCCTTTCAAATCACAAGAACCAGAAGCATGAAATATCCTTCTACATGCTTTCACTTAGTTAATTCCACAAACTGTGATTAGTTTGAATATATGTAATATTAATAGCTTGCTTTCTGCATGAGCAGATTCAAACTAAAATTCTCTTGTCTATTTGCTCTTCATTTTTAAAATGCTTGTTTAAAAGATATAATATCAAGGACTTTCCTTGGTTAAAAAAAGATAACCAAATGTAATCTATGACAATATATCTGTTCAATCTGGGTTATAATGATTGACATGTGCAGGAATTTTTAATGGATATACAAATGTGAAGGACATGAAAGCACTCATTGAATACTATATATTCTGAAAATATAATGTGTGACTATGCAAATTATATATCAATATAGTAAATTCCTCTATTAATGAGATAAAAAACAATAGGCCAAAAATATCCTGATCAAACACAAAAATATTTATAACTATGTACAGTATAGTTATCATTCTCTTTTTTAAGTCCATACACTTTGAATACCGATAATGTGTCAAAAACCACTATTGTAACTGAGAAATGTATTTGATATACATGGCATTAAAACAAAAGCAAAGAGCATATAACTTGTAAAATATGACAGCATAAAAATGATATGCTGAAATATTTTAGAAATATATCTATTCTACAGGCTTCTGCCCAGAAATCATATATTAAAGAAGTTATAATCAGCAATTAATATTATTATTTAAATTATGTGATATATGAGTTATTATTTTTAGGATCAAATTTTTTAAAATATATATTTTATTGATTTCAGAGAGGAAGGGAGAGGGAGAGAGAGATAGAAACATCAATGATGTGAGAGAATCATTGATTGGCTGCCTCTTGCATGCCCCCTACTGGGATCGAGCCCACAACCCAGGCATGTGTCCTTGGCCAGAATCGAACCTGGGACCTTTCAGTCAGCAGGCTGACACTCTATCCATTGAGCCAAACCAGCTAGGGCTATGATCAAAATATTAAACATCAACATGTATTGATATGTTTTTTATATTTTATGTTATTAAATCTAAATATCAATTGTTACTTGCATCCTTATTTTACGTATATATAAGAGAAAAATACTATCAATTAAACTCTGACACACCATGGATTTTAAGATGCTTCACAAATTCAGATATTTCAAATGAGAAAAAAATGTGCATGTGATTTCAATGAAATATGATAATTACTTTACATGTCTATACAAAATACTGCAAAAAAGCCTCAATGTCTGCAGAGATTTGACAAAAGAATATGTTTATTCTTTTAAAAAATCCACTAAAATCACATTTTCAACTACCTTTTTAAACACAAAATTATCTATTTATGCACATGTAAAAATCTACATTGATTTTTAATGAACATCAATTATACTTCAATTTTTTATATTACTTATGAAAGAAAATAATTTAGACTCATTTTCAAAACTGCCAATTGCAATTTACATTGGCTCTTTCAGGCAAGATAGAGTTCGGAAATTAGCAAGCCGAACATTTAGTGAATGACAAACAAAATTACAAATATGTAATATAATCCAATATTTTTCTACAAATAATAAATTTAATATAGTTTTAGTAAAGAGGTTCCTACAAAATTATGAAGGGACATTTCTTTTTTGTACTCCAGTTACATTATTGTCAAGACTACCAAGAAAAACACAGAAATGTTTGGAAAATCATTAATATTAAATTGTATTAAAATTTCAATGAAGGAAAGTGTCTCAAACTACTGGGAAATCTTTAAAATAATAACAGTCAAGCTATTACTTTGGAGACCTACAAAAAGTAGACATGCCAGAATATTTTTTCGCAGCTTCTTACACCATGCAATATCAGTGTGGTGACCTAGAAAGCTACCTGTTTTAACAAGAAAAGCTGACTCTGAGCTCTCGCTGTGTGACCTATAGTCATCAACTTCCTTAATTGTGAGATGTACATTCCATACATACTTGTTTTGGGAGGGATTAAATAATAAGTGTAAAAACTCTAATTCAGGGCCTTAAGTTTAACTGCTGTTCATTGTAAAAGGAACTTGCATTATTTCAAAAGAACACACAGAGAACCTCATTCAGTGATCAATCGCTAAATATTAGTACAATAGCAATTAAATTTTTCAAAGTATATGAAAGCAAAGAAAGCTCACCTTCCTTAGCTATACTCTTACAGAAATTATCTGTCTCTGAGTTCACAGTATGAACACACAACTAAACAGAACTACATACATGTAATTTATCAGTTAGCCTATTCAGTGTCCCTTAGGGGCCATTTGGTAATGCCCAGACATTTTTGCTCATCAAAACTAGGGAGGGCCTACTGCTGGCAGCTATTGTGTATAGGCCAGAGATGCTACTAAACATCCTGAGATGTACAAGAGTATCTTCAAAACAAGGAATATGCAGTTCCTCAACTGTGCTATGGTTGAGATATATTGCCTCGGTGTTTCTATAGGCAGTCATTATACCATGTAAGTAACTTAATTATAATGAATATGATGAAAGAAATATGCCTGCTACAGGTTTTTCTTTTTATTAGGAAAAAATAAGATTTTTTAAAAGTGGTTTGCTAGTGTCATTATGTTATCTGCTCATTAGTTGTGGGGTTTTACAATTGGATCCTAGTTTCTATTTTTAAAATCAAGTTTGTAACCAGCAACACTATTTCACTACTGTGCTGGGAGGCCATTTGCTATAGGCTCTTTCCTAGTTGCTTAAGACTTGATAATTTCCGTGGAATCTGTCTAATTTCCTACCCTGAAAGTAAAGAGGAAAAAAATAACATGCATAATGAACTTAAGCAACTATTATAAGTTAGAAACTGTCATATACTTTGTTTTTGTTTAAAATATAAAATTTTAATCTTGCATATTGCCAGCAATTACGTCCCTGCAAGCATATCCAAATGCCTGTGTCATTGCAAATTCCATGCTGAGGTGCCGCCTTGCTGTTGCAGGACCTACCACTACCAGGCCTCTCCTGAATGCTACATAAGTCGAGCTAAATAGCCACAGTACCTTCCTTCTAAAAGCTCCAGCATGTCTTTTGTGGTTGAAAAATAATCAATTACTTACTCAATTCAATTCAACAAATATTTATTAAGCATTTATTCATTCTTATATTTTCCCCCCTTGTGGGTTGCTATCCTTGAGAGCAGTTGAGAAGCAAATGACTTCCATTTATTAGACTTTATTTTTAAGATGCTTAAGTGCAGTTCACAACTCTTCAATTGTTCTTACTAAATCCCCAATGGCTCCACTGTAGAAGAAATTCATATGCCATCATACAGAAACAAGAGTAATGTGTTCCTTTTTCATATGTCAAGAAAATATCACTGTTATAGCTGGGGAAGGGATGTGCAGAGTATGCATGGAGTGTCTAGACATGTTATACATTACTATTATAAAGAAGCTTACTTATATACACATGTTAAGATAAACACTGTAAATTTACCTTTCAAAATGCTACATATAATTGTTTATATTGCAGATTATATGCAAAAGCATATTTTGTTTATTACATGTAATTGTTTTTTGTTTATTTCAAAGTTTAAACAATATAAAAACCTATTATATTTTGGGAAACATAGGCTACTATTTCTAATAAGTACCACCACATTTTTTTCATTTTCTCCTGATAAATAGAAAGAGTAGTTCGATGCCAATCTTAAAATAAATATTCTTTATTTGGATCAATATAAAAATGATTGTTTCCAAGAACATTAGTCATAATACTGCTGGGAACTGTCTCCAGATTCATCCCAGCCAAAAAAAGATAGAGCATCTTCTCTTGAGAACCTTTGTGGGTTCTATTTTCCCCAACGTGGGACGCAAACCAGTACTCCAATACATTCTCCCAGGAAAGTAAAAAAGAATACCCTATCCGTCATCTGTCTTAGAGCCAGAGTTATGTTTCTCTTATAGGAGGATTAATGCTTCAGCACTTTGTAAGGCTGTTTCAAAGTCAAAATGCCAAGGCTGTCAGAAAGTACTACTGAGGATATCAAAAAAGGCGCTTGTTTCCCCTTAGTTAAGCACAGCCTAACTGGACCTTTTGGACAGCTCAAAGTTCTGAACAGAGCTCAGCCTCCTGGTAGAAAAGGGCTGAGATCTAGGATATATATCTTGACCAATTCAATCTTTGTTCATTTTAATACCACCCATAGAGGCTAATAATATAATTTGTACACAGTAGAATTGTATCAAATACTATACAGAGTATTAGACATAATAAGTGAAATGAAATGGAATACATTGGTATATTATCATTACAAAAAGAAAAAAAACAACAAAGAAATAAAATATCAATCATTTCTCAGACCTAAAAGGTAATCAGTAGCGGCAGGAATACTGACCTTAGGACAACAGTCATTTTCTGCATTATCCAATTTACCAAAATACATGACTACACCTGCATTTCTACTGACTTCTTAACTATTAGGAAACATGTTTACAAATCTATTGAAACTCTTAAAAAAAAGGTCACATAATCTCTCAATCAAAAATCCAAGTATCAGAATGCTCCTGATCTTCTTCAATCTCAAAAATCCAAGTATCTTTCTCATTTCTCATACCTTTGTCAGTCTGCTTGCTATGTTTGCTTCTCACAGATACATATTAAACCACTTTCATTTCTTGGCTTCTGTGACATCTTACTTTCTCAAGTCACGCCTTCACTCTCATCAACCACTTGTGGTTTTATTCAGACCCTGTCATTTAAACATCAAAATAACTAGTTATTTTTAATTTTTATTCTCATACCTTTTCTAGCTAACACAGTATTTTAATTTATCTATTACTTTATGTAAAAAAAAGGCACAGCCTTTATTGTTTCTAAAAGTCAAATCCCACTAAGTAAATGTTTATTAAATTAATTTTACTGAGTGCATCATTCTCTTGTATTTTCTCTGTCACAATCATAATACCCTCATTCCTTACTGGAACTGTGTTCTGCGAATGAGGTCTCACATTATAAACTCTGCAATCTTCAGGGTTTAGCTAGAACTAATATCTAATAGGTAAATATTTCTCATTTCAACTGTACAGCTCAACTTATATGAAATAGTGAGATTTATGAACATACACAAAATAGCTATTAATTCAAAGAGCTGTCTCAGCAAAAAGCTTTCTGGAGGCTCTGGTTGGATTGCGCTAATCCTCAACAGGTTAGGAAGTGTCCCAGGCATGGAGATCACTGGGCAGCTGGCTTCTCCAACACACAGCTATTTATATATTGAAAGGTAACATATTGCTTGCTTTTTTATTTTTGTGAACTCTTTAAATAAATTTGGAGAAGATATTATCCTATCATGCTTTCTCATGGGATAGTATTTCAGGACTGCAATTACAGATACGAGCAACAAAATATTTTGCACAAACAGGCTCTATTTTTGTTGGTATTGATAGTCATGTGCAGCATTCATTTATACAAGTGAATTTTTCATGGAAAATAAAAGTATATCCATGGTTCAGTAAATGAATCTCAGATGCATAACCACATTTGACAGGTTTTAGCCTCTAATGCCTTAATCCTTCCCCAGTATCACTGGTGCTTTTTCTGAGAGGCTAAGTATTAATTGAGAGTATCATTTTTCTTTACATCATCTGGAAAGGAGGATTCAGAGTGCATCTTGTATAAACTGCAAATATACATAGCATGCATTTTAAAGCCATTTCAATGTAACACTTACATAATTGAACTGTATTCACTATTTTTTACTAAGGGGAATGAATGATAAAGTCTAAAAATTAGTCACTAAAATTAAAATAATACAACTTGGCTTCTAAATAGCAACATAATGCTTGTAAAAGTTATCAGGGAAAGAAAATTCCACATCCCAGATTTCAAATAAAGACTTTATTGGAAAAAATATATACAGAATTATAATTTTAACTAGTTAACCATAAAAATTGCTATTTTTAAAATTCTTACTTTGAAATAATTTTAGATTAACAAGAGAGATGCAAATTCAGTAGAGGGGGTCCCATATACCCTTTCACCATTTTCCCTAATGTTAGCATGTTACATTTGTAGTACACAAATCAAATATAAATTTTATATTCTTAGGCCCAAACTGATACATTACACATAGTTTCACATTTCCTTAGTCTCTTCCATATGATTCCATGTAATTGGTACTTTTGAAAAGTAGAAAAGTAGTGGTCAGCTATTTCACAGAATGTCCCTTGATTTTAGATTGCCTGATGTTTTCTCACAATAGATGAGGCTCTGGATTTTAGAGAAGAATTCTACAAAGATGTAATGTCTTTCCCATCATATTATATTACTAGAGGTCCGTTGTACGAAGATTTGTGCAATAGGCCTTCCTTCCCTGGCTGCTGACACTGGTTTTTCTCTGGGACCCGGGACCCAGTCCTTCGCTCTGGCTGGAGCCTTCAGTGTTCTCCACTCTGGCCGGAGCGCCACTCCTGTAGCTCCCTCCACCCCCCGCCTTCCCCCTCATAGCAGGCGTCCAGCCCCACCCGGCCACTCCATGCCTGTGTATGCAAATTAACCCGCCATTTTGGTTGGGTTAATTTGCATGCTCACTCCTGATTGGCTGGTGGTCATTGCAGAGGTATGGTCAATTTGGGTATTTCTCTTTTATTAGTGTAGATAGACCTGGTGCACAAATTCATGCATGGGTGACCACACCCAGATAGGGGCTGATCGGGCTGGGCCAGCCTGGGGGAGGGGACATGGGAGATTGGCGGGCTGGCCAGGCCCTTGATTAGGGTGGGGGCCAATTGGGAGTGGGGTTGGTGGGGGGAAGGGGCTGCAGTTGGTTGGCTGGCCGGCCCCACCCCCTGGTTGAACTCCCCGTTGGTCAAACTCCTGCTCAAGGATATAATTTGCATATTAGCCTTTTATTATATAGGATGGGTACACATATCAATGTGACATTACTGTTTATTTAGATGTCTTGGTTAAGGTGGTATCAGTCGAGTTTCTCCAGTGTAAGGTTATTATTCTTTTTTCTTTCCAGACTCCATTAGAAGTGGGTCACTAAACCCAGCCCTCACTCAAGAGGAGGAAAATTAAGCTCCTCTTCTTGGAGGCAGAAGTGTGAAAGAATTTTGGAAGTATGTGAAGCACCACAGTCATTAATAAATATTTTGGGGAAGAAACTTGAGGCTATACATATAACCGGTTTTTCCTTATAGATTTGCCATGATTTAACATTAAATTTACCATTTTGTTCCTAAAAATATTGACTTATATATGATATGTATTATGATGTATTATTTAATATACATACTTTATTATAAATAGTGATATATTAAATATATCTAAAGAAAATATATATTACTTTAATTCTTTTATCAGCTATTTGATTTATATCATCATATCCCCATATTTCCTAAAGAATTCTTATGTGGTGAATTGAGAGCAATGTTCTATATATAGAATAAATTAAATATTGTTAAGGAAATCAATAGAAAAAATTGTTTATAGAATTTTTGATATTTCTATCAAAGTTTAAGAAAATAGTGATAAAATAAATGCAAATTTGCCCATCAAGGAACTTTAACCATCCTTCACTAAATTTACACTAAATATTCCCTTATGAATAAAAAGGTTTTCCTTAAGATTTTTGAAAGAGTGATTGATAACTTTACATTGAATTTTCAACTCCTCAAAAAGTTTCATTAATTCTTCAAAGTCACTGGCTCTTATATAACTCTATTGTCTAGCAATTATTACCTTGTTTAATTTTTATCTCAATGGAAGATAAGCTCCAGAAGACCATGGATCCTCTTTATCTTTTTCATCTCACCCCATAGTTGTCTTTCAATATATATTATTGATTAATTGAATGAATTAAAGAACCATAAAATGGGTATCTTGGAAGATTTTTTAAATAAAACCTCCAGTTGCATTTTCATCTTATAAAAATCAACCTCTCTTTCCTCTGACAGCTGTCAGACTGTTATCTGTATCTATGAATCTGTTTCTATTTTGTTTGTTCATTTATATTGTTCATTAGATTCCACATATAAGTGAAATCATATTATATGTGTCTTTCTCTGACTGGCTTATTTCATTTAGCATAATACTTTCCAGGTCCATCCATGCTGTCACAAAAGGTAAGATTTCCTTCATTTTTATGAGCAAATTATATTCCATTGTGTAAATGTACCACAGCTTTTTTTATCCACTCATTTACTGATGGGCACTTGGACTTCTTCCAAATCTTGGCTCTTGTAAATAAAGCTGCAATGAACATAATGGTACATATGTTCTTCTGAATTAGTGTTTCAGGTTCCTTTAAATATATTCTCAGAAATGTAATTGCTGAGTCATAGGCAATTATATTTTTAATATTTAGTGGTTGCTTTGGGGGGCTGGGTGAAAAAGCTAAAGGAATTTAGCAGTATAAATTGGTAGTTGCAGAAGAGCCATAGAAATGTGGTCAGCAGTGTGTGGAATACAGTCAA
This sequence comes from Plecotus auritus, assembly GCF_963455305.1. NCBI lineage: Eukaryota > Metazoa > Chordata > Mammalia > Chiroptera > Vespertilionidae > Plecotus > Plecotus auritus. The sequence goes on along the minus strand of NC_137771.1, from coordinate 135,274,698 downwards.
TAATGCTGAGGTAACTGGGTGCAGGGCCAAGTGAGTTCTTGGGGCAGCAGGCACCACTTGGTAGAGTGTATGGTCTTCTGTCCATTTTGTTGTGTATGGAATGGTATTGAATGTAAAATGTGGTTGAAAAATGAAATAAAATATCTTAAAAATCAACCTATATGACTTTTAAAGTGGATATGGCATGCTCATTTGTTTGCATATGCTACTTTGCCCTCATAAAACTGTCATCAGATTATTTCTTATATTATCAATCAGTGTTTCTATTCAGAATTACTACATTCACTTAAACCCTTCAAGTGAATTTTTGGAAATTCATTGTTCAGTTACTGTTATTATTTTATGTACAACTTTCTCAGAGATGAAATATGAACTCTCCATTTTTCCTCTACTTAGTTCCATGAAAATTTTCCATCACATTTTCATTTAGGGGCTAATCTCTTATACCCTGGAAGTAATAGTATCACAAATTCCCCCAGTGTTTGTTTCTATCTCAGCTAAAACTTTCTTTGGAATTACATTTCAAATATTAGATGATAAATAAAAGTTTGAATTACATAACAAATAGCACTATATACTTAAAGTCTAAATTGTATTCTCATTATTTATTTTTCAACCAAAAATTTATATGTATCTACTCCAAAATTTTGATACAGGTATTGCCCAGTGTTGACCTCCTGAAATATTACAGCTTGAGATATTCTTTCTAATAGTGTATTAGAAATCCTGTTGAACTTTGTGAACTATAAATGGCAATAGTAAAAACTAAACATGTGAATTAAGGGGAAAATGACATCGAAGTGTTTAGAAGTTGAAAACTGAGAAAAGAGTAAGGTGGGCTCTTTTGCCTTCTTTTTTCAGCCTGAAGAAATTTTCCAATTCCACACTTCTTCCAGATATCAAAAGTAATCTTGCCAATGAGGCACTTAACCCTATAGAAGCTACTATTTTTGTACTTTTTTATTAACTTATTTGTTTGTCTGCCCAGCTGCATAATGTGTGAGAGAAAAAAGATATTGTTTTATTATGTATTGTAATATAATATTTAAAATGCATGCATGATACATTTCTACGTTTCAATGACCATGATATATACATATCTGCACCCCCAGTGCTTATGGCATTGTTTTGCATATAGGAGGTGCTCAACATATTTTGCAGGACTGTAAATGCAAATAAAGCACTAAGGTATTCTTTCAAATTATTGAAGCTGAATTTGTACATCCTTTTAAATGAAAAAGTTAATCTCACATAACACTAAGATGTCTGATTTAGAATTATATATTCAAAACAGAAACCAAGTTTAGTTGTGGTTTTCAGGTTTTATTACATATGTTTGACCATTTGGTGTCAATTTCTAAGCATATGTGGAAGGAATCTATCCAAAACTATCTTCTAAAAGACTCCAGTATATGGAGTTGAAATAGATAGAAACACCTTCTAACTATATCCTTCTACACGTAATCGATTAAGAAAAAATACTATCCTAATGACATGACCCTATAAACTATATATTGGGAAAACTTAGAGAAATTATATGCAAATTATATTTTATTTGCACTGACATTGCATTCATGTTTAAAAAGCAATCTATTTTTATATCACAAATGTAAGAAGAAAAAACAGAAAAGCATCAAACAAAAACCCGTTCATACAGCCAGTTTGTTATAAAAGTCATTTACTAAATATTATACTCATTATAGGAAGCCATGTTCTTACACACACATATCTTTCCTTTAATTTTACTAAAATCACACAAGTTTAAATATGTATATTCTCCATTCACTGACTAGAAGCAACATCTAGAAAGGAAAAGATGCTGAGGTAGATCATTTCATTTACTGCAGTTTATAGGGTCACTGAAAGGCGATCCAAAAAGCTTGAGAAAATAACTAAAATAGAACAAAAGTAGTATCCACACATTTTTATAACATATGGAGAAGAGAAGACATCAGACACTTTCATAACTAGGTATTACATCACTGCATTTTAAAAGAGCTCACTTACAAATTTAGTAACAACTGAACTATTAGGAAAAGTCGGATTATATGATTTAATTTTTTAGTCATGGAAATTTATAGTGTACATATTTTAATTGATTTGTGTAAAAATTAGTATTTTGTATTCAAAAGTATAACTTAATGTTTTTAAAGTACTCAAGTGTAGCATTCCAAATAAAAATAGTAAAATATGTGCTATGTTCCTTTTGTAGAAGTTATCACAGTATCGCAGCATTTATTATTCACAAAGAAACATTCAGAGCTGAATTAGATACCTGAGTTTTAAGTAGACTAATGGGTTTTTAGTTTTTTTGTAAATAAATAATGCTTAAAGATATACAAATGGGATCCATTTAAATATTCAAAAATAAGGGTAATTTTTTATTTTATTTAATCTTAATATTTTTTTGGTGACTTAAATAACAAACATTTGTTTCTCACAGCTCTGGAGCCTGGTAGATGCAAGATCAAGGAGCTGGCAGATCTGGTGTGAGGGCTTGCTTCCTGGATTGCAGATGGCTAAAATTTGTAAATTCATTTGTTTTCATAATGTTCTAATGAAAAAAAGATCGATATTACATTAAAACTCTGGATTTAAACATAAGCAAAATAACCTTTTCTACAAATTTCTGCAGGCTTTTATTAAAAACCTCCAGAATTAAGAAATTATGTGATACATGGGTCTCTACTGTTAGAATTTTTAAATTTCTCTAATTTCTTATTTTTAAAAATGTATAGCATAATGTATTACTGATTAATAGGTAAAATGTTTCTAAAAAGATATAGTAAAGAACATAATTCAGCAAATAATTTATTAATAACTTATTATAATAATCTAAAGGTATTATTCCAAACAATATTTTATATATAAATGTTTAAATTTTCTAGTAATTAATTAATCACACATATAATATCTAACAATTTTGAAAGTTCAAGAAAAGTGAAAAATGTTCTTCAGGTTATATTTGGTTGGACTCCCTAAGCCAGTGGTCGGCAAACTGCAGCTTACGAGCCACATGTGGCTCGTGAGCCGCGGTTTGCCGTTCTGTTGACTAATGAGTTTGCCGACCACTGCCCTAAGCCATTGAAATATACATTACACGAAGTGCTACATTTATTGCTCAACAACATATATAGAGGAAAAAATACTGTCCTCTATGTTTATATATTATGTCTCCGAGTGTCAAAAAAAAAACAAAACTTGTTATCATTACCATATTTTAGCAAACTAAATACATGATATAACATTATGGACTTATCTGAACATTAATTAGTATTGTCAAATTATTTCAATGTCTAATATTAAAAGTCTAATCAAGAGCACATAATGAAAAATTAGCTTGAAAGAAAGGACCCCTAACCCCTACACCACGAGGGGCTAATGAGGTCTTTCTTTCTCCCCCAGTGGTTTTAGAGTATCACTTGGTACATGGAACAACTGAAAAAAGGAAAATGATTGTATTTTATATAGAAGTGAGTCGCAATAGATGAATAAATGTTCCTTTATTTTAAAAACTCAAGCAGCTCCTATTTCTCAGGACCTGTTAGATCTAAGCATGAGAGACAAACTACTGCCATGAGTAGATGAGGAACACATATTGTCTTGTGCACACAGGTCCTCCTTCAGCCAAAGTTCAATTTGTCCCAGATTTATGGCTGTAGAGTCTGATTAATGGGCCATACGCCTTTTGTTTTAGAAACATAGTTATCATACATTTTTAACATCAAAGATAGCTGTTGCCCTAACCCAGTGGTCGGCAAACTCATTAGTCAACAGAGCCAAATATCAACAGTACAACGATTAAAATTTCTTTTGAAAGCCAAATTTTTTAAAACTTAAACTTCTTCTAATGCCACTTCTTCAAAATAGACTCACCCAGGCTGTGGTATTCTGTGGAAGAGCCACACTCAAGGGGCCAAAGAGCCACATGTGGCTCGCGAGCCACAGTTTGCCGACCACGGCCCTAACCGGTTTGGCTCAGTGTATAGAATGTCGGCCTGTGGACTGAAGGGTTCCAGGAGTGATTCCAGTCTAGGGCATGTACCTTGGTTGCAGGCACATCCCCAGTAGGGGGTGTGCAGGAGGCAGCTGATCAATGTTTCTCTCCCATCGATGTTTCTAACCCTCTATTCCTCTCACTTCCTTTCTGTAAAAAATAAATAAAATATATTTTTAAAAAAGATAGCTAAGTTTTGCTCTCTATTCGAGGTAGCATCTCATTACTTCATATTCATTGGGTTTCAGAAAGTCATATCTTGCCAACTATACTCTTATATGCGTATCTAAAGAAGAAAATAATTTTTCTAGTTTTATCTTTTGTGATAGTTTCATCAAACAGCTATCAGAAGCCTTCAAAGCATTAGTCAGGGACAGGGTGATTAGTTTCTCTCTTTATGATGGTTAATTAATATAAAAAGAATGGAAAAATCCTTAATCCCATTACACTTGATCCATCATTTAGCAATGCTTTTTGACTCTTCAAGGCAAAATCTGCATGTGAATTTCCCCAAAGCAATCAAGTCATCAGTTTCAGAAAATTGTAAAAGCCCACAGCAAACTGCACATCACTGATAGAAAAAAAGTGAGGTTTCTGACATTCATCTAAGAGTATCTCATTGAATAAAACTGTCTCAAAGATATCCCTTTAAAATTCTTCCTAATAGAATTGACCTAATTTTGCTTTAGCATATATAATTCAAGAATAAAAGCAATACCTGCATAACAAAAAATATATAAAAATAACTAGATATAAATCTACAGATAGTCATTATGAATTGGCAAGGGGTTGTGGCTCGTAGAAATACATGTACTGTTGCAAACTGACCAAGAAGCCTATTACACCACAAGATTGTGTATTGGCCTGACCCACAGTTTCAAATGTTATCGATTTGTTTTCTTTCCTATTTCCATTCTCTAATGTTGCAGTGTCTTTATAATATCCATCCTAAGGTGGTGAAGTGCTATCTCCTTATGGTTTTAGTTTGGATTTACCTAATTCCTGGTGATGCTGAACATCTTTTCATGTGCTTACAGGCCATTTGTATATTTTCTTTAGACACATGTCTATTCAACTCCTTTGCCAATTTGTTAATCGAGTTTTTTGCTTGTTTGTTTTGATGTTCTTGTTCTTCTTGAGTTGTAACAATAATCTCTTGAGAACAGAATCACAAAGCAAACTAACATAGGGCCTAACTAATGTACTATTGTCTCTGCTTTCTGATACTGACACATCATTTTATTAGATGAAACCATCCTCTGTCTTCTCTGTCTCTTCATATTACATTTTGACATGACTAGGAAATATTTCTCCAAATCTCATGTCAGTACTGAAATGCAGTACACTTAAGAAAGAGGCGATTTTTATAGTAAATGTATTTTCATATTAAATAAAGTCTAATTAAAAGGCAAAATAATAAATATTAGATAAATTCAATTCTGCTGTTTGGTTCTCTTAAATTCTCCATTATGCCTTTAGTTGAGTGCTAAAATAAATAAATAAATAAATAAATAAATAAATAAATAAATAAAAAGAAATGAGCCAACTGGTGATAAGAAACTCCAGCAGAAATTTTCTTATGAGGAAAAACCAACCCATATTAATGCAGTGTACACCAATGAAAGTTTTTTTTTTAACAAACAGTGAATCCCATTTTTTCTGAGGATTTCTAGCTGGAAGGCAAATAAATAAGTAAGCAAAAGAAGACAAACAACACCCCTGACACTTTATCACTCACATGTACTATTCACTTTCTTCCAGGGCACTGACAATAGTCCTCAACAATTTGAAAGCCTATTATATGAAGAACTAGACTCCTGTGCTTCTCAAGAAAGCAAAGAGCCAATGTTTAGAAGTTAAAATGAGGCAACTTCCAGCTCAATTAATAATGAACTTCCTAATCCTGAGAACTGCATAATAATTAGATGGGCTGGAATAGAGGGAGCTCACTCCGCATTTTCAAGGATAAACACAAGAATCAGAAGCCAGGAGCGTCACAGAAGGTTTTTATTAGCCAGGAGGTTGAAATAGATAACTTTCTGAGTTTCTTAACATTCCTGTGTTTCTCGGATTCTAAGGCTCTCCGAAATATTGTGTGAAATAATAAAAAGACAAAGATTTTACCCTAAGGAACAAACAGTCCAAGTCAGATACAACAAATGAAATGATCGCTAACAGCAACACAACTAAAATGTGTAGCTATGAATGCTACATACAGAATCAGACACTATTTGGAAATATATTTTAAGAACAGATTTTCCTTGAAGCTGTAGCCTTAAAAATGAAACTGTTTGTATTACTGCAGGGCTTGAAGGCCTCATTCCCTTATGCTGCAATAGATTTTCTTTAAATAATGTAAAATCCCTTACTCTTTAAAATGTCTTCCTATCATTTTTATTTGTGGACTGCCAAATATATATGTACATGTGTATACAATAGTCAAGAAATTTATCAAATTGTCAGTTACTCAATAAAAACATACTCAGTATCCTAAAATGTCAGAGAGACTTATTATATTTGGTCAAGAGAAAAACTCAAGAATCCTTAACAGAATGATTAAATGAGGAACACTGAGATCAGAAAAGAAAAAGAAAAACTTGATAAAAAATAAAACAGTCCATATTTTTACACGAATGAGTTAAAATCATTAGTTATAATTTACAATTACATAAAATATTTATTTTAAATTTTTGAATTGATTTATATAAACATGATATAGATAGGTATAAATAGAAATAGAAATAGATATCAGAGGTTTCAAGGTTCAGAGGTTGAGTGGTTCAACTGCTGAATATATATTTAGAGGCTAAAAAATATATATATATATATATATTCAGAGGTTGAAAATGTATATTTATATAGTCTTTCAACTCTTACTGCCGTTGTCCTCTTTCAGATCTCTAAATCTGAAACCATCTTTCAATAGCACCAACCCTATCCTATATAATAAAGAGGTAATATGCAAATTGACCATCACGCCCTCGCACAAGATGGCCACCCCCATGTGGACAAAAGATGGTCACCACAAGATGGCCGGCAGGGGAGGGCAGTTGTGGGCAACCAGGCTGGCAGGGGAGGGCGGTTAAGGGGGGACCAGGCCTGCAGGAGAGGGCAGTTGGGATGACTAGGCCAGCAGGGGAGGGCAGTTGGGGGGGACCAGGCCTGCAAGGGAGGGTAGTTAGGGGAGATTGGGCTGGCAGGGGAGCAGTTAGGCATCAATCAGGCTGGCAGGGGAGTGGTTAGGGGGTGATCAAGCTGGCAGGCAGGAACAATTAGGGGCAATCAGGCAGGCAGGCAGGCGAGTGGTTGGGAGCCAGCAGTCCTGGATTGTGAGAGGGATGCCCCAGATTGGAGAGGGTGTAGGCTGGGCTGAGGGACACCCCCCCCGCCCAGTGCATGAATTTCATGCACTGGGCCTCTAGTATCAGATAATTATCTACATCCACCCTTAAAACATTCCATTTTTAGCCATTGCCTGAAAAATAACTTTTAAACTTTTTAGCTTGGTCTTCAAAGACTTTCACAATTAGTTTCAGAATGTTCTTTGCAATCCACACACCCCATCATTACCATCACATGTCATACTTGTCAGGTTCCTAGCCTTTGCTGATGCCCCTCCACCTACATTCTTCCCCTTATCACTTCTAACAATCAATGTCATATCATTGTCAAAATCTTCTAAATGCCACCTTACTTCCATTTACTAGTAGGTATATTATCTCTATTATCACCAACTGAAAGTTACCCCTGCTCTTTAAATTCTATAAATTATATGATTTTATTAGAATAGTTGTTTTTATAATAAATTCCCAGTAGGTACTTGGTCTCTTAAGGACGTTACACCTTGTGTTCATTTTTATATCCCTGTTATTCCCTTACATTACTTTGACAGTAAAAAATAAAAAATATATATGTGTGTTTAATTGAACTCTATTGTACAACTTAAGAAGCAAAAGTGAAGACTGTTAAAAAGTCTTGCAGGTTAGGATGGGCATTATAGGGTGATTCTAAGAATAGAAATGGGCTCACCCATGACTGCGGTCTGGTGATCTTGCCATTAGAGAGTACTCATCCCTAGGTAACCTAATTTTTTTTGACAGTAGGCAATGCTCCAAAACTCTAGTACAAAAATAATACTTAAAGGCACACTAATGTGAGACTAATTTGTTAGAACAGTACATTTAACTTTTACTTTTATTTAGATTTCTATAAATTGCACAAGAAAGTAAAAATATTTATAGTGTAAAATGAAAGTTATTGTGTAATATCAGCTTAATTAAATACTCTTCTTGGAATGTAAATTCGGACAAATCATAGGGTTTTAGAGACACAAAAATAAGTCGGGTACTTTCACTCTTTAGGATCCAGCTCCTTCTTAGAGGAAACCTACCCTTGTCTATGCCTAAATGGACCTATCTGGGCCTACCATATGGAAAGAGTCCAAAGAATTTGTGGTTAATTAGTAAGTAAGTTTGAGGCAGTATGACTAGAGGTATTTAAAAAACTGTTGGATTTAATTTTCATTATTTGTATACCTTAAAATTAGCATGTGCTAATTTTCTAATAGGACTAACTGTTTTCTTTTATAAGAAAGGTATTAAATAGAATTGAATTTAAATAAAATATCTTTGTTAAGTAAGAATTTGGAAATGGACTTAACTTTTTAAATTACGAAATAAAATTAATGGGGAAACTGCAGCCCATTGGTTGGGGGTATGCATTTTAGAGATGGCTGATTTGGGTTTGAATTCCAGCTCTGCCCTCTCTAGTTTAGGATGGCCTACTCCTCCATCCAAGCTGCTGGACCTGAAATGAAATAATACCTACAAAGCATTTGCCATCATTGCTTTCAGAAGTTAGCTGGTTTTATTATTCTCATAAAATGGTATATTAAAAATTAGACTTCTTACTCTTAAATTCACATTCATTTTCTTGTCTACTCCTTTTCCAACAAAGTAAAAATACTGCATAAATAATCATCTTTGGTGATTATATCATAAAAGATTTCTCAAATTATAAATGGAATTTAGTGCTAGGCATATTCACTCAAATTCATACTATATTTTCCATTTAATAATTGGAGAAAAAAAGTAATCTAACTCCCCTGTTAGGTGCAAAACTTTTCCTAGAAGTGACATTTTATACTATAATATTTTGAAATGATCCATTCCTAAAAAAATTCATTTGAGCCCTAGCAAGTTTGGCTCAGTGGATAGAGCATAGGCCTGCAGGCTGAAGGGTCCCAGGTTAGATTCCTGTCAAGGGCACATGCCCGGGTTGTAAGTTCGCTCCCCAGTAGGGAGGCATGCAGGAGGCAGCCAATCAATGATTCTCTCTCATCATTGATGTTTCTCTCTTCCTCTCCCTATTCCTTCCTCTCTGAAATTAATAAAAATATTTTTAATTCATTTGAAATAAAGGAAATCTATAGCCCCAAATATATTGACAAAAGCTTTAAGAATTTTTTATCATGTAATTTCTACTTCTAAAAAAACTAAGGTGTGCTTTAATAGTATGAAAATCTTCTTTTCAATATTTAGTTACTATTTTCTCTTAGTTGAATCTTTGTTTCCAGATTATCATTTAAGTAAATAAATCTATTTCAATTTTATTCTATGTGCTGTAAAAAATATTGGATCCTTCTCTGAAAAAAAAAAAAAAAAGGATAAAATTGCATGGCATGATTGGCATTTTTACCTTCCAGATATCTAACATAATGACATTCTTCAGTAATCCTACCTCTTTATGTATGAGGGAACTTATGTCCTTTAAAAATAATAAATTAATAATATTAATACTAATAATAATATATAATCATATTGATTTGGACAAAATGAAAGAAAGGAGAAAAAATAATGTTTTAATTTGGCAACAGTAAGCAACCATTTAAATTTAGAAGAATTTACTTTTCTATTATTTTAATCCTCACCTGAGGATATTTTTCCATTGATTTTTAGAGAGAGTGGAAGAGAGAGGGAAAGACAGAGACAAACTTCAGTGTGAAAGAAACACATTGATTGGTTGCCTCCTTCACAGTCCCAACCAGGGCGGAGGTGGGGGAGGAGCTTGCAACTGCGGTCCCTGACCTTGCCCAGAATCAAACCTGGGACCCTTTGGCTGCAGGCCAATGCTCTACCCACTGAGCCAAACCAGCTAGAGCAAGAATTTACTCTTCTAAATTATTCTTTTAAAATAGCCCTAAATCAATAGTATGTGAAAATTAAAGGTAGTTCTATTTTCAAGAAGTTATGTTATTTCTTACCTATATTATTCTATAAAAAATTGAATTCAGTAGAAATATGTATTTTGCTATTTATTATTCCTCAAAGGGTAAAGTATTTATTTTTCTTATGACTGTGAATAAACAATTATGTTACAACTAGAGGCCCAATGCACGAAATTCATGCAAGAGTAGGCCTTCCTTCCCCTGGCTGCTTGCACTGGCTTCCCTCTGGCACCCAGGACCCTGGCTCCCCTCGCAGCACCAGCTTCGTCTAGAAGGTCGTCCGGAAGGACATCCGGTCTAATTAGCATATTACTCTTTTATTATTATAGACTAGAAGCCCAGTTCCTGCAATTGCACTGCCCCATCCACCTACATGTTCTTGCAGTGCTCACAGCCTCTTGCAGCCCCGCCCACCCACACCAGTCTTTGGTTGTTATGGCATTAGGGCCATAGGCCTTTTAAATATAGACTAGAGGCCAAGTGCACAAAATTTGTGCATGGGGGAGTGTCCCTCAGCCCGGCCTGCAACCTCTCAAATCCAGGACCCCTCGGGGGATGTCTGACTGCAGGTTTTGGCCCGGTCCCTGTGGGATTGGGCCTAAACTGGCAGTCAGACACCTCTCTCGCAATCCAGGATCACTGGCTCCTAACCACTCACCTGCCTGCCTGCCTATTGCCCCCAACTGCCCTTCCCTGCCAGCCTCATCACTCCTAACCCCCTGCCAGCCTGATCTCACCACTAGCTGCCCTCCCCTGCTGGCCTGATCACCCCTAATGGCCTCTGCCTCAGCCCCCACCACCATGGCTTTGTCCGGAAGGAAGTCAGATGTCAAGAAGATGGCTGGTCAACCCGGTCTAATTAGCATATTACCTTTTTAGTAGTATAGACAGATTATATAGGATAGGATTGCTTAAATGGGGGAGAAGCCTTTTTCAGCAGGAGGAAATGCTCTTGGTAGACAAAAATACATAACCCCTATATCTGGACTGATAGCCAGCCATATGCACTATACTGCCAAACTGGTCATTAAAAAATTGAACTGCTTTCTTACACCTTACACCAAATAGCTGTTGCCCTTAAAACCCCTTCTCAGCCCCCACCTTAGGTTCTGCCTTTGCAGTTCACCCATATTAGGTTCTGATTGGTCGGTTTCTATGCCAGTCAGAATCAAAAGTTTCGCCTCCTAGGCAGCCATTGGATCCTCTGGGAAATTCAGAACAGCCCCACCTTCACATCTGTGCCAACCCTTCAGTCACGCCCCCAGTTCGCTACTGGGTATATCTCTGGCCACTCTGAGAAGCAGCACCTCAGGTCTGTACTGGTGGCAATTTTGAATTCTCATCCCTGAGCTAACCTTTTTACAGTGTGATCTCTGTGAAGGCAAGCATTTGTCTTCTCCATTCTTAGTTCATTCATAGACTTTACCTGTGTCTATGCATCTATGCTAGCACCACATGGTGACTGGTCGAATGGTCATTTTGGTTGTCACGGACACTGACTTTTTATATATATAGATACTTTTACTCTAGAATTTAGATTCTCATACATTGTGCTTCCTCTCATTACAGAATAATTGAATTTCTACACTATATACAAAATTTAAAATGTATTTTTAATAAGTAATCCACAGTTTAATATATTATATGCCTCAGTGAATTAAGGGTTCAAAATTTACAGCACATAGGATAGTGTAAGTTCAGAGTGTTTTAAATCTCTGTCTTCTAAAGATGAGCACATTCCATTTATATTGCTTTGCTACATAATTTAGAATTACAAAGGCAGACTCAATAGTAACAAAATAGAGCTTGACTAGGAGTAAAGCTGATTTGAATTCCAGCTCTGTAAATGACATTAAGATCTCAAGCCTATATTTCAAACTGTCTGTGCCTTAAAAAAAATATCTCTGGGTTATCTGCTGCAGGAGACTATTGAGAAAGAAAAATAAAAGAGTGACTTTACAGAAAGATACTAGATAAATTTAAGATATAATCTATCATAACTTAATTTTCTTTATTTTACAATGTAGCTACATGACCATATCTCAAATGCCAAATGCCCCAAGATAGCTGATACAAATCCACTGAGAATATTTCATTCAAAGTACTATAATTACTGGTTAGTAATTTAATTTTCCTAAGAAGCAAATATTGTATCAGTTACTTTCTGAGAAAAATAGCAACTGATTTTAAATAAAATGTGGACATTTTATAGACCATTGCCTCCATTTTAAACAATGTAACTTCTGTATTTTTTAAAAAAATATATTCTTATTAACTCAGAGAGGAAAGGAGAGGAAGAGAAAGATAGAAACATCAATGATGAGAAAGAAACATTGATAGGCTGCCTCCTGCACACCCCACACTGGGGATAGAGCCCCAACCTGGGCATGTGGCCCCCTGGTTCATAGGTCAATGCTCAACCATTGATCCATGCCAGAAGGGCATGACCTCTGTATCTTACAAGATAATATATTTCACACATACTATTAGAAAGACAGGAACAGAACAAGGATGATGGGCCAGATACAGAAACTCACCAGGGCAGAAAGCCCCAGATGCCTAGCCAGGGCAATACTGGGAAAATAAGAACCTCACCCCCAGGCCAGCCTATCCTTCCCTAACATATCACTACTGGTCCTGTGGTTTGGACCCCTGATCTTTGATATCGCTGGTCATCAGGTTTAGACCCCTGACCATTTCCTCCCTACAGATAACATCTAGGCTTCAGTTGTATTTCAGCTCCAGGCCCAGCAAAGCAGCACAACCAGACAAGCAACACAGCAGTCGGGCTGCGTCAGGACCAGCTGTGCTGACTAATGACCCCTGCCCTGGCACCAACAATCAGTGGAGACCATGACCCTGAAAGAGCACACCTGGAAAGCTGATAAATTTCTATTAAGACCCTCCCCTGAGATTTCCACCAGCAAGAGGGAGATAAATATGCTCAGGAAGAAGGACCCACTGAGCACTCTCCCTCCAAGGAACACGCCCGTGTCATTCTCCCCCTGGCACCTATCCCCCAGCCTCTAAGGGACTCCATAGCACTTGCAACTAGCGGAGCCAGAGGCAGCCTCAGCTCCTCCTAGGTTTACCCCTTGCACCTGTCTCAAGACCCCCTTTCCTCTGACTTCCCAGTGAGCCAAAGCTGCCCAGCCCAGCTCTCCTGCTGCTTCTTCTCTACCCTTCCTCTTTCACTGTCCTCAGTGTGTTTTTGCTGCCATCATGGACCTAATACCATGTGGCTCAGTGTTGTGCAGCCCTTCCCTTTGGATATTCCCATCTCCCATCGCCTTTTCCTTAAATTTTTCTTTATTCATCATCTGACATGGCTATTTAGCCTGCCCCCGCATGACAACAACTTTAACCTTTCACACACATCAAATTTATTAAATACTTAAAATGCACAAAATCAAAAGGATCCTAAATATTTAGAAATGTGGTGTGTTGTCTTTTTTTTTTTTTTTGGTTTCTTTTTTTTTCCTATTAGAAGCATATGTCACTATGAAGAAATACGTTAAAATTGTGTAACCATAGGATATATGAGATGAATATGAAGAAGCACTTATTTCTTCTTGCAATTTATTGAAAGACACCTAAAGCAGTATAACTAATCATTAGAAATAATTTTTAAAATAGCTTGGGACTTTGTTTTTAAGTGAAGTCTTGCAGTCTTAAGTTCTTAAAATTTTCTTATATCATTTTAGAAATAGTTAAGAACTTCTCTTGAAAGATATCCTATATAATAAAAGGCTAATATGCAAATTGTCCCCTCGGGAGTTCGACCGACCGGGAGTTTGACTGCTCACTATGACGTGCACTGACTACCAAGGGGCAGCACAAAACGAAGGAAGGCCCCGGCCTGCAGCTGGAAGGCCTGATCAGTCCTGATCAACGGCCAGGCCCAGGAATCCTACACGTGAACGAATTTTGTACACTGGGCCTCTAGTGTGACTATAATTAACTTTATTTATAGAATAAATAACCTTTGTAGAAGCAATATCATCTCATGAAAGGGGTGTAGTGTTTTAACCTCTGTCCTTTGTGATAGGCTTTGCACATATGCAAAGATAAATGTAATTCAAGAGTTCTGATTGTATGAGCTGGAAATAAATTTATTAAATTGGTGAGATAGCTTAACACAGTCCCCCATTAGAAGATTAAATTTAAAAAAAATACAGTTTTCTTATATTCTAGAACTTTTTATCATGTAGTTATTTGCCTTTGGACTTTTAGGTACTTTTCAATATCTTCCATTAAATGTGATGTCACAGATGGATATTAAATATTTGTATTTTTGCTTTTTGGTGAGAGAGAGAGAGAGAAATGGAAAGAGAGAGAACACATTTAATATTCAAAATAGCACATGGCTACTTATAAAATATTTTATTAGAAAACAATCTCATATGCTCTCATCAAGTTTGAAAGCAAGGTAGTCATTAAAACTAGAAATAAATATTTCATGTCAAATGCACTATTCTACAAAAATAATGTGTAAATATCATGTTTAAACATGTGAAAGATAAATTCCCAAGTAAGGGCATATCCTAATGTATCTATTCATTTGGAGCAGATTCTCATTTTAAAGTAAATAAAGAAGCAATTGCAGAGATTTGCCTCTACAAATCGAGGCATGCCTGATTGCAGCCTGAACCAGCCTCAGGAGATAGATCCCTACATTAGCCCAATCAGGAAAGGGAGGAAACCTTAAATACTGGAACTCAGTGAGGCCAAGCATTCCCCAGATGAACTGCTGTTGGGTATTGAGAATTTTGAAAATAAGATCTGTGCTTGATAATTTATTGGAGGCAAGAGCTAGAATCTGAAATTGACCCAAGTGGGAACAAAGACCTACCCAAACATCTCTCACTGTTCCTCACATTACCTTTCTGTTGGAGGGAGAAATTCTGAACTGTATCTTTACTATCCAAAGCCCTACCCCTCTGGTAACCACCATACTGTTGTCTGTGTGTCTGAGATTCAGTTTTATATCCTACACTAGAGGTCCAGTGCACGAAATTCGTGTATGTGGGGTAGGGGGGTGTCCCTGAGCCCAGCCTGCACCCTCTCCAATCTGGAACCCCTCGAGGGATGTCCGACTGCCTGTTTAGGCCCGATCCACTGGGATCCCTCTCACAATCCAGGACTGCTGGCTCCCAACTGCTTGCCTGCTTGCCTTCCTGATTGCCCCTAACTGCTTCTGTCTGCCAGCCTGATTATCCCCTAACCACTCCCCTGCCAGCCTGATCAATGCCTAACTGCTCCCCTGCCAACCTGTTTGCCCCTAACTGCCCTCCCCTGCAGGCCTGAGTCCCCCTGCACCTGCCCTTCCCTGCAGTCCCAGTCACCCCCAACTTCCCTCCTCTGTTGGCCAGGTCACGCCTAACTGCCTTCTCCTGCAGACTTGATCGCCCCCAACTGCCCTCCCTTGCAGGCCTGGTCCCTCCCAACTGCCCTCCCCTGCTGGCCACCTTGTGGTGGCCATCTTGTGTCCACATGGGGGCAGGATCTTTGACCACATGGGGGCAGCCACCTTATGTGTTGGAGTGATGGTCAATTTGCATATTACTCTTTTATTAGATAGGATAGAGTCCTGGTGCATGGGTGGGGGCCAGCTGGTTTGCCCTGAAGGGTGTCCCAGATCAGGGTGGGGGTTCCCTTGGGGTGTGGGGCGGCCTGGGCCAGGGGCCTGTGGTGGTTTGCTGGCTGGCCACGCCCCCCGGCGACCAAAGCAGAGGCCCTGGAATCTGGGATTTATTTATCTTCTACAACTGAAACTTTGTAGACTGGAGTAGAGCCAAGCCTTCTGCTTGCTCCGTGGTGGCAGCCATTTCTGTTGGGATTTATTTATCTTCTATAATTGAAACTTTGTAGCCTGGAGTGGAGGCCTGGGCCAGCAAGGGCAGGCAGAAAGCTTGGCTTCCTCCATTGCCAGGGAAACCCAAGCCTCCCTCCTACGCTCTGTGGCTGCAGCCATCTTGGTTGGGTTTATTTGCATATTCCCTCCTGATTGGCTGATGAGCATGGCTGGTGGGCGTGGCCTGTGGGTGTAGCAGAGTGATGGTTAATTTGCATATTACTCTTTTATTAGATAGTATATGAGTGAAGTCATACGGTTCTTAGTTTTTTCTGACTAATTTTGCTTAGCATATTATCAAAGTCCATCCATACTGTTGTAAATGGCAAGATTGCATCTTTTATTATGGCTGAGCAGTATTCCACAGTAAATATGTACCACACCTTCTTTATCCAATCATCTATCAAAGGACACCTTGGTTGTCTCCATGTCATGGCCGTCATGAACAATGCTGTAATGAACGTAGGAGTGCATATATCTTTGCGAATAAATGTTTTTTAGTTTTGCCAGTAGATACCCAGAGGAGAGATTGATGGGTCATAGGATATCTCTATTCTTAATTTTTTGAAGAATCACCATACTATATTCCATGGTGGCTGTAACCACTTTACATTTCCACCAGCAGTGAGTGAGGGTTCTTTTTTCTCCACAACCTCTGCAACATAGTTATTACCTGCCTTGTTGATAATAGGCATTCTGAGAGATGTGAGGTGGTATCTCATTATAGCTAGGCCTTCGAGATCTATGTAGAATAAGAGTGATGAGAGTGGGCATACTTGCCTTATTATTGATTTTAGAGAAAAAGCTTTCAGTTTTTCACTGTTGAGTATAGGATTTGTTATATATGGCCTTTATTGTTTTGAGATACATTCCTTCTATACCCATTTTATTGAGTGTTTCAAACATAATTGGATGTTGTATTTTATCAAATGACTAGAGGCCTGGTGCATGAAATTCGTGCATGGGGGTAGGGGGGCCCCTCAGCCCGGCCTGCACCCTCTCAAATCCGGGACCCTTTAGGGGATGTCTATTGCCAGCCTGGTCACCCCCTAACTGCTTCCCTGCTGGCCTAATCACCCCTAACCACCTCTGCCTCAGCCCCTGCCACTGTGGCTTTGTCTGGAAGGAAGTTGGATGTCCAGAAGATGTCCAACTGACCCAGTCTAACTAGCATATTACCCTTTTATTAGTATAGATTTTACTACATCTATTGATAAGATCATATGATTTTTTATCTTTTCTTTTGTAAATGTGGTGTATTACATTGTTTTATTTGTGTATGTTGAACCATCCTTGTGCTGCTGGAATGAACCCCTTGTTCATGATATATTATTTTATAATGTGTTGTTGTATTTGATTTGCTAGTATTTACTTCAGGATTTTGCATGTGTATTCATCAGAGATATTATTATATAACTAGAGGTCGGGTGCACGAAATTCATGCATGGGGTGGGATCCCTCTGCCCGCCTTGCACCCCTTCTAATCTGGGACCCCTTGGGAGATGTCTGACTGCCTCTCACAATCCTGGACTGCTGGCTTCTAACTGCTCACCTGCCTGCCAGCCTGATTGCTGCTAACTGCTCCCCTATCAGCCTGATCACCCCTAACAGCTCCCCTGCTCGCCTGATTGCCCCTAACCACCTCTGCCTCACTCCACACCCAGGACCCAGGATTTCCTCCTCTGGCAGGTCGCAGATACCTGGGGCCCGGGCTTCCCTCCCCCACCTCCCTCTGGCCAGCCACAGGCACCCAGGACCCGGGTCGGCTACAGCCGCAGGGGACCTTGGGCAGGTGGCTTTGCCTGGGCTGCAGCCACAGGTGCCTGGGACTACGGGGTAGGCGGCTTGTCCCTCTCCCGAGCCTCAGGCACAGGTGTAGCCTCTGGCACCCGGGACCGTGGGGCAGGCAGCTTGTTCCTCTCATGGGCCGGTCCGCAGGTGCAGGCACAGGTGCTGATGCTTGGGACCATGGGGTGGGCAACTTGTCCCTCTCCCAGGCCACAGCCACAGCTGCTGGCGCCTAGGATCACAGGGCCGGTGGCTTGACCCTCTCCCAGGCCACAGCCTGGCTGGTCCCCACTCCTCTCTCCCCAGTGTTGAGTGTCTGAGCCTTTACTGCACGTGAGGGTGTGATGACCAATTGCATATTGGCTCTTCATTATATAGGATTTTCTTTTTTTGTGTTATCCTTGCCACATTTTGGTATCAGGGTTATGTTGACCTCATGAAATACATTAGGAGTTATTGCCTTTTCTTCAGTTTTTTGGAAGAGTTTGAAATGGATAGGTTTTAAATCCTCTTTGAATGTTTGGTAGAATTTACTAGTGAAACCATCTGGTCCTTGATGTTTACTTTTGGGGGATGTTTTTGATGGTTGTTTCAATTTCCTCACTGTTTATCAATCTATTTTGATTTACCAATTTTTCATTATTCATTCTAAGAAGGTTTATATTTCTATAAACTTATACATTTTTTCTAGATTATTTAATTTGGTGGCATACAGTCTTTCATAGATTCTAGTATGATCCTTAGCATATCTATGATGTCTGTGGTAACTTTTCTTTCATTTCTGATTTTGTTTATATGAGTATTTTTTCTTTTTTTCCTTAGTGAGTCTAGCCAGGATTTGTCAATTTTATTAATCTTTCCAAAGATCAAGCTATTTGTTGTATTAATTTTTATAGTTTTTTTGTTCTCTATTTCACTCAATTCTACTCTAATTTTTAATGTTTCCTTTCTTCTTCTCACCTTGAGTTGCTTTTGTTCTTCTTTTTCTAGTTATTTAAGATGTAATGTTCAGTTTTTTACTTAGGGTTTCTCTTGTTTCTTGAGATAGGCCTGTAATGATATAAACTTCCCTCTTATTACTGCTTTCCCTGCATCTCAAAGGTTTTCATGTGCTGTATTGGCATTCTCATTTGTCTCTATATATCTTTTGACCTTACCTTTTATTTCTTTTTTGACCCAGTCATTTTTTAGTATTATGTTGTTTAATCTCCACATATTTGTGGATTTGTTTTGGGCCATTGAGTTCTAATTTCAAATCATGTGGTCAGAGAATATGTTGCTATTATTTCAATCTTCTTAAATTTGTTGAGGCTAGTTTTGTGATCCAACATATGGTCTATCTTTAAGAATGTTCCATGTGCACTGGAGAAGAATGTATAATCTGATATTCTGGGATAAAATGTTTTGTAAATGTCAATTATGTTTACTTGGTCTAATGTGTCATTTAACAGCAATATTTCTTTGATTTTCTGTTTGGATGATCTGTCTAGAGTTGTCAATGGAGTATTTAGTTCCCTAGCTATGATTGGTCTGTTTTGGTCTGTTTCTCTCTTTACTTCTGTCAGGAGTTGCTTTATATACTTCAGTGCTCCCTGATTGGGTTCATATATTTGAGAAATGCTGTCTTCTTGATGTAGTGTACCCTTATTATAAAATATCCATCTTTGTCTCTTGTTACCTTTATTATCTTCATATCTATTTGGTCAAATATAAATAGGTTTACATCTGTTTTTCTTTGGATGTTATTTGCTTGGAGAATCATTTTCCACCCTTTCGCTTTGAGTCTATATTTGTCTCTGAGGCTTAGATGTGTCTCCTGAAGGCAGCATATGGTTAGGTTTTCTTTTTATAGTTTAAATACACAGCTTTATGGTCTGAAGGTGTAAAGTCCTAACGGTCCTATTTGTTCTCCAAATAAATTAAAAATTCTAAACCATCAGTCTGTCCTCATATCCATGATATATTGATTTACCTTCAGTACAACTAAGAGGTAGTATTCAATGTTCACTGAAATTTTCCTGCTTCTGCATTTCAGTTTATTTGGTCTCTGATGTCCAAGATGCTTTTCACCACCACCACCCACCACTATTTCACATCTTGCTCTATAAATTTTTTACCAGAGTTTTAAGATCTATCTCAAATGTCATCTGACAAATATCTACCTACTCAGCTATGGATGCCAACAAATAAACTGCTTGTAAAACATTCAATCTATAAAGCCTTCCAAAGTTTTCTACAGTATTTTTAACATGGACTAGAGGTTTGCTACTCACAAAAATGTAATAATATATCATTGGGTTTTGTTAATGTATGACCATGCTAACTATACATTTCATCCTATCATCATACCTAATAATAGACAAACATGTAAATTGACCATACCTCCACTATGCCAACAGCCAATCAGAGTGAGTATGCAAATTAACCCAACAAAGATGGAGATTAATTTGCATACATAGGTGCCCAGCAGCCTGGATCCCGGGAACTTTCTCAGCACCCAGGTCACTCCGAGGTAGGCCCTGGTGGGTCCTGAGCAACCTGGGAAGGGCCTGAGCCAGGGGGTTCCTGGGCAGGGGCGGAGCCGGGCGATCAGAGGAAGCTGGGGGGCCCCTGCCCAGGCCGGGAGGCTTTAAGCCTTGGCAGGGCCGGAGCCAGAGATCAGAGGCGATTTGTGTGAACTACAGAGGAAATACCTTTTCTGACCACTCATGGGCTAAGCTCCCTGTTTGCCACTGGTAATATTCTTAGTAACTTGGGTATAAGAATCCAAAAAGGTGATCTAGGGTTTTTCCACCAAACTCCTGGACAAAAAAACAAAGGTTCACTGCTGGAGGGCTAAGAAATATCATATCCTGCCCTAGCCGGTTTGGCTCAATGGATAATGCCTAGGCTTGCTGACCTCAGGGTCCAGTTCGATTCTGATCAAGGGCAGGCTCCTCCCTGGCTGGGGCCCAGGTCAGGGCTCATGCAGGAGGCAACCAATCAAAGTGTTCCCCTCACTTTGATGTTTCTCTCTGTCTTTCCCTTTCTCTTACACATTCCCTAAAAATCAATGGAAACATATCCTCAGGTGAGGATAAAAAAAAAAAGAAAGAAAGAAATGTCATATCCTATGAAAGACACATCTTGAAAATGCCTAAAGAAAGTTGTCATTTTTTCATGATGAGGGGACTGGAGTCCGTGTTCATGAAAACACCTTGGTGGCCTGTAGTGACTGGCAGTGGTTGCAGCAGTGGGGTGATGGGGCTGGTGCCTTCCCCTGATCAGCCCGGTCACCTCAGTAGGACTTTTCCTGAGGGCTCCCAGTATGTGAGAGGGGGCAGGCTGGGCTGAGGGACCCCCAGCCCCAGTGCACAAATTCCATGCACCGGACCCCTAGTATAATAAAAGCCTAATATGCTAAGTGTCCAACTGTTTGTTCGATCGTTCAACCAGTCACTATGACACGCACTGACCACCAAGAGCAGATGGTCTGACGAGTAGGTTAGCGTGCTGCTGGGGTCCGGCTGATTGAGACTGGGTTAGATGGGCCAGATACACCCTGGAGCCCTCCCATGGTCCCTCCCTCGCCCTAATCATGCACCCTGGCCCTGATCATGCCCTCTCACAATCCAGGATCCCTTAGGGATGTCAGAGAGCTGGTTTCAGCCTGATCCCTGCAGGCCAGGCCGAGGGACCCCACTAATGCATGATTCCGTGCACTGGGCCTCTAGTAATGTTATAATTGAATATGACACACAATAACATGACTATGTTGAATATAGAATGACAAGTGAATTACAATTATGTATAACAATTTCAAATTTACATGGTAACTTTGAGACTGAGGTTACTTGAATTTCCATTTGTTTATCAGAAAGATAACTAAATTGTATAATATGTTTTTTCAGTTGTCCTATGCATATATCTTTTATTTTTACAACTAGAGGCCTAGTGCCTGAAATTTGTGCACTGGAGGGGTGTCCCTCAGCCCAGCCTGCACCCTCTCCAATCTGGGACATCCCTCTCACAATCTGGGACTGCTGGCTCCTTACCATTCGCCTGCCTGATTGCCCCTAACCGCTTCTGCCTGCCAGCCTGATTACTCCTAACTGCTCCCCTGCCAGCCTAATCGCCCCCAACTGCCCTACCCTACCAGCCAGGTCACCCCCAACTGCCATCCCCTGCTGGCTCAATCACCCCCAACTGCCTTCCCCTTCCAACCTGGTCGCCCCCAACTGTCCTCCCCTTCCAGCCTGGTGGCCTCTAACTGCCCTCCCCTTCTGGCCTGGTCACCCCCAACTGTCCTCCCCTGCTGGCCTGGTCCCCAACTGTCCTCCCCTTCCAACCTGGTCGCCCCCAACTGCCCTCCCCTACTGGCTGATTGCCCACGACTGCCCCCCCCTGCTGGCCATTTTCTGCTGGCCATCTTGTGATGATGTAGGGGGCAGCCATGTTGAGATGACGTAGGGGCAATCATCTTGTGATAACATGGGGGCAGCCATCTTGTGACAACACGAGGGTGAGATGCCACCTAGGCTTTTATTGGTATAGATATCTCTATATCCATTCATATATGTACTATTATTCAATATTATTATAGCACTATTTACACATAAATATACCACTGCCAAGAACACTGGCAATGAGTGACTGACACAAAATTAAATCTTGGTAACTTTTTGAAAATATTTTTCTGTGCAAATCAAATCTGTAAGTAAAAGCTGCATTCCAAGATTATAATTGTAAAGTGCAGAGATAATACTGTTTTAAATACTATGGTGATAAATAAACAATGTATAAATCTAATTGAAATTCTTTTGTATTCTGTAAACAATCCTTTTGTATAAAGTATGGAAACACAAACCTCAACCACAACTTTATTTAAATAGCAGGTATCTACTAAGTGATTTCCTTTAGATTTTTAAGACATCAAAATAATGTTATTTCTAGTTAATTCCAGTGCTAACATATTCATTAATTTGAAAGCTAAAATAAGAAAGAATATTTAGAAGTGTGTACCTATACAAACATACATTAATTTTCTGGCATGTCTGTAGATATAAAAAAGCCATTTATCTTATGATGTATAGAAATAATTGGTAAGCACTCTACATAACTCCCTGTAATCAGGATTATTAGCCAAACTCAAGCTTTACAATATGTATATTTTCCTGGAGGAGCATTTCTTTAATCACACATTCTTTCTTCTCATCCTCATCATGACACAGATTTGAAGATCTACTAAAAGACTACACTGTAAGACCCTACCCACACCTTAGAATGTAAGCAGAAACTTGTTTGTTATTTTAATTGCTAAATGCCTAACAGTTAGAAATTAACTTGTTCACATAATGAGCTCATTAAATATTTGTGCAATAAATAGTGTTAATTAAAAATAAAACTACTTAATTTTTCTATTTCATTTTTTTTCCTTTTTGGTATTTTATTGATTGATTTATTTATTTTTTATTGTTTGAAGTATTACAAATAATAGTACATATGTCTTTTTTTTTCCCCCATTGCCCTCCACCCGGCCTCCCCTACCCGCCAGTACATGCCTTTACCTGCCCCCCCCGCCCAGGGTCTTATATCCATTGGTTATGCTTATATGCATGCGTACAAGTCCTTCGGTTGATCTCTTACAGCACCCCCCCCACCAACCTCCCCTGCCTTCCTGCTGTAGTTTGACAGTCTGTTCAATGCTTCTTTGCCTCTGTATCTATTTTTCCCCCATTTCTTTCCTTTAAAAAATCTTGCTTCTGCAGACTAGAAATAAACATATAATAACAAAAAATGTTTGAGTCCCAATTTCAATGTCCAACAGTTCCTTATGTGTACATGTCAGCAATGATATCTGGATGGTGGGCGCATGGTGGCAATGCAGGTCCGACCCTCTCTGGTTTGGTCCTAGGCAACCTGCTGCGATGCACAGCTGCTGACTGCTAGCATGGCAAGGAGTCGTCAGCGTCTTCCATCTCTGGATTATTTCGTTTTATTCATTATCCTGAGTTAATATATCCATACCCATCTTTCTTGTTATATCAACAACATGACTCATAGAAACTTTCTAATGTCTTCTCTTATCAATAAATACATCCCATCTGCAGTTTCTTGCATCTATCCATCTATCCATCTATCATCTATCTACCATATATCTATCTATTATCTATCTATCTGTCTATCTATCTATCTATCTATCTATCTATCTATCATCTATCATGTATCTATCTACTTATTTTTCTTCATTCAATCCAGATTATTGAGAGTGTATTTTGTGCAGTTCACCTAGAATTTGGTAGGCTGTGTAAACCAGGTAATTGTTGATGATCTGAACTTAGAGGAATAGCATGCTAACCACGCTTCGTAAGTGGGAATCCAAGGCCTGATACATATCCCAGAGAAAATGAAAAGGCCAGGACATCCCTTTGCAATATGGAAACAGGAGGAAATGTCACTTTTGATCTCCTCCCAGACTTCACAGAAACACTCAATCTGACAAAATGAGCTATTTGATGCCTGTTCCTCTTGTCTTCCCAGTTAAATCCTTAAAAATGTATGTTCCAACATTTTTCCATAGCTCTAAAGTAAATGTTTAAAACTAGAATGTACTAACATTCATTTCAGCAAAGCCAATCAATAAGTGCTGTGATATAAAATGTTTTCTGGTTCAGCTAAAGTGATCAATATTAGAAAATAGGAAAGCATTGTTTCTATAATAGGACAGAACAAACTGAGTTCATATTTCATCTGTTTTATATTTAATGGGACCAAAGACAAAAATATGGTTTTACTGAGATATGCATCAGTCCCGCAGATTTACCAGCTCTCTCTGCCTCGAAGACAGGCTTCATCCACACAGAGGACTGGTTAATGATGTAGGGTTCGGGTCAAAGAAATGGTGCAAATTATTCAATCATTTCACTTTATATTCAGGACAGAAGTAATATTTATTTTCTCTTCTCCCACCAGATGTGAGTTCTTTCAATTACTAAATTCCTTAGCTAGTTGTGCAATTCCTCAGAGCCTTATTCAACTACATGGGAAGACTATTTATTGCATAAATGTCAATTTGTTGAGAACAAATTTGTAAAATTTTGTGCAAGCTTCGAGAAAATAACAATTGAGTATTTTATCTTGAAGTAATGTTCTTAAAATTTTATCTGAAAGAATAAACAAGAAAAAGTATCCAAGAAAAATTCTGAGAAGGATCATGACTGGAAAGAACTCCATTTGTATATTTATAACTTCTTTAAAAAATCCTACAAAAATAAGCAACAAGAAGATAATCTTAGAGGTGATCCTAGGTGTGGGTGCAGGTGTGTGTTCATTTACACAGAGTAAGGAAACTTGAAAACTAATGAGAAAAACAAAGTTTTATTTTTTATAAGAAAATAAATTTCATTTAAAAATAAAATTAGATCCTTATTTCATATTTAGTATAATAAATTCCTGATGAACTATAAAGGGTAAAATGAGAAAATTAAGCCAGAGAAGTGAAAATATAAGAAAAAGATATAACTAATTTTGTATTTATTATTTTTGTTTGTTTGTTTTGTTAATCCTTACCTGAGGATTCTTTTCCGCTGTATATTTGTTTTTTTGTTTGTTTGTTTGTTTTTTTCAGAGAGAGTGGAAAGGAGGGAAGAGGTGTGGGAAAAGACAGAGACAGAGAGAGTGAGAGAGAGAGAGGGCCATATTTTTGTCTTGGTCCCATTAAATATAAAACAGATGAAATATGAACTCAGTTTGTTCCATTCTATTACAGAAACTATGCATTCCTATTTTCTAATATTATCACTTTATTGATGTGACAGAGACACATCTCTTGGTGCCTCCCATATGCACCCTGACCAGGGCCTGTGGTGTTCTATCTACTGAGCAACACCAGCCAGAGCAATCACTAATGTTAAGATAAGAAAGAACTAAATATGCGTGAGAGTATTGAAGAAATTCCTGGATTGATTTATTGGACACAACATAAAACATTGGAAGTACTGAAAACCCTACTTCAGAATAAAGAAGAAATTAAAAGTAAAGGTCTTGTTCCATTTTATTAATAAATTAAATAATATTTTTATTCCGTTTGCAGATACCAATCTTCCCACTGTGTATATGTATCTATGCATGTATGTATGTGTGAATATAGATATATATCTACCCATCTATACTTTGTCATGTTAATGATTACTTTAATGATGTGAAATTACTAAAAATAATTTTAAATTATAACATTTTCTGAAAAGCAATTTGGTCAAAGTTATGAAAAGTGAGTGTTTTTATTCATGGATATAATTTTTGCTACAATAATCCCCCTTCTAGAATGGCACTTGGGATTCTAATGAACTATTTATATAAAATGTATGGTATAAAATTTTAAATAATATGAACTGTAGAAAACACTAGAATAGTTAATAACAAGTCTTATTGCTATGATGGGCTATGATACATTCACAGGAAAATTTTTTGAAGTATATTCATATGTAGATACATCAACAATACAAATCTATAATAATAAAAGCATAATATGCTAATTAGACTGGCTGTCCTTCCAGACGACCTTCTGGACGAAGCCAGGGCTGAAAGGGAAGCCAGGTTCCCGGGTGCCAGAGGGAAGCTGGTGCCAGCAGCCAGGGGAAGGAAGGCTTACTCTTGCACGAATTTTGTGCATTGGGCCTCTAGTAAATAAATAAAAAGTATAAAATATGTTCATGGTAAATTATTTACATGTATATGTTTAGTTTAAATATAAACTATTTTGTATAAAAGCTCAGAATTAAATGATGTAAGAGAAGAATTTGTGCACAGTTAATTGAGCAGCAATTATAGCTCTCTCCAAATCAGGGACATTGATTTAGAGATTATGCTGGGCCTAGAGTATAATTTCATGCCCATACTCATTTGTTCTTTGTACTATCCTTGTGTCCTAATCTATCATTGCTCTGTTCATTAAATTTGAAAAACGACAAATTCCAGGGCGTGAAGTTACCCTCAAACAAGAGAACTATGCCCTTTCATATAATTAGACAGGTGTATCCACATTGAACTCTAGGAAGTTTCCTTGCCATCTGATTTATTTTCTTAATGGACTGAGTTTTAGCAAGTAAACTAATTTAAAATCCTATCTCAGGAAATAGGTAAGAGCAATTGTCACACTTATAGGCTAACTATTTTATAACTTAAGGGAAGTATTTATTCTTCACTGAAAAAATCTCTGACAATTCATGAAAAACTATCACATAAATATCAGTGGTTATTTTATCACTACCACCTACATTTTAAATGTCCTTTGAATGTGCAGTATTTCTATCTGTGTGATTTTAGTAATTTCTTTTGTACACCATTTCCCCGTGGCAGAAAGACCATATACTCCCACATTACTCTTCTAAATGCCCTTTATTCTTAGCAAAGACCCTGTATGAAAACCCCTTTAGTACTCCAGGGTCACTACTTAATAAGGTAAATACAGACAAAAAGGGCCTGTCATCCTTTAAAACCTTTCCGTTTCTGAAAGCTAAAATTTAATTCCCTGTGAAAATTCATATATAACTCAATAGCAGAACAGTTTTTCTATGTAGTTGATAGGATTATGACAAAAGGGTAGAAGAATTGATTTTCAACTGAAGTGAGAAATTAAGTTAACCTTAACCTTCACTTGGATATCCATGCTGGTGCACCAGAAAAGACCATGTAGTTTCTTTTTCGTTGTCAGAAAATTCAACCTACCCATATCCATTGTTAAGACATTGTGAAATAGAGGGGCAAGTAGTTTGTGTTTGGGAGAATTGTGATTCTAGACACTGAGGATATGAGTTGATTTGCTACTTAACATATTCAGGATTAATTATAAATAATCGTATGCAGATGATTAAACAAGGTGGATCAAATGGAGAGTTTTTTTTAAATTTTTTTCCTGCACATCCCCCCTGGGGAATGAGCCTACAACCCAGTCATGCGCCCTTGACCATAATTGAACCCAGGACCCTTCAGTCCATAGCACAAGCCCCAGGCTCTATCCAATGAGCCAAATCAAAGTTTTTTAAAAAACATTAATGATAAACATTTATAACGTCCTATTTGTTAATTTTACATGACTTACTTAAAAATATAATTAAATTTTGTTAAACTATTTGAAATATGAACATCTATTTTCAGCCTTATTTAACTACTAGAGTCCCAGTGCACAAAATTCATGCACTGGGAGGGGGGGGGGGTTGTCCCTCAACCCAGCCTGCACCCTCTCCAATCTGGGACCCCTCGAGGGATGTCCGACTGCCGGTTTTTAGAGTTTTAAACTGGCAGTCAGACATCCCTCTCACAATCCAGGACTGCTGGCTCCCATCCGATCACCTGCCTGCCTGCCTGATTACCCCTAACCACTCCCCTGCCAGCCTAATCAACACCTAACTGCTCCCCTGCCTGCCCGATCGCCCCTAACTGTCTTCCCTTGCTAGCCCAGTTGCCCCTAACGGCCCTCCCCTGTAGGCCTGGTCCCCCCCAACTACCCTCCCCTGCAGGCCTGATCGCCCACAACTGCCCTCCCCTGCTGGCCATCTTGTGACCACATGGGGGCAGCCATCTTTGTGTGAGGGTGTGATGGTCAATTTGCATATTACCTCTTTATTATATAGGATGTGCTTTAAAGGATTGTCCAACAACAGACCCACTGCATGGAACACTTTTGGAGATACCACTGGTCTCAAAGGCTAGGGGAGTTCTCTGAGGACATAGTCATCCTCTCTCTACCCCACTTTTCCACACAGCAAAGCTGGAAAGCAGTGGCTGAAAAATAGAACACAAGCTTCCAAAAGAATGGCCCAAACACTTCTGAAGGAGAAGGGTTCCTCAATCTGCAAAGGGATTATTCTTATTCTTGCAAAGATAGAACGCTTCAAGGTATCAAGACTTTCTATGAATCTGTGGTATTTACAGCTTGTGGTACTTGGGAAGAGATAACTATACTGACCAACAAAACAGAATGGAGCCCAGAGAGAAACATACCCATGTTTGCAACTGGAATGTATGACAGAATTTGTACTGCAGCTACATGGGCAAAGGAGAGCTATTCACAAATTGAGCCTGGGCAAGTGGTTACCCATGTATTAAGATTAAAATTACAGTCTTACCTCCCACCTTATGCAAAGTATAAATTAAAGGGGGATTAAAGTCCTAATTGTAAAAAGAAAAATGTTAAAGGAAATATTAGAAAAAAATATCTTTCTAACAACTGAAATTTCTTTACCAAGACACAAAATAACACTAACCATTAAAAACTCTTAAATTTGACTATATTAAAATTCAGAATGTATGCTCATCACAAGGAACCATAAAGAAATTGAAAAGACAGCCACAAATTGAGAGAAAATATATGTCATACAATTATTTTGTGGAATTTCTTATTCAGTATATTAAAAATTCCTGATATATACGCTGTTAATAGAACTAAAATGAAACACTATGTGATTTTAAACATTATGCATTTGTGTCTAATAATTATTATTTCTGTGTGTCACATCGAGAATAATGTAGTATGCCAAAAATTGCACATATCTCTTAAAGTTGTACATTTAAAAGTTACATTTTTTATTTGTTTAGCCATATTCTTCATAGCTCCTTGAGATAAGTCGCATGCTGCCCCTCTTCTCAAGTAATGCTGGAGGGGAAATTGCACAGTTCCTGCTGCAGCTGCTGCTTTTCCAGCAGCCTGGGGAGCTCTGCTGCCTGTGGACTTGGCTTTGAAACTTGGAGAGGGCTCAGCTGCCTGAGCAGCTGAAAGAATCAACCTATGCTGACCTCATTTTATGCTAAAGTTTTTTTGAACCAGACATGTCTATTCACACACTGTGATATTCATTAAATGACCTGTCTAGATGAGGTTGGATCAATATTATGTCTAACAATAAAATTTATTTTAAAATATATTTTATTAATTTTTTTAGAGAGGAAGGAGGGGGAGAGAGAGAGAGAGAGAGACAGAGAGAGAAACATTGATGTAAGCGAGAATGGCCCCTGACCAGAGGCCATTCAAAGCTGCAACCTGGGTATGTATATTGATCAGGAATTGAACCAGTGACTTTCTGGTGCTTAAGACGATGCTCAATCAACTGAGCCACACTAGCCAGGGCCTAACTTAAAAAGTTTATTACTTTAAGTACAAGCATCACTAAAGCAACAGCAACTTGGGGAGATTATATATTTCTAAAATAATTTCCAAGTTATGTAAATTAATAGCAGTGCCATTTTACCACAATATGCATACTCTTACTCGTATTTATATACAGTGGTTAGTTATTATTATTTAAAATGTGAACATAGACTTTCTATTGCAAATTTCATATCTTTAGGTCTTAGTTTTTTGTATCTACATGTTGTATATGTTTAACTCATTAGGTATAGGAATGGAAATAGCATAATTTGATCAACATAAATGAAAGGCTTAATCATTTAACATCCTAAACAAATTTATAGATAGATAAATAAATATTTTGATGCCATACTGATGCTACATTCAATGTTCTTTTCACTTGGCAAAAAAAAATTTCTTTTTTAAAGTATATTTTTATTGATTTCAGAGAGGAAGGGAGAGAGAGAGAGAGAGAGAGAGAGAGAGAAACATCAATGAAGAGAATCATTGATCGGCTGCCTCCTGCACGCCCCCTACTGGGGACCGAGCCCACAACTTGGTCAGTCATGTGCCCTGATGGGGAAGCAAACCCGGGACCCTACACAGGCTGAGGCTCTATCCACTGAACCAAACCAGCTAGAGCGAAAAATAATTTCTGAAGGTTATAAATAGTTCAAACTGCAGGATTAAGAGAACAGTATAAAATATGGAAAAATCAAAATGGATAAGTAAATAGTATTAAAGAAGGAGAAATTTACTATTAGTAATTGTTATTAATAAAACAATAACTCATACTCATTATGCTTACCACCCTGTAATTTACAAAGGGTATCCAAGTACCTGCACCTTAACAGAAAAGTTTAAATCCCAAGATCTACCTCTAGGGATCTCTCATAAAAATACCTCATTTTCTTTCTTCCAGTGATAGGCATTTTGAACACTGCCTAAACAACCCATTCACACCCTAATCAAATTTCTTACTCCCCATTAATGTTGTACTTCACCTAGTTCTTCATGCTTTTTTCCAGTCAATCCATTATTTTATTCAAGTTCAATCCCTTCCTTTTCAATGCCTTTATGTGGTCCTTGCTTTAAGGCATATAAGGAATAACAACTCACAAATCAAACCCTTGTGAATGTAAATTCTCAAGTATCCTATAATACATTCAGTCTCCAACCTTGGTGAAATAATACCTTAGAAACAACTCATTTATATTGTGAGTCTTTCTGACAAAAAATCTCACATAATTTATCAATGCTTCCACAAAAGCAATATTTTGAAATTTAACAATTTATATCTGAATTTTATTTTGATATTCCACTTGAAATAAATGAAATTCCAAATGCAATCATACATAATGTTACAATGCAATAAGTGTTTCTATAAATTGAAGGTTACTTTGATAAAGGATATTCAACATTAATTATTCTAAAAATAACTTTTAAAATTTAATTGTCATAATATATGAATAAAGTCAAAGGAAAGTTAATAGATTTAAATTATTTATTAGAGAGCATTTTGCTTGGGTTTGCATACTCTACCTGCTTTCCTTTGCCAATGCATAAAATAAAGGCCTAATTAAAAACCAAAAAAGGAATGATGATGCCTTAATCAGACATTCATCAACAAGAGTCATCATAAAATATGTTAATTGATGTCCTGATATAAAGCATAATGATACTACAGTACAATTGCTGTTAATATGCAAAAGGCCAACAAGAAATATACCTGGTTGTTTGTGTGCTGCTTAAGAAACTATGGCTGCAAAGTCTAGTTTTTGACATTGTACATGCCAGCCAATGTCCTAAATGTTTACAGGTATCAACTCACAGCAATGCTAAGAAGCAAAAATATAAAGCTTATTTGTCAGATGAGGAAATCAAGGCACAGAGAAGTTAAAACTTGCCTAATGTCATATAGTTACTAAGTAACAAAGCTGGACTCAAACCCAGATAATTTATCTTCATTTTCTATACTTAACCTTTTATGTCAAACTGAAATAACTTTTCTGTTTAATATTTGTCTAAATAATGCCCTTGGAACAAAATTTCTATTTTCATGTCAATATCAGACATTCAATATGTTAAGTAGATAATGGGGAAAAATTAAATGTTCATGTAAATTAAGTTTATCCAAAATGTTATATATTGTGTAACAGCCTACATTTCTTTATTTTTATGTATGCGGACACAATTAAAAGGTGCTAATTATTATGAATATATCTAATTGGCTATAAGTCAATTTAAATTATATCATTCCATTATTTTTATTTGCCTACATCATTAAACATGATTGAGACAATTCTTTTGCCTATCAAACCAAAGGATGATAGACTACACAAATATATATGGTCTTTAACTTTAATTTTCTCTCCTACCCTATACTAGTATTTTTCAAATTTTATGATAAACATGAAAACTAGTGTTTTTGATAAAGTCCTGTACTTCACCGTATAAATTTGAAAACAATACAAGATTACTATATTGTATTACATGGAGATGAGGGCACATAGACTAGTGAGAAAAGAAATTTGTCTTTATTTAAAATAGACAGATGGGTGGATGAGACATATAGTGACTAATGTGAGCTAAGAACTTGACCAAAATCAACCAATATTTTTTAAAAGGAATTAAAATAAGTTGTATAATTGCAGTACTGATGTTCTTTCCCAAAGTGGTTGTCCAAATAAAGGTTTATTGATGTAAATTAAATTTAAACTAATAAAAATATATGGTGCCCTGACCAGTGTTGCTCAGTGGTTAGAGTGTCAGCCTAAGCACCGAGGAGTTGCGGATTCAATTCCCGATCATGGGCATGTATCTGGGTTGCTGGTTCGATCCCAGGCCCAGGTCAGGGTGTGTGCAGGAGGCAACCAATTGAAGTGTCTCTCTCACATCCGTTTTCCTATTTCCCTCCTCCCTCCCTCCTCATTTCCATCCTGTCTCTAAGAAAATCAATGGAAACATATTCTCTGGTGAGGATTAACAACAACAAAACAAAACACAAAAAAAAACATATGGTGTATTAAAGCAATGCTTCTCAAAAATTTCCACAAAAGTTTCTTCCTTAACACAGAATAGTAAACATTCTATGGGAATTAGAACTAGGCTTTAAGAGGCCCATTTTATGCAGAAAACCCATATTTTGGATTTAAATTCATCTCTATAGAAAGATGTGCAAGTTTTATTCTGAAGATTAGCATATTACTGAGATATGATCATGTACGCTCCAGATTACATGTTCTTGAGTTGAGAAAGTCTTTTATCAGTGGTAAAAACGTTTGCTCTCTAATTATTATTCCACATCTTTCTATTGATACCTATTTTCAAATTTTTAGCAGTAATCAGGACATTTGGGGTTGATCTTTTAAATCACTTATAATAGACTATTTTTAATCAAATGAAAGAAACCTCCCTAACTCCTTGATCTTTAAGCAAATGCATTTACTCAAGAATAAATAATAACATCTGCCAAGTTCTAGTCCATGCACTGAAGATCCAGTGTTGAACAAAACAGACCAACCAATCTTGCTCTAGTGAAACTTATATTTTAAAGAAGTGAGAAGCACTGTGTGTGTGTGTGTGTGTGTGTATGTGTGTGTGTGTGTAACATAGAATTTGTTAGATGGTCATAAATGCAATTGACAATAAATTTGATACGGAGAACAGGTGATGTTAAATGTGTCAGAAGGGTTGCCTGGGAAAGGCTAACAGAGTATAGTTTTGAATTTGCCCTGAAACATTTTTGGTGGAGTGAAAATCCAATTGGATAACAAAATATTGAGGGAACAAACAGCAAGTACAAAATGCCTAATGAAGAAATAACTCCTGGTGAAAAGGAAAAAAAAGTGGGGGGAGGGGTTTGCAACCTAGTTCAGTATCTGGTTAAAACTGTAGTGTACTTCCCGGCTCTGACTGACCTGGGCGGAAATGCAGAGACTAACCCAGAGCCCTACCACAGCTGACTTGGGCGGAGCTTCAGGGGCCGCCACAGGAGGAGATATATAGGTCAGAGCCTCCCCACGAGTTCAGTTCAGGCTTTGCATCCGGAATTCCCCTGCACTAGCAGATCTGCGAAATAAAGGTTAAACTTTCCTCCCTCAGAGTGCTTGCTGGCTGATCGTTCTCCCCTGCATTCTGCCACAGCACTGGCACAGCAAAGAGACCAGTGTGACCTGAGCACGGGGAGGCGGTAGGAGACCTAACCGGAGATGAAGTTGGGAAAGGTCAGACTGTGTATGGCCTTATAGGCCACTGGAAGGACTTTGGCTTTCTCTGAGTGGAATGGGAATCCTTGGGGAGCTTGAATGATGGTATTACATGTTCTGACTTACATTTTATCCGAATAATGCTGTCTGTGATTTTGAAAGTAAACTGAAGACAGGAAAAGGTAGAAACAGGGCAAGCACTTATGCAGTTATGGCAATACTCCAGGAGAGAGATGATGACTCTTAATTTGGAGCATAGAGTTAGAAGAGGGTGGTTCTTGGACTTTTCTTGAAGCATAAATAATAATTTAAGAAATACAGGGTAGAGAAAAAGTAGGTTTATGGTTGTGAGTATGCAAAATAGAGTTTATTCTTAAAATTATACAATTATTAATTATTGTATAATTTTCCATATGAACAACTGTAAACCTACTTTTGCCCCAACCTGTACTTTATTTTTTAAAACACAAAGTTCTCATTATTCGCACAAGTATCTGTGGTCCACCATTAGAAATTTCCACAACCAATGCCTTTTAATAATTAGATGAAAATAATTATTGAAAAAAACCTCTCTCAAATATATATTCATTTCCCAATGGAATTATGCTTCCTTCTGTTTAATTTTATTTAAAACTTATTTTATAATACTAAAACTAAAACCAAAATGTTTTCTTAGCATTTAAGTTGTCAACCCTTGCCCATATTTACACTTTTGTTTTGCTCATCATTAGCTCGTAGTTCTTGGCCTGTAATTGCAATCTCTTCCCTAAGAAAATTTACAATATGTTTTTAAATACATTATCAAATGACATAATGAGATAGACTGGAAAAATAATTACTTTCTAAACACACAAAACACAATATTCGCCTTTACACTTCAGCGAACTCTGCTAACTGGTGGACAATCTGCTCATTACGGTCTCCGTTCTGATTTATACTGACTTTGAGAGCCTGTGCCGGAGTTCTCATGGCTGGTTAATATAGCCAAAATTAACAGATTGACTCTGCCATGCCCTATTCATTTTCCATGAAGAGATTCAGTTAAAAGGTGCATAGCTTATGATTCTTCATTTCCCAGAGATGAAAGGTAGATCATCACCTAAATTTGATGCACTTTTTCTGTACTTTAACTCACTGGGAATAATTAGTTCATTTTCTTCATAATAACTGTACGTCTATGACCATTTAAACTATTTCAATAAAAATAATCCAAAGATATCCTTGGCAATTATACACATAATGTAAGCAATGAAGGTAGGGGGAACTTTTCCCATATGCATTCCCAGTGCTAGGGGGCTCTAGGCCAGCCCCAAACCTTCTTGATAATTCCCATTCTTCATTCATAGTTTCATATTCCTGAACATATAAAGCATGCTGAGTAAAGCAAATGACTATTAAGAAAAAAATCCATATTCATATCAAGAGTTGATTTGTTTTTAACTGGTTCATATTATATATTAATTTGACCAGAAACCTATATTTAAAGGCCACTGGCTATGCAGCTAAGACCACAGTGAAAGAGAGAAAATAAGCTTGATCCTGGTATGAAGGTCAAGAAGGCTAGTTCCAAAAGCCCTTCTTCAGACAGAAGGAGAGTGGCCCTCCCGTTCCTCCTTTGCAGTGAGGTGTAACTGTGTGTGATTCACTTTGGCTGCAGAAACATGGGTAGAAGTGATGTGAATTTCTTCTTGTCAGTAGCATAATGAATTCTCCTGCTTCACCACCCCCCACTCTCTCCTGAGATAATGGAGGGACATGAAAATACATGCTAAATTGGGGGTTCGGGAGCCTGGATCCCTGAATGGCTGAAATAAACAGATTCATCTTCCAACCATGTTGAGCGAGCAGGCTTGAGCAACAAATAAGCCTCTGCTAACTGAAGCCACTGAGATCTGGGGGTTGTTCATAAATTTGGCGGTTATACAGTAGTAACTGTATACACACAGCAAGTAACCATATAATCTACTAAAGAAAGCAGGTGGTAACAGGACTAGAGAAAGTAGTTACACTGAGATGTGAAAATGTGCTAAATTGCCCAAAACACAGGAGACTATGAGGCCAAGGAGAGTTTGAGAAAATTGAGGGTTTTATCTGATGGAAGTTTATACTATATTTACTAGTTTATCTCCTTCGATCCATATTTATAGAGAATATGCTGGAATAAAAAAAAAAACAGTTGGAAGTCGATTACCACTGTTGTTAAAGTCTTGGAGATAAAAGTATATTTTTTATGTTTGAAATATGATAGGTAATAGGGTTTATTCTTGAGAAACAATAAGAGGCTTTGGTCAGAGTATATCAGCAGCTTCCAGAAAGCATTTTCCCCAAAGTGAAACTACTACTCTACTTAGTTATAGAGCAAATCTTATTATAGTGTTCCTGCAGTGACACCCTGCTTTAAACACTTCACAGGAGACAAGCATCTAATCCTCACAAATGGTATCCTCCCAGTTGGGTACTGAGGTTATGCCAATGTAAGAGATTTTAGGAAACTGAGGCATAAACAGTACATGTAATACGCCCAACGTTATACCGGTAGTAATTGGCAGAACTGGGATTTAAATCCAAGCATTTTGGCTCCAGTCTGTGCTTTTGAAAACTATAATCTACTGCTGCTCAGTAAGGATTAGCAGTTAATTTCTTTCAATGCTTTAAAAAAATAACCAGTTCTTATATGAAATCCAGGGTTTTACAGAAGATTGAGCCAGATAGAAGAGAATGACAGACCAAATTCTATGTAATCCATGTACCTAGCCCTGACTAAATTTACCTGCATTTGTCAAGAATCGGTAAGACAGACGTGGATCAGACATCATGGGTTTAATGTACTAGTAAGGTGGTTTGCCCAGAGCCCAGGGGCTCCAGAAGGGTCTGGGTTCCACACTCTTAGAAGTGACAACAGCTAACTTAGATAATCAGAGTCTGTAATTCACTAATTAAAAGGCAGACTGAGTCCTGCCAGGTTAAAGACAAGCTGGGATATTCTGCCAAACATAGGAGGAGTAGCAACAACTTCACAGAGCATATGACCCGGAGAAACTGTTTGGTTCTAAGTCCAAATTGTAGAAATAACTTTCTATTCGCTGGGTGACTGAGTTTTAGCAAATGATTTAACTCCTTTAAGCCACTGAAACTTCAGATAATAAGGCTACCTTTTAAGATCAATAAAGAATTAAGTGAGCTGATGTTTTCAAAGCACTTGGAACACTTCCAGGCATTTTTCTAAATATGACAGGGTTTGAGGACAGCGTTAAAAACTTCTTGAGAATACAGCTGTGTTTTAAATGCTTATTCTAACATATACCACCAATTTATATATTTAGGTTGAGTTACGCATGTTATTTGACCTGTAACTTCCACTCCCCCCCCCCATTTTTTTCATTTCCTTTTCACTTACTGAATGCATGCTAAGTAACTGCATATAGCCCTAGCTGTTTTCACTTAATGGATAGAGCATCAGCCTATGGACTGAAGGGTCCCTGGTTCAATTCTGGTCAAGGGCACATGCCCAGGTTGCGGGCTCAATCCCCAGTAGGGGGCATATAGGAGGCAGCCACTCAATGATTCTCTCTCATCATTGATGTTTCTATCTTTCCTTTCCTCTCTGAAATCAATAAAAATATATTTAAATAAAAATTAAATAACTGCATCTGCCCTGCTCTTCAAACCTCCTTATAGAAAAAGATATTGTTTGCTAATAAATAATTTAATTTGTATTAGCTCTTATTAACATTAACTATAAACTCTCTAGTTTTTACATCTCAAAGAAGATTAGTGAATCCCACCCACTTGCTCTGGATAAGGATAATTATGTTTAAAATGCTGCACAAAAAATATTTGCAATAATTTGTGTACAATCTTTTCTTTAATATATTTTATTGACTTTTTACAGAGAGGAAGGGAGAGGGAGAGAGAGTTAGAAACATCGATGAGGGAGTAACATCAATCAGCTGCCTCCTGCACACCCCCTACTGGGGATGTGCCTGCAACCAAGGTACATGCCCTTGACCGGAATCGAACCTGGGACCTTTCAGTCTGCAGGCCGATGGACTGAGCCAAAGCGGTTAGGGCAATTTGTGTACAATCTTATGCATGTAAGTTATGTAAATGATGGCTTCATGGTTCCTGATTCTTAGCTATAATGCTGGTTTGTGTCATTTCATCATTGAGCAATGACTATATGTTATATATCAGTTAATAGCCCTTCCTATCCGCTGGTTTTGAACCCCAGATTGAATACAAACCCATCACCTGTTCTGTGGAGTCCCGTTTCACTGTCCTCTTTCATCTCAAGATACATGCCCCCTGCTGTTTTATACGTTCTGCATTCCTTCCATCACTCCACAGGTTAGCTGTTTCTCCCTTCTCATAAGGTAATTTATCTTTGACAAAAACATGACATGTAGTCAATACCTCTTTTTTTCAGAGGAAAACTGAGCTCCCAACTTGTCTCTCATTTTTTTGCTAAAATTGCCACATGCCATAACAATGGGCTCAGTTTCTCATTTGTTAACATTTGATATCAGAGTTCAACTTACATGTTTACTTCTATTGACTATTAATGAGGCTTTTTTTCATTATCTCCTTCAGCTTCTGGTAGCTTATCTACATGGCAACCAATAGCTCTTATAAATAAAATATACACATAATAAAACCTTTATTATTTGAACTCACAATATTAAAGACAAAATAAATCAATAAAAGTTCATCAGTTGTATCAGCTGGTAAAATGCAAGTACTCCGAGATAAGAAGTTAGTGTGTGCCAACTATAAAGTAATGTAATTATGAACAAAATATATTGACCAGTACAAAGAAATAACTCAAAAGCCAAAATATGACATTTAAATGAAACTCCTCATATACTCGAATTATCTTGTCGCTAATGGTATATGG
Source organism: Plecotus auritus (assembly GCF_963455305.1). Classification (NCBI taxonomy): domain Eukaryota; kingdom Metazoa; phylum Chordata; class Mammalia; order Chiroptera; family Vespertilionidae; genus Plecotus; species Plecotus auritus. The sequence goes on along the minus strand of NC_137771.1, from coordinate 135,235,628 downwards.
GAAGTTATGACTTTGGATAATTCAAGAAAATAGCAAGGATCTCATTCTCTTGACTGACAGGAGAAAATATATGGGGTGTGTGTGTGTGTGTTTTGTCGTTATTAAAATGTATATTCAAAAACAGTAACTTCATGCATTACTCCTTCGCAAATGATGTTTTAAATATTATTTAAATTTGTTAAAGGGCTCTTATGGGAGTAAAATTTTAAAAGACCAATAGGAATTCTAATATTTTTTTTTCAGAATGGCTAGCAACAGGACTAATTCTAAGTGCTGTGCTCACACCTCATATTTGAACCTCACAGGTAATTGCCCAGCACAATGGAACACCAGTGGTGGGCATGGTACCTTTCCCTGTACTGAGCTCATATTGCAGAACTCCAATTTGGCCTGTTTCTTCCACTTTTCCTGTCATTTGTCCATTTTCCCCTTAGTCTACTAAATGCAGAGTAAAGAAACCACACCTAGCCAGACTATAAAGTCATTATAAACTATAGATTACTACTTGTTTTCTTTACTTAGACAAAGCGATTAACGATAAGAGAATATAAATGCATTACTCCAGTGATGTGACTAAAGTCAATTCTAGTACTTAGGTACTCCATCATGTTGGGCTGTTACTCCCAGGATGGTGAGGTTAGTGTAAAGAATATGATACCTTTATAAAAAATAGTTTTTGATACTTAGCATTTATTTTCACAAGTTCTATTTACCCACTACTACTGACACCCCACATTTTTGTCCTTATGATTGAAATTGTTGGTTGAAATTGTCCTTATGTTGAATATTGGCATATAGTAAAATATGCCAATAACAGCAAGCATAAATTGCATCCCATATAATTTTAAAAAGGCCCTGAAAAGTATGAAATAAAAATACCTTGTTAGCTATTAAAATTTCATTTCACTTGATATATTTGACTAATAATCTATGAACTTTAAGTCTCTAAACCCAAATGTCCAACTGGTTTTTAAAAAATGAAGTGTGAATCATTTGGTAAAATCATAAGCAAACAAAAAACCCTGAAGGAAACCTCTAGGGAATCATTGAGTTTCACCTGCATTTTCTTATCATCTTGAGTGTTCTATGTCATTTCCAAAAGCAGCACCTACCCCCCTCCAGAGAAAAGTCTCTGTAACCCATTACTAAGAATACATAATGAATAAAGTATAAAAATATATTTCGTGACACTGCAGATAAAGTGTATTGGTGTAAGTTTTCCCTGTTAGGAACAGAAGGCAACAAAGAAAAGAATAGCTGAAAGCAATGTCATCACTCACTGAGGAATTCTGACTCCATCCACTGAATTACCAGTAACCAAAATCCACGTCACCTGCTCCTTTAGATAAGGTAGAGGCCAACATAGAAAACCCAATCTTTTTATCTATCTATATAAATGCACATTTGTGTACAAAAAAAACCAAAACTTTTTAGATGTATATTTCAGGATTAAATACATTAGTAATTCTGTATTTGAATATTCCATAACAAAAAGTTAAAATATTTAGCCCGCTGGCTTGGCTCAGTGTTTGAGCATTGACCTATGAACCAGGAGGTCATGGTTTGGTTCCCAGTCAGAGCACATGCCTGGGTTTTGGGGTCCATCATCAACAGGGAGTGTACAGGAGGCAACTGATCAATGGTTCTCTTTCATCATTAATGTTTTTTTTTTTTCTCTCTCTCCCTCTCTCTTCTTCTCTGAAATCAATAAAAATATATTTAAAAAAAGAAAATATGAGAGAAAACCCCAAATGTGTAAGTAAAAAGGTTCATGAAATATTGTTTGTGAAAGAATCTTCTTCAGCAAGACTTAGACACTGTAATTACTATAACTGATCAATTTCTAGTCACTTCCTCTGTTTTTAGGAGGCAGCTGTTAGATTGTTATAAACTAACAATCTAAGTCCAGTCATTTAAACTGATTGACACTAGTTTTCATCACCTCTAATAGGGGGATGGTATTCATCAATTTCTTATTACAATAATGAATACATATGGTTTTGGGTGTAAAAGGATTTTGAAATTATGCAGCAGTACACATTTGTAAGACAGCGATATTTTTAAATGTCTAAATTTATGTTTACATTACAGAATTATATTGTGCCAGTGACTAAGCAAATTTTAATAGCCCTCATTACATAACAGCATAATTACAGTTTATTGTTATAGATGAAATAAATTCTAGAGAATTTTGAAGTTGTGAATATATTTTTTCCAGAGTTTTACATGATCAATAATGGATAAAGGAATGTAGTTACTGGTCTTTTGTAGTTACTGGTCTTAGTTTGAAGGTGACTCTTCATTTGAAAAGTTTATGGAATATGGCCCTACCAGTGTGGCCCAGTGATAGAGCATCGGTCCACCCAGCAAAGGGTCACAGGTTCAATTTCTGGTCAAAGGCAGGTACCTAAGTGTCTGATTGGACCCCTCCTGGACCATGTGCTGGAGGCAACCAATCAATGTGTCTCTGACATTGATGTTTCTCTCTCTCTTTCTCTCTCCTCCTCCCAATCCCTACTTTCCATTCTGTCTAAAACTCAATGGAAAGAGTATCCTCTGGTGAGGAAAAAAAAAATGTTTATGGAATATAAATTTTATAATCCTATATAATAAAGAGGTAATATGCAAATTGACCATCACTCCAACACACAAGATGGCTGCCCCCATGTGGTCAAAGATGGCCACCACAAGATGGCCAGCAGGGGAGAGAAGTTGTGGGTGATCAGGCTGGCAGAGGAGGGCAGTTGGGAGTGACCAGTCTTGCATGGGAGAACAGTTGGGTGGGGACCCAGGCCTGCAGGGGAGGGCAGTTGTGGGGGGACCAGGCCTGCAGGGGAGGGCAGTTAAGGGTGACCAGGCCAGCAGGGGAGCAGTTAGGTGGCAATCAGGCTGGCAGGGAGTGGTTAAGGGGTGATCAGGCTGGCAGGCAGAAGCGGTTAGGGGCGATCAAGCAGGCAGGCATGTGAGCAGTTGGGAACCAGCAGTCCTGGATTGTGAGAGGGATGTCCCAGATTGAAGAGGGTACAGGCTGGGCTGAGGGACACACCCCCCCACGTACAAATTTGTGCACCAGGCCTCTAGTCTGTATATATAATATTACTGATAATTTTGGCCTTTTAAAATTGTTTTAAGTTTTACAACCAAATAGTTTTGGTTTGTTTGTTTCACAGATATAGAGCTGATATATTTAATATATGACATTTTCTGAACTATGTATTATTTTGTATCTCTCTATATACATATTTACATTTACTTATGAATAAAAGTTTTTCCTTAGCCATTGCTTATTTTGGCAAAATGTGTCCACCATCCAGATATCACATAAGGAACTGTTTGACATTGAAACGGGGACTCAGAACTGTTGGACATTGAAATTGGGACTCAAACATTTTTTGTTATTATATGTTTATTTCTAGTCTGCAGAGGCAAGATTTTTTAAAGGAAAGAAATGGGGAAAAAATAGATACAGAGGCAAAGAAGCATTGAACAGACTACAGCGGGAAGGCAGGGGAGGTTGGGGGGGAGTGGCTGTAAGAGACCAACTGAAGTACTTGTACACATGCATATGAGCATAACCAATGGATACAAGACACTGTGGGGGGGGCAGGTAAAGGCATTTATTGAGGGGTATGTGAGGCCGGGAGGGAGGTCAATGGGGAAAAAAAAAAAAAAGGAGACATATGTACTACTATTTGTAATACTTCAAACAATAAAAAATAAAAAAATAAAAAAATAAAAATTAAGTTAATAATAATTTATTATGAATCAAACTAAATCATGAGAATCATGAATTCTAATATATTCATAGAAATAAGAATTGTTTCTTATAACAATTTCAAAGTTACAAGATAGCAGTATAATAAGCAATATTCAAGGTATTAGAAGAACATATTTTGTTTTATTTGAAATTACATCCATGTTATGGAGACAAGGAACATATTTAGTGTTATTAAAAATAAGTGAAATATTTCAATAGTTCAAATATTTTGTTTTAAAAAGTGTTATAGAATTATGACTAAAACTTATTTTATTTTAAATTTACTTTAAAAATTATATGTCAAAATTCTAGTTCATCTTTTTAGGACAATTTATTATCTGCATTTAATAAGAATTCAACATGGTTACTCACTACATTTTCAGCAAGTAAGAGATATTTGATAAGATTTAAAGTTTGACTGAAGTTACAACAACAAATTTCCAGATATTCAGTATTAAACAAGTATAATTAACCCTGCTAAAATCACAAAAATTGTGTTATAAGTATAAGCAGCTCATAGAAAAGGTCTTACCAATTGACATTCAGGATATTTTACATGGCAGACATTTTTATGTACTATACCATGAAGGCTACACTGAAAAAAATTCAGAAACATCTCCTAGTTAACTTTATTTTTATGTGTGGTTACAGATGAGCATTTTGCAATTTATGATGTTATCTAGATGGCACCTCCTTAATTAAGGCATAATTTATTATTGTATCTTAATAATTATAAAAGGGGTCTAATTCCTAAATAGTAATATATACTACTTGTTTATATGCAAAAGCACTTAAAAGGTAACTCGCAGAACTAAATTTACCCAAGGCACACCCTCAGAGGTAATTTTGTAAATAGAATCTCTTATCTTAAGCTCAGACCAAAGCTTGCCTGCCAGGTGCCACTTAATTAAAGCTCTTCTTATGAAAGTAAATATTAACCAACTCCTCAATGCTTCTGAGAAACTGGTTCTCATTAAACTACTCCACTATATCCACAGACACAACCTGGGAAGTTCATTTGCAATGGATTCTACAAGCTGAGTTAGTTCTGTTATTTGGTCATAGAAGCACTTTGCTCTTATTGTTAGTGATTAGGTGCTATTAGCCCAAAGCCAAACTGCAAGGAAAAAAATAAAGTTTTGTCAAGTTGCTAGAAACTGGAGATCAATCTTTCTTGAAAAAAGACAAATGCAACTTGACTGTGACTTACAATTACATTCTTAAAAAAAGTGTTTATAAAATAAATAGTTTTAAAATCGTCTACACCCAGCCACTGTAGCTCAGGAGGTCACAGTTCCATTTCCAGTCAGGGCACATGCCTGGGTTTCGGGCTGGATCCCAGTAAGGGGCAGACAGGAAGCAGCCAATCAATAATTATCTCTCATTATTGATGTTTCTCTCCTTTTCTCTTTGAAATCAATAATAAAAAAAATTATTTAAAAAATCACTTACATTTATCCATTGTCATTTAAGAAAAGCATGTTCATCATAATGTTTCTAAAACACAATAAAGTAATATTTCAGGTATTTATATACATACTAGAGGCCCAGTACATGAAATCCGTGCATGGGTAGGGTCCCTAGGCCTGGCCGGCAATCAAGGCTGATCTGCGGGGGTGAGCAGTGGGGCAATCAGGGCCCCCACTCACACCTGCCTTGGCTGGCCTAGCACCGCCCACTTGCTGGCCCCGTCCCCTGCCACTGATGCCTGTTGGGGCCTGCAGGATGGGGGCAGCTCCTGTGTTAAGCGTCTGCCCCCTAGTGTTCAGTGCACATCATAGCAACTGGTCATTCCACAGGTTGTTCCACCATTTGGTTGATTTGCATATTAGGGTTTTTATAGTTAGCTGATATAGTTTACATTTCTTCAAACTGTTCTAAAGTAAGTATATACAGGTATGGAAAAAGCTATTTATCTGATTATTTTGTGTGTCTCTACTGCCTAGGGTTTTTAAATCAACCTAATTGTTTATACTAATATCCTAGTTTTTTGTGTTTGTTTTTTTAATGTACTTCAAAAATATGAAAGTATTGCCCTAGCCCAGTGGTCAGCAAACTCATTAGTCAACAGAGAGGCAAACAGCGGCTCGTGAGCTGCATGTGGCTTGCGAGCCACAGTTTGCCGACCACTGCCCTAGCCAGTTTGACTCAGTGGATAGAGTGCTGGCCTGCAGACTGAAGGGTCCCAGGTTCTATTCCGGTGAAAGTCACGTGCCTGGGTTGCAGGTTCACTCCCCAAAAGGGGGCGTGCAGTAGGCATCCAATCAATGATTCTCTCTCATCATTGATGTTTCTATCTCTCCCTCTCCCTTTCTCTCTGAAATCAATCAAAATATATTAAAATAAAGAAATTTGTCATCTTTAAAAAATATGAGTGTCTGTATGCATCTTTCAATCATAATGCAATAATTCAAGAGAAACATACCATCTTCCAAATGATGGTTTAAAATAAAAAAAAAAATTCACTAAATAATTTTTTAAATCATCATTTTTCAGAAAAGGGTATTATGATATAGTGAAGAGACATGGTTAGCCAAGTTATTTATATTCTCTAAAATATTGAGACTATTAATGGTAATGTATGTAAGGTAACTAACATAGAACCTGGTGTATAGTATTCAATTCATTTATTTATTTGTAAAATATGTATGAAAACCTTTGCCCCCATCCTCTCATAGAGGTATTATGAATATTTTTGGAAGATGTTTCAGAAGTAGAAAGTAAATATCATTTATTCTATTTTTAATTAATTTAATATAGATCTGAAAATAATGAAAATGCAGTAAGCAATTTTTTTTCAGTGTGTCTTGTTTGACCATAATTTTAGGAAAAGAGATTACATTTTTTCACATTCTTTTATTTCTCTACCTATCTGTTTATCTTGCTTCCTTAAAACTCAATAATTTCTCTTAGCATAATGTTCTCCAGTCCATCCATGCTGTCACAAAAGGTAAAATTTTCTTCCTTTTTACAATAGAGTGCTATTCCATTGTGTAAATATACTATACTGTTCTATTCACTCATCTGCTGATGGACACTTGGGCGGCTTCCAAATCTTGTCTATCCAGTATAATAAAAGGCTAAAATGCAAATCAACTGAATGGTGGACAGACCTGTCGCTATGATGAGTACTGACCATCAGGGGGAAGATGCTCAACACAGGAGCTGCAGCCTGGTGGTCAGTGTGCTCCCACAGGGGGAGCGCTGCTCAGCCAGAAGCAGGGCTCACAGCTGGCAAGTGCAGCAGCAGTGGCGGGAGCCTCTCCCACCTCCGCGGCAGCGCTAAGGATGTCCCACTGCCATCGACTGTGAGAGGGCACAGGCTGGGCTGAGGGACTCCCCACTTAAATGCACGAATTTTGTGCATTGGGACTCTAGTTGTAAATAAAGCCAGTCAGAGAAAGACAAGAACCATATGATTTCACTCATAGTTAGAATTTAATGAACAAACTGAAAAGGCAGAAAACTCTGGCGGAGGGAAGGGGTGTTGAGGAAGGTAGAGGGATTGAACAAAAAAAATTTTTTAAAAAAGAGAGAAAGAACTCATGCACATGGACAACAGTGTGGTGGTGACTGCCTCGGTGCATGGTAAGACTGGTGGGTGGAGGTTGCAGAGTGTACAGGGGGGAAAAATGGTAATGGAAAAAAATCTGTATATATAAAAGGCTAATACGTTAAGTGGCTGTCCATCTGACAGGTTGCTATGACATGCACTGGCCACCAGGGGGCAGACACTCAATGCAGGAGCTGCCATGATGCACACTGGCCATTTACAGAGAAAGGGCACCACAGACATGGCACCCAAAAAGCTATATTCGGCTTCCCCCAAGTGGGACACAGGTCCCGCCACCACCCCGGAGTGACACCCCACCAAAACGCAGCCAATGCTGCCAAGACCCTATGGCACAAGATGCGGCTGACAGCCCAGCCCAGCCTGAATACGGTGGCTGTGGGCGCTGGGTACTGACATCACAGCAACACCTGGCTTCTTCTCCCTACTGACTAGCCTCCTTGGAGTTTCTTCAGCCCAGGAACACAACTTGCTTTATAACCAGGTGGAAACATTTCACACTTCAACCAAATGTCTGTGAAGCGTTTTCCCATGTCTCATCTCATTTGATCTTCATAGAAGTCCTGGAGTAGGTAGAGAGGAGACTCGGTAGAATCCTATTTTCTTTTCATTAACTGGAAAACGGAGATTTAGAAAGTTTAGAAACTTGACCCAACTGAAAAGAAGTAAGAAATGGTGGACCTTGAAAATGACTTCAGGTTTTCTCACTGCGCAGATATAGTCAAACACTGCTGCAGTTAAATATTTTACCCTTTTTTCTCCCTGCATGATCTAGAATAATAATTTGCTTCGTGATATTTACTGTTGTGTTGCTGACAATTACCTTAAAGAGAAGTTAGGGTGCTTCACTGGGCTGGAAAAAGTTTAGCTAAATCAGAAAGCAGGTCTAATTAAGCAAGTTTATTCTATATAGTAGTATAGAAAAAGCTAAGTTGACTCGCGCACGCAAAATATACATAAAGTTCTTTCTGGTGCCAATCGCACGTGTGTTTCGATCTATCATTGTCGATCATGAATTTTATCTTGAAAAAATTGTACAAATACTGCATAATAAATCACTATGTTGTATCTAACTTCATCGATATTAGATTGAATAAATTTGTATGTTACTTAGAAACTGACCTTAATTAAAATCTTTGAACATTCTGTTAAATCACTGGTTGAAGACTTCACTGGTTCTCTATTTGCAAATTTTCCTAGACTTAGGCAATTTATCTTTGTGAGCATTAAATTTTTTTTATAAAACAATAGTAATTCCTACAGTCAAAGTGTGGAGAAAACAATGCTTTTTAGCAGTTTAAAATGAACTTTGTTTTAAATATATCTTGGTTCAGAGAAAGATATTAAAAGTGTTTTCCCAGTAGTTCTGTATTTAAATAGAGGAGTAAATACCCTTGTGGGGTCTTTAAGGATCACTCAAGCACAACTGCAGAAATGCCACTTGGAGAGGTATATGAAATTAACAAGTTTATTTTCTTTACAGGTCCTAGGGAAGGGAGGAGCCGCATGCCATACAAGGGACCACTTGGGAGGAGCCCCAAGTATTTTTATGGAGGTGGGGGTCAGAAGTTAAACAAAATGCATAAGAGGATTTCAGTAGTGTGTTTGAGTGTCACTAGGTCACAGTCAGAGGAGAGTAAGAAGGGAACTTTTGAGGGGCCAGTCTTATTACACTGGTGTCCCTGGTCACTTGGGTTCAGTGGGTGCTCATGGTCTGTTCATGGGGCTATTGAGATACTGGAAACATACAAAGTTTTAAAATTTTACAAGTGCCAACTTAGTATGTATTTAAAAAATAATTCTGACAATTTCATTAAGCACAGTTCTAGGAAAATATAATCCCTATGTTGTGATAAAGAGAATCAAGAACGTACAAGTAGAATAAAGGTTCAAAAAATAGATCAGACTCATATTTTGATGGATATATGAGTTCAATATAAGTTTTCACATTCTTTTTGTTCAGATTGCTTTCACTGGATAATCAATCCTGCAAAATAAAAGCATAATATGCAAATCAACAGAATGGCTAAAGGACTGGTGGGCAGGGGGCAAGGCCAGTGAGAAGGCGGTGCCAGGCCAGCCAAGGCACGTGCCAATGGGCAGAGGGAAGGGATAGCAATTGGGGGGCAGCGGAGACCAGCAGTGGTGGAGGGGCGATCTGAGGGGCAGGTTTGGCCACTCGCTGGCCGGCTCTGTTCCCTGATTGGCCCACCCAGTTGCCTCCTGCAGATGGAGGCCAGACTGCGGCTTAGGCCCACTCCCCAAGAGAAGTGGGCCTAAGCCATTAGTCAGACAACCCCTGAAGGCTCCCGGACTGCAAGAGGGTACAGGCTGAGCTGAGGAAACCCCCCCAAGTGCATGAATTTTCATGCATCAGACCTCTCGTATAAAATAAATAAGAACAAAGTTCATAAGTTCTATTCTTATGGAGGATCTAAACATGCAATTATTGTAATAAGCAACACAGGTATGTTCTCCATAGTTTTCAAAGTAAGAGATCTGAGAGTAACTTTGGTTAGAAGTTGAAACAAATAAGAGAAAACCCAGATGCCCTAAAAATCTGAAGTTTGCTAATCATAGAAATAATTGAAAAATCAATAAAACACATACTAGGAGTCTTGCATATATAGCCTAGGCAGGGGTGGGCAAACTTTTTGACTCGAGGGCCACAATGGGTTCTTAAACTGGACCGGAGGGCCGGAACAAAAGCATGGATGGAGTGTTTGTGTGAACTAATATAAATTCAAAGTAAAGGAGTGGAGGGGAGAGCAAGAGAACTGGATAGAACAGCCTGATCCGGCCCGCGGGCCGTAGTTTGCCCAAGGCTGGCCTAGAGAGTCAATAAAGTGGTAAAAATGCAGTGGTCAACAGAGATTGAATGTTTGCAATTCCACTGTATGTTAGAACATTTTCAAATTTATTGGGAAATAGTGAGGGAAAATATAAGTTGAGCTATATTCATTTACTTTGATATTTTAATGTTTCTTTAAATTATTTCTTTTATTTTATGATTTGCATATTTAACATTCTATTCCCTACTGGCATAACACAAGAAAAGTAATATTTGCCTATTGAATGATTTTTAAAAGAATGAGTGAATGATTTACTTGTGTTATAAGTCACGATGGAGTAGATGATAACTTATTTATAAGTAACTTTGTTACTTTTTTGCCTTGAGAGCATCATTTATATATATAAAAGTCTAAGCGACCGAACGAACGAATGAACAACCAAACAACATGTTATCCAGTCACTATGATCACACTGACCACCAGGGGCCAGACGCTCAATGCAGGAGCTGCCCCCTGGTGGTCAGTGCACTACCACAGCCAACCTCCTGCATCCCCTCCCCTCGGCCAGCCAACCTCTCGTGGCCTCGAATGGCCCCAATTGCCGGCCCGGCTGAGGGACCCCACCCATGCATGGATTAGTGCACCAGGCCTCTAGTTTCCTTATAAAAACTACATCGTATTTTGCTTTTCTGAATTAGTTAACTGAACTAGTCATCTGGTCAACTATAAACATAAACTTGTCACTGACTGATTACCTCAGTTTATGGACATAAAGATGCTAAGATTTAGGGGGGAAAGCTGTTTTTCTCAAAATCACATTACCATGAAAAATAAGGTCATTATGGAGGTCACATTTAGCCTCATTTTAATTATTAAGAAATTTAGGTTAAGAATCCTAGAGATTTTAAATAATAAATGTCATTATATTTTAAATAAAATCTATTATAAATCCATAACTGGTTTAAAAATTCTAAAACTGTGTCCTGAAATGAATATGCCATTGCAGTATTAATTTAAAAAATAATCTCAATATATTTGCATTCATACATGCAATCTTTATTCAAAGAATGACACATTCGATTCAATGTCTTATACTATTTACTGGTGTAAATAAAGGCTATACCAGTAGCAGAAAGTGTAAGAGAGGGACAAGTTTAGTCATAAAAAAATTACAAATTGTTAATAATTGTGTTTACAATGTTAAATTGACTTGATATAAGAGTATGTTTTAATTACTGCACTGTCTTTATATTTCATTACCTTGAGGGCTATGTCCTGACTGATTTCCTCTTGAGAGGGTAATGATCATGAATAAAGACATCTACACTTATAAAACTATTATGGTAAAACCCTAGTCTCAACTGAGCTAGTCCCTGAATAAATCGGCTATTTAATTCATATCACTGTAGAGATAAGAATAAATGAATTAAATTTAAAAAATATTTTCTAATAGCTAACTTAAGCCAGGATATCAATTCTCATTCCTTTACTATTCAAACCAGACCAAACTGCATTCTTACACATGGATTAAATAATTGGAAGACACTAACAAAATATTCCTCTATAAACCTCCTGATAAAGAATGGAGATTTGTTATGGATATTTCTCCAGTTATAAATTAGAGTTGAAGTGACATAATAAAGCATATCAGCTTTGAAACAAGTACAATGTTTTCAATGTTCTGGCCAAATTATATGAAGTGAGGAATCACAGGGTATTTGAGAAAAATAGAGAAGAGCTGACAAAAATACATTATCATATCTTGTGTACAGATTTCTTACTTGGTCTCTGGGAATTTTCCAGCATCATTTTTCCCTAGTGCTCTTCAGTTGATAAGAATGCATATGCTGGTCAAGAACCACTTGTGTGAAGAGGCTATGTGAATTCAGCATTGGTAGGCAAATAGGTGATTTCTAATGTAGGGTCACATGAATTGAACTATCACTATCATGGGATTTGAGTTTTTAAATACTTTTTTATGAATTTAGTAAATTATATGGGACAAAGGGGGAAATTAAAGTTATTTTCCCCTAAATGTATAACTGCCTAAATACAGGAAATGAAATGGGGAAAATAAATCAAATGGAGTAAAAATGGTATATAGTTAAGAGGGGCAAACAATCCATATTAAATTATAATTTTTAAAAAAGAATTTAAAGATTATTGAATAAGCAGGATCTGTGATATATTCTTTCTGTATTTTGGCTAAACTGAAGAGGACAACCATTTCCAGGAAAAATAAGGCAGAATGCCCTCTTTCCCAGATGCCTTGTTTAGCTCAATGGGGCCCAAACATTGCAGTGCATATCACTTAGCATGCATATATTTTGGTATATCAATAGGAAAATTATCCTAAAAAAGAAAAGTAAATTAAAACAGGAATCACATCTAAATAAGGAAGACCATTTCTGTTGGTGGGTAAATTCATTTTAAACTCTCAGTATCTGATATGTACTCTCTGAGAAATTACAATTGATTTTTGAGAAGGAAATGAATAGAAAATTATCTGTTTATAATGATAATTTCAGTCCCAGCAGTAAATTCATAAGTAAACAGATATAAATGGTCTTCTCTATAATTCTCTTTTATTTCTTAGCAATAAGAAGTTGTTTCTACTGTGCCCTCATGATGAAACACTGGATGACTCCTCACAGGCTTATTTATGGAGCTTATATCTTTGGGGGGTCTAATCCCAAACCTGACTCACAACAAGTTAGGAAGAGGAATTTGTTGGTATATATTTATGACCTATGTGTGATTTATGTAAATACCATTTTCCTCTGACTAGTCATAAAGTTTATAAGACTAACCTAAGGCCTTGAGACACAAATTAAACTTAGCCTGCTTGTTTATCCTACTATCTTTCCCCACTAAGCTTGCTAGACATATTAAACTATGCAGATATTTTAAAGAACACTATCGAATATCTAGGTCACATGGAACGTCTAGAATCATGCATAAATTTTTTTAAATCAATAATTAAATATAATTTCTGGAGCTGCTAATTATTGTCCTCTTTGTATTAATGAACCTGACAACAAACTGTCTTCCAGGTTGCAGGGTAAACATGGGCTATTTATAGGAAACGTGACATTATAAGTAGCCCATGTCCCTAGACCAGCTGAACTCTCAAAAAGTTATCAGAAGCTCTGGAGTCTAGTTTCAGCTTTGCTATTCACATAGAATAGAGGCAGATTTTTTAAAAATTCAGTTGCATTATTAACTAATAAGAATAATATGAATTAGCACTGTTCAATAGAATTTTCTACAATGTTGGAAACGGTCTGTATCTTTATGGTAACCAATAGCCACATGTGGTTCTTGAGGACCTAAAACAGGTTTAGTGTGCTTAAGAAATTAAATTTTTAATGCAATTAATTTTAAATAATTAAATAGTCAATATGGGTAGTAGATAGCAGTGGAAATATAAATAGTATTTGACCACATTTCTAATAAAGAGCAAAAAATTATGGATAGTTATGATAAACATAACATTTTTTAATGAGTCTCTAATAAAAAACATGTTTTATACATAGGCATGTCCCTAGAAACATGTATAACCTTAATTAAGCCTTAAAGGTATAAAGAGCCCAGGCTACATGAAAAATCAGAATAAAATTAATATTAAGGATCAATTTGCAGAGGAAAATAGAAGAAATCATATTGCCATGTTAAATGAAAGGAATTTTTAAAGGTATGGTTCAATTTTCTCCAGGTAGAAATATAAATTATTGAATGCATAAGCAATTCAGGACTTCTTAAAACTTAGCTGGCTCAGAAGCCTCTTTTTCTCCTGACTCTGTCCCTGGTAGAAGTCAACATTATATGATGGGGAGCCACTCATATGATATTAGTCTTTGGTTTGGGTTTGAAATTTGGACTTTGGGTCATTTACAAGAGCAAACATTTCAAGAACTCCATAGATTCTAAAAACTGACATTACTAAAAGCACATGGTTTTATAAAACAAGATGGCATTATAAGGATCACAACTCTAACAAAACTAACCTAGCTTCTATTTTTAAAAAATCCCTAATAGGTCTATTCCATTAAAGCATACCGTCATTCAGAGAAGGCTTAATAACTAAATATATTTTAGTGCATGATTTATACACATTAGGAAAAATAAAGCTGGTTTTCCTTGTTTGGTTATGCTTAGAAAATGGATTTCCTATACTGAACGCCAATATTAACTTTTTTTTATTAGTTAAAGGTTAACAATTCATATTATTTAGAGTTCATCGTGGATCTACTAAAAACTGTCCTTAAAAATAAAGTTATTTGAATCTTCCTATTCATAATGAAATCATAACATTCTTGAGAGATTCTTGCTATCAAAATAACATGCAATGCATGCACACACTATATAGCTATTTGCATAATGAAATTAGTTTTTAAACTCTTGATCCAGGTGTTTTTTCTCTACACACACAAAAAAAAAATTGACAGAATAACTGACATCTAAAATTATCTATAAATACCAACAAATAGGAAAAATAAAGCAACGTATATAATAAAAAATATTATAAAGTCTACTCATTTTTGCATTCATTGAATTTGTCTTAGAATTACCATAATGTTTCATTATATTTGACATGTTACAAATTTAAGGAAAGAATATAGACTTATAAAGACAATTATTGTAATTGTCTTACTTTTAACTATGTATGCCAGATATAGTTCATACAAAAATAGATACATTAATAAAAATGAAAATAGTAGCATAATTTAAAGCATAACATAAAATACCTAAGCTAAAGACATTTTTAAAGACTGTGTATTTTTAAAAACATGCATACAATAATTTTGCAAAAGGAAATGTTAAAAATTTTACATTTCAACTTCTGAACTACCTGATTTATGATCCTCTTCTAAAGCACTTATAACCTTAAAATACACCATATTGTTTCTTTAATACTTTTTACCAGACTCTACCCACTAGGAATGAGAGTTGATCCTGTGTAGTTTATTGCTGCAGTCTCAGCTTCTAAATCAGAGCCTCAGACATAATTAGGGAACAATAAATATTTTTAAGTTATAAAAGATAATTACTAACCACACTAATTCTATCTATTAAAGCATAAAAAAACTACTATACACAAATTCTTAAAACTTATCAACAATGGAGCTACCCAAATGCAGTGATTTTATGCATAAAATTCATTGTATTAAGTACTCAAAGGTAATTCACACTATTCTTATTTACCGTGTTTAAATGATAGTCTATGGTAATGCATATTTGTTATTACAGACTCTGAAATTGATTAATTTTCTTCTGCAATTATTAAGAAGACAGGGAAATAAAGATTGAAAGATAATGCAAATATTATGTAATTCTCTTAAAAGAAAAAGAATGGCATTTTAACCTATGGGTTAGCTTTATATTTAAGAAAAACAGAAAGTTTTAAATTTGGGGTAATTTATAATATTTTTATTCTAAATTCACTTTTACTTATAACTAGAACTAAATAAATATACACTAAGCTTATGTGTGTCATGATTTTGATCCAAGATGCATGTAATTCATAGAGTAACACTTTTCAATTATGAAAATAATCTTATTTATTGTAAAATTATTTTTATCTTTATTGTTGATGGTATTATAGATGTCTCCTCCTTTTTCTCCCCATTGCCCCTTCCACCAGGTTCCTGCCCCACCCCAGGCCTTCATCATCCTATTGTCTGTGTCCATGGGAAATGCATATAAATTCTTTGGTTAATCTCTTCCTGCCACTTCCTCCCCTTCCCCCATCCCCCCCGCATCAGTACCCTGTTTCCCTCTAAGATTCATCAGTCTGTTTCATGTTCCCATGTCTCTGGTTCTATTTATTTCATCAGTGTTTTTTGATCATTAGATTCCACATATAAGTGAGATCATGTGATATTTGTCTTTCTCTGACTGGCTTATTTCACTTAGCATAATAATCTCCCCCACTTCTATGAATATATCCTAAGAATCCCAAAACACCAACCAGAAAGAATATATGCACCCCTATGTTAATAGCAGTGCTATTTACAATAGCTAAGTGCCCATTAGTAGATGAGTGGATAAAAGAGCTGTGGTACATTTACACAATGGAATACTATGCATCTGTAAAAAAGAAGACTTTATTACCCTTTGAGACAGCATGGAGGGACCCTGGAGAGTATTGTGCTAGTCTTATTTTCATGACACTTTAAATCAGTAGGCTATAAATCAGTTTCAAAAACTGAAAGAATGCACTAATTGTCCTTTTATCTCAAATAAAATAAACATTTTCTCTGTATATGTATATATTTGTTATATAACCTTTTATTACTATAAAAAGAAAGTATCAAACAAATGGTGAAAATAGGATGCACATAAAAAATAGATAAACCCATATGTAGAAGAATCAACTGCAAATTTCAGCTTCCCATTATTTTGAAACTCTCATAGATTAATTTTTTACAATTTAATTTTTTAATGATACTGCCCAATGTACAATGTAATTGAGTAAGAGTTATATAATATTTCACACACACACAAATAAAAAGGTTTAAAAAGAGATGAAGAAGATGGTGGCATAGGTAAACACCTGAACTTGCTGCCTCACACAACCACTTCAAACTACAACTAAAAGACAAAACGGACATCATCCAGAATCACAGGAAGGCAGGCTGAGTGGAAATTCTACAACTAGAAGGGAAGAGAAAAGCACACTGAGACTCAGAGGAGCTGCGGAAGTAATGTGCAGAGGTACGGAGGCACGCGTGTGCGGAGAGGGCTGGCAACTGAGTATGCAGTTGTCTTTTTCCATCAGGAGGGAGACACATGCTCCCGACTGCTCTGAACTCCAGTCCTGCTCGAGACTCTGGGGACCCAGACTCATACGGGGGGGGGGGGGGGAGGGGGGGGGGGAACTGGACTGTCTGGCATTGGGCCAGAACACAATAGTGGCTTTTTCTCAGAGGTGCTTGCAGCAATTACCACGGGACACTGAGACCCAGGAGCCTCTTAGGGCAGGGCTAAAGGTCGGCCATTGCTGTTTGCTCCACCCTGTTGATTCCCTGAGACCCCACCCCACCCAATTTACAACCCCACCCCAGCTGTGTGCAGAGGCTTTTGCATATGAATGGCCTGGCCCTTTGCAATCTAAAATTACCTAACAAACTGAAGCTGGGTCAGAAAGACCCAGAACTTCTAAAAGAAGGCCCAAGGCTCCACAGCAGCTTGCTCTGCTTCACAGCTGGGCCTCATCTAGGCACCTCCAAACTCCAAACAAAGAAGAGGAATCTGCAGATCTCTCCATAGCTCCTGCTGGGTGGCCTCAGGCAGAGGCTAAATTAGCACCTCCTTGGAGATCCAAGAGCCAATGTACCCAGTGGTCAGAGTGTGACCATCCAGATTATAACTCCACAGATCCATAAGAGACACACTCATGGGGCAGACTCAGTGAGCACCAAAGCCCCACTGAAGCAAGTCCTGCCCCATAAGAGTGTCTCCAGGACAGAAGTTCTCCCATAGTAGACATAGCTGATCCTCACAGCCAATTGGCCTGGAGGTCAATTCCTCCCAGTGATACCAACAACAATCAAGGCTTAACTACAACAAGAATGTGCACACAGCCCACAGTGGGGTGCACCAAGAGTGTCCACCTCAGGTAACTGGGGAGGCTGAGCCACTGGGCCCTATAGGACACCTAGCACACAAAGCCACTCTATCAACACAGGAAAGCAGCCAAAATGTGGAGACAAAGAAACATGTCACAAATGACAGAAATGGAGGAAAGCAAACTACTGGATATAGAGTTCAAAACCACAGTTATAAGATTTTCAAGAATTTTCTAGAAACTGCTGATAAATTTAGTGAGTCCCTCAAGGATATGAAAAAGGACCAACTAGAAAGTAAGCATACACTGACTGAAATAAAGAATAATATACAGAGATCTAACAGCAGACTAGAGGATCGCAAGAATCAAGTCAAAGATTTGAAATACGAAGAAGCAAAAAACACCCAACTGGAAAAGATAAAAGGAAAAAGAAACCAAAAAAATGTAGATAGTGTAATGAGCTTCTGGGACAACTTCAAGCGTACCAACATTTGAATTATTGGGGTGCCAGAAGAAGAGAGAGAGTAAGATATTGAAAACCTATTTGAAGAAATAATGACAGAAAACTTCCCCTACCTGGAGAAAGAAATAGACTTACAAGTCCAGGAAGCACAGAGAACCTCAAACAAAAGGAATCCAAAGAGGACCACACCAAGACACATCATAATTAAAATGCCAAGGGCAAAAGACAAAGAGAGAATATTAAAAGCAGCAAGAGAAAAACAGTCAGTTACCTACAAGGGTGTACCCATACGAATGTAAGCTGATTTCTCAACAGAAACTATGCAAGCCAGAAGGGAGTAGCAAGAAATATTCAAAGTGATGAATAGCAAGAACCTACAACCAGGATTACTCTACCCAGCAAAGCTATCATTCAGAATTGAAGGTCAGATAAAGAGCTTCACAGATAAGAAAAAGCTGAAGGAGTTCATCACCGCCAAACCAGTATTATATGAAATTCTGAAGGGTACTCTATAAGAAGAGGAAGAAGAAAAAGGTAAAGATAAAAATTATGAACAGGAGATACACATCTATCAAGTGAATCTAAAAATCAAGTGAATAAAAACTCTGATGAATAGAATAAACTGGTGAATATAATATAATCAGGGGCATAGAAAGGGAGTGGACCGACAATTCTTGGGGGGGGGAAAGGGGTGTGGGGGGTGCAGGAAGAGACTGGACAAAAATCGTACACCTATGGATGAGGACGGGGGTGAGGGTAAGGGCAGGGGGGGGTGGGAACTGTGTGGAGAGGAGCTATGGGGGGGGGGAAAGAGGAACAACTGTAATAATCTGAACAATAAAGATTTATTAAAAAAATAAAAAGAGATGAAAATATTAACCCTTAACTGATTTTTTTATTTGGTTACAATATGGAAACATATCGTAACCAAATAAAAAAAAATCAGTTAAGGGTTAATATTTTAATATTTAAATCTTAATAAATTTTTAGAGAAATTCTCTTTTAAAGAAATTTAAAAGGTGCAACCCACTTTTTTAAATGTAGTTTTCTTTATTAATCCACTGTAGGTTTCTTTCACTTAATTTTAACTTTCCTAAGTAAGCAGCAGATAAACCACAGAAGTACCTGTCCAGGTAAGGTGACTTAAAAGTTTCCAAGAATCTAAGATCATGCATATCTTACTATTACTCCGAAATTCTTTCTTTTTGTTTTTTACTTTTCATATCCATTATGGTGTCACTTATAATAACTTTTTTAAGGTATGCAAACAGGTTAAATGTGAAAATGCCATTTCTTGAGAGATTTTCCTTTAGAAAACTTGTCATTTTAATTTCTTTCTCTGCTCCTTTGAGATATATGTAAATCTTTTTAAAACCCTCTTGTCAGTTTTAGTACCAAGAATTATCTTATTTGAAGACCTGTGAGCATCCCCTGAAATACAGTCATCAAGGAAGATAACACCCATACACCTGTATCGCCCAGTCTCTGTTGGAGGGTAGAAGCCTAACTTTCATAGGCACCAACTAACAAATACAGATGGCCTCATCACAGAGGAAACATTAGCAGGCTGAAGAAATAACTCACTGTGTTCCGCACATCTCATTGACCAACCTGCTGCCTATCATCTTCCAGTACTTTTCTACTAGCTCGTCCCAACCCTCAGTGAAAAACCTTCCCACCAACTGTTTCAGCTAAATGGAGTTCAGATGTACATATGTCACCTACTGCAATAGTCTTGAATAAAAATATTTGTTTACCTAACTTTGTCCTTTTCAACTTTTACTTTGAAACCATCTATGTCAATAAACAGAATAATTACCTGTAACTTTGGTAACATGATGTGATCATAGAACATCTGTGGGACAAGACCCAGGAATGTTTGAAAAATATGTACCTAAATATATAAAAAGGAATATATACATATAGACTTATATACATACATATGTATATGTATATACATGTGTATATATGTGCATACACATACACACACACACATAGATATGTATGCTACAACTTACATATTGGTGCCCCAAAATTGCTGAATATCTTTATAAGACTACTAGAGGCCTGGTGCATGAATTTGTGCATGAGTGGGGTCCCGCGGACTGACCGGCAATTGAGGCCTATCAGGGGAGCCGGCCAGCTGTGGGAAGGGGCGCAGGAAGTTGGCCAGCTGGGGGGAGGGGCTGCAGGAGGTTGGCTGTGGGAGAGCACTGACCACCAGGGGGCAGCTCCTGGGTTGAATGTCTTTCCCCTCATGGTCAGTGTGTGGCATAGCGACTGGTCGACCGGTCGTTCCTGTCGTTCTGGTCGTAATGGTCACTTAGGCTTTTATATATGTAGATTTGTTTCTTGATTCAGTTATATACTTCCTAGGAAAAAGGTTATTAACATTTAAATAAATGCCTAGTGGTGGGCACGCAGACACCTGAAACCCATATGATCATATTAGCAAATTTCACCCCAATAAATTTAATAAAAATAATAAATACCTAAATATACCCAATTTCTTTTAGAAAACAATCACATTGCCTGGCTGGTTTGGCTTAGTGGATAGAGCATCGGACTGTGGAATGAGGGGTCCCAGGTTCGATTCCGGTCAAAGGCACATGCCCGGGTTGCAGGCTCAAACCCCAGTAGGGAGCATGTGGGAGGCAGCTGATCAGTGATTCTCTCTCAACATGGATGTTTCACTCTCTCTTCCTCTCCATTCCTCTCTGAAATCAATAAAAACATATCCTAAAAAAAGAAAACAATCACATCCATTTTTGAGCAATTAGGATTTGAGAATTGCTCCTCACAATGGACTCTTAAAATTGGGTTGGGGAAGAGGTGTATTTTAACTCAAGTTAATGATATTCAACAATATCTATATAAAGAAAATTAATGAGTTTTAAAAATATTTTATTACTATTCATTGAAAATAGACAATATCCAGAATCAAAAAACAATGATTAATAATGATAAATTATTCAATAAATCCCCTTTTCTTGCTTTTTAAACTATAAAGACAGATAAGAGCACTGTTTGTTAATTTTATTCTAATATCACTCTGAAGCTTGTGACAAACAAACCAGATCCAACAATGCAATGTCAGTTAACTTACCCAGAAGCTATTTTCTCTCTTTTTTTTTTCTTTTTTAATGTTTTCTACTTAAGAAGAAAAAGACATGGAAATCATAATATTGATGGGCTGAATTCAGATCAGTTTTATAAACATTTGTTGATTATTAAAGCTGTGTCAGCCACAGGTAGGTGCCAAGATAGCAGGAATACAGCATCCCTCTTTGTCCTGAAGAACACCTTCATCAGGTGGGTAGTCACCTAAAAGACCACAATGTGTTACTGTGGTAAGTGCAATGTTAGCTATCTATGGGATAACAGAGCAGAACACTTAGCTCTGTCTGAGACTTCACAGAAGGTTTTCTCAGACACATAATTCCCCAAAAGAGCTAAATCTGTATTAAAAATGAGTTAGCCAGAAAATGAAATTGGAGAGAGTTTTAACATGATAGCAAAGAATATTCTTGAGTGACTTTGTAGTGCTGTCAAATGGGATCTCTTAGGGTTGCTGAAGGAGTAATGCACGAGGCCAAAGTGGTGAGGGATTATGAATTTATTACATCATCTGCAAACCAGATGGGCTGAGCCCCAAAATGGCATCAGCACCCAAGGATGGGGAGTCAGAGATTGGGCTTTTTTCGGACAGAGATTTCTCTGGGTGGGTCTGGATCCTGGGAAGATCAAGAGGAAGGATAATGGTCTTATTCAATGGAATGTGGTTTTAGCAAGTGGAATGTGGTCTAAGCAAAAGGGAATGTTCATTGTGAAATGGTCTAAAGGTCAGTTCCCAGGAGAGGGGTATCCATTCAATTATTTGATCAGACCTAACAAGATCAGGCAAAGATTTTAGAAAACTAGGTAAAAGTTGATGTGTTTGAGAAGGCTGTGGAAGCTCCAAGCAGATATGCTCATTTATAAATCTACCAGAGGCCCTGTGCATGAAAATTCATGTACTTGGGGGGTGGGGACCCTTAGCCTGGCCTGTGCCCTCTCAGAGTCTGGGAGTCCTCAGGGGATGTCCTACTGATGATTTAGGCCTGCTCTCCGCAGGGCCTAAGCCGCAGTCTGGCCTCTCTCTGCAGGAGGCGACCAGGCTGGCTGATCAGGGGATGGTGCTGCCCCCATCACCCCACCTTTGCCTCCTGGCCTCCATCTATGGTAGGTGAAGGTAGGGCAGTGGTTGGCAAACTCATTAGTCAACAGAGCAGCAAACTGCGGCTCGCGAGCCGCATGTGGGTCTCAAGACACAGTTTGCCGACCACTGGGGTAGGGGGTAAGGGGACAGCGCCACCCCCATCACCCTGCTGTTGCTGCCTAGCCTCCCTCTGTGCAAGACAACCAGATGGGTCAATCAGGGGACGGTGCTGGCCCCCTCATTGCCCCTCTGCCACCGCTGGTCGCTGCCCTCCCCCATCGCCATTCCCTCCCTCTTTCCGCTGGCACATGCCTTGACTGGCCTGGTGCCACCTGCTTGCTGGCCCTGCCCCCCACCTACTGGTCATTCTGCCATTCAGTCGATTTGCATATTAAGCTTTTATTATATAGGATATAGTCATGCGCCATATGACCACTTTTGGGGCAACAATTATCGCCAATGACTTCATAGTTATCATAATGTGGTACCAAGGATACCATTATGAATTAACCCAGTCATTAACAGGGAAGGGACAATGGGAAGGCAAACATTATAGGCATGCCCATTAAAGTCTGGGCGATAAATGGAAGGTCTGTCAGTCACACCTGGGAACAGGCCATTGGTCAGAGGCTACTGCAAGCACAGTGGCCACTGAAAGCACAGGAAGATTTCAGATATGTAATCCCCTAAACAAAAGAATTCCCTCTCTTGCTCTCACTTCTTGCTTGCTGGTGCTTGAGTCCTGGCTTCCATAACTCTCACATTCCTGCATTTTTCATATGGTCCACAGCCATGCGGACCCCATACAATGGACTGATGGACTGTCACTAGCCTAACACTACACCAGACCCCACTTCACCACAGAAAGGAAACTCTGGACAATGGCTTTGCTTCTAACTCTGCTGAACTCCCAGCTGCACCTCTTCCAGGACTGCATTAAGGGACTGGGATCTTAGAAAAGCAAGGATGTAATTCCATGCAAATAAAAATTACTCCTCCTCCTGTAGGAATTTCAGAAAAATTTTTTTCTAGAGATATCATAAGGACCTGACCCCAAGCACATAATAGGAAAAGGGATACCCACTGATAAGAGCATGATGCATTATTCACATGTTTGTGGTGATGCTGGTGTCAACAAACCTACTGTGCTGCCAGTCCTATTAAAGGATAGCACATACAATTACGATCAGTACATAATACTTGACAATAATTATTAAAAAAAACTATGTTACTGGATTATGTATTTACTATATTATACTTTTAATCATTATTTTAGAGTCTACCCTTTCTACTTATAAAGAAAGTATGCTGCTATGTTACATAATCAGTAGCCTAAGACTTCTTGAGTTCACCACATTCTTAATTGCAGCATTTTCTCTTGTGTTTGACTTAACCTCCAAGGTCTTTCTTTTATGTTTTTGTTTGTTTTGTTTTTCACAGTAACATGCTGTACATGCTAGTAGCTTAGAAGCAATAGGCTATACCAGATGGCCTAGGTGTGTAGTTAGGCTCCATCATCTGGATTTGTGTAACTACATGCTATGATGACCACATAACAACGAAATTGCCCAAGAATGGATTTCTTAGATATATCCCATGCTTAAGCAGTATGGGAAACAGGTCTGGATTGAAGATATAGATTTGGAAATCATCAAAGCCATCCTTGTTTCATGCACAAAACTTGAGAATAGATGAGATAGCCCTGAGAAAGACAAGATTATGGAATTTGAGAAAACAGTGGTCAACCTTAACATTTAATTGATAGGCACAGCAGAAGCTCAGAAATGAAAAGTATGTAGAGTAAATAGTAAAACAAATTCCAGAGAGTAATGAGTTCTAAAACATCATTCTTGGCAAACAGTGAACAGGGAGGTCCAGTAAATTGAGTGAATATTCTCACTGGATTTGGCCATGCTGAGTCATTGTTGAACTCAAATTTAGATCTGTAATTGTAATTGCAAAATAAAACATATTGCAATGTATTGCTGAATCAATTAAATCTGAGAGATTAGAGTTTGTAAATATAGTTGGAGTGTATATCCTATATAATAAAAGCCTAATATGCTAAGTGTCCAACTGTTCATTCAACCTTTCTTCCAGACGCTGTGATGCACACTGATCACCAGGGGGCAGATGCTCCGACCTGTAGGTTAGCTTGCTGCTGGGGTCAGGCAGATCAGGACTGGGTAAGACAGGCGGGACATGCCCTGGAGCCCTCTTACAGTCCCTCCCCTGCCCGATGATGCCCTGGTGGGGTCCCTTGGCCTGCAGGGATCAGGCCAAAACCAGCCCAGTGCACAAATCAAAACAGGCCAGACAATCCCTGGAGCCCTCCTATGGTCCCTCCCAAGGTCCCCATCAGCCCTGATCAAGACTGAGCAAGACCAGCCAGCCCCTGTGGGGATCATATGGAAACCAGCAGTCTGACATCCCCCAAGGGGTCCTGGATTGCAAGAGGGCACAGGCCTGGCTGAGGGACCCCACCAGTGCACTAATCTGTGCACCAGGCTTTAGTAGTTAATAAAGTTTTTGTTTTAGGTCTGAAAAGGGTAATAGAAGAGGATTCTTTAAATACAGGAGGAGATAAGTGACTGGAAGAGTTAGAGGTCAAAGATAAGTGAAATAGAAGAGATATTGATGGAATAAAGTCCCTGTTGACAAGAAAGGGGATGAGATCAAGTATAAATGTGAAAAGAATGGCTTTGATCAAGGGAAGGAGCACCCAGTCTTCTGTGAATGGGATAAGAAAGTAAAGATAAATTGAAGATAAATGATGTCAATACATTTGAAAGAAGGAAGAAGAACACAAATTAGTTTATGCTTTATTAATTATAATTTTAAATTTGCTGGTATGCTGGGAGAAAGAAAAATGTGGGTGCAGTGTGCCTGTGCAGAGGCGGAGGCGTGCTGCTTTGTTACTTTTGAAGCCAGTGGCGGGAGCGGCTGGGACTCCGCGGAAGCCTGGTGCTTGGGCCCACGGCGCGGCAGCTGTTCGGGGAGCAGGGCATCACCCTGCGCAGGAGCGCGGACATCGTGGCCCAGTTCTTCTCATTTGGCATCAATAGCATTTTGTATCAGCGTGGCATTTATCCGTCTGAAACCTTGACTCGCGTGCAGAAGTGCGGACTCCGGTTGCTGGTTACCACTGACCGCGCACTCCTGCAGTGCCTAAGCAATGTGGCGGAGCAGCTGAAAGACTGGCTGTCCAAGTGCTCAGTGCAGAAGCTGGTGGTGGTCATCTCGAATATTGAAGACGGGGCGGTCCTTGAGAGGTGGCAGTTTGACATTGAGTGTGACAAGACTGTCAGAGATGATGTGCACCCAGAAAAAAGTCTCAGAAAGCCATCTAGGCGAGATCCACTCGGTGATCAGACAGATCACAGCCACAGTGACCTTCCTGCCGCTGCGGGAAGCTTCCTGTTCCTTTGACCTGCTGATCTATACAGACAAAGTTTTGGTTGTACCTGAAACGTGGGAAGAGTCCAGACCCCAGTTCATTGCCAATTCTGAGCAGGTCCGCCTGCGTTCCTTCACCACGACAATCCACAAAGTGAACAGCATGGCGGCCTCCAAAATCCCTGTCAATGACTGAAGGAGCCGGAGACGTAATGGAATCCTACACGTGTGTTTCCTGAGACCAAGCCAACTGTAGTTCTTGTTTTGTTCCATTGATTACTTTTGAGGTGGGGAAAACTTAACATTGTACTTCACTGAACTGTGCACATACCGTAGTTCCATTGGTTGGTGCCTGTTTGACTTCCCATAGGGTAGACATAATTTCCATAGGGTTGACACTGTTTGAGGGAACCAGCAGATCCCATCAGCTCTGGTATGTCAACTCCTTTGAGGGTGGAAACTGGAGATGGGAAACTTTGGCTTTTCAGCTAAAAGCCTTCCTAAATCAGAACTTTTGGTCAGTAGCCTGACTCTGAGTCTAGGTGAATATGGAACAGCAAAAGAAGTCTGAATATTCAGAATCTTTGTTTAGTTCTAAAGTAACTGATCAGCCATTGTAACAGTATTCCTTCCAGGTCCTTTTGCCATTTATTTCATTTGTATAGTTTCCATATTGAAAAACCCCCGATTACTTGTCTTTAATGTATATAATTTACACTTACAAATCTTTTGCCATTTCTCCTGTTTCAATTCCACTGATACAGAACTCTTAATGTCTTTTTGTGTTTTATAAAATCAAGCTTTAATGACAGTGATAAATAAAGTTACATGTGCATGTTTATATATATATATGAGACTCAAGAGGATAAGCAAATAAATGGCTAATATAATCAGATGGGAAAATGCAAGAGTTGTCCAAAGGTAGGTAAAATTATTGATGAGTGGTATTGGAAACTAAGCAACACAAATTACATCAATTACATCTAAATCACTTATCGATGCCTGTCTTGTCCTTTCCATAGCTTAGGTCATTTGCAGACTTCTTTAAGTTAACGTCTCATGAGCACATTTTATGTGGTAAACTGAAAACTTGTTCTCAGGTCTAAGCCCCCAACTCATCATTCTTCTTCATCTCTTGCAGACCTCTCTCCTCCTGCCTCTTGGTTTCTGTAACCAAGTCTACTTTGATGTTCTGTTTTCTTGAAGACCCAAATTAGTATCTGATAATTTCCTTCCTCATTCTCCCCGGAGACAGTAAACCAGTCCTCTTTATTTTTTTTAGTTTCACTAATAAAGACTCTGGAAAAACAGGCAACATATAACAAAAGTTATAGTATAGACACACACACACACACACACACACACACACACACTCACACACATCTCAGATTGGCAGTAAATGGTTTGTAATTACTGATGGCCAGTAAGAAAATCTGAATAGATACCACCTAGCAGTTCTCCCTCTACCTTTATTACCCTGAGGACAAGCTCATCAAAGGAGCACCTTTCTTCTGTTCTCTCATTTGTTGAAATTGAAGCCTCAAGACATAATCAAGGCAGAACAAGGCAGAACAACAGGTGCCCTCTTGTGTCAAGTGGGTCATTTGCATTTCCAAGTGTCTCTGGATTCTATGTGATGACTTTTGTAAGGGGTTTAAGCTCCTTCCTGGAAAGATCAATTTTGGAATTTGCTTCTCAGTGTGTTTCACTAGAATTGCCTTCTATTACAATGAAGGTTTTCTAAGTGGCTGTGCCCAGCTGAGATATCTGGATATGCAGGGCCATCTATCTTATACAGCTATGCACCTGCCCTAGGGAACCTCTCAACACAAATGCATAAAGCTGAAGTAAACAATTAAATTATTTTAACCCTTTAAAAGAATGAAAGTTAAGTCTAAAAATTAAGACAATGGAATAAGATATTATTGAGAAAAAGCAGTCTGCTTTATATGACAGTCTGTTACTATGATAGAGTCTAATAAGTTTTAGATTGTAAACAACTAAAAATTGTATAGATCGTACCAGAGGCAAGGGAGACTATTTTCATTTTTAAAAACAAATGGACATTATTAAACTTCTTTGAACTTTCCACGGAAAGCATGGTTATATTGAACACACTCATACAACGACACATTTGTTATAAAATCAAAACATACTGATATTTTTAATATATCAATTTTAAATTAATATTTTATATACTTCATGGGCATTTGCTGACTATGTATCTTGCATAAACATATATAAAATGTTGAGAAAATTAACAGCTGAATAGATTAAAATCATAATACTTGAAGAATTTATAATCTATGGAGGAAAAGTTTACATAAGCCAAAAAAGGGTGGAAATGATACTGAAAGGAATTTTTGAGACAGGATAGGCAGTTAGGGAATAAGGGGGGGGGGGGGCATGGAGAGGAATACATAGGTGAGGTCTTAGAGCTGCAGAATGCTTACCTTACTTTTACAGAGGACAGAGGAATGTTGCAAGGGAGAAAGAAGGGGGGGAGGGGGGCTTTGACCTTTGAAACTGATACTCTGCAGAAGATTGACCAATTAGGAAAGCTCAGGGGTCATACTTTAAGGAAGGGTCCAGTTAGAAAGGGTCATGAAGAGACAAAGAGCTGCAGTCTTTATAAACCTGTAGACAAAGAGACTCAGATAGGTGATTTTTTTTTTCGTTTTAGGGAGAGAGAGAGCAGGCTTTTCCCATTTGGGGAACCCTCCCCAGAGGGAGTTTATATATGCTTCCAATAAACGTCCACATTATTATTTAAAAAGCCTTTTAGTCTGAGAATTTATTCTTCAAACTTCCTAGGACAAGAACCACAAGGAAGAGTCCACATCCCAACTTCATGTATCAATACCATTGTAATTAACCTAATCTACACTAATAAAAGAGATGCAAATTGACCATCACTCTGCTACGCTAACAGCCAATAGGAGGGAATATGCAAATTACCCAACAAAGATGGCCATATCCATAGTGGCCAGGCAGCCAGCTCCCAGCAGTCCCAAGCCCTGCCATGGCGGCGCTGGGGCTGCAGGGGGCTGGATCATGGACACAAACCCGCAGGGAGGCTGGCACCCAGCAGCTGGGGCTGCGGGGGGGGGGGGGGCAGATCGGGGACACAAACCCACAGGGAGGCTGGCTTCCAACAGCCCCAAGGCCCGCCACCATGGTGCTGGGGCTGCTGAGGGGGTGGGGGGAACAGCGGAGACACAAACCCGCAAGAAACCTGTGGAAAGGGAAATAAACTATCATAACTTTATCTCCTTTCCACAAGATGAGAAAACTGCCCCTGGTTTATTTAGTGATGTGGCCCACACCTTTCTACAAGCACAGGGTATGTTATGACCACTCCCAGGAAGGTCTGGTCAGAATACCGTCTCCAGGGAATAAGGCTACTGTGGCAAATCATCTAAGAGAGGAAACAAGCTTTTGTTGGATTTATTCTGAAGGTCAGAGAACATGCCACCCCAGCATATGCTGTGTTGTTATATTGATGATCTTGAGCTGCAGATGCTTGAAAACCCGCAAATGCATGCAGAGGCTTTCACTGAAGTCTCCTGATCTGCCTAAAATCAGACCCCCCAAAAGGAGCTTAAATGTCATAGGTCCCCTTGACAGGAGAAGTGTCATCAGGCAGAGAAGACTGACTCCTGTCACAGGACTGGAGAGTAGAAGTTGACATCACACCCAAACTTTGTTACAAACTATTTCCCCCCACCCCCATTCATCTTTCCTAAATATCATTTACTCTCCTCTAAGAGGCCTACATCTCCCGTCCCCTTTCCCTAGGAATAAGGTATTTAAATCTGCATTCTAAGCCACCTTGAGGAGTTACTATTTTTACCCTGGGATCTCCCACGTATACATGAGGTACACATGTTAATGAACTTTTGTTTTTTCTCTTGGTGATCTGTCTTTCATTACAAGGGCCTCCACTAAGAACTCAGAAAGGTAGAGGAAAACTATTTTTCCTCCTCCATAATTCTATCTCGGGAAGTCAAGTCCCCAGCTGAACAATGAGGTTGGCTCAAGTTCCAAGCAGTCTTGGCTGATGGGAGGGAAGCTGCTAGGGAGAAATCAATAATATTGGCATCAAAGTGGGACAGAGGGCACATGCATGGTTGCTGGTGGGAGTTTAAAGTGGTTCAACATTTTTGGAGGATGATTTGGCAAATTCGATAGAAATGTTCAGGGTACATCCAAGAGTCTTCTTCTAGGAATCACATCTGCTGAGATAAAGCACAAGCACATAAGCCCTGGTCAGAACCCAGGATGCTACTGCGGGCTTCCCTTCCACGATAGGAAAACCTGGAACAACCTGCATTTTTAGGACAAGGCTGGCAGGCAGGTGAGCTTTTAGGAGCCAGAGTTCCTGAGGGGTCTCAGATTGGAGAGAGTGCAGGCCGAGCTGAGGGGACCCCCTTCCCATGCATGAATTTCGTGCACCGGGCCTCTAGTTATTAACAGGTAAGGAACAAAGGGAAGGTCAAATATTATAGGCATGTCCTTTGTGCAGCTTTGCTGGGAAGTGGGAGTTTAACACTCCCTAGGAAGCCACAGTCTATTCCCCACAGATCTCTGGGTGAAGAAATTGGACAGAGGAAGATAAGACCCATGCCCAGTAAAGTCTGGGTAACATAGAGAAAGTATTTGTTAGTCAGTCACACCTGGAAAAAAAGTTGTTGTCCAGAGTAGGGGTGGACACTGAAAGCTCCAGAAGATCTGAGGTAATCTAAACAAGAAGTGTGCTCTCTTGGCTCCTGGTTAGCACTGTCTTAGCTTTCTTGCATTTGCCCACATGACCCAGAGCCTGGTGGACTCCATAAAATGGACTAATGGCCTGCAACAGGCCTGATGCTGTGCCTGACCCAACTCCAATATGGAAGAGAAACTAGACACTGGCTTTGCTTCTAGCATCTACTGAATCCCCAGCTGCACTTCTTCCAGGACTGGATGAAGAGAAATGAGATTTTGGAAACCCAGGGGTGTAATTCCATGCAAATAAAAATCACTCATCTTCCTGTGCAAGTCTCAGAAAATTATTTTTCTCGAGATATTCTAAGGACCTGCTCCCAGCACCCAGTGGGGAATAGGACACCCCACTTCCACTGATAACAGAATTGTTCAGGGACCAGAGTTTGAAGAGAATACTTTGGAAAAAGGGACTGATGTTCCAGTTGATGCCAAGTTTGAAAACAAATTTCAATATAGGAGGCACAGGAAATAAAGTTGGGAAGAAAATGGCATTTTCTGGAACTATAAAGAAGCTCATGAGCTTTTTTATAACAGTAAAATTGATTGCTTAGATTTGGAAAAATATACTAATTGATAAAAATACCCTAATCCTTATTAACACCCTATCAATACTTTTTTTGATGAAAAACAATTCATGAGTGACATCATGTTTGTCGTTTTTAATAAATTATAATCCAATATTAAAATCTGACAAATATAATTCAGATTAAAAAAAAAACAGCACACACCCTAAGGCTTATTGTGATTTTCCAGCCTATAGTAACTACATTTTTTAAAACTAATCCGTAATTGATGGCTCATGACATTGCCATTTTCAAGCCATTAGTTACACAATAACAATGTTAATTGAGTTTTAATTAAATCAGCCATATTCAAGCTTGAAATATTTTAGCTTTCTTTCACAGATAGATGATATTTCCTAGGGTCATTTTCATTTGCATCTATTTTTAAAATATTCTTTACTACCTTTGAAGATTTACTGAGAATTAATTTTGACCACCATATTTAAATAGAAAAACATGAAATGTATCTATCTTCAGCAATATTTGCTTCTAAAAGCATTCATACTTCACCATACACCAGAAAATAATTTCTAAGGTAAAAGTTGATTGTTGTGATGATTATTTTCTAGAAGTTGGACACAATCAAATTTGTTCAACTCTTTCATTAATTTTGACTCATAATAGTATGAATTATCAGTAATCATTAAATGTATGATTTAACTTAGCTTTGGAAGATTGAAGTTTATTATTCAAATTTCCTTATATTTAAACTAGTGCTACAAATTAAAAAAAAAATAATAATCCCTCTATGTAAGAATATGTGCATATGTTTGTGGGTCGTCAATTACTTAGATGGTATTGCTAATGAAGACAAAGTCAAGAATGTGTTAGTGATGTTGTTCCGTTAATAGAATCATCTATGCTTCCACCCATATCAACAAATATTATTCTCCAAGAAGCATACAAGAGAGACCAGATGAGAGGGAGAGATCTAATTCAGCACACACTTGTTATTACCATGAGCCTACCGGTAACTATGGGTCACTAGCATTATCTCACTATGAAAATAAAAGCTTTATGAATGAAATTAAGAAGATAAGAAGGGAGACACTGTGGAGAAAACAAGCATACAATCATTACCAGGTACAAATAATCTACTACTAAAAATTAAAGTTGCTCATTAGTAGTCTTTTAAATTGGCATAATAAACTTGTGAGGTAGGTATTATCCTAGATTTTTTACAAATGAGAAAAGTGAAGGTTACAAATATCCTTTCAAAAATCACCCTTTCAAGGTCACACAACTGGTATGTGCTTACCTTGATCTTGAACTCTATTTGATTGCAGAGCCATGCTCATTTTACTTTTACTCTCAGGAATGAGGAATAACAAAAGATACCAAGGGATGATAGGCAGTGAGAATCTGGTAATATACTTAAGTCTATGCTTCCAGCTTAGACTTGCTTTATAAATAATAGATATGCATTAAAAAATATTAATGAACTTGCTACTTTTATGTCCTGACATAATTCAGACCTTAGAACAGTATTATTGAGGAAACAGTGATAATTCTAATTAGCAATTTATCTGCTGCTCTTGAGGGTCATTTTAAATTCTCCTTATTAACTTGCAGCATTTCCCTTCTCAGATTGACTGTCATTTCCAGGAATAAGTTAAGGTAGATCAGACCTTGTAAGGTTAGCAAGAAGTAGGACATTATTAAAAAGAGCATTCAAGTAGTTAAGGAAGGAGTAGAAACTTATCAGAAGTAAATTGGCTATTAAATCACCATTGGCTGTTCTCTCATTTGAAATTTTAAGCATTTCAGGTAGATATAAATGAAATAACATTGAAGACTTCATTAAGAGTTTGGAACATGTTTAAGAATAATAAATGGGCCAGCATAAAATATTCTAGGGTGGTTATGCTAGGCCCCATTGTATGAACAACCTATATAGGAATATTTCTATATATGACCTAAGACTCAGATTCCCTTAATCCTT
Organism: Plecotus auritus; assembly: GCF_963455305.1. Lineage (NCBI taxonomy): Eukaryota > Metazoa > Chordata > Mammalia > Chiroptera > Vespertilionidae > Plecotus > Plecotus auritus. The sequence continues at coordinate 135,202,612 of NC_137771.1, read as the reverse complement.
TCCCTTTGTCATAATGAATGGTCACAGAACAAGCCCTGTGTTTTTTAAGAGCCAGACAGTCTATTAACCTGATTTCACATACCAAGGAACTGAGCCTGGGAGAGGTTAAGGAACTTGTTCAAGGTCACACAGTTAATAGGTGGAAGAGCAAGTATTTAAACATAAACCTGTCTCACACCAGATCTGATGCTCAAGTAACTACCTAAGCTAATTAATGTCAATAAGTACTACCAAGATTTTTTTTTTTTCAATTTAACACTGAAAGAGCTAATTCATCATATTGTAGCCAAGTTCTTTTCAGAATCAGAATTTTTGAGCCATGTCTGAGCTCGGTAATTACATATACTTCCAGTAACTTCCAGGTCCAGAATCTATCTCTGAAGGTGGTTTGTAACCAACACCTAATTTTCCAGTGTCCTGACAGGGTGACCAGGGTACCCACTACTTGCCTTTTAGCTAAACTCATAATCCTTCCTCATGCACCCACACCTACTCTGAGGATGCCTGTCTCCCCTGTATCTCCACATAGAACTTCACCACAACAAGTATTTTCATCCTATCAGTTCATGTCATAGGGTTTCTCTATGCTCATTCGTTATTCACTCCCCACATCCCCCAGATACCCACACCCTGATGTAGGAAACATCCAACCCTAACTGTAGAGGTAGGATTTTTTTCTTAGAGCTCACATCCAAAGTCTTTGCAGCTCCTACCACAGCCACTACTTAGGGATCCCACTCAAGCGTTATGTGGTAAAAATAATATCACACAAATGTACTGCCAAGACTATTCTCTATCAATATCAAGATTAATTATTGAGTTCAGGAAGGAATCTAAAGTGGAGAGGAAATTATGTATGTGTGTGAAACTAAATTTTATTTTTCTCTTAGGCCATCACCCTGTTTGCTACAACTATTGAAACTCAAAGACTTGAGAGAAACTAAGAATAAAGTGACCATTTAGCTACAGTATGTCATAAATTTTAAAAATGCTATATATACTCCCTCTTCTTCCCCTCTATTGTCGTTTCCACAGTGATACAGACCAGAAAAAGGCTGGCCTCACATTAAACTTTGCATAAGTAGGATACCCTAATAGCAACAACAAAAAATTAAATAAATAAATGTTTAAAAAGTTGTTTTAATTATATTGAGAAATATATAATGCAAAACATTTTAGAGTATAATTTGAATATTCAGCAGTGATTTGCATTCTCTTTGATTTGTGTTTAAACTGATGTTCTTGAAGGAATGATCTTGTTCTCTTACTTCTAAGAATGGTAGAATGTTACTTTGGTGAACCTCTTTTTCTTTATCCTCTCCACACCCAGTGGAAAATATAGTGGTATCTACTAGGTCTCGAACACCTGTATTTTTCTTTCAGTCCTGTCAATAATCCCAAGAGGAAGGTATTATTAACTCATTTTCAGTTAAATTGCCCAGATCGGTTAGTCATCAGTCTGTTTTCAACCTGGATTTTATCTGTTATAAATTACTGGGGCAGCAGAGCCAAATCTCTTGGTATCTTTTGTTCCTTATTCAGTGCAAGAGAGATCTATTGGCACTGTGCCCAAAACAAAGCACTCACTGCGTAAATGAATGAACAAACTCATAGCTTTTTCCAGAATATACAGGAGACATTAAGATCATGGAAAACTAAGAAACACAGTGAAGTCTAGGCTGGAGGAGAAAGTGTCGTAGATGACTGACACAAATATTTTGTTCACGGTTCATCTATGAATAAAAGGGTTGGTGAGCAATTCAACTTAGAACTGTAAAATTTAAGAAGTTATTGAATTATATTCATATACAATACAAATTCTACAGATATATACAACAATATAGTTTTCTAAATTGTTTGAACTATTACAACATATTCATTTGTTATTTTTAATTATTGAAAAGTACTCTAGCTAAAAATAGGTATATATAACTTCAAAATACCCTAATTTTATTAATATTATTCATATTTGACATGTATGGATTGTTCAGAGGACCTAATGCTATTAATATTGCTTTTTTAATAAAAAAATTTATTCTGCAAAAAAAGTAACATTTTTTACAGTAGAAACCTTTTGAAATAAAATACTTCATATGTAATATTACAGATTTTTCCTAATAATTCACACAATAAAATCTTATAAGGAAGTAAGAATTACCAGTATATGTCAACTTTATACAAGGGGAAAACATGCATGATAGTCACTTTTTCTACTTTTTGGTAATTTAGCCACACAAAAGTACATGAAGGATTCTGAAATGCTGGGGAATCATCAACATTTTATGACTTTAGTCAGAAAGATCACTTACACGATGTATTTTAACTCAGGTTTATAGCTCTTAAATGCCAAAGAAGAATTTTATTCCCCAGAATTTTCAAATAATAGGTAACATCCTGGAACTTTTATGTGTAAATATGGCCATTTGCTGTCAACATGAGACACACCAGGCAGCATGTGTAAAGCTGGCCATTGGTTTTCAGTGAATGTTGATAAGAAATGATAAATGAGTCTAGGCATTTGAGTGTCTTGCGAAATAAGAGGCATGCTATAATTCCACATTGCCATTTTCCATCAAGAACCCTTTGTCCCCTATCTATAACTTTGAAATAGAACTTTTTGGAGATGTGGTAAAGAAATGCTTTTTGATCGGTAAACATTATTAAGAGCTTAGAATTTAATAGAAGTCTTATACTTAGAAATCTATAACTATCCATTATTTTTAGATAGCTGCTCTAATAAAGTTTCTTCGCTTCCTATTACATTACTATTCATTCTAGGCATCAGTGAAGTACAGAATACTAAATAAGAAGTAGATATCACAATTTGGCTGTTATTGACATATTTTAATAATGTTAAGATAAATTAAAAGTTGGAGGTGTGTTTTGTGCTTTTTTAAATCTTTATGGTTGAAAGTATTTTATATGTCCCCCTTTCCCCCCATTGGCCCTTTATAACCTTCCCCCATCCCCCACCCCAGGCCTTCACCACCCTATTGTCTGTGTCCATGGGTTATGCATATATGCATACAACTTCTTTGGTTAATCTCTTCTCACCCACCCAACCTCCCCCACCTTCCCTCTGAGATTTGACAATCTGTTCCATGTTTCTCTGTCTCTGGATCTATTTCAGTTTATTTCATTCATTAGATTTCACCTATGAGTGAGATCATGTGATACTTGTCTTTCTCTGACTGGCTTATTTCGTTTAGCATAATATTCACCAGGTCTCTCCATGCTGTCTCAAAGGGTAAGAGATCCTTCTTTTTTACTGCTGCATAGTATTTTTTAATACATATTCTCATCAAAATACTTCAGAATTCTCATATAGATGTAGATAATAGGCAGACTAGTATAATATAAAGATTACAAGATCTTGGGGTATAAGGGTTTAAATTTGAACCCTGGCTATACACACTGGCTGTATCATCTTGAACAAGTTAATTTTTCCAAGATTATGTAACTTATCTGTAAATTCAGGAGAACTAAATGCAATAAAGCAGGGGGATTATAATTATATATACATTTTTAAGTACTCTGTAAATTCTAGTTATCTAGTTGTGCTATAAGTTAGAGATAAATTTAAAACTAAAAACAAAACAAAATTTGAAGAGAAAATATTAGTTTTCCTAAAAACAATTTAAAACATTTCAGAACCATCTCATAAGCATTTGGAATTTATCTGATTAATTTGAATTCTATTTTCTTTTACCCCAGATATTATAAAAAAGACATTTATAAATGTATGAAATACTATTTCACACTATGTTATTTCAAATGCTCAGAAGAAAGGTGAAGTCTTTCAAGAAACAAGTTGGTCTGAGAATTGGAATCAACATTATAAATCTGCCAGAGTGATATGATGTCACAAAGAAGTTCCTCAGGCTAAATTATCTACCTGTCAGAAAGGTTGGTTAGAGAAAAATGTGTGTGTGTGTGTGTTTGTTTTTTTTTGGGGGGGGGGCTTTGGGGGAGTGGGGGAGAGACACACTGATATCCTAATTGATAAAAAAAAATATGCTTCTAATAACTCCTAGAATGTTAAGAAAGAATCATTTTGTATATTTGTAAATATAAACCAAATGGTCCCAGGTTTATTTGTTTCCTGTAGGAATTGAAAGAGACAGATCATGGCTAATGGGACAGTTTGGAAAACCATTCAAGAACAAGTGGCTTTGAGATCTGTCTTTCTCCTCTGCCCTCCAGTTATGCCCTTGTGCTCCTCCTGTGTCCACCAAGATAATTAGATAAGTAACTGTCATTCATATCACAAGGCAGATGAATGCAATTTTTTTCATCTACAAACTGAACAAAGTAGAAAAGTCTTAGAATTTCCTGAAATATATATATTTATTTTGACAGTCCAAGAGTGCCACCTTTTTTAGTTAGAGCATAATCATTGATTTATTGAAAACCTGTTGTGGATTTATATCTTTGCATTATAATATATGGTTTCTAACCAATAATTTTTAATTTTAAAGATTCTTTCTTTGTTTCCCCCTCTCTTCCCATTTCAACGATGTACGTGTTTCAGCAAAGGTAACTGTAAAGGTACTAGTAGGTATCAGGTTAAGAAATGAAGGTATTCTGTGTTTCTCTCTTGATTCTGTTCAGATCAAACTTGGAAAAAAATTGGGGGGAAAATAATGGAGCTGGCAGAAATGAAATCTGCCCCAGCTACTACTCTTTATTTTTATTTTTTTTTTGAGTCTTATCTATTTGAGGAGACCTTAGACCTCCTAGTAAAAACAGAAAAATAAGAGATAATTGGACCATTAGTCCCATCTAATTGTTGGTTTTTCTCCTCTTCATAAAGTTCTTCTTGCTTATATCATTTTTCTCTCCATAGCATAAGGGAAGCCCTGCTTAAAATGAAACTTATACAAATTGGAAACATCCTCAACAATGAGTACTTGTCACTTTCTCAATGTCTCAACTCCAGAATATTTTTATCATTTCAAACTAAAACTCTGCACCCATTAAACAATAATTTCCTTTTTACCCTGATTCACAGCCCCTCATAAACTCTAGTCTGCTTTCTGTCGCTATGAATTGGACTATTCTAAACACCGCATGTAAATGAAACCTGATAATAACATTTGTCCTGGATTATTTCACTTAGCAGAATGTCTTCAATTTTTATTAATGTTGTAGAATGTATCATAATTTCATTATTTGAAGGCTGAATAATATATCATTGCATATATATATGGCCTCTCAGTATATATATATATATATATATATATATATAGAGAGAGAGAGAGAGAGAGAGAGAGAGAGAGGCCCGGTGCATGAATTCGTGCATGGGTGGGGTCGGGCCAGCCTGGCCAGGGAGAGGGGACATGGGCGGTTGGCCGGCCTGCCAGCTGGTTGAACTCCTGGTCGAGGGGACAATTTGCATATTAGCCTTTTATTACATAGGAGATACACTGAGTGGCCAGATTATTATGAGTTCAGAGATGATAATAATCTGGCCACTCAATATATATATATATATATATATATATATATATATATATATATGTATCATTTTGTTTACTCACCTATTGGATGTTTGGGTTGTTTCCAATTTTTTTTTTGTTATTGTGAATAAGGCCATTATGAATATGGATGTACAAATATTTGTTTGAGTCCCTACTTTATATTAATTTGTGTGTATACCCCAGAGTAGAATTATTGGATCAGATGGCAAATTTTACTATAATTTTTTGAGGAGATGTTATACTGTTTTTCATAGTAACTGTGGAAAAACATTTTATAATCCTATCACCAAAGCAAAAACACTCCTGTTTTGCCACATCCTCATCAATGCTTGTTATTTTCTTTTTTATTTGTTTTTTTAAATAGTCATCCTAATGAACATGAAGTATGTCACTGTGGTTTTGGTTTCCTAATGATTAATGATGTTGAATATCTGTTCATGTGCTCATTAGCATTTGTAGATTTTTTTCATTCTTTTATTATCAAAACTTACAAAATATTCATGTGTACTCACTGTTCTCCATTTTTTTACAAAACAGTTTCAGCCTCTTTACCTCCATACCACAGGTCACTTCCCGTTATTCCAGAGACATTTTATTTAAGAGTATTAATATTATCTTAAGTGCCAGTGGCAGTGGACATTCTCAGGTGAGCTTCTGTCTTTGTAAAATGGTACACTGGTAGTAGGTAAATCAGTATCTTCTTCATGAAAATCATTTGGTAACTTACCTCTTTGGCTACTTCTCTCTCCCTGCCTTTACTTTTGGTTTTCCTCCCCCTATTTCTTGTACCTTATGTATATATTTCCATAGGATTTACCTACCCTAAGTTCTCTTTTATCTTTCATAATTATTTCCTTAATAACATTTTCAAAACTTAAGACTTATCTATCTAAACACCTAGTTCTTGTGACAGGTCACTGATTCCCCCAAACTTTGACAAGTTATTTGTTGAATGACTAATATAGACACTACTCTCCCTTTCCCCCTTTTTGCTTCCTTTTACCCCTTGCTGCTCTGTCTGGTTAACTCTTATGAGTTCTTACCAGTAAGTTGCCTAGAATTTATTGCTAGAGCATGTTCTTTGATGGGCCAAGGCTGAGCTTCCCCAAACCTGTTTTCATTGAACTCTGAATTTCCACATCCTGACCTACACACACTTGAGTATAACTGTCTGTTTAGATGGATATATCTAAACATTATATCACTGATAGAGAAGACTTATGTGTCATTAATCATAATTTCTACATATCTTTGCTTAGTGCCTATCACATAATAGAGAAAAATGTTTACTTGTAAAATAAGTGAATAGGGATCCATGTGAAAATCCTGCCCCTCTTTGGTAACTATGTATTGGCATGCTCATTCTGGATGCTTCACTAATACCTCAACCAAGATGCTACAAGTAGAAGAAAATGTTTTCTCTTCCAAACCTGTCCCTCCTCCTTAGTGCCTTTTCTGCTATTAGCTCTATTGCCCTGGAAGTGTAAGTTAACATTCCCATTTTTTAAAATTATTTTTATCTGCTCATTCTTGTTTACATGTTATCATTTCCTATGTCTCATCAATGTTATAATGTTCTTTAACTGTATCTCCCTCTCACCATTTCTATTGTCTCTGTTTTCTCTTCAATAGGTCAAATATTTTCTTTGGATTAATATAATGGCTTAGTTTTTCTTTTATATCCCACTTGTCTGACTCATCAGATCTCTCTTCTTCCAAAACTATTCTCCCTTGTTCAGAAACCATTTGTGGGCATCCCTTTATTTCTTAGAAATTATATAACCTCCTTAACATGTCACCCTTGTTCCCTCTCCCTTCCCTCAATGTGGTCAAAACTCTTTTCTTTAATGTGAATATATTACCACCTAAGTGACTTTGCTTATATTCAAATGGGATGTCTCTTCCCATGTGAGATGTCCAAAATCTACTGGTCATTTCAACCCAACTCAAATATTTATTTTCTCTTCCAAGGATATTGCCCTGTTCCCATTTCAAGTGCACACTAGAAGTAATTACATTGAACTGCTATGCAATTATTCTGTGTCTTCCTATGATATTTGTCAATTTACAGTTTGAACTATTTTTATTTTTGATCATGCCATTCTTTTGCATATATTGTAAATTCTTTGCAGACAGGACCCTAGGATTATTTATCTTTTGCTCTCTCACAATAAATTATATAGGAGACTAGCACATTGAGTTTTTTTATATTTTTTGTAGAAGCTTAAATGACTATTTCTTACACAGATGAATGAATGAACAAATGAATAAAATTTGATTTATGGTTGCACTGAAATCCTTCCCTCCTTATGTAATCTTCCTAAATCTTTTCTTACAACCAGCAAGGAAACACTCATCCTAAGTATCTAAAAATCATCTGTAATCTTTGGTTCCCTGCTACTCTCTATATTATAACACAGACATTCCAAGCCAGTAGATAATTAAGATTATACATTAGGAATATATTCTTCTAGAAACTCACACAAGGCTATTGATTATAAGGGCTTTTTATTTACCCTCAACATTTCCAAGGTAGCCTTTTTTTATTTATTTAGGGTTTTGTTGCCTAGGAAATTTATGACTGTCCATGGTTGCCCAGCAATAGAATGTGCATAGCCTGTATTCTATATTTGAATTGTTGTTCAAAATGAGTCTTAGGTTACCTTATCATTGACTTACAATGTCTATGAATATATTCTTTATTACTGTGGAAATGTTTAGTTGTGCTTTTTTCTTGCGTGTGTGTGTGTGTGTGTGTGTGTGTGTGTGTGTGTGTTTTAAGTAAAATACACTGGTATACAAGATTATATAAGGAAAACCTGTCAAATTATGCAGCAACCTGAAGTCCCAGATAGCTTTACTTATTGTATAAACTGAAATATAGAAATTCAGTTCATAGCAGCCCAAATGCCAGGTCAAGAATTGCCACAACATGAATTACTAAGACAATACTGGTTTTTGTTGCTTGGTGCTTTTCTCCTTAAAAGTCAGAGTGAGAGATCAGCATGTTTTGTTACTTGAACTTTCCCCCAAATACTATAGCTCTTCCTTTTTCCTCCAGAGAGAGGGCTTCTTTGAGATTGAAAAGGGTAGTTGCTCCCTATTGTTTCCCCATTATACACTACAAGAAAGATGCAAAGATCAACTTGAGGGTACAAGGAAAATTCTCCTTCTTTTTTATCATGATTATGCACATTAAATATCAGCATCTTTTCCTATGGTCTCTGAGCTTATAACTGAAATAAATTATCAATTGCTTTATAAGGTAAATTCCTCATCAATTATTTTTATATCTCCAGTAATATTTACAAAATGTTCTCTTTATTCATAACTCATACATTTATTGCTTTAATTATACTCCAAGCAAATGTGGAACCAACAGAAAAGTCACAGTACTATATCTAAAAGGAGGTAAAGAGGATTATTTGTAAGGCCCATGGTATAGGAATGGCAAGAGTTGAAACTGGTAACCAAATTCAGCTTTACAACATGAGAAAACAGCACCGGCTACTTATATTTCTGAATACAATCTAATGCCTCCTCAGATATTTTTTTCCTGATCCATCCTAGGAAAAAAAAAGAACTATGTCTTAAAAAAAAATAATGTGAATTTTACCAAAACTTTGATTCATAAGGTAGAATAATTAGTATTCCTTATAACAAATAATACTGGGAATCATGGTAGATCTCAACTCTGTCTTGCACCCAAAGGGCTTAGTTTCAATTGGAGTGCCTAATGACAGTACATTATTCTGGAAACAGAAACATTTTTGATTAGTTCAGCACAGTGGTTCCTGATAGAAATGGGGTGATATTTGCCAGTGTTTCTAGTGCCTGGAACAGGCAGATGATGTCTCCTGGAACAGAAGGGCCAAAAGGCTACAGGCAGGACCAGACATCCACATGCAATTCCCAGAGACAATGTCAACAGAGATAATGGACACACTAGTAGACAATGCAGGAAGGCAGGACTGGCTGAGCAGGTGAGCAAGAAACTGCAGGTATCCCTGGCAACTAGAGAAATTTATCTTCAGCTCAAGTGATACATCTCCTAAGAACCTTCAGAAGTAACTGTTATCAGGAACATTGCAAGGCCAAGGACCTTCTAGCAGGAAGAAAAGCAAGAGCCACTGAAGGAAGTTACCATTAATAAAGTGACCCTATGTAAACCTGTGCTTAACTGTAGTAACTAGCTTATTCCAGGCAACTTGTGACAATTATTTTCTCATGTGAAATAAAATACAAGGGAGAGACAGGAGTGAAGTAGATCGTATGTTATATTTATGTATGGCATCTAAAATCTTTTAGAAACTATACAGTTATCTATACAACCTTTAATATACCCAGTGATTTATTGGTTATAATAATTTGCTTCCCCTTCCATTTCCTTTTAAGTGTCACCTTTGCTCACCAAAGCTCTCTTATTAGGCTGTTCTTCCTTGCAATATAAGGTATCTGCCAGCACCCTGAGATCTATATGACTTTAAGAGGCAAAGGCATTCCTTAATCAGTCAAATCTTTAGGCAGGCTGACCTCCTAAAGAAGTTAACAGACACTGTGGGCCTAATCTTACCATTGCAGGGAAGGGGAAGTTATATTCCTTCTACCCCTTCACCATTCAGAACCTGCAGAGATTTCAATTGTGACTATTAACAACATTCTGAAGGACAGACTCAAGAGTCTGTACATAATGAAATGCACAATCCTATTCACTCAATCATCACCTAAGTATCGCATAATTAAAGTTGCCCAACCAAAGTAAAGCTTAAATATCAGATTACACTTAGGAACACAATTAAATTAGAGTATAGCTCTCACTAACTTCTAAATAGAATTTTAGAAGTGGAAAAGTTCCAAGCTTTAGTTCTGCAATGTTAAAAACAGAATAGGATTATTTTTAAATAAGTAATTTAATATTTGACATATTAATATTCTACGTTATTATTTACTAGTGGCCTGGTGCACGGATTCATGCACATTGAAAGGAAATTAATTAGAAGAAATATTTTAATATCGCTATTCGCCCTTTCTCTATAATAGGTGCCAACCAAACGCACGATTGACAATGACAGATCGAAACACACACATGTGATTGGCACCAGCGAGAGCTTTATATGTATTGTGAATGCACGAGTCAACATTTTTTTTTTAATTGCCAATGTCTGTCACATGTATTGGTCGGTTGGTTGGTTGGATGGTCAGATGGATGTATGGTCAGTCACTTAGCCTTTTATTTATATATATAGATTATGTTTGATTATTTTCACCTAAGATAAAAATCATTTATGATATTAAAATGATAATTAATAAAGAATATTTAGTTTTAAACCTGTTACAGATTACAGTTTAAGATACTTAAGTGGTCTGTTTTTTTTTTAAATCTTTTGGAAGGTGTATATCATACACCATATCCTGACAGAAGAATGTTATATTACAAAACAACGGCAGAAGACTAACAACATAAGATAACATTCGACTAGTGTGTTATCTGCGTGACATTTTATTCTGTGCTTGAGATTTTTTCTAATGTTCAGCAGTTCGAATTATACTTGACAAAATATAATAACCCTCTGATTTTAAGACCACTTTATAGAGGATCTAATTTCCATATGACATCATTGAAAGTAATTTCTGAATTACATGTACATACTATAAAAATACTGATTATGAAAATGCAGTTGATGAGGGTTTTTCCATTTGTTCTTATCTATGATAATTTTTATTTATAAAATGTGTGCAGCTGCAAGAGATCCATTCCAGAGTATGTTTACTTTTGCTGCATCTTGGCATTTTTAAGAAAGATAATTTACAATTACAAGTTATAAATACAAATTTATTTTAATTCTTGACTATGTTTTTTATGCTTTAAATGTATATAGGAAATACTAACAGAAAAGGCCTGATAGGAAACTAAATGTGATCCAACAAGATTTAGCCCAGTCATCAACTTTCCAATCCACCACATTCAGAAAAGCTAAATACTAATTTGGGTTAGAGGTTTCTTTTTTTAATCTCTAATAGGAAAAGTTTGAATATTCGCAACAATATATGAAGCAAAAATGTTATAAGAAAATAATATACTGGTAATAGCTATACTAATTATTGCAAGCTTGAAACAGTGCTCTGCCTGCTTAATGTGGCAACCTATGACTGATCAGTTATATAGACAAGCGGAACTTAATTAGACATGTAGAAATAATGTGATTTAAAATAGCAACAGAAAACATTGGCTCTACAACTATTTCAGAAGCACATTCAGATCCTAGAGTGGAAAAAAAGAGTATTACAAGAAAACCACGAAGCTATCACTGGGGATTTTTTTAAATAGTGGAACAGCATTTTACCTGAAAAAAGAAAATCTAGAGCAGCAGAAGCCCTAGGAGAGAATGTGTAACAGGCACTAAGGCTCCTGGAGAATAGAAAGCTGATTGCCTCAAGCGCCCTTAGTCAGCAGGAAAGTGGGGAAGCAGAGCAATAAGAGAAACTGTAAGAAATAAATAAAAATGGAATTCTAAACTTCAGAGATGAGCAATGATAGCTATACTTTCATGTAAACTCCCTATTGCTCAGGTTCCCTCCTTTCCAAGAAAGCTTAAGAATCTGAAACCTAGGCTGTCTTTTTCATATGAAAATTTGAGTGGAAAAGAATCCAATGAGGAAAGCCTAACAAACCGGGGTTTAATGCACTGGCCTAAAATACTGTCTTTAGTAATCAGTAATAGAATGTATCTTTTAAATTATTTAAAGAGAGGGAGAAAGCTGTGCTCAATAGTGAACTAGGTAAGGGAATGTTGGCAGGGTTGGGACATACTCATGAGTTCACCAAATTTCAGAAATACCCAGTTATGGATTGTGAAACACTGGGGCAGAAGATACAAGAATTCTTTGATACTTATTAAAAGATATACTCAAGAAATTATATAGTAAACTAGTGGCCCAGTGTTGAAATTTGTGCACTTGGGGCTGGGAGCGGGGGTAGGGGGGTCCCCCCAGCCTGGCCTGTGCCCTGTCACAGTGCAGGATCCTCTCGATCCATCGCCCCAAAGAGGTAGGCCCCACCCACCCATCCAGGTTTCCTCCATGGATTGCCCCAAAGAGGTAGACTGGAGCCAGGGGTGGCCTGCAGACCCCTGGGCCAGGCCGTGGCAGAGGCCTGCGGACCTCTGCACACCTGCAGACCCCTGGACAGATCCACAGTGGAGAGGCCTCTTCGCATGCCTGCGGACCCCCAAGCCAGTGCAGGGGGGCGAGGACATGAGCCTCAAGTCCCCGGGCTGGTACAGGGGGCAGGGATGCATGCCTCATATCCCAGGCCCATTGCTAAGGGCGGGGATGTGAGCCTCATGTCCCAGGCCCGTTGCCAAGGCAGGAATGCGAGCCTCATGTCCTGTGGCCCATTGCCAAGGTCAGGGACGCAATGCTAATGTCTCTGGGCCAGCACAGGGGGTGGGGACGCAAGCCTCACGTCCTGGGGCACATTGCCAGAGTGGGGGACGCGAGCTTCATTCTCTGGGCTGGCGCAGGGGGCAGAGACGTGAGCCTCACATCCCAGGCCTGTTGCGGAGGGTGGGGACTAGAGCCTCACATCCCAGGTCCTGGGGCCCGTTGCCAAGGTCAGGGACGTGAGCCTTATGTCTCCGGTCCAGTGTAGGGGGCGGGGATGCAGCCTGCTGATCGGTTGTTATGCGACGGTGTCCCGACCAATTTGCATATTATCTTATTATTAGAAAAATCATATTATAAAAACTGTCTATGGTGCCAGGTACTTGAAATATTGGAGAGGGGCGGTCACTTGTAAAGTATATGATTATCTAACCACTATACTGTATCTGAAATAAATACAAAATAATATTGAATGTAAAATGTAATTGAAAAATAAAATTTAGAAATAATAAAAAGTAATTAGAATGAATACAAAACAAGTTTGTCAAATTTTTAGATAACTTTAAGCTGGTGTGGGATTGACTATAATTAAATAAAAAATGAAACAAAATTGAAACAAAAAAATAGACTGGCTAGGCACAGTGGAGAGGAACAAAATGAAATTAATGTAGATAATGTTATATTTATATTTAATAGAATATTACAATTATACAACAGAAAATTTATGGGAAATAAGACCATCTAGAATATCGTTAATATGTAACAATATGATAGAGGTACTGAAAATTATAAATCAGTGTCAGGCTTACATGAATAATTATTCTGGACCTTGAAAAGTTAGAGAATTCCATTGTAGTTAGTTCTGGCAGAAGATATCTGAGTATTGTGTTGAGTCTCACACATTCAATTTATCAATTTGATAATACTGAAAAATTAGGACATTTTTAGATAATAAAATATTTTTTTAAATAAAGAGTTAAAAAAATTCTGTAGGGCTATCAAATAGACTCATAAAATTAAAGTTTAAAAAGTCCCAAGGGAAGATTTAATATAACAATTTCATTTATAGATGAAATGGGCATGGAAGTTATTTTCAGAACTAGGAACAATGATAAGATGTATCTGACTTATACAAAAAGTTTCTAACATTTGGAAGTCTCTAAACATGGAAAACAAACTTTTGACTTATCTTTGTACCCTCATCTACCTTGTGCATGATCAATAAATGTTACCAGCAATAACTCTTTGGGTGGGGCTTGAAATGAACAAATTGTTAACTTCTCAATACAACAATATAGCAATGAAAAACCTCTTAGCTCTTAAACTTTCACTTTTTTAATGTGCTAATTAGCAATAATCATTTGGGAAATCTCATAAACTACCAAATATAAAAAATTTTTTTGAAGAAAAAATATAAATATACCTTATCCTTCAAAAGTAGATAAAACTTTATTCCCTTAACTGGAAATCTTATTGAGTTATTCTTCAATATCTAGAATGAAAGATGCTAGATACTCACACGTGCTTTGTGCTTCAACAATGTACATTTTATAAAAATTCTGAATTTGAAAATGTATTACTGTTGGACAATTTTGAAAATCAGTGACTAAAAAATAGATTTGAAGGCTATTTTGGAAACTGCTTTACCTAGAATCTATAAAAGTTAAAAATTTCATTTCATATATTGTATATTATAAACTTATTTTGCCATGTGATTAATAAAGTTATTATTTTCATAAAAGGTGTTCATTGGGTGCCATATGTGATTGAAATTTGACATAGATATACCACATTTTGCTCACTTGTCTGATCAATAAGAAGTGAAAGACAGATTTCTACGCCAAAAATAATAGAAAAAATTTAAAATAAGTGACAAATTAAAAAAAATCTGGATTATGTTATTCTGAATCTTTTGGATATTAGTGTGTTTTTATATTTGATTAATAACATTTTATCTCATCTCTTTAATAAAATACATTGGGAATTATCATTTGAGCAAAACTGTTCTTCATATGCAGACTCAAACAATTTTCCTTTTCATGAGAATACTGTTTACCATCATAGTTGTACAGAAAGAACATCAACTTTCTCTGTAAAAACATCAAAAGCAAAAAATGCCATACCAATATTAGATGTAAAGCACATTCAAATATAATGTGTAGATAATTATATAAACATGTTTATGCAATGCACATATGAATGTACATACATATCTTTAAAATGCTGTATAAATTTCTATCAGAAATAAAACAAAGTACTAGAAATTATACTCATCTATTTCTGCCATTTCTATTATTCTGTTGATGAGTATCCATCACTTATAATTTTAAAAATATATATATATTTTTTATTGATTTTTTACAGAGAGGAAGGGAGAGGGATAGAGAGTTAGAAACATCGATGAGAGAGAAACATCTATCAGCTGCCTCCTGCACACCCCCCACTGGGGACATGCCTGCAACCGAAGTACATGCCCTTGACCGGAATCGAACCTGGGACCTTTCAGTCCGCAGGCTGACGCTCTACCACTGAGCCAAACCGGTTTCGGCCATCACTTATAATTTTAATTATACCCTAGCAGAATAATATTAATAATTGTATACTATACATTTACAGAATTTTGTCTCTATATGTACATTTTTCCATTTATAAGGAGGTATCACTAATATAATAAGGTAATTTAAGACAATCATAAAATATTAAGGGAATCTAGCATACTTATTTAGAGATCATTAGATATTTGTTTAAAAATTTTATAGTGATATTTAAAATTTTATCTTCATTGTTTAAAGTATTACAGATGTCCCCTTTTTTTCTCCATTGAGATTTTTAATTTAACTATTGAAGATCAGTAAAGGATATATCTAAGCTTATATTCATTAGAAGATATATCTAAACTTTCACCAATTTCAGTTTTATTTTACTCTTGTTCATTAGATAGAATTCCAAATATTTTAATAGAGGACTCTATCTATATATATAAAAGGCTAATATGCAAAGTGTCTCCTTGGGAGTTCGACCAGAGACCGGGAATTTGACCGCTTACTATGATGTGCTCTGACCACCAGGGGGCGGCACAGAATGAAGGAAGGCTCTGGCTGGTGGCCAGCAGCCAGGGAAGGGAGGCCCTGGGTGGAAGCCGGAAGCCCCAATGGGCCTTGATCACTGGCCAGGCCTGGGGACCCTACCCATGCAAGAATTTCATGCACTGGACCTCTAGTATAAATATATATTTGCAGGAGGCCATAAAAATAATATGGTTGGTTAGCAATAATATATTTTAGATTTAAATATTATTATAATTAAAAGTTTCCTCTTATTTATGATAAGAATTAACACCTCTTTTAAATTTCACATGCCAGATCACTACTTTTAAGTATGCTTTGGCTTTTACTAAGAGAATCAATTCATGTTACACAAGTAACTGAAACTAAGGGAGATAGTTTCATTAAGTGTCACACATAATCCCCTTGATTATCTCATTCACAGTGAGCTTCCAGAGAAACTTTTAGATGGAAGCAAAGCAATCATCTTTGGATGCACTTTCCTATCTGTGCCATTTCAGGGTGTTGGACTCTGAGAAAATATGTCTTCTTCACCTCTTCATTTTGCAGGAAGGCCCTTGGCAGTAAATATATTATGTTGTCTCTACAGAACAAGCATATTTTGACATTCTGTTAGATTATTTTAGGAAGTCTAGCTCTGAAAAACAAAAGCAGCAATAGTATATGATTTTTTTTTCCCATTACAGCACAGTTTCTGTTGAATATCTGTGATTATGACCACTTGAAAGTAATGGTGATATACCAGAAACCAACAGTTTCAAGTACTGATCCTCCACTCCTCCATTAAAAAAAAAAAAAAAAAAAAAATCTCATAAAGTATCAAATGCTTACCAGGGTAAAAAAAATTAATACTTGTTGTAATGGTACTTATGAATAAACTAGAGGCCTAGTGCATGAATTTTTGCACCAGTGGGGTCCCTTGGCCTGGCCTGTGGGATCGGGCTGACACCAGCTCTCTCACATCCCCCGAGGGGTTCCGAATTGTGAGAGGGCACAGGCCAGCCTGAGGGACCCCAGCCCAGTGCAGGGCTGGGGAGGGACACAGGAGGTTGGCCAGCCAGGGAGGGATTGTGGGAGGGCTCCAGGGCATGTCTGGCCCATCCAGCTCAGTCCCAATGGGCCAGACCCCAGCAGCAAGCTAACTTACCAGTCAGAGCATCTGCCCCCTGGTGGTCAGTGCACATCATAGCGACTGGTTGAGCGACCTTAGTATATCATTAACATATTATGGTTTGATGGGTTTAGCGGCTGACCAGGCAACTGGACACTTAGCGTATTAGGCTTTTTTATATACTAGAGGCTTGGTGCACAAAACCGTGCACTGGCAGGGGGAGGAAGGTCCCTCAGTCTGGCCTGTGCCCTCTCTCAGTCCGGGACCCCTCACTCCTTAACACCTGCCTGCTTGCTGCTCCTTAGCACTTAGCTCGCTGCTCCTTAGCACTTAGCTCGCTGCTCCTTAGCACTTAGCTCGCTGCTCCTTAGCACTTAGCTCGCTGCTCCTTAGCACTGTTGAGGAGGTGGGAGAGGCTCCTGCCACTGCCACTGTGCTTGCCAACTGTGAGCCTTGCTTCTGGCTGAGCAGCGCACTGACCACCAGGGGGAAGCTCCTGCATTGAGCATCTGCCCCCTGGTGGTCAGTGTGCATCATAGCGACTGGTCTTTCCACCAGTCGTTCCGCCATTCAGTCGATTTGCATATTAGGCTTTTATTATAGAGGAGGATGAGAGGAAAAAAGCCTACACTGAGGCTTGTGATGACTACACACTGTATGCTATTAGCCATGAATCACTGATTATGGCTGCAATCAATGCTATTTTCTGAGAAGCTTAACATTTTCTCTTTGAGCTTTGCTTTTTTGGTTATATAATCCCATCTTGCCTATTAAAACAATGTTAATGTTTAATAGATATAAATTTCACTAGCGTTAGTATCTGAATATTATAGCCTCAATACTGAACTCTATTGCATATAATATTATGGGGTCGTATAAACTCAAGAAACTTTCATATAAGTAGACTTTTTTAAAAATGAAAGCTTGTGAAAATGAAAATAGCTGTTCACAAAAAGGAAATCATGTATATATTAATAAGCTATATGTAGGAAACTTATAAAATTAGCAATGGGTAGCCATCCTTTCCTCTGGCAACGTATCATAATTCTTATAAAACCAGATATTCTGATTCTAAAAAATAAAGAGAAAATAAATTACAGTAACTAATCTCTCTTACTTCCAAATTCAATATATAAAAGTTGAAAGGCATTTTGAAATAAGTTTTGAAACTAAGATTCAAAAAGGTGAAGTGATTTATGCCAGCTTATATAATTTGGTGATAGGGTAAGACAGAAAGTTAAAATTCCTTGGCCTAGTCTGGTATATTTTCTCCTTACTTTTACTATCAGTATATATTCCATAACTTTTGTTTTAGGGTAAAACTACAGCTTAAAAACAAAACAAAACAGGACTTTTGTTTTCTTGAAAGAAGTAATTTGCTTCTAGCTAGCAATAGATGGTGCTTCCTTCCCTTCCCACCCGGGGATATCCTTTATGTACTTCTGTCAGGCAAATAAAAACTAATGTCAAACACAGTGGTACTGGGAGGTGTCCTGCCAGACCATCCTTGTAGCCTAGAAACCAATCTCATTTCTTAAGGTTCAAAATCATTCTCCAATTATTTACATCTTACATTTCCCAGATGTATGTTTTGCTAAGAGGGAGTTTATTCCAGATTCCCAGGGTATAATTTAGATCCTACTAAATTGGAAGTTTTTTTGAATGAGGCCCAGAAATAAGCCCTTTAAACAAGCACCCCAGATGATTTTGATGAAAAATAAGACTTGAGAATGATTAACTTAGGGCTTGTTACAGATGATAAGGAAGGAGGTGACAGGCATGAAAGGACAACAGGGGAAACCATTCATTTTTAAGATTATCCTCCTCATTGGTATATCTATTTGATGAAACAGATAATGAAGAGATCAAAATGAGTGAGGGAAACCATTATTATGAGAGAAAATTTGCCAATTGTGGCTGAACATAAGATCAAACACATGCAAACCAAAAACTCTTACAAATTGAAGTGGGACTCCATAGGAAGATACTGGCATACTGTTACCATTTTCACATACTTCTTCACACTGTAAAATATAAGGTAAAACTAATACAAAAAGTAAATAAATAAGTTGACCTTGCAAATGCTCTAGTGATCAAAAACAAGATAGTAAAGCAAAATGAGATGCATATGAAGAAGACATTAACTAGTAGGTAGAAGTCATAGATTAGTACATATTATGCATTGCTATGGACTGAACTGCTGTATTGGGAAGAATCAATTAACTGAAATGTTTAGAGCTCTACACCAGCTGTTTCATCCTGGCTTGGGAATAGTACACAATAATATTTGACAGGAATATGGTTTTATCCTTAATATAAAAAATATATTATTTTTCAGAAACAAAAAAAAGCCTCAAATTTAATTCACTGCATTAACACTTTAATAGATGTATTGATATTCTGACATGCTAAATATAGATAAATTAACATTGAACACCAATGTATCCATCAAATACTTATTTGTCTGATATCCTAGAATGAACATCTAAAATGTTTATTAAGAATCTGTCTTCCCACAGAACAAACCTAATTAGACAGCAAACAATCCACGTTGCTCTCTCTCCTCTCAGATCTGTCACACTAACAGAAGCGAAGAGTAACTGAAATCACCCAGACTTGGCCCTAGAGGAGCCTTCAGAGAGCAGCCAGCTCAGCCATCCGACATCTGACAAATGGAGACAGTAAGGCTGAGACTTGAAGTGACTCTTGTGGAATTCTGTAATTGGTCTTTGAGTTAAGGTCTACCCCTTGTCTGCCAGATGTGCTCAAGAAACCCTAGTGCTGCACCTTATAGGAAAGGAGACTGGAGAAAATCACACACACTAGTTGAATAATTTTGAAAACCTGAATTTAAAAAAAAAATAAGCAAATTTCTTTAGCAAGAGTTTTCAAACAAATTAGCTGGGCCAAAGAAGCTTTAAATCAACAGATATACATTAGTTATAGGAGAGGGAAATAAACTTTTTTTCTCTCTTTTTAAAAAAAATATGTTTCTATTGATTTCAGAGAGGAAGGGAGAGGGAGAGAGAGAGAGAAACATCAAGGATGAGAGAGAATCATTGATCGGCTGCCTCCTGCACACCCCACAATGGGAATAGAGCCTGCAACCCGGGCATGTGCCCTTGACCAAAATCAAACCCGGGACACTTCAGTCTGTAGGCTGATACTCTGTCCACTGAGCCAAAACAGCTAGGGCAAGCTTTTTTTTTTTTACCCTTGAGTTTGGTTTTTCTTGTTACATTACAAACTCCTTTTAAGTGAGGACTATTCATTCCTATAAAACCTAGTAATGTGCTTCAGAAATCTGTTTAAGGTACATTTGTATATTAAACATGTATCCAATCATACAGATGGAACAGAGGTCCAGGTATCTAAAAAGAAAAAAGAAAAATTAAAAAATGAGAAAATGTCACTTAGTTCCTTTGTCAGCCTCCTGGACAAATAAGATGACCCAGGCAGCTCAGCCAAGGAATGTGACCCTGTAGCTCCATATAGTTAGACCACACCCTGGGATACAAACCTGAAGAGAATCCTGCTTGAGACTACTTTCCCTCAATACACTGGAGCACCATTAATGTGCTTTTTGAATAATGGTAAGGGCCAAATTTTCATTTGTATGCCCATCACAGGATTTTGACAAAGAATATGAAGAAGTAAAACTCACATTTCCTGTCTTTTTATTTACAAATAAAATATTTTAAAATTACTTTGAAAATCACATGTAGTTAATAAAGGTATTAGTGCCCATCCATGGGGTATGCCTTTCCATATTTTAGAAATAATCCACTAAAAAAGGATAAATGTATTTCAAACAAATTAAGAAGAAAGGAATGTCACAATATTGTTGTCTACTGAGCCAAGAATTCAGATGCATGCCCCCTTAAAATCCGGCACATAGTAATAATTTGTTAGAAGCTATTCTACATTTATAAACATTCTCCCCTGAGTATTGACACCTTAATTTTTTTTTCAATACATCAAGTTGCTATTATACATTCAGGATAACATTTGATAAAGTAGTTAATGTGTCCTCACCTTGTACCACTAGGGAGAGTCTTATCATTTAAATATATCTTTGAGCAAAAGTGCAAAGCTTGGAATGTCAACCTACAATTTCCTAGACGAGTCAGTGATTGCATGAAAACTATGAATTACATAATTAAATCAATCAATATTTGTTGAACTATTTGTACTTTTAAAAAAATGTTCTACCTGATATGAAAAATTACCATCATTTTAAAGAAAACAATGAAACTACTTACTGATCCATATTCGGAAAGAAAATGGCTTCAAAGTGCTTGTCATTGTTTTTTATGGTTTGTTTGTTTACATTTTCTCAGCACTAAACCACAGCAATGTTAACCTCTACCACCCCCTATTTCCACTTATGCTTTGCATATGTAGCTATGTGGTTATACGTATATATCCCATATAATAAAAGTCCAGCAACTGAACGGCAGAACGACCAGAACAACCGGTCGACCAGTCGCTATGATGCGCACTGACACCAGGGGGCAGACGCTCAGCGCAGGAGCTGCCCATGATGGTCAGTGCACCACCAGAGTGGTGCTCAGCTGACCGAGATGAGTGGCTGCTCCTGCTGTGAACCCCATGCCGACAGGCAGGAACCCGGGATGTGATTATTGCCTCCTCCACCCAGGCTCCTCTTCCTCTTTCCCTGCCACCTCCTCTGGATGCCCGCAGGCTGCGCACCAACAGGCTCACAGAGCTGACCCTGGAGGTTGGGAGGCAGGTTAATGGCTGCTGGTGGGACTGAGGCTTACTCCGCCACCTCTCAGTGCTATTGTCCATGGTCCTGGCCTCAACTGGGTCCCCTGGAGAGGCAAGTGCTCTGGTTCCACAGAAGATGCTGGACCAAGGAGCAGCCGCTCAGAGGGAAGGTCCACAGCAGCTTGGCTCACCAAGATGAGCGGCGCTCCCACAGCAGACTGATCACCGCAGGCCACACCCCCCCACCAGTGCACAAATCCCATGCACCTGGCCTCTAGTATGTATATATTTATGAATATGTGAATATATATGTGCATTTATGAATATACACTTACTAGAGGGCCAGTGCATGAAATTCGTGGACAGGTAGAGTCCCTAGGTCTGGCCGCCAATCAGGGCCAATCTGTGGGTGACTAGCGAGGCGATTGGGAGTCACCACTGGCATCCCCCTTGGCCTGCCTGGTGCCACCTGCTTGCCAGCAATGCCCCCTGCCACTGCCACTGGTTGCCTCCTTCTGTGGGGCAACCGGTGGGGTGATAGGGGGTCTCTGCTGGTACCTGCCTTGGCTGGCCTAGGGCCTGTGGGTTGGGGGCAGTTCCCACATTGAGTGTCTGCCCCCTGGTGAACAGTGCGCATCATAGCGATGGGTAGTTCCGCTGGTCATTCCGCTGGTCGGTCGATTTGCATATTAGGCTTTTATATACTAGATGCCCGGTGCACAAAACTCATGCACAGGGAGTGGGTGTGTCCCTCAGCCCAGCCTACATCCTCTCCAATCTGGGACATCCCTCTCACAATCCAGGACTGCTGGCTCCAACCACTCACCTGCCTGCCTGCCTGATTGACCCTAACTGCTTCTGCCTGCCAGCCTGATCACCCCTAAACACTCCCCTGCCAGCCTGATTGCCCCTAACTGCCCTTCCCTGCTGGCATGGTCCCCCCTAACTGCCCTCCCTTGGTGGCCTGGTTGCTCCCAACTGCCCTCCCCTACTGGACCGGTCACCCCTAACTTACCTCCCTTGCCAGCCTGGTCTCCCCTAACTGCCCTCCCCTGACAGCCTGATTGATCCTAACTGCCCCCCTGCTGGCCTGGTTGCTTCTTACTGCCCCCTCTGCCAGCCTTGTCCCGCTCAACTGCTCCCCTCTGCCAGTCTGGTTGCCCCTAACTGCACCCCTGCTGTCCTGGTCACTCCACGTAGCCTGCTGTTCAGTCATTTGGTCATCCCTCACTAACACCCTCTCATCCTCTTTGTTGGCAGCCATCTTGTGAGGGTGTGAGGGTCAATTTGCATATTACCTCTTTATTGTATAGGACTAGAAGCCCGGTGCATGAAATTGTGCATGGATAGGGTCCCTTGACCTGGTCGGTGATCAGGGCCGATTGGAGAGTCTTGCAGGCCAGGGGAAGGGATCACGGGAGGTTAGCTGCCTTGGATGGGGGGAGGGACCATGGGAGGTTGGTTTTGGGAGAGCACTGACCACCAGGGGACAGCTCCTGCATTGAGTATCTGCCCCTGGTGGTCAGTACACATCATAGCGACCAGTCGACCAGTCGTTCAGTCACTTAGGCTTTTATATATAGAGAGGATTAAATGGTTGGCCATAAGAAAGAGAATAATTTATTGCTTTGGTAGAACCATTTTAGTAGCTGAATACAGGAAACAATTAATTTTTTGAAACTCATTAAAAATTACTTTTAAGTAATTATTACTATACTAGTGGTCTGGTGCACGAATTTGTGCACCGGTGGGGTTCCTCGGCCTGGCCGATGATCAGGACCAGTGAGGCAGCAGGAGGTTGGCTGGGAGGAGGGGCCATGGGTGGTTGGTCAGCCAGGGGGAGGGGCTGCAGCAGGTTTGGCTGGCCAGGGGGAGGGACTGCAGAAACTTGGCCAGCAGCCCTAATCAGGGTCATTTGTAGTCTGCCAGCCAGGGAGAGGGACCACAAGAGGTTGGCCACCTGGGGGGAGGGACCACAGGAGGTTGGCCGGCCAGGGGAGGTTGGCTGTAGGAGCACACTGACCACCAGGGTGCAGCTCCTGCATTGAGTGTCTGTCCCCTCATGATCAGTGCACATCATAGCAACTGGTCAACTAGTCGTTTGGCTTTTAGTTCGTTTGGTCACTTAGTCTTTTATATATATAGATAGGTATAATGATTGGGTAAGTTTCTCAAAGGAACTTATTTATAAAACAGGTTTAAAATACACATAGAATAAAATAGATGCACATAGATATTTGTTTGTTTCCTGTTGGAATTGGGATAAAAACTGCAAGAGTACACTACAGCCTCCTGACTTTTGCATCAGCTCAGTTGAGAAGTATGAGTAAATGTAGGTCCCAATTTTAACAAACTTGGCAGTCATCAAATTTGCTTCATTATATTTTAATTTCATTTAAAATGGAAAGCTGTTATGCCAGTGTACAAATGGGGATATCACTTAGAGATTCATCTCAGGAACTGCCCTAGAAGCATCTCTCCTCCCAACTAGCTTTGCTAATTACCTCACCTTCAATCTTATACCTGTCAGCCCTCCTGCAGGAAAGAACTTATTTCTATCCTCCCCTAATCATCTCCTGTACCAGCACACTCCCTCCCCAAGGAAAGTCGACAAAACCACTTTCGGGAAAACCTGTCTAAACTTAAAATAATATATCCACTCTCATAAAGGAAGAGTAGAGTGGATATAGGACTTAGTGTAGATATTTGATGCACAGCGTTTTTCATTTAACAGAACTGATAATGGCCATAACAGCAACAGTTTTAGACTAGTGTTTTGAAACATTATTTTATATGTATAAATCTCTTAAATTTGATATTTTGGTTTATCTTTCATTAATAACTTATTAACTTCACAAAACTCCTTTATTCCCTCTTTTATGTTTTATAAATGAAATGTATAATAGTCATCATAAAACATAGCAGTTCATGTGAAGATGTTTCCTTGCATGGATGTATTTTCACCTGGTCATCTGGCTTATTTTGAGAGGATAAATCCTGCTCTGTGTCAGGACCAGTGAAGTTGATTATTATGATAGGAATATAGTGCTATGGGTTATAGAGTAGGGATGGTGGACCTTTGAAACTTTTCTTGAGATATCCAGAAAAGTTAGACATTTTAAATGGAGAAAGTAGATGTTAATGATCAATACTGTAACTATATTTAGAATGAATTAGAGGTGCTGGTGTGGGAATTGGAAAATAAAGCTTGACACAACTCTAGATTTCCAGGAGGTGAGACACAAGGGGTAATTAGACTGGTATTTCAAAACATAGTGGGCGCATAAATAACCTATAGATTTAATGGAGTGGAGTTGCCGTTGGATCAGGTCAGTACTATATCCATGCATTCATCATTTTGACAGCACCCCAAGTTAATCTACTCCTGGTGATCCCCATTCACACTTTGGAGGTACTGTCTACTCATGCTAGGAGTCTGAAGTGGAAACAGTGTTCTTCGGTCGCAGAGCACAGAAATTGCTAGAGTTGAAGGCAGATATTGGAGAAATCAAAGGTGCTAACAGGCTAGCAACTGGTATTTATTCTCTTTTCATTATTAATGCTTAGAAAAGTCCTCTATTAATTTATGACACTAACATTTTCTAATTAAGCAAAAGCAAGGACAAACTGAAACAAGAAACATTTCATAAAAATTCACTTTTGTAAATGATCATTGTCAATTGCAATACTTGATTGAAATTATTATATCTAATATTTCATGTATTACCAGAGTGGAAAATGAGTTTGAAAAATGTACTTATATTATACAGGCATCTTACAGTTAGCTTACATAAAATGAACAAATCCATTGTGACTATTCTTAAAATTCATATAGAGAATTAGGCAGAATAAAAATTAAAATGGAGAAATATTCAAATCAAGCAAAAATTTTATTATAAACACACATACCCAAAATATGACAGCTACTTCCTATTCTATTTAAACATCAATTCAATACATATGATCGAAAACTTTGAGATAAACTAAGAGAAGGTTAAATTGTTAGCATTTAGCAATGCTGAACTAGTTCAGAGGACTAAAATGTCCTGATAAACAACAGTTATGGTAAAATCCAGAGAAACTTCTTGTTCCAGTCAATAGAGATGTGGAAGGAGAGAGAAATTCAATATGTTTGTCACATCAACATTTCAATGCAGAAAAAGGAACATTTTTCAATATATGATGTAAACATAGTACCAATAGAAAAGAACTGCGGGTAAGAACAACTCATGCTGTCCTATTTCACTCTGTTTTCTTTAGAGGATTAAAAATTCAAATCTGAAGCTTGTTTTCAGTAGGGAGAGTCTGGAAGCCTAAAGTAAATAAATGCATCCTAATTAAGACAAAAAATATTCTAGTGAAAGGATGGAAATACTACCATTAAGACCTTAGACCTGAAATATCATTTTCCAATAAAATAGAAACCCTTCTGACCAGGTCTAAACCTCTGATATAAATTTAATTATAAATTATTGAAAATCTTTTATGTGAGTCCAAAGTTCAGTTGATAATGAACTTTTGGTCTAAACATCTGAACTTGGACACATTCTGGTGGAAAACAGGCACTGAGAAAAGAATTTAAATGACTTGGATGTGAGGAATGAGGCACTGTGTCAAGTTTTTAAATAGTCAAATTACTTCATTGTAGTTCAGTTGCAAAATATTCAAGAGAGGAAAATGGGAGAATTTTCAATGGAATCAAGACTGGTCTCTAAATTCTGAAGGAGAGAGTTCAATGTCATAATGAACAATACTTTTTTTTTGTACATAAAAATCATGCTTGGAGAACTAATTACATTTATAAAGTTCAATATTTTACATCAAAAGTTTTCTTCAAAATATAGACCTCCTAGAGCAGCTGTGGGCAAACTACGGCCCACAGGCCAGATCCAGCCCATTCGGCTGTTCTGTCCGGCCCGTGGAGCCGAAAGAGCGGAGGGTTCTCTTGCTCTCCCCTCCGCTCCTTTACTTTGAATTTATATTAGTTCACACAAACACTCCATCCATGCTTTTGTTCCGGCCCTCCGGTCCAGTTTAAGAACCCATTGTGGCCCTCGAGTCAAAAAGTTTGTCCACCCCTGTCCTAGAGATCAATAATTTAAGATTAGGCAGCAGATTACCCCAATATTGCTGAGTACACTTTCAATTAACAATAATTAAATGTAATTATACAGAAATTATTTGGCTTTAAGACTGATCTTTCCTATAGTCTAGATCTTTGTATTATAAGCCACTGTTTAAGGCAACAACAAATTCACCTCTATTGACAAGTTTGTTGCGTTGTCTTTACATTTCCCATGCTTACTAAATATATCTGATAATCACTACTCTAGTGTTACAATGCTATGGAAGCACACATTTAATGATAGTTAAGTGTAGCAATTAAAATATTTCTGGACCACGAAATCATCAAAAGAAAGAACAACTATGCCAGCTTCATCTCTTATTGGACTAATAGGTGTTGTATAATGCAGTGCCATCTGTCTTTATAAAAGAGATTTTTATGTCAAATCAGTATGTAATAGTTTTGTTTAATAATGCATACTATGACATCATAAGGTACTTCCGCTCTAACCATATGAGTCCTAGCTATAATCTTGAAATCTGTTTTCCCCCTCTTTCTGTTCATTTGATCCAAATAAAGACTTGTTTGCTATTGTTTTCAGGAGCCTATTACCTAACAAGGACCAGTATTCTGCATTTACTCATCTGATTCTGAAGGTATTATCACATGTGCCAATACAAATAGATGAGGACTTCAGACAAGCTTCAGTGATGTTGGAAAAAAAGGTAGTCTTTCTGATTCTTGCCAGCCTGCATTCTTAATTTTGCTCATTATAAATACTATGTGTAACAGTTTGTCACACCAAATTGCAGTTAGTGTTTATCCACAGTTTTAAAATTTATACAGTTGGCTCTCTAAAGAAATTTATAATTAAAGATTTCCAAAGATTTTTATTTCTTAGATACATGTGTCCCAGCTGGTTTTAGGAATTGGGCCATTGCTTGTGAGGAAAGTGGCAGGAACCAATATGAATTCACTGTGTGGGCCAGCAAGCAGAATTAATCAAATTGGAAATGTATATGGAATTTACAGACACAGCTGTCAGAAAGAAGTCTTAGGTAACAAGCATTCACTCAGGATTAGACAGAAAAGTCCATGTTTAACCTACCCAGCCTTTCTGATTTGTTATGAAATAATCATCGTTCAATAAACAAATATTTACTGAATGCCATGATTTATAGAGAAAATTTAAAAGGAATAAGAGGCAGTGTCTACAAACAGGCATTTACAATAAATAAAAGAGTATTGCTATAGCAGAAATATGTAGAAAGTGATAAGGATCATTAGAAAAATTAGAGAGCTCAGCAGCTATCTGTGCCTAAGCTTCCTTATAGAATTCTTAAGAATGTATGAGGAGGTGCCGCTCTGTAAAGGGATGGAATTCTTCCTCTGAAATAATTTCCCCTGAAAGCAATGAATAATTCAATGTATCAAGAAGAGTGCATGCAACAAATGGTCACAATAACATGTGAAACTTCTCAATTACCCAGAGAAATACAATGATCATTTGCAGTAAAAAACATTCTAAATTTAATAGATATGGACAAGAGTTATGTCTTCAAAACCAAGACTACTTCCTAATATTTCCTTTTCATAGCAAAATAATATTTTTGTGGTGAAAGTCCAAAATGAACTGAATTTGGGCAAAAAGAACATATATTTCCAACTCTATAATCTATGTATCCTACAAGATTAATAACTAATTTTTCAAACCTTTCTTAATTTTATTTTGTTGTAGTGAAATAATTATATTTTCTTGCAAGAAATGAGTAGAATAACTCATAATATGACTGTTACATAGGATTTGTTTACATGATATCAAACATAGCCAGATGAAAAGAGAAAAATATACTATAATTAATCAAGATTTTTTTCATCCTATACCAACTCTATAAATAGCTAAAAACATCTGAACATCTGGCATCATGTAGCCAAAACCCTTGAGACAGTCAGTAAACTACTCACTGACCTTTCCTAACACCCAGACTCATGGACAGAAGGATCATCTTTTAGATCTTACAAAAAGGATTACCTTTTTCTGCTGTCATCAGAAGTTTTTGACCTTTCTGTTTCTCTCCTCAAGAAACTGCTCTAGAATTCCAATTTCATCTTTACATTTTCTGTGTACAGGCCACATTGAGAATAAAAAAAAAACTTCTTTTTTATTCTTCTTATACAGAAGATTCTTATCTTTCTGCTGGCTTGCAATGTCTTGCACTTTTGTGATTGTGAGAAACCTGGATACAAATATTTAGTGTCCTCCAATGCAAATTGAAATTTTTAAAGAGCAAATACATTATTAACATTTATATCTGACTTTGAATATGCTCTCATAAAAAGCAGATTCAGTATATTTTACTACCTGTATTCTTTTATGCTCTATCTTTCACCAGGGAAAATAAGTTCATATTTTCTTTAAAAATAAATATTATTTAGTTGACTGCACCAGAGCAGATAGCAAATGCCTAGTCCTCTTTTCTGAAAAGACTTGGTTTAGGGGTTGGGGTGGGGAGAAATGAGAGGGTAGGCAGGTAGGAGAGGCATGGAATTCATTCTGTGAGTAATTCTGTTGGCTTATTTTTGTTTGTTTGTTTGCTTTTTGTGTTTTTGTTTTTGTTTTTTGGCCAGCTCACCAGAGACTATATTGAAATATAAACTGAATTTTGCCTGAGAAAATAATATACATGAAAAGACACTTAACATTATTTTTTCTGCATAAGCTACTTCTAGGCTAGAAGGCTCATTCTTGAGAATTTTTAATGACAATGTCTAATACTAAATCTTGTTTTCTTATGTGGTACTATGCTAGAATTTTTCTCACTGTTTTAAAACTTTCATTAAAATGTGGTTTGAGGCAGCCAACTTTTTAAAGCATTCTATGTGGAAATAAGGAAACTATTGCCCAGACATCTTTGTGATTTATCAAACAAGGCAATTCCAATCTAGACTGTTCCTACTGTAAGGATGTGCCATTTTTAACCCTTACTTGCAGTCACCATGCCCACTCTGTCACTCTGCTCAGGAACAATTGTATCTTAAATATTTCCAGGTGACTGCAATGTGCTATTCATGGGCTTACTGAAGAAAAAAAAAATCAAGAATTAGAAGAGATAATGGAATGATGTTGTTTAGAGAACTAATTGCTGGTATATTGAATATGCATAGAGGCCCAAATTTTTATATATTACACCTGCATGGTCAGTTTATATTTTAAGACTAAGGCCCATATATATGAAGAGATTTCTGACAAAAACAAGGAAGGATTAAATAGTTAATGGGAGAAAATAAAGAGATATGTATGGTAAAGAAAAAAGTAATTGAGAAATTATATGAAGCAAGTAGTATGTCTACTCGACTAATAGTAATTAGTCCCCCCCAAATTTTTAAGAATCTTAAGCATGAACCCAGATTAACATAATATTGAATTATATACTGAAAATATAGCATAGTTAATACATTTGTTAAATACAGGGGTGTCCCATTAAAATCAAATGTGAGCCACAAACACAAGCCACATATGTAATTTTATTTTTCTAGTAGCCACATTTTAAAAATGAAAAACAGGTAAATGTGTTTATTGATGTATTATACTTAATGCAATTTATTAAAATATTACTCCACCAGATAATCAATATAAAAGTTATGAATATATTCCATTCTTTGTTTTATACATACTAAATTGTTAAAATCTCAGATTAGCCACAGCTGAACTGCTCATGTGGCTAGTGGCTCTTTATTAAGCAGTACTAGTTTAATATGTTTCTATCCTGATGTTCTTTTTTTCTTTTCCTAAACAAATTATACAGAAGTGATAGTTAGATACTGAAGGACCTTAAGATTAGGTGCCATTAAGAGCAAATTTTAGTGTAAACATTTCAGATATTTCTTGGGGGAAAAATAAACTCTGGAACACATAAAGGAAAACTGCTAAGGATTCTTTTGCTATGTAAATGGTTTTAAAACCAAAAGCATGGATCATGCTATTAGCATTGACATATAACTAAAGAAAAGCCTAAGGAAGTTAGAAAGCATGTCAGCTCTGCAGACCAGTCAGAAAGAGTGATGCCTTTCACATCATGCAGCTTATTTCAAACCGAGGACTGACAATCTGCAAGAGTTGAGAACAGCAGGGCATATAATAATTGGGTACTTCATTGCATGCTAATGACTCAGTCAGTATATCAGTGAAAGTATTTAATGTGGGTAGAAATAGGATCGATCATTATAGGTTTATTTTTAATGGGTTATTTCTTCCCACAGGAACTTAAATTCAATGCTAACACCATTCTGTTTCTATGGAATGCATGTTGTGCCATTCTGTGACAGTGAAGCACATAAATTTGTGAGAGTTTGTGTTTATATGCCTTTATTTTGCTTATGCAATATTTTAGGCACAATATTTCAGATAAAAATGGGCCAAAAAGAAAGACCAGGAGAAAAATGAGAAAGGACTTTTTTACTTTTGTTTATTTTAATGTAGCTTCTCTGGATGTAGAGTAAGACATTTTGATTATTTTCTTATCGTTGACTTGAGTTCCCCAAAACTAAATACCATAAGGTATCCGATAGGCGATTTTACAGTAAGAAATCCTCAACTGGATCTTTAGCATAAAGAAAAGGATGACTTGATTAGGAACTGTCTTTCCTACAAGTGTGATTTCTTTACATTCAAGATCATGTATGTAAAAAGAGAAAATAGCATTTCACTAGCAATTATAGTGTCCATAATCCTTACCCAAGTTTAGGTGAAAGGGAAAGGAGAATGAAAAGTAAGTTCTGTTACATGGAATATTAATATCATATCTTGATTGAAATTTAATCAGAAATTCCCTGATGGCAAAAAGAAAGGTGAAAGATGAAAATTCCCTTTTCATTCTTTAGGCAATACCATTGTTGCATCCTAATTTTACCTATTCTGGCCTCATTAAGGTCAAGAATTGTCACTTGTATCCCAAGTGTATGACAAATAAACTTTCATATCTTGGTGACAGACATCATATATTATCTAATATATTTTTCAGAGATATGGAAACACACAGATGGCTACAATCTACCAAATACAGCATCCTCAAAGTTATAAAAAGATATGTTAAGCAACTTGGAAACTTTTTGCACAAACATCTTTCTAAAAAAAATTCTTTAGGACATATGCAGTTTGTTGGATTCTACGGAATAGCATGTGTTTGAGGCAGGGAAAGTGAAACATTGTGTTTGCTGCTAGCATTACTACACACTTCTGTGTAGTCAAATCTGCCTTTGTTCTTTCAGACTATGTTTTCCAGACTGCAGTGCAAAAGGCCCTTGTTCAGGCTTTTACTGGAAAATTACCCATTGCACCTGTAAAGAACTCCCATCCATGTTTTTTAAAGTCTACACATCTAGAAGAAAACCTTCATTGTTGTGTAGTCAAGCACTCAGGCACCTAGTTATCAAGTCACTTCTGTGTCACAGGTCAAGAAATGTGTTGAGATTCAGAAAAGTTCAGTGATTTATGCCATTAACTGAGAGAAAAAATATGAAAAGCAAAGGGCTTTGCATTTTTCAATCTGTACTCATAGTTCTAAAGACAGAGTGTGGCCTTTTAGAAGTGTGAAATAATTTTGTCCTTCATAAAGAGTCACATTTATGTCCATGTATTGAAAAATAATGTGTCCTGCACGTTTGGATACAGCAAGAATCTCAACTACTTTGCACCGTGTGCATGCAGTTTAATTTATCTTGCAAGAATATGACATGATATTTAATAAGGCCCTGAACAAAGTATGTATTAATCTTTTAAATATTACTATTTTCCCTGCCCTTTTAACAATGCTTTCTTAAAAAATATTTTTATTGATTTCAGAGAGAAAGGGAGAGGGAGAGAGAGATAGAAACATCAATGATGAGAGAGAATCATTGATTGGCTGCCTCCTGCATGCCCGCTACTGGGGATGAAGTCTGCAACCAGGCATGTGCCCTTGATTGGAATCGAACCCGATACCCTTCAGTCGGCAGATCAATGCTCTGTCCACTGAACCAAACCGGCTAGGGGCTAGGGCTCTAACAATGCTTTTTATTTGCCTTGGTTTTTCAATAGAGTAATCTGATTTCAGTGTGTGTGTGTGTGTGTGTGTGTGTGTGTGTGTGTGTGTGTGTGTGTGTTGTGTGTAGTGAATATGGACGGCAAAAGACGTACCCAAGATATGAATGTGTCATTTCCTAATAGGCAAAGTGGAGCAAATAATTTAACTTTTCTTCTTCTCCTTTCCTCCTCTATTAAATGTGAATAATATATATGTCACAATAAAATCTCAGAATTGTGAGAAAAAATCAGGTGATATTTAGGAAAGTTTTTGTGTGACATTAATTCTCAGGAATCTATCACAACTGCTCTAGCATCAAGCTGACAAAGGCTTGCCAGTGACATATGGGAATTATTTTTTGCTGTGTAGTCCGGCTCTTTTTTGTCTTATTCTTTGAAACACCCCTTGTTTCTATCCAGACAGACAGATCTGCATTACAGACAGCGGTACGCACTGTGTTGTAACCACCCCACACGTCAGCTCAGAAAGCGGAGGGGAACACGTGGCCTTTCTCCCGAAGCCCTGGGGAGCTTAGCAGACTTAGCAGACTGAAGCCGGGAACTGCAGGTCGGCAGGAGGGGGTTTCCCTTCCCGCTGAGCCCACCGTGGGCACTCCTATGCTCCTGCCTCATCCCTGGGGACTGATACACTGGGGGGCTTGTAAACAACAGGAATGTATTTTGGAGGTTCTGGAGGCTGGAAAGAAAAGACTGTGGAGGCAGCATCAGATTCAGTCTGAGAAGAGACCATTTCCTCCTGGGCAGGCACTGAAACCTCCCAGGGTGGGGGTGCCTGGGAGCTTTCTCCGGCCTCTGACAGCATGAATCCAGCCCCCTATCCCGCTACCACC
This sequence comes from Plecotus auritus, assembly GCF_963455305.1. Lineage (NCBI taxonomy): Eukaryota > Metazoa > Chordata > Mammalia > Chiroptera > Vespertilionidae > Plecotus > Plecotus auritus. Next base: position 135,168,865 of record NC_137771.1, on the reverse strand, counting down.
CGAAGGACCCACTTCTAACAGCATCACATTGAGGGTTAGCATTTCAAGACATGGATATGGAGGGACACACACATTCAGACCACAGCACTTCCCAAATACAAAAGGAATATTTAGATGATTAATCCTGGAAAGGTACTACACAAGCTGGTTTTCTATGCAGAAGTTAAAGAAAACCATTATCCACAAAATATAGAAAAAATATATAGAGATAGATAAATCACATTCAAAACAGAGTCACAGAACAGAGAACATTGCCACATATTGTGTCCCTACCAGGCATGATGCACCATGGAGAGAACTTTACATGTAGTACATGTAGTAACATTATAATTTTAGACATAAATTAATGGCCCATAGTCAGCAGGTAAGTAGCTGGCTGAACACACTCCTGTTTGTTTGATGCAATAGTTACCACCTTAACAGAAAAGTAAATGATTAGATATAAAATGAACCTTAAAAAATGCAATTCAGACAAGTATCACATGATTACACCCATGTGTGGAATCTAAAAAACAAAATAAATGGGATGAATGAAATAGATCCAGAGACATAGAACTTGGAACAGACTGATCAATCTCAGAGGGAAGGCAGGGGTGAGTGGGTGGGAAGAGATTAACCAAAGAATTCTATAACATTTTTAAGATTTTACCAGAATTGTAATGATATGTTGATATAAATTGTAAAATAAAATGTAGGTAGTGCCTTGAACTTAAATTCAAAAGTTTTTTAATTTTCCTCATTATTAGTAAATATTTCTGATTTTTGTGTTCTACATATAATAGACAGTCCCAGATTTTATTTAAACAATTAGTTTTACTATAAGGACAAAATACATCATAATTTTTTAAAATATAAATATTATTTTTAAATATTTTAAAATTTTTATTTAATAATCCTACCTAATAAAGAGGGAATATGCTAATTGACCATCACACCCTCACAAAGATGGTGATGCTCACAGCCAAATAGGAGGGAATATGCTAATTGACTGCCATGCCCTCAAAGATGGCAGTCCCCACAGCCACAAGATAGCGGCGCCCAGTCCCCTCAGGCCCACCGGGGCAGCAGGGGTGCGGCACAGCTGGACCCGCCCCTGCCTCCAGAGTCCCCCAGTCCCCTCAGTCCCCCAGCTGCCCAGGACCAGCCCAAGGCGCAGGCAAGCCTCGGATGGTGGCTGCCCAGCTGCCCTGGGCCATCCAAGGCTCAGGTAACCAGGGCCGGCTGAGGCTTGTGCACCCGGCAGTGGCAGCAGCAGAGGTGTGATGGGGGCATCACCTTCCCCTGATGGCCAGGTTGCCTCCCGCCCCTGAGGGCTCCCGGACTGTGAGAGGGGGCAGGCCAGGCTGAGGCACCAGAGCCTCTAGTAGTATAATAGTCTTATGAAAGCAAACTACTCCAAGATTTCTTAATATAGAACTAAAAAATGAACAAAGTGGTATATAGATAGGATAAGTTTATCTAATATAAGTAGCTATATCAGAAGTGAACAAGTGTGGAGTAATCTGAGGATTTTAAATTCAAACATGCAATTAAAGCATCTCTTTATTTGAATGTGCCATTAGCATGAAAAAACACCATTAATGATGATATATATAATATTGTACATACATTATTTCATATATTTGTTTATACTCAAGGTGAAAGAAAACTGAGGTAACATTAAATTCATTATGATTTTTATTTTGATATTTCTACTGATAATTCTGAACTGAGGCATTAATAACTGTAAGTATATGATATATAATCTCACTGATTTATATAATTGAACCTGTATCTTTGGAATTGCCTGACTTGAAGATATCATTTGGCTTTTGTTGAATTCCTGCCCTCCTTTTAGCACTTAAATCACTTTGACACATCATCAAAACAGAAAGGATATATATTTGATAAGGTTTTGACTAAGCATGAATCCATGGTTTGCTAAAGTGACCATTCATTGAAATGTTCACATAAAATAGTAGGTAAGAGGCATATAATAAAATTTCTAAAGGGAGCTATTTTTCTAACTATGTTATATATAAGATCATTAGGAACAGACTAATGAAGAAGTTTGCAATCAAGTTAATTGATGCACTTTATTTCACACTAGAGGCCTGGTGCACGGAATTCTTGCACAGGAGGTCAGGTCCCCTCAGCCCAGCCTGCACCCTCTCCAATCCGAGACCCTCGGGTGATGTCCAACTGCCGGTTTAGGCCCGATCCCAGGTATCGTGCCTAAACCAGCAGTCGGACATCTCTCTCACAATCCGGGAACACTGGCTCCTAACTGCTTACCTGCCTGCCTGCCTGATTGCTGCTAACTGCCCCTCCACCCCCGCCGGACTGATCATCCCTAACAACCTCTGCCTGCCGGCCTGATTGCCCCTAACTGCCCCCCCCCCCCTGCTGGCCTGGTCACCCCTAACCACCCCCCCCTGCCAGCCTGATCACCCCTTACTGCCCCTCCTGCTGTCCTGGTTGCTCCCAACTGCCCCCTTCTGCTGGCCTGGTCACCCCAAACTGCCCTCCCCACCAGCCTGGTCACCCCTTACTGGTTCCCCTGCCAGCCTGGTTGCCTCCAACTGCCACCCCCTGCTGACCTGGTCACCCCCAACTGCCACCCTGGCCAGCCTGGTTGCCCCCAACTGCCCCCCTGCCAGCCTAGTCACCCCCAACTGCCCCCCTCTGCTGGCTAGGTCACTCCTAACTCCCCCCCCCCGCTGGCCTGGTCACCCCTCACTGCCCTTCCTGCTGGCCTGGTCACCCCCAACTGCCCCCCCTGCCAGCCTGGTCACCCCCAACTGCCCCCCCCCCGCTACTTGGTCACCCCTTACTGCCCCCCCACACCAGTCTGGTCACCACCAACTGCCCCTCTGCTGGCCTGGTTGCCCCCAACTGCCCACCCCCCCCTGCTGGCCTGGCCTGATCACTCCACACAGCCTACTGTTCAGTTGTTTGGTTGTCCCTCACTAACCCTCCTGCCAGCCTGGTCGCCCTACGCAGCCTCCTGTTCAGTCATTTGGTCATCCCTCACTAACCCCCCTGCCGGCCTGTTTGCCCCACACAGCTTGCTATTTGGTCGTTACTGTTACTGTGACAGTGTCCCAGGAAATTTGCATATCCCTCTATTATTAGTATAGATTCCCTTTACAGGCATTTAAAAGTCTTTCCACCATTTCACAAAAATAGTATGGTGTTTGTTTGGGATATTTTAAAATTTCTCTCTTGGTTGTTCAATAATTCCAATTACTCCTAAATTCTTTTTGTAATATCCTGTTTTAAAATTTTTATTTTTGTTGCCAACAGTGTATCAAAGAGTCAAAATGCATTGTGTGCCTTCTTCAACATTCTTCGTTCTTGGATTTACATGACTGTACAAATTCTATTATGTAATGATGATGGTCATTTTGAGTCCATGACTTACTGTATTCTCTAAAAGGTTATTATTTGGAAAAACGTACATCTTTATATAAAAATATAAATAAAATTTGGAGATATTTTAAATAAGGTGATGGTCCATTTTAACCTTAGGCTATTACTGTAGAATACACTACTTTGGTCTTTATAGCACAAAAATGGGAGAAAAGAAGCTACAGCTACAGAAATTGAAATTGTGTGCCCTAAAAGTAATGATGATGCTGCTATTCCACAAAGGATCCCAGCTTTTATATGTAAATATCTGTAGCACAAAAAAATAGTGTAGTAAGCATGTGCATTAACACTGTTTTATTTTATTAAATTTTGAAATTAGATAGTTGCATATATTTATATTTCTCCTGTTACATAGAAATATCTAGATTTACAAAATATAGTTATTATTAAGATTGTTTTCTTTTTTCTTTTGAGGAATAAAACTTAAATTATACCTAAAAATTTAATTCAAACAGAACCCATTTGTAATTACTGTATTTTCTTAGTTATCAATAACACAAAATAACCATTAAACAGAAATCCACTGTGGTGAAATCAGAACACCTAGAACATTACTTTTTTGTAATGCCAAATACATCCTTAACATTTCTGTGTTATGTTAGACACCCCAAAAGTGCAGAATGCCTAAAGTTTATTTTGAAAACCCTACAGTATGAGTAAAGATGAAAGAACGCCTTTGACAGGAAAGAAAAACAAGTCTGTAAATAGCATTAGGTGGTGCCTTACATGCACTTCAATATGCCCAAGGGGGAAAATGGCTATATCTTTCCTAATAGATGATAAAGGCTCATTTGGAGAAGAAAGAAATAATGAAGCATTGCAGAGAACATCTATTCACTAGGCTGTTGTGAATGAAAACTATGAATGTAAAATTGGGAGACAATTTCTGGGCCTTCTGGAGATAAGAAATCTGCATATGAATGCTCTTTGTTTCAATGATTCCTGTAAGGCTTTACATTGATGATGTAATGCTACAAAAGTGTCCTTACCCCAGCTTTATATATGACTACATGAATGTATTATACAGGATGCTCTGTTAATCACAGATTGAGCATCTTCCTTTTGCTCTTGTTAGCTCTGAAAAGCTGGTGGGTGATCCCAAATCGCAATCATTACCTTTTAGCTGTGGCAGGAACAGTTTATTTGTTTTAATGCCATGTGGTTCAATATGATTTGTTTTCTGAGATATCCAAAAAACACAAAGGAATTGTTATTGGTTGACTACTAAATATGGGTTTGTTGTTCTTTTCCTTTCTACAAGACAACTTTTAAAAATAGGATCATTTAAAGAATGGCAGTGGAACAAAGAGCTAAAAATGCTTACCAGGCATTTATCCCTTACTAAATAAAAACCATATTTCTACATATTTCATAAAATATTTGATGCACATAAATCTGCATTTAAAAATTAAACAGTGAAAACAGTCAAGCCAGCAAAAGTTGTAAAGGCAATTATTTTTCTTGTTAGTGCTTGTGTGTACCAAACATGAAGTTCAGATTTTACTTCTATAAAATAGTAAAAAGCACATCACATGCTATTAAAAAGCTTAACTGTGCTTTACTCTAGAATGGTATTTCCTATGTAATTTTGCTTATTACTAACTTTTATTAAAAATAAAATTATTTTATATTAACACAACTGTAGCATAGCAATTGGCAAAAATTAATTACAGCCCTAACCAGTTTGGCTCAGTGGATAGAGCATCGGCCTGTGGACTGAAAGGTCCCAGGTTTGATTCCGGTCAAGGGCATGTACCTTGGTTGCAGGCACATCCCCAGTAGGAGGTGTGCAGGAAACACCTGATGTTTTTCTCTCATTGATGTTTCTAACTCTCTATCCCTCTCTCTTCCTCTGTAAAAAATCAATAAAATATGTTTTAAAAAATAAAAATAATTAATTACACAATTTTGTGTCAAAATTGAATTAAATACTTAATCTTATTTTTAAGTGAGGAATGCATTTTAAAATGTTTAAATTTATTAAAATATATCTAATAAGAGATTACTAGATCATCTTACATTGGAAATTTAGGAGGGAGTTAAAGAAATGATAACTAATGTATACTTATAAAATAAATTATTGGAGACTTTATAGTTTAATTTGCAAATATATAATCATTACCATCTTAAAATGAATCACTTATGATTTTTAGGGAAACACAGAAAATGACAAAGACTAAACAATTTAGTACCTTCACATATAATAATGATAAGCCTATATAGAAAAAAAGAGATATCTGGAAATAATATTGGACTCCTAGACCATTTTTAGCAGTCAGAGAAAAACTGAAAGTCTATCAGTATCTCTTACTACTAGAACCTTAGGCACTCTTTCCAATAAAAAAGTTTCTGTTATAATAAAATGTTGCATGATACAGGGATATTGCAAATGAACTTCAACTAGTAATCACTAAACACATGGCAACAATTTTCAATTACTTTTGACCATTGCCAGATGCAATGGCTAACCTCTAGGTAAAGAGCTCTTGGATCTATTAATGCTCCTGAGATGTCCTCTATCTTCATAAACAGAAGCAATATTAAGAGTCTTAGATTTCATTTCCCAAGGAGTTATTTATTGGTGCATTTTAAATGAAACATATACAATATATTATAAAATTGGTAAATTCATATGTATTTCAATAGGTTTTTTTCATTTTTTTTCCTTTCTCAGTGGCTAGAATCAAAATTCCTAATTTAAAATCCTGGATACTAAGAAAAGAAAGAAGTCTTACACACACTCAAGATGAATAAACATAAGGAAAAAGTTAAGTGGATTGTCCTTAAATACCATAAAGCGGATGCGAATGGCAAAACCAGTCACCTTCACTGGCAGTGCCGTGCAGGTGAAGGTTGTGTTGGAGTTTTTGTGGCAGGCCAGTTTGACAGACATTATTGTGGCAAATGGTTGTCTGATCTATTGATTCAACAAACATGAAACCAAGTAATTTGAGAACAAACAATGACAACAACAAAATTCTGGCTGCAGCACTAATGTGAACAAGTTCACTTCTTACTGTCTTCATTTTCTCAAGTTGGGAAGGATAATAATTGAACCTGCCCCGGGGGATTTATGAAATGATTAAATGAGATAATTCATAGAGAGCATCAGAAGAGGAATTGCCACATAGTAACTGCTTCAACACTTTTTTAAACCTAGAGAATCTTGACTATTTCCCCCTGTTGTTAAAAGACTTTGTGCCCTAACCGGTTTGGCTCAGTGGATAGAGCATTGGCCTGTAGACTAAAGGGTCCCAGGTTCAATTCCGGTCAAGGGCATGTACCTTGGTTGCAGGCATATCCCCAGTGGGGGATGTGCAGGAGGCAGCTGATCGATGTTTCTCTCTCATCGATGTTTCTAACTCTCTATCCCTCTCCCTTCCTCTCTGTAAAAAATCAATAAAATATATATATATATATAAAAAAGACTTTGTAATAGCATAGTTTTAGATTTACAGCAAAGTTTCAAAGATCCCAGAGAGTTCCCATATATTATGGAACCAGTTTCACCTATTGTTAACATCTTACGTCACTGCATATGTCACCACTATTGATATATTAGCCGAACTCCATACGTTATTCAGATCCCATTAGTTTTTTCCCTAATGTCCTTTTTATGTTCCACCATCCCATCTATGATATCATATTACATTTACTCGTCACAAACCAGTTTCTCAGACTTCCCAGCAAATTTGAGTTTCACAGCAAAATTGAGGGGAAAGTACAGCGATTTCCCATTTACTTCCTGTATCCACACAAGCAAAGTCTCCTCATTATCAACATTCCCCCCACTGGAATCGTATATTTGTTACAACTGATGAAAACCTTGGCTTTTTCTTCTAACACAGTGGTTCTCAACCTTTCTAATGCTGCGGCCCTTTAATAGAGTTCCTCATGTTGTGGTGACCCCACAACCATAAAATTATTTTTGTTGCTACTTCATAACTGTCATTTTGCTACTGTTAATGAATCCTAATGTAAATATCTGTGTTTTTCCATGGTCTTAGGCTCTATAGCAGCGGTTCTCAACCTGTGGGTCGCTAACAGGTACACCAGGCCACACTTTTTTTTTTTCTTTTTCAACACTAGTTAAATAATACACTCTGACTCTTTAGTGTTAAGTATTGCAACTATTATTCAAATTCAAGTCAATTCTAACATTCTTTATAATGCAACTACATTTCACAATGCCGCTATGTGGTATTGTCAAAAGGGACATATGGGAAAATACTGCTGGCATGCAATTAGCTCTCAAAATTTTACTAAATTTTAATTCAATTGTTGAGTTGAATTTTGAGAGAATAATTAGGTTGCTATGTTCTAATGTGACATTTCTCCCCCAAGAAATAATGATTATTTTGGCCTTAAATTCTTGATTCTAAGTATATCTTATGTATGTGGACAAGCCACACTTGGTTAAGTAATGTTAGTTGTATATTTTTATTTTTATATGAATACTAATATGTTAAAAATTCTGCTCATTTTAGAAATTAGAACCCAAAACAACAATAATAACACCAGCAATAATAATCACAACAAATATGCAATTTTTGTGAGATAACCACTATATCCTGAAAATACATTTTTTTCCTCAGGTCCTAAACTTGCAGGGGTCCTCAAACGTTTTAAACAGTGGGCCAGTTCACTGTCCCTCAGACCGTTGGAGGGCCGGACTATAGTTTTTAAAAAAACTATGAACAAATTCCTATGCACACTGCGGGCCCGGGACAAGTCGGCTGCTAAGCAGGACAGGCAGCGGCACCCGGCAGGCTGGATAAATGTCCTCGGCGGGCCGCATGTGGCCTGCGGGCCAAGTTTGAGGACCCCTGCATAGAGAATAGATACAAGAGTCTCAGTATTTAAGAAATACCAACCTGACTTATTTTTTGGTTATGACTATTCTTCAGTGAAAGCCTACAACTGTTTTAAACAGATGTAACCTAATGGATAGTCCTAGCAATAGAGGTAATGTTATTTATTAAATGAGCACTTCAGTTTTCGATTAGTCCTCATTAGTACTAATGGAAATATTGCTTTGGTAAGAATCTTGCATCCCTAAAAGGATTGAAATAATCAACTAACAGCTGGGTGAAAAAGGTGAAGGGATTAAGCAAATAAATAAATAAAAATCAACTAAATTTTTTTCGTTTGTTTGTTTGTTTTCCACTTATTCACATTTCATGGATTATTACACTTCCTCAATGGGATCATTCAAAAACTAATACAAACTGAGATTACATTGTCTGACAATTCAAGGATTCAAAAAACAATTTCCTATTTAAATGGAAAACAAACAATTTATCCATTTGATTGCTAGGGAGTTTTCCATCTGTTACAATTGTGTTTGCAAATGGGGAGTCCTCAGTCTTCCCAGGATGGCCTAGCCAAGCACATACAAGCTGCCTTGTGCTCACAGTGCAAGATTGGAGACCAGTTTGCCAGCTCCTCACTGTCACCTGCAGTACCACAGGACAACCCAATTTTTACTTAGAAGTCTCCGAGTGAGAATGGATACTGGGGTTAGGGAGGGAGCCACTTGGTTTACAAAACCTTCTAACGCACTGTACTTGCTTTATAATAATAAGTACTTTTAACATCACTAAATTTGATTTAATCAATTGTCTTTTTCTCCATTTTCTTTTCAAATATGAAACTATCATCCTTTGTTAAACAAAACAAAAAAAAATGAGAAAAATCACATTTCATTAGTTTTCATAGCATAGTTTAAAGTAAATTTATTGTGCTAAAATTATAAGTGGATGCATATAAAACATAATTACATATATACATATACACACATATTGAAGAAAATATATGTCATAATTACAAAAGCAGAAATTGGTTTTACTTTCCTACTCCTAAAGTGTAATACATTCTAGTATTTGCTACCAAATTAGGAAGATAATAAAATAAATGCAAACTGGAAATATTAAGTAAATGTAATGCAGACAGAAGTTAAAATGCTTTGACCACATCCCTCCTAAGAAGTTTATCTTTTCTGTAATGCATAACTTCCCCTACCCGCCTGGAATCTTATTAAATGTGTATGTTTCATAAATAAATTTCTACATTCTGCCTTATATTACCATGTCAAATATTCCCTTCTTCACTAAAAGATTTCTAATTGCAGGTCGTTATTTATTTTCACATCTTCCATGGCATACAAAACTCAATTATTTATAGAAAAATCTATAATGTAGCAGATTATATAATTTCCAGGCTTTGCTACATTTCTATTGGTTCAAATTATGATATATAGAAAAATGCTTGGAACTGAGCACCGAATTAAACATATTTTAATGAATTTTACACCCACATCTCTCAATACTGAAGCTCTTCACCATCATAGGTTCCCTATTCATTGTCTCCAATATTGGCAAAGCCAATTTCCTCTCGTTTATTTGTTCTTTGTTTCCCCACCATGGGCTCAGCTTTTACTGTGCTCTCTGGAGTGCAGAGCACTGCAAATAGGGACAGCGTCGGATTGCTTACTGAGCTACAGTAAATTGCATTTTGTTCCCAGTGGATATATTTATTCGAACTTTTGGGGAGTTTTGTTTGAGAGGAGTATCTCTGAGTAGGAGTTTTAGAACGGGAAGGAAACTCAGTCATTTTTGTTTAATTTTTCTCATGACATCCAGGAGAAAAACCTCGATCCTGGAAGTGTGACATAGCTTTCCTGAAGTTACATAGCCACAGAGCTGAGCACAGAAACTGGCTGTCTCTCCAATGCTCCCTAACCCTTTTCTCTCCCCAAGTGAGGTTTGGTGAAGGACTTAGCTGGCTGATTTAAACAGAATTATCATGAAATAGTTCATTTTCTATAGAATCCATAGTCTGCGTCTCAGTTTGTAAATACAAACTCTACTGTAGGAAGCTATTTAATTATTAATTCAACAAAACCTTACTGCACATCAAATATGTGCCAGATACTATTCGAGCTGCTTGTTATATGTTAGGGTGAAAAATGGTAACAATCCCTTACATCTTAAAGCTTATATACTATTTAAGGGAGAAAAAATTAAACAACCAACATTAGAAAAAAAAAATAGTGAATCATTTAGGATTTTAGCAAGAGATAAATTCCAAGGAGAAAAGGATGAGAGTAGGATTAGTGTAGAGCTGTGAAGTGACTTTTCAACAGCAGGGTAGGGGTAAGCCCCATGGAGATGTTGAGATTTGAGCAAAGATTTGAAGTAGTTGTGGGAGTTAGCCTTGTCCATATCAGGAGGAAAAGCATGTGACACAGTGCAGAGGCCCCAAGGCAGGAAAGAATGTGCAGTGGGAGAGCGCTGAGAGGAAAACAGCTCTTGTGGCTGGAAGAAGTAGGAAAGAGAGTGGTAGGAAATTGGGGCAGAGTGATAACCTGATAACTGTGGCTAGAAAAAATAAAGCTGCACTGTGCAATTTGGTAACCAACGGCAAGTAGCCACTGAGCATTTTAAATGTGCCTACTGCAGCTGAGGGAGGGAGTTTTTATTTTACATAATGTTCACTGATTTATATATTAAAACTGAAACACTTGTCATTATGTTCCCAGATATTAGGGGAATTTTTTTTTTTTCTGGTAGTCAATTCAGTTAACTGGAAAAAATTAAAGTATATTTTAAAACATCTTGAGTAAGTGAATCTACTTTCTTAATGATAAATTTTATGAAATGTAAATAAGTATTCCTGTGTAAAATTTAGCATCTAAATTCTGGGAAGCAGTAAGGGTAAAATTACCCACTGGATTTCAAAGATGAGTATAAAAAATGTAAAATAGCACCTTGGCCAGTGTGGATCAGTTGTTTGAGCATTGTCCCACCCACCCAGAGGTCACCTGTTCCATTCCAGGTCAGGGCACATGCCCAGGTTGGGGGTTGATCCCCAGTAGGGGGTGTACAGGAGGCAGCTGATCCATCTTTTCTCTCATGGGTATTTCTATCTCTCTCTCACCTTCTCCCTTTCTCTCTGTCTAAAAACAAGAAAAAAAATAATCAATATTAACATATTTTACTTGCTTTAAAAAGTAAAATAGCTAATAAATAATTTTCAATAATGATTAGCTTGAAATGACACTTTGGATATGATGGTTTAAATAATATATATTATTAGACATAATTGCATCTGTTTATTTTTGTCCTTATTAATGTAATCATTAGATGTGCAATCAATCACTTATGTGTTTTTTATTACATTTCTATTGAAGTTCTATAGGCCATTATAAGGAAACTGGCTTTTGCCAGTTTTCAGCAAAAGAGTAATAAGAGCTATGACTTAGTTCTATTTTAAATAAATTATTCAAATTAATTACTTAATTAATTATGGATGACATTTATATCCCTCTTGTAAATCATTATTTAGATTCATACTTTATGTATATTGCAACACAAATAAGGCGTAATTTAGGTAATTAAAGAAGTGATCATTCATTCCAATTATATTACTTAGAATTTTTAAAAATTCATCCAAGCATGACAGAGGAGGATAACCCACATAAAGACTGTGTGTTACTACCCTTGTTCTAACTCACCGTAGCTCTGGAGATCTTTGGCAAATTGCGTCCACTATTTCCAGAAACAAATCTCAGAGTACCAGGTCTTCGTGCTAATTCCCAAATAACACATCCAGTAACTCACCAAAAATGTCCCTACATTCTGCTTTTGCAATCCATGAGTCGAATAAATTATTTTGGACACATTGCCATCAGTGTCTTAATTACTGTCTACACTAAAGCCATGCTGGAATTAAGAAGCTAGATGCAGTCAAACTATAGCCTAAAAATAAGAAGAAAGTCTTCTTTTAAATGATTAAACAAGGGAAAGGTGTCGTTTTCAAGCGTTCAATTATCCATTACAATATAATGTTTATCAATTTCAAGGTTCCAGTATCCTGTATGATTCAATAAGCATCATGAAAATTTAATCCCCAATAGCTGCATTAAAAAATGCATATATCTATTTGTAAGGCAGTCATTTTAAGACAAATTTAAATGATAAAGAGATCCCTCTAAAGTAAATCTGACAATAATTTAAATTTTCTTATATTGGAATTTTTAAATATTGCCTAAATTCAAGTTTTTCCTCTAGAAAGGAAAGGGGTTACATAGTTAACAGGAAAATAGACTATTTCTTTTAAATGTATTTCTTCTTTATGCACAGAACTATCATAGTGTTAAGGGGTGTTAGACACATAAACCCACTGTGCATGAATAGAAGAGCAGAAACTGTAATCTATAAGATGAATGAATTAAATCATTATGAGTAATTCTTTAGCACATGCCCTCCTCTAAGTCCTATCAAGTATATAGTCTCACTTTTTGAAATGGCACTTAAAAAGATTTTACACCTTAATTGAACAGCCATTCATTGGGCTTATTTTTCACTTAGATCTCTCCAAATACCTGTGAAGTAGGGTTTTAAAATAGGAGACTGGATGGTAAAAGCAGTAATTTCTCATCAGGGAATATTTAATGAGTGGAAGCTATTAGCTAACTAAAGGACACAAAATAGATTCATCTTTCAAAGATATGTCCTTTTGGAGTTAGAAATTGTTCAGTTTTCAGGAGGAAAAAAACCTCTCTGACAGTTGTGAAAGAATAGATTTACATTTAATATTTCTTCAGAATACCTGATAAAAGAATCTTTTTCATACTAAGATTATTTGAAAATAAGCATCAAAGGTAAAAATATAGATCATGTAATTTTGGAAATGATTGACCTCTTATAGATTGAGATATTTTTTTTAAGATGACACCATGAAAACTAGCATTTTATTATGATATATTATTTTATATACTTATATAATATTGTTAGCATATAGAAGAAAATCTAACTCTATTACCCCTGATTATGGCTATAAAAATCACCTGAAAATGAAGTTATTCATGAGTTAATTAAACATATATATTTGCTCTAAAAAATGACCATATGTCAACACTTTTTACAACGAATCATACCCAATATATAATACATAGAAAAAAGAAAGTTGAATGCTGCTGTTTTGGAGTTAAACTTAGGGTCTATCTAGGCTCATTTTGCCTGTACTTTTACAAATTTCATCAGTTATTTTTACCTAATTATCCATCCCCTTTTTAAGAAAAAATACTTATTGTTCCCATTTAAAGACCTTAAAAACAAATGTACATGTGATTTTATATTCACCACCACAATGAAACAAACTCAAGACCATCTAAAGGTAATCGATGGGAAAACTATTTTTTTTAATCCTCACCCAAGTATATATTTTTAGTTGATTTTTAGTGAGAGTGGGTGGAAGGCTGGGAGAGAGGGAGACAGAGAGATGTGTTCTCTCTCATGGCCTGGTTGCGGATCCAACCCTCAACCCAGGTACATGCCTTTGGGAATGGAAACGACCACATTCTGGTGCTCAGTCCAATGCTCTAACCAGTGAACTATACTGACCAGGGCTTTGGGAAACATTTTAGTGAATCCTTGAGGTTATACATTTTTATAAAAAAAAAAAAAAAAAAAAAAAAAAGAATATAGAGTTGAACAAAGATATCCTGAAATTGACAGGATAGAATTTGGGAGCCCCATGGAAATTTCCACTTGTTTTCACATTTCTTTATCATGAGCAAAATTTACTCTATAAGAAATTATTTGCTTACAGAAAAAATAATGTGCCCTTTCCACCACATTTTATAAGAACTTGTCCTGGCAACTCTATGAGGCACATCTCTTCCTTGACTGCCTGCGTCTCATCCTCCTCTCTTCCCTCAGCTCCTTTCCTCCTTGCTCCCTTCCTCCTTTCCTTCTCCTCTGATCCTGCCACATATACTTTATTCTTAAAGAGTTATATAAGTGCATATCTCTGATTTTGTAAGCAAAAATCTTTTAGAAAATATTTTTAATATTTGTTTAATTTTTAATGTTCTTTTAGAGAGTTTATTCTAAAAGTTTTTTGTTGTTTGTTTGTTTGTTTTCTGGCCTGACTGATGTGACTCAGTAGTTGAGCATCGACCTATGAACCAGGAGGGCACATGGTCAGGGCACATGCACAGGTTGCAGGCTCTATCCCCAGTGTGGGGCGTGCAGGAGGCAGCCAGTCAATGATTCTCTCTCATCATTGATGTTTCTCTCTCTCTCCCTCTCTCTTTCTCTCTGAAATCAAGAAAAATTAATTTAAAAAGTTTTTTTCTGAGAACTTATAATAAAGAATTTTTCAATTATAAGATTACCATAAAGTCTGATGTATGTTTATTCAATAGAGAAACTGCTGTATTCCTGATGTTAGCTTTAGACATGTTCTAGTCCAACCTCTTTTAAGAACCATTTATGATGCTGTGGTTTATAAATTTATTCAAAACATTTTGAATTAAATTATATTTCTTTTCTAAAACATACCTTGGGAGTATTTGTCTTTGGCATTTATTATCAGTTGCAGGAAGTAGTCCATTTCATTTCTTTTTTATTTAAACATACTTTATTTTTTTAGCTCAGGATATAGTGAAAAGACTTTCCTACTAGTATGAAATGATTTTTATTTAAAATCTATAACTCTTTAAAAAAACCTGAAATTTAGTTTTCCTTCAGTTGAAGAGTTTAAAAGACAACAGATGAAACTAATATTCCCATTTAATTACCTAGCACATGGTTTCAGACAACCTAGTGGAATAGAATCTAGTCTTTCCATAAGAATAATTTGATCTGAAGAACAGCCATGCTGCATACTGTGCAAATTGTGTTAAATGGATACAAGAAAAATTCACACAGACTTTTTAGTTTGTTCACATTTTACATTCCACCATTTGGATATATGTTAAAAAATCAATAATTTTAGCCTACACAATCACCACATTTTGAGATAAAGGGCACTGCTTAGTCAGGGAAAGAAAAGAACAGTGCCAGTACATAAAATCAGGTAAGTGTATAATAAAAAATATATAGTAAAATGTCAGTATTTAACATACTTTGAGAATTTAGGTATAATAAATACTTTTCAAAAAAATCTGATTATCTAAAATGAAAAATCAATTATTTTAAAGAAGCTGAACAAAACACAATGGTTGCCATATGGTTGTATGTATTAGAATACCATTATCTGACATGTACGTAATTATTAAATTTGGCAAAAAGAAAAATAAATGAAGGTAAAAACTCAAATCCTGGCCAAAAATTTTTTAAAAAGCAACACATAGCCCGGATTCCAGCAGCCCTCATCAAGTTTAGACTTATCACACCAATTTATTCAGACACACTCACACTCAAAAAAAATTAGGTAGTACTAATGGTTGCGTCATGTCTGGTCATTAAGACAAATGATACGCAGCTTACAGATTCAAAGACTTTTTTTACTCCCAGACTTCACAGAGCTATAAAATGTCAAAGTCATGACCAATACCCATTTCTTTGGAAGAACTGCTATTTATAGATATAGTTAATACAGTGCAAATTACAAATAGTAAGTACAGAAAGTCAAAGTAAATATGCTAAATCAGGACTGATTTTCCAACTTTTGGCTAAAAATCAACATCAAAGAAAATTTTTGGTAGTTACTAGAAAGCTTAAAACAACCAATAGAGAAAATAATCCATGTTTACCTTATTCATAAAAGACTGTCTTGACTCCCTTACAAAAACTGTGCATGTACTATTCTTATTTACTGTATCACACTTCCATAATTACAGATGTTTATTATGCAAAAGTATCTGTGTGGTAATATTGGCAAAAATATCAAAAATTTTTGGCAGAGATAATTATTTTAATGGACAAATGAATAAATATAATGTCCTAAAATTGTAGGCAAATCACAAATCAATATTATAATTCCATAATGACAGTCAAGGGAACAACGATTTAAACTAAAATACTGAACTCTAAGTCTACAGTAACAGATCTTTTTTCTCTCTCTCTTCCATTATTCTTTCCCATGGGAAACATCTAAGTTTTGCCTACAGTAATTCAGAAGCACTGGTCCTGAAATTGAGGGTATAGGCATCAATAGCCATAATTGAGCTATTCAGTCAAGTTTCCTTTGAGAGCGTATTTGATTGGCATAATATAAAAATAGAATACACATTTAGAAATAGACTTAAAACTGCTCTTGAAATGGGGACTAAATGGTTCATGAGATTGATGAGACAAAGATTCTATTACTCCAGTCACTGGCTTGAGTCTAGCTTAAATGAAAGTGGCTAATTCATTACCATAGCACAATCTTCAGAAAATGACGTGGTACAGTAAGTTAAAGTCTCCACACAGATTTCTTTCAACAAATGATAAAACTGAAAACAAAACAAACTTCCTTGAAGCATATATCCTGTATCTAGTAGGTTTTCTCAAAATATTTTAAATGTTTGTGATTAAAAACTCATTTTAATCTGATCCCTTGTACAAATGGTTCCCCAAATGCCATTACATCAGGGATTTTGAGGAAGACTGTGGACCTACATTAGATCATACAGAGCCTGAATAACTATTGGTGAGCATTATTCTCAATGTGTTTTCTGACCAAATAGACCATTGGGATTATTTCTTATTTCCACAGTGTTTAAGTACTAACTTTGTGTCTCCCAGGTTAAATTTCAACCTCTGGATATAACTTAATACATGTAGCTCTCAATGCGATGCATACTGACCCTGTACCATATACAGCCCCAAGACTGTCTGAGTATACTCTTGTTGCTGCTGTCCTTCCCAGTTCCTTCAGCTGATTAGTGTGCATTTCCTGGCCCTTGGTTGGGGGAGATAGTAAATGGGTATGTGGTAGAACAGATAAACTGATTGACAGAGAGAGTGTTGAACACTGACTCAGTTTTGTTTAGGGGGGAATTAATGTGTAAATCGATATTCTTACCACAATTTCTCCACTGTTAAAGCTGTCGGGAAAATAATATAATTGAGGCTTGCTCATTATCTATGAAAATGATTCTCTAAATATACTTTAAAAATATGTAGGAAAACAAAGTACATATTTTCTTTCCTTGATTTTTTATAATTTATTTTTCCTCTCGTAGTTTGCTAACCTGGATCAACCTCCTTCTTCCAAATGAAAGAAGAAAAAAGAAATAAACACACACATGCACAAACACACACACACACACAGCAGGGGGACATTTGATAGTAAAATGATTAAATAAATACTCCCTAACCATGTCACAATGCCTTGTGCACAAAAATTGTATTCCAAATTTTATTGAAAATTCCAGTCATTGAATTTCTTGAGAAAGAAACAATGTAATGTAAATAAGTATTTCGAAAATAAAAGGCAGCTTAGACTAATTATTTCCTCAATGCAGAAAATGGTCTCCCTAGATGGAAAATAATTATTTGAGCAAACACCTGAAAGAGATGGTAATTGCAAATGGAACACATGGACAAGCCTGCAGAAGAAAAACAAAAGAAAGAAGACTCTCTTGTGATTGGGCCCCGATGACGCTTCTGTACAGGTAAGGACAGCTCCCTAAAAGAAAATACAGTGGCCCACAGTGCTACCAGGGGTCACACTCTCCCCAGTGCTCTGGGTAAAATGGCTGGGGAACTCCCTCTGTTTATATGTGTTTCATGAAAAGAGAAGAATTATGAATATATTCCATAAACTTCCAAGCTAAATGTGATAAGTGTTGCTGCTAAAACTCTTACAATAAATAGATTAGGAACCAATGCTTCACAATATAATAAAAAGCCAAAACATTTTCGTTCCCCTTGAAAAGAATGTCTTTGTAACCAGAATATTTAACACATGCACAAATAGACACATCCATGCATGCAGGCACGCACACATTTAATTGTTGCACATTGCTTCAAACCCACTGGAGGCAACAAAAAAATGTTAGTTACACTTTCCTAAAAGCAGCAACACTTTTATGAAATATTTAATGAAAATTCAGATAGCAACTGCTGATAAGAAAATTCAGCCAAATAAATGCAATCAGTGAATGAAATTAAAATAAATATATAAGCTGGTACATCAATTAAAAGTGGAATAAAGGGTTTATAACCAAAAATTTTATTAAGCTTATTTATATACTAACCTAGAATAAGTGACTAATACCTTACCTTAAAAATCCAAATAATATCAAAATAGCACTATAAAATGAAAAACAGCTCTCCCTGTAGCACCAGGATCTCAAGGCAATGAGTGAATGAGAAAAAAATTATGTAAGAACAAATGCCTTAGTCTATAATATTTATCTCAAGCTGAAATTAGGTTAGGAAAGTTTGCAGAATATGTGCAAAGGGGATTTAAATTGAAATCAACAAGTACTTTTATCAAATACAGTTTAACTGGATTAGGATAAAAACCTGGAATACAACTTTGGACTTTATACGAGGTTGATTTTTAGATGGAACTGGTAGAGCTTGTTAACAAAACAGTGCTATAAAAATAAAGTAGTGCCAAATAAAGTGTGAATGATAGGCCCATATTTTGAAAACAAGTAGGACAAAGGTAACTACTGTCACATTAGAAAAAAGATTCAATGATTCAACACATGATGAATAAATGAGAGTAGGAGATTCCACAGAATATCTCAATTTCAGTAAACTACTAAGGCAACATTTTGTATAAAACAAATAATGTAAAAAATAGTGAATCAAATTATTTAAAAATTTGATTATTTTATATTATTTTTATTTAAAAATATTTTGTGACTGTGTAATGGCTGATCATTAAACCCAATTAATGAAGCAGATTTGAGGAAAGTATTAAGAAGTTGCAAGTGCCACCATATAAGACGTCACAAAGGAGAAAATTAACTGGCCTTTGAAGGAACAATGTGGTTTCATCAGGGAAGCAGTGAGGTCCCGTGAAGTGTGAGAGCACACTGCAGGGGAAGAGGAGAAGGGTGTTTTGCTAGGATGGCAATCCATTCTAAGAAAAGGAGTCAGCCTTGTGATGGTACATGCCTGTTAGTGTATGTGCATCACTATTGTGTGTGTGCACAGAGGGAGAGCACTTGTGCGTAGGAGGTGAGAATGGAAAGATTAGTGGTGCCAGGTTAGAAAGGCAAAACCTCATTCAACAGTTTGAACTTCAAATAGTTCCCAAATATAGTGGAATATCATATCACATTGAGAATTTTTAAAGTGCAGATTCCAGTGTTCTGCTCCTAGTTGAGGGGCATTCATTAGTTTGGGTTCATCCAATGTCTATAGGTTGATCCTCTTTGGGAACAGTTGCTACATATAGTCTAAGGGCAATAAAAAGCCAAAACAATAATCAAAAAATGTTTGACATGGGCAGAACCTGATAACTCTACTCTCACACCTGTGTGCTTCAGGGACAGTGACAACACCATGGCACAGCATGCAATAAGAGATTATGAAGGTCACCTCTTCAGAGCTTACTACCCAGACTACACTATCTGAAGGAGCCTGTCAGTTATTTTGTCTCCTTAGATTAGTTTTTTAATGTATTATGACATTTTACCCTGCTTACTTTTTTTATTGTCTAGTTCCACTCCATTCATATATACACACTCAAATGAAATCTCAAAGAGAGCAAAACATGGCTAATAGTGTGCATAGCGTATTTGCCCACCCATTAGAACATTGCATGGTACAGGAATAGGTGTTAAATAATTTGTTGTTAAGGCTTAAGGAAAATACAGTTACTGTTAAAATAAATAGTTGTTTTTTTATATAAACCAAATCTGGACCAAGTAAAGTTCTGCATCTGATTCTGTGGTATACACAATTGCAATTGATGGCTAGGCAAATAATCCCTTTGTGAAGATAGCCAGAATGAATTAGACATACATTTTTGGCTAAGTCACCTGCTCATGAATGGAAGAAGGATGTGTATCAGCAAAACTTTAAGGTCAGTTTTTATTCATTCAACACTGGGCAAATTTGGATTTTGAAGAGACTGAAAATAAATAATCTTAGTTATATCCTCAAATGCATTGAAATCATTCTTTGAGAGAACATATGTTCATTATAAACTTGACACAGCTTATAAGCACAGTTACAATCAAGGAAGTTTAGAGCATGAAGGTGAATTTGAGATTTTCTGTTCAAACTATTTATTTTACAAATGAGAAATCCAGAGACCAGAAAGAGAAATGATTAAAAAAGAGAGA
Source organism: Plecotus auritus (assembly GCF_963455305.1). NCBI lineage: Eukaryota > Metazoa > Chordata > Mammalia > Chiroptera > Vespertilionidae > Plecotus > Plecotus auritus. The sequence continues at coordinate 135,148,428 of NC_137771.1, read as the reverse complement.
AACAGTTAATTAATAGTAAACCTCAATTATCAAGAGCTAATTAAAGTAATTTTAAATTGGAATGAAATCCAGTCTAATATATTTTGAAGTGTAACAGTCTAACTTGAAAAATAAAATTATTTTCAACCTCATTTCATTCTGTAGATCTACATAAAATAAAATTTAAATTCCAAGATTAAATATAAATTACTCAAACAGAAACATCAGGTAACAATACGTTAGATTACAACCACTGTTGTACTAGTTATTTCTATGATAAATAAAAGTTTATTAATTTGCAAATTAAAGGAAAATTTAAAACTACTTCTTATAAAATAAATTTACAACTCCTGTTGTGTAATGTGACATTATTTCTGTCTGTGGAAATAGATAAATTCCCTAATCTCCCTTTTATTATATTCTATAGATATTTGATTCATAAGTATTATTTGGAAAAGACATCCAGCTAGTAACATAAAACACATGAGGTATGCTGGTAAAGACAAAATGCGTATGTTGCCTGTGTAATTCTAATAAGAAGATGCTAATTAAATCAGTAGAATTTGTATTCCACATTGCTAGGAGAGCAGTCATCATACATACAGCAGTCATCATGTATTATTCAGTCAGTCAGCAAGGAAGAGGGAAGGATAAAGCTATATATTGTGTTCTAGTCTGATCATGAGCAACCAAATATACCAGTACATTATTGCCTGTTTGCCTAAGTACTCCACAAAACTTATAATTTCTCTAAAGTTTCCTTAGGTAGGATGTTATTCTCAAAGAACAATAGCCCTTCCTCTTCAACAAAGTAAGAACCAAAAAGAGGCAAGATAAGAAAAATGGTGGGTATGATTACAAACCCTATGAAAATATGTAGTTCTAAGTAGGAACTACAAATTATAGTTCAAGGTGAGATATCCGAAAGACTTTTTAAAAATTGTCTTCTATAAGACTTCACTTATCTACTCTAAAACATAAGTCAAAAAATCCTATCAAGAAAGTATAGATCACCACCACAAAGGAAAAGTCGATCATTTAGACATTTTTAAGTAAAGCATAAACAAAAAGAGCAAGAAAGCTAAAGTCAGAATCATGTAACTTGTCCACTTTTAGAACATGCCTTTTTCCAATGTTCCTCTTTAAATTATCTCAAAATATACTTCTTAGTGGTATGAAACAAAGTACTCTCTAAAGAACGAGTGACAGCAGCAATATCAGTCCAACTCCATCTCATTCTAAAATCAGAATGCATAACAATTGGTACAAATTTGCTTCCTGGAGCAAGGGTCTCAAAGGCAAAGAAACTCTGAGAATTCCTTGGGGAAAAGAAACACCTGTACCAAAAACAATTGAACAGATTATGTCAACTATCCAAAGCTATCAGTTTTTCTTCAATATCTTATCATTTCTCCACACAGCATGAGACATAGAAAAGCAGCAATAAATTAAAGAATGAAGTGTGGAAACCTACTGGGGAGGAGACCTGAAAAGTACTAAATATATTTATGGCAGAATTAATTCCATCACCCAGGAGGAAGCTGCTAATGCATTAGAGTGAGCTGTCAAGTGAAACGGGAAATTTTTTCCAAGCATTTTCTAATAAGTTTTAATACACCTCCAGTATTTATTTTAAGACATTCTGCTTGTCAAAGTGGAACTTCTGTTCTCATTTTCAGATAATATTTTTAAAAAATGTTATTCCATTTCAAAATATTAATAGTCAACTTCAAATACAATTCTGTTTGTCGCAAATGCACCTGATTAATTTCTTTTTAAAGCCAACAAAAATGAGAGCCCACAATGTCTGTCCCATATTTCTTCATTTGTTTTAACTCATGATTCAAACTTCACAATTTTATCTTATTCTATGATCCAAAATACTTGGATGTTTTGTGATATACAAGTTTGATAGTAAAACTGATGTCATCTCATATGTGTCTGTGATTGTGACATTTTGTGCATGGCATTAGCTCTATTTTTTAAATCTGTACTGTTTGATGATTATCAGACCAAAGTCTTTAGTTTGATTTTGTTGCATTGGGTCACTGGAGATAAATTAAGAAAACATATATCCTAAATTAGAGTGAATTTTATTTAAATCATGATATTCAAAAGTTATTTAAATTATTAGTCAAGAAAATTCAATTTAATTTCCACCAAAGCTTATTGCAGTTTGATATATATATAATCCCCATGCTTCAAAGATGAATGAGTTTTACTTTAGAAGGTATGTAAGAAACATTTTAGTTTTTTTAAATTAACATTGCAGTTATAGTATATGTGAACATTGAATATTATTTAGTAGTATAATGTTAAATTTAATTGTAGTTTATAATTGTAAATACATTTGGAATTTAAATAAGGTCAAAAGATTTTTAGCAAATGTCTTAAATTATTCAATTTACTCTTGTTTATGCACTTAGTAGAGAATTGAAAATTTTAGATACTTTGATTCTAAGTGATTCTTCCATTTAAATCAAAATAATCCATGGTAACCAGCAATCCTATTTACAGCAAATTAAAAATTAATATTGCCCTGGCCGGTTTGGCTCAGTGGATAGAGCGTCGGCCTTCGGACTGAGGGGTCCCAGGTTCGATTCCAGTCAAGGGCATGTACCTTGGTTGCGGGCACATACCCAGTTGGGAGTGTGCAGGAGGCAGCTGATCGATGTTTCTCTCTCATCGATGTTTCTAGCTCTCTATCCCTCTCCCTTCCTCTCTGTGAAAAATCAATAAAATATATTTTTAAAAAATTAATATTGTACTTAAGTAATATCTGATGTATTTCTGATATGATTTGTAGGTTAAATTTTAAAATAAGTCCTTAATGAATTCAGTAAAATTGTCATTTGGAATGAGATTTTTTTTTTTTACTTTTCATGTTAGAGTAATCTACCACAGTTGTCACATTTAAAATAAAATTCTGAGTTTTCAAAATCTGAAAAGTAATAAGATAATGTCATATTTATACACTTTTTAAAACTTAAAATATTGTATTAGTGAATTTTTATCCTTATATTAATTAATAAGTTAATTATCCCACTGTATCACCTTTTTAAATAATTAAGTGCCTTTAAATAAAAATAAAATTTATTTTAAAAAGGAAATGATAATTTCCAATTAATATTTGAGTTTTACTGACTGTTCTTTAATTACTTCTACTTTATTTAAAATGAAATATTTCCAATTTATTTAAAATCTGCTAGGATAAGAATACATATAAAAATAATTTAAAAAACACATGCTTAATTACCTGTACTATTAATAACAGTAGAAAAGGATTATGGGAAAATTTGATCAAATTGTTTTTTATTTATCTTTTTTTGATTTGTGTAGGTCTCCAATGGTCTTTAAAAAATAGTATTTGTAAATTTTCCCTCCAAAAATTCAATGATAGAATATTAAAGAATTGTGTCAATTATACAAGGTTTATTTCACTTTTTTAAAGTTAGGAATTAGAATAGCAAATGACTAGAAGTTTGGAAACCAGATTAGTTTTGGGAGCAGCAGTCTGCATATGTCCACATGCCTCTGTGTGTGTGTGTGTGTGTGTGTGTGTGTGTGTGTGTGTGTAGTTATAAACTATTGTGTGTCAGTTATAAACTGGTATTTTCTGCTCTCTAGTGTCTTCTCTTTGAAAGGTTGTGTTTTTGTTGTTGTAGTGTGTTCTTGAAAATAAAAATATGTCCACATGCCTCTGTGTGTGTGTGTGTGTGTGTGTGTGTGTGTGTAGTTATAAACTATTGTGTGTCAGTTATAAACTGGTATTTTCTGCTCTCTAGTGTCTTCTCTTTGAAAGGTTGTTTTGTTGTTGTTGTAGTGTGTTCTTGAAAATAAAAGTTTTCCCCAAAGATTTTTAACGCTGTTGCTATCAAATGTACTGTATGATTATGAAGGGAAGGAATTAATGAAACTAAGCTTCCTTCAATAAACAACCAACTGCCCTAGCTGGTTTGGCTCAGTGGACAGAGTGTTGGCCTGTGGACTGAAGAGTCCCGGGTTTGATTCTGGTCAAGGGCACATGCCCGGGTTGTGGGCTCAGTCCCCAGTAGGGGGTGTGTAAGAGGCAGCCAATCAATGATTCTCATTATTGATGTTTCTATCTCTCTCTATCTCTCCCTTCGTCTCTGAGATCAATTTTATATATATATATATATATATATATATATATATATAATAAAATAATCAACTTTATTGTCAATAAACAATCAATAAAATATAATAAAAACCTACTTCATGATAATACCATATATGAATAAGCCATACTGTATCCTGTATTATATACGTGCTTTATTTTTCTCACAGCTTCAGCAATGTGCCCAAGATGCAGTAGGAGGTACTACTAACATTTGGATTTGGATGGGAAAAATAAAGTTGTAAATGAAGCTCTCCCTAGTGATGATAATGACAACTTTACTCTCTATTCAATTAAATTTTAGAGGACTTGCAACTGTGACTTGTTCACAGGCTGTAAGTTACTGCAGCCAGATATATCCCTGAACACAACTAAAGAAATTAGACCAAACTTGGTGAAATGTCTGTACTGCTTTATCTTTAACTAGAGGCCTGGTGCACTAAATGTGTGCACTCAGGGGGTCCTTCAGCCCAGCCTCCACCCTCTAGTGGTCCGGAAGCCCTCAGGGGATGTCTGAGCACTGGCTGCCACGGAGGCGGGAAAGGTGGATGAGGCTCCCACCACCACTGTTGCGCTCACCAGCCCTGAGCCCTGCTTCTGGCTGAGCGGCGCTCCTCCTGTGGGAGCGCACTGACCACCAGGGGGCAGCTCCTGCATTGAGCATCTGCCCCGTGGTGGTCAGTGTGCATCATAGTGACCAGTCGTTCCACTGTTCGGTCAGTTTGCATATTACCCTTTCATTATAGGATGACAGACTACTCATTCCTTACTAAATGTTACATAACAACATCCCATCTTTATTTCTATAATTAAATATTGACTACTGTATATAGTAACATATATATTCCATTTCTGACATGGATTATACTACTGAGGATAACTCCTTATAAATGGTCTCCCTTGCATGACCCATGATTAGCAATGAACATTCTAACTACCCATTGGCAGTAGTATATCTGCCCATTAAAAGACACATTTTAATAGTAAATGCAATGCTGGAGTGACATAGTTTCTGGTAATCACACTTCTTACATTGTTATGAAAGTCAATGGAAAAGTATGACAACTTAGAAATGTCCATTTTTAAAGCAACATTTTAGGAACAAATATCTGTCATTTCTGGTAGTGGGTCATTATTATCATCATTACAGATGAATAGTTAGTTCAGTAACTGTTATTGGCTCAGTAATTCTTGTGCATTTCTTGTCAGATTTATTCTCAAGTATTGCTATTTCGGATGGGATTTTTTTCTATTATGTTTTAACTGGTTACTGTTGATACAAAGTAACAGTATTGATTTTAGGATGGTAAGCTTCTATCTATCCACCTTGATGGATTCTCTTATTAATTTTAATAGTTTATTCATGGATTTTCTAGGAATTTTGAGGCTATCATAGCATCTGTACATAATGAACACTTATTCCTCTTTTTTTAAATATTTAAAACTTTTACACCTTTTGTGTAATTGTGCATTAGCTAGGTTCTCCAAAAAAGTTCAAAGACAGCAGTAATAGCATACTGCTATTATTGTCAGGAAAAAGTGTCATTCCCACTACTTTTCACATTTATTTTTATGTTGCCTATTGTATCCTCAGTAATATTATTTATCAGGATAAAATTTGTGTTTTTTTTTTTCTAAATTGTTAGCAGGTATTTTAACACTCATTAAATATATAAAATAACACTTTGTTTATCTACACATTTAAAATTACTTTCCTTATATAAAAGGAGATTCCAATACAAAATAAAAATGAACATTGTAATATCTAAAGGCTGAGATTGATATCCTTGGTTTAACATTTCAGCGAAAGAGTTATATGGGAATGATAGATATTTTCAATGATTGATTTGGACACAAATATATAAGGCTTAAAATAAATGTTTTTCAAACAAAGCACTTCTATTCACCATAAGATAAATACAAAATAAAATTGTTCTTAATTTTTTTTAACTTTATTGTTTACATTATTACAGATGTCCCCATGTTCACCCCTTTGCCCACCTCCACACACACCTGTCCCCATCTGGCCATCACCCTACTGTGGTCTGTGTCTATGGGTTATGCATATATGTTCTTTTGCTAATCCTTTTACCTTCTTTCATCCAGTCCGCCCCTTCCAAGTCCCCTCTGATAGTGTCAATCTGTTCCATGTATCCATGCTTCTAGTTCTATTTTGTTCATTAGTTTATTTTGTTCATTAGAATCCACATGTAAGTGAGATCATATGGTATTTACTTTTCTCTGTCTAGCTTATTTCACTAAGCATTAGAATCTCCAGGTCCATCTATGCTGTGGCAATTGGTAAGAGTTCATTCTTTTTTATAGCTGTGTATTATTCCATGGTGTAACTGTACCAGAGTTCTCTTTATCCACTCATCTACTGATGGGCACTTGGGCTGTTTCCAGATCTTGGCAATTGTAAATAATGTTGTGATAAGCATAGGGGTGCATATATTCTTTCTGACTGATGTTTTGGGTTTCTAAGTATATATTCATAGAAGTGGGATCACTGGATCAAATGGCAGTTCCATATTTAATTTTTTGAGGAAACTCCATACTGTTTTCCATAGTGGCTGCACCAGTCTGCATTCCCACCAGCAGTGTACTATGGTTCCCTTTTCTCTACATCCTTGCCAGCACTTGTTTATTGATTTACTGGTGGTAGCCATTCTGGCAGGTGTGAGGTGATATATCATTGTGGTTTTGATTTGCATTGCTCTGATGATTAGTGACATTGAGCATTTTTTCATATGTGTATTGGTCACTGTATGTCCTCTTTGGAGAAGTGTTTATTCATGTCCTTTGCTCATTTTTTAAATTGTATTTATTGTCTTCCTGGTGTTGAGTTGTATAAGTTCTTTATATATGCTGGATTTGTTTTTAATTTTTATGATTGGGAGATATGGGATATTTTACATAGGAATAAACTAATATCTACTTTTGGCACCAATAAAAGCCTACAGTGTACAAAAATGTATCATGAATATTGAATCAGAATTCCTGGGAGTGTGACAAAGGAAATTAGTCTGACTGAGTTAGAGTTACTGAAATTAAAGGAACATAGTGAGATATGAAGGCAGAGAACTGACTCTTATCCCTGGTTCTCCCTTTAACTATTTATACATTTGTGGGTTCACAATTTATTTTCTGTGACTATAATTAGCCTATCTATAAAATAAAATGTGAACCACATGCTTCTATTAGTCATCAGGAATAAAGGCTTTATTTGAATTATTGTGTATACTCCTTAGTGTCTCTTATCATTCTATATTAATGAATTACAATATTTAAAGAGAAAATCATAAAAACAGGAGTTGTTCTCTGATATCCGAAACCCATTTATATTCACTTCCTTTTCTATGATGAATTCATAGGACTTTACAGAAATGCAGTTTTAATTTTTTTATTCTTATTTTTATATATTAATTATGTAAAAATACAAGTTCATAAAATTTAAGCAAGAATGGAATCAAATTATATTATAAATCTATACATAAAAGATGGAAACACTGATATTACTTTTAAAATCATTTTAACAAAAAAGTCTTAGAAACTATGGACATAAAAATGTCTCAAAATTCGGTGAATATATGCACTTATAAATAGATTCATAAATGTGTGTATATACATCCACAGATCTCTTTATATTCATATATGTACATGTACATATATACATTAATGTTGTTGGTTTGTTTTTTTTACTTCATGTTGGTCTAGGAAGATTCTAACTTCATGTGACTATTTTGGTTTTGTTCTCATCTGCTAAATCTATAATAAATGTACAGTTTGTTTACGTGAACAAACCAATTTTGAACTTCATAAAATTTACAGCCAAATAATCATTCTTTCCAAAGTTTATCCACATGTGTATACATACACAGATAGGAAAAAGAGACAGAAAGAGAGAAAGACAGAGGCAGAGAATATGATAATTTCAATCTAAGATTCTATGAGAATTGTTTGCTGCACCAATTTAAGACTAATGAATCTTAAGGAGTCAGGAGGCTTTGGAAAAAATATCTAATGCCGACTTTGTGGGGAGGGTCTCCAGTAAAAATGCCATTAACAACAACAACAACAACAAAAATTTCTTGGTAACATTAATGTGTACTAGGAAAAAGACTCCTGCAGTAAAACGATCCGCATTCAAACCACCTGCTAATCATCAGTCTTCTAGAAACAAGACGTGATTCAATTTTTTGCATTCTAAAGCTTCAGTTACAAGTTACTCTATTAAAACTGTTTGTCTAATTTGACTTTTGATCAAATGATGGTAGATTTTCTGAGTCTTGCTTATTTGTGACAAGCAACTACATCCTGCTCAACTCTGAACATGGAGAATTATGAACATTGTGAGATGCACGCACAATGAAGAAACTACAGTATATCCTAATCGCAGATGCTATTAAATCTTGAAAATCTGATTATTTATTTAAACAGAAACTAAATCAAATATCCATGTGAATGTTAATAATTGTTATGACTGTCCAGAGGCATTTCCTGAATTTGTGTAAGATTTAAGATTGTGTGAAACATTTTTTTAAATGAAGGGACTGTAACACCACAAGAACCAATCCTATAACAACAAAACATTGCAGACAGTGGTGAGTTTCTAATGAATAATTATCCTTAAATGACTTTTTATGCTGTTGTTTAGATTTTTTTTTCACTGAAAATATGTTGTTTGGATTTAACAAGTATTTCCTCAGATTTGACGGGTGAGTGTGTTTGTGCATAATAAGTGTACTCACATAAAAGTTGTTGACAGGGCTTGCATTTCATCTGTTTAAGAAATCTGTCAATATATTCTGTTCATTTATAGCATTTGCCAACAATGAATTCAAGAGCTTATCTGCACCAGAGATTCTCAACTGTAGCTGCACATTAGAATCGCAGACGAGCTTTTGAAAACCTGGTGCCTAAGAATCAACCCTGGCTGTTCTATTCTGAAGCTATGCAAGTAGGGCTGTGGCACGGGTGATTTAAAAACCTTCACAGGTTATTCTATTAAGTCAGTATTTAAAACCAAAGATCTATACATTTTATTTATTTCCTTTCCTCAGCACTCAACAGAAGTCAACTAATAATGTGAAATATCTTAGAATCATAAAGTGCTATTCTAGGATCAAGAACAGATCAGATGAATATACTCAGTTTTAAAAAATCTTGTAAGTAGAGGTATATTTTATTACTTGCTGGATACTCCCCAAGGTTGTGAAAACATTTACAAGTTAATAACCCATTATATAATACTAGAGGCTCTCCAACATCCCCCGAGGGGTCCTGGATTGCAAGAAGGCACTGGCCAGGCTGAGGGACCCCACTGGTGCACGATCAGGCCGGGGAGAGACCGCAGAAGGGCTTCAGGGCATGTCCAGCCCATCTGGCTCAGTCCTGATTGGCCAGACCCCAGCAGCAAGCTAACCTACCTGTCAGAACGTCTGCCTCCTGGTGGTCAGTGTATGTCATAGTGACTGGTTGACAGGTTGACTGCCCCTTGGTGGTCAGTGCACGTCATAGCGAACAGTTGAGTGGCCTTAGCATGTTATTAGCATATTATGCTTTGATTGGTTGAGTGGACAACCGGACACTTAGCATATTAGGCTTTTATAATATAGGATAGATAGATACCAATGTAAAGGAGAATAATGAGTATTCAAGTCTAAATGTAATGTCCTTCAAAACACTGTGAATAAATACATGTCATTTTGCTATTTTAGTTATAGAAAAGTACTTAGAATAGCCAATTATAAATTACCTCTATGTGTAAGTCACTGCACAGGGGGATATATTGCATATATTATCTCATTTAATTCTCTCAATAGTTTTGTGAACATATTAAGTACAAAACTAAACTGCTTAGTATTAAAAAATGTTTTGTAAATGGCAGGTCATAGATTTATAATTAGATGTGTCTAAATCCAAAGCTCATATATTTAACCTTAACTTCCTCTTTTATATCTATGAAACCCTGTTAATATCAAGATTCCAATAGATACAGATAATTAAACATGAACAAAAACTCTGTGAATATTATTCTGAAATTTTTAGATTGAAAAACATTAGATACATTCTAGTTCCCTCATCTTAAATAAGAAGGTGAAGAAACTGCAGCTCTAAAGTGTTCAATTTGCCTCAGAGCACCACATGACTAATGCAAGACTATAAACTACTTCTCATCTTCCGTCCTGTGCTCTTTCTACTGTTCCACAATCGCCACTGTCATTTGTGATGAATTAGCACTGCATTTCTATAACAGATGACACCATTTAAAAACTTACCTTTCAAAGGTGAAAGCATTTATGGAAATTAAGAAGAGAAAGTGCTAGACATATACTCAGGAACTATCACTTAAGAAATAATTAACTTGTATAATAACTTTCAACTGAGTGGTTCAGTAATCTCATAGATAAAAATGTTAATGTTCACCACATTGACATGGTTATATTTTATATTCACAGAGTGAAGAGTGCCTAGCTTATCTCTTGTTACAAAACTTGGCTATGATAATTTGATATCAAACTATTTTATAACACAAACTAAATACAGTTGTGCTCCTAAAACATTACAGGCCATACGAATCACATGAGGATCTAACTAATATGCAGCTTTGGATTCAGTAGCTCTGGGCTAGGGCCTGAGATATTCATTTTAAACAAGCTTGCATGTGAGGCGAATGTTTTTCAAAGTTTGATCCACAGATTTCACTTTGACTAGCAAGTAATATATGGCACCATCATTAACTGGAACTCCTATTAAAATTATTTTGAAAATAAAAAAAAAGGAAATCTCACAATGTGGCTCAGTTAATTGGAGTGTCCAAAAGGTTGCAGGTTTGATTCCAGAACAGGGCACATACCTAGGTTGTGGGTTCCATTCCTGGTTGGGACATGTGTGGGAGGGAACTGATCAATGTTTCTCTCTCACATTGATGTTTCTCTTTCTCTCCCTCTCCTTTCCTCTCTTTCTATCTCAAATCAGTGAAAGTATATATCCTTGGGTGAGAAAGAGGAAGGAGGGAAGGAAGGAAGGAAGGAAGGAAGGAAGGAAGGAAGGAAGGAAGGAAGGAAGGAAGGAAGGAAGGAAGGGAAAAAAAGTTAATCAAAGTCAGCAGGTATAGCTAACCGGAGACAAGTGGATGTCTGCAATGGAAAAAGTTATGATGCTCTGCTACAGTTGACACCCATGATAAGAAGCAAATAATTCAGGAATTACATCAGACTCTAAAAACTGTCATAAAAGCTCAATAATAGACATACTGCCAAAATATGAATATACAATATGTAAGAGAATCCTCACTTGAATTTAAAACGAAAGCACTTAGTGCATGGGAGCTTTTGATAAATCCTACTTGATGATGACACTCACTTCCTAATAATGTGGATGATGATGGGAGAAAAGGAAGGCATGCATGCAATTTCATTTTATTAACTGGATGATATGTCTGAAAACAGATTTTTTTATGACTTGGAAAAGAAAGTTTCCAAGGACTGTATTAGAATAACAAGCATGACAAATGAATAGTTTTGTGTCCTTGATCCATATGCTGTGATTAAGCCCTAAAACATGTTGTCATACTGGTTTTTAAACAGTTCTGTGAACAGTCAATTGAACTCTCAGTTTTAAGACCACATAGCCCTTTCTCATTGATCTAAACCTTGGATGGTGCTGCTTGCTTTTTAGTTCATTATTATAACTAAGAATGCACTGAAAGGAATGAACAGAATAACACTCCCATGGGGCCATGGCAGAAGGACTGTGACAAGACCCATCAAATTCAGAAGTTTAAAATGCTTTCAGTGCATTAGGGACAAAATTAAAACCCTTTCAGCACTTGATGTGAGGTACATTAAGCATCCTATTTATGAGGCCTCATCCATTGCTTGCTGTGGTAGTCATCATCATTTTTCACACCAGTGAAGCCTCTCAAATATTTAATAAATATTTCTTTCTTGAGATCCATATAGACTTGGGGCTATTTACTCAAGTATATCAAGCATCACTAAGAGAAGTGATTGTTTTATGTTTTATGTGGTGTTTTCAAGCAAGCGTTGTTTATCATCAAGAATACTTGCATGTACTCCCTAAGTTAAAGTCTATGTCTATATATTTGGTGGCCAAAATGGTTGTAAGAGCTATTCTGGCCTGATCTTTTCTAATGAAAACATTCAAGGGTTTTCAAATATGACTTAGAAACAAAGTACACATTTCTCCTTTCCAATTAGCATCCCCTTGATTTTAATCTTCTTAGTCAAACAATGTTAATAACCTCATAACTGGTTATTCTGAATCCAGGCTTTCCCCTTTGAATCCATGACACATAATTCCTAACATTAACCTTGCTAATGGGAGGCCTTATGGCTCACCCACACAAGGCCCTTCATCATTCCTTGCTGCCTGTGGAAGAAAGCACAAAATGCTAAGCCTTTACAGAGCCATTCCTGAGATCCTCCAGGCCTCTCTCCAGAGTTATTTCTTAGTTTATTGAAGTCACAACTTAATTTATGCCTTATATTCTTCCTCTTTTCCACTTCAGCCAGCTGTTCCCTATACTTAGACTGTGCTCTTGTCTCTGCCAATTCATATAATTTACATCTCTCACACCTATTTCATCCTCATCTCCCCTATCTTTCATCATGAGGCTTTCCTGATTTTCCAATTAGATAAGCTTTTCTCTTATCTTTCCTTTTTTTTTCCCTTTCTCCTTGCATCTTTATAACACTGTTCTTATTTCAAGGAACCTCTATTATATCCACCTTATACACAATAGGCTCTCAGTACTGATGACAACACATTTAACTATAGAATTCTTACAGTGGATGATTAGTGTGATAATTTGATAAGCATTTGAAATTACTTAGCTTTTTTAACAGAAGAAATATCACAGAAGGTTCATTGCAATCATGAGGACTGCAAGAATCTGTGCTGTTAAAATAAGAAATTCAATTAACTAAAAACATTTCTATCTGAAAAGAAACCTCAGAATCTGATTTGCTGTCCCAATTAAACATGAGGGTGGCAGCCACTCCAGATGGTAAAGACATATTTATATAAAGTTTTACATAGGGAACTTCAGTGTAGGAGGGACATTTAAGTTCATCTAGCTTAAACCAATATCTGAATTATTTCTTCTACAGTGACCTGACCCCCAATTCCACTTAATCCCCTCCACAGAATAAGAATCCACTACATTAGAATAACCTTTTTATTTAAAGAATAACCCTAATTTTCAGAATATTCTTTATAAAACAGTGTTTTGCCTCATTTGCACAACATTGGCCTCTAGAATGAGACTCACGCATTTCTTCACAATAAAGCCCTCTAATGTTTTAAAACTATAATGTTTTAAAATATCACAAATGTGTTTTCTTCTTATTCTCAGTCCTTACAATTAATTTGTCAGCACTTTTTTCCTTTCACTTCTTGGGAATCTTTCCTGTATGTGCAATCCAGTTGTCAATATCATCTTTAATACAGTCTCCAGGCTTCAGGGGCAGGGCCAAAGAGAACAAAGGACAAACAGTATTGTCGCCTTTGGTGACAGGATAGTACACTTGCATCCACCCAAACTTCTCATTAATATTTTTTACAGTATTGTGATACAGTTAATTAATTTAGAGCTTAGAATATCTCTCTAAACTTTTGGTATAGCTTTAAATATTTTAGCCTTTGTGATATAAATTAATTCACTTTTGCAAGCATGGCAAATACTTTTCCTGTCATTAATAATTTTGAACATATCCTACTGGGAAGTCCTTAATACTGGTATTTGTCTTCCAGGATCTTAGAAATGTGGTATAATTTCCTTAGTACAGTACTGGCCTCTTCAAGTTAACTTTTTCTCATTCAGAGCAAAATGAGCTCTTCTGAGTTGTGCCAAGGAAGCTTACTGTAGCTATTTATTGAAATTAGAACAAACAAGATAATTTATCAACACATAATGCTGTACTAATTTATTTTTCATGTCTAAAAATGTAATTGCATAGTTTTGTAATATTAAACATTGCTTATGCACTTAACATAAACATTTTGCAAATCTAAACTAATTGAAATACATATTTTAAAAGACGAATGGTTCTGAAATTCTAAGTCATGTCAATTAGGATTTCAAGAAAAATTTGCCAAGCAAATATTTGTGGAACGCCTGTCTAAAACCCCGTCATAGGTTCTATGGGGTAGGGTAACAATTTAAGTCAATGGTGTATTTGAGATGTCAGTGCTATTGTACAGAAAAGAAGAGTTGGATACTTTCCAAAGACTCATTCATGGTATCAAAGATTTTTCTTAATTCATATATCACTTTAGCTTTAGTTGTATATTTATTCTCATCACTATCTAGTCAGGCAAATTTTGGCTCAGGAAAGCAAATGGCGTAATTAGAAAAATCCTATTCTTCTGTAGCATCTCAAAGGGGAGTTTGTGTCCCAGCTATGCCACAAAAATAATGCATTTGTCTACTCCCCATCCCCACTATCTGTTTTCTCTCTGTTTAAAAAAATAATGAGTTTTAATTAAAACAAATATCAAGGACACTTTTGAAAAGAAACATTGAAAAAAAATGACTCAGGTTTTCCTTAAGGAGAGATTGATGGTTCTGTCTGGAAGTGTGGAGGGCATGCCCACTCACCCTGCCTTCACAGGAGACTGGGCGTTATCCTGAGTATTTTAGATGTGTACTGACACTTAAACATATGATTGGTAGTGATATCTCGATGTCTTCCAACAGCAATCTTCCTAAGATTCTGCCAAACTACCAGCAACGCAGTCCCCATAACAGAATTTTGGATATTCATCTCAGTTTGCTATACTTTGAGAATAGTTCTGAACTTCATAAAGAGATTTCTAAAATATCTCTAGTTATACTTCACATTCTTCACTACTCCAACTAAAGTGCAAAGTGCCTATATTTATTTATCTGAATATTTCCATATTTAATAATTACAAGGTATTCCATAAGAAAGGGGAAAAAATAATGAAGCATTCTACACTTAAATGGTGAAGATTTCTGCTCTATAAAGTTGAATAGCCTTCATAATGCCCCCAATCACTAATTATTTCGGGGGTGATAATAGGAGGCAGGACTTAAATTTTTCAAACTATATTTAGGATCACTTAATGACCTTAAATTTGCATCTAGACAGACTTGTGCAAGGTTTCTGAATGTCAGAACAGCTCAAATGACAGATGAGAAACTCATCAAGCCCTCTGAGTCCCAGAAGTCTGGCTAGTCTCCATACACGCTTTGGAAAGGCCAGGGGATTTTTTTGCTCATTCCTTTAAAAATAACATGAAGCAGGCTGGCAGGCTTTTCGGCAGCTGCTGAGTGAATTCTGACAGTCCATGTGTACTCCCTCATGCCAAGTCTAAGCTGACACAAAAGAGGGGCTTCCCCCTGCCCCCTTGGTCTGGTGTGCCTGGAATAGGTAACTCGGAAATTTCAAAGTTTCTTGTTCTTTCTCTTTAGACAGCAATTATACATTACAGTCACTGTTTTTAAAGGATTTGAGGGAAGAGTAAGAAGGAAGAATTTAACATAGTTTTCATAATCTAAATAGGTCATTACTACATTTTCAAGGATATAGAATTATATGCAGGTATAGTCCATAGCAGACTTTCCCATAATTAGTTTGAATAATTGAGATTAGCTCTATTCTAGCAGTGTGTCTGCTACCTAGAGGGCTTTTTAAAGGTTTAGGTGAGTCATTCAATTTTTAGATCTCTCACTTCTTCATTTCTTCAAGTGAAAATACTTATATACCTCCTTTCCTACGTAATGAGCTTTGTTTTTAGTATTTTATGAGATAAAAATATGCTTAGAAAACTGTAGATCTCTCCATAATTATTATTGATTTATTGTAACAAGTCATGAGTAAATCCTGGAATAACATTCCATTTTAGTCCATGTCAAGTTTTAAAGTTTTGGTCACTTTCCAAAGTTTAATTTCTCTAGATATATGTTTATTTATTTGATTGTGTTTGCTATTTACTCAAGCTCACACCTGTCCAAGTAGCATTCTGCATGTGGGATGCAGTTGTTCTAAAGGCACTGATCCCCTGACTTCTTGGTGCAAAGGCAGTTTGAGCCTCCTACCTGGGCTTTCAGGATTGAGGATCCTCTGGCTGCCATGAGAGTGTGCCATAGGTCAGCGGGATCCTATCAGCAAATGTGAGAAGCAATGTTCAGTAATCCAGAGCTTCTCAGTCCACACTGAGTGTGGCCAGAAAGACACTGTTTTCTCAATGCCCTCCTCAGAAGTCCTCTACAGAGCACACTGATACCCAGGAGGATGGATGCAGTGACTGCAGAATATCACTCTTTTAGTAGTCGAGAAGGAGGGGCCAATGCAATGTGACATGGCAGATGAAGAGATCAGCTGGAGATTCCTATTAAATGTGGCCCCCTGAGTCTTTGTCTTCAAACAAACCAGGAAACTTTCGCCATTTGCTGCTGCTGCTGCTGTGTGTGTGTGTGTGTGTGTGTGTGTGTGTGTGCAAGCACTGTAGTGTTCAAGATAACCACAGAATTACAGTTCTAACATTGCATTTAAATTTTGGAAATCAGAAATTCATCAATATTTTGAATATTTGATACTAGATTATTATTGGACTAGAGGCCCGATGCATGAAGATTCGTGCAAGAATGGGCCTTCCTTCCCCTGGCTGCTGGCACCACCTTTACTCCGCCCAGAGCCACCTTTTTTGCTCTGGCCCAGAGCTGCCTTTCCACCTTCCCAAGCTGCCCAGAGGCCCGGAGTGGCTGGGGCCTGTGCAGAATGCCTGCATCATTACCATGGTGACGACGCAAGTGTCCCACCCCAGCCCCAACCACTCAGCACCTGATTATGCAAATTAACCCGCCATCTTTGTTGAGTTGATTTGCATACTCACTCCTGATTGGCTGGTGGGCATCGCAAAGGTACAGTCAATTTGCATCTTATTCTTTTCTTAGTGTAGATTAGAAACTTGAAATCTTTAAAAATCTATATATATAAAAGCCTAATATGCTAAGTGTCCACCCAGGTAATGGCATCACATAGCAATGCCCAGCTTCCTCTCCCTAGTGACAACTAGCCTCCTTGCAGTTTCTTCAGCCCAGAAACATGACTTGCTTTATAACCAGATGGAAACATTCCACACTGTAACCAAATGTCTGTGAAGCATTTTCCCGTGCCTCATCTCATTTGATCCTCACAGAAGTCCTGGAGTAGGTAGATAGGAAACTCAGTGTAATCCTATATTCTTTCCATTAGTCGGAAAACAGAGATTTAGAAAGCTTAGAAACTTGACCTGACTGAAAAAAAGTAAGAAATGGTGGACCTTGAAAATGACCTCAGGTTTTCTCACTGTGCAGAATATAGTCAAACACTGCTGCAGTTAAATATGTTACCCTTTGTTCTCCCTGTGTGATCTACAATAATAATCTGCTTTGTGTTGATATTTTCTGCTGTGTTGCTGACAGTTACCTGAAAGAGAAGTTGGGGTGCCTCACTGGGCTGGAAAAAGTTCAGCTAAATCAGAAAGCAGTTCTAATTAAGCAAGTTTATTCTATATCTATAAAAGGCTAAATTGACTCTTGCATGTGCAATACATATAAAGCTCTCGCTGGCACCAATCACACATATGTGTTTCCATCTGTCATTGTCTATTGTGAATTTGGTTGACACTTCTATTATAGAGAAAGGGCAAATAGCAATATTAAAATATTTCTTCTAATTAATTTCCTTTCAATGTTCACAAATTCATGCACCGGATCACTAGTTATATTATATTATTCAATCAATATTGTAATCCCAAATGCTTTACTCATTTTTATTATAAGAGTTGACATGATGACATGTACAAATTTTTTCACCAAGATTCACTCATAGAAAGCTCAAATCCCCTAGTATTAACCACTACACATACAAATTTAAAAATCTATATTTTCTATGTTTGTTCTCATGTGGAAAAGATGGGTAGCACAGCTTGACTATTCAAGGGTTTTGCAATATAAAGTACTTAGTTGTACAAAAAATTATGGAAGTAATTTTAAAAGACATTTATCTTACTATGAAATGCATACATTGTCAAGCACTAGAAATTCTAAAAAATGTTTCCCTAAGGCTCATTAAGTGGTATTTATCCTTAACCAATTTCTTTAACAGTAAAAATATTTTATTTTGGAAAAAGATAATGAGAAGTTGTTTAGAATTCAAGTACTCTGCTGAGATAGGAAATTTTAAAAGGAAATACAATTAATTTATTAGACATGTATTATATTCTGAAAACTATGCAAAGATTTTACATACATTATGTTATTCAATCTTCACAAGTGCACTTGAAAGTAATTCCTGATTTTCATACATGGACATTGAGGCTAAGTAACTTTATAAAGATTAAATGCTAATTCCTAAAATTGCCAGGATTCAAATTCTGGACCTTCTGATTCTTATACCATATGATCTTCAAGCCTTGCTATCGAAGAAAACTTATACAATTAACATTGTATGTATGTTACAATATATAAACACAATTGCCCACATTAGGAACTTATGGTATACTTTTTCTTCACACTGAAGAAAACATTTTTTTAATTGAAAGATAAATAATAGTTTAAGATGGCAACATAGCAAAGCAAAACTATATTACAGAAATTTTTTCTCTAAATTTCATTTTTCAGATAAGGGGGAAAACTATTAAATCACAGAATATTATATTACTGAAAAAGTTGGATGAGAATAACCTACCTAATGTTTTATTAGTTTTCAGAAACAATTGAACACCACATTTTCTAGGTGTCAATGTTTATTTTTTAAAGCCACATCTTCAATGTAAATATAGATTCTATGCAGAATTACTAATAGTACATTCAGATTTCAAGGAAACAAATAAATCAATTAAGGAAACCTTAAACATTCAACTAATATAAGTTAAATTATCTATCATTTTTCACACTCAAGTTCTTGAATAAGTACTGTACTCATTGCTCTACAGCATCTCTTTCAATTCATGAGACTGAGAGAAGATGACAGCCCTTCTTACTGCTTCACTGAAACTTCCACTAGGTCTCCAGTGATCTAAATGCTAAAGTTAATGAACTCTTATCTATTATCTTTATTATAACGAAGCACTGTACTATTTGAAAAAATTAAGCACTTCCTTACTTTATTCTCTTTATTCTTTTTAAGACCACATGGTTCTCTTTCTACTATCTAGTCCCCCCCCTTCCCCAATGTATCTTAAATACTGTATTTCCATATATTCAATTCTTGGATATCTTTTCCTTCAGGTTTCCCTTGAAATATCATCCCTATTTATTTTCTTTATACCCAAAACTGAGCTATCATTGTGGATTCTGAATTTCCCTTCTACACGGATCTAGACCACATTTTAATGATATACATGGCTGGCTACTAGATGTCTCTTTATGTTTCACAGAATCTCAAACTCAGCTACCAACAAATGGAATTCATCATCCTCTCTTTTATATTATTTGGGATCTGGAAAACTCTATCAACAATTGTTTTTACCTCACACCATGTGTAATTGGTCACCAAGACCTCTCAATTATATTACCTAACTTTATCTTGAGAGCTTTCATTTTCTGCTTCTCAATCCTTATTGCATTGTCCCAATTCAAATCCTAAGGATACCTTATCTTGATTATTGCAACAATCAAACTGACTTTCTTTTTTCAAGTTTGATGAATACTATGATATCTTATATTTGCCTCCTGAATAGTCTTTCTCAATCACCACTATAACCATTTTGCACCTGCATAGTCCAAATTCCTCACCATGGAATATAAGGTATGGGAAATAATGCCTTTGCCCACTTATTCCTTATTATGAACAAGTACAGTATTGGGCATTTCATGCAATCTCTTTAATCTGAACATGTTCCCATACATCTGGAATACCTTCCTCCATCCCTTATGTCCACCAACATGTACTCCTCCTTCAAAAGAGATGTCAAAATTCATCTATTATATAAACCAAATTAAATTCCTCTCCTCTAGCATGATATATTTCTTCATTTGTGAACCAGTAACCTTTCTCCATGTATCCTTTTATCATTCAGCATACTGATTCTAAACTATTCCTCCAGTGAGTTGAGAGATTCTTGAAAAAATATTTTTGGATTTTTATTTTTTCTGCAAGTACATAACATATTTGTTAGCATATTATATGAGTCCCATAAGGGTATAGTAAATATACACAAATTAAAAGATGGGTAATAGACTCTGTACAGTTTCACTTTTCTAAAAATTGAATTTGTATGTCTTAGTCTTCTTGATCATTCACAGACGGTCATGGCTGAGTTATGAGTAACTGTATATAACTTGATTTTTAAGAATTGGATATAGGCAATAAAGTAAAACACTGGATAAAACATTTTATAATTTTTAGCAACTTAATTTCATGTTTCTTGCTTGTAAAAAGGAATATTAATTTACCCTGGCTAGGTAGCTCAGTTGGTTAGAGTATCATCCTGATATGCAGAGGTTGCATGTTTGATCTCCGGTCAGGTCACATACAAGAATCAACCAATGAATGCATCAATAAGTGTAACAACAAATTTCTCTCTCTCTCTCTCTCTCTCTCTCTCTCTCTCTCTCTCTCATCAATTAAAATAACAATTTTTGAAGATTAAATAATTTATATAAAATATATTAACATTCTTTCTAGCATACTGTATGTATTCAGTACATTTGATTCCCTTTTGTAAGTTTTTTTTCCAACATAGTATCCTCTTGCTTCTTGATTATGTTTTATTTTCTTTTAAAATACAGAGTGATATGTACATTTCTGTGAGAGTTACCTCTTATTGGAACATCAATGATAAACTGAAATAATCATGGAGATGCCCCTTATTATAATTTCTATTATTAGAGAGGCTTTATTACCTATGTCCAAACTCATAGAATCCACTATTAGGATTTGTATTGCAATTTACATTTAAAAACATAGGAGACCCATAATAGAAAAGTACAAAAGTTATTATCTTCTAGTAATAATTATATTTTTATGTGAGCTCTGTGTATGAAAAATCAGCAGGTCATGAAGGACAATGGTACAGTGAAAAAGTGGCCAGCAAATACATCATTGATCTACAACAGAAACAAAAGAAGTGTCTCTGGTGACAGAAATTACATAAAAGAGCTGGAGCCAAGGTACATGGTGATAGAAAATTAGGATTTATGGCATGAGGGAATGTAATATAAAAGAAAAGTTAATTTATGGTATATAGTTTTGATGCTACTTAACATGTAGCTTATTAAATGTCTCTATTTAAATGACTCTATGTTATAAAAATACATCTACAGACCTTTCTGTTTTTATTTTTTGGGATATACTAAGCTATTGTTCACTATTCTGGATAATTGAGAGGATATTTGGGGAGGGGGGATCATGGAAAAATTCTCACCTACATTTGTAATGTGTTGGATCATTGAAAGAGAACATACATCCTAACCATTAGTTAAACTAATGCAACAATAGTCTTTAAATGTAGTTCATTCATTGCATTTTAAAAGCCATATTTTCATTATTTAACTCTGTTAGGCAATCTTTTAAAAAGTTTTTATAATGTTAGTGTGCTCATGAGAATTTTTATAGCTATAATATAATTGTAAAACATGTTTTATATTAATTTCATAGTTGTTCTAAGTTCTATTTTGTCATTTTTAATAGTTACATGAAGATTTTAAGCTACTATTCTAAAATCATAGTTCTATAAATGTATCCTTTTATATGATTTATTCTTTTAGAAATAAAGCAAATTTGCACTTTTCTACTAATTAGTACATGCTTACATGCTAAAAAAAAAAACAATTATAACTGCATACTGGAAACTGATATACTGTACTTTACACTTTAGAAAATGCAATCAACAAAGAGACCAATAATTGCAATTGACTCCACTGGTTTGTGCTATTAGTTGTGGAATTGGTAGTTTAATTTTGTGCCTAGGGTCATGACGAAATAATGGACTTATCTCTTAAAAAATAAGACGAATTCATATTGGATTTGGAAATATGGCAGCTGAAGTAGAAGACAAGTTTTGCTTCACTGAATCTTTGTATATATTTTGGAATAATGCTGCATCATGAGGTCCTTTGGCTATTTTAAAGAAATTACCACCAGAGGCCAATTGAACAAGTATGGCTTATGACTGACAGTGCAATCAGAATTACTAAACGTCCCTAAAAATAATTAGACCTCTCAGGAATGAGATCTATGCACATTGTTTCCTAGTTTTTCAATGTATTAACAAGTATTTATAATCAAAACACAGATAATACAGTTTTAAATAACATAACCACTTGTCCTGGCTTCTTCTATCCTCCAACTTTTCAATCTTGGGAAACTTTTTCAACTGGAAAAAACAGCATCAGTGTTCCTAAGATGGTTATTTCAGGAATAACGCTGAATAGACCAATACAAAAAAAATAAATAAATAAAAAAATAAGAGATAATAGAACGTGATGTTCAGTTAAATTATATGAACCTTTCCCCAAAACATACTTTGAAGAGCAATGCTCTAAGCCAGGCTCCAAAAATCTGATACCATCATGGGAGTGCTGGACATATATCAATATATTCCCTTAATAAAACAGTTTTGAAAGATGTTTTTAACTTTGTTTCCTACCTTTGTCCAATTGCACATTCATAGCAAAAAAATGTCTACCCACTCTCCACCTGTGCATCCTTTTACTTATAAAACACACACAAACACGCGCGCGCGCGCACACACACACACACACACACACTGTCCTACTTATTAATTATGGGTAATACACATAAAAATATTTAAAATAAGATGGGTTGAAAATAAAAATAAAATCTGATAATTTTCCCACACTAGAACAGATTTTCTTCTATAGAGCCCCCGCTGTGAAACACAATACCTATATCAAGAAGCATGAAAACAAGGAGGGCAAGGTGTCAATAAGCGAGACCTTAAACAGGACATCTTTTGAAGGATTGTGTGAATAGAACTTTTTATTTTCTTCTGTTAAATTTGTATTTGATGTAACGAATATCTAACATGATATTGTCAAGTCAGGTTTTCTACATGAGTTTCTAGGAGGAAACACAAATGCCAAGTGAAATAAATAGTTCTTGTGCCACATTCATAGTTTTCATGCTTCTTGGTTCGATTCCTGGTCAGAGCACATGCCCTGGTTGTGGGCTAGATCCCCAGTGTGGGACATGCAGAAGACTGCCAATCAATTATTCTCCTCTCATCATTGATGTTTCTATATCCCTATCCCTCTCTGAAATCAATTTATATATATAGTACATATATATATACTATAGTCCTGGTGCACAAATTTGTGCATGGGTGGAGTCCCTTGCAGGGATCGGGCTGAAACCCACAGTCCAACGCTGCCTGTGCAGCGCCTACCTGCTGCTCCCGCTCATTCCGGCCTCACTGTGCCTTCCATGGGCTTATGCTAACCAGTCCCGATCAGGAGAGGCTCATGTTGCCAAAGCAGAGCTTGCCAGCCATGAGCCCTGCATCCGGTGCCCTCCCAAGGGGAGTGGCCTGCGGGATGGGGCTGAAACTGTCTCTCCGACATCCCCTGAGGGGTCCCAGATTGCAAGAGGATGCAGGCCAAGCTGAGGGACCCCACCTGTGCACGATCAGGCCAGGGAGGTACCGCGGGAGGGCTTCAGAGAGTGTCTGGCCCATCTCGCTCAGTCCCGATTGGCTGGACCCCAGCAGCAAGCTAACCTATCGGTCAGAGCACCTGCCCCTGGTGGTCAGTGCATGTCATAGCGACTGGTTGACCAGTTGACTATCTGCCCCCTGGTGGTCAGTGCACATCATAGGGAGCAGTTGAGCATCCTTAGCATATCATTAGCATATTACGCTTTGATTGGTTGTTGGGTTGTTCTGCTGTTCAGTCTATTTGCATATTACCCTTTTATTACATAGGATATTTAAATCCACTTTTGAAAAGTTGGAAACATATCAGTTTGAAGGATTTTTTTTAATCCATAACCATTCACTAGCTGGCTCTCTATCAGTAATATTCTTTAAAAAAATAAAGATACTAAAAGTTTTAAAACCAGGATGTTCTTAGTTTAGGTGCCAAATATCCGCCCAGGAATTTCACTGATTCTTCTTAGCAACAGACTTTCCTGGAACCATCCATGTCTGATTGGTAAGTCTTTCCTACAAGGTAAAAACAGTGTAAAAACAATGTCTTAGCCCAGAAAAGTCTTGGCAGAGAGTATAAGAAAGAAATATAACCTACAACAAAGAATATCCTCACTGAGAGGAAGCAATTTTAGAAAGTTGATATACTCACCCCAGCGAATTTCTCCTGGCATGTGTCCCTCTCTAACAGAGAGGACAGACCCTTTCAACTGACCTGGAATCCTTAACCAGAAGCAGCTTTGGTCACTCAGTGTTGTAACAGCTCATCACCAAGCCAAAAGCCAAACTGCTTTGGGAAAAACATTTTAAATCTCACATTCTCCAGCTTTTCTTTGGAGATGAATTCCATTTACCACCAAATAGATATGGATGCTTCTGTATTGAGCCTGGTTTGGGCCAGTTGCTACTAATAGGTAACATACTTTCCCTCACCCCTACTGAACACACAAGCCCCAGAATTTATTCATCTCAAATCATCACGGAAGCCTTTGTAGTATTAGGTGGAACAAGAGAAGTTTCAGTCTACAAGAGACGAAGGCACAGGAAAGTGGCGGATGGGATGGCACCTGTCTCTGCTCAGGCCACGAGGATGTTGAGGGAAAGACTGCGTGTTCACATAGTGAGTCTCTAGCACCAGGAGACGTAGAGGTCCAAGGGCATGGTATGGCATAAAGTTGGAGAGAGTGTACTCTTCCCATTTATAACAGAGCTCCTTTCTGGTGCTCAAAGAATTAGAAGCTGGGGAGCATGCAGATAGATATAGCTCCATTGGATGTATATTAGGTTTTAAATTAGGTAATGGCAGAGATATTGGTGTGTTTATTTTTCAAGTGGTTTGAAGAAAGGATAAGTATAAATGGCCAAGAAAAGAAGATACATATAGGGGTTTGTGAGGAACCACATGATGCCTGATGTTGACCAATGTGATTTAGGGAAAATAAGTCGCACACATCCCTCTAGGTTACTTACTCAAATCACCAGGAGGGCAGTTAGGAAGAGGACTAGGATTGCTGTCCACACACAGCTGTCAAGCTAGGTGGCATTTGGGCTGGACAAAGCGCTCTGTTGTAATGCACATAGAAAGCACAATTTCATGTGTCATTCATTTTTAAAATAGTAGAAAAACTATACCTTTGAAATTTTGCAGAGATGCAGAAGAAATTAAATCTGATTTAAAAAAAGATTCATCATACATAGCAGAGCTTCTAAACAGAAAGTTTTTAAAAAAGCAGAGTTGAAAAACATTAGGATGACAAAAAACCCCACAAAGTTCCGTAAACAAAAGCTAAAATTAATTGAGTGCACATTAAACAAGAATCATCACCGCCTATTTAAAATTTGAGCCCCAATCTAAAAAATAATAAAGAAAGAAAGAAAAGAAAGTTGAAGCCAACAATTCACAGTGTTAAGCTCAAAGGTTGCTTTCATGCCTGAGACAAATAATAGCTGGGTTGAAGAATTTGTTCTCAAAAAGAAAGTACAAAATTAATGGGCACTCACTCTCCCTGTCGCCATTTGTTTTCCTGATTTGTAAGCAACACACCTCTGAGTATGCATTTATGAGCGTGGGTATGGAAGAATGGTGGTGCTGGAGAAATTACTCTTGGCCCCTGATAAAGAAGAGTGACTGATAGGGTAATATAGGGTAATTACATTCTGAAGGAATGCACCCTAATATTTAAAGCTCATTTCCTTTCAATATTTATTCATGTATGAAACAAACCTTTCTTCTCCTTCAAATGCTCCCTTATAGTTGGGTGCCTATTACAGCAAATAGCAGAAAAAAAGCAAAGTGACAACTGTCACTTACTTTAAGACACTTTTTTTTTCTTTCAATTCTGGCATTTTTCATCATTTCTACAATTAGCCTATAGACCTGGCTGAAAAGTCACTGCCTGTCTGCCAGGACACAATGAAAGCACAAAATAGTAACACCATTTTCTTCCTGCCAAAGATGACAAACCTCCTAAAGGGATAATTTCTCTCTGGGGATAAAGCCACACAAGGCTCTGACTCGGATCTGTTTTAAGAGTCTTCTGAGCCCGAATGCCAATTATGCATGAAATAGTGCAGGGATTACAATAGATGACTAACCCCCCTCTTCTTGAGGTTAGAAACAAGAGCCTGGGGACCTGGAAGACAGAACAGAACACATGAACCATATATGAAAGGTGGAAAAGGAATAAGATTTTACCAGCCTAAAAGAAACAAGAATAGGATATTATAAATGCATTATTTTATTATCTTCCTTTTGCTCTTCTGACTCCCAGTTCTATCTTATATTAATCAACTCTCTGCCTCTCTTTCTCATTGCCTCTCTCTCCCTCTCTCTCTGTTTCTCTTTCTCTTCCTCCCTTCAACCCTGTGCCACACAAGCACACACCTACAAAGTTAATGGAGAACAAACTGCTGACTTTGTGAATAAAAATATTTGAATAGATATAGATATATGACTAAAATTATATCCTGATAAAAATTTAGAGATTAAAGAGCATGCAAAAAGATGAAATATAAGGCAGATTTAAGTTGCTAAGCAACTTGGCATTCACATGAAATCAGATATAGCAATTTTCTTTGGCAAGACTACATGATAAGTTTAAAGAAACAAAACCAGTTATTAGTTTGAGCTACTAAGTAATTAAAGGAAGAAGAATTAAAAGATTGAACTGAATTAAGTCAGTGTTTAACATATAAAAATACAACCAATTTGTCTCAGAGGCCTGAGGGTCCAAACTGATATTTAATTACAAGACAAAAGATGATTGTCAATTTGACAAAGGCAAAAATAGATTAAAACATGATACTATATTTAAATCTGATCTTGTACAATGAGTTTTGATGTTATGCTAAACTCCTGTAGTATCACTACTTACACCATGTAATAAAATGTTCATGTACTAAAATCTCTCTGCACATGGATTCTGATGTATGTATTCTTTCTGCTGGATTTAAAGCATGCCGCCCCAGCAGAGATTAAAATGCTGAACATAGTGAACACTTAGGTTTTTATTTCTAAAAGAATAGAAATATGCATTGTTGTTAAACTTTGGGAATGTGCTTGCGTCCTTGCCATCAGCTCCCATAATCAGAATGCAAAGTAGCAGAACTTCTATTCCAAGGATGGGTAATCTGCTCCTTCTAAACACCAGAGTAAAAAAAAAGGATTAAGCCTTTTGTTTGTTTGTTTAAGGTGCCTTAATTCTCCTCTAGTAACTAGCCCTTGGCTTTTCTTCACTCAAGAGAATATTTGGAAAGTAAAACAAGAATTGCTATCTATAAGTGTTGCTCACTTTCAGACACTAATCTGCAATAATGAGTCTCTATCATGTCAGTTCCAGGGAACAGCAGCAGTGAAACAAGAATAGACTTGTTGATCCAAATAAACAAATAACAAGCTAACAAAGGCAAGGTGTTCCAAGGAAGGCACTCCTAATACTCTGATCAGCTTATGTGTCTGACATCTTCAGTGGCTCAAATACTTCACTGGGTTAGTCATTTCAGTTTCTCATATCTCAAAGAAGTTTTAGTAAAAGCACAAGACCAAAATGTAATCCTATCTAATAAAAGAGTAATATGCAAATTAACCATCACTCTGCTACACCCACAACCCATGCCCACCAGCCAATCAGGAGCAAGTATGCAAATTAACCCAACCAAGATGGCTGCGGCCATGAGCAGGAGGCTTGGGTTTCCCAAGCAATAGAGGAAGCCAAGCTGTCTGCACCTCCTGGCCGGCCTAGGCCTCCACTCAAGGCTACAAAGTTTCAATTATAAAAAATAAATAAATCCCAACAGAAATGGCAGCAGCCACGGAGCTGGAGAGAGCAGGAGGCTTGAGTTGCCCCCGGCAATGGAAGAAGCCAAGCTTTCCGCAGCCCTAGCCTGCCTTGGCCTCTGCTACAAAGTTTCAATTATATAAGATAAATAAATCCCAACTAAAATGGCTGTGGCCACAGAGCAAGCAGGAAGCTTGGCTCCGCTCAAGGCTACAAAGTTTCAATTATAGAAGATAAATAAATCCCAGATCCCAGGACCTCCACGTGGGTCACTGGGGGAGTGGCCGGCATGCAAACAACCACAGGCCCCTCACCCAGGCCACCTCATGCCCCAAGGGAATCCCCACTCTGATCTGGGACACCCTTCAGGGCAAACCAGCTGGCCCCCACCCTTGCACCAGGCCTCTATCCTATCTAATAAAAGAGTAATATGCAAATTGACCATCACTCTAACACACAAGATGGCTCCCCTTATGTGGTCAAAGATCCTGCCCCCATGTGGACACAAGATGGCCACTACAAGATGGCCAGCAGGGGAGGGCAGTTGGAAGGGACCAGGCCTGCAAGGGAGGGCAGTTGTGGGCGATCAGGACAGCAGGGGAGGGCAGTTGAGAGGGACCAGGCCTGCAGGGGAGAGCAGTTGGAGGTGACCAGGCCTGCAGGAGAGGGCAGTTAGGGGGTGACCAGGCCTGCAGGGGAGGGCAGTTAGGGGCAAACAGGCTGCCAGGGGAACAGTTAGGCATCAATCAGGCTGGCAGGGGAGTGGTTAGGCGGTGATCAGGCTGGCAGGCAGAAGTGGTTACGACAATCAGGAAGGCAGGCAGGCGAGAAGTTGGGAGCCAGCAGTCCTGGATTGTGAGAGAGATATCCGACTGCCTGTTTAGGACGGATCCTACCAGGATCGTGCCTAAACGGGCAGTCTGCCATCCCTCGATGGGTCCCAGATTGGAGAAGGTGCTGGCTGGGCTGAGGAACCCCCCCCCCCCCATGCACGAATCTCATGCACCAGGCCTCTACTTTTAACTATAAAGAAGTCACATTTTCTTTGTATTTTTCAAATTCTTTGTATGAAATGTTCCTTTGTTTTCAGGTCCATTATTAAGCTCCTGAATATTCATTCAATACTTATGTGCTCATATTTCTTATTATGTGAGAACTCCTGGAATTTTATCCCCCATGAACTTAGAATCCTAGAACTCCATTCATTTGTACTGCCTGAAGGTTTGGTCTTACTGAAATCAATCTAAGGTTTGGAATGTTTGCTTTTTATTTAGTCGAAAGGAGGTACAGTCAGTAAGGCTCGCTGATGCCAATTTCTTTTCTCCCTCGCTGTGAGGGCAGCAAGTGAGAGAATGACATGGGCTTCCTGATGCTGATAGTGGAGGAGAAGGTAGTTGATTTCTTCTTTAATATCTAACTTAACTAGATGCTGACAACATTAATGATGGAGCAAAACTCTCCTACTGGCCTCTTCATTCTCTACTTGTCTTTGTACTTTTCTTTCAAGAGGGATAGTAGTATTGATACAGACTCAGAAAGGAAAATACAGGTTAAGAGGAAGACAGGTAATGGCTAAAATTTGGGTACGTATAGGTCATTAAAATATATTTATTTGTATTTTTTAGTAAAGTATAGCTTTCAGAAAACTTATACAATATATGAGTTATTTGTGAAAAGCTGGAAAATAATTATTAGAATTATAAGGACAGAGGGACAGATAAAATAGAACTAAGGTATTTAGACTCTCCACTCACTGATAATTTAAATCAGACAAATATCATTACTTTGGAAATTTAAAAAAAATACACAATTTGCCAAATATTTTCCTAATGTTCTCTTATGGCAACAATCTTACTACAAATGTTCCCAATTATTCATTTAAGACCATCTTTCTCTTTCTCTCTGTCTCTCTTCGTCTCTGTCTCACTATCTCTGTCTCTCTTTCTATCGCTCTCTCTGTCTCTCTGGCTGTGTGTATGTTTTATCCTTTTGTGAAAAGTAGAGAAAAAACATAGAGCACACATAAATGAGAGAAAGGAGCTTTGAAAATACATTTAGAAGCCCATCTTTGATAAACACTCTTCCACTCAAGTGTGGATTTATAATGTTCAGGGGATGGAAGAGTTGTTACATTTTCACTTGCATAGATAATCTCTGGTCACAATAGGATTTCTTCTTTAATTTCGGTGTTATAGTCTTCTCTGGGGAGGTCATCAAATTATTTATGTAGAAACTAGAAGCCTGATGCACAGAGATTTGTGCAAGAATGGGCCTTCCTTTCCCTGGTTGCCAGCACCGCCTTCACTCCAGCCCTGGAGCCTCCTCTTTCTGCTCTGGCCCCACCTTCCCACGCTGCCCAGAGGCCCTGAGCTGCTGGGTCAGTGCGGAACACCTGCGTGGTTGCCATGGCAATGATGCAAGTGTCCCGGCCCACTCCCGGCCACTAGGTGCCTGCATATGCAAATTAACCTGCCATCTTTGTTGGGTTAATTTGCATGCTCACTCCTGATTGGCTGGTGGGCATCGCAAAGGTTTGTCAATTTGCATCTTTCTCTTTTATTAGTGTAGATATTCCCACAAGTCTCTAATTGTGTGATTTGATTAGTGTTTACCATATGTTAAGTATGCAACTCAATTATCCCTGTATTAACATAAGCTTAAAGTGTTTCAATCACTAGATCAAGGCAACATGTTAGTAAGCATCAAAGATGAAATGGACTCAAGAAGGTCAAATCCCATGACTCAGCACCTAATCACAGGTCTTTCAACAGTGTTAGAACCACCTGCTGAGAGTGATTTAAAATGTGTGTTCTTGAATCCCACATCAGACCTAGAATGATTGTACTTTGTAACAAACACATTTGATCACTCCTAAACATGGTATTATCTAGTGATAATATAGAAAATAAAATGAAATAAGCAGTGCTAAGAGAGTAACATAAAACGGAGTCAGGAGGCCATTGAGGATACGGAGCCTATCCACGTCTCATATCTTGGTTTTTGAACTATTGTTGAATTACTGACATGTTGCTAAACCCAGCTCAATGGTGAACAACCAACATTTTGAGTCAAGGACTGCTATACAGACATATGTGAACTTGACTTCTCATCATGGTGAACAGACCATCTGCTTTCTTCACTTAGAAAGGAACCAATCCATTTTGACAGCCAGCAACCTTCACTTACATAATGGGCCTAATCAATCCCCCCAGACCTAGCCAACATCCTTTCTTACATGAAGGACCTACGTGAGAATAGCTGTCATGATTTTGCCCTTTATAAACCCTGCTTTCGTTTTCTTCAGAGTACGATTGAGCACTTTATTACCTGAATCTGTGCCCTGAATCTGGATTGTAATCCCTCCTAAGCTCAAATAAATGCTTTCTATTCTTACCACAACCTAATTTTTAATTACATTATGTATACCCCGAGACACAGGGCATGCACTAATAAAATACAATAAGTTAGCCAAACTGCCTTTGTTTGAGCACTTATGTTATAGAAATTAACTGCACTATAGATATGTCACATATTTTCTTATTTCCACATAACACTCTCTGGTATCACAAGTATCCTTCACTTTATATGTAAAGACACCACCGTGAAAAGTTGTGCCTGAGATCTCAAATCACAGACTCTGCACCTTTTGCTCTTCTGAATTCATGTTTAAGGATTGTGAATATTGACATTGAACTGACTTTTCAAAATTTCAGAGGATGTTAAGTAAATAAGGGAATCATTTAAGTATACTTGGTACTAAGTACTGAGAAAAAAAATTAAAACTATACCAGGCCTTCATATTTTTACTTTGCCTATTTTAAGAAGCTTTCTTTCATCCCAATTTTGACCTCCAAGAACTCAGTAGCTTTTTTTCGTTTTTTTTGTGTTTCAGATTTCATGCCACCACTGAGGCTAATATTAGCCTCAGTAATTAACTTTGTAATTAAAGAATAGTATGAAATTGAAGGGAAAAAGTTAAAACAAAAGGGAGATTAAAAAGAAAGGCTGAAGGAAGAAATGGAGAATAATAAGAAGGGGGCTGTGAATAACTGTCATTTCTAGATAGGAGGAAGACAACATTCTCATATGCAGACTTGTGTTTTAAATTAAGTAGCAAAGTTCTTTGGTAAGGCTCTGTCCCAAGGCTTATATATACAGTAGAAAGATGAAGGAAACAAACATAAGGAAAAGGCCTTCTGCCGTGACTGGTTTGGCTCAGTAGATAGAGCGTTGGCCTGCGGACTGAAGGGTCCCAGGTTCGACTCTGGTCAAGGGCATGTACCTTGGTTGCGGGCACATCCCCAGTAGGGTGTGTGTAGGAGGCAGCTGATCGATGTTTCTCTCTCATTGATGTTTCTAACTCTCTATTCCTCTCCCTTCCTTTCTGAAAAAAAATAAATAAAATATATTTTAAAAAAAGAAAGAAAAAAAAGGCCTTCTTACCATACTGTCAGGCTGGGTGATATTCTTTTAAAGAGACAAGAATGCAGACTCCCACCCTCCATGCTACTGTAGAGGAAAAAGACATCCACAGAGATCATTTGAAATGGGTAACAAAAGATTGTTGCACTGAATAGGGACCTGAATAGGGACTTTTGTACAAAGCAACAAGAACAGAAATAGAAAAGGCAAAAGTGACATATCTTTGGTGACTTCCAATCAGGACCTAGAGCTTTTACTTCAAGAGTGAACTTTGGGCAATTCTAGATAGAAAGAGTGAGTGTCACATGTTCTAACTCATTTATAGAATATAATGAACAACATAAACTGATGAACAAAAATAGATCCAGGGACACAGAAGCATCGAACAGACCATCAAACCTCAGAGGGAAGGTAGGGGAGGGTGGAGGGTGGGGTAAGAGATCAACCAAAGGACTTATATGCATGCATATAAGCACAACCAATGGACACAGACAATAGGGGGGTGAGGGCCTGTGCTGGGGGGCAGGAGTGGGTGGGGAGAACTCAACGGGGGAAAAAGGAGACATATGTAATACTTCCAACAATATTTTTTTAAAAATAAGAGTGAACTTTGGGCATTTCTACATAGGAAGAGTGAGTGTCCTTGAAGATTTAAGACATTGGCATTCACCTGACAAATCTGCATCTCCACTTCACAAAGTGAAAAATGTGGGTCAGAGAACCAGGAGCAGGGAAATACCAAGAATGTACCTAACAGCAACCATTAATACATATTGCCCTAACTAATATTGGCTACAGCCAACAATGACAGAAAAGTGAATTGCATGTTAATACCAGTTTCTTACTGTGGTTTTACCAGCAACATAAGAAAGTTCACAGTGTGGATGTAGTTTTCTTACCTTCTTTGTCCCTAAGTTAAAAGGATCTTTTAAATATTTATATTATAAAAGATACCTGAACTAGGTGAGAAGAGCTAATAGACTTTTAGTAATTATCTTTATTTCCCAATTGAATAGACAAGTTAATTATAACCATTATATTTCCCAATAATCCTGATCCTTAATTCTTTTTCCTCTTTAACATCATAGATATCTTTACGTTTAAAATCAATTGCTTCTAATTTTTAAAAATGTATCTTATTTGGTTCCAAACACCTTAACAATGAGTTTTTCATATGTACTAGTGTTATTCTCCATGTTGTTTTAAGAAATGCTATGCATTGTGCTGGTTCTATCAACAGTTCTTCAGAACCACAGAAGGAAAGAAACAGAAAGAAGATAGAAGATAGAAGAATAGAACAGAAAAAATATATGATAATCAAAATTAGCATTCTTATACTAGGTGTACCAGTTAATAATGCGGATTTTGTAATAAAAGAAAACTCAATAACCTCAAGAGAAATATCAAAAGTGCTTTATTCAAAGTAATGTATATCGCTAGCTACACACATTTCCCCCATCTTTCAGGTAATTTGTGGATCCGTCCCAATAGAACTTTCCTTGCTTTGAGGCAAACCATTCAGAGACTCAATTTTCCACTTCTTCATATGTTTTGAAGTTTCATAGTCAGAAATTGCATGTACCATCAATCAGAACAAGTGGCAATCTGAAGGAGTAAGGTCTGGTGAATCTGGTAAATACAGCGGGTGGGTTAATACTTCCCATGCAAGATCTTTAACTGGTTTTGAAGTGTGTGATGATGTGTCATCATGAAGCAAAATTACTTTGCCGTGTCTTCTGGTACATTCTGGTCATTTCACGATCAAAGCGTGGTTCAAATTGATTATTTGTTGTTGGTAGTGATCAGTATTAATGGTTTCACCTGGTTTTAGAAGCTCATAATACAACCACGCCTTCCTGATGCCACCAAACGCAGAGCATTGTCGTATTTCCAAAGCGATTTGGCCTTGCAGTCGATGTTGATGGTTGACCTGAATCAACTGATGATTTTATGCATTTGGGATTCTCAAAATACATCCACTTTTCATCACCAGTCACAATTCAATGCAAAAAAAAGACTTTCTTTCGTGTCATTGAAGCAACATTTTACTAACTTTTTGGTTTTCCATGTGTCTTTCGTTCAGTTGATGTGGAACCCATTTTCCTTCCTTTAAAATCTTTCCCATTGGATCATTTATCTTCCTTTTAATAAGTTGTATAGGCTGCCTGTAGATGTTAGAATAAAAAAAATGGGCAACAGACCCAAATAGAATCTTTTCGAAAGAAGACAGAAGGAAGGCCAAGAGACACATGAAAACATGCTCAAAGTCACTAATTATCCGAGAGATGCAAATCAAAACGACAATGAGATACCATCTCACACCTATCAGAATGGCTATCATCAACAAATCAACAAACGACAAGTGTTGGCGAGGATGCGGAGAAAAAGGAACCCTCGTGCACTGCTGGTGGGAATGCAGACTGGTGCAGCCACTGTGGAGAACAGTATGGAGTTTCCTCAAAAAAACTGAAAATGGAACTCCCATTTGACCCAGTAATCCCACTCCTAGGAATATATCCTAAGAAACTAGAAACACCAATTAGAAAGGTCATATGCACCCCTATGTTCATAGCAGCACAATTTATAATAGCTAAGATTTGGAAACAGCCTAGGTGCCCGTCAGCAGATGACTGGATCAGAAAACTATGGTACATCTACACAATGGAATACTATGCTGCCATAAAAAAGAAGGAATTCTTACCATTTGTAGCAACCTGGATGGAATTGGAGAACATTATGCTAAGTGAAATAAGCCAGTCAATGAAAGAAAAATACCACATGATCTCACTCATTTGGGGATAATAAAAACATTATAAACTGATGAACAAAAAGATAGATACAGAGGCAGTAAAGCATCAAACAGACTGTCAAATTACAACGGGAAGGTTAGGGAGAGGTGGGGGAAATAAGAGATCAACTGAAGGACTTATATGCACACATATAAGAGTAACCAACAGATGCAAAACATTGGGGGGTGAGGGCATGTATGGGAGTGGGGTGCGGGGGCAATGGTAAGATATGTACACATATAATACCTTAATAAAAAAAATTAAAAAATAAATAAAAAATAGCCTTAAAAAATAAAATAAAAAATAAAATAAAATCTTTCCCATTGCTTGTAAATTGTTTGCTGAGCAACATTTAATCTTTCTGCAAGTTGTTTTTTTAGTTTGACACGCATCTTCATCCAATAATGCTTGTAATTGTTGGTCTTAAAACTTTTTCGGTTGACCTGGACGTTCTTGGTCTTTCACATAGAAATCATCACTTTTAAAGCATTTAAACTAGCATTCACAAATATCTTGAGATGGAGTATGTTCACTATAAGCTTCCTGAAGTATAAGATAACTTTTTCTTCAAAATAAAATAATGAATTAAAACTTCCCACAAATGCTCTTTTTTTGGGCACAAAATTAAATATTTTTAAGCATAAAAATATCTATGATGTTAATACCTTCAGCAAATTTGACATATGAAGTTTTGAAGCTTGCTGTCAATACAACAAAATAGCATGCATATCAAATCGCATATATATCAACATATGTGTAACTCCATCTACTGAAAAAATCCGCATTATTAACCGGTCACCTGGTATATCTATGATCCAAAGGTATATTTCTCTTTTTTTGTAGAATTTGTAAAGTAGGGTTAATGATACCTGCCCCTTAATGTTTATATAATGTGTAATACATATCAGGAAGAACCAGGCTGGGAGAAGAAAATGAGGGTAAATGGAGTCAAATATAGGGTGACAGAAGGAGCCTAGACTTTGGGTGGGTGGGGGGGGAAGGGGAGTCACACAATTGAATATATGGATAATGTATTAAAAAGTTGTACACCTGAGACTTACATAATGTTATTATCTAATGTTACCTCAATAAGTTTAATTAAAAAAAATAAAAGACTTAAAGAAATCTTGCATTTATAGTAAAAATTAAAAAACAAAGTAAATATATAAAACATTGTAAAATCATATACTGTAACTGTTGCTTGAATTTTAATGACTCAAACTTTAAATTACATATATGTAAGTTGAACAAAACAGCATTTGTATTATGTATTTATAATGTAGCTAATACATATACCAGTATAATAAATTGCAATGATTATAATACTGTTTTAAATGCAAAATACAAAAACCTTGTATACCATAACACACACTAATAGATTCAGACTTAGATTAAGTAAAAATTTTATTTTTTTACAATGAAAATAAAGAAGAATGGCTAGTGTTGGTCCTTATACACAGTAAGCAGACAAAAATTGAAGCTATTTTTATTCATTCTATAACTTCAGATTGCTTAAAACAGTGAATATATGTTTTTCTGAAAAACACCTTAGAGGAAAAATATTGGAAAGCCATTAAGAGTTACTATTTGAAAAATGGAATACATAAGTATAATGAGGAGAAACACTGGGTTGCCAATATTAATATATTTTAAATAGGCACATACAAATAAAGATACAATACACGCAATAATGTCTCCAGGTTAGACACTAAAGAAAATCCAGCCAGAAGCGGGGTTTGTAACTGTCCTGTGGCCCTCTGAGTGGGGTGCTTCTACAGCTGCTTTTGATTCCTAAACAGGCAGGTCATCTTGATACAGATATAGTATACCTGCCATTTTCCCCCACAAACAAGCTGCACATATTTGCAAATGTTGAACAGTTCTCAAAACACTTCCATAAAACCTCAAACTGTCACCCTTTTCCCTCTTGTATCTCACTACTTTCTCCATTACACAAATGTCCCTCTTTAAGACAATTTCTTCCTCATGGTTTTATTTGTTTTGGTAATTCTGTTGCCTGGTATTATAATTCCATCATGAAATAAAGGGAATATGGTCAGAATACAGGAAAAAAGGAGAGATTCTATGTTAATATTTTTAAAGAGCAGAGAAAACAGATAATGCTGGTCTCAGACATAGTTCAACAAATATAACAACTTCATTTAGAGTGTTGAAAATTATCTACATTGGCATTTAGTTATAGCTTCTCCAAGAATTTAAAAATAAACAGTATAAACACAAAAGAGCTACCTGAAAATAAAC
Source organism: Plecotus auritus (assembly GCF_963455305.1). Taxonomy (NCBI): domain Eukaryota; kingdom Metazoa; phylum Chordata; class Mammalia; order Chiroptera; family Vespertilionidae; genus Plecotus; species Plecotus auritus. Next base: position 135,110,914 of record NC_137771.1, on the reverse strand, counting down.
TTTAAATCCCCATTCAATGAGCACCTTGGGAGCAAAATCCAATCAGGAAAGTGTGAAATGTAATGTGTGGCTAGGGAATAAAACCACCTTTTAATTACTGTTGATGGCTAGAAAATACAGTCTTCACATCTAGTTAATGTCACATATTTTAAAAAACAACATGACTTTATCACCTTAAGAAGCAAAAATAATAGCACGTAAGAATAGAAACATATATTTCAATGTGGCTTAAATAAAAATAAAGCATCACTTACATTTCTTTGTCTGCAAATTTAAATAAAGAAAGCAGATTTTTTTCTTATCCTTTTCAAATATAAAATGCTGAGAGCTGTGAAGAGAAGATATATGGGAGAGAATATATATTGAAAAATCTCTAAGCACTAGCTGGTTTGGCTCATTGGGTAGAGGGTTGGCCCGCTGACTAAAGAGTCCCAGGTTCAATTCCAGTCAAGGGCATGTACCTAGGTTTCAGGCTCGATGCCTGGCCCTGGTCAGGGCGCATGCAGGAGGCAACCAGTTGAGGTGTCTCTCTCACATCGATGATTCCCGCTTTCTGTCTCACCCCCTCCCCTCCACTCTCTCTAAAAATCAGTGGAAAAAAATGTCCTTAGGTGAGGATTAACAACCAAAAATATCTCTCACAGAAAAGGCTAACAGGGTTTATTAAGAAAATAAAAAGTTCTTTTCTCACAATTGCCATGACAGGGTTAATGTGAAATCTTTCCTTAACTTGGCGGTGAGGAAGGGCAATGAAGTCAGAGCACACATATTTAGTCCATTTCATCCTCTCTGTCAGGGTAAGCCATATAGAATGCCTGCATAGCATGCAAACAATTAAATCATTTAAGAGCACGATCCTAAAAGTTAAAGGATGATATTCCATATGATCAACTTGACAAAACCTACTTGAACACAATTTTCAATACAAGAATGCAGACTCCTTCCGATGTAACCAAGAGGAGAAGCAGCTAAATATGTCACTGTAAAGCATAAATGATGGATAGGTAACATTAAAAAGAAAAACACAGAGGAGACTAAATGTATATATTTCAATTCAAAACCTTACATGGCATTATATAATTTTAATTTTTTCCATAAAAAACACCACCACAATTTTAGTATATTCCACATGTTGCTTTAGTGGTAAATTTGTCTTTTTCAATTATGAGTGTCCCTACATAACTTTCCCCCTCTCTGTGCTTTTGCAGTAACAGTGCTGAAAAAAGAAAGGCTTCTTTTTCAAAGAAGCAACGTGGTCCTCTACCCATGCCTTCCTTTAAATTGTCTTTGATGCCAATGTTATCTTTGTGACCTTGTTTCCAGGTCATCCTTCTCAAGGTATGCAACTCAAGATTAAGCATATGAACTGGTACTACTGAACCTTTTAGAAAGTGATTTTCATTTTAAACATAGTCACTTATTTATTTCCCAAATAAATTACCCAAAACAAACTATATTAGGCATATAGATAACCCTAGTATAGCAGTTAGCATTAAGGGTCTCAGTACCAGTAGAAAGACAGATGATGTGCAAATTAATAAAGCACATAATTAAATGTACCAGTATCTAACATGGACCAAGCAACAATGAATACAAAACTTATATAGACAAATGATAAACAATATAGAGTCCTTGCTATAAAGTTACTTCCCATATCATAAAATGGAAAAATTCCTCTGCTGGAGATATGTAAAAAATTTTTGGAAAAATAGGAAGGGGCTGATTAACTATCTGGTAATAATGAGCAAATAATATCAGGAAATAAACCTTTGAATTGGCTAATGGAGATGGATTTCAGCAGCTTGGGAAGAAAAGGAAAATCAGTCTGGGCTGGGGCAATAGGCGCAGCTGCTCAGACAGCCTCCCAAAAGAGGAGCCAATATTCTGGGAGCAAACAGTTGTTCAAAAGAGCTAAGACAGTAAAGAAAATCAAAATGTGATAAATTTCTGCCATTTCCCTATCTGGATTCAACTTAGACCCTTCTCTAACAGGCTCTATGCCCGCAAGGCTGACATACTAGCTCAATCAGCTCCCTTGTCCACTGACTGCCTGTTGGGTTAAGTCAATGAAAACACTGGTAGGAAACCAAAGAAATGAGAGAGATTAGGATTATGAGTTCTTGGGATTTATTGCCCTAGTTCTATATCTATCAGTGACTGCATTCATCAACCAAAGGTCACAGCCGCTCTCAGGCGGCCCTTTCTTTGCCTTCTCTTCCACTCACTACACCCTCCCCTCACATTTTTGGCCTCTAGATGGTAAAGTACCCCATTGTTACCAGTCCCTGGTACTTTATTCTTCCTTATGCTTTACCTACACCCTTCCTACACCTCTGCAAACAGTCCCTTTATGAAATGCTACTGAAATACTCAAACTAAACTAATTTTAGTATAACATCTGTTTTCTGTGCAACCCAGACTGATATACAAGATGACAAGATATTTAGATTTTTAGGGTGGGAGTGTCATAGGGAGCAACATAAAGACATTCAGAGAAGAAAAATTAACTGACAAACCCAGATCACGGAGGAGTCAGAAAACCAGGACTGAAGATGGAAAAGAAATGGGTAGGCTATAAATGGATATATCTATATCTATATTTATATCTATATCTATATATCTATATCTATATTTATATCTATATCTATATATCTATATCTATATATCTATATCTATATATCTATATCTATATCATCTATATCTATATCTTGGCAAAGGTAGGTTTTACAGTTGTTTGTATAGGAAATAATATAATTAATAAATAATAAACTGTTTAAGGTACTCACAACTGTAAACCTACGTTTCCCCCCTCACAACCTCCCCCCCTCCCTCATGTACATATATAATGGAGGGTCACAGGAAGTCAAGGAAGACCATGTTTGAAAGCTTTATTTGTTTTGTTAAGTAGATGGCATGGCAATTTCTTACATATTGAGGGAGCAAATAATATGCTCTGAAGTTAAAAAGAATGAGAGTGCTTTTGATTAGCAATGAGAAAGGGATCAGTTAATGCCAATGGTACTGATTAGTAATCAACTGAGGTGGGAAATCATCCAGGGGTAAATATTCAGGGTAGTGTATCACCTTGCCATTTTCTCTAGCAGTGTCTTACAAGTGATGTTAGGATCCACACATTGGGACTGGTTAAGGGATGAGAGGAAGAGAGAAATAAATGGAAAGCCCTAGTGAGAGAGCAAGTGAATTGTCTGACCATGTGATTCTGGTTATATACAAAAAATAATTTAAAGTGGAATGACAAAGATAAGGAAGGAGCAGTTAATGGTCTAAGTGTTTCAAGATGTGAAATAAGGGGAGCCAGTGAGATTAAGTTAGAGAGAAGTAGTTAGGGGTGGATCTTGGAGTTTAAAATATTAAAAGTAAAATAGTTCTGGGAAGGATAATGTTTTGAGACCAGAAGAGTGCGTTACTGAAGTAGACTGGAGCAGAGGGAGAAAAAAACCAATCTGTGAAAGTTAAAAATTTGACATCTGCAGAAGATTGAAATACTTTAGCATGAGGTCAGTTTCAAAATTAGAAGAATGAGAGTAAGGGGATGGTGAAGTGCTATTAGAACATCAGCTCTGCCAGCTGTGTAAAATGCTAAGCATGAAGTCACATGGGAAATGTCCTGTTGAAAGTCTTGGATAAAAGAGAACAAGTGTCACTAGTCAAATTCAAGGTGAGGATTCAGTTTGATGGCAATAGAAGGTTTGCAGAGAGCTAAGTACAAAGTGTATGAAGAGAGAGGAACAGGTTTACAATGGAGTTAGGCCTGGAGTGAGTAAGAATGACAGTCCTGAAGATAAAAGCCCACTAAACTTAGCATTGAATGAATATTCCACTTCAAGATCATGGAGGTGCAGAAACTACTGCCCACTTTATTAATAGTCAGAATTCTTAGAGTGTCTGTGGCCACTACTGATATATTTTCCTTTCAAGACCCCTACTGCCCAAAATACACCCTTTCTGCTTGTGAAATTCAGCAATGTAAATCAACTAAATGAAGGAATTAGCACGCAGTTTTACCAAGTGGACGTCATTTATGAGAAAGAGCCTCAAGAAAGAGACCCTAGTCCCAACTCAAGAAATTACTAGCATACTCTAAAAAACTCAGTGTTTTAGTTAAACTTATCATTTTATTCAAATTGATAAAATGTCAAGTATAATAAATAATTCAGTTAATAAATGGCCAAAATACCTGAATACATTGTGGTTAATTTATTGCTATTATATGTACAGAATCCCGTAAAATGACAAATCTTTCAATACCAAATTTAATTAGAACCAAAAAAGCAAAAGCACAATTTATTCACCCATACATTTTTTAAAAAGCACAACACTTTAAAAATAATTTCTGTTCTTTAAACAGAAATAGAATTCTAGAATAAAACTCTACTTAATGACTATGGCTGATAAGTAGCCAAGTTTTGGTCCAAAGTCTGTGCGTAAGAATGGAAATAAAGGCTATAAAAAGTATTCAAACATATTTTAATTACTATATGAGAACAAATTTGAATATCCTATTAATAAGCTACACATTTTCCAGGGATGTGGACAGCAATTTTGAGTTTTAAGTTGAGATGACAAATTTATGACAGTCCCGGTGTGGAAATTAGTGACAGGAGAATCACTTGACCTTTTTACCTTATTTCTTGAGTTTTCACTCTGTGAGAAAAATTCAGACCCGTCTAAAAGGAAGATGGGATTCTTAGTTCTTACTACATACCCAAGACTACCAGTCTCGTGTATGCTGACACCAAATGTCACCAGATTTCTCTCCTCTTCCTTGAATATACTGAAATATATTTGCTTATTCTACATTTTAAAAGAACCTCCAAATCAAGGTCTATAGAGATTTTAAAATCAGATAATTTAGTATTTGAAGCTACTGATTTATATTATTAGACTTTAGGTAAATTAGATAAAGTTTCTCAACCTCAGTTTTCTTAGTAGTAAAAGGAAAATAATGATTACTACATCACATACTTTGTGGGAGTTAAATGACATAAACAATGAAAATACCTTCTACAAGCCTGACAACTGTTATGCATTCATCAGGCATTGTTGATTCTCTTTCCATTCTGAGAAAGGTGGTTTAGAGAGAAAGTTAGTCACACATGGTTGATTCGATGTAAAGAACAAAGTTATTGATGTTCTACTGCATTGAGTTTAAAACTTATCTCTATCATATGTCATTTGTGTAGCTTTGACATCATGCTTAAACTCTCTGAGGATAAGATTCCTCGTCTGTTAAAAGGAAACTACAATATACAGCTCTGAATATCCTACAGAGTATTAAATGGAAAATCTATGTAAAGAACTAACATTGTGCCTGCCATATAGCGGGAACTTAAGAAGTATTTGCTGTTTTTCCATCTGACCCTTTTTAAAAGCTGTATTATATTAATAGTGCAACAGCAACATGACTGAAAAGGAAAAATAATTCTGTATGTTCATATATAAAAAGAGCATTTTAAAATAAAGATAGGGAACTAATTTTAAAATACAGATTGATGTCAAAGTTAAGAGTGGTTTGGGCAAAATGTTAGCAGACCTGGACTAAAAACCTCTTTGCCCCTAACATGCTGTGCAATCATAGGCAATCACTGTTCTGATGTCTATAATATACCTACCTCAAATGCTTGATTAGAGAATTCAATAAAATATTTAATGTAAAGCTCTTTATGCAATGTCTGGCTTAAGGTAAGTTATCTGAAAATATTATTTATTATTCTAACAACATTATAATTTTCAAATTCAAATAAATGTCTTTAAAAATAATAATATTGGTAATTTTAAAGTTTAGAAATAATAAAAATAAAATATTCTCTAAAATATAGAAAAGCATAAGTATAAAGCATGATTATTAAAATACAATTGCATATTTATAGCATAAAAATTATTCAAATGAAACTTCTCAGTTATTCTACCTACTTACTTAAAGAGATTTTTTAAAGAGCTAAGAATAGTGTCCTAAAAACATTACATGAATAAAAATCAAGAACCCTAAGCAGAAAAAGATGAGCTTAAGAGAAAGATATCCTGCAAGAAGCTGATGCCTGAATTTCCTTAGTCTCTCGTTGCCATAAATTGGGTAAAAGCATTAAGTAGTTGCTTACAAGAAATTTATTACAGGCTTTTTATACTAGCATCTTTAAAATAAAACCAAGTATCTCCGTTTTCAACAAAGCAAATTAATGCAGACGATATAGTTGTATTCCTATCATGATTTCAACCCAATATAAACACAATGCTCTCTGAAAAGTGTTGCCGCTGTGACAATAAGGAACTTGTTGCTCAGTTCCCCCAGGAAGCTTCTCTATTCAATTAAGTATGTTTTCAAGAACTGTTGCAAATTTTGGTACATTGCCTGTTGGGGTACACTTGGAAGATATGTTTCACCAATGCATTTTGTTTTCAGTTTCTCTTAAAATTCAGTATAATGTAATAAATCATGAGTATTCGGAGTACACAAAGAAAATTATCATAATTTGGAGAAATACAAAACTACAAGGAGAATTAATCTCTCTGTTTTATAAGCTATCAAATTAATAGCAAATAAAATAATTAGAAATGTTTTATTCAGCTGTATTGGAAATACTTCTGAATCAGATTGAATACTATGCCATTATTTGAATATAAATATATTTGCAAAATATTTTTATTAAAACAATAATTATTCTGTGTTTCCTTTAGCAACTGTTTACAATTAAATATTGAGTAAATAACCAATGTATCCTTATAAGTGAAGTAACATGTGATCTTCACTTAATACAATGGGCATTATTGCAAAACAATAAAAAATATTTTTGGAACTCAATACAAATTCACCAAAAAAATCTTAATTTGCTATTAAAATGTACTCTTGACAAAAATGTAAATTCTTCTGAAATAAAATGTTTATTCTTAACTTATTTTTATAAGTCTGATACTGACATAAACTGAGTCAGATCTCCCATTTATTTAGTGTCTGGTCATTCACTGGCCTGACCAGAAAGTTCTTGAGCTTTACTTTTGAACAATATGTTGGCAAGTTTAGTAAAAGGTAACTGAGGTTGGGAGCCAGAAATCATTTATATCTTTGAGTAAGTCACTACACCATTATGGACCTATTTTTTCCCATCTGTTAAAAAAAAAGTTTGGTTCAGTAATTCAAAAACTGTCTGCCATCTCTGGAATTCTAGAAGTAATGCATTTTATAAAACATGACATAGTGAAAACATTAAGAAACAGTAACTTTGTTTAATACTAACTCCATTTTTTACCATTTGAGAAAACCTAGGAGAAATAACCTACAATAATTATTCCACAGGGATATTTTGAGAACCAGGGGACCTGTTGTTTCATAATGCTTTATAACCTAAAATGCACTACAACTTAAATATCACTAACTCCATTATTTAATGTTTATAAACATTTACTAAATTTACGAAATTCGTGCATGGGGGCAGGGTGTCCCTCAGCCCAGCCTGTAACTTCTCTAATCTGGGACCCCTTGAGGAATGTCTGACCACTCGTTTAGGCCCGATCCCAATGGGATCGGGCCTAAACGGGCAGTTGGACATCCCGCTCACAATCCAGGACTGATGGCTCCCAACTTCCCTCCCCTGCAGGCCTGGTCCCCCACAACTGCCCTCCCCTGCTGGCCTGGTCCCCCCCCCCAACTGCCCGCCCCTGCAGGCCTGGTTCCCCCCAACTGCCCTCCCTTGCTGGCCTGATCTTCCCCAACTGCCCTCCTCTACCGGCCTGGTCACCCCTAACTTCCCACAACTGCCCTCCCCTGCAGGCCATCTTGTGCTGGCCATTTTGTGTCCATATGGGGGCAGCCATCTTGTGTCTTAGTGTGATGGTCAATTTGAATATTACTCTAGATAGGATTGTCACACAGGAGAGGACATTCAAGTTGTCAAAGACTAGGGCAAAATCCGACAAGGCCAGTATCTTATTGAGTCAGCTATATTTTGTTAAATAAGAATATTTTCTAATGTTTATTCATGGAAAAAGAATTAATAACCCTAGAGAGTAAAGAATATGACATCTTTTAACTTCTACTAAGCCATGATTAAAGAGAGTGTATGTCCAAACTTCCCATGATTTTGACATTTGAATGAATGAGTTACTTGATTCTAACAATTTCCACTTCGCCTCAGTTAACCTGACAAGAAGCTTAAGATTTCAGTCAGATGTTATATTCCAATAATATAAACCCAAAATAGCTTCAACTTACTCAACTGAAACTTAAAAAAACCTTGTTTCACTTGAACAAAAATTACCTCATGGTTTTACAGATCACTGAATTTCTTTGAAAATAATGAACTGAATAAAAAAGGTTAACTAGTATAATTATTATTTTTTTTTTTTAGTCTCAACTGACAAAGAGTAAGTTTTAATTAGCTATAGTAAAACCTGGCTTAAATACTGTTGCTTTTAGGTTGAGTGACATTTATACAGATTTTTATTTAATGAAACAAGAAAACTAAAACATATGCATGCTTTAACACAATTACTGGATTTCATATTTCCTTGAATAGTTAGTAGTACAAGTGTTTTGAATAAGCCTATTGTATATTGCATATTAACCAATATTTCCCTTCTGAATGAAATAAATGCACTGAATGGGTAGGTTATTATGATCTCTGAATGCATAATAATCTGGCCACTCAAGTGTATATCCTATATAATAAAAGGCTAATATGAAAATTCTCCCCTTGACCAGGAGTTCGACCAGCAGACAGGCCGGTCAACGGCCCATGTCCCCTCCCCCTGGCCAGGCTGGCCAGACCCCACCCATGCACGAATTCATGCACCAGGCCTCATATATATATATATATATATATATATATATATATATATATATATATATATATATATTTGAGTGGCCAGATTATTATGCATTCAGAGATCATAATAATCTGTCCACTCAGTGTAAATATGTATGCACAAATAAGAAATTGCTTCCTTTAATTGTTTTACTTAATGTATTTTAAAATAATAATTAGTCAATGTTTTTTCATTAGCAACTCCATATATGAGAAAGGATAAAACAAGTAAAAAACTATAATACTCTAACATAGTGTCCCTTACCAAAACCAGCTACAAATCAATATTAATATCTTATAAGTGGATCAATATATTTTTAGGTGAATAAGGGTATCATAATTTATTTTTTATTAAATAGTAAAGTGGAATATTTGCATAGAAGCTGTGATCAGCCTCTTCATAATAGGAAGTTTTAATAATTTAGTAATGATCATTGCATCTGCTATACAGGATAATGGTTAAGGAGACAGGCTCTGGAATTTGAGATACCTGGATTTTGAATTCTGACTCCTACATTAAATAGTTATATAATATTGAGCAACTGAGTTTAAATTCCCCAAGTGACCCTTTCCTGTCTATAAAATTGGAAAAGCAATACAACCCACCTCAAAGAATCTACCTGAAGATGAAGTGAGAGAAGGCACAGGCACTTGGGGTTCCCAGTGATCACTATTAAATGGCAGTTACTGTTATTTGTATTTTTCCTTTGATAACATAATTTGTAAGATGCTTATGATTCTCAGAAGAAAAAAAGTGGGTTTTACACTTTGTCAATAGAGTAGTACTTTGGAATCACTAAAGTTTAAAAATGCTGCAGTTGCTGAAAATCTACATATGCTAGTATTGGATAAGTTCATATAGTTAGCCCACACAAAATATAAGACAAATTAAGTTATTTCTTATTTGGAACTGATATGAAAAATGTGTAGAAATATTATTACATGTGAATTTCATGGCTAGATGAGCAAATCCCAAACTCTTACTATTATTAATAATGAATTAATTATTCTTCTTATTATTAACTAGAGGCACAGTGCACAAATTTGTGCATGGGTGGGGTCCAGCTGGCCCGGCCCCAATCGGGACAGATCAGGGCCAGGCCTGTCCAGAGGAGGAGACAGGGAGAAGCTGGCCAACTGGCCCACCCCGATTGGGGCTGATCAGGACTGGACAAGCTGGGGGGCTGATCTAGGGTCAGTGGCCAGGGGAGGGGCCATGGGAGGTTGGCCAGGGGAGGGGGCAGTGATTAGGGGTGGAGATGGCTGGGGGGAGGGGCTGCAGGAGGTTGGCCAGAGGACCCCACCCACTATTGGGGTAGGGGGGTGTTCAGGGGTGGAGTGGCTGGAAGGAGGGGCTGCGGAAGGTTGGCCAGCCAGCCCCACACCCAGATCAGGCCGGTTCACTGGCCACAGTGAGCATCATAGTGACCAGTTGTTCTGATCTTTACAGCGTTCCAGTTGCTGGCTTTTTATATATATAGACTAGGGGCCCAATGCACAAAGATTCATGCATGGGGGGTGGGTCCCTCAGCCCAACCTGCACCCTCTCCAACCTGGGAGTTTCTGTCTGTCTTTGCAATCATATGAGCGAATTGCCTGTGAGCCCAACCCAGTTTGGTTTGTTGCTCACAAAATAATAGAGGCTTTTTTTTTTCTTTGCTTCATTGGTGGTAATTTCCTGGAAGTTTTAGGATATCACCCCTTTAATTTTTCCTAGACACTCTGATTTTACTTATGTCTCTCACCTTTGCTTTCCCTCCATCCCCCACAACAGTAACTTGCTCCAGGCTCACTTTGCTCTAGTGGCTAGAAGATCCGCCTGCCATCAGAACTACGATTCCCAGCATTCCTGGTGCTCCCCACACTCTGGGCTTCTACCTCCGGTCCTGGGGCTGCCACGAGAACTATTATTCCCAGAATTCCTGGTGCTCCCCATGCTCTTGGTTTTCCCTTCCTGCTCTGTCTCTGTCCCACGGACTCCCGCTCTGCATACACACTCATGATTGACTGGTGAGCATAGCTGAGGTACGATCAATTTATATGTTTTGCTTTTATTATCCTATCTAATAAAAGAGTAATATGCAAATTAACCATCACTCCACTACACCCACAAGCCACACCCACCAGCCAATCAGGAGTGAGTATGCAAATTAACCCAGCCAAGATGGCTGCGGCCACAAGCAAGCAGGAGGCTTGGGTTTCCGCAGCAATGGAGGAAACGAAGCTTTCCGCACACCCTGGCGGGCCCAGGCCTCCACTCAAGACTACAAAGTTTCAATTATAGAAGATAAATAAATCCCAACAAAAATGGCAGCATCCATGGAGCTGGAGAGAGCAGTAGGCTTGGGTTGCCCCCAGCGATGGAGGAAGCCAAGCTCCAGCAGCCCTGGCCTACCTTGGCCTCCGTTACAAAGTTTCAATTATAGAAGATAAATACATCCCAACAAAAATGGCTGAGGTCATAAAGCAAGCAGGAGGCTTGACTCCACTCAAGGCAACAAAGTTTCAATTATGGAAGAAAAATAAATCCCAGAACCAGGGCCTCCACTTGGGTCGCCAGGGGGCGTGGCCAGCCTGCAAACCACCACAGGCCCCTTTCCCAGGCCACCCCATGCCCCAAGGGAACCCCACCCTGATCGGGGACACCCTTCAGGGCAAACCAGCTGGCCCCCACCCTTGCACCAGGCCTCTATCCTATCTAATAAAAGAGTAATATGCAAATTGACCATCACTCCAACACAAGATGGCTGCCCCCATGTGGTCAAAGATGGCTGACCCCATGGGGACACAAGATGGCCACCACAAGATGGCCAGCAGGGGAGGGCAGTTGGGAGGGACCAGGCCTGCAAGGGAGGGCACTTGGGGGCGATCAAGCCTGCAGGGGTGGGCAGTTAAGGTTGACCAGGCCAGCAGAGGAGGGAAGTTGGGGGCGACTGGGCCTGCAGGGAAGGGCAGTTGGGGGGGACCCAGGCCTGCAGGGGAGGGCAGTTAGGGGTGACCAGTCCTGCAGTGGAGGGCAGTTAGGGGCAAACAGGCTGGCAGGGGAGCAGTTAGGCATCAATCAGGCTGGCAGGGGAGTGGTTAGGGGCAATGAGGAAGGCAGGCAGGCGAGCAGTTGGGAGCCAGCAGTCCTGGATTATGAGAGGGATGTCCGACTGCCTGTTTAGGCCTGATTCTACTGGGATCAGGCCTAAACAGGCAGCCGGACATCCCTCGAGGAATCCCAGATTGGAGAGGGTGCAGGCTGGGCTGAGGGACACACACCCCCATGCATGAATTTCTTGCACAGGGCCTCTAGTATAGGATAATAAGTCATTATTAGTTCTTGATAGTGAAGATATTCTTAAGCACATAGAAACATAGGTATAATAAATCAGAGAGAACAACTATTTCAAACATCTCATTTAAAAAAATAGAACACGCCGAAACCGGTTTGGCTCAGTGGATAGAGCGTCGGCCTGCGGACTGAAGGGTCCCGGGTTCGATTCCGGTCAAGGGCATGTAACTTGGTTGCGGGCACATCCCCAGTAGGAGGTGTGCAGGAGGCAGCTGATCGATGTTTCTCTCTCATCGATGTTTCTGACTATCTATCCCTCTCCCTTCCTCTCTATAAAAAAATCAATAAAATATTAAAAAAAAAAAAAAAAAAAAAAAAAAAAAAAAAATAAAAAAATAGAACACTAAATTAAGAAAAAAAAAAACCTGCTAAATAGGTAATACTGTTCCTAAGGGGCATAGAATATTCATATATGTATTTTATTTAGGAGGGACTGCTGCTTATTCTATGTTAAAACAATCTGTACAACTTTTATTCTGAGTGTTTAAAGCTATAACAGTTATTGTGTGAATAGTAAGATATGCATTATATTCTCAGTTTAAATATAATGGTGGTTAAATTTATAAAAATATTCCAGTTCAAGTAAAGAGAGAGTAGCTGAGGCCTTTTTTCTTCTAGACTCATGAAAGAAGGAATCCAATCTGTATAACTAGTAATAAACCTACTGGGAAAACTGGCAAGGCAGGCAGAGAAAAACATAAAATTGGTGCAATCTACACAACCCTGTTTCAGAAAGACAAGAGAAAAATTGCTTGAGAGATCACAAATAAAAAGCATGTTTATAAGATAGAAGACATATTAAAAGGAAAAAAATAATGCCCACAACCCAATCCTACTGAGGTAATAAATACAAATGGTAGACAGGATTTCTTAGCTGAAAGAGGAGCCAAAAAACAACAAACAAACAAAAAAACAAACAAAAACCATGAACAACTACAGAAAAAAAAAAACAGAAAACAGCAAAACTAAAATCTTTGGCTTGTCTCCTTCTAGAATCTAATCTGAATCCATTTTAAATTATGTTCCATATTAATGGCACTTAACTGAAAAATTTGTCTACTAGGAGTATACACTTTGCTTATATTGTAAATTAATCTGAAAATATTTCAGCAATTGAATGGCCTTGGATGTTTCTTATAGACTAAAATACTCATTTTATAAATAGAAAATTTAAATCATAACTACAAATGTGATTTTTATAACATACTTGAGGCCCAGTGCACAAAATTCATGCACGGGGGTGTGTGTCCCTTAGCCCAGCCTGCACCCTCTCCAATCTGGGATCCCTCAAGGGATGTCCGACTGCCTGTTTAGGCCCGATCCCAGTAGTATCTGGCCTAAACAGGCAGTCAGACATCCCTCTCACAATCCAGGACTGCTGGCTCCCAACTGCTTGCCTGCCTGACTTCCTGATTGCCTCTAATCGCTTCTGCCTGCCAGCCTGATCGCCCCCTAACCACTCCCCTGCCAGCCTGATCGATGCCTAACTGCTCCCCTGCCAGCCTGTTTGCCCCTAACTGCCCTCCCCTGCAGGCCTGGTCACCCCCAACTGCTCTCTCCTGCAGATCTGGTCCCCCCCACAACTGCCCTTCCCTGAATGCTTGATCACCCCCAACTGCCTTGCCTTGCAGGTCTGGTCCCTCCCAACTGCCCTCCCTGCTGGCCTGATCCCTCCCAACTGCCCTCCCCTGCTGGCCATCTTGTGGCAGCCATCTTGTGTCCACATGGGGGCAACCATCTTTGACCACTTGGGGGCAGCCATCTTGTGTGTTGGAGTGATGGTCAATCTGCATATTACTCTTTTATTAGATAGGATAGAGGCCTGGTGCATGGGTGGAGTCTGGCTGGTTTGCCCTGAAGGGTATCCTGGATCAGGGTGGGGATTCCCTTTGTGTGCGGGGTGTCCTGGGCAAGGGGCCTGTGGTGGTTTGCAGGCCGGCCATTCCCCTGGCGACCCAAGCAGAGGCCCTGGTATCTGGGATTTATTTATCTTCTATAATTGAAACTTTGTAGCCTTCAACAAAGGCCTGGGCCAGGCCAGGAACTTGGCTTTATCCATTGCTGGGGAAACCCAAGCCTCCTGTTCGCTCCATGGCCACAGCCATTTTTGTTGGGATTCATTTATCTTCTATAATTGAAACTTAGTAGCCTTGAGCGAAGGACAGGGCTGGTGGAAAGCTTGGCTTCCTCCATTGCCGGGGAAACCCACACCTCCTGCTCACTCTGTGGCCACAGCCATCTTGGTTGGGTTAATTTGCATACTCGCTCCTGATTGGCTAGTGGGCATGGTTTGTGCGTGTAACAGAAGTATGGCAATTTGCATATTTCTCTTTTATTTGATAGGATTTTTGAAAAAAATGGGACTTCCAATAGGTTCTATACGATATAATAAAATAAGAGGGTCTAATATAACATTTCAGGAGTCATGATGAATGCATTAGATTTAGAATTAAGATAAAACTAAATGAAGTGAGTTATTTTCTTTGTGTACTCATTTTTTGTTCTACAGGTATTCACTGAATCACTATTAACTAGTGTAGACACAGATGAATAATACCTGCCATCAGCTTTAAGAGTTCAAGGAACAGTAAGATGAAAGAACATTAGAATAATTTTAAGGCTGTGTGGCATCCTATATAATAAAGCCCTAATATGCAAATAAACCAAATGGTGGAACAACTGGTCACTATGATGCACACTGACCACCAGAAGGTAGATGCTCAACACAGGAGCTGGGCCCTGGTGGTCAGTGTGCTCCTACAGGGGGAGTTCCACTCAGCCAGAAGCCAGGGCTCATGGCTGGCGAGCAGGGAGGCGGTGGCAGGAGTCTTTCCCACCCCCACTGCAGGTGGGCAGTGAGGAACGAGGGGTCCTGGACTGCGAGAGGATGCAGGCTGGGCTGAGGGACCCACCCCCCAGCCCCCGAGTGCACGAATTTTGTGCACCAGGCCCCTAGTAAGTTATAATTGTGATACATACAACATGCAATGGTAGAACAGAGCAAGAGAGTGATTTGGAGGCTTCTCCAGTGGAGAAGGGGGGAAAACATTTTAGGCCAAGGATCTAGTAAGAATGACATGTGAAAGCAACTTATGGTAGAGTTTGAGAACTAAATAACTAGCAATTGAAATACTTATCTGGAGAGCAAAATCTCTATCTTTGCTCTTCTATAAAGACTACTAGGAAAATAAGAAAAACCCAAAGAAGACCATTCCCCATGCTGCTGCTCCATAAATGAAGGGTATTATATAGTCACTCTAGGTACTGAAGTTACAAGCACAGAGTGTGCCCAAGCTGAAGGTATAAATTTAAATAACTAGGGTAAAATATGAGATACTTAGATGATTTGCATATGAGAATTTGGGAACCTGGGTATTCTCACGGGAATTACTCTGAACAAATCCGGAAGACGGCAGTGTTACTCTGGAGTTGCTCCCCATGTTCTCCTGCCAGGCTGCCCGCTCCTTCTTTTTGCCAAATAATTTCTATGAGCCCCTGGTTCTTAAGCCATTTTGTTTTTAATGTCATTTTGTTCTGCTAGTTTAGTGACATTGACAGAAACACAGTGTTTTTAGAGGAAAGGGTGGTGTGCAGGTTAGAATGCATCAGTCCCTGGGTTATGGGTATGTTATGCCTCTGTTGAAACAACATAATTCCATTAGCAATTTCCAAACTGAGGTTTGTGAGATCATAACAGGTGCTTCACCAACATAACACAAATAGATGTGAGCAATATTTTCCTACATGGTATATCTTTAAGTATGAGAAAGAAAAACAAAATACCTCGGCATATTTTTATAGATAGGTTTATTCCAGAATGTTTGTCCCTTTCAGAAAATGGTTTTATTCCTGATAAATTCCAAGATGTAGCCTGCAAAATCACCTGAAGTACTAATTTGTAGCTTCTGTTCATTGATGTCTCAGAGGGTTTACCAACATGCAATGAACGTTGAAAATAAAAAGCAGGATCCTGTACTTTTTGAATTGTAGTAGAAACAGAAAAGAAAAAATTTGCACAATTTTATTGTGAAGATGATATAAGCAGTTTTGTTTCTAAAGAAAATAGAGCTATATAAAATAAATCTCTGAATTACTTGATAAGTACCCAATATGTACAGTTTTAATTTTCTCATGTTACAAAATGACTATAGAAAATAGCATGTTTATATTGTTGTAATGAAAATAAAATGCACTAGAATATATATACATGTATGGCACATGTATACACACATACCATACATATGTATACACACACATACACATGATACTGTATCTGATGTGTCTCCTTCATAACTAATATTTAGCTGATATGTGAGACACATATAATAGTGTTTTTATTTTTAACTGAGTATTATAATCAAAATGTAAAATGAAAAATGTTTCTCATTCTTTATTGTCATTATTTTGTACTCTTTAATCTTAATCAGATGTTATTTATGTTTCTTTTTCATTCACTTGTAAAGCATAAATAATGAATAAAATGAAGTTGTTTATTACAGCTATGAATGCATGCATAACACCATTTTTACTTCAAATTTGGTGTGTTCATTATACCTCATGACTTATCAGTGATATCTGAGTCCTAGCTTAATTTTCAAATCTTTCCATGATCGGGACCTTGAAAAATTCTGATGAGATGGCTGTGCCCACAGCAAAGGCGGGATTCCTGTAACACAAGCTGGCTGCGCCCACAGTGGAGGTGGGGCTTTCGTAACGAGCCATCAGCAGGGACTTGAGGCTGCGTGGCTCTGGGCCGGGGCAGGGGACCTGAAGCTGCACCCCCAGCCCAACGGGGCTTGACTAGGGACCTCAGGCCGCATACCCTGCCTGGTGGGGCTTGACTGGGGACCTCAAGGCACACCCCCCACCCCGGTGCCTGGCCAGGGGACCTCAGGCCATGCCCCATCCACCCAGCAGGGCTTGACAGGGGACCTGAGGCTGCGCCCCTCACCAGGCTCCAGGATAGGGGACCTGAGGTTGCACATCCCATGCCTAGTGGGTCTTGATGGGGGTGGGGCCGGCTGGGTCTGGATCTCCCGCAATTTTGAGGCACACATGGGTAGGCGGGGACTTGACTCTGGGTCCCGCGGCATGCCCCAGACTCTGACAGGAGGAAGATTTTCACATACATTTTACTAATATTTTTCATCTCTGACACTTCTATTATAGAGAAAGGACAAATAGCAATATTAAAATATTTCTTCTAATTAATTACCTTTTAATGTGCACAAATTTCGTGCACCAGGCCACTAGTCTATATATATAAAAGCTCAATGACCAGAACAACCAGTGGCTATGACACGCACTGCAGCAGCCAACTGGCCTGATCCAAGCCCCTATCACCCCTCTCCCAGCAAGCCCAGCCCCCAATCAGCTCCCCTACCCTGATAGGGGGCGGGGTTGGCCGGCCAATGGCCCACAGCCCCTCCCTCCCACCGGCCCAGCCAATGGGCCCTCATTGGGGCAAGCTGGCCGGACCCAACTTGTGCACAAATTTGTGCACCGGGCCTCTAGTCTATATAATAAAAGCCTAAGCAACTGTTAGAGCAGAACGACTGGTTGCTATGATGCACACTAACCACCAGGGGCAGACGCTCAATGCAGAGCTGCCCCCTGGTGGTCAGTGTGCTCCCACAGGAGGAGCGCCACTCAGCCAGAAGCCGAGCTCACTGCTGGCGAGCACAGTGGCGGTGGTGGGAGCCTCTCCTGCCTCCATGGCAGTGCTAAGGGGCTATGAGCCCACTGGTAAGGAGCCTGCTGCTAAGGATCAGTGAGCTGAGGAGTAAGGAGTGAGCAGACGGGCAGTAAGGAGCGAGGGGTCCTGGACTGCGAGAGGGCGCAGGCTGGGCTAAGGGACCACCTCCCCGCCCCCGTGCACGATTTCATTCACTGGGCCTCTAGTTTTTAAATAATATCGGAAGCAAATGCAATTTGTCAATTACTTTGAGTCATCACTTATTTTCTCCTAATTGCTGAAAGATACATGCCAAACCTAAGAATAAATTCATGACTTCTGATACCAAATTCTATGTTCTTCCAATAAGCTGTTTCTTTTACATATTCTATAATCACACTGAAATTCATACACACACATACATACACACATACAGGTGTGTACACACTGCAAAACAGTAACTACAGTTAGAACACGTGCATGTTCTTTTCAAGTAAAGATATCTATTACTGTCTGACTAGAAAGCTGTCAGGAATTGCAAAAACTAAAAGAGATTCTGACAAGTCTGTTATGTACTCAAATATGGCCAGTCTGTGAACATGTATTGACCACACATTAAGCAGCATTGCTAAGATGTGGGCTTTTGGTTGTTTGTTTGTAGTTTTCTGGTTCCCTGTCCTAAGTGGTATTTATCCAGTTCCTAATGATAGTTCTTTATCTTTCAACAATCTTTAACTCAGGTAATAGTAATAATACGAAAGCCTCAAGTTAAATAACCTAATAATTGTTTTTCTCCATATTATGGAAATAAGCCTGAAACTTAAATAATATTGTATTTCACACTAAGAGTTTATTTTACAGAGATTTATTTACGTTTCTAACTTTAAAATAATTAGCTATAGAAGCAATAATAATAGGTTTTTAAAGACCAGAAAGTTGAGAAAAGTTATAAGAAAACTTGTTTGACAGAATTTTGTTAAAATGAGGGGAGAAAAAATATGAAATTAAATATAGTTTAAACATTAATATGTAGCAAAATTATATCAGGATAAGAATTATTTTTTTCCTACGGCTGAATGGGAGATTAACTGGGGATACATTGATTTTCACATGAAGATAAAAGTGAAAGAGAAACAACATTACAATATATTGCTAGGTCAAATCACAGTTCCAGCTTCATACCAAAGTACCTTGTATTGGGTATTTTCAAATATTATATTCTTCCTGCAACACTAAATCTATTTGTGATCTCAAAAAATCCAAAGTAATTCCAACTTTAATACTCCCCAGATTATCACAGTCTTTCTCCCTTTCACTGGTACTTCTTGAAAACAAACAAAAAAGGTATATTTCTAGGAATTCCCTCCTTAAATTCATACATGCTATCTTCTTCCATTACTCCTTCCCACTGTTTTCAAATAATCAGCTACTGTGTCTTTTGCTATCCACCTTCTAAAACTCTCTGTAGTGTCTCAAATTGCTGATTACCTGCTTCTTCAAATACTTTGAAGGTTAGTAGGTGTATCACCAAGAACCTATTTCTCCAAATGCTCCATCTCACTCTTTGGTGAGTCCCATTTATGGCCACCATCCTCATACTGTAGATGAGGTTATGCTTTCACTCAAGTATCTTACCTACTTCCATTCCTACTTATCTTCATTTTACCTTATTCTAAACTATGGTCTTTTACTCTTGTTCTTCTAAGTTTTCCATGAAACACAGATTGACGGGAATTTTCCTGAGTATAAAATGTGCAAAGGAGTGTGTATTGAATTCTACATCTTTGGAGCTAAAATTCAAACTCATAATTACAGTCCATAATCATTTTCTCCCCTTATTCCCCTTTCTTTAGATTGTCCTAGTTATTTGGAATTGGTTGGAACGTATATTTTTTTTTTTGCATTTCTTTGCTCATTTTTAAAAACAATTATTCCTATAATTAGTGTATCCACATGTTTCTCACTTCAGCTTCCTTCTTTCTATCTCACTATGAACACTCTAGGTTAGGCCCTCATTGCACTATGCTTATAATATAGTAACTGCTCTACTTAACAGTTACTTTATATCCTCTGGGGCTTCTCTCTTTACCTAATGAATTTTAACACATCTTTTCCTATTATAATTCATTCAGATATATGTTCTTATATTATTCTAAGCACCTAACTGTTCCTATATCTTTGTTCAAAATGGAGCTTCATTTCTCCCAAATTAAATATTCACTCTTAAAACTAGTATTTAAAATCATTCTCAATACTCCTCAGAGATACCTTTGTAACCATATCACAACTACTCATTAAGTTTCAGCCAAGCAAGACCATTGTGCATTCCCCAGATATGCTCTAGTCTGCACCATCCCACTCCCACTAGTTCTATTGTTTCCATCTGGAAAATTCCGTTCCTGCTTACTCCTTTGCAAACCTTAATCATCCTTTAAGACCTAGCTCAAAGGAGCTTATGCCACAAATGATTTCTTTCTCTCCTGTCAAAGTACATTTGATAATCCTCTTCCTTGGACCCACAAAACACTTTCTTTGTACTTCCCTTATGATACTTATCTTACCTCAGTCAAATAATGGAATCTCCTGTGAATTGTTTTGCCCAGAAAAGATTCAAGGTTTCTTGTGGGCAGACATTATAATAACCATCTCTGAATTCAAAATTGCTTAGCATAACAGGTTATACATTGCCCTTCCTCAGGAAAATGTTCATTTATACAGAAGAACATTCAATGTAAGTTATTATTTAAAAGCAATTGAATGCCAATGTATGTTGGGGGGGGGGGGCGATTGTGATGCAGTAAAATTTAAATGGAGTTACATAATTATAAAGCAAATGAGGAAGTATATGATGGTAAGGTTTTTAGCTAGTGAAAAAAATAAGGAAACAAAATTTCAGTAAATTATAACTTGTTAACTTAGTTTTCAACAATACCATGGATTTCCAATGCACAGTTCAACAATAGAAACTCACTTCCCCATATTTTTTTTCTGGTTTAACTTAGATAATATAAAGCTACATAAAATTAATATATATTCTTATATCTATTTATGTATGTGTACA
This sequence comes from Plecotus auritus, assembly GCF_963455305.1. NCBI lineage: Eukaryota > Metazoa > Chordata > Mammalia > Chiroptera > Vespertilionidae > Plecotus > Plecotus auritus. The sequence goes on along the minus strand of NC_137771.1, from coordinate 135,090,023 downwards.
TATATATACACTGAGTGGCCAGATTATTATGATCTCTGAACGCATAATAATCTGGCCACTCAGAGTGTGTGTGTGTGTGTGTGTGTATGTATATATATATATATATATATATATATATATATATATATATATATATATTAGAGGCCCGGTGCATGAATTCGTGCATGGGTGAGGTCCGGCCAGCCTGGCCAGGGGGAGGAGACATGGGCAGTTGGCCAGCCTGCCTGCTGGTCGAACTCCTGGTCGAAGGGACAATTTGCATATTAGCCTTTTATTATATAGGATATACACTGAGTGGCCAAGATTATTATTATGCGTTCAGAGATCATAATAATCTGGCCACTGGTTGTGTGTGTGTGTGTGTATATATATATATATATATATATATATATATATATATACAGTGTAGCAGAAAAATGTAATGCCCTGATAAAATGTTGGCAGTTTGAACTTTAAAAAAAAACAAAATGTTATATTTTCAAGCTGTAAAACTTGCTCTATGATTTATGTTAGACAATGGTTTTGTGTTTCTAAGAAATAAACATAAAAAGAAATAGAACATGCTAGGCAGGCTTCAAAATGACTCCCAGTGCTTCTGCCTTCTGGTATCCATACCTTTATTTTGTTTCTTTCCAAATTGTCCTAGAGTTGCTCTGTGTGACTAATAGCACATAGCAGAAATGATGATATGTCACTTCTTAAATTATAAAAGAAGATGGTTTCCATCTTAGACACTCTCATTTTCTCTCTTGCTCTCATTCTCTGGAGAAGCAAGCTGCTAGCAAGCAGTTTCAGGCAAAGCCTTCATGGCTAGAAATTTAAGCTTCTGGTCAAAGCCAGTGAGAAATTGAGGCCCACAGCAAACTGAAACCTGCCATCAACCATGTGAATAAGCTTGGAAGCACTGCTCGTGCCTTGAGATCACTGTAGTCTCTGCAACCTTGTGAGAGATCCTGATCCCAAAGCAGCCAGCAATCCTGCACCCAGACTCCTACCACTGGAAACCAAATGAGGAAACCAAGGGGTTGTTTTAAGCTGCTACATTTTGGGATACTTTGCTATGTAGCAATAGGTAACTACACAATATACAGATACATAGAAACTTTTCCATTAAGCCCATTTATAATGAAATTAACAATGTAATCTTAAAAAGGGGTTTGTTAACTACATTATTGTATTGACTATATTAATGAAATATCCTGAAAATATTTATTTTATAAGATTTTAGGTTCCATTTAGTAAAAGTGACGACAACCCCTTATTTCTCAAGATTCAAGTTCTTGGGACTTATCGCACCATAACAACCTTGGATTACTTTACTTTTCTTTAAAAATGGTGTGTTTTAAGGATTTGGTTCTATTTTCTATAGTGGTTCTGAAAATAAGGATTCCAGGTAAGTTTCAATGTCTAGTTGAAGATCAGACATATAGAATTTTCCACAGTTATTTGGGCATAGCAGGAAAGAGCCACAGGTCATACAAAAAGATAAAATAGATTCTTTCTCCCAGATCCTCTTTCTGTGCTTTCCTGAACCCAGTTTTTAAATTTGCCACAGGCCAAAGACAGACTGTAGGTTTTTCCTCTCCATGAGTCTATGAATCTTATTATTTACTTCCCAGTGCTTTTTCAGGAATCCTGGGTGGGTTAGATCATATAGTGCAAAATAAAGTGATTTACTAATAAATTTTATATATAAATCAATATTATAGGGTCATCACTATGCCAAAGCTTTATCTTTAAAAATTCCCCATCTTTAAAAATCACCTTTAGTTTAATTTAAATATTGACTTCTTTGGATAGCTCAAAAATATTCTTGCTAAGAAACAAATGGAAAACAGAACAAATGTATACTATATTTCAAAAAAATAAGTCTTGGTACATTTTTTGTCCTGCGGCAATGCTGATAATTGGTTCCATCAATCTAAATGATATTATGATACTAGAATTTTATTAACAAGGTCAATATCAGATGATTTACAATATGTGTAATATAAAAATAAATTTTAATGGAATTTACTACATGTATTATTCATTTTTAAAATACTGAATATCTAATTAGAAGAAAGATGGACTTTTTGTATTATTTTCATACTTTATATAAATGCATATAAAACATTTAAGTGGTTGTATATATTCTTAATATTTTCACTTGAAAGTGAAAATATTTAAATATTGTAAAATGTTTCATGTTATCACCAAATTTATTTTAAATAATTAAACAAGGATCTCTTGCATGTTGTAATTATAAAAATACTATAATATACATATAATTAAATTTCAATATGCTATTTTGTATTATAAGAAATGAAAGTCTGAAGCAACTGAAAAATATAAATTAATGATCATAAGTAAACATTTTAGAAATAAATGTTAGGCCATATGGGAAGAAAAAAAATCTTTTTGCAGAGATAACAGTATGAAAAAACTGTAAAATCCAGGATCCAAAGTACCCATCAAGCACCATAATTTTTAAAAGTTGACTGTAACAAAGATTGACATACAATGTTTTCATGTTTTGCATTTAAAGTACCAAAAATTAAATCATGACTGAAAAATAATTTTTATATTTCCCCATTTTAAAATATCAAAAAACAGACCCTTTCCATTATATATCGATGGCTAAACTTTTCTCTTTAGTAGAGTTTAAATCATGAGTTAAATTTATAATTTAATCTTTTTTAAGATTTTTTTAAAATTGATTTTGAGAGAGACGGGAAGGGAGAGACACATCACTGTGAGAGTGAACATTGATCAGCTGCCTCCTGCCCAGCCCTGCCAGGGCTGGAGCTGGAACCCTGGCATGTGCCCTGGCCAGGAATAGAACCGACAGCCTTTAGGTGCGTGGGATGATGCCCAACCAACTGAGCCACAACTGAGTATTTTCACTCAATACGTGCCAGGCCTTCATACATTTAAAATTATCAGAGCTCCGCTTCTGATAGTCGTAAGATTGCTCAATTCTACTGAAACTTTGGAAAACAACCTAATGGCTATTTTTGTTTGGGGAGGGTGGGGTGGGGAGGGTAGTTGCATATCTTACTTCAGAAATAACTTACTATATTCTACAAGTGGCTACATGGAACTTGCATTAATTTTTAAGATTACACAATTATTTCTATGATGATATACATGATTTTACACTCACAAAGCTTAATCTTATGTCTTAATTAATTCTGGAGTTTGTGCAGTAAATTTTTTCTAAAAAAAAATCCTGCCAATAAGCAAATCATAACAGTACACCTTACCTAAATAAATAAAAATATATTATTTAAATAAACCACCCTGCTAAGAGGTGAAGGAAACAGAGAGATAAGTGGATGCATACACCTTATAGACTATAATGATAGATAAATCAAGTAGATTGGTAGCTGTACTGCAGGCTAGAATATGAGTACCAAAAATTATATAAACAGTGATTTTGGGAAAACAAAGAAGAAAATTTTCAGTAAGCTTATAAGAAAAAAATTAAAATAATTGTTGCAATGTTTATTGCAATATTTATTAGCTAGTACATTTAGGGAGAAAAAAATGATCAACTGTCTAAGACATATGACAATCTTTAAATATCTACATAGGAAGACAGAAACAAGGGCAGCTCAAAGTCTAGCCAAGGTAAGGAGTCTTTAAGGTGTAGTAAATATTTTCCATTTTTCTTTTTATCCTAAAGGCAAATTTAATACCAAGAAGTAATAGAGTTCTAAGAGACTGGAATCAGGAGTTACAAGATTATTTTATTTCACCTTCAGTGTTAGTAATAGAATCATGGAATGTTGGAAGCAGAAGTACCCTTAGCCTTTAATGTGATTTTTGAGATGACTTAAGTTGTTCTGTTCCTTTTATAATTCTGGCACTTCTGTGTAATAAAATACAGCACTCTGATAATTCTGGGCTGTACATTCTAGATATGGTATCAAACATCCTTTTAGGTTTCAGTTTTTTGTGTTGTTTTACTGAGTTGGTTTAACCACAGTTTTTCTTGTATTTTCATAAGTCTTGTAGGTTATGTTCTTTTCCTTTGTGGAAGGGGGGAGGCTATTATTACAGCTCTAATGTAGTAATATATTTTACTTAACTTTCCCAAACACCTAAATATTCTTCAGAGATCTTTTCATTTTAAAAGGTGTTATTCATTATATTCTTCAAAATCCCTGCTGAGACAACCTCTAAATCCAATATAATGAGGGGGTCTTATAACTCATAACATATAACTTATAACATATAACTCTAAATTAGTTTTCCTTTATTAATGGTCAACAGGTCACTCCTATAACATTTTTTGGGTTGAAATAATGAATATTTTGTATTTTCAAAATTAAAATTGCATATTGCAAAGACCTGAATATTGGTGGTATTTATTCAAAAGTGAAATAAAGTGATTGAAGTCAATGTCATCTAGTCCATTCCTCTTATTTTACACATGAAATTCAGAGAGGTTAAATGAATTATCCAAAGCTACATATTTAGGTACTTACAAATTCTGAAATTAGAACCCAGGGATTCTAATTCCTCTTGAGCTGAGACTGAAGTAGGCCCACCATTCAGATAAAATCTATCTTCCACTCGATCCCATGACTCACAGATAATCCTATATAATAAAAGGCTAATATGCAAATTGTCTGAATGGCAGAATGACCAGTCACTATGATGCTCACTGACCACCAGGGGGCAGATGCTCAACACAGGAGTGCCCCCTGGTGGTCAGTGCACTCCCACAGGGGGAGCGCCGCTCAGCCAGAAGCGGGGCTCAGAGCTGGCAAGTGCAGCAGGGTGGTGGGAGCCTCTCCCACCTTCGGGGCAGCACTAAGGATGTGGCAGCCTTAGCCATCAGTCAGACATCCCCACGGGCTCCTGGACTGTGAGAGGGTGCAGGCCGGGCTGAGGGACCCCCCAAGTGCATGATTTTCATGCACTGGGCCTCTAGGTCTTATATATAGTTCTTAATAATATTGTGAAGCCACTACCACTTCTAGTTGAGTGAGTCTGCAGGGAGGGATTAAAAATATCAGACAAGAGAAGCCCTCTATAGTGGAAAAAAATATCAAATGTTGGGAGAGAAAATTTAAGCCAAACTTTTTCTCAAACTCTCCAAGTTAGAAGGGGAAAAATGTTTCAGCAAGCTTGAAAAAAGCATCTGAGAATCTTACCCTAAAATGTTATTGACATCTGGGCTGATGATCTCACACAGATACACTAGGAAAGTCTATTCAAACAATGATAACCAGAACTATGGGCATCCCAACAACAAATTTCACCAACTCTTTATCTTTCACCCTGATCTTCCTTATCTACCTTCCTTGTTCTTTTTCTTATTACCCTGTCTCTAAAGTGCAGACAAAATATTTCATTGTCTAAACTTCATTCGGGCTCATCACCATTCCAAAAGTACAGAGAGGAAAACATGAACACCAAACCCTCTTTTCTTGGCATCTTTGAGAAGAAGAAAAAAAATGAAGAAAGAAAGAAAGAAAGAAAGAAAGAAAGAAAGAAAGAAAGAAAGAAAGAAAGAAAGAAAGAAAGGAAGGAAGGAAGGAAGGAAGGAAGGAAGGAAGGAAGGAAGGAAGGAAGGAAGGAAGAAAGAAAAGAAAAGAAAAGAAAAGAAAAGAAAAGAAAAGAAAAGAAAAGAAAAGAAAAGAAAAGAAAAGAAAAGAAAGAAACATACACTAATTGCAGTGTCTTAGGGAGCTGAACCAGCTGATCTCAAAGGCATGGACTCTTGCCAGGCTCAGTTACTCCTTCTAGTCAGTTACATAGAAATATTTATCAATTCTGAAATCTCTTGGAATATCCAACCCTACTCTCAAATTGCCAGAAATTCTACATTTCTTCAGCTCTTCTGACAAAGCTAGCTAGGCTGTCTCTAGGACCTTCTTTTTCCAGTCCTTACCATAATGTTTTCTTAACAGAAATGTCATTTCACTCCCTTGGTGATAAGATCATTGATGGCTACTCAATAAACATCAAATGTATTAGGACCTCATATGAGGCAAGAACAATATTGCTAGCTTCATCTCCAGGCACACATGCTGTGTTCCAATGCCATATTTTAGAGCCCTTTAAAAACATTATGGTCCATCTTGTGTTTGTGTTCAGGACTTTTCATTTGCTTTTCTCTATTTTATCTAGCTAGTTAATTCCTATGCATTATTTTAAATCCATTTCAAATGATGAATTCTGTGTAAAGCATTCCCTGAGATATATTTAACCTCTACATCGTTTGAATACCTCTATTCTAGTACTATCACATTTAAATATAACAATTTCTTAATGTGTCCCTATTGCCCACTCTAGCAGGGGTTGGTGGAGAAGCTTTGTACATTGGCTCTCTGTTTTTGTAAAGTTTTATATCATCACAGTCACACTCATTTGTTTACACATTGTTTACGGCTGCATTTGTGCCACAATGACAACATTTGAGTAGTTGCCACAGTGACTTTGTGGCCCATAACTCAAAAATATTCACTATCTGTCCCTGTACAAGAAAAGCATTTTGACCTCTCCACTAGACTGGACATTCTTAAACAAGATATACTGTGCCATGTCCAATTTTGTGTATCCACAAGCTAACATACTATCTTGAGCAGGAAATGAAAATACTTTATTGAATGAATGAATTTTTCTCAAGCTTTACCTGTATTTCTTAGTACTTTATATAGGCCCCTCTCACCTGTAGAAGAAAGTGTCATTGAATAATTCCAGTAACTCTAATATATGGTCAGCTGTAAACATGAACACAATAAATACATAGAAACAATGAAGTTGATTAATCATCCAAATCTAAGCAAGAAATCATTGGACTAATGGGAAATGGAAAATACCTTAAGGGATTTTCAATATTCAATGCAGGATGCATAACCAAAATGAAGTAAGAGAAATTAGGTTGCCAACTTAAAAAAACAGAAAATAACATATTTTTTAAAAGAAGACAAATTAAAATAGTGGCATGAGTGAATTCCTTTTTATATTTATATTTTGATATTATTATAACAGGCTCTTGAAAAATAATTCTTTGAAACTAACCTTAACACTAACTTTGAAATATAGAGGAAGATGAGATTACGTATTTCAATGCATGTATCTGTGTACGTTTGAGAAATAACGTACACACACACACACACATATATATGTGTGTATATATATATGTATATATATACACACACACACACACACACACACACACACACACACACACACACATATATATTAGCTTGGCATTCAATAAATAAGCTTCCTAATCGATGTGAAGATTAATTCAAACTGAGGATAACCAAACAGGAAGCTTTTCCATCATGTTAACCATGTTTCTGGCCATTTATTATAAGAATAGCAGCCCTGTGCACGAATCCGTATGCCAGTAGCTCTCTGTGGTGCATAGCCACTCCGTGCCTGCTGCCCAGAGGCCTATCCACGGCCAGGCATGGACTGCTTGCCTCGTCGCTGTGGTTTCCACCAGGTCCCTCACGCTGCCCGCTCTCATCAGCCGCCCCCCCCCTGGACTGGGGGACTCTGGCAGGACTGAGAGGACTGGGAGCCGCCATCTTGTGGCTATGGGCACTGCCATCTTTGTGACAGAGTGATGGTTAATTTGCATATTACCCTTTTATTAGATAGGATACATCAAGGAATAAAAATTGCATTACGCTTAGAGCATGTTTCCATATGTCTCTTGGACTTCTGCATGTCTTCTTTCCAAAAGTGTCTATTTAGGACCTTTGCCCATTTTTTTTATTGGATTATCTTCCTTTTGTTAAGTTGTATGAGTTCCCTATAAATTTTGGAGATTAAACCCTTAAGGGAGATAACATTGGCAAATATGTTCTCCCATGCAGTGGGCTTTCTTGTTGTTTTGTTGATGGTTTTGGTTTCTTTTGCTGTGCAGAAGCTTTTTTATTTTCATCCAAGAGATGAAAATCAAAATAAAAATAAGGTGCCATCTCACACCTGTCAGAATGGCTATCATCAACGAATCAACCAACAAGTGCTGGTGAGGATGGGGAAAAAAAGAAACCCTCTTGTACTGCTGGTGGGAATGCAGACTGGTGCAACCATTGTGGAAAACAGTATGGTATTTCCTCAAAAAATTTAAAAAAAAATTCCATTTGACCCAGTAATCCCACTTCTAGGACAATATCCCAAGAAAACAGAAACACCAATCAGAAAGGATATATGCACACCTATGTTCATAGCAGCACAATTTACCATAGTTAAGATTTGGAAACAGCCTAAGTGCCCATGAGCAGATGAGTGGATTAGAAAACTGTGGTACATCTACACAATGGAATACAACGCTGCTGTAAAAAAGAAAGAACTCTTACCATTTGCAACAGTATGGATGGAACTGGAGAGCATTATGCTAAGCGAAATAAGCCAGTCAGAGAAAGATAAATATCACAGAGAAAGATAAATATCACTTGATCTTACCCTTTTGTGCAATATAAAGAACAACATAAACTGATGAACAAAAATAGATCCAGAGTCAGAGAAGCATTGAACAGATTGTCCAACCTATGAGGGAAGGCAGGAGGTGAGGGGGTAAGAGATCAACCAAAGGACTTGTATGCCTGTATATGAGCATAACCAATGGACACAGACGTAGGAGAGGGGAGGGAGGGCAGGTGAGGGCATGTGCTGGAGGGTGGGGGCAGCTGGGGAGAGGTCAATGGGGGAAAAAGGAGACTTATGTAATACTTTAAACTATAAGGAATTTAAATTTAAAAATTGCATTCCAAAAAATTAGACTTCCATTAAATTTAATTTTTCTCCAAACTAGAATAAATCACATTTAATTGTGAGTCAAAGAAAAATATTTCAAACCTGACCTTTACTTCTTTTTTCACATGCCACTAGGAGAAAAGACATTCATTTGATGTTTTCCTTGAGGTTTGTAGACAATCTCTCTGATGGTGAATGTGATCAAGTTTTGTGGCTCAAACAGCCAGTAGAGTTCCCAAAGTGCTTTCCCTACCAGGAACACATAGAATATGCCCTTTTAGTATAATCTTCATCTTCCTTTTCTAAAGCCTGTTTCAGTTCGTAACTCTTTTGGGGTGAGTTTGTTTAGTGGTTAAAACAACTCACATTTATTATGTTACTAGAGGCCCGGTGCACGAAATCTGAGTCCTGGGGGAGGGGTCCCTTAGCCACCCTGCCCCCTCTCACAGTCTGGAAGCCCTCAGAGGATGTCCTACTGACGTCAGTAGGCCTCCCTCTGCAGGAGGCAACTGGGCTGATCAGGGGAAGGTGCTGCCCCCATCACCCCACTGCTGCTGCCACTGCTGACCACTGCAGCTGCCAAGGTGTTTTCATCAACATGGACTCCAGTCCTTTCACCACGAAAAAATGACAACTTTATTTAGGCATTTTCAAGATGTGTCTTTCATAGGATATGACATTCTTTCTTTCTTTTTTTTATCCTCACCTGAGGATATTTTTCCATTGATTTTTAGAGAGCGTGGAAGAGAGAGGGAGAGACAGAAAGAAACATCAGTGTGAGAGTGACACTTTGATTGGTTGCCTCCTGCATGAGCCCTGACCTGGGCCCCAGCCAGGGAGGAGCCTGCAGCCTAAAGTAAAACTGCTAAATTAGATACAATCTGGCTAATGTCCTATAAGACAATAAAACCATCACTTTTTGAATTGGTGTGTCTTCTAGATAGAAATTAGTTACATCTTTAAAAGCCCACAAATTATTTTTATCTTCTCACTTTGCTGATCATTATATGTAACTTTCCAGGGCTGTAAAATGTCAAAATATATGGAACTTATTTAATTGTAAATAGTGCGTCAGAGTTATCTGTTTCATAGAAAAGGAAATGATCATTCTGTGGACCTCTAGTGCCCCAATTATACTGAAAGGACTTGCTGTCAACATTTTACTCTGGGTCTGTGCTGGGCCATGGCCTGTGCACCCAGGCTGCTTTGGCGCTGCTGCCCTCGCTTCCTGGGGGTGGCGATGGTCCCGGGAGGGTGCAGGCTTGGTGCCTGTCCCTGGGATCCAGGTTGCTTGGCACCGCCCTACCCCCGGCCACTTGGTACCTGTGTATGCAAATTAACCCACCATCTTTGTTGGGTTAATTTGCATACTCACTCTTGATTGGCTGGTGGGCATCGTGGAGGTATGGTCAATTTGCATCTTTCTCTTTTATTAGTGTAGATAGTTCCAGAGGTCAGAAATGCAAAACAGATCTCACTGGGCTAAAATCAATGGGTCGTCAGGGCGATGTTTATTGTAGAGGTTCTCAGGGAGAATCCCTTTTCCTGCCTCTCTGCCTGCTTTCCTTGGATTGTGTCCCTACCTCCACTTTCAAAGCTGGCAGTGAAGCCTGTGAATTTCTGACACTGACTGACTTGCCCATTTTTAAGGACCTGCCAGTGATTGCATTGGGCCCACTCAGAGAATCCAAGATAACCACTTAATTTCTATTGATTTTATTGGGGTGACATTGGTTAATGAAATTATATAGGCTTCAGGTGTACAATTCTATACTATATCATCTGTTCACTGTTTTGTGTGTTCACCACCCCAAGTCAAGTCTCCTTTTATCACCATTTATACCCCCTTTACTCTTCTACCTCCTCCATTCCCCTTTGCCCTCTGGTAGTCACCATACTATTATCTGTCTATCAGTTGTTGTTGTTCTTGTTTTCCTTCATCCTTTAACCTTTTTTACTCCCCTCCCCCAACCTCTCTCCCCTCTGACAGCTGTCAGTGTTCTCTATCTATGAGTCTATTTCTATCGTGTTTGTTAGTTTATTTTGTAGGCTCAAGTGCCCATTAGTATATGAGTGGATAAAAAAGCTGTGGTACATTCACACAATGGAATATTATTCAGCCATAAAAAGAAAAGAAATGTTACCTTCTGAGACAGCATGGAGGGACCTGGAGAGCATTATGCTAAGCGAAATAAACCAGTCAGAGAAAAACTAGTGCCATGTGACTTCACTCATATGTGGGATCTCACAGAATGAAATAAACTAACAAAGTAGAAACAAATTCTAAGTTTGTTTTTAAGCAAAGAGTATTCCTTACAGCTTCACACAAGGCTGCTCTGCGGGCTGCTTCGATTCCACAGCCAGCCAGCCAGCTATGCTACATTGTTTGCATCTGTTTTCCAGTAAAGTCTTAAAAGCATATCTTTTCCTGTGACTGTTTGCAATTTCTTCTGCTACCCATACATTTATACATACTAGTAGGAGAGCACTCTCTTTGGTATTTATTAAATATAGCTGCAATAAAATTAATATTAGACTCCTACTCAGTTAAAATCCCATAAGAAAACAACTTAATAGCAAAGTTATTTGTATCTCATTATAAGTTGGGAAATTAAAAATTTGTTGCTAAACCACTCAGAGTTGGTAACTAAAAAATAAAACAAATAATTCCATTAAGAAAGATTGGAAAATTAAAAAAATACACAGATTCAGAAGTTAATCCAAATCCGCCCACTGTATCAGATTATATATAAAACAAAAACCTACGTGATTTATTAGAGCTTAGAATCATCTGATGCTTGGCAAAACAACTTGTGCTATACCATCCCTGGACTTCATATTCATAGACAATGCTCCTGGCTCATTATCCTGACTGTATAAAATGCTGTTATTCTAATTAGCAAATTTGTCTTGATTTATTTCCCTGTGGCTTGATCTTTTTGTCTGTGACTGTGGTATAAACTAATGATAAGAGAGAGCTAAGAAAAAATTTAATAATCAGTACATGTAGTGAATTCAAAGGATCACCCTGTGCATGGAATTCAGAGAGGCTAAGGTGTTATGGTTTTAATTCTAATAGCCATGATGCATGAAGCAAACTACAGCCAGAAGCTCAGCTGCCTCTTTTTGCAAATAAAGTTTTATTGGAACACAGCCACATGCATTTGTTTATATTTGTATGTGCCTGCTTTCTGGCTACAACAGCAATGTTGAGTGGTTTCCACAGAAACCGTAAGGCCAGGAAGCCTAAAATATTTACTAAAAGATCCCTTAAGGAAACATTTGCCAACTGCTTCTCCAGAATATTGGAATCTGAGATAGTGGTCTCGAATCAGAAGTTCTGCTATCTCCAATAATCAGAATATTGGAAAGTGAGACAGTGATCTCAAATCAGAAGTTCTGCAATCTCTAATAACCAAGGGCATCTGAAGTAAGTCCTTTAGATGTTTATTCCAGGGGCTATGAATCTACCACTGACATGGAACTTTGTTTCACATGACATTAGACTGACACATTTTCTGAGCTTTAGACCAGAGCGTACAACTGCCCACTTTTCATTTCCACTTGGACATACAAAGACATCAAATTATCTTTCTTTTCCAAGACATTAGTCTTAACTGTTCTTTAGTCTAGTCAGTCCTCCAAATTGCTCCCAGAGAATGCTTCAAAAGAAAAAATTTAATCATGTATGTTTTAGTACTGCTTAAAATCTGTAGGGACCATCCCATATAATACTAAAGGGATCAATACAACAAGAGGATATAACTCTGGTAAACATATCTGCCCCCAATGCAGGAGCACCCAAATACATTAAGAAAAAAAAGCACTTCTGGAAGATATCAAGGGAGAGATCAACAGCTATATGATCATAGTAGGGGACTTTAATACACCACTGACATCACTGGATAATTCCTCTAGACAAAAAATCAGTAAAGAAACAGCAATCCTAAATGACTCACTAGATCAGATGGACTTAATTGACATCTTTAGAACATTTCACCCCAAAGCTACAGAATATACATTCTTCCCAAGTGCACATGGGACATTTTCAAAGATAGACCACAATATTGGGTCACAGGCAAAGTCTCTTCAAATTAAAGAAGATTGAAATCACATCAAGCACCTTCTCAGACCACAATGGCATAATATTGGATATCAACTACAATAAAAACAATAAAAAACAAACAAACACTTGGAGGCCGAATAGCATGCTATTAAATAATGATTGGGTTACCAAAGAGATCGAAGAAGAAATTAAAAACATCCTGGAAACAAATGACAATGAAAACACAACAATCCAAAACCTATGGGACAGAGTGAAAGCAGTCCTGATAGAGAAGTACATAGCATTACAGACCTACCTCAAAAAACAAGAACAACTGGTAATAAATCATCTAACTCTACAAATTAAATAATTAGAAAGAGAGCAACAAGAAAAGCCCAGAGTGAGCAGAAGGAAGGAGATACTAAACATCGGAGCAGAAATAAATGACATAGAGACCAAAAAACAAAACAAAACAAAACACACACACACACAAAACAACAACCACAAAAACCCCCACAAAAGATCAATGAAACCAAGAGCTGGTTCTTTGAAAGGATAAAAAAGATTGATGAACCTCTAGCCAGGCTCACCAAGAAACAAAGAGAGAGGACCCAAATAAACAAAATCAGAAATGAAAGAGGCGAAATAACAACAGACTCCACAGAAATACAAAGCATTGTAAAAAAAAAAAATACTATGAATAACTCTATTCCAACAAACTAAACAACCTAGAGGAAATGGACATATTCCTAGAAAAAGACGACCTTCCAAACTCAATCAAGAAGAATTTAAAAATCTCAACAGGCTGATAACTAAGGAGGAAATTGAAGCCGTCATCAAAAAATTTCCAGTATCCTTTAAAATAAAATCAAACCTCTGAGAATGGCTTAATAACCTTCATGAGATGGATCAAATATTGGACCCAAATTATTGATACAGTGGCTACCTGAAATCCCTCTCTTGCTTCAGAGCCTTCAAATAGCCACCCATTTCCTCAACATTTGCCTGGCTAAGGACCACTTATCAAAACCACCAGCTTAGATAATTTTCTGCCAAGAAAATGTCTTTAATATATGCTGACCCTTGATCAACTTAGATACCCCACAACATGTGTCTCAGAAGAGCCCTGTATTTAGCCCTATCACAGCAGTATCACCTGACATAGCTTTTATTTTTTTGGTTACTTTTCTCAGTGACTTAATTCAAAGGGTAAGCTTTTCATATTCTCTAATGATACATCCAATAAGAGGTTAACATCCAAATGTATAAATAACTGTTACAAACAAACAACTAGTCTAATAAAAAGTGGTCAGAGGACTTCTCCAAAGAGGAAATACAGAAGGCTATTAGATGTATGAAAAGATCCTCAATGTTACTAATCATCAGATAAATGAAAATTAAAATATCTGTCAGAATGGCTATCATGAATAAATTGAAAAACAGCAAGTGTTGGAGAGGATGTGGATAAAAGGAGCCCTCGTGCACTGTTGGTGCCATTGTATATCATACAGCCACTATGAAAAACAGTATGGAGGTACCTCAAAAAAAAAAAAATAAAAAGAGAACTACCATATGAGCCAGAAATTCCATTTCTCAGTATTGATATGAAGAAATCCAAAACACTAATATGAAAAGATGTATGCACCCCTCATTGCAGCATTATTTACAATAGCCAAGATATGGAAGCAATCTAAGTGTCCACCAGTAAATCAGTGATAAAGAAATATATATATATATATATATATATATATATATATATATATACACACATATAGTATTACTCATCCATAGAAAAGAGTGAAAACTTACCATTTGTGACAGCATGGATGAACCTAGGAATATTATGCTGAGTGAAATAAGTCAGACAAACAAATACCATATAATTTCACTTATATGTGGAATCTAAAGAGCAAAAAAACAGATGGAAGGAGGGTTGGGGGACTGGGTAAAAAAAAATTGAAATGATTAACAAGTACAAATTGTTAGTTACAAAATAGTCAAGGGGATATAAACTATAGCACAGAGAATATATTCAATAATATTGTAATAGCTATGTACATGGCAGTTAGATACTAGAGTTATAAGAGGGTTATTTTGTAAATTACATAAATGTCTAACCACTATGCTGTACACCTGAAACTAATATATATATATATATATATATATATATATATATATATATATATATATATATAATATATATATATGCCTAAGCGACCATTATGACTGAACAACTGGAACAATGAGAATGACTGGTCGACCAGTCGCTATAACGCGCACTGACCACCAAGGGGCAGACGCTCAATGCAAGAGCTGCCCCCTGGTGGTCAGTACGCTCCCACAGCCAACCTCCCTCGGCTGGCCGGTGGTGTCATGGCCATTCCTTCTGCACCCGGCCCAGTGACCGACAGTCACCGCCTCTCCCAACCCCAACCAGGGCCTTTGTCCCTTGGCTGGGATGGGGAGCTGGGGGTGGGTGGCGGCGGACGCGACCCCTTTCCCAGGGGGCCCAAGGACCAGCTCCCTCCTCAGGACCCGTGGCCAACCTCCTGCGCCCCGTCCCTCCCCTGGGCCAGCAGGTCCCGATCAGCCTGCGGTTCCTCCCCCCTGGCCCTCCCCCAGCTATCAGGCCCTGATGGGCCAGGCCCTGAACAGCCCTGATTGCTGGCCAGGCCTAGGGATCCCACGTGTGCAGATTTGTGCACCAGGCCTCTAGTATAAAATAATACTGAATGTCAGCTGTGATTTAAAAACATATTTTTTTAAATCAGAAAAAAATAAATAAATAACAGTTAACCTTCCTGAGGACAGGGACTCATTTTATTTTGATTTCAAGTTTCTAAGATCTTAAAAAAAGATATTTCTTGAATGTTGAGTGAATGAAGAGCATTGGGTCTGCTTTGTTGAGACACAAGAGTCTAGTTGAAAATAATTGTAGAAAGGATGTATGAAATGATAAAAAGCTATTTTTGTGATATGTGTGCTAATTAACAAAATCTTCTTTTCCTTCTCTCTTCTACAACAATTACTCTCAATAGTTTAGGTAATTTTTGAAAAAAATTGAATAAAACACAATGGCCAACTGAAAAAAAATGCTGAATTCTTCCTATTATTGACAGGAATCAATAATTCAATTACATAAGATATTGTGTTACCACAACACAATTTTTGAAAGAATGGCCACTGACAACATTATTGTTTCTTTAAAAGTTTATGAACTGAAAAAATAAAAGTATCCAACCTGCAGATATTATGAGTATAGTTTCTGGAGACCTCTACTTTTACAACTTAGAAGCTATAATTACAGTTTACACACTCAAATCAGCTTCACTTTATAGATGAGGAAACAAACATACACAGGTAAATGAAACCATCTATGTCAGGGCCATATGGTAAGCAATAAAATCGTAAAAGCATGAATTCCATCTTATTTACAGGACTAATACTTAAAATTAGAATTTTAGTTTTCATATAATCTTCACAAAGTTTTCAACAGTGAGGTAAGAGCTATTTGTAAAACAATACACCAAAGAATTCCCTGGGCCTCCTTTATTACTGTACAACACTAAGAAATGTGTGTGTCAGAGCAGAAAAAAATCATGAAAACTATTTTTTTCAATCTAAGTAATCACATTTGTAACAGACTGGTATAATAAAACTTGCTAACTCAAATGGCCTAAAGGATTCAACAAAATACTTGAATTCCAAAAATAGATTCCACTATTCTGTCAGATCCTTATCTTTCACCAAATATGGTGAATTCTCTCTCTTAGCCATCTAATATGGTTAATGCTTCCAGCTAATTTTCCAGCTTCTCCACAGAATTTCTAGGATGTGACACTTTTGAAAAAGCATCTCATCTTTGGAAAAAAAATAGTAGATTATTGTGGCAAAAGACACTATTTACTTCTTAATAAGTAACAATATTAAAAGATTTTTCTTTAACTCTTAGAAATCATGTTATTCCATACCAAAAACTCTGAAAATAAAGAAAAAATGGGAGTGGGAAGAAATCATGTTAATAAAAAATTAGAACATCATTTTTAATATATGGTTCTTTTATTTCTAGCCACCAAGAGTTGTGGGTAGCAGATGCATCTCTATCATGAGGAAGGTCTCAAAGACAACACAGTTAAAAGGCATTTCCTAGAAATTCTGCTAATCAACTACGTACACAGACACTTTCAACTTGAATATGTTCACTGGCTACTTGTTATAAAGCCAAAGCTGCAAAGAAATAAAAAGCAAAGGTAAAAATATAGGAAATACATTTTCTAGCAAAGTGTTCTCCACATAACCTGCAGTTTTAGAAATGCAGTATTTTTAAAAAGATACCTGAAAACTGGTCAGTCTATACTTCTTTTGAATAAATCTGTATACATTTAAAATACATTTTATTCTGATTGTGATGGGCAGTAAAGAAAAATTGACTCTAATTCTTATCTTGGTAACACTGACTTCAAAAAGATCAAGAGCCTAGGAAACTGGCCTTTGCTGTCACTCACCGACAGAAAGTTATACAGTAGTGCGCGGCAGGAGGTGCAACCTGGAATAACACCACGCAGCCTGACAGTAAGGCTCCACAGAACTAAAGGAGAAGCATCCCTGGGAAAGAACAGAATACACATAGAGCAGAGACAGGGGAAAGGGGACAAAGAGCATGGCCAGAGGAGATATTATTGATATATACATTAATTAGGGAAGAAGTTCACTTAAAATAATTATAAATGAAATTAGATTAACCTAAATATCGGATTGAGCAACTCATGCTAAGATAAAACAATTTATCATCCTAACAACAGAAACCATCGTAATGATGCAGAATGAAATTAGAAAGCATTGGTGTACCTGCCAAATACTAGTATGACAATATTTTTTTAATATATTTTATTGATATTTTTACAGAGAGGAAGGGAGAGGGATAGAGAGCTAGAAACATCGATGAGAGAGAAACATCGATCAGCTGCCTCCTGCACACCTCCCACTGGGGATGTGCCCGCAACCAAGGTACATGCCCTTGACCGGAATCGAACCCGGGACCCTTCAGTCCGCAGGCCGACGCTCTATCCACTGAGCCAAACCGGTTTCGGCAAGTATGACAATATTTTTGTTGGTTTTATTTTTGTTTTACATTTTTATTAATTGATTTTTTCTTTATTTTTATTGTTGACACTATTACAGTTGTTCCTATTCCTCCCCACCTTTGCTCACCTCCATCCAGTCCTAGATGCCCTTCCCTCTGGCCATCACCACACTGTTGTCTGTGTCTATAGGTTCTGCATAAGTTCTTTGGCTAATCCTTTCACCTCCTTCCATACAGCCCCCCTTCCCCTCCCCTCTGACAGCTGTCAGTCTGTTCCATGTATCCATGCCTCTGTTTCTACTTTGTTCGTCACTCCTTCTACCAGATTAGTGAGAAGGAAGCCTGCTCTCACAGACATCAAATATGCCAATGGCTTGATCATGGGCTTTCCAGCTCCTGTAACTATAAGGAATAGTTGTTTAAAGGCCACCCAGTTGATGGTATTTTTGTTATAGCAGCCAGAGTGGACTCAAACTTTGAGATAGAGGATATTTAAGTATTTTTTTTAATTTTCACATAAAATAAGTTGTGTTAAAGGGAAAAACAGATCAAAGTCTCAAAAAATAATAATACCTTAAAGTTAATTAATATCCCTTTCCTCTCTCAATATGAGTATCAACACTTCCTTCTAGAAAGTAAGTACAGTCATAATTTTTAATCCCATGGTATAATGAATCTTATCTCATTTATCTTTTTTTTTTTATTGATTTTTTACAGAGAGGAAGGGAGAGGGATAGAGAGTTAGAAACATCGATGAGAGAGAAACATCGATCAGCTGCCTCCTGCACACCCCCCACTGGGGACGTGCCCGCAACCAAGGTACATGCCCTTGACCGGAATCGAACCTGGGACCTTTCAGTCCGCAGGCTGAAGCTCTATCCACTGAGCCAAACCGGTTTCGGCTTATCTCATTTATCTTTAATATATATCTGTAAAATAAATAGTTATCATTTGTATCTGTAGAGATATGAAGAGACATTCAGACTAACAAATGACCATCTCTAAGTGACTAAGAAAAATAATTTGCCTTCCTGATCTTCAGATCTATTATTATTTTTAAGAAAATGGATTTGTCAAAAATAAGTTCACTGATTTAAGTATACTGTAAGCTGTTAAATTATGCTCCATGAGATGGATGATAGATATGTAGGTAGGAGGATAGAGATACAAATAAAATTAGATAAGGATAAAATACAAAAAATATTGAATAATAGGGACATATTCAACATTATTTTTGGTATGAACTGAAAAACTGGTATCCAAAAAGAATTTTGAGTAACTCTAAAGAAATTGAAGACTTAAGTGGATAAAGAAAACAAGAGAGAAGCAGAGATAGAATGCCACATGGCCAATTAAAGAGCATAGAAATCCAAGTGGATCATCCTAAAGAGTTATTATTTGATCCACCTCAGTTTGTCCATTGAACACCCAAGGACAGATTATCTGGGTTAATGTGAGTGTAGCAATAAGAATATCCACAATGTCTCTTATGTTTTGCAAAGAAAAGTGCATTGAGTGTGAAATAGAGTATAATCACATGAAGCTAATCCTTTGTAGAATCAAATTTCATCACCAAGGACACTGTTTTCCTATTGGCAATGTCACAAGAGTGGCTAGTATTGAATGCAAAGATTGTGTGTGTGTGTGTGTGTGTGTGTGTGTGTGTGTGTGTGTGTAAAGCGTACATACACAAGCACACACAAGTGTTCAAAAAAACACTTGGATAAAGCGACTGAAGATTTAAAAAAATGTCAACTCTTATCAGTAAATAATTTGTAGGATACTGAACCAAAAGTTATACATAATCGTGGTAGTAGGTTTTAAAACTTTGGACATGAGACTGTCCTATTCAGCTTTTATTTTTTAAATCAACAATTTACTAGTAGATAAAGGCATAAAAAACAAAACAAGTAGTAAGACCTCATCTTAAACTATGTATTTAGAAAAGTATCAGCCTATTAATAATTAGCAACCTTGGAATGTGTACAACACTTCTTATGTGAACCTAGAAAAGGACTATGCTCTGTAGCTTTAGAACATGAGAAGTAGAAGCAATTGATAAAGATCATATTAAAACAGCCAAAAGTCATACTTAGTGCCTGTGAAATTTGTAAGGTTCCAATCATGGTAAATGCTAAAGCTTAAGTTTTATGTCAATTCTTCAGATATATTTAACAGGAAATTTCTACAGGAACTAGTTGATCCTAAGATCTCTTGCAAATTTAAAATTTTATAATTACTTCCCAGAATTAAGGAGAAGCTTCATACAGTCATCATAGACACAAACACTTTGCAAAATCATTCTGGTTGGCAACATATGGTACAGTCGATCCTCCTTATTCCTGGTTTCTGCGACTTGCAAAATCACCCACTCACTAAAATATATTTGTAATCCTAAAATTGATACTTACAGTGTTTAGAGTGTCATTTGAGGACACATTCAGAGCAGTAAAAAAAATTTGGTTATCTGAGCTGAGGTCAAAAAAGTTAACACTCTGCCTTTTCATTTTAGCTTTCATACTCTATACAGGTGTCCTTTTCAAGCTGTATTTAGTGCCACATTTTCACATTTCTGTGCATCTTTAAAATGGGCCAAGCATAGCATTGAAGGCTTTCTAGTACTCCTAAGCGCAGAAGGCTGTGATGTGCCTTAGGGAGAAAATATATATTAGATAAGTTTTCTTCAGGTGTGAGCTACAGTGCTGTTGGCCATGAGTTTAATGTTAATGAATCAACAATATATATTAAATATGGTATTTTCAAGCAGAAACACACATAAAGAAGGTTATGTGTCCATCACTGACAAAAATGTTGTGACCAAAGGCTCACAGGAATCTAACACTGTAATTTGCAGGATTTGCCAAATCAGTGTTCCAGGAACTTCGTAGAACAAAATGACTGTGAATAATGAGAATACACTCTATTTCCCCACATAGACCTAATACTGAATATATAAATTTCTCCAAAGGTGTTTGCAATTAGAAAGAAAAAAAATCAAGGTTAAAATGAACTTCACAAATGAATATGTTATGGCTTGGTATTCTCAGTGTATCTTTGTGAATCAGTGATATCAGCAATCATGTTTAGGGAAAGTTTTCTATCCCTGTGATGGGAGAATATTGACCTCCTCCAGATAGATACACACATATCTTTCTATGTCTTATCCTTACTCCACATTACATGAGAACTAGAGACAATGCAGTAGCATATAAAATACTTTTAGCACTTACTTTTGTACAGTAAAAGCTCTATAAAGCAACCAGGTGGGCACTTATTAGCATCAAATTGAGATCAGCTAATCTGAGCCTCTGGCTCCCCGCCTCTGATCATAGAAAAGCATACACTGCTCTGTGTCTATTCCTGGAAACCTCCAGGCCAGACTTTTATAAGACCGTTATGAAGTCTAGGGAATCCAAAGAGTTGCTAAACAATTGTTAGCACTAGTTGTAATACTCAGAACTCACTGTAAATATTTATGGAGCTGACAGTCATATCCACACCACTACACAACTATGACCATTAAAAAACAAAATTTCACATTTGCAACTTGATCAATAGTTGTGTAGTTTCTGAGATTTGTTCCTCACTATATGTCCTTATTTTTAAATGTTGTCCTTAGCCCTGTATTTCAGAAAAAAGGAGCATCAGGACCTCAAAATTAGATGGGAATTACTGGTTCCAGAAAACACATTTGCTATATTAAAACTGGCAGCAAAACTCTTTATGATTTAATCTCTAGATATAAAATATGAATGCAAGATTATATTTAAGTTTATATAGATATTCTAGTAGAAAAATAATTTTGGGTAGACCATGCTATGTGACCAAGTATCATCACATAATGTCCTTCATTTGGTTACCTGAGCCTCATAAAAAATAGCTTAGTGTACCTCAAATAGCTTCAAAATGAATTTTTATGAAAAACACCAGGTAAGAAAGACGTAGTTAGATTTGATTTTCTTTGTGAAATCCACATATTTCTTTTTCCTATTGTGAACCAATTAAAAAGTTATATCCCACTTGCAAAGTCACAGAGCCCAAGAAAGTAAAATAAAATGGATGCTTGCTATTTTACATGAGGAAAAAAATGAACTTCACAGTCAAATAACAAGAGGTTCATCAATATGACAACCAAGAAAATGAGTTTCAGTACAGTCTTCCCTCAATAGTCAGCAACAGCTTTCTCCTATTGAGAGTGCCACTACTTAACATTTGCTCTAATTGTTCTCAAATTAAATGAACCCAGGATCACACATTTCATTATCATCTAAGAGAACCATGTTGTTGTTGTCGTCGTTGTTTTATTTCAATATATCAAGATGAAAAAGTCTTTTTTGATAATAAGTTTGATACCATTTAAAACCATAAAAGAAGATAAATAATAAGAACAAATTAATAACCTTCAGATAGTCACAAATGGTATGTAAAATAAATATAAAATTCATACAAAACATGGAAGAGAAAACTAATTTATTTAAAATCACTTTTGCCGAAACCGGTTTGGCTCAGTGGATAGAGCGTCGGCCTGCGGACTGAAGGGTCCCGGGTTTGATTCCAGTCAAGGGCATGTACCTTGGTTGCGGGCACATCCCCAGTGGGAGGTGTGCAGGAGGCAGCTGATCGATGTTTCTCTCTCATTGATATTTCTAGCTCTCTATCCCTCTCCCTTCCTCTCTGTAAAATATCAATAAAATATATTAAAAAAAAATTAAAATCACTTTTAATCTATTGTTCTTTCCTTGAGAAATTGCAAATATTTTTCTCATTTCACAAAAAGATAAAAAGAAAAAGAAAAAGAAAACCAGGAATATATGTCCTATGTTGTAAAATATTTTCTCTGGCTTTAAAATAAATTCTAAAAAGAAACGAATGATTCTTTATAATTTATGAAATATAGAAAGTAGTGGGAAAATCAGTCCAAAAATTAAGATATTTGTTAACTCACTTAAATTAGGGTGATTCTCTCCAAAAAGTGAATACATGATCATGAGTGTGACACTGTGTAACAAAGAAAACATTGTGTAACATAAGCTCATATGTCTCAAACCAGGGCAAGATGTAGAAATTCATTCCAGGAAACAGTAAAACAATTCCAAAGGTTCTCTTTTTTTGTTTTATGTATTATTTATTATTTATTTATTTATTTATTTATTTATTTATTTATTTATTTATTGGTATTGATTTATCAGAGAGAGAGGAAGGGAGAGGGAGATGGAAATATCAATGTGAGAGAGAAACAGCAATGTGAGAGAGAAACATCAGTGTGAGAAACATCAACTTGAGAGAGAAACATCCATTAGCTGCCTCCTGCATGCCCCCCACCAGGGATGGAGCCCAAGATTTGGGCATGTGCCCTGACCAGAACCGAATAGGAAATCCTCCAGTGCACAGACGACATCCAACCCACTGCACCACACCAGCCAGGGTTCAAGTTTTCTTGAACAATCAGAGAAAATAATTTACAAAGCATCTTCTAAATATTATTCAGATAAAGAGAATTTTTAAATGCTATTTTAAAGTTCTGATTACAGAACAGAGAGTCACTACATAATTTTGAAACAGAATCATGCTGTGATTCAAATCATGTTTATGACAACTCCTCTTATTGTCTGTAAGATATAGGGCTTGGGAAAAAGTCAATATTTTTTTCAGGGTCTTTCAATAAAAGTATCATCTAAACATTTTCTTTAAATTAATTGTCCCTCTCTCTTTTCTTTCCCTCTCAATTAATTCAATGCATTTGTAAAAAACCCTTGAGCACCACAGGGTTATTCAAACTTCTGGAGTGAAACTGATCCAAAGGACATCAATAAAATATTTTTAATGATGCTGATTTGTTCATTTAGAAGACAATGATAATGATACTAGGCAATTAAGTTATAGTCTAAAGTGCCTGGACAAATGGAAAATAAAGTATTGGGGTAATGTGCCTTCTATACAAAATACAAAGAATATAAGATATGGATAAATAACATGATTTTCATTAATAAGGAAAATGCATAATACATTTTACCATTAAAGCCATTAAATGAGTAATTTAGCTTTTCAAAACACATAAAAAATGTAAAACATACAAAAAAGTAAAATAATGTAAATAACTAGGGGAAGCTGCTAAAAATAGGTTCTTTTTCATAGTCTATTTAAGACCAGTCCAGAATAGTTGATAATATAGTATATAATCCTATGTAATAAAAGGCTAATATGCAAATTGTCCCCTCAACTAGGAGTTCCACCAGGGAGCAGGGCCCGCCAGCCAACTGCCTGTGGCCCCACCCCCTAGCCAGCCCAGCCTGATTGGCCCTGGGCCAGCTGGATCCCACTCGTGCACAAATTCGTGCACCAGTCCTCTAGTATAGTATAATAAAATCCTTCTTATACAAGTAAATTAAATAAAAGGAGAGGCACAGATTATGGGATTTAATCACACTAATATTGTATGAGTTGCACCATTGTTGCTTCATAACCATGCTTTAAAGATTAATGAGGCAATTTAGGTTAATATTAAAACCTGTCGTGTCATTTGCTACTACCCTATTCCAATAAAAAGTTCTCTACCCAATTTATATTTTGACTATAAAGATGCTTCAGTTTTCTTCAAACATGTGCAATAGATTTTAATTTAACTATTTGGTGTTCTTCACATTCCATATGAAACCTGGAACACATAAAGTAAGCACCAGCAGGGAACAAGACTGGGAAGGTGGGCTTGTCAGATTGTGCTTGAGCTGACAGATCCTTGTATCTGCCCGCACCTCTACCACAGTCACGCGCCACATAACAACCTTCCAGTCAACACCAGACCACACATGAGACAGTGGCCCTATAAGACTACAAAGGAGCTAAAAAATCCCTACCATCTAGTGATGTCCCAGCTATCCTAAAATCCTAGTACAAAGCTTTACTATTTTGTGCCTTCTCGCTCATCCATAACAATGCTGTCCACCAGAAATGCTTGGGCCACTCACCTGGGCCCCAGAGAGCATCCCGCAGAAGCTCCTTTTCTAAATCACTGTTACACAGGACCCACCTTTATGGTTCTTATTATGATTACAAGATGGCAATCCTCGATAACCAGTAAGAAACTTTGAGAAAACAAGATATTATTTGCAGACCCTGGAAAGTACAAAGCAGATGTGGGTGCATGGTGAGGTCACATTTAGAGAGAGAGCATGGGCCTGGGGTCCTGCTTTTATTGGGGCCAAGTGTAGGCCCTTGGGTTTCTCAGCTCACTCTTATTAGTAAACTAGAGGCCCAGTGCACGAAATTCATGCACGGGGGGGGGGGTCCCTCAGCCCAGCCTGCACCCTCTCCAATCTGGGACCCCTCGAGGGATGTCCAACTGCCCATTTAGGCCCTATCCCTGTAGGACATCCCTCTCACAATCCAGGACTGCTGGCTCCCAACTGCTTGCCTGCCTGCCTTCCTGATTGCCCCTAACCGCTTCTGCCTGCCAGCCTGATCACCCCCTAACTACTCCCCTGCCAGCCTGATTGATGCCTAACTGCTCCCCTGCCAACCTGTTTGCCCCTAACTGCCCTCCCCTGCAGGCCTGGTCACCCCTAAGTGCCCTCCCCTAAAGGCCTAGTCCCCCCCAACTGCTCTCCCCTGTAGGCCTGGTCCCTCCCAACTGCCCTCCCCTGCAGGCCATCTTGTGGTGGCCATCTTGTGTCCACATGGGGGCAGGATCTTTGACCACATGGGGGCAGCCATCTTGTGTGTTGGAGTGATGGTCAATCTGCATATTACTCTTTTATTAGATAGGATAGAGGCCTGGTGCATGGGTGGGGGCCAGCTGGTTTGCCCTGAAGGGTGTCCCGGATCAGGGTGGGGGTTCCCTTGGGGCATGGGGTGCCCTGGGCGAGGGGCCTGTGGTGGTTTGCAGGCTAGCCACGCCCCCTGGCGACCCAAGCAGAGGCCCTGGTATCTGGGGTTTATTTATCTTCTACAATTGAAACTTTGTAGCCTGGAGCGGAGCCAAGCCTTCTGCTTGCTCCTAGGCGCTGCCATTTCTGTTGGGACTTATGTATCTTCTATAATTGAAACTTTGTAGCCTTAAGCAGAGGCCTGGGCCGGCCAGGGTGTGCGGAAAGCTTGGCTTACTCCATCACCGGGGGCAACCCTAGCTTCCTGCTCTTTCCAGCTCTGTGACTGCCGCCATTTCTGTTTTGATTTATGTATCTTCTATCATTGAAACTTTGTAGCCTTGATTGTAGGCCTAGGCTGGCAAGGGCAGGCAAAAAGCTTGGCTACCTCCATTGATGGTGAAACCCAAGCCTCCCTCCTGCTCTCTGTGGCCATAGCCATCTTGGTTGGGTTTATTTGTATATTCACTCCTGATTGGCTGGTGGGTGTGGCTGGTGGGTGTGGGTTGTGGGTGAATCAGAGTGATGGTTAATTTGCATATTACTCTTTTATTAGATAGGATTTAAAACACACTTGCCTGCATTTAAAGCATGGAAAGAAAAAAAATAAGTAGCCTAAATGGTCAGTCATGGAATCAACCAGGATCTCTAAAACAAAGGGATGGGGTGGGGGGGGGGGGCGTGGACTGCCTCTTTATCTAGTCTGTAGCTGGCAATGCCTTTATTCCAGATAGCCAGGTGTGAGGTGGATGCCTTGGAAATCTTA
Source organism: Plecotus auritus (assembly GCF_963455305.1). Taxonomy (NCBI): domain Eukaryota; kingdom Metazoa; phylum Chordata; class Mammalia; order Chiroptera; family Vespertilionidae; genus Plecotus; species Plecotus auritus. Next base: position 135,063,558 of record NC_137771.1, on the reverse strand, counting down.
GTTGAAGTCAGGCACCTGCATAACAACAACAACAAGCCAACTGTCAGGGCTTAAGTTACAATTACTTAGGTGTTGTTGGTGATACTGGTGTAAAGAAACCTACTGAGCTTCCTGAGATAAAAAAGTGAAACACATACAAAAAAAACAGTAGGCTATATGGCTTAGGTTTGTGTAAGTACACTCTCAGATATTCACACAATGATGAAATTGTGTAATGATGTATTTCTCAGAACCTATCCCCGTCATTAAGCAGCATGTGACTCATTAACTGAGATAACAGGTTAAATAAAGTCTCTCTCATTGGAATTTTATCAGTTTTCTCAAGTCCCTTCCTGAGAACCAATAGACATGGAAAACCTATCTCTTGATCAGTCGAAGAAAAGATACCAAAAATCAGAAATCTCATCACAGAATAAACTGGGGTTATTAAGCAGGCATTTGTCCTCAAATATCCGGATTTTAAGCTATCTTTGACTTAGCCAAAATAATTCCCATATATGCTTAAAAGCTAGTTGTGGAAACAAGAAGCCAGAGGAATGGTCACATACTCTCAATCATGGAAGAAAATAGTATTGTGGTAGGCAGTTAGACAGACATGAGCAGAGCAAGGACAATGGACCAGGTACAGAAGGTCACCAGGGCAGAAATCCCTGGTGCCTAGCAATGGGAAAAACTGGTAAAACAAGGACCTTGCCCCCAGGGTAACCTTTTCTCCCCTAGCCTATTGCTGGTTATTCAGTTTAGACCCCCTGACCTTTCATATCTCTGGTCATGTGGTTTGGATGCTCCTCTCACCTTTCCTCCTCTAGCATATCACTGGTCATGGATTTTGGACAATCTGACCTTTTTATATTGCTAGACATTCAGTTTTTTCCTCCCTAGAGATTACATCTAGGCCTCGGCTGTATTTCAGCTCCAGGCCCAGAAAAGCAGCAAAACCAGACAAGGACACCATGGCTGACATAAGGATCAGCTGCATTAACTAATGACTCCCTGCCCTGGCGCTGACCAATCAGTCAGTGGAGACCTAGACCCTGAACAGACACACCTGGAAAACCGCTGAATACTCTACTGAGATCCTCCCCGGGGACCTCCCCTAAGATCTCCAACTTTAATGCTTTTAGGACAGAGGACCCAGTGAGTTCTCCCTCCCAGGAGCACGCCTGAGTCTTTCTCTTTCCCCTCATCATGCCACACTTGAGACATGGTTACTTTTACCTTCCTCACTCCTCACTTGTTTCCTGAGCCCATTTCTTCTACTAATTACTTCTCCTACCTCTGTGACTTTCTAAATAAACCTTCTCTTGTAGTTTGAGTCTTAGCTCTGAATTCTTTCTTAGCCAGAACTCAAGTATCATGGTTGCTGAACTGACCTGACCCCAGAGATCTAACACCTGGTGCCATTTTCACTGCCACCAACAGTATAAGATTATTCTCTTTTATGAGCCAAGTACTTAAACAGGAAATATGTGTAATCTCCAAAAATGTCTTATTGTTCCCTATGAAGATTAAGAAGCCTAGACTTGGAAAGATTAACTTCCCTAGTTTTATGCATAGCTAGCTTCAGACACAGATGTTCTCAAATCCAAACTGAAATTTCTTTCCACTCTAATGTTGTCACATTTGAGTTAAGTATATCTCAACTAATGCAAATTCTCCTATTTTGAAATTATATTAATTCAGAAGTTATAAAATTTGCCAAGAATGGCATAATCTCAAAGTTGGTGGACTGAGTCAACTGGAAATTGTGTTTGCTCTCTATTTCCTCTTTAGTTGGTTAACACAGGCATTTGCCATCCTCTATCAGTATCAGTTTCGAATTACATTAGTTTGAAAGTACGGCACATCTTCAGAAACATCGCACTTTTTGTTGTTATTGTTCTGGTTTTATTCTATTATTTGTTATTAAACATTTTAATGTTGACCTTATGCAGACTTCCACCTCCACTCCTTTTGACCACATCCATCTACCCCTGCAACATAGCACTCATATAGAACGTGGCTAACCCATATATCAGGCTGCCTCAACTATTTTATAGATAATTCATTTCTAAAAGTCATTTGTGCTCCTCATGTAGAAAGATTTTTTAAAAGTCACAAGGGAATGAATGTTTGTGGATGGACCAACCCTTATATTTTCCAAATTGGGTAAAAAAGTTTCTGTTTTGTATAAACAAAGTTTATTTTTAAACAGTTTATTAAATCACCCATTACACATTTTGATATTATATGAATGCTAAGGAGGAGGAACAGGATATAATATTGTATGCAACATATGATCTCAACTAAACCAACAGCAGTTAAAAAAAAAAGGACAAAGGAAATCCTCTAAAATTTAAGTGTCTAGCTTATAGGTTTTAGGGAATTTTTAACTACCTTTCTACTTACCTAAGGACATAGAAATTGGGATTAAAATCAATCTTTTAAATGTACATCTTAATGAAGAATCCAATATGAATCAATGTTATCTTTTTTCATTTGCAAATGTTGAGGTTTTCTATACAGTTTAAAATTTATTCAAAATATCAGTAAAAACCATAACTAATTAAACTACTCTTACCATAACACATACAATATTGACACTTGAAATAAGGAAATTTCAAAAATTGATGAAATATATTTATTAGGATGTATTTATAGAGATCTTGGCACACACTCCTCAAATGTAGAGAGTTAAAGTGGAAATGTGATGTCTGTGCCAAATTCCTTCAAAAATGTTACACACTCTAATATAGTGTACATGACAAGCCTGAAGTGTTGAAAGAAAGCCATTTGAATTATCTGAGCACAGAAAAAGGCATCTGGAAAATTACCTAACAACTGAAACATCCTATTCACATTTTCTGGAGTCATATAACACTGAAAAAATGTTCGGCAGGTCCTGAGTTTACACTAATTTGCAAGCTTTCGAACAAGTATAAGAATTTCAAATAATAGGTACTATTTTGTGGGTGTATCACGAATGAAATATGATTTTAACAGAAGAAAAAGAATTTTAAGCTTAATTTTGTTACCTTTGTGTTACAATGCCTATTACAACATTAATATTTAGTGTCATACTAAGGTGCATTTAGAGATAATAGCAGGAAACAAGGGTCACCGTTCATTCTTTGTTCTGGCCCCTAAGGCTACAAAGCCTGGAACAAGCTAAATAAAGCAACCTAACTCCTTTTAAATCATGCCTGAAAGGAAAAATGACAGTTCGAATCAGCCAGTGTGCTTCTGCTAATGGCTTTCAGATTTTCACCTCAAGAAGCTGGAGTCAAGGTGTTTTTGGTGGAAAACCTATACGTTTACAGCGTTCTGCTCTTCCCTCCCTTATGGCGCACCACTGACCACCAGTGTGCGGTTCAAGACCTACTCTATAAAGCTGACCTTGCAACAGTCGCCAGTAGGACCTGCAGTAACTTGATCTTAAACTATTACCACCACTTCCTCTTCCGCAGTCCTACTACCTCTTTCCCAGCAGTGTTCCGTTTTCCTTGTCCAGTAAACTACTCCAGCTGCTTTGGAAGCTAGTAGTGCTTTAATCAGTAAGGTGGCTTCCATTACCGGACCAGAGGAGTGGGCATCAAAATAGTAGTTGCTACTTGAGACCCTTCGATTACTGTAGTGGACTATGGTAGACAGGCACATTCCTGTCTCTCTTTTGGTAGCAAACCCACCTCCTTTTAGGAATTTCTTCTTCAACTCTGTTCCTACCGAGGCTGATCATAGACTCACCCCTAGAAATAGTGGTAAGACATTGAACCAGCCCGGACTAATAAGACTCCCTATTTTCATGTACCCATTCATATTCTTTTCTCTTAAGCTATTTTGTATTAGGTTTTCCAAGAGCTGAAATTACTAGGGTTACTGAGATTACTAACCCACAAGTCCCGGGTTGACAACATTCAACATCAGTCTAAATATGGGAGTCAACCTTAATTTCAGGGTAATGACATTCACTGCCTCCTCCACCTCTTGCACAGATTCGCATGTTTACTCCACCTGTTGTGATAATCAGGTAAGGTTTCTTTGCCTTTTTCTTTTCTTTTGCCACTTTTGAAATATTAGAGACCATTTTGTTGGAACTTCAGAGTTAGTCTTACTCATTAGCAGCTACCTTTATAATATGGTCTGAGGTACAGAAAGTTTCCAACTATCTGGCTCAATTCAGGTACCAAAGACACTAATTGTTTTTTAAAATATATTTTTATTAATTTCAGAGAAGAAGGGCGAGAGAGGGAGAGATAGAAGAAACATCAATGATGAGAGAGAATCATTGATTGGTTGCCTCCTGCACGCTCCCTACTGGGGATCGAGCCCCTAACCTTGGCATGTGCTCTGACCAGGAGTTGAACAGTGACCTCCTGGTTCATAGGTCAATGTTCAACCACTGAGCCATGCCAGATGGGTGAGACTAATTATTTCACTAAAGACCTATTTCTGTGTGTTAAGCAGCATTTTCTAAGGGCTTTATTTTTAATGTAAATTCTATACCGGTAAATTAGTCTAAGGGGCTTAATCACAAGGAACAACAACAGCCTGTAATTATTGGAATCGAGAGACTAAAAGATCAAGACTATTGTTTTGGGATTTTTTTTCCCCTCTAGAATTTCTGATTGATTTTATCAAATTGTTTCAAGGTGTAAGAGAAATCATGAAAGCGTTGAAGAGCTAGAGGGCTGTCCAGAAAGTTAACAAATACCTCAAAAACACTTGGCTATTTCAAATTTTGCCCCAGCTTTTTTCCGGGAGAGGCCTAGTATGTAGGTCGCAACCTAGGAAGTGTTGGACCGGGCAATATGGTCACTATCCAGGTCTGTGATCCAGTGAGTATTTCAGTACCAACCAGAGACCCATATGGGTTTGTAATTGTTAAGTGAAAAAGAGAGGCTGAAAGATCTCTACTGAGATCTGAAATACGGAAGAATACAGGCTGTGGAGGTAACACAAATACAGAACTACAAAATAGTTTAAAAATAAAGTGAACAAACCTGGTGGGGCAGGAATTATCCTGGAATAATTAATCTGACTCATCCAACAGATTGAAAGTCAGTAAAAAATAGGTCTGGTGTGTTCCTTTTGGCATTTACCAAAATAGAAATTTAAAGAATAGAATTGTAACCCATTACACATACATTATTGTACCTTAATTCTCAAATAAAGCAATAAAAAATCAAAAGGCATTTATAAGATACTTAATCAATATAGTGTCAGATGTGTTTCATTTCTGTGATCTGTTATCTAAGAAAACAGGGTTATGAATCTGTAAGCTTATGCAAATTAATAAGTGAATTAATTCTCCAATTTATTTTTCCCTTTAAATAGAGAAATGAATTAGAAAAGTAACTGTATAAGGAATTCTAGCCTATGAATAAATTACAAATCACTGATTCCTATAAAGAGATAACTGCTCCAAGTCATTTTCATTAAATATATAATCAAAAATTAGGAAATGTATCTTTAATTTAGTACTTTAAAAATACATTTAATAATTGAACCAAGCATGAAGCTCCTGTCATTTAAGGGCAAAAGAAACCTTTTCTTTTCTTTTCTTTTCTTTCTTTCTTCCTTTCTTTCTTTCTTTCTTTCTTTCTTTCTTTCTTTCTTTTTTTACAGATACTACTACACAAATAAATCAATTAAAATCATAAATTGATTTTATAATGTAGAAAAGAAATAAATCTTTAAAATATTTTAAAGTCAATGTTTTATATGTTAATATTGAAACAGAATCAATTTAGTTATATCTCAATTATTGCAGCTACTTTAGAATTAAAACAGTGCTTCTATCCAAAGCAAAATCATTATATAACATTGTGTTAGACCAAGTTCTCAAACAAAAATAAAATATAAATCATTTTAGTAAAATGTTTTATTTAATTAACTTAAAAAAACAAGACAAGGGTTTTAGAGGTCATTTTAATATATTCTAAATGTATTTAGTCTTTAAGGGCAATTACACAGATACTCATTTACACGAAACTTTCATGTTAATGGATAGAATTATATTATTGAAATCCATACCCTCTCATGTTTTATTAAATATAATGAGATCATTAAATATTAAATACTTCCTTCAATAGAATATTGTCAGAATATACAATATTCAATGAATTAAGTACTGTACTTAAGTATTCATCAATTGTCTTCAAAAGAATCTGTAACTCTATTAAATTTTGTTCTGAGTTTATTTCTCTTATTTTTAAAGGGCTAGGCTTTCTTCTTTCTTTTACTATCCTTCTAATTCATACCTTAAAAAAAAAACAGGTAAGTGGAGAAATGATAAATGGGTTGGGGAAGAAAGAAATCATAAGAATTAAATTTTATATAATCTTTATCATGGTAAGATATTTTTAACTTAGCATAGTGCTAAGTTAAAATAGATATTTCAGTGAATTCTCACCTTAACTCTACGAGGTAGACAGTCCTACAAACCAAACTTCACATTTTTATAGCTGAGGAAACTATGATTTATACACAAAATCACATGTAATTTGGTGGGAAGCAAGCACAGGCTATTTTGAGTTTAATTTTGACTAAAATTTAAAACTTGACAACTAAGAAGGCATTCATTTTTATAACATACACTAAAGGCCCGGTGCACAGATTTGTGCACCTGTGGGGTCCCTCAGCCTGGCCTGTGCCCTCTCGCAACCTGGGATCCCTCAGGGGATGTCGGAGAGCCAGTTTTGGCCCAGTCCCACAGGCCAGGCTGAGGGACCCCACCAGTGCACGAATCCATGCACTGGACCTCTAATATGCATATAAGATATTTGGTTAATCTCTTCCCGCCTTCCTCCCTCGCCCCTTCCCTGTGAGATCCATCAGCCTGTTCCATGTTTTCATGCCTATGGTTTCCGCTCCTATGTTGAGCGTCTGCCGCCTGGTGGTCAGTGCACATCATAGCTACCAGCCGGCCATCAGGTCAGCAGGTCAGCAGGTCAGCCGGTCACTTAAATATATAAAATTAAACACTACAGGAAAGCATAAGAAAAATATATTCTCCTTGAATGCACGGTGAAACTTTGTTATCTATTCATTATTAACAATAGAGATAGTTTAGTTTGCTCATTATAACCGCACAAAAGCAGCTAGCTTTAAAACTGTTTGCAGAATACATTAATTTAATTGTCATTGCTAATGACTTACCTATTTAAGTAACTACGTATTTTTAAATGTTAATCTAATAATCCATTGGAAAACTAATGCAGGTTTAAGATCAACTATAATGAAATCTGTCCCAAAGGGCTAGCCAGTTAAAGGGATTTAAAATCTAGGTGAAAACTGTGGAATCTTTGAACAACATTGTTTCACATTATTAAGTATAACTTTTTTTAACCAACTGCTATTTAACAGAGAGATAAATAAAATTTAAATTCATAAGGAACTTCAGATGTGGTGTAATATATTTACTTCTAATTCATGTGAAGAAACTCCATTTGGCCTCCGGGCTTGCAAAGGCAGAAGAGGAATTTTATGATAGCCATGAAGTTGTACTGCCTCTACATTGCCTTTTGTTCCTATCTACATCCCCAAAACTATAGAATAATAGCAGGTGTTCAACACACATTTTCTAAATTAATATTTTAAATAAAAAATATTAGAAATAGAGAAGTTTAGGAAGAGTAGAGTTCAGTGCAATAGATGGAGATATAAACTAATTCATCCTTTACTTAAGAAAACAATTTATAGACAATATAAGATTTTAATATTGCACTTAAAGGTATAAGAAAGATAGTAAAATCATATAACCAAAATGTTTGAAACTTATTAAAAGGTTGAATAATAGGAACCTTATGATCAAACTAATTCAGTTAAATGTAAGATTGTCTGAAAATAGTAGATAGATAAATAAGACAAAAACTTTTGGAAAGTAGGTGTTCAAAGATGGCAAACAATGGTTTCAAAGCAAAGGAACCTAAGAAATTACATAATAATATTGTGTGGTTCTAAGAATGGAATCAAAGTAAAAAGAGATTTAAATTTATATGATATCAACAAATAGTTACTGAAATTTTACTCTGTGTTGAGACTGTGCTAGGTATTAAAAACCCTGGTCCTCAATGATACTATAGAGAAGTGTTCTATAACTAGAAGGTTTATAAAAACAATACAGGTAAGTATTGGCTAGAATGTGGCCTCAGGCCAATGTGATCAAGCGTGCTATAAAGGAAAAGGAAATAGCATAGAGGCTGATGCCCTATCAAAGGGTACTAAGTTCTGGCATCTAACTAAGATGTTCTTTAAGAGAAGGACATCTTCCTCTCTCTGTTTTTCAGAAACTGAAAGAGGCATGTGGAAGATGCAAAAGCAGCATCCAGCCTGGCTCTGCAGATGGGGAGCATGGGAGGATCATTAAAGCAACTCAGCCTCTCTCTCTCTCTCTCTCTCTCTCTCTCTCTCTCTCTCTATCTCTATCTCTATCTCTATCTCTATCTCTATCTCCTTTCTCTCCTCTCTTCCCTCCCTCTCCCCCCATTCATGTCTGTGGCCACAGCTTCAAATAAGGACCCTCCCTAGAGATCATTCTCACCCTTCTACCCCCAAATACCAAATAAGCGCTGTATTCAGTGAGCTTATGAAAGCACACACACCCCTGCAGGGGGACAAGTGGCTCATCTATCCTTATCAGTTCCACCAATTAGCAAGACAGATGCATCACAGAGCAGTTGTGCACATTAGTAGATGGCAGGGCACTGCATGGTCTAGGGAGTGGGGGAGACAGCTGGGCTACGCATAAACAAATGAGTTGCTGACTGCTTGGAAAGTTCTATATATGCCAGAACTTTTCATAAACACACATTAATAATCACAGGTAACACTACTGTGGTTACATATTCACAACATCGGCCAGATTAGCCCATTTTAACCACTTGGTGAAGGCCTCCCATGTTGGAGTAGGTTATGTAATAGAAAAGGAGTACACCTGAGAAGCTAGCCTTGACAAGGTTTGTCATCTGGGGGGCAAGACAGTCACAATAATAATATGAAGAAAACTGTGATGAGGTACACTCAGAGTCCTTTAGAGGAGGGATTCAGGGTGTCAGAGATAATTTCTGGAAAGATAATTGGAGCTGAACTTTAGTTCTCCTTCATAGCTAGTAGAAAAAAATCCTTCAGATTCAGCAATTTACTTTGCCTTACACAAAAAAGCAGAGACTGGCAGCTTAAAATGGCATCTGGCTGGCAGATCCCTGTGCAGTGGCTTCCAAATTCCCAGTGCAAACATTAAGAGAAGACACCACTGAAATAGTTAAGCTATGAAAACACATGCCCATTGCTAGAATCAAGGAAGATTGTGCTACTCCATGCAAATGGATTCCAATGCATCTGGAATCCAAATGTAGTTTGAGACCCAACCATACCCTTCTTAGAGTGGGTAGGAAGTGTTCCATTTTTCTCCCAATGTCGGCTCTCCAATTTAGGAAAATAAGGTCCATTCCAAAAAGAAAATAGGCCTTAGCTGGTTTTACTAGTGGATAGAGTATCGGCCTGAGGACCGAAGGGTGCCACGTTTGATTCTGGTCAAGGTCACGTACCTTGGTTGCAGGCTCCTCCCTGGCCCAGGCCCTGGTTAGAGCTCATGTGGGAGGCAACCAATTGATGTGTCTCTCTTACATTGATGCTTCTCTGTTTCTCCCTTCCACTCTCTTTAAAAATCAATGGGAAAATATCCTCTGGTGAGGATTAACAATTTAAAAAAAAAAAATAAAATAGGAAGCATCGTTTTGCCCCATAGGTATATCATTGGGCATTCCATTATACTTTCCTTTCTGCATTCATTTGAGAATTATATTCCCCATAATGGTCATGGGAGATGGAGAGGGGCTACTGTCCTGTGTTCAGGGAGACATAATCCCCCCACCAATTACATCCTGTGAGCAGGTACACAAAACATTCAATCATTAAATCAATTACAAAAAGAAAACAAAAAATATTTAATCATTCTGCAAATCATGTCACACATCTTATGAAATTTAAATATCTTTCAGAATAAAAGTTATTATCAAGTAAAAAGGCTAAGAACAAGTTTATTACAAATGGAATAACTTTTGTTACTTGATAAATTATTTATGATCCCTCAGTTCAATCTAATATTCCTCAACCTTCATGTTGAATATCTTGATTGTTTTTACACAGTGTTCCCTTCTCTGGAATTAGGCAGTAGTTGTTTGATGAAGTTTATTCACAGGCTTTCAAAAATGCTTACTCAACAGCAACTGACTATGCCAAAGGAGACCTGTATCCCACTAATGGGGTCAGCTAAGCCATGGGCCACTTTAAAAATATGAAATCATAGTCTGAATTTAAAGCAGTCAATATGAACAAGATCTTTCCTTAGGTTAGATTAGATTCTTTTAATTGCATTGAAGGTACATCACTTACTGATGCATTAACTGAAGTACATCCAATTTAGACCCACTAGCAATTATCAGGTCAGCATTGCTACTAAAATAACTGCTTTTATTAAAGAGCATAGGATGACACAGAATAGTTTGCTTTTAGTGACATTATGGCTCACTGTCTATATATCTGGAAGAGTGAAGTGTAGGTCAAAATATCTTAAATTGAATATAAGCAATCATTTTGTATCACAGAGAGAGCAAACATCAATGAACATGCATTTTTCTTCTTCATTCATCTTAAATAGTCATAATTAAAAATTAATTTCTAGAGTGATTCAAATCTCTATGACAAAGTTTAAACTAAAACTCTATATTCTATTAGTTTATCTTAATAAAAGTTATATTGTTATAAACCTTGTGTTATTACCTAAACAGTTTTGATCGCCCTGATTTTGACTCAACTTTAACAAGTCTGATTAAGAATAAAAATATCTGCTGACCTGAAGTGCCCATGCATTTTTGACTATGTTACCTTCAAATACTGAATTGTAATTATGATATATTACATAAGGTTATAAAAGATTAATATCAGCTTAATATTAAAATATTATAACTACATTGAAATACACATACCTATAAAAATTCACAATTTAATTACATCATTAAATCAAAAACTGATACCACTTAAAACAATAATTCCTGAGGTCAAAGCTTGAAACCACATACCAGGTGAACCTGTTAATAATGCGGATTTTGTAATCCAAGAAAACATGATAATTTCAAGAGAAACATCAAAAGTGCTTTATTCAAAGTAATGTCCATCACTAGCTACACATTTCCCCCATCTTTCAGGTAATTTGTGGATACCATCCCAATAGAACTTTTCTTGTTTTAAGGTAAGCTATTCAGAGACCCAATTTTCCACTTCTTCATATGTTTTGAAGTGCTGCTCAGAAAGTGCGTGTGCCATGGATCAGAACAAGTGGTAATCTGAAGGAGCAAGGTCTGGTGAATACAGTGGGTGGGTTAATACTTCCCAGGCAAGATCTTTTAACGTGTCTTTAACTGGTTTTGAAGTGTGTGATGGTGCGTCATCATGAAGCAAAATTACTTTGCCGTATCTTCTGGCACATTCTGGTCATTTCACAATCAAAACGTGGTTCAAATTGATTATTTGTTGTCGGTAGCAATCAGTATTAACGGTTTCACCTGGTTTTAGAAGCTCATAATCCACCACACCTTCCTGACCCCACCAAACTCAGAGCATTGCCTGCTTTCCGAAGAGACTTGGCCTTGCAGTCAATGTTGATGGTTGACTTGGATCAAGCCATGATTCTGTGTATTTGGGATTCTCAAAATATATCCACTTTTCATTGCCAGTCACAATTCTATGCCAAAAATACTTTCTTTCATGCTGTTGAAGCAACATTTTACTGATGACTTTTCTGTTTCCCATTTGTCTTTCATTCAGTTGATGTGGCACCCATTTTCCTCTCTTTAAAATCTTTCCCATTGCTTGTAAATGATAGGAAATTGCTGAGCAATGTTTAATCTTTCTGCAAGTTATTTTTGAGTTTGACACACATCTTCATCCAATAATGCTTGTAATTGTTGGTCTTCAAACTTCTTTTTGGTTGACCTGGACATTCTTTGTCTTTCACATCAAAATCATCACTTTTAAAACATTTAAACCAGTGTTCACAAGTATCTTGAGATGGAGCATGTTCACCATAAGCTTCCTGAAGTATTCAGCAGCACTTTTCTTCAAAATAAAGTAATGAATTAAAACTTCCCACAAATGCTCTTTTTTGGCACAAAATTCAACATTTTTAAGTGTAAAAATATCTATGATGTTAACACCTTCAAAAAATTTGACATATGAAGTTTTGAAGCTTGTTGTCAATACAACAAAATAACATACTTATCAAATTGCATATATATCAACATATGTGTAACTCGATCTATTGAAAAAAATTCACATTATTTACCGGTACACCTAGCAGACAAAACAAATTATGTTTCCTTTTATTTCATGCTGTTGCCTTTTTTAGGTGTATATAGAAAACTGGGCTTCACAATCATATTACCTATTAAATGTAACTATTAGAAAGACTCTCTCATGAAGCTCTGGACATAAAATATGACTTATTTTAAGACTAGATGCCCGGTGCACAAAAATTTGTGCACTCGGGAGGGGGTCCCTCAGCTCGGTCTGTGCCCTCTTGAAGTCTGAGAGCCTTGGGGGATGTCCACCTACCAGCTTAGGCCCACTCCCTGGGGGATCAGGCCTAAGCTGGTAGTCAGACATCCCTCTGGCAGCCTGGGAGATCTCAGGGGATGTCTGCCTGATGGCTTAGGCCAGTGGTCGGCAAACACATTAGTCAACAGAGCAGCAAACCGTGGCTTGCGAGCCGCAGTTTGCCAACCACTGGCTTAGGCTCATTCCCCATGGGTATCAGCCTTAGCCACAAGTGGACATCCTTAGCACTGCGGAGGAGGTTGGAGAGGCTCCCACCACAGCCGCTGCACTCGCAGCCATTAGCCCAGCTTGTGGCTGAGCAGAGCTTCCCCTGTGGGAGTGCACTGACCACCAGGGGGCAGCTCCTGCGTTAAGCGCCTGCCCCTTGGTGGTCAGTGTACATCATAGAAACCAGTCATTCCGCTGTTAGGATCAATTTGCTTATTACCCTTTTATTATATAGGATTACTTTGAGTTTCACATGCAACGGTTAGTACACTTTGTCACCTATTAATTTTTGACATTTGAAAGGCATAATGTCATATTAAAACATGTGTGCTTTGGGAAATGCTGCAAGTTCAATGGAAATAGGACTCTTAGAGAATGGTTGGGGTGGTTAGCAGTAAGTTACTGGCATTTGGGGGCAGAATGAAAATGTCTTTTATATTAAACTAAATAGTTTGTGCTTTAATTAATGTTGAAAATAGAGAGGCTGTAGTGAACTTTATATAGAAGTAAAATGTAAGCACATCTTTTTTTTAGGAATATAACCCTGGAGACAGTGTGAGGGAGGGAGTGGGGACAGATTGATGAGAGAATGTAGCGATAGTGTAGATGAAAGACTGCAGGAATCCACACAAGGTCCCGGCAATGCAGGGGAAATGAAAAGGCCACATATCAGAAACTGTGGACTAAGATAAAGTGGATGGTGGGGAGATGGAGAAGTTAAGGACAGCATAGGTTTTTTTGTGTTTTTTTTTTTTTCAGCGTAGGTGGTTGGGTGGCTATAACAGCATTAACTGAGAGAAGGAATTCTAGGCATGCAGAAGGCTGGGAGGGGGTGTTTGAATGGAAAAGATAATGAGTTCAGTCTTTGGACCTATTGCCTTTTCATGTGCCTGCACATCTTTCCGTAAAAATATCCAGGAGACCGTTAAAATAAGGGGTTGCAACATAGGAGTTCAGGCCTTGATAGCTAGATCTGTTGGATTAATCAGCACTACCTCTCAGGCCCTTGTTTGTGCCTTATTAAATGAGTCAGTCATTATATTATTTGAGTTTTCTTGACAATTTTTTTCTTTTTTATCTTAACATCATTCTTAACATCAAATTGTAAATAGAAGTCAAGGAAGTGATTGTAAAATGCAAGCATAATGCACAATTTGGAGAGAGTCAAAAAAGCTCACATTTGCAGAATTTTGTTGTCTCATATAACAGAATACCAGTGATAAGTTGCTGAGACATTGCGAAGTGGTTAACTTATTTTTAGCATTTTCCATAAAAGAAGGCATAGTATATTATAAAAATGCCCTGGCTTGTATTTCTCAGTGGTTAGAGCATCAGCCCCTGAACCAAAGGGTCTCGGGTTCGATTTCCAGTCAAGAGGTCCAGGGCACATACCAAGCTTTCAGGTTCACTCCCCACCCCTGATCAGGGCACCTGCAGGAGGCAACAAGTCCATGTGTCTCCCTTTCATAGATCTCTCTCTGTCTCTCTTTTCCTCCCTTTCTCCTTCCCTCCCTTCTGTTCTTTCTGTAAAACAATGGAAAAAAATATCCTTTGGTAAGGGTTAACAACAATACAAAAAAATTAAATCAAAAAAAATAAAATAAAGGTTTCCATCAAGTGTGGTAAAAAAAAAAAAATCCATTTGCCTTATAGCTTATATGTGTCACAAAACATTTTTCTCAAGAAGCTAGATACACTATGTTACTCATTCTAAGGTCAAAAGTTGAAATATAATGCTCATATTCCTATATTAATATAAAAGTTAGATGAAAGCTGTATTCACTGAAACACATCTGAGTGAGCTGGCTCTCAGGTTATAAGGCTGGGAGCTGCCATGTGTTGGACATGGACCTCAGCACAGGCACGCAAAGATCTCTGCGTTGAAGGAACCCATGTCCCCATTTTCTGGAAATACGTCATTCAGGCTGATCTCCAGAGAAAAATATTATATTGCTTCCCTTTTAAAATATCCGTTCAAATAAACTGACAAACAAAATAAATTCTTACTGTTCCATCAATAGCAGGCAATGATCAAACAAAATTCAGAAAGTATGTGTCAAGATGGAAAGTCCAAAGGTGATTTAAACTCGTGGGCAATTTTTTCCTATAAAAATACTTTAGGAAGTTGATAACTGCACCTATATATGTCACACTCTCTGGATGTTTTGATATTCAGAGAACACATTTTTTTCAGCTCGCCTTCATACACCTAAAAATGTTTATATTATTTAAATCCCCAATTGTGTTATATATTGAAATTGAAAGAATAGAAAACAAAAAAAACATAATGCAATGCAAAGGTTAATGTTTGACAGAAAATTCTTCTGGCTGCCATGTCTGAGTTGACAAGTTAAAAGGCAAAATAATATGGATTAACCGCCTTTACATCCTAGCAGGTGTCTAGTCAATAATATTCACTGAAGGCCATTGTGCGCAGAGCACTTCTCTTCTTTCCCTAATTTCCTACTTGGCTCTCTGCAGAAAGGAAGGAAGGTAGACCATCGTTTCTGACACCTCTAAGAACTTTGCACAAACACAAAAAGTTTTCCTTGCAGTGTGCAAGCATTATTTCATCAATATTCTCTTCAAAGTTATCCATTGGATTTCTCAAAAAATTTGTTTTACTAAAAATTGATATTTGTAGGATTCCAGGCATAAAGTTAAATTCAAAATGACTACAGCGGGATAAAAAACCCCTGTATTTTCAATGACCAAAAAAAAAAATGATGTAGACAGGAACTCTCCAAGAGAAGAAACAAACAGATTTTATAGAGATTTGTTTTTAGCATAATACTCACAGGTTACAAGACGCAATTTCCACTATATTTGGTACAGAATAAGAAACTAATGAAACACATTTTACTATCCATTGTAGTAACCTATAGTTATAGCACAAAAATGATACATAGAAAAATAAAGTATCAATGCTTTAATATTCAAACAGAATATGTGGACATGTAACTACTTCATTTCAAAAGGAGTACCACAAAGAGCCACTTAAAGTGACATTTCAAAAAGTTGTATGCTTTGAAATTTGTATCTGTATTTTAGTATAACATATTGCCATTTCATGTTTTAGTGTTTGGCATACATTTTATGCTTAATAATTAAACTATTTTATTTTAGTAGAAAAAAGTAATTTTGTATTGTCTATTAAGAAATTAGTTTCATATTTTAGACTAGTATTGTTTTTAACTCCAGCTCAACTTCTGAAGAATTCCTTCAAAGAACGAAAATGATATTTCATTATATATATATATATATATATATATATATATATATATATATATCACACATATAACCAAGATAACCACAAAATCCTCAGTATAAGCCCCATCTCTTTGCCTTTTCTATAATATTCACTTAATTAAAAATCATGTGGGTGTTTTTGTATTATAATGAAAATTTAAAATGCAGTTATTTTATATGCTTGGTTAAAATCCTGGATTTTCAGCTTTATATCCAGATGCTTATGTTATGTTGATACAAACTATCTGCATGAGTCATCATAAAAAGCTTACTTATATGTGTTTAAAAGGTGACTTTTAAGTTCATGGGTGTATATTCTGAAAGATTAAAAATGGATTCTATTTTATGGCTACATCCAGAATCATAAATGAATAGTTCATTTCGTAAAAAAGAAATAGTTGGCCAATGTGCATATTCCATGACCTTGAACATGATGAATTCTAAAAAAGGTTATTTTCTCACTAAGAAAACGTCCTTTTAGTGAGACATCAGAAGGACAAACAATCTACACTTTTCTTATTCAACTAAAAGTCAATGTGAGAGAGGAGACATTGAATCTTATTACCCAAATGTGTGCATAGCATGTCAGCTGCAAAGCTCCAGGATGTCCATTTAAATTTTTAATTGATTATTTAAATGATCCAGTTTAGAAGTTGTGAGTTTTCTGTAAACCTTGCTTAAAACAGGAGTTAAGTGAGACCATGTGAGCAGGGTTTCCCCTCTGCTTAAAATAATGCCTCCACTAAAATATAATTGTACTTCAAACTGAATTAGCAAGGGAATGTGGTCTCTCCACAGACCTTGGCAACAGCTCCCCCCCTGGGTAGCATGGTTGCTGGCTATGTTGTTGATAATTGATTTCATTTAGTTCCTGAAATCCAACTATATAAAAGTAGATGATTCTTTACAGGAATATATTTAATACTTTTCAACAAAGAAGAAGACTCCTCGCAATACATTCTCATTTACCTGGAAGAAAGAAAGGGAGAAAGGGAGGGCAAAACAGGCAAGTAGAAGCTCTCTATACTCAAATGAAGAAGTGCTCTTCAGGTTTTTCTCTAGCTATAGAGTATCCAAAATGCAAATTTTTTAGCTTTAAAGAATATTGCTATTAAAACATTTTACTGGTGCCTGGACGGTGTGGTTCAGTGGTTGAGTGTTGACCTATGAATCAGGAGGTCAAAGTTCAATTCCCGGTCAGGGCACATGTCAGGATTGGAGGCTCAATCCCCAGTGGGAGGTGTACAGGAGGCAGCCTATCAATGATTTCCTCTCATCATGGATGTTTGTATCTCTCTCCCTCTCCCTCTCTGAAATCAATAAAAATATATTTTAAAAAAACATTTTATTACCACTTTTCTCCCAATACTTATTTATAGATTTACGAACAGCAATATACTATATTAGTTTCCCTTTTTCTGCCTTCTGTATTCCTCCTTTCTCTAGTGCTTCTGCCCAAAAAAGCTTAAGTGTTGAAATAAAAGAATATTATATCCTTCGTAAATTTTCTGTGATTATTTTCAGGGTTCTCCAATCTTTCTTATTAACTAATCTTTCTTTTAATTCTTGTAATACCCTATTAAAATATTTTAGCAAAAAAAATGAGCAATGTGCATGCAAAATTCTGAGGACTGAATGCAAATTTTGAATGGAACATTTTTTTTCTTTCACCATTTTTCTATAGTTTATTAAGTGCCCATAATTTTATGGATATGATACCATGTATGTGACTATGTTAACTAATTCACCCTAACAATACTCAGTGAGATGGCTCAGAAAGATAAAATCATGGGCTCAAAATTACACAGCAAATCAATATCAGAGGCCAACCCTGTACAATTTCAAAGACAGCATATACCACCCTCTGCACCTGTGACCTGTGCTTATGTTTCTCTAACTGCAGATAACAGTACAACATAAAGTTGATGATGATGATGGATGATGAACTTGGAATCCCCAAAATGAATAAAATTGAACTGAGCCTGGAAGGCAATTTCACTGGGTTTCTTTCCAAAATGTGACTAAAAGGATTTGAGGACATGCATGCATGCAAAAACTCTTACCTGTTTATGTTTTGCTGTTCATAATACATTAATTTGGAACCCATGTATAGAGTGAGTGAGGTGTCAAAACCCTGAATTACATTTCCTAATTTTACCTTTTCCAGGGCAATTGTAAAACCCACAAGCTTAGGAATGGGTATGGGGAAAAGAGTGTTCCCTGCAGCTGCAGCTGACTTCTGGCAGACTCGGAAAGCAACTGTGTTGGCAGCTTAACCAGGTATCTGGGACTGTCAGTGAATTAGTTTGAGTACTGACTTTCTAGATAGCCTTTAAACACTCTGCATTTGCCTTGCTTCATAATAAAGCAAATTTAACTCTTTGCATGATTATGGTTAGAAGTTATGAAACCCTCTCTAAATTAATCAATGCAACTTTATTTAATGAAATGCAAAGGAAATAACAAGTGTTTAGCTTTCTTAAGAGCAAATTCTATTTGGTAAAAGTGAAATTTTAGATTAGCTACAACTTGTGCAAACTGGTTTTATATCTCATGATTTGAGGCCCTTCAGTTCTCTTACTTTATCTTTAAGAGGGTACACTTCTAAATCATCCAATAAAGATGAAAAAAAAAGGTATCAATCCTTTTAAATACCAAGAAAGCATTTCACTGCTTTCTATTTCAACATCTAGTAGTCCTGAGTGGAAATTATTTCTTAATTAAGTCTAAAGTTCTCTTGAAGTAGTTTAAGAACATTATCTTTGTTTTGAGCCTTAACAAATATTAAAAAGTGTGTGTGGCACTTAGTGTAAAAGTAGCTTCATTTATTGAAGTCTATTCCTGGAATCAGCGTTATTTTTTTGTTTTTCTCCTGTTAAGGTTGACAATTTCTAATAGTTTAAGTTTTCTTAGAAGTGTTTTACAAAATAAAAATTTCTTCAATAACCCCTCTTCTAGTTATTCATGTCTCCTTACAAAGAATAAGGTGAAAGGTCAGACATATGATGAATTACTTATTCATGCACACACATTTTTAAACAAATAGAATTATGACTACCAGATTTATTGTTTATGTATTTCTATATCAATAATATGTCAAGATATCAATCTATGAATATATATACACACATAATAAATTCATCAGTAGAATTTTATAAACAACTAGGAATTTATTTCATCATTTTATAACACTTGTTTAGCTAAAACTCCATTTAATGATAAAGACATTATCATATCTTAATCTTTGCAAAGTATATCCACTTATTTTCACTGCTGAATTGGAGTTATTCTTCAAGCTGAAGATACCTTGGAGGTGATTCAAGTCTAACACCCTCTGAGCACTGACCCCTTGAGAGCGGAGCTGTTCCCCAGGGGGTGGCACAGTCATGGGCAGAACTCTGATTCCTGAGGCCCTACTCCTTGGACTTTCCATTTACATATGCTGCTGCTCTGACGTGAGATGTAAATAGGGTGGAATGAGATCATGCTTAAATCTAAAGTACCACAGAGCTTATTTTAAACTTTCATCCAATTTTACTATAACAGATTTCTTATGCAGAATTTCCCCTATGGCCTATTATGATCTTTGGTTTGATTTTTTTCACATAATGAAGTTATAATATCCTGACTTCAAACAAATGTCAGAAAAAGAATACACACACACGCGCGCACAAACACACACACACACACACACACACACACATCTGAACTGCATAGCAGCAATATCACTTCCAGTCATATTAACAGCTAACATAGGGAATATATTAATACTTTAAAAATGTTCTTATGGTGTTTCAGCAAGTAAATATCTTGCTCTATTTTCCTTTAGTCAATTAGCAATAGCTGTATTGTGTTTTATTTCAAGCCTAATGCAATAAGAAAACTTAAAATGTTCTCAGATAATAAATAATATATAATAAAATATGGGTTATGATGTGTCTAAAAAAGGACTTAAGTAACTTTACTAATCATAAGTAATATAAGTAGGTATATTTTAAATACAGTGTTAATTTGATTTCTGTTCACTATAGGAAGTTGCTCAAGAAGTCAGGGGTCTTTTATTTAAAAGAATAAATTAAGAGCATCATATATATTCATGCACAAAAATGTATTGAACAATTTTGTATAAATATCAAGGAATTAATCTAGCCCTGGCCAGTTAGCTCATCGGGGATGTGTGCCAGACCATATTCTAGAAGGAGAAGATAAAAACAATAAACAGTATCTCTGCACTCACAATTTATTGTCTATAGGAAAAAGGCAGAAAATATAAACAAGTTAAAAACATGACAAGATAGGTTCTGATAGTGACACTGTCTTAAATAATATCGGGGGACTACTTTAAATTACTAGGCACATTTAGATTAATTTCTTTTTTTATTTGTTATTGATTATTTTTGAGAGAGATTTGCTATTCTACTCCTTTTGCATTCATTGGTTGATTCTTGTATGTGTCCTGGATGGGGATGAAGCCGACCTTGGCATATCAGGGACACACTAATCAACTGAGCTAACTGGCCAGGGCTAAATTAAGTTCTTGATGTTTATACGAATAAATATACCTTTTTTGTTTCTAAATGCTTGTCACATCTTTCTTATTTACACTACCTAATTTTGTTTAAGTTAAAGAAGAAGACAATGTTTTTGCAAGTGCCTTTATTCTCTTTCAAAATTTTTATTTATTTTTAGACATTTGGATAAGGATGATGGCTCCATAAAGTGCCAAGTTCTCCCCAATTTTAAATATTTTATTTCAAGCCAGCAATGTTTCCTTTGAAATGCTTGCTGACTGACACATCAGGAGTTAAATATAGCAACTGCTTTTGTAAATTTTGGGGGATTTTGTTTTGAGATCAATATCTCAGGAAAAGAAATCTATGATTAAGCCATTTTTTTTTACCCTCACCAGAGCAAGAGAGAGATACAGAGAAAGAGAGAGAGAGAGAGACAGAGAGAGGAACACTGACCCAACCAGGGATCAAACCTGAAATATGTGTCCTGACGACCGGAATAGAACCCTCAACCTTTCAGTCGGTATAAGGGACGACTCTCCAGCCAACTGAGCCACCCAGCCAGGGCACCATTGCTGTTTTTAAAACTGTTCTCTTTTGTTGCTTTTCCCAGTTTTGCCTCTGACCATTTGTAGCCAGAATAAGAAACTTCTTTTAAAAGCTGACAATTTGTAAATTAAAATGCCACATAAGGAGCATTTCTCCTGGGACTGGCCAGCAAAAGACAAGCATCTCCTAATTATTACATTCTATTCCATCACTTCCAGTCATATTAATGGCAGTATAGAAAGATGAGAGCACAAGAGTACTATTTTTTTTTTTAATTTTTAATTTTTTGCCTGCCAGAGGCAGGGTTAGGGGTTGGGTAGTAGGCAAGAGCTGTCTTAAGACAAATTCGATCTTGACTAAACCAAATAGGGAAGATATACTTAAAAAGTTATTTTTGGGTCATACATAGGTCAAATCAATTATACCTATGTTTTACAGGGTTGGAATTCATTACTGTGCTGCCCCACTACAATTAGGTTCTGGGCTTGCTGCACCAAAATCATTCACAATCTGTACTTAGTTCTGTTCTCATCTCTTTAACCATGTATGATGTCTGTATCTATTGGGTCCATCAAAACTTGATTTGTTGACATCAACCATAATCTTATATCAAGCCTCATATGAAGATTATATTTTCTATCTGTTTAATGAAGAAAACTATATTTAAGATTTCAAAAGATCTACATCTATCCTCTCCGTTTCACTGTTGCTTTTTTCTCCTAATTACTATCCTTCTCCCTTTGCTTATTTTTTTCACTTATTCTGCTATCTGACTCTGATCTCAAAAGAAATCCAGAAATCCCTTACTTATTCTTGGTTTTTTTTTCGTTTTCTTTAGTCTACCTTTTAAAGTGAAAAACACCTTTAGATCCATGAGATATAAATCTTTCATCACTGATAAAATGTGGCAAGATGAAAAGGAACCTCTACAGAAGTTTCCAAAGGAGCATTTGGAAAGATACAATGAAGCTCCTGGAAAAAAGAAAAAAAAAGACATGCCAAGGAATCTGTCTCCTGCCACTGATTACTAACAGCCAATGGCTCATGCTACACTGCCTGAGATTAGTCTTCATAAAAAATAACTGAGAAGAAAGCCTCTTTTATTTAAATACTAGATCTTCAATAAATAACTACTAACCACAAGAAATTATGAAAAATGCATATATTTTGGTGTTAATTCTGGAGCTTCAGTCCAAGGAGAAAACATATTGCTAGAGATATGTTAGAATTTTCCCTTATAATTTTTCTTCTAAAATAATAAGCAGTTACCAGAGTTACAAGTTTTCAGATTTTTTACACTTAAGAAAAATAAAATAACCTATAGACTTGCTGTATTCTGGAAGATAATTTTGAAATATATTCAGTCATCAAATATTTTTTCACCAAATATGCTTTACTTGAAGTATAGTGTATTTTTATAATAAGCTAGCTACAACACTTTGGTCCTGATGATATTGTCATTTAACTTTCCATAAAATAAGTCTAATATCTAATATATTAAAGTTGAATATTTTTAATTAGTATTACTGCCAAAATTTCAACTTTCAAAAATTAGAGCATTCATTATCACACACTGCATATTTCTGAGCAGTTAGACACAGCCAATATATGAGTGTCTTTCATAATTTCTTTGTGTAGTCCAAACTTTACTGTCATACATTTTGAAAGTATTTTTATAATACAAATAATTAAAACCCAAAATATAAATACCAACTTTTTACATAATCTCAAAATGTGTATATATTTATTACCAGGTTTCTTCATATTTTAAAGTTACGGCACTGTAAAACAGTTACCTAATCTTTCTTTGGAAAATTTAATTGGATAGAAAATGGAGGCATTTCTTGTGAAGGAATAATCCCAGCTCTCCTATGCAGTTTCTCCATGCTGAACTCTTACTTGTCAAGTGTTTAACCACTGGCATTCATTCTAATACTTGCAACTTCCATTTGATTTCAGTAGGCCAGAAGGCCAGACGTGGGCAGCGAAGTCTAGCAGCACTTTCACTTAGGTTTATTAGTCTAGATGAAGATGTTCATCTCAAGAGATTATCTCTTTGAATTCTAGGATGACATGCCATGGAAGAAATTCCATATTGATTCTGTCTTCCACAGATAAAAGATGTCTGAGATAACATAAAATACAAAGAGTTTTCTACAAAAAAAATTCATTTCCCTATCAAGGTAAAACAGAAATGTTTTATAATGTAAATACTAGCAAGGAAGACTTATTATATCAGAAATAAAGAATATAAATTATTTTTGTGCCCATTGAAAATGATAGAACTTGTGGTGCATGAGTACAACTCTCTAAGTACTTCATCCTTATTTTACATCTAGACTTTCATTAAAGAATAAATTATATGGGATTTTCTCCAAAAGTATCTTAAAATCATTAACACACATAACTTACAATTGTTCCTATATAACACATGATGATGTTGATTGAAAAAAATTTAATCCCTTTAAGTTTTTACTTATCTGCATTGCTTAAACCTAAATGTATCTAAAAGAAGCTGTATTTCTCACCAAGAAAATATACTTCATAGGCACCAGTGTATCAACTATAAAAGGACAGTGAAGTAATTTTGTTTGTTGTCATTTAGCTTGAAATAAGTGCATTATTTTATTTTGAACTATCAGATACCACCTAGATCATTGGAAGGCACAGTTAACTTAAGGATGACCTGAAACATGAAAAGATTAACTGGCAGCTTGAGGTCACTATTTTTTTTTTTTACAGAGAAGTAAATTAAGCAAACAATATCTTTTCAAGGAAAGGTTTCTCATTTCTTTTGTTTAAAGGTTTAATTCAATTTTTAGTATTTCAAATAATAGAAGTGTTTTCCTTGAACTTATATATTTTGTGGTATTTTTATACTAAATCAATTCAATCTGTACCAAAATTCACAACTTTAAATTTTGATTAATTATATTGTAA
Source organism: Plecotus auritus (assembly GCF_963455305.1). NCBI lineage: Eukaryota > Metazoa > Chordata > Mammalia > Chiroptera > Vespertilionidae > Plecotus > Plecotus auritus. Next base: position 135,039,508 of record NC_137771.1, on the reverse strand, counting down.
CCATTTTAGCAAATAAATACCCAAGTACAAAGGTTTTAAAAACACATAAATATCTGAAGATTTCATAATTTAATATAATGTCTTAAATGTTAAAGAAATGAGTAAACTGACATAACTTTTTACTTAGGAAGAAAGTTTTTTAGGCTGTACAAATATATTGCTGAAACCAAAGATGCAAGATCAATATAAACTTAGTTAATAAAAAGAAATGCCACTAGGAGACCAAACAGTATATTACCTAGTGCACCTATTGCATGAAAGTGTTAAATGAATCCAGAACAGGACCAAAGAAGCCACTAAGACACAAAGATGACAGAACAGCACCACCTAGTTCCCTCTGCACAGGCTTCCAAATAAGTATGAATCTCTGTCATGCTTTGGAAAACTGAATATATTTTCAGCTAAATCATTTAGTATAAAGCTATAGCTTTGCACTTTATCGCTTGCAACAGAGCACTTACTTGAATTGCTTTAATTGTAAAGTTTATTTTTTAAAAAGAGCAAAATTTAAGATAATGTTTTAGCTGGTTTTTCTAGCTGTGCATTGTACTGTTGTATGTAATCCAGATAAATAAGTCTTTAAATAGAGTCACTATGCATGCTAGACCAGCGATTTTCAATTTTTCCCATTCCATGGCACAGGTAAACTAATTACTAAAATTCTGCATCACACCAAAAAATATATTTCATTTTTTGGCCGGTCTGACAAAAAAAAAGGTATAAACTTGATTCATTCACACTAGACAGCCATTATAGTGTTGGCTGTTGTCATTTTTTATTTGACAATCTAAGAGAAAAGAGGTCAGTGCCCCTGACTAAATGGTTAGGAACTGCATGTTTTAAAAATTATCGGACGCACCAGTGTACCACAGCACACCAGTTGAAAATCACTGTGCTAGACCACCACCATTATGATTTCCAAAGTATATATAAAAAAATGTTTTATCCTCCTTACTACAAAATATGTTTCATCTGTTCCACGAATACCACTATAATAATATTCAAAAATGCCATACAATCTGTTAAAAGTATGACATCATTTACAAGTTAAGGTCATCAGTCAAACTTAAATACTAAAAGAAGTGATATAAAGACATCAAGAATATTTGCAGCCCATTCATATGATTTTGTATTTCCTAACATTTTAAGTAACTGTATATAAAATGTATTTTGTTAAAAGTTTCTAAATGGTGTTCTCCAGCCTTGTTTACCAAGTGATTGATTTTTCAATCATATTCAGAGCAGATTGAGCAAGAAAAAAGATTTCAGGAACAACACTTAATCCACTCTCAAGAAGCAATATCATAGCAGTACAGGCTTTAATCAGGCACAATGTATTGTAATATAAGCAAGGGCCAGAGTTTTAATATATATGACAGTATACATGCAGCATTGTTTCTAGATAGGACATTTTAGAAACGTTTTCCCTGAGGCATCAACAGCTCTTTAAATGACTGTCGCTGGTAACATCAAAATTGCTCAAGCAGAACGTTAGCTCTAAAAAACTAAATATTGTTGCTTGTTACAGAGATCCTTCTCGCAGACCTCTTCTCCCCTACATCCCTCAGCTGACCTGGTCATCTGTTCTGGCCCACTGAGCCTTTATGAAATTAAATGAATCATCCTCTTGAACAAATCAGTTAGAATGGAGCATGCTTGAATATTTCTTGTTCAACTTGTCACCTTCTTTCACATTGTATTAATAAAAAAAAGAAGAAAAGAAACTGGCATCATACTGAGAATGTTTTTCAGGAAAACAAACTAGAGAAATGAGAGCTCTTTAATGCTACCTTAAATAAATATCTTGAAAGCCCAGTGAACTTATAATATTGTTGTTAAACTAATGATTTCATATCCTCACTGATATACCCACATTCTGTTGCTATTGAAAAAAATGAAATGTTTATTTCAGGGAAAAAAAGAATTGCACATTTGTACTTGTCTATTGTGTGTCTCAGCCACTAGACTATAGACTATAAACTTCATAAGGGCAGAAACTGTTCCATCTTGTCCATTTGTATTTATAACACTGCCTTCAAACATTTTATTTGTTGAAAAATAAATCAATGAATGATGAAAGTTATGCTTAAGCAAGACAAAGAGTATAAAAAATAAAATTATTGTAAAAATTTACACACACATACACACAAACACAAATTAAATGCACAGAAAAGCAAAATAGAACACAAAATTACAACACTTAATTCAGTCTACTTCCTAATAATAAAAATGACTAATGGAGCAACAATTTACTAGTTTTCAAAGCTGATGTATGGATGTAATTTCATGAGAAAAAAAAAGTATGACCCAAACTCAGATGGATAACTATAAAATTAATTTATAAAACTTGTTGTCAGCAAAAGAAAGCTTCTGAAATGTATACAGACATATGTATCAAAATAAAAATCTCTTTACATGTGTAAAAATTTTAAATACCAAATAATGCATGGGTAGATATAAAAATTAAATTTTAATAAAGGTATTTTAAGAGTACACAGTTAATGTAATAAAAATATCCTTAGGTAGAAAGTGAAAAGAAAAAAAAAATCATGCTCTTTCTACAGTTTGCAATCCTCTGTAAGATCTTTCTACAAGACATCACCAAAGAATGGATGCAGTGCCAATCCCTGAATCTGCAGTGCAGAAACTGAGCTGCAAGAGAAGTAACTTGCCCCAAGTGTCTAAAATAGTGGCATGGCTTAGGTGAGAATTTAGGTCCCTTGATTCCTACTATTATGTCTTGCTGCTGCAAACATTTCCCCAAATCAAAGCCTGAAGTAGTCCAATGATATCACTTCCCTCTACACAATAGAGAACTCGCACTACAAAATAAAGAACACCCACCAGGCCAGCCTCATTACCACTTCCACACTGACTGTACTTTGGCATAGCTGCTGCTTGTGTTTCACTCAAGAATCAGGGCTATCTATCACTCACTCTTGCTCTGTCACCAAGTCATGTCCATTCTTCATCTTGCACACCCCGGTGATACAAAGGTCTTAGGAAAAACTATCCTTAATGCCTGATTAAATTTACTGTTATTTAATACTAAAACCATCATTAAAATATACAAATTATTAGTCTTCCCAACCTGTCCATACCCAACCTGCAAGCATAGTTCTGCATTACAAAATGTACTTTTTTGCCATCATATCCTCCAAAAATAATCTGTTCTGCTTTATTGGTAGTCTGAACTTGCACAGCCAATAAAATTTGGAAAAGCAAAACAAAACATTAAAGCAAATCTGACTTTATGACCTATACCAGACATCTAAAAAATATATGAAATTATTTCTCTACCAATATCTTTATCTTAGTTATTCCATGGAAGTGAAAAGATATGGCAAATTGAAGTTTCACAACACCATTAGTCTTATCTCACCCATAGCACTTTATGTTTAAAAAATAAAGCAGAGATATGAAATTATCCTCTGTAAATTTTATTTGACTCTTAACAATATATTCATAAATGTTATTGAACACACTAGGGGCCCAGTGCACAAATTTGTGCACCTTGAAAGGAACTGTGGGCAGGAGGCTGCAGTGGGCACAGGGGCGGGTCTCAGCCCATCCGCCAAGCCTCCGCCCGGCCCCTCCTGCAGCGGCCCCAGGTCCCCTGTCTACTAGCAGCTGTTCCTGCCGCTGCTCCCACAGGCTGAAAGCGCAGAGAGATTGGGGCCCGCGCCAGCAGCAGGGTGAGCGGGGCTGGTGCGGTCAGCGGGTGCTAGCGGCGGCTGCTGCCCTGATCACCCCTCAGGAGCAGGGGGAGGTGGAGAAGCCCTCAGGGGTGATAGGGGCCGGCAGCCGCCACTCGCACCCGCTGACAGCGCCGATCGATCAGGACCAGCTCTGGGCGCTGGCAGTGGGTGCAAGCGGCGGCTCTGGCACTGGCTACGAGTGCAAGTGGGGCCAGTGCTGGCAGTGGGTGCAAGTGGGGCTGTGGCCGGCAGCGGGTACAAGAGGCAGCAGCCAACCCTGATCACACCTCAGGAGCAGGGGGAAGTGAAAAAGCCCTGAGGGGCGATTGGGTCTGGCAGCCACCACTCGCACCTGCTGACAGCACCAAGCGATCGGGCCAGTGTCAGGCGCTGGCAGTGGGTTCAAGCAGGCCAATGCCGGCAGCAGGTGCGAGTGCCAGGTGGGGCCGAGGCACACAGGAGCAAAGAATTTTCAGTAACCATCAGAGGCTCACCCCAATGACAGCGACCGGCGCCCCGCCTTGGTATGGCACCCCTGCTTACCTGCTCCACCATCCTGCCATGAACGATGCCCGCCATGATCTGCACTCTGCCACCTGCTGCCAACACCTGCCATGTTCCTTGTGCACCCCCTGGTGGTCAGCGCACGTCATCGCAACCGGTTGTTCGGTTATTAGGTTGTTTCGCTGTTTGGTCAATTTGCATATTAGCCTTTTATTATAGAGGATGACTTTTTCATGCTAGTTAACATCAAATCCTATATAATAAAAGGCTAGTCAATATGCAAATTGACTGAATGGTGGAATGACCAGTCACTCTGATGCACACTGACCACCAGGAGGCAGACACTCAACATAGGAGCTGCCCTCTGGTGGTCAGTGTGCTCCCACAGTGGGTGGTCCTCTCAGCCAGGAGCCCTGAGCTGGGCTCATGGCTGGCGAGCACAGCAGTGGTGGCGGTGTCAGGAGCCTCTCCCACTTCCACTGAAGGCAGGCGGTAAGGAGCGAGTGGTTCCAAACTATGAGAGCCCCAGATTGCAAGAGTGATGCCTGACTGCCAGCTTAGGCCCAATCCCCAGGAGGCAGGCAAACATCCCCGGAGGGCTTCCAGACTGCAAGAGGGCGCAGGCTGAGCTGAGGGAGGACCCCCCCGCCCAGTGCACGAATCTCATGCAACAGCCTCTAGTCTTTCTATAAAGACAATGCACTTAGTATAATGCTCTTCTGATGAATATTATGGGTATCATATTTAATATGATAACTGGACAAGAATGTTGGTCTGAAATGCTTTAGCATTTAAAGTAACAGGTAAGGTCTTTCTTATATCAAATTGAAAAATCATTACAACTGAAAATGTTGAAAAAGACAAAGGTGTAACTCTTCCTCATATTTCCAGTGTTTCAGATACCATGTGGTTACACATAAAACATTAAAATATGTCATTTCTGCCTGCCTTTCATGGTTCAGTGGCTGAGTATCGACCTATGGACCAGGAGGTCAAGGTTGGATTTGGGGTCAGGGCACATGCCTGAGTTGCTGGCTCAATCCCCAGTAGGGGGCATGCAGGAGGCAGCCTATCAATGATTCTCTTTGATCATTGATGTTTTTATCTCTCTCTCCCTCTCCCTTCCTCTCTGATATCAATAAAAATATACTTTAAAAAATAAATAAAATAAAATAAAGTATATCATTTCTATTAATAGATTTATAGGAATATCCTCAATATAATGAATAGAATTCAGTAACATACTGAAATAATTTTTCATCACATCAAAACAGTAAAACAATCAACAAAGCTACATTAAAATAATCCAAGCTACATTTCTTTTATTCACTTCGCTCTGGAAAGTTAATCAGCAAGAGTTAAACAGTCACATTACACAGGAGGTTAATCTTCTGTGGTTGTTGTATGATATTAGGTAAAGCATGATATTAGGTACTAACAGAAGCTATGGGGGAACGTAATTCTGAATATCAGCTCCTTAAAGTGGCAATAATGCCTAATAAATTGAGCTCATTTAATCTACTTTAGATATTTATTTACTGAATGTGTATTTCAGCATAAGGATGACACAATAATTTCAGCACCTGGCGTCTCAGGTAAATCTTAAAGTTAGCCTAGTTAATATCTTTTCAAATGCCAAGAGTCATGAAATAGTAAAAAAAAAATACATCAGGGAAATTGATTTTTAAATTGAAAGAAAATCTAAGTGACTTTTAAGAAAAGCTACATTTCACTGATAATTTTTGGGAAAAGCCTTTGTAAAACACCTTCTGTGGAAATATAGTCACTACAAATTGTAGAAAGTCTATTCTCCTTTGGCTTTCAGATCCCAATAACTATACTTAAATTCTCTTCTAAATCAGTTAATATTCCCAACCTACCTCTCACAGTCCTTTAATATTAAAAAAGAAATAAATCAAATTCAGCCACAGAAAACGTGTCTCCAATCACAGGAGTATGAGTAAGCATTAAAACACAAAACAAAACGAAAGAAAAGAAAAAAAAACACCAGTATTTAGGGTTTTCTTTAAAAGGCCTTTTAAATAAAAAGGATGAAACTCCCCAGTTCCACTGAGAAGAATGTAGTCTGAATCTGTACTTCAAGGACTACTCAGGGAACCTGTACCCTAAAGCTTGGCAATAACAAAAGCAGGTCAATCCACAGGGATAATCTGGCAGATCAAGGTCAGTTTGTAATTCCTCTTTGTTTATACATTTATCCAGAAATACCTGCTACTCTAAGTAGAACAATAAGATGATTTGGCTTCCTGTTTACACAAAGTCGTCATCGGGAATATTTTTGAAACTAGGATATAAATCTTTAGTAAGTAGGGGGGAAAAGACAAGAGGTTATAAAGCCCAGGGAAATTGGAGAGATTCAAAGCTGTGAGACAAATGTTTTCAGTGCAAATTTGAACTGCCTACCCTAAGTGAAAGCACTGATTCCACATTTTTGTGAAGTATGTCATTATTTATAATTGTTTGTGTTTCTTAGTATCTATTTGTGTCCTCTCTGTACATTACATACAAATGAAAATTCATTGTAAATATTTATTCTGTTCTTGTATACTGTATTGGCATTTTGGCAGTTCTAACATAAATTCTTAAGTATTATTTGGATCCAATTAAAGAGATGTGTCAAGATTAAATGGATTGGGAGAAAACTAATCAATCAGTAGAATGAAAACATTGAAAAAAGGCACAGATCAGACACTGGATTAGGCCCTTGAAATAAAATGAAGACTAAGACCCTGTACGTTAGGGGCTTATAGTCCAGAAGAAGAGACAGATAGGTAAATGCCAAGAATTCCAAACGTTATAATAAAAATATACAAAGGGGTTACAGAGATCATAGCATAGAGAAAATAATGTTTAGTTCTCTTGTTAATTAAAAAGACTTAAATGCTTAAAATAATAAATAAAAGGCAGATGGCATTATTTTGTCTACTAAAACAAATACATCAGACTCTGGTTAAAAATTAACATAATAAAAAATCTCCTATGCATTCCTGGATACTAGTAATTATTAAATACCACTAATAATAATATGGCTTCAAAAATAATGCAATTGTATAAAATAAAATAAAAATTGGTTAAAATAGTTAGTATATCAACTTATAAAGTGTTTTATCACAATAGTCATAAATAAAAGAAAGAATAACAGTTGTATTTACTAATTAAACTCAGTTTTTTTATATAATACACAGAGGAATACAGGTATGCCAAAGGTACAATTAATGAAAATTACACTCTCAATCTCATTCAATGTAAGAAAATATCTTCCTTATAAATGGTGACGTACTAAATGAGCCAATTCTTGTAGTTCTCCCTCCACAAATGAATTCCCTGTCTTAAAAAGATACCTCCCTCCCTCCCCCCCCCCTCTCTCTCTCTCTCTCTCTCTCTCTCTTTCTCTCTTCCTCCCTCTCTCCCTCCCTCCTTTTCCTCCCCCTCTTTCCCTTCTTCCCTCCCTCTACACAGGATGCTTGAGAAGGAGTTCAATGTTTCTCTATACTGGCACAGTTGTCCAAATTGCATCCAAATCAAAAACTTAAAATATAATATCTCAAATTTAGCAATGCACTGACATTTGGCAGTCTATGAAGATCTCAGGCAATTAATATGATCTAAAAATCTATAGCCTGATATAATAAGTAGGATAACTTCGAGATCCCACCATAGCAAAATATGTTAATGGGCTATTTAGGGAATAGAGTATTGATTTAGGAACAATTTCTGATTCTTCTTTTTGCTTGGGAGAGTGAAAGGAATGATCCCTATTCAGGATAAGGGATACACATATTCACTCATTATTGTACTTCATTCCCAGTGCAAGGAACTATTTAGAAATAACAGATACTGTATTATGTATCACAATGGTGAATTTCATTCTGCCTTGGCAGGATAACTAGTAAGTGCAAAATGTGAGTAACTGCTTGCTGTACTAGAGTCATAGATATATAATTGCCTTCAGAAAAATCCTTCTCTGAATACCACCTACACATTAATACATGACACTGAATTTACAGCCAGACCCCTGTTCTATCCCACATGATCCCTGAAAAGGCTTTGAAATGAGGACACGTGCATAATTAAGGCATACTGAATATCACAGTACATGTAACAAACCAGAGTATTATGAATCCTTAGGGGAACCTCATAGAACTAATACATTTTCTAAAGAAAGCTGCACATGAGTAAAGAGAGCCTAAAATGCTAATTAGATCCTCTCAGTGAAAGCTATAGAAAAGTTGATTCTTGAATCCTGAAGTTGGGCACAGAATGGAACATTTGTATACAGAAAGACTGAAGAGAGAAAAAAAGAATTTGACATCAAAGCCCCTCAATAGATGATTTATACAATTCATGAGAAAATAAATGAAGCAAAATAAAAACATAACAGTGGGAGAATTCCAAACCTCCTGAAAGGGTTAAGAATGAGAACTGATTTCCTATTAGAAAGGGATTATGCAACAACAGAGGGAAATAGTCAGCCTAGCATATGCTAATTTAGTAGGCTTTGCCAGGCATTTCTGTGTGTGTTTGGCTGGCTGTCTTATATTCTTTCCCTCCTCTTTTTGCCATGTTTTAGTATGAGACTAAGGAGGTTGAACTCACACAATATGCAATAACAAAAACAAGTAAAAGCACATCGTACTAGTACATGATTTAACCTTGCTAAATAAAACATTGGGGTACTTGCCTTGGAGGGTGAAAGGAAAAGCATCCACTCTGTATGTATTCAGTATATAGGTTTTAGCAATACTCCCTCTCTTTATTCTTCATTCCCTGTTAATTTCTTTTAATGAGTCTTTCAGGTTGGTAGCATGGTCAGGAATGAGGGATATTTTTTATTACTGGAGTGTGTTAAGGAAGCCGAGTGTCTATTCAGACTAAAGCACACACTAGTAAAGTAGATGGCAGTAAAGGAATGATGATTATATAAGACACTTATCATACATTTTATTTGTTATTAAATATAAATATTCTAATTATTTCTCATTGCAAACTAAGTACTACTTCAGATTGAAAAGCAGGGGCCATATAAGGTGTGATCATGAACTGAAGGTACAGGTGGATGGACATTTTCCCTAGGGGGTATGGGACAAGCTAGTGTAATACATGAATTTATTAAGAAAGTAAAAACAGACTTTATGTACTATAAATCTTAGTCCTTGATGTTTCAGTCGGTGTTTGAAAGACATCTGCATTTTTAAATGCACACAATTTTAACAAAGACGCTAAAAATATTCCTTTACAAGAACAAATTAACTGGCTTTATAAATTACACCAAATCAATATAGCAGCTATACACTTAGCAGTCGGCAGCACAGCCTCATTAGGAAGGTCTTTTTCACTGCGTTCCCAAAGATGACTTTAGATAAACAATGTGCAGTTACTATAAATAAGCCATTGCCACGTATATAAATTTATTAGGGAGTCAATTTGACCTATAAAAGGACTTTTGTTTTCTTATGTGAAATCATTTGCACGACTTAAACACACTCAGCTTTAAGACTTTATGTTCCTGAAAGTAAAGGAATGCTTATTCTTATTTTCTAAACAATCCCTAATGACGTCAATATCTAGCCCCCAGAGGAGCTGTTTAACTATTACTTACCAGGGGTTTCCCCTTCAGCATTCAAATGGCTGAGATATAATTTAAATATTCAAGTAAAAACTATTTGCTGAGTCAGAAAGTGTTATCCCCAAGCTGAATAATGACTGTTTTAATATTTACTTCTAAGTCCTCTAAAATAGAATGTGAATAATTAATGGCCAGCTCTCTCCCTGGCAGATTTCCTTGCAACCTCGGCCCTGGGTCTATTCAGGTAGCAGAGGTTCTCATCACTCAGTTTCATAAGCACAAAAGAAGGTCCAGAATAAAATCTCAGCTCTATTGCAGATTCAGAAATTGTAACCTGGCTTCTGTGTTTTTAAGTAGAAAAGTTAATCATTGTTACAACCTAAAAAAAAATATTTTAAAATATACTTGTTAACATTCATAAACAGGGTAAAAGAAAATAATGAGTGCAAACAAATTCTTGCCTTTTCCTACACTTTATTCCTGGGAGCCCCAGACACTGATTACTGACAAAATTATAAAGTTATCCTTCAGCCCTAAAAATAACTGTACAGTTTAAACTTGTATATATATGTGCATATAGAGGTAAATGATTGAGGAATACTTCCTTTTTCAATAATTACATCTCTGATTTTGGCATTAATATTCAACTGATACCTAATTTAGCAGAATATTTACTTTCCTAATTTTTAAAAATGCTACATACTTCTAAGATGAAAACAATTTCATACCTGTTTAAAGAAACCCACTGAACACATTTACAGAACCAACTGTTCTCATTTCTTGAATAAAAATTACATGCATAATATGTGTAATTATTTGTTCTGTAGCAAGTGGAATCAAAATAAATAAAGCTACATTACTTACTGTTATCTGATAGGCTTCCATGATAGGCTACCCATAAAAATTGGTCCACAACTATTACTTTTATTAAGGAACCTATTTTATGCTTTTGCCTTTGTGATAAATAATATTGTTCACAGTGGAAATATTCTCTACTAATTAGACATTAACACAAACTCCATGTCATAACCCTAAGTAAACTATATGAACATATACTGAATACTTAATCCCTATTTGTTTTAAAAGTATTGTGTTCTCATACTACAGGAAATGTTCCAGTAAGAAAAAAAGCCAAGGGAATGATTCCTTACTCACTAAAGAAAGGGAAGGCTAACAAAATATTTCCTAGCCCAACACAGATTAGGCCCAACACATGTAAACAACTGCATAGAAATCCTATTTTAACATTGCTATTTATCTTCATTAAACTGACCCAGGTTCCTGATAGTTTTCACAAAAACTATTCATTTCACCATTCATTTGGTGAAAACGATAATTTTATTAGGATTTATTTATTATATTAATCTATAAACAAAGTAGGTGTTCTCTCATTTACTTGGTCATGAGCTCACGTGATTAGAAATACTTTCTGGATCATTTCTGGTTATAAAAGCTGAAGATCGGTTCGCGTCCACTGAAGGCTAGGAAAGAGTCCCCATTTCACTCATGCCCCAGGACTGCTTTCCTGTGTGTTTGCGCGCTGCAGAGCACATTAGGCCGAGATGCCATTTGCATCATCACACAGCAGGGGGCTTCAGCTGCCACTGCTCTAGGTTAATCCTCACCCACCACTTTACACAAGGAATGTGCAGAAGATGCCTTTTTTTTGGTACTACAAAACTGCACTCCAAAAATGCTTGACATTTTCAAATAAAATGGTGGCAATGAACTTGTCCTTTTAAATGTTTTAGGTTAAGTCAGTAAATTTAAATCATGCCCTCCTTCAAAAAAATTTTTTTTTTGTTTTCATGGAAAGAGTTTGAAATCTAATCTAATGCAAAATATTTGGAATTTTTAAAGAAAAATATGCGTCTGGAAACTAAATGTTTAGAACTGGTTAGATTGCATTCACTTACAAATTTATATCAAGAGCTGTTGCTATGTTAACTTTTCTATAGGCAAACTGCTTCCTAAATTAATATAGCTCATAAAATGTTAAAATTAACTCAAGTACATTATTTAACAAAGTATGAGTGTTGATATATTATGAAGAGAAGGGACAATTTAACTCCATCATAATTAATTAGGACATACCTATTTTCAACTGGGCACTATTTATTATTCATCCACTAAAATAGAAGAAGACTGAACAAGTAAGGCTCAGGGCTTGTCCTCAAGAAGCTTAAGTTAATAATCATCTGGGCACTAGAGCTGTTTTGGAGGGTAAACAATCCAGTATCTTCCAATCATACAAAGGGCTTCTGACTTCAGCTTGAGTATTCTGCTTCCTTGGTTTGTGATTTCCTTTCTCACTGTCCCCTCAACCTGTTCAGCCAGCTGCTATGCAATGGACAATTTTACCCAGGAGGTTTACAAAGTGTATCAAAAGGAGAATTCTTCCTCAGTAAATCTCATAGAATGCATGTTAGCATGATCAAATAAAACATCAATATGCCAGGACTATGTTACAGTATTAATGTACCCAAAGTCCTTCCTAATAAATAAATCTTACTTGTCTCAATCATATAATACCCTATAGACTGCTTATTTTAAAAAGAAAATTTATATAGTTTGATATTGATTTTAGGCCACTTTAAAATGCATGCTTAGGATGTCTTCCAACATTTTTGCACTTCCATTTGCTCTTAAAGTGATTTAAGTAACTTTCTTCTTTAAGAAAAATGACATCTCAGTATGTAAATGTGGGGCAAATAGTATTCAAGTACCTTATTTCTAGTTGAGAAGGCAGGAAGAGGCCATCTCTGTTGATGCTTAGCCTTGTCATATTAATTTCCCAGAGTTCTAATAGTTGTACAAATGGGGAGAAGACAATAAAGTAAGCTACCATATCTTAATGCAAAGTTAGTCCAGAAACCCCTCATATTTGGAGGGAGATTTTCTTAATTACTAAGTGTCTGATGTTTGTGTAAGTTATAGTCATTGGCTCTTATATACAGATTCTACTTTTCAAAGTCTCAGCTATTAATCAAAAAAGGGTGGAGGGAGCTATATCCCAGGAGCTGCATTCAGTATTAAAGCTTGAGAAGACTAAGGTTATTACATAGAGAGGTAAAATAGTAGGAGAAACATGATTTTAGGAAGTATTAAGTCATCAGTATTTTATTTAATGTGCATAGTGCATTTTATATTATAATATATTTTCTAAAAATATAAGAGGAAGATGCATGTTTCAATGTTTCTGGATCTGTTTTGTTCATCAGTTTATTTTGTCCATTAGATTCCACATATAAGTGAGATCATGTGATACTTGTCAGACTTATTTCATTTAGCATAATACTCCCCATGTATTTCAGAGGGAAAGGGGTGGAAGTGGTAAGAAGAGATTAACCAAAGGACTTATATGCATATATGCATAGCCCATGGGCAAACAATAGTGCTGAGAAGGCCTGGGAGAGGGCAGGAAAGGGATGTAGGGGATCAAATGAGGAAAGAAAGATGACATCTGTAATGCTTTCAACAATAAAAAATTATATATATATATATATATATGTATATATATATATATATATATATATATATATATATATGAAGAAGTTAATGACACATACAGATACTTAGGTAAGCAATATGTATGTCCAACTGACCTTTAATTTGAAGATCTTTCTTCCTGAATATAACATATCATTTACCAGGGCAAAAGAACACACAAATAAACAAAAAATTAACTAAAAAAACTAAAGCCCCAGTATTTGTGTTGGATGTGTTTTTGTGTAAGATAAACTCTAAAAAGGAAATAAAGTTCTCCACAAAATCTGGGTCTATTTTCTGGTTGTATTTTGCCCTTGTCTCTTGTTCACCCTTTCTAGGACAGTTCCTGGTTAAACAAGACAGTCTCCATCTTTGCAGTGCCTCCTCAGGCATGGAAAGGGATATAGCTTCTGCACGGGTTAGCTATCGAACTGGATCTACTCTGCAGCCAAGAGAGGTCTTAGTTACAGGTGGCAAGCTTTTGCACTCCTCATTCTAAAGAAATTCATTTCTCTAAAGGATCCCTTGCTCTTACCTCAGATTTTTCCTCTGTCTATGATGGAGAAAAATAAGAAAATAGCTTAACAGTGAATCAATTTTTTTTTCTAAGTAGTCTAATTCCAAGTTATACTTTAATCAGAAACATGTTTATTTCCTAACCATTTATCTCATAAAGATCTATCGGGGATGAATTGATAGGTGTTTTAGAATTAAATGATTTAAGCTTTTTATTTCTTTTTTTAATGCATGATATCATTGACTTGATTCTCACCATTGGCTTGTCATTCTACACATTAACAAGTCAGAAGATTGATTTTGCTTCTCAGAAAATGGGGAAAAATGGTGACATATAAAACAGTGAAAACACAGAGATGATATGTTCAAATGGGTCCTCTTCTCTAAAATAAAGCATATTGCAAGAAAGTGGATAATAACACAAAGGACAAATACATTGATTAGTATTAACTGAAGTAACCAGATACCATTATAGTGCTGACAAAACTAAAAATAAGAAGCTGTAGACTGCCCATAGTATTTGCCTAGTCATAACTGCTAGCAGGCAGAGCAGACACCCCCTAGCCAAAGTCAGTTGCTCACTATTGCCCCTACCACCTGCCTTCCCTGCACTCAGAAAAGACAGACCTGCTAAGTATTTCATCTGTGTCCTGGAAATAAAGCTTTCCCTTTACAACCTCACCAAGTCCTAATAAAACAGTACGGTGGTGGGAGAAACATAAGCCTGGACCCCGAAGCAATGTTTTCAGACAAGACTAAGACAAGGAAGGCATGAGCAATTTGTTTGAGCAAGAACTGACAGTATCAACAAAGTGTGATGTGCCTGTGGAGCAGTGTTTGATAAATGTGAGGCAGCCATAAACATGAGAAGACAATCCAGTGGTGCTTTGCACGCCCTCCCCCTTCTAGGTTTTTTTTTTCCTTCTTCTTTAAATCCTCTCTCTCTTTTGGTGTATTAGTATGGCCTGATCTAAGATGCTCACAAGTACACAGATATCATTGGGCTGGTGCTCTTTCCCTGGTTGCTGCATCGGACACTTATTTATTTATTTGGACCTGCTGCTGGTGTTGCTGCTGGTTGCAGTGGTGCATTTTCTCTAGCATACCCACACGCCTTCCACCCCACCCCCAGTTGGCTGTGAAAGCGACACTGTCTTAATCAGTGGTTTACATACTTAATAAAAGACACCCATGCCCTTAAAAAAAAGAGAGAGAGAGAGAATGCAGCTGATGGAATCTTCAGGGTAGAGAAAGTAAATCCTCCTCGGGCTGAGAAAGAGAGGGGCACAGGCAGACAGTTATTTCGCTGTGCACTGAATAGACAATTCACAGGGAAATGTTGAGGCAGAGAGGAGACGACCCCCAAGTGCAGTCCATTGCCCACATGATCTATAATAAATAATCTTCTCGCCCCAGCCCAGCAGTGTGTGCAATGACGTGCTAGGGCCAGCTCACACAGATTGGCAGGGAAAACATATCCAGCGGTGTCGAATTTTCATCACAATCACCAAATTAACTGATTTCCCCAAATAACACTCCTCTACCCGGCGTGGCGCGAGCGCGGGAGCGCGCGCGAACACACACACACACACACACACACACACACACACACACACACACACTCGCGCCCGCGCGCACACACGGACACACTCACACAGGAGCTGAGAAATACAAGTTACTGAGAGGTGAAGTGGGGTCTCTGGGAGGGTGTTTCAGCTCGGATTAGAAACCCAAGTAACGTGTCAGCCAGCTACCAGGGTTACTTGTGCGAGGGTGGGGGTGTGAGCGCTGGGAAATGGGACGAGGCAGCCTGAGCAGGAAGAATGGGCTGTCTGCCTTCTGGGGGATTATGGCATATGACATATCTGAAATTTACCTCCAACATAAAATACACAAGATTACCACAAAATATTCTAAAGAATACCTCTGCAAGGTCAGCTAGTTAATCCAGGAAAATTCTGTCCACTAGCTCTTCTTTCATATTCGTAAATGTGCCTAAATAAAATACGGTCCCGGTCTATATCCCGGAGGAGGATAGGAGAGAGGATGCATTCCAAGAACTTGCTGAAAGATGGTTCATTGACCTCATTTAAATCCTCCAAAGGCCGATTGGGTTTTGCACGCCTGTGGGTCTACATGTGCTTTACTTTCGCATTCCTTTTACCCAGAGACACATACATTTGATCAACTTATCTGTCCACACACAGACAAATAATGACAGAGGGGTTAGAGGTGGGCTAAGATTTAATGAGAAATCAAGAGTCACCTAGCTTTAAAAAAGAAAATCCTATCCACCATCATTTCACATCCATTCTCCCTGAATCTCACACTCAAACCACAATCCCTACACTACTCTCTTCAAAGCAGCAATCTTCCTCCTCACAGCCCCTGCCCACCGAGCCCTAGCATGCCGCCTCCGCCTCCACCGCCACCCCAAAGTGTGCTCTCCCCATGCACTCCTACTCCAAACATCGCCGTTTATTTCATAATCAGCCTCGTCCCCCCAATTCCCACACAGACCCTCCCTCCCTCCTCCAAAAGAGCGTCTGGGGAAAGTGCACCTCAGTTCCCTAGTCACTCCGCATCCAAACCCAGTGATTTGCATAATCACAGTGTTTTGTGCAGTTTCCCTCCACTGCGGTCATAGGGGTTCACATTTTACGTGAAAGGGTAGTATTAATTATGGAAAGAAGCGGCAGAGAGCGGATGGAGAGGTCGGGAATCTAAGCGAAAATCCGGAGCAGAAAGTAACTGTTAGGATGCAAATATTTCGTTGCTGGGAAAAAAAAAAAAAAAAGAAAAAAAAAAAAAAGAAAACCACATGGACTGAATAATAAAAAGTCGGTTTGTTGATAAAGTGGCTTTGGGTCTTTTAATTGTTTTCCTTCTTCTCGCCCCTGCCCCCCCGCCCCCCGCCGCGGTTTATTCATTCATTCTTTTTCTCCTTTTTTTTTTTTAATCTTTCTCTTTTCTTTCGTTCTTCTTCTTCTTCTTTTTTTTTTTATCCCAAACACAGCCTCCTCTCTCTTCCTAGGTGAATGACAAGACTCACAACACATCCTCCCCCCGCCGCCCTCCCAACACCCCCCGGGATGTTATTGCAATGCACACGGTGCTGCCGCTGCTGCTGTTCTCGCCTCTCGCCGTCTCGGTAGCTCGCTCCCAGACTCTCACTCACTTTTTAAAGACACAGGATATGATGATGGTGGGAAGCAGGGGAAAGAGAAAGGCGACCCGAAAGGAGGGAGGTTAAAGAGATGACAAGAGATGAAGAGGGTCGGTCAGGAGCGTGATGTGGGAAGTGGTTGGTGGGTGGTGGTGAGAGGGTGGAATGTTCAGAAAAGGCACAAGTTGCCAGCCAAAAGGCGTAGGAAGGGGGCGGGGGGGGTGGCGGGGATGGAGAGATACTGGAAGCTCAGGTGAATGAAAAGGCGAAAGGTGCCGCGTAAGGGGCTGACAGCTGGGAGAGCGGGGCTGAGCCAGCGGTAGAGATCCGAGGGGCTGGAGCAAAGTGCCACTGCCCCCTGCTGCACAGGGGAGTAGGGGGAGGGGGTGGACATCTCTGGGGACTGGGGGACCGAAAAGGGGAGAGTGGAAATATGGGGTGGAGTGGGGATGATGGGGAATGGGCGTGAAGTTGATGCTCCCCGGCGGGGCGGGGATTACCTTGTAGTAGAAGCCCGCAGACACTGTAGAAGCGGAGAACGGCGCTTCGTTTCCAAATCATGGTCCCTTCTCTAAAGGGTTGGGGAAGGAACCAGGGGGCAAGGATCTGCTGGTGAGCGGGGCAACGGAGTGCAGGGCTCCGCCGGTGTCCTCCTCGCGGTGCCCGCTGGACCACGGTCCCCGCTGCTGCGGTGTTCGAACCCGCGGACGCGGATCGGCGGCAGCAGAAGCGGCAGCGGCGAAGCACCCGCAGAATGGGGTTGCGGTGGGCGAAATAGTTTCCTCTCCTCCTCCTCCTGCTGGTGGTGCAGCCGCAACAGCCCGTCTGCTAGGCACGGGGTCCGAGCTTGCCTTCCTCTCGGCGCGCACAGCAAGTCCGAGCGCCTGCCGGGGCTGCCCGAGCAGGTGGTGCAAGGATGCTGGGGTGTCGGAAAAGGTGCGTACGAGGGCTGCAAGGAGTGGGTAGGTCACGGAAGGGAGGGGCAAAGGGAGAGGGGGTGCATGCAAGCAGCAGCCGCCTCACGCGCTCGGGGTGTCTCGGGGTCCTGGGAGGGGAGATGGTAGCAGTGGAAGCAGCTCTAGCGGCGGCGGCGGCTCCCGGATGCTCCGGCTGCAGCAGCGGCGGTGGCGGCGGCGGCTGAGGCGGCTGAGGCGGCAGCGGCGGCAGCAGCAGCGGCAGCTCTAACGCGCACTAGACACAAGGGCAAGCTCAGCGCCGCGGAGGCCCCGCCCTCATCCTGGCCAGACAGACACCGCCCCCTGACCAATGGAAACGCACCCGCCCACCAGTCCTGACCAGTGAGAGAAAGGGTTGGGTGGAGACAAGCGCCGGGAAAAACAAACAGGCTTCTCAAGGACCCTTCGGGCAGGAAGAACTGAAGCCCCCATTCACACACCCCTGGCGGGTCTCACGTCCTTAGAGATGTCTCGTCTTAACTTGCAGAAAAGACAGCGGTCTTCATTAATCATTGCTTTGCACTTGGGAAGGGTTCAGCCAATCGTCACCACGAGGGGGCGGGGTTAGCCGTGTCCCCAGCAGGGTCTGGAATCCGTGGTGCCTGGGACAAGTCCTGGGTGCGAAGTTCTTTTGCGCATTTGGACTCCCTAGAGCAGATGGTGGCTGCACCTGCCCACTCACCAGCTGCAGTACCATTCTCTGACGCTCCCAGCAGCAAAAGGAAAAATTGCAGAGGGCGTGGGAGATGATAAGTATAGGGACTGGCACACCTACCTGCCTGCAAGAACTTGTGTGGCAGGGAAGGAAAAAGTTAGGGGTGGAGGAAGTTATTTTGTTGTTGTTGTTGTTGTTGTTGTTCTCCAGAGTTTGGACTTAGTCTAGGCATAAATCTCATTAAAGCCTCATTAGTGGGTGACAGTATCAGTCCTTACTAGGATCAGGCAGATCCTGGTTCATGTATCATACTGTCTCTTCTTGTTTCATAATGTTTGATAATTTTACTTGGACGATTAAATCTGAAGCCTCCTCAGCTATAAACAGGGATAATAATAGTACTTAACTCCGAGTTATAAGGATTAGTTGAGAATGCAAACATGTTAGTACAGGGTCACGCAATGTGTAAGTGCTTTATAAATGATGGCTCTGTTTGGTGGGGCTTTTCCAATTCAGGATAGCAGGAATTCTTAGGCAATCCCCTATAAATGTTTCAACAATAGTCTTAAGGAAGTGAGAAAAAGCACAACTGTACTTTCTTCAGGGACTCAACCTTAAGTGGTCATAGAGAGGAACTCCAGAATCTGGAAAAAACACCTATATAAACCCTCACCATGAAAAGTGTCCTTTAAAAGAGGAGATATAAATGAGCAAGATAAAAATTAATCAGAAGTTGTGTTTCCAAATTAGCTTAATTCCCAGGCTTTTCCCTATGACCAGTTTTTAATTGGACCAAATTAGCAGAAGATGGACTATTCCAGTAGGGTTAAATCAGTCACACCATAAATAAAGTCTGCTTTGTTTGAAAGACTACACAATAGAAACCTGCAAGCAAGAAGACAGAGGGAAAGATGAGAGGCAAGATCAATATTGATGCCCTTCGCTCTTTCTCATTTGTTGCTTTTTTTGCCACAACCTTTTACAAATTCAACCCCTGCCTTTTAACGAATGACCTATTCATTCCACTTTCCTCCCCAGGTTCTCAAAATTAAGAAATAAAATGCCCATAATAAAACTGCAAGGGGACCTTAGAAGAAAGAGGATGTTTGAATACTCTTGTTATTATAGGAGATAGTGGCCCACTGTGAGTTTTAGCTGTTAAGAGAGTCAGTCCAAAGATACTGCTGTCATTTAAACTATTGTGAGCATCAAAAGGTGAAATTCTAATCATTATTGACTCATGCTTAGGCTCTTTGTCAGGAAGAATATAATAAATAGAAATGCCAAAGAAGTTGGGGTTTCTTTATTAAAGCAGTAGTCAGGAGTGCTGGGTTCTAGCACTGATAACCCTATGACTTTGGGCATACATTCAACTTCCCTGACCCTCAACCTTCTCAACTATAATATGAGGAAGCTGCATTTGATGACTTCTAAAGTCTCACAGAGCTTTAAAAAAAATCATTATTCTAAGATTTTTGTATTCAAGAAAATGCCCCAACTGAACATGAGTTTCTCAGCATTTGTGATCAATACTAAGAAGCAAATCATGTTTTTGTTCTTGTGATAACTACCAGAGCAGTTAGAATTTCTACAATGAAGTAGTCCATAGGTTTGCTATGCAGTATGTGGTCCTCAGACAAACATCATCACCATTACCTTGGAACTTGTTAGAACTGCAAAATCTCAGATCTTTCATTATAACAGGATTTCAGGGTAATTTATATGTACACAAAAATTTAATACTGCTTTACTGAGCACTCAAACGCAGGGAGCATTTCAGTGGGTGTTCTAGAAGACTAAAAAGGCCGGAGGATTTTTGTTAAATTACTATTTTCAGGAACCCCAGCAGTCTCCTTGCCATCACAATAAAAAAAGTAACTCTTTTTGTAAACTATGGAACAAATAGATTAATTTAATTAGGTATTTTTAAAATGGTTGCAAGTTTGATTGTGATTATAATCATAAACTTTCATGTGATAAAAAGCTCTCTCTAGTCCACACTGGAGTTTTCATTTATTCCAGTCCTGGGAGAAAAGCACTCAAAATGCAAACTCTGGCCACTTGGATAAATAATGTCATCTTCAAGTACAAAAAAATAGGTAACACTATATTTCCTACATAGTCTGTGCTTAGATACTATTTATCAATTATTTTTTTAAATATCAAATGCTCCTTTGTTGTAAGAGCTTTCAATATTTTAAAGTGTGACTATAGTCAAAATGTTCAAAGTTGTCATTGTATAAATAAATTCATTTCTAAAATGTAAAATATTTCTTAGAATGCAATTAAACATCTTTAAATATCTTAATTTATAGTTTTAGGACAATTCTTGTCTCTCTATATATTATCAGTGTCTCTAAATCTACAAATTACCTGACCCCTTATGAATCATCAGATGATGAATATCATAAATTGCCAAAAGATGGCATCTATCTGCCTGGCTGTTGTGGCTCAGTGGTTCTGTGACAACCCATAAACCAGGAGGTCATGGTTCGATTCTGGTTTAGGCCACATGCCTGGGTAGCAGGCAGGATCCCCAGTAAGGGGCATGCAGGAGGCAGCTGATCAATGATTCTCTCTCATCAGTGATGTTTCTATCTCTCTCCCTCTCCCTTCTTCTTTCTGAAATCAATAAAAACATATCTTAAAAAAAAAGATGGCATCTATCCAGCTTTAGTTTCTTTATCATTAAGCTTTGTATTCATCTTCACTTCATGGAAAAATATTTTTTAACATTTAACTTCATGTTTTGAAATACTTTTTAAGAAATGAATGCTTTACATGCAAGTCATTCACTTAATACTGTTTTAAAAGTTATGTAAAAATAGCACACACTTTTTCCCTGCTTTGGATATGATGGTTCTCTTTGCTCGTGCTGTCACACAATAGAATGACAGCCTCCTCCTCCCGCAAGAGTATTGTATGTCTTAGAATTCTTTTAAGATGGATTTTACAGAGGAGTTCAGTTTTTACATTATAACTGCTTTTACACCAGTAAGAGAGAATTGGAATTTATCAAGTTTGTGATGTTTGTACCTTTTTTTACTCTACAAGGAACAAAGTAATCTGTCAAAAGTTTTAAACTGATGGATGATAATTAGCAAGATGTATACATATTATCAAATATATACATATATCAAATCATCACAATGTACACTTTAAATAATTTTTGTTTTAATTTGTAAATTATGCCTCTGTAAAGTTGAAAAAATAACAAAATAAAACAGTTTTACCTGTGTCAAAATGTTTTGAATTGAGAATGGGAAGTTATTAAGATACATCATTTTTTACCACTATGGATACATTTCTTGGGATTTCACATGGTTACTTATAATATTTCTATTTTGATTTTTAAATTTTAATTTAAGTAAAATATGTAAACACTTTAAATATGTAGTCATTATAGATCCCCAGGACTAAAAACATAAAAATCCATGCTAAGTTGACTCTTATAGTAAATTGACTCTTGAAGCAAATTGACCTAGAAAAAGAAATCTCGTGGCCTGGTGAAATGTAGACCATTGTAAAATAAAATTAGCTTATTGAGTACTGGAAGCCTTGATTGTCATTCTCCATGCTCACCAGCATTTTAAATATGAGGTCAGCTGTTTATGTTGGAGAGATGTTAAGAGTCCTTGGGTATAATATATAGTACATATAATATAATGGATAGCATATAGTATTATATACATATATGATATATAGAAGGATGAGCAAAAGTAGGGATATAGTTGCTAGTATGAAAATAATACAAACAAATAATACAATAATTAATAAATAACACATTTCATGTACTCACAACTGTATACCTACTTTTGCCCACCCCTGTATATGGTAGCATATATCAATATTAACTGCTTTGAATTACATTTTAATTTAGAATTTTGCTACTATTTATAAAACATTCAATGTCCTTCATCAGAATTATAACTTATTATTTTATCACACCCCACACCAAATGTTTATTGTGAGAATTTTAAATTATAGTAATGAACTATATCAATGCCTGAAGAGAAATTCAGAAATTTACAATCTCAAGATGAGCTATTTCTGCATTTTTACATAAATGAACCAGCATATGCACATGTTTTCGTTTGGAAAGATGAAATCACAATATATAGAGTAAAACTGACCTTGTGCTATTATGCAGGATAACTCTAGCTCTACAATGATTGACTCTAAATGATGTAAAATATATGACCACCACACACTTTCTTAAATTCAGCAAGAACAATAATTATTTTCCTCCATTTCCCCCAAACAAGCAAACAGTCACTATACTTTATAGAAGATCATATGATCTTAGTATTTAAAAGCAGCTAATGTGCAAAATAGTAGTTTTGCAAATGACCAATGTGGAGTTTTTCTACATGGAACACTCATTCAATCTATATTATAAAAGGCCTGTGGCCCTAATGCCATAATGACCAAAGACTGGCACAAGGGGGTGAGGCTGCGTGATTTTGCGTGCTGGGTTTCTAGGATCATTGCATAAGTCATTTCATTACTTTAGCAAGAAGTCTGCTCAAATATGATATTCTCAGAAAGTCATTTACCGATGCCCTTCTGCCCTCAACCCATCTGTTCACTTTTTGCACATCTATCTTGTTTTATTTTTCCTTATGTCCCTTATAAACCTGAATTTATTTAATTGATTTATTTACTTGTGTGTATTGGCTCTCCCAACCTCCCACCCCCCCAGCTAGAATGTAAACTACAAGAATGCAAGAACATTTCTTGTCCACTGGGTTTCTAGCAACTAGAAAAGGGCTGAAAAATAGTAATAACTCAATATCTATTTACTGAACTAATGGGTGTATCCATCCAAAGCTGACTACCCTCTAGTTTAACTTGTATGAATACAGATTCACTTACCTTTCGTCTTTGTGTCTTATTCTAGGGCATCACTTTCCTAATAAGAACTTCTAAGTATTCTTAAGTGGAACCAGCAAACTGCAACTTCAGCACTTACAAAAAAGAAAAGTCCACTTATTTTTATTTAAAAAAATACGTGAGTTGCTAAAATGCAAACTATGTAGGAATAAATAAAATAGATAACCAGTAAATGTATTTACTGATCTCATTTTCCTTATATAATTACTGTTGACCATTGTTAATTATACCTGATTTTTTTTCCAACAGCAAATAGTTTGGAATTAATAGATAAGAATAATTACAATCACCTATTAAAGTATACAGGGTGAGACAAAAGTAAGTTTACAGTTGTGACTATGCAAACACAATTTATGCTTGTATTATAACTTATTAATCATTGTATTATTTTCCATGCAAGAAATTGTTTTGTACTCCTCTTTGCATTCCCTTATTTTAAAATATTTTTATTTGTACTAATATGTAATGTCACTTCTGTTAAGAATATTACAGATTTCTTCTATGGAATGAACTGAGAACCCAGTTTTTTGTCTAGATTAACCAAATGAATGGAGATGTGTTGGTAACTCCAGAGCTGAGATATAGAAGTATGAAGAACTCTATGATGTTATTTGATTCCTGCTACCTTATAATTAATTCTACAGCTCGAGCAACCAAGTTTATCTACATCTCTAGGGAACATCTAATTTATTTCTTAATAAAAAATAATAAGAGGGATAAAGCATCTTGAAATAGCAAATGAACAATGACTGAAAGGACAGAGGAGAATATAAGGAAATGCGTCTGGAAAGTAGTATGCATTAAAAACTATAGCTTGTTCTTTAGAGTTGTGCCATCTAAAAGGTGGTCACTCACCTTATGTGACTATTTAAATTTAACTTAACTAAAGTAAAATAAAATTTAAAACTATGAATTGTAGTCATATTAATCACATTTTAAGTACGCAATAGCCACATGTGACTAATGAGTACTCTATTGGACAAAACAGAAAACATTGCCATCATCACAGAAAACATTTTCATTAGAACAGTGCTATTCTTGGTACTGACATTGTGTTATTCTAGGTTGTCCTGAGAGATAGAATCAATAAAAGGATGGATGGATAGATAATAGATAGATGATAGATAGATAGATAGATAGATAGATATTGATTTATTATAAAAAATTGGCTCATGCAGTTATGAAAACTAAGCAGTCCCAAGATATGCAGTCAGAGGGTTAGAGACCCAGGAGAACTGAGGGTGAAATTCCAGTCTGAGCCCAAAGGCCTATGAACCAGTAGAGCTGATGATAGAAGTTCTAGTTCAAGTCAGAGTGTGAAGGCAGGAGTAGGGCAATGGCCCAGTTTGAAGACAGTCAGGCAGAGAAAGAGAGATAATTAGGACTCACAGAGAACCATTTTCATTATTCAGTCTGCTGATTAAAAGTTAACCTCAGCCAGAAACACCTGTTCCCAGACATCCCAGAAATAGCATCTCACTAAATTCCTGGGCACCTTGTGTCCCAGGGAAGATGACGTATAAAATTCACCACCATACTTTCATTTGATAAGTATCATATTGACATTCATCATCACTACCATGATATTTTCATAATTCTAGGTTTAAATTCTAGATATTAAAATTGATAGAAATAAGGTTTACCTCTCAGATAACCAAAGTCCTGCTTAGTATATTTTATTTTTTTACATATATATCTGCCTCTTTCTCATAGAATTGGTAGTAAAGCCCTCTATTCTCTTGGTGGTGGTGCTCGGGGTGGGGGAAGAATCTTGTTACCCAAAGTATCGTCTTATGCTATGGATATATGAAGATAGCCAATGATGAGTAGTTATTAGTCTAAACTCTTTGGTTGCAAGTGCCATAAATGCAAACCAAATTAGCTTAAGCAAGGACAAACAGACAAAAACCAAATATTAGTTCATTTAACTTAAATGTCCACATTTGGGGGTTACTTCAGCCTACTTCAATCCATAGGGTTTACGTGATATCATTAGATTGTGTCTTGTTCCTTCTAACTCTGAACTCTTATTTTCTTTAGATTAGTTCAAATTTAAGCTGGTTCTCCACACAGAGAGGTTAAGAACAGTCAACACATTTCTAGCCTTACACCATAATTATATGCAGGATTCCAGAGAAAGAGAAGAGCTTTTCCTTCACAACTCTGTAGAGTCTTGGAATGGCTTAGAAACAGCCTCTTTGATTATCACATGTCCATCCTCCAGTATCTCACTCTGCCTGAGTAGCCAGTGACAGCAAAGGTGTGGCTGTGTGACTAAAAGTGAGGTATCCCTTCCCACACTGAGTGCTTGGGGTGGGGTCCTTACAATATCTCGAGAAAAATAATATTCTGAGACTGGCACAGGAGGATGAATGATGTTTATTTGCATGGAATTATATCCCTTGGTTTCTAAAGTCCCATTTCCCTTCATCCTGGAAGATGTACAGCTTGCAATTTAATAGAGCTAGAAGCAAAGCCAGTGTCCAGAGTTTCTGTTCCATAGTGTAGCTGGGTCTGGTGTAGCATCAAGCTAGTTACAGTCCATTGTATGGGGTCCACATGTCCTTGGGCCATGTGGGTGAATGCAGGGGAGCCAAGAGAGTAAGCCCCCTGCAATGAGAGTTCCCAAAGTCCCGAAAATACAAGAAGAACACAAGAGGATGAACTCCTTTGTTTAGGAGATTAAATATCTCACATCTTCCCTTGCTGGCAGTGGCCATGATATTTTCATACTCTACTGGACAAAACTTATAGAAATAAGACAGGCCAAGGACCTGTTTCCAGGTGTGATGAGACAAGTACCCTCCCTATGTCACCCAGACTATACTGAGCATGTGTCTATTCTTCCCCTGTCCAGTCCCTTTCCCCAGTGTCTGCGGGGAATAGACCGGTGGCCACTGGGGAAGCTGTCCAGGTGACATGCCCATAGTATTTGGCCTTCCTTTTGCTCCCTTCCAGTTATTAATAACTAGGTCAAATTACAGTGGTATCAAAACTACCCACCAAATGGGGAGGGTATCATTTCTAAAATGGAGAAGATGCTGGACAAACAAAACTTAACAGAAGTCCACTACAGAATACAATAAAATTATAGGATGTGATGCAAGAAACATTTACCCTGACAAAAATATTATTTTGTTACCTATGATAATTAGATGAAGTATCAAATGACAGTCTGGAGCACTTCACACTCTACACAGTAGGATGTTAATACATATTTATGAAACAAATAAAAATATTGCGGTAATAAAGTTCTCACTACTGGAAAAATTTAGAAGAGGATAATCCTCAGATTTTATGGAGCCAAAAGATTACTTCTCTGCTTTTCTATGATAGCTCATAATACTGTGTATCTGAGTGTCATATCAGCTCTTGAAAATTAACAACAGTTTAATGCTGATTAACTTCCAGCTTTTCTCCCCTATAGTTTCCATATGTTTTTTTCAGACTTGCTTAGAGTCACAATTGTGGGTATTGCATGCATCCTTAGTTGTGTTCTCCCGTGTACCACCCTGCACTTGTCACTATTAAACTTCATACTGGTTTTGATGGATGACTTCTCTAATTTGTCAAGGTTATTTTAAATTCTAGTTTAGGCTTCGAAGATCAGAAAAATTTGTCTCAACTCAGTATCACGCTGGGTGTGCTCTTAATTCTATTTTCTAAGTCTTTATAACACACACACACACACACACACACACAAGTCATGTGAATTCCAGTCATGTCCTGCACTACTACACTATTTGGTACTACAAAAAAAGAGTTGATTATTTTTTAGGATTTGAACAGCAATTTAGAGGTAGGTGGAATAGAGCTAGCTTGCAAGCTCTCTATATTGTGTAGGATTGCTTGTAGGAAAAAATATTCAGTGCAGGAAGGCAGGCAGATATATACTGTGTTTATGGAGTTATATATACAAGAGTGTAGGATGACCAGGATTCTGAAACCTAGTGTCAGGAAAGAGGAAATTCAGATTTAGAGACCCAAAGAGAAGTTATGAGTTCTGTTCTTAACATGGAAATTTGAGAATGCAATGCTTAGAAAAATGTTCCAAATTTAAGACAAAAGCATAAGAACTTGATAATGCACCAAATACATTTTATGTATGGGTTTCTAGTTTGCTTCTTGCTCAGATTAAATACATTTTTTAATTTAAATTTTACTTATTTATTTATTTACTAGAGGCCCACTGCACGAAATTCATGCACTGTGGGGATGGGGAGTCCTTCAGCCAGGCCTGTGCCCTCTCGCAGTCCGGGACCCTTAGTTCCTTACTGCCCGCCTGCTTGCTGCTCCTTACAGCTTGGCTCGCTGCTCCTTAGCGCTGCCATGGAGGCAGGAGTGGCTCCCACCACCACCTCTGCACTCACCAGCTGTGAGCCCCGCTTCTGGCTGAGCAGTGCTCCACCTGTGGGAATGCACTGACCACCAGGGGGCAGCTCCTGTGTTGAGTGTCTGCCCCCTAGTGGTCAGTGAGCATCATAGAAACCAGTCGTTCTGGTCGTTCTGTTGTAATGGTCGCTTAGGCCTTTATTATATAGATTTATTTATTTAGCATTCTGATGATCCTGAACCCTCAGGCGGAGGTATTAGGTACCACTTACCCAGAGTGTAGGAAACAGGGTTTGAGATCTAGGAAATTCTAGATCCATGCTTATATTTTTCTTGTGGTTATTTAATTTTGTTCTGTTTGAGCTAAATGTATACAAATTATTTTAACCAAACACCTTCATAGAATAAAATGATTCAATATATTACAAATGACACTAAAAGAGATCCATGATGTTTCTAAAGTCACAGAGCTTTTTAAATAGAAATAAAAATAATAGTACACAATGTTTCTTGTTGCAAAGCCAATGTTAAAGATGGCCTATTTCCATAGCAGCTTTGTTACAGTCTTACAGATATTATTTGCTCACTGAATGGTTTTCGCAAAAATGGTTGATTAGCTATCTCCAAAAATGTCTCTATCATGTGAAATCCACTGGAAATTGGAAAAGCCCATGGGGAATATACAAATACATTTAGATAATTTAAAAAAAAATGTATCAGTATAAAAATGTCCCACTTATGATAATCAAGTTTATATGATTGGTGATCATAGCAACTAGTGTGTAAGAATTAAGTCATCTAGAACTCCACTAGACACCAGTTTTTCAGTAGAGTTATGGGGGTAGGGGGGAATATCTAATATTTATTGGCATACTTTAAAACATATATTTTTTATTGATTTTAGAGAGAGGAAGGGAGAGAGAGGCAGAAACATTGATGAGAGACTTCTATCAGCTGCCTTCTGCATGTCCCCTACTGGGGATCAAGCTTGCAACCCAGGCATGTGCCCTGATCAGGAATCCAACTGCTGAACCCTCGGTTCATGGATCAATGATCAACTACTGAGCAAAGGTAGCTCATCAGCATACTATTTTTATGTGAGATGCTTTTATAGTACTGCATATAATTCTTGACAACACTATGAAATATATCAAAGATGACTACTATTTTAGTACAAATGAAAAACCTGAGCTCAGAAAGTTTAGATAACTTGATCTAGTTACAAAGGCAGTAAAGGCTAGATCAATTGGACTTTAGAACTTGGGTATCTCCATTACTGTTTTTATCCCTCATCAAACACAAGCAAAGAGAGATATAAGATTATTACTACAAAATGTTATTTGTTCCATGTACACAGATTCCACAATGTGGAAGTCCTTCTGGGAAAGAATTCAGTACCATGATCATATCTACATACCAAAAATTAAAAAGGAAAACTTGAGACCTGGTGGAGAATAAGAAAGAAATGGGAAAGTGCATAAGTTGTTGGAACATCAAAGTGATATTTTGCCTCAGCATGCATTAGGATATCTGGTTATCCATTCAATGAAGTGAAAACCAGCATTATTTTTAAAGATTTCTTAGCTGTCTCTAAAGACTTCCCAAGAAAAAACTTTCCACAGGTTTTTCATGCAAAAGGTTTCTGTACTTAAAACATATTTACAGAAATGGCATTATCAAATATCATTTGAAAATGTCAGTACCTTTCCTTAGGCACACAAGGTTTCTATATTTTTTATTTTCCCACTTGAGCTCCTATTATACCTATGGTACATATTATCCTTCTAACTTATTTCCATGCTTTCAGTACTGGCCTGCTTTCCCAAAACCCTAGAGGGATTTCATTCTTACCACATATTCCACTCTGCATAATTTGAAAAGAAAAAGGGTTTTACTCTACATCTTTGGACCTTCTGAAACATCATTTAATAACAAAAACTTTTGTCTTAAATAATTATGTAAACAATTTTCACAAAACATATTCAACCCAAAAATCCTAATTTGATGGTTCTAAGCAATTCTTTCTTCATGAAATAAAGTGGTCACCTTTGCTTGTTTGTTTAACATGACTAAAATCTGTATCAGAATCAGGATAACTTGGTATCTAAAACCAGAATTATTTGTATCTATTTAAATATGAACTAATATTTTTCCAGGTCTACATAATTCTGATCACATCATTCCCTAGATTCTGAGATACACTGATTTAAATGAGAGTGAATTTTGCTCACAGCTACCATGTGTTTTGGAAGAAACAGCCCGCAGCTAAAGTTGCCTTTTCTGCTGGCTTTACATATAGGAGGAATTGTAGGATTGTAGATGGTTTTTAGCAACCAAACTTAACAACAGCTTGTATTATAAAAGTTTGTGTTTTTAAAGGGAACTAATAAATACTACTTTTTGTCACCACCTGGGTTCTGAAAATTTTGAAAAGTGAGGCAAAGAATAAGGAATTGGAGGCCAAAACATTAGCCTTAAAGCTGGTAAATGATAAACTGGAGCATTTATGTTAGTAGACAGTCAATGGGGGCCTGCTAATTGAAACCCAGATTTTGATAGATTATCCACACCATCAATTGAATTGCACTATCAGGGGCAAGTCCTCTCTAAGCAGGACATGGGGTGGAGGTCAGGGGAGGGGGAGAAGTCAGCCTAAATTAAACTTGTGACACAAAAAACAAAATCCTCACCAAAAATGGAATGTCTTTCCCCTGTGAGTATTTCACTTCCAAAATGAAAAAGGGATGAGCTAACTTCGTCAAAATCGTTATTCCAAAAATGTCCAACAGATAGTCATGGCATCACCTTTGAGATGGAGAGACCTTAAGAATTTCACAGTGATTGAGGCCCCTTCACAGGAAGGAAAGTTTAGGAAAGAGAGTATCATCACTAATATCATTACCTCAATATGCCACAGGTTTTCTTAGCTTTTATTGTTGTTCTTTTCGCTAAGTGTGTCACCTTTATTCCATAGCCAAGCAGAGTTCTGGTGATCGCCCTTTGGGAGAAGGTGAACCGGACTTTGGGGCAGTTCTGCCTCCACCTGCACAATGCCAGGCTCCCCGTCACAGCCACTGTACTTCTGTTATCCACTTGGAACCACTGAATTACGCAAATAGATAAAAGCACATTAATTAACTCAACTGCAAGTCTTCACTATACTAAGGGTAAATAGCCATTCCCTGTTCTAGTTCCCACTGCAAATAATGTATATTCACTTAATCCAATATAGTCCATCTAAACCCCACAATAAAATTGAAGGCAACATACTCCAAGAACAAAATAAATAGATACTGCAACAAAATGCCAGCAACAAAGAGATGATTCAAATGTGAATATGATCTCCCTCCTATTATGAATTTCCAAAGGCAAATTAAAATTACTAAGGTTAAATACTCTCACAGATTTAAATTCTAAAATGTTGAAACTCATAGAAATTGAAGTGCAAATGGAATTCTCTTTGTCCTTGCAACACTATATTTCAAATAAATTAATGGGAAATGTCACCCTCCTCAACGTTATGTGCTGTTCAGTCTCAGACAGATGGATGTTGATGTCTGAGCTTTGTTGCTTCAGTAGCTACAGCTAGAACTCCCTCTCATGGAAATGGGTGTGGTTCGTTAGAGCCTTTGGAGTTGTACTTCTTAATGCCAAGTCTGTGCTGTGCCTCACTTCTTACAGAGTCCAAAAGTTAACAGTGCAGCTCTGGCCAGTATGGCTCAGTTGGTTGGCACATCATTCCAAACACCAAAAGATGGAGGGGTTGGATTCCGGGTCAGGGCACATACCCAGGATGCAGGTTCAATCCCTGGTCAGGGCATGTGGGAAGGCAACTCATCAATGTTTCTCTCTCACATCAATATTTCTCTTTCTCTTTCTCTTCTTCCTCTCTCTAAAAATCAAGATTTTTTAAAAGTTAATAATGCACATAATATTTCACAACACAGGACCCAAGCCTACCCAAAGTAGAGGTCTCTCCTCCACATCTAGGACATAAAGTTTAGCCCTGGCAAAAATTTATTTCCAGAACTTGTTTTTCATCCTGTAAGAAACCATATTGGAGGTTTGGTGTTAAGAGAGTCAAGGAGAGAGGATGTAGTAAATCTTGAATTTAGTCTTGCTGGAATGACCTGGAAATTACTCATTCTGTTCTATGTCTCCAAAATCTTCTGAACTAAAACTCATTCCCATCAAGTGATTAATCAAGGAGCTGTGATCACCATATTCACTGACATTTCCCCTTCTAGCCTTATGCTTCTGGCATTCCAATACTGACTTGAATACAGGTTCCATCTGGTAACATAGAGACCACAATCGCATTTAAACAGGTATTTTCATTTCTGGGTCATTTCCACTGCTTCTGACAGGGCACTCTACTACCCTAGACCTAAGAAACTTGCTTCCTACAAAGTGTTTACCCACCCACTTTAGTTTCAGCTAAACAGACAGCCTCTGCCTCTGAAGCTGCTGTTAATGTTTCTGAAACCCAGCCTATAGGGTACTCATAGAAATCAACCCATGAGGCATAGTCTTTCCTTGTTTTAATTTACAAACTTTAAATAGCATTTCATTGTTGCTGCATTTTCTGCAGTACTGCAATAAGTGTCTGGCATTTTGTTTCTAATTTGGCTTAAGTGTTTTTCCATTATCCCATTTTATTCCTCTATTCTAGAAGACTAGAGTGAAATAGATAGCACTATTCAGTGCTTCCTTTCTTAGTCTGGAACTCAGTTTGAAGCTAGAACTTCCCTAGAGCTCCTAGCACACGTAGAACTGATGCATAGCGTTAAAGTAGAAAATACTGCTCGGCCAACCAGTGATAGCTAAATGGCCTGTGAAGACACTCTTTTCCCTATAGTTGTATATTTGCCTCAGCTGTGCCTGCTTACTAAGGCCTCTGTGATTTGCCAGCATCTGCCAAGACATCTGCTAAAGCCCTGGCTGCCAACATATTTACTCAATGTAGTTCAAGATCAAGCTGTATCAGGCTGTATCCTAAAGTCCCCCACATTTGGCCAAGACCACCCATGCTTTTGCTGGAGGCCATGTGGCTCATGCCTCTGTTGCTAATCCTCCTTGCAGCTGTCATCTGCCAAGGCAGCCTGTATACTAAAGCCTCTAGGTCAGACTACAGAAGTTAAAATCCAATAGCACCACTCACAGTAAATACTCTCTAGCCCCAATATAAGCCCCTCAGCACAATGACATCAAAATGCCCTAGAGCACAAGGCTCAAAGCCACATGTTCTAGCTCCATCAAAACCTCCCCTTGTTTTTAAAATATTTCCTCCAAAATGTTCATGTTTTGTTTTGTATTTTAGTGTTTCTTATTGCTAAACCTATTTTAGAGTATTTGAAGGGTGCGATATTTATCACTCTTCTTTTTCAGCTTGATTCTAAACTATTCTACTTATTTTTATTTACTCAATTTCTTTCGTATTTGTTCTATTTATTATTAATTTATTTATACTATTTATTTTAGATTATTTATTGAGAAATAAATAGCCTTGTAAAACATTTAGAAGTACAGTATCAACCTCAATACACATGCGCATAAGACATAAGTTGAAGGCAGTTGCTTGGTTAGGAATGTGTGTGTGTTCATGTGTGAGTACATGAATGTGTACAGAGGAGGATATGATGAGCTAATACTTAGTACATGGAAAAACAGAACCTTGAAGGCATCTCTATCTAAAATGAAAAAGAAAAGTTTGAGATAGTTAAGCATGTCCAATTTATTCTCCCCAAATCCCACTGGGTGGAGGGAGTAAAGGGTGGAAAATGCCAGGAGTGTTACAGTGATTGAGATCTGCCAACAGCAAGGGAACATCTGGGATATAGGAGAAGCATACCATCTTAAAAACAGAAAAGCTAAAAACTATTTTTCTGAATGTAGACATATTTTCCCAAAAGTACCATATGTAATGGTTAACAATCTCCCATGCTGGCCCATTTTAAGTTAAAAAAAATGTACCTGAAGCACAATAGGGTATACCACTGAAAGTGCCAGAGAATCTGTCACATACAGCAATCTTATTTAAAGGTAACGCATTGTAAAGTGCTTTGGATGCCACAATATTAATTTTTTCCTTACTGTGTCTCTAACATTCCAGTGGGGCTGCTAGTGACTAACTATTCATAACACCTATGCCCTAGGACTTGTTCTCTTATAAATGGGATGTAAGGTGGAGGGAGAGCAGTGCAGGGGAGAGGAGTTGAGACTCATGTGGTGATTCTGGGGGAATGATGAGTCAATAGGATAGAGAATAACTTGAGCAGGGAGGGTAGAGTTATCATGGAAGGGAATAAATATAGTGGATTGTGAAGTGCAGGTCATACTGATTTCTTTCATCCTTGCCCACACCCAAGATTTCCTATTTCCTTTTTCTAAACCTTCTCTTAATAGATCATAGTGGGGGTTGGGAGAGAGAGAGGAGAGTCAGGAGCATCTTAATATTATTAACACATTGCTGACCAGTAGTTTTATTGCTAGCTTTACCCAGTGGCCAGATAAATTTCTATTAAACAATTACAAAAAATGTTTTACATAATGTTAAAAGCACGCTTTAAAATTACTAGTATGTACTAGAGGCTTGGTGCATGAATTCGTGCACCAGTGGGGTCCCTCAGACAGCCTACGGGATGGGGCAGAAACCAGCTCTCTGATATCCCCCAAGGGGTCCCGGATTGTGAGAGGGCACAGGCCAGGCCGAGGGACCCCAACGGTGCATGCTCAGGGCTGGGAGAGACACGGGAGGTTGGCCAGCCAGGGAGGGACTGTGGGAGTGCACCAGGACATGTCTGGCCCCTTTCACTCAGTCCCGATAGGCCAGACCGCAGCAGCAAGCTAACCTACAGGTCAGAGCATCTGCCCCCTGGTGATCAGTGCACGTCATAGTGAGTGTTTGAGAGGCCTTAACATATCATTAGCATATTACGCTTTGATTGGTTGAACAGAAAACCAGACAACCAACACTTAGCATATTAGGCTTTTATTATATAGGATATAGTGTCCCAAAAAACATATACTCAATTTAACAGCTGATAGTTCAACTTTGAAAATGAAATGCATTTCAGTAAACACTGCCTTTATAATTATTCAGTGTTTTGTATACATTTTGAGGGGGAGGCACCCTATATATACCAAAGAATACCATTTCAGACCATTTCAAAGGGGGAATTTTGCAAAAGCAATTATAGATATTATATTATATGGTAACATTGCAACAGCTTTTAAGATTTGTGTGGTATTTTCAGGTGTTTTGTAAATTAGATTAGTGCATGTTATATTAATACACACACACACACACACACACACACACACACACTAGTAGCCCTGTGCACGAATCCGTGTGCCAGTAGCTCTCTGCAGCCCTCCTGTAGCTCTCCACCCGCTGCCCCACCCTCCTGTATCTCCCCCCACCCCCCTTCCCCCTCCCCCCATAGCTTGCTGCCCTGCCCCCTCCTGTAGCTTTTCACCGCCCACTTGTAGTTTGCTGCTCCTCCCTCCTGCAGATCCATGATCTGGTCATTATGCAGTTGGTCATTATGCCTCAAGGTGTAATGGATAATTAGCATATTCCTTTCTTATTATATAGGATAAGATTTTATTGTCTAAAGTTTTATATATATATATATGCAAACACTGTATCATTCAGATTCTGAGTTTTCTAAATTTTTATCTAGCTATAACTTTGTAAGATGTCTTAATTAAAATGCATTTTAATGCATTCACCAAAGCATCTTTAATTACAAGTGTTTTCCATAAATGCAAGCCCAAGTCTGTTGTCTGTTTCATTATTTTGTCATACAGACATCTCTAAAAAGAAATTCTTTCAATATCATCTTAAAGATATTTTATTATGTACTAGAGGCCCGATGCATGAAATTCATGCACAGGGTGTGGGGGGTGTCCCTCAGCCCAGCCTGCACCTTCCCTAATCTGGGACACCTCGAGGGATGTCCGACTGCCTGTTTAGGCCCTATCGCACTGGGCAGTCGGACATCCCTCTCACAGTCCAGGACTGCTGGCTCCCAACTGCTTGCATGACTGACTTCCTGATTGCCCCTAACCACTCCCCTGCCAGCCTGATTGATGCCTAACTGCTCCCCTGCCAGCCTAATTGCCCCTAACTGCCCTCCGCTGCTGGCCCAGTTGCCCCTAACTTCCCTCCCCTGCCGGCCTGGTCCCCCCCAACTGCCCTTCCCTGAAGGCCTGGGTCCCCCCCCCAACTGCCCTCCCCTGCAGGCCTGTTCCTCCCCAACTGCCCTTCCCTGCAGGCCTAGGTCCCCCCCAACTGTCCTCCCCTGCAGGCCTGGTCCCCCCAACTGTCCTCCCCTGCAGGCCTGGTCCCTCCCAACTGCCCTCCCCTGCTGGCCTTATCACCCACAACTGCCCTCCCCTGCCAGCCATCTTGTGGCAGCCATTTTGTGTCCACATGGGAGCAGCCATCTTTAACCATATGGGGGCGGCTATCTTGTGTGTTGGAGTGATGGTCAATTTGCATATTACTCTTTTATTAGATAGGATAATCGATGCATGACACCTTAAATTTATTAAAAACCAAACAAAATTTGAAAGATATTTATTGATTTTTAGTTTCAGTTTTGGAATTGAATAGCTAGTTTAACATTGAGTACACCCTGTCAATCTCCACTGAATACAGGACATAGAAAAATATATAATTAATGATAGATAAACCTAGATACAGAAATCTATTCATAGATAGATAGCATGCTTTTCAGAAATTATGATAAAATAGTTTGTTTTGTTTTATTTGATGTTTACTTGCAATAAGCAGGAATGCACTCACATTTTCTGACTTAAAATACATGTTGTATATCTATAATAATAAAAGTGTAATATGCTAATTAGACCAGACGACCTTCTGGATGAAGCTGGGGCTGCAAGGGAAGCCTGGGTCCCGGGCGCCAGAGGGAAGCTGGGGGAAGGAAGGCCTACTCTTGCACAAATTTTGTGCATCAGTCCTTTAGTATTCAAATAAAATTAAACATAATTATAATTATGCTCATCTTGAAAGAATATATCAGAATTTGCACTACACATTCTTGCAAGAATACATGCTCAAATACCTTCGCCCCTACCACCCTGCACACATGCCATATCCCAAATGGGAAAAGTTATTTCATTAGAATGATAATAACTTAAAAAAATAATATGAACTGTTTTGCTGGAACTTGAATTTATTTTACAACCTTTCTTTCTTTCTTTCTTTCTTTCTTTCTTTCTTTCTTTCTTTCTTTCTTTCTTTTCTTTCTTTCTCTTTCTTCGTTCCTCCCTCCCTCCCTCCCTCCTTCCCTCCCTCCCTCCCTCCTTCCTTCCCTCCCTCCCTCTCTCTCTCTCTCTCTTTTCTTTTTCTTTCTTTTTTTCTTATTGTCTAAAGTTTTACATATGTCTCCTTTTTCCCTGATTGCCCCCTGCCCTCCAGCCATTTCCACCCTGGGCAAGTCCCCACTGCCCCAGTATCTGTGTCCATTAGCTATGCTAATACTAGAGGCCCGATGCATGAAATTTGTGCAAGGGGCTTGGCCCTCACAGCTCCAGCTGCCTCAGCCCTCGCAGCCGCAGCCCCAGCTTCGTCCAGAAGGTTGTCCAGACGGCTGTTCTGCGTTTGGTCTAATTAGCCTATAAGCTCTTTATTATATAAGATGCATGCATACTAGTCCTTTGGTTGCTCTCTAACCCCCCCACCTCCCCTGCCATTTGTCTCTGGATCTGTTTTTGTTCATCAGTTTATGTTGATCATTATACCCAACTTATGAGTGAGATAATGTGATATTTATCTTTCTCAGATTGGCTTACCATATTTCACTTAGCATAATAAACATTTTTTTATTTATTTCATAGAGGAAGTGAGAGGGAGAGAGAGATAGAAACACTGATGATGAGAGAGAATTATTGATCAGATGCCTCCTACATGCTCCACACTGAGGATTGAGACTGCAACCCACACATGTGCTCTGACTGGGAATTGAACTGGTTTATAGGTCAATATTCAATCATTGAGCATGCTGGCCAGGCACAATGTATTTTTTTTTTCTTCTTAATGTTCCTATATTTGTACTGAAATTTATTTCGATACAGTTGCCATTAAGCTTTTACTTCATGTTATAAGCTCTGGAATAGGGAAAAAATGGTTTTCTTTAAATTGTTAATCTTTAATCATCATTATGCTTATTTCAAAGTTGTAACATTTCACAGCAAATGACTGTCTAGAGAGCTTTTCCAATTTTCAATTTGTTTAATCAGAAATTTCTTTAACTTTTATTTTCCCAATTATTCTTTTTGAAATTAAAGAACTATACAATTGTATCTTAATTTCTTTAAAATAGCATTTAAGGCATTTGTGACAATTTTTAAACATTTCCTACATTCTTACTCAGCAGTTTATTAAAGTTACCAAAGCTTAAGTTATTTTCTTTCCTGCTTCCTTTAGCTGTGATAATGTGGCAGGATAGTAAGAAGCTAGAAAAATTTCTGGGCAAGTAGAATAGGGAAACTGAGACAAGATCATTTAAAAAAGGCCAAAGAGTTTTGGCAGCTT
Organism: Plecotus auritus; assembly: GCF_963455305.1. NCBI lineage: Eukaryota > Metazoa > Chordata > Mammalia > Chiroptera > Vespertilionidae > Plecotus > Plecotus auritus. The sequence goes on along the minus strand of NC_137771.1, from coordinate 135,001,148 downwards.
GCAGTCAGCCTTTGAACCACAATACCTTCTCTTCCCCAACCAAGGCACTTGAAAGCAAATGGTTTATACCTCTCCTTCCTGATCAGAGAATGCATAGCTTAAATCACCCTGGCCTGGGAAAATAGAGAACAAAGACCCATTTAATACATTTGAACCAGCTAAACCCAAGGACAGATGAAGTCTGGGGGACAAATAACAAAAACACCGAAAGCATTTGGATGGTATCCCCCTGACGGAGGGAATGTTAGTCAGGGAAGATAGCCTCTAAGGCATGAGGGGAAAGAGAGAAAAATAAAAAATATGGGAGATTATTTCACCCCCTGACCAAAGAAATGAGCAGTCTTGGGATTTGCCAAGATAAAATCACCAGATGTTCTCATAAATTCTGGGAAAAGCTTTAACAATGTAAAAAAGGGACCTTGAAAACTAGTCTTTCTGGCAGGGGAACCTTGAAACCCCAAAGGGAGAAAAGTATAAAACCCTTGAACCCCCACTAGGTGGGGCACTCAAGACAGCTGAGTTGCAGGCTTGTGGTGACTGACAAGGGTATTCTTAATAAATTTGCTTGTTTTCCTTCCTTAATATATTGGCTTGCTTTGCTGCAACGTATTACTGTATTTAAGTACATATATTATATATACATTTTTATATTTGTATATACTAGTATGTGTATGTGTATAGGTATACATATATATTTATTTAATTATTTCTTATTTCTATATTGCCTGTTCTTCTTTATTGTGTGCACTCTAAAAAAAGCTTTTAAGTGCTTTCTTTCTCCCTCCTCCCATGATGTTATATAGTATTGCCCTTGTTTCATCATTAGCTTCTGCATATGCTCTTTAATTGTTGTTTTACTTTTCTTTCACAATTGCTCCATATTAGTATGCTTCTATTACAAAGTTTATTTGTTAACATCATATGCCTGATTTTTTAATAGGTCTCATTAGAGAAACTAGAGAATTGCATTAAACTGAAATAATATATTAATGGAGATAAATTATTAATATATTTTAGTTAAAATATTGTTTACTGATAGCTTTATTTAGAGGCAAGTGTTTAGGAAATTCTGGGCTAGATAAGAAAAAATTAAGTAAAAATAGCCTCCTCTGAAACTTATTGTGTTTTTGGTAGCTGGGTTAAATGTGATTAAATTAGTGACTGAGAACTGAACAACTGAAATACCTCAGAGTCCAGAATTTTGCATGAACTATCTAAAAAGAAAGCAAAAACATTTATATTTGCTAATTATTTGTTTTTAAAAAATTCATGTTGACTTTGGAAAACTAGAGAACTTTTAAAATTCCTACCTATAATAGCATACTAGAAATAATATACTGCATGTTTTCACCTTAATAATTTTAGTTCCAGTTATTAAAACACTCAATGAATCTACTTTTTAGTATTTCCCTTGTTTCAGTGAATTTACACAACTCAAACAAGCTTCATCTTTTTTTTCTGTCTCTCTCCCTTATTAAGTTCTCAACCACATCAGCATTTCTGTTTCTAAGAAAGCATATCTATAAAATAAAGATAACATGCATAAACCCTTGCACTGACATCAGGTTGTATTAAAAGTTGAAGCTGGACATGGTCAACTTAACTTCTAATGATAAAATTCTACTTAAATCTTGTTTTGCTTTCTGATTGTTGCAACCTGTTTAATTTTTTCCTCTAAGATTCCCTTCTTAAATTACAAACACATTTACTCTTTTTGACAACATCATTCACCAAAGAGTCCATGTTCCAATCTACATTTGCCAAGATTCCCTGTCCAGCAGTTTGGGACCATGTAACGTTTTTAACCCCTGTGTCACATTCAATGAGAAGTTAAACATAGGCATGTGTTTTCTACGCACTCCTTTTCCATACCTTCACCATCGTTAGGCACCCATGTTCCAGTTTAAAGCAAGAACACTGACTTTACCTGAGCCAAGTCAAGCGTTTCCAAGCTCATAAGTCAGACTCATAATTATTATTTATTAAAGTAAACGGATAAAAACCAAACTCATCAAAGGAAAATGATGCATGGGGAAAATTCTGTTGAAAACTAGGTGTGAGCATCCAAAAGTTGTTTCCCAGTACAGCAGCACAGGACATGGTCATTTTCTCCAGGAACAAGATGAGGAACCATGTATGAAGTATTGCCTGCCAGTGAAGTCTCCGGAGCCTAAGATTCCAGGGTTTTTATTGGGGAGCCACACGTAGGTACATAATGCCTGCTTCTCTGACCAGTTACTGAAACTTATGACACCCAAGAGAAATGTAGATTCATAAATCACAATTCACCATAAATTTGCATGTACTTTCTAGGCAGACTGATACAACATGGTTCAACACAGGCATGCAAAAACACTTTTATCAGTAAGAATCCACATATTTTAACAACTTTTATTGACATATACTTCACATACCAGCAACTCACCTATTTAAAATTCACAATTCATGGTTTTATTCTGTTCATAGATATGTGCAACCATGATCACAATTTTAGAACATTTAGTGAATTTCATCACTTCAAAAAGAAATCCTGGATTTGTGGTTTCTACTTCTTGTGTAAAGAACTTGGAAGTTGACACTCTGGCCTAACAACAGACAAAAAAGCTGAGAAGACTGAAAAATTAGCAACTCTTCACAGATCCATAAGAGAGGAGAAGACATGGGGCAAACCATTGCCCCCAAGTTTAGAGAAACAGAGGCAAGTGAACATAGGCAGCCACAGCTTACCTGAAGCAGACACTTACAAGCAAAATCCCCTGTGGGAAAAGGGCCTGGGGTAGAAGTACTTGAACTTTTATTGACAAATTGCTGGAGGCTCAGTATGTTTAACTCCAAGTGTTAAAAACTCCAATGGGACCCTCCCCCATCATAGTGGGGCTCCACAATACTGTTAGATTTACTTTCAGGAGCTCCATCAGATTCCTACAGTAAATATCAGAGAAAAATCCCCTGCTTCCAGCAGGGGGAGGGGGAAAGGAACCATTGTGAAACCTGGCAAAGCACTTTAGTCTCCTTAACAAGGCCTGCCCTCAAAGGCAATTAGTTAACCAAAGCTTAAGCTGCTGGGGTGTTACCAGAGCTTAACTGACCTGAGGAAAATAAATACCCAACTCCAGCTCACTCTATCCATTCTGTCCCACCTAGTCAGGAAGAACAAAACTGAGAAACACTTGGTGAAGGTCACAGTCCAGAGTCATGGGCTCACTAAAAGACTGAGACCTAATCATAAGACTATGGAATGCTTCTTCTCTCCCCACTACTCACCACCACATTACTAAAGGCCTAGTCACAGCAGTTTCCCTTATCAAGTATACCATGTCCAGCTATTGAGAAAAAATCACAAGGCATACCAAAAGGAGAAACAAACAAACAGCAAAAGCACAACAACAAAGCAATCTGAAGAGACAGAGCAAGCAGGGAGGTTGGAATTATCAGATCAGAAATTAAAAACAACTATGACTAATATGCTGAGTTCTCTAATGGATAAAATAGCATAAAAGAACAGACGGGCAATGTACAAAGAGTGAAAAATGTTAAGAAAGAACCAAAGAGAAATGCTAGAAAGATTAAAAAGAAAAAAACACACAAAAAACAACAACAACACTTTAACAGAAATTAAGAATGCCTTGATGGGCTTATCAGTAGACTGGGCACAGCTAAGGAAAGATTCTCTAAATTGAGGACATATCAATTAAAACCTCCAAAACTAAAAAACAAAGAGAACGCAGACTGAAAAAAATAAAAGAGCAGAATATTCAAGGACTGTGGGACAACTACAAAAAGTGTAACATTGTATAATGGGAATTTCTAAAGGAGAAGGGAAAAGGAAGTGAAAGTATATGTGAAAAAATAATAAATGAGAATTTTCCCAAAGTATTGTCAGATACCAAACCAAAGATACAAGAACTTCAGAGAACACCGAGCTGAATCAATGTACCCCCAAAAAACAAACAAACAAAAACACAAAACTTCACCTAGGCATGTCATCTTCAATTACAGAAAATCAAAGAATAAAGAAAAAACTCGAAAGAAGCCAGAGTGAAAAAACAACTTACTAATGGAGGAACAAAGATAATAATTACATTGACTACTCAGAAACAAAGTAAGCAGAAAGAGAGTGGAGTTAAATATATAAAGTGTTGAAAGTAAAAACCACCAAGATAAAACTCTATATCCTGTGAAAAGTGAAGGAGAAATAAAAACTTTCTTAGACAAACAATAATTGAAGAAATATATTGCCAATAGACTTGTCTCCTGAGAAATTTTTAAAAGAAGTTCTTTAGAGAGAAGAAAGATAATATAGGTCAGAAACTTAGATGTATATAAAGAAAGGAAGAACACTGGAAGAGTAATAAATGAAGGTAAAATAAAACCTTTAATTTTTATTTTTAATTGATATAAGAGATAAATTTGTTCAAAATTATAGCAACAATATATTAAATTATGTATGCTTATGTATATATCTTATACATATACTTCATGTATGCATAGGTACATATATATAAGTGAAATGAATGACAATGACATAAGGAAAAATTAGAATTTTTCTCATAAGATACACAACACTACATGTGAAGTGGTATGTTCATTGAAAGTGGACTTGGATTAGTTGTAAATGTATATTTCAAGCTCTAGAGCAACAACGGGGGGAAAAAAAAGTTTTAAAAACATATAGCTATGCCCTGGCCAGTATTGCTAAATGGTTACAGCATTTGCCCATGGACCAAACGGTCGCAGGTTCAATTCCTGGTCAAGGACACATACCTGGGTTGTAGGTTCACTCCCCACTTCCAGTTGGGGTGCCTGTGGGAGACAACCAATGTGTTTCACATCGATGTTTCTTTCTCTCTCTCACTTTCTCCCTCCCTTCCAAATTCTTATGATAATTAATATTGTTAGAAAGGGAAGTTAAATCATATGAAATGCTTGATGTAAACGACAAAGGGCGACCAAAATAGGAACAAGACTAACAAGTAGAAAACAGCAAGACAAATAGTAGATATTTAATCTGACTATATAGATAATAACTTTGAGTATAAATTATCTAAAATCATCAAATAGAGATTCCAAAATGGAGGCAGAGTAAGTGGAAGAAGCTACACTGACATATTCACAGGACCAAATTGGAATTACAACTAAAATACATTAATTCAATAATTGATAAAGTAAGATGTACATACAGAAAAGCCATCCTGAATAATTAACTGAAGACCAGCTGGAGAGAACCCTGATAACCAAGGAAGGAAAGTGGAGACCACATAGAGACTGGTAGGAAGTGGAGAGGCACAAAAGGTCTGGCACACCCCCACAGCAGCTGAAGCTCCAGAGGGATATCTCAGCTATGGGGGTTACCACTGAGAACTCTGGAGTCTAAGCCCCAAGCTGGGCTAACCAGTCCAGAGAAACAGAACTCAGAAAGCAACCCACATAACATCTGGCTGTGAAAAGCAGTGGGGTTGCTGTCTGCCAGGGAAAGACAGCTGGAAATGCAGGCACCCTCTTATAGAGACAATGTACAAAATTTCATGAGCAGTCACTCATTTTGGGCTCCCACAGAGGGAGGAAAGAGTGGACTGGAACTGTGTAAGGAGAGTCCAGAATTGGGGACTCTGGGGTTAGACCACAGAATGGAAATACCCCAGATTCCTATGCTAAGTCATTCCCTCTTGATGCGAAGGACATTTTCTCCAGGAGACATGTGCTATCCAGGTGGTTTTTGCCTGCAGGGAAAGGCAGGGCACCTTCTTGGAAAACTCCTTGCCCCATCCTGTGGAGTTTCTCAGGCCCATTAAGAGACTGAGAATAACAGTTAGCCTACAGGCAGAAGCAATTGTCCCACCCTGTTGGAAAACCTCTCACTGCACCCTGTGTTCGAAAACCGGAGGCTAATCAAGCCTGAGTACATAAGACTGCAGGCACAGGTGGGTATCTGGAGGCTTTGAGTCTTTGCCTGATCTATTGCAAGGCTAGGAAAAGCAGATCTTTGTGCAAATCTTGGTCCTTTGCAAAGGCACCTAGTCCCAGCAGAGGGAGCCAAGAGTTGTGGATTGATGATAGCTCCAAACAGGGTACTCAGAACCAGTCAGAAACAGAGTCTGTCACTGTCTTTCACTAGACATTGGGAGGTATAACAAATCTACCTAATAGATAGACACAAACTCAAACAGGCAGCCAAAATGGGGAGATAAAAAACAAGCCCCAAACGAAAGAACAAGAGAATTCTTCAGAAGAAGAGCTAAATGAAATGCAGATAAGAAATTTATCAGACATAGATTTGAGAATTATAATAACAAAGATGGTCAACAGCATGAGAAATGGTATAGTAACTATGAACAATGACATAGCACTAGCAAAGAACACTCTGGAAAGAACAGGTATATTAATTTCAACATTAGCAGATTTCAAATTAAGAATGTTATCATGGATAAAGAAGGGCATGACATAATGATAAATGGGTCAATTCTTAAGAAGACAACAATCCTTAATGTGTATGCACCTATCATCAAAGAATTAATAACATGAGGCAAAAACTGATAGAACTGCAAAGAGGAATAGATGAGTTCACTATCATAGCTGGAGACTTTAACATCTACCTCTCAGAAATACACAGATCCACCAGTTAAAAAATCAGTGAAACTATAGTTGATTCAGTACCATCAATCAACTAGATATAATTGATGTCAATAGACTACTTAACCCGACAGCTGCAGAATACACATTTTTCTCAAACTATTCACCAAAATAGACAATTGTCTGGGCCATAAAACATACCTCAATGAATTTAAAAGCATAGAAATCATAAAATCTCTGCTTTTTGAATACAGTGAAATGAAAAAAGAAATCACTATCAGAAAGATAAAAGAATATTCCCAAAATGCATTGAGATTAAGCAATGCACTTCTAAATAACACATGAATAAAAGAAAAAATCTCAATGGAAATGTAGAATGGTTTTAACCAAGTGACAATAAAAACACAACTTACCAAAATCCGTGGGATGCAGAGAAAGCAGTGTTTAAAGGGAAATTTATAGCACTGAATGAATATATTAGAAAAAAATATCTAAAATCAATAATATAAGTTTCCACTTTACAAAAGTGGAAAAATAAACAAATCAAGTCCAAAGCAAGCAGAAGAAAATAAATAATATGTAGAGCAGAAGTTAATTAATTGAAAAGAGGAAATCAACAGATAGAATCAATAAAGTCAAAAGTTGGTTTTTAGAAAAGATAAGATCAACACATCTCTATTCAGGCTAACAAAGGAAAAAAGAAGAGTATACAAATTATTAATATCATATGTGAAAAAGGGAGATATCACCACAGTCACAACAGAAATGAAAAAGATAATGAAAGAATACTATAGACAACTTTCTCCTCTGCTGCACATCTTCCATAAATTTGATAACCTAAATGAAATGTATTGATTTCTTAAAAGATCCAAGCTTCCAAAACACACACAAGAAAAAATAGGCCTGTAATCTATTAAATAAATTGAATCAACAATTAAAAACCTTCCAAAACAAAAAGCATTAGTCCTGATGGGTTCACTGATGAATTCTACCACACATTTAAGGAAGAAATTATAAGAAATCTCTACAATATTTTTCAAAGAATAGAAGCTGAGAGAATACTTCCTAACCCATTCTATGACACCAGCATTACCCTGGTACCAAAACAAGATAAAGACATTACAAGAAAAGAAAACTACAGGGCAATGTCTCTCATGCACATAGTGACACCATTGTGTAATTTAACCCAGTTATTAATTAATTAAAAGAAAAGGAGCAGGGGGAAGGGCAAATAGTATAGGCATGCCATTTGTGCAGTTTTCCAGGAAATTATAGCTTAACACTCCCCAGGTCTTGGCTGCACAGACTGCTGGGAGAAGGGACTGGAAAGGGTAAGAACAGGGACATGCTAAGTAAAGTCTAAGTGACAAAGGGAAGGTACTTGTCTGTCAGTCACACCTTGGAACAGGTCATTTGCAGGACTAGGCATGGCCACTGCAAGCAGCCATGGAAAGATTTCAGATATTTAATCTTCTAAACAAAGGAGTTCACTCTCTTGCTTTCTTGAGACTCTTGTTGCAGGGAGTATGCTATATTGGCTCCCTTGAATTCGGCCACATGGCCCACAGCTGTGTGGACCCCAAACAGTGAACTAATGGACTGCAACTGGTCTAATGTTAAACTGGACCCAGCTCCACTGTGGAACGGAAACTTTGGACACTAGCTTTGCTTCTAGCTCTATTGAATATCCAGCTGCACATCTTCCAGGGATTAAGAGAAATGGGACTTTGCACACCCAGGGATGTAATTCCACACGAATAAAGCTTTCTACCACATCTCTTCTTCCTGTGGAAGCCTCTGGTAATGCTTATTCCAGCAGTATCCCAAGAATCCCACTCCCACCACCAATGGAGAGAAGGCCCGCCACACATTTCTCTAACAATAGATGCAAAAGTTTCAACAAAACGTTATCAAATTAAACTCAATAATGTTTAAAGAATATTATATACCATAACCAAGTTAAATTTATATAAAGAATGCAAGTATAATTCAACATTTGAAAATCAATGAACATAATCCAGCACAGCAACAGATTTTTTTAAAAAAATCACAAGATCGCCCTAACTGGTTTGGCTCAGTGGATAGAGCATCAGCCTGCGGACTGAAAGGTCCCAGGTTCGATTCCAGTCAAGGGCATGTACCTTGGTTGTGGGCACATCCCCAGTAGGAGATGTGCAGGAGGCAGCTGATGCATGTTTCTAACTCTCTATCCCTCTCCCTTCTTCTCTGTAAAAAAATCAATAAAATATATTTAAAAAAATAAAAATAAATAAATAAATCACAAGATCATATCTATAGATGCAAAAAAGTATTTTCCAAAATCCAACACCTGTTGATTATTAAAATTCTCAGTAAATGAGAAATAGAGAAAAAACTTTCTCAACTTGATAAAGACAATCTATAAAAAAAAAAAACACCTATAGCTAACACCATATTTGATGGTGAGAAACTCAAAGCTTACCCATTAAGACCAGCTATAAGTCAAGGATGTCTTCTCTTTACCACTCCTTTTTTTTTTTTTTTTCTGCTTTCCCTTTAGCTTTTTTTTTCTTTTTATTAATTTCTTTATTGATTAAGGTATCACATATTTGTCCCATTCCCATCCCAGACCCCTCCCCACGCATGCTCCCACCCCCCTGTTGTCCGTGACCACTGGTTAGGCTTACATGCATGCATATAAGTCCTTTGGTTGATCTCTCCCGCTTACCCCCACCCTCCCCTACCTTCCCTCTGAGGTTTGACAGTCTGATCGATGCTTCCCTGTCTCCGGGTCTGTTTTTGTTCATCAGATTATGTTGTTCATTATTTCCCCTAGATGAGTGAGATCATGTGATACTAGAAATACACTTAAAAGAACCAAAAATGAGATAAGCAATAATGGTTATGCTGAGAGGCAAATGAATCAGTCTGTAGTGAGTTTCTTTCTGGGCCAACAGTTCTTTTGAGTCCCAATTTCAATGTCTAACAGTTCCTTATCTGTACATGTCAGCAATGATATTTCAGTTCTGGATGGTGGACAAATGGTGGTAATGCAGGTCCGACCCTCTCTGGTTTGGTCCTGGGCAACCTGCAGCAATGCACAGCTAGTATGGCAAGGCGTCGTCAGTGTCTTCCATCTCTGGACTGTTTCTCCACTGCCTTCATGGCTGGAACAGTCCTGTCAATTCCTCTCTGTTGCAGGAATCCACATGGTCTTGGAGTTGTTTTCTGAAAATATACAAACATATTCTCGACCAAAAGTTAATAAAGGAATCTTTTCTATAAATTTGACTTGGGATCCTTTTTCATTTTTTGCCCAAATGATTTTCCTTTGGCTTGTTTTGACACCATGTGTGTTTTTCATGGGTGTCTTGTGCTGCCAAGCAGTGCACCTTTGGAGGTGGAGGTCCCAGGGTCTGCATGGGTCTGCAGCTGGGGTAGCAAGATTTTGGCTGGAGTGGCTGCTAGGTTGCGGGGCAGTTCCAAGGCCTGTCTGGTTGGTGGTGCTGATGAGTTCCTAAAAAAGGGCCGTTCTCCCCTTCAAGATGGCGTGGGCTCCATGCTGGAATCCCGCTGTCCGGGGAGTGCCCGCAGCAGTGGTGGTAATCTCTCCTTGTCAAGGAGAGCCTGTCTGCCAGCCCCTGCTGCTTCTGTGAGATTTAACTTTCCCTCACTCACTCACGTACACACCACGCACATCCACACACTCTCCTTTCATACCCTCACTCACTCACTTCCTCTCCCTCACCTCCGTCCTGCCAGCCGCCATCTTTTTCCTTCTGCTTTTCAACATTATATAGAAAGTCCTTGCTAATGCAACCGGACAAGAAAACTAAATGAAAGGTACTTATATTGGTAAGGAAGACATAAAACTGTCTTTGTTTGCAGAGGACATCTGGTTATCCATGCAGAAAATCTGAAATAGTTAAAAAAAAATTCCTGGAACTAGCCAAAACCGGTTTGGCTCAGTGGATAGAGCGTCGGCCTGCGGACTCAAGGGTCCCAGGTTCGATTCCGGTCAAGGGCATGTACCTTGGTTGCGGGCACATCCCCAGTGGGGGGTGTGCAAGAGGCAGCTGATCGATGTCTCTCTCTCATCGATGTTTCTAACTCTCTATCCCTCTCCCTTCCTCTCTTCCTCTCTGTAAAAAATCAATAAAATATATTTAAAAAAAAAAAAATTCCTGGAACTAATAATATGCAAGTCAATCCTTTCTTGCAATTAGCAATGAACAAGTAAAATTGGAAATGAAAAACACTGTAAGATTTTCATGAGCAACCCAAAAATGAAACAGATAGTTATAAATCTAACAAATACATACAAGTGGGTCAAATATATGGTGACACAAGGAGACTAGACTTAGGGCAGTGAACACACAATGCAATATACAGTTGACATATCATAGTTATACTCTTGAAACTTGTATAATCTTATTAACCAATGTCATCCCAATAAATTTAATTAAAATAAGTAAATTTAATTAAAATAAGTAAATAAGCAAATACCAAGTGTTGGCAAGGGCATGAAAACATTGAAACCCTTTTACACTATTGGTCAGAATGTAAATTGTTGTGCCTAGTATGAAAAACATATGGAGGTTCCTCAAGAATTAAAAATGGAATTATCATATAATCCAGCAATACCACTTATGTTTACATAGCTGAATTGAAAATAGGGTCTTATAGAGACATTTGCACTCCCATGTTCATTGCAAGATTATTCATAATAGTGTAATTAGGACCACAACCTAAATACCCACTGATAGATGGATAAATAAATAAAAATTTGTATATACATATAAGTCTCAAATACTATTCAGAATTAGAAAAGAAAGAAATCTTTCAGTATGCAACAACCTGGATGTCCTTATGCTCAGTGTAATCACCTAATAACAGAATGACAAATATTGCATGATTCCACTTATATGAGATATCTAAAATAATCAAACTCAGAAACAGATAATAAAATAATGGTTGCCAGGGACTGGGGGCAGGATAAAATGGGGACTTGCTATTTAATGAGTATAAAGCTTCAGTTACATAGAATGAACAAATTCTAGATATTCACTGCACAACATTTTACCTATAGTGAATGATACTGTATTGAGTTCCTAAAATTTTGTTCAGTCCTGTCTGTTATGGCTCTTTGGGTGGGAGTCATCCTGTGAATGGAAGAGTTGCCATTTTGATCCCCAGTTTGCAAGCTGGATCCCCAGTAGGTGGTGTGCAGGAGGCGGCTGATCAATGTTGCTCACATTGATGTTTATCTCTCCTTCTCCTTTTTTCTCTCTTTAAAAATTATTTTTAAAAAAGAGGAAAAAATTGTTAAAATAATAGATCTCCTGTTAGGAATCCTTACCATAATAATAAAAATATATAAAAAATTACCAAAAAAATTGAATCCAATAAAGGAAAAACATAAATAAAAATAAACCTAATAAAATTAAATCGAGTTTCTGAGAATTTCATATTGCCAATGAAAACTTACATCTAGCCTAAGAAGCATGTGACTATTTCAAAGATAAATCATTTGATTCTTAATAATTCAAATGCCAAAAAGGCTGGCAAATCTCTACAGACCTAAAGAGGGCATATTGCCCAATGTCCTCATCAGATGTGCTAAGGATGGTAATGGAATAGGAAGAACGTTCCACAGGGTGGAGCCAGGGACCAATGAAAATAGATTGAGAGGTAGGGCCTCAAAAAAGCAGACTCAAGGCTTAATTCAGGTAAACCCTGGGTAGAACTTCCTTATTGACGATCTGATTTCTTATTTGGTTGTTTAGCTAGTGGTTATGTTATACAGCTGGCAAAATGTTTATTCAAGATGGATGTTTTTTTAATATAGATGCCTCAGCAATCAAAATTTAATGTCAGCCACTTACACTAAAATAAAAAAAGCTTAATGCCAGGCACTTGCACTACATAAAGGCTCTAAATTATTGGGCTATTTATTTTATCTAATGTCTAGCACTTCTGCTGGGAAACAAATAGAGCTCCCCAGGATAAAGCAATTTCACTTAGTCTTAACAGGAAGTTCAGAATTTCTATGGACCTGTGACTCATGTATTTGTTCATTTTGCCTTTCTGAAGGTACTTATCTGGCCTTTGCTCTACTGCTATAAATAACTGTATATGTTTGTGGAGAAAAGGTGAGCTGACACCTTGTCATTTCAGTCCATTGGTCTCTGGACCCAAAGGAACCACATTTGTACATGTGAAGAAACTGCATGGCACCACCTGAGCTTCTGTGATGTCTTGCAGATCCTCTACTTGCTCACTACAGATTTACTTTCCACCATTCTCTTCCCTGCTTGGTACAGCAAAGGCTGTACTTATGGACTTTATCAATCTGGTTTTCTTTTTTGCTTGCTTACTCTGTTCAGCTAATCAAAGGCCTGGGTCAAACATTAGAGGAAGTGAGAAGAGAAAGAGAGAAATATCAGATTTCTTATTCATTTCAGTTCCTCTCTGCTGGACTTAGGGTTGTTTTTTTTTTTTTTTTGAGTTTTTTTTTTAATATTTGTGTTTCTCTACTAATGTCCACAGCTCTGTCAAGCACTATACAACTATACATGTAAGAGTATTCTGATAACAATTTCCTCCCTTAATCATTCAGATCTAAGAGTATTAATTGCTTCCACTCTTCAAGTTTTGACTATTGTCAGCAACAATTTGAAGTATACAAGGTCAGCTATTTTCTCCTATCTTTTAAGTGAAATATTACTCACTATAGTGTTAATTTTGAACATGTATATAAAAATAACTATTTTTCCACATATTTATGGTTACTTGTATTATTCTTTGTAAAATGCTTACTTATATTGATTTCACAACTGCCTGTGTCATCATTTGATGGAAAAAAATATCAAGGACAAATGAAGTTTTCAACTAGATGTTTTCTTTCCCTTTTGTTTTGGAAGCAATAACTAGTAAAGTTCTATCCATGTGGTTGCCCCAAACAATCTTTCATTTAAGCAACTATTACTGAGCACCTTCAGGTACTGTGTTAGTTGTAGAAATAAAGCAATGAAGTATAAAAATAAAACAACCAAGCAAACAAAAACCCTGCCTTTAGAGGGCAAGTTATAATCTAGTAACTAGTGTATGTTAAACCATTGAAAAGATTATAGACCCTATAATCAGATGTTAAAATAATGAAAATAAAAATATATCTCCACACTTTCACATCATTCACTCTTTTGTTAATAATTATATACAACTCTTTGCTTTCCTTGTCCCTTGTCAGGCTCAGCAATTCTTTTTCTTTATGACAATGATAAAATAATTATTAAATAATTAATTCTGGAGAGACTATATTAATGTAAATATGTTCAATTCCTTAAAATCATCATCAATACATATTGTCGGTATTCTCTTGTATAATGTCCCTAATTTTGCATCAAACACTGTACTTGTCTGGGAATGGATACATTTAATAATATTTATAACAACAATAAAAAAACCTTCCCTGTAAGTCCTGGAATATAAATGCAATGTTGCATTGCTTCCTACTATTTATCTAAGCCCAAGTATATTAAATTATATTTATGGAACTATTCTCTTCCCCTTTTTCTCTTCTTCCTCTTCCTCCTTCTTTTTCTTGACTCTAATGTGATATGCTATGTCAGATTTTGTATATAGGGTGAGCGGCGCTCCCCCTATGGGAACACACTGACCACCAGGGGGCAGCTTCTGCCTTCTTTGCAATAGCAACCCTTAATTACAGTAAACATCATCATACCCATTTATATCTATCCATAAGAGGTGTATGTAAACCAACCTTTTTATTAGTCCATCTTAATTATTCAGTTCCCATTATTAAACCTATTAACATTGCAAAAGGTCCCTATAACATATTTTAAAAATCTCATCATGGAACATCAGAATTGTAAGCTCCTTGCAGTTACTGTAGATGGCACCATGGAAAGAAGCTTATCTTGTTCTCTGAAAGCTATACCTATATCATCTTTCTGCCAAAACTTACTGGCCTTTCTGTACTGTCAAGGGGAGCTTTGATTTATGTCGCTCACTCTGAGGATTCAGTGAATAAGCTGATGCCAGTTCCTGTGTACTCTCTGGTCACATATAATAGTTTCTCCGCTACTGTCATTTCCATCTCAACTGACATTCTAAAATGGCAAAAAGCAAACCATCAGTGATCATACACAAATGCATGCATGCATGCACACACAAGTACAGGCACAAACACTCAGTAATAACCAAGACATATAACTTTAGTCAAAAAGAAAGAAAAAAAGGAAAAATGAATGCAGTGTAAAGAAAAAGAGAGTCAATGATCAGATTATGCTTAATAATTTGATAACTCATTTAATTCCCTACCCTTCCCAAATTTTATTGAATTGTCTTCAAATTTCAGCACATGAAAATTGACAATATATTTATATTTTAAATATTAAGTTGAAGCTTTTCAAAATTTCTAAAATCATAATGTTGAGAAACAACTTGTGACTTTCAAAGATCTTTTTTAACAATGTATGCTTAAAAGAATCCTATATAATAAAAGCCTAATATGCTAAGTGTCCGGTCGTCTGGTCGGCCATTCAACCCATCAAAGCATAATATGCTAATGATATGCTAAAGCCACTCAACTGCTCGCTATGATGTGCACTGACCACCAGGGGGCAGACAGTTGGCCAATTGACCAGTCACTATGACATGCACTGAGCACCAGGGGGCAGGCACACAGACCAGTAGGTTAGCTTGCTGCTGGGGTCTGGCCAATCGGGACTGAGCGAGATGGACCGGACATGCTTTGGAGCCCTCCCGTGGTCCCTCCCTGGCTGGCCAACCTCCTGCTTCCCTCCCTGGCCCCGAATGTGCACCAGTGAGTCCCTTGGCCTGGCCTGTGTCCTCTCGCAATCTGGGACTCCTTGGGGGATGTCGGAGAGCAGGTTTCGGCCCAATCTTGCAGGCCAGGCCAAGGGACCCCACTGGTGCATAAATTCATGCACCAGGTGCGAAAACACACACACACATACACACACACACACACACACACACACTTATATTGTAAACAAGACAATGTATGTCCCCCTGTATTATATGGTACACTGGAAAACATGGTTTCAACCCAGATAATTTTCATAAAAAATAGCATTTCTAATTATGTACTGTATAAATGTGTAATTACCCAAAGGATTAGGTGGGCATTTAAAATCAAGTGACTGTTATTTCCATTAAAATTTCATTTTGAAGCACTTGTTTTGTGGTAGTTGAGCATATGAACTCTGCCAAAATATCATTGTTTCGGAATCCTGGCTATACCAAATAAAAAATGTGGGATCTTGGGCTAATTAACAGCTCTCAAACTCAGTTTTCTTATTTTTATATTAGGGGCCCGGTGCATGAAGATTCGTGCACGGGGAGGTGGGTCCCTCAGCCCAACCTGCACCCTCTCCAATCTGGGAGCCCTCAGGGGAGCCCTCTCCAATCCGGGAGTTTCTGTCTGTCTTTGCAATCATATGAGCAAATTGTTTGAAGCCCCAACCCAGTTTGGTTTGGTGCTCACAGAATAATAGAGGTCTTTTTTTATTTGCTCCATTGGTGAAAATTTCTTAGAAGTTTCAGTTCTTTTTAATTTTTCCTCAACACTGTGACTTTAGTTATGTCTCTCACCTTTGCTTTCCCTCCATCCCCAACCCGCAATAGTAACTTGCTCCAGGCTCACTTTGCTCTAGTGTCTCGGAGATCCTGCAACACATCTGCCACCAGAACTACGATTCCCAGCATTCCTGATGCTCCCTGTGCTCTGGGCTTCCAGTTCCGGTCCAGGGGCTGCAGAAAGGACTGCGAACTCCAGCCGCCCCCAGGCCAGGCTGACAGGACTGGACATTCCACTGGCTTCTCTGGGACCCCGGCAGTTTGGCACCAGCGTGCACAGGCGCTGGCCACAGGCTCGGAGTGGGCGGGGTCCTGGAGATACCCGCCGCATCACCCAGCTATGTGGAGGGTGGAGGGTGGGTGGGTGTCCCACCATGCCCCCCTGCTCAGCCCCTGAGCGTGTGTGCGCTGCCCACAGGCCCGAAATTTTGGCTGGTTAATTTGCATACTCACTTCTGATTGGCTGTGGGTGTCGTGGAAGTGTGGTCAATTTACATATTTGTCTATTATTAGTATAGATTATGGATAATAAGATTACCTTTTTCATAAGATTGTTTTAAAGATTAGACATCAGTGCCTGCACTTGGTAAGCACTGAATAAATGTAAGCTGTTGTTACTATCATAAGTTTGCACAAACGAAAAATAGAGAAAATATAAATGAATGTAAAAACAGTGGTTATATTGAATTATTTCCTTCAACAGCACACAAATGTATTTTTAATCATTTCCTTAATAGGACACACAGATGAGGAAAAAATACTAGAAGAATATAGATTAGTGGATAGATTATAATGTGATGGTTTGAATTCCTTAGCAGATGAAGAGTATATAGTCCCACTCCACAGATATTGGACTTGGTTTGTGATGTGATTTGCTTTGGCCACTGAAATGTAACTCAGAATCTAGTCAGGAAACACAAAACACATCAGTTGTTTTAACAGATAATTTGATGTAAATTAATCTCAATAGCTAGCTATTGGAGGCAAATTAAAAACAAGGGGAATACTACTTTATCATGAAGATAATAGCTGTGGTAATAGTTACCATACTTAAGGCTGGAGGGTAAAAAGGAAAGATGTTGAGATAGTTAAAGGAGTTTGGAGGCAAGACATCATGAGAAGTTTGGTGCCTTAGGGCCTCTGATGTACAGCTTTGTAGAGCTTGGATACAAACCTTTTGGTACTGGAATTACTCAGCTGATAAAAAATAATTTAGGAATTGAAAAGAGCTGGAAGTGAAATATTATTCTGACCAGCGGTGCTGATGTCTCTCAGCAGGTACAGAGAGACTGGTTTGGTGAATTTCAGAAAAACTTCAATATACAATCCTTAGTGCCTGGGTAATGAAATATTGCTGGCGTTATACTCACAGGGAAGGAAATCCTTTTTCCCTAAGCCAGCTTAGGGACCTGGGCCCAGGACCCCAAGGACACCCCATGGCCAGAATGTCACCACTTCTCCACCCCCTACTCAAAAAACGCATTGGTAGCCGATTTTATCTCTCTTCTAACAGCCTGTTTAAACTACTTATCCGCATGTGCAGTTGATCCAGGTTGGACCACTGCGTGACCTTCCTAGTGGGGGGCGTGGGGGAGGGGTGGGAATGAGCAGTGTCCTGTTGTGGCCAACAGAGCAAGTGCGAACATAGCTACCTTGCAACACAGCTGGGAAAGGGAGTCACCCAACCAGAAATGGAAAATTCCGTAAGTCTGCCATTTTCAAAAAGCCCGCCTTTCACACAAGCCTACTTCATTCCCAGCTTATAAATGCAGCCAAGCACAGCCACCCCCAAGCCAGGTGAGAGGACCATCCTGACCTCTGTGCTGCTGCCCTTGTGCTCCAGCATAAGCTTAATAAAGTATATCTGGAAACCTCTCTGGGGTTTCCTCTCAACTTCTACGTTCGGGAGCCCAAGAATCCCAACACAGGAAATATTTCTTGTCCAGATTTCTAGACAGCCCTCTGTAGTTGGATCTGCAACTGTTCAGAAGGGCACGCCTACATTAACAAAGCTCTAGGTGATCTGCAGATATAAAAGCAAAACTCTGATGGTAAAAAGTTGTTTATTTTGTTTATTGTCACTGAGTTCAAGAGGTGCTTTTTGCACAGTAATAGCTGACTGATAGAGTTGGATAGGTAGGTAGGTAGGTAGGCAGGTAGATGGGTAGGTGGATGATAGGTGATTTCATTTGTTTTGGTTACCTGAATATCTCCATCATCTATTAGAATAGTACCTGATAAATAGTATTTATCAAAATAATTACCAACTGAATGAATATATTGCTTATACATATTTGAATCTAGTATATTGTATTTAATTTTGCATAATTAATTTTTTCCAATTTTATTAAAAATGCTTCCAAAATCTCATTACCAAGGCTGCAATGGTTATACAATAACTTGCTTGACAGTCTCCTGGTGAGGGACACTTAGCAGGTTTCAGATTCTGTCCTATACCATGGCTTGGTTTTGGAATACAAGGACAAGTGGCCCTTAGTGCACAGGATTTTTCTACGACACATTCTTTAGATTGGGAAGCAGGCCTCTTTCACCTTGGACTCCCTGAAGCCTGCTGTCATTGACTGCTTTCTAGCTTTGGAGGGAAGAAGTTTAGATCAAACAGTTTAAAGCACATACATTTTAGCCTTTAATCAAATTTGAAACTTACATCCATTCATAAAACAAAAATTCTGATTTATCAGGGAGTAGGAAACAAAGCAAAAATAAAAATATGTTCATAAGAGTCTCTTAACCTGCAAATTCTCACCCAGGTTATTCTTTCAGAATGTAAAGAAATAGATGAACAATGGTATGATCAATATAATGTCTCTGTCTGAGTTCAGTTTTTACCTGGTTGGTCTATGAAAGGATAGCTTTGAGGAGCACACATAGTTCACATTGCAGGACAGCATATAAGTGAGCAACAGACGTTATCACCATCATCTGTTTAATACTATGTGGATCCTTTTATTTGATTATTTTTCAAAATACGTTTTTATTGATTTTTAGAGAGAAAGAGGAAAGGAGAGGGAGAGGGAGAGGGAGAGGGAGAGGGAGAGGGAGAGGGAGAGGGAGAGGGAGAGGGAGAGGGAGAGGGAGAGGGAGAGGGAGAGGAAGAGGGAGAGGGAGAGGGAGGGAGGGGGAGGGGAGGGAAGGGGGAGGGGGAGGGGGAGGGGGAGGGGGAGGGGGAGGGGGAGGGGGGAGGGGGGAGAGGGAGAAACATCCATGAGAGAAAACCCCCAATTGACTGCCTCCTGCACATCTCCTACTGGGGATCAAGCTGGAAATCCAGGCAAGTACTCTGACCAGGAATCAAACTGGGTTGACCTCTCTGTGCATGGGACAAGGCTCCAGCCAGGTTGATCCTATGTTGATATTCTTAAAAAATATCTCTGCCTTTGATATTATTGGAAAGAACTCCAAAAATAAGTAATGAAATAATTTCTGGGTCAACACAAATATTTCTGTAGACCCAACCAGAAAATAACCATTGTGTCAACTTGTGATTAGGATAGTAAATTTTTTTTTAATTTGCATTTTCCACAAATATTAAAAGAACTGCAGATAGGGAAGTAGAAAATTAGAGACAATGAAGACATTGGAAGATACAAGATGACCAATTTGACAAGAGATTGACTTTCTCTATTAGAACAGAAGTGGGAACAGAAAGGCAACTGAAGAAATTCGGGGACAATTAGATAAGGAGACACTAAATGCTCTCTGTAGACTGAATTTTGATTGCAGCAGCCTTACAAATTCTGCCAAAAATAAATGTTGAGGATTTAACATAGATAATACTAAGAAATAAATAATTTAAAACTATTTTTTTTTGCACCTGAACCTACTTTTATGTTTTTGAACTTCTACTAATCCTGGCACAGATAATCTAAATATTTTCAAGTGAATTATTATCAATTTAATTATTTATGTTAGCTAGATTCAACATTCAAAAATCATGTCTAGTCCAGTTTGCAAACTCAATCTAGTTTTTCTTTGCTTTAACTGTTACTTTAGGTCTCTTGTTAGTGCCAATATTAGAAGAGCAAGATTATTGCTGGCACAAGGCATTGAGAAACAAGAGGATCCTTGAGCTCACTCAGGATGAATTCCAGGGCCTACAGAGTCATGAAAAGTATCTACACATTTCTGATGCTCAGAACAACATATTTATGGATAAATTGAAGAATGAAGGGCATACAAGCAGCAGGAGTCCAAATGGGAGGGCAAAAAGTTCAGCCATGATAAGAAAAGTAAACTCTACTAGTGTGTCCCATTACCATTCAGAGTATAGACAAATATATTGCCATCATAACCATCACTAGGAATGACTTGTGCCAAGAGAACAGATTAACAGGACATCAGATGCTGAAGGTATAGGAACACAAGCTTGAACTCTACTCTCTGATTCTTTAGATTCTATAGGGACCCCATCATGTTAGCTGACTGCTCCCCAATCCCTAGAAACCTTCAAATATTTGCAATTATGATAGACTGAAGCAGTGGGTGAAACAAATATATATATATATATATATATATATATATATATATATATACATATATATATATATATATATATATATATATATATATATATATATATATTAGATATATTTCCCAACTGGAGCATAACTATATGGTGAATATTGAATTTGCTCAGATATATAGTATATTTGAATTAGTCAGTTTACTTGATGGTGACTAGATTTAGTTACCTAAGAAATTCTAGAGAATCCAAGCAACAAATTGCCTACCTGCCCAGTAAAAGTCTGTTTTTTAAATTCTTGATTCCAAGTTAACACAATCTATATTTAAAATTAAATCATTATTTTGGCAATTTTAAAATGCACAATATTTAATTGTTTTATTTAGAAAGTCTATTTTTGAAGACATATTTTACATTTCACCCCCATTGGTGCACCTATCACATGGCCATCCTTCATTGAATCTGACAATCCAAAGTAGAGTACATTTTTCTTTCTTATTTTTTATATTAACAGCCCACTCTTATTAGCAGCCCTTAGTTTTCTAGGCCCCAACCATCACTCCCATGATTTATGCCTCAGTAATTTGAGGTCTAGAACAGATTTTTTTTCTATTTCTTAAAATATTTTATCTTCTCTGCAGAAGCAGAAATTAAGAAACCATATGAAATGGCCGTTGTTTTTGTTAATCTATTGCTGAAGGTATTATATATTATGTAGTCTAGTGCCATTTCAAAAGAAATAATGCAATGAAAAGTTTGTGGAATCAGCAGAAGTAGAAGTTTCAACACTCCCAGCGAAATGGCATGTTTCCTTTTATCAAATGATGAGCATCGCATACTACATTGTGTTTTCTCTGACACTTGCTTTTTAAAAATTCTGAAGCCAACGTTAATTTTAAATCATATTATGTAAGTGTAGCTGGAGGAAAACTTAGCAGTTGGAAGCAGAATTTCTCTTTAAAAAAAAATAAAGTGAACTGTCTTTGTAATAGGCAAGTGTTATCCAAAAGTTAGTATTTCATGAACTTTTACAATTTCTACCATGGACTCAAATGTCCTATATGGTTATTTACCTAACAGTTTGTAAATTGATTCATTTTAGGTTGAAGTACTTTCATCATAAAGCAAAATTTTAATTGGGACAAATGGGAAGAAACTCAAACAAACAAAACATCAATTTTTTGCTAGATGAATATTGCTTCTGGAGTCCTTGTTTGTGGCTTGTTTTCTTGTTTGTTTGTTTTTTAAAAATATGTTTTTATTGATTTTAGAGAGGATGGGAAAGGGAGAAACATAGATAAATCAGCTGCTTACTTCACGCCCCCTACTGGGGATTGGTCCAGCAACTGGGGCATATGCCTTGACCAGGAATCAAACTTGAATGAACCGGTGACCTCTTGGTGTGTGGGATGCTCAACCAAGTGAGCCAAGGCTTGTTTCTAGTTTTTTGTTGTTGTTGTTGTTTGTTTGTTTTAATGTTATCTAATGACAGAAAATGTTAAAGACCTAATAACCATAAAAATATTGATTTCAGCCATAGCTGGTTTGGCTCGGTGGATAGAGCGTCGGCCTGTGGTCTGAAAGGTCCCAGGTTTGATTCCAGTCAAGGGCACATGCCCAGGTTGTAGGCTCGATCCCCAATAGGGGGCCTCCAGGAGGCAGCTGATCAATGATTCTCATCATTGATGTTTCTATCTCTCTCTCTCTCCCCCTCTCTCTTCCTCTCTGAAATCAATAAAAATATATTTTAAAAAATATTGATTTCAAAAAATATTGAAATAAGTAAATTATTGCCCTGGCTGGGTCTCAGTTGGATAGAGCGCAGTCTCCTCTATGTCAAGGTTGTGGGTACCATCCCTGGTCAGGGCATATACAAGAATCAACCAATGAAAACCAATGAATGCATAAATAAATAAAGCAACAGATCTCTATCTCTCTCTCCCCTTCCTTCTCTTTTTCTAAAATCAATAAATATTTTTTTAAAGGAAATAAATTTCTCATGATGAAATGTAATGCTAGTTAATGCTTTAGCTCAGGTACCTAACATTGTGTTTTTTACCATCCACAATGACATCATTTCTATTGAGAAAGGATTGTTTGCAGGAGTTGGAGAACAATAATACTGAAAATATCCTATCTAATAAAGAAATACGCTAATTGACCATCACACCCTCACAAAGATAGTGGCACCCACAGTCAATAAGGAGGGAATATGCTAATTGATTGATTGATTGCCATGCCCTCAAAAATGGTGGTGCCCACAGCCATAAGTTGGTAGCACCCAGAACCCCATAGCCCTGCCTGGGTGGCAGGCGCGGCACGGCCGGGCCCACCCCACCCCAAGCGGGTCCAGCCGCTCCATGCACCTGCCTCCAGAGTTCCCCAGTCCCCTCAGCCCCCCAGCCGCCCAGGGCCACTCCAAGGCACAGGCGATCCTCGGATGGCTGCTGCCCAGCCGTTGCTCGAGGTGCAGGCAAGCCTCAGATGGTGGCTGCCTAGCCTCCCAGGGCTGCCCAAGACTCAGGTAACAAGGGCCAGCTGAGGCTTGCGCTTCCAGCAGTGGCAGCAGCAGAGGTGTGATGGGGGCGGTGCCTTCCCCTGATCACCGGGTCAGCTGGGTCGCCTCCTGCCCCTGAGGGATTTCAGACTGTGAGAAGGGGCAGGCCAGGCTGAGGGACACTGGGCCTCATGCACTGGGCCTCTAATTTGTAAATAAAATTGCACCATTTGGGGGGTGGTAAAGTGGCTAAGATGCAATGTATGAGAATCAGCAGTAAGAAAAGGGCTGACTGAGTTTATATCTAACTTCTCATTTAAATTTTCATCAATATGATAGTTAGCCTTATTTATCTCCACCAAAACTCAGTCAAGTCACCCACATACATGAAGTTCATAAAGGCATGTGCATAAACAATGCATTAAGATAGGCAAATCAGGAGAAGTGACTAAGTGCCTTATCTGGTTTGACATTACATTAAAAAGATGTAACCTGCCTCCCACCCCTGGAAAACACCAATCTGTTCTCTGTTTTCATAAGTTTGTTCTTTTGTTTGTTTGTGTGTGGGTTTTTTTTTTATGTTCCACATATGAACAAAATCACAGAAAATTTGTCTTTCTATGTCTGACTTATTTTACTTAGCATAATGCCCTCAAGATTCTGCCATGTTGTTGCCAATGGAAAAATTTCCTTCTTTTTTATGGCTGAATAATATTTCATTTTATGCGCAATATCACATTTTCTTTACCTGTTTATTCGTTGATGAACATTTAGGTGTTTCCATGTCTTGGCTATTGTCAATAATGCAACAATTGAACATCAAATGCAGATATCTTTTCAAGATACTGATTTCATTTCCTATGGATATATAGCAGAAGTAAAATTGCTGGATCATATTTTTAGCATTTTGAGGAACCTACATATTATTTTCCCAAGAAATAAATTTTGATGTTAGTTTAAAATGCATAGATAAACCCTATAATTATGTGGAATTCTAATCAATTTAATATAATTGTAAAATAATTACTTTAAAATTGCTTTCTACCTATTGCTCATGACTTTTTAAAACTTCTGAATTATTAAAACAATATGCAGTTTCTTTATATTTTAGAAATATTAATAAGTTGTAAACATGTGTTTAATTAAGCAATTGTTATAAAATCTCTACTTTGAGAGAGGTAGATATATTATTAACAAGAGGCTTGGTGCACAAATTTGTGTACAGGTGGGGTCTAGCCGGCCTGCCCTAATTGGGTTGGGCCCGCTGTGGGGAGGGGCTGTGGGCAGTTGGCCAGCCAGCCCCGGCCCCTGGTCAAACTCCCAGTTAAGAGGACAATTTGCATATTACCTTTTTACTATATAGGATTGTGTTTAAATTTACTTAGCCTAATATAAGGTTTTAGGATACCTTAAAGTTGCATTGTTTTTACATATCAGTTTATACTACAATATTGCCACATTATAGCTAGCCTTTGTGTTTTGTTAATTTATCTTCTATTTTGTTAATTATTTATGCAAAGATCATGTAAACACACTTGAATTAAATCTCCTTCTCCCAGTTGATGTGACTTGGCAATATTTAAAATTTGAAAGCAAACAGAAGTTGTTTATTTGGGAAATAAATAGATTTAGAAAAAATTTGAAAAGATTATTTTATAAAATAGCAAGACTCTTATAGTTCTTTACTGGTAACCAAAACCTGTTTCATATTTTCTACTGTGAATGTTTTGGGCACTAATATTACATTTTTATTTTATTTTATATAACTTAGGAGTTTTAGATTTGTAAACATCTGAATATTCTATGTGTTTTGTTTTTGACTGCAAGTAAATATATCACTAAATTAAAGTTTTACACAATATTTGGTGAATCCCAGAAGTGCAGTGGCAAAAAAAAAAAAAAAAAAATAGAAAAAGAAAAAAAAAAGTGGGGTTCTTTTTTCAGGCCCTGAGAAATAATTTTACATATCAAGGGAAAGCTGATCTTCACTGTAAACACATCCTACTTTATCATATTGATATACCTAAAGTCAGGTTACTTCATACACCAAAACCAGGACACTTAAATAATTTACCTTCAGTATGAAGAAAAGGAAAATGAAGAGAAGTTTATGTCTCATTTAGGAGTCTTTACATTTCCATTTTGTACTTAGTTCTAGAATCAGTGTATACATAAATGAAAGGATTTGAACCTTGCTAGATGAGGATTCAATACATGGTTCTGTCATTTGTTGAGAATACATGGATAATATAAAAATGTTCCTGAAACTCATTACTAATTTTCTTTAAATTTCTCCTTTTTTATTTGGGAGTTAGAATTTTTTATAAATCTTTCATTACAGTTGAAAACTATGTTCTGAATTTCACTAAACTAAAATTTCCAAGCCCAGTTGCAGAACAATTTAATTGTTTTCCTTTTCAACCAAATCTTATGTTGAACACCACATTTTAAACAAACCACAGAGATGGGAGGGAAAAGAAATTCTTGCTTATTTTGGAAAATATATTTCAGGATAGATGCAATACATATCACAATGCTTTGTGGTTATTAAATGTGCAGTAGGCATTGAGTAAATGAATTAATATTGAAAGATTTTACTATTTCCCTGCTTGTTTAACTTCCACTTCTGTCCTATCATGCAGAAAGAGAAGTCTCATGAATTTTATTTGGAATGGAGTTCGAGTTAGTAAGCATTGGACCCTCTGCATTTTCAACAAGTCCTCAGTGGGTCAGGCAATATTCTATAACAGACAGCCTGAGTTTGAGTTCCATCACATCACCTACTGGTTGGTTTGACCTATTAAATGCCAGAAGCCAATTCCAGCATGTCATAATTATAAGAGTTTCATCAAAAGGTTGATGAAACTTGGGGACTCAACAAGAGCTGAGTCACATATGTAATCACCTGTTGGAATGGCTTGAAAGGTACTTCCCCAAACCTGAATAGGATGATTGTTTGCTGCCAGAGAGCTCAGGGCATCTCAATCTACATGTTATAGCCTCCTGTTGACCAAACACCTGAACAGCCGAAGGCTATTCCCCAATCTGACAATGCTTCTGTACCCTACCCTTTGAAGTGTATTATCTCCACCTTGCCTTAGGACAAATTGTGTTAATAAAAAGCAAGGGTCCTGAGACAAGGAAAACTTTTAGCTGCTTTAGCTGAAGCTCCTCTGACCTCCAATGCCTTTCAAAAGGCATTGTCTTTTGTCTTTGGACTCTTATTTAATCTATGCACAGCCTTTCTCCAGATTGCTGAACCCTTTGTAATGCTGGAACAAGAACTTTGACAATTAACTTCATTCTGCCACAGTAAAATAGGAAAATAGTGGTCATACATACTTCATAAGATAATTTTGAAGATTAAATTAGTGTAGATATACAGCCCTTATTAAAAGACAAAATAGTATTAATCCACTACTGCTAAAAAAAGTAATAATAGAAGGTAACATTTTCAAATCAGGAACTCATGGTGGAATAAATAGGACATTATAGGAAGTTTAGAAATGATCTATAATGTCCAGAAATTAAGTATACTTTAATATGTTATGACAGTTTCATAAATAGACTATAACTATGGCATTAAAAAGAATGAAGCAAATTATTATGTACAGATATGGAAGATATAGGAAGTAAAAGAAGTCAAAATAGTAGCTCAGTTGGTTAGAGTGTCAACCTGATATTGCATATTCAATCTCCAGTCAGGACACATACAAGAATCAACCAATAAGTGCATAAATAAGTAGAACAACAAATTGATCTCTCTCTCAAATCAATAAGAACAATATAGAATAGTATATGTAAACAATAATCTATTTTTGAAATGTGTGTGTCTATCTATAAGTATATAGTTGTTCATATATGTATAGAATATCTTCAATAAACAGAAGCAATTAATAATAGTGTTTACGTTCTGGTAAAGGACTCTACTTGTAGAGAAAGGGGTAGTAAGGAAAGTGACTTTTCACTGTAGCTTTTTAATTTTTGTACATTTTTGTATCAGTTAGCTGCATATAAACCACCCCAAAACTTAACACCTTTAAACAATGATCATTTATTCTATTTCAGATACCTGTGGGTTGGCTGAGGTTCAATTGTTCTAGGCTGGGCTGAATTAAGCTTGAGTCTAAGCTACAGATTGAGTCCAGTTTATGTTTCACATATCTCTTATCCTTCTTGGATGAGTGAGCCACCTAAAACATTTCTTGCTTAAGATGATGCCAGAAGCACAGAAATGAGTACCTCACCATGCATGCAGATTTTGTTTTGCTTATGTCACACCAGTTAATAGCCCATTGGCTAAAACATGACATGCCCAAGTCTAAAGTACAGTTCACTCACCATGCAACCAAATAAATGTACATGGCCAAAAGCAGTATCAGTGGAGAAGAAGTATTCTCCTACTTCTATCTAAATGGAAAATAAATGATTCATAGCTTAGAGATAACTCATCTACCATGTCTGTACTTGCATTATCTATTTATGTTTGATCTGCTGGTGGGAATCCACATATGCAGAGAGCCATCTTAACTTATATGCAGATTTTTTACTACCTGTGTGGAAGGTTGGTATCTCTCACCCCAGGATTGATCGAGGGTCTATTGTGTACATGAAGCAGAAAAAAGAAAACAAAGTAAAAAGGTTAAAAGTGTGTGTCTTTATACTAACCACAGGAAAAATTAGTAATCAACTGTACACATGTCATAATAAACATCCTCATGAAGTTTTTCCAGAGAGGAGAAAAACATATCATTTGACAAATTCATCATATAAAGAGATTGTTTAAGTAGCTAGGATGATCAAAGAAGAAATAAAATAAAAAAGAGAGGATTTTAATTTCAAAGACTCAGTATTCACTTACTCTAGTCTTATACAGGGAATTTAAATAATACACAGTGACAGAATGATTTTTGTCATTATTTCTTTAGTATGTAATTTATTAGAAAAAATAGTTTTCAGTCTGTTTTTTTTTTTGTGGGGAGTAGCATTTTTTTTTCCCCATGTTTCTATGGTTGGACATTATTCTAGTGCTCAAATTTGCATTTGTTTGCTCCTGTTTTGTTTTCAATTAAAAACAAAGCAAGAACAATGAAGACACCCTGCAGTTTTTAGGCAATTTTGTGTTATTTTTCTTCCAATGTGTTATTATCAGTCTTCATTAAAGGTTAAATAAATGATGAATTCATTTCAGAGGTAGCCTGATTTTCAAGTTTATTCATTAGAATTTAAAAATCAGTAAATTGTATCAATGTCATTATAGTGTTTTCAATCAACCGGTCTTAGAAATGTGTTTTTCCTGAAGAAAATTTGAACCAAGTTTGTCCTGAAATCATATTGGGCTACAGAGACCCTCTCCTCAATAGTGACTCTATCAGAGGGAAAGGGAATTAATGTGAGGCTAATCTTGGCTCTACTTTGGCCAAGTCATATAAGTTGCAGCCTCGTCTGATAAATGAAGGTATAAAGCTTGTCATCCTTATCTTAATTTTACATAAAAGTCTCATAGAAGAGTACAGTACATGCAGAATAGAGTTCATATGGTCACCTGAAATTTCCACTTTACCATAGTAGGTTGATTCAGATTTAAGATGTTAAGTAGATAAATGCACAAGGACAAGGACACGATTCTGCCCACGGTGTAGCACAAACTTATTGGTAAAACCTGGTGGAAGAGAGAAAGGAACCATTATCTACTTGGTATAGGCACAGATTATTTGAATTTATCACATAAACCTGAAAAACAAATGAAAAAAAATAACAGAAGACTTGTTTCTCACTATGTCTGCTATCCCAGTATCAGACACCAACAGGAAGACAGTAATCTGCAACTGGACATTTAGAAGAGGAATATGTCAAAAACTACTTCTGAGTTAAGTAGGCAAAGATTTTTTTATTCAAGACTACTGTAAGAGGAGAGAGATTAAAGTCAACTCCAGGGAAACAAAAGGCAGAGGGTTTTAATCTTTGAGGTGATCTAGTAGAGAAATACTAGATGTGATAGGCCATCTGTATTTATTCCTGCCCTCCTACAGAGACAGGACAGTAGTGCTATATTTTTTTATAATTGCATTTCAAAGGGATGTCTCCTAGGTCCTTGAAAAAGATCTCTGGGGTTTAAACTGTCTGGAGGCTGGGAGAAGATTTACATCTCCAAAGGAGTGTGGATGAAAGAGGCCACATGCTAACCTGACAGGTTCAGGGGAGGCCTGCATGGCAGTCTTGCAGACTCAGAGACCTAAAGTAACCACAAAGTATGGTCTGAAATTAAATTTTAACTAAAAGCAGTTATGGTGGGTAGTCACCTTCTAGGCCGGTATCTTCACTGACAAGATCAACATTTACCTTAATTGAGCAGATCTGTCTTTTTGCATCTATAATAACATACCATTTGAAATGTCTAGGTAACTTGTAACTTCATTTTTGGGGCACAACCTAATGTGCTGGGCACCAGGACAGCTACCACAAATTCCTTCATTATCATGTTAATTGTTTGTGCACCCACCTAAGTATGTGTCCATCATTTTACTTTTTATCCAATCCCAGAGGTACCCCCCACTTTACTTTCTCCCACCTCTCTAATCTATCACCAATGGATTTCATGTAACCACCTACGTCTCTTTCCTTTGATTGCAGTGTATAAATACAAATGTAACCCGCCAATCTCCAGAGCATTATCTCAATTCACTGAGGTTCTGCTTCCCAGCATCTGTCGACAGTTTGGCTCAAATAAACTCACGAAAATTCTTTACAGGTTTCAGTGGTTTTTTATGTTAACAGGACAGTAGAATTTACAATTGAAAGTTTTCTCAATAAGGGTGGTCAGGAAGAAACCTGTCTAAAGTTCAGTCAAGCTGAGGGGACCATTAAGGCCATCCTGGTCAGATGGTAGGGATAGTCTGAGAACACAATAGAAAAATTAAGGAAAACAATAGGGGCTAAGGAGAGAAATAGACTCATTTGTTTTTCCCCATATACAGTAAAATACAATAGGATGAAGAAGAAATGGTTCTTATCTTCAGGAGGTTTGCTTACTGTAGGGAATATCATACACACACACACACACACCAGTAACTTTACAATAGGGTAAAATGGAATACAAACTCTTCCAAAAAATGTTATAGAAGCTTAAAGAGCTAATGGTTTTCAAGATGTTTTCATAAAGGTGAGTTTTGATTTTGAAATGGAAATGTGGTGTTTGAGTCAGAGTTTGTTGACTTGCCAAACCAAAGAATGGATTCCTGGACAAAAATGGTTATTGGAACCAAAGTTTATTGAGAGAAGCCAGTTCTGGAAAAGTTGCAGCTGGGGATCCCAAATCAGGCTAGTGTCCAGAGCTTCTGTACCGGACAGTCAATGGGTCTGTGCTGCCTGTCACTACTTGAGCCAATTAAGCAGAGACAGGGTTGAATCATATATGAGAATTTATTCCAATACTGCCAGCAATATGGGAGAGCAGCAGCCCTCATAAACTACCTGCTTATATAGGGTAGGACAAGGATTACATGGGGAAGTAGGGATTACAGGTAAGGGGAAGTAGAAGGCTGGGGTGGGACTCCATTGTTTGGACAACAAGATTGTTAATCTTTCCATGATAACATGATAATAGGCAGTTCTTGAATGAGAATGGACCACATTCCAAGGTTGACTTCCAGGTCCTGGGGGCATACAACTCCCAGCCAGGTCAGAATGTCCTTTCTTTAAACCAACACATGGTTAATAGAGCATGATTAATATTTCCCATAACCCTAGCTAGTCCCCAATATTCTATTTTTCGCCCCTAACACTTTTATTCCGTGTTCCAGCTGGGTGTAGTTC
Source organism: Plecotus auritus (assembly GCF_963455305.1). Classification (NCBI taxonomy): domain Eukaryota; kingdom Metazoa; phylum Chordata; class Mammalia; order Chiroptera; family Vespertilionidae; genus Plecotus; species Plecotus auritus. The sequence continues at coordinate 134,970,180 of NC_137771.1, read as the reverse complement.
AATATCCAAGCTAATTAAAGTCCATGAGTCCATGTGTGGAATTTCACATGTCCATAAGCCACATGGGTGCAGGGAAGCATATCCTGTGGAACCCAGTGTGAGCCAGAGAGAGAGAGATTAGAGGAAACTCATGCTTTTCCTTTAGGGGTAGGTACAGCTTTACTAGTTCTTGATTGGTCTTTTCAAAGAATTCTGCCTCAGGAACATCCTTGGGATTGGTTTATATGCCTCACTGCCTTGTGATTGGTTATTTGCAAGCTGCATGTCTTAGCACCACCCCTTCATTTCAAAGGTTTCTTCTCCTGCCCAGTTGGATTGTTTTAGTAACTCCACCTAGCTGGGTTACCTGGTTCTACTCCCCTCCCCCAACTCCACACCTCCCCCTGCCCATGGCCCCATTCCTGTATACCTAGCTTCCATCTGTCTCCTCAATTTCATATAAAATATGGAAGTAAATTAGAATTTGACTAGTAAAAATATAGGGTACGGTATCCAAAAGAACTGAATTGCCTTCTACTAGCAAGTTTATGAGACTACTAGAGTCCTGGTGAACAAATTTTGCACAGGTGGGGTCCCTCTGCCTGGATGGCATTCGGGGCCAATCGGGGCCAGCCAGCCAGGGGGAGGGACCACGGGAGGTTGGCTGGCCACAGGAGGTTGACTGTGGGAGCACACTGACCACCAGGGGGTAGCTCCTGTAGTGAGCTTCTGCCCCCTGGTGGTCAGTGCATGTCATAGCAACTGGTCGACCTTTCATAACAGTTGCTTATGCTTTTATATATATAGATAGTTTTTAAAATAAAATTTTAATAATTGAATGTTTGTGAAGATTTATGTTAACATCATCCATTTTTTAACTTATTTTAAAAAATTCAATGGAGCACTAGATGTGTTATGAATATGCTGGCTATTGTGGTTTCAAAGATAATTACTGTACTATCCTCTCAGATTACTCATGTATTCATAGGATAAATGGCTTATAAACACACAATTACAAAATGAAAAAGATAGATGTTATAATAATGGTAAATTGTATGAAATAGAGACACATGAAAGGAGAGATCAACTGTGCCTTTATATCAGAAAAGCTTTCAAAAAAAAAAAAGATTGAAGCATGCAGAGGACGAAAGTGCTTTTGTAGTACTGTTATGGCAAATCAAACGAACCAGGAAGAAAACAGAAATGAACAAATAATAAGGTAGAAGGGAGGTAATATAGAAGACAGTTTTAATCTTTGTTGTTCTCCAATTTTCTAAACAGCAGTCATTATTTTAAAACATAAATGAGATCATGTCACTTCTCTGCCCTAACCATTCTGTCACTTTCTTTTGTATTTCAAATAAAATGAAGGTTCATTTTTCTTGGCATACTAAACCTCTTCCTATTTTTCCACTCTCCAACTTAATTCCTTTCCTTCCTTGCCATTAATTTTCAAATTCACTGGCCGGCGCTCAGTTTCTAGAATGTGCTAGACTCATCTTCCTCTCTGGTTTTTACACAACTGGATTCTTTTCATTTTTCAGCTCACAGGATTAATATCACGTAACCATAGACAACTTCCCAGAATATCTATATAAGTATCCCCATCATCCATTATTCTCAGTTACAACATCAAGTAACTTCTGTCTTGAACTTATTAAACTTGTGATTATATTAAGCACTGTTTATTTGTATATTTTCCTTAATAAATAAATATTCAGCTTTGTCTAGAGTCAACAGGAGAAAAACAAGTAGAATATAGCATATATTAGAGTAATATGTATATTAATATTTACAAAGAAAAATGCACAAACAAAACACTGAAAGACCAAAACAAAAACTTATATAAATGCTTATTTATGCAAAAAGTCACAGAACAGAGGCAGAAGATTATAATGGAAGTAACATGTTTCTGAGCATATATTGTTATTAATTTTGAATTAAAACCTGAAAACTTCTTATGTGTTACAAATTAATTACATAAAAATGCAGTCTTAAAAATTGAGGACAAACTAAAACAAATATTTCATGTTCATAATATAACTACACAGACAAATTATTTCAACATGATTTAGAACATAATATTTTGACTATACATCTTTAAAGAAAATGTTTACAAAGAAAAGAAACATAAGGTACTTAAACCTTATTGAATTTATTGTTCTAGTTAGGATATCACTATGATTATTCAAAATTTTATTTCTGTATATTACAGAATAAAGCAAATAAAAAGTTAATAATTTTATAATTATTACTGTAAAACAGGAGATATAAGCATAAATTGTCAAAAAGTTAAAATGATATAATATTGTATTTGGTGTTAAGTATGAACTCAAGAGTATTTGTTGTTTAAAAATTTTTTTTCTGCAGTTCTGTCCACTGAAAAGACCCAAAAGCTACATCAACTCACTGGCTCTGAGCACCCACATGTACATATCATGGTGTCTAAATATTATTCTTACCAAAAGTCATCAGGGCTGCTTAGAAAACAGCTTATTTCAGGTCTAAGGAACAAAATGTAAAAAACAACATAGTTTTCTATGCTAGAAATCAAGGAAACTATCAAAGACAAATGTGGACATACTGAAAAGTCACAGTTAACAACCTTAAGGTGATTCCACTACCAAAGTTGGGATAATTTAAGAGTAATAATAACAATAACTGAAATTAATTTAAAATATTAAATATGTATTTTATATACATGGTATTAAAAATGATTCTCAGAAAGATAGGAAGCTAAAACAATGAAAACCTTTATCAAGATTAAAGACTAGAGGCTTGGTGTATGAAAATTCGTGCACTCAGGGGAGTCCCTCAGCCCGGCCTGCACCCTCTCACAATTCGGGACCCCTCGGGTAGGGTCCCTAAGCCTGGCCTGAGATCAGGGCCTATCGGGGCTTTCCTTCCCCAGGCTGCAGGCAGCTGACCCCACCCCCGCTGCTGCCACTGCTTGCCATCTGTGCAGGGCTGCCCGCCCCTCCCCTAACACCAGTGGCCTCCCTCTGAAGGCGACAGGCTGGGGTGCAATGGCTTGGCTGGCCTGGGCCTCCTTTTTTCTTTGCTGGGGCATGAGGCCAGCCCTGCAAGGGGCTGTCTGCCTACCTGATCACCCCTAACCCCTTTGCCTACCTACCTGATTAGCCCTAATCACTCTGACTGCCTGCCTGCCTGATTGCCCCTAACTGCTTGCTTGGGGGTAGGGCCAGCACTGACTTCTGGTTGGTCAGCCTCTGGTCATTACTGGTTGTTACAACCCAGGGTTTTTATATATTAGGAAATGAAGTGCACTAATAATTTACTCAGAAAATTGGTTATAAATGAAAATAATAAGCATTTTCTTCTCTTTTCTCTAGGAAATAAACTTTATATTGTTAAAAAACCCTGGTTAATGCAAAAAAAATTTCTTTATATGTGATTTCTAGTTAAGACATAGGAAGGAAAGACAGAATTACAAATTACAATTTTACAAGTATTACTGTAATAATTATGTCAGGCACACATCATCAAAGTACTTAAAAAACATTTTGTAAGAAGTTAATGGGGTATGCTTATTCTTAAAGACCAACAGTATCACTTCCAAGGAATACTAGCTGATATCAAGATGAAAAACAAATTAAAAACAAAAAATCTCATGACTTTGTAATGGAAGGAACATTGACACTTACTGAAGTAGCTGATCACCACCAATACTAGGACAACCAGACCTGTGTGTCCCCTGATTGGTGCAGATTACTATACAGAGCACCACCTAAAAAATGCTCCTGCCAAAAGCTGAATGCAAATCACTTAGTCTTTATATCTTACTTCTAGTTTATAGAAAACATAGGAGATAGAGCAATAAATTAAACTGCACCATAAATCTGTCATTTAATTTGTGTGGGTCATTTAATAAGATCATTGATTATAATTTTCAACAAGTCAATGATGTAAAAAAATAACAATTTTTTTTCCTATATTAAAAGATGCTAAAGAAAAATGACAGCCCTGGCCAGTGTGGTTCAGTTGGTTGTGCATTGTCCTGTGCACTGAAAGGATGCTGGTAGATTCCAGGTCAGGGCACATACCCGGGTTGTAGTTTGATCCCCAGTGGGGGACGGGCAGGGGCAGCCAACTGATATTTTGCTCTCACATCAAGGTAGAATGAAAACTAGGATATGAAAGTCACAAAAAATCACTTTTTCTGTAATTATGTGTTTCATGTGGGTACACCTTCCAATAGTTTGTGAAATCATTTGAGCAAGGAAATTATATTCACCTTTGTATTTCTAGTAGCTAGCATATTGCCTGGCATGTTTTTGGTACCCAGTAAGGGTCACATAAAGGAAGAAAAAAATACGGAATTAGAATATTTAAAAAAATGTATATATTAGTCCAATAACTTAACATCAAATTCATAGAGGGGGCTGTACTGAGGGTTAAAGGTCTGTATTCCAGGCTCTGTGCACTTATCTGTCATGTTGGAGTGAATATTATGAATGTGCAGGGCATGGCATTTAAAGTGTACAATGTATGAATGGAAATAAGAAACGGAGAGATAAAAATAAGCATGGTAAATTAAAGTAACTTCACCTCCCATTTAAAACATATGCAAAGTCTTTTTTTGTGTGTTTTTTCGTTAATTCTCACCCAAGGATATTTTTCCATTGATTTATTTTTTAGCTGACACAAAGGCATTTATTAACAGAAAACAATAATTTGAGTAGTCCTGTTCACAGATGGCGACCCCGGTGACCCCCCTTCCTACAGGTGCTGTCAGAGGTGATGGAGGTGACATCCTCAATCTGTACGATCTTCATTCCTGACTGGGCAAGGCTCTTAGAGCTGACTGGGCCCCTGGTCCAGCGTCTTGGTCCTATTTCCTCCTGTGACCCGGAGTTTGATGTGAAGAACGGTGATGCCCAGCTCCTTTCACCCCTGGGCCACACCCTGGGCAGCCAACATGGCAGCGTATGGAGAGGACTCATCTCCGTCAGCCTTTCCCTTCATCCCACCAGTCACATGGCAGGTGGTTTCCTTGCCAGAAAGATCAGTGACATGGACAAAAGTGTAATTGAAGGATGCAAAGATGTGGCAGACACCAAATACATTTTCTCCTTCAGCCACCTGAGGTCCGAGGCTGATGACCTGTTCTTCCTTCTTTTCCTTCCCCTTGCGAGGTGCCATTTCTGGTGTCTCACCCAGACTCCACCACCAGAAAGCTCCACTGATTTTTAGAGAGAGTGGTAGGGAGGGGAAGAGAGAGAAACACTGATGTGAGACACATCGATTGATTGCTCTCCGCATGTACCCAAACAGGGCTAGGATGGAGCCTGCAACCTGCAACCCAGGCACATGCCCTTGATCAGAATTGAACCCATGACCCTTCAGAGTGGGGGCCAACACTATTCATGGAGCCAAACTGGCTAAGGCTTCAAGTGTTTTTAAGCCATATAACTTCTCACCATGTTAAAAGAAAAAACAAACTGATACTAGATGATACGGGGACTTTGCAATCATTATCGATAAAATATGTAGCATCTCTGCAGGGAAGTATTATTATTTTCATTTTAAAGATAAGGAAATTAAAGTTCAGAGATTTTAGTATTTTGCACAAATATCACATGTTACATTATGAAATAGGAATTTTGGGGGTAAAATAGGAAAGGTTTAGGAAATTTTAGAAATTTTGGAAATTAAGGGGACTGTGGAGGAAGCACAGGGCTGCAGAGCAGCAGAAGGTATTATTTCCATAGAACAGGGAAGCTGAAAAGCTGCAACAGGTACATTGCCATAGAATGAGGGAGCTGGGAACAGCAAAAGGTCTATATTTACAAAATAAAGGGAAGGAAGCCCTTCATCCAGAAGAAGAAAGACCAAAGGGAATGGGAAAACAATAAGAAAGGAGTGGGGAGAACCTCACATGTCCCATGTGAGGTTTGACCTTTGAGCCCAGGAGTTACTATAGTAACCAGTCTAAGGGAATAGTGACCAATCAGAGGGGATATCAAGGCACCAGGATCTGCAGCCTTTATAAGCCATAGGGAAAAGGAACTCAGTGGGACCCTTTCACCCTCCCTACTTGGGAATCCATTCTGTGGGATCTTTCCCCTCCCTACATGGGAGTCTGTACTTGTTCTTCAATAAATCTCCACCTTTGTTATACCACCTTCCGTCCGTGGATTCATTCTTTGATTCCAGCAGACAAAGAATCCGGTTCCAGTTCAAAAATTCCATTTCAATTTGATATGACAAAAACAGCAACACAGTTAACAACAATAAACAAAAATCACAGTAAATAATATTTTCTTTTCTCCAAGAGAAAATTGAGACATGGAATCATTTAGTTCATAAGTGGCTAAAGTTTGAGGGCTTCCTAACTTCAAAATACTTAGCAATAAAGTCAAAAATGTAAGGCAATTTGTAATAGCAGATTGAAGAATTCTAGTTTAGATATGCATACTTATAGTCGTGAATATTTACCAAAAATCCCTGGAAAAGTGGGTCAGAGGAACTGATAGTATTTTTATACAAGAGAAACTAGAGGTTGTATAATGCAATGTGAAAGATGTTACTTTTTCTGATCCTGCTATGATAATAGCTAAAATTAATTTCTCAAAAGCTGAGGAATTTGGCAGAGATATTTGGAGGTTGAGAATATTCCTATGAGAACAAGAAGAAATTAAAAAAAATATAAGAGAGATGATCAAGGGTAGAGAATCCCTGCTTACCCTTCCAGATGTCACAAAGTGGTGACTCATATTTTTTTTTAAATGATATAAAGACAATTCCCTAGAGAAGGAATCAAGCCAAGAGCTTTAAAGAGCAAAATAGCTGTAGAAATGTTTAAAGGCGTACACAGACAGAAAACCAAGGTGAGGATTTGGAAGCAGAAATTCACACAGGTCTGTAAGACAGGGTGATGAGAGAAGAAAGAGGAAGAAAAAGACACTTCCCACAGCTATGTGAGGTTGTGCAGGAAAACAGGACAGAGTAGAGGAAAGCAAAAAAGTTAAGGGTTAGCTTGGCACTAAGGGAAAACAACGGCGATGCGCTTGTGTTCCTTAAATAATGGGAGTGATCATGAGAAAGAAACTTCAGAGCCCAGCGGTGTGGCTCAGTGGTTGAGTGTCCAACTATGAACCAGGAGGTCACGGTTCGATTCCCAGACAGGGCACATGCCCGGGTTTCAGGCTCCTTCCCCACTGCATTCCAGAGGCAGCCAATTGGTGATGCTCTGTCATCATTGATGTTTCTGTCTCTCTCCCTCTCCCTTCCTCTCTTTGAAATCAATAAAAATATTTTAAAAATAAAGAAAGAAACTAAGAAACAGGAACAAAGAAGGAATCTGAGCTGATGCAAGGTGCCAATGAAAGAATAAGCATTTTGTTGGAAAGTATCACAGTTCGAGAAGTGAATCCAAGGGAAAAAGTATTCCAATGAAATATTGTGGATAAATTAGGCACATTTTAAATATTATTTATTGCAATATTAAAATGGTCATCATAAGTGAATCTCAAGTTATGTGTTTTCTTTTTTAATTTAAAGACATATATTAAAGCATCCATCTTATATAAAAACTGTTGTTTGAAATTTTAACCCTGCTATTTGGCATCTGTAAATGCTTGCTTATTTAAATAATAAGGGAAATAAGACTACTCCCAATTCAGAGAGGCCATTAAACCTTCCCCGGACAAAATTATCAGTACTGGCACCAGGCCAGGCCTCTGGTTGAGGTCAAGGCCCCAGCACATAGGGGCTCTTTAAGAACTTGCAAAAGGGGCCGGAAACACCCCATATTTGGGAGACAAAGAAGGTAAAAACATATAAATAGGGAAAATTCCTCCATGTTGGGGCCCAGAATTTGAAAGACATTTTCCTCTGGACCCGTGCATAATAAAGTGTAACTCCAAACTCTCCGAGGATTGCTTGATTTATTCCGGTTCTCTGTAACATTATTAAAAGCCAAACTTTGAAACTAGACATTGATTTATAGAATTTTCAAAGCATAGCATAAGACATGCAATAGGCACCATGGTAGGAGGGAAAAAAGCTATTGGGTCAAGGATCTGAAGAGACTTCCTGCTTTAAGGGGAAGTGGGAAGAACATTACTTTTATTTCAATGAAGCAAATGTTTGATTGGAAAAACAACAACACAAACAGTTTCTCGTTAAGACCATCTGTCTGAGCATTGCTAAAAATATGTGAACACATTTACCAGCAACCCTATCAGCTGCCCATACGCAGCGGTGGGTGAATGTGTGTGAAGGGTGTGTAATTCAAGGTGCCAGAGAAATGAGACAAGCCTGCTTGTCTAGTTTCTCTCTGTGTGTTGGTCTGAAAACTCTTTTACAATGAGATTTTAGGGTACTTCCAGGGAAATAAAATACACAAATGAAAATGGGATGCTACATATAGTCTGAAATGAATTTTATTTCATGTAGATGACACTCTTTGAGTTCCAGGAGGAGCACAGGCTGTAGACAAATATGAGCAGTGTTCTCCCTAGAGCAGTGGGAAGTACAATTAAACAGATCAAAGTAGCAAATCCATTATTATGATACCAGACGCAAAAGTGGCTCTATGAAATGTGACAATGCTGAGACCAGTGCAAGGAGAATTATTGGCCTTCAATTTAGAGAGGAAGATGGAGCACAATAAAATAAGGCATGGTAAGGAAAGTAAATGAAAAATGAAGGGAAATCTACCATTTGGAAATAGGGCAAGACTGAGTAAACAACTCCCAGTGACAGTTTTCCAGTGCCTTCACTCTATGTGCACCCTTCCCCCCCACCTCAAGTATATGGCACTTCTGGCAGGGCTGTTTAGTTTCCATTGGAAATGTAGGGATAACTTAAAAGAGGGTCATGTTTCAAAGTGAACTGTAACAATACTTTGGGCAACAAACTTTAAATTCCACCAGCACATGTGAAGGAATGAGGGAACAGGACTGCTTTACTGAAGATAAAAAAAAAAAAAAAAAAAAAAAAAGGTTTTTTTGAAGGAAAAAGAGGGTGAATTATGAAAAGGATCTGGTAAAGTAGATGATGGCATAGAGTATAAAGCCTAAGACTTAAAAGGAAAAACTAGGAAGGTATCACACTTATAAATATCAAAGGAGATCTATGTGAACACATGAAGACATATTTTTAAAAGGTTGTAAATATCTAAGAAAGTAGTAGAATTGAGTCAAAGGAAAGAAGTCTTTCTTGAATTAAAAAAAAAAGCCCACTTCCAATTAAAATACATATATAATAACTAGAGGCCCAATGCACAGAATTCATGCAAGGGGCTTGGCCCTCGCAGTCCCAGCTTCATCCAGAAAGTCGTCCGGAGGGTCCTCTGGACAGTTGTTATGCTGTTCAGTCTAATTAGCATATTAACTCTATTATATAGGATGTTTGCCCAAGGGACGCAGGAGGAAAGGAAACCAAGGAGCACAAACTCAGTAACTATGACACACTTGAGAATCAGATGGCTCAGGTTATAAAAATAATAGTTGAAATAATGTTACACACACATATATGCATACACATGCAACTACATATTTATGTTGCTGAATTGTTTACACACTCTTTTTTTAAAATATATATTTTATTGAATTTTTAACAGAGAGGAAGGGAGAAGGATAGAGTTAGAAACATTGATGAGAGAAAAACATCAATCAGCTGCCTCCTGCACACCTGCTACTGGGGATGTGCCCCCAACCAAGATACATTCCCTGGGACTCTTCAGTCAGCAGGCTGATGCTCTATCCACTGAGCCAAACCGGCTAGGCTTGTTTACACACTCTGGACGTGTGGTTTGATGTTTATAATGATCCTTCAGGCTGAAAGGACAGTTATCTTAATTCCCATTTTGCAGCTAAAAACACTGAGTTTCAAAGAAATCTACCAACATTTCTGGGGGGAAAAACAGCTATTAATCCTTAATGTCATCAGCTTTGCTTACTTGTGAGCTCAGCCTCCCTTTTCCACTGGAAAAACCAAATCCTTGATTCTATTAAAATTCCTATATCTGTCTGTATTTGTCAAACCCAGTAGTGGGCACATCTGAATGATACTCTGGGTACATGTGGCCCATGGAGCTGCAGCCTGTCCATCTAACTTCACCCATATGGATCAGTCTCTCTGCATAGGTCTCAGTCCTAACTGTAATTTCCTCTACAGTTTTCTGAAAAGACTCACTCATGCATGGCTGAAGTCCTGCTCCCTTACCAAAGTATATCCATAGTTTCTTATCTTTTGAAAACCAAGTCTTGTCTGTCTCCAAATTCCTGTTTAAATTCTCTTTTATCAGACAGAGTGCTTACAGCAAAAACCCTGTAACATGAGTCACTGTGTGTACTGCACATTTTCACAGGAACCACATCTCAAGCCCTCTTGAACACAATATGTGAATCTCTGGTCATCAGTCTTGGGAGAAAAACACACTGGCCCATTTTCTTATCTTAAAACAGTCCAACCATACTTTACACTTTATTTGGCAGCTTGCTGAATAAATGTCAAGTAAGAGAGTTCTATGTCTCTTACATTAAAAACTTCATATATGTATATGGTGTTTGTTCAAAGTGTCAACAGTATCCTTCCTTCATAACTTTGATATACAATTAGAGAAGTACAAAAACTATGACTATAATAGTGAGTCTTTCAAAGGATAGTTTACAGATTTTATAATTGTTTTCTCTTTCTTTTGGTTGATATGTATAAAAATGAATTTTATGTCCTTTGAATAAAATATTAAGAATTTGCATTTGATTTGGCATGTATTTTTCAGCTTTTTTTTCTAGTGATTAATTCTTATTGTATGCAATGGAGTTTCTGATCTGCACATGAAAATAAATCAAAAAATAAAACAATATTTGTCTTCAACACCACTAGTTCAAAAAGCTCTGTGCTAGAAGGTCACACTGTCAAGAGAAAAATTAGCCAGAGAAGCAAACTACATTATAACATTTAAAAATTAGTAATTATAAAAGCATTAAGAGAAAATGATGAAAATGAGAGGATATAATTTATGACAATAGATGTTATTTTTAACAACTTGTTTATTGGTGGAAAAATATAAGTATGAAATACACACAACTTCTTATTGTACAGGTGAGTCCAACTTATAAATAGGTATCCACTTCCCATCTCACACCATCACTGTGTTATGACAAACATTGTCAGAACATGGAGCAATTAGATAACCTCTATAATCAGAGTGAATAGAGGGAGAGGGTATTATGCACAGATCAGGAGATTTAACCATGACTAACCCTGTGTCATCCAACTATACCATAACTTATTTATTAATTCATGCATTTGCTCAACAAAAAATATATATACCTTTAGTAATATTATGTCCACTTATAAAAATTACCTGTAGACACAATGGAAAACAGTATAGAAGTGCCTCAAAAAAATTAAAAATGGATCTACTATATGATCCAGCAATCTTACTTCTGGGTATATATCCGAAGGAAATGCAAGCAGAATATTGAAGAGATATCTGTACTCATATGTTCATTGTATTCACAATAGCCAATGTATGGACACAACATACACACACATGTACACTCACACACAATGAAATATTATTCAGTCACGAGAAATACAGAAATTCTGCCATTTGTGGAAACATAAATTGATCTCCAGAGTCTTGTGCTAAGTGAAATAAGCCAGATTGAGCAAAACAAATGCTGCATGGTATCACTAACATTTGGAATCTAAAAATAAAGTAAAACTCATAGAAATGGAGGTAGAAAATTGGTTCCCAGGGCTGAGGGTGAGAAAATAGGGAGAGGTTGGTAAAAAGGTGAAAACTTTCAGCTAAAAGATGAGTGCGATCTGAAGATCTAATGTAAAACTTGGTGACCAGAGTTAATAACATAGTATTATGTAATTGAAATGTGCTAAGCAAGTAAAATATAGAACTTAAATAGTCATCACCAAAGAAGAAGAACAGAATAATTTCTGTACTACCTCAGAAATAAGTTGTGTTACTTTTTAGTGTACCTCATTCCAGTTTTCATTTTGTATGTATATACATAGGTATGTACATACATGTATATATGCACACATATCTATATATATCTTGTTATATGTATAAAACTTAAGCATCCTTTGTCATTTTATAGAAGACTAGGGGCCCAATGCACAAATTTGTGCACCTTGAAATGAACTGTGGGCTGAAAGGCTACAGTGGGATAGGGGTGGATCTCAACCCATCCTCTGTGTCCCTACCTGGCCCCTCCTGCTGAGGCCCCTGGTCCCCTGTCTGCGGCAGCCCCGTTCCCACTGCCACCACACCCACACTCTGATGGTGCTGGCCCCCTCGCACCCACTGACAGTGCAGAGCCATTGGGGCCGGAGCCAGCAGCGGGTGCGAGCGGCAGCTGCTCCCCCAATCACCCCTCATTAGCAGGGGGAGGTGGAGAAGCCCTCAGGGGCAATTGAGGCCAACAGCCACCGCTCTCGCGCACTGACGGTGCCAAGCAATCAGGACCAGCCCTGGGCTACGGCAGTGGGTGTGAGCAGCGGAGCCGGGTATGGCTGCGAGTGGGGCTGGCACTGGCAGCGGGTGCAAGAGGTAGCTGCTGCCCCAATCACCCCTCAGGAGCAGGGGGAGGTGGAGAAGCCCTGAGGGACTATCGGGGCTAGTAGCCGCTGCTGGAACCAGCTGATGGTGCCAAGTGATCGGGGTCAGCACTGGGCACTGGCAGCAGATGTAAACAGGACCGGCGCCAGCAGTGGGTGCAGGCACCGGGCAGGACTGTGGTGTATGGGAGCAAAGAATTTTCAGTAACCACCAGAGGCTCACCTCAATGACAGCAATAGGCACTCCGCCTTCGTCTGGCAACCCCAATCACCTGCTCCACCATCCCACTGAGGCTGACGCTGCCATGTTCTGCACTCTGCCACCTGCTTCCAACGCCTGCCATGTTCCACATGTGCCCCCTGGTGGTCAGCGCACATCATAGCGACCAGTTGTTCGGTTGTTCCACTGTTCGGTCTATTTGTATATTAGGGTTTTATATATATACTAGAGGCCCGGTGCACGGAATTCGTGCATGGGGGTGTGTGTCCTTCAGCCCAGCCTGCACCCTGTCCAATCTGGGACCCCTTGAGGGACGTCCGACTGCCTGGTGGGATCGGGCCTAAATGGGCAGTTGGACGTCCCTATCACAATCCAGGACTGCTGGTTCCCAACTGCTCGCCTGACTGCCTTCCTGATTGCCCATAACCGCTTCTGCCTGCCAGCCTGATCACCCCCTAACCCAGGGGTGGGCAAACTTTTTGACTCGAGGGCCACAATGGGTTCTTAAACTGGACCAGAGGGCCGGAACAAAAGCATGGATGGAGTGTTTGTGTGAACTAATATAAATTCAAAGTAAAGGAGCGGAGGGGAGAGCAAGAGAACCCTCCACTCTTTCGGCTCTGCGGGCCGGATAGAACAGCTGAACGGGCCAGATCCGGCCCGCGGGCCGTAGTTTGCCCATGGCTGCCCTAACCACTCCCCTGCAGCCTGATTGATGCCTAACTGCTCCCCTGCCAGCCTGTTTTCCCCTAACTGCCCTCTCCTGTAGGCCTGATCGCCCACAACTGTTCTCCCCTGCAGGCCTGGTTGCCCCCAACTGTTCTCCCCTGCAGGCCTGGGTTCCCCCCAACTGCCCTCTCTTGCTGGCCATCTTGTGGTGGACATCTTATGTCCACATGGGGGCAGGATCTTTGACCACATGGGGACGGCCATCTTGTGTGTTGGAGTGATGGTCAATCTGCATATTACTCTTTATCAGATAGGATAGAGGCCTGGTGCATGGGTGGGGGCCAGCTGGTTTGCCCTGAAGGGTGTCCCAGATCAGGGTGGGGGTTCCCTTGGGGCGTGGGGCGGCCTGGGAGAGGGGCCTGTGGGGGTTTGCAGGCTGGCCATGCCCCCTGGTGACCCAAGAGGAGGCCCTGGTATTTGTGGTTTATTTATCTTCTACAATTGAAACTTTGTAGCCTGGAGCGGAGCCAAGCTACTCCTATCACTCAAAATACAGGTTGTTACAATTATTACATTAATTTGACTACAATGTCATTTACATGGACTTTTTGGTGAGACCAGGGTTTCTACCATAATTTCTAATAATCATCCCATGAAAACATGTCTCCCAACAGCATATCAAGAGATACATTTTTATTTGTTCCTGCTATTTTCTGTTTATTGATTTTAGAAAGAGAGGAAAGGAGAGAGAGAGTCATTGATTTGTTGATTTGTTGTTGCCCTTTTTTATGTGTTCTTTGGTTCATTCTTCTATGAGCCCTGAGTGGAGATTCATCCCTCAACCTTGGCATATTGGGAGGATGCTGTACACAGCTGAGCTACCGGGCCAAGGCCTGTTCCTGCTACTTTCAAACTCTAGTTCTAGTTATTAATGGTGCTACAGAGAAAAAGAAATTAAAGTCCCTTCCTATAAACAAGGAATTTGCAATCTGGTTTTGGGGAAGACTGTTGATTAGAATATAATACACACTAAAATATGATGGAAAATCATAGTTCCAGGAAAGACCATAAAAAGTGGGAAAAGCACTGGTTTACACATCAAATCTGAGGATACATCTTCACCGGAAACTGAGGTCTCCCTGTATTTATGTGTGGTTAGAAAAAGAAGATACCATATTAATTCAGAGTAAAACTATCTTTACTAGAAGAAGACATAATTTCTCTTTTCAGCCATAACAAAATAAAAAAGTATTTTAAAAAAGCGTTATGACTATGGATCATATTTAGATCATGTGCACACCAATGTGTAGAGATTTCTTATTTGCAAACAAGCTTACATTTATTTCAACATACACACACAAAAAAAGACAATTTCAGTTTTCGAACTACTTTCTTTGCCATTTGTTCCAGTTGTTCTGAGAAATGGCTCCTTAACTTGTGTACTTTTGTAAAATGGGTTAAAATGAGTGAATTATACTGGAGTACAAGGACAAAAGTAAGTATTTATTTGAGAAGATGGACTTTAGGGTGAGTTAAGTGGTTGTATACTATATAGGGTAAATAACACTTTCAATATCTTTTTGGAAAGAATTATTTTCATTGTGTGATATATGATTTCTTATAACCCTTATCCCTATAAAGTCTATAAACCCTGTAAAAGGGTTTCTGTGCCAGCTATATTAGAGTTCTTTGGTTTTAGAATCTGTGAGCATGATCTTGTGTGTGTGCGTGTGTGTGTGTGTGTGTGTGTGTGTGTGTGTATGTGTGTGAAAGAGAAAGAGAGAGAGAGAGGATATTTTGTTGTATTCCACTATACAATGCAGTATATCCTTGGCCTTTATTTGACAGCTATTTTTCCCTTCTTCCTAGTATCATATTACTTTTTTTTCTTTTTTTCCCTGTGATATCCCAGCATATCTATTAACCCTCCTTCATTTTTAAAATGGCAAAATGACTAAATTTGTAAATCCTTATAGCGTGTACAGCAGCAGCCTTGTTCACTGTCTAGCAAATGAACCTACACACTTGTGAGCAGGTTCTATTTCCCCTAGATTTTAAAATTATTTTATAATAAAATATTTGGGAACGCATTTTAAGCTTGCCACTGAAAATCACTGAATTTATATCAGTCACCTTCCATATAAAAAAATAAGCCAGAATGTCTTATTGTTATTATTAACATGGAAAACCCTAAGAAATAAAAAATTTAGATATCCTTCTATAAAATTGATTCATAGAAATTCTGAACCTGAGCTTTCATGATTTAATTTCTTCATAGACAGAGAATAGATATTTATAATGATTCTCTACTTTCAGCTTTTCAATCTAGGGGGGTGGGAAATTTGCCAGACAAGTATGTAAGCATATTGGTCAATCTAGCTTGATTGCTTTCCTCCTGCAATGGGCAATTTTAATTTTCTATCACATTTATAGTCATCATATTTAAGAAAGGGCAAAATAGGTTAATGAAATCATTATAATTTTATTCAAATAATATATATTTTAAAAGCTCAATTAAAGGAACAGATAGCCTGGCTGGCATCGCTCAGTGGTTGAGCATCAACCTGTGACCCAGCAGATCGCAGTTCTATTCCTGGTCAGGGCACAGGCCCAGGTTGGGGTGGTGCAATACCTTCCAGCATGTGGATGTGCTTAACAACATCAACACTCTCTGAGCCCCATAGTTTTTAAAAGGCATTATCAATTATTAATTTTATCTCTAGCCTCTCCCCTCTCTCCAGAGGATGAGCGGGTGATGAGGCTGATAGTTCAGTTTCTAATCATGGCTTGGTCTTTCTAATGATTACCCTCCCTCCTGAAACTATCAAAGAGCTCACAAAGAGTTGCCTCAGTAGAACAAAATATGGCCCAGGAAATGTCAAGGGATTTAGAAGCTACTTCTAAGACACTCCTATCACCCTATTATTCAGAAAATTACAAGGGTTTTTGTATGTCTGTGTCAAGAACTAGGGGCAGAGAGAAAATACATATTTCTTATGTCACAGCCTCTCTGCCGTATTCAGGTATGGTAACAATGAGGTGAACTGAGCAGATATTACTTCAGGAGAACTTGCTGCAAGGGGTGTATTTATCTGATAGCCTCCAGCTGCTACACCTTAGCCACCATATTTATGAGTGACTGTGCTCTACATTGCTCCTCTCAGTCAATGAGAGAACCCAACAAATAGGGAGTCACCTTGTCTGATTCAAAACCCTTCTAACAGCAAATCTTGCTTGGAGCTCCTCATAAAACTGACCAAGACTGTCTCAGAGCTACACTTCATGCTGAGGCTTTTCCCATCTAATGTTCATTTTCTCCTTTCACAGACATTGGGCCTGCACCTGTCTATTCCTACTGCCTCCTCTATTTATCTCTAAGTTGGTTATGTTTTATTCATGTGTTTCTAGGAGCATCCAAACCTTACATTTTATCTTTTGTTTTTTAAAAAACATAAAGGGTAGAAACCAAAGTGAAAACTCTCTCAACTGGGCAAAAGAATAGCTTCAGAAGTCACCTATGCCAATGGTTTCTTATTTTCACTAAAGTTTTGACATAACTATTGTGTATGAATCTGTGATATAATGAATTCATTTAATAAATAAATTTAAATATAAAACCCATATGTTCAGTTGTTGTTTTTTTAGCAGAAATGTTGATGTCTGCCTTCATCCTTGATAATTTATAACTAAAAGCCAACTCTCACAACTGAGTGGAATTCAAAATAACTCTACAATGATTAAAAGCAAACCAAAACTACAATATTTTAAAGTGGTTCAGGACTTTTAATGCACATAGGGTTTTGATAAAAGCAAAAGAAAATCCTGTCTGAAAGAATGCTTTTCCAATGATCAAAGACTTTATAAGGAGGAAAATGGGCAAATTCACAAATCACAAAATCCACAAGGAAACAAATCACAGAATAGTGACAGTCTAAGAATCAACAAACAGTAGAATGAGTTTCACCAAGATGCCAGAAACACTTAACAGTAAAGTTAAACTTCAGGCAAAAGAAAAATCTCAGATCATGTGATCTAATATTTCAAAAGAAATAAAAAGCTAAGAAGTTCATTAATAAGTTTACAAATCAGAATGAACACAAACTCTGGCTGGGTGGCTAAGTTGGTTGAAGCATTGACCCATACACCACAAGGTGGCGAGGATGGTTCCTGGTCAGGGCACTTAACTAGGTTGTGGTTTAGGTCTCTGGTCAGGGATCATACCTTAGGCAACCCACTGATGCTTCTCTCTCACATCAGTCTCTCTCTTCCTCTCTCTCTCTCAAATCAATGAACATATCCTTGGGTGAGAAGATAAAACAAAAGCACAATGACTAGAAAAAAAAATGTGCTGTTAAAAGAAAGATTGAATTAAATAGATGATAGCATGTAAATTGGGAGAAAGTGATTGGGATTTAAGTGTTCTATACCATGCTAATGGTCAGGAGTAGGGTAAAGATAATATTTAATAGAGATTTTGATAAGTTCACACACTATAATTTCTAGGATAACCATTAAAAAAATCAAGATGGGGACTATAATCTTAATATATTTAAAGAGCTAAGTGGTGTCACAACCAAACAGGAGACTGGTCACCATGAAGTGCATGGAGCACCTCTCAGTCCCCTCTCCCTCAGCCCCCGAGCCGCTCACCACGAGGGAAAGCTGGTGGCGAAGCTGGACTGGGGACTATTGAGCAGTGGTGGTGGGCTGCTTCATGGGGTGGCCATGAGCTTACTGGAGCAGTCACCCAGGCGGCAGCGAGTTTCGTAAAGCAGTCGCGGGGCCGGGGAGTTTCACGGAGCAGTGGCGGGAGGAGTTTCACAGAGAGTCCAGCGGCAAGCTGCACGGAGCAGCAGCAAGTTTGTGGAACAGTCGAGGGGCTGCAAGCATTGCGGAGCCTCCGGGGGCGGGGAGCTTCCTGTGGCGTCGCAGGGCAGCAGAGGCCATGGGAAGGAGGCCAGGCTAGGCCTAGGGACCCTAAGCGCACACGATTTTGTGCACGCTGGGCCTCTAGTATGAAATAATAGAGACAAAAATCAATTGAAAAATAAGCAAATTAGTCCATAAAAGCTAGAGAGGGTAAAAAAACACAGAAAGAAGTAGCAACCTCATGTCAAAAGTTAGGTTCTAAAGTACAATACATCCATTAAATCAAATAGGCAGGAGACTTCTGGAACTTCAGCTTGTACCACTGAGACAAGGTTTCAACAAAATTACCTAAATCATTATTAAATTACTAGAAGCCCAGTGCCCAAAATCTGTGCATGGGTAGGGCTCCTAGCAGCTGCCAGCTGCTGGCTGGGGCCTCCCTTTGATCCGTGCCACCCCGTGGTGGTCAGCACATGTCATAGCGAGTGATTGAACTTCCAGACGGTGAAACTCCTGAGGGGACACTTTGCATATTAGGCTTTTATATATATAGATTTGGTCAATCATGTATTCAAATTAGACAAAAATGTAAATAGAATTTCCTTCACATTAGTCTATAAATTAAAATCAATTTGAGGTAAAAAAATGTAAAAGATAAAATTATAAAACTTTAGAGTCATTTCAGGGAAATATACAAGGATGGACAAAAATAAGTATACAATTGTGAGTGAAATTCTTTTGAGCTAATAAAGTTATTTTAATAATCATAACCTGTATGTCTTTTTCATATGAAGAATTGTAAAGTTACTTTTGCCCACCATGGTACAAATTGAGGATAGTAAAACAAGTGACACAAAAAAACACAAAACAAAACAAAAACACGAAAGAAAACACTAGCTATATATTATGACTATATAAATTAATTATTATTTATTGAAAATCATAAAAAATGAAAATAAGAATCTCTGATTGAGAAAAAATTTTTTATTATATAAATGATAAATGAAGATAATTCAGAATATCTAATAAAAACTCCATAAACAAATAAGAGAAAGACAAAAAAATGAAACAGATAATAAAGACTTAAACTGTATTTGACAGAAAGAAAAATCAGAGTCACCATTAAAACAAAAATACTGTATGCTCAAATGTATTAGCAATGTAAAACTCCAAACTAAATTTATAGTGTGGTACCATTTTACATTCAACCACATTGTTATAAAAAATCATAGCCTTCAAATAGCAAATATTGGTGATGATTTGAAATGACAGAACTTTCATATATTGCTGGCAGGAGGTAATGTAAATTAGCACAAATACTTTGGAAAATTACTTGACATTATCAAAATAAAATGACAACATATATGTCCCAATGACTAGGAATTCTAATCTTCAATATTTAAGTGGAAGATACTCTTGTATACCTACTCCAAGAGGAATATATATCTTCATTAGAGATGAAGTATCCATCAGTAATAGAACAGATAAATAAATTGGGTTGTATTCATACAATGTAAGACTATATAGCAATATAAATGAATGGACTTCAGCTACCTGTAAAAACATAGAGGGGAGAACCTAAATTTCAAAGATCTTAAGTTGAACTAGAAAGCATCAGGTAAATATGCACAATTTAATTATACTTAATAAATTTTAGGAGCATGTGAAGTAAACAATGAGTTGTTTAAAAATCAAAATGAGTGATATCATTTTTCTAAAGCAAATAAAAAATTAATCCAAAATTCATAATTGAGGTTCTTCTATAATTTTAGGAGTATAAATATGTTAAAGGCATGATGTTTCTTTTTCCCTTATGCAGAGCAATTTGTATATGAGTTTATTTATTATGATTCTTTGGACTTCATACCTATTTTTAATACATTTTAAATATAAAAATTAATTTTAAATTGACTTTGCAAGTGAAAATATTTTTTAAATGGCTTAAATGAAAAAAATCTGCATAAACATTCAAGTAAAGTACCATGTAATGCATTCACAAAATATATACATTTAACTGATACAAAATATCAGTTTAATTACATTGGCTACTAAAATGCTACATAGCTATGAGAATTCATACACTTAAAAACTAATTGATGCAAGTTCTAAAAAATACATGTTTTATTATATCAGAAAAAGTAAGTGCCAGCCCCTTTAACTTTTAGCTTGAGAAATACAAAACTTGGCCCTGGCTGGTTTGGCTCTGTGGATAGAGTGTTGGCCTGCGGACTGAAGGGTCCTGGGTTCAATTCTGGTGAAGGGCATGTGCCAGGGTTGCAGGAGGCAGCCTATCAATGATTCTCTCTCATTGACTATTCTGTCTTTCTCTCCCTATCCCTTCCTCTCTGGAATCAATAAAAAATATTTTAAAAAAAAGAAATACAAAATTTGGATCATGCCTATCTTGTATCTAAGTAGAGTTCAAAGACATTCTGCTTCTTTCCATGTAAACTTTCCTAATACAGAGAATATCACTCATATATACATGCAAATTAATGTATTGCCCATGCTTAGAATTCTCAAATAGCAAAACAACGGAGTAATAATTTACATTATATATATATATATATATATATATATATATATATATATATGGAATATGCTAATTAGCTGGGCGTCACTACCGCTCAGGAGGCAGCTGCAATAAAAATTAATTTTTATATTTAAAATGTATTAAAAATAGGTATGAAGTTCAAAGAATCATAATAAATAAACTCATATACAAATTGCTCTGCATCAGGACTGCTCAGGAGGAGCTGCGCTCACAGATGGGCGGGAGGGGACTGTGTGCTGCCCCCAGCCCCAGCAGCCACGGGGAGGCTGGGGCTGGGAGCACGCCAGAGTGGAGACACAACACCCGAAGAGGCTGGGACTGAGGGCAGGCCAGAGCGGAGACACAACACACAAGAGTGCCTGCCCCCACCCCAGTGGACACAATGCGGAGGCCAGCGTTACATGGGTCAGGCGTGGGTTCCGGCCCTCCGTGCGGTGCCTCCTTGCATGGCGGGAGGCGGGGTGCCTCCTCGTGTGATTTCAATTGCAGCTGGGCCTCTAGTTATTATTATAATGACTGATTTTTTTCCAGACTGATTCCTAGAATTGTGTGAAGTTCTACTTGTAAACTTCATTTTCCCCATTATATAAGTTTTACTGAATTCACCTCACTTGGAAATTGCTACTTTTTCCTCTCTTTTTAAAAATTTGGTTATGAGCTCCATGAGAATAGGAATCTTATCTATTAGTCACCTACCCTAGCATCTAACATAGGGCCTGATAAATATCAAATGTTTTTGAATATTTATTAATTTAACAAGTGGATCATTATCACATTATTGAACAGTAGAAGGATAAATATAAAAGATGTTTCAAAAGTAATAAATGGTACTAGTTCTTTCTTCTACTTAAGGGTCCACATAGTTTCAAGAAAATTCACTTAATTTTTATTAAATTAAATTTTATTTTTTTTTATTTGGTAATGAACTTACATGGCTCAAACTTCAGTAAAATGCATATATATATATATATATATATATATATATATATAGAGAGAGAGAGAGAGAGAGAGAGAGAGAGAAAACTTGATTGCACATGTTCCTTTTCTACCAAATTTATCACCTTCTATTCCCTAAAAAAATTATTGTCTAATATATTGAGCAGTCTTTCAGCGTTTCATTATGCAAATAAAAATATTAAAATATATATTTTTATTACCTCCCTTTAATTGCATGAAAATTACATGTGCTATAAACACTCTTCTACCTCTTTTCTTCCTTCTCTTAAAAATACGTCATCTCCATTGGTTGTGCTTATATGCATGCATACAAGTCCTTTGGTTGATCTCTCACATGTGGCTCGTGAGCCACGGTTTGCCGCTCTGTTGACTAATGAGTTTGACAACCACTGGTATAATCAATGGACACAGACACTAGGTTGGTGAGGGCATGAGCAGGGGGGAGGGGGAGAGGTGAGTTGGGCAATGGGGAGATAAGGAATATAATGAACAACATAAACTGATGAACAAAAACAGACCTAGAGACAGAGAATCATCAATCAGACCTTCAAACCTCAGAGGGAAGGCAGGGGAATGTGGGGTAAGGGGGAGAGATCAATCAAAGACTTGTATGCATGCATATAAGCATAAACAATGGACACAGACACAAGGGGGGTGAGGGCACAAGCGGGGAGGGTGGGAGGGGGCAATGGAGGGATAAGGACAAATATGTAATACCTTAATCAATAAAGAAAAAATTAATTAATTAATTAATTAATTATAAAATAACTCATGGAGAGCTTTCCATATTAGCATACCAAGTGCTACCTCTATCTTTTGTACAGGTACAAAACATTCCTTGTGTTGTTGCCAACCTCATGCTGTTAACAATGCTCTGGTGATGCATAACCTTGTACATATATCACTTTGGCTATGTGTAGGTACTTTGAATGATAAACTCCCAGAGTTGGCATTGCCTTGGCAATTATCACTGCTATAATACCTGATTCTATTTTGAATTGCCAAGGAGTAAACACATTATTAAATTTGAATAATACAGCTCCACAGTGATTGTACTACTTGCTATGCCTACCATGTTTTAACCTAGGTCTTTAAAGAAATAAATACCAAAATGACATTAAACATGAAAGGATTTTATTTGGGTAAATGTCTCCAAGCAAATGAAGAGAGAGTCAGTAAATCAAGGGAAAATGTCCGGACAGTAATATAAGTCTTCTCCCAGTGAAAGAAAGAGAGGAAAAGGGTAGGCGAAAACATCCTAGACAGCCCCTCTTTTTCTAAGGAATAGATCTGCTTTGGAATCCTTGTTTGGTCTCAGATATTGGCTGGTGATGGCCATGGAAGGCCAAAGACCAGTACAAAGGGCCCTGGGTCAGTTATAATCTCTGTAGTTGGAAGTTTGCTAGGCATGTAACACAAATACTAAAAAAGTGAGAAATTTGACCTTGGGTGAAAAACACACAATGCAATATTCAGATGATGTTTCATAAAACTGTACACTTGAAACCCATATAATTGTATTGACCAACTAGAGGCCCAGTGAATGAAATCTGTGCATGGGGGTGTGGGTTCCTCAGCCCAGCCTGCACCTTCTCCAAACTGGGATCCCTCAAGGGATGTCCGACTGCCCATTTAGGCCCGATCCTACCGGGACTGGGCCTAAATGGCCAGTAGGACATCCCTCTCACAATCCAGGACTGCTGGCTCCCAACTGCTTGCCTGCCTGCCTTCCTGATTGCCCCTAACCACTTCTGCCTGCCAGCCTGATCACCCCCTAATCACTCCCCTGCCAGCCTGATTGATGCCTAACTGCTCCCCTGCCAGCCTGATTGCCCCTAACTGCCCTCCCTTGCAGGCCTGGTCACCCCAAACTGCCCTCCCTTGCAGACCTGGTCCCTCTCAACTGCCCTCCCCTGCTGGCAATCTTGTGGTGGCCATCTTGTGTCCACATGTGGGCAGCCACCTTTGACCACATGGGGACAGCCATCTTGTATGCTGGAGTGACAGTCAATTTGCATATTACTCTTTTATTAGATAGGATAGAGGCCTGGTGAATGGGTGGGGGCCAGATGGTTTGCCTTGAAGGGTGTCCCAGATCAGGTTGGGGGTACCCTTGGGGCATGGGGTGACCTGGGTGAGGGGCCTGTGGTGGTTTGCAGGCTGGCCATGACCCCTGACGACCTAAGCAGAGGCCCTGGGATCTGGGATTTATTTATCTTCTATAATTGAAACTTTGTAGCGTTCAGCGGAGGCCTGGGCTGGCCAGGAACTTGCCTTCTTCCATCGCTCGGGAAACCCAAGCCTCCTGTTCGCTCTGTGGCCACAGCCATTTTTATTGGGATTTATTTATCTTCTATAATTGAAACTTTGTAGCCTTGAGTGGACCCCAGGGCCCACCAGAGTGTGTGGGGAAGCTTGGCTTTTTCCATTGCCAGGAAAACCCAGGCCTCCTGCTCATTCTGTGGCTGCAGCATTCTTGGTTGGGTTAATTTTCATACTCACTCCTGATTGGCTGGTGGGCGTGCCTTGTGGGTGTAGCAGAGGTACTGTCAATTCACATATTACTCTTTTATTAGATAGGATGTAATTAAATCTTTCTGAAGAGTAGATAGGCCTTTTGTCAACTGGCTTTTGCAGGTTCATGATTAAGGAATGTTTTTCTCAAGAACCTGTGGGTCATCTCTTTAAAAGGTAAGCATGGATGATTATGGGGAGTGTAGGAGCTTGACTTCAGTGAGAATCTTTCTCCAAGTTGCCAAACCATTTCCTGCTATAAAAAGATGAGAAGCTTATATTTCCCCTGGGATAAAGCCAATTACGTAATACAGATGGTCACCCCAATTACTAGTTAAAGTTAGGATGAACTGTGTGTAATTTACTTGAGGACTAGTTATTGTTTATCTTGAAGTCACATATGTAATGGGTAGTATCTGCTTGGCTATCATTCTGTCAGCTCTCGCAGTCTCTTAGGAATGTGACCATATTTCAGTTTAATGCTTATTCCATAATGAAAGTGTTTTCTTCCTCTATTACTTTTGTAGAGAGGATTTCCACCTTGGGGTATATATCTATATCTACATAGATAGATATATATCCTATATAATAAAGAACTAATAAGCAAATAGTCGTTATACCCTCAAGCCCTCGCGCCCTCAGACACTCAGCACTGGGGAGAGAGGAATGGGGACCAGCCATGGTGTGGCCCAGGAGAGGGATAAGCCGCCTGCCCCGTGGTCCCGGGTGCCTGCAGCTGCAGCTGCCCTGGGCAAAGCCAGCCGGCGTTCTGGGTGCCTGTGGCTAGCCTGAGGGAGGGAAGCCCAAGTCCTGGGTGCCTGCAACCAGCCAGAGGAGGGAATCCTGTGTCCTGGGTGTGGGGAGAGGCAGAGGCAGTTAGGGGCAATAAGATCAGCAGGGGAGCAGTTAGGGGCGATCAGGTTGGTAAGGGAGCAGTTAGGGGCAATCAGGCAGGCACAGAGAGGTAGTTAGGGGTGATCAGGCAGGCAGAGGGGTTAGGGGCCTCTATCTCTCTATATATAGATATCCTATATAATAAAGAGCTAATATGCAATTGGTTATCATGCCCTCACACCCTCAGGTAGGCAGGCAAGTGAGCAATTAGGAGCCAGGGGTCCCAGATTGCGAGAGGCAATCAGACATCCCCCAAGGGGTCCCGGATTGGAGAGGGTACAGGCCTGGCTGAGGGACCACCCCCCCTTCACAAATTTTGTGCACCGGGCCTCTAGTATATATATATATATCTCTCTATATATAGATCTATAGATATGTCAATATCTATAGATCTATATGTATCTAAATACATATATGTGTATCTATATCTATATCAATAGATCTATATATATCTATATACATCTATATATATTGACATATATCTATATATATCTATAAATATATATCTATATCTATATCTATATCTATATCTATATCTATATCTATATCTATATCTATATCTACCAGAGGCCTGGTGCACGAAATTTTTGCATTGGGGGGGTCCCTCAGCCAAGCCTGCACCCTCTTCAATCCAGGACCCCTTAGGGGATGTCTGACTGCCGGTTTAGGCTCACCTGTCTGCTTACCTGATCACCTCTAACTGCCCCCCGCCCCACAGCCTGGTCACCTCTAAATGCTCCTCTGCTGTCCTGGTTGCTCCTTACTGCACCCCCTGCCAGCCTCGTCACCCCCAACTGCCCCCCCCCCACCACTGTGGCCTGGTCACTCCTCACTGCCGCCCTCTGCCAGCCTGGTTGCCCCACACAGCCTTTTCAGTCATCTGTTGTGTTGTTATGGTCACTTAGGCTTTTATATATATAGATAGATTACATTTTCCCAACAGGTGCAACAGACAGGTATTTTGGTGTCAATTGACTAAAGTGTTTTTTCAAACTTTTCACTTAACTTGTTAAGGAGCTCATTTATCCTGTCTTTAAACGGGCATATTTTTTCTTGACTGTTCATCTACATCACTGTATGGTAAGAAGAGGCAAAATAAAATTATGAAGATGAAATAACTTTGAAAACATAAAGCACAGTATGGATGCAAAGTTATTAATCTTTACTTTCATCAACATTAGGTGAAGGCATCACTACAGAAACATTTATAATATTTATTATAATCAAATTAGAGGCCCAATGCACGAAGATTCATGCAAGAATAGGCCTTCCTTCCCCTGGCTGCTGGAACCAGCTTCCCTCCAGCACCCAGGACCCTGGGCCTTCGCTTCGTCCGGAGCTGTCTTCTGCCTTCACTCCAGCCGTAGTCATCTTCTGCCTTCACTCCAGCCCTGTCGCCCTCCTGTAGCTCCCTTCATCACCTGTCCCCCTCATAGCAGGCTTCATGCCCCACCCTGGCCGCTCCGTGCCTGCACGCACACACTGCCCAGTGGCCCTGAGCAGCCGTGGTGGGGCACCACCATCTTTGTCACGTCAATTTGCATATTCCCTCCTTATTGGCTGTGGGCACCACCCTCTTTGTCACAGAGTGACTGTCAATTTTCATATTCAATCTTTATTAGATAGGATTTACTAGTAAAAAACATGGAATATACTGGAAAGGTTTATATACCATAAGTAAATTTGGCAAGCTATGTTTACTGCATAGTCCAGAAAAGCACTCTTATTAGCACTTCAATTTAACATGAATGGAATTTGCATGACTAGATTAGGAGAAACATTGAGTTCCTAATAGCAGAGAAATAGCAGGAGAAACATTAGTGATTTTGAGCAGCAAAAGGGCTTTATATGCATTAATAAATAAGCTATTTGGTGATGGTAATTATAGCATTCATCTCTACCTTTGTATGATACAAATATATCAGGGAAGAGCAAACAGACATAAGTTGTGGAAACATGTATTAATATAACATATCACATAATAGACCTTAGTTGATGAATTGCACTCACATTTAATAGGGCAAGTAAAAAATTGTGAATTCCATAACTCTAAAAGGATTTTCTTCACCCACTCTTTTACTATCCTTGCTAAGTCTCAAATGTGACATAAAATGTTAACCTGTTAGTTGTACTTTCTTCACTCTGACACTCTTAAATTCAGCTTTAAAAAAAACTATTTCATGTAATATAGCACAGGAGCTCTGGCAGACCTCATTTACTTGTAATATGAACATTGTCCCAAGGAAACACCAATTATTTTATTTTATGGTTTTTAGCCTTTACAGTTGCATTTATTGGGGTGACATTGGTTAATGAAATTACATAAGTTTCAGGTGTACAGAGAAGGACAAGTACCATATGACTTTACTCATGTAGAATTTAATGAACAAAATAAACTAACAAACAAAATAGAAACAGAATCAAAGATAGAGAACCCTCTCTCAAAGGAGAGGGGGTTGAGGGGCTAGGTGAAATAGCTGAAGAGATTAAGCAAAAAAAAAAAAAAAAAAAAAAAAAAATCCCCCAAAACTCCTAGACACAGACAACAGCTTGGTGATTACCAGAGGGAAAGGAGGAGTGGGGGTGGTAGAGGAGTGTATGGGGGATAAATGGTAAACACTACCATAATTAAGCTAGATAGTCAATGAAAAAAACACTATGTCATGTAGCAACACTTATATACATGTTCATAATGGAGAATTCTCTATTCCAATTACTTAACACACAGCTTACATACTAAATCTGGCACTGAATTCTATACATCTGGACTGAGATGTATGCCATTATCTTTATGCCTTTCCTGTTGTGTTTTTCCCTAGGGGCATGTTTACCTATTTTGCATTCTATCTGGGTTATTTTCTTTGACCTTTCTTGCTTTCATTTCACTCCTTTTAACTTACAAATCCCCTTCAATCTATAATAAATGCCATGGATAAATAGCACAATGTAAACTTTTCACCTCTTTATTTTAAATACGTTCTTTGTGCACCTGGCTGGTAGTATTTATAGCAACATACCAATATTCCACCTTTCCATATGATATAACAGTCAATACATAAAAAAATATTAACCTCCCATTCTATACAAAGAAAACTACTTTAGTTTCATCTGAATAGGAAAATTTTCAAAAGACTGGAATGTATGTACAAACATCTAAGATGCTAAAATTTAATTTACTATTTAAAAAATATAGGTGTGCCTTAGCCAGGTGGCTCAGTTGGTTAGAGCATCATCCTGAACACAAAAGGGTTTCAGGTTCCATTCCTGGTCAGGGCCCAGGTCAGGGCAAAAGGAAGGCAACTGATGGATGTTTATCTCTCACATCAATGATTTTCTCTCCCTCTCTCTCTCTCTCTCTCTCTCTCTCTCTCTCTCTCTACCCCCCTTCCTTTCTCTCTAAAAATCAATTAGAAACAAAACTAAATAAAAAAGCATATTCTTAGGTAAGGATTAAAAATTTATAAAATATATGGGTGTGGTATTAATAATTTGTATTAATGGAGACATTTGAAACAATCAAATTATTATATCTCTCCATGATTTTAAAAAACATGTTGCTTAAAGTTTTACTTTCTTAAAATGCTATATGTACTGTTTGACCAACTTCAGAAATGTTTTAATAGAAAAAGTATAACAACAACAAAATACTTCCTAATATAGAAAACTGCACACATCACAGATACAGTTTTAGCCCAGCCCACGTGGCTCAGTGGTTGAGCATCGACCTTTAGTGTTTGACTGTTTTCACTAAGCACTCTATGTGAGTTTTGTCTTTGATGTTGGATGTTTCTTCTCGTGACTATCTTGTATTTCATTATATGAATATACCACAATTTATCTATTTATTTCACTACTAGAGGCCCAGTGTATGAAATTCATGTACTGGTAGGTTCCCTAGCAGCTTCCAGCTGCTGGCTGCCTGCCAGGTACTCCCTCCCTTCCCCTGGCCCCTGCCGCCACCACTGGCCAGGGCCTCCCTCCCTTCCGCTGGTTGCCTGCTAGCATCAGGGCCTCCCTCCCTTCCTCCAGCCAGCCTGCCCCCTGATTGAACTCCTGGAAGAACTTCAGTTGAGGGGACAATTTGCATACTGCACTTTCATTATATAGTATTGGTGGACATTTGGATTGTATTTACTTTTAACTATTATAAAAAGAATTAATAATATTCTTGTATAACTCTTTTGATATACAAAATAACACACTTCTACAAATCCAGAAATCAAATTGTTTGCTCAAACCTATCTAATAAAAGAGTAATATGCAAATTGACCACCACTCCAACACATAAGATGTCCGCCCCCATGTGGTCAAAGATGGCCACCACAAGATGGCCAGCAGGGGGGAGCAGTTGGGGGGGACCCAGGCCTGCATGAGAGGGCAGTTGGGGGGAACCAGGCCAGCAGGGGAAAGCAGTTAGGGTGATCAGGCCGACAGGGGAGGGCAGTTGGGGGGACCTAGGCCTGCAGGAGAAGACAGTTGGGGGGGACCCAGGCCTGCAGGGGAGTGGTTAGGGGGTTATCAGGCTGGCTGGCAGAAGTGGTTAGGGACAATCAGACAGGCAGGCAGGCAAGCAGTTGGGAGCCAGGCAGGCAGGCAGGAAGGCCAGCGGATTGTGAGAGGGATCGGGCCTAAACGGGCAGTCGGATATCCCTCGAGGGGTCCCAGATTGGAGATGGTGCAGGCTGGGCTGAGGTACACACCCCTCCCCCATGCACAAATTTCATGCACCAGGCCTCTAGTAGATTATAATCAGTTTTGGTAGAATTTGCCAAAGTTATATCAATTTACATTCTGGATAGCAACACATAATGTTTAGATTACTCTATATCCTCACTAATACCCATACATATTGCCTTTTTTGCTTTTTTAGTTATTCTAATAGGTTTATAGTGGGATGCTATTTTGTTTTAAATTTTCATTTCCCTGAGGCCTACCCATATTGAACAGTATATGTATATGTATATGTATATGTATGTTTATGTATATATACACCCATTTTATTCATAATTTATTCAATCATCATTCATTCATTTAGTTAGTTTATCCTATCCTGATCCATTATTCATGCTTTTCTATCAAGTTCTATGTCCTTGGATATTAACATGTACTGATTCTACCAACAAAGTCCTTTCCATTCTCTGTTCCATCAATAAGGATCACTAATGGGGGTTGGAAAAGAGGCAAGGAGGGAATGGAATCAGATATTTCTTCTCTCTACTCCTTTCCTTTGGCTATGCTGCAAGCGGTCTGTGATTTTTCATAGCAAGGTCATAGCTTTCTATAAGTCAGCATATCTAATAGCCCTTCTCTGTCTCCAATTTCCTACTAACTCTTCCTTCTTAATTCCAAATATCTAAGGGTGGTGTGGAAACTTTGCTAGCCCTGGCATATTTCACTATCTCTTGTAAATTTCCTAACCCTTTCCACAAATATGTGCATAGTTTTTTTCATAAAGCCATCCTCTATTTATTTAAGTTAAAATCTACTATTTATTTCCTGCTGGAAATCTATATGGTGTGGTGTGCATTGCTATTTCTAAATTGTCCTAAGTATGTGTGGAAAGATTGCATATGCAAGATAGAAATTTGAAAATTAAATGAATGGTATTTAGTAGAAAGCACAGTGTTTTACAAATGAAAGTTAATTTTCTAAAGTAAAAAATTTTCTAGATGTAATTTACTTACAGGATATTTTTCCTTACATGATATTCTTCTACTATCCCCCTTTTTGATTTAAATATTAGGAGGCTTTTGGAAATTTTATAATGTAGTCTTGATAGCTTTTAAATTTTAATTTTTTGCACTAAAATATGACTGCTTTAGGTTCATTACATGTTATGCAATTTTGCCATGAGATGAACTACCAATAAAAATTTTAGTTAACACTTTAGGAACAGCTTTTTGTCCAGTACCATTAATGTTTATAGAATATTCACACATGGTGTCAAAACAATCCAAAGGAAAATCGTTTGGGCAAAAAATGAAGAAGGAGCCCAAGTCAAATTTATAGAAAAGATTCCTTTATTAACTTTTGGTCGAGAATATGTTTGTATATTTTCAGAAAACAACTCCAAGACCATGTGGATTCCTGCAACAGAGAGGAATTGACAGGACTGCTCCAGCCATGAAGACAGAAGAGAAACAGTCCGGAGATGGAAGACCCTGACGACGCCTTGCCATACTAGCAGTCAGCAGCTGTGCATCACTGCAGGTTCCCCAGGACCAAACCAGAGAGGGTCGGACCTGCATTATCACCATTTGTCCAGCATCCAGAACTGAAATATCATCGCTGACATGTACACATAAGGGACTGTTTGACATTGAAATTGGGACTCAGAAGAACTGTTGGCCCAGAAAGAAACTCACTACAGACTGATTCATTTGCCTCTCAGTATAACCATTATTGCTTGTCTCATTTTTGATTCTTTTAAGTGTATTTCTAGTATCACATGATCTCACTCATCTAGGGGAAATAATGAACAACATTAACTGATGAACAAAAACAGACCCGGAGACAGGGAAGCATCGATTAGACTGTCAAACCTTAGAGGGAAGGTAGGGGAGGGTGGGGGTAAGGGGGAGAGATCAACCAAAGGACTTATATACATGCATATAAGCCTAACCAGCGGTCACGGACAACGGGGGGGGGGGGGGGGGGTGGGGGCATGCATGGAGAGGGTTTTGGGATGGGAATGGGGGGATGAGGACAATTATGTGATACCTTAATCAATAAAAAAATAATAAAAAAATAAAAAATAAAGAAAATACAGTGTTTTAGAATAAAATAACTCCAGGACATTAAGTAATAAATGCTTGCCAGGGTAGAACTCAAGTTTTAAGCAAATGTAAAATATTCTATTACATGGAATCCAAGGGTGATTCCTTAAGCAGTTCAGTTGTAGAATGACTTAATCTGTTTTGTAGCAAAAAGAAAAAAAAAAAAGAAAGAAATACATGTGGTGTGATCTCAAAGAAGTGTTCACCAGATTTGCCTAATGATATTAACATAGTGTCTTAATTTCTATTCATTATCTACTCATTTATAATTAGGTAGATCTAACAATTTGAAACATTATTGTCTGAAATGACAGTATCCCTTGCTATCTTCTTATCTATTAACTAGAGGCCCAGTGCACGAGATTCGTACACTGGGGGTGCGGGGAGGGTCCCTCGGCCAGGCCTGCGACCTCTTGCAGTCCTGGAGCCCTCAGGGGATGTCCAACTGCTACGGAGTCTGGAGAGGCTCCTGCCACCACCGCTGCGCTCACCTACGATGAGCCCAGCTTCTGGGCTTCTGGCTGAGCAGCGATCCCCCTGTGGGAGCACACTGACCACCATGAGGTAGCTCCTGTGTTGAGCATCTGTCTCCTGGTGGTCAGTGTGTGTCATAGCGACCAGTCATTCTGCTGTTCGGTTGATTTGCATATTTGCATATAAATAATCCTTTTATTATATAGGATTAAGTTGTGTCTCAGATAATTTCAAACTTGAGTCAAGTAAAAGTCTTTCTGTATGGGAATAAATAACTTTTATCTAGCTACCAAAATACTATATGCAAAACAAGCAATCTGAGAAAGGGGAGGATTTGCAGAGAATGGAAATTTACAAATTTCCACGAAGAGAAAAATTATTGTAATTTCAGTCTTAAATGTTTTAAGCATGTGGACTAATTTCTGTTAAGTATTAGTTAAGGAGAGCATCCAATGAAAGAAATAGGCATAGTAGCAGTGCCAATTTAGAACTAACTCAAGCTGAAGTGTAATAAGGTAGTTTTATAAGATAATTAAATAGGACTGATATACAAAGTAACAATTGAGAATATTCCATGAGATTATGAGCTCTTCATCTTCCAGTTGACTCTCCTACCCATTGCAATTTGGTGTTTGCTCCAAAAACTTTTTCTAAAACTAGTCTAAAAGTCAATAGTGATCTTGTAATGTTGTTTTCTCAATATTCATGCACCAATTAATAATGTTGACCATGCCTTCCCTCATGAAACTCAATGATACAATATACAGCACTTAATTTGGCTCTCTCCTTTCTTACCACTCCTTTTATGCCCTGTGTCCCAAATTCCTTTTTACTACCTGCCCCTTAAATATTTGTGTTTCACAACATTCAATTATTGGTCCATTTCTCTGCTCATTCTATATTTTAGTGAATTAACCTAATGGCTTAATAAGAATGATCCTTTATTTCAATAATTTTCAAATATTTATTTATAATATCCCTTTATCATATGATATAGAAATGTATTATAAAATGATTTGCTAGATAAATTTAACATGCATATCTTATAAAGTACTTTAGTTTTAACACAATCTAGTCAATTATCTTCCTTTCCAAAGCTGTTTATTTTTTCTTTCAGTGAATAAAATCACTATTCAGGGAGTCACCCAAGCTGGGAAACCTCATTATGATCCTCAAGTCATCCATTTATCTCATCTCTCACATTCAATCAGTCAGCAAATTGTGTCAATTCCAACTCTTGATTTTTGAGATCTGTCTTTTCCTTTCCATTCCCAGGTTCCTTCTCTTGTTCACAGGCTCATCATCCTTGAGCTGGTCTTAAGTGATGGTACCCTAATTAATTTCCCTGACTTCTAAGATTTACATGCAAATACCTTAGCCTTCTATTGATCTTTGGCCTGGGTATAAATGTGTACTTCTAAAACATAAATCAAATCACATCCCCCTCTTACTTTTAAAATTACAGTTATGAAATTAAATACATACTTATAAGAGAACTGGCTTAGAGGAATAAGGATTCCAACAGCATTACATTATATTGAAATGAAATATAGGAAAAAAAATGGGTTCTCACAGAAAAACATACAATATGCATAAGAGGAGCATTTCTCTTAATTTTTATCAATATGTTAGATTTTATGATTTTTAAAATCTTACATTGTTTGTTTTCAAACCATTGAAGGATTATAATACAAATTTATGATATCTATTGTCCACTTTGATTTTCTTTTCAAGTAAAAGCATTTCGTATCACCTTCAAACACACACATGCATGCATATATATTTATATTTTATATTATGTAAATGTATAGTATACTGCTTCAGCAATAATATCAGAGAAACAATGTTTATGAATTAATAAAAGTTTTTAAATTCATTAAAAATGAGTCTAAACTATATATTTAGAAAGATTTTTTTTTTTTTTAGAAAGAAAGAACTCTTGGGGTGCACTGAAAAAATGAAAATTGTTTCTAATCAGCACTTTTTCCCTTAATAAATCAGGCCAATGAGTTGGTATTAAAATGTGCATTTATAAATAGACTTCTGCAGACATGTGACATTACACACCTGCCTGAGAGCTTTAAATTGCAAATGCAACTTTTTCTTTTTTTTTCTATTTTGTACATTTATGGCAATTGATAAAACTGTTCTTTTTGTTTTGTTTTTTTTTTCATTTTTTTTCTTTTTATTGATTAAGGTATTACATATGTGTCCTTATCCCCCCATTACTCCCAACCCTTCTACTTATGCCCTCACCTCCTTGATGTCTGTGACCACTGGTTAGGCTTATATGCATGCATAAAAGTCCTTTGGTTGATCTCTCTCCCTTACCCCCACCATCCCCTGCCTTCCCTCTGAGGTTTGACAGTCTGATCAATGCTTCTCTATCTCTGGATCTGTTTTTGTTGATCAGTTTATTTTGTTCATTATATTCCATAAATAAGTGAGATCATGTGATATTTATCTTTTTTTGACTGGCTTATTTCGCTTAGCATGATGCTCTCCAGTTCCATCCATGCTGTTGCAAATGGTAAGAATTCCTTCTTTTTACCGCAGCATAGTATTCCATTGTACATATGTACCACAGTTTTTTAATCCACTCATCTACTGATGGGCACTTAGGCTGTTTCCAAATCTTAGCTATGGTAAATTGTGCTGCTATGAACATAGGGGTGCATATATCATTTCTGATTGGTGTTTCAAATTTCTTGCGATATATTCCTAGAAGTGGGATCACTGGGTCAGATGGGAGTTCCATTTTTAGTTTTTTGAGTAAACTCCATACTGTTCTCCACAGTGGCTGCATCAGTCTGCATTCCCACCAGCAGTGCAAAAGAGTTCCTTTTTCTCCACATCCTCGCCAGCACTTGTCATTTGTTGATTTGTTGATGATAGCCATTCTAACAGGTGTGAGATTGTATTGCATTGTCATTTTGATTTGCATCTCTCAGATGATTAGTAACTTGGAGCATGTCTTCATATCTCTTGGCCTTCCTTATATCTTCTTTCAAAAAGTGTCTATTTAGGTCCATCGCCCATTTTTTTGATTGGGTTGTTTATCTTTCTTTTGTTAAGTTGTATGAGTTTCCTGTAAATGTTGGAGATTATTTCACAGACCTAGAACGAACTCTCCAAAAATTCATCTGGAATAAAAAAAAAAAAAAAAAAAAAAAAAGACCCTGAATAGCTGCAGCAATCTTGAGAAAGAAGAACAAAGTTGGAGGGATCTCAATACCAGATATCAAGCTTTATTACAAAGCCACTGTTCTCAAAAATGCCTGGTACTGGCACAAGAACAGACATATAGACCAATGGAATAGAATAGAGAACCCAGATATCGACCCAAACCATTATGCTCAATTCACATTTGACAAAGAAGGCAAGACCATACAAAGAGGTCCAGACAGTCTCTTCAATAAATGGTGTAGGGAAAATTGGACAGATACATGCAAAAAAAAATGAAACTAAACCACCAACTTACATGATACACAAAAATAAACTCAAAGTGGATAAAGGACTTAAATGTAAGACAGGAAACCGTAAAAATATTAGAGGAATCCAAAGCAGCAAAAATTCAGACATATGCCTAAGCAATATCTTCACTAACACAGCTCCTAGGGCAATGGAAACTAAAGAGAAAATAAACAAATGGGACTACATCAAAGTAAAAAGCTTCTGTACAACAAAAGAAATCATCAACAAAACAACAAGAAAGCCCACTGCATGGGAGAACATATTTGCCAATGTTATCACCGATAAGGGATAAAACTGCTTTTAATATGTAATAAAACTTCTGTCAGTTAACATAGCCAGTGCTCTGCTTAATAGTAATGTGCTAGCTGATTTTGGATATTAATATGTTATATCAAATAAAGAAAGCAGGTAAATTGCAACCTTGTGAATTATATCCACTATAATTCCAGATATATTGTATTGTATCTCTAGAAAAAAATGTTTTTATTTTAAAAGCAAAATAGATCCAGAGACACAGAAGTAAGGAACAGATTGTGGAATTGTAGAGAGAAGGTGGAGGAGGGTGGGTGGGAGGAAAGTGATCAACCAAGAGCTTGTATGCATATATGCATAACCCATGAACACAGACAATAGGGTGGTAAAGGCCTGGCGTGGGCTAGAAGGGGTCAATGGGGGAAAAAGGGGACATGTGTAATACTTTCAATAATAAAGATTTTAAAAACAAAGAAACAAAAAGAAGGTGGAAAAACAAATTTTAAGTTTACAGAAATTCTGAAATTTAAGTAAATCGCTCAAATATATTTTAAAAGTTATTCTAATATAGAATAATGAAAACACTGATGGAGAAACTAAAGGAATTCATTTCAAACAAATCTTAAGTGATGCAAGAAAAGAATAACAACACATTATTTCTAAGGGAGTTGCTCTTGCCCCATTTCTTCCTGAAATGCTCTTAATAATTTTAATTTTCTAATTTATGTTTCTAGAGAGACTATAAGCATAGACAGTGTGTGTGCAAGTGTATCATTACTCATTAAAACTATAAATGGTTTTGTTTACCATGATTCCTCCCTATTAAGAAGTGAAAGCAGCAAAATAAAAACTATATCTTAATGATCATCAATGAGAAGAACAAATAATATTATTTTCAAATTTCATGTCTTATTTGCTGACCCTAATAAAAGGAAGACTTTTTTGAAGTCTTAAAGAATAATTCTGTAGTAATAGAATTTTATATCTGTGCAAAACATTCTTATAGGAGTATCAGTTAGAAAACAGAGTGACAAGAACTATAGTAGAGGATATTTAATTAAGTTTCTATTTGGAAATTGAC
Source organism: Plecotus auritus (assembly GCF_963455305.1). Taxonomy (NCBI): domain Eukaryota; kingdom Metazoa; phylum Chordata; class Mammalia; order Chiroptera; family Vespertilionidae; genus Plecotus; species Plecotus auritus. The sequence continues at coordinate 134,932,909 of NC_137771.1, read as the reverse complement.
ATAAAGATCCCCTAGGTATAATGACTCAAATGTAATCTACAATCAATGTTGTAGATTACTATAATCAATAAACAATGCTTCTTTGAATAAGTATTTGGACTAATGATTAGGGGTTGGGAGATACTTTATTTTGATGCTGTTGTAGATAATATTTAAAAACCCAAAGATTTTTCCTGACTTTTTCAAGAACACAAAGTAAAATAATATACAAGCAAGATACAGTCTAGCCCTAGCTGGTTTGACTTGGTGGAGAGAATGTTGGCCTGTAGACTGAAGGGTCCCTGATTCAATTCTGGTCAAGGACAAGTACTTAGGTTGGAGGCTGGATCCCTGGCCTTGGTCAGGTGTATGCAGGAGACAATGGATTGATGTATCTCTCTCACATTGATGTTTATCTTTCTTGGTCTCTCTCCTTCCCTTCTACTCTCTCTAAAAATCAATGAACACATATCCTTGGCTGAGGATTAACAACAAGAACAAAAGATACAATCTAACTCACCAAACTTTAATTTTTGCATTTCCTCTATTGAGGCTCTGAATTTAGTAATGAGAGGGTTAACTTGAAACACAGACTTATAAGGCAGGGGTCCAGTGGAACTAAAGGCAGGTGGAACATAGGCAGGGGCAGACATGGTAGTTTGAGCAACCTAACCACAGGAACCAACCAAGCAGAAATAATAAAATGTTCCTGGACTCAAAGCAGGAGGCATGGGAAACCAAGGGAGGGCCTGTAGCAACAAGATGTACAAACGCATAGAAACAGAGAAAGTTCAGCACAGGAACAGAGAAAGAACACATAGAAACAGGGAAATTTTAGGTCCATTGCTGGGCAAGAAAACAATTGAGGGAATCAATCAGGTGACCACACAGGTAAACAAAGAGCAGGCTTGTAGCAAATATATACCCCTGGGCTACAAGGCTTTAATGGGCAGCCCATTCTTTGGGCCCTCTCCTCACTGGGGACTCTGAATCTGCTTGTAGTTAACTTTCCACACTTTTGCTTAAATCTTTTGGTCCACTGCTTTTTGTGAGACATGATCCCGGGGAAAACACCTTGGCTCACCATTCCAGTCATCAGTAAGACCTAGTCAGATTTATCAATTTAAGACCTTCAGTAATAGAGGAGAGAGAGAAAAAAAATGTTAATATCCTTACCTTGAAGAATAAACCTTGGGGCATAATTGTGCCTGCAGCCAGAGGGTAATACACTGCTTCCTTTGGCATAATCTACACCCACAGTAATTTAATTATTACATATGTTTGAGCTAAATTTAAATTCTCAGATAAACAGAATGTTTGACAAGCATTCCAAATTTAGGAAGGGGTAATGTAGACTAGTAGGCAATAAATGTTCCTGGAACAAGGACAGCCCTATTTTATACAATACACAGAAAACAATTTCAGGTGAAATTTATATTCATCAAAAGATACATAAAATGTGAAAATCTGTCAACAATCTAAGAGAAGGACTTTGCAAAACATAAAACCAGCATAGCATTCACCTGGAATATATACTAAATAATTCCTATGGCTCAACAGAAAAAGACAAAGTAATAAAAATTAAGCACTAGAAGTAATCAGAAATATCACTGAAGAAGAAGCACAAATGGTCTATAAGATTTACGAATATATGTTAAATTAATAATCAGGAAAATAAAAATTAAAACCACAATGACATATAATGTCACATACAGCAGATGTGCAAAGTTAGATAATACTATGTTCTGACAAGAATGTTAGTTGATGGAAATTATCATTGTTACTACCACTCTGGAAATCAGTTTTATGTAACCTAGTAAAATGGGATATGTCTGCACATATCCAAAACTAGCAATTCTACTCCTCATTATCTACCCTAGAAAAGTTCTCACACACGTGTATAAAGATATATTTGTAAAAATGTTCTTTATATCAATGTTGCCAACAAAACGTACAACCCCTCCCCCATAGCCACAAAGGGAATAACTTTCAGTATACTCATACAATGATTATAATATAGTAGTGAACATAAAAATGCTATAGCTATACATATCACATTAGAGTAATTCAAAGAAGCCTCTCATAGAAGAAGATACAGAAACATTATATTTTCTTAAAATAATGTTTGATATATTGGCCTGAATAATAGCTATACAGATATTTATTTAATTTTTTAAAACTACACATTTATGTTTCTACGCCCACTTCTTGTGCATGCTATATTTCCATCCTTTTTTGTTAATCAGTGTATAAAAAAGCAATACATGTTGATGAAGGAAGAAAGCAGATAAGAAGGAAAAGCATTCTGGGGACTTTATCATAGAATTTATTTTTAACTCCCTCTCAGCACTTTAGATTTTCTTTTCTTTCCACAATTTCTACCTCTTGCCTAACTGCAGAGCCCACCCTCACCTCAGATCTCTCTCTCTGTTTTTGTTTGTTTTGTACATAAGCTGTGGAGGTTTTGATAAAAGAATTAGTAAAAACAAAAGAACTAGTTGTCTATAATCTTCTTGGAAGACTGAGCATTAAAGTGCCACATTATTAACATTGGAAATGATGTATGAACTGTTGGGAGGAAGACAACATCTGCAAGGTCAACAGCATTGTCATTGGTGGAGGTGACAGCAGTGAGTTAAGAATTGAAAATAAGTAGCACTAACTGAAGAGGCAATACTGTCAGTGGTTACTATTGGCAGGGTGAGAATTTTTAAAATCCACAACAATAAGAAATTACGTCAAGGAATATAGAGCTAAAAGAAAAAAAGGAAGATAGCAGATATGCTAAAACAATATATAACACAATACCTTTTAGGATAAGTTTTAAAATAAACATGAAACAGTTATTGAGGACTACCAGCAAAATTTCAGTGAAACTTAAGGAATTTGAAGTAGTTTTGATGAAAAACAAATTGAAGGCAATGTCATCAGGCTTTCCAAGGGGTGCGGGTGGTCATAATAGATACATGTTTAAAATATACTTATTTTGTTATACCTATCAATTTCTTACACATATATCACTATAGTCTTAGAGATATGGGTTATATCAATTTAGAGACATACATATATTTCCCAAAGTAAATATTGTTATAATTATTTGGAATTATATAGCCAAAAATATTGCTCATAAGGTTTGGTGTTAGCTTAGTGCTATAAACACAGTTTATGATATTGTTTTCCACTGATAATGCATTTTAAGTATTAAATAACCAACTTATAAATGGAAATTTGAAATATACCATATTTATAAACTGAGGGATGCCAATCCATGGACAAGGGAATTTACAGAAGGTTTAATTTGTTGATAAGCATAAAATGGGAAATTCGTGGGCTCATTGTACATTTTAAGAGGCCACAAAAGGAAAGCCATATGTTGGTTAAATGGGGCCCCTCTGAAGAATGGAAGTAATCCCTGAGCACTTAAAAGGTAAAGAAGTAAAATATTTCGCTAAAAAGAGAAAGGAAAGTAGGAATTGCTGGGAACCAATTCCAGCATGTCATAATTACAAGAGTTTCACCAAAAGGTTGGTGAAGTTTGGAGACACAACAAGGGCTGAGTCACAAAATGTAATTATCTGTTGGGATGGCTAAAAGGCATCTTCCCCAAACCTAAAGGTTTGTATATATTATTGTTTGCTGCCAGACAGCTCAGGGCATTTTAAATCTACATGTTATTGCCTCCTGTTGGCCAAACACCTGAACAGCTGTAGGCTATTCCCCAAACTGACAATGCTTCTGTAAACCTTACCCTTTGAAGTGTATTATCTCCACCTTGCCTTAGGACAAATTGTGTTAATAAATAGCACGGGGTCCTTAGACAAGGGGTAGTCTTTCAGCTCCTTTAGCTGAAGCTCTTCTGACCCCCATGCCTTTCAAAATTATCTTTAGTCTTTGGACTCCTTAATCTATGCATCAGCCCCTTTCTCCAGATTGCTGAACCCTTTGTAACGCTGGGACAAGAACCCCAGCAAGGAATGATGTAAGTTCTCCTTCCCCAGATGAGTTAAAGAAATGTTCATTAATGTGAGAGGCCTGGATTTCAGAATAAGTGAATCAGGCCCACAAGGTAAGGCAACATCTAATCATGAAAGCCAAAGCAACAACAATGACAACCATGATATCATATATAATAAAAGCCTAATATGCTAAGTATCTGGTCGACCAGTCGGCCATTCAATCAATCAAAGTGTAATATGCTAATGATATCCTAAGGCCGCTCAACCACTCGCTATGACGTGCACTGACCATCAGGGGGCAGGTGCTCTGACTGGTAGGTTAGCTTGCTGCTGGGGTCCGGCCAATTGGGACTGAGCAAGATGGGCTGGACACTCCCTGGAGCCCTCCCACAGTCCTTCCCTGGCTGGCCAACCTCCCGTGTCTCTCCCTGGCCCCAATTGTGCACTGGTGGGGTCCCTCAGCCTGGCCTGCACCCTCCCACAATCTGGGACCCCTCAGGGGATGTCAGAGAGCTGGTTTTGGCCTGATCCCATAGGCCAAGCCGAGGGACCCCACTGGTGGACGAATTCATGCACTGGGCCTCTAGTGTAATAATAAAAGCAAACAGTAATGCTGAGAAATAATAATGATTTTAATGTTTTGTTTCCTTTTGCTTGTTTTGTTTTGAAGAAGTCAAAATCCAAATTTCTTATTTAATCAGCTAAGGTTCCCTTATAGATTCTCATAAGATTAGTACCTGACAGAATGACAGGAGTTATTTGTGTTAGTTTTGTAAATTAAGGCTATTAATGTAATTCCATGGCAAGAACACTGGTTTTGAATTTTAGATTTCTATCAGAACCAGAGGGCTAGAGGATTTTGGAATGAGAAAGTAAAAAAATATGCCGATTTGGCAATATTTTATTAAATTTAAAGCTGAGTATATGTGGGAAAGAATACACTATACACAAAAGGCCTATTTTGATGCACCAATATCCAAGAAACATATTTATACAATTGCATAAGAATGATTTACAGACATCATACAAATATTGGAAATAATATAAAATTAAAGTAGCATTTTCATTGGTTCTTATTTATATCAGTATCAGCTAAGGTTACTTTCACATTTTATAGCTTTCAAACAAAAACCAAAACTATATTTTTTAAATTTTTTTTCTTTCATTTAAATGGTTTCTTATGGAGAAATTATATAGTGTAATTAATTTTTTTTACTTGGAAGTGTGTGTGTGTGTGTGGTGTATGCGTGGTATGGCTTTTTTTTTTTTTTTTTTTTTTTTTAATATATTTTATTGATTTTTTACAGAGAGGAAGGAAGAGGGATAGAGAGTTAGAAACATCGATGAGAGAGAAACATCGATCAGCTGCCTCTTGCACACCCCCTACTGGGGATGTGCCCGCAGCCAAGTTACGTGCCCTTGACCGGAATCGAACCTGGGACCTTTCAGTCCACAGGCTGACGCTCTATCCACTGAGCCAAACCGGTTTTGGCCGTGGTATGGCTTTTGATGTGGATAAGAATTCAGATTGGTACTGTGGTGAGTTTTTTTTTTTTTTTTTTTTACTATAGTCATGAATGTACATGTGTTAACAAAACAATTTTATGCCTATTCATTAAAAAATATATACTGAACAGTGTCAGGCATGCTTCTATATGTTCAGGATATGGCAATGAATAAAATTCCTTCCCTTGTGGATTTCACATTCTATTTCATAAATATTTTCTAAGACTATATTTTCTTTTTTTAATTAGCAGTCTTTTAGAGTATTTAAAAATTACAAATTAGAAACCTCTAACTAAATCAAGAAAAGATGCAGAAATGTTATTTTTTAGTGTTAATTAACATTAAAAATGGATAGCAAAATGTGTTCCTGTAGAGTCACTTTTATTCACAATTCTCAAAGAACTATAACATTCTAATTAATTGTACATCACCCAACAGATATAGATCAGTATTATTCTAATTCACAAATAAAGAGATAGTAACATAGAAGTTGAATTCATATTTTCCTCTATACCTCAATAGAGCTCTTAAGGAACCCCATAGCTATTGCAGGATTTTAGCTCATGTATTGCTGTGTACCACTGTGACACTTTTTTCATTACTCAAGGTAGAAATTGTTTGAGAAGTGATATAGAAGAAATATTTGTGGGTATTGGGTTCTGAACAATTTTATATAGTTGATGGGATCTACTAAGCAAAATGTATAGTAAAGTGTGCCATGCTCACTTCTCTTGTCAATTATTCATAGGTATAAAGCCAGATATCTATTTGGTTCCAAGAAAACAGGATCATTTGCCCAAGGCCTCCTGATTCTATAACGCGGAAGGCCAAATAAAATCTTAAATAAATTCCTTCAACACAACAAAAACTAATCAACTAAAAGAATGAACAAACAAACACAAACCCTTTTAATTTTTACAGTAAAATGAAGGACTAATCATTACTGTGTCCAAAAGAATGCATTAACGCTTAATTACTTCTTATAGAAAAAAGTAGCCAGTTCTATAGTCAGTGAGTAGTCAGGGATTTAAAACAAACAAACAAGAACACCAGGTTGTTTAATAGAGGGATTATAATATGACAAGTACTATAGTGATGTTACAATTGCTGAGGCCAAAGATGGAGAGGTGAGGCAAGCAGAGATCAGCAAAATTCAAACAGCCACCAAACATTACTCTGGAAGGGTACTTAAGGTAAGGAAGTTGTATAAGAACCTGGGTTGCCAGGTTTGAGCAATAAAGCAGACACAGCCACTGCTCTCTGGTAGTCATTCAAATAAGATACAATTATCCTCATACTCTGTCATCTTCTGAGAGGTCAATGTTAAATGCCTTTTCTCCAGACATTGACACAAGTCTGTCAAACCAGTATCTCATACCCACTAAAGTCCCACACCAATGAAACAAATAATTATTCAATACCCATGAATCTGAAACAGGAATTTTAGGGGAATATAGGCAGGCTTAGGAAAATTTTAGAATTGGGGTCAATGGAAAAACACAGGGCTACGGATTGGGAGAAGGTATATCTCCATAATACAAGGAAGCCAGGTGCAAGGAGCAGCAACAGTTGTATTTACATAAGACAAGGGAGCTGGAAGTAGCCAAAAAGGTCTATATTTACAAAATAAAGAAGAAGGAAGGAAGGGAGAAAGAAAGAAAGAAAGAAAGAAAGAAAGAAAGAAAGAAAGAAAGAAAGAAAGAAAGAAAGAAAGAAAGAAGGAAGGAAAGAAAGAAGGAAGGAAAGAAAAGGAAAGAAAGAAAAAACAAAGAAAGAAAGGGAAGGAAGGAAGGAAGAAAGAAAGGAAGGAAGAAAGAAAATAACAATGAGGAAGGAGGGCATCACATGTACCATGTGGTATTTGACCTTTGAGCTCAGGAGTTACTATGGTAACCAGTCTAAGGGAATAGTGACCAATCAGAGGGCATATCAAGGCACCAGGATCTACAGCCTTTATAAGCCATTGGGAAAAGGAACTCTGTGGGCCCCTTTCCTCCTCCCTACTTGGGAGTCAGTTCTGTGGGACTCTTTCCCTCTTCCCATGTGGGAGTTTGTACTTGTTCTTCAATAAATCTCCACCTTTGCTTTACTACCCTCTGTCTGTGGATTCATTCTTGGACTCTGATGGACAAAGAATCCGGGCTCCATTCCAAAAATTCCATTTCAGATCAGTACCTTGGAATGCCCTTTTCCTTCCATGAAAAATGAATTAGATGTAGTGTCCAAAGTTCAGCTCACTAGAGTGTTTCCTTTTAAGGATGCAATGATTAGGATATTGCAATTGTTTTTTACTAGTAACTGTTTTTCCTATTTCTACCTCCCATTTCTATTACACATGATAGCTAGAGTGATTCTTTTGGAATATAAGTTGTATTATAACTGTCCTTTGCTCAGAACTCCAGAGAAATCCTCAATCACTCAGAAGAAAGTCAATATTTTGACATAGTCAAAAGACCATTGTGACCTGGCATTGCCCTAACTCTGTGAACAGTGTCCTAGTGATAATGTTGTAATTAACTGAGTTATTAACAACATGAAAGGAGCAAAGGGAAAGCCAAATATTATAGGCATGTCATTAGGGCACTTCCATAAGGAAGCTAAAGCTTTACAGTCCCCAGGGAGCTATTGGTCTATTCCCTGCAGATGCCTGGGGAAGGGACTGGTCAGGGAGGAGAATAGACACACACACAGTAAAGTTGGGATGACATCAGGATGGTACTTGTCTGGCAGTCACACCTAGGAATAGGTCATTGACCAGAATGGGCATGGCCACTGCAAGGGAACAAAATTTGGGATATTTAATCCCCTGAACAAAGAAGTTTGTGCTCTTGTGCTCTCTGTTTCTCCATGCTCTTGGGACTCTTACTGCTCAGAGTGTGCTCTCCTGATGCTGCACTAGACCCAGCTCCAACATGGAATGGAAACTCTAGACCAGTGGTTCTCAACCTTTCTAATGCTGTGACCCTTTAATACAGTTCCTCATGTTGTGGTGACCCCCAACAATAAAATTATTTTCATTGCTACTTCATAACTGTAATTTTGCTGCTGTTAATGAATCGTAATGTAAATATCTGTGTTTTCTGATGGTCTTAGGTGACCCTGCTAGCAGTTCTCAACCTTCAAAATTACAGTTATGAAGTAGCAACTCCCCATCCACAGAAATGAGGAGATGGGAGAGCTATCTATTTCAATGTTTACATTTCAAAGACGTGGTTCCCATGTCCTTAAGAAAGACATATCCTGGGCTGTAAACTAGTAATAGGCTGGGAGAAGATTTGCATACCTTTCAAAGAGACAGAGAATCCTATATAATAAAGAGGTAATATGCAAATTGACCATCACGCCTTCACACAAGATGGCCTCCCCCATGTGGTCACAATATGGCCACCACAACATGGCCAGCAGGGGAGGGCAGTTGTGGGCAATCAGGCCAGAAGGGGTGGGCAGTTAGGGGCAACCAGGCCAGCAGGAGAGGGCAGTTGGGGGTGACCGGGCCTGCAGGGGAGGGCAGTTGGGGGCAACCAGGCTGGAAGGGGAGGGAGGGCAGTTGCGGGGGATCAAACCTGCAGGGGAGAGCAGTTGGGGGGGACCGGAGCAGCAGGGGAGGGTAGTTGGGGGTGACCAGACCAGCAGGGGAGGGCAGTTGGGGGCAATTGGGCCAGCAGAGGAGTAGTTAGGCGTCAATCAGGCTGGCAGGGTAGTGGTTAGGGGGTGGTCAGACTGGCAGGCAGAAGCATATAGGGGCAATCAGGCAGGCAGGCAGGCAGGCGAGCAGTTGGGAACCAGCAGCCCCACAGGGATCAGGCCTAAACTGGCAGTCAGACATCCTCCAAGGAGTCCCAGATTGGAGAGGGTGCAGGCTGGACTGAGGGACACCCCCCACCCCCATGCACGAATTTCATGCACTGGGCCTCTAGGCTACACTAATAAAAGAGAAAAATGCAAATTTACCATACCTCCGTGATGCCCACCAGCCAATCAGGAGTGAGTATGCAAATTAACTCAACAAAGATGACAGGTTAATTTGCATACACAGGCACGGAGCGAATACTGAAGGCTCCGGCCCAAGTGAAGACTTAAGACTGAAGACTGAAGACGACTGAAGACTGAAGAGGCTTGGCTTCTCCTCTGTGGCCAGAGCGAAGGCCTGGGTCCCAGGTGCTGGAGGAACACCGGTGCCGGCAGCCAGGGGAATGAAGGCCTATTGCACGAATCTTCATCCAATGGGCCTCTAGTAATTTATAATTGTAAGTGTATAACGTTCATGTTTTGAGAAAAGGGAGGGCAGGGCAATGGAGTCAGGAGGAAACCTGCCCACAATTTAGTCATGCCGAGGGGAATAATAAGTTTTTCTTGGTCAGTACTTACTCTTCTCATATCCTCAGTCTCAGAAACACTCAAACAGATTTCTGCTTCATAGTATTTGTATTTGCTGGACTCCTGTTTGAATTATTATTCTGTCAGCTTCCTAAAGGGTGTGTTCTCTAATTTCCTCTGATTGGTGCTCACCTGTCAACTTACCAGAGAAGCTTTTCATGACCACCCTGTTTAAAACATCCACCTTTCAAGCACTATCTATATCCCTTACTACTGTGCTTTATGTTTCTCTATATAACATAAAATACCTGATATATTATCTGTAATTTAACCACAGAGAAGTTAGATAATTAACTTGAATTCTTTTCTCATGTAGCCTTAGAATCTAGTACATGATCAGTGTTCAATAAATTCTTGTTAAATGAAATGAATTAATGAAGCATTTACTATCATTGTTTCAATTTTCAAAACAAGAAAATCAAGGCACAACATATCAAAGTACTTAGAGCCGTTGAGTCGTTAAGTGACAGTTATTTATTACTCTACACAACTTCTGCCTGACCCCAAACCTAATTGTTTAGCTACTATTTAAAAAATAGATTAGAAGTTGTAATTTTTAAAACAAATTCATTGTAATAATTTTAGTACATACAACTTACTATGGTAAAGCAGAGTAGCCATTCAGCTTGCATATAATTTTGTGTTGTCTAAACAAATTATTCATTCCACCTATTGTTAGGTAGGAAACTAGACATGAGTGGCTGGGATTGGGTCTACCCTGAGGTCCTGACACAGGATCAGACCAGCATTGCTTTCAGACCACCTCTCTATGGGTGGCCCTACAGTCACCAGTTCCTAAAGCAGACTGCCAAAGGGCAAATTAGGAACAAGTTGTTTCTCAGTGCAAGTGCAAAGGAAAACAACATGACTTCAATTCAACCTTACTAGGGCTCTTGACTAATTAAAACACACATACACACACACACACACACACACACACACACACACACAAAGACACAGACACACACACACCATGCCCCATGAGCTTTTCTGTATGCATTGTGGGTAAGGATACGAGCAGAAGAAATATAGTTATATAAACTTTTTTTGTCATTTATCCCTGGATGCAAATGAGGATCTCCACCCAGAAAATCCCTCATTTAAATCAAATAGTCCACAGAGCTAGAGGCCATTGTTTCTCTTGGCCTGATCCTCTGCTTTGCTTTACTTACATTTCATTAGCCTGTAATTCTTTTCTGTGTAAATGAGAAGAACCAAGGCCCCAGGGGGTCACACTACCACAGTGCCTGGCCCAAGATAAAAACTATGTAAATAATCATTGAATGAATGAATAAATCAATGACTAGAGTTATATAGCTGGATTCATGTCACTTCTTATGTAAATTGAGATACTTGGCTAATCTCTCTGAACATGGAAATTATCTGCAAAATAAAAATTAGGCTAGGTGGTCTCTGTAGACACCAAAATTTATACTCCCCCTTCCACATATAGAGAGAATCATTGCTGAGAACCCACAGGCTATCTTTCAAGCTGCACACCCACAAGCTATATTTTCCATTTCTACATCTAGGAGATATTCTAGTGTAATATAATGATTTGTATTACCTATGGGCTGAGCTTTAAAGAAGCAAGTGTATTTCTCCATATTTCCTTTACTTTTCTGCTGGATAAATTTAGAGGACTCCACAGAAGGGAGGGTAGAGTCAAGATATGAAAATCTGAACTACAGTGTGAAAGAAAATTACTCACCAATCAGAAACATCTAAACAGTTATTTGAGTGTAATGTAAAATTCCATGGTGCACAGTAATGAAAATAGTTGACTTTAGTTATTATAACAGCTAGCAATATTCTAAATTTACTAATATAATCACCTGTTTGTTCTAAATATAAAATTCTATACTTCATATCAAATTAGTAATTTTTAAAACTTTGAACATAAATTCCTATGTATAAAACAGAAAGCAATAGAAATGTACTAATTATTTTCAGTTTTTATGGCCACAACACTAATTCCTAATTAGCTAACACTTTTAATGGCCATGATTTCCAAATGATCTTCATTCTTTAACTTTTTTTTTCTTCAGTTGACTCTCAACGATATTGTTTCATAGTTATTTTTCAATCATATATTATTTTTTTAAATAGGCTTGATAGAAGTGCCTGACTGATTTCTCAATCTTTATCGTAACTATCTAAGGTTTATCTCCTAGTGCTCCCCAATGTAAATCTTCCACTTTAACCAGATCACTTGTTATGCCCAGATTTTGTGATTCCCAAAGACCACCAGGGAGCCGAGTCCGATGCAAAAGCAAAGAGCCTTTTAATCGAGCTAGCTCGAGCTCAGTCCCACACACACACCCACCGGCGCAGCGGGGAGGTGGAGAGAGAGCCCCAGACCCCAAACGCGCTGATTTATAGGGGGCCTGGGAGAGGTAGGAGGGGTGAGGTAGTGTGGCCTCCGCTGATTGGTCGGGGTCAGGTTGCACATGGGGGCAGGGCACGGCTTACTTTCCCTTGCATTTCTATTGGCTAATTCAAAGGTGTGGGTTGGGCTCTTGGAGAGGTTCTAGGGCGGGAACCTGACTCCACGAGGTGGAAGACATGGAACAAAAGGAACATGGAGTCTCCCTGCCCTTTCACACTCACCTACACTCCTAATTCAGCTATGTTTACTCAAGTCCCAGTAGCTTTACTATTCCCTCCACTAATCTTTTAAGATATACATAGTAACATTATTTCTTTGAAGACTTCACCACCCACTCTGTCTAGTTAATATTGATTTCATCTACTTACACTTTGGTTCCTAATATTTTATGTCAAGAATGGGAAATGCTTAATTTTTATTGAACTGAATTATGTTTCTGTCATTAGGACAGTCTTTCCCAATGATATTATAAACACAAATTCTAAATATTTGCACAAGATGGGTTCAGGTTTAAACTGCTAATTAGCCAGATTGTCATAAAAACTGAGAACCACTAGTCCATCTCTTTTGAATTGTAAGCTTATATTATTTAATTCTATTAAAATGTATTTTTGTGTATGTACTAGAGGCCCGGTGCACAAAATTTTGTGCACTGGCGGGGGGAGTCCCTCAGTCCAGCCAGCACCCTCTCGCAGTCCTGGACCCCTCAGAAGATATCCACCTGCCGTAGTCCGGAACCCCTTGCTCCTTACTACCTGCCTGCTTGTGCTCCTTAGCAAGTGCACTGACCACCAGGGGGCAGCTCCTGCATTGAGTGTCTGCCTCTTGGTGGTCAGTGCATATCATAGCAACTGGTCGTTCCACTGTTCAGTCGATTTGCATATTGGGCTTTTATTATATAGGATAATAGTTCTAGACTATATAAAAAGAGGGGTTCACATAATTGGAGGAAACCAAGGAGTGTTTTGTTGTTTATAAACATTAATCATGATCAATATTTTTTGAAAAAAGCCCTCAAATTCCAAAATGGTGATGGAGTAAGTGGAAGCTACATTCACACTTTCCCAGGACCAAACAGGAAATACAACTAAAATACTGAAAAAGCACCCTGAAAAATCATCTGAAGTCTAGCTGAAGAGAACCCTGATAACCAAGAATAGAAAGAGGAAATTGCATGGAGACTGATACAAAGTGTGGAGGTGTGAAAGGGCTGGCCAGGTTCCACAAATAGCAGCTGAAATTCTAAAGAGGTATCTCAGCTGTGGGGGGTTACCACTGAGAACTCCAGAGTCTTAAACTCCAAGCTGGGCTCCCCAGCCCAGAGGACCAGAACAGAGAAAGGTGCCCACATAACCTCTGGCTGTGAAAAGCAACGGGGTTGCTGACTGATAGTGAGAGACTGCTGGAAGTGCAGGCACAGTTTTAAAGGGCCAATGCACAAAATTTTGGGAGCAGCCACTCTTAATATTTTATGTCAGGAATGGACAGAGGGGCCTCTGACAGAGTGGACTGAAGCTGTGTGAGCAGAAGACAGGATTGGGATTTCTGGGGGTGGAACTAGGAGGGCATCCACCCCGATTTCCTGTGCTGAGTCATTCCCTCACAATGAGGAGGAAATCTTTTTACAGTGGCAGACCTTTGTAAACCAGGCGGTTTTTGCCTGGGGGGTGTGTGTAGGGAGGAGAAGGCAGTTGCCTCACCCTGTTGGAAGACCTCTCAACCTACCCTGTGGTCAATAGCCTGAGGCAAATCAAGTCTGAGTGTCAATGGGTCTTTGCCTAATCTGATCATGGGCCTGGAGCTAGGAAAAGCAGACCCTGGTGCACATCTTGGTCCTTTCCAAAGGCACCCAGTCCCAGCAGAGGGAGCCACAAGCTGTGGATTGCTGACAGCTCCAAACTGGGTACTCAGGGACAGTTACAAACAGCATCAGACATTGTCCTGCACTAGAGATTAGGTGTCTTACAGACCTACCTAGTACACAGACACAAACCCAAAAAGGAACCAAAAATGGGGAGACAAAAAAAACAAGCTCTAAACTAAAGAACAAAAGAAGTCTTCACAAGAAGAGCTACATGAAATGGAGATAAGAAATTTATTAGACATAGAGTTCAGAATAATGATGGCAAAGATGCTCAACAGCATGAGAAAAGATATAGTAACTATAAAAAATGATGCAGCACTAATAAAGAACACAGTGGAAGGAATACACAGAAGATTAGATGAAGCCAAGAATCAGATCAGTGAATTAGAAGATTAGAAGACAGGGTAGAAAAAAAATTACTCAGAGAACCAAAAAGAAAAACACACAAAACATGTAAAAACAAGAGCACAGCTTAAGGGAACTGTGGGACATCATGAAACATAAGAGTATTAGCATTATAGGTATGCCAAAAGAGAAAGAAAGGGAGTAAGAGATAAAGAACCTTTTTGAAGAAATAATGGCAGAAAACTCCATAACCAAGTGAAGAAAAAAGTCACATAGGATCAAAAGGCACAGAGAGTCCAAAGCAAGAAGAATGAAAACAGACCCCTGCCCAGACACATCATAAATAAAATGCCAAAAATTAAAGACAAAGAATCTTAAAGGCAGCAAAAGAAAGCAATTTGCTACCTGCAAAGGAGCTCCCATTAAACTGTCAGCTGATTTCTCATCATAAACTCTACAGGACAGATGGGAATGCCATGAAGTATTCAAGGTCATTAAAAACAAGGATCTGAAACCAAGAATACTATATCCAGCAGGCTTATCATTCAAAATAGATGGTAAAATAAAGACCTTCCCAAACAATAAAGGGCTAAAGGAGGTTGTCACCAGCAAATCAGCACTGCAAGAAATTATAAAGGAACTGGTGTAATGAGAAGATGAAATAGAGAGAGAAGAGAAGCATATGCATAAAGAATTGAAATGACAATAAGTAAGTACCTATCAATAATAATCTTAAATGTAAATGGATTAAATGCTCCATTCAAAAGCCATAGGGTAGCTGAATGGATAAAAAATATGAACCAATGATATGCTGTCTACAAGAGACCCACATCAGAACAAAAGACACAGGGTGAGAGTGATGGGATAGAAAAAAATCATGCAAATGTGAAGAAAAAGAAAAAAAGCTGGGTAAGCAATACTCATATTTGACAAAATAGACTTCAAAATGAAGGCCATAACAAGGGACAATAAAGGTCACTATATAATAGTAAAGAGATTGATCCAACAAGGTAATATAACCATGGCAAACATATATGCACCCAATATAGGGGCATATACAGTATATATACTAGAGGCCCGGAGCATGAAAATTCATGCACTGGAGTGGGGATCCCTCAGCCTGGCCTGCCCCCTCTCACAGTCCGGGAGCCCTCAGGGGCAGGAGGTGACTCAGCGATCAGGGAAAGGCTACGCCCCCATCACACCTCTGTTTCTGCCACTGCTGGAAGCGCAAGCCTCAGCCAGCCCTGGTTACCTGACCCTCAGGCTGCCCTGGGTGGTTGGGCAGCCACCATCCGAGGCTTCCCTGCACCTTGGGCCAGCCCTGGGAGGCTGGGCAGCCAACATCCGAGGCTTGCCTGTGCCTCAGACATTAGCTGGGCAGCTGCCATCTGAGGCTTGCCTGTGCCTCAGGCAGGCCCTGGGCAGCTGGGGGGCTGAGGGGACTGGGGAACTCCAGAAGCAGGCACGCAGAGTGGCCGGGCCTGCCTGCCACCCCAGTGGGGCAGAGGGGACTGGGCACTGTCATCTTGTGGCTGTGGGCGCTGCCATCTTTGAGAGCATGGAAGTCAATTAGCATATTCCCTTCTTATTGGCTTTATTAGATAGGATATAGATGTAGATATATATAGAGAGATATATAGATATAAATATACTCTAGAGGACTTTAAGGGAAAGATTGACAATGATAAAATCATAATAGGGGACTTTAACACCCCCACGGACTTACTGGATAGACTGTCCAGACAAAAAATGAATAAGGAAGCAGAGAATCTAAATGACACAGGATCAGATGGATTTAATTGACATTTATGGAACATTTCACCCCAAAGCTGCAGAATATACATCATTCTCAAGGGCACATGGTCATTCTCAATGATAGACCATATGTTAGGACAGAAAACAAGTGTCTACTAGTTCAAGAAGATTGAAATTATATCAAACATCTTCTCAGATCACAATGGTATCAGATTAGAAATCAACTACTGTAAAAACATGAAAAATGTTCAAACACATGGAGGCTAAGTAGCATGTTATTAAACAATGAATGAGTTACCAATAAGATCAAGAAAGAAATAAAAAAAAAAATCCTGGAAACAAATGAATATGAACACAAAACAACCCAAACTCTCAGGGGCACAGCAAAAACAGTCCTGAGAGGTAAGTTCATAGTACTACAGATCTAATACAAAAAAAAAACACAAGAAAAATTAATTATAAACTATTTAACCCTACAACTTAAGGAATTAGAAAGAGAACACTAAGAAAAGCCCAGAGTAAGTAGAAGGAAGGAAATAATAAAGATGAGAGCAGAGATAAATGACATAGAGGCTAAAAATAATAATAATACAAAAAAATCAATGAAACCAAGAACTGATTCTTTGAAAAGATAAAAAAATAATAATGAACTATTAGCCAGTTTCATCACGAAACAAAGAGAGAGGACCCAAATAAATAAAATCAGAAACAAAAGTGGTGAAGTAACAACTGACATAATAGAAATACAAAGGATTGTAAGGATCTACTATGAACAACTATATGCCAACAAGCTGGATAATGTGGAGGAAATGGGCAAATTAATGAAAAAATACAATCTTCCAAAACAATCAGGAAGAATCAGGAAACCTGAATAGGTCAATAACAACTGATGAAATAGAAGAGGTAATCTAATAACTCCCAGCAAACGAAAGCCCTGGTCTGGGTGGCTTCACAGGGGAGTTTTCCCAAACCTTCAAAGAAGAACTAACACCTCGCCTGCTCCAATTATTCCAAAAGTTCCAAGAGGAAGGCCCACAGAGAAGTTCTTTTTATGAGGCCAGCATTATCCTAATTCCAAAGCTAAATAAAGACACTACAAAGAAAGAATTACAGGCCATAGATGCTATGAAGAGCATAGATGCTAACATCCTCAAAAAATATTAGCAAATCTGCTCCAGGCATATATTAAAAAGATCATACACCATGACTAGGTTGGATTTATTCCCAGGATTCAAGTCTGGTACGATATTCACAAATCGATAAAGGTCTTACATCAGATAAACAAATTGAAAACAAAAATCACATGATCACATCAATAGACGCAGAAAAAGCATTTGACAATATTCAACACACATTTTTGATAAGAAATGTCAGCAAAGTGGGAATAGAGGGGGCATATCGCAACATAATAAAGACCTTGTATGACAAATCTACAGCCAACATCATACTTAATGGGCAAAAACTAAAACCATTTCCCCTAAGAACAGGAACAAGACAGTTATGTCTGTTTTCACCATTCTTATTCAACATAGTATTGGAAATCCTAGCCATAGTGATCAGACAAGAATATGAAATAAAAATATTCCAATTGGAAAGGATGAAGTAAAACACTCATTATCCACAGATATTGTGAATACCCTAAAGACTACCCTAAAAAAACTACAGAATTTAATAAAGGAATTTCAGCAATGTAGCAGGATATAAAATTAAGACCCAGAAATTGATGGCATTTTTATACACCAACTAGAAGCTTGGTGCACAAAATTTGTGCATGGGGGGTCCCCCTCAGCCCAGCCTGCACCCTCTCCAATTCAGGACCCCTTGGGGGATGTCTGACTGCCGGTTTAGGCCCGATCCCCAGACATCTCTCTCACAATCCAGGACCACTGGCTCCTAATCACTCAACTGCCTGCCTACCTGGTCTCCCCTAACTTCCCCCTGCCCCTGCCAGCCTGGTTGTAACTAACTGCCTCTCCTGCCAACCTGGTCACCCCCCAACTGTCCTCCTGCTGGCCTGATAGCCCCCAACTGCCCCACCTACCGGCCTGGTCACCCCTCATGCCCTCCCACCCCCCCCCACCAGCCTGCTGTTCAGTCATTTGGTCATCCCTCACTAACCCCCTGCTGGCCTGGTAATAGACATCCATCTTGTGAGAGTGTGATGGTCAATTTGCATATTACATCTTTATTATATAGGATAATGAATTCTCAGAAATAGAAACTAAAAAACAATCCCATTTACCATTACAACAAAAACATTAAGATACTTAGAAATGAACTTAATGAAGGAGGTAAAAATTTGTATTAGGAAAACTACAGAACTTTGAAAAAAGAGATAGAGGAATTTATAAACAAGTAAAAGAATATACTGTGTTCATGGATGGGTAGAATTAACATCATTAAAATGTCCATACTACCTAAAGCAATCTACTGATTCAATGCAATCCCTATCAAAATACCAATGGCATATTTCATAGAGCTAGAACAAATACTTGAAAAATATTTATGGGACCAAAAAAAGATCCCAATAACTGCAGCAACCTTGAGAAAAAAGAACAAAGTTGGAGGGATCACAATACCAGAAATCAAGGTATACTCCAAAGCTACCATAATTAAAACAGCCTGGTACTGGCACAAGAACAGACATAGATCAATGCAACAGAATAGAGACCCCAGAAATCAACCCATGCCATTGCCCTCAATTAATATTTGATTAAGGAGGCAAGAACATACAGTGGAGTTACAACAGTCTCTTCAATAAATGGTGCTGGGAAAATTGGGTGGGTACATGTATAAATAACTAGACCACCAATTTTCACCATACACAATAATAAACTCAGAATGGATAAAAGACTTAAATATAAGCCATGAAACCATAAATATCCAAGAAGAAACCATAGGTAGCTAAATCTCAGACATCTCTCATAGCAATATATTTATGGATACATCTCCTAGGGCAAAATAAACTAAGGAGAAAATAAACAAATGGGACTACATCAAAATAAAAGCTTCAGCACAGTAAAAGAAACCATCAACAATATGACAAGGGAGCCCACAGTATGAAAGAACATATTTGTCAGTGATACATCGGATAGTGTTAATATCCAAAATATATAAGTAATTCATACAACTTAACAAAAGGAAAACAAACAATCCAATTAAAAAATGGACAAAGGATTTAATAGACAATTCTCCAAAGTGGACGTAAAATGGCCAAGATGAAAAAATGCTCAAAGTCACAGATCATCAGATAGATGCAAATTAAACCAATAATCAGGTATCACCTCACACCTGTCAGAAATTCTACCATCAACAAATAACAAGTACTGGGGAGGATGTGGAGAAAAGGGAATCCTAGTACATTGCTTCTGGGAATTCAGACTGGTACAGCCATTATGGAAAACAGTATGAAGTTTTCTCAAAAAATGTAATATGGAACTACCATTTGACCCAGTGATCTCAATTATAGGAATTCTAGAGGCCCGGTGCACGAAATTTGTGCACGGGGGAGGGGGTTGTCCCTCAGCCCAGCCTTCACCCTCTCCAATCTGGGACATCCCTCTGACAATCCAGTACTGCTGGCTCCCAACTGCTCACCTGTCTGCCTTCCTGATTGCCCCTAACCCCTTCTGCCTGCCAGCCTGATCACCCCCTAACTGCTCCCCTGCCAGCCTGAATGCCCCTAACTGCCCTCCCCTGCAGGCCTGGTCCCCCCCAACTTCCCTCCTCTGCCAGCTTGGTCACCGCTAACTGCCCTCCCAGCTGGCCTGATCGCCCACAACTGCCCTCCCCTGCAGGCCTGGTCCCTCCCAACTGCCCTCCCTTGCTGGCCATCTTGTGGTGGCTATCTTGTGTCCACATGGGGACAGGATCTTTGACCACATGGGGGTAGCCATCTTGTGTGTTGGAATGATGGTCAGTCTTCATATTACTCTTTTATTATATAGAATAGAGGCCTGGTGCACAGGTGGGGGCCAGCTGGTTTGCCCTGAAAGGTGTCCCGGATCAGGGTTGGGGTTCCCTTGGGGCATGGGGTGGCCTGGGTGAGGGGTCTGTGGTGGTTTGCAGGCCGGCCACGCCCCCTGGTGACCCAAGCAGAGGCCCTGGGATCTGGGGTTTATTTATCTTCTACAATTGAAACTTTGTAGCCTGGAGCAGAGCCAAGCCTTCTGCTCGCTCCATGGTGGCAGTCATTTTTTTTGGATTTATGTATCTTCTATAATTGAAACTTTGTAGCCTTAAGCAGAGGCCTGGGCCAGCCAGGGTGTGTGGAAAGCTTGGCTTCCTCCATCACCGGGGGCAACCCTAGCCTCCTGCTCTTTCCAGCTCTGTGGCTGCCGCCATTTCTGTTTGGGTTTATGTATCTTCTATCATTGAAACTTTGTAGCCTTGAGTGGAGGCCTGGGCCAGCAAGGGCAGGCGGAAAGCTTGGCTTCCTCCATTGCCGGGGAAACTCAAGCCTCCCTCCTGCTCTCTGTGGCTGTAGCCATCTTGGTTGGGTTTATTTGCATATTCGCTCCTGATTGGCTTGTGGGCGTGGCTTGTGGGCATGGCTTGTGGGTGTAGCGGAGTGATGGTTAATTTGCATATCACTCTTTTATTATATAGGATATCCTAAGAGACCTGAAATACCAATCAGAAAGAATTTATGCACCCGTATGTTCATAGCAACACAATTTACAATAGCTAAGATCTGGAATCAGCCCAAGTGTCCATCAGTAGATGAGTGGATAAAAAACAACAACTGTGGTACATTAACACAATGGAATACTATGCAGTTATAAGAAAGGAGGATCTCTTACCCTTTGAAACAGGATGGAGGGACCCGGACAGTATTATTCTAAGTGAAATAAGCCAATCAGATAAAGACAAGTATCACACAATCTTAGTCATATATAGAATCTAATGAACCAAATAAATTGTTTAAAAAATAGATCCAGAGACATAGAAACAAGGAACAGACTGTGGAATCTCAGTTGGAAGATAGGGGAGGGTGGGTGGGAAGAGATCATCCAAGAACTTGTATACATTTATGCATAACCCCTGGATACAGACAATAGGGAGGTGAAGGTCTGGGTGGGGGCAGGGGTGGGCTAGAAGGGGTTAATGGAGGGAAAAAGGAGACATATGTAATGTGTTCAACAATAAAGATTTAATTTTAAAATAATAAATAACTAAATAGAACCTCACTATCTGAAAACAAACCAAAAAAAGACCCTAAAATTTCAAATATTCAAATACATATCTAATAATAATAGCTTTGAAACAGTGATCAAGAAACAAACAAGTCTGGCATCAGAATATGTTAAGTACTCTGTACTCTGCTGATGACCAATAATAAAGGAAAATATTTAAGGTTTTTATTTAAAGACAATATATTTGTGAAAAAATTTCTGTTAAAGTGAAACGTTGTAGAAAAAAATGTTCTTTTTAGTTTCATTCAATTTCACATAAAATTATTAAAACAGAGAAGTCAGAGAAGAGGGAAATTATGGTGGTAACTTACTACTGATTTATTGATGGATTGATTGGGTTATCTACATACTTAATTTAGGGAGTAAGGTAGGTGATCTTTAAATATGTTAAAGCATCAGTCAAGCGTTATCATTCCTAAAATATTGATGGCAACAATAGTGTTAAATAAAAATATTTGGATGGTAAATATAAAAAAAAAGTGAGCAATAAAAATAAGTAACTTAACGTGCTTGGAAAATTTCTTCAGGTATACACAACAAAAACATTAATATAAAGTTCCATATTTCCCATCAATGGCATCATGACAAGGCAGTGTTTCTTTCTATAAAATAATCTTTAATAATCTGAAAAATAATTATTATTATTATTTAATTCTTAAATTTCTTAGAATTTATTTGTAGGGGTAATGGTTGCAAGATTTGTGAAGAATCTAAAATTATGGATAATCAATCTATACGACAACTAAGCACTGTAAAATTATTCATTCTTATAGAGGTAAAATATAAATGTCAAAAATGTTGTCCACTAAATTTTTAAATATTTAATATAGTATTGAAATAAAAAAGCTGTTGCCCGACCATCATGGCTCAGTGGTTGAATGCCAACCTATCAACCAGGAGGCCATAGTACTATTCCCTGTCTGGGCACATGCCAGGTTGTGGGCTTGGTCCCCAATGTGGGGCAAGCAGGAGTCAGCTGATCAATAACTCTCATCACTGATGTTTCTATTTCTCTCTCCCTCTCCCTTCATCTCTGAAACCAATAAAAATAAATAAATAAATAAACAAAAAAAATAATAAAAATGCCGTTACAAACATTTTACATTCAAGTATAAAGCAAATAAGTACAGTTGGTTTCTGTGAAAGTTTGCATTTTTTAGTGCAAAATTTTTCAAATATTTGGAATTAACTGAATAACTAGCCTCCATGATTTGCATCAAAAGCTATTCAATAGTTGAGATTTTTCTCTTCTAAACATTTACAGAAATGCCAACAGCAACAGCAGATAAACAAAGGTATAAACATAGATTAGTTAATATTTATCTTCTCAGTCAAGTTCAAGTGTTCTGTCAATTAGAACTTAAACTAATTCAAGACATCTGCATAATGTGTTCTTATCAGTGCTGTAAGAGGAATCAGGGTTGATAAACAGATTCCGGAACAGAGTGGCAGGCTAAAAATGAGTTATGCTTCCAGGTGGCATGCTGAACATTGGGAAATATCAGAACCGTTTTAGTACACAAGTGATTATGATTAAAAAAACAAAACAAAACAAAAAACAAAACAAAAATCATTTAGCATTAGAAGGGTTATTTGCAATAACATGGCCAGGATCAGGCCAGTAACTTGAAATACAGACAATATACATAGTGAAATATTCATTTCTTTCTCAATGGTCTTCTTCGGACTCTCTCCTGTTCACAGAGCTGTAGGATTGGAGGTGTGGGGAAGACCTTTCAAAATTAGCTAGCCAGTCCAAGAAGCTTGGCAATTCCCATTGCTTGCCAGTCATTCTAATTCCCTAGAACTGGCAGAGAGCCAGAGCAGCTGGTCAAGAAAGCTATTGAATAGCCACTTCTCTAGCTGTTACAGCTGCTGAGAACAAACCTAGGCTATTTACCTGGCCCCAGTGGGATTCTCTCTCTCACTCATCCACCTGGCCAACCACAAACCAATCAATCCTAGCCTTCTTTTCAAGTATGCAAGATGTTTTTAATATTCTTAAAAAATAATAACTCTCTGAAAATACTTTATATTCAGGGAATAACTCAATAAATCATGAGGGTCAAGCATAATTATGAGATGGTCCATTTGGAAGGATCAGACCGTTATGAACATAGTTAGGAATGGGATTTATGGAAGGTAATACCTATCAGAGCATATCTTAAGTGTGATTATGGGCATTCATCTGGACGGATAGGGGTCAGCACACCCCATTGATCTTTGCTTTTGGAATTGCATTAGTTCTGGGGTCAGCTTCTGTACTATCTGGACTATTAATGTTATTGCGCTGTGATAAATCTCTGACAGTCAGGAAAAAGCTAATTGGAGATCAGCATAGTTATTACTCTTATTTCCATTACTCCTATTATACTGGCCTTGAAAGTCTTTCTCCTAAAATATATATAACTTCAAGGTTACTGTTAGCTTTCATGATCCTTATGCCTTGCACCTTCACACAAGTTATATAAAATTTATTTTATTTAGGGTTTCTAACTTGTTTTTTCTTTTCTTTCCATACAATCTTCTATTTAAAAGTCTACCTATGTTGGTTTATGTAAAATCTAGTTTACTGCTTTTAAATCCCATGTGGTATTCCATTGCATAAATAAATCACAATTTATATCTCTACTAGTGGCACGGTGCATGAAATTCATGCACATTAAAAGGTAATTAATTAGAGGAAATATTTTAATATTGCTATTTGCCCTTTCTTTATAATGGAAGTGTCAGAAAAGAAAGAAAATTAGTAAAATGTATATGAAAATCTTCCTCCTGTCAGAGTCTGGGGTGCGCCGCAGGACCCGAGTCAAGTCCCCACCCACCCGTGCATGCCTCAAAATCTTGCAAGATCCAGACCCGGGTCGGGGGCGTGGCCTGAGGTCTCCCATCTAGCCCTGCTGGGCGAGGGGCATGGCTTAACATGCCCCGGCCTGGCACTGGGGCAGGGGGCACAGCCTGAGGTCCCCCAACCCAGCCCGGTGCCACACAGCCTCAGGTCCCTGCTGATTGCTTGTTATGGGAACCCCGTCTCCGCTGTGGGTGCAGCCATCTTGTGATGTCATGATGGTTAATTTGCATATTACCTCTTTATTATATAAGATTGTACTACTGATGGAGACATTTGGATTATTTCCAATTTTTCACTTCTGCAAACAATATCTTAGGCCTTATCCTATCTATACATGTTTTCTTCCCTACAGGTGAGAGAATTTCAGTAGGATATCTAATAAAAGTGTAATGGCTGTATCACAGAAAATGCATGCATCCAATTAGCCTAGGAAGACTGAAACTTCTGTCCTAAATGGTTTTACCAATATACTCTTTAACAAAAGGTTTATGACAATTTTCTTTTCCCATTATCCTACAAATACTTGACATTGCCAGATTCATTTTTATTGTGTTAATCACCTGGGTATGAAAGGAATCTGAATTTTCACATTTTCCAATTCCCTACCAAAATGCAAAGTAGTTGAGAGTCTTTTCATATGTTTATTGGTCATTGTGTTTCCTTGTTTAGTAATTCCTATTTACATATTTTGCACACATTTTCTTTTTAGCTATTTGTCTTTTATTGATTTGTAGCAGTTAGTTATAGTACTTATATTTATCAGTACTTTTTATTTATTACAAATGTTGAACAATCTCCTCTAAGTCTATGGCTAGCACTATAATTTTACTTATAGTATATTTGTCATACAGATTATTTTACATAATGCAATCATATTGATTAATCTTCTAATTTTAGCTTTGTGCTTTTTGAATCTTATATAATGCTAGGGAATGAATTGTGTCTCCACAAATTTATATGTTTAAGCTCTAACCTTTAATGTGACAGTATTTGGATATAGGGCTTTTCAGAGGTAACAGATTAAATGAGCTCATAAGGGTGGTGGTGTATTAATGTGTTCAGACTGTTGTAACAAAGTGCCATAGACCAGATGGCTTAAACAACAAAAATTTATTAGAGTTGTAGAGGCTGGGAAGACCAAAGTCAAGGAGCTGGCTTTCATTCTGAAGCCTCTACTTTAGGCTAATATGTGTACTCTATCTCGATGTGTGTTCACATGGTCTCTTGTATGTATGCAGAGAGACACTGAGCTCTCTAATGTTTCTTCTTATAGGACACTAATCCATTCAAATCAGGATACCAGTCTACTGACCTCATCCTATCTAATGAAAAAGTAATATGCAAATTGACCATCACTCCAACACACAAGATGGCTGCCCCATGTGGTCAAAGAAGGTTGCCCTCATGTGGACACAAGATGGCCACCACAAGATGGCCAGCAGGGAAGGGCAGTTGGGAGGAACCAGGCCTGCAAGGGAGGGCAGTTGTGGGCGATCAGGCCAGCAGGGGAGGGCAGTTGGGAGGGACCAGGCCTATAAGGGAGGGCAGTTGGGGGCGATCAAGCCTACAGGGAAGGGCAGTTAGGGGTGACCAGGTTGGCAGAGGAAGGAAGTTGGGGGCGATCCGGCCTGCAGTGAAGGGCAATTGGGGGGGGGGGACCAGGCCTGCAGGGGAGGGCAGTTGGGGGGGACCAGGCCTGAAGGAGAGGGCAGTTAGGGCTGACCAGGCCTGCAGGGGAGGACAGTTAGGGGCAATCAGGCTGGCAGGGGAGTGGTTAGGGGGTGATCAGACTGGCAGGCAGAAGCGGTTAGGGGCAATCAGGAAGGCAGGCAGGTGAACAGTTGGGAGCCAGCAGTCCTGGATTGTGAGAGGGATGTCTGACTGCCCATTTAGGCCCAATACTACGGGCAGTCGGACACCCCTCGAGGGGTCCCAGATTTGAGCGGGTGCAGGCTGGGCTGAAGGACACACACCCCTGTGCATGAATTTCATGCACCAAGCCTTTAGTGTAACCTTAATTACCTCTTTAGGGCTATTCTCCAAATAAAGTCACAATGGGAGTTGAAGCTTCAACATATTAATTTTTGAGGGTCCCAAGCATTCAGTCTATAATAGTTGGGACCCTAACCTGATAGGATTGGTGGCTATATAAAAAGAGAAGATATATCTCTATTTCTCTTCTCTCTCTCCCCTCCCCAACTCCCTCATTTGCTCAGAGGAAAGGCCATGTGAGGGGAAAGTGGACAAAGTGATCATCTGCAAACCAGGAAGAGAATTTTCATTAGAAAAAAAATTGTCTGGAAAATTGATCTTGGATTTCTAGTCTTTAGAACTGTAATAAAATAAATTTCTGTTGTTCAAACCACCCAATCTATGATATTTTGTTATTGTGGTAAATCTTCCCCTTTACTAAACTCATAAAGATATTCACCTATAATTACTTTTAATATCTGACCCATGTCATATCTTATATAATAAAGGTGTAATGTGCAAATGGTCCTTACGCCGTGAAGTGTAACAACAGACCATGTAATAACTGGATCATGGATCAGCAGGAGGGTGGGGTAGCAACCTACAAGTGGGTGGCGGAGAGCTACAGGAGGGGGCAGGGCAGCAATCTATGACGGGGGCAGAGGGAGCTACAGGAGGGCGGGGGAGCTGGCAGAGAGATACTGGAGGGCATCAGCGAGCTACTGGCAAGGTACTGGTGCACTGATTCGTGCTCAAGGCTACTACTACATCTATATTCACATGTAGAACATTTTGACTTATGTCATAAATATCTTTGTGACAAACACACACACACACACATATAGAAGGATGGGCAAAAGCAGGTTTACAGTTGTGAGTATGTGAAACAGTTTATTATTGTATTACCATTATTAATTATTGTATTATTTATTTGTATTACAACTGTAAACCTACTTTTGTCTACACCTGTATGTTTTAAATCTATAGCTATATACACTAATAAAAGAGAAACATGCAAATTGACCGTACCTCTGCTATGCCCACAAGCCATGCCCACCAGCCAATCAGGAGCGAGTATGGAAATTAACCCAACCAAGATGGCTGCAGCCACGGAGCAAGCAGCAGGCTTGGGTTTCCATGGCAATGGAGGAATCCAAGTTTCCTGCCCGCTCTGGGCGGCCCTGGCCTCCGCTCAAGGCTACAAAGTTTCAGTTATAGAAGATAAAGAAATCCCAACAAAAATGGTGGCAGCCACGGAGCTGAAGAGAGTGCAAAACTTGGATTGCCCCCTGTGATGGAGGAAGCCAAGCTTCCTGGCCGGCCCTGGCCTCTGCTCAAGGCTACAAACTTTCAATTATAGAAGATAAATAAGTCCCAGATACCAGGGCCTCTGCTTGGGTTGTCGGGGGCATGGCCGGCCTGCAAACCACCATAGGTCCTTCACCCAGGCCACCCCACACCCCAAGGAAATCCCCACCCTGATCCGGGACACTGTTCAGGGCAAACCAGCCGGCCCCAACCCATGCACCAGGCCTCAATCCTATCTAATAAAAGAGTAATATGCAGATTGACCATCACTCCAACACACAAGATGGCTGCCCCCATGTGGACACAAGATGGCTGCCACAAGATGGCCAGCAAGGGAGGGCAGTTGGGAGGGACCAGGCCTGCAACGGAGGGCAGTTGGGGGAGATCAAGCCTGTAGGGGAGGGCAGTTAGGGGTGACCAGGCCTGCAGGAGAGGGCAGTTAGGGGCAATCAGGCTGGCAGGGGAGTGGTTAGGGGGTGATCAGGCTGGCAGGCAGAAGCTGTTAGGGGCAATCAGGAAGGTAGGCAGGCGAGCAGTTGGGAGCCAGCAGTCCTGGATTGTGAGAGGAATGTCCGACTGCCCGTTTAGGCCCGATCCTACCAGGATCGGGCCTAACGGGCAGTCGGACATCCCTCAAGGGGTCCCAGTTTGGAGAGGGTGCAGGCTGGCCTGAGGGACACACACCCCCCGTGCGCACTGGGCCTATAGTATCTATATAAAACAAATTGGCACAAAGATATTTATGTAATAGACTGTCCTATCCCCACAGATTTGAAATAGTTCATCTATCTTAGAATATGACAACATGTTATAAAAGACAGGGTCTATTCTTGTTATATATTTTGTTTTATGAATCATCTATGTATAAAAGCCGCTTTGCATTAAGTGCTATCCTAATAATATTATGTCTTGATATCTGGTAGGGCAAGAACCTCCAATTTTTGTTCTTTCAGTGTTGGACATTCTTAGAATTTTGAAAGCTCGGTGCCTCTCAAACTTGGATGTGCATATAAAGCACCTGTGATCTGGGTTGGTGATTCAGTAGGTCTGGAATAGGGCCTGAGGGATTTCTATAAACCTCCTAGAATTTACTAGTAAGCATCAAGGAATTAGAAATAATTTGTCAAATTTAATTTTTAAGCCATTGAAAAGGTTAAAATACTGATATGAATTGCATTGATTCATAGAATAATTTTGTTTTCAAATATTATTGAGTCCTTCCATAAAGGTCAATGGCACCTTTTCCCAGATTTTATTTTGTCTCCTTTAATAATGTGATTTAACTTGCTTCATGAAGGGACACCTTTTGTAAAAGTTTTACCCATATAATGTATGCTTTATATTGTATTTGCAAATAATATTCTTTTTTTTTTTATATTTTATTGATTTTTCACAGAGAGGAAGGGAGAGGGATAGAGAGTTAGAAACATCGATGAGAGAGAGACATCGATCAGCTGCCTCCTGCACACCCCCCACTGGGGATGTGCCAGCAACCAAGGTACATGCCCTTGACCGGAATCGAACCCGGGACCCCTCAGTCCCCAGGCCGACGCTCTAGCCACTGAGCCAAACCGGTTAGGGCCAAATAATATTCTTTTTCCTTATTTTAATACTTAATAAAATTGGCAGAAGATATTAATTCTACTCATTTTTGCGTGCTAATCTCATATTCAGAAATCCTAACAAACTTTCATTCAGCAATGCTAGTAGTGAGATAGCTGGAATTTTCTTTCCTTGCTATTTTTAAAATTGGAATTATGCTGATCACATAGAGTGTTTACCTTCTTTGTCTATTTTATGCAAATTTGGCACTACTTGTTCTTGATAAACTGGTAAAACTTACCTAGATTTAATGTCTTCCCTGCACCTATCCATTTTTGGGGAGGGGTAGATTAGTAGAACATTTAATAGCTGATATTTTACTTTCATGGTGACATTTAGTCATGTATTTTATTTCTTCTTGATTTGAATTTGAATATACTAATATATATCAACATGTATCAAAATATCTTCTGAGTACCTCTGTGGTTCCTGGAAATCTTTCAGGGGGCCTATGAACTACAAAATATTTTCATAATTATTATAATATACTAAAGTGTTATTTACCTATCACTCTTTTTTTCTGAGTAGTTTTCAAGATTCCAGGAACTCAACTGTGATATTTTTACAGATTTAATGTGTCATTAAGCCAAATTAAATAAAAAAAAACACATAGAAAGTATTCTTGTTTTTTTTGTTTGTCTTAAAAATATATAGTTGCTTTTTCATAAAATTTGATATGTGAATTAACATGTAATGGGTATATATTATTGTTATATTAAAATGAATTCATGTAAAATGAGTTAATACATGTATATATTAATGTTGTCATTTTTTAAACTATGTGTTCATAGATATAGCTTTCATAAATAAAAGTTCTTTGGGGCCCCGATTATTTTAAAGTATAGAGTTTCTGATCCCAAAGATATTTGAGAACTGTTATTCTAGAAAATTATTTATTTTGGTGTACAGTTTAAAATATATTAATATGAAAGTGTACATTATTTACATAGTAGAGGCCTGCTGTATGAAATTTGTGCACAGCGGGAGGGGTGTCCCTCAGTCTAACCTGCAACCTCTCCAATATGGGAACCCTCGGGGGATGTCCGACTGCCAGTTTAGGCCCGATCACAATCTGGGACTGCTGCCTCCTAACCACACGGCTGCCTGCCTGCCTGATTGCCCCTAGAAGCTTCTGCCTGCCAGCCTGATTGCTCCTAACCACTCCCCTCGTGGCCTGATTGATGCCTAACTGCTCCCCTGCCAGCCCGATGGCCCCCAACTGCCCTCTGCTGCTGGCCCAATAGTCCCCAAATACTTTCCCCTGACGGCCTGGTTGCCCCCAACTGCCCTCCCTTGCAGGCCTGGTTGCCCCCAACTGCCCTCCTCTGCCAGCCCAGTTACCCACAAATGCCCTCCACTGCTGGCCTGATGGTCCACAACTTCCCTCCCCCTCCGGCCATCTTGTGGCAGCCATCTTGTGGCAGCCATTTTGTGATGGCCATCTTGTGGCAGACATCATGTGGCGGGTATCTTGTGATGTCCATCTTGTGACTACGTGAGGGTGGCCATCTGTGGTGGCCATCTTGTGGCGGCCATCTTGTGATGACGTGAGAGCGTAGTGCGAGGGCTCAAGGACCACCTAGGCTTTTTTAAAAAAAATTATTGTTTAAAGTATTACAAATACTAGTACATATGTCTCCTTTTCTTCCCCATTGATCTTCCCCTTGGTCTCCCCTACCACCTGAAACATGCCCTCACTTCACCCCCCCACCCCCGTGTTTTGTGTCCATTGATTATGCTTATATGCATGCATACAACTCCTTCAGTTGATCTCTTATCTACCCCTCGCCCCCACAACCTGCCCCAGCCTTCTTCTTGCTGTAATTTGACAGTCTGTTCGATGCTTCTCTGCCTCTGTATCTATCTTTTTTGTTCATCAGTTTATGTTGTTCATTAGGTTCCATGAATGAATGAGATCATGTAGTACTGTTTTTTCTTTGACTGGCTTATTTCACTTAGCATAATGCTCTCCAGTTCCATCCATGCTGTTGCAAATGGTAAGAATTCCTTCTTTTTTACCTCAGTGTAGTATTACATTGTGTAGATGTACCACAGTTTTTAATCCACTCATCTGCTGATGGGCATTTAGGCTGTTTCCAAATCTTAGCTATTGTAAATTGTGCTGCTATGAACATAGGGGTGCATATATCCTTTCTGATAGATGCTTCTGTTCTCTTGGGATATATTCCTAGAAGTGGGATCACTGGGTCAAATGGTAGTTCCAGTTTTACATTTTTGAGGAAATGCCATACTGTTCTCCACAGTGGCTGCACCAGTCTGCATTCTCACCAGCAATGAAGAAGGGGTCCTTTTTCTCCACATCATCTCCAGCACTTGTTGTTTGTTGATGATAGCCATTCTGACAGGTGAGAGGTGGTATCTCATTGTTGTTTTGATTTGCATCTCTCAGATGATTAGTGACTTTGAGCATGTTTTCAGATGTCTCTTGGCCTTCTGAATGTCCTCTTTTGAAAAGTATCTATTTAGGTCCATTGCCCATTTTTTGATTGGATTGTTTATATTCCTTTGGTTAAGTTGTATGAGTTCCCTGTAAGTGTTGGAGATTAAACCCTTATCAAGATAAACATTGGCAAATACGTTCTCCCATGCAGTGGGCTTTCTTGTTGTTTTGTTGATGGTTTCTTTTGCTGTGCAGAAGCTTTTTATTTTGATGTAGTCCCATTTGTTTATTTTCTTCTTAGTCTCCATTGCCCTAGGAGCTGTCTCTATAAAGATATTGCTACGACACTTGTCCGCTATTTTGCTGCCTATGGAGTCTTGTAGGATTTTTATGTTTTCCCATCTTACATTCAAGTCATTTACCCGTTTTGAGTTTGTTTTTGTGTATGGTGTAAGTTGGTGGTCTAGTTTCATTTTTTTTGCATGTATTTGTCCAAATTTCCCAGCACCATTTATTAAAGAGACTGTTTTGACTCCATTGTATGCTCTTGTCAAATATTAATCTACACTAATAAAAGAGAAACATGCAAATTAGCCATCACTCTGCTACACCTACCAGCCAATCAGAGCGAGTATTCAAATTAACCCAACAAAGATGGAGGTTAATTTGCATATGCAGATGGAGTGAAGACTGAAGACAGCATAGAAGAAAGAGGGAGGGAAAGTGGAAAGTGAGGTTGTGGTGGTGGCGGGAAGGAAAGTGCAGGGCGGCGACTGGGGAAGGGAAAGCAGCGCGGGGGTTGAGGGGTTGGCGGTGGTCGGAAGAAAAGTGTGGGGCGGCGGTGGGAGGGAAAGCACATGGGGAGTGGTGGAGGGCAGCAGCGATGATGGGAGAGAAACCGTGGGGTGGGGGGCAGAGGCGGCGGGAGGGTAAGGGAAAGCACCAGGTGACCATGGGAGGGAAAGCGCAGGGGGCAGGAGAGGTGACGGTGGCAGGAGGGAAGCCTGCCAGAAGCCCTGTTCTTGCAGGAATCTTCCTGCAATGGGCCTCTAGTTGAGTATAATGGCTTGGGTCAATTTTTGGGTTCTCTATTCCATTCCATTGGTCTATATGTCTGTTCTTGTGCCAGTACCAGGCAGTTCTGAGAACTGTGGCTTGGTAATATAGCTTGATGCCTGGTATTGTGATCCCTCCAACTTTATTCTTCTTTCTCAGGATAGCTGTGGATATTAGGGGTCTTTTTTATTGCAGATGAATTTTTGGAGAGTTTCTTCTAGATCTTTGAAATATGACATTGGTATTTTAATAGGTATTGCATTGAATCTATAGATTTCTTTGGGTAGTATGGACATTTTAATGATGTTGATTCTACCAATCCATGAACATGGTATGTTCTTCCATTTGTTTATGTCTTCCTCTATCCCTTTTTTCAATGTTCTGTAGTTTTCTGAGTATAGGTCTTTTATGTCCTTAGTTAAATTTATTCCTAGGTATCTTAATTTTTTTGGTGCAATGGTAAATGGGATTGCTTTTTTCATTTCTCTTTCTGTGAGTTCTTTATTGGTGTATAAAAAGACAATAGACTTCTGGGTGTTAATTTTGTATCTTGCCACATTGCTAAATTCATTTATTAGGTCTAGTAGTTTTTTTGATGGAGTCTTTGAGGTTTTCTATGCATAGTATCATGTCATCTGCAAATAAGGATAGTTTTATTTCTTCTTTTCCAATTTGGATGCTTTTTATTTCTTCTTTTTTTCTGATCACTATGGCTAGTACTTCTAGTACTATGTCGAACAGCAGTGGTGAAAGTGGGCATCCTTGTCTTGTTCCTGTTCTTAGTGTAAATGGGTTTAGTTTTTTCCATTGAGTATGATGTTGGCTGTAGGTTTGTCATATGGGGCTTTTATTATGTTGAGGTATGATCCCTCTATTCCCACTTTGCTGAGAGTGTTTATCAAGAAAGGGTGTTGGATTTTGTCAAATGCTTTTTCTGCATCAATTGATATGATTATGTGATTTTTTTCTGTCAGTTATTTATGTGATGTATCACATTAATTGATTTACAGATATTATACCATCCTTGCATCCCCGGAATAAATCCCACTTGGTCATGATGTATGAACTTTCTAATGTATTGCTGAATTCGATTTGCTAGAATTTTGTTGAGGATTTTAGCATCTGTGTTCATCAAGGATATTGGCCTGTAGTTCTCTTTTTTTTGTGTTGTCTTTATTTGGTTTTGGGATTAGGGCAATGCTGACTACAAAGGAAGAGCTTGGAAGTGTGTCTTCCTCTTGAATTTTTTGGAATAGTCTGAGGAGGATAGGTTTTAGTTCTTTGAATGCTTGGTAGAACTCGCCTGTAAAGCCATCCGGACCAGGGCTTTCCTGCTGGAAGATATTTGATCGCTGTTTCAATTTCTTCAGTAGTTATCAGCCTATTCAGGTTTTTTGCTTCTTCTTGGTTGATTTTTGGGAGCTTGTATTTTTCTAAGAATATGTCCATTTCATCTAGCTTGTCCATTTTGTTGGAATAGAGTTGTTCATAGTATTTTTTTCATAATCGTTTGCATTACTGTGGGATCAGTTGTTACTTCACCTCTTTCATTTCTGATTTTGTTTATTTGGGTCCTCTCTCTTTTCTTCTTGGTGAGCCTGTATAGAGGTTCATCAATCTTGTTTATCCTTTTAAGGAACCAGCTCTTGGTTTTGTTGATCTCTTATATTGTTTATTTTGGTCTCTAGGTTGTTTATCTCTTCTCTGATCTTTATTGTTTCCTTCCTTCTGCTTAAGCTGGGCTTTTCTTGTTCTCTTTCTAACTCTTTGAGTTGTAGGGTTAGGTAATTTATTACCATTGTTTCTTGTTTTTTGCAGTAGGCTTGTACTGCTATGAACTTCCCTCTCAAGACTGCTTTTGCTGTGTCCCATAGATTTTGGATTGTTGTGTTTTCATTGTTGTTTGTTGCCATGATGGTTTTTATTTCTTCTTTGATCTCTGGTAACCCAGTCATTGTTTAATAGCCACACCCACCAGCCAATCAGGAGTGAGTATGCAAATTAACCCAACCAAGATGGCGGTTAATTTGCATATCTAGGAGTAGAGCGAAGACTAAAGACAGCATAGAAGGAAGCCAAGCATTGCAGAAGGGAGTGAAACTGCGGAGAAGCAAGCAAGTGGCGCTGGGGAGAAGGGAGGGAAGCAGGCGGGGCGGGGGAGAAGGGAGGGAAGCAGACCGCTGCAGGAAGACCTATTGCAGGAATCTTCCTGCAACGGGCCTCTAGTTGTTTAATAACATGGTATTTAGCCTCCAGGTGTTTATTTTATTGTTTTTATTGTAGTTAATTTCTAGTTTTATGCCATTGTGATTTGAGAAGATGCTTGATATTATTTCTATCTTCTTGAATATGAAGAGACTTTGCCTGTGTCCCAATATATGGTCTATCTTTGAAAATGACCCATGTGCACTTGAAAAGAATGTATATTTTGTGGCTTTGGGGTGAAATGTTCTGAAGATGTCAATTCCATATGATCTAGTGAGTCATTTAGGATTGATGTTTCTTTGCTGATTTTTTGTTTAGTGGATTTATCAAGTGGTGTTAGTGGGCTATTAAAGTCCCCTACTATGACTGTATTGCTGTCAACCTCTCCCTTGATATCCTCCAGAAATTATTTTTATATATTTGGTGCTCCTGTATTTGGTGTGTATATGTTTACCAGAGTTATATCTTCTCTTTGGATTGCTCCCTTTAGTATTATGAAGTGGCCTTCCTTGTCTCTTATTATGGTCTTCATTTTTAGATCTAATTTTCAGAGATAAGTATTGCTTCCCCAGCTTTTTTTTTCATTTCCACTCACCTGAAAAACCCTTTTCTATCCCTTCACCTGCAGTCTGTATGAGTCCTTTGTTCTGAGGTGGGTTTCCTGTAGATAGCCAGATATATGGGTCGTGTTTTCTTATCCACTCAGCTACCCTATGTATTTTGATAGGGGCATTTAATTCATTTACATTTCAAGTTAGTATTTATAGGTACTTTTTTGTCACCATTTTAATTTTTTATGGCTGTGTTCTTTTTTCGTTTCTTATTTCTTCTTTTTTCAGCAGACCCTTTACCTTCTTGTATTGCTGGTTTGGTGGTGATAAACTCCCTTAGTCCTTTTGTGTCTGTGAAGCTCTTGATTTCACCCTCAATTTTGATTGATAGCCTTTCTGGGTATAGTATTCTTGGATTTAGACCCTTCCTTTGTATGACTTTGTATATTTTGTTCCATTTCCTTCTGGCCTGATGTGTTTCTGTTGAGAAATCAGTCACTAGTCTGTTGGGGGATTCTTTGTAGGCAACTTTCTGTTTCTCTCTGGCTGCTTTTAAGATCCTTACTTTGTCATTAGTGTTTGCCAATTTAATTATAATGTGCCTTAGCATTGGTCTTTTGGGGGTTATTTTGTTTGGGACTCTGTGAACTTCTCGGACTTGTGTGAGTTTTTTCTTCCCTATATCAGGGATGTTTTCTGTCATTATTTCTTTAAACAAGTTTTCTATTCCTTGCTCAGTTTCCTCTCCTTCTGGCACCGTTATAATGTGGATGTTGTTTTGTTTTGTGTTGTCCCAAAGTTCCCTTAGGCTCTCCTCCTGTTTTTTAAGTTTTTTTTTTTTTTTTCTAGATGCTGCTCTGCTTGGGTATTTTTTTCTACCGTGTCTTCTAGCTCACTGATGTGGTTCTCTGCTTCTTCTAGTCTACTGATGAAACTTTCTATTGAGTTCTTTATTGCAGTGATGTCATTTTTCAATTCTTCTTCATTTCCTCTTGGTTCTTACACATGTTGTTGAATTTGTCTTCCAACCTTTTCAGCGACCTTATGACCATTTCTCTGAATTCTTTCTCTGACATATTGCTTGCCTCTATTTTGTTTACTTCCTTTTCTGGTGATGCCTCCTTTCTTTTGTATGTGGGCTGTTTTTTTGTCTCCCCATGATATCTCCTCTCAGGGTGTCTGGTTATGTAGCTCTCCCTCTCCTGCATTGTCTTAAAGGCACAAAATAAAACATAACAAGTCACAATGCACAAGGCACTGAACCGAAATGTATTCACGATACTAATAACCCCTAATAAAGATGACCACCAGAGAAAAAAAAAATAGGGAATAAAAAAAAGAGTGCAAAAATGATAATGAGAAAAGGAAAAAAAAGTAAGAGAGTTAAGAAAGAGAATAAAAAAAAGGGGGAAAAACTATTTATATGGGGAGAAAACTTAATAGAACAACATCTAATCCAAAAAAAAAATTCAAACAACTAAAACCCAGATATGAATGCAAACTACAAACAACTAAAAACAAGTGAGGAGAGAAAAAACAGAAGAAAAAAAAGAAACAATCACACAAACAAACAAAACAATCTAATCAACAATCAAACAAACAACAACAAATAGGACAGAGAGAAAGAAGGTCAAAATAAAACAAAATAAAACAAAAAACATAAAAAAAATCAATGAAAAAAAACAAACAAATAAACAAAGAAAGAAAAAGGGAAGAGAGAAAAAAATTGGATAGTGAAGAAAGAGAAGAGGGAAGTATGTATGGGCTTGGAGCAGTGGGTCGGAAATTAGATATATAAGTTGGATGAATTTTTAACAGGGGGTAAAAGGAAGGAATAGGGAAAATCTAAAGCAGGAATAGGGTAAGAGAAACAGGACAACAAAAGGGGGAAAGTGAGGAAGAGAGTGTTGACATAAAGGTAAAGTTGAGATAGAGTAAAATGATGCTAAAGTATAATCGAAAATAGAATGTAGGACACTAATCCCAAAATAAAATAAAATAAAATAAAGAGAAAATAAAATGAAACTTAAAAGAATAAACTAATAGTAGTAATAATACTGGTTAAAAATAAAAATATAATAATTAAAAAGGTAAAATCAAGTGAGAAAAAATAGTTTCTTAAGTAAAAGATAAAAAATAAAAATATGTAGTTGTGAAGGTTATTCACTTCTTCTACTGTTCTCTTTGGCTCGCCTGTTTCCTGACAGGTAGTAAGGACAGAATTGAAGTTCCTGCATCCCACCGCTCCTCTGTGTCGTAAACCACAATTCTGTTTTCAAGCAGATAGTATTTCTTTGTTTCTCAGCCTGCCTGTAGTTGTATTTACACAAGAATCAATTTATGATTCAACCCCTTTGTGGCAGTGTTTCTGTATTGCCATCCGGGGCTATAAGTCCTCTCTACCCAGTATTTAGATATTGTTTTCCCTGCTGCACTTAATACTTGTTTGGGGGAATGGACTGCCCTAGAGCTGGTTTTCTGATAATTTCTCCCCGCTCTGATCCCCAGGTTCCACCAAAACAACTTTCCCCTGAAGTCTCTGAGAATGTTTTTAATTGGGTGATCCTATGTACTGGGCTCAGTAATCAAAGGAAGGATTTAAGGAGAAAAAAGAGCCAGAGTAAGCATGTGAACTCACGACTTTTTCTCCCTGGCACTGTGCATGACTCTGTGCATGTCTTTACACAGGTCTTTTTCCCCTGGCACAGCACAGCCAGTATACTGGTAAAACTTTAGACTGCTTTTTTGTACCAGCCCAGTTATGGGTTGATTTCTAGCGTTCCCTTCTGCCAGCAGCCCCGTGGAACCCCTTCCACATTCGTGGACTATGCTGGCCCCAACCTCCATGGATTTTGTGGGGCGCAGACTTCCTCTGAACCTCTAGATCCCGCTGCGCACGTTTCTCCCTCCATCTGGATCATAGACCTCGCCTTTCTCTTGGCGAAATCTGACCTTTCCATGAGAAATTGCAGAGCTCATCTGAATCCCCATATTCGCACTGCTTGAGTCCTGGTGTTCATGGTTTCGCAGCTGGTCCCTGGGTGTTGTGGTTGTAGGGTCCCAGGAGGTATCCGATTCTTCCAGCTTGAAGGTAAGGCTAGGCTTTCAATCACAGCCACTCTCCTCTTCAAGATGGTGTGGCCTCTGTAGTAGAGCTGGTCACTTTGGGAGAGATTTCAGCAGCAGTGGAGGCTGCCCAGTCAGGGGAGTCCGGTCTGGCAGTTCCCAAGAGTCCTTTGGAATATAGCTGTCCCTCATGCACAAATAGACACTCCCTGTTCTTCCACACACTCTCCTTTCGTTTTCTCACTCACACACTATCTTGCAGTCTGCCTTCCTGTCAGCAGCCATCTTCCCACCTAGGCTTTTATTAGTATGAATCTTTTAA
Organism: Plecotus auritus; assembly: GCF_963455305.1. Classification (NCBI taxonomy): domain Eukaryota; kingdom Metazoa; phylum Chordata; class Mammalia; order Chiroptera; family Vespertilionidae; genus Plecotus; species Plecotus auritus. The sequence continues at coordinate 134,894,207 of NC_137771.1, read as the reverse complement.
AAACGATGATGCATTATTACTTTTTTATTTTTTACTAAGCTTAATTTAAGAAATTTATTTTACTAGATGTTTCAAATATTCATTTTTGTTTTTCACTCTTCTGGTTGTCTATTTTATTAAAAAATGCTTTTTTGATGTATTTTCTTCTTTTCATGTTCCTTTGCTTTACATTTTTTTTCGTTATTCTAACTTTATGAGCACTGATTAAATAATTAATATTTTTCTTTTCAAAAAGAAAGACTAGTATACCATAAGTTCTCTGATGAAGAATGTTGTTGTTGTTTTTTTTTTTACTTAATTCTAAGCATTTTTAACTTACATTGTTATTTTTTTCATTTCATTTTTACTGTCTTTTAATTTTTGAAAAGTTAATTCAGTGGACATTCATACTAACTCAGTATGTAGCAAATAGTTCTAAATATGCATATTGACATCAACATTGTTATACCCTTAGATATGTAAACATATATTTCTAGTAGCTTTCTTTAAATTTTATTCATTAATGACAAGCAAGTACTATACTTTCAACAATAAAATACATTAAAATATATAACCTATTTAATTTTATCATTCTGTATGTATTTATGGGATATACTTTTAAGTACATGCATGTTCATTGTTGCTATACATTCTTGGTTGGTTGTGCCAAGCACTGTGAAGCACGTGAAATTTACCTTATATGCAAGCTCACGAGTATTGATAATTTCATGAATACTTCCAAAAGACATGAGACTCCTGGTTTAGAGCTATTATATAGTTTATCATTCATAGCAATAGCTGTAGTCTCAATGTTGTCATATTATTGCCGCAGTTCCCTGAGCCCAAATTCCCATATGGTAATATTACAAGGGCCCAATGATGCTTGAATAAGCAGTAGATTGCTTTATAAGAGAGGAACTTCAAACTTAGAAAGCTTTAGTCTGTTATAATTGGCTGCAATCAAATAAGCCTAAACTTTTCCCCAGAGGTAGATATTGTTTTTATTATATTGGGCAGTAAAAAATAAAAACTTATCTCTGCTGTAAGAAAAACCCTATCTTTATACAAAGCTGTACCCTATAAAAACATTGGAAAGGTAGTTGACAACAAAATACTATCAGGACCTATGTTTTCCAGGTGTGCAACAATATGAGAGACCCTAAAGAGACTTGTCTCCCAACAGCTTATTTCTATTTGTCATTAGAAATAACTTGTTTTGTTGTTGTTGTCTTTAAAAATAACTCGTTTTGCTGTTGTCATTAGAAACAGCTTAACATTTTGTTTTTTTGTGTTTTTTTGGGGGGAACAACAATTGTGTAATACCAATTTTGCTTTCATGTAATAAACCTTATAATCTGGTTTGAATATTGTCACATTAGCATTAATTGTTGAATGGCTGACTGATACATTTTCTCAGCCTATATATATATATATATATATATATATATATATATATATATATATATATAATATGTTTCTATTGATGAGAGAGAGAGAGAGAGAGAGAGAGAAACACAGATCAACTGCCTCCTACATGCCCCCTACTGAAGATCAAGCCCATAACCCAGTCATGTGCCCTAACTGGGAACCGAACCAGTGACCACAAAGGCCAGGCAGCCTTTATATATAATTTTCAACTTGACATTTTATTTTTTTAAATAGGATTTTATTGATTTCAGAGAGAGGAAGGGGAGAGGGAGAAATAGAAACATCAATGATGAGATAATCATCAATAAGCTGCCTTCTGCATGGCCCTACTGGAGATCAAACATGAAACATAGGCATGTGCCATGACCAGGAATCAAACCAGTGTCCTCTTCATTTATGGGTTGATGCTCAACCACTTGAGCATTCGAACATTAAAAATTCAATTTAAATATAGGAGCATTTGAGCATTACAAATTCAATTTGAGCCCAGCTAGTGTGGCTTAGTGTCAACCCAGGAACCAAGAGGTCAGGGGTTTCAATGCATGGATTATAGTCTGATCCCACAGCGGGCAGCCTATCTATGATGTTTCTCTCTCATAGATATTTCTCTTTATGTATCTCTCTCTCTTACTTTCTCTCTTAAAGAAAATCAATAAAAGCATTAAAAATATTTCAATATGATACATTAGGTTTTTCACTGCAAAAATATTATATACACTAGAGGCCTGGTGCATGATATTCATGCATGGGGGGGGGTCCCTCAGCCTAGCCTGCACCCTCTCCAATCTGGGACCCCTCGAGGGATGTCCGACTGTCCGTCAGGCAGTCAGACTTCCCTCTCACAATCCAGGACTCTTGGCTCTCAGCTGCTCGCCTGCCTGCCTTCATGATTGCCCCTAACTGCTTCTGCCTGCCAGCCTGATCACCCCCTAACCACTCCCCTGCCAGCCTGAATGATGCCTAACTGCTCCCCTGCCAGCCTGAATGATGCCTAACTGCTCCCCTGCCAGCCTGATTTCCTCTAACTGCCCTCCCCTGCAGGCCTGGTCCCCCCCAACTGCCCTCCCCTGCAGGCCTGGTTGCCCCCAACTTCCCTCCTCTGCCAGCTTGGTCACCCCTAACTGCCCTCCCTTGCAGACCTGGTCCCTCTTAACTGACCTTCCCTGCTGGCCATCTTGTGGTGGCCATCTTGTGTCCACATGGGGGTAAGATCTTTGACCACATGGGGGCAGCTTCTTGTGGGTTGGAGTGATGGTCAATCTGCATATTACTCTTTTATTAGATAGGATAGAGGCCTGGTGCACAGGTGGGGGCCAGCTGGTTTGCCCTGAAGGGTGTCCCAGATCAGGGTGGGGGTTCCCTTGGGGCATGGGGCAGCCTGGGAGAGAGGCCTGTGGTCGTTTGCAGGCAGGCCACACCCCCTGGTGACCCAAGTGGAGGCCCTGGGATCTGTGGTTTATTTATCTTCTACAATTGAAACTTCGTAGCCTGGAGCGGAGCCAAGCCTTCTGCTTGCTCCGTGGCGGTAGCCATTTCTGTTGGGTTTATGTATCTTCTATAATTGAAACTTTGTAGCCTTAAGCAGAGGCCTGGGCCGGTCAGGGTGTGCAGAAAGCTTGGTTTCCTCCATCTTCATGGGCAACCCTAGCCTCCTGCTCTTTCTAGCTCCATGGCTGCCTCCATTTCTGTTTGGGTTTATGTATCTTCTATCATTGAAACTTTGTAGCCTTGAGTGGAGGCCTAGGCCGGCAAGGGCAGGCGGAAAGCTTGGCTTCCTCCATTGCCGGGGAAACCTAAGCCTCCCTCCTGCTCTCTGTGGCCATAGCCATCTTGGTTGGGTTTATTTGCATATTTGCTCCTGATTGGCTGGTGGGCGTGGCTTGTGGGTGTGGTGCAGTGATGGTTAATTTGCATATTACTCTTTTATTAGATAGGATGTTTAAAATATGTAGTACTTACAATATATACAATATTTGCATATATTTTACTAAAGGACCGATGCACAAAGATTTGTGTAAGAATTAACATCCCAAGAGCATATCACTTCCTTCCCCTGGCTGCCTGCACTGCCTTCGCTCTAGCTGGAGCCACCTTTCTGCTCTGGCCCGGAGCTGCCTTCCCGCCTTCTCACACTGCCCAGAGCAGCTGAGGTGGTGCAAAGTGCCTGTGTCCTGCCCCGTCCCCGGCCGCTTGGTGCTTGCGTATACAAATTAACCCACCATCTTTGTTGGGTTAATTTGCATAATGACTCCTGATTGGCTGGTGGGCATCGCTAAGGTACGGTCAATTAGCATGTTACTCTTTTATTAGGTACATAATAATTTTTTATTTATGTTTTTTCCTGTTTTTTTTTCTTCCATTGAATTATATATTTTAAAATTGCTTTTCTATCTATAATTGGTTTTGAAAAAAAATTTTCCATTTATCCATAGAACTTCCTCTTTCTCTCCTAATCTACATTGTTAGGCCTCCTTAGACAAGCTTTAATGAAATTAAGACCTCATAGTTGGTATCATGTTACTAGCCTTTGTTTCATGAAGTGGTTCTCCATTGCTGGCATCCATTTGAGTAATTTGGGTATATTATCTTAATGGTATAGAATTCTCATCCTCCCCTTTCTGCTTTCTAATCTCAGTTCTCAGAAGATTCATGAAGAGTCAAAATCTTATGGAAATCCACAAAGTGGAGAAAAGTTGTAGCTGGCTGTCTAGTTATTATTGCCATGGAATAAGGAATGCCAAGAAGAATAATGTTTCTGAAGAGCAGACCTTAGTCAGTCTTCTTTACTTCATTAATAACTAGTTGTCATAATTTGTGAATAATTAAAATAGAGGCAACAAATGGGATGGATTATAAGATTTTAAAAATGGGGACTGGGCTTATTTGTAACACTTTTCTAATGTCCTCCTCCTTTAGTTTATATTGACATGAAGTTAAGCCTGCTCATTATAATTAAGCAACACCAGATTATTAAAGTTCCATACAATCAGAAAACCCAATCTGATTTGGACTGGTTATTATTTCTACAAAATTCTAAAGGGCTATAATTATTAAGAAGAGGGTTTTATTATTGTAGTAAGTCCATAATATCATTTTCCATTGCCAATTTTATGAAAAAATATATCAAAAGTGATATGTCAATTCCATAATCTTTATAACAGATAATTAATTCCATCTTGCTAGTGGACTCTCTTGCTGGCTTTGATCAAGAAGGTAGCTGTGTTGGAGAAGCCCATTCGGTAATGTACTGAGGGAAGCTTTTGCCAACATCTAGCAAGCTTAAGTCCTCTGTTCAACATCCCTATAAGACTGAATCCTACCAACAACCACTTAAGTGAGTTTGAAAGTGAATCTGTCCCAATAGATCTCTAAGATGACTCCCCAGACCTGGTGAACATTTTGATTGCAGATTTTTGACAGACCCTGACAGAGAAGAACCAGATGAACAGCACCCTGATTTCTGACCCACAGAAACTGTGAGATGAATGTATGTTTTTTTCAGCTAAGTTTTAGGGTACACATCAATACAAATTCCATGACTTTCAACTATTTCCTAATGGGTACTGCAGGGATATTTATTCTTACTGCTAGTATAGCCCTTGTCATATTATATGACTGTCCCAGAACACTCCTGGAGGGCAAAGATTAACATCCCAAGAGCATATCCCTAATCTCATAGAAGTTTAATTCAAATTTGGGTTTGGTTCTCCTTTCTTTGGGAAAAGAAATTATATTAAAATTTTGTCTAGGTTCTATGTGTAAATATCATTGCTATCAATTAGTCTTGATTTGTAAATGCCTGTGTTGTCATATTTCCTTCTATCAAATCACAATATGAGTGACATTATAATAAGCATGTGTTTTATGAAGCTATAACTCTATTTGATTGGTTCATTTCTGTTTTGAGTATTTGGAAAATTTTTTGCCCCATATTTCCTGATCTGCTTTTTATTATATGACATTATTTCCTGGGATTCTTTCAAGCCACAGAAGGCAAAACATCTTTTAGAATGTTTAAAAAACTAGTTTTAATCAAGATTTCCACTTTATACATTATTTAAGCATCCCTTTTCTGGCTTCAATTAGCTGATTGTGCCCTTTTAAAATCATAATTTTAAAAATGATATTCTTGTATCTAACAATTTATGAATATTTTTTCTCCATGACAGAAACGGAAGCCTGAAACTACTCCCTGTGGTTTGCTTTATTAATTACTCAGTGGTTCTGTCAGTGATGGGTACACAAAATGGAAAATTTTCTAAGCTAACCTAACCTGACTCAGCAGAGACGTGGGAATCTAATCATGAGGGATAAAAAATGTAAGAGACTCCATATGCCTATAGGTGAACACCTGTTTGAATGTATTTTCTTAACTAAACTCTCTGGACCAGTTAAAATATGGAAATTCATTTGCATGTAAATCACATCCTAAGAAGCAAAAAGCAGAAAAATCCTGAGAACTTATTTCATTTGAAGTCAATAATACAGGTAAACTATTGGTCTCAAGAAAATAATGAGAGGCTAGCTGTGTTACAATTCACCTTTTTCTTTTCTTTCCTTTTTTTAATTTTTTTTTTTGCATGAGAAGCACATGCATGTTTGAAACTTAGAGAAAGAGTATCTTGCAGACATTGTTTTATTTGTTTCCCTGATGCTATAGAAATCCATCAATACATCTACACATTTATATTGTATTCAGCACAAAGTTAAATGATCACATGATTCTAGGTGATTTGCCCAAATAGCAACATATTTTTAGCTTCAAAATCTTGTCTCTGTTGTTTTTCATCTTGTAATGCCTTCATTTTCAATTTATGTTTTCTGCCACAGGTGGCGGCAGAGTCTCATGGGTCTAGAATGAGTCTGCTGATGTGAAATCAAAATTGATCAACTCAGCTAAACTTTTCAAAAACACATTTTAATTTAATTTTACTTTTAAATGAGGTTTTCTAATTATGAAAATAATACATAATGTGGTTTAAATATTCACATAGAGTAGCGAACAGTGATAAGTAGAATTTACTACACTTTGGTACTAGCAGCTTCACAAGACAATTCCCCAGATATAGTAATGTTTACACTATTTCTTTGGTATTTCCACATAATTTCTATGGACGTATCAGAATGTTGCAAAAATAAAATAAATTATATTGGGACACTGTTGTGAAACTTGATTTTTAAAATCAACAGTGTATCCTCCCATATTCTTTCAATTATGTTTTTAAGTGACTACCTCTTATTCCAAGGTATAGTTATATATTAATGAATTTAATCGCCCCTTTTTTCCAAACCTTATTTATTTATTTATTGTATTTAAATAAATATGTAGTAATTATCACTTCATAAATATCTTTGTGTATAGGTTTAAATTTATAGGTAGAATTCATTCCCAAGTAGAATTGCTAGCTCTTATGGTATGTGCTTCAAATATTTTCATAGGAGGAAGAGGTTGAACAAACTTAAACTTCCACCAGCAGTAGACTGCTTCATTCTCCTAGAGCATTGTCAACCTTGTTAAATAATGTAATATACTAGAAGAATGTATAGGTCTCATAGCTGTTCTAATTTGCATTTTGTAAACATGAGTTAAGTTGAGCATATTTTTCCTCTGTTAATTGGTTGTTTGTATTTATTTTTTCGTTAAACTTGCAGTTAGGATTTTTGTACATCAGCTTGATCATACTATATAAGTTCATGTTATGTAAGTTCATATTTTGTAAGTATGTGAGTCTATATTGGCTTTGCTAGGATCAGCTCTGTGAGTCTTCTCATTTAGAAATTCAGCTTGCAAGCATGGTCATTATCTAGAATTTGCAGTTCTTATTGTTGGGGAGCTGAACAAGAAGGTCCCTGCCAAGATACCGCATAAAATTTAAAGTTTTGTTCAGATATGGGAACATCTGAGCTGTGACAATGTTACCCATCACATTCCATTGATAAGGTAGGCCTCATAGCTGAGACCAAATACAATGGGGTATGGAAGCCTGAAAAGTACATACAAAGAAAAAATTATTGTGAACATATAATGAAATCTATCATTATATTCTTTACCTATTTTTCTATTGATTTATCTTCTTTCTTTATTTTAAAAAACCCTTCCATTTTGAGGAAAATATCATGTTATCATATTTGTTACAAACATTTTTGATACAAATTTCATATGGCTGTGGCTTTTATATATTATTAATATGGTATACATAATTAAAAAAATAAACTTTAATTAACATTAACCTTTATGACCTCTGGTCTTATAGCATGTTAGAAAAAATATTGCAATTCTATAAACATGAAAAACAACAAAGTCATAAATTGCTAAGCAAAACAAGTACTCACAAAATATATATATCCTGATTAAATATTGTAGAGAATTGTTTTTTTAAAGCATTTATTTTAAAACAGTTAACTTCTATTTTGTATTTTTTAAATTGAGTATAAGTAAAAAGAAAGATTTATACTAATACTTATTTTGTTAATATGATTTAATCAGTCTCTTAATAATTGCTATTTTTAAAGTCTTTATGTATAGTGTGTATATATATATATATATATATATATATATATATATATATCCTATCTAATAAAAGAGTAATATGCAAATTGACCATACCTCCGCTACACCCACAAGTCACACCCACAAGCCACGCCCAGCAGCCAATCAGGAGCGAATATGCAAATAAACCCAACCAAGATGGCTATGGCCACAGAGAGCAGGAGGGAGGCTTGGGTTTCCCCGGCAATGGAGGAAGCCAAGCTTTCCACACACCCTGGCAGGCCCAGGCCTCCACTCAAGGCTACAAAGTTTCAATTATAGAAGATAAATAAACCCCAGATCCCAGGGCCTCCACTTGGGTTGCCAGGGGGCATGGCCTGCCTGCAAACCACCACAGGCCCCTCGCCCAGGCCGCCCCACGCCTCAAGGAAATCCCCACCCTGATCTGGGACACCCTTCAGGGCAAACCAGCTGGCCCCCACCCATGCACCAGGACTCTATCCTATCTAATAAAAGAGTGATATGCAGATTGACCATCATTCCAACACACAAGATGGCTGCCCCCATGTGGTCAAAGATCCTGCCCCCATGTGGACACAAGATGGCCACCACAAGATGGCCAGCAGGGGAGGGCAGTTGGGAGGAACCAGGCCTGCAAGGGAGGGCAGTTGGGGGTGATCAAGCCTGCAGGGGAGGGCAGTTAGGGGTGACCAAGCCGGCAGAGGAGGGAAGTTGGGGGTGACCAGGCCTGCAGGGAAAGGCAGTTGGGAGGAACCCAGGCCTGCAGGGGAGGGCAGTTGGGAGGAACCAGGCCTGCAAGGGAGGGCAGTTGGGGGTGATCAAGCCTGCAGGGGAGGGCAGTTAGGGGTGACCAAGCCGGCAGAGGAGGGAAGTTGGGGGTGACCAGGCCTGCAGGGAAAGGCAGTTGGGAGGAACCCAGGCCTGCAGGGGAGAGAAGTTGGGGGGGACCAGGCCTGCAGGGGAGGGCAGTTGGGGGGGATCTAGGCCTGCAGGGGAGAGCAGTTGGGGGGGACCCAGGCCTGCAGGGGAGAGCAGTTGGGGGGGACCCAGGCCTGCAGGGGAGAGCAGTTGGGGGGGACCAGGCCTGCAAGGGAGGGCACTTAAGGGTGACCAGGCCTGCAGGGGAGGGCAGTTAGGGGCAAACAGGCTGGCAGGGGAGCAGTTAGGCATCAATCAGGCTGGCAGGGGAGTAGTTAGGGGTGATCAGCCTGGCAGGCAGAAGCGGTTAGGGGCAATCAGGAAGGCAGGAAGGCGAGCAGTTGGGAGCCAGCAGTCCTGGATTGTGATAGGGATGTCCGACTGCCCTGTTAGGCCCGATCCTACCGGGCCTAAACGGGCAGTCGGACATCCCTTGAGGGGTCCCAGATTGGAGAGGGTGCAGGGACACCCCTCCCCCATGCACGAATTCTGTGCACCGGGCCTCTAGTGTGTGTGTGTGTGTGTGTGTATATATATATATATATATATATATATATAGAGAGAGAGAGAGAGAGAGAGAGAGAGAGAGTTTGTGTACAAGAGTATAATGCAATTCTTAAGCACACCATAATGTCCAAGCACCTAAATCACTTGATTTGATTTATTTTCCACAAATCTTTGTGGTGCTTTTTTACAACAGCCCTAGGAAATTAATACAAGCATCCAATGGGTAACAAATAATCTTTTCATCAAATGGTGCTGGACAATTTGATAAGCATATGCAAAAGAATGAAATTGAATCTTTACCTTTCACTATATATAATAATTAAGTAAAAATGCATCGAATTTAAGAGCTTAAATTATAAAACTCTTAGAAGAAAACAGAAAAATATCTTTAGATTTGACAAAAGATTCTTATACACGACACTGAAAGCATAAGCATGTACATAAATTTAGTGTGATAAAAGCCAAAAATAGAATGATATTTTCCATTTTGTTCCCATTTATTTAGACACACAAGGTTCTGTTCTGTTTAGTGCAAGGTTAGTAATTTTTCTTTCTAAACAAGAATGTCATCCCTTTGTGGAAAAGCACTCTAAAAAGCCCCTGTATTTTCTTAAGGGTTACACATGGATTCAAGATTCCCTCAAAGTCTACATTTGGTCATTTTTTCAAGACCTTTATATTCCCATTATTTAAGCTAATCAGAGGAGTCTTACAGTTGAAATATACTCAGTTTATTATTTTAGTCAGAAATTAATTTACTTATCAATTGACCAATATAAAATTTGTATATGTTTTTTAAACTTTGAAAACTACCATTTCTTTGAAATTTTATTTTTTTCATACTTATTATCTTTATATAACTTCTTGAGGGTATATCAAAATTATTTTAAATAATAATAAAATATATATTTTAATTAGTAGCATTATATTATGTGTTATATGATTTGAAAATTTCCCCTATATGGGACTGGCCACTTATAGTTGCCTGCGGCTAATTGAGGAATTAGTTAAAATTCTCAAAAAAAATTAAAATGTGCTTGCAGGGTATTAAAAAAATCAGTTGTTATAGCTCATTTTGTTGAGAAAGGAATCCATTTATATTTGTCAAGGATATTCTAGTGATGTTTGTCTACTGCATAAAGATTGGGAGCTAACATATCTCTGCTGCTCATTTATCACATAATGCACTCTGGCTCTATGAAGTAGAAGTCCTCCCCTCCCCCTTTCTGACACTACCCAGGGATTCAAAATGTGAATAAGGAAGCACATATATTGTCAAAAAATAGGAGAGTATATTGGAGAGTATATCAAAGACTAGAGTAGGTATGTAAAATCTGTTTCATCAGTGTGGGCCAGACAGTCAACTGTTTGGAGAGTATCATATATTATTTTAGCTAAACTTATTTCTTTAAACTGACAAAACAAAATGGTTCTAAAAACAGGTTAAATACAATTTTTAATGGGTAAATTACTTAGTCATTGGGTCATCTATATATATAAAGGCTAATATGCAAAGTGTCCCCTCAGGAGCTCAACCAGGAGAACGAGAGTTTGATCGCTTGCTATGACGTGTGCTGACCACCAGGGGGAGGTGTGGAACATGGCGGGGTGCTGAGGGAGTGAGGGATGGGGAGGCGGGGGCAGAGAGGTGGGAAACCTGACAGGCCCTGATCGCTGTCCAGGCCTAGGAACCCTACCCATACACAAATTTTGTGCACCGGGCCTCTAGTTTATCTAGAAAAACCTATGCAACATACTATATTTTATTTATCCTTGACCTAAGTTTACAGGTCTGGTAGACTTGGGCTGTGTCAAGATTTTATATTAATCTGGATTCTTTTCCAGACACAAATAATAAATAGGATGAAAATATTTAGCTGGGAAGGATTTCTTTTTCACTACCTTGATGTTTGGTATACTTGACAGAAACAAAAGAAAACAAAGCAAATGGATTCAATTCAATCCATAGGTCCTTGGAATGTGGCTGTGCAGGTAGGTACACTTGTGAGTATCAAGATACTCTAAGCCAAATGATCAAGTCAGCATTGACAGGAAACTTGAAATGGGGATATAGTATATCATTTGATAAGAAAGTGTGTATTACCTGTGATGCAAAAAGTTCACAATGATTACAATTTTGTTATATAAAATTGATTATTTTTTAAGTAAAATAATAGCTAGTAAAATCTACTTTGTATGTTAATATTTATCATTTTTTACTTGACTTATACTTTCTCATTTAACAAGTGGAAGTTTTCCCCTATTTGTTTATTTACTATATTTCTAAAATTTTTGAGGTAAATTTAGAAATAAATAGTAAGCTCTAAAAAGTAACAATTTGCTGTGATAGAGAGAATGACAAGGATTTTTACGTTCTTTGTTATAAAATAGACTACTAAAATTAATTTGAACCCACTGTGACTTATAAAATAACTGAATGTGCAACCAACTTTTTAAAGGTCACAGAGGATTGAAAAAGTATGGATGGGTAAGATGGTTAAATGCCTTTTTTTCAGGTATGAGTTTTTCTGTAAAGCCAGGGAGAAACCTTTGACTCAGAAAGTACTTGAGTAGGGATTAAGTTCTTGTAAGGAAAAGAAAAAAGTAGTTTGTTCACTTAAGGTATTATAAGGATCCCAGCTGTTGGCATACATATGCCCTGGTTATGATTGGCACTAAAATGTCAAAGCTCAAATCCCAATACACTAAATTGCCTGCCTCAATCAGACAAGACTTGTCTACCCCCATTGTTATGGATCAGCCCAGAGCTGTCTGTTTCTTTTACCCTTTTGGCTGAGAAGACAGCTACCCTTGCCCCTTCAACTGTATATTATTTTTTTTCCCAAAGACAGACTCGACTATACCTCTATACAGAACTCTTTTACTCCTTAAGACAATTACTTATAAAACTCTTAAGTGTTAACTACATGAAAAATGAAGGGGGAGATATGATCACTTAATTAATTATTCAAACAAGAGTAAGATTTTACTTTATGTACTTATATTTGTCAAAGGAGATATATTTAAATGCATAATGATTTAATATTAATTAATAATAATAGCACATATGAAAATATCGTAATATATAATTTTATATACACACATATATAAATACATATGGTATATATGTATATATGTGTGTGTGTATATATATATATGTGTGTGTGTGTATATATATATATATATATATATATATATATATAGAGAGAGAGAGAGAGAGAGAGAGAGAGAGAGAGAAATAGCATCCCCAGGGAGGTCTTGAAAGCCATTTACATAGGCTATCTTACTTTTTGAGTTGATTCTTCAGTAGGCACGTAAGTCTTATACTTTTATTATTATCATTATTTTTGTTGTTAATCCTCATCAGAGGACATTTTGAGGGAGAGTGGGAGAGGAAAAGACAGAAAGAAACATAGATGTGAGAAAAACACATTGATTGGTTGTCTTCTGCATGTGCCCCGACCATAGCCCAGACCAGGGAAAAGCATGCAACCAAGGTATATGCCCTTGATGGGAATCGAACCAAGAATGCTTTGGTCTGCAGGTCGATGCTCTATCCATTGAGCTAGACCAGCAGGGGCAAGTCTTATACTTTTAAAAATTTTGGTCATTGCAGGAAGTTTGACTTAGTGAAGAACACACACACACACACAAAACTGCTTTGTGATGGCTTAAGACTTTTTTCCCAGTCTTATAACAGTCAAGTAAATAGTTCTAAATAGTTTGCACATGATATTAGGTTATTAAATAATCTAGAATTTAAAAACCATCATGGGGAAAAAAGCAACCCATTCTTTCTCACAACTGTCCTATAAAATAGTGCACTTGACTGTGTACCAGACATTAAAATAAATATTTGAATTCAGGAAGTCCTGAGTAGACCCTAAGATTCACTAGTCCTACTCAGATTCCTGGGTGCTGCTGCTGCTGTGGACCATGCTTTGAGGAATAAAGGGGTAAGTAGTGTTTCAGCTAATTCTTTTCTTCAGCTGTCTACAGCCCTGTGCAGATGTCACTGTTTTCCTGGGTTTTAAAAACAGTAGTCAAGACCCTGGGCGAGCCTGGTTCCCACCAACTCACTGCAGCCACAAGTCCTAGAGTCAGAGCACTTCAGTGACACTCGGGTGACGCGAAGCTCCCACGGCACAAGTCACACGTCCATACAACTCGAAGTTTGAACCTTTTGGTGATAGTCAGAATGGGGAGACAACACAATCCGCAGGGGAAAGAAAATGAGGAGTCGTCAAGAAAGGAAATTAGTGACATTTAAGCATGCAACATGACTGAAAAAGAATTCAGAGTAATGGTCATGGAATTCATACATCGAATGGATGAGAAAATCAACAAGCTATGCAAGAATGAGGAAGAAATGAAAAGTGATACAGCTACAATCAAAAATACCATGGAAAGTTTCAACAGTAGACTAGAAGAAGCAGAGGACCGAATTAGTGAGTTAGAAGATCAGGTACAGAAACAAGCCCAATCTGAACAGCAACTGGAGAAAAAAATTAAAAAGCAGGAGGAAAGACTAAGGGAGCTTTGGGACAACATGAAACAAAGTAACATACATATAATAGGGCTTCCATAAGGACAAGAAGAGCAGCAAGGATTAGAAAATCTATTTTAAGAAATAAATGAGAGAAAACTTCCCGGATATGGGGAAGAAAAAAGTTACACAAGTACAGAGAGTCCCAAGCAGGATCAATCTCAAAAGACCCACACCAAGATACATCATAATTTCAATGGCAAATATTAACGACAAAGAGAGAATCTTAAAGGCAGCAAGAGAGAGACAGAGGGTTACCTACAAAGGATGCCCCATCAGATTATCAAATGATTTCTCAACAGAAACACATCAAGCTAGAAGGGAATGGAAGGAGGTATACAAAGTGTTGCAAAGCAAAGGACTGAATCCAAGAATACTCTATCCAGCAAGACTATCAATCAAAATTCAAGGGGAAATCAGGAGCTTCAAAGACAAAAAAAGGCTAAGGGAGTCTATCACCACCAAACCAGCAATGCAAGAAATGCTAAAGGGAATACTGTAAAAAGAAGAAATATAAAGGTAAGAAGGAACACAGACACAAAAATAGATATGACTACAAACAAGTACCTATCAATAATAACTTTAAACCTAAATGGACTAAATGCTCCAATCAAAAGACATTGAGTGGCTGAATGGATAAAAAAAACATGACCCATATATATGCTGTCTACAAGAGACCCACCTCAGAACAAGGGACACACACAGATTGAAAGTGAAGGGATGAAAAAATATCGTTCAGGCAAATGGAAATGAAAAAAAAGCTGGGGTAGCAATACTTATATCTGACAAAATAGACCTCAAAGTGAAGACCATAACAAGAGATAAGGAAGGCCACTTAATAATACTAATGGGATTGATACAACAACAGGATATAACCCTAATAAACATATATGCACCTAACGCAGGAGCACACAAATACATAAAAAAATTCCTGGAAGATATCAAGGGAGAGATAGACAACAATATAATCATAGTAGGGGACTTCAATACACCACTGACATCACTGGATAAATCCTCTAGAAAAAAAAATCAGCAAAGACACAGCAATCCTAAGTGACTCATTAGATCTGATGGACTTAATGACATCTTCAGAACATTGCATCCCAAAGCCAAGGAATATACATTCTTCTCAAGTGCACATGGGACATTTTTAAAAATAAACCACATATAGAGTCACAAGCAAATTCTTCCCAAATTCAAGAAGATTGAAATCATACCAAGCATCTTCTCAGACCACAATGCCATAAAATTAGAAATAAACTACAATAAAAACAATCCAAAAATCTCAAACACTTGGAAGCTGAATAGCATGCTATTAAATAATGACTGTGTTACCAATGAGATCAAAGAAGAAATTAAAAGCATCCTGGAAACTAATGACAACAAAAACACAGCAATCCAAAATGTATGGGACACAATGAAAGCAGTCCTGAGAGGTAAGTTTATAGTTCTACAGGCCTACCTCAAAAAACAAGAAAAAATGGTAGTAAATCATCTAACTCTACAACTCAAATAATTAGAAAGAGAGCAACAAGAAAATCCCACATTGAGCAGAAAGAAGACAGTAAAGACCATAGCAGAAATAAATGACATAGAGATCAAAAAAACAATACAAAAGATCAATAAAACCAAGAGCTGGTTCTTTGAAAGGATAAACAAGATTGATGAGTCTCTAGCCAGGTTCACCAAGAAACAAAGAGAGAGGACTCAAATAAACAAAATCAGAAATGAGAGAGGTAAAATAACAGACTTCACAGAAATACAAAGTGTCGTTAAAAAATACTATAAGCAACTCTACTCCAACAAACTAGACAGCCTGGAGGAAATGGACATATTCCTAGAAAAATATAACCTTCCAAAACTCAATCAGGAAGATTCTAAAAATCTCAATAGGCGAATAACTATGGATGAAATTGAAGCAGTCATCAAAAAGCTTCCAGCAAACAAAAGCCCAGGGCCAGATGGCTTCACAGGGGAGTTATACCAAACATTCAAGGAAAAACTAAAACCTATCCTCCTCAGACTATTCCAAAAAATTCAAGAGGAAGGAACACTTCCAAGTTCATTCTATGAAGGCAGCATCACCCTAATACCAAAACCAGATAAAGACAACACAATGAAAGAGAATTATAGGCCAATATCCCTCATGAACATAAATGCCAAAATCCTCAACAAAATTCTAGCAAATCGGATGCAGCAATACATCAGAAAGATCATACACCATGACCAAGTAGGGTTTATCCCGGGATGCAAGGATGGTACAATATCCACAAATCAATAAACTTGATACATCACATAAACAAATTGAGAGATAAAAATCACATAATAATTTCAATTGACACAGAAAAAGCATTTGACAAAATCCAACACTCCTTCTTGATAAAAACTCTCAACAAGGTGGGAATAGAAGGATCATACCTCAACATAATAAAAGCCATATATGAAAAACCCTCAGCCAACATCATACTCAATGGACAAAAATTATAACCATTTCCCTTAAGAACAGGAACAAGACAGGGATGCCCACTCTCACCTCTCCTGTTCAACACAGTCCTGGAAGTACTAGCCATTGTGATCAGACAAGAAGAAAAAATAAAAGGCATCCAAATTGGAAAAGAAGTAAAACTATCCTTATTTGCAGATGACATGATATTGTACATAGAAAACCCTAAAGACTACATCAAAAAATTATTAGACTTATTAAATGAATTTGGCAATATAGCAGGGTACAATATTAATGCCAAGAAATCTATGGCTTTTCTTTACACCAATAGTGAACTTATAGAAAGAGAGACTATAAAAACAATCCCATTTATCATCGCACCAAAAAAATTAAGATACCTAGGAATAAACTTAACTAAGGAGGTAAAAGACTTATATGCAAAAAACTACAGCACACTGAAAAAAGAAATGAAGGAAGACATAAACAAATGGAAGAACATACCGTGTTCATGGATTGGTAGAATCAACATCATTAAAATGTCCATACTACCCAAAGCAACCTATAGATTCAATGCAATCTCCATTAAAATACCAACGGCATATTTCACAGACCTACAATGAACTTTCCAAAAATTCATCTGGAATAAAAAAAGACCCCGAATAGCTGCAGCAATCCTGAGAAAGAAGAACAAAGTAGCTGGGATCTCAATACCAGATATCAAGCTGTATTACAAAGCCACAGTTCTTAAAACAGCCTGGTACTGGCACAAGAACAGACATATAGATCAATGGAATAGAATAGAGAACACCCAGAAATCGACCCAAACCACTATGCCCAATTAATATTTGACAAAGGAGGCATGAACATAAAATGGAGTCAAGACAGTCTCTCCAACAAATGGTGTTGGGAAAATTGACAGATACATGCAAAAAAAAAAAAAAAAAATGAAACTAGACCACCAACTTACACCATACATACAAAAAAACAAAAACAAAAAAAAAAACAAAAAACAAAAAAAACACCTCAAAATGGATAAAGGACTTAAACATAAGACGGGAAACCATAAAAATAATAGAAGAATCCACAGGCAGTGAAATCTCAGACATATGCCGAAGGAACTTCTTTACTAATACTGCTCCTAGGGCAATGGAAACTACAGAGAAAATAAACAAATGGGACTACATAAAACAAAAACAAAACAAAAAAAAAAACAAAAAAAAAACAACAAAGCTTTTGCACAGCAAAAGAAACCATCAACAAAACAACAAGAAAGCCCACTGCATGGGAGAACATATTTGCCAATGTCATCACTGATAAGGGTTTAATCTCCAACATTTACAGGGAACTCATACAACTTAACAAAAGGAAGATAAACAATCCAATCAAAAAATGGTCAAAGGACCTAAATAGACACTTTTCCAAGGAGGACAGAAGGAAGGCCAAGAGACATATGAAAACATGCTCAAAGTCACTAATTATCCGAGAGATGCAAATCAAAACAACAATGCGGTATCATCTCACACCTGTCAGAATAGCTATCATCAACACATCAACAAGCGACAAGTGTTGGTGACGATGCAGAGAAAAAGGAACTCTTTTGCACTACTGGTGGGAATGCAGACTGGTGCAGCCACTGTGGAGAACAGTATGGAGTTTCCTCAAAAAACTAAAAATGGAACTCCCATTTGACCGAGTGATCCCACTTCTAGGAATATATCCCAAGAAACTAGAAACACCAATCAGAAAGGATATATGCACCCATATGTTCATAGCAGCACAATTTACCATAGCTAAGATTTGGAAACAGCCTAAGTGCCCATCAGCAGATGAGTGGATTAAAAAACTGTGGTACATCTACACAATAGAATACTACGCTGCAGTAAAAAAAGAAGTTCTTACCATTTGCAACAGAATGGATGGAAATGGAGAGTATTATGCCAAGTGAAATAAGCCAGTCAGAGAAAGATAAATACATGATATCACTCATTTGTGGAATATAATGAACAACATAAACTGATGAGCAGGGAGAGATCCAGAGACAGAGAAGCATCGATCAGACCGCCAAACCTCAGAGGGAAGATAGGGGAGGTTATGAGGAAGCAGTAGAGATCAACCAAAGGACTTGTATGCATGCATATAAGCCTAACCAATGGACACAAACACCAAGAGGGGTGAGGGCATGAGTAGGGGGATCGGTTGGGGGTTAATGGAGGGATGAGCACACATATGTAATACCTTAATCAATAAATAAATTTTAAAAAAAGAACAAAAATAAAATACAAATGGTAGTCAAATTCAAAGCAACTTCTTATCTAAGCTGCTCTCCTCCTGCAGGACAGCTCTGATTCAGCTTAGGTCATTAAAGTGAGAACTTTGGGTGTCAGACCATGGTGTCAGCTCCTTCAGTCAGGTTCTCCACACTCAGAGATGACAATGTGGGGTGGCAGCAGCAACAGAATGCCTTCTCTTTCATAAGGGGAGGGAAAGAAATGGAGGGGGGAAGCTTACTTACCATTGGTATAATATGACATCGGTGCCCAATTGTGTGTCAGCTGTCCAAATATTAATTCTATTGTGGGTCTTTTAAAATACATATTTTTGGTTAGAGTAAACCCATATGGGTAAGCTCTTGCATAGATTTTGTTTGCTTGTTTGTTTTACTTTGCTTTTTATCTCTGGAAGCATGGCATGGATATATTTTATGAAACCATGGGGGAAATTTAGGGTATCAGAAATAAAAGACTGATACCCCAGGCACAATTCACTTAAGCTCTACTGTGGGCTCCTTTGGATGACCATTCATATAGAATAGAATTTTCTCAGGCTCTTTACTCATTCTGAAATATCTGACCTCAACATACTCTATTCGAAACTCCTACTACTTATTAACTGTTTGACAAACTTGCTGCTTCCTTTCAGGCTCTGCACCATTTGGCCAGATTACTAGCAAATACATACACTACTGTAGTTGATGGACTATAGTTTAAGAGTTTTTATCTCTCAATTATGTTTAGTATGGGTCATCAAACTATTTGGATCCTTATCCAAAATTAGCACATTGACTCTATATGCCAATGAATTCCAGATGCTATAAAATTATGTCTCATTCATTTTTGTTAAGCACCTTTCAAATCCTATTGCCACAATTTGCCACATGTTTTAAAGATGAAAATTGGCAAAATTCTTTCATTCTTTACATGTGTAACATTTTTATTTCTTGATTTCATTATAAATTTTATTATAGTTCTCCACTCCATTTAAGGCTCTGTTAACTATATATTTATTTTTTTCTATTCAATATTCAAACATTAAGAAGAAAGTTTTGGCTTCTTTACCTAGGAACTTGTTCAGTCAAAGATGACATTGCATTTTTAAGAGAGATGCACAGTCAGGCGTGCTCCCTTTGAATTTTTTGAATTCCAGTTAATATGCAATGTCCTCATAGCAATTAGCAAGAGTCCAGTGCTTTCTGATCAATGTGTAACTTTCACATAAAAGGTATGTTCAAACTGTAAATAAGCAGGCACTGTAATTCTGCAAGTTGCAAAGTCAATATCTCAGTTTGGTCTTCAGTGATTTCTGTTCTCAACAATGTACTAGTCCAGTGTTCGGCAAACTCATTAGTCAACAGAGCCAAATATCAACAGTACACCGATGAAATTTTTTTGAGAGACAAATTTTTTAAATTTAAACTTCTTCTAACGCCACTTCTTCAAAATAGACTCGCCCAGGCCGTGGTATTTTGTGGAAGAGCCACACTCAAGGGGCCAATGTGGCTCGCGAGCCTCAGTTTGCCGACCACTATACTAGTCTTTCAAATGGTCACCAGGAAAATCCTGAATGTTTATCTCACTCCTTAGGAGAGAATTTAGAAATTTGATTTGTCTTTTATTTAGTATTATTTATCAAAAACTATAAAAATGTCCAGCTACAGAAGAAAACAGTCAGTAAAATTTTGGACATATCTTGTAGCAATATTTTTTTTTCTGATAAGTCTTTTCAGGTGAGGGAAACAAAAGAGAAAAATAAACAAATGGGACTACATCGAACTAAAAATTCTTTTTGAACAGCAGAGGAAACCATCAACAAATTGAGAAGACAACCCATGATATGGGAGAACATATTAACAAATAATACATTTGTGATTTTCCTTAGGCAATCAGCCAAATCATGGGTTTGTAACCTAGCTTGTTTATTTAGACTGAATACAAAGATTAACTTTGGAATAATGTTAAAGTGATACAATTATATGAAGTTTAGAATTGCTCTGTACCATGAGAGCAGCCAGAGGAAGGAAAAGGCTTCATACAGGATAGAACCAGAGGAAAGAATCTCAAATCAATGTCATTTAAAAGCACTCCATTAGTCAAATATTATATATTCTTGGATAACACACATACTTTTTTTCAAGGGTCCTCTAATATCCACATTATAGCAAAGCATTTCTTTGTTGCTGATTGTTAAATGAAGAATAAAATTTCATTTTATCATTTTCTTCAGTTGTCAGCAAAACAAGCATTTATTAGTTACTATTTTTTGTATAAAGTTGTATGATTTATGGATAGTTTTAATTGTCATTAAACTATGTCTTTTCTATGTAAACATTTTTAGAATTCAGATTATGTAGTTTTTCTCCATAACTTTTTTCTGACTGGGTCACCTCCTATTTGGATATTTTTATTTCTATCTAATAAAAAGTCTGGCCAAATTTGCCTTCATCTGTGAAACCAACTTATTATTTCATGTAAGCAGGAAGTGAAGAGATATGATTGGGTCATACATAGAAGGATCAGGAATCTGGAGCCATTTTCCTGCCATTCTCTAGGCTACCTTTGTCTTTCTCTTTGCTTGTCAGCTTTCTCTTTAGGGTGCTTTCTTCCATGATCTTAAAATAACAATACTTAGTCATCAGGTATTCCTCATTCATAGGTTGGGTATGTGTGTTTCTTCTTCAAATACAGCATAAACGCCTTTGCTCCAGTCTTATTAGATCAACTCATGACCACTTTGATCAAAAACAATTGCCAGAGGAGGGAGGAAAAATGGCGGCAGAATAGACAGAAGTGTTCTGAGCCTTGTCCCGGAGTAGAAAGAAAGAACAGCTGAGGGTCGCACGAGGAGTGTTTGTTGGCAAGTTAAGGGACAGCTAAACTCCAGAAGAAGGTGGGGGACTGCTAGATGGGGTTCCCCTGACCTGACAGCCCCCGCTGCTGCTGGGTCCCCTCCCGGAGCTGCGGGCTTGGATGCGGAATTTGCGCCATCTTGAACGGGAAAGTGGAGCTTAGCGGAAGCCTGAGAATCCACAACTGCGGCACCCACCAAACAGCTGCGAGCCCCAGAACAACGCTCCCCAATTGGCGCAAACACACGGGTTCAGAGGAGCTCTACACTCCACCACGGAAAGGTCAGATTTCGCCTGGGATAAGGTGAGGTCTCTAGTCCCGGCGGGAGAGAGGAACGCACGTTTTGCGGGAGCTGGAGGACCAGGGAAGTCTGAGCCTAGAAAAATCCGTGGCTGTTGGGGCTGGCGTGATCCATGAATGTGGAAGAAGGTCCTCAGAGCTGCTAACAGAAGGGATCTCTAAAAAGCAACTCATTTTGATCTGACGTGCAGGGACAGCCTAAGAATTTCAAAGGTGTGCCGGCTGCTTAGACTTACGCGCAGACCTATTGTTCGCACACTTGGGCTTTTTCCTCTTGAAATTCTTGCTTCTGATTACTAAGCCCAATACATAGGATCACCCAGTTGGGGACACCATGGGAGACTGCAGGGGAAAGTTGTTTTTCTGGAACCTGGGGATCGGAGCGGGGAGTGACCATCGGAGAGCCAGCTCTGAGGCAGCCCACTCCCACAAACCGGTAGTGAGTGCCACAGGGAAAGAAAGCTCTAACACTGCCTAGAGAGGCCATAGATAGACCCGGAAGTCAATCCAGAAACACTGCCACCCAGAAGCTGAATCACAAATTGACTCTTGTGTAATCAAAAATAAAGGAATAAGAGAAATTAAGACACACCGCCTGCTTAAAAATCAGGACTGGCTTACAACACTGAAGAGCAGTGGAACACAGAGAACTGCAATACTGTCCGGACTGAGAAACTGGCATGCCAAACAGAACAACAGAGGAAGTGAATGACCTTCACTACTCCACATTTTATTTTTATTTTTTATTTTTTTATTTTCATTTTTGCATCTTTTACTCAAGAAACTATTTTTTTTTCTTTTTTCCTCACTTGATTTTACTTTTTTAATTATTACATTTTAATTTTCAATCTGTATTATTACTACTGCTATTTTATCTTTTTTTTTAAGTGTCATTTCATTTTCTCTTCATTTTACTTTGGGATTAGTGTTCTACATTCTATTTTCATCTTTCCTTTAGCCTCGTTTTACTTTATCTCAACTCTACCTTTATGCCATCACACTCTTCCTAACATTCCCCTTTTCGGTGTCCTGTTTATCTTACCCCTTTCCTGCTTTATATTTCCCCTATTCTTCCTGTTTACCCTCTGTTAAAATTTCACCCTACTTACATATCTAATCTCCAATCCCCTGCTCCAAGTTCTTTCACACCTCTCTCTTCGCTGTCTTAACTATCCAAAAAATTGTTTTTCTCTCTGTCATTTTGTTGTTGTTTGCTTGAATGTTGATTATATCGAATTTTTATGCTTTTTTGTGAGATTGTTTTGCTTATTCTTCTTTTGTTTGTTTATCTTTTTGTTTTGTGCTTCTGTTTTCCCTTGCCTCACTCAATATTAGTTGGTGTTGTAGTTTGTATTAATCCCCAGGTACTTGTTGCTGGCATTTGCTGGGATTAGTGATTGTTCTATTGGAGTTCTATCCCCATATATATAGTTTGTTCCCCTTTATCTCTTAGTCTCTTTCTTGTCTCTCTTACTTTTTTTTTTCCTTTTCCCAATTACATTTTGACACTACTTTTTCTTTCTTTCTTTCTTTCTTTCTTTCTTTCTTTCTTTCTTTCTTCTTTCTTTCTTTCTTTCTTTCTTTCTTTCTTTCTTTCTTTCTTTCTTTTTCCTCTTCTTCTTTCTCTCCTATCCCCTAATTTGCCTTTCCCTGGTGGTCACCTTTATTGGAGGTTATTAATATCGTGAATACATTTCTGTTCAGTGCCTTGTGTGTTGTACCTGGTAGTGCTGTATTTTGTGCCTTTAAATCAATGCAGGAGAGAGAGAACTACATAACCAGGCACCCAGAGAAGAGAGACCATGGGGAGACAAAGAAACAGCCTGCATATGAAAGAAAAGCAGGCATCACCAGAAAAGGAAGTAAACGAAATGGAGGCAAGCAACCTTCCAGAGAAAGAATTCAAAGAAATGGTCATAAGGTGGCTGAAAAGAATGAAAGACAAATTTGACAATATGAGCAAGAACCAAGAGGAAATGAAGAAGAACCAAGAAGAAATGAAAAATGACATCGCTGCTGTAAAAAACTCAATACAAAGCATCAAGAGTAGACTAGAAGAAGCAGAGGACCGCATCAGTGAGCTAGAAGACAAGATGGGAAAAAATGCCCAAGTAGGTCAACTTCTAGAAAAAAAAATTAAAAGGCAGGAGGAGAGCCTAAGGGAACTTTGGGACAACACAAAACAAAACAACATCCGCATAATAGGGGTTCCAGAAGGAAAGGAAGCTGAGCAAGGAATAGAAAACCTGTTTGAAGAAATAATGACAGAAATCTTTCCTGATATAGGGAAGAAAAAACCCACACAAATCCAAGAAGCTCACAGAGTCCCAAGCAAAATGAACCCCAAAAGACCGACACCAAGGCACATCATAATTAAATTGACAAACACCAAGGACAAAGTAAGAATCTTAAAAGTGGCAAGAGAGACACAGAACGTTACATACAAAGGAACCCCCATCAGACTAGCAACTGATTTCTCAACAGAAACTCATCAGGCCAGAAGGGAATGGAATGAAATATACAAAGTCATGCAAAGGAAGGTTCTGAATCCAAGAATACTGTACCCAGCAAGGCTATCAATCAAAATTGAAGGTGAAATCAGGAGCTTCACAGACAGAAAAGGACTAAGGGAATTTATTACCACCAAACCAGCAATGAAAGAAATGCTAAAGGGTCTGCTGTAAAAAAAAAAAAAAAATGAAATATGAAGCAAAGAAGGAACACAGGGGTAAAGAATAAAAATGGTGACAAATAAATACCTATCAATAATAACTTTAAATGTAAATGGATTACATGCCCCAATCAAAAGACATAGGGTAATGGATTGGATAAGAAAAATTGACCCATATATCTGCTGTCTACAAGAAACCAACCTCAAAACAAAAAGAAGCACACAGACTGAGGGTGAAGGGATGGAAAAAGGTTTTCCAGGCAAATGGAACTGAAAAATAAGCTGGGGTAGCAATACTTATATCTGACAAATTAGATCTCAAAGTGAAGGACATAACAAGAGATAAGGAAGGCCACTTCATAATACTAAAGGGAGCAATCCAACAAGAAGACATAACTCTGGTAAACATATATGCACCCAATACAGGAGCACACAAATACATAAAAAAAACTCCTGGTGGATATCAAGGGAGAGATTGACAACAATACAATCATAGTAGGAGACTTTAATACCCCACTATCACCATTGGACAAATCCTCTAAACAAAAAATCAGCAAAGAAACATCAGTCCTAAATGTCTCACTAGACCAGATGGAATTAATTGACATCTTCAGAACATTTCACCGCAAAGCCACAAAACATACATTCTTCTCAAGTGCACATGGGTCATTTTCAAAGATAGACCATATATTGGGACATAGGCAAAGTCTCTTGAAATTCAAGAAGATAGAAATCATATCAAGCATCTTCTCAGACCACAGTGGCATAAAACTGGAAATCAACTACAATAAAAACAACCCAAAAAAATCAAACACATGGAGACTAAACAGCATGCTACTAAACAATGATTGTGTTACCAGAGAGATCAAGGAAGAAATAAAAAACATCATGGCAACAAATAAAAATGAAAACACTACAATCCAAAATCTATGGGACACAGCGAAAGCAGTCTTGAGAGGGAAGTTCATAACTCTACAAGCCTACTGCAAAAAACAAGAAACAATGGTAATAAATTACCTAACCCAACAATTCAAAGAGTTAGAAAAAGAGCAACAAGAAAAGCCCAGTGTAAGCAGAAGGAAGGAAATAATAAAGAGCAGAGCGGAGATAAATGACCTAGATACCAAAGAGACAATACAAAAGATCAACAAAACCAAGAGCTGGTTCTTTGAAAGGATAAACAAGATTGATGAACCTCTAGCCAGGCTCACCAAGAAGCAAAGAGGACCCAAATAAACAAAATCAGAAATGAAAGAGGTGAAATAACAACAGATCCTGCCGAAATACAAAGGATTGTTAAAAAATACTACCAACAACTCTATTCCAACAAACTGGACAACCTGGAGGAAATGGACATATTCCTAGATAAATATAACCTTCCAAAACTCAATCAGGAAGAATCTAAACAGCTCTATATGTCAGTAACTATGGAAGAAATTGAAGCAGTCATCAAAAAGCTTCCGGCAAACAAAAGCCAGGGGCCAGACGGCTTCACAGGAGAGTTTTACCAAACATTCAAGGAAGAACTAAAACCTATCTTCCTCAGACTATTCCAAAAAAATTCAAGAGTAAGGAACACTTCCAAGCTCCTTGTATGAAGCCAGCATCACCCTAATACCAAAACCAGATAAAGACAACACAATGAAGGAGAATTACAGGCCAATATCCCACATGAACGTAGATGCCAAAATCTTCAACAAAATTCTAGCAAATAGGATCCTGCAGTACATCAGAAAGATCATACACCATGACCAAGTAGGGTTTATCCCAGGAATGCAAGGATGGTACAATATCCACAAATCAATAAAAGTAATACATCACATAAACAAATTGAGAGATAAAAATCACATAATAATTTCAATTGACACAGAAAAAGCATTTGACAAAATCCAACACCCTTTCTTGATAAAAACTCTCAACAACGTGGGAATAGAAGGATCATACCTCAACATAATAAAAACTATATATGCTAAACCCACAGCTAACATCATACTCAATGGGCAAAAACTAAAACCATTTCCCCTAAGAACAGAAACAAGACAGGGATGCCCACTCTCACCACTCCTGTTCAACATAGTACTGGAAGTATTAGCCATTGCAATTAGACAAGAAGAAGAAATAAAAGGCATCCAAATTGGAAAAGAAGAAGTAAAGCTGTCCTTATTTGCAGATGACATGATATTGTACATAAAAAACCCGAAAGACTCCATCAAAAAACTAACAGACTTAATAAATGAATTTGGCAATGTAGCAGGATACAAAATTAACACCAAGAAATCTATGGCATTTCTATACACCAATAGTGAACTTACAGAAAGAGAGACTAAAAAAGCAATCCCATTTACTATAGCACCAAAAAAATTAAAATACCTAGGAATAAACCTAACCAAGGAGGTAAAAGACCTATACGCGGAAAACTACAGGACACGGAATAAAGAGATAGAAGAAGATGTAAACAGATGGAAGAACATACCATGTTCATGGATTGGTAGAATCAACATCATTAAAATGTCCATACTACCCAAAGCAATCTATAGATTCAATGTACTCCCCATTAAAATACCAACGGCATATTTCACAGACCTAGAAAGAACTCTCCAAAAATTCATCTGGAATAAAAAAAGACCCTGAATAGCCACAGCAATCCTGAGAAAGAATAATAAAGTAGGAGGGATCTCAATACCAGATTTCAAGCTGTATTACAAAGCCACTATTTTCAAAACAGCCTGGTACTGGCACAAGAACAGACATATAGATCAATGGAACAGAATAGAGAATCCAGATATCGACCCAAACCAATATGCGCATTTAATATATGACAAAGGAGGCATGAGCATACAATGGAGTGAAGACAGTCTCTTTAATAAATGGTGTTGGGAAAATTGGACAGATACATGCAAAAAAATGAAACTAGATCACCAACTTACACCATACACAAAAATAAACTCAAAATTGATACAGGACTTAAATATAAGACGGGAAACCATAAAAATACTAGAGGAATCCACAGGCAGCAAAATATCAGACATATGCCAAAAGAACTTTTTCACTGATACTGCCCCTAGGGCAATGGAAGCCAAAGAGAAAATAAACAAATGGGACTACATCAAAATAAAAAGCTTTTCCACAGCAAAAGAAACCATCAACAAAACAACAAGAAACCCCACTGTATGGGAGAACATATTTTCAAATGATATCACTGATAAAGGTTTAATCTCCAACATCTACAGGCAGCTTATACAACTTAATAAAAGGAAGGTAAATAATCCAATAAAAAAATGGGCAACAGACCTAAATAGAATCTTTTCGAAAGAAGACAGAAGGTCGCCAAGAGACACATGAAAACATGCTCAAAGTCACTAATTATCTGAGAGATGCAAATCAAAACGACAATGCGATACCATCTCACACCTGTCAGAATGGCTATCATCAACAAATCAACAAACGACAAGTGCTGGCGAGGATGTGGAGAAAAAGGAACCCTCGTGCACTGCTGGTGGGAATGCAGACTGGTGCAGCCACTGTGGAGAACAGTATGGAGTTTCCTCAAAAAACTGAAAATGGAACTCCCATTTGACCCAGTAATCCCACTCCTAGGAATATATCCTAAGAAACTAGAAACACCAATCAGAAAGGATATATGCACCCCTATGTTCATAGCAGCACAATTTGCAATAGCTAAGATTTGGAAACAGCCTAGGTGCCCGTCAGCAGATGACTGGATCAGAAAACTATGGTACATCTACACAATGGAATACTATGCTGCCATAAAAAAGAAGGAATTATTACCATTTGTAGGCACCTGGATGGAATTAGAGAACATTATGCTGAGTGAAATAAGCCAGTCCATGAAAGAAAAATACCACATGATCTCACTCATTTGTGGATAATGAAAAACAGTGTAAACTGTTGAACACAAAGATAGATACAGAGGCAGTAAAGCATCAAACAGACTGTCAAATTACAGCGGGAAGGTTAGGGAGAGGTGGGGGAAATAAGAGATCAACTGAAGGACTTGTATGCATGCATATAAGAGTAACCAACCGATGCAAAACATTGGGTGGTGAGGGCATGTATGGGAGTGGGGTCGGGGGGGTCAATGGTAAGATATGTACACATATAATACCTTAATAATAATAAAAAAAAACAATTGCCAGAGGAATTATTGCCCTCTCATTGTATAATAGAACTATTTTATCTTCAAAAAAATCTTACCCTAATTGGTTTAGAGCAGGTGTCCTCAAACTACTGCCCTCGGGCCACATGAGGCCCGCCGAGGCCGAGGACATTTATCTGGTCCTCCGGGTGACGCTGCCTGTCCTGCTTAGCAGCCGACTTGTTCTGAGCCCACAGTGCACATAGGAATTTGTTCATAGTTTTTTTTTTTTAAACTATAGTCTGCCCCTCCAACGGTCTGAGGGACAGTGAACTGGCCCCCTGTTTAAAAGGTTTGAGGACCCCTGGTTTAGAGCACCAAGACCACCATACCTGGAACTAGAGATATACTGAGCAATTGGGAGAAAGGAAAGGGAGAAGATCAATAATATAGATGAGATAATTTGGAGACATATTATATTACTTTTGTATTGCCATGTAACAAATTACCACAAATTTAATGGCTTAAAACAATACCTACTTAATATATCATAATTTCTGAAGGTCAGAAACCTGGGCAGGCAGGCCTGGGTTCTTTGTTCATTTCCCAAAGAGCTGCTATTAAGGTGTTGGCAAGCTGTGTTCCCATCTGGAGTACACAATCCTCTTGCAAGCTCAGACAGGTGGTTGGCAGAATTCACTTCCTTGTATTTATAGAACTGAAGTTCTTATTTTCCATCTATCAGCTAGGGTTTCCCTCACTTCCTATAGGCTACCCACATTCCTTGCCATGTGGCCTTCTCCAAGTTCAAAGACTATAATGGAGAATCTCCCTCACACTGAATTTTTCTCAGGTTTCAATCTCTTTCTTCTGGGGCTCACCTGATGAGGAGAGGCCCACCAATGATAATTTCCCTTTCTTAAGATCAACTGTACAATCCTATATAATAAAAGCTTAATATGCAAATCAACTGAATGGCAGAATGACCGGTGGAATGATCCATTGCTATGATGCACACTGACCACCAGGGGGCAGACGCTCAATTCAGGAGCTGGATTGCCCTGCCTGTCACCTCCCTCTGTGGGAGGTGACTGGCAGTGGCTGTGGGGGGTGGGGCTGGTGAGCAGGTGGCGCCAGGCTGGCCAAGGCGGATGCCAGCAGGGGGGCCCCTCGATCACCCCACCAGTCGCCTCACAGATTGGCCCTGATTGCTGGCCAGGCCTAGGTACCCTGCCCATGCACAAATTTCGTGCATTGGGCCTCTAGTATAACATAATAAGTAGGATTTTTTTCCCCATGATATTCATAAGTCCTGCTTAAGCTCAAGTGGCAGAATTATATAGGGGATGTACATCTCCAAGTGGGAATTTAGGGAGCCATTTTGGAATCCTGCTTATTGCAAATGTCCGCTAGAAAACAGATGTGGCAATACTTTGTGATTTTGTGGATGTACATGGCTGAGCAGTGAAATAAGGAATAATAGAAAGTATAATGAGTTCCTGGTTTCTGCAGTATGTGGCTGCCTTACTATTGTTTCCAAATATTAAACTGGGTAAAAATATGAAAAAAATGTAAGTTATGAGCAAAATTGTGGGTTTATTTTGAACTTTAATTATTGAGATACTTTCAAGGACTTTAAATACCTGTGTGCTAATTAAAAAAGAAAAGATAAAATAGGAGCAATGGGACAATCAGCTGTCTGCATTTACTTTGGAGGCCTGGCTAACTTGCACACTATCATTATTAAACCAATTATGTGAGGAAGCTTTAGTAAATGCCTTGAAATTTAACAAATCTAATATTCTATATTGGGTGAGAATGGACAAGTTCTTGAGGAGACTCACTTTATGTCAACATCCCAGTGAGCACTGTATTCCCCATCTCTTTTTATTTATTTTTTATTTTATTTTACTTTTTATTGATTTCAGAGAGGAAGGGAGAGGGAGAGATAGAAACATCAATGATGAGAGAGTTATAGATCAGCTGCCTCCTGCACGCCCCCAACTGGGGATGGAGCCTACAACCCAGTCATGTGCCCTGATAAGGAATCAAACCATGACCTTCTGAATCATCAGTAGATGTTCAACCACTGAGCCATGCTGGCAAGGCTATATTCCACATCTCTTCCAGACACATTGCTATCTGTCTTTATTTACACTGATTTAAGTTGAACTCTTAAGATAATGGACTATAACTTCTACTAATAGAATTATTCATTTCTTTTGTTTTCACCTCACTTACAAAAACGATTAATCAACCTGTTTCCAATTTACCTTTAGATTCAAAGCACTGTACAGGGTGGGGCAAAAGTAGGTTTTCGGTTGTTTGTATGGGAAATAATACAATAATGATTAAATAATAATATAAGAATAAACTATGTGTTTCTTGTACTCACAACTGTAAACCTACTTTTCCCCCACCCTGAATTTATTACGCTTCTCAAAATAATTGACCTTTACTTTTAGTATTTTCTGAACCCCAGTCTTCATCTCAACTTTATCTATTGAGTCACTTCAATTTTTGTCTTTTTTTTGAGTGTCAGGTATGTCATATGATTTCAAATATTTTACCTTCAAATAAAAGGAGAAATAAATTCTCCTGTACCTTAAGATAAATTGCATATATTCTCCTACGATATACTTTCATATCCAGCTTTTCAAGATGATGGACTTTTTTATAGGTATCTTTTGGCTGTATCATTCATTCCTACATGAAGAGAGGTCATTAGCAGTTGGAGAATTTTATTTGCCCAGGGAGTTTTATTATTTATGCTATTGGTAGTGTAAACACAGCAAAATATTTTAATTTAATTTTACTCTAAAATATTGGTTCTCTGGACACTTGAAACTTATGGGACTTGTGATTAGAAAGTTGTCAGTGATTGTGAGAGTGGAGTTTGAGTAATATACTGATGGTAGAAGCCAGAGAGCAAAAGGTTAAGGATAGAAATTTCTAGAGTGATCTTTGAGAAAGCAACTGGTTAGTCTCTGGTGTTTTTGAAATTCATATTTATTGGAATAGGAAAAGATAAGGTCTTTATTATGTGTCAAAAGTCATAAGTAAATATAGGGTTAGTTGCTGTAATCCATTTATTTGAAGGCCTTTGACATTCTTGTGGAATTGCTCATTTATCCAACTCAAAATCAGGCAGTGAACACACTTGCTTTCACTGAAAATATATTTTTTTAATGTGGACTTTTTTTTACTTTCTTCTTCTCAGGCTGAAGTTTTACAAAACACTGATTTGAAAGTGTATTTATATGATCTGATTTACATGTACCTCCTTGAATGATTAAAATGCTTAGTAGACAGTGTATTAGTTTGAGAGCACATCTCTTATACAGTTTTGTAAATTGTGGAGTCAAAAAAGATAGATAGCTTTGTTAAAGTTATTTTAGTAAATTAGATTTGATTTTTGAATAGTCAACAATTTCCCTATAAAGAAATTTCCACTTAATTTTCTTTTGAAATTATTCTAATTTGTGTTCATTTGCCATCTAGGCAGTTCACACAGAAAACTTCGTCAGGGACTAAGAGGTACTGGCCAATCTGATTTGACATTTATGATATAGATGAGTTTCGCATTTATAAAAATATTTTGGGTTCTTATTGATCAATCAGTTCCCTGATTGCACCATTTAAAGATCACTGTAGAAATAATATAAATATGATATTTTGAAGCATTTTCTTTAAACTTCAGAAGAAGATGAAAGAGACACTTTTTTATTTTAGGTTATTTATATTATTAGGTTATTTAAATAGCTAAACCTAGTTATAATCTTGATTTTTAAATCTTAATCAATGCTATTATTGTGCTATTATCAAACCTATTGATAGCAAATATCTTAAAGTAGGTAAGGAAAGACATTTATAATCATTTAATAGATGCTTTCAACAATGTGCTTTAGAATCATAATGTTTTACATCCTGTACCCTGGAAATAGGGCCCAAGAAGGGACTTTTTGGTTGTATGGTATTAAAGGAGAATGTGGGAAGCAAGATAGGGCATGGGAGAAAGTGAATAGTGTGATTTTAAAAACTAACTTGAGGGTGATCTCAGAGGAAAGTCTGAAACACAAATTCCGTCATAGATTTAGACACATTTTAAGACAGAGAGGTCTGTCTTTTGTACTCCATGTCAGTCAGTGATAGCTGAGGTATGGAGAAGAGGAAGCACATAGCCATCCAGGAATGTGAGATCTATTTTCATATCATGGGCTACTTTTCTCTCAATACAAAGAGGAGGACCTGAGGTTCTGTCAGGCAGTGATCATCCGGAAGATGTGCTCTCACCAATAAATCTCAGAGCTACTGCTAAGTGTTACTGTAAACCTGTCAGGAAGTCCATTTTCATCTTGTGTCACCTACAAAGACACATCTCTGAACTAAACATGGATTTTCTTTTCCCCTTCTGTCAGTTAATCTTTTGTGTTTTCTTTAATTATATATATACTAGAGGTCTGATGCACTAAATTCATTCAAGGGACTTGGCCCTTGCAGCCCCAGCTTCGTCCGCAAGGTCGTCTGGATGGTGGTTCTGCTGTTTGGTCTAATTAGCATATTAGCTCTTTATTATATAGGAGATATATACATATATATATTGTTGACAATATTACAGATGTCTCTCATTTCCTCCCATTTTCACTCCCTTCACCCAGTCTCTACCCAACCCTCAGTTCTTCATCACCCTATTGTCTGTGTCCATGAGCTATGCATATAAGTATACTAGTGGCCTGGTGCATGAAATCTGTGCACATTAAAAGGGAATTAATTAGAGGAAATATTTTAATATTGCTATTTGCCCTTTCTCTATAATAGAAGTGTCAGAGATGAAAGAAAATTAGTAAAATGTATATGAAAATCTTCCTCCTATCAGAGTCTGGGGCACGCCTTGGGACCCAGAGTCAAGTCCCCACACACCCGTGTGCCTTGAAATTGTGCAAGACCTAGACCCAGCCAGCCCCTCCCCTATATGGCCACATGAGGCTCGCGATCCGTGGAGGCTCGCGATCCCCGGTTTGCTGCTCTGTTGACTAATGAGTTTGCCGACCACTGGTCTAAGGTAATATCGTTCTGGTTCTCTAAAGTTCACAGTGAACAGTCTACCTAATACTTTATTCCGGTCCGTTTGGCGTTTTTTCCACAAAGAATTATTAAACACATAGTGTTGTGGAATCTCCCAATAATAATAATTACACGCGTCAGAATCTTCTCTCTTCAATAAGAACCAAGCCATCAAAGTCAGGTTATGCATTTTAGCCCTATCTATAACTTCAGCAAAATAATCAGTATGAATATACAAATTTTGTTCATTTGGCAAATGAATAACTAATCTTGTGATTGCATGAGATTGGTCATGCATTCGCATTTCAAAAAGTCTCCAAACAGCCTCAGGAGCGCTCATATACGTGGTGTCAATGAAGTCTTGTACTTAGTCATGATAGATAATATTTTTTTTCAGAAATTTGAATATTTGCACAATTGTGTCCTTTATAGGCGTATTTAAATAAATATTTGACACTCTTAATTGATGCACAGACTTCAACCTTTATATGACAGTTATATTTAAGGCACAAATACAGGTTATAAGGGACAATCCAAGTGTTATTGACAACTTTATTTCCAATAGACATGGTGCTACCAGATCTTCGTTTGTATTTGGGATATCCATCAATATTTCCAATGGTCGCATTTTGAAATTCTTTCGGATATCCCTTTGAACATTTTCCATACATGGACTATTTGGATTTTATATTCAACATGGTCATGTACCATATTTGATTTACAATTTGAAAAAGTTGATGACACTGGTATCCATCCAGAATTTCTGCTTTAACTATATGGTCAACATCATCTTCCATTCGTAATTTGAATTCACTATCTAATATCAATAATATGTGAGTGTGAGGCAGTCCTTGTTTCTGAAATTCAATGACATGAGTTTTAGCTATTACTTTGCCAAATAAATGGAAATTGCATATAACATTTAAAAAACTTTTCAGCTTAATATTAAAAACTCTGGCTACCAAGTCAGGTCTGTTTTCAACTTTTTACCAGCATTGTAAATTGTTTGTAATATCTGCCCATTTGGGGTTGCATGTCATGGTTATAAATAAATCGGGCTTGTCATACTTCATTACAATTGCCAGAGCATCCTGATATCGCTGCTGCATATTTCTGGGACTACCTTCAAAAGATGATGGAAGTATTATCATTTTACCAATCGGCACATTGTCATTTTCAGATCTAGATGTGAGATGATCCATCAAACCACTATATTTTCCAACTCTCAACTTAGATTGGTTTGCTTTAATGAAATTTATTTGATTGGCTTCCATTTTTGAATATGAATCAACAATAAACTGTTGAGTTAATTTTCCTGCATTTAAAATAGGATTGAACATGTCCCGCACAGAGAGATGAAATCCATAATACTGCATTTGTGTGACTCATGTCCTTACATTTTGTCTAGTATTATTGTTGATTACATTGTTGTCTCTGAGTCTTAATGCAATATCTATTCCCCAACCTTTTTCACCATGTGGAAAAAGAATAAGATATGTCATTGCATCTAATGTAGGAAACAAGATACTGATTTGTTTCATTTTAGTGGCATTCGGATTATTGGGATCTGGTTTACAATGAATGAGCAAGTACCTCTCAAAAGGAGGTTCTCCATCTTCGTTTCTGAATATGACAGCAATCTCGGTTACATGGGTAAAATTATAGCTACCTGGGTCACTGTTAAGATCATATTTAATTGCCATAGTTACTTCCATGGGAGCTATACCTTTTGCTCCTACTTCAGATTGGGCTTCCTTTTCTACCTCATGTAGCATCTTGTACGATTTTGTTAATTCATTTATTTCATGCATGAGGTTGTTGATGTTGATCATGAGTCTTTCTGAGCAGCCCCGGTTTTCTGGCATTGCTGATCTTTTACTTGTCGCTTTGGCCGTATCTAAAATATAAAGTTGAGCAAACTTCCAAGAAACACCATCTGAAGGATGTAAAGTTCCAGTATGGTGATAAACTTGTCCGTGTATTCTACAACAGTATGGCCCATATCCTAATAGTGATGCAATATTTGCACCCATTGAAGCAAAATAATTATTTATTGAACAAATATTTTCCATGAAACCTTTACTGTCAGAATCTTCATTTATCATTAAAATTTTTAAATATGCTGGGTATTCTGGAAAATGTATATCATGTGGACAAACTTTACCTTTGCTACAACATCGAATAAATTTTCCATCAGATGGCTTTTCATTAGAGAAATTTAGTGAAAGGCAACATTGATATCTAACAGTCATTCTATCACAACTATGTTCGATAATTGCATCCTCATTTACTCCATTTTCACTGTGAAGGCAGTTCCTGCCAGTATTGGTAGTACTTGTTGATGACTGTTCTTTAGACATTCTGTCGTCACTGCCGCATTCTTTCAACTTCAGAGGCATGTTGGTCTGCAGACATTTTCTGTTAATGATGCCGGCTTCTTTCAGCTGCAGAGCTAAGTTGTGCTAATTGTTGGTCTTCAGATACATTCTGTTGCCGACACTGGCTTCTTTTAGCTTTAGAGGTACGTTGTGCTAATAGTTGGTCTTCAGACATTTTCTGTCGATAACACCGGCTTCTTTTGGCTGCAGAAGTACATTCTGCCAATTGTTGGTCTTCAGATACATTCTGTCACTGATGCCGGCTTCTTTTGGCTTCAGAGGAACGTTGTGCCAATAGTTGCTCTTTAGACATATTCTGTTGACACTGCCACTTTCTTTCGGCTGCAGAGGTACATTGTGCCAATTGTTGGTCTTCAGACATATTCTGTAGCCAACACTGACTTCTTTCAGCTTCAGAGATACCTTGTGCCAATAGTTGGCCTTCAGATACATTCTGTTGCCAATAATGGCTTCTTTAGGCTTCAGAGGTACTTTGTTCCAATAGTTGGTCTTTAGACATATTCCCTCCTCCCTGCTGTCAGGGTCCGGGGTGCAGATGAATGGGATTCCTGGCTGGCAGGCCCCTGACAGCAAGCTATCCAACAGCGTATTCTGTGAGAAATGGGGCTCCCTCTTTCCTCTTGTCAGGGTCTGGTTTGAAGGCTGGCCATGGCCCCGATAGCATGAGACACAGAGTTCTACTGCACCCTGGCTGGCTGGGGCCCACATTTCAGTTCTTTGCCCCCACAGGCCTCCCTTCCATCCAGGCCTCTTCAGGCCCAGTCTGTTTTGTTTCTATCTCTCCATCCCAATCTCTTCCAGTCTCTGTCTCTCTTTGTTTTCCTCAGCAGTCCTCCAGGCCTCCCTGCCTCCCTCTCTCCCCCTCACTCTCCCTCCTCCTCTTTCCTGGATGGAAGGGGGTGGGGCCAGTGAGGGCAGCTCCACCCTCTGCCCGCCCTGGGGCTTCATTCTGAGAGAGACTCTGAGAGCCAGCTGGGAGGGAGGGAAAGAAAGGGAGAAAAGGCTGTGAGCTGGTGGGAGCTGTGTGTGTCTGTGTGTGTGCAGTTGTGAGTGAGTGTGAGTGCTGGCCCTGCCTCCCCTGGCCCCATTCCTGCTGTCATAAGTCCCCACCCACCCGAGCCTGCTGGGTGCACAGCCTGGCGTTTGGTCGTCCCTTCGGTCGTTTTGGATGTTACGGACCCTGGCTCTTTTTATATATATGTTTTTTGTTTTTTCTCTGCTCAAACCCCTGCCAGGTATGTCAGTCAGTTCCATGCCTCCATTCTTTTGGTCTTATTTTGTTGGTCAATTCATTTTGTTCATTAGATTCCACAAATAAGTGAGATCATGTGATATTTGTCTTTCTCAGACTGGCTTATTTCACTTAACATAATATTCTCCAGGTCCATCCATATTGTCCCAAAGGGTACGAGATTCCCCGTTTTTACAGCTGCAAAATATTCCATTATGTAAATGTCCCACAGCTTTTTTATCCATTCATCTACTCATGAATACTTAGGTTGTTTCTAAATCTTAGCTATTGAAAATAACGCTAATATGAACATCAGGGTGCATACATTCTTTCTGACTGGTGTTTCAGGGCCTGTCAGCTAATCTTAAAGAACTTCTCCCTAAGACCACTGGTCTGAGCTGAAAGAGATATTTATGAAACAAGAGAAGGGAACATGGAGGTCTGTGAGACTCCCATGTTCATATAGCTTATTGTGCCTTCCAT
Source organism: Plecotus auritus (assembly GCF_963455305.1). Taxonomy (NCBI): domain Eukaryota; kingdom Metazoa; phylum Chordata; class Mammalia; order Chiroptera; family Vespertilionidae; genus Plecotus; species Plecotus auritus. The sequence continues at coordinate 134,856,508 of NC_137771.1, read as the reverse complement.
ATCTGTTCATTTTCTTCTCAGATTTTCTAATTTTGGTTTAGGACAGATTGCTACTAGACCTTGGTGTGTATGACAGTATTCATTTCATTCACAACAGTTCTAGCTTTATGTCTCTGGTTGTTTCCTTGTAAAATGTTCCATATATATGCATTATTATTTTCCAGAGCTTTTGTTCTGCACAGTGACTTTCCCATTGGGGCTTGGCAGATATTTCTAATACGAAGTCATATGGCCCAAACTGGCCTGTTTATACAGCAGTCTGAACCTGCGTTAGCACTCTTTCTTGTTTTGGGTGTCACTTAAAAGGATCAGCCATATATGTCATCCAATAAATGTGCCTGAGTGTGGTCGGCAAACCATGACTCGTGAGCCACATACAGCTTGTGAGCCGCGGTTTGCCACTCTGTTGACTAATGAGTTTGCCAACCACTGTCCTAGTTCATAGGTCGAAGTTCAACTACTGAGCCACAGTGTTCCTCTTTTAAATGCTTAGGTCAGTGGTCGGCAAACTCAACAGAGTGGCAAACCATGGCTCTCGAGCTGCATGTGGCTGGTGAGCCGCAGTTTGCCGACCACTGGGATACACTTCCTCCAAAACCCAGATGAGTTTCTTAGTGGTATAAGTTGCAAGGTACAATACAGTGTCTTTTACTTTTCTGGTATATTCCAGACCACTGGACATAAAAAACTTGAAAAATATGATACTCCCTAAAATTGTGTAAGTTTCTTTTTATTTTTTTCTTCCTATTATTTTCCAGTTTTACTATTTTTTAAATTTTATTGAATTTATTGGGGTAACATCTATACTTATAAAACAACCAGTCAACCATTTGACTGGTCACTATGGTGTGCACTGACCACCAGGGGGCAGATGCTCAATACAGGAGCTGCCCCCTTGTGGTCAGTGTGCTCCCACAGTGGGAGCACCGCTAAGCTGACAGGCTTCAGACTCCAGGCTCATGGCTGGTGAGCGCAGCTGCGATGGCACAAGCCTCTCCCACCTCTGTGGCAGTGCTACTGAGCAGCGAGTGGTGGCAGTGGTGGCCGCAGCAGGCACGTGCAGCGGGGCCAGGATGAGCTGGAGCGGCACAGTCCCTGGCCTGGGCTTGGGCTCCTCCCTGGCCGCCTGCTGCTTTGCGCACTACTACATCCCTCAGGAGATGTCAGACTGCTGGTTTCGGCCCGATCCCTACACCCAAAACTGACAGTCCAACTTCTCCTGAGGGGTCCCAGATTGCGTGAGGGTGCAGGCCAGGCTGAGGGACCCCACTGGTGCATGAATCCATGAACCGTGCCTCTAGTTGGTTAATAAAATTATATAGGTTTCCAGTATAGAATTCTATGACACATCACCTTTATATTGTATTGTGTTTTCACCACCCAAAGTCAAGTCCATTTCTGCTACTATTTATCCCCCCTCACCCTCTTTTCACTCTGATGATCACTATACTGTTGTCTGTGTTTATGAGGATATTTTTCTTAATCCCTTCATCTTTTTCACCCAGCTCCCCCAACACCCTACCTCCCTGACAGTTGTCAGTCTGTTGTTTGTAACTATGAGTCTATTTCTATTTTGTTTATTTATATTTCATTCAATGAAGACTATGTGTCTTTACAAGCAATCCAGAAAACGTGCCACTTTTTGTTAATCAGGACTGAGTTGTATGATAACATCAATGAAATAGACTAATGTGATCTATTCATAGACTATCACAGTGGTCAAAGTCCCTTCTGACTACATTATGAGGAAAATGAATATATCCTGGGATGTATCTAATGTCCATTCCAGATATAAATTTGGAAATACAAATATACATTTGGAAGCAAATATGAATGACTATTAGGTGATCCTATGGGCCCGGTGTGTCCAAGTTAAGATGGACCTAAGCCAGAACTCCATTTCTTACCTGTATTAGTTTCCTATTGTTGCTGTAAAAGGTTATCACAAACTTAGAAATTTAAAACGATACTAATTTGTTGTACAGTTTTAAAGGTCAGAAGTCCATAATAAGTTTCACTAGGCTAAAGTCAAAGTATCAGCAGGGCTAGGAGGCCTGTGTGAGCATCTGCCTCCTTGCCTTTTACAGCTTCTAGTGGCCGCCTTGGCTTGCGGCCCCTTTCTCCATCTTCAAAGTGAATCACTCCATTCTCTGCTTCCATCATCAAATTGCCGTTTCCTCTGACAGACTACTTTTGCTTTCCTCTTATAAGAACAGTTGTGATTACATTGGGTCCACCGGGATAATCCCCTTTTCAAAATCCTTAATCACAATGTAACAGATGTAACAGGTAGCATGAACAGGTTCTAGGCAATAGGATGTAGACTTATCTTAAAGGCCATTATTTATTCTACCACATTACCTAACACCGACCTACATCCTACTCAAGCAGGGATGCCAGGAAAGCACTGTGCATTGCTGGGTTTTAAGATCAACTCAAATTTTGTTTACCAAAGCATTTTCAATATTTGGGTATTTGTCTGGATCCCATGTGTGGTCATCTGAATATATGACAATAGATTTTCTTGGAGACCTGGGATAATTGCTTCTCCCCTTGCTATTACAAAGTTCTTTCTCATTAAGACCCAACATTTCCTCTAGTTCATGAGTTCTAGGTCTGAAAACTATCTTAGAGCTGGAGACTGAGTAATTTATTGTAACTTTCCATTATAGCTTACTTCAGTTTTCTGTTCTCTATTCTTTGATCTCTTTGATTACATATATGAAACAATATATTCCTTGGCTGTCCATTTACCTTGCCTCTAAAACACAATGTTCTGAGTTTTCTCCATGACCACAATAGGTCAGGTCCCTACATGCCACTTCAACCCAAATGTCCTTTACTGTAATTAAGCCAAAATATCATCTCACATTAAGTGCCTAGGGTATAACCTTGGCTTAACATTTCAATTAAGCAATAACAGCTATGTTTTCTGCCTTTTCTCAAGGCTTCAGCCAACCCTCGGTTTTCTTAGAGTGTGTAAGTAAAGACCTGTGCTTTTATTTCTCATCTAGCCTTTTTTGTAGCTTAGAGAAGTCTGTTTTGGGGGAGAAAGGGATGCTTGGCATGGTGAGGAGCCACAGGTGTTTGCATTAAATCTAAAAATACTGGTTTAAAGAGAGAGAGTGCCAAAATGAGGGGAGGAAGCTTGCGAAGAGGTAGATTCACACTCCTCAGCCCCCTCCCTTTCCAGTGCTCCCACTTCTCAGGAGAGTTGGTGCTTCACATTCCTCTCCTTTTGATTTCTTTGTTCTGCTTTCCATCTCCATCCTTATACAAGCCTTATATGCATTGATATTGCTAAGGTGGTTTTTTGAGAACTGCGAAAAGTTATGCATCTTCTCAAGATGCCAGCATTTGAATACGCCTCTTTCCTTTTTCACCAGCACCTGTCTTACAAATTTGGCTTTCCCTGCAGCAGGCAGCCAAACCTGGGTTCGGTTATAAGGATACAACTTTTATATCCCCATTCCAAGACTCAGAGTCCCATTCTTTTTCCTATCAGTGTCCTGATTTTGCATTGGAGATTTGTTCAGTCTGCAAATTCTGCATTCTCTGAAGTTTCTGTACCTGGACTTTAGCTGTGTCTGCCCTTCAGAAATGAAACATAAGAGTTTTTAAAAGTGCTGCCAAGAAACACCTCTAAGTCACACATGTTGCGATTGACATATGGAATGTCCAAACCTGTAGAGAATTTTTATAAGAGTTTATTTAGGCCGAACTGACAATATATGATGAGAAGCAAGATCTCATAAACTCCAGATAATAGTTTTACAGCTTCTTTTATGCATTTTATATCAATGAAGAAATTTAAGGAAAATTTCATGGAGGTGAGGGAAAGCAAGGCTGGGATGGGATTACAGGATGTTTAACAAGATTATGTGCTTTCTTGAGGGTTAATATTCCCTTCCTGGGTTTACTTCTGGGATTTTAAAGGTATACTAGAGACCCGGTGCACAAAATTCGTGCACTGGGAGTGGGGGGTGTCCCTCAGCCCAGCCTGCACCCTCTCCAATCTGGGAACCCTTGAGGGATGTCCGACTGCCCGTCTCACAATCCAGGACTGCTGGCTCCCAACTGCTCACCTGCCTGCCTTCCTAATTGCCCCTAACCGCTTCTGCCTGCCAGCCTGATCACCCCCTAACCACTCCCCTGCCAGCCTGTTTGCCCCTAACTGCCCTCCCCTGCAGGCCTGGTCACTCTTAACTGCCTTTCCCTGCAGGCCTGGTTGCCCCCAACATCCCTCCTCTGCCAGCTTGGTCACCCCTAACTGCCCTCCCCTGCTGGCCATCTTGTGGTGGCCATCTTGTGTCCATATGGGGGCAGGATCCTTGACCACATGGGGGCAGCCATCTTGTGTGTTGGAGTGATGGTCAATCTGCATATTACTCTTTTATTCGATAAAATAGAGGCCTGGTGCACAGGTGGGGGCCAGCTGGTTTGCCCTGAAGGGTGTCCCGGATCAGGGTGGGGGTTCCCTTGGGGCGTGGGGTGGCCTGGGCAAGGGGCCTGTGGTGGTTTGCAGGCCGGCCATGCCCCCTGGTGACCTAAGCGGAGGCCCTGGTATCTGGGATTTATTTATCTTCTACAATTGAAACTTGGTAGCCTGGAGTGGAGCCAAGCCTTCTGCTCACTCCTTGGCAGCAGCCATTTCTGTGGGGATTTATTTATCTTCTATAATTGAAACTTTGTAGCCTTAAGTGGAGGCCAAAACAGGCCAGGGCTGCAGAAGCTTGGCTTCCTCCATCGCAGCGGGCAACCCTAGCCTCCTATTCTCTCTAGCTCCTTGGCTGCCGCCATTTCTGTTGGGCTTTATGTATCTTCTATAATTGAAACTTTGTAGCATTGAGTGGAGGCCTGGGATGGGAAGGGCAGGCGGAAAGCTTGGCTTCCTCCATTGCCAGGGAAACCTAAGCCTCCCTCTTGCTCTCTGTGGCTGTAGCCATCTTGGTTGGGTTTATTTGCATATTCGCTCCTGATTGGCTGGTGGGTGTGGCTGGTGAGCGTGGCTTGAGGGTGTAGCAGAGGTATGGTCAAGCTGCATATTACTCTTTTATTAGATAGGATAGAGGCCTGGTGCACGGGTAGGGCCAGCTGGTTTGCCCTGAAGGGTGTCCTGGTTCAGGCTGGGGGTTCCCTTGGGGTGTGGGGTGGCCTGGGCGAGGGGCCTATGGTGCTTTGCAAGCCAGCCATGCCCCCTGGCAACCCAAGTGGAGGCCCTGGTATCTGGGGTTTATTTATCTTCTACAATTGAAACTTTGTAGCCTGGAGCAGAGCCAAGCCTTCTGCTTGCTCTGTGGTGGCAGCCATTTTTTTGGGGATTCATGTATCTTCTATAATTGAAACTTTGTAGCCTTAAGCGGAGGCCTGGGCCAGCCAGGGTGTGCGGAAAGCTTGGCTTCCTCCATCGCCACAGGCAACCCTAGCCTCCTGCTCTTTCCAGCTCGGTGGCTGCCGCCATTTTTGTTTGGGTTTATGTATCTTCTATCATTGAAACTTTGTAGCCTTGAGTGGCGGCCTAGGCCGGTAAGGGCAGGCAGAAAGCTTGGCTTCCTCCATTGCTGGGGAAACCCAAGCCTCCCTCCTGCTCTCTGTGGCCGTAGCCATCTTGGTTGGGTTTATTTGCATATTCACTCCTCATTGGCTGGTGGGCATGGCTGGTGGGCGTGGTTGGTGGGTGTAGCATAGTGATGGTTAATTTACATATTACTCTTTTATTAGATAGGATTAATCTAGATGTACAAGAAGCAATGGGCAGGGTTTAAGGGAAAGATAAATATTTACTAAAACATTACAGGCCTGGGCATGACCTTCCCAGCTAGGAATTTATAATCAGATCACCCTGTGAGATGTCTTTCCATAGAACCCTTTTTTTGTCCACATTGTTGTATACTCTTGATTAACAAATCAGAACCACATTTGTTTTTCTTTTAAAAGCATCAGTGGTGCACAGCCACTCAATGACACAATCTTTAGAGTTATTTCCCCCAAGCCTCTCAAATGCCCCAGATATTGCTTTTTCTTCCACCTAGATCTCATCACAGTTTATCACAGATGAATATTTTAGCAACATCACTGCTACAACATGTCATAGACTACCAATGCCTACTTACCAAAAGCAACAGAGTTAAATGATGGGGGAAAAAAACCAACCAAACAAACAAAAAAACTAAAGGTAAATAAAACCATTTAAACAGAAAAAAAAAGAATGTAAGAATAATTTGTCTACACATAGAATTCTTTCTTAAAAAAAAAAAAAAAAAGCAGCGAAGTTCTCTTTACCAACCCGGTAAGGAGAACTGTGAATAATCTATCATAGTTGTCTTTCTAGGACACCTTCTAGCACCACCTATTTAGGTCAGGTTTCCTAAAAGCAGAGTCCAGAATGGGAGATCACCTCCAAATGAATACTTGGAGGAATGCCCTCAGACAAAGGGGAATGAGGGAAATAGGGAAGAGTACAGTAGAACAGCTAACCCAAATTTGTTTCAGATAAAGAACCAGTTGCAGTCTGATCCCAGAAGAAAATTCTGAGCACAAATGGCAGAATTGCACCAGAATCAGTCTACTTTGAAGTAAGAAAAGCCATTCTGTACCTTCCTAGAAGGCAGCCATTGCCAAATTGGTTGGGGAAGGGGAAGGAGACATAGGCTCCAGTTGGGATGAGGGCAGTTCTCTGGATCAGGCAGCAGTTGTGAGCCATTCTTGGTCAAGACAACTGCCGGAGAATGGGTGCACTGGCTGAAGAGAGAGGATCTGGGGCACCAACATCATTCTCTACATAAAATTTCCCATTCAAGGATTAACCTTTACTTTGAATGTTGTAGATCTGAATAACTATAGCAACTGAGGTGCTTTAGGTAAACAAAAGGCATCCTATGTAATTTTGTTGTTTTCCTTTGTGAGGATAGAATAGCTACACTACAAATTAGTCAGATGATTATCAATCTCCACTTCTTACTTTAAGCTGTGAAATCCTATACATTAGCTTTGTTCATATCATGCTATGTGGAGTGAAGATGTGGCTATTATCATGTTACGTATTTAGATAACCCAGTGTGGATACATTGGGCCCCAAATTGGCTTTTCTTTTCTTACACGAATAAATATATTTATTTCTTTAAACTGCTAAAAGCCCTCTTTCAGCTCTAGTGTACTGGTCTGTACCTGACTGGGATTGGGTTTTCTCCATAACACCTAACAGTTTAGATGAAAAACTGAAGATTGAGTAGGTCGATGAAGAGTATGGCATCTCATGTCCATATGAGACCAACCAAATTATTGCAGCCACTTTCCAAGTTGTGGTAAATAATGGTAGTATGTTTTCATTTACTCTCTGTGGGTTCTGTTTCCTGAAGGGAAGCTAAACTGATTTAACAGTATTTCTCTCATCTGTGAAAATGGGATTGCCTTTTTGCTTTCAAGGAGTAGTAAGATGTCAATTAGATGCTGAAATAATATTAAAACTGACTCTTTTTTAGTTTTTAAATTTAACTTGGGATTAAATACTCTGTTTAAGGTTTTTCTTGTTTGATTTGCTTTTTTCCTTTTTGCTTTAAAATATGGATATCTGAATAACTTATCCAAAATATCATTTTCAAAAACATTTAGTAAACCATTATATTTTTATTTGTTCTTTTTTAAATATCATTATCTTGGACTACAAAGAAAATAAGGTAATTTGTACAACCACTGCATTCCCACAGAACATTGGGTTGCAATATCTCCATGTTCTCATTTAATAGATTAATATATTTGAATTTATGTTGTGTTTAAAAAAAGTGATTATATGTCCCATGTATTTTTATTTAGACCACAACTTTATTACTAATAACATCCCTTTAACACTTTTGAAGGGATTTTTACTTTCTAGTTAATAATAATTTAATTTATTCATTAATAATTTGAAACATTTATTTTGTGAGGCTTTTAGTGAAAAAATTATTTAATGTCTAGCCTCTTTCCTTCTGGATTTTAGACTTAATATCATCTGATGAAAACCTTTGTAATTTTCCAAATACCTAAGAAAATGTTAATTTTTTTCTAAATTAAAACTGAAATTTCAAGAGAAAAAATTAAAAGTATTTCTATAAAAAAATATCCCGATGACATTTTAGATTAATTAAAAAAAATTAAAGGTTTTGCCCTGGAGGAAAAAAAAATGTTTTTTACATATTGCCTAATTCTGCTTCAAATACTTAGGCCTCACCAACTTTGTACAGCAACACATATTATCATAGAGATCCTTAAGAGAAGAAATCTATGAGAAACTTACTAAGCAAGTGTTATGGAATGAATTATGTCCCACTAAAGTAATATGTTGAACCCTAAACTTCAATCTGGAGATGTGGCTTTTAGGGCAATAATTGAGGTTAAATGAGGTCATAAGTGAGAGGCTCTAGTCCAATAGGACTGGTTGGTATATTTATAAGAAAAGAAAGGGATGCCAGAGTGTTACCAGATTAAGGGGTCCGTTTGCCTGTGTGCATCAAAGCTCAGTAAGACTCAAACAGGACCTTGCAGCAAAGAAAGTAAGGGTTTATTTCAGGAAGTGGTCCATGCCCAGAGACAGGTGAGCTCGTGCTTGGACCTGGCTCCCCGATGGCTTCCAGGGGCTGGGTTAGATAGGAGAAGAATCATTAATCATGGTAACTAAGAGAGTGATGATCATGGTCCTGGTCTCTATTAATTAGATAGTTCTAGGCTAGGAGGTAGTTGATCAGTCCTGATTTTGCTGTTTTTCTGAGCCTGTAGCTGAAACACAGCTGAGGCGTAGACGTTCCCCTAGTTTCACTGAAAGTCTGTCTCTGTGGTCAACAGACCCAAGGCTTTGTTCCTAAGATTATTTGATGCTGATCAGAACCTCAATGTCCTGAGGGCTTAATGATTGAAAGATTGGACTTTAAAGGGAGAAGAAGGCAGGTGAATCAGGGTCTGGATAAGAAAATATTGAATCAAAAGGAAAGAAAGGAGAAAAGGTCATATTAAAGAAATAAAGTTTCTATAAGGTAACAAGAGGTCTTTTCTTTCAGTGCACACAGAATTAAAGGCCATCTTGAGGACAGAGTAAGAAAGGTGTGTCTGTAAGACAGGCAGAGAGTTCTTACTGGGAACCAAATCTGCCCATACCTTGATGTTGAACTTCCAGCCTCCAATTTATCTGCTAGAAGATAGATTTCTGTTGTTTAAGCCACTTAGGCTGTAGTATTTTATTATGACAGCCCAAGCAGACTGATACCCAAGTACAATTGTCAATGGCTCATCCAGACTTAGTATATATAAGTCATTTTCTTCTTCAGATTTGCTACATATTGGTAGAAATTATCCAAATTAGAGTAAAAATAGTGATTGACTTTTACTTGGTAGCATCATGCGGACACCAATAGTGATGGCTAACCTATTGAATGGCATAGAAAATGTACTTCTATTATTACTGATAAAATATTTTGTAGGTAGAACTAACTCCACATGCATTGATTTCTCTTGTTCTCTCTCTAAAGAAATTTTATATTTAAAATATGCAGATGATATTTACTGAATATTTTGTATATATCACTTACAGTCATACAGAGTAGGAGAATCTACACTACTGAAATTGCAAATGTTACCGAATAGGTCTTTCCATCCACCACACCAGGAACTAGTTACCAGACATTTATCAGCGTATCACTACTTAATATGTATTCAAAACTGAACCAGAATCCATGAGGGAGTACAAAAAAGACAAGCATGTGACATGGCCCTTACTCTTGAGATTTTAATCTAGAAAATGAAATGAAACTCATATGCTCACCAAGGATATTACACTATTGTTATGTTTATTCATTCAGATGTAGTATGCATTAGGTCATTTTATTCTTCATTCATTGTCATTATTACTTTTTGTAAAATTTTATTATGAAATACTAGAGGCCCAGTGCACAAAATTCGTGCATGGGGAGGGGGGTGCCCCTCAGCCCAGCCTGCACCCTCTCCAATCTGGGGCCCCTTGAGGGATGTCCAACCACCCATTAAGGCCCGATCCCCCCTAAATGGGCGGTTGGACATCTCTCTCACAATCCAGGACTGCTGGCTCCCAACCTGCCTCCCTCTGTCTGATTGTCCCTAACTGCTTCTGCCTGCCAGCCTGATCACCCCCTAACCACTCCCCTGCCAGTCTGGTCACCCCTAACTGTCCTCCCCTGCAGGCCTGATCGCCCACAACTTCCCTCCCCTGCAGGCTTGGGTCCCCCCCAACTGCCCTCCTCTGCTGACCTGGTCTCCCCCCCACTGCCCTCCTCTGCTGGCCTGGTCACCCCTAACTGCCAACAACTGCCCTCCCCTGCAGGCCATCTTGTGGTGGCCATCTTGTGTCCACATGGGGGCAGCCATCTTTGACCACATGGGGGCCGCCATCTTGTGTCTTGGTGTGACAGTCAATTTGCATATTACTCTTTTATTAGATAGGATATCACAATATAGAAAGGTTTATAAAATTATGTACAGTTATCCCAGACTGGGTGGATCAGTTGGAGTGTCCTCCTGTACACCAAAGAAGGTTGCAGAATCAATTCCTGGTCAGGGCACATACCTGAAGGACTTTTTGTTGTATTATGGGATATTAAAGACATTTTTTTCTAGTCAGAGAGGCCCTACTATCAAATCACACTTCCTCTTACCAAACCTCTATCTTAAATGGTCGCTTTCACAGTATACTCTTACATGATTTTTTTCTTTTAATCAGGATTAATAGTGACAACTCATTGCCTCCACACCCTCATTCCATCCTAGACCCTGAAAATCACTAATCCACTTTCTGTCTTTATGAATTTGCCTGTTCTGGATATCCTATATAATTAAAGCATAATATGCAAATTGACCGAATGGCCGAATATTGTAACGACCATCCAGAGGACCGTCCGGACAACCATCCAGGACCACACTATGACACCCACTGGCACCAGGCCAGCCAAGGTGGGTGCATTGCAATTGGTCAGAGGCCTGGCCATCACCCCATGATCACCCTGCAGAGGTAGGCCCAGGCTACCAGCTGGTGGGGTGCTCAATCAGGGGGCTCCACAATCGCCCCAAAGAGGGAGGCCCAGGCCACCTCCCAGTGGGCTGTAGTGGGTGGGTGGGGCCTCCTTCTGCAAGGGAAGCCCAGGTCCCGGGTGCCAGTGGCCGGAGGGAAGCCCACATCCTGGGTGCCAGAGGGAAGCCAGTGCTGGCAGCCGGGGGGAAAGGAAGGCCTACTCTTGCACAAATTTTATACATCGGGCCTCTAGTTTACTATAAATGGAATCATGCAATATGTGGCTTTTTATGTCTGGCTTCTTTCACTTAGGATAATTTCTCAAAGTTCACTGATGCTGTAGCATGTATCAGTACATGCTACATACTATAAGTTTTATTGCTAAATAATATTTGAATGATTGGATTATGCCACTTTTACTTATGTATTGACCATTGATGAATATTTGTATCATTTCTACTTTTTTACTATTATGAACAATGCTGTTATGGACATTTGTGTATCAGGTATTTTTTTAAATTGATTTTAGAGAGGAAGGGAGGTGGAGAGATAGAAATATCAATGATGACAGAGAATCATCGATCCGCTGCCTCCTATACACACCCCCGCCACATACACACCTGGGGATCGAGCCCCAAACCCAGGCAATTGCCCTGATTGGGAATCAAACCCTGATCTCCTGATTTATAGGTTGACCTTCAACCACTGAGCCACTCCAGCTGGGCTGTGTGTCAGTTTATGATAGGGTATATGTTTTTGTTTCTTGGGCATATATCTAGGAGTAGATTGCTAGTTCAAATGATAAAGCTACACTTAACTTTTGTAGAAACTGCCAAAGTTTTTTCTATTTTTACTATTTTTAAAACAATTTTTTGTTTGCTTTGTAATGATTATCTACTTCTGCCTTTATTTTTAAAATTTCCTTCCAGTTTTACTGGAAAAAGCCAAAGTTTCTCATTCCCATCAACAATGTATGAGGGTTACAATTTCTCCACATTCTTGCCAACAGTTCTTTTTAAAAAATATATATTTTTTATTAATTTTTTACAGAGAGGAAGGGAGAGGGATAGAGTTAGAAACATCGATGAGAGAGAAACAGATGAGAGAGAAACATCAATCAGCTGCCTCCTGCCCACTCCCTACTGGGTATGTGCCCACAACCAAGGTACATGCCCTTGATTGGAATTGAACCTGGGACCCTTGAGTCCGCAGGCCGATGCTCTATCCACTGAGCCAAACTGGTTAGGGCGCCAACAGTTCTTATTGTGACTTTTATTATAGACATTTTAGGAATGTAAAGTGATATCTGATTGTAATGTTGATTTGCATTTACCTAACAATTAATGATGTTGAGCACCTTTTCACAAATTAATAGCCATTTTATATCTTTATTTATTTATTTTTAATTTTTTAATTGATTTCAGAGAGGAAAGGAGAGAGAGAGATAGAAACATCCATGATGAAAGAGAATCATTGATTGGCTGCCTCCAGGATCACTGGGGATGGAGCCGGCAACCCAGGCATGTGCCCTGATGGGGAATCAAAACCATGGCCTCCTGGTTCATGGGGTGATGCTCAACCACTGAGCCATGCTGGCCTGGCCATTTTATATCTGTTTTGAAGAAATGTCTATTTAAATCCATTGTCTATTTTTAATTGAATTGTCTTTTCATTAAGTTGCAAGGGTTCTCTGCATATTTTGGATAGTAATCCACTATCAAATATATAATTTACAAATATATTCTTCCATTGTGTTCTTTTTTTAAATCACTTTTTTGTTAGCATCTTTTTTTTTTATCCTCAATAGAAGATATGATTTTATTTATTTTAGAAAGAGAGGAAGTGAGAAGGGGAGGGAGAAAGAGAAATATTGGTTGGTTGCCTTCCATCCATGCCCTGATCAGTAATCAAACCCACAACCTAGGTATATATCCTGACCAGGAATAGAACCTGCAGCTTTTAGGTGCATGGGATGATACTCCAATCAACTGACCCACACTGGCAGGGTGACAGCATCTTTTGAAGCACAAAAGTTTATAATTTTGATAAAAGGTAGTTTATTTTTTACTTTGGTTTGTGGTGTTACATCTAAGAATCCATTGCCTAATCCATTGCCATGAAGGGTTATGCCTATGTTTTCCTCTAAGTGTTTATCATTTTAACCATTATATTTAGAAACTAGAGGCCCAGTGCACGAATTTGTGCACAGGTGGGGTCCACCAGCCTGTCCCCAATGGGTAGATCGGGGCTGGCCTTTTGGCTTTTGGGAGGAGGAGATGGTGGGAGGTTGGCCGGCTGGCCCTCCTCGATCGGAGTTGGGGGGCCTATCAGGGGTAGAGCTGGATGGGGGTGGGGCTGTAGGCTGATCAGGGAAGTGGAGGCCCATTGAGGGCTGGGCCAGCCAGGGGGAGGGGCTGCAGACAATTGGCCAGCCAGCCCTGCCCCTGATCGGGGTGGGGGTGCTGATCTGGGGTGGAGCAGGGCTGGGGAAGGGGCTTCAGAAGGTTGGCTGGCCGGCTGGCCCTGCCCCCTATTGGAGGTGGTCAGGGGCAAAGCTGGCTGGGGGGAGGGGCTGTGGGCTGATCAGGATGGTGGGGGCCCATTGGGGGTGGGGCTGGCTGCGGGGAGTGGCTGAAGAAGTTTGGCTGGCTGGCCTGACTCCCAGATTAGGCCAGTTTGCTGGCCACAGTAGGCATCATAGCAACAGGTCATTCTGGTCCTTATGGCCTTCCAGTTGCTGGCTTTTTATATATATAGATAAGATTCATTTTGAGTTAATTTTTGTATGAGATTTGACATAGAGGTTTGCATTCATTTTTTTGGAATGTGGATATCCACTTGTCCCAGAACCATTTGTTGAAAAGACTATTGTTTTTCCACTGAATTTATCTGGGCATGATTATTAAAAAATAATTAATTATAAAAATAAGAGTTTATTCCCGAATTCTCAGTTCTATTCATTGATCTATATCTATATGTCTATTCTCTTGCCAGTAATACATTGTCTAAGTTACTATAGCTTTGTGTCAGTTTGTGAACTCCTCTTTATTATTTTTTTATTTATTGTTTTTGCTTTTTGGGCCCCTTGAATTTTCATCTGAATTATAGAATCAGCTTATTAATTTCTGCCAAAAAATGCAGTTGGGATTCTCATATGAATTATATTGAATGTGTAGATAACATTACATTTTTAAATCCAGGAACATATGCTCTAGCCTATTTTGCTCAGTGGTTAGAGTGTTGGCCTGCAGACTGAAGGGTCTCCGGTTCTATTCCAGTCAAGGGCACATACCTCTCTGGCAGGCTCAATCCCTGGCCTGTATGAGAGGCAACCAGTCAATGTGTCTCTCTTACATCGATGTTTCTCTCTGCCTCTCCCCTTCCCTTCCACGCTCTCTAAAAATCAAAAGAAAAAAAAAATTATTGGGTGAGGACTAACAACATCAAATAAATAAATAAATCCAAAAACATTGAATGATTTTTCATTTACTTAGTTTTCTTCAATTTCTTTCAACAATGTTTTGCAGCTTTCATTGTAAAAGTTTTTCTTTCATGTCTTTGTTTAATTTAATCTTAAACACTTTATTATTTTTTATTCTATTGTAAGTAAAATTATTTTCTTAATTCCATTTCCAGATTGTTCATTGCTAGTGTGTAGAAATACAATGAATATTTTATAATGCTTTTTAATCTTACAACATTGATGATCTATATTTTTGTAATTTAAGGATTTTCTTTATACAAAATTATGTCATCTATAAAAGCTATAGTTTTATTTTATTTTATTTTATTTATTTTATTTTTTTTAATGTATTTTTTTAAAATATATATTTTATTGATTTTTTACAGAGAGGAAGGAAGAGGGATAAATAGTCAGAAAATTAATGAGAGAGAAACATCGATCAGCTGCCTCCTGCACACCTCCTACTGGGGATGTGCCTGCAACCAAGGTACATGCCCTTGACTGGAATCGAACCTGGGACCTTTCAGTCCGCAGGCTGACGCTCTATCCACTGAGCCAAACCGGTTTTGGCAAAAGCTATAGTTTTATTTCTTCCTTTCCACCTGGATGCCTTCTAATTATTTTTCCTGTATAATTATCTTGTTTTTATTTTATTTTGCCATTTATTCTATTTACTAGAGGCCCGGTGCACGAAATTCGTGCACGGGAGGGGGGTGTCCCTCAGCCCAGCCTGCACCCTCTCCAATCTGGGACCCCTCGAGGGATGTCTGACTACCCGTTTAAGCCCAATCCAGATTGGGCTTAAATGGGCAGTCGGGCATCCCTATCACAATCCAGGACTGCTGGCTCCCAACTGCTTGCCTGCCTGCCTTCCTGATTGCCCCTAACTGCTTCTGCCTGCCAGCCTGATCACCCCTTAACCACTCCCCTGCCAGCCTGATTGATGCCTAACTGCTCCCCTGACAGCCTGATTGATGTCTAACTGCTCCCCTGCCAGCCTGTTTGCCCCTAACTGCCCTCCCCTGCAGGCTGGGTCCCCCCCCAACTGCTCTCCCCTGCAGGCCTGGGTCCCCACCAACAGCCCTCCCCTGCAGGCCTGGTCCCCCCAACTGCTCTCCCCTGCAGGCCTGGGTCCCTCCCAACTACCTTTCCCTGCAAGCCTGGTTGCCCCCAACTTCCCTCCTCTGCTGGCTTAGTCACCCCTAACTGCCCTCACCTGCAGGCTTGATCACCCCCAACTGCCCTCCCTTGCAGGCCTGGTCCCTCCCAACTACCCTCCCCTGCTGGCCTGATTGCCCACAACTGCCCTCCCTTATAGGCCTGGTCCCTCCCAACGGCCCTCCCTTGCTGGCCATCTTGTGGTGGCCATCTTGTGTCCACATGGGGGCAGGATCTTTGACCACATGGGGGTAGCCATCTTGTGTGTTGGAGTGATGGTCAATCTGCATATTACTCTTTTATTAGATAGTATAGAGGCCTGGTGCACAGGTGGGGGCCAGCTGGTTTGCCCTGAAGGGTGTCCCGGATGAGGGTGGGGGTTCCCTTGGGGCGTGGGGCGGCCTGGGCGAGGAGCCTGTGGTGGTTTGCAGGCTGGCTATGCCCCCTGGTGACCCCATAGGAGGCCCTGGGATCTGGGGTTTATTTATCTTCTATAATTGAAACTTTGTAGCCTGGAACAGAGCCAAGCCTTCTGCTTGCTCCAAGGTGGCAGCCATTTCTGTTGGGATTTATGTATCTTCTATAATTGAAACTTTGTAGCCTTAAGCAGAGGCCTGGGCCGGCCAGGGCTGCAGAAGTTTGGCTTCCTCCATTGCCATGGGCAACCCTAGCCTCTTGCTCTGTCCAGCTCCGTGGCTGCCGCCATTTCTGTTTGCATTTATGTATTTTTTATCATTGAAACTTTGTAGCCTTTAGTGGAGGCCTAGGCTGGCAAGGGCAGGCAGAAAGCTTGGCTTCCTCCACTGCTGGTGAAACCCAAGCCTCCCTCCTGCTCTCTGTGGCCGTAGCCATCTTGGTTGGGTTTATTTGCATATTCACTCCTGATTGGCTGATGGGCTTGGCTGGTGGGCATAGCGGAGGTATGGTCAATTTGCATATTACTCTTTCATTAGATAGGATATGTTGTGCTACTTTTTTAAATAACTTTGCACCTCTGAAATAAATACCAAGTTGATTATTACTATACTATTTTTTATAGATGGCTAGATTCATTTTGCTGTTATTTTACTTAGGATTTTTATGTCTGTAATGATTATGGGTATTATTCTATACGTTTTATCCTTGTAGTGTCTTTATCTGGATTTAGTAGGAGAGTAACACTGGCCTTATAAAATGAATTAGGAAGAGTTACTTCCTCTTCTATTTTCTGAAAGATTTTGTGAAGAATTGGTATTAAATACTCCTTTAAACATTTGGTAGAATTTACCAGTATAGTCAGCTGGACCTGGGTTCCATTTGTGAAATGTTTGTTTATGTTTTATTACTAGTTCAATCTTTTTACTTTGTATAGCTCTATTTAGATTTTTAAGTAATTTCTTCTTGAGTCACATTTTCTATATTGTGTCTTTGTATGAATTTTTCCATTTCATATAGGTTATCTATTTTGTTACCATATCATTGTTCATAGTTACTTCTTTTTATAATTTTATAAGACACATGTTTAGGTTATTGATTTGATATTTTTATTTTATTTTTTATTTATTTATTTTTAAATATATATTTTATTGATTTTTTTTTTACAGAGAGGAAGGGAGAGGGAGAGAGAGTTAGAAACATCGATGAGAGAGAAACATCAATCAGCTGCCTCCTGCACACCCACTACTGGGGATGTGCCCACAACCAAGGTACACACCCTTGACCGGAATCGAACCTGGGACCCTTCAGTCCGCAGGCCGATGCTCTATCCACTGAGCCGCACCGGTCAGGGCTGATATTTTTATTTTTAATAGAGGTATTTTCAGCCATACATTTCCCTCTAAGCATTATTTTAACTATATCTCATAGGTTTTGTACATTGTGTTTCTACATTTTATTCATCTTGTAGTATTTTAAAATTTCCATTGTGTTTTCTCCTCCTTTTGACCAATGATTTACTTGGGAGAATAATGTTTTAATTTTCATGTATATATTAATTTTCTAAAAATGGCTCAGTGGTTGAGTGTCGACCTATGAACCAAGAGGTCACAGTTCAGTTCCAGGTCAGGCCAAACACTCAGGTTGTGGGATCAATCCCCAGTGTGGGGTGTGCAGGAGGCAGCCAATCAATGATTCTCTCTCATCTCTCATCATTGATGTTTCTATCTCTATCTCCCTCTCCTTTCCTCTCTGAAATCAATAAAATATTTTAAAAATTAATTTAATTGGGGACAGATAATATAATTTGTATTATTACAATCCTTTTTAATTTAGTGAGGCTTGTTTTATAGCTTACTGTATTATCAATCCTAGGTAATGCCCATTAAAACTTGAGAATATGATTTCTACCATTTATTATTCACTGAAGTGTTCATATATGTTTGTTTGTTTAGTTGATATATAGTGTTCTTCAAACCTTCTATTCCCATGTTGATATTTTTGCCCCTCTAGCTATTTTTTTGCATCATTGAGAGTGGGATAATGAAGTCTCCTACTGTTATATTGAACTATTTATTCTTCCCCAAAATTCTGTCAGTTTTCACTTCAAAAATTTTGTGCTGTGTTGTTAGGTATATATATATCTTATAATTCTTGTGTTTTCTTGATGGTTTGACCCTTTCATGATTATAAAATGTTCCACTGTTTCTCTAGTAACAATGTTTCTCTTGAGGTCTATTTTGTCTGGTATTAGTATAACTTTCTTTAGTTAATGTGTGCATTGTATACATTTTTTCATTTCTTTACCTTTAAAATGTTTGTATCTTTTATTTTCACCTATTTGTGCTATAGAATACACAGGGTGGGACAAGTGTAGGTTTACAGTTGTTCTTATCGAAAATAATACAACAATTAAGAAATAATAATATAAAAATAAATCCTGTATTTTGTGTAGTCACAAGTGTAAATCTACTTTTCCCCCACCCTGTAAATTGTGCCTCTTATAGTCAACATAAAGTTAGATAAGATTTTTTTAAAAATCCATATCCCATCTCTTTCTTTTTATTGGTCTGCTAAATCCATTTACATTTAATGTAGATACCAATAAGATAGGATTTAAATATGCCATTTTGATATATGTTTCATGTTTTTTTGATTCCTCTATTTCTCAATAACATTTTATTTTGTGTTAAAAGATATTTTCTCTGTGCTATTTTAATTCACTTAATTTATTTTACTATATCTTTTACTGTATCTATTTTTAGTTGTTTTCTAGTGCTTAGAGAGAAGAAGGGAGAGGAAGAGAGAGAAAGAAAAAACATTGATGTGAGAGTGAAACATCCATTCGCTGCCTCCTACACATACCCCAACCTGGAATTGAACCCCTAACCTGGGCTTGTGCCCTGACCTGGAATGGAACTGGTGACCCTTTTGTGCACAGGACAAAGCCCAACTAACTGAACCACAGTGGCCAGGGTCCAACTTAATTTTAATAGTATCCTAAGATTGCTCCTATATAGCTCTATTCCCTCTCCTACCTTGTAATATTATCATAAAAATTACATATATACATTATGTATCTATCAACACATATTTACATGTTTTGCTTTGCAGTTATCTTTTAAATCAGACAGTGGGAAATTGTTACAAAACATGTATTTATACTATCTTTCCTATATAGCTATGTAGTGACCTATACCATTGCTCTGTATTCCTTCAGGTGGTTTTGAGCTACTTTCCTCTTACTTCAGTCTGAAAGACTCCCTCCAGTGTTTCTTGTATTGCACATCTGCTAGGGACACATTTTGTTTGTCTGGGAACTTAATTTCACCTTCATTTCTGAAATAAGGTTTTGCTGAATGTGTACTTCTTGGTCGGCAGCCTTTCTCCTTCAGCATTCCGAATATGTCAACTCACTGCTTTATGGCTTCCTTTGGATTCTTATGAGAAGACAGATATTTAAATCACTGAGAATCCCTAACATGTACGAATGTAGAGCAATTTGTCTTTTTTCTTTTTTTTTTTTTCAAGATTCCCTCTTTGTCTTTCAACAGTTAAACTATGATATCTATGTGTGGGTCTATTTAAATTTTTCTACTTTGGAGTTCATTGAGCTTCTTGAATGATTCTCATCAAATTTGGAAACATTTGAACCATTATTTCTTTCAAAAAAATTCTATCACCTCCCCATTAGGGTATTTCATTATGCTTATGTTTGTATGCTTGAGGGTGAGTCATAGTAGGGTATCTTAGGATGTATTCATTTCTCTTTTGTTATTTTTTTATTTGTGTTTCTCTGACTGGATATTCTCAGTTAATGTATCTTCAGTTTTACTGTTTCTTTAGTCTGCCTGCTCAAATATGCTATTAAAACATTAAGTGAATTTTAAATTTCAGTTATTGTACATTTCAACTTCAAAATTTCTATCTGGTTCCTTATAATAATTTCCATATCGTTATTGAAATCTCTGTCAGTGGTGATCAAGGGGGTCTCTGGCTGGAGATAATCTCTGTCCAGAGACAGTACTCTGTGGCCTCAGTTCTTGTCTTGCTGCAGGAATGAATTCAAACAAGAGAAATTGAATGGCAGCAAAAGCAGGTGAGGATTTATTTGTAGGAAAGCCCTTCATGTAGGAGTTATGCCACCCGTTAGACCACATCTTGGTGGATTCTGAATCTTTGCTCCCCACCTAGGGGCCTGCCACCTCCATTGTCCATTTTCAGTTTGTCACGTCTCACACTTAGTTCCTACAAGCCCCAGCTGCCTCTTCCAACCTCTCCCAGCTCATACCTTTCTATCTGCCTACTCTAACATCCCTATGCAGAGATATGGTTCTGAAATGTTCCCTGTATTCTCTAAATAGGCTTTCCTATTGTTAGTTGAGCATATTTTAAATAGCTTATTTAATGTCTTGGTCTAGTAAGTTCAAAGTATGGGCTTTCACAGATACAGTGTATATTGATTATTTTTTTGTCTTCTAAATGGTTAATATTTTCTTTTTTGTATGTCTCATTTTATTGAATACTAGAGGCCCAGTGCACGAAATTCATGCATGGGGGCAGGTCCCCTCTCCTCAGCCTGCACCCTCTCCAATCTGAGACCCCTTGGGAGATGACCGACTGCCAGTTTAGGATTCCCAGGATTGGGCCTAAACCGGCAGTCTGACATCCCTCTCACAATCCGTGACCACTGGCTCCTAACTGCTCACCTGCCTGCCTGTCTGATCGCCTCTGACTGCTCCCCTGCTAGCCTGGTCACCCCCAACTGTCCCCCCTGGCCATCCTGGTCACCCCCAACTGCCCCTCCACCAGCCTGGTTGGCCCTCACTGCCCGCCCCTGCCGGCCTGGTTGCCCCACGCAGCCTGCTGCTCAGTCATTGGGTCAGCCCTCACTAACTACCCTGCCACATGGTCGCCCCACGCAGCCTGTTTGGTTGTCCATTCGGTTGTTTTGGTTGTGACGGTCGCTTAGGCTTTTATATATATAAATTAGATACTTAAGTAATATAATGTGGCAACTCTGTAAATTAGACCACCGTTTCCTAGAGTTTGCTGTTGCTGTTACTTGTTGTTGATGCTATTATTGTTTTCACTCTTTGTTTAATGACTTTCCTGCACTGATTCTGAAAATTCTATTATCTGTTGTGTGGCCACTGAAGTATCTGCTCTGTTATCTTAGTGGTCAGCTAATGATTGGACAGAAATATTGTTAAATCTCTGGAATAGTTTTCAAACATTTGTCAAGGGGCTCTGTGTGTGTGGCGGGGTACACCTTCAATGCTCAGGCAGGCAGTTTACAACTTTTCCATAGCCTTTACCTCTTGTCTGTGCAGAGCCTCAGGATCAGGTAGAGACCTTCTCAGGTCTTTCGTAGGCATATGCACAGACTTGAGCACAGCACAGCCTACACATGTACATGGCATCTAGAGTCCTAGGGATATGTCAGAGCAATTTAAAGCTTCCAATGGATATTTTGCTCCTAGCTTTCCCCTTTAAGTGCTTTTGGTCAGCTTCTTGTTTGCCCCAACTGTTATTGCTGCCTCAGGCAGCTGTGATCTAAATAGTTGCTGCTGATTATTTTTGACAAACTCCCCTTGGGAAAAGGCTATTTGCACTGAGTGAGCTTTGAGTCAGGTCAAATAGAGACAAGCCCTGCAAATGGGGGTTTCCATGGAACTGCCAAACAGATCAAATAATAGCAATTTTCTGAAAATACTGTTTTTGAGTGTTCCAATTCCAGTGTTCCTTCTCCAGTGGCTGCTCGGCTCTGCTTCTCATTGTGATTGTAGGGCTGTTAGTTTTTGAAGCTACTATGAAGCTAGGAAGGAAATAGAAATAGGGAAAGTTAATATACTACAAAGATCACTATATAAACCAAGATTCAGTCTTTTTTCATGAACATCTTGGATTGTTGCTAGCCTTTGGGTAATTTCAAGAGTACTGAAAAAATTTATTTTTATTTTTTTTGTTAGTGTTTTTGTTATTTTTATGAAGGAGCTGATTTTCCTACATCTTTGCTCCAACATTCCCATCAGCATCCCTCAATTCTAATAGTGATGATATTTGGGTAATTTTAAGTTTTGGTTATTATGAAGAGTGCTGCAGTAGATATTTATGTCCATGTCATTCAGTACCTGTGTGCATGCTTTTCTCAAGGTCACAATGCTAGATTTCTAGTGTTCATCAATTTTAGTTTTTCCTTCCCTTTCAGGCATATAGGAGAATGTTATTCTCTGAAAATAAGTGGGGCCAAAGAACATTTCTGGCCAGGTCTCTGTAAGCCTCCTCAATATGACTTCCAGAATGAAGTATGTACCAGTAATCATAGGCAAATTATCACTTCTCTCCTGTCACTGTTATGGAAGGTCATTGCTGTTTTGAAGTTAGGGCCAAAAGATCACTGCTTCCTGGATTACTGAGTCACTCCATGGAAAATACGGGCTGAAGA
Organism: Plecotus auritus; assembly: GCF_963455305.1. Classification (NCBI taxonomy): domain Eukaryota; kingdom Metazoa; phylum Chordata; class Mammalia; order Chiroptera; family Vespertilionidae; genus Plecotus; species Plecotus auritus. Next base: position 134,834,014 of record NC_137771.1, on the reverse strand, counting down.
GGTCCTTTTCATTTCAATGTAAATTTTAAAATCACTTTGTCAATTTCTTCATAAGGACCTAATGGAAGTTTGAATAGATACATTGAGTCATCTTAGAACAAATTGGACTCTTAACAATATTGCATCTCCCAATTCATGACATGTAATATCTCTATTCAGCTTGTTTGTTAATTTATACTAAAAATATTTTGTGATGTTCAGGATACAGATCTTGTGCATCTTTTCTTAAATTGATCCCAAGAATTGTAATGCTATTATAAATAGCTTTTATACCTTTATTTCCAACAATTGTTTGTCACTAGTGTGTAGAAATAGGATTGATTTTTCTATATGTGTAATCTTGCAATATTGCACTTATTAGTTCTAGTAGTTGTTTGCAGACTACTTTGTGTTTTTTTTCTTTTTATTTATTTATTTATTTATTTATTTATTTAATAAGTTATTATATAAGTACATATAGTACCATTGCCCCCCCCACCCCACTCCCATACATGCCCTCACCACCCAATGTTTTGCATCCGTTGGTTACTCTTATATGCATGCATATAAGTCCTTCAGTTGATCTCTTATTTCCCCCACCTCTCCCTAACCTTACAGCTGTAATATGACAGTCTGTTTGATGCTTTACTGCCTCTGTATCTATCTTTTTGTTCAACAGTTTATAATGTTTTTCATTATCCCCAAATGAGCGAGATCATGTGGTATTTTTCTTTCATTGACTGGCTTATTTCACTTAGCATAATGTTCTCTAATTCCATCCAGGTGCCTACAAATAGTAGCAATTCCTTCTTTTTTATGGCAGCATAGTATTCCATTGTGGAGATGTACCATAGTTTTCTGATCCAGTCATCTGCTGACGGGCACTTAGGCTGTTTCCAAATCTTAGCTATTGTAAATTGTGCTGCTATGAACATAGGGGTGCATATATCCTTTCTGATTGGTGTTTCTAGTTTCTTAGGATATATTCCTAGGAGTGAGATTACTGGGTCAAATGGGAGTTCCATTTTCAGTTTTTTGAGGAAACTCCATACTGTTCTCCACAGTGGCTGCACCAGTCTGCATTCCCACCAGCAGTGCACGAGGGTTCCTTTTTCTCCACATCCTTGCCAGCACTTGTCGTTTGTTGATTTGTTGATGATAGCCATTCTGACAGGTGTGAGATGGTATTGCATTGTCTTTTTGATTTGCATCTCTCGGATAATTAGTGACTTTGAGCATGTTTTCATGTGTCTCTTGGCGTTCCTTCTATCTTCTTTCGAAAAGATTCTATTTAGGTCCGTTGCCCATTTTTTTATTGGATCATTTATCTTCCTTTTATTAAGTGTATAAGCTGCCTGTAGATGTTGGAGATTAAACCTTTATCAGTGATAACATTTGCAAATATGTTCTCCCATACAGTGGGGTTTCTTGTTGTTTTGTTGATGGTTTCCTTTGCTGTGCAAAAGCTTTTTATTTTGATGTAGTCCCATTTGTGTATTTTCTCTTTGGCTTCCATTGTTCTAGGGGCATTATCAGTGAAAAAGTTCTTTTGGCTTATGTCTGATATTTTGCTGCCTGTGGATTCCTCTAGTATTTTTATGGTTTCCCGTCTTATATTTAAGTCCTGTATCCATTTTGAGTTTATTTTTGTGTATAATGTAAGTTGGTGATCTAGTTTCATTTTTTTTGCATGTATCTGTCCAATTTTCCCAACACCATTTATTGAAGAGACTGTCTTGACTCCATTGTATGCTCATGCCTCCTCTGTCAAGTATTAATTGCGCATATTGGTTTGGGTCGATATCTGGATTCTCTGTTCTATTCCATTGATCTATATGTCTGTTCTTGTGCCAGTACCAGGCTGTTTTGAGAACAGTGGCTTTGTAATACAGCTTGAAATCTGGTATTGAGATCCCTCCTACTTTATTCTTCTTTCTCAGGATTGCTGTGGCTATTCGGGGTCTTTTTTTATTCCAGATGAATTTTTGAAGAGTTCTTTCTAGGTCTGTGAAATATGCCGTTGGTATTTTAATGGGGAGTGCATTGAACCTATAGATTGCTTTGGATAGTATGGACATTTTAATGATGTTGATTCTCCCAATCCATGAACATGGTATGTTCTTCCATCTTTTTACATCTTCCTCTATCTCTTTTTTCAGTGTCCTGTAGTTTTCCGCATATAGGTCTTTTACCTCCTTGGTTAGGTTTATTCCTAAGTATCTTAATTTTTTTGGTGCGATGGAAAATGGGATTGTTTTTTTATTCTCTCTTTCTGTAAGTTCACTGTTGGTGTATAGAAATGCCATAGATTTCTTGGCGTTAATTTTGTATCCTGCTACATTGCCGAATTCATTTATTAAGTCTGTTAGTTTTTTTTTTTAAATATATTTTATTGATTTTTTTACAGAGAGGAAGGAGGGATAGACAGTTAGAAACATCGATGAGAGAGAGACATCGATTAGCTGCCTCCTGCACGCCCCCCACTGGAGATATGCCCGCAACCCAGATATATGCCCTTGACCGGAATCGAACCTGGGACCCTTCAGTCCACAGGCCGATGCTCTATCCACTGAGCCAAACCAGTTAGGGCAAGTCTGTTAGTTTTTTGATGGAGTCTTTCGGGTTTTTTATGTACAATATCATGTCATCTGCAAATAAGGACAGCTTTAATTCCTCTTTTCAAATTTGGATGCCTTTTATTTCTTCTTCTTGTCTAATTGCAATGGCTAATACTTCCAGTACTATGTTGAACAGGAGTGGAGAGAGTGGGCATCCCTGTCTTGTTCCTGTTCTTAGGGGAAATTGTTTTAGTTTTTGCCCATTGAGTATGATGTTAGCTATGGGTTTAGCATATATAGCTTTTATTATGTTGAGGTATGATCCTTCTATTCCCACGTTGTTGAGAGTTTTTATCAAGAAAGGGTGTTGGATTTTGTCAAATGCTTTTTCTGCATCAATTGATATGACTATGTGGTTTTTATCTCTCAATTTGTTTATGTGATGTATCACATTTATTGATTTGCAGATATTGTACCATCCTTGCATTCCTGGGATAAACCCTACTTGGTCAAGGTGTATGATCTTTCTGATGTACTGCAGGATCCGATTTGCTAGAATTTTGTTGAGGATTTTGGCATCTACGTTCATGAGGGATATTGGCCTGTAATTCTCCTTCATTGTGTTGTCTTTATCTGGTTTTGGTATTAGGGTGATGCTAGCTTCATAGAAGGAGCTTGGAAGTGTTCCTTCCTCTTGAATTGTTTAGAATAGTCTGAGGAGGATAGGTTTTAGTTCTTCCTTGAATGTTTTGTAAAACTCTCCTGTGAAGCTTTCTGGCCCTGGGCTTTTGTTTGCCGGAAGCTCTTTTATGCCTGCTTCAATTTCTTCCATAGTTACTGGAATGTTGAGCTGTTTAGATTCTTCATGATTGAGTTTTGGAAGGTTATATTTATCTAGGAATATGTCCATTTCCTCCAGGTTGTCCAGTTTGTTGGAATAGAGTTGTTTGTAGTATTTTTTAACAATCCTTTGTATTTCGGCGGGATCTGTTGTTATTTCACCTCTTTCATTTCTGATTTTGTTTATTTGGGTCCTCTCTCTTTGCTTCTTGGTGAGCCTGGCTAGAGGTTCATCAATCTTGTTTATCCTTTCAAAGAACCATCTCTTGGTTTTGTTGATCTTTTATATTGTTTCTTTGGTCTCTATGTCATTTATCTCTGCTCTGATGTTTATTATTTCCTTCCTTCTGCTTACACTGGGCTTTTCTTGTTGCTCTTTTTATAACTCTTTGAGTTGTTGGGTTAGGTAATTTATTACCATTGTTTCTTGTTTTTTGCAGTAGGCTTGTAGAGCTATGAACTTCCCTCTCAAGACTGCTTTAGCTGTGTCCCATAGATTTTGGATTGTAGTGTTTTCATTGTCATTTGTTGCCATGATGTTTTTTATTTTTTCTTTGATCTCTCTGGTAACCCAGTCATGGTTTAATAGCATGCTGTTTAGTCTCCATGTGTTTGATTTCTTTGGGTTGTTTTTATTGTAGTTGATTTCCAGTTTTATGCCACTGTGGTCGGAGAAGATGCTTGATATGATTTCTATCTTCTGGAATTTGAAGAGACTTTCCCTATGTCCCAATATATGGTCTATCTTTGAAAATGACCCATGTGCACTTGAGAAGCATGTATATTCTGTGGCTTTGGGGTGAAATGTTCTGAAGATGTCAATTAATTCCATCTGGTCTAGTGAGTCATTTAGGATTGATGTTTCTTTGCTGATTTTTTGTTTAGAGGATTTGTCCATTGGTGATAGTGGGGTATTAAAGTCTCCTACTATGATTGTATTGCTGTCAATCTCTCCCTTGATATCCTCCAGGAGTTTTTTTTTTTTTTTTTTTTTATGTATTTGGGTGCTCCTGTATTGGGTGCATATATGTTTACCAGAGTTATTTCTTCTTGTTGGATTGCTCCCTTTAGTATTATGAAGTGGCCTTCCTTATCTCTTGTTATGTCCTTCACTTTGAGATCTAATTTGTCAGATATAAGTATTGCTACCCCAGCTTTTTTTTCAGTTCCATTTGCCTGGAAAACCTTTTTCCATCCCTTCACCCTCAGTCTGTGTGCGTCTTTTTTTCTGAGGTGGGTTTCTTGTAAACAGCAGATATATGGGTCATGTTTTCTTATCCAATCTGTTACCCTATGTCTTTTGATTGGGGGATGTAATCCATTTACATTTAAAGTTATTATTGATAGGCACTTATTTGTTGCCATTCCTATTCTTTACCCCTGTGTTCCTTCTTCGCTTCCTATTTCTTTTTTCTTTTCTTTTTTTTTTTTTTTACAGCAGACCCTTTAGCATTTCTTGCATTGCTGGTTTGGTGGTAATAAATTCCCTTAGTCCTTTTTTGTCTGTGAAGCTCCTGATTTCACCTTCAATTTTGATTGACAGCCTTGCTGGGTACAGTATTCTTGGATTCAGACCCTTTCTTTGCATGACTTTGTATATTTCATTCCATTCCCTTCTGGCCTGATGAGTTTCTATTGAGAAATCAGTTGCTAGTCTGATGGGGGTTCCTTTGTATGTAACTTTCTGTCTCTCTCTGGCCGCTTTTAAGATTCTTACTTTGTCGTTGGTGTTTGCCAATTTAATTATAATGTGCCTTGGCATCGGTCTTTTGGGGTTCATTTTTCTTGGGACTCTTTGAGCTTCTTGGATTTGTGTGGGTGTTTTCTTCCCTATATCAGGGAAATTTTCTGTCATTATTTCTTCAAAGAAGTTTTCTATTCCTTGCTCAGCTTCCTTTCCTTCTGGAACCCCTATTATGTGGATGTTGTTTTGTTTCATGTTGTCCCAAAGTTCCCTTAGGCTCTCCTCCTGCCTTTTAATTTTTTTTTTTTCTAGAAGTTGCTCTACTTGGGTATTTTTCCCCATTTTGTCTTCTAGCTCACTGATGCGGTCCTCTGCTTCTTTTAGTCTACTCTTGATGCTTTCAATTGAGTTCTTTACAGCAGCAATGTCATTTTTCATTTCTTCTTGGTTCTTCTTCATTTCCTCTTGGTTGTTGCTCATATTGTCAAATTTGTCTTCTATTCTTTTCAGCCACCTTATGACCATTTCTCTGAATTCTTTTTCTGGAAGGTTGCTTGCCTCTATTTCATTTACTTTCTTTTCTGGTGATGCCTGCTTTTCTTTCATATGCAGGCTGTTTCTTTGTCTCCCCATGGTCTCTCTTCTCTGGGTGTCTGGTTATGTAGTTCTCTCTCTCCTGCATTGATTTAAAGGCACAAAATACAGCACTACCAGGTACAACACACAAGGCACTGAACAGAAATGTATTCACGATATTAATAACCTCCAATAAAGGTGACCACCAGAGAAATGCAAATTAGGGGATAGGAGAGAAAGAAGAAGAGGAAAAAGAAAGAAAGAAGAAGAAGAAAAAAATGGAGTGTCAAAATGAAATTGGAAAAGGGAAAAAAAAAGTAAGAGAGACAAGAAAGGGACTAAGAGAGAAAGGGGAACAGAATATATATATTGGGGATAAAACTCCAATAGAACAATCACTAATCTCAACAAATGTCAGCAATTAGCACCTGGGGATTAATACAAATGACAACACCAACTAATATTGAGTGAGGCAAGGGAAAGCAGAAGCACAAAACAAACAAACAAAAATAAACAAAAGAAGAATAAGCAAAACAATGTCACAAAAAAGCATAAAAATTCGATATAACCTACATTCATGCAAACAACAACAAAAGGACAGAGAGAAAAACAATTTTTTGGATAGTTAAGACAGCGAAGAGAGAGGTGTGTATGGACTTGGAGCAGGGGATTGGAGATTAGATATGTAAGTAGGGTGAAATTTTAACAAGGGGTAAACAGAAAGAATAAGGAAAATCTAAAGCAGGAAAGGGGTAAGATAAACAGGACACCAAATAGGGGAAGGTTAGGAAGAGAGTGATGGCATAAAGGTAGAGTTGAGATAGAGTAAAACGATGCTAAAGGAAAGATAAAAATAGAATGTAGAACACTAATCCCAAAATAAAATGAAGAGAAAATAAAATGACACTTTAAAAAAAAAATAAAATAGCAGTAGTAATAATACGGATTGAAAATAAAAATGTAATAATTAAAAAGGTAAAATCAAGTGAGGAAAAAAGAAAAAAAAATAGTTTCTTGAGTTAAAAGATGCAAAAAATTTAAAATAAAAAAATAAAATAAATAAAAAATAAAAATAAAATGTGGAGTAGTGAAGGTCATTCACTTCCTCTGTTGTTCTGTTTGGCACGCCTGTTTCTCAGTCCAGACAGTATTGCAGTTCCCTGCTTTCCACTGCTCTTCAGTGTTGTAAGCCAGTCCTGATTTTAAGCAGGTGGTGTGTCTTAATTTCTCGTATTCCTTTATTTTTGATTACACAAGAGTCAATTTGTGATTCAGCCCCTGGGTGGCAGTGTTTCTGGATTGACTTCCGGGTTTATCTATGGCCTCTCTAGGGAGTGGTAGAGCCTTCTTTCCCTGTGGCACTCACTACCGGTTTGTGGGAGTGGGCTGCCTCAGAGCTGGCTCTCCGATGGTCACTCCCCGCTCTGATCCCCAGGTTCCAGAAAAACAACTTTCCCCTGCAGTCTCCCATGGTGTCCCCAACTGGGTGATCCTATGTATTGAGCTTAGTAATCAGAAGTAAGGATTTGAAGAGGAAAAAGCCCAAGTGTGCGAACTCCGGGGCTGTGCGTAAGTCTAGGCAGCCGGCACAACCCTGAAATTCTTAGGTGTCCCTGCACTTCAGATCAAAATGGGTTGCTTCTTAGAGATCCCTTCTGTTAGCAGCTCTGAGGACCCCCTTCCACATTCACAGATCACGCCAGCCCCAACAGCCACGGATTTTTCTAGGCACAGACTTCCCTGGTCCTCCAGATCCCGCAAAACGCACGTTCCTCTTTCTGGCCGGGACCAGAGACCTCACCTTATCCCAGGCGAAATCTGACCTTCCCGTGGTGGAGTGTAGAGCTCCTCTGAACCTGTGTGTTTGTGCCAATTGGGGAGCGTTGTTCTGAGGCTCGCAGCTGTTCTGTGGGTGCCGCAGTTGTGGATTCTCAGGCTTCCGATAAGCTCCACTTTCTGGTTCCAGATGGCGCAGCCTCTGTGTCGAAGCCCACAGCTCCAGGAGGGGACCCAGCTGCAGTGGGGGCTGCCCGGTTAGGGGAACCCCGTCTAGCAGTCCCCCACCTTCTTCTGGAGTTCAGCTGTCCCCCAACTTGCCAACAAACACTCCTTGTGCGACCCTCAGCTGTTCTTTCTTTCTGCTCCGGGACAAGGCTCGGAACACGTCTGTCTATTCCACCGCCATTTTTCCCTCCTCTCCAGTTCCTGTGTTTTGTTTTTTTAATTCACCATCTTGCCATCTATTGATTAAGGTATTTTACTTTGTCTGTATGGCTCTTGTTTTTGTTTTTATTTTTCTTCCCTCTAGTGGTTCAGCTACAATATCCAATACAATATTAAATACAAATAGTTTGATGGGACATCTTTGACTTATACCCTATTTTAGTAAGAAGTGTTCAACATTTTATCATTAATTTAATTGGTAACCATGGATACTTTTCATAACTTCCCTTTATCAAATTGAGTAAGTTTCCTTCTATTCATAGTTGGCTGAGAGTTTTTAATCATATATGATAAATATTTTCAAATGCTTTATCAGCACTTATTAAAGTCATATATTATTTTTCTTCTTTATAATATGCTGTACCATTAATGAATTCCTAAATGCATTTTTATGATACATCTCAATTGGCCATGATTCATTTTTCTTATTACACATTGCTAGACTAAATTTCCTGGTAATTTTTAAACAATTTTTGTACCCTTGTGTATGAGTGACACTGATTTGTATTTTTCTTTTGTTGTAGGATAGTTTCCAAATTTTAGGGCTATGAAAACACCACAGGAGTAAGTTGTAAACTATGTCCCTTTCCTGTATTTTCTGAAAGAGTTGATATAAAACTGGGATTATTGATTTTATTTCTTAAATATTGAATATAATTAATCAATGAAGTCATGTGGACACTGAAATGTGTGTGTGTGAGTGTGTGTGTGTGTAAATGTTTGGATTTTTTCTGGTATAAACATTCTGTATGAAATAGCTGTGTACATAAAAACTTCTTCAGTACATTAGTTGTGTTCATAAACCTATGGAAGTCATAATTTTGTCTCAGCATATTGAAATTGTTGAGTCATTAAAAGTTCACTTCAATTATTTGTACTTTCAAGTCAATCATTAACATAAAGACTTCTAACTTAAAGGTAATAAATTTTTCTCTGGCTCCATTAAAACAACCAAGTAAAAAATCTTTTTCTGTACTTTGGTAATTACATGTGACCATATTACAATTTTTATTTATTTATCTATACTGCTTGAGATTTCTACAGCTTCCTGTGGATTGGTGAATTTCATCATCTTGAACAAATTTTCAGCCATTGACTGTATCTTTACATATTTTCTGTTTTATATTCTTTCTCCTTTTTATGGAATTCTAGTGATGTTGACCTTCTAATTCTTTATTTGTTATATGTTTCAAAAAATGGAATAATGTCATTCAGAGACTCCCATGTCTGTATCATCAGAACCTATGAATCTGTTACCCGCTCATGGCAAAAAATATTTTGCAGACATAATTAGCTCTTGAGATGGGAAAATTATCTGGGATTATCAGAGTGGGTTCAATTTAATTATTTGAGCCCTTAAAAGTGGAAAATGACAAAATAAATTGTTCAACTTGAGAAGGACTCAACCCACATTTGCTATCATTGAAGAATGTCCTGGATTGGAGAGGATGCAGGCTGGGCTGAGAGACCCCCCTCCCATGCAAGAATTTCATGCACCTGGCCTTTAGTAGTCTATTTAATCAGAGTAAGACAAGAAAAGTTGTATAGTTTTAAATAAGAAGTCAAAGGATTAAACCTTTATCAATGATAACATTTGCAAATATGTTCTCCCATACAGTGGGGTTTCTTGTTGTTTTGTTGATGGTTTCTTTTGCTGTGAAAAAGATTTTTATTTTGATTTAGTCCCATTTGTTTATTTTCTCTTTGGCTTCCATTGCCCTAGGGGCAGTATCAGTGAATAAGTTCTTTCGGCATATGTCTGAGATTTTGCTGCCTGTGGATTCCTCTAGTATTTTTATGGTGTCCCATCTTATGTTTAAGTCCTGTATCCATTCTGAGTTTATTTTTGTGTATGGTGTAAGTTGGTGATCTAGTTTCATTTTTTTTGCATGTATCTGTCCAATTTTCCCAACACCATTTATTGAAGAGACTGTCTTGACTCCATTGTATGTTCATGCCTCCTTTGCCAAATATTAATTGCACATAGTGGTTTGGGTCAATATCTGGATTCTCTATTCTATTCCATTGATCTATATGTCTGTTCTTGTGCCAGTACCAGGCTGTTTTGAGAACAGTGGCTTTGTAATACAGCTTGAAATCTTGTATTGAGATCCCTCCTACTTTATTCTTCTTTCTCAGGATTGCTGTGGCTATTTGGGGTCTTTTTGTATTCCAGATGAATTTTTGGAGAGTTCTTTCTAGGTCTGTGAAATATGCCGTTGGTATTTTAATGGGGAGTACATTGAATCTATATATTGCTTCGGATAGTATGGACATTTTAATGATGTTGATTCTCTCAATCCATGAACATGGTATGTTCTTCCATCTGTTTACGTCTTCCTCTATCTCTTTTTTCAGTGTCCTGTAGTTTTCCGCATATAGGTCTTTTACCTCCTTGGTTAGGTTTATTCCTAGGTATCTTAATTTTTTTGGTGCAATGGTAATGTTATCACTGATAAAGTTTTAATCTCCAACATCTACAGAGAACTTATACAACTTAATAAAAGGAAGATAAATAATCCAATAAAAAAATGGGCAACGGACCTAAATAGAATCTTTTTCAAAGGAAGGCCAAGGGACACATGAAAACATGCTCAAAGTTACTAATTATCCGAGAGATGCAAATCAAAAAGACAATGCAATACCATCTCACACCTGTCAGAATGGCTATCATCAACAAATCAACAAAGACAAGTGTTGAGGAGGATGCGGAGTAATAGGAACCCTCGTGCACTGCTTTTGGGAATGCAGTCTGGTGCAGCGCTGTGGAGAACAGTATGGAATTTCCTGAAAAAACTAAAAATGGAACTCCCATTTGACCCAGTAATCCCACTCCTTGGCATATATCCTAAGAAACTAGAAACACCAATCAGAAAGGATATATGCACTCCTATGTTCATAGCAGCACAATTTACAATAGCTAAGATTTGGAAACAGCCTAAGTGCCCGTCAGCAGATGACTGGATCAGAAAACTATGGTACATCTCCACAATGGAATACTATGCTGCCATAAAAAAGAAGGAATTCTTACCATTTGTAGCAACCTGGATGGATCTGGAGAACATTATGCTAAGTGAAATAAGCCAGTCAATGAAAGAAAAATACCACATGATCTCACTCATTTGTGGATAATAAAAAACATTATAAACTGATGAACAAAAAGATAGATACAGAGGAAGGTTAGGGAGAGGTGTGGGAAATAAGAGATCAACCAAGGACTTATATGCATGCATATAAGAGTAACCAACGGATGCAAAACATTGAGGGGTGAGGGCATGTATGGGAGTGGGGTGGGGGCAATGGTAAAGTATGTACACATATAATACCTTAATAAAAAAATTAAAAAAGAAAAAATAAATAAATAAAAATAATGTGGGCTTTGGGCCTAAATACATGGATGGAATAAAAAAAGATCAAAGCAAAAAAAAAGCAGTCAAAGAAGAAAACTAGAATATTAGATTAGAGATCTTGTAAGTGCTACAGGCACAAACTATGACAAGGAAGAGAAAGGGATTAAGAAAGGATCTCTACAAATTATTCATGAGCAAGTATTCAAAGCGTAGGGACACACACAAATTTAAAATTGAAATGTTTTCCCTCTCAATGAGTCACTCCATTGGTTTTCTGATGAACACCTTTATCTAACAGTGAGTCTTTCATATTTGGGTCACAACCTCTTGTTAGTCAATTTTCAACTGTTTTTTTTTTTTTCCCCTACAAGCATTTTTTCTCTTTTTGGCTATATATTTTTGCAATCACTGTTCCCAAACAGTTGACATTTTACCACTGAACATTAAATTATCACATTTCCCACCCACATAAATGTTCTTTCATGTTTCTTTTAAGGACCTTTGTTCCCACAAAACTAATTACTTTGGGAAAACCTTTCATATTAGCACTGATAAGAGGCAAGAGTTCTGTATTTTTCTAATTACTACCTAAAAATAGTAAAACAGTATATAGCCACTTTTATTTGCCTTTTTTTTTTTTTTTTTTTTTTTTGTAATCCTCACCCAAGGATATTTTTCCATTGATTACTTTTAGAGAGAGTGGAAGGGAGGGTGAGAGACAGAGAGGCATTGATTGGTTGCCTTTTGGAGGCACCCAACCAGGGCATGGGATTGAGCCTGCATCTTAGGTATATGCCCTTGACCAGAATCGAACTTGGGACCCTTCAGTCTATGGGCTGACACTCTATCCACTGAGCCAAACCAGCTAGAGCTTTATTTACTTTTTTGACTTCTTGTCTGTCTGGCTGTGAAAGAAGTGTTTCTTTTTGACATATATATATAGTCATCTGAATAAATATATAGTAAAGTACTGGATATTATTATGCACTAATAATAATTTTCATCATCTATGAGTGTTTCTATCTACTAAACAGTTGTAAGTAATTTTCCTGCGGAGCTCATTTAATTCTCACAACAATATTATAACATTTTAGTTACCTCTCTTCTACAGATAAGAAAGCTGGTAACTTGCAAAGTTGAAGTGACTTGCTCATGGGCATACAAGCACTAAGAGGCAGAACAAAGAATTAAACCAATACAGTCTGACTCTGAGGTCTATGTACTTCAGTGTTTGCTTTTTGGCCTTTCATTTATTTACTTGGTCAACCAAGTCCTCATATACACAGTTTTATAGTATTTTATTTTATTATACAAACCATCATTTATCTTGTATTCTTATTTTCTGATTTTGGAAAATTCTTTAAATTTTTTACTTCAAAATGTAGGCTTTTGTAAGATAGATATTATGTGTGCTATACATATTATACACACACATAGATATATATGTAATACACAGACACATACATATATACATACATGTTATAGTTTGAACATTGGAGGCACATAAACTTTTTTTTAACTTATTTCTCTTCTGATTTCATAAAATTAAATAAGTATTCCATATCATTAAATGTTTTTAAAAGCAGAACCATCATTTTAAAGGCTGCTTAGAAGGTCAAAGATAATAACTATATTGTTCTTTGCAATTCCATGGATGTTTTATATAACCATCAATCTGTTGTTACTGACTTCTATTTCTTCCATTTCACTATGATTAAAAAATACTTCAATGATTATGCTTAGTCACTGTTTACATTCTACCTAGATCTCCTCTGATATCATTTATTACTTTTGTATGCCCATTGCCCCCTTCCAAAACTTTTTCCCTTTGCTTCTAATGCCCCACTACTTGAAAATTTGCCCATAAGCAGAAAAGAGGCTGGGTCTAGAACATATTATATAGGGTGCCAGTGTATAAAGCCCAGTTCCCTTCCATCAAATTGAGACAACCTTTATTCAAACTCAATATTATAATCTAGAACAACTTTGTGGGATTAGTTTAAAGCTTGTATGTTGCCTGAAATCTTGTCTTGCTTGATTTATCTCCCCTTCCCTGTCTTATGAATCCACTTCCTTACCGGTTTCCCATGGGAGCACTTTCTCAATAATTCACTTGCAGGTGAATTCTCAAAGTTAGAACTACCTTTTAAGAAACCTTATATAAGACAGAATGCCTTTATATGTAAATCTTGGCACATAACTCTCATAAAAATTTTATGGCCCTGACATTTGTACTAATATTCATTCTTCCCAGGTTATAAGAGTGCCAATATAGCAGCACTTTAAACAGTAATTTACTGCAAGATGGACTCTACAATTTTAGCTTATTTCTAACATGAATAGAAATTTTCCCCTTTTAAAAAAAAATTGGTCATTTCCATTATGAGAAGGAGCAAATAGTTAGAAACCAATGCTCAGGTTATTATTTTATCTGTAAATCCAAAGGCTCATGATCAACACTTAATTTAATTTAGATTGGTTCTACATGTATTTCAATTGAAACTAAAATTTTTAATTTAAATCAGGCACATATATCTCTGAGAAGGTCTGTGATAATAACTAAATTTTTCTTTGCAGTTCTTTGATTTGCTAATAACATTGGAAATTTGGTAATCTTAGTTTGTTCTCATAATTACCTTTTGTGTTCCACAAAAGTTTATTGATTGCCTTCTACCTGCTAGAATTGGTTCCAAGAAATGTTAAATGAGACATATATTCACCCCACCAACATTCTAATAGTGAATATAGACAACGCAGGCAAATAAAAGACAATGTGAGCAGTACTTTAGTGAGGGCAGTAGCCTCCGCTCTAGAAAGCACTCTTAAAAATGTTTTAAAAATCAGAAAAAGCATCATTTTTAGTGCAGGTCAAAAGTGGGCAAAGAATTGAAAGTTGTCAGCTGAAAATAGTCATGGGCTATGACAATTAAAGAAGGTTGTATTGTGTCAGGAAAATTAAAAGTTTAGGTTTAAGGAGAATGTGCACTTTTCTGGAAGTGAAAAAGTTTGTTATTGCTGAAGATATTCTCAGAAGCCAGTTGATGAGCAAATATAAAGACGTTAAGAATTGTACATAATAGCATGAAAACTCATTGATAAATTATGGATTTGGAGAAAAATAGTATCAGGTTTCCAAGTTAGAAATATAATTGAGCCTGATGCATGAAAAACTGATTACAGGGGGTTTAAGTTGAGAGAAGGAAGCAAGGGCATGGGCAGGAGGTACAATTATCCAGGTGAGAAATAATTTGGTGTGAACTACTGGTAGTTGCAGTATAAAAAGAGAAAAGTGATCAGAAATAAGATGTATTGAATGTAAAATTCAGGAAATTTTTAATTGAATAAGTATGGAGAAAATGATAGAAGAAGGAATAAGGGATGATATGGAAATTTATGTCTTTGGTAATTGGGTGGAAATTAGTTTCATTTTCAAGACAGAACAGAAGAATAGGTTTGGAACTGAAGATGCATTAATTTTGGAAATGCTGAGTCTGAGGTGCCAGTAGCAGAGTAAAATGCAGATATTTACATATAACCCATATGTGGCCCATGTTTTAACATTCAATCAGTTCTGGGATGAAGATCCAGATTTGGGAGACATCAACAACATGCAGATGGCACTTGAAACAATAGAGGAAGGTGAGAGAGCCTAGAAAAGCATGACTAGAGTGAGAAAAAGAGGTAATGACAGAAACTTGCATAATACAGTATTTAAAAGAAAGATTAAAAAAAATACTATGGAGGAGTGGCCAGAGAGGAAGAAAATGTTCTAAGAAAAGGAAGTGATTAACAGAGATCAGATAACGTAAGGACTGATGATTGTTCATGGGTTTCTAGAAACAATTAATAAGAATGAAGAGAGATATTTAGTGAAATAATGGGGACTGTGGATAGTTTGAAGTGAGTTGAGTTTATGGGCAGTGGAGAAGTTGTTGGGAGCGACCTCAGTTGACAAAGTCCTGAGAGGGCAGGTTTCACAAAGTGGCCTGCCTGTTCCCAAGGTTAGTCATGCATCCTGCCCCCTTTTAGGCTTAGAGACCCTTAAGCACAATAGTTTAGTAATCACACATTCTGCCCCCTAGAGCTTAGTTAATCTTCAAGCACAGTTGATTTATAAGCGTAATTGTCCTTAAGCAAGAAGCATAGCTAGACTATCTCATGGAAAGGAACTTAGGTGGCGTCAAAGGTGTTTGTACAGGTTTAGCCATTGGAATCTTAGCCAAGATAAGGAACTTTGTGTAAAGATCAGTAGGAAACCTAAAGCAAAGGGGTATAATTATGTTTACCACATACCAGGAATGATGTATTGTGTGGAATGTAACTGACCCTGTATAAATGTATGGTGAGAAATAAACTCGGGACTGTAAGCGGGAAGTGCTACAGTCCTCCCGATCCCATTCTGTTTTCTGTCTGTCTTTTCTCATCCTCTCCCCCCCTTGCAGGTACTGTTCGACTGATGCCGGCAGGCTCCGGCATTTTCTGGCGCCCGAACAGGAGACCTGATATAGGGGGAAACGGAGAAGGACACTGCAATTTAAGAAGAAGGTGCACCGAGTAAGGTAAGTGGAGCAGTGAGTTTATAGTCGGGAGAGATAAATTATGGGACAAAGTAATAGTAAAGAGTTGTTTGTACATGTGCTTAAAAATATGCTTCGCGCTCGGGGAACTAGGGTAGGGCATAAACAGCTTGAGCGCTTTCTGGTTTTTGTGGTAGAAGTTTGTCCTTGGTTTCCAGAAGAAGGGACTGTGAATCTTGAGACTTGGATTAGGGTTGGAAAAAGAATACAAGATTATTATTCTGCTCATGGCCCGAAGAAGGTGCCTGTGGATACATTTTCTTTGTGGAATCTTATTCGGGATTGTCTTGACCCCCGCCATGAAGGGAAAAGGTGGAATGAGGGAATGAGGCAAAGAAGTCCATCATGTCCTAGTCTAGAGAGGCTGTCTTTAAAAGACAAGAACCTTTCTTGCCCCAGCCTAGAAAAGTTATCCCTTCCTGAGGGGCTTAATAAATCTCCTGAGCCTTCAGCACCGCTAGAACGGCCGCTGTCTGAAAACCCTCACTTGAAATCAGAGAATAAAGAGCAGGAAGTGCTGCTAGCACAGAAAGAGGAAAACCCGTATGAGGACGAGCCTTGGGATCTTCTTCCTCCCGAGGAAGAAGAGGCTTTAGAAGATGCAGCCGCTCATTATCATGATAATGATAACGGTTGGCTCTTCTTTCAGAGGGTGTTGGCAACAGTAACTGAACCAGCCCCCAGTCGTATGGAGAAAATGGAGGAGGAATTAGCTGAGATAAAAAGGGAATTAACACGGCTAAACTGTTCAGAGAAATTGGGAGAAGAGGTAGAAATGAAAGAGGGACTTAGAGGAATTAAGGAAGAACTGTTACGACTGGCCTCCAAGCTAAAGAATTGTGAGCTAATGTCACCACCTGAGGAAAAAACAATTAAGCTGCATAGTAGATGTTTTATGCCTTCCTCTGGCAGAGGAACGCCTCAGGAGCCCTCCATCCTAAAAGTAGAAAAACTGGATGAAGGGGAACCGCGCCCAATACGGGTCCCTCCGTCAGAAAATAAAGAGCTATCCTGGGGACCTAGCAAGCTAGGTTTAAATTCCCCTCTGCAGCAGACGTTGCAGAGAGCAGCAGAAAAGGATGAGGACACAGGAGGATTTCATATGGCGTTTCCCATACTGGAACGGCCAGATGATCAGGGACAAATGCAGAGATATCACTCTCCCATTCCATTTAAACAACTAAAAGAACTTAAAGTAGCTTGTTCCCAGTATGGGTCAACAGCACCTTTTACTGAGGCGCTGCTGGACACTTTAGCTACGGATGCTCTGCCTCCTAATGATTGGAAGAACATGGCAAGAGCTTGCTTGGGAGGAGGAGATTATCTGTTGTGGAAATCAGAATTTATAGAACAGTGTCAAGCTACAGCAGAAATAAACAGAGGCCAAAATATTCCTTTTACTTTTGAGATGCTAGCAGGAGAAGGACCTTATGGAGGACTGAACAACCAACTTCAGTATCCTCCTGGGGCTTATGCTCAGGTCAATACAGCTGCCACTAAGGCATGGAGAAAATTGCCTTCTACAGGAAGGCAAACAGAAGATTTATCTAAAATCAGGCAAGGACCTGATGAGCCTTTTCAGGATTTTGTATCCCGCCTGCTGCAAACAGCAGGACGGCTCATTGGTGATGGAGAATCAGGAATGTTACTGGTAAAACAACTGGCATTTGAGAATGCTAACACGGCCTGCCAGGCTGCGATAAGACCTTTTAGGAAAAAAGGTTAATGAGACAATGGAACTTATGGGAGCCTTACAACCAGGACTTCCCTCACCTTCTGCCATTCCAGCAGGTACTTACAAAATAATTCTTGATCTTAAGGACTGTTTTTATACTATTCCCCTAGCACCTCAAGATTGTAAAAGATTTGCTTTTAGTATACCATCCACTAATTTTCAGGAAACTATGAGGAGATATCATTGGCTAGTTCTCCCTCAAGGGATGGCCAATAGTCCCATGTTATGTCAAAAGTTTGTTGCTCAAGCTCTTATTAGTACTAGAAAGAAATTTCCTCAAGTTTATATTATACATTATATGGATGATATTCTGTTAGCTTATCAGAATGAAGGCATATTGCTAGCTGCATATGCTCAACTACAAGAAGGGCTTAAAGAAAAGGGACTGGTCATTGCCCCTGAGAAAGTACAGGGACAGTCTCCTTTCTCTTACTTGGGATATACTTTACATCAGAATTGTATTACCCCTCAGAAAATACAGCTAAGAAAGGATGGGTTAAAAACACTTAATGATTTTCAGAAACTGCTAGGAGACATTAATTGGCTAAGGCCTTATCTTAAAATCACCACAGGACAACTTAAGCCTCTTTTTGAAGTCCTCAAGGGAGATTCTAATCCTAACTCTCCCAGAGAGCTATCAGAAGAAGCCAGACAGGCTTTACAGATAGTAGAAACAGCTATTGGTCAACAGCAGGTTTCATATTTAGACTATTCTCAGCCATGGGGAGCTTACATTCTTGCTACTCAACACACCCCCACGGCAGTATTATGGCAGGAAGGTCCTTTATTATGGATTCACCTGCCTGTATCGCCTGCAAAAGTACTTACACCTTACTATGATCAAGTTGCTACTCTTATCCACATGGTAAGGACTGAAGCTTGCAAATTAATTGGACGTGAGCCGCCTTATATCTGTCTTCCTTACTCTAAACAGCAAGTAGATTGGTTGTTACAACATAGTGACAACTAGGGAGCGGCTATGGCTAATTACCCTGGTCAAACAGATAATCATTACCCTCACAATAAACTTTTGCAGTTTGCAAGCCAGCATGCTTTTGTATTTCCCAAAATAGTACAAAAAGAACATATTACAGAGGCTTTGTTAATTTTTACTGATGGTTCATCTAATGGTAATGCAGCCTACAGTATTCAGGGTAAAGTAAGAACTTTTCAAACTACCTATACATCTGCGCAGGTAGTAGAACTGTGTGCCATCTTAGCAGTATTACAATGTGTTCCAAATCAAGCATTTAACCTGTATTCAGACAGTCAGTATGTAATAAAAGCAATGGAAGTAATTGAAACTGTTCCCTTTATTGGGACAACTAATTCCATAGTACAAAGTATGTTTGGAGACATACAACGCGCCCTACAGCAGCGCATCCAGCCATGTTTCTTTGGTCATCTCAGAGCTCATACTGGACTGCCTGGACCATTATCAAAAGGGAATGAACAGGTAGACATTGCAACTAGAATAATATTATATACCCAGGAACAATTGGCTGAGCAATCTCATGCGCTGCATCATCAAAATAGTAATAGTCTCAGGCAGCAATTTAAAATTACCAGGGAAGCTGCCAGACAAATAGTAAAACAATGTACAAATTGTCCTACTACTCAATCAGTGCCTCATTATGGGGTTAACCCAAGGGGACTAAAAGCTAATCATTTGTAGCAAATGGATGTGACTCATATCTCCAGTTTTGGGCAGGTAAAGTATGTACATGTCACTGTAGATACTTTTTCTGGCTTTATTATGGCTACAGCTCAGACTGGTGAAGCAAGTAAGCACTGTATAGCCCACTGTTTAAAGTGTTTTGCAGTTATGGGACAGCCAAAATGTATTAAAACTGACAATGGCACAGGCTATACTGGAAAAAGTTTTCAACAGTTTTGCCAGAAGCTAAATATTACCCATAAAACAGGAATTCCATACAATCCCCAAGGACAGGGGATAGTAGAAAGAGCTCATAGCACTCTAAAGATACAATTACAAAAAATAAAAAGGGGGGAGTTATATCCCCTGACACCACAGAACTTATTACATCATACTCTATTTATTCTTAATTTTTTAATTTTGGATGTGCATGGGCGATCAGCTGCACAGCGTTTCTGGAATACAGCAACTGCATCCACCTATGCTCAGGTCAGGTGGAAGGACCCTTTAACCGGACAATGGCATGGACCAGACCCCGTGCTCATTTGGGGACGAGGGCATGTTTGTGTTTTTCCCCAGGATGCCGAAAGTGCAAGGTGGCTTCCGGAGAGGCTTGTGCGCTTCGCAGGAGATGGGCGAGCTGGTCAAGGGAGTTCGACAACTGACTCTCCAAGAGCAACCCTACAACCTGGCTCAGACAACGCGGACAGCAGCGGTCCCCACCTGGGGACAGATGAAGAAGTTGGCGGTTGAAGCAGAACAGACGCTGATACAGACTTCTACTCCAAAGACAGGAGTCTCAATGTTCCTGGCAATGATGGCTATCCTAAGCTGCCAAGTACCGAGCGTCCGAGGAGACATCCACTGGGCCTACGTTCCTGACCCTCCTTTACTTCATCCAGCTGAATGGGGCGGACCGTCAGTTCCGGTATATGTGAATGACACTCACACCCTGGGGATACCTTCTAATGGACATATATGACCAGAACTACATATGGGTTTTGACTATTTTGGACAAGGGAATGGAATGCCTATTTGTTTGTCACTAGAGGGTGATGTAACGGGATGTCTACAAATGGACTCTGTAGCAATGGCATCTCCCGGCTGGACAGTGTTTCTTAAAGGACTGAGCGGAAAGAAGGGAAAGGTAATCAACATCACTCCACCCCAGGACTTGCCCCCTTGTGAAAAAGAATCCCTGACTGCCACGTACGCTGTGCCATGGAAACGCTGTCATGGTACTCAGGCAGTACAGTATGTACTCCCAGGAACTAATTTTTCCATTTATGACTGGTCTCAACCCAATAGGACAGACTCCTTAGAACTGGGAATGTATAAGGGAATATGGGGATCAAGTAATGGGAAATTCCAATATGGGTTATGGAAATTAGGAGCAAGTATGGGTACTCCTCTGGTTCAGAAAGATAATAAGGACATCTCTCGCATTAGACCAGAGTCATTACTATATACTAATCTGCCTGAAAAAAGGCCTGTCATTGCCTGTGTGCCTGAACCTTATGCTCTATTAGTAGGAAGGATTAATGTCACATTTTCTGGAAATAGATACCAGTTGCAGTGTGTCCAATGCAATTTGACCAACTGTGTCAAGAATTTAGAAAATGGGAAACAAGTTGCTGTGGTACACCAACCATCCTTTGTAATGGTGCCTGTCAATCTTACGGGCCCCTGGTATTCAGACAAGGGGTTACAGGTTTGGCACGAGATCACAGGGGCACTATCCAGGCCAAGGAGATTCATTGGCTTACTGATAGCAGGTATCACAGCCCTCATCACCTTGATTGCCTCTGCTACTGCAGCGGCAGTGGCATTAACTCAGCAAGTACAAACAGCGCATTTTGTTAATAACTTGTCAAAAAATGTCTCCCAGGCATTGGGCACTCAGGAAAATATTGATAGGAAAATAGAGGAGAAACTGAATGCTTTACATGACATGGTACTGTACCTAGGAGAAAAGGTACAGAGTCTCCAAATAAGATCTAGATTGGACTGTCACGCAGATTATAGTTGGATCTGTGTTACTTCTAAGAAATATAATAAGAGTGTGCATACCTGGAATAGAGTGAAGAACCACTTAGAAGGCATATGGCATAGTGCGGATGATTCTTTAGACTTATTAGCTTTGCATAAAGAGATTCAAGTTTTGCAAGAAGCAGGACCCTTGCGTTTTGATGCCAGTGATACTGCTAGAAATTTTCTTGATCAATTTCTTAAGATTGTTCCCTCTGTAGGAGATTTTCAGCATTTAGCTTTAGGAATTTCTGGATTAGGAGGTTTAGTTCTGATACTGTTTTGTTTATTTCCTATCTTAATGCATAGAGTAGGTAAAGGCATTCTTGCACTGCGCACTGGGCTACATGAACTAAAATTAAAAGCCCAACCTACTTAATTTTTAAGGAGGGGGGAATTGTTGGGAGCGACCTCAGTTGACAAAGTCCTGAGAGGGCAGGTTTCACAAAGTGGCCTGCCTGTTCCCAAGGTTAGTCATGCATCCTGCCCCCTTTTAGGCTTAGAGACCCTTAAGCACAATAGTTTAGTAATCACACATTCTGCCCCCTAGAGCTTAGTTAATCTTCAAGCACAGTTGATTTATAAGCGTAATTGTCCTTAAGCAAGAAGCATAGCTAGACTATCTCATGGAAAGGAACTTAGGTGGCGTCAAAGGTGTTTGTACAGGTTTAGCCATTGGAATCTTAGCCAAGATAAGGAACTTTGTGTAAAGATCAGTAGGAAACCTAAAGCAAAGGGGTATAATTATGTTTACCACATACCAGGAATGATGTATTGTGTGGAATGTAACTGACCCTGTATAAATGTATGGTGAGAAATAAACTCGGGACTGTAAGCGGGAAGTGCTACAGTCCTCCCGATCCCATTCTGTTTTCTGTCTGTCTTTTCTCATCCTCTCCCCCCCTTGCAGGTACTGTTCGACTGATGCCGGCAGGCTCCGGCAAGAAGTGGAGATAATTCGTATACACAATCTTTTATAGAAGTATGACTTTGTAAGAGAAGAAATATATAATCTGAAGCACAGGTAGTGAAATGGATTTTAGAATGAAAAAATAATACCTTTTCCATTACAACCAAAGAGAAAGAGAACATAGTAGACAGCAATGTAAAGAAACTCAAAGAGTTGCTAACATAAATTGGAAGGTCCATCTTGTGGATTGCCTTCATTTAATGAATTACACATTGAGGTCATTTGCTAAGAGGGATTGGAAGGAGAAGATGAGATAAGAATTTTAAAAGCCACTGAGTCTCCATACATATACAAAAAATAAATAAATAAAAATATGATAGGCTTTACATTTTTTAAGACTTCATATTTTAGAGCAGTTTTAGGTTTACAACCAAATGAAGAGGTGCAGAGATTTCCTGTATTATGTTCTGCAGACACTCATGCATAGTTTCTCCCATTATCAATATTACTCACCAGAATGTTATATTTTTACCAAAGATGAAACCACATTGATCTATCATAATCATCTAAAGTCCATAGTTTTCCTTAGGGTCCGTTGTTTGCATTGTACATTCTATAGGTTTAAACAAATACATGTGACCTATATCTAGCATTATAATATCATAGATATTATTTTCATTGACATAAAAATCCTCTGAGATCCAACTATTCATTTCCCCCACCTGCCCTTGGCAACCATTGATTTATTAGTTGTATAGTTTTCAAATTTATATAGTTGAAATAATATGTACAGTATATAGCCTTTTCAGATTAGCTTATATCACTTACTAATCTGCATTTAAGGTTCCTCCATGCCTTTTCATGGTCTGATAGCTTATTTCATTTTAGCACTGAATACTATTTCATGTTTGGATGTACCTTAGTTTATTTATCTATTCACCTACTAAAGGACATCTTGGTTGCTTCCAAGTTTTGTTAATTATAAATAAAACTGTTATAAACATCTGTGTCCAGATTTTTGTGTTGACATAAATTGACATAAGTTGACATGATATTTCCTTTAGGAAATATCAAGGAGCAAGATTGCTGGATCATATGGTAAGAATATATTTAGTTTTGTAAGAAGCCACAAACTGTCTTCTAAATTTGCATTCCCACCAGCAATGTATGAGAATTGCTATTGCTCTGCATCCACATCAGCATTTGGTGTTGTCACTGTTCCAGATTTTGCCCATTCTATTAGGTGTGTAGTGGTATCTTATTATTGTTTTTATTTGAATTTCCCTGATGACATATGATGTGGAGCATATTTTCAATGATTATTTACTATCTATAAATCTTCCATGGTGAAGTGCCTGTTAAAGCCTTTTGCCTATTTTTTATTTGGGTTGTTTTCTTATTGTTTTGTGTGTTTTTGTTTTTTTTTTTTTGCATTATAAAAAAAATCACAATATACTGAGTTGAGGCAAATAAAAATCAAAGTAAAGATCTCTAAATAGTATTCTAATTTCCAGTATATCAGTTATTATAATAATTTTACAATTCTAGAACTTGCTTCATAGTGTACAAAGTATTTGCATGGCCATTTCATTTGACTCTCATAAGAGTTTCAGGACACCTACAGGGAAAGTATTTTGCTTTGATTGTATAAGTAAGACAACTAAAGCTTAGAACCTGTTATTGTTTGTCTTTTTCATTGTCACTTGGCAAAGCCAACACTCTAATTTAAGCCTTCTTTCAGTTGATTATTCTTTCTTTTCCTATAGTCAATTTCTGCTCTTGTATTTTTAATTTATTACAAGTTGAAAAGTGAGATATCTCAGTGATCATAGAAAAAAAGTGTCTACAATTAGAATTTATATATTGTAAACTATACAGGTAATGTGTCATGGAGTTAATACCTCAGTTCTAATCCTAATTTTGGTATTTTCTGGCTGTGAAACCTTTATTCAGTCAATAAAGCTCTCTAGACCTGCAGTTTCTTCAACTAAGCAGTACAAGAGTTGGTAATCTCTAAGACAGGGATGGGGAACGTCTGGCTGTGGGCCATATAAGGCCCACAAAATCATTTGATCTGGCCCTGTCAAGACATTAGGGGTGACTTAATTAAATATTTGACCAAATATAGCAAACTAATTTTTAAGTTGGTAATTTTGTATGGTCCGTGAATGATGTTATAAATATTCAAATGGTCCTTGACAGATAAAAGATTCCCCACCCCTGCTATAAGATAAGATCCAGCAATGCAGTTCTCTGCTGCTCCAATTATTTTGATTAAATAATGATATTTTTTTGATTCAAAGCGACCTAGAATATAATAGCAATGAAAAATTCTTAATATAATCACAAATGTTTAAGAAGAAAGTACTTTTGCATTTATTTTGTAGTTGATAACATGACTAGTACCATTGCTACTCAAAAATCTAATAAAATTATTAACTTGCTCCCTCTTTCTCTGATGTTGATGCCTGGTTCTTATAAGGACATAAGAAACACTTTAAACAAAGATGGTGTATTTCACACTATCCTGACTTAGAGTCAGAGTAGGAGGTTTCTAGTTGATTCTTTCCTGGATAAGTACAGCTACCTTCTCACCACCATCAGTGTTCTTTGGTCATTGTTCCTTTTTCCACTTAAGGATAAAAAGAAAATCTTAGGTGTGTCCTGGATCCTTGGTAGCAATTCAGTGTTTGAGTATAGTGGGGAGTGGCGGGGGGTGGAGATGGTTTTCACTCTGGTTCATTGATCCATTTACCATAAAGTTAATGAACTTAACCTTCAGTGAGGCTTATTAGTAGCATGAGAGGAAGCCCATGGGAGAGAGAGGGCCTAGCAACGTGTTCATAATTTTGTTTTCTTTAAAAAAACAAGGGCAGGGGGAGCAATAAAATTGTATATACATGAGGTTCCACGAAAACATTCATCCCTACTCTTGCTCCTTACTCAACTGGGCATGTAGTGAGTGCATTTAACTGGTAGTCTCAACTGGATGCAAGCTGTTCACTGAGTTACCTTCCCTATGGTTTGCTGTTGGTGACAATAAATTGTGGTTATTTGGGTAAAGGTTTAAGATCTCTTAATGTCAAGCTGCTCCCCTAATCAGTAACCACTTTGTAACCAGTCCGCAACGGTCTTTATTTTGACATTTCTCCAGGCACAATAAAATTAATAATGGTTGCTTTTATGAAAAACATTCTTTGTTTTAACATGTCATTATACTTATGTATCTTCACCTTTTGGTTCTTATCCCATACTTACCCTCTCCTTCATAAAACAGTGGGTAACATACCTAGTAGTCTAAGGTATGGAAGAACAGGTAGAAAATTTGAAAAATTACCTCCTAGCCTCTTTAATGATTCTTGTAGTATTTGGAGGGCATTTTCCAATAGTATTGAATCACACATAATAAATCCCCTTAAATAAACTACCTAGTTTCCCCAGAAATATTAATCCTTAAAATTAAATAGCTAACCTGAACTACTTCTTTATTTAAAAGTTTTTAGAATTATGGAGATATTTTCATTTGCTATAGCAATGGGTAGGATTTGTTTTGACACCTTGTTCAAGCTTAGAATTTTTCATTTAGCAGCATAACAGACATTTTAAGAAAATAATATCCTCTTCATTTTGCCTGTTCATTTAGGCTAATACACCCTTTTATAGTCTTGGGGATATTTAGCATCTTGGGATGTTCAAGAAAATACCCCAGATGCTTGGGGCACAAAGTACATTTATTCTACATAGCTTATTTTTTAATGGCTATTTTCATAGCTATGATATATTAAATGCACAATTATCAAGATAAAATGCAGAGCAAGAATCGATAATGAAGAATAGATAAACTGATCAATATGTTTCAGGCAGCTTTGTATTTTCAACATAAAAAGACAAATTATTGGGATAAAGAGATATTCTCAGTTGAATATACAATTTAATTGTAATACCTAACTGCTAGAAGCTATCCATTGTCTACACTATCATGAAAGTGCAAACAGGAAACCCAGAAGGCTGATGGACCTTGAGCTTTGGCAAGGGCTAAAAGCTATGCACTGATTGTTCTGTAGAGACAATGGTGGCTCAAGCAATTTCCTGACCTAATAGTCTAATGGTAAATCTTTACCAATATTTACTGACCTTTAAGATAGTCTGTCTGCTACCAGAATTGCCTGCCTGACTAAGGGCAAGATGTGTATTTTAAAATTGAATAAAAGCTAACAGGGCCTGGGCCCCAGTGAAACCTTTCCACTAGAGGAAGACTCTCTGCCTGGCCTCCCATGATTTCCAAATTCATATTTCTTGTCTAGTGATTCATTTGTGCATGGCCCTTCTCCAGATCCTGAACCCTAGCCATGCGGGTTGTGGCTTTCACACTTAACTACAATGTATGATATTATAGCATTTTAAATAACATTAAATAACACTGGGTTTCTTTTTATATTATAGCCAACTATGCTAAGTAAGATTACAACTGGCCATTAAAATGCACTACAAAGAGATATATCGATGAAAACACTTGTCACAAATGAACCAAAATTAAACCCGAACCAAAGCAAATCAGTTATTTTTGTTTCCTCTACATTATGAGTATTATCATTTGTCATTTAAAAAGAGACTTCTTTCATAGAAATTGTCTCTCACTTTAAATTTAATATGTAAATCTTGCCTAGCTGGTGTGGTGTGGCCCATTGATTGAGTGTAGTCCCAGGAGGTTGCTGGTTCGATTCCCAGTCAGGGCACATGTCCGGGTTACTGGTGCTTGAGCCCTAAGAGGGGACATGCAGGAAGCAGCCAATTGATGCTTCTCTCTCATGGATGTTCCTATCTCTCTCTCTCTGTAGCTCCCTTCCCTTCTCTGAAATCAATTTTTTAAAAATATGAAAAAATATGTAAATATTAGCAGTTAGTCTGGTTCCTAAAACTTGGAATGTGCTGGCACAATGTATGCACATTTTCTAACGTGAAGATAACTCATGCATAAATAGCCTGCTTCCCAGAGGAATTGTGGTTTATATAAAGGGCAAGGTATGAAGAAAGTCTGTTTACTTATTCTACATAATAGAATATATAAGTGTCTTCTTCTTTTTAATTCTTCCCCCATCACCATTCCCTACCCCTTATACCCGCTTCAACCCCCACAATCACCAAGTGCCCTCATCTTTAAAATTGATTGATAGGTAGTGTTTATGATTTACCTTAGAGTTGGAGGAAACAATTAAGTTAGATTATATTTGTAATAACCTACAGATGAGGAGTTGTAAGCAGGAGTCAGGATAGTAACTAATAGGAAATATGCCACTGGTATGCAGAAAAATAAAAATAAATAAATCATTGGTTCAAAGCATAAAATAAAGAATGAGAGTTTAAATAGATTCCAGGGTAAATATTAGATGAGCTAGAACCTAGTTAAAGCCAGACTCTAATCTTTTAAACAAGGGAAGCAGGTGAAAGGTAAGCAGCTATATATATTATCAACATATATTTTAGGTTGATAATCCTAGTGGGTGAATACAAATGTTTTGGAGAATTTAAAGGGTAGAATCAGCAGAATTGCATCTAGATAAAGATGATTTACACTGAAAAAGCATTATGCAAAAGTAGGCATAGTAAGCATGTTTTAATAAATTAGGATGATTTTCCAAAATATAAATTAAAGTATAAATGTAGTTATAATTTACTATATAAAGCAATAATAGTAGGTACTGCTGATGTCCTGTCCATATTCACTTTACTGGCCTGTACGCTCATCAACCCAGCTATAAGGGGCTGCATTAACAGCTTAAACTTGGGACAGATGTGATGTTCCTCATCCCAGTGCATTCAGTGACTCATTAATATGGGCCCCTGTGGTCTATTTGCCTATGGTCAAGAGGATGACTCTGCAATGTGATTTATGCTCATGAATCAGATCAAGCTAGAACTTATGTGAGACCACACTCTTGCACATCATCTTCCCTTTCCCTATTTTACCTCCCTCATTCACTGGTTTTCTGATGAGAACTTCTTTAATTAATCTGTGCACACAAATCCCGGACTCTGTCTTTGCTTGTGTTGTAACTAACCTTGTAGAGTTGGTACACAAGTGGTTCTGGGAAGAACACTAAGGATGTGATTCTAGAAAAAGCTTATCAGCTAGCTACCTAACAATGAACACTTTGTCACTTAAATTAGGTGAAATGTTAATTGTTCTTAACATTCTGTACCACCAGTCTGTCATCAGGAATTCACCTGTGGTGATCTGGAAAAAAAGATAAGAGGTGGAAGGAGATGCATGGTTCTTGCAATGGCAATAACTCTGGCACTGGAAAAGAAAGGGAACATACTAATGATATGGACAGTGAAAAAGGGGTTAGCTATTGCTGAGCACCAGTGAAAGAAATTAATGGGCTCCAAATGATTAATCACCAATTTAATATAAAGGGTGAAAATCAGAGGTCCTCAATTGCAGTGTTTAAGGAAATACAAATCTCCTGTAGCTGGAGGGCTAATTATATTGAAGAGTAGGCTCAGAAACTACACATAGAAAGAGCAAAACTCCAGAAAAAGTTGAGTTCTCAGCTCCTGCAATTCTCCTATGTCTAAGAGGAAATAAGAAGAACTGAGAATGAAAAATAAGGATATGTGGATATATGCACTTGAGAACATTAAGCACCCAGATTCCTTTGACCCTCTGAGCTTCTAGGTGTCACCCACTCCCACATTTTAGAGGGTCACATCTCCCTCCCACCTTCTGTTTCTTTTACTTGTATTTCTTTCAGAAGCCTCAATGCAGTGAGGTGCTTTGCAGGATAATACTTTCCTACTCAGGATCTGCTCCAGCTTCCTATACAGGCAACCAAGAAACAAACAAATAAAAAAACTAGAGGCAAATTTCAGCATGACCCAACTAGTAAAGTGCTGAGAGAGAAGAAAGGGAGAGAAGGATTATGAGAGGAGGGCTTATAAACTGTGGAACATCACTGTGTTTTATTGACAAGGCCTGGGCTAGTTTCAGTCTGATTTCACATTGATGGTATGAGATCAACAGGGGTTGAACACAAATCTGGATATGGTGGTATTTGTGATATTGGGACAGTTTCCCATCAAACAAGATTTAAGGTTCTGACTAGGGCAACAAAGAGAGGAATACTAGTTCCAATTCAATGCTCTAATGGCTTTCAGAAACTGGGAGGCAAGACAGGGGGTGAACAATAGCCAGCGTGATATGAAGTAGAAAAGCCAGAAGTGCCTGGAAGACCGTGGAAGAAGGGGTAAAAGCACTTAGAGAAGTAGCCATGTTAGAGTGAATTAATTACACAAGACCAGAAGAACCACTAGCTTGAAAAGTTTCTTGGAAGGACCCTCTATTTGTCAAGAAAGTAAGGATGCACAAGGGGGAATACACTGGCATTAAGAGGCTCTGTAGGCTGGGACTTAGGACAGGAAATTCAGGCCCATAATTGTGATCACTGACTCTCAAAACAGAAAAGGCAGGTGGCCACACTTAACAATCAGAAGTTAGATGGGAATAATTGTTGTAATGACCATCAATTTCTGAATGTCAGCCATGGTGATAGAACTGCTATCAATATATGAATAACATATTACAGCTTCCCTAGAGAAGCGTTGCCAGATAAAAGGCATGTGATTAAATTTAAATTTCAGACGAACAGTGCATAACTTTTTAGTATAAGCATGTCCCAAATATTACATGGGATATGTTTATGCTGAAAGCATTTTCATTATTTTTCTGAAATTCAAATTTAGCTGGTATCCTGTATTTTTATTGGCCATATCTGACACACTTATCTTGGAAACAAGAGATGACCAGTCCACAGGGCACTGCTTAATATACAAGGTGGGTCAAAAGTAGGTTTACAGTTATTTATATGGAAAAATAATAGAATAATTAATAAATAATACAAGAATAAACTGTTTTATGTAATCATGACTATAAACCTACTTTTGCCCCATCCTCTATATAATTAAAAGTTTTCAAGAATAGATAAGCAAAAAGCTTAGGTCAGCGAGCCCCATTGTAAAGGTCATTATCCCCTTCTTAGGTTCCAACTTAAGCAAGTTTTCACACCTGGAATTTATTAGCTATTGGAGAGATTGGGGTTCCCTTGAGGAAGGACCGGTATGCATAGTAATGATTCCCCCAGCTGTTCTCCAATGGAACTTATGTCAGTTTACTCAGGTAATCATTCACTGAGGAAGATGGAGTACCTAGATCTTTTAAAAGCACTAGAATGCAGATTCTGAGTTTACATTAAAGCCAGCTTCATAACATCATCGTGGCACACCTCTTGGAGTATTGGTACTTGGGAATCCTATATAATAAAAGCCTAATATGCTAAGTGTCCAGTTGACTGGTCGGCCATTCAACAAATCAAAGTATAATATGCTAATGATATGCTAAGGCTGCTCAACCACTTGCTATGACGTGCACTGACTACCAGGGGACAGATGCTCCGACTGGTAGGTTAGCTTGCTGCTGGGGTCTGGCCAATCAGAACTGAGCAAGATGGGCTGGAAACGCCCTGGAGCCCTCCTGAGGTCCCTCCCTGGCTGGCCAACCTCCCGAATCTCTCCCTGGCCCCAATTGTGCACCAGTGGGGACCCTTGGCCTGGCCTGCACCCTCTCACAATGGGGCTGAGGGACCTCCCTGAGTGCACGGATTTCATGCACCAGCCTCTAGTTAGGTAATAAATGGAGTCCTGACCCAGGTCTGTCTTATAGCTGCTCAATTGAATCCACAGACCCCTCCCTGGTCACTTTCCAGTTCCTTCGAAGTGTCAGAACTCTCATTGTATATATATATATATGCCATTCTCATGTTTCTTTTTTTATTGTATAATTTTATGCTCAGTAATTCCCCAAATAGGCAAAATTATTACTGTACAATAAGAGAAATTAATTAGAGTAATGGTTACCTGAGAGGGTATGCTATAGATGGGGAAGAGCGGGGGCACGTGGGTATTTCTGAAGAAGGCTTAGAAATTTGGTTACATGGGCACTTACAACAAAAATACATACACACAAGTAAAAATTCATCATTATATACTTAAGATCTGCGTATTTTAGTATATCTGAATTATACCTTTAATACAAATATAAAATATTTCCATAAATCAAATCATATAAAATATAAAATCATTTGTTCTCAAAATCTGCTTTATCTTCAAGATTTTCTACCTCTGCAAAAGGCATCAGAAACGCAGACTAAAAACTTCAGAATTCTATTAAATTATTTTATTTCCTTGCTTCTCACTTCTAATTGCTCATCAATTCCCATCAATTTTCCTTTAGATAATGTTTATGAATTGTGTCCTATCTTTTTCTTAGAAACATGATTTCCTAGTTTAGGTTCTTTGTTTATTATATTTTAAAGTATTTCTAAGTTTACCATATAGTCTTTAGTTTCTTTCTCTTTCAATATTTTTTAAATCTTTATTGTTAAAAGTATTACATATGCCCCCTTCAATATTTCTTACATTTTGCTATAATTAACTTTTCTAAAGCATAAATATATCTGATTACGTCACTTATCTACTAAAAAACTTTTAAAGTCTGTGGCCTATAAAGTCTCACAATGTGTTTGTTTATATATTTTTCTCTTTTATTTCTTCTTTCTATCTTTTCCTTCCAAAAAAATATTGTTATGCTACCAGTAGTATTTAAGTGTTTCCCTTGCTTTATACTCTTGCCAACAATTAGTATTATCAGATTTGTAAGTTTGGAATCATATACTATGTAAAATAGTATCTCACTGTACATTTAATTAGCATTTCATTAATGGCTAAATGTTAGACAAACTTTTTATATGTATATTGCTCATTTGTGTTTTCTGTGAAATGTCTTTATCACATTTCAGGCAGTCATTTTTTTAAGTGTAATCTAGATTTATTTTTCATTATATGTATAGCAAACATTTTCTCTTAGTTTTTATTATATGTTTTACTCTACAATGTTTTTAATGGAGTTAAGTTATCAATTTTAATGTAGTCAAATTCATTAATATTTTCTCTTATATTTAGTACTTCTGTTTCCTTTTTAAATAAACTGAGGACATAAATGTTCTAATCTACATTTTGTTCTAATGCTTATAAGATTTGCCTGTCACATTTAAGTTCTTTGTCTCTGTGGTATCATGAAGGAGGAATCCAACTACATATGTCACATTTTAAAATTGTGTAAACAAGAATTCCTTTATCAATAACATGTTATATTTCTTAAGAAGAAAGAGATGAAATACAGTGAATTATGTGCATTCAAAAGTTTTGAGAGGATTAGAGAAACAGGATCTAGGCTGGGCTTCCAAGAATGATTTTCAACAAACCAATGCATAAATGGATAACTAAAAAAACAGTTACCTTTGTTACAATAGAACAAGAAGTTTGTGTGGCAACTATAGGCTTCAGAATAGTACCATCTTACCTGTACTCTTGGAATAAGATGGCTGCCTCACTGACTGTTTGGTCCATAGATTAAGCATCACATTAAATTCCATAAATGCAGTATCTTCTCTGTACTTCAGGTAGATTTGAATTTACTGGGTGAGTCTGATCTAATCAGATGATCCCTTTAAAAAATAGTCTAGATGTGGAGGACTTGGAGCAGTAGACATTCTCTTTACCCATTGGTATCTTTAAAAAAGCTAGCTGCCATAATTCTACAGCTTACACAGAAATGAATTCTACCAAGAACCACAGGAACTCAGAAGACCCCTCAATGAGAATAAGCCTCGGGTGAGACCACTACAGCAGATGACACGCTGATAGCAACCTCATTACAACTGAAAAAGGACCCAGATAAGCAGGGCCCAAAATCCTGACCCATAAAATGCTGTGGGATGATAAATGAGTGCTTTCTAAGCAACTAATTTTATGGTACTTTGTTACATAGCATACAACACTAATCCTATCTAATAAAAGAGTAATATGCAAATTGACCGTACCTCCGCTACACCAAGTCATGCCCACCAGCCATGCCCACCAGCCATGCCCACCAGCCAATCAGGAGTGAATATGCAAATAAACCCAACCAAGATGGCTGCAGCCACAGAGAGAGCAGGAGGGAGGCTTGGGTTTCCTCGGCATTGGAGGAAGCCAAGCTTTCCACCTGCCCTTGCTGGCCTAGGCCTCCACTCAATGCTACAAAATTTCAATGATAGAAGATAAATAAATCCCAACAAAAATGGCGGCAGCCATGGAGCTGGAGAGAGCAGGAGGTTAGGGTTGCCCCCGGTTTTGGAGGAAGCCAAGCTTCTGCAGCCCTGGCCTGCCTTGGCCTCCGCTTAAGGCTACAAAGTTTCAATTATAGAAGATAAATAAATCCAAACAGAAATGGCTACCGCCATGGAGAGAGCAGAAGGCTTGGCTCCACTCCAGACTACAAAGTTTCAAATGTAGAAGATAAATAAATCCCAGATACCAGGGCCTCCGCTTAAGTCGCTGGGGGGCGTGGCCGGCCTGCAAACCACCACACGCTCCTCGCCCAGGCCACCCCACGCCCCAAGGGAACCCCCACCCTGATCCGGGACAACCTTCAGGGCAAACCAGCTGGCCCCAACACATGCACCAGGCCTCTATCCTATCTAATAAAAGAGTAATATGCAATTTGACCATCACTCCAACACACAAGATGACAGCCCCCATGTGGATACAAGATGGCCGCCACAAGATGGCCAGCAGGGGAGGGCAGTTGGGAGGGACCAGGCCTGCAAGGGAGGGCAGTTGGGGGCAATCAAGCCTGCAGAGGAGGGCAGTTGGGGGTGACCAGGCTGGCAGAGGTGAGAAGTTGGGGGTGACCGGGCCTGCAGGGAAGGGCAGTTGGGGGAGACCCAGGCCTGCAGGGGAGGGCAGTTAGGGGCAAACAGGCTGGCAGGGGAGCAGTTAAGCATCAATCAGTCTGGCAGGGGAGTGGTTAGGGGGTGATCAGGCTGGCAGGCAGAAGCGGTTAGGGGCATTCAGGATGGCAGGTAGGCGAGCAGTTGGGAGCCAGCAGTCCTGGATTGTGAGAGGGATGTCCGACTGCCCGTTTAGGCCCAATCCCAGTAGGATCTGGCTTATTTGGCTTAGCATAATACTCTCCATCACATTTTTTAAATTACTGTAGCTTTATAATAAGTCTTGAAATCAGGTTGTGTAAGTCCTCTAACTTTGTTTTCTCTTAATATTGTTCTGGCTATTCTGGGTCTTTTGCTCCTCTAAATTTTTAATAAATTTTTGTCTCTAGTTTTTCCTTATTTGTTACCTACCTTTTTGATTAAAACAAATATACTACTACTCTAAATCCTGCTTGCTTAAATTCCTTTTTTATTAGTTACACTTGAAATTTTACCATACAGTTAGATTAATAACTTTAAGAGCTTAGTTTGTTTAATGTTTATTTCATCAATCTCTTGAATTACATGAGATTTTTTTATTCCAGTATTTTTAGTCGTGCATTCCTTTTTATGCCAATTATTGTTATTCATTTTAATTAAATGGTTGTCTAGTTTTATCTTCTTTATTTATTTGATACTCTTAATGTTTAGCTTTTCACACCTTCCCTCAAGGATTACATATTATTCATATTGTATTAAAGTATGTACACATACTTTAGAAATACTGTTA
This sequence comes from Plecotus auritus, assembly GCF_963455305.1. Lineage (NCBI taxonomy): Eukaryota > Metazoa > Chordata > Mammalia > Chiroptera > Vespertilionidae > Plecotus > Plecotus auritus. The sequence goes on along the minus strand of NC_137771.1, from coordinate 134,799,300 downwards.
GTGAAATTCAGTTGGTGGTAAATTCTAACTTTTACTTATTTTGAATATGTTTATGTTTTGCCTTCATTCATGAAAGAGTGTTTTTGGCATACAGCACTGTAGGGTAAAATCAGGGCTAAGAGAAATCTGTAGGATAAGAACTCATGAATCTAAGTGCCATTTGGGGCTGATGTATCAGGAAGATAGTGACTCTTGGGTACTTTTATGTAGAGTTTCAGGCTATTGAAGCTGAGGATTCCCTTATAACTGGAGAAGAAAGACCCTGAAAACTATTTCCCCAACTCATGCTATACTAATGGAGTCCCCCTAGGTAGGAGGACTTACTTCCTTGTGGAAAATGTATAATCACATCACCTTTGCCTCCCTAGATCCTAATCATACTCCCTAGGATGTTTCCTCAGCAAGTTATTTCTGATATTACTGAGTACAAGAAGTATGAAAAGTTGACTTAAAAAATAGTATTCTGCCCAGCCAGAGTGGCTCAGTGGTTGAGGATTGACCTATGAACCAGGAAGGCATGGTGTGATTCCTGGTCAGGGCACATGCCCAGGTTGCAGGCTCCATCCCCAGTTGGGGTTTTGCAGGAGCCAACCAATTAATGATTCTCTCTCATCATTGATGTTTCCATCTCTCCTTCTCCCTTCCTCTCTGAAATTATCCTATATAATAAAAGCCTAATATGCAAATCAACTGAATGAAAGAACGACCGGTGGAACTGAACCACGCCCAACACAGCCAGTGGTGAACCTGAGGAGGGGCAGTAAAGGATTAAAGAAAACAGAAAAGAGAATATAGTTGGGGCCAGGTGGATCACTGCACCTGGTTGAGGTCACAAGCTGAATTTTTATTTTATAGTATGATCACACAAAGCAAAACAAGGGAGTGGTCAAGATATTTACAATGTTCTTGCGAGTTTCAAATCTGCTTTTTTTCCTGTTATTGCAATTATCTGAACTCTATCAAGTTTTGTTTTGGCAGCACTTGCTGTACAGCCCATATCCCTCAGCTACCTAGGACTACAAGGTCGGACTATAAGGTCAAGCTTACATACAACCATAGCCTTTGGCTATAATTGTGTTGGGAGGGCTTTGCCCTTCAAGGTGGAACTTGTATGTGGCTTTGCTACAAGAGGACCATGCCATCTTATCAGTCAATGGCTTGATCCTGTCCAAACACTATAGCCGCTCTCCAAATGGAACGACTGGTTGCTATGACACACAATGACCACCAGGTGGAAGATGCTCAATGCAGGAGCTACCCCAGCCCACAGGCCCCAGGCCAGCCAAGGCAGGTGCCAGCGGGGGGCCCCCTGATCACCCCGCCGGTCACCCCACAGAGGCAGATGACCAGCAATTGTGGCCGGGGGCAGGGCCAGCCGGCAAGTGGGCTGGCACCACTCCCAGATTGCCCTGCCAGTCGCCTCCTGCAGAAGGAGGGTGTGGCCTGCGGGGATCAGCCTGCTGTGGGAGTGCTGCTCTTCCTGGTCAGCTGAGTGGCAGTGGACCCGTCCTCTGAGAGGCTGCTGAATGAGGAAATTAGTCTGAGCTGATAATTCTGGGTAATGTCTTGAGTAAAGGCATGTTCTGTGTCCTGGAGGAAACTGGCAGAGACCTTTGCACACCAAAGCCACTCGGTGAATATCTTTGATGTATGATGCCAGGTTGGTGACACCATGGGGGATATTCAGCGCAGCCTTGCTCCAGGATCCTTAGCCATCAGGACAGCCTCCCCGGGGGTTCCACAGTCACGTCCCCTCTTGCCATCCACCTATGCCACATCCCCACATTTTTTCTAGGAGACACCTTAGAGGGCCTGAATCAGCTGGTGGGGTCAGGCCAGAGTCTGAATTTTCTCAAGTATTTTATAGGTGCAGATACTCAGCCTCAACCTGGGCCTGCTAGCAGCTGCTCCTGCTGTGGGAGCAGCTTCTCATCCCAGTCAACTGAGTGGCGCTCCCACTGTGGGAGCACACTGACCCCCAGGGGGCAGCTTCTGGGTTGAGTGTCTGCCCCCTGGTGGTCATTGTGTGTCATAGTGACTGGTTGACCAGTCGTTCTGGTAATTCCGCCAGTCGATCACTGTGCTTTTATATATATATATTAGAGGCCCAGTGCACAAATTTGTGCATCTTCAAAGGAACTGTGAGCTGTGAGGCTGTGGCAGACACAGAGGCGGGTCTCGGCCCATCTTCCATGCCCCCTGCCCAGCCCCTCCTGCCATGGCCCCCGGTCCTGGTTTGGTGCCCAGCAAGCCTTGGTCTGGTGCCCCCATGCACCTACTCCACCATCCTACCATGGCCAATGCCCACCATGTTTTGCGCATATCCCCTGGTGGCCAGCGCACATCATAGCAACCAGTTGTTTGGTTGTTCTGTTTTTCCAGTTGTTCTGCAGTTCGGTCTATTTGCATATTAGCCTTTTATTATATAGGAGATGTAAAGAAATAGTACCTTTGAGCCAGATAAAAAGACGTTTTGAAACATGATTGATTATATTTATCTAATAAGTTGTTTTGGATCCTAAATATTATAGTCTAAGAAAAGCCATAGGTTGATATAAAAAAGTGGCAGGAATTCAAAGCTTTTGAATATGTGTTTGAGTAGTAGACTAAATCATAGATAACCCTAAATCATGTTTCAAAAACATACACAAAATTGGTGACTTTTAAAAATATTTTATATTTATAATAATTGGTTATATCCAATTTAGTAGTTTCATGTGTATATATGTGTGAGACCCACCCTTTATTGAGTCAAAATTAAAAAGATATGGTTATTGGTTATATTAAAAAGTTAAATGGATAGCAAATTGAGGCAAGACATGTAAGGCTTGATGCTTGAAGAATATGGGATAAAAAGAAGAGGTCCCAGGAGAGGAGTTATGGTTGGGAAGAGAATTGTGTTGGTAGAAATTAAATTTCTGTGCATTGGTTCTGAGGTACACTTATTACTGGAGGTTTTTCAGATACCAATGTAGGTGTTTAGAAGAATAATGCTTTTCAGTTATTTTTTTCCCTACTAGAGTTTATGAAAAAGATGGCTGAACCTATGTGGGCTGTGCTTGTGTTTGGATTTGATTCAGGACTTAGTAACAACACAGATTTGAGTATTTTTTAGGGTTCAAGTAAAAGATCAGATCAATGGCAGGCAATGGAGCATTTGGAATTGTCTGTGAGACCTGATCTCTGAGCAAAGTGCAGACAGAAATTGTTAGATACAAACCAGTTCCAAGTAGAAAAAGAATCACAGGTAGGGAAAGCAATCATGGTCTAGGAAAAATAATTATGGCTTTGGAGACAAAGTAATCTGGTCACCAAACCTGAACTGTTTTTTAGCTTGGGCCATAAAGCCATTTTACTTTTTTTGTATCTTAATTATGTATAAAAGTAAATAAACAAACTAGCAATTATAAAACTTTCCTTACAGAACAATTGTGAGGTCTATAGGTCATAGAATAACAATATGCTTGGCATAGAAGGAGGTCTCAATAAATTGCAGGTTTTTTTCCTTAACCTATAGACCTGGTGGATATTAGAAAGCCATGTTTCTTGTGATGAACATCTATAGCTAAGAGACATCTCTGCCTCTCTGCCTTTTTTTTTTTTTTAAATCTTCGTCTCTCTTTTCCATCTGTCATATCTATCTATATCTACACTATATTAGTCATATTCCTATTTTCATTGTGGCAATTTTCTCAAATCTTCTAAAACAAATAGATGTTTTTTAGATGGAATGTGAATCTTTTCTAAATAGTACCTAACATGGTCTTAAAACTTGTTCTACAATATATAGTATTATTTTTATTGCTTGGAAGTGGCGATAAACTTGATTCTATTATACATAAAATTCTATTATACATAAAATTCTATATGCATATATAAAGGAAAACATGAAATACTAAATATTTTTAGGATTGTGAACCAAACATATTATTGAACATAACTTCAGGGAGAGACCAAATGATCATCTATAGTTATTCATTGCTTTTCAGTTATAAATTCTGCTAATTTAATGCTTGACTTGGTTACCTTTCTGAGTCATCTAATGAAAGAAATAGAGTAAGAAGTCTTCACTCCTTCAATTTGTTAGACAATTTTTCCAATTCAAATTCTCTTTCCAAAGGGGAATTACATTTTAATCAAACACTATCTTTACTCATCTAAAAACATGCTGCGGTGTCATTCTAATACTTGTTTTTATTTCCACACCACTGGGCATTTGTAGAAATATTGAGAACAGGAGACAAAGGGGAGTCAGTAGAGTAGAAAAGCGAGATTTTCTGAGAAACAATTAGTCATTCAAGCAGTACACAGAAATAAAAAGTACTTGTAGAAATATTATAAAGATTATTTTCTTCTCTATTTATTTAATGATATCTATAAAAGAAGGCTTAAGTTATTCAGATAAGTGAAAGTGCAAGAATGCAAGTATCCCAGAAAGATAATTATTATAGTCAATCTTACCAAGTACCAATAACCATTACTAGCACATTTCACATGCAAAATGATTCTCTATAAATTACAAAATGGACTCTCATTTTGAGATTTTTATTAAAATTATCCAACATTATTTTTTATTTTATTTTTTAAATATATTTTTATTAATTTCAGAGAGGAAGGGAGAGAGAGATAAAAGCATCAATAATGAGAAAGAATCATTGATTTGCTGTCTCCTGCATGCCCCACACTGGGGATCAAACCCACAACTCAGGCATGTGGCCTGACCTGGAATCAGTGATCTCCTCTTTCATAGATCAATGCTCAACCACTAAGCACTCTGGTTGGGTAAACATTATTTTTTAAATATGACATTTAATGCTATTACAATATATGTAAAGCTATTTGCTCAATGTATTAAAGATGTATTTTATGTACAACTAAAAATATAAAATTTCAAATAATATAGATGATTATTTTATTCACATATTTATTTTTTAATTGTTTATGGGCCTATATTGGATTATACAACATGAAGCTCTCAATTTTAAAATATGTGTATTTTTATTGTTAACAGTATTACAGATATCCCCCTTTTCTGCACCCTTTGATCCCCTCCGCTCCACCCCAGGCCTTCACACTATTGTCTGTGTCCATGTGCTATAGATATAAGTATACACACACATCTTTTCTAATAAAAGAGTAATATGTAAATTGACCGTCACTCCAACACACAAGATGGCTGCTCCGATGTGGTCAAATATGGCCGCCCCCATGTGGACACAAGATGGCTGCCACAAGACGGCTGGCAAAGGAGGGCAGTTCTGGGTGATCAGGCCAGCAGAGGAGGGCAGTTAGGAGGGACCAGGCCTGCAAGGGAGGGGAGTTGGGTGCAATCAGGCCTTCAGGGGAGGGCAGTTGGGGGGGACCAGGCCTGCAGGGGAGGGCAGTTGGGGGTGACCAGGCCTTCAAGGGAGGGGAGTTGGGGGTGATCAGGCCTGCAGGGGAGGGCAGTTAGGGGTGACCAGGCCTGCAGGGGAGGGCAGTTAGGGGTGAACTGGCCTCCAGGGGAGGGCAGTTAGGGGTGACCAGGCCTGCAAGGGAGGACAGTTAGGGGTGACCAGGCCGGCAGGGGAGGGTTGTTAGGGGCAATCGGGCTAGCAGGGGAGCAGTTAGGCGTCAATCATGCTGGCAGGGGAGTGGTTAGGGCAGCCTTGGGCAAACTACTGCCCGCGGGCCGGATCCGGCTGTTCTATCTGGTTCTCTTGCTCTCCTCTCCGCTCCATTACTTTGAATTTATCTTAGTTCACACAAACACTCCATCCATGCTTTTGTTCCGGCCCTCCGGTCCAGTTTAAGAACCCATTGTGGCCCTCGAGTAAAAAAGTTTGCCCACCCCTGGGTTAGGGTATGATCAGGCTGGCAGGCAGAAGCAGTTAGGGGCAATCAGGCAGGCAGGTAGGTGAGCGGTTGGGAGCCAGCAGTCCTGGATGGTGAGAGGGATGTCTGACTGTCCATTTAGGCCTGATCTCAGTGGATATCCTATGCCTCTGAATATAATAGTCTGAGAAGGCCACATCAGCTATGATAGTACTATAGCTAGGGATACATAACATGGATCTAAACAAGAAGAAAAAACACCAGTAAACCCAAATTGATTACCATCCTATCTAATAAAAGAGTAATATGCAAATTGACTGTCACTCCAATACATAAGATGGCTGTCCCCATGTAGTCAAAGTTGGCCACCCCCATGTGGACACAAGATGGCCACCACAAGATGGCCAGTGGGATCGGGCCTAAACGGGCAGTTGGATATCCCTTAAGGGATCTCAGATTGGAACAGGTGCAGGCTGGGCTGAGGGACACCCCCCGTGCACGAATTTCATACACTGGGCCTCTAGTATATATTATATATATATATATATATATATATATATATATATATATATATATATATTCTACAAAGCAGACTTTGCTTTTCATTTGGCTAGGTGGTAAATGTTGCAATTAAAACTGTTCATTCCAAGTCTTTTCCCTACACGTGTGCCACTGATGCATGGTAGGTAGAATGATTTCCTTGCCCTTTACCCTGGCTTCAGTTATATGACTTGATTTTTTGTCAGCTAGATTTAGATAACTCAATATAAAGAGAGGCTTGAAATGTACCTACATCTTTGGGCTATCTTGTTGGGCTCCTGATATCACTGTAAGAAGATCATAGTCCTCATCTGCCCCTTTAACATAAGCCCTGATAAACTTGAGCTGTATCTCAAACCAAAGTTGACTAGGTTCACACAAGCCCAGCCAATATCAGCCAAATCCCATCTTGCACATATTTCTGAGTGACAAAAATAGACATTTGTTTATGTAATCCATCAAACATTTGAGAGTATTTTCTTTTTCTTTTTTATTTTTTTAATATATATTTTATTGATTTTTTTACAGAGAGGAAGGGACAGGGATAGAGAGTTAGAAACATTGAGGAGAGAGAAACATCGATCAGCTGCCTCCTGCACACTCCCCACTGTTATGTGCCCGTAACCAAGGTAAATGCCCTTGACCAGAATCAAACCTGGGACCCTTCAGTCCACAGGCCAACGCTTGCTAAACCAGTTAGGGCTTGCTAAACTTTTTCTTTTTCTTTTTTTTTTTTTTTTAATAAATCGTTATTCAGATTACTACAATTGTTTCTCCTTTTCCCCCCCATAGCCCCCCTCTACCCAGTTCCCACCACACCTTCTGCCCTTAACTCCCCTCCACTGTCCTCATCCATAGGTGTATGATTTTTGTCCAGTCTCTTCCTGAACCCCCCATACCCCTTTCCCCCTGAGAATTATCAGTCCACTCCCTTTCTATGCCCCTGATTCTATTATATTCACCAGATTATTCTGTTCCTCAGGTTTTTAATTCACTTGATTTTTAGGTTCACTTGTTGATAGATATGTATTTGTTGTTCATAATTTTTATCTTTACTTTTTTCTTCTTCCTCTTCTTTAAGAATACCTTTCAGCATTTCATACAATACTGGTTTGGTATTGATGAACTCCTTTAGCTTTTTCTTATCTGTGAAGCTCTTTATCTGCCCTTCAATTCTGAATGATAGCTTTGCTGGGTAGAGTAATCTTGGTTGTAGGTTCTTGCTATTCATCACTTTGAAAATTTCTTGCCACTCCCATCTGGCCTGCATAGTTTCTGTTGAGAAATCAGCTGACAATCGTATGGGTGCTCCCTTGTAGGTAATTAACTGTTTTTCTCTTGCTGCTTTTAGTATTCTCTCTTTGTCTTTTGCTCTTGGCATTTTAATTATGATGTGTCTTGGTGTGGTCCTCATTGGATTCCTTTTGTTTGGGGTTCTCTGTGCTTCCTGGACTTGTAAGTCTATTTCTTTCACCAGGTGGGGGAAGTTTTCGGTCATTATTTTTTCAAATAGGTTTTCAGTATCTTGCTCTCTCTCTTCTTCTGGCACCCCCATAATTCCGATGTTGGTACGCTTGAAGTTGTCCCAGAGTCTTCTTACACTGTCTTCAACTTTTTGGATTTTTTTTTTCTTTTTGCTTTTTTGGTTGAATGTTTTTTGCTTCTTTGTATTTCAATTCTTTGACTTGATTCTTGTGTTCCTCTAGTCTGCTGTTGGGTCTCTGTATAATATTTTTTATTTCAGTCAGTGTATGTTTAATTTCTAGTTGGTCCTTTTTCATATCTTCGAGGGTCTCGTTATATTTATCTGCCTTTTCTAGGATATTCTTGAAAAGCCTTATAACCGTGGTTTTGAATTCTATATCCAGTCATTTGTTTTCCTCCATTTCTTTCATTTGTGATCTGTTTCTTTGACGCCGCATTTTCATTGCTTCCCTGAGTTGGTAGGGTAGATTTGTGTGCTAGGTTTCCTATATGGCCCAGTGGGTCGGCCTCCCCAGTTAACCTGAGGTGGACACTCTTGATGCACCCCTTTGTGGACTGTGTGTACAGCCTTGTTGTAGTTAAGTCTTGATTGTTGTTGGTATCACTGGGAGGAATTGACCTCCAGGCCAGTTGGCTGTAAGGATCAGCTGCGTCTACGTTGGGAGAAGTTCAGTGCTGGAGACAGCCTTATAGGATTAGCCTTGCCAGATTGCAATAGCCTCTGTGCTCAGCTTGGATGGGGTGGAGTCTCAGGGCAGAGCAGACAGCCTTGGCTTCCAGTCAGCCTTGCCCTTGTGCGTGCATGCCTCCAGACCTCTGCCTTCCCTGGCTCCCGAGTCTCCGCCAGAGAGTCCAGATTCCCCCCGCAAGAGCGTGGGTCCCCAGGGGCTCACCTGGAACTGGGGTTCAGTGCAGTCAGAACTGGGGTTAAGTGCAGTCAGGAGCTTCCGACTCCCTTCTGCTAGGGAAAGCCTGTGGCAACCTCCGCAGCCTTTGTGCACACTGGCGCGCGCGCCTCCAGACACCTGCCTGCCGGGGCTCCCCCGGGTCTCCCCCTGGTCTCCGAGTCTCTGGGTGCCTTTCTCTCTACCTGACAGTCCAGACTCCCCCTGTATGAGCCTGGGTCCACGAGGTTTCGCCCGGGACTGGGGTTCAGTGCAGTCAGAACTGGGGTTCAGTGTGGTCGGGGGCTTCCTTCCCCCTTCCGCCAGAGAAAGTCAGCCAGGCTCTCAGCCGCCCTTCCGTCTGCACGCGCAAAGACCCTTTGCCATACCTCCAATTCTCTGTGAGCTTTTCTCTTTCCTTCTAGTTGTAGAATTTTCACTCAGCCAGCTTTCCTGTGGTTCTGGATGGTGTCCGTTCTGTCTTTTCGTTGTAGTTTTGAAACTGTTGTGTGAGGCAGCAGTTTAGGTGCTTACCTATGCTGCCAGCTTGGTTTCCCCGAGAGTATTTATTGTACATCATTATTATATAAATCAGGATTTACATGTAGTTTAGGTATTAGAATTTAAAAAATCAAAAAATCTTAGTGCTTATCAAAGATTCTCACCTGGAGAAAATGTTACCCCAAAGGGGTCATTTGGCAATGCCTGGAGACAATTTTGGTTGCCACAAATCAGGAGATGCTAGCAGCATCCAGCTTAGAAGAGCAATAGTGCCCGTGATGATCATCCTTGGTTTATGAATTTAGATTAGTAGTGAACTAAATCAAATACACAAGCAAAACAGTTTTTTTTTTTAAAAATATATTTAATGATTTTTTACAGAGAGGAAGGGAGAGGGATAGAGAGTTAGAAACATCAATGAGAGAGAAACTTCGATCAGCTGCCTCCTGCACAACCCCCACTGGGGATGTACCCACAACCAAGGTACATGCCCTTGACCGGAATCGAACCTGGGGCCCTTCATTTCACAGGCCGACGCTCTATCCACTGAACCAAACTGGTTAGGGCAAGCAAAACAATTTTAAGTGAATGGATTTGAATTACTGGCCAAATATTCAAAACCTTAGCAATCTATCCACTAAACCATCATATATCAACCCTGCCTCTCACTGCTTCCTTTTGCATCCTGTTCTTTCACTTAGAATATTAAACCTTGGGATGTTTTCTTCTCGATTCCAATATTGCTTGTGATTTCAATCTAACTTGTATGTTGCTACCATTCTAATTTTTATTAAAGTTCCATTTTGATCATATTGCACAAATAACTTATATAGGTAATTTTTATGAGTTTCAAAATTTTTCATAATTTTACTAGACTAGATTCTAGAATTTCTGCTTCAAGAAACTAAGCCTCACTATCTCACACATATACTATATTTTATTGCTTATAGTATTTCTCTCCCTTGAATATTTACTCATTTATTTTTATATTGAATCTATTTTTAATGTTTGTTGATATCAAAACATCAATGCAAATCTGTTTATTTCCTTCAAAGAGAAGGCTTTAAAACATCTGTGTCTGTGCAATGTAAGTATATAAGAATGTTTGTAATATATGTTGGTGTGTGTGTGTGAGTGTGTGTGCGTTTGTGTATTTAGGTGTTGGGTCTGGTGTTATGACTGCACTGAAGTGTCCTTTCCTTATGTAGTCTTAGGATTGCACCTACTAGTAAATGTCTGACATATCTAATTCATTATTTGTTTTTCTTTCAATTTGTTACACATAGTAATGAAAAACCTGGTAGTTAAACATATTAAAATCACAAACTTTGGTTAATGAATAGAAAAAAAATCTGTGGACACAGTATAATCAGAGTCAAATTTTGAAATGACATTTGCAATAATCTAAGCCTGTCACTAGTTTATTTTAATACAAATTCAAAAACTAAGTAAAATTACATGTGTTAATAGAGAAGTAGTCTTTGCATTTTGAGTCTAACTTTGCACTATTATAGCTCTCTTAAGAACAATATTTTTGTTTATTTACTTGTCTCTCTTTTCTAGTGTGTGATAAGCTGTAGAACAGCTATTATGTACTTGTGTGTATATGCGCTCTAAATATTATTATTCATAAAATATGAGAAAACATGAACAGATAGTGCACAAGTATGGTTGTTTAATAAATGAATGTGCCTGGCCAGAGTGGTTCAATGGTTGAGCATCGACTTATGAACCAGGAAGTCACGGTTTGATTCCTGGTCAGGGCATATGCCCACGTTGCGGGCTTGATCCCCAGTGTGGGGTGTGCAGGAAGCAGCCAATCAATGATTCTCTCTCATCATTGACATTTCTATTTCTCTAGCCCTCTTCCTTTCTTTCTGAAATCAATAAAAATATATTTTAAAAAATTAAATGAATAAAATAAAAAAGAAATGAATGCATACATGTTATAGCTGTAGTCATAGATTCCATGTTTTTAAAACTGTTTTTTCAAAAAGATAATAGTCAATACATTTATATAATGCATATAATTAGTCACCATAATGTCATTAATTGTTGACTTCAAAATACTCAGTGAAGATTTACACTTACCTATTTGCTACAGTGTCTGATGAGAGATGTCTGAAATGATTGAATATGTATTTCTGCTTAGGCATTTCCTGCTTGGGGCCACTGGAGTTCCTTCTAAGATACCATTTCATAACCAACTTTAATTATTTTCAGTTAAGAGTTATACTGAACAAATATTATTAATTTTTTCTTTGTTATAAAATGCATATCAAGGTATTCTTTTAATTTGGAAATTTTGTAAATACATATCAAAAGAGTTATTTTGGAGAGGAACTAACTTCTAATAAATATCTGAATTAATGTTGTTACTATTAGAATTTCTTAATCTTTAAAATACATTAGAATAAAAATCGATAAAATTCAAGTTCATTGTGAAATACTTTAATATCAATATCTGTGGATAATGGTACGTGAAGTGATCATGTATCTGTGAACTGGTATGACAAAGTCAAATGCATTAATAAATCAGCCTTATATTAATAAAAATAGGACATTTTAATTTGAATAGTTTTACTGAAATTAAATGACAATCAAAAGAATGTGTTTCCATACACAAAGATTAGAATGTAATTGCCACTAAATTTTAATGTGAACACAACATCAAAGGGAATATGTGAAATTATGAAACATATTTTTAACACTTTATTTGATTCCAATAATTATCAATCTATCTTTGAAACATTTTGTTTTTGGAATTCAGATTAAATTCTGATATATATACATATACATATGTATTATCATTCTACATTAATTATTTTTAATACCAAAATTTTTTTGAATACTATACAAATGCTCTAACATTTTAGAGTAAGCAGTTCATGCTGAAAAGCACAAATTTTGATTTGTTTGATATCCAGATCATCTGGCCAACATACAGGTTTTTCATATCTCTGAAATATTCAATTAAATGGCCTTTAAAAAAGTTATTTTAACATAAAATAAATTGGGGACCCTACTTGTAACTTATATAATTAATTTGAATATATTTGGAGGAGAATACCTTTTCTATCTTTTTTTTTAAAACAGAATTATTTTGAGTGCTAGTAAAATTTTAGGCCAAATTGAATTAAAAATTGTAATGATCAAGTTTAGATATTTGCTTATCTTCTCCAAGTCTGAGAAAACTGAACCATAAAAAAATGAGGGTATCTAAGCTTATGGTAATTCATAGAAAAATCAAGTCTTCAAACCTAAGAAAATTCTATAGTTTAGAGTGTTGGTATGGCCAATAGGATACAGGGACAAACCAGAATTGAGCAGCTACTAAAAATGTTGTGAATTAAAAAAAATAAACTGTTAAATTGGGTCTCAAATTCTATCCTATATAGTAAATGCCTAATATGCAAATTGACTGAATGGCAGAACAACAATGGCAGAATGACTGGTTGCTATGATGTGCACTGACCACCAGGGGGCAGATGCTCAATGCAGGAGCTGCCACAAGCCTGCAAGGCCCAGGCCAGCCAAGGCGGGTGCCAGCGGGGCCCCCAATCATCCAACTGGTCACCCCACAGATCGGCCCTGATTTCTGGCCAGGCCTAGGGACCCTACCCGTGCACAAATTTCATGCACCAGGCCTCTAGTGTTAGTGAAACAACTACAATAGATCTTAATATGCCTTATCATTTAATATATTATAACAATTCCTTTTGAATTCAAACCAGCTTGGCTGAACATATCTTTAATTTTACTATAGAAGTTAGTGGCAAACAATTTAAAATGAAATCTAGTTGTTTAGAATGTTTGCATTCTGTACATTCACCTCTATGCTTTTTCTACATAGTATGTAGAAAATGGAACATACAGAGATATTTTTAGGCAATGGGTTGCTATCCTACTTACTGCTCCTCAACTACACTGGTGTAAGCCTTCAGATGAGTCTAAGAATTACAGAACTAATTTTCCTACTTTTAGGTAGGGATCCTTAATGCAAGAGATACATTTACAAAATTGCTTCCATTACCTACAAATACCACGAAGTGCTGTATAAGCATAGAACTATATCACCACAGGTTAGAGAAAAAATGTATTTTCTATCAAACTTTAACTGATAAGAATGAATAACCAGAAAAAATGTTACAGAGAGTAAAATACCAACAAAAGTCTCCAAAAGTGAAATGAGGAAAACAAAGGGCTTATCATTCTAAATTCTGTGAGAAAGCAATAGAATAAATCAGGGAAATCACACATTATGTGGTAACTTTTATAATTTTATGCTTCTTTACACTTCTTACTAATTGAATGACAATTTCTATTTACTGTGGAGCATTGGAAAATTCTGACACACACTGAAGTATTATGCTTCACAGAAGTGATAGGTACTTCCACTAGAAATAAATAGAAATAGCCCTAACCGGTTTGGCTCAGTGGATAGAGCATCAGCCTGCGGACTGAAGGGTCCCAGATTTTATTCCGGTCAAGGGCATGCAGGCACATCCCCAGTAGGAGGTGTGCAGGAATCAGCTGATCGATATTTCTAACTCTCTATCCCTCTCTCTTCCTCTCTGTAAAAAAATCAAGAAAATATATTAAAAAAATAAATAGGAATAAAAGTAAATATTGTTAGGTTGTTAAACTAAAAAAAAAAATAAAAAATATTACTCACAATGAGTAAATCTTTAATTTAAAATCATTAAAAATTACCCAGTAAATTGCAACTTTTTATCTAGAAAGTGGCTTCTAGACATATATACGTCTTGATAGTCTGACCTAAATGGCAGCATGACAATATGAGCCAGTGCATAGAGTCAGAAAGGGTTTAAATAACTAATACACTTTCTATTAAACAAATATGCCTATTGAGACATTTGTAAGTACAATAGCTTCAATTTAAGGGGCTGGCTTCAGCTAGGGTAATAACATATGTCTGGCTACAACTGAACAATAGTATAAAACTGAATGTTTAATTCCCGAAAACTTTAATCTTATGTACTTTTTACATGTCTCATTAGCATAGTTTAAGAAAATATTAGAAATTTGTGGTTTTGTATTATAGATCTGTATTCTAATTTTAAAAAATTTTAAAAACAATAGACATAATAGATCTAAAATATTTCCTTATAAAAATATAAGGAAAGGCAATATGTTGTAGTAGAGGATACATTTGCCTTTTGTAAATTTGATTTCAAAACTATAGTTAAAATTTTTCTTTACTTTCAGTTTCTCTTAAACTTTTGGTAGGCAAACCAAAGCCAGTGGGTGCAATCTGGCCCACTGCTTGTTTTCATATTTAAAAAAAAGTTTTCTTAAAAACTGTCACATCATCTAAGGCTGCTTTTGTACACAATGGCAATGCTGAGTAGTTGTATTGGCATTTTATTCTATTTTGGGTTGCTATAACAAAATAACACAGACTGAACAGCTCATCAACTGCAGAAATTTATTTTTCACAGTTTAAGGGGCTGGAAGTCTAAGAGCAGGGATCCAGCATGGTCTGGTGAGAACCCTGTTTCAGGTCACTGACTTCCGTATGCTCACAGGGCTCAAGGGGCTGGGACGCTCTCTATGATCTCTTATAAAAGCACTAATCAAGTCCCAAAGGCCTCATCTCCTAATACCATCATATTGGGCATTGGGACTTAAATATATGATTTTTACAGGACATGGACATTAGGACCATAGCAAGCAGAGACCTGCAAAGCTGAAAATATTTACTAACTGGCCCTTTAAAGAAAAATTTTGCTGATCTCTGCCTTAAATCAGTAAAAGGCAAGCATTAATTCTTTGCCACATCTTTTGGATTGTAGAAATGCATATTGTTTTTAAATATTACATTTCAGAAAATTAATTGTGCTTCTTGGAACTTTACGAGGGTGAGATGCAGATTTTTCTACCTGGTCTACCAGATTGACTTTTGAAACCTATATGAACACTTAGAAAATAAATAAATTCACTGAGAAAAAGTCAATAAAATAATGCTTGCAATAGAATTGAGGTGATACATAAGGATTATGAATACAATCTATGGTCATGCAATAAGATAACTATACCATAGGTGCTAACAGCAAAGATTTTGACATAATCAATGCTACTGAGTACTGGAGCTCACTGGTCAGTCAGTCAAGTTTGCTGATAAAGTAATCAATCTAGGTGGGAATGAACTCTTGTAGTTTCTTTGAGCTATGAGAACAGTATATAGCCTAATGAGGACTTGTAGCCAATCAATGGTCTTGCTAATGGCTAATATCTAGCTTTTTTCTTTGGAAAATTTTCTCAGATGTCTGCTGAATGTATTAATATTACGTTAGGAGCCATACCATTCTGCCTGCTCTACTGAAGGCTGACCCACCCATTACATCTCCTGACACTGCTGCTAGTTGAGTTTCTACAGTTTTGTGGTTTTTTTTTTTTTTTTTTGCATTTTCTTCAGTCTTCTAGGTCAGAGTGATTTATGCATAGTGTTGTTTCTCCTCTTGCTCCTGCTGTCATCTTGTGTCTTAATGGCATGCTTATGAGGATGGATGCTATTATTAGTCTCACTTGCTTACATAGTATGGAGCCATTATAATCTCAATGGAAGAAGGGGAACAGAATGATTCAATTATAATGGCTTTAGTGGAACAAGCTCATGCATCATACTGTTTCTGTATCTCTTTTTATTTTTATTTTAACATTTGACTTCTAAAACTTTTTAAAACCAAACTATGAAAAAATTAATAAAACTCCCTTTTTGCAATTCTCTATGATTTTTGAAGTGTGCAGTTCTTACACAGATATAATTACCATACAAAGAATATCAGAGTTCCTACCTTTAGGTCAGGATTCTAACCAAATGTCCTAAACTTATATCCATGATTACTTAAATTAATAAGCCCAATCTAAAAATATCAATATTTTATATAAAAGCACTTTAAAAATATGTGGCTCTTCATTATGATAAAAATTTTACAATGGAGGACTCTTACAAATATTTTTTATATATAAAATTTGTCTATTGTTTCGTAACACAAAAATTTAGATGTATATCATTTTGGTCTGTCCATTACCTTGAGACTATCTTGAAATAGTCTGAGTAAACAGACATTTCTGAAAGTATTTATAAATTTGAGTTCCTTCTTCAATTTTGAAAAAGGTCAGATGCAACTATAAGTAAAAAGGTTGCTTTCTTACATATATATTCAGCTTGCCAAGAAATTAACATTTTTTACTGCTATCACACAAGACTCTGGGCCAGAGACATTTTAAGCATTTTAATCTCTCTATTATTTTTCCACTTGCAAAGATGTGTGATCAGTGAAAATAATCTTTCAACAATCAAACTGTCACTGTGATGAGTTTAGACTACCTTGACATCTTCATACCACCACTTCTAGATCTGAGTCTGGTTAGTGGCATAAAATAATTGCAGTTATTGCCACAGGAATATGTACATTTTCTCCACTTGCCACAATGGCCCCATCTCAGTACAGGGTGGAGCAAAAGTAGCTTTGTAGTTGTTAGTATGAAAAATAATACAATACAATGGAACCTCAGTTCTCGAAATTAATTCATTCTGGAAGGCTATTAGCAGAGCGATTTGTTCGAAAACCAAATAATTTTTTTCCCATTAGAAATAATATAAATTGAATTAATCCATTCCAGATCCCCAACTGATTCCCTGTTTTAACCTTTCTTTTTTTTTTTTTTTTTTAAATATATTTTATTGATATTTCACAGAGAGGAAGGGAGAGGGATAGAGAGCTAGAAACATCGATGAGAGAGAAACATCGATCAGCTGCCTCCTGCACACCCCCCACTGAGGATGTGCCCGAAACCAAGGTACATGCCCTTGACCGGAATCGAACCCGGGACCCTTCAGTCCGCAGGCCGACGCTCTATCCACTGAGCCAAACCGGTCTCGGCTTAACCTTTCTTATACATAGAGCATGTCTAATGTACTATTTATTCTATACATAATAAACACTTATTTTCTTAAATTTATCAAGCCACCCCCTTCTAGCTTTAAAAGAATTTTTCCTATATCACTGCCTTCCAAATGCTATACTGGCTAACTGCTTTCCCTTTATCCAATCAAAAACAGTTTTTCTACCTATTAAATTGTTGGTGATTGTTTTGTGAGCACTTTAAAACCCTTAACAACATTAGCATTCTTTATCTTTTAACATTGTGCTAATCATCAATTTTGCCAGTAACAAAAGCATTATCTCTTTTGTTTGTGGCCTGAGAGACATTTTTTTTTTTTTTGTCATGCTGAGGTATCAGCATGAAAGGATTGGCAGGTGGAAAACTGAAGTTTTATTCGACAACCGATACATTTTTCTGTGAACATGTAGGTCGAGAACCAAATTGTTACTGATGGAGACATTCGAGAAACAAGGTTTGACTAAAATTACTAAATAATAATACAAGAATAAATTGAGGCTCACAACTGTAAACCCGCCCTGTAAGTGCACTTTGTGTATCTAATTTTAAGAAACCGAGGACAAGCTCTAAGCAATCTTTACATGATGTATGGCTGGTCCTTGTGCTACAAAAAGGCTACGGACAGCAAAGGCTAAATTGTTTTGTATGAATATTCAATTTCTGCTTATAACAAATTTTAACTCTCAGGACCTTGTAGTAATTCAATACAAGTTGACTAGACAGAAAAAAAAGGACACAATTTAACTTTATAGTAATATGATTTTTAATGACTTTTCGTGGAGACTTTCTAAACAAATACATAAGGCTAACAGTGATGTCATAAATAGAACTATAATCTTTTCAGGGCACATTATAATTAATCATTTCTTAAATAGCTAACTCAAGAATCCAAATTTCTGAATATTAATTCACAGGTTGAAATCGTAACGTATATTACCTGTTTCACAGCTGATCATTAACCTGTCTTAGAAGTCAATCAACTTCCTTGTTGACTATACAAAAAGTTAAACTGATCAATAGTCCTTAATGGTCATAGTTATTCTGCAGATTGCCCAGGAGATGCTTTCTAAGGGAATGGCTGAACAAAACGAAGTTTCTTTAAAAAGCTTATTTTAATTTGCAACCTTGTATAGCATTGCCAGTGGAAAACATTTGGATAAAGGTGATGCAGTATTATATACCCTTGGCAAGAGTAAGTAAATAAGTATTATGTGATTTAGTACTATTAATAATAGTATATTATTATCAGAAAGAGACCATCTGAAAGAAAATTTGTTTTAGAAGCATACCAATGCCATACCCTTTGGGTAAATTTTAAATTAGGATGAGAAGACAATTTCACTTTCTGTCTTGACTGACAGAGTTTCTTTTAGATGTTTCAGACAGGGAAAGGATGTGGATTTAAAGAAGATCCATGCTTTTAAATGTATATGTTATGTAAAGCATAATGTTGACATATTCTTATTATTTTCATTTAAACTATAAGGTAAAATAAAAACCACAATATCTGCCTGAGTAGGATTTAGGATGTATTCATAATGCAAAATGAGAAGTTATGGCTGTTCTCCTGCCCGTCTTTCTCTCCTGAGTCTTAGTCCTAGCTCCCACTTATGTGGGGGAATAATCAAACTCAATGCTAGATTGAGTTTGTGGTATAAATTTGTGTTCCACTTAAGGAAAAAGTGCCCAGTGAAGCAAATTGGACGATTCAGAAGAAAACAAAAACAAAACAAACAAACAACCCCCCCCCCCCCGAATATATAGATATAACAGCACCTATTCTGGAAGGAATGAGAAACTTGATTAGGGCACTTTCTCTAGATCCTTCAATGCTATTATGTAAGGTTGCTACCTACTGTATACATTCAAAGGCCCACTCAGGTTAAACAATTTACATTTTTACCCTTTTGAGCTTTGAATATGAAGCTCTTCATATTTAACCTCCTTTATATGTAATTTTCACAGTGTAAAAAGTAAAATTAAATGTTTAACCTTCACTTGTATTGTCTATATATAAACTAAATCTTGAAATTTAATCTCTATTTATATACATTTTTTTCAGTAACTACTTCTATTGTGAAAATCTGTAGCAATAAAAGATTTAGGAACCTTTTCATGAATTGTTTTAACATTATAAAATTTTTATTTGCAAAGAGATTTTTATCTCCCATGAAATGGCATACATCTTGATAGCTTAAAGGGATATTAGTGTTGTAGGTGCAATGTTCAATAACTAATGTCTTGGTATGGTATTACATTTAGCCCCTGGAAAGGACTTGGGGAAGTATAGAAGAAAGTTGAATAAATTGAGAACTACCTGAAAGGGTTCTAGTTCATCCTTCAATTGGGATGTAAAATAATTCAGATCACAAGAGAACACTGAACTACAGTGTTGAAAGGAAGGGTGTAAAATATTCCACTCTGATGCTAAAGAAAATCAGGTCTAGAATTCTCTTTTCATTTCTTGTAAATCGATGGAATGATCTATGTGACTAATTAAATAGTTCACATAAGACTATGATTGTTCAGAGGTATGGGTACATGGAATAGACTGACGGATCAAGGACACAAACAATGATGTGGTAAAGGCCTGGGATGGGGCAAGGGCTGGGTGGATGGGGGCAAAATGGGGAACATCTGTAATAGTGTCAAAAATAAACAATAAACAAAAAATAATAAATAAATAAAAAGACTATGATTGTTTCTTCTACCTACATGTATCTCCTTTGTACTTGAATCTAAATAGTAGAAGCAGCAGGAGTCTAAGGGAAATTACAGTCAAAGATGTACTTCGAGAAAAATCAATGGACTACTTTGACTCATCAGGTCAATCAAAACAGCCTGTGCACATGGAAAGGGCCTCAATAATCGAGGAGAGCCTGGTGGTCAGGGGAGCATGACTGCCAAAACATGTTGTAACTGTTGTTAATTTTGGGTTTCTTGAAAGTGAAGAGAAGTGAGATTTGGGCTATGGTTTTGACCCTCATTCAGGAATTATGATTTTGTATTTCAGCCAGTAACTGAACTCACCATTTATTTGACATTTTATAATCTATTATATTGCTCTTTAGTTTGTACTCAGACTGTGCAGCTCTTCACATTTAATTGTTTTTCTTCATTTTAATAGCTGTATTTCTTTATATCCATTTAATTCAATGGAAGTCTTGTCAGTGGGAGACAGCAATTAAATCATTGCTACTTAATCTTCATTCAATTCCAACATACTGATAGTTCAACCTAGATCTGATAAACTTCCATTGTCATAATTAAATATCCAAATAATCATACGAATTGTATCAAATTCAAATTTATTATAGTTAGATGCTTAACTCCTTACCATCTTCTTAATTTCTCTTTTCATAACTGACAACTATTTCGTTTTTGAATTACTAGACATGATCTGAAAATTAATTTAATTTCTTTTTTAGAGGAAGAAGACAGCTCAATTTTTGAGATCCAATTTTACTTTTAGGAGCAAGAGCAAAATCAAATTAAACTCAATTTTACATTATACATATTAAAGAAAATAATTTCTAAATATTTCAGTATAAAGCCTGAATGTTCCATTCATGTTGATTCCATTCATTACTATTAATAATGAGATGATAAAATGTTATGTGATGTTTATCCAAAAGAGTGGTGATAAGACACAGCTCTTTCAAAGATCCCTTTACTTGCTGCAGGGCTAACAGTCAATTTGGTAAATGGGATGGACACCAATCACTGATTTTTCTCATCTCAACCTATTTATTTACTTACTAGAGACCCAGTGCAGGAATTAGTGCATGGGTGGGGTCCCTCGGCCTGACCGGCAATCAGGGCCAATTGGGGCTGTCTTACCCAGTCCCGATCGGGGCCAGGCCAATCAAGGCTGGGCCAATTGGGGCCTGCTGGCTTGGGGGGAAGACAGGGGGAGGGACCATGGGAAGTTGGCCAGCCAGGGGGAGGGACCATGGGAGGTTGGCTGTGGGAGCACACTGACCACCAGGGACAGTTCCTGTATTGAGTGTCTGCCCCCTGGTGGTCAGTGTGCATCGTAGTGACTGGTCAACCAGTCGTTCCAGTGATTCCTGTCGTTCGGTCATAATGGTTGCTTAGGCTTTTATATATGTATATATGTAAATGTTTTATTCAACAGATATTTATTGAGACCTGCTGTGCAGAGTGCACCAGGCTCATGTGCCCTGACTTCCAGGCAGTGTTGCTACACCCCGTGCCCTGTGCATAGCTGCTTGGGGTCAGAGACAACCTTCTTTGTCTCCATGTTTTGCATTTTTATAGTAAGTAAATCACCCAAAATGTATACAAGTAACTTACAAATAAATTATTGTAAACAATTAAAACAATACAGATAAAGTGACAATACCCCTTTACCTATCTAGCTCATTCTAGTCACAGTAATTGCTTGGGCGTGATCCTTTCAGAATTGATTTATACTGTGTATATGTATATAATCTGTGCATTCTGAAATATGTATCTATGCAGTTTGGGTATTTTCAATTTTATACAACTGGGAACATAATGAATGTGTTATATAACTTTTTTTTCCCACTTAATGAGTCTTCTGGATCTTCCCATATCTGTATGTAGAAATCTAACAACTTCTTAGTAGCTTTAGAATAGTCCATGTGTGAATACATCATGATTTAGTTTCTCTGATGAGCATTTACGTTGGTTCCTAAAGTTTTCCTATTTCAAAAGTGTTGGATAGTCAACATTTTTCTGGAATAAGTACTTAGAAGTAAACTCTCTCGATGGGAGGATAGTTCATTTCTAAACTCCACACACATTGCCCAGCACCAAGCCTGGACCCATTCAAGCTCCCACCTGCACGTCTCTTTGAGATTGTGCTCATTCAACTCTGACGAATGAACTCATTTGTTCTGTCTGTTAGGCTAAGGGAAAGGAAATCTTGAGGGCAAGGTGTAGCCTCTCTCTTGGGTGTTTGGTAGGCATCCCAAGCATCGAGTGGGAGCAAGCACTGGATATGTAATCTCTTTTGAACCACAGACCCAGACGAAAGGAACCAAAGCTTACTGTTCTTCCCCTGGCTGTGAGTGCCATACACTTTGGTACTGCATTTATTTATTTTCTTTTTTCTTTTTTCATTTCATCCCCTTTAAAACCCAGAATCGGCTTGAGTACAGAGCAAGGCATTTTCTACTATGAAATCAGGAATAATCAAATTAGAAAGAACACATCTGAAGATAATGGATGATTGTTTTTAGATTCTCTTTGTTGAAGTCACCTTTTAACACTCCTTGAAATAATAAGTAAGTTATATCTAAAATTAGCCTAAACCAGGAGCTAATTGCTAGTAGGCTGTTTAATCAAACATATGAGCTAAACAGTTACTCTTTTATCATTTGGATTTTTGCTGGGGGAAAAAAAGGCCCAAAATATTGATAAATATCAGAATCTCACAATGTGGTAGAGACCTGCTATGCCTTCACCAAATTATTGCATGTTACTTCTGGAAAAACAAAGAAACCATGTGTCCCATATTCACATTTAGGTAGAGCTGCAGGACAAATTCTAACTGATGGAATATGGTCTCAAGTTCTCTCCATTTCACCTTTCATCTCCCTTCAGATGTCTGAAGGCAAAGAATCTAGTGAAGGTCCCTGAAGTCCTTGGATGGTGAACCCCTTAAAGCCTAATCTCTGAATCAGTTTGTAAATACAGATAGTTCAGTGTATGATTCTTCATGACTATTACCAGAATCACAGATGTGTTCTTTCCAATGTCATTCCTTATAAGCAGTCTACAGTTAAGAGGTTTAAATAATAAAAAATGAAGTCAATGTCTATACACACTTACATAAACCAAAGAACTAATATTATATGTTTATGAAGACTTTGAAAATTCTTGAGCAATTGAAATCTTAAATATCCATTTATTGTACTTCAATCACGAATGAAGAGATAAATAATATTCTTCTTCTTGTAATTTGCATATGACTTAATGTTAGAAGTTATTTCAGGGGTAGACCATTCAGAACTCACAACCTGTAACTTCCCCAACTTGCTTAACACTCTACTAAGTGCCTGATTTTCATTCTTATTTGAGTTTCATACCCAGGCCACAGAACTATAATTAGGGAGGGACAACTGGTACTCTGCCCAAATTCACCCAAATTTAGACAGTGAAAACATGAAAACAATAATTTCAAAGAGTTAGCACCTACTTAACAAGAGTGATTAGCTAAAATAGAAGTTACCAGATGGCACACATGGTTAATAACATGCATCTGTGAGGCACATCATAAATAACATAGTTGATTTGAGGGCACATTTAATGCTGTTTACAATAAATATTAAAATAGATTTTTACACCTCCATTTGGATATGGTCTCTTTTGGTTGTATTGCACACTTATTTCTAAAGCCTAGCCATAGGATAATATATGTTCATGTTCTTAGAGGTGGGAGGAACAAAATATTCTAAGACATGTGGAAAGAGAGAAACTATCTTTTTACAGCCCACATCGCCTTGCCTTGTCCCTTTCCTCAAACTAACAAATAATGACAAATAATTTCCAATAAATAACATTTTTTTAAACTAAGAAGAGGTACAGCTGAATAGAAAGATGAAAGGTAGACATACTGATACCGACATACTTTGGTGATATTGAAAGTTCAACTCCAGAACACTGCTATATAATGAGCACTGCAATAAAATGAGTCATAATTATTTTGCTGGTCTTGCCTTCAATTTGTAAAAAACACATCTGTGAAATGCAATAAACAAAGCACAATAAAATGAATAATGTCTATATAGATAAATGATACAGCACATACTATTGAAGCATCCAGGTGAGATATTCTGAATTGTAAAACATGTAATTGTGAGAATACTATGGGTAGTAAATTCTTCAGATTTAAAGCTAGACTATGTAGGTTCAAATCTCATTTCCATTTCTTACCACCTGTGTGACTTAGATAAGCAAGTTGACTTCCCTGTGGCTAAATTATCCATCTTAGAGCCACCTAGAAAGGGGATGATGGCAATTATATTACCTACCCATGAGGGCAGTTGGGAAATACAAATATTCTATTATCAAGGCAGTCAGAGAATGTATTTTTGAACCTAAAAGCATCCTATAGGTTTAACTAATTTTTGTGATTGTTTTCTTTTTCCTATTTCTATTTCAATAGAATAGTTGACTTGTGTGAATTTTGTAATATTTTCTCACACAGTGTAAGAAGTTAATGCTAATTTTTAAAAGCATTTTATAATACCTCTAGAGCCCCAGTGCACAAAATCTATGCATGGGGGAGGGGTTCCTCAGCCTTGCCTGCACCCTCTCACAATCGGGGCCCGTCAGGGATGTCTGACAGGCCTAAATTGGCAGTCAGACATACTTCTCACAATCCAGGACGACTGGCTCCTAATCATTTTGCCTGCCTGCCTCATCACCCCTAACCACTCTGCTTGCCTGCCTGATTGCCTCTAACCACTCGCCTGCCTTCCTGATCACCCCTAACCACCTCTACCTCAGCCCCCGCTGTGGTGGCTTCATCAAGAAGGACATCCAGAATGACGTCCTGAAAGTTGTTCAGCTGTCTGGTCTATTTAGCATATTATGCTTTTATTATCCTATATAATAAAAGCCTAGGTGGTGTCATGTGACGCCCTCACGCAACATCATCACAAGATGGCCACCGCAAGATGGCCGGCAGGGGAGGGCAGTTGGGGGTGATTGGGCCAGCAGGGGAGGGCAGTTGGGGGCAACCAGGCCTGCAGGGGAGGGAAGTTGGGGGTGACCAGGCTGGCAGGGGAGGGCAGTTGGGGGTGATTGGGCCAGCAGGGGAGGGCAGTTGGGGGCAATTGTGCTGGCAGGGGAGCAGTTAGGCATCAATCAGGCCAGCAGGGGAGCGGTTAGGGGGCAATCAGGCTGACAGGCAGAAGCAGTTAGGGGCAATCAGTCAGGAAGGCAGACAAGCGGTTAAGAGCCAGCAGACCCGGATTGTGAAAAGGATGTCCGACTACCAACAGTTGGACATCCCCCGAGGGGTCCCATATTGGAGATGGTACAGGCCAGGCTGAGGGACAACCCCCCCCCATTCATGAATTTCGTGCACCAGGCCTCTAGTTATAGATATAATGCATTAGCATGTAATTATCTAGTGCAGATTTGCAGAAAAATATAATTTGAGCCATTATTCAAGTGAAACAAACTTGGGGACTATGAAATCTATAAGCACATCCATAATAGAGATATTTATCTATTTTTTAACCTGCCAGGGATCTAAGCTATACCCCCTGCCACTAGAGCCCATTTGATATTTTTTCCTGCCATAAAATCCAGTAGAAGTGATGAAAGGTGAAGTATACTTAGGTGAATTGCCAGAGGCCTCTTTCAGGTTTACAGAACATTCTGAACTTGTGATAAATCCAGAAATATCAATACTGCCTGTTTTCAACTAGAGAATATCACCACTATCATAACAAACCCTGAAATTGAATGTGCATGTGGTGGGTAACTTTTTAAAAGTTTGGAAGGCTTGGACATTTATCCTCAGTTAAATTAAAAAAAAAATGTAAAAAGAAAAAGCAATTAAAACAAGCCATTGGATTTAAATATAATAAAAAATATTTAGCCCTGCCGGTGTAGCTCAGTGGTTGAGCATGGACCCATGCACTAAGAAGCCACTGTTTCCATTCCCGGATAGGAGTTGTGGGCTCAATATCCAGCAGGGGGCATGCAATGGATGTCCATGCTTCCCTCTCATGGACGTTTCTATCTCTCCTTGTCACTCCCCCTGTCTCTAAAAAAATCAATAAAAGCATATTTTTAAAAAAATAGAAATATTTTAGGGTAATATTTATTTTATAGTGGAAAATTATTTTCTGGAAATAATTTTTGATAACCTATTTCTACGTGCCTATAAATACATTAAAGTCATTATTTTGATTTTGCATGTAAAATTACATATTTTGAACTTTGAATTTTATGTCTTTCAATGAACACCTGATTCACAATACAAAGAGAAAAAAATATTCTCTCTCCTTTTTATAAGATATACGGTACTATAAATTTTGTGGTTCCAGGAGTAATTTCAATCTTCTTGCTATAAATATAATATTTCCATTTAAATAACAGCATAAAGTAATGTTCTGTGTTAATCTCTGTTACTTATATATAGAATGAAAATATTGGCTCTTAGATCTAATAAATGTAAATATATCAGGGAATGTCTTATATGTGTGTGTTTAAGTCCATATACTTCTAATTTGGTCAAAATTTTTTCCAGGAACTACTGGGAGAAACCAAGATGGCGGCATAGGTAAGCACCTAAATTGCTGCCTCGCACAACAATTTCAAAACTACAACTAAAAGACAGAATGGACACCATTTAGAACCACAGGAAAGCTGGCTCAGTGGAAATTCTGCAACTAGAAGGAAAGAGAAAAACTCACAGAGAATTAGAGGTACAGCAAAGGGTCTTTGTGCGCGCAGAGAGGAAGGGCAGCTGAGAGCCTGGCTGACTTTCTCTGGCGGGAGGGGGAAGGAAGCCCCTGACTGCACTGAACCCCAGTTCCGACTACACTGAACCCCAGTTCCGGGCGAAACCCCGTGGACCCAGGCTCATACAGCGGGAGTCTGGACTGTCAGGTAGAGAGAAAGGCACCCGGAGACTCAGAGACCCAGGGAAGCCCCGGCGGGCAGGGGTCTGGAGGCGCGCACGCCAGTGTGCACAAAGACTGCTGAGGTTGCCACAGACTTTCTCTAGTGGAAGGGAGTTGGAAGCTCCTGACTGCACTGAGCCCCAGTTCTGACTGCACTGAACCCCAGTTCCAGGCGAGCCCCTGGGGACCCACGCTCTTGCGGGGGGAATCTGGACTCTCGGGCAGAGTCTCGGGAGCCGGGAAAGGCAGAGGTCTGAGGCATGCGCGCACAAGGGCAAGGCTGACCGGAAGCCAAGACTGTCTGCTCCGCCCTGAGACTCCACCCCATCCAAGCTGAGCACAGAGGCTATTGCAATTTGGCAAGTCTAATCCTATAAGGCTGTCTCCAGCACCAAACTTCTCCCAACGTAGACACAGCTGATCCTCACAGCCAACTGGCCTGGAGGTCAATTCCTCCCAGTGATACCAACAACAATCAAGACTTAACTACAACAAGGCTGTACACACAATCCACAAAGGAGTGCACCAAGAGTATCCACCTCAGGTTAACTGGGGAGGCCGACCCACTGGGCCATATAGGAAACCTAGCACACAAATCTACCCTACCAACTCAGGGAAGCAATGGAAATACAGCAACAAAGAAACAGATCACAAACGAAAGAAATGGAGGAAAACAAACGACTGGATATAGAATTCAAAACCACGGTTATAAGGTTTTTCAAGAATATCCTAGAAAAGGCAGATAAATATAAGGAGACCCTTGAAGATATGAAAAAGGACCAACTAGAAATTAAACATACACTGACTGAAATAAAAAAAAAATATTATACAGAGACCCAACAACATACTAGAGGAACACAAGAATCAAGTCAAAGAATTGAAATACAAAGAAGCAAAAAATACTCAACCAAAAAAGCAAAAAGCAAAAAAAAAAAAAAAATCCAAAAAGTTGAAGATAGTGTAAGAAGCCTCTGAGACAACTTCAAGTGTACCAACATCAGAATTATGGGGGTGCCAGAAGAAGAGAGAGAGCAAGATACTGAAAACCTATTGGAAGAAATAATGACAGAAAACTTCCCCCACCTGGTGAAAGAAATAGACTTACAAGTCCAGGAAGTGCACAGAACCCCAAACAAAAGGAATCCAATGAGGACCACACCAAGACACATCATAATTAAAATGCCAAGAGCAAAAGACAAAGAGTGAATATTAAAAGCAGCAAGAGAAAAACAGTTAATTACCTACAAGGGAGCACCCATACGATTGTCAGCTGATTTCTCCACAGAAACTATGCAGGCCAGACGGGAGTGGCAAGAAATTTTCAAAGTGATGAAGAGCAAGAACCTACAACCAAGATTACTCTACCCAGCAAAGCTATCATTCAGAATTGAAAGGCAGATAAAGAGCTTCACAGATAAGAAAAAGCTAAAGGAGTTCATCACCACCAAACCAGTATTATATGAAATGCTGAAAGGTATTCTTAAAGAGGAAGAAGAAAAAAGTAAAGATAAAAATTATGAACAACAAATACATATCTATCAACAAGTGAACCTAAAAATCAAGTGAATTAAAAACCTGAGGAACAGAATAATCTGGTGAATATAATAGAATCAGGGGCATAGAAAGGGAGTGGACTGATAATTCTCAGGGGGAAAGGGGTATGGGGGAGTTCAGGAAGAGACTGGACAAAAATCATACACCTATGGATGAGTACAGTGGGGGGAAGGTAAGGGCAGAAGGTGGGGTGGGAACCAGGTGGAGGGGAGCTATGGGGGGAAAAAGGAGAAACAATTATAATAATCTGAATAAATATTTATTAAAAATAATAATAAAAATAAAAAAATAAAAAAGCCAACAAATAAAAATTGTTTTCCCATAGCTTCCTCCTCTTTAATCTTTCTCTTTAGTTACCTAATTTAGCCCATCATTGTTTTTCTGCTGTAAAAGAAATATAACTTGAAAATATTCAATTAAAAAGTTTGGTGGCATATGTGCTGTTATGACTTCAACATAGGTAGATAGAAATGCTTGAAATGTCTGTAAGAGGTATTGGTAATTGATTCATGGAGAAGGTGAGAAAAATCACAGAGAAGCTTGCATACACTAAGAGGGGAGTAGACCTAATTGGCTTTCATATCAGCGAATAGAGGTGCTTATTTCCTAGAATACTGAGAGTGGGGTTAAAGAAGTAAGTATTCATTTAATCTAAAAGAAGCTCTTTAATATAGGTTGGACATTATTATCTAGTTAAATTTAAGTCAGGCTAAAACATTTATTTTGTATAAGTTAGGACAATACAGGTTATAAACAGACCTCAGTCACTTAATACATCAAAAGTTTATCTCTCACTTCCTCATGACTTTTATTGGTGTTGGTGGGTCTCCAGGGCATCCTTTCAAAGCATGCTTTCATGGTGACTAAGAAAGAGACAGAGCAGTCTGTGGAGTTCTGCACCAGTTTTGAAACTTCCATTGATATGTAATACATAACATTTATGTTCCTTTAAATTTTCTATATTTATTTACTGATTTTAGAGAGAGAGAGAGAGAGATAGAGAGAGAGAGAGAGAGAGAGAAACAATAATTTGTTGTTCTTTTATAGAATAGTAAGAAGCTAGGAAAACTCCAGGACAAGCAGAATAAAGAAACTAAGACAGATAAACTGCAGTTCATAGCTATCTGGTATTCTACCTTTCCTAAACCAAAGATTCTTAAGAGTAAATGAGTTGTACTTCTCCTACTCACCTAGAGAGTTAATAGCTTAAATTACCCTACTCAGGGAGACAAATAACAGAAATCCAATTAGTGCCATTTGCCAACCATACCTAAGGACAGACAAATTAAAAGAATAAATTTCATTGTAGTACATCAGCATAAAGCTGATGAATATTCTATTGATCCTCTCCTAAGATGTCTCTTAAATGCCCAGCCTTTAAAACCCCAGAAAATGAAGGTTCCAGTACATCACTCTCCCTCCAGGGAGCACACCCATGCCATTTACTTCCCCTTCTCCTTCCCCCACAGGCAAGCATCTCCTAAACTCCAAGGTACCCCATAAGACTTGCAACCAGGGGAGCAATGGGCGGTGGCCGTTTGTCCCGGGCTAACCCCTTGAACCTGTCTCCAAGGCCCCCCTTTTCTGACTTCCCAGTGAGCCAAAGCATCCCAGCCTAGGCTCACCTGCTGCTTCTTCTATGCCCTTCCTGTTTCACTGTCCTAAGTATATTTTTGCTGTGGTTAATAATTTCTTGTTTGCTTTTCTACACTTTGCCTCTTGATTGAAATCTTTCCTTCAAGAAAACAAGAACCAAGGTCTTGTTTTCTCATCAGGAACAGTTCCACTCATTATGCATTCATTGGCTGCTGCTTGTACTAGTATGTGCTCTGACCAGGAATTGCATCTGCAATCTTGGTATATTGGGACAATGTTCTAACCAAAATGAGCTACCTGGCCAGGGCCCATTTCTTTTCTTACAAATTATACCAAAAATTTTTCTTATTAAAGTAACAGTTTAAAAACGATTCCTTGCCGAAACCGGTTTGGCTCAATGGATAGAGCGTCGGCCTGCGGACTGAAAGGTCCCGGGTTCGATTCCGGTCAAGGGCATGTACCTTGGCTGCGGGCACATCCTCAGTGGGAGGTGTGCAGGAGGCAGCTGATCGATGTTTCTCTCTCATCGATGTTTCTAGCTTTCTATCCCTCTCCCTTCCTTTCTGTGAAATATCAATAAAATATATTAAAAAAAATAATAAAAAAATAAATAAAAACGATTCCTTTGTAGAAGGCTAAACTTAACCTCTGCGTGTATTTATGTGTGTTTGCCTCTGTGTGTGTATATGTATGTGTATATATATATATATATATATATATATATATTTATATGTACTATAAATATAAATTAAAATATTATACTAGTGTATATATATAATTTTCCCATGTGGATTTATCCAGTTTGTATCTCTGAAATGGGATTAAAAATGAGTTCTTTTGCTCTGAGAGACAGAAACGGAGGTCAATAGTATACATTAAACATGTAACCTTTCAGTATTATAGAAATGCAATTCACAGTTATTTTCATCACTTCTTTCAAGTATCAACCTATCATAATCTTATTCCTGCCACCTAGTGATATAACACAATCCTATATATTTTTTATTTCTTATCTGATTAGGCTTCTTTGACACTTGACACATTTTTTCCCCTCCTTCTTTCCAAATCTTTATATTCTCTCTTCATTTCTTTGACCCTGGCATTTCTGTTTTTCTTTTCTTTCTCCTCAATTTTTCTCTGACTACTCCTCTATTTAGGATTTGGTCTATTCCAGAATTACTTTAAATCCTATTTTCTTCTTATTCATCATAGTTTCTTTCAGTATTATTTGCCCAGTACTCTCTGAGTTATGGAATTTAGAGAAACCAGAGGCCTACTATAGCTACAACAGTGACTTAAGATCCAGAATGAGTTGGAATGATGCTTATCTACAGAAAAGGGGAAGATCAATCTCCAAAAATGACATGCAAAAGAAGCCAAAGTCTGAAAACTAAGGCCAAAAATAAATAAATAAATAAATAAATAAATAGGCCATAAGCAACATGTGGGGTCAGCTAAAATTGTATAACAGTATAAACAGGGGATTTATAGAGTCAGATAATGACAATTATACCAGTACCTAATGTTTATTAAGAACACTTTTTACATTGGACACTCTAAAAGCAATTTATATATTCAGGTTCATAGTCACTCCTCTAAAACTCTTTGGGTCAATTGAGTTTTGCATTTTTGAATATTTCAAATTTTAGAAAGGTAGTAAATTTCCTACAGTATATAATTGGCAGGACTGTCAAATCAATCATGAATGTTCACACTATGTATCATAAATAAAGCTTAGAAATAGTCTGTCTACAGGTCAGGTAAATTAGTGCCATCAGATAATTTTGCAACAAACTTGCCAGGAAAAAAAAAAAAAACCTTTTCAATTTTCAGGATTGTCCAAAAGGTATTCTGGGCCTAAATAATTTAATTCTGTTATAGTAAAAATATTA
Source organism: Plecotus auritus (assembly GCF_963455305.1). NCBI lineage: Eukaryota > Metazoa > Chordata > Mammalia > Chiroptera > Vespertilionidae > Plecotus > Plecotus auritus. The sequence goes on along the minus strand of NC_137771.1, from coordinate 134,767,470 downwards.
AATTTTTCTATATTTATTATTAACTATTATTATTCACATTTAAAATCAAGAAAACTGGAATATATAAAACAATGCAATGACACACTAATGATATATGACAAAGCTAGTATTTGAACCCAAGTCTCTTTGATGTCCATTTGTTCCATTATCCCCTCACTGTAGTGCCTCAGTGAGGACATTCTCAAAAAACATGAGTGATATTTGAAATGTTTCCCTCTTTATTTGTTATGAAGATTATATTTAAAGCCTTTTTATTTAATGGTGCTTTATTCTCTGCAATAATGATACATCAATAGCTCCCAAGACCTATGCTACCTAATAAAAAAGTAATATGCAAATTGACCATCACTCCAACGTACAAGATGGCCACCCCCATGTGGTCAAAGATGACTGCCCCCATGTGGACACAAGATGGCCACCACAAGATGGCCTGCAGGGGAGGGCAGTTGGGGGTGACCAGGCCAGCAGGGGAGGACAGTTAGGGGCAACCAGGCTGGCAGGGGAGTGCGGTTAGGGGTGAACAGATGGCAAGAGAGGGAAGTTAGGGGCAATCAGGCTGGCCAGGGAGTGGTTAGGGGATGATCAAGCTGGCAGGCAGAAGCAGTTAGGGACAATCAGGCAAGCAGGCAGGTAAGTGGTTAGGAGCCAACAGTCCTGGATTGTGAGAGGGATCCCAGATTGGAGAGGGTGCAGGATGGGCTGAGGGACACCCCCCCCAACCCCCGTGCACAGATTTCATGCACCGGGCCTCTAGTAGAATAATATTGAAATTCCTTAACATACCATGAAAGAGCTTCCTATATCTGACCCATTTTACCATTTTAATTACATCTCCTACCATTCCCACAGCCTGCTCTATAATCCAGTCATATTATGCTTTCAATTAATTTCTTTGTCTGTGCTCTTTTGTTCAAGCTGTTATACCATACATAGTCCATTCTGCCTGGATTTTCTCTCATCCTCTTTTCTTTCTGATAAACCCATTTTCAATACCCAGGCCAAACATTATTTTCCATGTAGACTCATAAATTACTGAGGAAGAGATAATTATTCTTTTTTAGGTGCAGATGGCAATTTATTCAATGTTTGAGATAATAATTACCATGCTGCATTTTATTTATTCATCTATCTTTGTCACTCATGAATTTGAAAGATAAGTTAAAAAATAGCCTTTCATAACCTTTATTTATAGAGTGTTAAGCATATAGTACATACTTCCTGAATAGATGAATTAGAATTTTCATTTAGGTTTTGTGAATTATATCAGTAATAAGCCATAGTCTTTTTGTTTAAGATGCACTATATGAGATGAGGCATTCTACTTGTGCTTATCACACCATGAAGAAAGTGATACTTCTTTACTATTTCAGGGTCATTTTCCCCTTCTCTCTGTTAGTAAATCTTCTATCTTTATTTTAATGTAAAAGTCATCAACTTAGGCTTAAAGAGCATAACTACTAAGATAAAGAAGGAAATAATAAATGAAGTAGAACAACATTAAATATTTAATTTTGTTGATTAAAACCTTAATTGTGGAGGATTTCTTCAATTAAAATGATTCAAAACTTGAAGTTGTACTTCAAAAAGTAGTTATTCTGTTACATAAAAAAATGGATGGAATTAAATTTTAAGGAGATTAATGTATTAGCATACATGTTATAAAGTGTTATTACATAATAACTTTTTAAAAAGTAAACAGTATGACATATAAAATTATAATTTACTATATGCCCTGGAAGATAAAAATATATATCTATGTTTGTCCAGGTCCTCTTAGAATCTGATATCAGAATGGAATTACTTGTGCAATCATTGTATTAGGGCAAACATCTATGTGAGAAGGAGTGGGGAGGGAGCCTGAAAAGGCTGGAAAGCCATCAGACCATACTGCAAGTTCAACCCCAAGTAAAGGTGACAGGGAGAGAAGGTTGAAAGGAAGCATTCCAGAATGCTGTACAATTTGAGAAACGTTCAACAGGGCCATCTGGAGTACATGAGCCAAAGCCAACCATCAAGGAATTAGGTCCCCCAGAAACGGACATGCCTTACTCTCCCCACATGCACTTAGTCATGGGGTGAGAACAGCCTATGCTCTCCATATTTGAGTACTGTGTGGTGTATTCTCATGATCACTGCCACATCTTCCTAAATTCTGTTTCTTTTAGATACAACATCATGTGTTGGTACAATAGGAAAACTGGAATTTAAATGTTCTGAATTCTACACTCCTAAGTTTTTCACCTTGATGAGATGTTTCTTTATAAAAGGTTAAGACTGGAACTTTTCTAATGCTTCCATGGCTTGTAAAATATGTAACTTCTCTGTGCAGTTGACAGAGCAAAAACTGTGTTTTCTAGTAGATGCTCTAGGGTGGCAGTACATCATCCCCTTCTCTTCCTCTACTGTAGAGACTATAGGTATTAATACTCACATTTCGGAAGGGTTCCCTTGCAAATAGGGGAGCTATTTCATACAGTTGTGGGGGGAAAATGTAAACAAATATCTTTTGGGCAGGAGAGTTAGGACTGGCTAGCTAGTGTGATACATAAACACATACTAGGACATTAAAGAATGCTAGAGTTAATCCCATATAATAAAAGGGTAATATGCAAATTCACCCTAATGGTGGAACAGCCAGGAACGACCAGTCACTATGGTGCGCACTGACCACCAGGGGGCAGACGCTCAATGCAGGAGCTGCCCCCTGGTGGTCAGTGTGCTACCACAAGGGGAGCTCCACTCAGCCACAAGCTGCGCTGACAGCTGGCTGCGAGTGAAACAACGGTGGCGGGAGCCTCTCCCATCTCCTTGGCAGCGCTAAGGACGTCCGACTGCCAGCTTAGGCACACTCCCCTAAGCCATCAGTTGGACATTCCCCAAGGGCTCCAGGGCTGCCAGAGGAATGTCTGACTGCCAGCTTAGGCCCATTCCCCCATGGGTCCTGGACTGCAAGAGGGCGCAGGCTAGGCTGAAGGACCCCCCGAGTGCACAAATTTTCATGCACTCTAGTATAATAATATTTGTACTTTTAGAAGGCCTCCTGGAGAATCAGTGTCTTAGATCTGAAACAATTTTTAAAATAAGGAGGCATCATTTTAAAAACTCCTCACTTTCAAAAGAGAATTTTGGGATTCGGAAACGGGAGCTGGAGGGGAGAGGGCCTGTGGATATGGAGTCAGGTCTAGGCAGTGTAGTTTCTAAAGAATGGTCTTGAAAGAACTTTTAGTAAAGCCATGGAATTTCAAATCATGCCCGCCCATTGGAAGATATTTTGGACCTGAGATCTGCATTTTCCAGGTTCTGGATGGGTGGCCTGATTAATTTTGAAGGGTGCTAAATGTGTTTACACTCAAGCCAGTTCAAAATGAAGTTCAATCCCTTTGTGACTTCTGACCGGAGCAAGAACTGTAAAAGGCATTTCAATGCACCTCCCCACATTCGAAGGAAGATTATGTCATCTCCTCTTTCCAAAGAGCTGAGACAGAAGTACAATGTTTGGTCCATGCCCATCCTAAAGGATGATGAAGTTCAGGTTGTTTGAGGACATTACAAGGGGCAGCAAATTGGCAAAGTAGTCCAGGTTTATAGGAAAAAATATGTCATCTACATTGAATGAGTGAAACGGGAGAAAGCTAATGGTACAACTGTTCATGTGGGCATTCACCCCAGCAAGGTGGTTATCACTAGACTAAAGCTGGACAAAGACCGCAAAAAGATCCTTGAAAGTAAAGCCAAATCTCGCCAAGTAGGAAAGGAAAAGGGAAAATACAAGAAGGAAACAATTGAGAAGATGCAGGAATAAAGTAATATTATATAAAACTTTCATTAAAAACTTAAAATGAAAAAAAATCCCTCACTTTCCATGAGGATGGCAGTTATAGACTCTGCATTTACTTATACTATAACCAATAAATAGCAGATTTTTGAGATTCTATGTTTAAAATAGTTTAGTCACATGAGTTTTGTTTGGGTTGAGTACATTGAGTCAGAAATATAGTTTTGAGGGGATTGAAAATGAAAGCAAAAATTTTCCAGATTTGTAGGTGTTATGTTGGAAGTGTTTTGTTTCTGATGAAAAAGACTTCTTTATTTTTGACTCTAATTTAGGATATTTTTATTTAAAATTTTTAAGACTAACAAAGGACCAATTTACACCATCTGCTTCAGTTTCACTCTGATGCAGATTTTCTCTACATTTTTTTTCCTTCTTTAAATAGATATTATGTTTGGCACCTTGTGCTTAAGTACATGTCTTCGAGTAAAAAATGCAGTTTGTCTGACTTCCTGTCAAACCAATATTTATTCACAAATATCTGTTTTGTTGCTTTCTCTCATCAAATCATACAGCACTTTTCCCATGTGAAGAGTTGGCTAGTTGTCGGTAGTGTGAGGTGCCAGCTGGAGTTTTTACAGTTTTTTGGTTGCCAGCTGCTTGCATGATGGACAAATTGTTCCCTGCCTTTAGGTTTACTTTTTTTTTTTCTTTTTAATGGAAGCGTATTCCTTTTGCTCTAATTAAGAGAGGACAGGTTATTGCCTCCTATACTCTACCTGTATACATTTTCATTGTTCGGTTAACAATAACAATAGCATTTCTTTTATAACTATTATCCTGGTGAACCATTCTTGAGACAAAGGCCAGCCAAATACTATCATGCATCTTTTTGTAAGCTAGCTTTTAAACATCTTCATTCATTGGAAGATCTGTTAGGATGGCACATATAAATAAGACAAATGTAGACTAGTTGCTGGAAGGGTAGACCAGGATATTTTACTCATCAAAGTATATTTCATATGGAGTTGCTGCTGCAGGACTCTCACATCTTGCCTGCCTCCTACTGCTGCTTTAGTAAAATGAGGCTTGGACCTGCCTATCCTAACTCAGCTTTGGGAATGTTTTACAATGAATTAGATGATCATAAAATCATTTTCTCTAAGTTATTTAACTACGAGAGGCCCGGTGCACAAAATTCATGCACTGGGAGGGGAGGTGGTCCCTCAGCCTAGCCTGTGTCTTCTCACAGTCCGGGATCCCTGCGATTGATCACTTCAAAGAGGGAGGCCCTGCCCACCTGCAGCAGCCTGCTGGTCAGTGGCCTGGGCCTCCCTCTTTGGGGCAATTGTGGAGCCCCCCTATTGATCGATCACCCTGCTCGTTGGTGGCCTGGGCCTCATTCTGCAGAGCGATCATGGGGCAATGGCCCGGCTCCCGACCAATCGCCTTGCACCTGCCTTGGCTGGCCTGGGGCCAGTGGGTGTCATAGTGTGGTTGTCCGAATGGGTGTCTGGATGGTCATTTCGCTGTTCAGCCGTTTGGTAGATTTGCATATTACATTTTATTATTATAGATATTTCTGAAATAAAAATTGAAATGTGAGTGGTGAGCAAGAAAAATCCGAGTATACTGAAAAGGTACTAATTTTTCTTGGCTATTTATTTGACTCTTTCATTTAGATAAGAATACTTCTGTTTGTCATTCTCTTTACAGAACATTTTTCAGCCTATGTGACAATTGAGACACAAAGTAATTTCAGAACTGATTACATAGAAAATTCTTAGTCTTAAAAGCGACCATATAAACAAATAGCCATTATCTTAAAGAGGCTTAAAATTGTATCTATTAACAATAAAGCTTCTATTCACTTTCAAGTGAAATCAGAAAAAATAAATAAAACTAAGTCATTATATACACAGTCTAAGAGTTTGGAAATAAAGATATTGCTGAATAGCAAAGCAGTGTTTCTAAATTCTTATATGTTAAAAATAAGAAGGATGTAATAGTAAGGTAATGTCCACTTATTAAAAATGTGACTATCAAATACCCCTTTCCCTAATACAAATCCTACCTAAGTGAGCTTAAAAAAAAAGTTGACCACTTTTCCCCAAGTGCATTTTTTAGCCAAATAGTTTACCAAGGAAAAGAATATCTATACTAATAAAAGGGTAATATGCTAATTAGACTGGGAGAACTTCCAGACACCCTTCTGGAGAAAGCCATGGTGGCGGGGCTGAGGCAGAGGCGTTTAGGGGTGATCAGGCTGGCAGGGGGGGCAGTTGGGGGTGATCAGGCAGAGTGGTTAGGGGCAATCAGGCAGGCAGGCAGATGAGTGGTTAGGAGCCAGCAGTCCTGGATTGGGAGAGGGATCTTTGACTGCCAGTTTAGGCCTGATCCCTGTGAAATCGGGCCTAAACCAGCAATCGGATATCCCCCGAGGTGTCCCAGATTGGAGAGGGTGCAGGCCAGGCTGAGGGATACCCCCCACCCCATGCACAAATTTCGTGCATCGGGCCACTAATTCACATAATAATTCATTAATTCACTCATTAAAAAAACACTTCTATGTAATCTGCTATGCATATCACCTATGTACATAATGCAAAATCAGTTTTATTTTAAGGTTTTAACTGTTTCTTTATTTCATTAACTTGAAAAGTAAGTACTACTTGAAGTGGTATCTTTTTAAAAATATGTGTATATTGATTTCAGAGAGGGATAGGGAAAGGGAGAGAAAGATAGAGATAGAAACATGAATGATGAGAGAGAATCATCCATCAGCTGCCTCCTGCATACCACCTATAGGGGATGAAGCTTGAACCACGATCTCAAAGTTCATGAGTAGACACTGAACCACTGAGTCACACTGGCCAGGCTGAAGTGGTATCTTGAGGGTGATATTGTAGATGTCAGTTTATCTTATGGATACCTCAGATAATGAAGAGTTGATAGTCTGCTTTATATGTCATATTTTAGAGAATCAGTTTAATATGATATCTTGAAAGTTTCTAAGTATTGTAAGAATTGAGTTAAACAGAAATTAAAAGGAAAGCTATAACAATGCTATTGTATTCTCCCTTCAGAAATTGTAAAATGTGGGACCATATGTTTGAAGTTATACTGGATCTAGATGTATGACAAAACGATTGTTTAGGTTTACTGTGCTATGAAGAAAAAAGTGTTCTGTAAGTGATCCATAGACACAATACAAGAATTTTGATGATTGAATATATTATTTCTTATGCATAACTACAAATATGTGTGTGGTTGTATAATATAATCATACTTGCCTTTCAGATTATTTGGAGTTTAATAAGCAGTTTATAGATATTTTTTCTTGAACCGATTAAGGGAGTGCCCTAGAATATATTTTAAACATAGTTATTTAAGAACACATGTCAAAATACCTATCATTTTGTTTTGTTTCATTTTAACCCACCCCTGAAAATATGGTAATTGATTTTTAGGGAGAGAGGAAAGCAGAGAGAGAGATAGAAACATCCATGTGAGAGAGAAACATTGATCTATTGCCTCCCTTAGCGCCTCATTTGGGAATCAAACCAGAAACCTAGGTAGGTGCCCTGATGGGAGTCAAACCCACAATCTTTTGGTGTATAGCATGATGCTCTTCTAAACAAGGGAACCACCTGATTGGGACTCTATCTCTCTATATTGACATAGATTCAGATCCTATGCACATTCATTATTTTATCTTCATTTTTTGATGCATAATGTACAAATCATTTACAAATATCAGTATTGCATTAAAAAATAAGGCTTTAAGCCTGGGTGGAGTGGCTCAGTTGATTGCACATAGTACTTTGCACCAAAAGGTCGGTCAGGTCATATACCTGGGTTCCTGGTTTGATCCCTGGTCTGTTCATGTACAGAAAGCAACTGATCAATGTTTCTCTCCCACATCAGTGCTTCTCTCTCTCTCCTTGAGTAAAAATAAAAAAAAAATAAAATAAAATAATAAATTAAGGCTTTAAGAAATATCATCAAATTATTTAAGCAAGTTAATATTTACATTTCTTTTGTCAACTATTATAAATGTTTTTGTAATTCTGGATGTTTATGCTTATAGTGACAAGTCACAGAATGTATATTTATTCTTGAGAAAAGAAGGGCATTTGCTATCCATACTAATAATAGAGGGATATGCAAATTGGCCGGGTTGCCATAATGTAACGATCGAACAGCAGGGACCTGAGGCTGCATGGTGCCTGGCCGGGGTGAGGGCCTCAGGTCATGTCACCCGCCCACCAGGGCTTGATGGGGACCTCAGGCCACACCCCCTGCATGGCGGGGCTTGACAGGGGACCTCAGGCCATGCCCACCACACTGGCGCTGGGCTTGGGGAACTCAGGCCACATCCCCTGCTCTGGTGCCGGCCTGGGGTACCTGAGGCTATTCCCCCTGCCCCGGGGCTGTGCCAGGGGACCTGAGGCTGTGCCCCCTACTCAGCAGAGCTTAACAGGGGACCTCAGGCTGCACCCCCTGCCCCGGAGCCAGGCCAGGAGACCTCAGGCTGTGCTCCCAGCCCTGGTGCCGGGCTGGGGGGAGCTGAGGCTGTGCCTTCTGCCTGGAGGGGCTTGACGGGGGTGGGGATAGCCGGGTTTGGGTCTCGCCCAATGGGGGTGGGGTCGGCTGGGTCTGGGTCTCCTGTGTTTTCAAAGTGTGTGCGGATGGTGGGTGGGGACTTGACCCTGGGTCCTGCAGCGTGCCCCAGACTCTGACAGGAGGGAGATTTTCATATACATTTTACTAATTTTCTTTCATCTCTGACACTTTTATTACAGAGAAAAAGCAAATAGCAATATTAAAATATTTCCTCTAACTAATTCTCTTTTAATGTGCACGAATTTTGTGCACTGGGCCACTAGTCTACACTAATAAAAGAGACACATGCAAATTAACCATCACTCCACTACGCCAAGCCATGCCCACCAGCCAATCAGAGCAAGTATGCAAATTAACCCATCAAAGATGGCGGGTAAATTCACATATGCAGGCGGGGTGGGCAGCACCATGTCTTGCCCCTGGGGGTCCGGGTCCATCGGGGACGGAGGATGCCTAGTGGGCAGCGCCAGATGCCACTGGCAAGGTACCAGTCCATTTGCGCCCTGGGAGGCAGGGTGGGCAACACCAGATGCCACCTGCAGGGTCCAGGTCCATCGCAGGCCCTGGGAGGGGCAGAGGCCTGCCTATCCATGCCTGTGGGACCCTGGGAACATCGCCACCCTGGGGAGGAGGGGCCAGCCTGCCTAGCCACTCCCCTGGGGCCCCTGGAACATCGCTGCCCCGGGGAGGCGCGACTGAGCCTGCTTAGCCACTCCCATGGGGCCCCGGGAACATCGCCGCCCCAGGGAGGAGCGGTCAGGCCTGCGTAGCCACTCCTGTGGGGCCTCGGGAACATTGCAGACATGGGGTTGCTAAGACCCAGACAGGGCCTCTGGCCACAGATTCACAGCTTCACGGAGACCGACTCTACCAGGCCATCCAGTGGCCATGTGGCTGGGCCACAGGGTGCCCTTCAAGATGTGACACAGAGAGGAGGTGCAGGAGGAAATCCAGAGAATGGGATGTGGGGGTTCAAGACTCACTTCCTTTCAGCTTTGTCCTTCTTGGTCTTGGTTCTTTTCTTTCGGGCCTGGAGCCCAAGCACTGCAGGTGAGAGGGGTGGATGAAGGCCGAATGTGGAAGAAGAAGTGTGAGGCCGACTGCGGGGCTGCCTGAGGGGAGGCTCCAGGGCGAGTGCCACAGCTTTGGCAAAGTGGCTGGCCAGGAGGCAGGTGTTCCAAGAGCAGCGCCTCACCATCCCTCTATCTATGAGGACACCCCACACAGGCGCTGCCTTCGCCAGCAGGCTCTGGGTGACTTCTGCAAATGCGACTGCAACCTCTAACATTCTGGGCAAAGAACTGATCCTGTGCCCTTCTGGGTACCAGGCTTGCTAGGAGTGTGCTGTCGCCAGTGCCATAGATCAAAGGCAAAAACCTGGTGCACCAGAGGGGGCTCGTGCTGGGGCAGGGGACCGGTGGGCAGGGATCTGCCTCTCCTGCAGAGAGAGAGGTTCTGCAATGGCCCCAAGATGCGGGTGTGCCCGGCTAGGGATTAAGGGGCATGGAAAAACCTGCACCCCTGAGGCGGGGGTTGAGGGGTGGTGGCACCTCAGTGGAGGGGTGCCGCACTGAAGGGTACCGGACTGACTGAAGTGATTCAGAGAAGCTCCCAGTGCTAACCGGCCTCGCCCAGGCGGCCTTCCCACTTCAGAGGCAGCGACTCCTGCTCCCACTTTGGCCCAAAAGCAAGCCCGCGCCGCCCTGTCCCACGGCAGAGCATGCCTAGGCGGTGAGTGTGAGGCCTTCCACCTGCTCCGGAGAAGGGGGGGGGCAGTAAAGAATGGGGGCAGGGGACCGGGGAGAGGAAAGAATGTGGAGTGTCCACAATGAAGAGATGCTTGAGAAAGAGGCTCGGAAGCCTGATGGGAAGGTTTGTTCTGTTTGCCCGGCGGCTGCCCCTTAGGAAGGGCAGAGAGCATGGCTCTGAGGGCTCCCTGTGTGCTGAGTCAGGTCCCACAGCCAACTGGAATTGGCCTCGGTTTCCTGGTCTGTAAAATGGATTAAGCGTGTCCCAGTGCCTTCACTGAGCTTTGATGGCCAATTGAAATACTATGTAAGGAAAATGAGGGAAGAAGTGAGAAAGAAGAGGAAGGGCAAACAACACAAAAGAAAGACTGGAAGGAACCTGTAAATCCATTGTCACTTAAATAGGGAATATAGTCAATAGTGTTGTAATGACGGTATGATGCCAGGTAGGTACTGGAAATATTGGGGAACACTTTGTAAAGTATATGATTCTCTAACGGTTAGACAATCATATACTTTACAAAGTGTTCCCCAATATTAGATAATAGACTCTAACACTATTCTGTAACTGATATAAAACCTGAAACCAATACAAAATAGTATTGAATGTAAAGAAATGAAAATTGGAGTGAAATTTTTATAAATTTCAAAGTTTAAATAAAGGCTGTAAAAAAAGGAAGGGGGAAAATAAAAATAGTGTTTTTCATTTTACCACTTTATTGTCTTTTCAGTACATGAAAAAGACAGTTGTCTTTATATGGTGCTTTTATACTTTTCTAAGTCATTATCTCATTTTAATTTCAGGGCAACTTGAAGACAAGATAATTATTCCCTCCACTATTCAAAGAAAGGAAATCTTGTGTCTGGTCCCAATGATTCAATCGTTAAGCCCTTATTGTAAAGCAGGGTTAGGAAAATTTTCTGTGAAAGGTCATATCTATAGAATAAAAGCCTTGGGGGTGATCAGGCCAGCAGGGGAAGGTAGTTGGGGGCAATCAGGCTGGTAGAGGAGCAGTTAGGTGTCAATCAGGCTGGCAAGGGAGCAGTTATGGGGCAATCAGGCAGGCAGGCGAGCGGTTAGGAGCCAGCAGTCCGGATTGTGAGAGGGGATGTCCGACTGCCAGTTTAGGCCTGATCCCTGGGACTAAACGGGCAGTTGGACATCCCCTGAGGGGTCCCAGATTGGAGAGGATGCAGGCTGGGCTGAGGGACACCCTCCCCAGTGCACAAATTTCGTGCACCGGGCCTCTAGTCTATATATATAAAAGCCAAGCAACTGGAATAACAGAACAACCTGAATGACTTGTTCCTATGTTGCGCACTGCGGCAGCCAACTGGCCCAATCAGGGCCCTGACCGGGCCCCCCGCAACCTCCCGCAGCCTCTCCCCCCAGCCAGCCTCGACCCAATTGGCCCCCAACTGGGCAGGCTGGACAGACCCCATCTATGCACAAATTTGTGCACCAGGCTTCTAGTTGATTTATAAATGAAAAAAACAAACACTGAGAAAACAAGTAAATGGGTATACTGCTGGATTGCTGCTGACTCAACATTTTTATCACTGTTTACCTAAATTCTATTCTTTCAAAAAACAATGCATACAGAAACAAAACAAACCACAATGTTGATATCATTCAAAATTTGGTTTAAAATTTATTTATGTTTGATTTAAACATAAATAAGGAGTTCTTCATTCTCCTGGTAAATTATTCCTTATTCATTCCTTTAACCAATGCTTTTCAGCACTTATTAGGTGTCAGATATTGTTTTAGGCATTTGGGTATATTAGTAGCCCAATGTTTCCTAGGCCTTTATTTTAGGACCTTTTACCACTTTTATACGTGAGAACCTATGGTTTTCAAGAGTCTGTTCCTGTCTAATTCTTGAATTTTGTTTCATTTTGTTGGAGAATATCCTGAAGTAAGAATTCATGTACCAGAAATAACATTTTTTAGTCTATCTTTATTTAAATGTGGCTTTGGTCAGTCCTCCTAAACTGACTTGTATATATCTCTTTCTAGACTCCAAATTTTCCCTCAGAAGCAATAAGACATTTTCTTATTATCTTCTGGTATTGATATTTCTGATGGTTAATCTGATAGCATTCTATAGGGAGCTTACTTTCTCCCACTTAGAAGGATTTAGGATCCTTAATTTAGATGTAGCTATCATTTATTTTATGAGACTAAAGCCTTTATCCTTTCTCTGCTTTTGAAATTGTTGTCTAGTATTTCATAGATAATTACTTCCCTTCCATCCTATTTTCTGCTCTCATTCTGATAATGATAATAAAATAAAGAGAATAATAATTATGAGAGTAATGATAATAAAATAAAAGTAAAATATTTTATCATAGTTTAATCTCATGTTTATTTTTGTTCTCTGATATTTATTCTTTTTAAGATAATAACATTTCATGTATGCTTTATGCTCTTAAATAGTTCTGCAAATAATGTGCAGATATTAAAATATATTTTTCTCTAGTCTCCTTAATTATATTTTTCCAGAAACCAGTATTTTTATTTGATTTTGATATTTCTATTTTATGCTACTGATTATGTAAGTAGATCAGCTTATTGACTATTGACTCTGTTTATACTAAGATAGTAAGTTTGAGCAGTTCCTATGTACTTCCTTTATTTCATGCAAGTACATTTTGGTTTTTTTTTTGCCTTGAAGTCCTAAAAGGAAGTTGACCTATAGGCTTGATTGATATTTCCTGGAGTGTGATGAAAATTTTATCAGGAAAAGAGAAGTTAAATACTAATAGCTAAAATATACATATGGGAAAAATAGAATAATGCTGTATATATAACAATAGTACACTCATATATATGAGTACTGCATAGGGATAGAGATGTAATAGGGTTTGAGAATGGCGCTATGGAAAAGATTAGGTCATGGGGACCTTGGACTTGAATGGTAAGGAAGACTGCATGGAGGTGGGATAGAAAGAATAGCTGGGTTTGGATTACAGGATAGTTAACAAGATTATGCGCTCTCTTGTGGGTTGTTCTGGGTTATCTTAAATGTGTGTTAACCTAGATGCATGGAAACAATAAACAGGGCTTGCTTAAGGCAAAGATGAACCTTTTATCAAAAAGTTATGTGCCTGGGACATAAGTATCCACCATGACTTGCCCAATTAGGAATTTATAATCAGATCAACCTGTGAGGTTACTTTCCATAGAACTAACCCCCTCCCCCCCCCCCACTTTCCATCCATAACATGCAGAAAAGAAAATAAGTTAACTAACAGAGAGGAGAGAAAAGTAGGTCAGGAATGACTCTCAGTTGTGTAGCTTGACTGGCTGAGTAGATGGTTTTGCTATTGATGACTTTAGACCATTCACACAAAGAATTTAGGACAAAAGATCACTGATTCAGATTTAAATATGTTACAAATGCGGGGACACTTTGGTCTCCAGGTGAGATTTTACAACAAATAGTGGGTTAAAAATCTGAAGTATACTAAAATAAAATAGCTAAGGTTTAAATTGCAGACTGGGGAGTTAATTCCACATAGGTGGTGATCATAGACATTATATCTGAAAATAAATATTAGGAAATACAAAAAGAAGTGAAATAATCGGAAGAAGAAATCTTAAGGAAAACCCAAACATATATATATATATATATATAATTTATTTTTACAGAGAGGAAGGGAGAGGGATAGAGAGTTAGAAACTTCAATGAGAGAGAAACATCAACCAGCTGCCTCCTGCACACCCCCTACTGGGGATCGAGCCCACAACCAAGGTACATGCCCTTGACCAGAATTGAACCCAGTACCCTTCAGTCCACAGGCCAAGAGTCTATCCACTGAGCCAAACCAGTTAGGGCCCATAAAATATTTTTTAAAAGGGTAGCAAAAAAGGCATCAGAAAACTGAAATATGATTAACAGAAAGTTAAGAGTTATAAATGAGATAATGAGTTTATGGCAACTGAGGGGTAAAATAGTTTCAGATGGAAGTTATAGTGAACATTTTGACAGTAGGGCTTTGTACCAGTGGTCTCCTTTGCTGGAATGTGTGTCAACTTACTCCACTCAGGCTATTTCCTGATAGGTCTATGCTTAAGTACTGTCTCCTTAGAATAAGTGTTTCCAACTTATCACCCTAAAGTAATTCCCCACTATAATCCCTTTTATAATAACTGTTTTTTAAAGTAAATTGTTCTATCATAATGATCCTCACATACATATATTTAGACATTTGTTAGTTCATTATTTTTTCCCTTTAGATTGGTTAACCATGCAGAAAGGAGGATTCTTTATTTTATCATCAATATCTATATATATAAAAGCCTAAGTGACCATTATGACCAAATGACTGGAATGCCCAGAATGACTGGTTGACCAGTTGGTATGATGTGCACTGATAACCAGGGGGCAAACACTCAACGCAGGAGCTGCACCCTGGTGGTCAGTGCAATCCCATAGCCAACCTCCTATGGCCCCTTTACCTGGCTGGCCAACCTCCCACAGCCCCTCCCTCTGGCTGGCCAACCTCCCTTGGTCCCTCCCCCCTGCTGGCTGCCCCCCCCCCATAGGCCCTGACCGGGGAGCCAGTTGGCCAATCTCCCAGGGTCCCTCCCCCCAGCCAGCTGGCCCCCTGATAGGTCTCGATCACTGGCCAGATGGAGGGACCCCACCCATGCACAAATTTGTGCACCAGACCTCTAGTATATCATAAATTTAGCTCTGTTCCTGATAAATAGCAGTTACTCAGTAACTATCTATTGAATGAATGAAGGAAATTATAATAGAGAGGGTGAGGAAAATGGAGAACGAAAATTTTCCATTGGATTTAAAAAATGAAAGATTAGTAGATACCTTATTAAGAGAATTACAGGTGGACTAATAATAATAACAAAAAGAATTTGTTTACTGTGCTTCAGGTACTGTGTTCAATACATTTCCTGAATTCTCTCATTTAATCCTCAGAACAACTATGTGAGGTTGTTGTAATTTCCATCTCAATTGTAAACAGTTAGACAATAGAAGCCAGGTAAAATTTAGTTAAGAAGTGTTGAAGCTAGAATTCAAATTCATGTAGACATCATGCTTTGGAAATGACCTGAGTTCAGGGTGGTGATGAGTAAATGGGAAGTGACAATATATTGTATTTTTGATAGTTTAAAAGAGAGAATAAAAGACTATTGTGTTTTTAAGCGTATTGGGGGAGGGCACATTATTGAACCTGATTGTATTTATAAACTATGACTAAAAGTACTTAAGTTCTTGTCATACTTTGAAACAAGGAAGGTCAATTGATGATTTTTATAAAGTCTTGGAGGGTTCAGCTAACCAAGCAGAGATAAGTGAAGACAGCACTAAAATACTTTTAGACTGAAAGAAAAAGGAGCATATTGGTGGTGGAGACAATAAATTTGTAGTTGGAAAGGGCACAACTTTAAAATACTTTACAAATAAAGACTTCAGGGTTATTTTTTTTTGGGGGGGGGGGGCATGCAAGATAAAAGGCCATATGTTAGATCAGGAGGCCATGGAGAAATAAAAAAAAAAAAACCAAAAAACAAAAAAAAACTGGTCTTCACTAAAATCTTGGTCAAATACAAGAAATTTGGAAAGAGAAAGTGAGGAAGCAGCTGGTGTACTATCTCCCTATTTCATAGTGTTGGGAGTAAAGCTCATCTGACCAACCAAGTTGTACCTGGGCTAAACCCCCAGAAAAGTTCATAATTGCTTTTCTGAGCTGCCCATTATATATTATATAGATAAAACAATGCAAAGTAGAAGACTTTGAGAATGATAAGCTTTAAGATATTAGAACTGTGTGAGACTTGGACTGGTCTAAAGTGAGATATTATGCCTAGTTTGTGAGATATAAAAAACAGAAAAAAAATGACTCAGCATATGCCCAGCTCATTAATATAAAAATCCAAATGTAACATTTATACAGCAATTTATATTCAAAATTGCTGAAAAACTGGGTTTGAACAGTCTTAGTGGTTGATAAGTAAGCAAACAGTAAAGCAACATTTGTTTTCATTTATTTTTGCACACTTTGTGTGTATAGTTACTGTAGTGAATCCTATCTAATAAAAGAGTAATATGCAAATTGACCATCACTCCAACACACAAGATGGCTGCCCCCATGTGGTCAAAGATGGATGCCCCCATGTGGACACAAGATGGCCACCACAAGATGGCCAGCAGGGGAGGGCAGTTGGGAAGGACCAGGCCTGCAAGGGAGAGCAGTTGGGGGCAATCAAGCCTGCACGGGAGGGCAGTTAGGGGTGACCAGGCTGGCAGAGGAGGGAAGTTGGGGGTGACCAGGCCTGCAGGGGAGGGCAGTTAAGGGCAAACAGGCTGGCAGGGGAGTGGCTAGGGGGTGATCAGGCTGGCAGGCAGAAGCGGTTAGGGGCAATCAGGAAGGCAGGCAGGTGAGCAGTTGGGAGGAGCAGTCCTGGACTCTGAGAGGGATATCCGGTGGGATCGGGCCTAAACGGGCAGTCAGACATCCCTCAAGGGGTCCCAGATTGGAGAGGGTGCAGGCTGGGCTGAGGGACACCCCCCATGCACGATTCGTGCACCAGGCCTCTAGTATATAAATAATAATAATAATAATAATAATAATAATAATAATAATAATATAGAGCATGACCTTTGCCTTCAAGAGACTAATAATGCATCTGTAGTGATAGAAGAAATCATATGAAATAATTAGAGAATATTCATGAGATAAACTGTGGAATTGAATTACATATACAATAGATGGAAATGAAAGCAAAGTTCAGTGTCATCTAAAGAAATCAAAAGAAGGCTACAATGAGGCAGATTGGACTTATTCTGGTCATGGAAATAAGCTTTAGATAAACAGAAGGAAGGTGAGTGAAAATCACAAAATAACAGCTGGAGCCAAGGCTTAAATATGACGAAGGGCAAGGGTCTTGAAGGATGTAAATGGTTATGCAGGTAGCTGAAGTCATCAGACCCCAATCAAAAGTAATTACACTAAATTCCCAGGAAAAAGAACCAGAGGCACTGTAGCAGATAGTCTAACTGCTTGCAAAGTTAGAAGCAGCAGACCGTCCAGATGGGACTGCAGACACCAGAGATGGGGTGGATTTTTTTAAAAATAGGCATCAAGCTACCCATTAAATTAAAAAACAGAGCCAAGGATGGTTTACAGGTTTTGAAAAGAATGGGTGGAAACATAAGCCATAATTTTGTTTTTCAGAGTCATGCTTGTACGAACGGAAAATGTTCTCAAATATGAAAGATCAGAGAATAGAGCACAAAACTCAGAAAACTTTTTTTCCAAAATTAATTTTCTTCATATTTTATAGTTTATTATTATATGATACATCATTTATTATATAAAATATTATCCTCTGATATTAGACTAAATATTTAATTTCTTTAATGACTCAAAATGAAAAATAAAAATCTTGGGAATAGCCAAATCAGCAATAAATAGTATCCATGAGATAACAGATATATTTTTTAAATATATTTTTATTGATTTTTTACAGAGAGGAAGGGAGAGGGATAGGGAGTTAGAAACATAGATGAGAGAGAAACACCGATCAGCTGCCTCCTGCACACTACTATTAGGGATGTGCCCATAACCAAAGTACATGCCCTTGACCGGAATCGAACCTGGAACCCTTCAGTATGCAGGCCGACGCTCTATCCACTGAGCCAAACCGGTTAAGGCAACAGTGCTTTTTAAGGTGATTGAAGCACTTGTAAAATTTATATCTATTCTGCTTATTTTGGAAATTATTATTTTGTAGCATTTGTTATTCTTCTTATATGTTATATATGACTCATTTATCTGAAATCCTATACTAATTTTGAATTGTGCCTTTCATGTATGCTTTGATTTTAAAATAGATCATACTGATTTGTTGGTACTTCAGTTAGATTATGTACATGTTTACTGACTTCATGTAATTGATAAAACAACATAAAGTGTATTGAGAATTTCAAATTTTTCCTGACAAAATAGATATGAATGAATAATTATTGAATGAAAAAAATAAATGCATAGGTTAATGTATGAACAAATAACCAGCTTATAAATGTTATCATGAGATTATCTGATAATGTAATGCTAATGAAATGTAAAAGAAACATGTCATTTTTTTGCTTATCTTATTTCTTATTGAGACGGGAATTTTGGACTGGAAACGCACAATGTTTCCCTGGGAGGATGGTTTTTCCCTCCGGGCTCTTTGTCCCTGGGAGTCAAAGAATGAAACCACGTATGAAAGATGGTACAGTAAAGGTGGAAATTTATTGAAGAACAAGTACAGATTCCCACATGGGGAGGGGAAAGAATCTCACAGCACAGACTCCCACGTGGGCAGGGGGAAAGTACCCCTGAGTCCCTTTTCCCTACTGTTTATAAAGGCTGTAGATCTTTGTGCCTTGATATCCCTTCTGATTGGTCACCATCCCCTTCTGATTTGGTCACTATAGCAACTTCAACTCAAAGGTTGAACCTCACATGGGACATGTGAGGCTCTCCTCCTTCATTGTTCTCCTCCCTCTTTTCCTCCTTCCTTTTATCCTATAAATGTGTATCTTTTGCTACTTCCAGCTGCCTTGTCTTATCGAAATGCACCATTTTGCAACTCTGTAGCCCTGTGTTTTTTTTATGGACCCATTAATTTTTAAAATTTCCTAAACCTGCCTATTTCACCCCCCAAAATTCCTATTTTACCCCCCAAAAACTCCTTTCATTATTTTCAAACAAAGTAAAACATTAAAAAATAGAATATAAGTTTGATATGTTTTATAGTGGTCTTAATAAGCTTTAATTTAAGTTAATATTAGACTGAAGAAAATGAGTACTACTGAAAATGTTTCTTTTCGCCACAGTGATAAGAAGTTTGTTTTCTGGTCCTTTCCCACTCCCCAGAACAACATAAGTAAATAAAAAATGGAACAATTAAATAGGACATGGTATAAAAGTATAGTAAATTATTTATCTTTGTTTTAATTATTATAAGATTTGAAAGTATAGTTATTATTCAAAGTACTTTCTTTCAAAATCATTATATAAAGCCAGCATAACTTTCCTGCTAGAACCTTATTAAGTTCAGAAGAAAACTATGCAACAACTTTTTTCATAATCACAGGAGAAATAAAAACCTAAACAAAATATTAAAAGTGGAATTGAAAAACATTTGAAGGGATAACACATAATGTCTGAACTGACTTTATTTGAATAATCAAAAAGTGGTATATTTGGAAATTAAAGAATGTAACTCACCACATTAATAGAATACATAAAAATCATATAATCATCTCATAAATGTGAAAAATATATTTCATAAAATTCAAAACAACTTTATAGTAAAAACACATCTTATATGTAATAGGAAGGAACACTTTATTCTGATAAAGAGTATCTCAATTATAAAGTAAATGTGATATTTTATGATGAAATATTGCAAACTGTTCATTTGAAATTGGCAATGAGATTACAGTGCCCACAACTACCAGTTCAAGTTAGCATATATTTAGAATGTATTTTGGGCAATAGGGCAAGAAAAAGCAAGAGTGAAGCTGAAATATAATTTCCCCTATTCTCAGATGACATGAGGAAATTAAAAAAAAATCAAATAATCTATGGCTCAGTAATAGAGTTTAAAAGCAAATTTAAAAAAAAAATTGATAGTTTCAAAGTCTATATAAATATGCATTCTGATTTCTATATATTGGAAACACAAAACTGAGAAACTTAAAAGATACTATTCTCAAAAGCAGCAAGATTATCAGTTACCTGTGACATAATTTAATGAAAAACACAGAAGAATTTTATATATATATATGGAAATATACATAATACTGAGAAACATCAAATAATATCTAATTAAATGGAAGGATATCCTATCTAATAAAAGAGTAATATGCAAATTGACCATCACTCAAAGACACAAGATGGCTGCCCCCATGTGGAAACAAGATGGCCGCCACAAGATGGCCTGCAGGGGAGGGCAGTTGGGGGAGACCAGACCTGCAGGGAAGGGCAGTTGTGGGCGATCAGGCCAGAAGGGAGGGCAGTTAGGGGTGACCAGGCCAGCAAGGGAGGGCAGTTGGGGGCGATCAGGCCAGCAGGGAGGGAAGTTGGGGGGAACCCAGGCCTGCAGGGGAGGGCAATTGGGTGGGACCAGGAATGCAGGGGAGGGCAGTTGGGGGCGACCAGGCCGGCAGGGGAGCAGTTAGGTGTCGATCAGGCTGGCAGGGGAGTGGTTAGTGGGTGATCAGGCTGGCAGGCAGAAGCGGTTAGGGGCAATCAGGCAGAGACAGGTGAGCAGTTGGGAGCCAGCAGTCCTGGATTTTGAGAGGGATGTCCAATTGCCCGTTTAGGCCCAATCCCACCAGGATGGGGCCTAAATGGGCAGTTGGACATCCCTTAAGTGGTCCCAAATTGGAGAGGGTGCAGGCTGGGCTGAGGGACACCCCCACCCCCCCCCCCCCAGCATGAATTTCATGCACCAGGCCTCTAGTATTACATTATGGATTGAAAGATTCAGTTTTCAAAAGATGGTAATACTCTTCATATTTACCAATTAGCCTAATGAAATTCTTGTTAAGATGATTAGGTTTTTGTTGTTGTTTACTTTTTTCCAGAGGAATTGATAGGGTGATGATTCTCAATTTTATGTAGAAAATCAAAAGGGCAAGCATAGTCAAGACAATTTTTTTTAAATATATTTTATTGATTTTTTACAGAGAGGAAGGAAGAGTGATAGATAGTCAGAAACATCGATGAGAGAGAAACATCGACCAGCTGCCTCCTGCACACCTCCCACTGGGGATGTGCCCACAACCAAGTTACATGCCCTTGACCGAAATCGAACCTGGGACCTTTCAGTCCGCAGGCTGACGCTCTATCCACTGAGCCAAACCGGTTTTGGCAGTCAAGACAATTTTAAGGTAAAACAACAAAATGAAGTTTTCAACTATCAAGACTTACTATAAAGTGATAGTATTTAAGTCCATGTGATATTGGTTCATTTCAGAGAGGCAATTTAAAAAACACTCACAGCTGGTGTTGCTTGGTGGGTCGGCATCAACCTATGAACTGTGAGGTCACAGTTAGATTCCTGGTAGGGGCACATGCCAGGGTTGTGGGCTCAGTCTCCTGTGTGGGACATGCGGGGGACAGCTGATCAGTGATTCTCTCTCATCATTGATGTTTCTGTCTCTCTCTCCCTCTTCCTTTCTCTCTAAAATCAATAAAGATACATTTAAAAAAATCAAAAATCAAAACACACACACTTACATAGTCACATAAGTTATGACAATCCTTTAGTGCTGAAAGGTAGTGATAGACTTTTTGAAATAGCTTTCAGTCAATTGAATGAACCATATTGAAAAAAAATAAGGTTTTGATCAGCCATCACACACAAAAATTAATTCCAGATGGAATACTATGAAATACTACATAAAGAATTTTAAGAATTCAACAAATTAAAAAAACAGCTAGAAAGAAAAAAAAAAAGCAAAATACTTGAACAGGCATTTCATAAAAGTGCTAATCCTTATTATTAATAAACTCAACTTCATTAGTAATCATGGAAGTAAAAACTTAAATCACAATAAGATGTCACCACCCCCACTAGAACATCTAATTATAAAAAAAAATGAAAAAAAAATCAAGTATTTGCAAAGAAACAAACAATTGAACCTTGTATATTAATATTGTAGAGTATTAATGGGAACGTAATTTACTTCATTCACCTTGGAAAACTGAGGTTACAAAGCTGAACATACATTAGTCTATGAAGTCTTTACATGCTCCAAACATAATTGTGCACATGTGAGTGTGAAAATTATATACTTAGTAGCACTATTCTGGGGAGGAGAAAAGGAAAATAATACAAATACCTATCAACTATAAATGATAAATATTGATATAGTCATATAATAAAATAATGAACAATAAAAAAGAACAAAGTTTTCTAGCTACAATATGGATAAATCTTATAAGAATTATTGCTGAGTAAAGAAACCAGACATTCAAAAATACACATGCACGTTATGTTTGATTTTTCAACCAGACAAAATTAATTTATTAGACAAAACTAACAGAAACCAAGGTAGCAGTGATTACTCATACGAAGTGGTATCACTAGATGCTCTAGTAATATTCTAATTCATGATTCTGATGCCAATTATTGAGTAAAATGTCATCAACTTTAGGTCCTTTGCCTTTTTCTTTATTAGTTATTTATTAGTTTCCTAGGGATGCTGTAACAAATTGCCACAATTTTAAAGCTTAAAAAAATAGACATTTATACTTTCACTGTTCATGATTTCAAAACCATGGTGTTGATTTCCAAAATGGTGGCAGAGTAAGTGGAAGCTACACAGACATTCTCCCAGGACCAAACTGGAAATACAACTAAAATACTGAAAAACTGAAAAATCAACTGAAGATTAGCTGGAAAGGACCCTGTTAACCAAGGATACAAAGTGGAGACTACATAAAGACTGGTAAGGAGTGTGGAGATGCAAAAGGGCTGGCCAGACTGCAACAGACAGCAGCAGAAGTTCCAGAGGAATATCTCAGCTGTGGGGGCGGGGGTTCCTACTGAGAACTGTGGGGTCTTAGACACCAAACTGGGCTTCCTAGACCAGAGCACCAGAACTGAGAAAGGTGCTCACATAACATCTGGCTGTGAAAAGCAGCAGGGTTGCTGCCTGCCAGCCAGAGGCAGCTGGAAATGCAGGCACTCCCTTAAAGAGCCAATGTACAAAATTTTGTGTGCAGCCACTCATCTTGGGCTCCAGCAGAGGGGGGACAGAGTGAACTGGAGCTGTGTGAGCAGAAGCAAGAATTGGGGGCTACAGGGTTGGCACTCAGAAGGAAGCCAGCCTGGTTTCCTGTGCTGAGTCATTCCCTAATGCTGCAAAGGAAATCTTTCTCCTGTAGATTTTTGCAATCCAGGTGGTTTAGCCTAGAAGAAAGGCTGTTGTCCCACCCTGTTGGAAGACCTCTCACCCCACCCTGTGGTTGATAGTCTGAGGCTAATCAAGTCTGAGTGCCAATGGGACTGCAGGCAGAGGTGGGTCTCTGCAGGCTTTGAGACTTTGCCTGATCTAAACCTGGTCTGGGGCTAGTAAAGGTACACATCTAGGTCCTTTCCAAAGGCACCCAGCCTAGTAGAGGGAGCAACAAGTTGTGGATTGGTGATAGCTCCAAACATAGTACTCATGGCCAGTCACAAACAGTGTCTGACATTGTCTTGCACTAGAGATTGGGAGTCATAGCAGATCTACCTAATACACAGACACAAACCCAAACATGCACCAAAATGGAGGGACAAAAGAACAAGAGAATGCTCCAGAAAAAGAGCTAAATGAAATGGAGATAAGAAATTTATCAGACACTAGAGGCCCAGTGCATGAAATTCATGCATGGGTAGGGTCCCTAGCAGCCGCTGGCTGCTGGCCCCTGGCCAGGGCCTCCTTTTCCTGGCTGCCAGTTTCCGGCTGGGGCCTTTCTTCTTTCTGTGCCACCCTCTGGTGGTCAGCATACATCATAGCGAGCAATTGAACTCCTGGATGGTCAAACTCCCAAGGGGACACTTTGCATATTAGGCTTTTATATATATAGATAATAGTTCAGAATAATGATGGCAAATATACTCAACAGCATGAGAAAACATGTAGTAACTATGAAGACTGACATAACACTAATAAAAAATGCAGTGAAAGGAATTCACAGCAGATTGGGGAAGCTGAGGATTGAATCAGTGAATTAAAGATAGGGTAGAAAAAAAAATCACTCAATCTGAGAACCAAAAAGAAAAAAAACAATTAAAAAACAGGAGGATAGCTTAAGGATTAGGGTCATACTCAGAGACAGTTCACATGTTAGGACATATAACAAGTCTCTACAAGTTTAAAAAGATTGAAATCATATCAATCAACTTCTCAGATCACAATGGAATGAAATTAGAAATGAACTACAGCAAAACACTCATAAACATTCAAACACATGGAGGCTACATAGCATATTATTAAAAAATGAATGAGTTACCAATGAGATCAAGAAATAAATAAATAAAAACTTTCTGGAAACCAATGACAATGAACACACAACTACCCAAAATCTATGGGACACAGAAAGCAGTCTTCAGAGGATAGTTCACAGCACTGAATGTCTAACACAAAAAAGAAGAAAAATTTATAATAAACTATTTAACCCTACAACTTAAAGAATTAGAAAAGGAACAATAAGAAAAACCCAGAGTAAGTAGAAGGAAGGAAATAATAAAGATTAGACAAGAAATACTGCAAATTGTATATTGGCTAAAAAACAAACAAACACAAAAATACAAAAAATGAATGAATCCAAGAGCTGGTTCTTTGAAAAGAAAAACAAGATTGATTAACAGTTGGCCAAACTCATCAAAAAGTAAAGAGGACCCAATTAACAAAATCAGATACGAAAGAGGTGAAGTAACAACTGACACTACAAAAGTACAAAGGACTGTAAGAAAATTTTATGAAAAACTATATGCCAACAAGCTGGACAATGTGGAGGAAATGGACAAATTTCTAAAAAAATACAATCTTCTAAAACTGAATCAGGAAGAATCAGACAACCTGAATAGCCAAAAACAACTGATGAAATAGAAGCAGTGATACAAAACAAAACAAAAAACAAAACAAAACAAAACTCTCAGCAAACAAAAGCCCTGGTCTAGATGGCTTCACAGGGGAATTTTACCAAACCTACAAAAAACAACTAATACCTATCCTCCTTAAATTATTCCAAAAAATCCATGAGGAAACTTTTTTTTTAAAAAATGAGGCCAGCATTATCCTAATTTGAAAACCAGATAAAGACACTACAAAGAATGAGAACTACAGGCCAATATCAATGATGAACATAGATGCTAAAATCCTCAACAAAATATTAGCAAACTGGACCCAGCAATATGTTAAAAAAAATCATACACCATGAAAAAGTGGGACTTATTCCATAGATCCAAGGCTGGTACAATATTTGTAAATCAATAAATGTGATGCATCACATTTATTGAAAGACAAAATTCATAGGAACATATCAATAGATGCAAAAAAAAAATCATTCGACAAAAGCCAACACTCATTTTAGATAAAAACTCTCAGCAAATGACAAGTGGGAATAAAGGCATAATATCTCAACATAATAAAAGCTACCTATGAAAAACCTACAGCCAATGTCATATTCAATGGCCCAAAACTAAAAGCCATTTCCCCTAAGAACAGCAACAAGACAGGGATGTCTACTTTCATCACTCTTATTCAACTTAGTATTAGAAGTGCTAGCCAAGTGATCATATAAAAAGAAAACATAAAAGTCAAAAATTGGAAAGGAGGAAGTAAAACTGTCATTATGTGCAGATGACATGATATTGTACATAGAAAATACTAAAGATTCTACCAAAAATCTACTAGGATTAATAAATGAATTTGTCAATGTAACATGATACAAAATTAACACCAATAAATTGATGGCATTTTTATACACCAATAATAAATTCTCAGAAAGAGAAACTAAACAATCAATCCAATTTTCCATTGTAACCAAAAAAAAATTAAGATACTTAGAAATAAACTTAAGCAAGAAGGTAAAATACTTGCACTCAGAAAATACAGGACATTAAAAAAAAGAGGTAGAGGAAAATATAAACAAATGGAAGAATATACCATGTTCATTGATTGGTAGAATTAATATCATTAAAATATCCATATTATACAAAGAAATCTACAGATTCAATGCAATCCCTATTAAAATATTAAGGACATATTTCACAGGTCTAGAACAAATACGCCAAAAATGTATATGGAACTGAAAAAACAACACAACAAATAGCTGCAGCAATCTTCAGAAATGAGAACAAAGTTGCAGGGATCACAATACCAGATATTAATCTATATTACAAAGCCACTGTAATCAAAACAGCCTGGTACTGGCACAGGAACAGACATATATAGATCAATGGAACAGAATAGGTACCTCAGAAATCAACCCAAGCCATTACCCTCAACTTATATTTTACAAAGGAGACAAGAACACACAACAAAGTCAAGACAGTCTCTTCAATAAATGGTGTTGGAAAAATTGGACAGGTACATGCAAAAAAAAAAAAAAAGGTGAAACTAGACCACCAACTTACACCATACACAAGAATAAACTCAGAATAGATGAAAGACTTAAATATAAGTTGTGAAACCATAAAAATCCTAGAAGAAACCAAAGGTAGCAAAATCTCAGACATCTGTCATAACAATATGTTATGGCTATATCTCCTAGGTCAAAGGAAACCAAGGAGAAAATAAACAAATGGGACCAAATCAAAATAAAAAGATTCTTCATAGACAAAGAAACCATCAACAAAATGAAAAGGGAGCCCACTGTATGGGAGAACATATTTGGCAATGATACATCTGGTAAAGGTTTCATATTCTAAATATATCAGAAACTCAATTTAACAAAAGAAAGACAAACAGACAGGCTTCAGGGCGCTGGTTGGGAGCAGGAGGAGGCCTGGGGGGCAGCTGACTGCGGTGCGGGGTGTGTCTGAGGCTCCTTGAGCCCCAACAGACCAAGATCGGGTCTCCGTGCCTCCCGGACTCCTCTCTGTTCACAGCGTTCCCCCAGCCTGACCCCACTTCACCCTCCAGCCTGGGGCACCCGCGCCTCTCAGGTCCTGCGCCCAGGTCCCAGCGTTCAGAATGGTAGTATTTGAGTGATTAAAATTAACTTTCCAGAAACCAAGATGGTGGCATAGGTAAGCACCTAAACTGCTGCCTCACACAACAATTTCAAAACTACAACTAAAAGACCGAACAGACACCATCCAGAACCACAGGAAAGCTGGCTGAGTGAAAATTCTACAACTAGAGGGAAAGAGAAAAGCTCACAGAGAATTGGAGGTATGGCAAAGGGTCTTTGTGCGCGCAGAGAGGAAGGGCGGCTGAGAGCCTGGCTAACTTTCTCTGGCGGAAGGGGGAAGGAAGCCCCCAACCGCACTGAACCCCAGTTCTGACTGCACTGAACCCCAGCTCCGGGCAAGCCCCTGGGGACCCATGCTCTTACGGGGGGAGTCTGGACTCTCGGGCAGAGACTCGGGAGCTGGGGAAGGCAGAGGTCTGAAGGCGCGCGCGTGCCAGTGCGCACAAAGGCTGCGGATGTTGCCACAGGCTTTCCCTAGTGGAAGGGAGTCGGAGGCTCCTGACTGCACTGAGCCCCAGTTCTGACTGCACTGGACCCCAGCTCCAGGCGAGCCCCTGGGGACCCACACTCTTGTGGGAGGGATCTGGACTCTCAAGCGGAGACTTGGGAGCCGGGGAAGGCGGAGGTATGAAGGCGCGCGCGTGCACGCAAGGGCAAGGCTGACTGGAAGCCAAGACTGTCTGCTCCGCCCTGAGACTCCACCCTATCCAAACTGAGCACAGAGGCTATTGCAATTTGGCAAGTCTAATCCTATAAGGCTGTCTCCAGCACCAAACTTCTCCCAGCGTAGACACAGCTGATCCTCTCAGCCAATTGGCCTGGAGGTCAATTCCTCCCAGTGATACCAACAACAATCAAGACTTAATTACAACAAGGCTGTACACACAGTCCACAAAGGGGTGCACCAAGAGTGTCCACCTCAGGTTAACTGGGGAGGCCGACCCACTGGGCCATATAGGAAACCTAGCACACAAATCTACCCTACCAACTCAGGGAAGCAGTGAAAATGCGGCGTCCAAGAAACAGATCACAAATGAAAGAAATGGAGGAAAAAAAATGACTGGATATAGAATTCAAAACCACGGTTATAAGGCTTTTCAAGAATATCCTAGAAAAGGCCGATAAATATAACGAGACCCTCGAAGATATGAAAAAGGACCAACTAGAAATTAAACATACACTGACTTAAATAAAAAATATTATTCAGAGACCCCAAAACAGACTAGAGGAACACAACAATCAAGTCAAAGAATTGAAATACAAAGAAGCAAAAAACACTCAACCGAAAAAGCAAAAAGCAAAAAAAAAATCCAAAAAGTTGAAGATAGTGTAAGAAGACTCTGGGACAACTTCAAGCGTACCAACATCAGAATTATGGGGGTGCCAGAAGAAGAGAGAGAGCAAGATACTGAAAACCTATTTGAAGAAATAATGACCAAAAACTTCCCCCACCTGGTGAAAGAAATAGACTTACAAGTCCAGGAAGCAAAAGGAATCCAAAGAGGACCACACCAAGACACATCATAATTAAAATGCCAAGAGCAAAAGACAAAGAGAGAATACTAAAAGCAGCAAGAGAAAAACAGTTAATTGCCTACAAGGGAGCACCCATATGACTGTCAGCTGATTTCTCAACAGAAACCATGCAGGTCGGATGAGAGTGGCAAGAAATTTTCAATGTGATGAATAGCAAGAACCTACAACCAAGATTACTCTACCCAGCAAAGCTATCATTCAGAATTGAAGGGCAGATAAAGAGCTTCACAGATAAGAAAAAGCTAAAGGAGTTCATCAACACCAAACCAGTATTATATGAAATGCTGAAAGGTATTCTTAAAGAAGAGGAAGAAGAAAAAAGTAAAGATAAAAATTATGAACAACAAATACATATCTATCAACAAGTGAACCTAAAAATCAAGTGAATTAAAAACCTGAGGAGCAGAATAATCTGGTGAATATAATAGAATCAGGGGCATAGAAAGGGAGTGGACTGATAATTCTCAGGGGGAAAGGGGTATGGGGGATTCAGGAAGAGACTGGACAAAAATCATACACCTATGAATGAGGACAGTGGTGGGGAGGTAAGGGCCGAAGGTGGGGTGGGAACCGGGTGGAGGGGAGCTATGGGGGGAAAAAGGAGAAACAATTGTAATAATGTGAATAAAGATTTATAAAAAAAAATAAATAAAAATAAAATTAAATTTCAAAAAAAAAAATAGAAAGACAAACAGTTCAATTAAAAGATGGGCAAAGGACGTAAATAGACACTTTTCCAAAGTGGACATACAAATGGCCAAAAAATATATGAGAAAATCCTCAAAGTCACTGATCATCAAAGAGGTGCAAATTAGCATGACAATGAGGTATCGCCTCATACCTGTCGGAATGACTACCATCAACAAATCAACAAATGACAAGTGCTTGTAAAGATGTGGAGAAAAGGAAATCCTAGTTCACCGCTGGTGGGAATGCAGACTGGTGCAGCCATTATGGAAAACAGCATGGAATTTCCTTGAAAAATTAAATATGTAACTGCCATTTGACCCAGTGATCCTACATCTAGGAACATATGCTAAGAAACCTAAGACACCAATCAAAAAGAATGTTTGCACCCCTAAGTTCATGGCAGCTCAATTTACAATATTTAAGATCTGGAAAGAGCCTAAGTTTCCATCAGTAGATGAGGGGATAAAAAAGCTGTGGTATGTCTATACCATGGAATACTATGCAGAACTAAAAAAGAAGGATCTTTTATCCATTGAAACAGCACGGACAGCCTTAGAGAGTATCGCCAAACGAAATAAGCCAGTCAGAGAAAGACAAGTATCACATGATCTCACTCATATGTGAAATCTAATGAACAAAATAAACTGTTGAATAAAATAGATCCATAGTCATAGAAGCATCAAGAGACTGATGAATCTCAGAGGGAAGGTGAAGGTGGAAGAGTGGGTGGATGGGGAGAGATCAATCAAAGAACTTGTACACATTTATGCATAACCCATGGACACAGACAATAGGGTCGTGAAGGCCTGTGGTGTAGGCAGGCTAGAAGGAGACAATGGGGAAAAAGGGTGACATAAGTAATACTTACAACAATTAATATTTAATTTAAAACAAAATCACGGTGTTGGCAAAATTGGTTCCTTTTGAGGCCTCTGAAGGAAAACCTGTTCATTCCTCTCTCCTGGCTTCTGGTGGCTTCCAGCAATATTTGACATTCCTTGGCTTGTAGGTACATCCCTCCAATCTTTGGCTCTGTCTTTACATAGCATTCTTCTCTATGCTTCCATTTTTTCTTTTCTGTCTTATAAACACATTCATTGGACTTAAAACCTACATTAATTATAATATGAACTTATTTTGATCCTAACCTTAATTACATCAGCAAAGACCCTTTTGCCAAACAAGATCAAATTTTAAAGTTCTGGGTATGTATTAATTTGGAGTTCACATTATTCAACCCATTACAGTTATGCTTCAATAAGTTTTTCACACAAAAAAAATTATATGATGTAAAAATATTTAGCATTATGTTAATCAGGTTGCTTACTAATAGGGGTACATTACTTTAGCAAATTCTATTTTATAGACAACTTGTATCTTGTGTTCCTTCTTCTCATAAATAAAAATAATTAAAATCATATAAATAGACATTTTTAATATATTTTTATTGACTTCAGAGAGCAAGGAGAGGGAGAGATAGAAACATCAATGATGAGAGAGAATCATTGATTGGCTGCCTCCTGCATGCCCCCTATATGGGATCAAGCTCGCAACCTGGGCATGTGCCCTTGACCAGAATTGAACCTGGGACCCTTCAGTCTGCAGGCTAATGCTTTATCCATTGAGCCAAATCGGCTAGGGCATAAACATATTTTTATAAAAAATGTTCTATATTAAAGAATACATGAGTGTTTTCCAACATCTGTACTAGATATTGCTTATTTTTTCTTTACTTTTATAGAATAAATTAATAGTTTTTAATTTGTTAAAATGAAACAAAAAATCCCTGATTTTGTGGATATAAATTAACTTAATAACTACATTTGTAAGCTAAAAAATTAGTGACCATTGAATGAATGTACTGTTCTTATATTGTTAATAATTCCATATCTTAATATGCTGTAGAACTGAGTGTAATCTTTAAAGTTAAAATTTGAAAACCAAAAATGCTTTTTTCTGAAATTTGTACATAATTTTTAAAACCACCTTAAAGTACACATCAAGACACTAATCACATAAACATATAATTACAACTTCCTTGCCTATAAAAACTGATTTTTAAAAAAAATCTAGAGTCAGTTTTGGATTAGTTCTCTTCATTTCATAAATCAATTCCTTTCTTACTTTACATGCAATATGTTCATTATGATTTTAGGTGAAATACTAGAATAGAGAATTCTATCTTTATTTAATCCATATAGCTTATTAAACTAAATCTCAATTTCCAAATTAAGAAAGGTGTGCTTTAGCATTGTTTGTTTATATGCATACCAAAATAGCTTATTTTGGTTTTATGATGTTGTCTGTATGCTCTAGAAATACTAATGCTAATTTCATCTTTGTTATATTCTTAGATAATCTGTTCTGAGGTTTTGTGTATTGCTGACATACAATGTTCAGATTTTATTTTTCCTTAGTGGAGCCTGTTGTTTAGTCTTGCTAACACTAAAGCTTGTTATCGTTTATCCTGCTCATTCAGATGCAAGTTTCAATCCCTATCCATCATGCTCCCTAATGCCCAATGTCTGTACTTTTCTGGAAACTTTTTGCTTTTGTTTATTGGCATTAGCTCTTCTTCCCCTTTGGGAAGATCATAGCTGATCTTATGGTAAGAATCATTTAAAGATATTCTCTTATTTTCAAAATGCAGTTTAGCCTTTATATATAGAAAAAAAAAGAGAAAGTTGTGGAATGTTTCAGTAATACTATGCTTAAAATGGGAAATTAAAGAAAGCTATTAGAAAACAAAGTCAGTTAGTATAGTAGTATAACTGCATCAGGGAAGCTAACATATAAAATGTGTTTAAAAATAACTTTTGGTCACAAAAACTATTGACCATTCAGATCATCTAGGAAGAGAAACATTAAACACAACCGTCTCAGAACAATTACACCTCCAGTGGCACAAGGACCAGTTAAAAAAGTTATCCTATCTAATAAAGAGGGCATATGCAAATTGTTCGTCACATCGTCACAAAGATGGCGGCCCCCATAGCCACAAGATGGTGGCGCCCAGTCCCCGCAGCCCCACTGGAATCCCCCAGTCATTTCAATTCAGCCAGGGGGTGGGGCAGCAGGTGCATGGTGTGGCTGCACCGGCCCTCAGCCCCCCAGCCGCCCAGGGCCTCCCGAGGCTCAGGTAACCAGGGCTGGCCGAGGCTTGCACTGCCAACAGTGGCAGCAGCAGAGGTGTGATGGGGATGGTGCCTTCCACTGATTGCCAGGTCGCCTCCCACCCCTGAGGGCTCCTGGACTGTGAGAGGGGGCAGGCCGGGCTGAGGGACGCCCCCTCCAGTGCATGAATTTTCATGCACTGGGCCTCTAGTATGAAATAGGCCTGAGGACTGTCATCCCCAAATGTATGGATTGAAAAAAATTATTTGAAAAATAGTATGCTTCTGATAGAGGAAGATCATCCACTATACCACTGTAGGTAATGCAATAGGTGATAAAAGACAATTGTAAGGTGTGTAAGATGTTATAGGTATCCCATTCTAATCATCTTGGCACCTGGCAGTGGGAAGTATTGGCTACCCCTCATCACTTTCATTTTCTACCCCAAAAATTCTCCTCCTGAAGAGTTTTGCAAACTCAATTTGGGTGGTTGGACAGAAATGAGGTGATTTTCTGAGTCCCTGACACTTTGAGATTCTAATGCTGGTGTCCAGAAATTACCAACAGGGGAGTCCCCAATGTGAAAGTGGCAACCAGTACAGGACCTGTGCAGCCATTGGTTGGTGAGGCAGGTGCTGGGAGCAGAGGGAGACAGGGACAAAGGAGGACCTTTAAACTTGGTCTCAGTGCTAGACTGCTGGAGTGGTGCCCCTGACTGCAGGGGGTACAGAAACAGGTGCTGTGCCAGATTTGATCCCAAAGTTGTAGTTTGCTGATCTCTGTTGTGTACAATCTCCCAGAAGTCACTATTGGAATTGGGCTCCGGTGGCCCACAGCAGCGACCTGCTCACGTCAGTACCCTCTACTTACTCCCCTCTTTCCTGTCTCACTGACTCTCACTCCACTAATATTTCTGAACTAATTTCCCAAATAAACTGTGTACATTTAAATTCTTTATTTAGGAATGCTTTCCAAGTAGCTAAGACTTGTGGCTAGAGATGATAGAAATGTTTCTTAAAGTCAATTCTAATTGCCAAATGTATATCAATTATAAACTTGATTTTCATGTAATAGGCTTTTAGGAGATAGAAATATATGTATTTTTAAAAAAATACTCATATTTTCCCATTTGTTTATGTGCTTATTTTCATGGTATTGTGTACACGTGGGAGAGCATAGTAATATTAATAAGACGAAATCTATGGAGAATCCCTAAATGAAGCAACCAATAGAGGGAAAAATTAACTAGAAATATTAAAAAAAATTATCGATGACTAAAAGAACACTCTGTACTGCAATTTGTTGTTTGACTTCTAATACTTAAAAATCATTCTGGAAGAATAAAGAGCTAGTAATGTTTTTCCTACTTGGTGGGGGATTTTCTAAGTCCATTTGTAGCCAGTGCTCTACTGAAGGCCTGAATAATGAATCTTGAGAACAAAGTCAAAATGGAAGTTTAAAGTCAGAAAAAAAAATGTTTATCTTCAATTATATGAAAGGAGGAACCATTTTAAAACTACCTTCATATTTACAAAAATGTATTTTTCCTGTCCTAGGGCAAAATGAGAATAGGTGCCAGGATGGACTATTCATAAAGGTAATTTGTATATTTCAATTATGACAAGCTATTTTGGTTAGAAAAGAAAATACAAACTTTTAATCCATCATTAAAGTTTTTTTTTCCCCAAAATATGTGCCTAATGCAATAAGATCCCACATTTTACAAGTTTTAACTAATCAAGCTAACAGTTTTCACATCATATCTTCATCTAATATCATAATTAGGAAGAAACATTTCATATAGTGCAATTGTCACTAGATAGATTCCAATTTAACTATAATAGCATTAGTGAATTACATAGCATGGAAATGAGCTCTACAAACTTGCAACATAAAAAAAATATTTTATATCCACACTCTATTGAGAATCTGATCACGACTGTCTTAGTACCTCTGTGATTGCTCAATTTCTCAGGTAAAAATAAACTTAACATGTTTGAACAAGTAACATTTAAAATGAAAAATTCAAGTTTATTTAGTCAGAGTTTGAGGCAAGTAGACAATAATTCATGTTTCTTTTACCCATGACCCTGCATACACACATAACTAAAAGCAAAGTAATAATACTTATTCCTTCAATTAATAGTATAGGTTAAAATATGTATTCATTCATTTTAAGTGATTCCATTGTCCCAAATTTTCAGTATATTTTATTATATGCAGGTATAGATATAGATTAAAATTAGATAAAGATTTAGATTCAACCCTAGCTGGTTTGGCTCAGTGGATAGAGCATCGGCCTGTGGACTAAAGGGTCCCGGGTTCAATTCCAGTCAAGGGCACATGCCTGGGTTGCAGGCTTGATCCCCAATAGGGGGCATGCAGGAGGCAGCAAATCAAAGATTCTCTCTCATCATTGATGTTTCTATCTCTCTCTCCTTCTCCCTTCCTCTCTTAAATCAATAAAATATTAAAACAAAGATTTACATTCAGATAGGAACCTGCAATATAGGAATTCACACAGGTAATAACAAATAAATAATGATGGAAGTATATATATTTACTAGAGGCCCGATGCACAAAGATTCATGCAAGAATGGGCCTTCCTTCCCCTGGCTGCTGGCACTGCCTTCGCTCCAGCCGGAGCTGCCTTTTTGCTCCAGCCCGGAGCCTCCTTTCTGCCTTCCCAGCTGCCCAGAGGCCTGGAGCTGCATATGCAAATTAACCCTCCATCTTTGGTGGGTTAATTTGCGTACTCACTCCTGATTGGCTGGTGGACGTTGTGAAGGTATGGTCAATTTGCATCTTTCTCTTTTATTAGTGTAGATTAATTTGAATAACTTTTGGACACGTAGCAATGAGGTAATTCCCAAACTGGGAAACACTTTCATTATCTTTCCAACCTATAGATTTTAAGATAGGATATTTAATATTATATCCACTTATATAATATATTTGATTATTTATAAAATAAATGTAGTACTGTTTCTATAAAAGAAACCCGAAAACATGGAAGTTCACCAAATTTTGGCCTGTGGTGAGTTATTAATTAAATATTAATATATCTGTGTATCTCAGAGAAGGAGTTGAATTTCAGGTAATTTACAGGTATGTGAGATATTTGCATTTTAAAGAGATCACAAAACAGAAAAGAAAAAGGACTACATGTTTTCACTCATATGTGAGATATAAAATGAAAATCAATAAACAAACTTACAGACACAAAGTATGGTGGCTATCATTGGGAAAATGGGTGGGGGAAGGATGAGGAGCGTAAAGGTGTCAAATATATAGTGATGGAAAGACACTAAGCTTTGGATGGGGAACACACTATACAATATACAGATGATATATTATAGAATTGTACACTTGAAACTATATGATGTTATTACCAATGTTACGGAATAAATTTTGTGTCTCTGGATCTATAGCGAGTCTCTTAAAGACATATAGTTGAATCATATTTTTTAGTCCATTCTGCCAATCTCTGTGTTTTAGATGATATCATCAACTTATTCTTAAAGTAATTACTGATAAGGAGGAACTTCTGTTATTTTTCTATTTGGCTTATACATGCCTTAGAAAATTCTTACTCCCTCATTTTCTGCAATGCATTACCATCTTTTGTGTTTAGTTGATTATCTGTGATAAACATTTAAATAATTTTTTTGTTTTCTTTTTTGTATATTCTATAGCTATTATCCTTCATAGTGGTTACTTTGGAGATTACATTCAACATCCTAAAATTATAACACTTATTTGAAGTTATATTAGTTTAAATTTAATAACATATGAAAACTCTGCTTCTTTAAAATTCCATCCCTACCCCTTTCAGTTGTTGGTGTTACAAAACTGCATCTTTCTATGCATAAACTAATATTTTAAGGAATTAACCTTTTAAATTATGCATAAAACAAAATGTGGAGTCTCAAACTAAAATTACAATAATCCTAGCTTTTAAATTAATAATTGCATTTCAAAAAGTGTATTTGTTTCCATTCCCTGGTCAATGTTATTCAGTGGTTAGAGCATCATACTGCACACTGAAGGTCCAAGGGTTAAATTCCTGGTCAAAGACATATACCTGAGTTGCAGATTAGATGCCCCACTGCAGAGGTAACCAATCCATGTGACTCTTTCACATCTCTCCCTCTCTCTTTCTCTTTACCCTTCCTCCCTCCCTTCTACTCTAGGAATCAATGGAAAATATATTCTTTGGTGAGAATTAACAAAAAAACATATCAGGCCAGGCCAGTGTTGCTCAGTGGTTGAGCATGGACCTATGAACCAGGAGGTTATGGTTCATTTCCTAGTCAGGGTACATGTCTGGTTGCAGGCTTGATCCCCAGTAGGGGGCATGCAAGAGGCAGCTGATCAATGAATTTCTCTCATTATTGATGTTTCTATGCCTCTCCCTCTCCTACACTCTTTCTGAAATCAATAAAAACATTTTTTGAAAGTATCAGTTTCTTACATCATGTGGAAAATAAAAGGTAATTGTCAAACATTGTTAAGATAACAAATTATTTTATATATTAATATATATTACTAAAGGCCTGGTGCACGAATTGTGCATGGATGGGGTGCTAATCGGACCAGGCTGGTGTAGGGGAGGGAATGTGGGAGGTTGGCTGGCTGGCCTCACCCCCAATTGGGGTGGGGGTGGCTAATTGGGGGAAGGGTCTGGCTGGGGGGCGGGGCTGCAGGTTGGCCAGCTTGCCCTACTCCTGATCTGGCCGGGGCTGCCCAGGGGGAGGGTCTTCCCCCCTTTTGGACCAGTTGGATGGCCGCAGTATGTGTCATAGCAACCAGTCATTCTGATCATTCTGGTCGTTCCGGTGTTCTGGTCGCTTGGCTTTTATCTATATAGACTAGAGGCCCAATGCATGAAATTTGTGCAAGAGTAGGCCTTCCTTCCCTCTGGCACCCAGGACCAGGGCTTTCTTCCGGCAGCTGGCAGGGACCCAGGACCTGAGATCCGGGCTTCCCTCCAGCCCCAGCTTCATCCGGAAGGATGACCGGAATGACATCTGGAATGTCTGGTCTAATTAGCACATTACCCTTTTATTATTATAGATAATTTCCTATGTATTTACTGAGAACTTTTATTAATACATCTTTGGGTTTTTCTCTAGTGGTCTTACATTTCAACCTATGGAACTCTCTTTTCCAACAGATATTTTTTTATCTGATAATGTCTTAATTTCTCTAACTTTTGAAGTATAGTTTTGCTAGATATAGAATTCTTGGTTGATAATTTTTTCTTTCTTTTGAAACTTTGAATATATCAGTCTACTCTCTTCTGACCCCTAATGTTTCTGATGAAAACTCTGCTTATCTTCTTATTCAGGATTTCTTGTATATGATCTTGCCACTTTTTAAGATTCTCTCTTTGTCTTTGGCTTTGATGTGGATTTCTGAGTTCATCCTGATTAGATTTCATAGAGCTTCTTGGCTGCTTCTATTCATATCTTTCATCAATTTTTTGGGAAGCTTTGTCCATTATTTCTTAAATATTATCTCCTTCTCTCTCTCACCTTTTTTTTCTGGAACTCCCACAATGTATATATTGGTCTACTTCATTATGTTCTGTGGCTCTATTTACTTTCTTTAAACTTTTTTTTTCTTTCTGTTCCTCATAATTGATAATTTCTACTATCTTTTCTTTGAAAGATGATTGCTTCTTTCACTTACTGCTCAAATCTGCCTTTGAATCCATCTAGTAAATTTTTTTTCAGAATAATT
Source organism: Plecotus auritus (assembly GCF_963455305.1). NCBI lineage: Eukaryota > Metazoa > Chordata > Mammalia > Chiroptera > Vespertilionidae > Plecotus > Plecotus auritus. The sequence continues at coordinate 134,729,520 of NC_137771.1, read as the reverse complement.
ACTGTACTTTTCAATTGCAGAATTTCTTTTGGGGTTCTTTGCAGATTTTTTTCTGATATTTATTCATGTTTATATTTTGTTAATACATAATTTTCTTGACTTTTCCATAGCTTCCTCTAGTTATTTAAGCATCTTTAAAAGAGTTGTTTAAAAGTCTTTGTCTAAGAGATTTGCCATCATTTTTACTTTCAGACAGTCTTTCTTGATTTACAATTTACCTTTGAATAAACCATACTTTTCTGTTTCTTCTCATGACTTGTGATTTTTTTTTTATTTTTTGCAGAAAACTAGACATTTAAGTCTATTAATGCCACAACTCTAGAAACCAGAAACTTCCGTTTCCCCAAAGTTTTTTGTCTTTATGTTGTTGTGGTTTTCTCTTTTTGTTGGCTGCCTCTATTCCAAGGGGATCAGCCTGAGATGTAAACTTAAAGTATTCTCAGGTGTTTTCTGAGCCTGTGTTTTTCCCTGGGCATGAATGGTGATTTCCCAATTTCCCCTGTATATGTGATTGCTTTTGAATTGTCTAGTCTTGAGTGTCTGGTCACAGAGATTTGAAAAAGAGCAAAACAATGAGGGGAGAAAGGAGCCAGTCCTTTACATATTCTGGAAGTCACTTTATCTGAAGGGGGAGGTTGTGCAGTGAGAGGGAGTATGCATCAATGGCTGTCTGCTTCTGTAACTGCACTTTCATAATTAGAAACAACAATCATTGATCAGAACACATATCCCTAATATTTGTAAAATGGGTTCCTTATTGTGCACTATGGCTCCTGCAAGCTGTTTCAGGATGTGCAAGACTGCCTGACATAGAGGGTGAGGGATGGGTAGCTGCTATTGAGCTAAGAAGTGAAACTGACTGAAATGAAACACAATTTATTATCCAAGACTTCTTCTGGAAATTGCAAGCCTACTGTAGACTCCAGGGTTCCAAAAAAGTTTCATCAGACTGATTCCCTTAGTGCAATTGTTGTCTAGGTGGACAGACAGGTTTCTGAGGCCTTTTACTCTGCCATCTTCCCTGAATCCTCTCTTAAAAAGTCAATTATCATTTGAAGAGCATTATATAATATAAAAAATATCTTATATATTTATCTATGTAGTTATCATTTCTGGTATTCCTCATTTCTTTTTGTAGATCCACTTTTCATCATTTTTCTTCACTCTGAAGGAACTTTGGTAACATTTTTCTGTCATGTAGGTCTAATGGTGACAAAAATCTTTATTTTTGCCTTTATGTTTGCAAGATGTCTTGCTGAGTATAAAATTCTAAGTCAAACTATTCTTTTCTTTAAGTACTTGCTTGATTGACTTTTTGCTGGCACTGTTTGTGAGAAAAATGTGCTATCCTCCTATCTCTGTACCTTGGTACATAATTTTTTCTTTTGTTTGGAAGGGGGGTATTTCAAACATTTTCTCTTTAACACTGGTTTTGAGCAATTAGAGTATAAAGTGATTTGAGTATTTTTTTATGTCATGCATGGGTTTATTGGATTCTTTAAATATCTGGAGATTATAATTTAAATAAAATTTGAAATATCTTCAGCTATTATTCCTTCAGTTATATTTTTTGACTCTTCATTTGTCTCCTTTTTTTGAAACTAAAATGATACATATTCACATAACTTATTCATGGTTTTTCACTCTTTTAATTTATTTTTTCACTGTTTTCTTTTCAAGTTTCAATTTTATTTTCTTAAATTTCATGATTATTTTCCTTTGCAATATCTAATCTGCCTATTCTAATCAATAATATTATTAATCTCTGCCACTGTATTTTTTTCCTCCAGAGGTTAAATTTGTGTAATTTTTATATTTTCAATACCTAATTAATTTGAACATGTGAAATACATTTTAATATCATTATCTACTCACTATAGAGGCCCGGTGAACAAAATTCATACACTGGGAGGGGGGTGTCCCTCAGCCCAGCCTGCACCCTCTCCAGTCTGGGACCCCTCGGGGGATGTCTGACTGCCAGTTTAGGCCTGATCCCACAGGGATCCTACAGGTAGTCGGACATCTCTATCACAATCCAAGACTGCTGGCTCCTAACTGCTTGACTGACTGCCTGATTGCCCCTAACCGCTTCCATGTGCTAGCCTGATCACTGCCTTACCACTCCCCTGCCAGCCTGATCGACAACTAAGTGCTCCCCTGCTGGCCCGATTGCCCCCAACTGCCCTCCCCTGCTGGCCTGGTTACCACCAACTGCTCTCCCCTCCCGGCCTGGTTGCCCCCAACTGCCCTCCCCTGCTGGCTGTCTTGTGGCAGCCATCTTGTGACCACATGGGGGCAGCCATCTTGTGCAAGGGTGTGATGGTCAATTTGCATATCACCTCTTTATTATATAGGATTCTTGCACTTTAATCAGTTCTGGATCAGCTTTAATGATTAGTTTTCCTCTTCAGTAGGAGATGTGTTTCTGTGTGTGGTTTGTTTTGTTGTTGTTGTTGCCTCTTTGCATATTTGGTTACTTTTTGTTAATTGGTAGTCATTGGTATATTTTTATTTGTTTATTGATAGATATATTTTTTTTCATTTTTATAAGTATAATTAAGCTTTGTTCTGAGACTCAGTTAACTTACCTGTACAGTGTTTGATCTTTTCAGTCCTTGCTTTTATGATTTATTATGTGAGGAAAGAGCAGCATTAATTCTATGGCAATTTGTGTATGACCTTTCTGAGGCTTCTACCCAATGCTCCATGAATTGTGAGGTTGTTGTTCTGCTTAATAAATTTCTATTCACTTCTCTCTTGGACAAATTATAATATTCTTCATACTGAGATTGTTTTGTCATTTTCTTCTATTTATTCTCTAAGCTAAGTCAATAATCTTTGAATTTATTTCAATATTGCTTTTGATTTTGTTGTAGCATTTGAAATTTCTGGGTTTTTCTTTCATATGCTTTTTTATAGTCTATTTAAATTAGTTGAATTTGTGAATGGTATTGTTTTCTTTTATTTTGTGACTAGAGGCCTGATGCACAAAGATTCATGCATGGGCCTTCCTTCCCCTGCTGATGGCACCACCTTTGCTCTGGCCAGAGCCACCTTTCTGCCTTCCCACACTGCCCAGAGGTCCTGAGTGGCCGGGGCAGTGTGGAAGCCTGCATCATCGACATGGCGACTACACAAGTGTTCCACCCTGCCCTTGGCTGCTCGGTGCCTATGTATGCAAATTAACCAGCCATCTTTGTTGGGTTAATCTGCATATTTACTCCTGATTGGCTGGTGGGCGTTGCGAAAGTACGGTCAATTTGCATCTTAATCTTTTATTAGTGTAGATTACTTTTGGTGGAGAATTTCATTACCTCAAATGTTCTGATTCTTGTTATTTGTTTTCATTTACAGCAATTTTGTATGGAGTTGGTTGAATATTTTCCACTCTTAAACTTTTCACGGGCAGATTCCTACTTAAGGATTGCATTCTGTCATCAGCTTATTGATCAATTTCATTTTTAGAAAAGATTTCTGTTGGTGAGAGGAGTAAAATTTTTTTATAGTCATGACTTCATTTTAATTTTATTCTCCCTTAATAAGGTAAATTTGTATGGACTTTATTTGCCATTTTTATTCCTAAGTATTTTATGGACAGATTTAGTTTTAAAATCCAATTTCTTTAAAGATTAAGCAGCTCTTGTGTGTTTTTTTTTTATTTAATATACTTTTCATTTCTGTTTATTGCCTCATCTCAAATGGCTACTTACCCTCCTCTATCAATCTTCTGCAGTGCAACATATCTCCCGGGTTTCCACCACTAATCTAATTAACTTCAAAGTTTCACCCCTGGAGCAAGGGGTGTGTATTACTGACTTTTAGAGTTCTGTTTACTAATTTAGTTCTTAATGTTGGACTTGCTTTTTCAAGGAAAATTTGTCTGTGCTTTGACTTTAGTTTTGAAATCCTTTCTCTCTTTTCATGGAATCTCTTCAGTTTCCTGTACGGGACTGAATAGTGTTCACAAAAAATATATGTCCACTTGGAACCCTAGGAAAGTGACCTGATATGAATAGGGTCTTTTTAGATATAATCAAGTTAAGATGAGGACATAATCAAGTTAAGATGAGGTGGGCCATAAATCCAATATGAATTGTATCTTTATAAAAAGAGAGATTTAGACACAGGCCCAAGAGGGGAGATTACCATGAAAACACAGGTAAATAATAGGGTAATTCATCTACAAGTCAAGTGATGCCAAGAATGGCCAACAACCACCAGAATCTACAAGAGAACCACAGAACAGATTCTTTCTCAAAGACTCCAGTAGAAACCAATCTTGTCAATACCTTGATTTTGGACTTCTGTCCTCTGGATTATGAGAGAATTATTTCTTCTTGTGTTAAGTCACTCAATTTTTGGTCATTTGTTATAGCAACCCTAGGACTAATTAAACTCCCTTCATTCACTATTTATGTCCATAAGCTTGCACAGGAGCTTCAGTTGTAGCTCTACTGGAATATGTTACAAATTAAAATAGTAAATTCACGATATACTCCATATCCTAGTAATGAAGAAAATATAGTCCATGTGAGATTATATAGTGTTATGGTGTTTGGAAAGTTTATGGAGAATTTCAGGTTTATGTGGATACAATAAATAACCCTGGGGTTCTTGTTTTTTTTGTGTTTTTTTGTTTTTGTTTTTGTTTGTTTGTTTTTTGATACCATTTTATGATGTGCTCAAGTATGATCTTGAAAAAGGAAGGATTTCCAAGAGCATGGAGCCAATTTTTAAACAGGACAGAAGACTTGGAAGCCATTTCTAAGGAGGGGAGAATAGCCTATATAAGATTTCCTCTCCCGAACTTTGAGTGCCTTCACTAGGTTTCTCAGAAGTATTTCAGAGATTCTATGAACCACTGACTGCTGTAAACCTCTCACTCTTCCTCTTTCCTGAAATAACTGCTTATTGTGGCTATTTTGTACACATTCACCATTGTATATTGGTGTATGGTGAGAAAGTAACTTTATTTTTATTGATTATTGTTGTTATTATTTTAGAAGGTACGTTTCAGATGGTATGAACTGAGGATTGAAGTATAAGGATTGTGACACTTCAAGAAGGAGGCAGTGAATGAATAGGACTTTTGTTGGATTAACTTCTTTTGAGAGTGTATGAGTTATCAAGAGGGCAGACACTGGCACTTTTACTGTTATACCCATTTATTTTCTTGCTATAAGAGTATATTACATCCTTTCCTATAGCTTCCCACCCACTGTGATAGAAGAATACATCCATACATACATCCATTTGCGCGTAACCATGAGATGTGATTTGGCTGTTTGAGTGTGACCAGATATAACTTAGAACACACCTGAGTAGCAAAAATAATTTTAAGTCTCTTTCAGCTATTTTTCTCCCTTTGCCAATATCAGAGATGTCCCAAATAGAGATTGTTCCTTTAGTCAAAGTCCAAGTGGAAAGACACATGGAGCAGAGCAGCTGCTCCAGACATGGAGCCTGTGACAGTAATGTTTCATGCCACTGAAGTTTGGGAGCTGTTTGTTTCCACAGCAAATCTTTCAAACACAGCCTTTAGAAACTTTAAAAATGTAACAATAATTATAAAACTAATTTAATAGCTGGCTGATGGTTAACAGGTGAAATGAAATTTTGTAAATTCTTCCAACTTTCAAAGTGTAGATGGAATACACTTTTCTAATGGAAATATTAGGTTAAAATGGAACCTATAACTATTACATTTAATTGTATTTTTTCTTAATCCACTTTCTTATTTATAGTATGGTGATGTTTAGAAAGGTTTAGAAGATGCATGCCTACTGCAGTGGGACTTCGCAGCCTCTCATATTATGATTTGGAGTCTCTTTCTACATCTTTGAACTGGACTATTCTTGTGACATGCTCTGGGTAATAAAATACAAAGGAAATGATAGTGTATTAATTCTGTGTTTAGGTACAAGTAGTATTGAATACTTCTGCCTATGTCCTGGGACTCATGCTATCACTGTGAGAGCAAGCCCCGGATAGCCTGCTGGAAGATGAGAAACAGAGGGTGCTGGAGCCAGCTCAAATTAACTAGCAGTAGCCAATGATGCAATTTTTTTTCAACTTCATACCCAGTTACATCATGTTGATAGACTGAAATTAATTTGAGAATGTATTTTGACTTGTCTTTGTGGATCAAAATATTTTCTCAATTTTATCTCTTCATTCATGGGTCCTAATTCAGTCTATTTTTCTACAGTTGAAGTCCCAAAATTTCTAAAATCTTTTCTTTTCTCTTTTATTCCTTCTTGCATGCTGGCGACTTTTTTCTGAGCTTGTTTGCTTCTTTTAATACATTTCTTAAATAAATCACCAGCAACTGAAACACACTACCAATATTTGTTTTCCAAACTTTATATCTAAAGTACCAAATCTTCCTTCTAAATTATTTCAAACAATTTTATAAAAATATTTCACCATTGAAATTTTTAACTGCCAATAAAAGTTATATTTTATAATATGCTGAATTCATAAGCCAATCTACACTAATAAAAGAGTAACATGCAAATTGACCACTCTGCTACACCCATCAGCCAATCAGGAGGGAATATGCAAATTAGAAGGCTAAAGATGGTGGCCGCCTAGCTGCTCCAGGTGGGAAGTGGCCAGGCAGGGCAGGACGCCTGCTATGAGAGGAAGGGCGGTGGGGGAGGGGGGGGGCGAAGGGATCTACAGGAGTGGCACTCCAGCCTAGCGAAGACAACACTGCAGACTCTGGAGTCTACAGTGAAGACCAAGATGGCAGACTCCAGCCGGGGTCTGCAGCGAAGATGAAGATAGCAGACTCTGGCCGAAGTGAAGGCCTGGGTCCCAGGTGCTGGAGGAAAACAGGTGCTGGAAGCCAAGGGAAGGAAGGCCTATTGCACGAATCTCTTCATGCAACGGGCCTCTAGTTCCATATAATTTACTTTTTAAGGCAGCATTCTGTGTTTGATACCAAGGACAGGGTTTAGTCTCCACATTGTATTTCTTCAAGAATTAATTTGATGGAGACTTTATTGTCTGCAGAGTTGTAGGTTGCTGTGGCAATGGAAAAGGGACATGGCAAATTATACCATTTCTTAAAGGTAAAAAAATCCATGAGTTTATACAATGCCTGGTGTGTCAAAGAGGAATACTACCATTTCCCAGAAAGAAGAAAATAATATCTGAGAATAACAGTAATGATTTCCATGGTAGATATTAAAAGGACAAATAATAGAATATCACATATACCAGATAGAAAGACTGGCATGATTAAAGGAAAAAGACATGGCAGATACTGAAGAAAAATGTTCACTTGTTTTCTAGTACATAAATAAAATCACATGCAGAATGTAGAGTGAGTATAAATGGAGATCCAGTATTTGAATGCCTGCCACACAGAGAGCATCAATAGTGTTAGTCTGAGCAAGGGCAGTAGGAATATAGAAAAGGGAACTATAGCAACTCTCAGATGAGCAAATCAAATGTCCTTTTCCATTTCATCACAGGAGAAGGAAACCCAGAATAGTAAGAAGAAGAATGAAAGCTGCAACCTGATACCCACTCTTGGGTTAGTTATCTGGTTAGTTTTAGGAGAAAGGAGGTGAGAATAAAATGGATATAATATTAAGTTAGCCAAAGGTTTGTTTGTAATTGAAATGACCAGAAAGTTAGAAAACTGCACAAGAAATGTGCTACTGTGGAATTTAAAGGGAGAGTAAAAAAAGAAAAGGAAAGGCTGATGGCAGTTTACAAACAAATAAAATAGGCACGGAGGGTCGATTCTTGTTATTGACAAATGTTATCTTCTTGAAAGTCACCACAGACCCTAAAATAATGAATATAAAACCATTGCTTCTGGGGGAAATGCAGGATTAGATTCCTGAGAACCTCTGATTATAACATTTTTATTAACTGATCAATATATTACCTTTTTATGTGTTTCTGTTTAAAGACACCTTATTCAGGGCTCCTCAAACTTTTTAAACAGGGGGGCCAGTTCACTGTCCCTCAGACCATTGGAGGGCCGGACTATAATTTTAAAAAAAAAAAAAACTATGAACAAATTCCTATGCGCACTGTGGGCCCGGGATGAGTCGGCTGCTAAGCAGGACAGGCAGCGGCCCCCAGTGGGCCGGATAAATGTCCTCGGCGGGCTGCATGTGACCCGCGGGCTGTAGTTTGAGGAGCCCTGTGGGCTTATTTAATATATAGTTGATTATGTAATTAGCTTTGAATTCATGGCAAATAACACTATAGCTTTTGCTTGAATGCATGTATATTTTTTTCATTTTCTTTAAGGTAGCAAATCAATTGATTTTTTAAAAATTGAATTCATTGTAGTGACATTGGTTAATACAATTGTATAGGGTTCAGGGGTACAGTTCTATAACACATCATCTGTATAATGTATTGTGTGTTCACCACCACAAGTTCAGTCTCCTTCCATCACCATTTATTCCCCCTTTACCCTTTCCTACCTCCCCCACCCCCTTTCCCTCTGGTAATCACCATACTGTTGTCTGTTTATGAGGTTCCCTTTCTTCCTTTCTTCCTTTCTTGCTTTCTTTTTTTTTTTTTTTTTAATATATTTTATTGATTGTTTACAGAGAGGAAGGGCGAGGGATAGAGAGTTAGAAACATCGATGAGAGAGAAACACCGATCAGCTGCCTCCTGCACACCTCCCACTGGGGATGTGCCGGCAACCAAGGTACATGCCCTTGACCGGAATTGAACCTGGGACCCTTCAATCTGCAGGCCGACGCTCTACCCACTGAGCCAAACCGGTTAGGGTGCTTTCTTGTTTTCTTGCTTTCTTGCTTTCTTTCCTTTCTTGCTGTCCTGCTTTCTTGCTTTCTTTCTCTCTCCTCTCTCTCTTCTCTCTTTTCTCTCTCTTCTCTCTCTCTCCCCCCTCACCCCTCCCTCCCTCCCTCCTTCTCTTCCTTCCTTCCTTCCTTCCTTCCTTCCTTCCTTCCTTCATTCCTTCATTCCTTCATTCCTTCATTCCTTCTTTCCCTTTCTAAGGCACATCATAGGCTTTTGCACTTAGGAACACTAGAAGGCACTTTAGCATTATACTCAGAGATCATTTTAAGCAGCAAAATCAACAACAAAAAGCACAAATAAATTTTTAAAATGTGGCTCCAGATACTGAGGACTGACAGGAGGAGGAATGACTGGTTTAAGACTATTCCACTTATAAGTGGGAAATGTTGAGTTTACAACTTTGTAGGATAGTGTGAAAGTCCAAGGCTCTAAGAGATATATTGAGAGAAGAACAATGAAGCTATTTCCATGGTTGGAATTGTTATTCTTCTCAAACTCTAGTTTGAAGCTTTAAAAAAATAATTTCAAAAATCATAATTAAAAATAAGAATATAATTATTAAAAATTGAATTTATTGTAGTGACATTGGTTAATAAAATAGCATAGGGTTCAGGGGTACAGTTATATATATATATATATATATATATATATATATATATATATATATAGAGAGAGAGAGAGAGAGAGAGAGAGAGAGAGAGAGAGAGAGAAATAAAAAAATTTAAAAATTATGAAAGGGCACAAAAATCACAAAGAAATTGTCTCTTTTACTTAGTCCTCCAATTACTCAGAACTTCCTATTGGATGACAAATATTGCTATGCAGAAGGAAGGAATCTAGAAGGATATGGTATTTGTGAGAGTTTTAATGGGTCCTCTGGATTTGGATAGATGAAGATGGATTATTAGTGCATTAGCAGAGACATTATGAGAGAATCTTGATGGAAAGAAATCACAGAAAGGAAGTCCAGAATGGGAAGAAAATTGCCAATTACAGATTTAGTGAAAAGTTTTCAGTTACATGATCATAATTCTCTTTTGAGTTAAATATTCCAAGGAGTAGAAATTATATCAGTTGATCTCAGAAATGTATTTTTAATTTTCCTTCACTATTAGAAGTGTTCCTTAATACCCAATGAAAGTTACTTATTAATTTTATCCTAGTGATTTATTTTAGTAAGAGAAGGATTATGAAAGTCTACAGAAAAACCAAATCAAACAGTAAAAAAAATAAATCAATAAAATACAACCTTGTTTGAATTTCACAGTTATTTCTGAGAGTTTCAAAAGCCTTTGGAGTTTTAAACAAACTCCAGTGAAATAGTTCTCCAGTCCCATGAAGTAGGGGCAGGCACTATAATCTCTATATTACAGCTGGGGACTTTGAGGCACAAAGCCATTTAAGTGATATGTCCAAGGTCACTGAGCAAGTCACTGGTGAGGCCAAAAATAGAATCCCAATTCTTCAGCTAGTTCTTTGTTCAGGAGACCATATTGGCTCTTTTATTACACTGAGGATAAAATTTAGCTTTATACCAGAGGATTTTTTTCTTATATGCCAACCTAAAAATCAACATTTAAAAAGACCACTAAATTGATATAAAATCCAATCATATGTCATGCTTGAGATTTTCAAACTCTTCAAAAGTGTTTTCTTGTTGTTTAAGATGAAAATGTGCATGGGTAGTTTTTCACTATTATCATTTCAATTCATAAAACTTTCCTCTCTCCCCTAAATATTTAATGGCTCTATTTAACAATGAATATGTTCTGGTTTCTGCACAAGGAAATGCTAGCCATAGTAATTGGCTTTGCCTTCAGACAGCTGAGTCGGCAAGAAATCAGGCAGCCTATAGAAAACCTTTTATTTGCTATCAGTTTTTTAGAGTTTCAAGCCATTGAAATATATTGAAAAAAATCTGTGAGGCAACTAAAGCATGCAAATTAACCTTACATCTGCTTTATACGACTCTTGAACCTCCAGATTTGTAATTCCTTATCTGTTGCTGCTCAAACAATTTTCTGGTTCATAATGCTGTTGGTGCAATGGTAGGAAAGGAAAGTGAATTATAGTCTCAGGTACATATTTGTCTAAAAGTATTTGTATTTTTCCAGTTATGAAAAGAATCTATTCCCCTCTTGTATGAATCCTTGAGAGCTAGAAATTCTACTTTTTGAGCTTCATATCTATACATACTAATTTTGTGGAAAATTATTTTATAAAGACCCAAATTGTTAAATATTTTAAAGAAGTACATGGACAATCCATATAAGATCTTGCATGTATATGTGAATATATATATATATATATATATATATATATATATATATATATATATTCTGTTTTAGAATTAAATTCAATTATAACATAACAGATAACATTTATTAAGCAATTACCTTGTGACAATCACTTTGTGAAGGTCTTAACATATATTTTTCACTTATCCTTATAACACTATGAAGTGACTATTATTATTATTCCCATTTACTTAATGAGGAAACTGAGATCATAAGTTAACTGCCCAAACTTATACAGCTTTCAAGTGGGATATCAGCATTATAAATATTATGGTCTAATTCTCCTACATTAGGTGTGAATAGGAATTATATGTGGACATATGAATATAAAATATATAACATCTAGAAGTTGAGTTAAAACTGATTCAATTCATAAACTGAGATCCAGACAAAATAAATGTTTTCAATAGTTTGCACAGCTATCAAGTTCTCAAATCTGAAGTGTTACTTAGATAGCAATACACTAGAGCTTTCATAGTTGACATCATCAGATAATGTTAAAATTGCACACCAGATAGAAACTATATATTTATAGCAGTTATGCAACAGACACACATTTTCTACCTGGGATAATTTTAAAAATTAGGTATATAAAATATTTTTCACTTGTTTAATTTTCTGTTGATGTTTTTTTTTTAAATAGTTTGTTTTGCCACATATAAATACTTCCATACTTCCTCATGGTTGGTTATTTAACAACTTTTCTCTACCCCCCATTCTTTATTCAAACGACTCTGCTGTGATGTTACAAAAATATCTCTTGCTAAGACACTTAGGTCTCTCCAAAGTGCTACCTTAAATTGAACATCTGAGTATATAGCTTAGGAAAATTTTTTGCAGGATTTAGTACTCTTTATTATTCCCCCTTCCTTTACTTATTTATTTTTTATTGTCTAAAGTTTTACATGTCTCCTTTTCCCCCAATTGACCCTCCCCCAGCCATTTCCACCCCAGGCAAGCCTCCACTACCCCAGTGTCTATGTCCATTGGTTATACTAATCCCCCTTCCTTTTATTTATTTTTTTTTGACTCCATGTTATTCTGGTACCAACTTTTTAATTCTGTTTCCTCTCATTTCTGTATAAGCAATTCTTTAATAAACATTGATGTTTCTCAATGTTCAGTCTGTAGTCTCCTACTTTTCTTGCTGTAAACCCCCTGTAGGTGAAAATCTATAATAAACACATTTGTATAACTGTGTGTGGGCACACACACATGCATATGAAAAAGAGAAGGCCTATGAGCTTCAGATTCCATTTATCTACTATAATTTCCCAACTCCACTGTTCATGATTGAGGAGACAAAACAGTTAAATATGATGATCATGGGTTCCCCAGTAACGTAACACCAATGAGTTGAAGACTGAGAAAAATTCTGTTATGTGAATGTATCTGGCATAAATTTTTAAAAATTTATTTTTTAAAAAATTATCCTTAAACGGTACCATGCTAATAAAATTTCTTTCTAAAAGTTCACTGAGGGAGAAACCAAGATGGTGGCATAGGTAAAGACCTAAACTGCTGCCTCACACAACAATTTCAAAACTACAACTAAAAGACAAAACGGACATCACCCAGAACCACAGGAAGGCTGGCTGAGTGGAAATTCTACAACTAGAAGGAAAGAGAAAAGCACACTGAGACTCAGAGGAGCTGCAGGAGGCAGAGGTACTGAGATGCGCACATGGAGAGGACTGGCAACTAAGTGCGTGGCTGGCTTTCTCAAGCAGGAAAGAGACAAAAGCTCCCGACTACGCTGAACTCCAGTTCCGGGCGAGACTCTGGGGTGAAACCCCAGACCCATATGGGGTGAAACAGGACTGTCAGGAAAGAGAAAAGCACACTGAGACTCAGAGGAACTGCGGAAAGCAGAGGTACTGAGGTGTGTGCGGAGGGGGGGGCAACTGAGTACACGACTGGCTTTCTCAAGAGGGAGGGACACAAAAGCTCCCAACTGCACTGAACTCCAGTTCTGGGTGAGACTCTGGGGACCCAGACTCATTTGGGGAGAAACTGGACTGACCGACTGGCAGCGGGCGGAACTCGAGGGTGGCTTTCTCTCAAAGGTGCTTGCAGTGATTACCAAGGGACACTGAGACACAGGGGCCTATTAGGGCAGGGCTGATGGGAAATCAATGCTGTCTGCTCCGCCCTGAGACTCTGCCCCATCCAAGCTGAGCACAGAGGCTTTTGCAATTCTTGTCTCACAAGGATGTCTCCAGCACAGTTCTTCCAGTGTAGACACAGAGGATCCTCACAGCCAATTGGCCTGGAGGTCAATTCCTCCCAGTGATACCAACAACAATCAAGGCTTAACTACAACAAGACTGTGCACACAGCCCACAAAGGGGTGCACCAAGAATGTCTATCTTAGGTAACTGGGGAGGCTGAGCCACTGTGCCCTATAGAACACCTAGCACACAAAGCCACTCTATCAACTCAGGGAAGCAGCCAAAATGCGGAGACAAAGAAACAGATCACAAATGAAAGAAATGGAGGAAAGCAAATGACTGGATATAGAGTTCAAAACCACGGTTATAAGGTTTTTCAAGAATTTTCTAGAAAAGGCCGAGAAATTTAGCGAGACCCTCGAAGATATGAAAAAGGACCAACTAGAAATTAAGTATACACTGACTGAAATAAAAAAAAAATATTATACAGAGATCTAACAGCAGACTAGAGGATCACAAGAATCAAGTCAAAGATTTGAAATACAAAGAAGCAAAAAACACTCAACCGGAAAAGAAAAAAGAAAAAAAGAATCCAAAAATATGAAGATAGTGTCAGGAGCCTCTCAGACAACTTCAAGCATACCAACATCCGAATTATGGGGGGTGCCAGAAGAAGAGAGAGAGCAAGATACTGAAAACCTATTTGAAGAAATAATGAGCGGAAACTTCCCTCACCTGGTGAAAGAAATAGACTTACAAGTCCAGGAAGTGCAGAGAACCCCGGACAAAAGAATCCAAAGAGGACCACACCAAGACACATCATAATTAAAATGCCAAGAGCAAAAGACAAAGAGAGAATGTTAAAAGCAGCAAGAGAAAAACAGTTAGTGACCTACAAGGGAGCACCCATAGGACCATCAGCTGATTTCTCAACAGAAACTATGCAGGCCAGATGGGAGTGGCAAGAAATATTCAAAGTGATGAACAGCAAGAACCTACAACCAAGATTACTCTACCTAGCAAAGCTATCATTCAGAATTGAAGGGCAGATAAAGAGCTTCACAGATAAGAAAAAGCTAAAGGAGTTCATTACCACCAAACCAGTAGTATATGAAATGCTGAAAGGTATTCTTTAAGAAGAGGAAGAAGAAGAAAAAGGTAAATATAAAAATTATGAACAACAAATATATATCTATCAACAAGTGAATCTAAAAATCAAGTGAATAAAAAATCTGATGAACAGAATAAACTGGTGAATATAACAGAATCAGGGGCATAGAAAGGGAGTAGACTGACAATTCTCGGGGGGAAAGGGGTATTGGTGGTGCAGGAAGAGACTACAAAAATCGTACACCTATGGATGAGGACAGTGGGGTGGGTAAGGGCAGAGGGTGGGGTGGGAACCAGGTGGAGGGGAGCTATGGGGGAAAAAAGAGGAACAATTGTAATAATCTGAACAATAAAGATTTATTAAATTAAAAAAATAAAATAAAAGTTCACTGAAAGATCAGATTTAAAACATTCTCTGGTCTTTTTTAGTTTCTAGACTGATCTCACTTTCCCACTTTTTAAAGACTTTGCTGCAAATTAAAGTTTCAGTTTCAAACTCAACAGTAAATTTTCTTCCTCTCCTTTTTCCAATTCCAGCATGACCAGCATTACCATGGAAAAGATGAAGTTAAGGTGAGGAAATTAGTGTCTGTTCTTTATATACTATTTTCCCCACTTTTTTAGGTGCTAGATCCTCTCATGTGTTGAGACATGAGAAGGAAAAGGAAAATGTTCAATAGTCCCTTCTTTACCTGGGCAGGATTACAGTCTTTTCCTTGCTTGGATATAACTATTCTATTCCTTGACTGGGAGCTCCAACATGTCATGACAATAGGGTATGCATTAGTGTGCAGCTCCCCTAGGCATTTTTACATCTGAGGTTTGGCCTCACCTGTTAGTTGCCTTTAGCTGATGCCCTTTATACTGTTTTCCTCTAATGCCTATGTCCCTCTTGCCTCTTTATTCCCCAAATCTGTAGGTTTAAAGGCAATCCTGTATCCTACAATACTACCTATCTTTATAAGTCTAGTGGGCCCCTGCAGAATACTTCTTTATACACTTAGAGGAGAACTTCTTGGTTCCTTCTATGTCTTGCAACCCACACACACATTAATATTCTTTCTCTCTCACGCTCTCTTTCTCTGCCCCTTTTATTCTCCTTCCAATTCTCCTCTGTTCAGTTAGCATAAGTACCTATGACAGTGTCCTCCTTCTAAGCAGATGCGCAAAGAATGAAAAGTGTTTTCTCTTCTTGAAGACTTCACCGATTTTAGAAAGGACTCCCACAGAGTCCCCTTCCATCTCTTCAAAGTGGGAAAAGTTCACTTTCCATAAAAAGGCATCTCTACAAAATGTCAACCACAGCTTTATTTTCATTCTATAAAAATCAGTAGGAATGAGTAGGGTTGACACATGTCCATTCTCTTACTTGCACTTCTCAATAATATCAACTTCTGGTGACTGAATTTAGAGTGTAAAGTGCTTATGGCAGTCTCTTATCATCTTAAGCCACAATTCTATAATAACAAAAGAAATCAGCAACATCTTGTCATATGTTGATGAGTAGACAGAATATTCATGTCATACAAAGAAGTACTTGCAAAGGCCCTGATGTAGGGAACTAGCATTTTAATGACTCCAACCTCATTTTTGACATTTGATTACTGACAGTTTTCATGAACTACCATTTTTCTTTGTACTTTTGCCTCATAACTGCTAAAACGATAACAAAAACTAGGCGTTCCCTCCTATGGCAAGAGCAAGAATTTCAAACAATACAAACTCCAGCCCACTCATGCAAACCCTCACACCAAGCCCACCCCTTAATCGCAATAAAAGCCAAACTGGTTTCTGCTCTCTCAAGCTACCGCTTTTTGACCTGCTTAAGAGCTTACTCTGTTTTCAAATGAAAACTTCTTAGTGTGATTAATAAGCTGTTTCATCCCCTCCAAACTTTTTTTTTTTTTTTGCAAGAAATGTTTTTTGAGGTTTAGTTTGCATATAACACTACATTAGTTTCAGGTGTACAGCATCATGATTTGTATATATTGTGAAATTACCAGCTGCCCCCCCCCCCCCTCGCCCCATTACATGCCACCAACCATGGGCCGGCGGAGGAAGGAGGATCCGTACCTGAAGCCAACCAGAGAACAGTCCTCACGATGTGCAGTGACGTGGGCCCAGGGGGGACGAGCCTCGCAGGGATGTCCTGGGCCTGGTTTGCGTTGACCAGTCCTGGTGAAGACGGGCACTTAGCACCACCTTCGAGCGCCAGCACACCAGCACGCGGGGGATGAATTCCTCGAATGCCCTGGAGGCCGAGGACCTGGGCAACCTACCCGGCTGGCGGGGGCCTGGTCTCCTTAGACCTTGAGGTGCAGTGCATCACCTCCTGGGTGGAGCGCACCCTGGAGGGCGATCCTGCCTGCATTCCCATAAACCCCCACCAGTGAGGCCATCAGTGGGGATGCCGCCATGCTCTGCCTGCCCAAGGGCCCCACATGCAGTGTGTGCTCCATGAAGACGAGGCCAGTCCCCAGTGCCTGGCCTAGGACATCCTCAAGGGCGAGGTGTCCGCCCGCAGCTCAGGCGGCAGACCCACTGCCTGGCCGGGTAGTATGAGTGGGACGTGCTGAGCCCACCAGATGGGCTACTTTGGGCCCCACAGTACCGACCCCAACACCGCTGAGAGAGCCAGTGCCTCCAGGAGCTCAATTCACGGTGACAGGCTTCCAGTGGGTTGCGGGGAGGGAACCCTGAGAAGCGGCTGCCTCGCCCAGGGTGCTGACCGCCCAGCCCACCAGGAAGCCCTCCTACCTGGTGGCTATCCCGTGTTTGGACACAGAGGTGGTATCTGTCGTGTGTGAGTAGGAAGCCGGACCAGTTCCTTGAGGTGCTAGAAACCCCAGAATTGTGAGGCCTAGCAGCCAGCGAGCCCTGTGGCTTCCCTGCTGCCAGGGGCTGCCGGCCGTCCTCCCGAGGTGTCTGGAGGGCAGATTCTATTTGGAAAATCCTTCGAGGACGCCAGCTGCCCAGCCAGGTGGTGGCTGAAACCCACCAGCACAGATGCCAGGAGGAAGGCACCCCAACCTAGACCACTTCCTGGTCAAATCCACCTGGGCTTCCAAGCAGCGCTACAGCCTGTATTGGGACTCAGAGCCAGACCAGTGGGGCCATGATCAACTACAGCGACAAGCCCCGCATTGTCACGACACCTCGGGCCTGTACAGACCCCACAGAAATACAAAGGATTGTTAAAAAATACTATGAACAACGCTATTCCAACAAACTGGACAACCTGGAGGAAATGGACATATTCTTAGAAAAATACAACCTTCCAAAACTCACTCAGGAAGAATCTAAACATCTCTAAAGGCCAATAACTATGGAAGAAATTGAAGCAGTCATCAAAATGCTTCCAGCAAACAAAAGCCCAGGGCCAGACGGCTTCACAGGGGAGTTTTACCAAACATTCAAGGAAGAACTAAAACCTATCCTCCTCAGACTATTCCAAAAAATTCAAGAGGAAGGAACACTTCCGAGCTCCTTCTATGAAGCCAGCATCACCCTAATACCAAAACCAGATAAAGACAACACAAAGAAAGAGAATTACAGGCCAATATCCCTCAAGAACATAGATGCCAAAATCCTCAACAAAATTCTAGCAAATCGAATCCAGCAGTACATCAGAAAGATCATACAACATGACCAAGTAGGATTTATCCCAGGAATGCAAGGATGGTACAATATTCGCAAATCAATAAACGTGATATATCACATAACCAAATTGAGAGATAAAAATCACATAGTCATATCAATTGATGCAGAAAAAGCATTTGACAAAATCCAACACCCTTTCTTGATAAAAACTCTCAACAACGTGGGAATAGAAGGATCATACCTCAACATAATAAAAGCCATATATGATAAACTCACAGCTAACATCATACTCAATGGGCAAAAACTAAAACCATTTCCCCTAAGAACAGGAATAAGACAGTGATGCTCACTCTCACCACTCCTGTTCGACATAGTACTAGAAGTATTAGCCATTGCTATCAGACAAGAAGAAGAAATAAAAGGCATCCAAATTGGAAAAGAGAAAGTAAAGCTGTCCTTATTTGCAGATGACATGATACTGTACATAAAAACCTGAAAGACTCCACCAAAAACTATTAGACTTAATAAATGAATTCAACAATGTAGCAGGATACAAAATTAATGCCAAGAAATCTATGCCATTTCTATAAACCAACAGTGAACTTACAGAAAGAGAGACTAAGAAAACAATCCCATTTACCATCGCACCAAAAAAATTAAGATACCTAGGAATAAACTTACCTAAGGAGGTAAAAGACCTCTACTCTGAAAACTACAGAACATTGAAAAAGAGATAGAGGAAGACATAGATGGAAGAGCATACCGTGTTCATGGATTGGTAGAATCAACATCATTAAAATGTCCATACTACCCAAAGCAATATATAGATTCAATGCACTCCCCATTAAAATACCAATGGCATATTTCACAGACCTAGAAAGAACTCTCCAAAAATTCATCTGGAATAAAAAAAGACCCCGAATAGCCACAGCAATCCTGAGAAAGAAGAACAAAGTAGGTGAGATCTCAATACCAGATTTCAAGCTGTATTACAAAGCCACTGTTCTCAAAACAGCCTGGTACTGGCACAAGAACACACATATAGATCAATGGAATAGAATAGAGAATCCAGATATCGACCCAAATCACTATGCTCAATTAATATTTGACAAAGGAGGCATGAACATACAAAGGAGTCAAGACAGTCTCTTCAATAAATGGTGTTGGGAAAATTGGACAGATACATGCAAAAAAATGAAACTAGACTACCAACTTACACCATACACAAAAATAAACTCAAAATGGATAAAGGACGGAAACATAAGACAGGAAACCATAAAAATACTAGAGGAATCCACAGGCAGAGAAATCTCAGACATATGCCAAAGCAATTTCTGCACCAATACCGCTCCTAAGGCAGTGGAAACTAAAGAGATAATAAACAAATGGGACTACATCAAAATAAGAAGCTTTTGTACAGCAAAAGAAGCCATCAACAAAACAACAAGAAAGCCCACTCTATGGGAGAACATATTTGCAAATGTTATCACTGATAAAGGTTTAATCTCCAACATCTACAGATAACTTATACAACTTAATAAAAGGAAGATAAATTATCCAATAAAAAAAATGGGCAATGGACCTAAATAGAATCTTTTCGACAGAAGACAGAAGGAAGGCCAAGAGACATATGAAAACATGCTCAAAGTCACTAATTATCCGAGAGATGCAAATCAAAACGACTGCAGTACCATCTCACACCTGTCAGAATGGCAATCATCAACAAATCAACAAAGGACAAGTGCTGGTGAGGATGCGGAGAAAAAGGAACCCTCCTGCACTGTTGGCGGGAATGCAGACTGGTGCACCCACTATGGAGAACAGTATGGAGTTTCCTCAAAAAACTAAAAATGGAACTCCCATTTGACCCAGTAATCCCACTTCTAGGAATATATCCCAAGAAACTAGAAACACCAATCAAAAAGGATATATGCACTCCTATGTTCATAGCAGCACAATTCACCATAGCTAAGATTTGGAAACAGCCCAAATGCCCATCAGCAGATGAATGGATTAGAAAACTATGGTACATCTACACAATGGAATACTATGCTGCTATAAAAAGATGGAATTCTTACCATTTGCAGCAGCATGGAAGGACCTGGAGAGCATCATGTTAAGTGAAATAAGCCAGGCAATGAAAGATAAATACCACATGATCTCACTCATTTATGGAAAATAAAAAACATTATAACCTGATGAACAAAAGGATAGATACAGAGGCAGTAAAGCACCAAACTGACTGTCAAATTACAGTGGGAAGGCAGGGGAGTGTTGGGGAAGAGGGGAAAGAGATAAACCAAAGGACTGGTATGCATGCATATAAGCACAACCAATGGACACAAGACACTGCGGGGGTGGGATGAGGGCATGTGACAGGGGGTAGGGGAGGCTGGGGGAAGGTCAATGGGGAAAGAAAGGAGATATATGTACTACTACATGTAATACTTTAAACAAAAAAAAAATAAAAATAAAAAAGACTTGGTGTTTAGAGAAAAATAAGATTACCTTAATATTCATAATTTCAGCACAGTGTCATGTGGTTCAGATATAGTTAATCTGAAATTATTCACTCCACCTTCCAAAGAATAGCAGGATATTTTCATGAATGGAAAGATTTGATAAGATACTTGTTTACAGATATACAGCAGGACATTACCTATTGATCTGGCAATGGGAACAACCTGAAGCATCATCTTTATATTGAAATTTACAACTTGAATCCAGATGTCATTACAGAAACAACTTTAAAAATTTTTGAGTATATCTACACATGAGCATCTTGCAATCTAAATACTTCTTTGTTATTGTTTTCAAAATGCACTGTAATTTTATCAGTTATATATATTGAAACTAGAGGCCCAGTGCACAAAAATTCTTGCACTGGGGGGAGGGAGGTCCCTCAGCCTGGCCTGCACCCTCTGGTAATCTGGGACCCCTCGGGTAGGGTCCCTAGGCCTGGCCTGAGATCAGAGCCTATTGGGGCTTTCCTTCCCTCTGCTGCAGGCAGCTGGCCCCTCCTCCCCGCTGCCACTGCTTGCCATCTGTGCAGCACTGCCTCCCCCTCCCCTGCCACTGGTATCCTCCTTCTGCAGGGGACAGGGACAGGCATGGGTGCAATCGATTGGCTGCCCTGGGCCTCCCTCTGCGATGCGATCACTGGCCGGCCCCACACACCAGCCACAGCATCGCTGGCCAGTGGCCTGGGTCTCCCTCTGTGGGGTGATGGATGGTGGGGTGACCCCAGATCGATCATCCCGCAGAGGGAGGCCCCGCCTACCCGCTGCAGCACCGCCAACCAAGTAGCCTGGACCTCCCTTTTTTTTTTTTTTTTTTTTAAGTTAGGGTAATGTTTACTGAGCAATATAGAACTGAGTACTATGAAGGGTTTACCAGGATGGAAATGCACCGTACTCTCACCCCAGCCTCCCCCAATACCGGGAGACTACAGTACCTAGAAGTTACACGGAATGGCCATAACTGCTGAATATCTGTTCGTAATAAACAAACCATAGCATATTTATACTATATCACATCGAGAGATTATAGAAATCCATTTATATATTGCTAGTATAAAATCTTTATTTTTTGTAAAAAAATATAAAAAAAAAGAAATTATAAAAAACGTGCAGTTGAAAGCTTTGCCAGGACAGCCAGTCTGTAACCATTCAGTGAGTATGTGCTTTGGAAGGGTGCCCATGCCTCGTGCCCACAGCAATGCCGGCAGGGCCGGCAAGGGTGCACCCCGCTGGCACTCTGGGCAGAACAGAGCTGGACCATGGTGGGTGGGTACAGCAGGACCTGGCACTGTGCCCTTCTCCAGCCTTGCATCAGGATCAGGGAAAGGGTCAGGGTCAGGGCTGGGGGCAAGTTAGATATGGTTCTTATTTCCATGGGATTCAAAGTTCAGTGGGAGAATTGAAATATTTATAAAGTTACACAGTTAAATTATTAATCATGATTTTTTGTTTTTCAAAATTCAATGAGATTTTAAGTGAGTAGGAGCTACTGTAATTGGGGCTCATTCATGTCTCAGTGAAGGCTTTCCTAAAGAAGGGGCATTAAATTAAAATCCAAAGAATAATCCAGCCCATGTCGTTCAGTGGTTGAGTGTCAACCCATGAATTAGGAGGTCAGGGCATTCCCAGTCAGGGCACATGTCCAGGTTGTGGGCTAGGTCCCCAGGAGGAAGCTTGCAGGAGGCAGCTGATTGATGATTCTCTCTCATCACTGATATTTCTAACTCTCTCTTCCTCTCCCTTCCTCTCTCTGAAATCAGTTAGATAGATAGATAGATGATAGATAGATAGATAAATAAATAAATAAATAAATAAATAAATAAATATTAAATCCTGAAGAATGAGTAGGATTTAGACAGGTAAAAGATGACAGTCTGAAGATGGGGAGAATTTGAGCATGTTCAATGAAATAAATGCCAGTGTGGCTAAATTACAATGAATGTTGAGATGACTTGAAAGGAGTTTAGAGAGATAGGTAGCAACTAGATCATACAAGGTGATGAAGACTGTGTAAAGAATATCTTTATTCTAAGACTTTCATCATTCTATGTCCATTGCTGGAATCCTCTCTCTTTGCTCTTCTGTCTGTGCTAATTCTTCTCATCCTCCAAGCCCCATCACCTGGAACCTAATCACAGTGGCTATATTTATTAAATATTTATCATTTGCCTACCACAGTGGAAAGTGTTCCACATACAGCATCTAATTTATTTCCTAACTTTATTAAAAACAGTGCCTTTATTATGCTTCTATGAAAGAAAGAGATGCTTATAGAGATTAAGTGAATTATTTGGTTTACTAGTATATGTGGCAGTGTCAGGTGGTGAATCTAGGCTGTCTGACCCAAGATTGTATTAAGAAATACTGACTCTTTTAAAACAAATCATCCATTGGCTGCTTTCTGCACCTCCCCTACTGGGGACCAAGCTGCAACCTAGACATTTTATTTTATTTCATTAACTTCTGCTCTATTCTACTCAAAATTCAACTGAAATTCTAGGGTTTTCAGTTTTTCAGATATTTGATGTTATATATGGCCCCAACACAACTCACTACCTGGCATTATTTGCAGCCATGCAAACATTAACAAAAGAATACTCAGATCAAACAACTTTGACTAGAATAGAGCTCCATCTGAAGAAGGCATCCAGTTAATATATTGTGGGGTAAATTTCTCAGTGATCACATTTCATATTAATCTGTGGCTCAACTTTGTTGTGCCTATCTAGAGCCCAATGAGACTAGGATGGGACACAGAGAAGGAAGCACATGAGTGTTTGTTCTGAATTTAAATGTTTGTTCAAAATTCATAGTGTTTCCATAAGAACCCTATTGTACCTCCTGATAAATGAAAGAGATACTCAAGAGTGCGTGGCTCTTCATTTAATATAAATATCCAAAAATGCTTAGTTTTTCATCAAGCAAATGTAAGAAACTTAGGATTCTATAGAACTTAGAATCCTAATAACCATAACCCAGTAAGTTTTCAATAATAATACCAATTAATGATTTGCCCATTTATGTATTGGGATAAAAGTATTTTGGTCCAAGCTTGCTGAAAATCATATGTAATTTTGGAAAAATTCTCTGTGTCCTCTTTTGAGTATTACTATCAAGGGAGAATCTATTGTATATACTAACCATTTATTAAGTTAAAAAGCTCTTGCAAGTTAATGATATTTATGAGAACAATAGAAATAATTTAACCATGGATCAATAATAACTAGAGACTCTGAATTGTGATTTCTCTTCGATTCTTGAAATAGCTTACACGCAAAAGAGCTTAATTAACAGAAACAGATGGCATATATTTTCTTGTAGACTATCACTGGTATTCAGTGAATATAAAGAGGAAAATCCATTGTTTGTTCAAAATCATAGTGATCTGACCTGAGATGATGGTTATTTATATCAGGGAAGGAATAGTTAAGAGAAGATGTTTTAACATTTAATGTTCCAAGATTGGCTCTTTCATTAAATATAAATATTCTGAGAATTGAGTCTGTCCATTAGCACATAGTTACATAAAAATTGCTTTATTTTTAGAATATGTGTTTGTGGACAATATGCTGGTCTTTTGAATTTTTCATCTTTTATGTTAGACTATTTACTTGTTTACTTTTCCTCTTATCACTTCCAAAATGTAGACTCTTTAAGTTTAAATATCAGTGTATCAGATTTTTCCATGAATAGTAAAACAAAAATACTGTTTAAGTCATCAGAAATTTGTGACAGCATTCACTGTATTAGTAACACACTGAAATCTGTGTTCTTTGCAAGGTAATGGGGTCATAGTATTATACATTTGCTGATCTCAACCATTAAAATGCCTTACCTGCAGCTATCCTATATAATAAAAGCCTAATATGCTAAGTGTCTGGTAGTCCAGTCTGCCATTCAACCAATCAAAGTGTAATATGCTAATCATATGCTAAGGTTTTTCAACCACTCGCTATGATGTGCACTGACCACCAGGGGGCAGATGCTCTAACAGGTGGGTTAGCTTGCTGCTGGGTTCTAGCTGATCGGGACTAAGTGAGACAGGCCAGACACACCCTGGAGTCCTCCCGTGGTTCCTCCCCGGCTGGCCAACCTCTTACATCCCTCCCTGGCCCTGATCATGCCCAGTAGGGTCCTTTGGCCTGGCCTGCACCCTCTCATAATCCAGGACCCCTCGGGGGATATTGAAGAGCCAGTTTCAGCCTGATATTGCAAGCAAGGCCGAGGGACCCCATTGGTGCACGAATTCGTGCACCAGGCCTCTAGTCTATATATATAAAAGCCTAAGTGACTGTTCCAACTGAACGACTGGAATGACTAGAATGACTGGTCAACCAGTCGCTGTGATGTACACTGACCACCAGGGACAGACACTCAATGCAGGAGCTTCCCCCTGGTGGTCAGTGTACTCTCACAGGGGGAGGACTGCTCAGCCAGAAGCCGTGCTCATGGCTGGCAAGCGCTGCTGCAGCAGCAGGAGCCTCTCCCAACTCCGTGGCAGAACTACCAAGCAGCGGCAGCAGGCGCAGTGGGCCGGGAGGAGCGCAAGTGGTGTGGCACCTGGCCCCAGTTTGGGCTCCTCCCTGGATGCCTGCTGCTTGGTGCACTGCTACATCCCTTGGGGGATGTCCAACTGCCAGTTTAGGCCCAATCCCCATAGGCCAGGCTGGCCTATGGGGATCGGGCCTAAACCGGCAGTCAGACATCCCTTGAGGGATCCTGGATTATGAGAGGGTACAGACTGGGCTGAGGGATACCCCACCCCAGTGCATGAATTTTGTGCACCGGGCCTCTACTATAATACATAATAGTCCAAGGAACTGGACACACATATATATACCTGAATAGTTGCTATTGTCTCTATGTACTTCTGCCATGAGATAGAGTTCCTAGGGCTTCTTTAGTTATTTGAATGCCAAATATGGCTCTCTTTATATGGCCATTGCAATAATCTATTCTTTGTTGGAAAGCTGAATTTATATATAACTTTTCTAAATCACATCTGCCTTGGTTAACATTCCTTCTGCCCTCTTTATGTTCTTTCCCCTTGGTTAATATTCTTTCTGCCCTCTTTGTGTTCTTTCCCCTCTATCTAGAGAAACAAGGTCAAGCATGTTCTCAGATGCCTGCTCATTAACAGCTCTGCAGGTGATGCTCCTAGAGAGGTCTGATGTGTTGTGTGATGTTCTCACACAAACTATGTTAATTTTTGATGGGTCATTATTAGTTTTGTGTTTAGGTAATTGGAGGGTTATTAAATAGGCCTTACTTTGAAATGCTAAATTGGAGCAATTAATCTTAAAACCAAGGCATTCCCCCAACTTCTTGTGCTTTATTTTCACATATTAATTCCTAAAAAGGAAAATCTGGTAGACTGATGAAGTGTTTATGCAAAGTCACAAATATGAATATGACTATGACTCAGTAATTTTTTATTTTGCTGGCATGAAGTTTTTTTTTTTTTTTTTTTTGGTTTTGAAAACTCAACCTTTTAAAAATTGTTCCATGAGGTATGCAGAGAAATATGTGTGTGTGTGTGTGTGTGTGTGTGTGTGTGTATCTTGTTCAAGTTTGCTTAGCTAATATGATATAGAATTTGGATTAAAACCCAGGTAGTCTGACTCCCAAGCCAGCACCCAAGTAGGACTGCTCTGGAATCTTTGGGTCTCCTGGTCATTGCATATAATAAATCTATTTTTATCTATTTTAACTTAAAATAAATATTGTATTTTTTTCAATATTTAGACTTTTTGCTTTGAAATTTTGGGTCACTCTTTTTATTGTATTTTTTGTAGTATTTTAATAGTTTCTTCTTGCATCCATCACTGGCAACTTAATCCCTTTGCCTTTGTAGTCAGATAATGCATATCAAAGCACCTCCTTAGCCTCTTCAGACCCTCTCACTGCAGTCTTTTCTGTGCTTTTTAGAAGAGGAAGGAAATAATATCGCTTTTTCTTGAGATGAAATGATGCCTCTTTCTTCATTTCTCCCTCATTCCTTTTTTTTTTGAAGAATTGTTGCACTCATTATATGTAATATGTAATTAGTGCCCAATATCCTAGTGCTTTACAAAATGTTTGAGACTAGTGACTTAATGTAGCCCAGAAAAATAAAATTTAGTAGGTCTTTAATTTCTTTATCTTTAAATAATATTATTTATATCTCTGAGTTGATTTTGACCACTTAAAATGCTAATGCTTTAGTTTTCTAAAATATGACATGCATGATGATAGTATAAGCATCAAAGTTTAAATACAGTATGTAGCAAATAGTAAGGAACCTTACAACCCCTGTTGTCCACTCAACCAGTGATTTCAATTGTTCTTATAACAGTCATATCTACCCTCTGCTACCCCTTAAAATATTTTTTCTCCTCCAAAATTAATTAAATAATTTTTTGGTAATGTTTGTCTTCAATTAGGTATGTAGTTTTATCTGAATAGAAATATATCAGATCTCAGCCAAACTTCTTTATAATATCATTTTTCTTCAAAATCTAATACACTGAAGTTTCCAAACAGTCATGGTTAAGTTTAATTATATAGACCACTATTTTGTTTCTTTATCAATGCCTGAGTGAAAGATATCAGGGCTTATATCTAATTTCAGAGTTGTATTCAGTAGGAAATAACTAACTTAATTTAATGGAATGGGTCAAGAGGTCAGATCCAGACAGAGTGTTTAATTTGTCCACATTTTACCAAGCAGGTTGCCAGTATTCAAGTTCATTAGGCAGGATCATAAGTTCTCTTTGGGGCTACAACATAAAATAATTGTGTATATCAGTTATGTTAAGATTATGAAAAGTTTAGTTTCTGATCTCATAGTCTCAGGAGTTGAGTAGATTTCAGGGGAATGAAATTGGTCAAAACCTAGTGGTTTTGGATTAGAATAAGGGCATAAAGGATCCTACTATTGCACTTGGGGAAATATTAACTGAATAGTAAGAAACTGGATTACTTAAAATAGCCTATTTCAAAAGCTGTCTTCCCCTAGAGCAAAGGTGGAAAACGTCCAGCCAGCAGGCTGTATAAGGCCCAGAAAATCATTTGGTCTGGCCCTGCCAAGGCATTGGGGTGAGTTAATTAAATGTTTGACCAAATATAGCAGGCTAAATTTTAAGTTGATAATTTTGTATCCTCGTGAATGATGTTATAAATATCCAAACACCCTTGGCAGAAAAAAAGTTTTACTACCCCTGCCCTAGAGGGTATACTTTGTTAAGGTCAATAATCTTAATACCTGTGTTGTTATGTAAGCTTAATGCACTCTTATGGTCCCAGGCTTTAGCTTGGTATAAGGTAAGAATTCACCTTAAGAAATTGTAGCTCTATCCAAAGATTTAGTTTCTTAGAGACCAATTTTTTTTTAAAATATATTTTATTGATTTTTTACAGAGAGGAAGAGAGAGGGATAGAAAGTTAGAAACATCGATGAGAGAGAGACATCAATCAGCTGCCTCCTGCACGCCCCCTACTGGGGATGTGCCCGCAACCCAGGTACATGCCCTTGACCGGAATCGAACCTGGGACCCTGCAGTCCGCAGGCCGACGCTCTATCCACTGAGCCAAACCGGTTTCGGCTTATAGACCAATTTTGACTTCTGTTTCTGCATGACCTTTATCTAGCTTTTTGAGAGATCCCAGGGTGGATTAGGCTATACATATGGTGACAGGGCAATCTCATTAGGCATTATTTTTTTTTCATATTGCCTAACATTAGGAATTCAGGCTGTAAGTGTATGGACTACTATAAAAAAATTAATCTGAAGGAAAATGAAACTCTAGCTTGCTTATTGTCAGTATTTCTATGCATAGCTTTTTTTCTGAAAATAAATTTAAATCAGCATATTAAGGCCCCACCATTCATAAGCTAGATGCTGAAGCGATATAACTAAGACAGTTTTTATTCCCAGCTTTTAGTTCTTGATAACTCCTTGATTTGATTCTGATCCTAAGTTTATGGAACTGTTAAACATTTTTAAAAGCAAAACAAAACAATAAAACAACAAACAAAAAAAGAAAGAAAATAGGAAAAATGGGAGGAAGATAAAATAAAGGATTATTGAAATAAAATATATGTCTATTACAGACCTGAAATTTGACTGTGCTTGAAGTAAAAACAGTTGATGTAATATACCCCAATTTACATCTGTTTAACTTTGAGTATAGATATAGAATAGAATGATCTTGTTATTTAGTGATGAACTTAATAAGAAAATGCATTATTATATAATCAAGTTTCAATAACTTAGGAGAATATATATGGTAATTTAGAGAAGCAGCAATTTGTATTAAAATCTGTTTTTAATAGACTTATGTACTTGAAATGATGTGATAAGTTATCATCTTTAGCAGTATTATTTTAAGAATTATATATGACCAAAATATCAGTAAGGCTTATTCTCTGAGACCATAGGAAAACCAAGTCAATATCCTCATAGCTACATCATATTGATCATTAATTAGATTTAGGGAGAAAGAAGACAAATATGTTAGTGAAAGAGAGACAAATGAGTAGCCTGCCTAGCCAACTCCTGTCTCATTTATAAAGGAGGGTAATGCAACCCTATTACACACTTATGGGAAATATGATAGATCTAGTTATATAATTAAATGCCTCCTCTCAGACTTTGTGCACCCCACTAATTGTCTCTTCCTTTCTCTTCTCCACTTCTTGCTCAAGTATTTGGCAGTTATTGCACTTTTTGGAGATTCTTTTTTAATATAGTACTATCAATCTTACGCCTACAACTAAACAGCTTACCAATGAAGACAATCCCATTTTTAGCCTTAATATTTGAAAATTACTTAAGAGGTAATATAAGGGAAAAAATTAAGCATTCGCCCACATATGTCACTAGTTTTAACATTTTACTTAAAATTGCATAATCAAAGCAATAACTATATTCTGCATAGTGTTAAAAATAGCAAATTGATTGCTTTAAATGGATTTTTCTTTATCTTGGAAATTTGGTGCAATAATATATAGATTTTTTTCTTCAAAGATTTTTAAAAAGTTTTATTGTTGAGAGTATTACAGATATCCCACCTTTTCCCGCCATTGTTCCTCTCCACCCATTTCCCACCCCATGCCAGGCCTTCACCACCATATTGTCTGTGTCCACAGGTAAGATCTTTGGGTAATCTCTTCCCACACTCCCTTCTTCCCTCTGAGATTTGTCATTTTGTTCCATGCTTCCATGCCTCTGATTTTGTTTTATTCACTCATTTATTTTGTTCATTAGATTTCTAGTTTATTTTGATTTGTAGATTCAATTGTTGATAGATATATATTTGTTGCTATTTTATTGTTCATATTTTTATCTATTCTCCTCCTCCTCCTTCTCCTCTTCCTCCTTCTCCTCCTCCTTCTCCTTCTTCTTCTTCTATAATACCCTTCAAAAATTTCATATAATACTAGTTTGTTGGTGAACTCCTTTAGCTTTTTCTTGTTTGTGAAGGTCTTTATCTGACCCTCAATTCTAAATGAAAGCTTTGCTGGGTAGAGTAATCTTGGTTGTAGGTCCTTACTATTTATCACTTTGAATATTTCTTGCCACTCTCTTCTGGTTTGCAAAGTTTCTGTTGAGAAATCAGCTGACAGTCATATGGGCAGTCCCTTGTAGATAACTGCTTTTCTCTTGCTACTTTTAAGATTCTCTCTTTGTCTTTAACCCTTAGTATTTTAATTTTGATGTGTCTTCGTGTGAGCCTCTTTGGGTTCTTCTTGTTTGGGACACTCTGTGCTTCCTGGACTTGTAAGTCTATTTCTTTCACCAGTTAGGGGAAGTTTTCTGTCATTATTTCCTCAAATAGGTTTTAAATATCTTTCTCTCTCTTTTCTCTTTCTGGCACTTACATAATGCAAATATTGGTACACTTGAAGTTGTCCCAGAGGTGCCTTACACTATCTTCATGTTTTTGGATTCTTTTTTTTTTTTGCTCTTCTGCTTGGGTGTGTTTTGCTTCCTCATATTCCAAATTATTGATTTGATTCTCAGAATCCTTTACTCTACTGTTGAATCCCTGTAAATTGTTCTTTATTTCAGTTAGTGTATGCTTAATTTCTGACTGGCCCTGTTTCATGTTTTTGACCTTCTCATTAAGATCCTTGAAAATCTCATGAAGATTCTTATAACCATGGTTTTGAACTCTGTATCCTGTAGTTTGCTTGCTTCCATTTCTTTCAATTGTGACATGTTTATTTGTCTCCACATTTTTGCTGCTTCCCTGTGTTTGTTTCTATGTATTAGGTAGAGCTTCTATGTCTCCTGGAATTGGTAGAGTGGCCTTGTGTAGTAGGTATCCTGTGGGACCCAGGGGCTCAGCATCCCCAGTCACCTGAGCTGGGCATTCTAGGTGACCCTGTGTGGGCTGTGTGCACAGTCTTGTAGTTTAGCCTTGATTGATGTTGGCATCTATGGGAGGAGTTGACCTCCAAGTCAGTTGGTTATGAGGACTAGCTGTGACTGTGGTGGGAGAGCTGCTATGCAGGAGGTGAGGTTCAGCTGTGAAGCAAGGCAGGCTGGTGCTATTGCTGGGTCTTGGACCTTTTATTGATAGTTTTGGGGCATGCTGTCACCAGCTATAGCTTGTTTGAGAGATTTTAGCAAAGTCTGAAGCCTGAGCAAGGATAGGTCATTCATATGGAAAAGCTGCTGCAAACAGTGTGGATGGGGTTGCAAATTGGATGGAGTGGGGTCTCAGGGAATCCAGTGAAGCTAACTGTGTGCTCCAGGCTTATTGAGACTCAGATATGGCTGTCAGTCATCCCTGAAACAGGAGAGGTCCCAGTATAGGCACAATGACCCTCACGAGAACCCCTGTCTTGGAGAAAGTAGCCCCTATGTTCCTGCCCCGATGACAGAAAATCCATTTCCTCCCCATATCTGTCTGGGTTCCCCAGAGCTGCCTGTGGCTGGAGTTCAGAGGTATGGATTCTGAGTACATTTGTGTGCTTGCTCTTTAAAAGGAACAGCTGTGTCTCCAGCAGCCTCCGTGTCTCTCAGTCATAATCCCCGCTGGTTTTTGCAGTCCGTAATTATGGGGACTTCTCGTCCCAGCTCTGGAATCTTGGGCTGGGAGTTTGGTGTGGAGCTTGTACCCTTTGCTCCTCCAAGGTGGTCTCTGCAGAAATGATCTCCCACTGTATTAAAAAAACAACCCACAGCATATGTGGATGCTGGACCAGCCTGTACCATGCCTCTGCCCCTTCTACCAGTCTCAATGTGCTTTCTTCTTTACTTCTCTAGTTGTAGGTCTTCCATGCAGCCAGCTTTCAGGTGGTTCGTAATGATGGCCATTCTGTTTTTCGTTGTAATTTTGATGTAGTTGTGGGAGACGGCTAGTACAGGCATTTTCCTATGCTGCCATCTTGGTTCTCTCTCAAAATATTTTAAGTAATATTAATTTGGACTGGAATTGTAAATTACAGTTTTCTTAGTTAAACAAATTTTAAAACTTTAGTTTTAAATTTCAGGATTTATGCATAACATTCTGAAGTTATGGTATTAACAAAGACATATAACCCCCTCCCCACACACACCTCTTGAAACTTTATAGACATCAAAATTGTGCTATAAAATGTTTGTATTAATTATTTAAAATATATAGATTAAATTCCTTTGAAATACATTTGTGTTTAAAATTGAACGAGTAATGCTTAGCTTGAATGCATCTTGAGGTTTGTTTATTTCAAACATTTGAATTATCTTATTGACCCTAATTTAGTTCTTGTAACTAGGTAAGAATATGCAAATATAACTCCTAAATCCATGAAATAAATGCATTAAAAAGTTCTACTAGTAAGCAACTCACATGCAACATAATTTATATTTTTGGTGAAGACAGTCTAGACTAATGCTTCTCAGACTTCATGGTACATATCAAATTGCCTGGAGAATTCAATAAAAACAGATCTAATTCAGATTGTGTCTATAGAATCTGAGATTCTGAATTTTTAAGTAGCTCAATGTGATGCTGCCACTGATATTCCATGAACCATGCAAGAATCTAGTTACAGAATACGTGGAAAAGTTCTGTTTGATTACTTGGCTTAAAACTTCAAGAAAAATGCTTCTTTTACATGATCTGATATATGGACTATAATTTAAATTCTCCTTTCTAGAATGCCATTCAGAAAGTTTTAGTTTTTATATCCTCTGAAAAGCTAGAAGCAACATGAAGATAGCTAACTTCTTTCTGCCTCTGCTTAGTTACCTTGTTTTTGGTCTTAAAAAATATAGGGTTAATCTGATGCTGGGTTTTGGATTTAGGAGGCAGTTGGCTAGTATAATTAAAATTGCTATCGACCATGGAAACAGATTTCAACTTCAACTAACTATATTTAAGCAAGTGTAAACAGTGAGAGTCATAGTTGTGGTTTCAGTCAAAGCAGAAATAGAGTTTAACAGTTAGTATTTCAACAGGACTAAACTTGATAGGGAATATGGGGAATTAGCTTTGACAAAGCAAGCTTTGAAATTTTATATATGAGTTTTACTGCAATATTAATAATTCTTATGTCACTTAAAGAAATAATTTTAATAGGTGTATTAAGTATGAAGTTACAATTAGTATGTTGGATTTTACATTTTTTGCTTTATCTTTTGATTTCCTAATGTAGACTCCCAACATACAGGGTTCTTCATACACAGATTTCTAATAAAAATTTTGAGAATTTTCCTCTATGATGCCTAACAAAAGGACAATGTGTTCAATAAATTTCATTTAATTATAGTGATATATTTACAGTTGTTGATAGCTCAAGTTAATCA
This sequence comes from Plecotus auritus, assembly GCF_963455305.1. Lineage (NCBI taxonomy): Eukaryota > Metazoa > Chordata > Mammalia > Chiroptera > Vespertilionidae > Plecotus > Plecotus auritus. The sequence continues at coordinate 134,696,244 of NC_137771.1, read as the reverse complement.
AGATACACTTGGTCCTTTTGCTAGAATTCACAAACCTGTGCTGTGTATCAAAAAGAGACACAATTTGTTCAAATTAATCATTTAAGAAATGGATTTTATTCTAATATGACTGGATTTAAAGAGACCCTGCACATTACATAAATATGAACTAATCAAACTTATGTTGTTGTATGAGAAATATTTAGTATATGAATATAAGTAGTGTTACTTGGGACTATAGTTAGATTTCACTCAAGAATTTGAAAATAAGTGGGCTGCAACAGTTATTTGAGAGAGTAACTGAAATAAACACAATAGAGTAAAAATATGCAGGGCAATGGAAGGCCTAAGTGACTAATTGTTACTTGAGTAAATATGTTAACATAGCTGATGAAAGACTGAGTATTCATGTGGGGTATTGATCAGTGATAAAATCTTAAAGGAGAATAACTGGAACAAACTTTGTTAGCACTCTTCTGTTTTTGGACTCTTAGCCAATATCATGAAGATTGTGCACAGAAATGTACCTCCCCACTTGGTAGTATTTTTTTACAATCCTTTGTATGTCGGTGGAGTCAGTTGTTATTTCACCTCTTTCATTTCTGATTTGCTTATTAGGGTCCTCTCTCTTTGTTTCTTGGTGAAGCTGGCTAGACGTTCATCAATCTTTTTTATCCTTTCAAAGAACCAGGTCTTGGTTTCTTTGATCTTTTGTATTTTTTTTTTTTTTTGGTCTCCATGTCATTTATTTCTGCTATGATCTTTATCATCTCCTTCCTTTTGCTCACTCTGAGCTTTTCTTGTTGCTCTTTTCTAATTCTTTAAATTGTAGAGATAATTTATTACCATTTTGTCTTGTTTTTTGAGATATGCCTGTAGCTATGAACTTCCCTCTCAGGACTGCTTTCACTGTGTCCCATAGATTTTGGATTGTTGTTTCCAGGATGCTGTTTATTTCTTCTTTTCTTCTTTGATCTCTTTGGTGAACCAATCATTGTTTAATGGCATGCTATTTAGCCTCCAAGTGCTTGATTGTTTTCATTGTCTTTACTGTAGCTGATTTCTAATTTTATGCCATTGTGATCTGAGAAGATACTTGATATTATTTCTATCTTCTTGAATTTGAAGAGACTTTGCCTGTTTCCTAATATGTGGTCTATCTTTCAAAATGTCCCATGTGCACTTGAGAAGAATGTAATTCTGTAGCTTTGGGGTGAAATGTTCTGAAGATGTCAATTAGTTCCGTATGACCTAGTGAGGCATTTAGGATTGCTGTTTCTGTGCTGATATTTTGTTTAGAGGATTTATCCAGTGGTGTTAATGGAGTATTAAAGTCCCCTACTATGATTGTGTTGCTGTCAATCTCTCCCTTGATACCTTCCAGAAGTTTTTTTATGTGTTTGGATGCTCCTGTATTGGGTGCATATATGTTTACCAGATTTATATCCTCTTGTTGATTCATTTAGTATTATGAAGTGGCCGTCCTTATCTCTTGTTATGGTCTATTTTGTCAAATATTAGTATTGCTACCCCAGTTTTTTGTTTGTTTGTTTGTTTGTTTGTTTTTTCATTTCCATTTGCTTGAAAAAAATTTTTCCATCCCCTCACTATTAGACTGTGTGAATCCTTTGTTCTGAGGCGGTACTCTTGTAGACAGCAAATATATGGGTCATGTTTTCTTATCAATTCAACTACCCTCTGTCTTTTGGTTGGAGCATTTAATCCATTTACATTTAAGATTATTACTGATAGGTACTTGTTTGTTGCTATTTTTATTCTTTATGCCTGTCTTCCTTCTTTCCTTTCTATTTTTTCTTTTTACAGTAGTCCCATTAGCATTTATTGCATTGCTGGCTTGGTGGTAAAAATTCCCTTAGCCTTTTCTTTTTGTCTGTGAAACTCCTGATTTCACCTTTATTTTTGAATGATATCCTTGCTGGGTACAGTATTCTTGGAGTTCATTACTTTGCATCACTTTGTGTATTTCATTCCATTCCCTTCTGGCCTGATGTGGTTCTGTTGAGAAATCAGTTGATACTCTAATGGGAGATCCCTTGTAGGTAACTTTCTGTCTCTTTATGGCAGACTTTAAAATTCTTACTTTGTGGTGATGTTTGCCAATTTAATTATGATGTATCTTGGTTTCAGTCTTTTTGGGTTCATCTTTTTTGGGACTCTGTGTGGTTCTTAGACTTGTGTGACTTTTTTCTTCCCAACATCAGGGAAGTTTTCTCATTATTTCTTCAAACAGGTTTTCTGTTTCTTTCTCAGCTTCCTCTCCTTCTGGCACCCCTATTATGCTGATGTTGTTCCATTTTGTGTTGTCCCAAAGCTCCCTTAAGCTCTCCTCCTACTTTTCAAGTTTTCTTTCCAGTTGCTGCTCTGCTTTGGTGTTTATTATTACCTCTTCTAACTCACTGATGTGGTCCTCAGATTCTTATAGTCTACTGTTGAAAGTTTCCATTGCGTTCTTTATTGCAGCTTTGTCATTCTTCATTTCTTCTTGATTCTTCTTCATTTCCTTTTGATTCTTACACATGTTGTTGAATTTGTCTTCAATCCATTTCAGCCTCCTTATAACCATTGCTCTGAATTCTTTCTCTGACAAATTGCTTGCCTCCACTTAACTTATTTTCTTCTCTGGTGATTCCTCCTTTTCTTTCATACTAGAGGCCTAATGCACAAAATTGGTGCAAGAGTAGGCCTGACTTCCCTCTGGCACCGGGGACCCGGGTTTCCCTCTGGCCACTGGCAGGCATCCAGGTCCCAGGCTTCCCTTACAGCCCTGGCTTCGTCCAGAAAGACGGAAGGACATCTGGAAGAATGTCTGGACTAATTAGCATATTATGTTTTTATTATTATATATGGGGGTTGTTTCTTTGTCTCCACATTTTTGTTGTCCCTTTGTGATTGTTTATATGTATTAGATCAAACTGCTATGCCACCCAGATTTATTTTTTATTTTTTTTTTTAGTTTTTCTTACATAGTAGATGTTTTGTTGGACCAAGTGGTGCAATCTCTCAGGTCTTCTGGGCTGGGAATTCTAGGGATGCACCCTACTTGAGATATTCAGATTCTCTTGGTGTAGTTGGGTTTGAGTGTTATTATCCCTTTTGTGGATGGAGTCTCCTCTCAAGGTGTCTGTTTATGTGGCTTGCTCTCTCCCAAGTTGACTGAACAGCACAAATTACAACTCACCAAGACACGACACAAAGGGAACAAAACAAGAATGTACTCACGACACCTATAACCCCAATATAAGTGACCTCCAGAGAAAAAAGAATTAGGTGAGAGAAAAGACAGCAAAAATGATATTGAGAAAATAAAATAAGGTAAGAGAGAAAAGAAAAAGAAGAAAAAATATATAGGGAGAAAACACCACAAAACAAACAAACCAAAAAATGCAAACAACAAACACCCAGAAAAAGGGGTAGACAGAATTTGTATAGGCAGAGGTTATATAGAGAAAGTAAGGTTAAGGAATTGAATAAGGGATGGACGGTTCAGTATAGAGTAGGTATAAGGAGAATGAGTGGATAAGAAGAAAAGAAAAAGAGAAAAATAAATAAATAAATAAAAAGATAAAACAAAAAAATTGTTTTTTAAATTTATCTATTCATCTATTTTTGGAAAAGGAGAATAGAGGAGAGAGCAGGTAGGCTTGAGTTTAGTGAGTGAAACTACGCAATTAGGAGAAGAAGAGAGCAAGACAGGAGAGAAAGAACAAGCATTAAAAAAATGACTAGGGAAGAAAGAGAAAGGAGAAGGGACATGGACTTAGAGAAGGAGAGAGGAAATTAGATATATACGTAAGCCAACAGAGACTACAATAATAATAACACATCAGTAAAGTAGATAAAGAAGATCAATTTTTAACAAAGGGTAAAAAGAAAGGAAAGAGAAAAAGTAAAGTGGGGTCAAGAGAAAACAGGATGAAAGAGGGAGAAGTGATGAAGAAAATGATGGAAAAATAAGATAAAATAAAAATAGAATGAAGAAAAAATAATACAAAACAAATAAAAATTAAAAAACACAAAATATAAAGGAAAAAAGTTTTAAATAAAAGATAAAAAATAAAAAAGTGAAGTGTCATTTGCTTCAGCCAAGATTTAATGCCCCCTGGGGGCTGGTTTAAGACACCACTCTTCTGTTCTGTCTGCCACTTCTCAGTTTCCTCTTAGGTAGTCAGCACCATGTTGAAGTTCCAAGCTAGCCACTGCTCCTCTGTTTGTATCTATCTCCCCAGCCCTGGCTGCAAGCATATGGGACCCTTATGCCCCCTTTGCCTGTCTGCCTGCTGTCAGTCTTAATCACTCAAGCATCTGTTTCTGACAGGGCTTTAGGTAGGGGTGATGCTGTATTGTTTTCCGGGACTGAACAGCTCCTCTTCAACCCAATCCCTGAGGGCTCTCTGGGGGCTATTCAGAGTCTTTGTGTCCTTTGTAAAGCTCAAGGTATAAGCTAGATGTGGCTATATTAACTTCCTGGAGGTTCTGGGAGGGCTGGTTCTTCAGGAGCAAAAGGCTGCTTAGGTTTGAAGGGTAAGGAATGTCTCAGTGCTGGATTCCTGGTCATCTTTCCCCTCCTGCTCCCCTCCACAGCCTCTCCCCAGACTCCACAAATCCGCACCTCCACCTGCACAGCAACCTTGGGTGAGTGTTTGCAATTGAAAGGTCCTATGAACTGGATTTAGCAAATAAAATCAAAGATAAAACAGGCAAAAGAACGACAGGACTGCAAGTTTCTCTCCCCAGGCACTGTGCGGCTTGGGCAGGTCTTCAGAATGCCCCTCTGGGTGCAGCCTCTTGCAGCTGTGGACTTAGATCTAGATCCCCCAGCTGCCAGCAGCCCTTTGACTTCCTTTCCACAATTGGATGTTACTCCTGTCCCCAAGGGATGTGGACTTGGTGCCATGCAGCTTCCTTCTGAGCATCTAAGCCTGGTGGTTGCATGTCTCTCTCCAGCCCAGATCCCTGATCCTACTGTTCTCCAAGCATCCTCTGCCCTTTCCGGCTGTGAGTTGTTTCACCAGCTGTGCCTACTTCACCAATTCTGGGTGGATGTTGTTCAATTTAATTGTTACTTCTATCTGCTCTGAGACAAGGCACAGGACACGTCTGCCTATTCGGCTGCCATTTTTTATCCCTTCTGACTTTCAGCAGCAGCCTTATTCAGAACAAATCACTTCACCTCTTTATACCTCAGTTTCATATCTCTGAGTCCGGCTCCTGTACCGCCAGAGTCTTCAAGTTTACACAGAGGCTTTAAAGTGGTCCATCATGTGCTTTTTCCAGGTGGTCTAAACACCGTGTTGCTCTCTCAAGGCCACATTCTTGAAAATGGCTCCCACAGTGGGAACCGCAGGGAGAACTTGCCTAAAATTATTCTTTTTTATTAAAAAGTCATTATGCTAATTTCTTATAAAAACTTATATTCTATTTTTATAAAAGTTATGGGGAATAGAAGGTAATTTTTTGTGAAGTGAAATTACTATTGCTAGATTACTTTCATATTAAGTATAAATACAGAGGTGTAAATTGAAGAAGAGATAGGATAAGTCTGTGGACATTTTAAAAACGATGTCAGTTCTCAAAGATCAGTACAACCTTCCCTTCTACAAGCCTTGCTGCTGAGGTTTCAAAGTAAATGGAACTAGCTGGCACAACATAACGAATGCTTCCTCTGTCGCACATCCTTCAAATTCAATATTTTATCTCTCTTCCTTTTTTTTTTTCTCAGAGATAGAATAACACATGTAAATAATACTAAGGCAAGGTTTTCTAGACACAGTCAGAGTGGTAGGCCCTCCATTATTAATCCTATTATGTGTTGTTGTTTTTCTTTCATTTTTCTTGGAACTGGATGGGTATTTTAGGAGCAGAATAAAAATAAATAAATAAATAAATAAATAAATAAATAAATAAATAAATAAATAAATAACTAGCTAGCTAATTTATAATTGTATAAAAGTTCTTAAATTCATTACTTTTTAAAATAAATTGTTTTGGTTTATTCAACAAATATTAAAGGATTATTTTGTTCTGTGCATGATGCTAGTTTCTGTGGACTTACAGTCTTCAAAACCTTGCCAATTTTTGCTTCCATGTAGTTTTCAGTCTAGTGGAGATGACAGAACTATATGCAGGCATCATAACTATATGAAAGAAATGCAAATACATGACTGTGTGCATTGGACAATGGGGTGGATAATAGGTGGATATAAGTATTAATTTATTGATATTGCTGGATAATGGGTGGATATGGTATTTATTCATTGAAGTCAAGGAAAACTTCCTAAATGATTATTGACTTGAGATATAAAGAATGCATAGTAATTATAGATGAAAGTAGGGAGTAAACAACATTCCATTAATGCAGATATACAAAGACCATGTGATGAGAATGAACATGGCTTAGATGAGAATATAGAAAGCCAGTTAGACTGGAGCTGAATGTGCAGAGGTGAAAGTTGTATAAGATATGTAGAAGCTGACATGGAATTGACTTTGCAAGAAACACTTTTTCAAACTGGGACAATTTTGGGAAAGTTGAACAAAATTAATATCTATGCCAGGATCATAGGTAAATATGGGAGTTTCCTGGGAGAGCTGAGATGTATGGTCTCACATATAGGAGTTTCTAAGGATAGACATTAAATTTGGATTCAACATCAGCCTTTTTAAAATGGACACAATTATGAATTGTTTGAAGCCTTTCCTGGTGAAATAGGTGACGTTTGATTCACTGGTAACTTTTAGTCTCTCTGAATTGGTATCAGAGCATGAGGGATTCCCATTTCCCTTTGGCTCAAATTTTATCACAGGTGTTCTCTGACCTTGGAAAAGCTGGTGTCAGTTGTTATAATCCTATATGAGCATTTTCCAGTCAATCCCTTTGCAGACAGAATGGGAAATGGAGGATGGAAATCATGGATCATGTGAGAACTTTCTACTATTAAGCATCTGATGTTTTAGCTCTGATAGAATAATTTGTAGTGACATTTCTGAAAGGACCTTTTGGGGTCAAGTTCAAGACTATAGCAAGGCAGTTTTTTACAAAATATTTTGTTCAATAACACAATAAAACAGATGTCATGTATTCAATGGGGAAGGTAAATCCACTGAAGATTTAGGGAGTCATTAAACTTTTAGGGTTTGGGAAACTTTAAAGGAATAGTTTGCTTATTTTTTTTTTTTTTTTTACTTTTTATTTAGAGGGTTAATCTCTTTCCTTTCTGTCAGAAGAGATTTGGGCATATGGAAAAAAGTTGTTGAGAAATTCTGCTCATAAATGCTGAAAACATTCTGAAAGGGTGGGAAATAAAGTTGGGGATGCTCTGATTTTATTCACCATTTTATAGCTGCTAGAAGGCTATGCTGTGAAAGAAATTGCATTTGTAGTAAGATTAAAGAGATTATTTGATTAAAAGTAAAAACCAATGAGTGATAGCCAAAAGGAGGATTAAAAACCCATCGCATTTTATCCATGGAACGATTGAGCTTCTACTTTTATCATCAGTTGCATGAGCTTGATCCATATCTGGTCCTGAGAGATGGACATACTCTGTATGTGCTGACAGAATCAAGTTTATGTATCTGCAGTATTGAGAGTCAGACCTTTGATTTTGCTAAAGCAATGAATGTTATCCTTTAGGTTCCTGTTGACCATCGTGCTAGCCTAACACAGGAAACATGACCTCTATGCATTATTGCATTGGTTGAATTATATTTGAAATTTAGCACTTCACTTTTGGGAGGTGCCATCGATCTGAAGAGACACTGGTGCTTTGAATATAGCATTTAGAATATTCCCTTTTACTTATGAATAATGCCAAATATTATAACTGAATCCACTTAAACCAAATTAAGAATTGGAATTTCAGTGATTTCAAGTGAGATATTTTAAATACAAACTAATGACTGACTTTTGGAAGAAGTCCCTGTTTCTATGAGGCCAGTTTTAAGAACTTACTTTGCAGCTTTAAGATAGTTGCAATAATAAGTATAATGAACTAGAAACATGATAGAAGGTACATGAGTGAGACTGTGTTGAAACCAAAAAATAAGCAGAATTTTGGATAAGATAAAGGGAAATAAAAATAACCAATTAAAAAGTATATTTTGTGTAAATATACATAAAGTTATATGTGTGTATACACGTGCCTATAGACATATATACATATGCATACACAGATACCTTTTGTATTAAATATTGGGAAAACTAAAATAAACTAAAAAGACTTTACTACTTTCATATATGAATTATATGCAAATTTATTCAGGACTTAAACCTTCAATAAAAATACTTGTAAGCAAAACTAGTAATGATAATAAGTGAAAAAGTGTTTTGATAAGATTTAAATTTGGAAAGGAAAGATTCATAATTAAACCTACATATTTTTGTTCCATCTGTTAATTCCAGATGTTCATTTAAAACCCAAATTCTTAGGGAAATTATAGGACTCAAAATTTTGATAGAGAAGCAAAGCAGACAATGCTTGTCTTTCCTCTTTTCAACCCTATTTGCCAGCAACATCTGATCTGATCTCTGGGAAAATTAAAAACTGAGAAATATTTGAAAACTATCTGAAAACTAATAAGTATGCAAGATAAAACCCAGTATAGCATCATATCTACTAGAATATGTCAATCTAAGCCCCTCCTTCCACCTAAAAAAATAATTCAGCCAATTAGATTCAACTGACCGCATTCTTAAATATATTATTCTTATACTAGAATAGCTGAAAGAAGACTCACTGACTTAAGTGTCAAGATTATGTTGCTTCAAGTTCATCATTATGCTAAGGAAACTAGATACAAAGCCATTTCACAAGAGCATCACCCCTGAAGGGTGTCTGGAAATGACATATATCCCATGGTCATTTGACTGTACCAGTTAATAGTCACTGGTAGAAGAGCTTAAACAGAGGTTACTTTTTTAAAAAAATTGACTTTTCACATTAACATAGAAAATCTGGCAATAAGTGAATATCAATGACTAAGGTAGCTGGGATGAGTGACTTTGGAAGAAAGCTTAGCTAGTCAACACTTTATGATAACAGCAACAAGAACAGTAAAAATAACATTGGTGTACCAATTCTTAAAACTCTTATATCTTACAATGTATATTATGCAGTTTAATACTACATTTTATATTCCTCACCAGGAATATATTAGTAAAGTATTAGTATTTACAGTTTAGAAATAAGAAAGCTTGACATCAAATGAAGTTAATAATCTACCAAAGTCACAGTCATAGTCAGACTGAATAAGTAGTAGGTCTGGGATTTGAATCCAGCTGAGTCAGATTCCAAAGCCTATTCTACTTGTTTTAGGTTATGGACTCAAGCACCTTTAAGGCTAGAGTATAGGTAATTTTTTGTTATTTTATTTTAGACATTCAATTGTGATATACTTTTGAATGTTTTGGATACATAAAAACCTACATGTCTAACAATGATAGCTAAAACACTTATAAAGAAATTGGATCATAAATGCTAATAGAAAAATGTTATGGAATGTAAGCAAGAAAGTTTAAATAATGTTTATTGAAAGAATATTTGATTGTATGAAATATAGTATGAGATATTATTTAATAAGATATTTTCAGTAATTTCAAGATACCTTCATCCTGTTCATTAGGTTTTGAACTAAAATAAGATTTATATAATTAAACATTACTAAGTAATTATAAGGAGGCAGTGTCTTTGGCCTATTTATACTTTCACATCATAATATAAAAATATGATTTCTTAGAATGGTAGAGTATTGAAGTGTAGACTATAGGCTGTGAATTCTGATTGCATGGGTACAAATTAGAGTTTTGCTACCAGAGGTAAATGAATTGGTCTGTCTACCCCCTCAGTTTTCCTTTTAAGGAATGGGGAATAATATAATACCCAGCTCACAGGTTATTTTAAAAATCTAGTAAGTCTAGCAGTTGGTAAATAGTAAATGCTCAGTGAAATTTGACTATTTATTTGTGTAATTATATTTAACTTGTTTTTACATGGAAGTTCAAACTGCTTAATGTGATATATTTATCTATATTTGCAGCATAACCTTCTACCCCCACTGAGTTCTCTCAAAATATCTATTTATCTCTTCCTTCTCTATCTGAAATGGCTTTCTTTACTGAATTCAGATGCAACTTCTTGATAATGGCTTCCTACATTGTCTAAACCTGCCTGAATTTTAATTTTTTTCCTATGTACATCCAATATTGTACTTACATCAATTATGATAGCTATTTAGAAAACTAAAACCTTGTCAAGTTAGAAAATTAATTTAGTAAAGGTTTTCTTCTTGTATATTGTATTAAAGCTGATCATAAGAAGCCTCTAGCCTCTTCCCCATAGTCCTTTGCAATAGGTAAACAAATTTAGATCACCAAAACTGTAGATAGATTGAGGAGGTAAATGACGGGAAGTGTAATTTCTGAGTTTTACCTAGTTATAACATTTACTCTTACACAAGGCCTATGGTATCTAAATTGCAAAGATTATTTATAGATGAGTTGGAAAACTCCCTGAGAAATATGAAGTATTCTTTCTAAATATGTTTCATTTGTATGTTGCCTATATTCTGAAGCTGTGTATATAAAGGTTAGAAAGAAAAATTGGCATAAATGAGGATAGAGCAGGCTGATGTCACTCAGAACATTTCTTAAAAGATAAAATTGCATTTATAGCTAGATTTTACATAGTATATAACAAATTCATTTACTGGGTAGATGAAACCCCACAGAACATTGCACAATGTTTTTTGTTAAATCCTCTTTGTGATAATATATTTTTTGAAGTTTGTGCCACAGGTAATGGTATAGGAAACTATTATCTCATAAAATAAAATAAAAAGTAATGTCTGCAAGGCACATAACTGCTAAAATAGGATCAAAACAAGAAGACACCATAATTTGGGTGGTGATGAAAGAAATCACTGTACAAAGTTGAAAGTTTATTATGACACATAAATTGACATAATTAATTTTTAAAAAACCCTCACCCAAGGACATGCTTATGATTTCTGAGATAGGCAGGAAGAGAGGGAGGGAGGGAGAGAAAGAGAGAGAGAAGTGAGAGAGAAACATGATTGGTTACCTCTTGTATGTGCCCCAAACAGGACCCAACCCACAACCTGGGTATGTGCACTGACTGGGAATTAAACCCATGATCACAGGAAGATGCTCCAACCAATTGAGCCACATACACCAGGGCTGTCATAATTACATTTATTATTATTGTCTTAAAAAGGGCAACTGTGATAAAGCTATTTTCTGATTTCTTAGTAAATGAATAGGGAGACAGCAATAAGTACTGCAAGCAAAAATGAAATTGTCAACACCTATTTTATTTATTTTTTATTTTTTTAATATATTTTATTGATTTTTTTGCAGAGAGGAAGGGAGAAGGATAGAGAGTTAGAAACATCGATGAGAGAGAAACATCGACCAGCTGCCTCTTGCATACCCCTTACTGGGGATGTGCCCACAACCAAGGTACATGCCCTTGACCGGAATCGAACCTGGGACCCTTGAGTCCACAGGCTGACGCTCTATCCACTGAGCCAAACCGGTTAGGGCAATCAGCACCTATTTTAATAGTTTTTCAAACCTCAAATTGCAGAATGCTATCTTGCTCCTGTATCAGTTTGTGGTAGAACACTGCCAGTGGAACAGGTGTTTTGTTATATAAATTAACCACTTGACATTGACAATTAAGTGTTGAATATGCTATTTAACATTGTCTCTACACATAATTTCATGGTCTGAGACACAAGAAGTCATAATAATTGGCAGAATCATTCTAATGATTTTTTTTTCTATCTTGGAGGCTCATCTACCATCTACCATTTTTGCTTTTCATCTGGCTGTAAAACCAAGGGAAATTTATGTAGCATTTATTTAAAAATGTTCTTTAATTTTATAGTGTCTCCTATCAATGTAGAGAAAATGCACTTCCTTACCAAAGTGTGTAATTCTATTATATACGTATTTTGATGGTTTAAAAATTGCTGAAACTACATTAAATTAACATTTGTGAAGTCATTATAGCTTACATCTTTAGCACCACACATCTCTCAGAATTTCTTATTTCATCAGCCTTTACTACCATTTTATTAATTTTCTTCCAATAAAACCATGTCATTTGTAATGTTGAAGTCTTCCCTATTGAGGAAAATAAGAGATACATTAAAAATATGCCTTTTCTTTTTTCAGTCTCATTGGTACTGCTCCAACTTCATCCCTCTGTACTTCTGGATTACAAATTGCAAAAGAGTTGTTTGGTCTCTAAGGTCTCCATCTCTTATATCTCTAACAAGTTAATATTGCCTCTCCTGGTAGAAGATACAATTATCACTCAAATGTAATTTAGTGCATTTTCAAAAGTAAATAATATATAGCTTATTTTTCTCTAACATTTTCTTATGTTGCTTTTTAGTTTTGTGGAATAATCTTCATTTTCATCTCCACCTAATTTCTTCTTTTTATTATTTTCAATTTATCTTTATTGTTGAAGGCATTACAGATGTCCTCCTTTTATTCCCCATTGACCCTCCCTCCACCCTGCACTTGTCCCCCCATCCCAGACCTTCACCACACTCTTCTCTTTTTTTTTTTTTGTTTTGCTTCTCTTTTTAATTGTGTTGTTATTTTTAAACATATTTTATTGATTTCAGAGAGGAAGGAAGAGGGAGATAGAAACATCAATGATGAAAGAGAATCTTTAATTGACTGCCTCCTGCATACCACTTACTGGGGATCCAGCCCTCAGGCATATCCCTGACTGGGAATCACAACCATTACCTCCTGGTTCATAGGTCAATGCTCAACCACTGAGCCACACCAGCTGGGCTTATTGCATTGTTATTGATGTTGATAACAGATGGCAGATATTGGAAGATGATGATATTTGAAGTTTTTTTCTGTGTAACATGTTACTAATGTACATATAAATTGGCTATCAAATTATTTAAAGTTGACTGTGACATCTTTTCTGCATATACTATGGCCTAATGAAGAAAAGTTTAGTTTTTTACACCATCTAGGTAAGTTTTCAAAACTGGCAAGCCTTTACTAACTTGAGGAACTCATAATTTTAAAGGATTACTTCCTCTTAGGTTTTATTCTGTTCTGCCTCATTCTATCTTTACTTTATATTTTATATATTTTAGAAACATGAAATGTGATATTTGCTTATCAATTTTTATTCATAAACTCTACCATCTCTATGACATTACTGATATCTTAAGAGTTAGGTACTCTTACAGCAAACCAGTGGATCTGAAAGGAGTCAAAAAGAATTTTTGTAATCTTCAGCATTTATAAATATCATGACTCTCATGTTGAAATGCTAAATACCATGCTTCAAAAACTAAAATGTCAAAACTTTATTGTTTTAGCATGATTTAATTCACTTTCTTTTAGTTTCCTTGATTCTATTAAAATGTGATATAATATGTGACTTTATTAGGACATCTCATATATTGAGTATGTTTTTTTAAAATATATTTTTATTGATTTCAGAGAGGAAGGGAGAGGGAGAGAAAGATAGAAACATCAAAGAGGAGAGAGAATCATTGTTTGGCTGCCTCCTGCACGCCCCCTACTAGGGATCTAGCCTGCAAGCCCGGGCATGTGCCCTTGACTGGAATCAAACCCGGGACCCTTTGGTCCGTAGGCTGATGCTCTATCCACTGAGCCAAACCAGCTAGGGCAGAGTATATTTTTACTAAAGTTTAGTTATGCTAACTTGTCTCTTCATTAGCTTGTAGTGTCTTATAAAGCAGGACACAATTTCAGTTTTGCATAATGTGTTTAGGGAAAAAAAAACTTAAAAAGCAATGTAAGCATATATTAAAATATTGCATATTAAATTTTCTGATTTGATTATTTAAGAAACTGTTGTAAAGGTATAAAACATATTCTACATGCTCCTTATAAAAATAGGCCCTGAATTGGTAGCTTCTCATTATACAAATAAAGCCAATACTGAGACAAGCCTTTTTAATTCCCTATATATTAAAATGGAAGAGATATTATTAGAGGTAGATGAGAGAGTGAGAGGTAAGGCAAATATATCTGTTCAAAAAGAAGTGGTCCATTTCTTTACACTATCTAATATTTAAGGGAGAAAGTTTATAATATCTGTCTCAAGACACAGTGTGGACTGGCATTGCTCATTGCTAAGTATATACTAACCGTGTTAGGGTTGTCGTATTGGAATAACTAAATCCCAAATATGTTAGTGTAACCCAAGAATTTTATTTCTAGTTCATACAAAGCCATTGCAAATGTCCCTGAATGGGTGCATCTTAGGCATCGTTGCTCTAGGCAGTGACCTCAGAATTCAGGTTCTTTTCCTCATACAACTTCCCTTTTCCTCAGACTTACATGTCCAGTAGTCTGAGTAGGGAAAACACATGAGAAGTGATGAGATATTATACAATGTGGCATGCATGTGGCACAAATCATTTTTACCAATATTCTACTGGGAATAAATCACTGGCCAGATCTTATCTATAAACATGGGGACTTGTGAAAGGTAGTCATTTTCCTTATCCAAGTGGAAACTATAAAAAATAAAAACATGATCATGTGAGGAGTGGCTGATATTTACATTTGGAGACACTTCGCTAAGAAATACCCCTTTAGTCTCAAGTAGACACAAATAGATTGATGTAAGAAGTTAAAATAGATTGATGTAAGAAGTTATTTAAAATAGCTATTCAAGAATCTTGGGCAATGTGCCAATTTATTCTTCTACATCAATGATGGAACTGTCTTCACTGCTGACCATTTTATGGTGGTAGCCCACAGGGGTCAGTGCACCTGGGAATGGCCCTGGAGGCAGTGCTCCAGGAGGTGGTGACAATGAAAGTTCGGTGTCCTGGCCCCAGTTGTCCCAACTGTGTGGGACCTCCCATGTCCCAAGTCTAGTATGTTAAGACATCTTACCTTGGCTCAGTATATATAACTGCTAGATCTATCCGTGTTGTCACAATGGTAAAATTTCATTCTTTTTATGACTTAGTAATATTCCATTTTATATATGTACCACTCTTTATCCATTTGTCCATTGATGAGCACATACCTTGGCTAATGTCAATAATATGCCAATGAATATATGGATGCATTTGTCTTTTCATTTTAGTGTTTTGGGTTTCTTTGGATAAATACCCAGAAGTGGAATTACTGAGTCCTTCTTGTTTCTTGTTATTGCTTTGTTTTAAAGTCTATTTTATCTGGTATAAATATGGCTAGCCCAGCTTTTCTGTTTCATTTTTATGAAATATATTTTTCATCCCTTTACATTTAATTTGTGTGTATCTTTCAATCTGAAGTGAGTCTCTTGTAGATGGCATTTATGCAGGTCTTATTTTCTTATCCATTCAGCCATCCTGTGTCTTTTAATTGGAACATTTAATCCATTTGCATTTAAAATAATTGTTGATAGATATGTATTTATTGTCATTTTATTATTTATATTTCTGACCTTTTTCTTCTTCTTAAAGAAAACCTTTTAACATTTCTTGTAATATTGGTTTGATGGTGATGAACTCCCTCAGCTTTTTCTTGTCTAGGCAGCTCTTTAGCTGTCCTTTGATTCCAAATAAAGCTTTGCTGAGTAGAGTAGTCTGGGCTTTAGGTACTTATTTTTCATCACTTTTAATATTTTGTGCCAGTCTCATTATGATGTATCTTGGTGTTGGCTCATTTGTTTGAGAGTCTGTACTTCCTATACTTATGTATCTATTTATTTGGCCAAGTTAGGGAAGTTTTCTGTCATTTTATAAAAATAGGTTTTCAAGTCCTTGCTCTCTTTCTTCTCCTTCTGCAACCCCTATAATGCAAATGTTGATACATTTCATATTGTTCAGAGGCCCCTTCAACTATCTTCATTTTTGGATTCTTTTTCTTTTTTGCTGTTTTGATTTGGTGTACTACCTTACCTTCCAATTTTCCAATTTAATCCTCTGCTTCATCTAATCTACTGTTGATTTCTTCTAATGTATTCTTCATTTCAGTTATTATATTCTTCATATCTGATGTATTTTTCATGTTTTCTATCTTAATTATTATCACTTAATTGAAGTTCTCACTGAGTTTATCTACCCTAAGTTAATTGAACATACTTATAACCAGTATTTTGAACTCTATATCTGGTAGATTGCTTGTCTCCATTATATTTTGTTTTTTTTTTATAGAGTTCTGATTTGTTTTTGTTTTTCATTTGAGACTAGAGGCCCAGTGCATGAAATTGGTGCATGGGTGGAGTCCCTAGGCCAGGCTGATGATCAGGGTTGATCAGGTTCCCCACCTCCCCTCTCCTTCCCTCATGGCCCACATCTGCTGCCACCCAACCCTGGTTCCCTATCCCAACCTGGGGGCTGGCCCCTATCAATTGATCAGGGCCAACTGGCTGAGGGGGAGAGACAGGGGGAGGGACCTGAAAGATGGCCGCTGGCCCCGAGGAGGGAGCAGGCCCTCAACCCCCATGGGAAAGGGGCCACATCCACAGCCACCCACCCCAGAGGCCCCGTCCCAGCCTGGGGTCCCAGCCCCAATTGGGGCCTGCCAGCCAGGGGGTGGGTGGAACCAGGAGGTTGGCTGGCAGGCAATCGGGGCCTGTGGGCTGGGGAAAGCTCCTGTGTTGAGCATCTGCTCCCTAGTGAACATCATAGGGACCGGTTGTTCCAGTAATTCCGGATATTCTGGTCATTCCATTGTAACGGTTACTTAGGCTTTTATACACACACACACACACACACACACACACACTAGAGGCCCGGTGCACAAAATTTGTGCATGAGGGAGGGGGTGTGTGTCCCTCAGCCCAGCCTGCACCCTCTCCAATCTGGGACCCCACAAAGGATGTCCAATTGCTTTTTTAGGCCCGATCCCACTGGGCAGTCAGACATCCCTCTCACAATCTAGGACTGCTGGCTCTCAACCGCTCACCTGCCTGCTTGCCTGATTGCCCCTAATTGCTTCTGCCTGCCAGCCTGATCACCCCCTAACCACTCCCTTGCCAGTGTGATCAACGCCTAACTGATCCCCTGCTGGCCCGATTGCCCCTAACTGCCCTCCCCTGCCATCCTGGTCGCCCCTAAATGCCCTCCTCTGCCAGCATGGTCACCTCTAACTGCCCTCCCCTGCTGCCCTGGTTGCCCCTAACTACCTTCCCGTGCTGGCCGGGTCACCCCAAACTGCCCTTTTTTGCCATCCTGGTTGCCCCCTACTGCCTTTTCCCTCCCAAATGCCCTTCCCTGCAGGCCTGGTTCCCCCCAACTGCCCTCTCATGCAGGCCTGGCCCCCCCAAACTGCCCTACCCTGCAGGCCTGGTTCCCCCAACTGCCCTCCTCTGCAAGCCTTGTCCTTCCCAACTGCCCTCTCCTGCAGGCCTGGGTCCACCCAACTGCCCTCCCCTGCAGGCCTGATCCCCCCCTATTGCCCTCCCTTGCAGGCCTGGTCCCCCCAACTGCCCTCCCCTGCTGGCGTGGCAGACATCTTGTGTCCACATGGGGGTGGCCATCTTTGAGCATATGGCAGCGATCATCTTGTGTGTTGGAGGATGGTCAATTTACATATTACCTCTTTATTATATAAAACTAGAGGCCCAGTGCACAAAATTAGTGCACAGGAGGGGTTTCCCCTCAGCTCTGCCTGCACCCTCTCCAATCCTGGACCCCTCGGGGCATGTCTGACTGCCGGTTTAGGCCTGTTCCTCAGGAGTGGGCCTAAACAAGCAGTCGGACATCCCTCTCACTATCTGGAACCGCTACCCATGCAGCCTGCTGTTCAGTCATTTGGTCATCCCTCACTGCTCCTGCCCCCCGCCCCTCGCCCCCTGCTGCCGGCCTGGTTATCCCATGCAGCCTGCTGCTCAGTCATTTGGTTGTCCCTCACTAACACCCCTGCTGGCCTTGTCACCCATGCAGCCTGCTGTTTGGTCGTTACTGTGAAGGTGTCCTGACCAATTTTCATATTACTCTTTTATTAGTATAGATAAATATGTTTGTTTCCTCATTTTGGCCACCCACAGTGTTTGTTTCTGTGTATTAAATAGAGCTGCTGCGTCTTGCCATCTTGCTTTCATAGCCTTCTGTGGTAGGTGTTCTGTGCTTCCCAGTGCACAGCCTCCCTCTTCACCAGAGCAGGGCACTCTGGGTGTGCACCCACTCCCATATGGGCTGGGTAGTTGAGCCTTGATTGTTGTTGGCTCATCAAAGGGTGGGGTTGACCTCCCACACCAATTGGCTGTGAGGACTGGCCATGGCTCCACAGAGCAAGCCTTGCTTCAGTTGGAGCTCTGGTGACAGCCAAGTCCACCTCTTGAATGTGTCACTCAAGGAAGAGTTTGAATAATGCTCCCATGTGGTCTGAAGCTGTCCACTGGGTACGCTCTCTCTGGGACCTTAGGGGAGGTGCAGGCCAAGGTCAGCCACTGCCTATGCCCCGTGTGGAGTCACCTGAAATGAGCTAAAAAGTGATGTTTAGATGGTTGCCACTTATGCTGGTGTGGAGTTGACAAAGAGAGGCCAAGCTTCAAACCTAGGCTGGCTGCCATTGGTGTCAAGCTTAAGACTCCTTAGCAAGAAGTACAGGATAAACTGAGGCCAGATGCTGCTTGTCTGGTGTTGGTGAACCTTTGAGAAGTTTTAGGAAAGTCTGTTGCATGATCCATTTGTATGGGAACACCACTGGAAGTGGCATGGGTGGGCCCTAAAGTTGGGTGAGTCAGAGTGTTAGGAAGTCATCAGGGCAGGGAGATGAAGACTCAGATATGGCACCTACCTGCACCTAAAGAGGGAGGGCTTAATATTTGTGTCTTGGAGAAAGCTGCACCTCCAACTTTTGCCCTGAAGCCAGACAATTCATTTCCTCCTATATGTCCCTGGCACCTTTTGTGCTGCCACCCCAGTGCTGTAGCTCCAAGTGAATGAGTCTGGTAAGTATGTACATGGGTCCTTTAAGAAGAACACCTGAGACTCTATCAGCCCACCATATCACTCAGCTACAATCTCTGTTGTTTTTTATAGCCAGAAGTTATGGGGACTGCTCTTTCTGGCACTGGAATCCTAAGCTGGAGATGCTGCTATGGGGTTGGGTCTCCTCACTCCTCAGAGAGGATCACCTCAGCTGAGATATTCCTCTGATTTTTTAACTGTCACATGTGGGATGGGACCTGCCTGTTTCACATCTCCACCCCTTTTAACAGGCGGCTTCTGTATACCCTTAGTTATAGGTCTTCTGTTCAGCTAGATTTCTGGTGGTTCTCAACGATGGTTGTTCTATAGCTTAATTGTTATTTTGATGTGGTTATGGGAAGATGTGAGTACCATTTTTACTTATGCCACAATCTTGATGGAAACAAATGCTTTCTGCTATTTTTAAGGAAGCAACAGATTAACTTTGTTCCTATATTTCCCAAACTGTATAGTTAACCAGCAGTTGATGAAGAGTGTAAGATCTTGTTCTTGGAGAAAATTTTCTTTTCCAAGCATAAACTCAAGGGAACTGGAAATGAATATTTCTTTTCTGTTTCCTGAGCATTGTCGAACATTTAGGAGGCCCAGGCTTGGTGGCCAGGGATCCTGAATTGGAGCATATCCATTCCAAACATCTCCTCTTCCATTTCCCATGTTTTGCATGACAGTAACTCTAACCTCATTCATACTTTAAAAATACTTATTGGGTACTGGCTTAGTTCTAAGATAAATGATTAGCAAGATAGACAAAACCCCTAACTGCTTACAAAGCAAGAGTATTGCAGTCTACGTAGTATAGTAATGAGTGTGAACAAAGAATTTGGGAGAATAGAATTGATATCTGAAGATACAAAAAAAAACAACACACAAAAACAGGGGAAATGAAGGATTATTTAATAACTTGTTTTCTAGCAGATGGTTAACCATTTGGAGAAAAATAAGAGACTTGCTTTAGAATATACTCCCAAATAATTCTTAAATGGATAAAAGGTTGGTCCTCCTCCTCCTCCTCCTTATCCTCCTCCTCCTCCTCCTTATCCTCCTCCTCCTCCTCCTCCTCCTCCTCCTCCCCCTCCTCCTCCTCCTCCTTACCCTCCTCCTTATCCTCCTCCTCCTCCTCCTTCTTCTTCTTTTATGGATAACCATCAGAACATCTATTTTTCCGGACAAATGATTGTAACAAGAGTATGCTTGCAAAGGAGCATTTTGACTACTGTGTAGAAAATAGTTTGCAAAGAGATACAATTAGAACCAGAGAGATCAGTTAAGAAGTTATTTCTGTAGCTCAGTAAAAACAATGGTTCTTGGAACGCATCTGGAGATATTGAGAGTAGCTTGAGTTTGGCATGCATTTTGAGTTTCAGTGACATGATTTTGCTAATAGATTGAATTTTGAGTGTGAAAAATAAACAAAAATCAAGAAAATTGTTAGTTCAAACAATTGTATGTGTGAATTGCCTTGATCAAAATGGGCAAGATTTTAGGAGTAAGAAATTTGGGGTAGTCCAAACTCAGTTAAGTTTGATTTACCAAGTAGGTATCCACAGGGAGATTTTGAATGGGCAGGTGGATAGTTAAGTCTGTAGTTAAGGAAGCAAGGCCATTTGTATAGACATATATTTGGGAAGTAGTCTGTAGAGATTCCATTTAAAGCCATGGGCCCTAACCTGTTTGGCTCAGTGGATAGAGCGAACCTGAAGGGTCCCAGGTTCGATCCCAGTCAAGGGCATGTACCTTGGTTGCGGGCACATCCCCAGGAGGGGGTGTGCAGGAGGCAGCTGATCGATGTTTCTCTCCCATCAATGTTTCTAACTCTCTATCCCTCTCCCTTCCTCTCTGTAAAAAATCAATAAAATATATTTTTTTTAAAAAAGCCATGGGACCAAAAAAGATTACTTGTGGACTAAATGTAGTGAAAAAAGGTCTAAAACTGAAGTCCCAGTATAACTTAACATTTATTTTTTTTTTATTTTTTTTTATTTTTTTTTAAATATATTTTATTGATTTTTTACAGAGAGGAAGGAAGAGTGATAGATAGTCAGAAACATCGATGAGAGAGAAACATCGATCAGCTGCCTCTTGCACACCTCCTACTGGGGATGTGCCCGCAACCAAGTTACATGCCCTTGACCGGAATCGAACCTGGGACCTTTCAGTCCGCAGGCTGACGCTCTTCCACTGAGCCAAACCGGTTTTGGCATAATATAACATTTAAAGTTTAGGTAAATAAGGAATACTGAAAAAGGAGACTAAACAGGAATGGCTTATGATGTATATGAGCTCATAAAGTCAAAGTGAAAAGATGATTCATGACTGTAGGAGTGACCACCATGACAAGTTGTTGAAGTGCTGACAGAGATGAAGAGTCAGGATTTGACCACATGACATAATCATTTGTGATTTGATAAGAATTAGGGCAAAGGCTTGGAAGAAATCCAAACAGGACAGTAGGAATTAAGAAAGTGCAGATAGTAAAGAGAGAGAACTATTTGAACAACTTTTGATAAAGAGAAATAAAGAAACTAATGGCTAGAGAGGCATCTGGGGGAAAAAGTGTTTTTTAAAATGGGTATAGTATAGCATGTTTCAGTCCTGATAGAAATGACTCAGACGAGAGAGTGAAATTGATGATTCAAGAGAAAGAGGGAGATAATCAAGCTTGTCAGGTTACCACCTACAATAGCAAGGTCACACTTTCCATTTTTCCTGTAAAAACTGGCATTTTTTGATATTTTTCACATTTCATATCTCTAGCATTAAAAGCAGAGAAGCAGAGGCCCAGAGCTCTAATGTTCTGTCTTATCAATCAAACATTTCCTGTGAGATTAAGGGCTATAGCAGCATCAACACCCATACCAATATGCTTTTCCTTTCCAAAAATAACCACATGTACCTCCATTCTTACATTTTATCATTTTTATTTTATTTTATTGGTATTTTTTACAGAGAAGAAGGGAGAGGAATAGAGAGTTAGAAACATAGATGAGAGAGAAACATCTATCAGCTGCCTCCTGCACACCCCCTAATGGGGATGTGCCGGCAACCACAGTACATACCCTTGACTGGAATCGAACCTGGGACCCTTCAGTCTGCAGGCCGATGCTCTGTCCACTGAGCCTAACCAGTTAGGGCAATAATTTTATTTCAGTGGAATAAGTGTCTCTCTTTCTACCTTTGTTTTATGGATCTATTCACAAATGGCTGACTCAGTTAGTTTTCTGTTCTTTTCAACCAAAACAGCATTGATGAGGACACACTAAAGAAATATTTTACAATTGAAGAGTGGATGAATCTAAGCACATTTTTCACAATTTGTGTGTGCTGTAGACATTAAAATATCAAAGCATGAAAAAATATATGTGCACCTATGCACATACCTTTTTTTTTTTTAATCTAGTCCTGAATTTGTCAGCAATCTCAATTGCTAACTACAAACAATTAAAGTTAACATTATTGGACAAATAATTAATTTGTCAGAATTAATAATTAGTGATAACAGATTCTATCAGGGACCAAGGAACAAAAAACAATCAAATTCTGCCACAAGAATGTGCTCCTTAGTATGTCACTGACAGTATAACCACCAGGTATTTGATATTTGTTTCCATGTCACTGGATTCATTGTTCCTAAATTCTCATCATCCATCACATTGCCACTCTGCTATCAATTATCTCTAAATGATTGGCTGAGCATAGATCATGTGACTTTTCTTAGTTGATAGGGAACAGGAAGAGGGTTCTTTTCCTACTTTTAGTTTTTATAATAAGAATTTATGATAAAACTTCTACATAATGCCTGTTAGGAAAAAACAACAACAACTGACAATTGATATGAAGTCTGTGTTGGAATAAAAACATATCCTTCAGTTTCATGAACTTCTAAAAACATGCAAAGTATCCAGCAAAATTAGACTAACCCATAATGAAGTCCTGTCTCTTCAGTATTTCTATTTCTTTAATAAGATCCATCATGAAGTAAATTTCCAAATGTACTTCTTGGCAGATATGCCCCAAAGCATAATTATTATTCCATGAATGTTTCTTTAGCAATGAAGAGAAAATAGCAATGAGAAATGTGTACAATTTTTCTAATTTTGTGACTGGACTTACCTGAAATTTGGTTTTATATATTCTTAATTACATCTTTATACCAGTGGAATAATTACCTCAAGTCAGCACTAGGCATATTCAAATATTGTGCAATCTTCAAAAACCTTTTTTTTTTATTTTTTTGGAAAACATACATTTAATTCTCTGTGAATCTATCTATAAAATTGTTATAAAAATATCTGACTTCCAGCATCAACATTTATATTAAACATAAAAAAAATGATATAATTTTTTTGGGAAATTATTAAATCTGTACAAATAATATGTTATCATGGTTGGAAAGTTATTTTTAACTCAGGCAGATTGGCTTTAGAAAGCAATATTAGGTTATGGGAAAAAAAACTAAGTTGTTAGAACTATTCATATAGTACAAATTATAATTAAGGAATAATCTAATTTGAGAAATATAATTAATTATTTAAATATTGTTTTCTTTGTTATATGTTCCTTATTTTAGTTTTAACAGTCTCCTTTCCCCATTACAGACTCTATATTAATAAAGACTAGAAATAATTATTATCAGATGGTCATTGACCTTTATAAAATCTTCCTAGCAGGGAACAGTGCAATTTTCTCAGTAGGATCTATAACAGTGTCATCAAACACTGTGAGAGCTCCATGAATACTTTATGATAATTCAAGAGGACACATGTCCAAATCCACAGTCACTGTTACCTTTTGGCATGTATATAAAAGAGTGGCAACATTGGCAGCTTTGGTGAATTGATGCTGGAGGTTGTTCATTTTAAATAAGAGTCAGAATATCATGGTGTGAAGTGCAGAGGGAAGCCTATTGAACACTTGCATAAGGAATTAGAAAATCTGGGTTCTATCTTAGTTTTGCTTTGTTTATTAAGTATTAACTTTATATATTTATATCTCTCTTCATATAGTAAAAGAGATATTATAACAAATGCAATAAAATGCTAAAATATAATCCAAATATACATGATCAGGCTAAGAATACTCTCTAATTTACCAGCTCTACAAAACTTATGCTATTGTATAACCCATTAACCTTTATATATTGTTTTTAAATCCAAAAATTCAATGTAGGATGTGAGGGCAATCTGGCTGCGACATCTGTCACCCCATTGATCACCAGGGTTGATTTGGCTGATGTGGCTAGCTAAGCAGATGTCCCCCTCCTCCCTCACCGATCTATGTGCATCCCTCCCAAAGCTGTACCCTGGGGTCAATGAGGACAAGCTTCCCCCGAGAGGAGGGGACATGGTCTTCCTTCAAGGGTCTAAGAGTAGCTGCGCTCCCCTCCTAGAATCTCCAAACAAATTCTCAAAAATTCCATGTAGTCATGAGAATCAAATAAGATAATAAATGCATAACCTCTTTGAAAATTTTAAAGCATTATGTAAATATATGGTATATGCTCATGGTTATAACTTTTGGTATCATTCTCAGCAGTGGCTTAGGTGAGAGTAAACAACATTTTCATGGCAAGCACTAAACTGATTTTTGTATTGATGATCTTCTGTATCAGTGATATTTGTTTACAGAGTATCTCTTGTGTGGTATACAAAGTGATTTAGATCATTTGTAGGCAGCTCTTCTCCATTATCACTTAGCATTAGGCTAGTAAATCAAGGTTAATTGAGAAATAAGCCTGGCTTAAGAGGTCCATCCATAAGTCTGCAGTCCAGGTCAATGGTATCTCTTAGTGCTATCACATAAAGATAGCAGTTTCTAGATATAAAACCCAAAGGGGATTTAAAGGTCATATAAGTAAAAAGAATATATAACTCAACAAAAACAATTATTTGAATCAATGCTATTCACTCTTGTAGGCAAATTCTCTGATATCTTGCTTATACTAGAAGAGAATTCAATTTTAGCAGATCTCTGTCCTACTGATATAATGTGCCACCTTCTACCAGAAGCAAAGATGCAATGCCTTAATCAGTCCGTAAGGGAGTACAGTGTAGGATCCCAGGGGAATTGTCCTCAGCTCTTTGGGATGCATGTTGTTTCTATAGACACATTTTAAGAGAGTACTCTTGGGAGAGTTATTCCAAATGAGAGAACACATTTCCTTTAGGATGTGGTGACATTCAAGGAGCATAAAATAATATACTGCCTTAATACATCGTACTTTCATTTTCTCCTTTTATTAATTTCAGATTGGATTTTTGTTCCTGGAAGGAGCAACACATTGAGAATTATCTTTTATTAATATCTTAGTTTAAATGGTTCACCGGTTCATTACCAATGGAAGACTAATGGAAAGGAGGTTTCTTTCCACTGGGTAGGTTGGAAATGAAGATACAGATATAGCCTGAGAGGGAAATAACTTAGAATTTGGAGAGATAATAAAAGACAGCATTGGGTTTGAGAGCAGTGAAGATAAACACTATTGCCCTGCTGGCCTAACTCAGTGGTTGAGCATGGACCTATGAACCAGGAGGTCCCGGTTCGATTCCTTGTCAGGGCATATGCCTGGTTGCAGGCTTGATCCCCAGTAGGGTGCATGCAGGAAGCAGCCAATCAATGATTCTCTTGATGTATCTATCTCTCTTTCCGTCTCCCTTCCTCTCTGAAATATATATATATATATATATATATATATATATATATATATATATATTAAACATTATTGAGTAGGTGATGGATTATAAAGGAGGGAAATATAGGTTTGAGGGGCTTCTGAAAGAATTTCTGTAGGACTGCTCTTATAAAGGGACATAGAAGCATACTTCAAAGATAGCGCTGGTGCAGTTACAATCGACCTTGATAAAGTGAATGATGCAATAAAGTGAGTCATATTCTTTTTGCTGATGGAGGGTCTTGCCTTCAATTTGAAAAAAAATCCCACATCTGTGAAACACAATAAAATGAAGCACAATACAAGATACGCCTGTACACGGAAAAACAGTGGTTTTTTTATGCATGCTTTGGATACCACTGAGACAAATCTGACTAATATAACCATTATACCCCATGCTCTGTCCCTGATAAGCTTTACTTTTTATATTTGGCATTTTTCAAGTGGATATGATGCCATCCTTCTGGTACCAGATCGGCTAATCAAACAGGTATGAAAGCATTGGTAATAAATACAGGGTAGAACAAAAGTAGATTTACAGTTGTTTGTATGGAAAATAATACAATAATTAGTAAATAATAGTACAATATTAAACTGTGTTTCAAATACTCACAACTGTAAACCTCCTTTTGCCCCACTCAGTACTCACTGTTTTATTGCCTGATTCTTACCCTTCCTTACAAGAATTTCAGCACGTTAGTCTAGAAATGTCAGTCCTCTGCTTTTCTGATGCTTGAAGAAATGCTTTGTGATAATGCCATGAAATGAGCGTTTGACACAGGGAAATCTGTAAATCAACTTTTCACATTAGTTACTGTTGCAGTGATTCACTCCAGGGGTGCCATTTTAAGGCCACTGTACAAAACTATTATTCAGTAGCAAAACACAAGAGAAACAAATGCTGAGTCTGGAAAACAAGAGTTCATTTTGTGAATCCTGGAGAGGAAGGTTCCACAGAACAGAGAATCTGAAAACAGTTTTTTCTCTCTAGGAGAGTCTCTTGCTGCAAGTTACTACACATCTGAGACATGCACATACTGATAGAATATGGTGTGAAAATCAGCAGTTATGTGAGGGCTCTAAATGCTGCTTCTACAACCCACACTGCTATATTCTCCCTTCATCCCTGTTTTGAAGCAGTAGGTCTTCCCCTGAGCATCACTTTTTTCATTTCATTTTTTTCTTTTAAATTTTTATTTTGCTTTCATTAAATTCTGCAGGGATGGTAACTGACAGAAAGCAAAAAGACACAGTGATAAAAAAGCAGTGTGCTAGTTTAATTGTGTGCCTCAAAGTCGTATTCCAATATTATCATCAGTTCTGTCACAGTCTGTCCTGCATTTCAGATGAAATCTAAGAGGATAAGCAATTTAAAATAAGTTTTATCTGCTGCTTGTGAGAGCAGACAGATCACTGCATCCATCAAATCCCTGTTTACCTCAATAGAGACTGGCATGATCTTAAACTAGAAAAAACTGCTCTTGGTTTGTTGCTATTAGTATTCTTGGCTGCTTCACGGTCCAAGGCCAGCAGCAGGAGATCACTTAGGCGTCCATCACCCATAGTGGTTCTTACAAAATATAATCCCTAATTCACTTCAGCACAAAGAAGTGTCCTTCATTCTGAAGTGCAGAAACTGGTAAAGAGAACACAATGCTGTTATTGACAGTGTGGCTGATAAGCTCTTGATAATTTGGTAGAGGGCTCAGGGTGCTTTCATTGTTCAATTAGAATTCTTTAAAAGTTATGGATGTTTTGACTGCTTTAATGACTAGGCTCAAGCAGATTGTTAC
The DNA here is from genome assembly GCF_963455305.1 of Plecotus auritus. Taxonomy (NCBI): domain Eukaryota; kingdom Metazoa; phylum Chordata; class Mammalia; order Chiroptera; family Vespertilionidae; genus Plecotus; species Plecotus auritus. Next base: position 134,668,815 of record NC_137771.1, on the reverse strand, counting down.
AGAACAGGGTATCAAATAATGACAAAAAGGCAGAAGTAAATTTTCAACTATATGGCAACAGATGGATTGGAACGTGGACTTTATGAGGTGCAAATATGATTACCTTCAACTGTTCATAAAACAATACAAAGTTCCTTCATGCACAATACAGCTCCATCTACATGTTGTTATGTGTGGATGCAATTTAATTCCTATTATATCTTTGTAGCAATGCAAACAAATAAAAATAAAAAAGTTGCACCTTTGACTAAGCAATCTGAGAAATCTACAATTTGTTCTTTTAAGAATCATTGACTTCTTTTTGAATGATTTTATCATGCACTACAGAATAGATTTTATCATTCATATCGTCATATGAATTGATTTCTTAATTTAGCTTTCTCATGATGATAATAAAATAGTCCCTAATATTAATGAAAAGTTTAGGATATAAGTTATATTTACTCAATTATTTTTATTTTTCTCAACTGGCAATAAAAATCAATTCAAATTTCTAGTGTTCAAATATTGTATTTTTAAAAGTTTATTTCAAGTGTTTGTTAAAATTCATCTTTAATTTAATTATTAATGAATCACAGCCTTTTGGTTCAGTTAGTTTTTTTTTTAAATATATTTTATTGATATTTTACAGAGAGGAAGGGAGAGGGATAGAGAGCTAGAAACATCGATGAGAGAGAAACATCGATCAGCTGCCTCCTGCACACTCCCTACTGGGGATGTGCCCGCCACCAAGGTACATGCCCTTGACCGGAATCGAACCCGGAACCCTTCAGTCCGCAGGCCGACGCTCTATCCACTGAGTCAAACCGGTTAGGAATGGTTCAGTTAGTTTAAGGCTGATTGGATGTCTTCAAATGATGTTTCTCAACAACTCTGGTAGAAAAGATAAATCCATTTTCTATAGAGGAATGTGCCCCCCAAAACGTATACATATTTTAACAGCTAATAGCTCAATTTTCAAATGAAATGTATTTTAGTAAACAATCTTATCTAATAAGGAGGGAATATGCTAATTGACTGCCCCGCCCTCAAATATGGCAGCACCCACAGCCAATAAGGAGGGAATATGCTAATTGACTGCCATGCTCTCAAAGATGGTGGTGCCCACAATATGGCGGCACCCAGTCCCCTCAGCTCCGCTGGTGTGGCAGGCACACGGCAAGGCTGGGCCCGCTCCCAGGCAGGCCCAGCCACTCCACACACCTGCCTCTGGAGTTCCCCAGTCCCCTCAGACCCCAGACGCCCAGGGCTGGCCCCAGGTACAGGCCAGCCTTGGATGGAGGCTGCCCACCCACCCGGGGCTGCCTGAGTCTAAGGTAACCAGGGCCGGCAGAGGCTTGCGCTGTTGGCAGTGGAAGCAGCAGAGGTATGATGGGGGTGTCGCCTTTCCCTGATCGCTGGGTCACCTCCCGCCCCTGAGGGCTCCTGGACTGCAAGAGGGGGCTGAGGGACTCCCACTCCAGTGCATGAATTTTCATGCACCAGGCTTCTAGTGCCTTTATAATTATTCAAAGTGCATGTATACATTTTTGGAGGGACACCCTTTATATACTAGAGTTAAGACAAAAATTAAAGTTACTCTATTTTTTCATCATAATTATCTCAATGTTATGTTGAAATATAGATTCATATAAATTCATACCATACTCCTCGTTTTTATCAAAACTAAGAACAATGATAGTTATCAAAATCATGGACAAAATTAGTGTAAAATGCTTGGTTGATGTTTCTTTAACATATTTTGAATATATTTATTACTAATCTCATTAAGGAAATGGAATTTGAATTGACCATATGTGGTCATATCTTGGAGATAAATTATATAACTTTTCAGCATATTAAGACAAATTATGATCTTCAATGGAACATGAAATAAAAAAACAAATTCAACTTTTAAGATAATGTTTACATCACCATCTGAAATGTTTGCTTATTTCCTCAACCAATAGCAAATGTGTTACCCACAATGTCTTTTCCTTCTCTTGAAGTTTCTGAGGAGAGATGCAGCCAGGTGCTATTGTTATCAAGCTGAGCCTTTTTAAAGAAACTTTCCTCTATGTCCTGGCTTTAAAGTCATAAGTGTAAATGTGGATGATTTTTTATATGACAGGACCTTTTGTATATTGATATCATCAGATTTATCTTCAATAAACTAAATGAATGCTGTTTTATTTTTTTAATATATTTTATTGATTTTTTACAGAGAGGAAGGGAGAGGGATAGAGAGTTAGAAACATCGATGAGAGAGAGACATCAATCAGCTGCCTCCTGCACAGCCCCTACTGGGGATGTGCCCACAACCAAGGTACATGCCCTTGTCCGGAATCGAACCTGGGACCCTTCAGTCCGCAGGCCAACGCTCTATCCACTGAGCCAAACCGGTTAGGGTGAACGCTGTTTTATTGACATAAGATAAATCACCAGAATATTCTTTGAATTATATGATAGTTTATAGAATGTGGACAGGTGATCATCAAGTCAGAATAGAATATCTCTGACAAGCACACACACACAAAATGCCAAAAAATGGGGTGCAAATATGATTACCTTCATATTTGCTTTATAATGCTTGATAGTTTAAGTAATCAATGTCCATTAGAAAACAAAGCCAATGGAGTCAATTTATTTTTTTAATTTTTATATGTTACCTAAACATTTGGGGATCTCAGATCATTTATATATATATATATATATATATATATATTTTTTTTTTTTTTTCTGAAAAAGCATCCAAGTCTTTTTGGCATTTGATCCTAAAAGTGCTCTAAAAAGTAAAAATTACTTTTCTGAGTACTCAGAGCGCCTTCAGGCCTGGTGACTTCCCAGCGTTCAGATCCTCAGAAGAACCAAAACTGCCTCCAGCCCTGAAGCCTGAGAAGAAGCCAACCCCTCAGGACGTGCCAAAAGGAGAAGAAGAACAGCAAGCAGCGATTGAACATATTGATGAAGAACAAAATGAAAGAGATAGACTTAATGAACAAGCCAGTGAGGAGATTTTGAAAGTAGGACAGAAATATAACAAACTCAGCCAACCCTTTTTTCAGAAGAGGTCAGGATTGATCGCCAAAATCCCAAATTTTGGGGTAACGACATTAGCCAATCATCCACAAGTGTATGCACTGCTTGGGGAAGAGGATGAAGAGGCGCTGCATTATTTGACAAGATTGAAATGACAGAATCTGAAGATATTAAATCAGTTTGCAGAATAGATTTTTATTTTGATTAAAATTCTTACTTTGAAAATAAAGTTCTCTCCAAAGTTTCATCTGAATGAGAGTGGTGATCCATCTTCAAAGTCCACTGAAATCAAATGGAAATCTGGAAAGGATTTGAAGAAACCTTCAAGTCAAACACAGAGCTCAGCCAGCAGGAGGAAACGGAAAGCTTCTTTACCTAGTTTACTTACCATTCTGATGCAGGTGCAGGTGAGTTAGAAGTCATTAAAGATGACATTTGGCCAAATCCATTACAGTACTACTTGGTTCCTGACATGGATGATGAAGAAGGGGAAGGAGAAGAAGAAGATGATGATGAAGAAGAAAAAGAAGGGTTGGAAGATATTGATGAAGAAGGGGATGGAGGATGAAGGTGAAGAAGATGATGATGAGGGGCAAGAAAGAGAGGAGGATGAAAGAGAAGATGACTAATGAACACTGATGGATTCCAACCTTTTTTAATTTTCTCCAGTCCCTGAGAGCAAATTGCAGTCTTTTTTTTTTCTTTCTTTTCCCCCCCTCTTGTGCTCAGTCACCCTGTTTTTGAGGTCTCTTTTTTTCTCCTTTACACCATGGCTCTCACCTTATTTGGGGGGATGTACCTTGAGCAGAATACAGTGGGAAAAGAATCTTTGCCCCTTTCTGTTCCAAATTCATTTCTATCCCTTCCTGTCTCAAGAAAAACTTAATGGAATCAACACCACCGTGCTCTGTGGGAAAAAAAGAAAACCTTCTGCTCCCTTAGCTCTGCTGGGAGCTGGAGGTTGCTAGGCCCCTGTGTAGTAGTGCATAGAATTCTAGCTTTTTTCCTCCTTTCTCTGTATGTTGGGCTCAGAGATTACACTGTGTCTCTATGTGAATATGGACAGTTAGCATTTACCAACATGCACCTGTGTACTTCCTCTTGTTTAAAAAAAAGAAAAGAAAAAACTTAAAAAGGGGGGGAGGGGCGGGTTATAGAAGGTCACCAAAGGGTGCGTATGAGATGTTTGGATGGGTTAAGTGGGCATTTTGACAACATGGCTTCTTCTTTGGCATGTTTAATTGTGATGTTTAATGGACATCCTTGCAGTGTAAGATGATACTTTTAAAATAAAATTCTCTCCTAATGATGACTTGAGCCCTGCCAGTCGATGGGAGAATCAGCACAACCTGTAGGATCTTATTTGGAATTGACATTTCTCTATTGTAATTTTGTTCCTGTTTGTTTTTAAATTTTGTTTCCCTGAAAGGAAAGATGATGCTCAGTTTTAAATGTTAAAAGTGTACAAGTTGCTCTGTTACAATAAAACTAAATGTGTACACACATACACACACACACAAAAAATTCCTATTCTGAGAAGTCCCCAAAATTGCTGTGCTGATCCCAGGAAAATAATGCACCATTCCATAAAATATTTAAAAACTTACTAAGGGCATATGGAAAAGAAAATCAAATTTCATGAAGCTCATTATTTGTGGTAAGATTATTTATATAAAATATAATTACTAAGTTAGACTATATCTTGCCTATCCTTGGAGTATATTACTTTTTTTTATTGTTTTTTATAAAATCTATAGAAAATAATTCTTAAATATGAAATCCCTGCCCATGTGTACAATTCCCAAATGGAACAGACCCTCATTCCTCAAACCATTGTGTGTTTAAGTTGAAATAAATCTTCCACCCAAAAATTATATGTGAAAAAGACAATAGCACATATGTGGAAGGAGAGTAGAGGGGAACATGAATATCAGAGTGATGGACCAAGAAAGAGGTAGCTGAGTTGTCATAGGATTCAGAACAAAGTGAATGGGTGCCATTGAGTGTAAGTGTGAAATCAATATTTAGAGGAAGTAGAGAGTAAAAGTTAGCTAGAAAAATAAGGGTGACAAGAGACAGGAGTGCTACTATTAATTACAAATTTCAAGTCATTTTTTTAAGCCATGTTTACCTAGTTGCATAGAATTTCTCACTGGGCATGAGCTGACCTAACAAATAAGATACTTTTTTCTTTCCTCCCATTTTATTCTAGTGCTAAAATCATATTCTTGTCAAAGTGTCGAAGTTTCAATGTGATAGTACTGTATAAATTTTAAACAGCTAATAAATATTAATCAATGTGATGCATTTTATACAACTATCATTTGGACATTTCAAAACATTTTGTAAACAGTTCTTACAAAGCACCTTTAATTAATATTGGTGCCAGGGATGACAAGACTAAATATTTATTGAGGGGCATCAGTGTGAAACATTTCATAGACATTAATTTGATATAATAAAGCACACAAGGCAATAAACACATGAAAATAAGTGACTTACCCAGGAGGGGCTTCTCTGGCACTCACTCCATTTTTTATTGTCATGGACTATGAACTCCTCCAAAGACTTTGGGTTTCAAGAAGAGAAACTGACATGTTTAAATAAGAGTGAATGTTAAAAATAGATGATAAAGAGGAAATGACTGTGACTGACATTTCAGGAGGAATCTTTAAAAAGTCAAAGGAATTGCATGGAATCAGACCTGAGGGAAACATTATAAAGTGATCAAGATCTTTCTAGAAAGCATTAATAATTCCAAAAGATAGTTCCTGTCTCTGTACTTCTTTCCTTTTTTAAGTCAAAATATTCAGATTATCAGTGAAGCATGTTGTCTTAGACCTCAATTCATATATACACATATATATATACTAGAGGCCTTGTGCACAAAATTCATCCATGGGGAGGGGTCCCTCAGCCCTGCTTGCACCCTGTCCAATCCGGACCCCTTGAAGGATGTCTGACTGCCAGTTTAGGCCCGATCCAGCAGGATTGTGCCTAAACTGGCAGTCAGACATCCCTCTCGCAATCCGGGACCGCTGGCTCCTAACTGCTTGCCTGCCTGCCTGCCTGATCACCCCTAACCACTCACCTGCCTATCTGATCACCCCTAACCACTCTTCCTGCCTGCCTGATCGCCCCTAACCACTCTGCCTGCCTGATTTCCCCTAACTGATCGCCTGCCTGATCACCCCTAACTGCCTCTGCCTCAGCCCCCACCACCATGGCTTTGTCTGGAAGGACATTCAGAATGACGTCTGGAGGGTCATTTAGCTGTCCATTCTAATTATCATATTATGCTTTTATTATTATATGTATATATTCAAATTAACTGGTCATGTTTTCCCCTCCTGAATATTCAACTAAAATGTACCCCATGCTCCGTAAAAGAGTTGTGCTCTGTAAAAGAATTATGCCAAGGCTTGAAAGTCAAAATGGAGAATTTCCTTATTAGTTGTTTCTCTCTTCTGAAATATTATATAGCTTTTATTCTGGCATCACTATTTTTAAAACAATCTACTTTAAGATTAATCCATCCCTTTGCCCAGTTCCCCATATCCTGAATTATGAAACTCTGGGAAGAATTTAATATAGCCAGTCCCAAGCTCACCAAACATTTGTGCATAAAAATTTTTGATGCAAGCTAATTGTTGGAAACACATAAAGCAGTTTTTCCAAAGGAAATATATTCTGCATATTGCCCCTTCTCTCAAATCATACAGAAGAAATCCTTTAAGTTAATAATGCCACTAAAACAGAATAAAACTATAATTTAAAGCTTTTACAACTTAAACATTAGTCTTTATGAAAAATCATTCCCAATATTTTTCAGCTTAAGACACAGCATTATGAATAATATTTACCTTTCTCTTACAAATTTATCTTCTTTACTATATCCTAGAAAAAGGAAGAGTGTTCGTGAAGCTCCTGAAATGCAGAGTGTATGGTCCACTTTCAGAAAATTTGGAGAAGGAAAATGGATTTCTGTTAGCCAATTTGGCCATGGATAGCATGTATTTAGAATAGTGTGAAGATGAGATCTACATAATATTTATATACTTCTTCTTTAGGAAGATATGCATTTTCATTTCTTATATTAGATGTGGTGAATTTTGGTCCATTATCAATGAGTATGAGCTCATGTTGAATAGAAATAATCCTATCTAATAAAGAGGGAATATGTTAATTGACCTTCATGCTGTCGCAAAATGGCGGCACCCACAGCCAATAAGGAGGAAATAAGCTAATTAACTGCCACTCCCTCAAAGATGGTGGCGCCCACAACCACAAGATGGTGGCACCCAGTACCCTCAGACCTGCTGGGGCAGCAGGTGTGTGGCAAGGCCTGACCCAACCTAGGCGGGCCCGGCCGCTCTGCACGCCTGCCTTCAGAGTACCCCAGTCCCCTCAGCCCCCTAGCCGCCCAGGGCTGGCCCGAGGCACAGGCAGGCCTTAGATGTTGGCTTCCTAGCCATCCAGGGCCAGTCCTAGGTGCAGGTAACCAGGGCCAGCAGAGGCTTGCGCTGCCAGCAGTGGCAGCACCAGAGGTGTAATGGGGCGTCGCCTTCCCCTAATCGCCAGGTTGCCTCCCACCCCTGAGGGCTCCCAGACTGTGAGAGGGGGCAGGCTGGGCTGAGGGACCCCCACTCCAGTGCATGAATTTTCATGCACCAGGCCTCTAGTTGGGTAATATAGGGAAGAAAGAAACCAAGAAAGATTGATATCTAATTCCTAAGAGCGGACACTACCAGTATATATAAGAGTCATTTTAAAAAGACATTTAGCCAAAACTGGTTTGGCTCAGTGGATAGAGCATCAGCCTGCGGACTGAAAGGCCCCAGGTTCGATTCCAGTCAAGGGCACATACCTTGGTTGCGGGCACATCCCCAGTAGGAGGTGTACAGGAGGCAGCTGATTGATGTTTCTCTCTCATCGATGTTTCTAACTCTTTATCCCTCTCCCTTCCTCTCTGTAAAATAACAATTAAAAATATATTTAAAAAGACATTTAATTAGGCTCTATCTAATAAGTGGAACAAGATATTTCTCTCTCTCTCTCTTTCTCTAAAAATCAATTTTATAAAGGTATGTTTAATTATAAGTTTCAAACAAGATATTTTGCAAAATAAACTAGAAAACCTCCAGGCAAGAGAGAATTACTTTCAACTGAGATGATCAGAGAAGGTTTCATAGAGAATGTGAAAGTGTAATTGATATTTTTTAAGAAAACATAGAGTGCAATATTTCATACTAATTTTAGACTTGAGTTTCACTATTAAAAAGTTAGCCAAGAAAAAAGGGAAAAAAAAGATTAAATAGAACTCAGTAGGAATAAAATAAAAAAAGTGTTTTACTTCTTTTTTCTGTTGTTCTGTAACTCCTAAGAGAAAAGTAATCTAGGATAATTAAATAGATTCAAAAGAGAGTTATCCAAACTTTAGCAAAAGTTAACATTCTTAATACAGAAACATGCTGAGTCAATATAACATGCTTTTTACTGTACCAATTAATGGGATTTTAAAAAATAAATGAGAACAGTTATTTAGCCTGTTTCCAGTAATGTATAATTGAACTAGAAAGATAAAAGTTCAAGTTATCCTTCAAATTTATTGAGTTAAGAAATAGGCCTATTTAAAATATTTTACTTGAAAAGAGAGGTGGAAAAACTTAGAATATCATGGAAAAAGTAAATAAACACATAAGTATACACACATATACACACACATCACGGGATATATAATATATATAATTTAATAAAATTTATTATTTATTTAAGTTATAAGCTACTCCATTTAAGTTAAAAGCTACTTTGTTTCAGAGAGGATTAAAAATGACTTTCAAACTTATTTATAGTATTTAAAGTTTCACTTGTCTTGTTTTTATTTTACACCTAGAGGCCCGATGCACAAAATTCATGCAAGGGGCTCAGCCCTTGCAGCCCCGACTTCAATTGGAAGGTCATCCGGACAGTTGGTCTACTGTTTGGTCTAATTTGCATATTAGCTCTTTATTATATAGGATGAGGTTTTACTCTTGTTACTATCTACATTACTAACTTTGAGTGGCTGTGATATGGTAGACAATTAGACATGCACAGAGTAGGATGATAGACCAGGTACAGAAGGTCACCCATGTCAAAGAACCTTGGGTGCTTAGCAACAGACAATTGTAGGGTGGGACCTCCCTCCTAGGGGTGACCTTTCTCTCTTAGCATATCACTGGTCTTGTGGTTTAACCTCCTGACCTTTAATATCCTTGGCCATGAGGTTCAGATGCTTCCCTGACCTTTCTTCCTCTGGCATGTCTCCAGCCATACAGTAGACCCCATTAAGGGAGGACTAAGGGGGAGCAGAAGACAGTCTTATATGACTCTTATATAAGACCTTGCACAGTTCTGACCTGCATCAAATAATCTTAAAAACAAAGCCTTGGGTCTGTTGACCACAGAGACAGAGTTTTGGTCAAACTAGAGATAACATCTAGGCCTCAGTTGCATTTCAGCTCCAGGTCCAGAAAAGCGACAAAACTGGACAAAATGATGCTATTGGTGACATTAGGATAAGCTATAATAACTAATGACCCCCTACCCTGACACCAAACAATCAGTATAGACCATGACCCTAAAAGAACACACATGGAAAGCTGATGAATATTCTATTGCGAGCCTCACTGAGACCTTCAAGACAAAAGAGCAAGTGAGTGCTCACTCTCTCTAGAGCACATCTGTGCTTTCCCCACCGGCTTCTTTCCCAGGCGTGCTCTTTCTGGAGCACACAGCACTTTGCCATCACTTCTTTTCCCAGGCCTGTTCTCTTTGCCTTCTTTTTTCCTAAGCTCCAAGGGCCCTTCTTTTGCCTCTTGTTTCCTGAGTCCATGCAGCCCAGCTGGCTCACTTCTTCTATGGCTTCTTTACCTCTGTGACTTTCTAAATAAACTTTCACTTGTATTTAAATCTTGGTTCTGAATTTTTTCCTAGCCAAACTCAAGGACCGAGGTATAACATCTGGTGCCATCTACTATTAACAGCTTTATGATCAATTCCTCTCTCCCTAAACTGCCATTTTGAACAGACTAGCTTCTGTCACATCCTGTCTACCTGAAGTTCCACTTTTTGCTCACAAGCTCCTCTCACTACAAATAAACATGCTATACACATTCTGTGTGGTTCTTTGGAGTCTGCTCATAATTTCCCTATTAACAAAACAAACTTTCCAAGTCTAAGCATATTTTCTATGGGAAAACAGATTAAATTTCTAGTTAAATAAAAATAAATTTTCCAAAGAAACATTTATAAAACTTGGCAAAAACTCAAACACACATATATTAACAAGCAGACCACTGAGTTTTACAACTTAAACCATTTATTTAAAATGGTTTCAAAGTTTTCACCCAATGATTGGATCTATATTAGGATCCACTGAGTTTTAATATTACAAGTGCTAATTTAAACTTAAGCTAAAAACATATTTGTGCTATTGCAAAGGATACAGTATACTAGCAAATGCCCTTCTAGCACATCTGTATCCAAGGATTCAAACAATATTTTTAGAAAGCCTCCTTTTATCCTGCTCTTGGCTTTGTTCATCTTGGCATGGCTTAATTCACAGATATATGTCTCTCCACATGGGTATAGGGCAGCCCTGGGAACTCCAAACTTTAGTAGGCTTTGCAGCTTTTAATACCAGGGAAGATATATCATAGATTGGATTCAGGGTAAACAAAATAACCATGTACTGTCCAATTTCATAATTTTTAAAAACAATAAAATAAGAGGTTCAGTGATTAATTAAATTCTTTATCTCTGCAGAATGGAAGTGCTCTCTACTTTAAATTTAAAGTCTTCACTTCCCACAATCTACATTTTCCACTGAGGTTTCAAAGTCTTCCTCACTGATATATGTGCAGAGTTCATGCTCAGAATATTTTCCCTCTCTCATTTCCCTCTCAATATTTGCAGAAAAAATGTATTATTCAAGCACATAATGTAAGGAGGGTAGTATAGTATTGAGACGAAGATAATGGAAGATTCTACACTTCTACACAGTCTTTCAAAGGCCTACTTGGGAGAATTTTGATTTTCCCTATTTGTGTTATCATTCAGGATAATGGTCCAGGACTCAGGAGACTTTTAAAAAAAATTTTACGCAAGTCGTTACATGGTTGACAATTATTGGAGTATCTGGAAAAACAAAAGTAAAGTGACTGCCAATGGATTAGTAATTTCAACTATGTACTAATATCTTAGTTTTAACCCAGAGGAGAAGACACAGCTTCTGCCTCTTCAGCTATTTCCACTTGTGAAGTTGATAGCTAGTGATTGGGATCACTCAAATGCCTCAAGATTCTATCTGGACTTTGGAGTAAGTCCCCAATACTTACATCTCTGTGACCATTCTGGCTTGCAGGAATTACAGCAGGAAGATGATCTGTGCTTTAACTCATTTTCAGGAACTTGAACAAGTGCATCTCATTGGAATCTAATTTGAATTCATAACTCTAGTTTCAAGAAAATCTGAGGTTTATAATATGTCGATTTCCAGATTTTATAATACTGAAAGCCTGCTAGGTTGGATGTCAAGTACCAATCAAAAATAATATCCATATAATAAAAAGCCGGAGGCGTCATGACTGAAACAACCAGAGACCAGACCACCTTGGCCCCTTGTGGGCTGGCTTCTCACTCAAGCAAGCAGTTAAGGGCAATAAGGCAGGCAGGTAGAGTGGTTAGGGGAGATCAGGTAAGCAGATGGCCCCTCCCGGGGCTGGCCCTGCCCCCGCCCCCAAACAAGTGGCAATCAGGCAGGCAGGCAGAGTGGTTAGGGGTGGTCAGGTAGACAGGCAAGTGGTTAGGGGTGATCAGGTAGGCCAGTGGTTAGGGGTGATTAGGTAGGCAGGTAAATGGTTAGGGTAGATCAGGTGGGCAAGCCAGTGGTTAGGGGAGATCAGGTAGGCAGATGGCCCCTCGCAGGGCTGGCCCCGTCCCCCAGCAAAGAAAGAAGGAGGCCCAGATCAGCCAAGCCATTGCACCCCAGCCTGTTGCCTGCAGAGGGAGGCCACCAGTGGCAGGGGAGGGGGGCAGCGCTTCACAGATGGCAAGCAGTGGCAGTGGCGGGGGTGGGGCCAGCTGCCTGCAGCCTGGGAAAGGAAATCCCCGATAGGCCTTGATCTCAGGCCAGGCCTAGAGACCCTACCAGAGGGATCCCAGATTGTGAGAGGGTGCAGGCCGGGTTGAGGGATCCCCCCGAGTGCATGAATTTTCATGCACTGGGCCTCTAGTACAATATAATTATATACATGTGTTTCTGTATATAAAGATACATTATATATACACACATGCAGTAAATTTCCAAAACTGTTGGGAGATCATTGTAATGAATGAAATTAAGGTCCCTTAATATTTTATTATTTTTGTGTAAGATTTCAGGACATATAATAGTTTTCATTTGATTTATTCTTATGAAATAAAATATGTAGTCAAGTCTATTTGTTACACACTATGTAGCAAATAGTAATTTTAAAAATGCTTCTCTATCCTGTATTGTTGCTTCCATGAGTATACTTAAGAAAGAAAATGGCATAATGAAGCTGTTATCAATGTATGGCACTGTAATTGAGATTGGGAAAAAATGACAGAAAGTACTTTTGAATCAGTACTTTAAAAAAATCAGTAAGTTTTTCTTGTGGAAGTGATCTATATATTCTGTTTCTTAGTACTTTTTAAATTTGGACTTATATAAAAAGGTATAGTGATTATTTCTCAAGATTTTATTCTGATTCTCTAGTGTAAAATGCATTCATTATTGTCTTCATCACTTTTTTTAAAAAAGAGATTTTAGCAGAAGAGAGAAAGACTATTTTGAAATTATGGGCTGGCTATTATATTTCCTTCATACACATAGTCATTCTTGACAAGATGTATACTGTTTATCCCTGCTTTTACAGTCTATCCATAAGATTAAGTTTAGGAAGAAGAAGAAAAATAGATTGTTCATTGGTCAGAGAATCAAAGGTTTCATTAATGTACAGCCATCAATGTCTTCACTGGCATGCCAGGGTTAAAATTATTTTAAAGGTTTCAACCTGGTTATTCAAGCTGTCTCATTCCCTGTCTAATTCAGTGTGGCAGTTTAAAGAAACCTGCTTTGAAGTACAGTTATTTGACATTGATATTTCATTTTTATAAGGTATTCTTTTCAGTATAACTATATTGCTGAATGTTTAATCCAATATGCATGAGACTTTACATCTCTTAAGATTTCTTACCCTTCGTATTTCAGTTGAGATACCCAAGGAGTTAATTGTTGGTAAGCACACAGCTCCTGTGTGGGTGAATTAAATACAAGCATAGAAAGAAGATCATAACAATTCTAAAAAAAGGTATCAGTACATTAGTGCACATGAATTGGTTATTTAAAAGCATTAAATTAACACACTGCAACCAAACTTCTGCGGGAGGAAAGTTTCTAATGAAAACACAAATGGTTTTAATCAAATACATGAATTTTTGAGCACTTTCAGTGTTTCTATTAATCATCAGTCTTTTAATAATGATAGCTTCCTTGGCATCTCAAGTAGAAATAGTCTGTATGGTAAGAAATACATACTATAAAGGAAATGTCTTCAAACCAGTTAGAATTAATTTTCTGAGATTTAATGCTTTTCAGAGTAATGATACTTTCGATTTGCATGATGACTTTCTTAACATGTCAAATGATTTAAAGGCTATTAACTTATCTATTTTGATCATATATGGAATCTGTTGCAGTCTAGAATATGAGATAATTTCCCCTTGAGAAATATATATATATATATATGTATATGTATATATATATATATATAAATAACTATATATATATAAATAACTATATATATATATAGAGATATATATATATATATATATAGATATAGATATATATACACACACACACACACACACACACACACTGAGTGGCCAGATTATTATGATCTCTGAACACATAATAATCTGGCCACTCAGTGTATAACCTATATAATAAAAGGCTAATATGCAAATTGTCCCCTCCATCAGGAGTTTGACCAGCAGGCAGGCAGCCAACCACCCATGTCCCCTCCCCCTGGCCAGGCTGGCCAGACCCCACCCATGCACGAATTCATGCACTGGGCCTCATATATATATATATATATATATATATATATATATATATATATATAATTAGGTGTACCGCTTAATAATGGTGATTTTGTAATCAAAGAAAACATGATAATTTTAAGAGAAACATCTAAAGGGCTTTATTCAATGAAATGTTCATTACTAGCTACACATTTCCCCCATCTTTCAGGTAATTTGTGGATACCATCCCAATAGAACTTTTCTTGTTTTGAGGCAAATCATTCAGAGACCAAATTTTCCACTGCTTCGTATGTTTTGAAGTGCTGCTCAGAAAGTGCATGTGCCATTGATCAGAACAAGTGGTAATCTGAAGGAGCAAGGTCTGGTGAATATGGTGGGTGGGTTAATACTTCCCAGGCAATAACCAATGGACACAGACAACAGGGTGGTGAGGGCATGAGGGGGGGGAATAGTGGGAGTAATGGGGGAATAAGGACACATATGTAACACCGTAATCAATAAAGAAATTAAAAAATACTTCCCAGGCAAGATCTTTTAACATGTCTTTAACTGGTTTTGAAGTGTGTGATGATGCATTATGATGAAGCAAAATTACTTTGCCTTGTCTTCTGGAACATTCTGGTCGTTTCACGATTAAAGCCTGGTTCAAGTTGATTATTTTTTGTCAGTAGTGATCAGTATTAACAGTTTCACCTGGTTTTAGAAGCTCATAATACACCACACATTCCTGATCCCACCCAACACAGAGCATTGTCTTCTTTCCAAAGAGATTTGGCCTTGCAGTCGATGTTAATGGTTGACCTGGATCAACCCATGATTTTGTGCATTTGGGATTCTCAAAATAATTCCACTTTTTATCGCCAGTCACAATTCAATGCAAAATAGACTTTCTTTCATGCCATTGAACCAACATTTTACTGATGACTTTTAGATTTTCCATTTGTGTTTTGTTCAATTGATGTGGCATCCATTTTCCTTCCTTTAAGATCTTTCCCATTGCTTGTAAATGATCGGAAATTGTTTGTTGAACAACGTTTAATCTTTCTGCAATTTGCTTTTGAGTTTGACATGCATCTTTTTCCAATAATGCTTGTAATTGTTGGTCTTCAAAGTTTTTCAGTAGATCTGGACTTGACGTTGTCTTTCACATCGAAATTATCACTTTTAAAGCATTTAAACCAGTGTTCACAAGTATCTTGAGATAAATCATGTTCACCATAAGCTTACTGAAGTATTCAGCAGCACTTTTCTTCAAAATAAAGTAATGAATTAAAACTTCCAGCAAATGCTCTTTTTTTGGCACGAAATTCGACATTTTTAAGCATAAAAATATCTATGACGTTAACACCTTCAGAAAATTTGACATATGAAGTTTTGAAGCTTGTTGTTAATAAAACAAAATAGCATACATATCAAATCGCATATATATCAACATATGTGTAACTCCATCTATTGAAAAAAAGCCGCATTATTAACTGGCACACCTAGCATATATAGTATGTGTGTGTGTGTGTGTGTGTGTGTGTGTGTGTGTGTGTGTGTGTGTGTGTGTAGGCTCTGCTTGATAGTATCAGCTGTGAGAGTTTAGGTGAGAGATGAGGAAGATGACTAGAAAGATAACAAAATGAAAGCAACTTTGCACACAGGGGACATGAAAATCCATGGATCCCTCCATTTCCCAAGCTAGTTAATTATGAAACAAATTCTCCTGGTTGTAATGTATCAAAAATAATTTTTAACCTGAGGAAAAGTTTCCTAAGCTATAGAAAAGAACCACTTACACCATATTTTTTTTAACATTTTACTTTAATGCAAGTTGCTCCTTTCTATCATGAATAATCTTTTAGCTTCATTCTCCCTATATTACAGACAAGGAAAAGTCAATATGAAAGATAGCAGTGGGATATCATCACAGATGGATAGCCTAAAGGAGAATTTCATAAAATATATATCATAGACTAGCTTTGGTACTTTCAATAATAGAACTCACACTGGGTGCACAAGTTTTGCAGCAATTCAGGTCCACATTTAAATTACCATTCTCTATTTTTCCCCAAATTGTTCCTATTTACTGATTAGGTAAATGTACCTTTTATTATTCATTGATCAATCACAGAAATTTTAAGAAAAAAAGTTTTGTCTTTTAAACTATTTTATATATTTTAGAATTCATTGATCCACATTGAAGTTTGATTGTTCTGGGATGATTATCCTTATGATTTGAAATAATTGAGTAATTGCCTCACATATTTAAAAATTACTGACTTTTCAGAGTTTCCCAATGAAATTAATGTCAGAAACAAACTTAGGACTTTTTCTATATTCATAAATTCAAGATGTTCATCCATATATTTGAAGTTCTGCAGTATTTATCAAAATGTGAAAGCTCAGGAATAAGTTAGAAAATAAAACTATCACAATGAGACTTACTTAAACTTTAGTAATCGATAGAGAAATTAATCACTTTCAACTAAATACTTAGAAAATTAAGGTTCTACATGTATTACTAAGAAACATGTAATTCTGGTTTACTTTAATTATATTTTTGCAAACATCTTTCTTATTTCCTTATTCCCTTCAACCATTAGTCCATTTGACCAAAGAGTCATGGACCCTTCTAATGTATTTTTTTTTATATACATTAAGGAAATCATCAACTGTCTAGTAATTTCCAGGAATTTGTACTAGGTTCTAGAATCTAGGAATAAAAGGGTAAGCAAAAACAGGTCCTTACTTTTATATATCTTTCTCTTGTGAGGGAGGAGCCACAAATAATTACTCCATGAAAAATGAACTGAATGGGATTAGCAGTGCATGAGAACATACCAGTGAGAAGTCTATGGAGGAGAACCACCTTGCCCACCCATTGTGTGTCTGCCCTTCTGGCATAATTATGAATAGTGTCCTTACACTCTCAAAACTGTCTTATCCTATATAATAAAAGGCTAATATGCAAATTGTCCCCATGGGTGGGAGTTTGATTGACCGGGAGTTAGATGTTCACTGGCCACCAGGGGGCGGTGCGGAACATGGTGGGTGTCATAGGTGTCAGCGACAGGGTGCTAGCAGCGGGCAACAGTGGAGCCACTGCCGGGCCCAATGGGACCCAACAAGAGCGGGACCACAGCAGGATGGTGGAGCAGGTGAACGGGCAGTGCCAGACCAAGGCGGGTGAGAGTGGGGGCCCCCAATCATCCCACTAGTCATCCCACAGATCAGCCCTGATTGCCAGCCAGGCCTAGGGACCCTACCCATGCATGAATTTCATGCACCGGGCATCTGGTATTAAGTAATAGGCAATATGACCATGGAACAAAACAGATTTTTACAAAGAATCAATATTTGGATTGTTTTAATGACTTTCCAGTGATGAAATAGATAATGATAGAAATGCACAGCTTCATGGGACAGGCAGAGCTTAACTTCGGAGTGACACAGATCACAAGTATGAGACAGCTCACGACTAGATCTAGGATCTTAAAAAGTAACCTAATTCTCTAAGCATCAGAGTCATGATCATGTGAATTCTAATATCATCCTTAAGGTGTATTACAGAATTAAGAGAGATGGTGTTCCTGAAAGGCCTGAAACAATGAAGTTAAAATGTGTTAAGTCAGAGTTAATTGCTCTGCCATAAGAGAAAGTTCTCTCAATCACTGGCTTTCTAGAATAAGGGAATTCTCACAAGGTCCTTAAACACAGGACAAAATTGGGGGAAATTTTTGGTATTTTCAGAGTGCCCGTGCAAAGACTACTTTGGATTAATCAAAAGAGCACAGACAAGTTCATTTTCAAACATGGAAAGAGAACTAAAGGACTGACATGGTTACCCTTTGAAGCATAATAAGTCTCTACTTCACCTAGGAGAGGTGCATTGACTGTGTTTATATTAAATATCTAGCTTTAAATTCAAGGGAGAAGTTTACTATAGTAAAGAAAATCTTGTCAAACATCTCAGAAATGGAAAAAGGAAGCTAAAATAAATATTAGGTGTATGGGAACAGACAAATGCCAGCTTAAACTGTGCAACTTTTTTGGCATTCTTTATAGCATGTATCTAAGGCAATAACTTGATGTGACATGATGGATACCTTTAATGAAATGTAAATCTGTATAGGGACTGTGGTTTGAGGAACCATCTGAGTTTACTGCAGGAGGATAATTTAGCACAATGTGGAGCACACAGGCTGAGCAGCCTTACAAATGGAGGTTTTTAGCACAGTCACACTGTAATGCTCAATGATTTGACATGTTTGCAGTAGTATCCCATGTGATTTACATACATTTAAAAAATTAACATGTTTTCATAATTTTCTAGAATTATTTTAAATATTTAGCTTAATATGAAGTGTTTGGAGGTTTATCCTGCAGATCATTGACCCAAGAACTTTGCCAAGTATTGCTCCTTTTATTTATTTTTTGAAGATTCACATGGCAATAAATATTTCCTCACAGCAAGACATACTAAAAAGTAAAGACATGTAACATTAAATAGGTCAAGGATAAATTTTAGATAACATTGTTGGTAGGAAAATATAATCACCTTTATTTTTAAAAGTGCATTTTAGCTGAAGATATGGTTAAACATATATTTGGATGATTTTTGGAGTTCTTTTTAAAAATTCTTTATTATTGAAAGTATTTTCCCCCATTGTCCTCTCCCAGCCTGCCCCGCCCCCCATGGAGGAGGTCTTAATAGCTTTTAGAAACTTAAAATGCTTAAACTAGGTTTTTGACTAGAACCCTCAAGTATTCTGATTAGCAAAAAGTCATGAAAAAATTTTTTAACCATGAACAATGAGTAGAATTTGTCATATTATATTTTTATTATAAAATTAATATTTTAATTCTGTTTTATTCCTCTTAAGATATTTATTGATTTCATATACTAGAATATATCCCATTTCTCTGTATCTGTTTTAACAAGTACATAAATCAGAAATGTACTCTAATAAAGGTTCCACTCATGGAGTATATAAGACTACTGTCTTATACTTGTATGTGTTGCAGACTGTTTTTCTAAATATTCTGCTTACATTGTCTTCTTACTCAATATCTGCCATGTAAATTGAAACCTACATTTTGAAATTGTATTATAATAAACTTTTGGAGAATGGAAAGTGGGTGGAAGTGTTTCTTTTTCACATCATTTTGGTTTCATCATGTGAGGAAATCAATTGGACATTGAAGGAGGAAATTTGTGCTGGAAATAGAAGGAAACATTTACTATCTCTATGCTGTTTCTAACTTAAAAGGTACCTTACAACATCCAGGGATACCTTTTTAATTAACTAGGCAATCTGCTTGACCTTTATGATTTTATCTCTGCAGGATTATGTTTCTCTTCTGGGTTTATTGTATCCCCCCAAAATATATGTTGAAGTCCTAACCCTCAATATCGGTGAATATATCCTTACTTGGAAATAAGGCCTTTGCAGATGATAGCATTCAAAATAATGAAGAGCTGCTCACAATTTATTAGCATAGTTCTTCTGTATATATGTGGAGTGCAACACCCATAAAGGGATTTTCATAGAATCAAGTGACAGTCAAATTCTAAGACTCTCAAAAGCCACACTTATGGTCCAGTTGGCATCGTCCAGTGGTTGAGCATCAACCTATGAACCAGGAGGTCATGGTTTGATTCCCTGTCAGGGCTCATGCCCAGGTTATGGGCTTGATCTTCAGTGTGGGGTGTGCAGGAGGCAGCTGGTCAATGATTCTCACTCATCATTGATGTTTCTATCTCTCTCTCCCTTCTTCTCTGAAATCAATAAAAATATATTTATTAAAAGCCACATTTGTCACCAGGCTATCAAGAAAGATTAGGATATAAAACACAATTTGTCAGCAGGGAAGCATCAAACATTCCTCTTCTGCGGTTGTTTCATGGCCCATACTGTTCACCTGCAAGGAGAGGAAAGGTGCCTCGGGTGAGTGCAGGATCTGATAGGAGGCAAATGTGTCAGGTCCCACAAGAGCCAATGTATTTTATCACAATTCCATAGACCTAGTTTTCAGAGTCCTCTCAAGAGATATTCCTAGAATCATCACACTCAGGTAATGATGAAGCTGTGGCTTCTTATCAAGCAATTCTAGATCTCTTAGTCCAGATATCATTTGCCAACAGAGGTTGTCTATAATAATAAAAGCATAATATGGTAATTAGACCAGACAGCAGAACAACCTTCTGGACAAAGCCAGGGCTGCAAGGGTTGAGGCCATTGCACAGATTTCATGCATCAGGCCTCTAGTTTTTACTATAATTTTGGTTTCTTAGAGATACAATATATTTTAATTTTATTAGGCTGCCAGGTAAACAGAGTTAGAAAATTAACTTAAGGTCAGATTCTCATGAAGAAGGAGGGAAGGATTTGTTAATCTATTACTTACAATATAAAGGAACACAATATTAGTGGAATTAAGCTACTCTTCAGTAGTATTTTGCACTTGGATCATGTTAAATACATAAAACATTGAGTATTATGCTGTACTCAGCTCAGTAGTTCAGGTGTAGTATTACCCCTAGCAAAAGTGAAAATACTCATACACATTTACAAAGACCCTTATCAAAAACCAAAACGACATTCAAGTTTGATCTTGATTGTGTGCAAATATGCTTTCCTTAGTTCTATATTATTTAAGAAATTTCATAAATCTTGTTCTTCTGAATTTGTGAAGAGTACCTGGAAAAATACACACACACACACACACACACACACATCTGCAAAAAAAGATACAATGGTTAATTTAAAAGACTCATGAGACACCATAGAGCATTTTAATGAAAGGCATTTAATAAAGGCAAAGGACACTATAAAGAAGATAAAAAAGAGGAAGAAAGAGAATTCGGGCAAGAATTAGGGGCCCAAACCCTTCCAGAAGCATATCCTTTAAGTACTTGCTGTGAACACAAGAATGTGTTTTGTTACTAGATTGAATCACCAAAACTTATGCAATGAGTGCTGATTTGGGGAGATCTACTTTAAACTTTGTAGTAGGGACTTTCATGACCCTTTGTTTACAGAGTTAAGTCAGGCTGTCTAACTGGTTACTCTAGGAGTAAGCTATCAATAAACTAACTGGGCCTGGGTGCCACAAGAGAGTTTCAGATGTGAATCAGCACACACTAAATCATCAGTTAGTCCAATGCCTTTATTTTGGCCAAAAGTCAGTGCTGTATCTCCAGGCATCCCCCAGAGATAAGCACAGAGCTGTGTGAATCCATGTGAATGTACCTATGCTAAATGTGAACTGTATGTTAATTAGTATAGTGTCATTTTATAAAATTTAAAGTATTAAAATTCAAACAAATTCAAGTTTATTTTTCAAAATGTTAAGTATTCTTATATAATCAAATAGATTTTGCTATTTGAAAAATCATATTAAGGATTTTTAAAATATAAATATACTAGAGGCCCAGTGCACGAAATTCATGCACTTCGGGGGGAGGGGGTCCCTCAGCCTGGCCTGCACCCTCTCAAAGTTCGGGAGCCCTTTGGGGATGTCCGGCAGTTGAACATTCTTAGCGCTGCTGCAGAGGTGGGAGAGGATCCTGCCACTGTGGCTGCACTTGCCATCTGTGAGCCAGCCTTCTGGCTGAGCAGCACTCTCCTGGTGGGAGCGCACTGACCACCAGGGAGCAGCTCCTGTGTTGAGCATCTGCCCCCTGGTGGTTAGTGCACATCATAGCTACCAGTTGTCCTGCTGTTCGGTTGATTTGCATATTAACCTTTTATTATATAGGATTTTTTATTTCAGAGAGGAAGAGGAAGAAAGAGATAGAAACATTAATGATGAGAGAGAATCATTGTCTGCCTGCCTCCTGCACACCCCACACTGGAGATCAAGCCTGAAACCTGGGCATGTGTCCTGACAGGGAATCAAACCATGACCTCCTGGTTCATAGGTTGACGCTCAACCACTGAGCCACTCGGGCTGGGCATCATCCTAAGGATTTAACAGCTTAAAACAATGAACATTTATTTAGCTCTTTTTTTTCTGTTATTTAGCAATTTTGGTTGAGCTCATCTGACCTATTCTTTGAGTGTAGACAGAGTTTACTCATTTGTCTACAGTCAAGTGCTGGGTGGATTGAGCGCTGGTTACTTTGGAAGGCCTCAGCTGGAATGGTTCACATCTGCTTCCCATGCTCTCTCATTTTTCAGTAAACAATTCAGGACTTGTTTAAATGGTGCCTTGGTATGGTTCCCAGCAATCTGCAGGCTTTTTTTTTTTTTTTTTCAATGCAGTTGACATATTGGTTTCAGTTGTACAACCCATTGATTAGACATTATATAACTTGTTAAGTGATCATCCTGATAAAACTCAGACCCATCTGAAACCATACATGGTTATTATATTATTGACTATATTCCCTATGCCATAGTTTACATCTCCATGACTATTCTGTAACAACCAATTTATACTTCTTAATCCCTTCACCTTTTTCACCCATTCCTTCCAATCAGCCTCCCATCAGGCACCCTTTAAAAAGTTCTCTATATCTATATCTGCACTGCTTGTTTATTTTTTTTTTTAGATTCAATTTTTGAATAGACATGTATTTATTGTCATTTTATTGTTCATACTAGAGGCCTGGTGCACAAAAATCATGCACTCGAGGGGGTATCCCTCAGCCCGGCCTGCACCTTCTCTCAGTCTGGCACCCCTTGGGGGATGTTCGACTGCTGGCTTAGGCCTGATCCTCCTGTTTTTTTGTTTGTTTGTTTGTTTGCAGACATCCCTCTTGCAGTCTGGGATCCATCACTCCTTACTGCCCACCTGCTTGCTGGTCCTTACCACTCTGCTCGCTGCATCTGCCCCCTGGTGGGGAGGGACTGTGGGAGGGTTCCAGGGTGTGTCCGGCCTGTCTTGCTCAGTCCTGATCCACCTGACCCCAGTAGCAAGCTAACCTACCAGTCGGAACATCAGCCCCCTGGTGGTCGGTGCATGTCACAGAAACTGGCCGACTTGTTGACTGTCTGCCCCCTGGTGGTAGGTGCACGTCACAGTGAGTGGTTGAGCGGCTTCAGCATATCATTAGCATATTACGCTTTGATTGATTGAACGGCTGACTGGATGATAGGACACTTAGCATATTAAGCTTTTATTATATAGGGTTTTTTATCTTTGTTCTGAAGTCTAGTCTCAGAGTTGGTACAATGCCACTTATGCCACACTTTATTGGCCAACACAAATGTCATAGGTTGTGTACTCCAGAAACAGATGCTATTATGGTTTTTGGAGTATAAGTTATTTATTATAGATTTACATCTATGGGAGGACCATAGTAAACAGAATTGGGCTGAGGAAGAAGTTTATATGCAATGCAGGTTCAACAGTTGCAGCCAATGTGGTGCACTCTGGAGTATGTCTTGCCTGTCCCATTGTCATGCATTGAGCCACAGTGACTGGACCCTTATTCTCTTCCTTTGCTCATGCACTGAAATTAAGCAACCTGAAAAGAAAACTACTTTAAGTGACAGGGCTCTCTGTAACTGAAGCAGAGTGAAAACTATAAGCTACTGATAACTGTGCACCTCACCGCTGGACAGTTAGTCTTTCCTTGAAGAGGAACCTTGGCAGAACATTTCTGAATCTACTGGAGCAAGTCAGAAGTCTAATTCAGATTCAAGGAGGGTTATAATAGATTTGAGCAGGTGGTATGAACTATGACCATGCTTGCAAACTTTCATAGTGTTCAGAAACACATTAAGTACAATTTTTACTAATACAAATGTATCTTATTAAATGAACTGAAAAAAAAAACAACAACAACAACACAAAAGACAAAGAATGCTGTCTAGCAGGTATGTTTTGTGGCAAGTCCATATAGTAGCATATCTACCTATTTATTCTTAGATGAAATTGTATGATCTCTCTGCTCTTAGGTATAACTCTTGTCAACTGTACATTCAGTATCATAAATAAAATTCTTAGAATGATAAGTGTTTCCACATTAGAATTAATGGCCCTATCCTTTTCCCATTCTAGACAGGCAAAACACTTTGATGTAATTTCACTGTCTGAAAGATGGTTTGATTGGCAGTTATTGATTATTAAAATCTGATATAGCCTGGTCTGCTGGAAATAGAAACTTGGCCAAGAGGCCAAGAGGACTGAGGTGTAACCCAAGGTATTCATTTAAATTTTGTAATGATTCTGAGCAGAACATTTCTCATTAATGCCTTTGTCTTTTGTAAAATCAAGACCCCCATCTAAATTCTTTGTCTTCCTTATCTTTCACCCCATTTAGTGGCACAAATTTTGTGACCTATATTTTCAAAAATATTTTTATTTTGGGACTTATTTCATCTAGTAAATGCTTCCAATTAAGTACTTAGATACTTCATTTATTCACTTTTATTTTATTCCACATTTTTAAATTTTAAATTCTTTATTGTTGAAATTATTCCATATGTATCCTTTATCCCCCCATTGACCTCTCCTTGGCCTTTCCCACCCCCCAGCACATGTCCCTGTCCCCCTACTGTCTGCCACTAGAGTATCTTTCATGAGTAGGCATTGTGGTATCAGCTCCCTTCTCATTTTGCAGAGGTGAGCTATCAGATGTCAACTGCTCTATCTAGCAGTCTCCTGAAGTATGTTACTCAAGTCAGCAGAAGTAATTGTGGATGAGTAAAAGAAAGCCTGATATTCTTTTGTGGGGAAAACATCACTTGAGGTATCTATTCTTTTGGTAATTCTTGATAAGCGGTGGCTTACAGTGAACGACTCTGACTATGCAGCCTTCAGGGAGATGTTCCTTTTTTCTAGTGATGGGTCTCAGCTGTCAGTGCGACAGTCACTTGTCACAAAATACCCCAAACTATTCAATTTGAATCTAAACACTGTGCCACCAACATCAGTGACTATGTCCTGGACATGAAAAATGCTGATAAGAGAAAGGTGTTTTATAGCTATCTAGACAAATTCATTGCAGCAGTACCAACAGTTAATGTAATCAGAGTGGAAGATTTGAATGTGTGTGATAGCACTGTTGCCAACATGTGCTGTGGAGAAAACTGTGTGTCAATGGATTGAAAAGAAAAACACAAAATTATAAGTAAATAGCCACTCAGTAAAGGAGGTACTTAGAGTAATTAAGAACTATCTGAAAATGATATCATCCTATCTAATAAAAGAGTAATATGCAAATTGACAGTCATTCCAACACAAAAGATGGCCACCCCCATGTAGTAAAAGATGGCTTCCCTCATGTGGACACAACATGGCCACCACAAGATGGCTGGCAGGGGAAGGCAGTTGAGGGCGATCAGACCAGCAGGGCAGGGCAGTTGTGGGGGACCAGGCCTGCAGGGGAGGGCAGTTGTGGGGGGACCAGGCCTGCAGGGGAGGGCAGTTGGGGGGAACCAGTCTTGCACAGGAGGGCAGTTGGGAGGGACCAGGTCTGCAGGAGAGGACAGTTGGGGGGCACCAGGCCTGCAGGAGAGGGCAGTTGGGGAGGACCAGGACTTCAGCGGAGGGCAGTTGGGGACCAGGCCTGCACAGGAGGGCAGTTGGGGGAGGCAGGCTTGCAGGAGAGGGCAGATGGGGGGGACCAGGATTGCAGGAAAGGGCAGTTGGGAGGGACCAGGCCTGCAAGGGAGGGCAGTTGGGAGGGGACCAGGCCTGCAGGGGAGGGCAGTTGGGGGGAACCATGCCTGCACGGGAGGGCAGTTGGGGGGGACCAGGCCTGCAGGGGAGGGCAGTTGGGGAGGACCAGGCTTGCAGGGGAGGGGAGTTGGGGGGAACCAGGCCTGCATGGAAGGGTAGTTGGGGGAAACCAGGCCTGCAGGAGAGGGCAGTTGGGGGTGACCAGGAATTCAGGGGAGGGCAGTTGGGGGGACCAGGCCTGCACGGGAGGGCAGTTGTGGGGGGGCCAGGCTTGCAGGAGAGGGCAGTTGGGGGGGACCAGGCCTGCAGGGGAGGGCAGTTGGGGGCGACCAGGCATGCAGGGGAGGGCAGTTAAGGGCAATCAGGCCAGCAGGGGAGCAGTTAGGCATCCATCAGGCTGGCAGGGGTGTGGTTAGGGGCTGATCAGGCTGGTAGGCAGAAGCAGTTAGGAGCAATCAGGCAGGCAGGCAGGCGAGTGGTTGGGAGCCAGCAGTCCTGGATTGTGAGAGGGATGTCAGACTGCCTGTTTAGGCCCATCCCACCCGGTTTGGGCCTAAAAGTGCAGTCAAGGTGTCCCAGATTGGAGAGGGTGCAGGCTGGGCTGAGGGACACACCCCACCATGCACGAATTTTGTGCACCCTTCTAGTTTATTAATATTACTATAGAGAAAAAAGTAGCAAGGAACAACTAATAGAGAAGTTTAAGATGAATAACAAGAACTGAGATGGAATAAATTTGAGCCATTCTCTGACTTTGTACTTAATTCATGATTATAAATGAAACCTATTGTAAATGATATAGATGAAAGTTATATTTAATATGTTCAGATAGGTCCAAATGTTTTTCCAAAAAAGCAGCAGAAAAACAACATTGCTCCTTGGCTGAAGTTTCAGACTGAGTCATCCAAAAGAAAATGCTTTCAAGCTATGCTATCTATTTTTGGTCTAAGAATATTATTTTTTCTTCCTTGTTTCACAGGGCAAGAAAGGTAGTTAAAAATAGATGGGGTTGGAATATACTGTTGACAGGTAGTTTATTAAGGGAAATATTCTTCAGAAAATAAACAAAATTGGAGTAAGACTTGAATATAATGTGAATAAATGAATATAACTAATTAATGGATTCTGGTATCAATGGATGAAAAAATACCCACCACATTGCCTTGTGTTGTTGGTCTCCAAGTTTCCTTCCTGTTTTACCACTTACCATCTTTATCAATCAATACAAATTACTAAAGAGTATATGTTTTGTGTGTTTTAGATATTTGGATCTCAGGCCCCTCTCAGGCCTAGTATTAAGCAAATTTTCATATTAACTATGGAAAATGTAAAAAAGTAGTAAAAACAAGAGAGGGGATTATCCCCTATTGGTTCTTCATTGAATAAATTCCAGTTGGATTTATGTAATATTGATTAGTTTAGAATGGCAAGGTGCAGAAATATCACCTCATGGTTAAGTAGGGATTCCTTGATTCATTTGAGGCACTCAATACATTCGTTTTTGTAAAAAAACAACCAAAAAAACTTTATATTATATGCCTTAAATTATTCTGAATATACTAGCAATGTTTTAAAATTGAGCATTTAGGGGAAACTTCATATATAAGTGTTTGGTAACTCAAGTTGCCACATTTTAAAACTATTTTTGTCCCCAAATGACTTCTCTTTTCCATAATCCCTTAAACACTTCATTAGAAATAGAAGACATGTTTCACCCATTGGCTGTTTAAATTTAAACTTCCACAGCTAAGAGGATCAAGTTGGCAATGACTTGGCAAGTGTATTTTTCTAGTCTTTATGGGAAAGAAGCTAGGAAAGATCATTAATTGCATACATAGAGAATCTTGCATTATATCTTGGTCATAAATCTTTTTTTCATTTTACAGTGAAGTCAGCTGAATTCAGACTTGCTTTTTATATATGGTGTTTGCCTAAATACTTGAAATGGGTAAAGCAAAAACAAGAGAAGATATTGATCAACACACATTACTGTGACATGTAAAGTTGGTGTTACTCCTCAAACCAGAACTGAGCCACAGTTGACTACTCACCCCCACCCCACATACACACATTGAGTCACTGCCATCTTCTCCACCCAGCTCCAAAATAAAGTGGCAGATTTTAAAGGGTAGAACAAGAAAAGCACAGGTGGTACCACCTACTGTAAATCCTTTAGTTCTTCTTAACTCAGTAACAGCTGTTGGTCTTTTCACAGTCTGTTAAAAGCAAAACAGG
This sequence comes from Plecotus auritus, assembly GCF_963455305.1. Lineage (NCBI taxonomy): Eukaryota > Metazoa > Chordata > Mammalia > Chiroptera > Vespertilionidae > Plecotus > Plecotus auritus. The sequence goes on along the minus strand of NC_137771.1, from coordinate 134,640,834 downwards.
GCATAGAATGTGGGCTGTTGACAGTGTGCAACAATACCATTTGTTTGCTCAGATCATGACAACCAATGGCAGTTTGAGGGCTATTTCATTTTCAGGCTTTGGGTAAAAATTTTTAAGCCTGACTGCCTACCTGGCGAATAGTGCTGTTGATAATAGGGCACATTGCAAGTTATATAACTACCATGTGTCTTAACCTCACTAATCTGAGAATGTGTATTATATATTTTAAAGAAATTTTAAGAATTAATGAGCATCTGTTTCATCCTATCTGGGCATATGGGGGAGAGAGGTGAAAAGAAAAGGGAACAAACTGTTTTGAAGCCTGGTGATGTTGCCTTAAATGCCTCTTTTTGCAATGAGGATAGGACTTCCCTCTCTCTTCTCCACCAAAAAAGCAGGCTTTCTGCTCATAGAGCTGTAGTGAGTACAGGAAGAGGTAGAATCCCATACTTTGATTAGGACTGGGCCACTAAAGAAGAGTCTTGGGTATAGGGTTGGCTTTGTTGTTGGGTAAAAACTAATTCCAACTAGAATAATTAAAGTGAGGTGACATACATGGGCTTCATTCAGGCTATCTTTGAGATCCAAGATGGTTCACCTTGAAGGGAAAAGTATAGGGTGAAATAGTCTAGACTGTACCATTAATAAAACAGGCAAAAGGTGTTTCCATTAGGTCTATTTTGAAACAGAATACTAATTAAATCATAAATAAACAGTGGAAAATGTCCAAAAAAATAGCAAGGTTTATAACAAAACTAACCTCAGCCTGCCCAGACTGACAAGTCTGAGGCTATCCTGATATTCTGACATTTTTTTTCAGGATTAGAACAGAAGCTAAGTAAAGCAGAGCTTGTGTATTGGTAGTAAATTGAACCAGGAGTTGACAGGCATTGGAAGACAAGGCCAAATAAAAGAACTTATAGCAGTTCCTCTATAACAGTTGTCGGCAAACTCATTAGTCAACAGAGCCAAATATCAACAGTACAACCATTGAAATTTCTTTTGAGAGCCAAATTTTTTAAACTTAAACTTCTTCAAATGCCACTTCTTCAAAATAGACTCGCCCAGGCCATGGTATTTTGTGGAAGAGCCACACTCAAGGGGCCAAAGAGCCGCATGTGGCTCGCGAGCCGCAGTTTGCAGACCACTGCTCTATAACACTGGTAAACAGATGTATGGATGTGGGTCATCTCATTTCATGCACCTTAAGTATGAATTCCATAGGAATAGGTCCTACAAAGGCACTGAGCGGGGGTTGATATGTAAAATACTATAGGCCCGGTACACGGGTGGGTTCCGGCCAGACTGTCTTGATGGGGGTCCATCAGGCCAGGCTGGTGGGGGGGGGGGGGAAGGGCCACGGGAGGTTGGCCAGCCGGCCCACCCCCGATTGGGGTGTGGGGCGGGGGGGCGATCAGCAGTGGGGCTGGCCAGAGGGGGGGCAGCTCCCTCTGTAGTTGGTGTGATTCTCTTAATTTGACCTCTACTTTCTGATACTGAACCTGGGTTTTCCTGTCACTCCTTGACTTCATTCGTGCACTTTTGATTTGGGTGTGATAACTTCACTTGGACGTTTAGAGCTCCTGTCTTTTAGCTGCTGTGTCGGTTACCACCTCCTTCCCCTACAGCTTCCTCCTGCCCACTCCCTTCGTCCTTCCCCCCTTCCTCCAGCCAGGTTTACTGAGTCAGTAGGTGACTCAACCTGAATGTTGACTCACTAATCAAATCAGTGGGCATTTGTTAATTTGGCTCAGAAAAAGGCTCATGACAAAGGTGTTGGGGGCCGATCAGGGGCCAGACCAGCCGGGGGTGAGGGGGGCGTGGCTGATCAGGGTGTAGGCATTTAAAAGAGGAACACTGTGGCTCAGTAGTTGAACTTCGACCTATGAACTAGCCCTAGAGGCGCAGGGGTCCTCAAACTACGGCCCGCGGGCCACATGCGGCCCGCCGAGGACATTTATCCGGCCCACTGGGTGCCGCTGCCTGTCCTGCTTAGCAGCCGACTTGTCCCGGGCCCGCAGTGCACATAGGAATTTGTTCATAGTTGTTTTTTTTAAACTATAGTCCAACCTTCCAACGGTCTGAGGGACAGTGAACTGGCCCCCTGTTTAAAAAGTTTGAGGACCCCTGGGACCTAGAGGATCAGCCAGGTTGGCTGCCACAGTGCACATCATAGCCATCAGTCGATCCAGCTGTTCTGGTTGTTCCGCCATAACAGTCGCTGGGCTTTTATACTAGTATATATAGATATAAATAACATGGTACAACAGTAAAATTGCAAAGGATGTTAGAAATCACCACATCCAAACTTCTTACCTTAGATAGGAGAACACAGCCTAGAAAGCTATTTCATTCTACCTTTATACAACCTTGACTATTCCTTCATTTCTACAAAATGTAGCCCTTAGTTTTCAAACACTTATCTGAAACCTATACTTATGAACCCATGTATAATTGATGTATTCTCTCTTCTAAGAGGGTCTTCAAATATTTAAAGACACTTCAAAATCCTATTTTTAAAAATGTATCTCTATTGTTGAAAGTATTATAGATGCCCCTTTTACTTCCCCCCCTTACCCCACCCCTGGCCTTCACCACACTATTTTTTTTTTAATTACACCTATTTTTTTTTTCATTCCCAACTATGATTTTAGTTTTTTTGAGTTACTTTTTTTCTATTGTTCTATCTTTATAATTGTGTCATTTAAAGTTAATATTACTTTGTTGATTTTCTGTTTGGTTGATCTGTCTAGAGCTGTCAATGGAGTATTGAGGTCTTCAACTATGATTATGTTTTGCTGTTTCTCTCTTTAGTTCTGTGAATAATTGTTTTATATATTTTGGTGCTTCCTGGTTGGGTGCATATATATTATGAAGTGTTATGTTTTCTTTATCATTATAAAGTGTCCATCTTTGTCCCTTGTTATCTTTAAATCTATTTTGTCAGATATAAGTATTGCTACGCCTGTTTTTAAGTGGATGTTATTTGCTTAGAGAATCATTTTCCACCCTTTTACTGAGTCTACCTTTGTCTTTGCAGCTTAGATGTGTCTCTTCTAAGCAGTGTATGGTTGGGTTTTATTTTTTTATCCACTGTGCTACTCTGTGCCTCTTTATTGATGAATTCAGGCCATTTATATTTAGGGTAATTATTGATGTATGAGGATGTTCTAGAGCCATTTACCTTTTGTTCTTGGGTAGCTCTGTGTCTCCATTGGTTCTTTTCCTTTACATTTCTGTCTGATGTTTTTGTTTGGTGATATTCCATACATATTTCCTCTTTCTTTAAGCCATATGCCCCGGTTTGGGGATTTTTGTGTGTGGTTACCATTAGGTTTATAAAAAATGAAGTTGTATATATACTAGAGTTATTATTTTTTTCCTTTTGAGTGCATCTAATCTTCATCTTCTTTGGTCAGTACAGACAAAAAATTTTACAGGAAAAAAATTTAAAAAGTATATCTTTATTAAAGCTGATACTTTTAGCCTATTATTTATATTTATAGGAAATTGATGATATTAAAATTTAATGTATTTATAGTGTATTTACTTTGGGTTTGTTTTCTGTGTTACTTTCTTCTTCTTTTCAGCTAGTGCCTTTCTCTTGTTAATTAACATCAATTCCCCTTCTTTAGTTATCCTTCTGTTATAGTTATGCCAGTATAAAGATGTAAAATGCTGCATTAAAAGATTATTTTATTCACATGTTTAATTAAAACTATGATCACAGAAAGAGCCTCTCCTTTCAAATATACTCACATTCATGGGAAAAAAATCATAATAAAGAAATACTTTTCTTTTTCTTCCTAAACCTAAATAAAATTAGTCATTCAATAGCGAGTATGTCTGGAACTCAATAAGTTGTTTAATTACCACAATAGGATAGTGGTGGACCCAGAAAAGCTACAAATCCTTTTTCAGTATCACTATGCTGATGATGGTTTTACCTACACTGTGAATTTTCTCTTTGTTTTCCTCTAGTTGAATACCATTCTTAACTAACATTCTAAAATGTTGACTATTTAGAAGACTTTATCTTAAATTATAGCAATTTATAAGTCTGCTTATTAAATTGAACTACATTTTTCCCATATTCATTTATCTTTTATATAATATTGTGATATTTTTCAGACATTTGTTGATAACCAGCATACCTGATTTTGATTGATAAATTTAATTTTAAATATCTTTTACCTTTTTTTTATGAAATCATAAACTAGCTTATTGATTTAGATTTCACCAAAATGAATTTTTTACTATATTACTTGCTTACCTTCAAACCTATAACTTTCACTCATTATTCTAAATTTATGATTCTTACACAAATTTTAATTGCTGTTCATATTCATATACATGTTATTTCAATTTGCTATTAAGAAATATTATGTCATTATGCCCAAATTTTTATATTATAAATTCATAGTAATGTATTCTTATTTCTAGTTTTTTATGTAAGTGCATGATTAATAATAAATATTATTTGTACCTTTTATTTTGCCTATATTGTATTTTTCTCATAGTCAGGATTAATTTACTTTTAACTTTTTACTGTAATATATGACATAACAGAAATCTACACAACCATACATACAATATATATAGCAAAATTATTTTAAGGCAGGCACCATTGGAACACACAACCCCATCAAAAAGTAGAACATTGCCAGCTTCCCTAGCTGCCCATGTATATGTTCTATCACCATCACAATCCCTTCTTTCTTGCAAATGTATTCACTATCTGTTATTTTATATTAATCACTTTCCTTAACTGTAACAGTTGAAGGATCTGAACCAAGCCTTTGGTATGTTGGATTTTCCACACTGTGAATTTTGCCACTTGTATATTCATTGTTCAACATTTCTGCTTTTGTATTCCCTGCAAAGTGTCATATGGATCCAGAGGCTTGACCAGACTCAGATTTTCAGTGTACATTTCTATTGCACAATCTATATACAAGGCCTCTGGCATGACCATGGTGGCACTCTGTTCTTTCAACACCAGACAATAAGTTAGGTTGTCTCTTGTAGAGCTGTTTTCCTTATCTACTATATAATTACCCCTTGATTTAGTTCATGCAGAAAAGTCAGGATAAATACTGGATTATTTCTTTTATTGGCCAGTTTTCAAAATAATGAAATGGTTCTCTATTATTCTTCATGGTTGACTAGTTAGCTATTTTTAAAAATTTCATTAAGATCTCATGATTTAGACATAAGTCACAGGTTCAATTATTTACACATATACTCATTGAAGTTCAAGTTGTCTCAAATTTGGCCAGGGGAAATCTCTTAGATATGGTTTCTAATTATGTTTGTCATAACTGATACTTTTGATAACTTTTAAAATTTCTCATATGATAAGATATCCAGGCTCTTCTTGAATATTTCCTGTTCTGGACTTGGAAATAGCCATTTTGCCAAGAAGTCCTAGTCTCTATTGTGGGCAGTAGTATTTCAAGATTATAATTTGAGTGGTGTGGATGCTCATTGCTTCTAGGCTAGTCATTGATTTTAGTACTTTGCTGAGGAGTGTGTTAGGAAATATGTGTATATATTTTTATCTTTTCCCCACACTAATAAGTCTGGTTCTCAAAAACACAAGTATAAGTGGAATCTTACCTAATAATAGACAAACATGTAAATTGGCTGTACCTCCGCTACACCCCAAAGCCAATCAGAGTGAGTATGCAAATTAACCCAACAAAGATGGTGGTTAATTTGCATACATAGGCGCCCAGGGCCTGTGTCCCAGGAACATCTTGGCACCCAGGTCACTCTGAGGCAAGCCCCGCGTGGGCCCTGAGCAGCCTGGGAAGGGCCTGAGCCAGGGGGGTCCTGGGCAGGGCCAAGCCTGTGATCAGAGCCCAGGGGGCAGGGGCCAGCCAGCGATTGGTGTGAACCACAGAGGAAATACCTTTTCTGACTGCTCATTGGCCAAGCTTCCTGTAATATTCTTAGTAACTTGGGTAATAAGAATCCAAGAAGGTGATCTAGGGTTTTTCCACCACACTTCTGGAGAAAAAAATGAAGGTCCACTGCTGGAGGGATAAAAAATGTCATATCCTGCCCTAGCCAGTTTGGCTCAGTGGATAATGCCTCGGCCTGCCAACCGCAGGGTCTGGGTTCAATTCTGATCAAGGGCGTGTACCTAGGGTGCAGGCTCCTCCCTGGCTGGGGCCCAGGTCAGGGCTCATGCAGGAGGCAACCAGTCAAAATGTTCCTCTCACTTTGATGTTTCTCTCTGTCTTTCCCTTTCTCTTCCACGTTCTCTAAAAGTCAATGGAAACATATCCTCAGGTGAGTATAAAAAGAAAGAAAGAAAGAAAGAAAGAAAGAAAGAAAGAAAGAAAGAAAGAAAGAAAGAAAGAAAGAAAGAAAGAAATGTCATATCCTATGAAAGACACATCTTGAAAATGCTTAAAGAAAGTTGTCATTTTTTCATGGTGAAGGGACTGGCGTCTGTGTTGAAAACAACTCGGTGGCTGTGGTGACTGGCAGTGGCTGTAGCAGCGGGGTGATGGGGCTGGTGCCTTCCCCTGATCAGCCCAGTTGCCTCCCACAAAAGGAGTAGGACATCCCCTGAGGGCTCCCAGTATGTGAGAGGGAGCAGGTTAGGCTGAGGGACCGCCCCCCCCAGTGCACGAATTTCATGCACCGGGCCCCTAGTATCTTATAATTACTCATTTGCTTTGTCCTGCATTTAACACAACTATCTCTTGCCTCACATTTTGTTACCTTGAAATATCAAATATTTTTATCCATTTACTTATACCATAAAACTTGTTTGTAAAAACTACAAAGAAATACAGAAAAATGATTATTATAAAGGTCAGAAGAAAATTCATATGATGATGCAAATTTCTTTCTTTTTTAGGTCTTTTACTCTGATTCTCAAATAACCAAATACATTTTTTCTTTAAAAAAAAAAAAAAAAGTGGTGTTCGCAGCCGCCATTGCTCTCCAACGCCTGCTCTGCCTCCAGCTCCCGGAACTCCAGCCAGATGAGAAGTGGGGTAAGTAAAGAGGTCTCTGTACCATGGCTCATACCAAGCAGACTGTCCGCAAATCGACCAGACCAGGGGCAAAGCGCCAAGGAAGCAGCTGGCTACCAAAGCCACTCGAAAAAGTGCGCCCTCCACTGGAGGGGTGAAGAAACTCATCGTTACAGGCCTGGTACTGTGGCACTTTGTGAAATTATACGTTATCAAAAGTCCACTGAACTTCTGATTCTCAAACTTCCCTTCCAGCGCCTGGTGCGAGAAACTGCTCAGGATCAAAACAGACCTGCGCTTCCAAAGTGCAGCGATTGGTGCTTTGCAGGATGCAAGCGTGGCCTATCTGGTTGGCCTTTCTGAAGACACCAACATGTGTGCTATCCATGTCAAACCTGTAACAGTTATACCAGGAGACATCCAGCTAGCACGTTGCATATGTGGAGAACGTGCATAAGAATCCACTATGATGAAAAACATTTCATTCTTTTAAAAAAATTTCTCTTCTTCATGTTATTGGTAGTTCTGAACATTAGATTTTGTGTGCTTTTTCCCCCCATGGGATCAAACGGTACCTAAGTATATGATTGCAAATTGAAAATAGGAGACAGAAATCAGGTATTGGCAGTTTCTCCATTTTCATTTGTTTGTGAATTTTTTAAATATAAATGTGAGGACATAAAGCATTAATGCCAGTCAAATGTTTCAGTGAACAAGTTTTCAGCAGTTCAACTTTATAACAATATAAATAAACCTGTTAGTTTTTCTGGACAAAAAAAAAGTAACAGAATATTTCTTTGTGTTCACCATTCTCATTCAATGTTCTCAGATATATAATATAATGTTGTTATTGTGTTTTAAAATATTTATTTTTCATATATTTTTATTTTATTGTTATTTAGTATATAACTTTTGTATTTGCTGTGCCCTCTTATTGTTGCCTTTTCTTGATTGCAAAAAAAACACACCCCATTTAGTATACAGTATTTGTTCTTATTTGCTTCTTTTTTTTAAAATATTTTTTATTAATTCCAGAGAGGAAGGGAGAGGGAGAGAGAGATAGAAACACCAATGATGAGAGAGAATCATCGATCAGCCGCTTTCTGCATGCCCCCCACCAGGGACCAAACCTGCAATCCAGGCATGTGTCCTTGACTGAAATCGAGCCTGGTACCCTTCAGTCTGCAGGCTGATGCTCTATCCACTGAGCCAAACCCACCAGGGCTCTTATTTGCTTCTTAATATTTAGCATATTTCTTTGGGATTCATTTTATCTTTATTTAAATTATTACTTTAGCATACCATTTACATTTTAAAATTGTTTTAAACTTATGGAAAAATTATAAGCACAATACCAAAAACATTACTTTTTCATGAAACTTTAGATATATGTTTTTTTATGTGGTGCATTCCATCAGATATATAATTACTATTTAATCCTTGGACATATTTGATTTTTGCCTGTTATCCCTGTAAGGACTTTTTCAGATTTTACCAGAATGGTAAGTTAACAAATTAACCCATAACAGCTTCATGGATGCTAATTGTATGCGTTTGAGCCTTCGGTGAGACATAAGACTTCTTTGTCCACAATACAGCAAGCAACATGAGCTTCACATTTAGGTCAACTTGTCTTGCTTCACCATTTCTATTTTATTTTAATTTTTATTCTTTGTGTGTGTGTGTGTGTGTGTGTGTGTGTGTGTGTGTGTGAGAGAGAGAGAGAGAGAGATTTCTCTTTTCAAATTAAATTTATATGGGTGACATTGGTCAATAAGAGTACATAGATTTCCAGTGTATATTTCTATGAGACATAATCTGTATTGTGTCCCCACTACCCAAAGTCAAACATTTGACCCCTTGCTCTTTATTATCCTCACCTTTGGTAGCTACTGTGGTTTGTGATATGAGTTTCAGTTTTATATCCCACATGTGAGTGAAATCATATGGCTCTTCACTTTTTCAGTTTGACTTATTTCACTTAGCATGATATTCTCAAGGTCCATCCATGTTGTCACAAATGACATTTTTCATTTTTTCTTATGGCTAAGTAGTATCTCATACTATATATGTACCACATCTTTTTTTCCCAATCATCTATCAAAGGACACCTGCCTTGGTTGTTTCCATGTCTTGGCCATTGTGAATACTGCTGCAACAAACATAGGGGTGCATATATCTATGCAAATGAATGTTTTCAAAAGTTTTGGATAGATAACCAGAAGAGGGATTGTTAGGTCATATGGTAACTCTTTTAATATTTTTTTGAGGAAGCTCCATACTGTTTTGCATAGTAACTGTACCAGTTTACATTCTTACCAGCAGTGAATGAGGGTTCCTTTTTCTTCACAACCTACTTGTCTTGTTGCTAATAGCCATTATTACAGTTGTGAAGATGTATTTCATTGTAGTTCTGATTTGCTAGTAAAGTTGAGCATCTTTTCATATATCTGTTGGCCATTTGTAAGTTTTCTTGGGAGAAGCGTGTTCATGTCCTCTGACCATTTTTTCATTGGATTGTTTGTTTACTTGGTGTTGAGTTCTATGAGTGTTTTATATATTTTGGATATTAACCCCTTGTCAGAGCTATTGTTTATAAATATATTCTCCCATTAAGTTGGTTGCCTTTTTTGTGGCTGTTGTCAGTTTCTTTTGTTGTGCAGAAGTTTTTTAGTTTGCTATAGTTTGTGGAAGTATTGTAGATATACCCTTTTCCCCAATTGACCACTTCTAGCCATCACATCCCTGAACTCAGGCTTTCACCACACTATTGTCTTTGTCCATCAGATATGCATATGTGCATAGAAGTTCTTCAGTTGATCTCTATATCCCACCTATTCACCCTCTTCTCCCCACTCCCCTCCCCCACCTTCCTTTTGAGATTTGACAATGTGTCCCATGCTTCTATGTCTCTGGAGCTATTTTGTTCATCAGTTTATTTTGTTCAATAGATTCCACATATGAATAAGATCATGTGATACTTGTCTTTCTCTGACTGGCTTATTTTGCTTAGCATAATACTCTCCAGGTCCCCCATGCTGTTTCAAAGGGTAAGTGATCCTTCCTTTTTACTGATGCATTGTATTGCATGGTATACTAGTACATATACCACAGTATTTTTATCCACTCATCTACTTATGGGCACTTGAACTGATTCCAGACCTGAACTATCATAAATTGTGCTGTTATAACAAGGGTGTATATATTCTTTCTGATTGGTGTTTCAGGTTTCGTAGTATATACTCCTAGAAGTGGGATCACTGGGTCAAATGGCAGTTCCATGTTTAATTTTTTGAGTAAACTCCATACTGTTTTTCATAATGGCTCTACCAGTCTGCATTCCCATCAATGGTGTATTAGAGTTCCCTTTTCTCCACATCCTCACCAACACTTGTCATTGTTGATTTGTTGATGATAGCCATTCTGACAGGTGTGAGGTTATACCTGATTGTTGTTTCAATTTTTCATCTCTCTGATGAAGGAATTCAGTAATGTAGCAGGAAAAAAAACCAAAAACATTAACACCCAGAAATCAATGGCATTTTTATACATCAACTAGAGGCCGGGTGCACAAAATTCATGCATGGCGGGAGGGTCCCTCAGCCTGGTCTGCACCCTCTCTAATCCGGGACATCCCTCTCACAATCTGGGACTGCTGGCTCCTAACCACTCATCTGCCTGCCTGCCTGATTACCCCTAACCACTCGGCCTGCCTGCCTGATGCCCCTAACTGCCCCCTTTCTGGCCTGATAGCCCCTAACTGCTCTCCCCTGCCAGCCTGATCTCCCCTAATCACCTTTACCTAGGCCCCCGCAACCATGGCTTTGTCCAGAAGGATGTCTGGAAGACATCCGGTCTATCTGGTCTAATTAGCATATTACCCTTTTATTAGTTTAGATAATGAATTCTCAGAAAAAGAAACTAAAAAGATAATCCCATTTACCCTTGCAACAAAAAATATTAAGATACTTAGAAATAAACTTAACCAAGGAGGTAAAAGACCTGTACTCAGAAAACTATAGGACATTGAAAAAAGAGTTAGAGGAAAATATAAACAAAAGAAAAAATATATTGTGTTCGTGGATTGGTATAATTAAAATGTCCATACTACTCAAAGCAATTTATAGATTCAATGCAATCCCTGTTAAAAAAAAAAAACTAACAACATATTTCACAAATGTAGAAAAATACTCCAAAAATTTATATGGAACCACAAAAGACCCTGAATAGCTGTGCCAAACTTGAGAAAGAAAATCAAAGTTGGAGGGATCACAATACCAGATATCAAGTTATACTATAAAACCACTGTAATCAAAACAGTCTGGTACTGCACAAGAACAGGCATATGGACTAATGGAATAGAACAGATAGATTCCCCAGAAATCAACCTAAGCCAGTACATTCAATTACTATTTGAAAAAGGAAGCAAGAACATACAATGGTGCCAGGAAAATTGAACAGATACATGCAAAAAAAAAATGAAACTAGACCACCATCTATACCATACAGAAGAATAAACTCAAAATGGATAAAAGACTTCAATTAAGTCATGAAACTGTAAAAATCCTAGAAGGAACCATAGGCAGCAAAATTTCAGGCATCTACCATAGCAATATGTTTGTGGATACATCTCCTTAGGTAAAGGAAATTAAGGATATAATAAACAAACAGGACTACATCAAAATCCAACACTTCTGCACAGCAAAAGAAACCATCAACAAAATGAAAAGGGAGCCCACTGTATGAGAGAACATATTTGCCAATTATACATCTGATGAGGGGTTAATATAAAAAATATATAAGGAACTAATACAACTTAATAAAAGGAAGATAAACAATCCAATTAAAAAATGGGAAAAGGACCAAAATAGACACTTCTCCAAAGTGGACATACAGATGGCCAAGAGACATAAGAAAAAACAATGCTCAAAGTCACTATTCATCAGAGAGATGCAAATTAAAATGACCATTCATTTATTTTTGCCTTTATTTCCCTTGCCTTGGAGGTCAAATTCATAAAATCTTCTCTAAGACCAAGGTCCATAAATTTAATCCCTATGTTTTCTTCTATGTAATTTATTGTCTCAGATCTTATATTTAGGTTTTGATCCATTTTGAATTAATTTTATACATGGGGACAAACTGTAGTCTAGTTTCATTCTTTTGCGTATAGGTTTCAAATTTTCCCAGCACTATTTATTGAAGAGGCTTTCTTTTCTCTATTGTATGTTTTTGGTTCATTTGTCAAAAATGATTTGCCCGTGTACATGTGATTTTATTTATGGTTTCTCAATTCTTTTGGATTGGTATGTGAGTGTGTTTGTCTGCCAATACCATGCTTCCCAGTTTTATGGAGGTAACATGGTGTGTCTTAGAAGGATGCTACAGATGCAGTGAGATTGCACCACAGAAGAAATACTTTGAGCCTAGAAAACCTCAGTATTTTTGTAATGTGCTGAAAGCTATCTTCACTAACCTTTTCCCTGTAAAAGATATTACCCCTGAAAGTAGTCATCTGCTTAGCAAATAAACCTGCTATCTGGTTCAAAGAAAAGTTTTATCTCTCTACCCCACTTCTCTTTGGTATACAATCATCCTAGAAAAAATAACAAAGACAGAACAAATTCCACCAGTACCTCTGTTCACAAGACATGCCAAGAATGTAAAAGTATCATAAAAAATTGCCAACCTCCCAACAATTCCTTTTTATTTGTTGCTTTTCTTTGGTCTCCATCAATGAGCAAGTTTCTTAGTCATTCTTTGATTTTCATCATCTTAACAATTTTGAAGATTTCAGGTTTGTTACTTTGTAGGGTGTCCCTCAATTTGGGTGGCTTTATAATTTTTCATAAATAAATTGTATTTATGAATTTTTAAAAGAATATTATAGAAATAATGCTCTGTTCCTTGTTTATCCCATTCAACTTGTCTCATCATTGGTAATGCTAACTTTTTAAAATTGATAGCTAATATATTTCTTCATTAAAAATTACTGCTGGAAGAGATCTAAGATAGCGGCCATCAGTATGTCAGTGAGGAAGAAAGTGTGAGTGAGAGGGAGAGAAGAAGGGGAGTGTGTGGATATGTGGGGAGTGTGTGTGTGTGTGTGTGTGTGTGTGTGTGTGTGTGTGAGTGAGGGACAGTTATATTCTGCAGGACGGTTGGGGGCTGGCGGCCCAGGCTCTCATAGCCAGACAGTTTCTACTACTGCTGTAATCTCTCCTGGGGTGGCCGGCTCTGCCACAGAAACTGCACCATCTTGAAGGGGAGAGAGACTGTGACTGGGAGCCCAGCCTCACCTCCATCAGGGTAGCCATCGAACACCACCCAGGACCCTATAGCCACAGTGGCCAGGGACCAGCTGCCTTGGCTGCGAACCCACAAACACTTAGACTCCAGCTTCCCCAGCAACAGTCTCCTAAAAAGTTTGTCCAGGGGGAGACAATGTGGAGATGAAATAAGCAGACAGGTCCTGCGCCTTCTCACGGAGCAGATAGAAGAAACAGCTGAATAAAATAATATCCACCTGAAATTGGTGAATTAAACACAGCTGGTGAGACAATCCAAGGACAGAAAGGTCAGAGATAGCCAGGAGACCAGCGGGATCCGGGATCTGGGCTGGAGGGAGAAATGTGCACAGCTGGGACTAGAATGTCAGAGGGAGACTATGCTGCACCAAGTCCATGTACATTGGGGACACGTGTAGCGCTCAACTGTGGAAGGTGTCCACAGGGCTATTATTATTATTAATAACCATGCCTTCCACCAGAGAAAAATATCATTTGTTGTAGTAATATCTTTACTGATACAGTTCCTAGGGCAATGGAAACTAAAGAGAAAATTAACAAATGGGACTGCATCAAAATAAAAAGCTTCTGCACAGCAAAAGAAACCATCAACAAAACAACAAGAAATCCCACTGCATGGGACAACATATTTGCCAATGTTATCTTGATTAAGAGTTTAAACTCCAAAATTTACAGGGAACTTATACAACTTAACAAAAGGAAGATAACCCAATCAAAAAATGGGCAAAGGACCTAAATATTCACTTTTCCAAAGAGGACATACAGAAAGCCAAGAGACATATGAAAACATTCTCAAAGCCACTAATCATCCCAGAGATGCAAGTCAAAATGACAATGCAGTACCATCTCACACCTGTCAGAATGGCTATCATCAACAAATCAACAAACAATAAGTGCTGCTGAGGATGTGGAGAAAAAGGAACTCTCATGCACTGCTGGTGGGAATGCAAACTGGTGCAGCCACTGTGGAGAACAATATGGAGTTTCCTCAAAAAACTAAAAATGGAACTCCCATTTAACCCACTTCTAGGACTATATCCCAAGAAATCAGAAACACCAATCAGAAAAGATATATGCACCCCTATGTTCATAGCAGCACATTTCACAATAGCTAAGATTTGGAAACAGCCTAAGTGCCCATCAGCAGATGAATGGATTAGAAAACCATGGTATATCTACACAATGGAATACTATGCTGAGGTAAAAAAGAAGGAATTCTTACCATTTGTAACAGCATGGATGGAACTGGAGAGCATTATGCTAAGTGAAATAAGCCAGTCGGAGAAAGATAAATATCACATGATCTCACTCATAAGTGGGATACAATGAACAACATAAACTGATGAACAAGAATAGATCCAGAGACAGGGTAGCACTGAACAGACTGTCCAACCTCAGAGAGAAGGCTGGGGAGGGGGGTTAAACATCAACCAAAGGACTTGTATGCATGCATATTAGTATAACCAATGGACACAGACACTCAGGTGGTAGGGGCTTGCCCTCGGGGGTAGGAGTGGCCGGAGAGGGGGTCAATTGAGGAAAAAAGGACATATGTAATTAAAAAAAAATTACTGATGGAAAGTGAATCCATGCCCACATACCTGGTGGTTCCAGGTGGCTATGGTCCATAAAAGCTCTCACTCACAGGTGATAGTCTTGAGCCTGCTGTGGTGCAGACATTGTTAATTTATTGTCCAGTAATTTAATTCTCTAACTAGTCATAGTTGTTGAACTTTTACTTGGTAAATGCCTTTACTCCTTCAGTCCTTATTAAGCAAGTGTGCTTTACCTGGGGTGGTTGTCCTCTGCTTTTTGAGATTTCCTGTGGCCTAGTGTCCCTGTGGTCTCCCAATACAGACAGTGCTGCACTGTTTCCTATGTTACGCCCCACTGCCTCTGCACTCGTTACAATGCCTTCTGTCCTACCGCCTGTTGGCACCTGTTCTCTCCTACAGTAAACTTCTCTGACCCCTTAAAAATTACTGTTTTCCATTTAATTGAATGAGTATTTTATAAGAAGATACTTTGTAAATATTCTGGTCCTCATCAAACATTTATCATGTGTTTTATTATATACTAGGGGTTCAGTGCATGAATTCATGCACCTTGAAAGAAACTGTGGGCCACGAGGCTGCGGTAGGCACAGGGGTGGGTCTTGGCTCATCTTCCGTGATCTTGCCAGGCCCCTCCTGCCACAGCCCCTGGTCCCCTGTCTGCTGGCAACCCCGCTCCCGTGGCTGCCGCTCCCATGCACTGATGGCCCTGGCCCCGCTTGCACCTGTTGATGGTGCAGAGTGATTTCGGCCAGCGCCAGCAGCAGATGTGAGCAGGGCTGGCACCGTCAGCAGGAGTGAGCAGCAGCTGCTGCCCCGATTGCCCCTCAGGAGCAGGGGAACATGGAGAAGCCCTCAGGGGTGATCAGGGCCAGCAGCCGCCACTCACATCCTCTGATGGCACCAAGTGATTGGTACTGGTGCTGGGCACTGGCAGCGGGTGTGAGCAGGGCCAGCACAGGCAGCAGGTGCGAGCACCGGGTGGGACCATGGAGCGCAGGAGCAAATAATTTTGAGTAACCACCAGAGGCTTGCCCTAATGACAGCGACCGGTGCCCCACCTTGTTCTGGACCCCCCCCCCCCCCGCTAAGCTGCTCAACCATCCCACCATGGCCAACGCCCATCATGTTCCACACACAACTCCTGGTGGTCAGTGCATGTCATAGCCACCTGTTGTTCAGTTGTTTGGTTGTTCGGTTGTTCTGCTGTTTGGTCTATTTGCATATTAGCCTTTTGTTATATAGGATTAAAGATTTTTGCATGAATTCATTATTGTTCTGATGATTAAAAATGGTTATTTCTAAATTCTATTCCTCTATTCTGCAATTATTTATTATCATTCTAGTTCAAAGTAGATTTTTCTCATTTATATATTCATTTATTTCTTTACAGGAGTATGCACTCATGAATTTCTAGTTCATTTAATAGATTACAATGCATTTCTAACGTTATTTATTTTAATTCTTAAATTTTCCAAGATTTGGCAACTGTAAGCCACTTCAAGCTAGTTTCAGAGTCTTTTGACAGTTTTACAGTCCTAACATTTTAAAGTGTAAAATTTGTTTAGAAAACAATATATAAACACTAGGTGGGCTCTAACAGCAATACAGTATCCAACATCATTCAGGAGGAAAAAGGAGAGGGAAAAGAAGAGAAGACTGAAGGCAAGAGGCAACACATTTCACTTTAATTTATATTTGTTCCTCATTTTTATCTAAGATTTTTCTTAAGATATGTATAATACCATATATATAGTAATATATATATATATATATATATACAGTTGTATTAATATATAGTAATAATATAGATATATAGTAATACTAATTATGGTATTATACATATTTTTTTCTTAAGGTAACATATATATGTATATATAATATATATGGTATTATATATCTTTTCTTAAGGTATTATATATACACATACATATATAAAATGGTTATTCACTCTTGCATTTCTTTTAACTTGTCTTCATATCAAATTTTAAAAATATATGATTCCTTCTTGTGTTCTCCATCTTATTTCTGAGATTTTGTAATTCTGATTTATGTTTTAATAAAATGGTTTATTCTTGTTATCATTGATAATATTTTTAAATAGTTGCTCAGCCGCCATCTTAGTTATCTGGTAGCTCTTGCCATTTTGCAATGCTTATTCTCAAGTATCTCTTGTTTTACCTAATAATTGTCCCAAAGCACAAGAGTAGTGATACTCGCAATTTGGACATGCTAAAGAAATTCCATACAATGCTTCCTTTAAGTGAAAAGGCAAAAGTTATTGACCTTATAAGGAAAGAAAAAAGGTCATATGGTGACATTGCTAAAATCTATGTAAGAACAAATATTTTATCCATAAAATTGTGAAGAAGGAAAAAAAAATTATACTAGTCTGCTGAGAGACCACATTCATACTTTTATTATAGCATGCCATTATAATTGTTCTATTTTATTATTATTCTTAATTTCTTACTTTGTCTAATTTATAAATTAAACTTGATTATAGGTATGGATATATGCATAGAAAAAAGCATAATTTATATGTATATGATTTGGTCTGTTTGTAGTTTCAGGCATTCACTGGGGTCTTAATATATCCCACAGATAAGGGGAGATTACTGTACATCAAATTGACAAATGTAACAGCCTGCAATTAATTTTAGAGGTAATATTTACTAAACTGCTTTTTTTATCATTATGGAGGAGAGAAATTTGCACATAAAATGGATGGTAACGTGCTATATAGTAAATTTTAAAAGTGAATAAATGCAAATATACTGTATGTACAAGGATGGACTACATCATTAAGATAGCCCTTATACAGTTTTGAATGTAGAAATTCTGTCCTGAATGATTGATTTTGCTTGTGAGTTTTAATGTTATTTATTTTAGAGAGAAGATGACTGGATACAATTAGAAAAAATTCCATGGTCCATATTGATTGGAGAAGTTATTCTCAGCTTATACAATGCATATGTGCCTTCTAAGCATACCCTGAATTATAAGCTGGCATATATATTTATTTTTAAATTTATTTTTAAATTTATTTTTATTAATTTCAAAGAGGAAGGGAGAGGAATAGAGAGATAGAAATATCAAGGATGAGAGAGAATCATTGATTGGCTGCCTCTTGCATGCTCCCTACTAGGGATTGAGGCCGCAACTCAGTCATGTGCCCTTGACCCAAATAGAACCTGGGACACTTCAGCCCTCATGCTGACACTCTATCCACTGATCCAAACCGGCCAAGGCTACTTTTTATTTTAATCCTCACCTGAGGATATGTTTATTGATTTTAGAGAGAGAGGGAAGGCAAAAGAGGGAGAAACATTGATGTGAAAGAGAAATATCCATTGGTTGCCTGCCACATGCATCCTCACTGGGATCATACTCACAAGCAAGGTATGTGCTTTGACAGGGAATCAAACCCATGACCCTTTGGTGTATGGGACAATACTTCAACCAACTGAGCCACCTGGCCAGGGTGAGCTCCCATATTTAAGCAGGTAAACTCAGGTCCTATCACACACACACACACACACACACACACACAAACACACACACTACAATTATGTTTTGTCAAAGCACTCAGAAATATATCCATTAATATAATTTAGTAAATATTCAGTAAATGTCTGAAATACTAGATACATTCTAGGTACAAAAGATATAACAATTATCCAAATAGACAAAAATTGCATTCCACTTGTAGTGTTTATATTATCCTATATAATAAAGAGCTAATATGCTAATTAAACTGAACAACAAAACCATTGTCCGGATGACCTTCTGGATGAAGCTGGGGCTGTGAGGGCTGGTCGAGGCAGCCGGGGCTGTGAGGGCTGAGCCCCTTGCATGAATTTCATGCATCAGGCCTCTAGTTGTTATAATAAAAACATGTAAAGTATGTTGGATGTTAGAAAGTGGTAAATATTTTGGAGCTATATGAAGGTAAATGAAATCTGGAAGTGGGGTTTTTACAATTTTAAACAGATTAGTGAAAGCCTCACTGAGCAGGTGATGTTTCATCAAGCTTTTAAAGACGTTGAGTAGGTAAATCATGAAGTTATTTTGAGGAAGGCATTTCAACCTGAATTGCAGGAACAAATGCTCTGAGCATGCTCAGCATGCTTAAAGAACAGGAAAGATGGCAGCTTTGTAGAACCTGAGCATAATTGTAACGCAGAAACAATAGAAGAGATGGTCACTGAGAATATGGGGTGGGGGACAAAAACATATAGAGCCTACTGGGCTACAGTAAGGATTCGATTTTGCTCTCAGTGAGATGACAAACCATTCAAAACTTTTGAGGAGAAAGATTATATAATTGTTTTTTAATTTTTAAAAGAACACTCTCATAGTTGTCCTGAGATAGAACATACTAGACAGAAAGTGGGAGAAGACAGGGATGTAATTATGGAATTCAACTAGTTAGCCAGAGGGATAATTCAGGTCAAAGATTATGATGGTCTGGACCACTGTGGTCTCAGTGGAAGTAGTGAGAAGGACTCAGATTCTGTGTATATTTTGAAGTTAGAACCAACAAAATTTGCTGATGGATTAGTTGTGATGGTCATTGAGTGAGTGTCATGGGTGTGTGTCATCTGCAGTTGCACAGGCACAAGCTTAGACAGGCCCTATATGCTTGGTGTAATGGTTTGGTTTTGCCATCTCGAATTCTTAAAATTTTATCTTTCAAACTGTGTTTTGTAAATCTGATAGAATAATGGATTAATCCTGTGTTTGAGCAATTTTTCATATCCCTATTTATTTTTCACAGCTTAGACTGAAAGACCATACTAAAGTACCAACAGAATTAGCGTTTCTGCTTTCTATTTATATATCCAAATTAATGAGATATTTATTCTATATTTCATTTTAACAAGACATACATTCTTAAGGATATACAGAAAGATTTAGATTAGTCATCAGAATCCTTCTGCTACATCTTGGATACATGCTCCACAAAGAAATTACACCTTCCTCTAGAAGGAGTAATTACTACTAAACATACCTACCTGCAATTTTTGCCTATTTGGATAATTGTTATATCTTTTGTACCTAGAATGTGCGTGGTATTTCAGACATTTCCTGAATATTTACAATTTATATTAATGAATATACTTCTGATTGCTTTGACAAAACTTAATTGCAATTGTGTGTGTGTGTGTGTGTGTGTGTGTGTGTGTGTGTGTGTAATAGGATCTGAGTTTACTTGCTTAAATATGGGAGCTTGCCTTGTCCAGGTGGCTCAGTTGGTTGAAACATCGTTGGAGCATATTTTAATATTCTATTTTATTTTTAACTTCAGCATTTTCCATAGACTGGCAGCTGCACCTGTGAGACAGCTAGTCACTTTCCTGATGAAACCTGTGGCTCTGTGTAAGTTCTTCACCTGTGGCATAATGTCAGTATTGCTCTCTGTTCTGTGTATCATGTACTTTATTTTATGACACAAGCTTTATTACAACGCTTTTCATTTTCTTTTGGTGATTTAAAAATTTTCTCTAGCTTGGGTTATTTTTCCAAATGCCCTAGCAACTCATCATCCTTTCTAATAAGATTGAAGGTAGTTAGGTATTTCTTAAAACTATTAACCTTTCCCATTAAAAGAAAAGTCAGTTTGAATTTACAGAACACTCAATTGGTATTCACTTCAGGTAGAAATACATGCATAGCACTCACTTGAAGTTTATTGGAACATTTCCCTTAGTATCTCTACCTGCCACTTCATGGGGGAAACTATAGTCTTTTGTTAATATTCCCTAGAATGGTTTCTGAAAATAACTTTGGGGATTGTTCACAGGTTCACACCGCTATTCTTAAGCTGGTTTAATTTTGTTTCTTTTCATTCTTTCCTCAAATAGGCTCTAACATACCAATTTAATGATGAATGTTGATAATAGTTTTCAACTATTTAATATACATAATATAAAATACATAGACTCCATTTATCTCTGTCTTTTGAGAATAATGAATCAATATTTGAAGAATAATTATTAAAAATAAATTTCTAGTTCTTAAGACTTGAAAAAAACAATATTTCTTTCTGAATTCAGAAGATAGGATTTCTTTTCTAAATATGGAATCAATATGTTTACCACATGGTTCTATATTAATCATACTACTCCTGTATTTCCAAGGAAAATTCCATTCAGTTTTTTTATACAACCCTGTATGTAAAGAATAAATGGAAAAAGTTAAAAAAGTAAACGAAAGCAGATTCCACTTGAAATATAATACTTGAAAATTTAGGCATGAAACTTTCGTTACATTATTGAGGATGATGGAACTAAACTTTACGTTTTGTTTTTCTAAATCTACCTTTATATATGATTGTGTAGTCAAGACTAAATAATCTGGCCTTAATTGACTCCATTATGCTGTGATGTTGCAGGGAGAGTGATGGGATATGTGTTCTTGATTGTAATTTGATGCAGTACTATGTATATTTTTCACTGTTACATGCTAAAGTTATATTTCCAGATGCTGTGTGTGTGTGTGTGTGTCTCAAGAGAGACAGAGATGGAGAATGACAAAGAGAGAGAGAGAGAGAGAGAGAGAGAGAGAGAGAGAGAGAGAGAGAACCAGTGTGAATAGCTACTGATGGGGGAGAAAAACAATTCTTCATAATGATACCAGAGCTAAACAAATCCTATCTAATAAAAGAGAAAGATGCAAATTGACCTTACCTCCACTATGCCCACAAGCCACGCCCACCAGCCAACCAGGAGTGAGTATGCAAATTAACCCAACCAATATAGCAGTTAATTTGCATATCCAGGTGCAGAGTGAAGACTGAAGACAGCATAGAAGGAAGCCAAGCTCTGCAGAAGGGAGCGAAGCTGCAGAGAAGCAAGTGGGGTGACGGAGACGGGAGGGAAGCAGGCAGGGTGGCGGAGACGGCCGCAGGAAGCCCTACTCTTGTAGGAATAGGCCCGAGGAAGCCCTAGTCTTACAGGAATCTTCCTGCAACAGGCCTCTAGTATCTATAATAAGAACTGGAACAGGAAGCTACTCCTGTAATAGGGGGAAAGTACTATTTAACTAATCAACCTACTTATTTTTAATTTAGTGTCCTTTACTTTCTTTTATCTTTAATCTCAGTTAATGTAATGATCTGATATGGCAGCAAGTATATTTTTGATATTTGCAAATCTGTGTCTCAATTATTTTTTTCAACCTTTCTTTTATAATCCAGCTTCAAATGGTCAGAGCTGGTTTGCTGGATATGCAGAAATATAGATTGGCATTTTCTGACTGATTGAAGAAGTTCAATATTTTATGTGAATATCAGTTATGATAATTATGGATAGAATAAGAAAAGTTAGGTATTTTAAGTTAACTTTTAAAGAGCATGCTTGGTCCTATTTTTCTTCCATCTCCATTTTCTTCCCCTCTTTGAAGGAAGCTCTAGATTGACAGCCAGGGTGCACTGTATGTGTGGTAGCCCATTGGTACTTTGAATTTGACCAAATGCTCTGCCCAATAGAGGCAAAGGAAATAATTTGACAAACTAGCATTTGGTTATTGTAACACAAAAAGGAAGAGGAAACAAAAGGAAAATAAGCAGAAGTATTTCATAGATACCACTGGAGAGAAGATTGCTAAAATATCTTTGTTTTTTGTTCCAGTTCATCGGCATTATAAGACAATTTACTTTGTTGTGGTAACCCAAATTCATCTGTGGTCATTAGCTAAGGGCCCAAGTAACATGTTCTTGATTCCATAAATGTGGCAATGGCAGCAACAGGTGAAACCTTTATTTCTTTTTTGAATGATTATAAAATCTAGGTTCATTCATAATAAATAGGAAACTAAAATCAGTAGGTTAAGATGCTTAAGTTTGCCAAAATTATGGTTTGAAATGATGACTCTATTCTTTCTAAACTTTTGACAATTGACCATTAAAATGTTTAATTGAGGTTTTCATCTTACCATTAAGTTTTTGTGCTAAGATTTTCTTTTTATTTAATATTTTATACTAGTGTAAATACAATTGTTATAAAATAGCTAAAGAAAGTATGGTTTGCCGTTACTGTTTAGTATAATGTTTTCTTAGGTAAATTTTCTTGGCTGGCAGCAGTACTGGATAACATTAAATTCAAACAAAATTTCCATAAAAGCTCCAGGATTTTGGGACTCAATGTGTATATTTTTGAAATACTATATTTTTAAACTCCTAAGGACTGAATAGTTTTGCTATGTATAAAAAATAAAGTACTGCATGCAAATAACATAGACAAAATCAAATTTAAAATGACAAGCTGGAAAGATGTTTATAACACATTATCATAGGCATCAGTTAGCCAGGCTCCTCTTTTTACTATAAAAAGATCACCTGCAAAATAAAAGCCACCTGCTAACAAAATTGGAAAATGTGTAAAAGCTTAAAAAATAAGAAAAATTTCAAACTATGAAGATATGTCTGATTATATCCATTAAAAGATAAATATGAACTAAAACTACAGTGAGATACTATTTCACCTATAGGATTAATAAAAGTTTGATAACTCACTCTAGTGGCAATGATGCACATGACTATCAACTCTCATGTATTGCTGGTAGGAGAGTAAATTGGCACAACCCACACTATATTCCATATATGGAAAAATGACCCATACAATTTTATTCACTCACATTGTTGTCTGCGATGAATATTGTCTACAGTTTGTTGGTAGTGTCTAAAAGTCAATACACAGTGGAATTACTAAATATTTTTTTGTCATGCACACAGTCTGATGTTTTTTGGTTGTTAAAAATGTAAAAGTTGAATCTACAACAATAACACCCAGCGAACAGCTACAAACTCAGGAACACCGGTCCCCAAGCAGTGTGAACATGCGGATTCAGAAGAGCTCTGCACCCTCTTAAGGAAAGGTCAGATTTCACCTAGGATAAGGAGAGAGAGAACTACATAACCAGACACCCAGAGAAAAGAGATCATGGGAAGACAAAGAAACAGCCTGCATATGAAAGAAAAGGAGGCATCACCAGGAAAAGAATTAAACAAAATG
Organism: Plecotus auritus; assembly: GCF_963455305.1. Taxonomy (NCBI): domain Eukaryota; kingdom Metazoa; phylum Chordata; class Mammalia; order Chiroptera; family Vespertilionidae; genus Plecotus; species Plecotus auritus. Next base: position 134,616,964 of record NC_137771.1, on the reverse strand, counting down.
GAGGCAAGCAACCTGTCAGAGAAAGAATTCAGAGAAATGGTCATAAAGTGGATGAAAATAATGGAAGGCAAATTCAACAATATGTGTAAGAACCAAGAGAAAATGAAGAAGACCCAAGAAGAAATGAAAAAAGGCATTGCTGCTATAAAGAACTCAATAGAAAGCATCAACAGTAGACTAGAAGAAGCAGAGGACTGCATCAATGAGCTAGAAGAGAAGGTAGGAAAAAATAACCAAGCAGAGCAGCTTCTAGAAAAAAAAAAATTAAAAAGCAGGAGGAGAGCCTAAGGGAACTTTGGGACAACATGAAGCTAAACAACTTCCGCATTATAGGGGTACCAGAAGGAGAGGAAACTGAGCAAAAAATAGAAAACTTGTTTGAAGAAATAATGACAGAAAATTTCCCTGATATAGGGAAGAAAATCTCACACAAATCCAAGAAACTCACAGAGTCCCAAACAAAATGAACCCCAAAAGACCGATGCCAAGACACATTATAATTAAATTGGCAAACACTAATTACAAAGTAAGAATCTTAAAAGCTGCCAGAGAAAGAAAGTTACCTACAAAGGAACCCCCATCAGACTAGCGACTGATTTCTCAACAGAAACACATCAGGTAAGAAGGGAATGGAATGACATATACAAAGTCATGCAAAGGAAGGGTCTGAATCCAAGAATACTGTACACAGTGAGGCTATCAATAAAAATTGAAGGTGAAATCAGGAGATTCACAGACAAGAAAGGACTAAGGGAGTTTATTACCACCAAACCAGCAATGCAAGACATGCTAAAGAGTCTGCTGTAAAAAAAAAGAAATAGGAAGCAAAGAAGGAACACAGGGGTAAGGAATAAAAATGGTGACAAACAAGTACCTATCAATAATAGCTTTAAATGTAAATGGATTAAATGCCCCAATCAAAAGACATAGGGTAACTGAGTGGATAAGAAAACATGACCCATATATCTGTTGTCTGCAGGAAACCCACCTCAGAGCAAAAGGACACACACCGACTGATGGTGAAGGGATGGAAAAAGGTTTTGCAGGCAAATGGAAATGAAAAAAAAAAAAAAAGCTGGGGTAGCAATACGTATAAACGACAAATTAGATCTCAAAGTAAAGGACATAAAAAGAGATAAGGAAGGCCACTGAATAATACTTAAGGGAGCAATCCAACAAGAAGAAATAACTCTGGTAAACATATATGCACCCAATACAGGAGCACCCAAATACATAAAAGAAACTCCTGGAGGATATCAAGGGAGAGATTGACGCAATACAATCATAGTAGGGGACTTTAATACCCCACTCTCACCATTGGACAAATCCTCAAAACCAGTGGTTCTCAACCTTCCTAATGCCACAACCCTTTAATACAGTTCCTCATATTGTGGTGACCCCAACCATAAAATTATTTTCGTTGCTATTTCATAACTGTAATTTTGCTACTGTTTATGAATCGTAATGTAAATATCTGTGTTTTCTGATGGTCTTAGGTGACCCTGCTAGCAGTTCTCAACCTGTGGGTCGCAACCCACAGGTTGAGAACCGCTGCTCTAGAGCCTCAGACCATCAGAACCTAACCCTACAACTCAAAGAGTTAGAAAGAGAGCAACAAGAAAAGCCCAGTGTAAGCAGAAGGAAATGCATAATAAAGAACAGAGTGGAGATAAATGACATAGAGACCAAAAAAGTAATACAAAAGGTCAACAAAACCAAGAACTGGTTCTTTGAAAGGATAAACAAGATTGATGAGTCTCTAGCCAGGCTCACCAAGAAGCAAAGAGAGAGGATCCAAATAAACAAAATCATAAATGAAAGATTAGAAATAACAACAGACCAGACAGAAATACAAAGGATTGTTAAAAAATACTATGAAGAACTCTATTCCAACAAACTGGACAACCTGGAGGAAATGGACATATTTGTAGAAAAAATACAACCTTCCAAAACTCAATCAGGAAGATTCTAAAAATCTCAATGGGCCTATAACTATGGAAGAAATTGAAGCAGTCATCAAAAAGCATCCAGTAAACAAAAGCCCAGGGCCAGACGGCTTCACAGGGGAGTTTTACCAAACATTCAAGGAAGAACTAAAACCTATCATCCTCAGACTAGTCCAAAAAATTCAAGAGGAAGGAACACTTCCAAGCTCTTTCTATGAAGCCAGTATCACCCTAATACCAAAACCAGATAAAGACAACACAATGAAAGAGAATTACAGGCCAATATCCCTCATGAATATTGATGCCAAAATCCTCAACAAAATTCTAGCAAATCGGATCCAGCAGTACATCAGAAGGATCATACACCATGACCAAGTAGGATTTATCTCAGGGATGCAAGGATGGTACAATATTCCCAAATCAAAAAACGTGATACATCACATACATAAATTGAGAGATAAAAAACCACATAATCATATCAATTGATGCAGAAAAAGCATTTCACAAAATCCAACACCCTTTCTTTTTTTTTTTTAAATATATTTTATTGATTTTTTACAGAGAGGAAGGGAAAGTGATAGAGAGTTAGAAACATCGATGAGAGAGAAACATCGATCAGCTGCCTCCTGCACACTCTCCACTGGGGATGTGCCCGCATCCAAGGTACATGCCCTTGACCGGAATCGAACCTGGGACCTTTCAGTCTGCAGGCCGATGCTCTATCCACTGAGCCAAACCAGCTAGGGCCCAACACCCTTTCTTGATTAAAACTCTCAGCAAGGTGGGAATAGAAGGATCATACCTCAACATAATAAAAACCATATATGACAAACCCACAGCCAACATCATACTGTTACGATATTAAAATATACAAAGTGCTATGGGTTTTGAAATATAATTTTATGAATTAGGTATCTGAATTCAAATGCCTCTTGTATGAAAGAATTTTCTTTTTTTTAGACAAAAATGTTTATTTAGAAAGGATAATATCAGAAAATAGCATAACATCAGACATCTCAACAGAAATGTGAAATCTAAAATAAATTTTACACATAACAGATTAATCAATTAGGTTTTATAGTGGAACAAAACATTGTTAGATGTAAACTTTCAAACAAAACTTTTTAAAAGTAAGCAGCATCTACTTGGCTCCTCATATAAATACTTGGGACACAATTTAATGAAATTCCATTTTTTTTTTCTATCCTCCCATAGTACAAATGCTAACAGAAGGACAAATTTTATTTTATTTAACAAGTAAACTACTAAAATTTGTAGTAGTCTGTGAAGAAACAGACTACTTGTTAAACTATTAAATTTTGTAGTAGTCTGTGAAGAAACAAAGTAATATGAAAGAAAAACAGCACTATGATGATAAAATAAATTATTTGGTTAACCTGAAAAGATCTCTCAAGGAAGTCTAATTTTGCCTTTGACTCTCCAGTCACATAGATGATATATTTACAAAGAATATTACTCTGTGTCTAAGAGAAAATGTTATCAAACTGTATACTGCAAGCCACAGTCAAATTCAGAACCACTCTTTATCCTGGAGAGAATGAATGCCAAAAAAAACAAATGCTTTCAATTCTTCATACCAGTTTATATTTACAGTAGAGGCCCGGTGCATGGAATTTGTTCATGGAGAGGGGGCTGTCCCTTAGCCCAACCTGAACCCTCTCCAATCTGGGACCCCTCAAGGGATGTCCGACTGCCGGTTTAGGCCCAATCCTAAACCGGCAGTCGGACATCCCTCTCATAATCCAGGACTGTTGGCTCCCAACTGCTTGCCAGCCTGATCACCCCCTAACCACTCCAATGCCAGCTGATTGGAGCCTAACTGCTCCCCTGCCGACCTGGTCATCCCTAAGTGCCCTCCCCTGCCAGCCTGATTGCCCCTAATGGCCTCTGCCTCGTCCCTCACCACTGTGGCTTTGTCCAGAAGGACGAAGTCTGAAAGATGTCTTGTCTAATTAGCATATTACCCTTTTATTAGTATAGATAACATATATGCCCCTAAAAAGTTATATTATTTTACACGCTTTAAATTATAAAGTACATTCAACCTATTTTACCATGTGTTTTTTTTTTCTTTTTCTAAATATATCTTATTGATTTTTTTCATGGAGAGGAAGGGAGAGGAATACAGAGTTAGAAACATTGATGAGAGAGAAACATCAATCGGCTGCCTCCTCACACCCTCAACTGGGGATGTGCCCACAACCAAGGTACATGCCTTTGACCAGAATCGAACCTGGGACCCTTCAGTCCACAGGCCGATGCTCTATCCACTGAGACAAACTGGTTAGGGGGCCCCCACTTCTTTTTTTTTTTCTTTTTAGATTATCCACATTTGTAGATATGGCATTAATTCATTTTCTACTGATTTTTAGAGAGAGTGGAAGGGAGATGGATAGAGAGAGAGAAACATCAATGTAAGAAACATCCTTTCAATTGCTTTCCTTAGGAGCCCTGACCAGGGATCCAACTTGAAACCAACTTATGTGGCAGGTATGTTCCCTGACCTGGAATTGAACCTGCAACCTTTCGTTGCACAGGACCACGTTCACACTCAACCAACCTATCCACTTCAGCCTGACTGTTATTCCATTTCTGGAATCTTATTTCAATTAATTCTTCCAAAGTCTGTGGTTTAGGTAATATTCACATTTTGCTGATGAGAAAAACACACACACACACACACACACACACACACACACACACAAAACAATCTCTTTGTTTTGAGACATTATTCTTCCTTCATTGCTGCATTTTCCTGCCAGCCCCTAGAAAGTCTCTTGACAGCGGTTTCACTGGGTATCCAGAGTCAGAAGCATTCTCCTCACCACTACCCTGTCCAAAGCCTCCTCTGCACTGGTACTGGGGCTCTCCTGGAGGGCGCAGAGGCTAGGTAATGGAGACAATGACAGGAATTGGACCACTGGAGCCACTGTATCCACCTTTCCTCTCCATGCTGGAGAAGGCGGGGCCAGCAACTTCCATCAGAACGGAGCTTCCGGATAGGCCAAGGTTTGCAGGGCTAGCTCTTTGAACACCGTAAGTGCTGCAGTCTCTCCCTCTCAAGAGCTGCTGTCGCCTCCGAGGTTATAGGGCTGCCCTGGAAGTCCTCTGCGTGCCTCCATCCGTGGCAAACATGGCAGTGGACTCGGGGATGGAACTGCTATTTTTAGATACTTTTTAACACCCCAGCGCTGAGGTAAGACTTCGCTTCTTGATTCTGACTCTGCTTCTCTGTGGGACATGTACAAAAAATCCTTAGGCATGCTTCAACTTTCCCTCCTGCCAGTGGCCTTAAATTCTGCACGTACACACCCCCTGCCCCCAGCTGGGAGTGGGCACCACGTCTGCGGGAGAGCATCGGTGTCCAGGGCATTTCTCTGCCTTATCTTAGGCTCCTCCGTCTTTGGTTGAGTTGGCTGTTCTGCTTGCTTTGCTCCCCTGCCCCCTTACCCCCATTAACTTTGGGCCTTGAAAATACCTTGGTTCTCAGGTTTAGCTCAGGTGGTGTTTGGGAGGGTCTCAGACTGCCTGTGTTTGACAGCAGTTCCGGAGACCGAGCAGGTCAGATGGCTTCGTGATTCCTAAATCCCTCCTCTCCGGTCCTTTTTCTAACGGGAGTTAGGTTGCCCAGATGTGACACCCATTTGGTTTAGGATTCACCCATTAGGACATGACATATTTGCATGGAACGGCTTTTGCGTGGAGGATACCTGTGAGGAGGGGAATCAGCGGTGAAAGGAACCCATGGCGGATTTGGAACCCCCAGACAGGGAACCTCGCTCACTCCCCACATGTCTCCTCACTGCACTCCCTGCATGTCTCCCTCAGCGGCAGGCCTGGGCGTGGAGGAGGCTTGGTTTCCTTCATCGACCAGCGACAAAGGAAGCCAAGCCTCCCGCCCGTTCTGCCTGCTCTGTGGCTCCGGCCTATGCGGCCATCTTTGTGGCTATGGGCGCCACCATATTTGTGGTTATGGGCGTGGCCATCTTTTGTCACAGAGTGATGGCTAATTTGCATATTACCCTTTTATTAGATAGGATAGCTCTTTTTCTGGAGAAGAGGATAGGTGGCCATCTGTAAGTTTGCATTTCCTCTCCTGTCATACAATTCCCTGAATGCAAAGGTAAGCAATTGGCCCTCAGCCTGCTACACTGTGTGAATTGGGGAGAATTGATCTGGCTTCTGATTTTGCTGAGAGTAATCAATAAATTGTCTATTACTCTTGTGCTCGAGTCTTGTGTTCATCTGTCAATATATGTATATGAAATTGTAACAGGCTAAGTTTCTGTCTTATAGGCAGAGTAAGACCTTAGACGCTTCACAGAATCTGTATTATCTGAATATTTCAATGGTCTATTTGGTTCTCATGCTTCATTCTCATTGTAGATAAGCTGGGACATTCTCCATAGTGTCCTCACCCAAGAAAATGAGACAGAACATGATGGAGATCTTACTCCAAGGAGAGATTCACTTTCTACTCTCACCTAACTGGTCCAAGGAAGGCATGGAAGTGTGATAGTCAGGAAAGTAGGTTGGGTGAAACTAATGTTTACCACATTAATTAATTCATCAAATGGATCAATCTACATTCTTATTGAAGGCCTTTGGGCTAAATAAGATGCAGTGCGTTAGACAATGTAAGGTCTTCCTTTAAAGGTCAAATAAGTAAATTCAAAGTTCAGTGTAAAAGAATCAATTTATCATCAAACCATTGGGATTTTTATCCCAAAATGTGGATGCCATTTCCAAGAGAAAAGATGATATGAATTATTGGAAAAACAACAATAGCACAATTAGAAGAAAGAAAAGAGTCACATTTGTCCAGCCATACTAGAAGCATCATTTTTGATTCTAAACTCCACAAATTAGAAAGAGAGGGGTATACTAGAATTTGATGAAGAAATTCAAAATAATTTTATACACATATATAGTATCACTATATACTGTTTATACTTTGTACTGTTGTAAGCATTTTGCAAATAGTAACAACCCTAAGATCTAGTAATTTTTGTTAACTCTGTTTTACAGAAGATTAAACTGAAGCACAGATAAGTTTCTGTGTTGTGTTAGACCACACACATAATAACAAGTCTATGGAGAGATGCCCAGATTTTAACTAAGGCAATATGGCTCCAGAGTTTGTGCTCTTAAATAATCACAATGCTATAAAGGGGTGTCTCTTGACTTATTTGAAAATTAAATAACTTGGGGCACTTATTTACAATATTCAAATATTAGACCACTGACTTATAAAAGAAACTCTGCATTGATTCAGAATGCCACAAGGGATCAAACGGAAGACCACTGGTGAAGGCATATTTGGTCTTAGAACATAAATAAAGCTTCTAAGTCAGAATAATTATAAAATGATTTTATACAGAAGGTAGTGATTTTTGTATCACAATAGCTGTCATGCTCACCCTGAATTATTAGTGATTCTACAAATAAAATTTGTTAGTGATATTAATTTGTACTCTTCTCATCCATAAATAAGTGAATGTTTTGCTAGTCTAGGTTGAGATACAGACCTTCCCTTCTATTTTATTTTCCCCTTACAGCACATTATGTAGTCAAGTCCAGGTTGGATAAGTGTTCAGTATGTTTGTGTTCATCATTTCACTCTTCCTCTCTTCCATGAAGGTTAATTTTGTCATCCTATAAGAAAAATTCCATCCAACAACAGTTTTCCTAAAAAGCTTAGTCCTGAATTCAACTTATAGACCTAGATTAAATTTTTTTGGCCTTTTTCTTGTTTTCCTCTCTATAAGTACAGAGTGTTATTCTGAATGTCTTTTCAAGCTCTGGTAACAGTGCCCTAAAGCACAAGAACTTTCTACAATAGCAAAGCCTGAAAGGATCTATAGCTATAATTTATCAACAAGACAGTCACTGGCAAAGAACCAGAGTTTTCATGGAGAACTCATGCAAAAATTGGAGTGGAAAGGAATGGGAAGAAATGCTATAACAGAGAAATCACATACATAAATTTTAAAACTACATGCTAGTTGAAATTAAAATAAATTAACAATTATATTCTTTTTGTGAATATAGATTTAAAAAGGTATGAAGACGTGACATTTTAAAGCAATTTATAAAATTAACTGTGAACTAGCTCTTCTATTCTTTGACATGAGAAAGCTCCCTTGCCACACACAAAATTACAGTGGCTAAAAAGGTTAAATAAAATTAGTGAAATGCTTCAGTTTGAATGTTTAATGATACCATACTCAAAAGCACGAGCTTGACTCATGTGTGGTTTTCTTGCCATCCTTGCTTTTACATCCTATCCACTTTCCATTATAATAACTGAACTCTACCTCTTTTTTTTTTAATTCTTTATTGATTAAGGTGTTCCATATGTGTCCTTCTTCCCCCATTAACCCCCAACCCCCACTCATGCCCTCACCCCCCTGTTGTCTGTGTCCATTGGTTAGGCCCATATGCATGCATACAAGTCCTTTGAAATATTCTGAAAATTTTCAATTAAGCTGTGTAGGCAGACTTTACTCAAAAGAATTCCTGAAAAACACTGATTATTTGGAAATTAGAGACCAATATCTCATTGGGTTATATATTTTTCTCCTCTTAGAGCAAACACAATTAAAAATTGTATTGCTTATTTGCATCAGAAAATCAAACTTAAATAATATTAAAGATTTATATCAACCATATAAAGTGTGCTTAGTATTCTTTATGGCCTACTCTAGGCCCTAGAGTCTATGTCTGTGTTGCAGAGTCCCTGAAGGACACATATAGAACATTCAAAGTGATTGAAGAAAGTTTAATAGACATGCTTTTTAAAGAAGTCAGGATGGGGTAAGGGAAAAAAAATTGAGGGTTTATTATCTTGGGACTTAACAATAGCAGGCTGCTTTTACTACCTTTAGTGATTGAAGGGACTTGGAAGGGAGAGTATATAAGAACGTAGAGCTTATACATCACCCTAGAGCTAGCCTTTCATGAAGGGACTTAGCCAGTCCATGGGGAAATATTTATTTGGTCCTTATTCTGTTGCCGCCCTTCAATATGCTGCCCGTGATGCCCATATACTGGCATATTTTGTGGTTTTTTTGTTACTTTTGTTATTTTGGTTTGTTTTTGTGCTCTGTTTTTTTTTTTTTTTTCAGTCAGGGAACTAAATTCAGTTCCTACTACTCACTCAGTCTTGTCTGGAAGCAGAAGTTCTGTCCTTACCATTTTAATTTCTGATTTGGTTGCAAGATTATTTACCCTTTTTTAAATAAATATGGAAGGATTTCAAATGACTAAAACTATAAATAATGCTAACCAAATACCCCAATCTCTCCTACTTGGTGTATTAAATCACAAATTGCTGTCACAATTGGTAGTTTTTTGGTGTGTGTGTGTGTTATTGTTTGTTTTTTTTTTTCGCCTTTAAAAAAATATCTTTATTGTTGCAAGTATTATATAGGTCCCCCTTTTTCCTCATTAAATTCTTCCATCCCATTTCCATCTCCCCCCTTCCCAGGCCCTCACCACTCCATTGTCTGTGTCCACGGGGTATGCATACATGCATATATGTACAAGTTAATTGGTTGATCTCTTCCCACCCACTCTTCTCTCCCCTCCCTCTGAGGTTCAACAGTCTGTTCATGCTTCTATGTCTCTGAGTCTATTTTTGATTATCAGTTTATTTGATTCATTAGATTCCACAAATGAGTGAGATCATGTGATACTTAACTTTCCCTGACTGGCTTATTTCGCTCAGCCTAATGTTCTCCAGGTCCATCCATGATGTTGCAAATGGTAAGAGTTCTTTCTTTTTGTGTGCATGTGTGTTTTTAATTTTTTTTCTTTATTGATTAAGGTATTCTATATGTGTCCTTATACCCCCATTGCCCCCCTACCCCCACTACTCGTGCCCTCACCCCCCTAGTATCTGCGTCCATTGGTTATGTTTATATGCATGCGTACAAGTCCTTTGGTTGATCTCTCCCCCTTCTCCCCACCCTCCCCAGCCTTCCCTCTGAGGTTTGAGGGTCTGATCCATTCTTCTCTGTCTCTGGATCTGTTTTTGTTCATCAGTTTATGTTGTTCATTATATTCCACAAATGAGTGAGATCTTTTATCTTTCTCTGACTATTTCACTTAGCATAATTCTCTCCAGGTCCATCCATGCTGTTGCAAATGGTAGGAGTTCCTTCCTTTTTACAGCAATATAGTATTGCATTGTGTAGATGTACCACAATTGTTATTCCACTCATCTGCAGATGGGCACTTAGGCTGTTTCCAAATCTTAGCTATGGTAAATTGCACTGCTATGAATGTAGGGGTGCATATATCCTTTCTAATTGATGTTTCTGTTTTCTTGGGATATATTCCTAGAAGTGGGATCACTGGGTCAAATGGGAGTTCCATTTTTAGTTTTTTTAGGAAACTCCATACTGTTCTCCACAGTGGCTGCACCAGTCTGCATTCCCACCAGCAGTGCTCGAGGGTTCCTTTTTATCTGCATCCCCTCCAGCACTTGTCAATTGTTGATTTGTTGATGATAGCCATTCTGACAGGTGTGAGATGGTATCTCATTGTCCTTTTGATTTGCATCTCTTGGATGATTAGTGACTTTGAGCATGTTTTCAGATGACTCTTGGCCTTCTGTACGTCCTCTTTTGAAAAGTATCTGTTTAGGTCCATTGCCCATTTTTTGATTGTATTGTTTATCTTCCTTTGTTAAGTTGTATGAGTTCCCTGTAAATGTTGGAGATTAAACCCTTATCAGAGATAACACTGGCAAATGTGTTCTCCCATGCAGTGGGCTTTCTTGTTATTTTGTTGATGTTTTCTTTTGCTGGGCAGAAGCCTTTTGTTTTGATGTAGTCCCATTTGTTTATTTTCTCTTTAGTTTCCATTGCCCTAGGAGCTGTATCAGTGAAGATATTGCTTTGGCATACATCTGAGATTTTGCTACCTGTGGATTCCTCTAAGATTTTTATGGTTTCCCATCTCATGTTTAAGTCCTTTATCCAATTTGAGTTTATTTTTGTGTATGGTGTAAGTTGGTGGTCTAGTTTCATTTTTTTAAATGTATCTGTCCAATTTTCCCAAAATCATTTATTGAAGTGATTGTCTTGACTCCATTGTATATTCTTGCCTTCTTTGTCAAATATGAATTGAGCATAGTGGTTTGGGTCGATTTCTGGGTACTCTATTCTATTCCATTGGTCTATATGTCTGTTCTTGTGCCAGTACCAGGCTGTTTTGAGAACATAGGCTTTGCAATATAGCTTGATATCTGGTATTGAGATCCCTCCTACTTTATTCTTTTTTTCTGAGGATTGCTGCAGCTATTATGGGTCTTTTTTTTATTCCAGATGAATTTTTGGAGAGTTCTTTCTAGGTCTATGAAATATGCCATTAGTATTTGAATGGGGAGTGCATTGAATCTACAGATTGCTTTGGGTAGTATGGACATTTTAATGATGTTGATTCTACCAATCCATGAACATGGTAGGTTCTTCCATCTGTTTATGTCTTCCTCTATCTCTTTTTTCAGTGTCCTGTAGTTTTCCACATACAGATCTTTTACCTCCTTAGTTAAGTTTATTCTTAGGTATCTTAGTATTTTGTGTGCAATGGTAAATGAGATTGTTTTTTTAATCTCTCTTTCTGTAAATTCACCATTGGTGTATAAAAATGCCATAGATTTATGGGCATTAATTTTGTATCCTGCTAGATTGCCAAATTCATTTAAGTTTAATAAATTTTTGATGGAGTCTTTAGGGTTTTCTATGTACAGTATCATATCATCTGCGAATAGTGACAGTTTTACTTCTTCTTTTCCAATTTGGATACATTTTATTAATTCTTCTTGTCTAATTACTATGATTAACACTTCCAGTACTATGTCAAACAGGAGTGATGAAAGTGGGTATCCCTGTCTCATTCCTGTTCTTAGGTGAAATGGTTTTTGTTTTTGCCCATTGAGTATGATGTTGGTTGTGGGTTTGTAATATAAGGCTTTTATTATGTTGAGGTATGATCCCTCTATTTCCGCTTTGCTGAAGGTTTTTATCAAGAAAGGGTGTTGGGTTTTGTCAAATGCTATCTCTGCTATCAATTGAAATGACTATGTGTTTTTTATCTTTCAATTTGTTTATGTGATGTATCACATTTATTGATTTGCAGATATTGTACCAGCCTTGCATCCCCAGGATAAATCCTATTCGGTCACAGTGTATGATTTTTCTGATGTAATGCTGGATTCAATTTGCTAGAATTTTGTGGAGGATTTTGTTATCTATGTTTATGAGTGATATTGGCCTGTAATTCTCTTTCATTGTGTTGTCTTTATCTGTTTTTGGTATTAGGGTAATGCTGCCTTCATAGATGAGCTTGGAAGTGTTCCTTCCTCTTGAATTTTTTAGAATAGTCTGAGGAGGATAGGTTTTAGTTCTTCTTTGAATGTTTGGTAAAACTCCCTTGTAAAGCTGACTGGCCCGGGGCTTTTGTTTGCTGGAAGCTTTTTGATGACTGCTACAATTTCCTCCATAGTTAGGGGTCTATTAAGATTTTTGGATTCTTATTCATTGAGTTTTGGAAGGTTGTATTTTTCTAGGAATATGTCCACTTCCTCTAAGTTGTCTAATCTGTTGGAATAGAGTTGTTCATAGTATTTTTTTTTTTTTTTTACAATCCTTTGTATTAATGTAGGGTCTGTTTTTATTTCACCTCTTTCATTTCAGATTTCGTTTATTTGGGTCATCTCTCTTTTCTTCTTGGTGAGCCTGGCTAGAGGTTCATCAATCTTGTTTGTCCTTTCAAAGAAACAGCTCTTGGTTTCCTTGATCTTTAGAATTTTTTGTTTTTTGGGTCTCTTTGTCATTTATTTCTGCTATGATCTTTATTATCTCCTTCCTTTTGCTCACTCTCCTTTCTTGTTGCTCTCTTTTTAATTCTTTAAGTTGTAGAGATAATTTATTACCATTTTTCTAGTTTTTTTGAGGTAGGCCTGTAATGCTATGAACTTCCCTCCCAGGACTGATTTCACTATGTCCCATAGATTTTGGATTGTTGTGTTTTTATTCTCATTCATTTCCAGGATATTTTTAATTTTTTTCTTCTATCTCTTTGGTAACCCAGTCATTGTTTAATAGCATGCTATTTAGCCTCCAAGTGTTTGATTTTTTTCATTGTTTTTATTGTTGATTTCTAATTTATGCCATTGTCTGAGAAGATGCTTGTTATGATTTCTATCTTCTTGAATTTGAAGAGACTTTGCCTGTGTCCTAATATGTGGTCTATCATTGAAAATGTCCTATGTGCACTTGAAAAGAATGTATATTCTGTAGCTTAGGGGTGAAATGTTCTGAAGATGTCAATTAGTTTCATATGATCTAGTGAGTTTTTTAGGTTTGCTGTTTCTTTGCTCATTTTTTGTCTAGGGGATTTATCCAGTGATGTCAGTAGGGTATTACACACCCCTACTATGACTGTGTTGTTATTGATGTCTCCCTTGATATCATCCAGGAGTTTTTTTATGTGTTTGGGTGCTCCTGAATTGGGTGCATATATGTTTACCAGAGTTATATCTTCTTGTTGAATGACCCGCTTTAGTATTATGAAGTGGCCTTCCTTTTCTCTTGTCATGGCCTTCATTTTGAGTTCTATTTTGTATGATATAAGTATTGATTCCCCTGCTTTTTTCTCCTTTCCATTAGCCTGAAAGGTATTTTTCCATCCCTTCACTTTCAGTCTGTATGAGTCCCTTGTTCTAAGGTGGGTCTCTTATAGACAGCATATATATGGGTCATTGTTTCTTATCAATTCAGCCACTTGATGTCTTTTGATTGGAGCATTTAGTCCATTTAGGTTTAAAGTTATTATTAATAGGTACTTGTTTGTAGCCATTTTTATTTTTGTGCCTGTGTTCCTTCTTTCCTTTTTATTTCTTCATTTTACACCAGTCCATTTAGCATTTCTTGCATTGCTGGTTTGGTATTAATAAAATCCCTTAGCCTTTTTTTTTTTTTTTTTTTTTTTTCTGTGAAGCTCATTATTTCCCCTTCAATTTTGAATTATAGCCTTGCTGGATAGAGTATTCTTGTATTCAGTCCCTTGATTTGCATCACTTTGTAAACTTCCTTCCATTCTTTTCTGGCCTGATGTGTTTCTGTTGAGAAATCATTTGATAATCTAGTGTGAGATCCCTTGTATGTAACTTTCTGTCTCTTGTAGCTTTTAGGATTCTCTCTTTGTCCTGTACATTTGCCATCATAATTATGACATGTCTAGGTTGGTTTTTTTGGGGTTCATTTTGTTTGGGACTCTGTGCTGATGTGACTTTTTCCTTTTCCAAGTCAGGGGAATTTTCTGACATTATTTCTTCAGATAGGTTTCCTAACCCTTGTTCTTCTTCTGGTTGTTTTGGCACTCTTATTATCCTAATCTTGCTTCATTTCCTGTTGTTGCAAATCTCTGTTAGGCTCTCTTCCTATTTTTTTAATTTATTTTCTCTCCAATTGCATTTCAGTTTGTGTGTGTGTGTTTCTGCTCATCTTCTAATTTGCTAATTCAGTCTTCTGCTTCTCCTAGTCTACTGTTGAAACTTTCCATAGTGTTTTTTACTGTAGCTTTATTTCCTCTTGATTCTTTCATAAGTTGTTGATTTTTTCATCCATCTGGTTTATGAACTGTATGACCCTTATTCTGAATTATTTTTGATTGGGGTGGGAGAGTTTAATTAGGGGCAGGCAGGCAGGGGGGAGGGGCCATGAGGTTGGCCATCCAGCCAACCCCCTGATCAGGCCAGTTTGCTGGCCATAGTGGGCATCATAGCAACCAGTCTTTATGGTCGTTATGGCCATTTACAGTCACTAGCTTTATATCTATAGATAGATAGATAGATACATAGATAGATAGATAGATTATATGTTCACCAAATATATATATACAGGCAGTCCTCGGGTTACATAGGAACTTGATGTATATTGTTTCGTAGTTATGTCATCGTCTTCCATTTATTTATAAAAAAATTTCCATCATTTCGACATATGGACATATGTGCTTTATGTTTTTTATTATTTGTTTACCACAAAATAGGTAAATAGGTCAGGGGGGGAGGGGGTCCCTCAGCCTGGATTGTGAGAGGGCACAGGCCAGGCCGAGGGACTCCACTAGTGCACAATTGGGTCCAGGAAGAGACACAGGAGGTTGGCCAGCTGGGGAAGGACTGCAGGAGTGCTCCAGGGCATGTCCGGCCCATCTCGCTCAGTCCTGATCATCCAGACCCCAGCAGCAAGCTAACCTAGTGGTCAGAGCATTTGCCCCCTGTTGGTCAGTGCACGTCATAGCAACTGGTCGACCAGTCGACTGTCTGCCCCCTGGCTGTCAGTGCAAGTCATAGTGAGCAGTTGAGCAGCCTTAGCATATCATTAGCATATTACGCTTTGATTGGTTGACCGGATAACCAGACAACTGGACACTTAGGATATTAGTCTTTTATTATATAGGATTCATTTTAATTCCTGTATAATTTTTATTAGTAAAATATGCTTAAATATATTATTTCTTCTCTTTGTGTAAATATTTTGCTTATTTCCATTGTCTCCTTACTATTATATTGCTGCAAAGGACATTCTTTTTAACATTGAATTCAGTGGGGTGACATTGGTTAATAAATTACATAGGTTTCAAGTGTACAGTTTTATAATACATCATCTGTATATTGCATTGTATGTTCACCACCTCAAGTCAAATCCCCTTCCATTGCTATGAACATTCTTGAAAATGAGTGACCATGGACTTCCCATAGTAAAATAGGACAGAAATCCTGGGTCACATTTTACCTCATTTAAAATGTTCAGACTTTAAAAATTTATCTCCAAAGTTGCTATTCCAAGCCACATAATTTAAAATATTTAAACTGAAAAGATTATGATCTCTCACCCTTACTATACAGTAGTCTATTCTTTATTAGAGAACTTTTTTAAAGTTATTTCTGAGGATAGAATATGATTACATAATTGGTTGGTAAATCTTTCATTCATCTTGCACCTCTGCTGTTGAGTTACTTCACTAGTTCTCTGGCTCTTTGCTGCCCTGGAGACCAGATCTCGAGAACTACTAACCAATGAGCACCCATTCTTAAGGCCTTACTGTTTTTCTCTTTGAGCTCTCCCATCTTGTGCCTGGAGCTGGGTATTCCTGAAGACATTGCATTTAAAGAATATTGTGGGAATATTTTTTTTCTCTCAGTCCCAAATATATTCCATTTCTAGGGCCAAATATACTTTAGAATAATTGGTGGAGGACACCTTTACTGTATTGACCTAAGTCCCTATTAAATTACTGTACTATAGTCTGATATGGTTCCCATGGCCTGAGCTATTAAATGTTTTCTATAGTATTTTTGTTATATAGATACTTAGTTTGTTTATCTATAATAATAAGAGCATAATATGTTAATTAGACTGAACGTCCTCTGGACGACCTTCTGGACAAAGCCAGGGCTGTGAGTGAAGCCTGGGTTCCAGGCGCTTGCTGGTGGCTGGAGGGAAGACCGGGTCCTGGGTGCCAGAGAGAAGCTGGTGCCAGCAGCCAGTGGAAGGAAGACCTACTCTTGTACAAATTTCGTGCATCAGGCCTCTAGTTAAAGAACAAAATGAATGAGAGAGAAAACATTGGCTAAAATCCCTTTTAAAGCAAAATATTCTATTTCTCTGATCACTTAGAAAAAAAAAAATTGATCATGTGTGGTAGGCAGTATAATGCTGCCTCCATTCTCAATAAAAAGCCCTCATTTTAGCCCCTGGAATTGGTGAATACATTTTTACAAGACAAAAAGGGTCTTTGTAGTTGCCAGCAAGTTAAGGATCAAGAGCTAGGAAGAAGGAGATTATCCTGGATCATCTGGTTGCACCCAATGTAACTGCAAGGGTCTTCACAAATCAAAGAAGGAGGTAGGAGAGCCAGGGTCAGAGAAAACATGACAAGGGAAACAGGTGGGAGTGGTGGGAATTTGACTTTAAAGAAGGCAGAGGTGGGTCACTACCCAAGCAATGCTAATGGTATTCTCTACAAACTGACAAAATCAAGGACACCAGTTCTCCCTTGGAGCCTCCAGAAGCAATGCAGTTCTGTCAACATTTTGGGTTTAACGCACTGAGACCCATTTCAGAGTTCTGACCTTCAGAACTGTAAGAAAATTAAGTTGGGTTGTTTTATGTTACCAAACTTGTATTACTTTGTTATAGCTTCAGTAGGAAACTTATGCACTATTTTTCATTTTACTATAATGATTCTATGTGTAGACTATTTTGTGTATCACTCACATCTTTATTCAATAACAGAACATGGTCAAGTATTACTTCTTCTAATAATGCTTGTTGCATTGTCAAAGCATTGCCCTGGTTGGCTACCCTGGTTACCTTGTGAATGCCTAACATCCTAGCTCTCACATCAAACTTGGAGGCTGGGAACATTGGCAAGGTAAGACACTTTAATGCTGAAGGCCCTGGGACACCACTCACACAGCTTCCCAGAGGCCTTTACCACTCTTCAAAGAGCCAGTACTGAATGCTTTTTAGGAGGTGCCCACTCTTCAAGGATTTCTTCCAAGTTTAGGAGATTCTTTCTCTATTCCTGCTCCTCTGAAAAGCACACCTTGCTTTGCTTTTACACTTTAAACTTTCTAGCATATTGAGTTTAGTCACTTTAAGCTATTACAAATCACAAGAAGATTTACCAACTTTCACCAACTTCTGATATTAGGACAGCAAAATTCCCTCAGAGAAAGAAATGCAAAGTTATGGCTAACGTATTGAAAGAGAGACTCTAAAATATTAAATGCAAAATAACATCTGAATGAATTATCCTGCTTCATTTATATTCATCACTTTAGTTTGTATTTTGTAGTGTCTATGTTATTTAATTTTACAGATCTCTCAAGCAGCAAAGTCACAGAGTTGTTCAATAAAGAACCACAAATCTTTAATTCTTTCAGACAGAAAAAGGTGTTTTTTTTAATGTTAAAGTTTGTTGTTGTTTTTTATGTTTGGCACATAAAAAGGACAATATTTCATGCCCAGGTGTATTGTTCATTTCCAGAAAATATCTGCACTCTCACTGTGGTGCTGCTTCCAGGAATATCGAGGGAGTGGGGAAAACTTCACTGCTCGTCTCTAATCCAATTCCTGTCACTGCCAGCTGTACTTGAGTTTCATGAACCATATTTCTCAAATAAATGACACCTTTTCCTCTAAAAAGAGACTCCTGTAATTCCATTTGAAAACTTAACAACACAGATTTCCTTTCTTTTCACAACTTTTATGATTTGAAATAAAGTAACAACTAAACCAGTGAGGAAACACTTTAGAACTTTTACTAGAAGGACATTGTTAGGGTCTGCATTTAAAATTTTGAAAACTCAGTCATGATAAGACTATGTTCTGGCTAAGAAATATGATATTAAAGTAGTCCCAGATCATGCCCCCCCCCTATATTTTATAGGGTGACATTTAATTTGGTCTTGATTTTCATCACTTCTTATAATAAAAACACACATATTTAAAGATAGGTCATTTTCTAGCACTTTTCGGAATGTTACTAGCAATGGCCAAAGAGTATTTGGGTTGGAGTCATGTTTTAAATATTTTTCTATTGCTATCAATGAGAACAGGTCTTTGATTATATTTTCCCATCCTTTAAGTGGTGCCAGGAAGGAAAAAGAAGACAGTGGAGAGGGATTAGGAAGCAGGAATGAGAACTGAAACAGAAACCAAAACTTGGAAAGCAAAGCAACTGTATCATAACTCACCAAACAGATAAAGTGAAAAAACGATGACATGCAGCATAGCCTGAGTTCAATTTACTTTTAATACCAATTTGTTAAGGCCAAATTTTCCAAGATAAGAGAGCATAGACTGATTTAACTCTAACAACACACAGTCTCGTGTTCCAAGAATGAATTTACCAACTTTTCTTACAAATTGTCCATTTTAGGAAATCCCACCAATCATTCCAGACTTGCCTCTCTGAGACATTGCTGAGACTCTGAAAAGATTGTACTCTGCCTCACAAGTTAATAAAGCCAGATTTGCATGATCAACAAGTATACCTGGTGGCCTTTATATGAAAACTTCAGCATGAGAAACAGGTAGAAGTGACAGGACTTTGAAAGCATGGTTGTGTACAAGTCAAGCAGAACATATAACAGAATAAAAAAATGGCAACTGGAACATAGTTAAATGAATACAGATATCACATGATCATATCAATAGATGCAGAAAAAGCATTCAACAAAATCAACACCCATTTTTAATAAAAACTCTTAGCAAAGAGGGAATAGATGGATCATACCTCAACATAATAAAGGCCATATATGACAAACCTATAGCTAATATCATACTCAATGTACAAAAACTAGAATCATTTCCCCTAAGAACAGGAACAAGACAGGGATGTCCACTTTCATCACTCTTATTCAACACTAGAGGCCCGGTGCATGAATTCATGCATGGGTCAGGTCCGGCTGGCCCACCCTGATGGGGGCCCATTGGGCCAGGCTGGCGGCGGGGTGGGGCCATGGGCAGTTGGCTGGCCAGCCCACTCCCCATCAGGGTGTTGGGGACCAATTGGGGACCGGGCAGCAGGAGGAGAGGGCCATCAGGGCCCGGATCAGGCTGGTTGGCTGCCGCAGTGCGCGTCATAGCCACCAGTTGTTCTGGTCAGTCTGCCATTCCCATTGCTGGGCTTTTATATATATAGATAGTACTGGAAGTGCTAGCCACAGTGATCATACAAAAGAAAACAAAAAGTCATCCAAATTGGAAAGGAGGAAGTCAAACTGTTATTATCCGCAGATGACATGATATTATACATAGTAAATACTAAAGATTCCACCAATGTTTGTCAATGTAACATGATACAAAATTAACACTGAGAAAATCTATGGCATTTTTATAAACCAATAATGAGTTCTCAGAAAGAGAAACTAAGCAAGAATCCCATTTACAATTACAACAAAAAAATTAAGATACTTAGGAATAAACTTAACCAAGAAGGACATTGAAAAAAGAGATAGAGGAAAATACAAACAAGTGGAAGAATATATGGTGTTCATTGATTGGTAGACTTAACATCATTAAAATGTCCATACTACACAAAGTAATCTACAGATTCAATGCAATCTCTATTACAATACCAATGACATATATTACAGTTCTAGAACAAATACTCCAAAAATTTATATGGAACTGAAAATAGATACAGCAATCTTGAGAAAGAAAAAGAAAGTTGGAGGGATCACAATACCAGATATCCACACTGTAATCAAAACAGCCTTGTCCTGGCACAAGAACAGGCATATAGATCAACAGAATAGAACAGAGACCTCAGAAATCAACCCAAGTCATTGTGCTCAATTAATATTTGACAAAAGAGGAAAGAGAGTCTCTTCAATAAATGTACAGGCCAAAAAATGAAACTAATCCACCAACTTATAAGATATTCAAGAACAACATAAAAATGGATAAAAGATTTAAATGTAAGTCATGAAACTATAAAATTCTAGAAGAAACCATGGGCAGCAAAATCTTAGTCATCTCTCACAGCAATATGCTTGCAGCTACTTCTCCAAGGGCAATGGAAACTAAAGCGATAACAAAAAAATGGGAATACATCAAAATAAAAAAGCTTCTGCACAGCATAAGAAACCATCAACAAGATGAAAATGGAGTCCACTGTATGGAAGAAAATATTTGGCAATGATACATCTAAAAATGGTTAATATCCAAAATATACATGGAACTCATACAACTTAACAAAAGGAAGACAAACAATCTAATTTAAAATAGGTATAAGACCTACCTAAATAGTCACTTCTCCAAAGTGGACATTCAGATGTCCAATAGACATATGAAAATAATGCTCAAAGTCACTGGTAATATGAGAGATGCAAGTTAAAATGACCTCACACTTATAAGAATGGCTAACATCAACAAATCAACAAATGACAAGTGTTAGTGAGGTTGTGGAGAAAATGGAACCCTAGTACACTGCTGGTGGGAATGCAGACTGGTGCAGCCACTGTGGAGAACAGTATAGAGTTTTCTCAAAAAATTAAGAATGAAACTACCATTTGTCCCATTGATACCACTTCTAGAAGTATATTCTAAGAAATGTGAAAAACCAAACAGAAAGAATATATGCACCCCTATGTTCATAGCAGCACAATTTATAATAGCTAAGATCTGGAAACAGTCCAAGCACCCATCAGTAGATGAGTAGATAAAAAAAGCTGTGGTGCATTTACACCATGGAATACTATGCAGCAGTAAAATTGAAGGATATCGTACCCTTTGAAACAGTATGGAGGGACCTGAAGAGTATTATGCTAAGCAAAATAAGCCAGTCAGAAAAAGAAAAGTATCACATGATCTCACTCAAATGTGAAATCTAATGAACAAAATAAACTGATGAATAAAATAGATCCAGAGACGTAGAGGTATGGAAAAGACTGTGGAATCTTAGAGGAAAAATAGGGTTGTGTGAGTGGGTGGGAAGAGATTAACCAAAGAACTTGTATGCGTATATGTATAACCTAGGGACACTGACAATAGGGTGGTGAAGTCCTGGAACAGGGACGGGGCAAGCTAGATGGGATCAATGGGGGAATAACAGAATAATTGATCATACTTTCATAGGTAATATTTAAAGAAAAACATGCATGGATATTTATTATAATTCTGTTTATAGTATAAAAGTAAAGGAACAACATAAATGTTTTCATTCAAAAAATGATACTCTGCAAGCCATTGACTACAATTCAGCTGTTAAAAAGTAATACATATATTTATTTAAATTTAGTTATTAAGATAAAAAGATTATATGAAATGCTCTAATTTATTGTATCTGTATGGAGTTGGATTTGTATGTAAGTGAGCATATATATATGTATGACATGTGTATTACTTATCCTTATATCTGTAAATGGAACCATACCACAATCTATTCTAATAAAAGGGTAATATGCAAATGGTCAGGACACCCTCACACATAACAACTGATCAGCAGGAGGCTGCGTGCACTGCAGGCACGGGTGGGCGGGGATTTGCAGCATCAGGAACTTGCATCACACTATCACAATCCATCACCAGGAGGCCTGGGGCCAGCAGAGGCCTCCACGTTGCCCAGCCTGGGGCCGGGGCCCGGAGGCCTGGAGGAGGGACCCCCAGCTCCGGCCTACCACTTTGGGGTGATGGATCACGGGGTTCCCACACTGTAACAGGGCACAGGCCAAGCTGGGGGAACCCCACCCACCCTGAGTGCATGAATTTTGTGCACCAGGCCACTAGTATTAATATAACAGTTGTCTTTTAGAAATGAGATGGTAGATTTTTTTCATTTTAAGTAACTTTATTATATACTTTTTATACAGTTTGGCACTATGTAGTAATTAAACAAAAGAAATACATAAATTTGTTTACTTAAAGGAAAGTAAATATATAATTTTTGGGAAATAAACTGATTACTTGTTATGAGAGTTATATGTTGTACATATAATTGTGTATTACACTTGTTAGTAATATTAATTAAATGTACATATAATTTTTAAATATAAACTATGTATTAAATATATTTTATAATTATTAGATTAGAGACAGTATATTAACAGTATTAGCTTTTTTAAAAGTATTTTTTTATTGATTTCAGAGATGAACAAAGAGAAAGAGAGAGATGGAAACATCAATGGTGAGAGAGAATCATTGATCGGTTGTCTCCTGCACACCCCCTACTGGGGATTGAACCCAGAACCCAGGCAGGTGCCCTTGACTGGAATTGAACCCGGGACCCTTCAGTCCGCAGGCCAACGCTCTATCCTCTGAGCTAAGCCAGCCAGGGCTGGCCTTTTTTTTAAACCATGTAGTATACATTCATGAACATTTGCCATCTGTAACAAAACTGAAACCTTAGAGTCTTGATCTTTTTAATGTCCAACATGAAAATGTTTTGAAAATGTATTTGGAAAGAAAATTATTTAAACACATCTATAATATTAAAAATATTTACCTGCTGATGCATGTATTAAAGGTGCTTATTAGATTGTTAGAATATTTTCTTAAGCTTCTATTTTATTCTAAACATTTGTTTTTGCTTTACATTTAGATAATTTATGGCATCTTCTTTATCACAAATGACCTATAGTTTTATGTATCTTAATTGGATTTATATGTCATCTTTACTATACAGATCTTTAAAATAATGCTGTTGGGTGTCTTTTGTATGTTGTGCTGTTATACTGAACAGTTGCTCTTCCGTGAAGAGCACTCAGAATTCCAGGGAGGGGGAATTGAAACTAACTAACCTAATATTTATTTTGTAATGGCAGATATAACTTCTTATTATAAAACTCAACTTTCTTAAAATCTAAAATTTACAGTGCTTATTACTTTATGAAAAAGTAAATAGAGAAGGGTGGCAATATAACCTTTGATTCTTCAGATATTGAAAATAAATATTTAAAATATTCAGCTGTTATAATTTTGCTTAATGAAAGGTTGTCTGAATGCTTGATGATTAATGGAATCCACCATTGTATTCAAATTATACTGAAATCAAATAAATCTCCTGAAAAATTGAAAATTAATTAACTTTATTAAAGAAAATTTGAAGTGTTTTCCTTAGAACAATTATCTTTATTAATAAAGAGTATATAAATGAAGAAAGATGGTACAGAATATAAGTTTGATGAACGAAACCATCAATATCTCAGAATAAACTATATGAAAGTGTGAAGCTATTTTAAAAAAGCATAGTTAGTATCTAGGTTGAATTATGTTGAAGATATAGCTTTTATCTTGTATAAAAAGCACTTTATTCATTTACTTTTCAATCACTAGCCAATCAGGAGTTAGTATGCAAATTAACCCAACAAAGATGACAGGCTAATTTGCATACATGGGCACTGAGTGGCCTGGGTCCTGGGAACATCCTTGGGACCCAGGCTGCTTTAAGCCTGTAGGCCCGAGCGTAGGCCCTGAGCGGCTGGGGTCCTAGAACCCCCCCAGCCAGGAGTGGCTTACGGGCGCCAGCACCAAGTGGCCCGGGTCCCAGGACGAGGGGCTGGGGGCGCCCAGCGGGCTGGGTCCCAGGACAAGCGGCAGGGGGCCATGGTGATGCAGTGGATGTTCACGGTGGGGGGCGGGGCGGGAAGTTACCGCCCCATGGTCGCTTGCACGTGCGCCCACTCCAAGCGGCCCAGATCCACGCCACCCAGCCCGCTGACACAGCGAACACGGGGCCGCTGGGCTTTGGGGTGTGCCCCTGCCAGCTGGGGACACGCCCCTAGCCCAGTGGATACAACACAGGGGATCCTCTGTGCATGGGCTGCAGAGGAAACACCTTTTCTTTTTATTTTTTAAATATATTTTATTGATTTTTTTACAAAGAAGAGGGGAGAGGGATAGACTGTCAGAAACATCGTTGAGAGAGAAACATCGATCAGCTGCCTCCTGCACACTCTCCATTGGGGATGTGACCCTAACCAAGGTATATGCCCTTAACAGAAATCAAACCTGGGACCCTTGAGTCTGCAGGCCAATGCCCTATCCACTGAGCCAAACCAGTTCAAGTGTAAATGCCTTTTCTGACCGCTCATTGGCTAAGCTCCCTGTACACCGCCACTTGCAGTATTCTTGGTAACTTGGGTAATAAGAATCCAAAAAGGTGATCTAGGGTTTTTCCACCACACTTCTGGAGAAAAAAATGAAGGTCCGCTGCTGGAGGGCTAAGAAATGTCATATCCTGCCCTAGCCGGTTTGACTCAGTGGATAGAGCCTCAGCCTGCCGACCACAGGGTCCGGGTTCGATTCTGATCAAGGGCATGTACCTTGGTTACAGGCTCCTCTCTGGCTGGGGCCCAGGTCAGGGCTCATGCAGGAGGCAACCAATCAAAGTGTCCCTCTCACACTGATCTTTCTTTCTGTCCCTCTCTCTCTCTTCCACACTCTCTAAAAATCAATGTAAACATATCCTCAGGTGAGAGGAAGAAAGAAGAAAGAAAGAAGGAAAGAAAGAAAGAAAGAAAGAAAGAAAGAAAGAAAGAAAGAAAGAAAGAAAGAAAGAAAGGAAGGAAGGAAGGAAGGAAGGAAGGAAGGAAGGAAGGAAGGAAGGAAGGAAGGAAGGAAGGAAGGAAGGAAAGGGAAAAAGAAAGAAAGAAAAAGGGAGAAAGGGAGAAAGAGAGAAAGAGAGAAAGAGAGAAAAGATAGAGAGGGAGGGAGGGAGGGAGGGAGGGAGGGAGGGAGGAGAAAGAAGAAGAAAGAAAGAAAGAAAGAAAGAAAGAAAGAAAGAAAGAAAGAAAGAAAGAAAGAAAGAAAGAAAGAGAAAGAAATGTCATATCCTATGAAAGATACATCTTGAAAATGCCTAAAGAAAGTTATCATTTTTTTATGGTGAAGGGACTAGAGCAGCCGTGGGCAAACAACGGCCCGCGGGCCGGATCTGGCCCGTTCAGCTGTTCTATCCGGCCCAGGGAGCCAAAAGAGCGTAGGGTACTCTTGCTCTCCCCTCCGCTCCTTTACTTTGAATTTATATTAGTTCACACAAACACTCCATCCATGCTTTTGTTCCGACCCTCCGGTCCAGTTTAAGAACCCATTGTGACCCTCGAGTCAAAAAGTTTGCCCACCCCTGGACTAGAGTCTGTGTTGATGAAGACACTTTGGCAGCTGTGGTGGCCGGCAGTGGCTGCAGCAGCGGGGTGATGGGGCTGGCATCTTCCCCTGATCAGCCCGGTCACCTCCTGCAGAGGGAGGCCAGACTTCTGCTTAGGCCCACTCGCCGTCAGTAGGACATCCACTGAGGGCTCCCAGTCTGTGAGAGGGGGCAGGCTGGGCTGAGGGATTCCCAATCCCACCCCCCACCCCAGTGCACGAATTTTGTGCACCGGGCCCCTAGTATAGAAATAATTATTGGTGTAAATTAGGTATACAAATAAATGCTGATGTAAACATATACCTATAAATATGTATTTCCTATCCTTTTTCAATAAGAGGCTTAGGATAAGTAGCACTGTAATAGCATAGAGCATACACCAAATATACAGATTTGGGGTTCTAAATACAATTCATCACTATGAGATGCCAGGGCTCTCATTGTAGGGCTGAGATAAAGCATGAGATAAGCCAGGGACATCTTGCTGTACTGGAAGTTAAGAAAATACTCAAATTAAGATGGCAAAATATCTAAAGGACACAGAAGCCATTGGAAGGAACTGGCACTAACCAAAACTGGGACTGTTTGAGTATCAAATGAATAATGATATTAACAAATTAAATCCCATTGCATAAAATAAGTTGATATAGATAAATAAAATTATATGTAAACTAGAAAAAAAGAAAGCTCTACCTTATACTGAAATGCCCACTAATATATATATATATAAGGAAGAATGGAAATTTAAAAGTCACACTCAGCAATCCTCAGAGTAACAATTTAGAAGAGATTTGTGTATGGATGCTGAAACTGCTGTGAAAGCATTTGATGAAGAATAAGGTATTACATAGCCACCAAGTATCTTCCCACAAAGTATGTATTTATTAAAATAGAGAAAAAGCAATTTTGCCATGGTAAACCTAGGAGATACCACCTTAATCAAATGATCAAAATTAATATTAAGATTACTTGCAGAAATTCAATAAAATGCAATGAGAGGAAGACCTTATTATATCTGTAATATTTCTAATGAAATTTCATAATATGATTCTGTGCATGAAGAACGTAAGAGAAACCCAAGTTGACAGACTTTTTATAGAATGAAAGATTTGAGAAACTTCAAAATTAAAGGATACTAAACATACAAGATCACAAAATCTTCATGTGATATTGAATTTGATTATTTTGCTATAAAAGAAAGTATTAAAACTTGAACAAAGCATATGGATTAGATGGTAGTAAAGCATCAATCTCCATTTATTTTGATAATTGCACTCTTTATATAAATAGTGTTTTAGTTTGTAGAATATATGCACTTAAATATTTAGGGAATAGTAGAACATCTGAAATTTAGTCTCATACAGAAAAACAATTATTTGTCTGTTTATTCCAACTCTTCAGCTATATTATTTGTGTACTAATACAAACTGATAATTTAAAGTATCTTTGCATTAGCATCAGAGCCCTAATAATTTTAGGAACAATAGTACATATAAATAATATATTTAATTGATTATTTTACACAATTTATAAGTTAAAAATTATCAATCAAATGCTCTTATGTTTATTCAAGTGCAGACAAGTATGTAGAGAAGGCTTTGTAATAACTTTAAGTTCTCTTTCAGAATTAATGGCAAAAAATAAGAATCATGAATCAACTCCTTCTCTCCCCACATAATTTAGTTCAGACCATGAAATCTCTGCAAAGAAATCAAAATATGATGGATAGGTTTTTATGAATAAGTCTTTCAAACTGTTACTTTAGCATTTAAAAGGGTTTATACATTACATTTAAAAATATTTGTAGTGATAAATGCATTAAACTATTGAATCATGAAATATATGGCACACCATTATATCTCTACATGGATCAATTAAACTAATTTTCAATCTATAACATAGTTGATGTTAGAGTTACATGATATAGAATTTACTTTTCCTGTGTATGTTATTACTGACAATTCTTAGTAAGATATTTTACAAACATGGTAGTTTCTGCAAAGAAGCTACAGTACATTTATTTAATTTACATCTGTCTCTCAGTATTGACTGCAGTTTATGAATTATCCAGACATATTTTTAATCCATATTCTTCTTCCTATTGCCAGATCTTTGGAAAGTTTTCTTGTTTTCTTCCCCATGGAGATTATTCTATATTTACCTTATCATTAACATTTAGCTTCCTCAACTTTTTTTTTCTCTACCCTTAAGCAAATCCACCTTGTAATTGCACAAAGAAACTCCCTTTATTTCTGAGATGCTAATATTTGTTACAATCTTATGATCATGGATTTTCCTATTTGTCATTATCTTTAGTTATATCAATTTGTATGTTATATGATTGCATATATGTTTAGAATTACTATATAGTCCTGCAGATTGATTCATTAATATGAAATGTCCCTCAATATTGCTAGTTAAGTTTTTTAAAAAACCTATATTTATATTGATATTAGAGAAGATGGGAGAGGGTAAGGGAGATAGAACCATCAATGTTGAGAGATGAAAAATGGTGGCAGAGTAAATAGATGCTACACTGACATGCTCTCAGGAATTACACCTAAAATACAAAAGCAAACATACAAAAAACACCCTGAATAATCAACTGAAGAGTAGCTGGAGAGAACCCTGACAACCAAGGATTAAAATTGAGACAACATAGGGACTGGTCAGAAGGGCAAATGTGCAAGAGGACTGGTTGGGCTATCACAGATAGCTGTTGGGGGTTCCCACTGGGAAATCTGGGGTCTAAACCCAAAGCTTGGCCAACCAGCCTAGAGCACCAAAACTGATAAATGTGCCCATATAACATCAGCAGCAAGGTTTCTGTCTGCCAGGAGGAGACAGGTAGAAATGCAGGCACCCTCTTAAAGAGGCAATCAATAAAATTGTGTGTGCAGCTATTTACCTTGGACTCCAGCAGAGGGAGGGCAGATTGACTGGAGCTGTGTAGCATAAACCAGGATTGAGAACTCTGGGGCTGAAACTCAGTAGGCAGACACCCTGGTTTCCTGTCCTGAGTTAGCCCCTCACTCTGGGGAGCACATCTTTCTCAGGAAGAACTTTGTTATCAAAACAGTTTTTGCTTGGGAGGGAAGCAGTTGCCCAATCCTATTGGAAAACTCCTTGCCCCACCCTATGTAGTTTCTGAGCCCCATTAAGTGAGTAAAAATAACAGTTATGCTCCTGGAAGAAGCAACTGCTACACCCTTTAATAAAACCTCTAGCCCCACCTGTGGGCAATTGCCTGAGTCTACTCAAGACTGAATACAATCAGTCTGCTGGCAGAGGCAGATCTTTGGAGGCTTCGAGTCTTTGCCTGGTCTAATTAGTCAGCAACAGCATTTGACACTGTCTTGCACTAGAGATTGAGAGGCGTAGCAGATCTACTTAATACAGAGTCACAAAACCAAACAGGCAGCCAAAGTAAGGAGACAAAAATACAAATCAAATGAAAGAACAAGAGAATTCTCCAGAAGAAGTGCTAAATCAAATGGAGATAAGAAATTTATTAGACATACAGTTCAAATTAATGATGGCAAAGATGCTCAACAGCATGAGAAATTCTATAGTAACTATAAAAATGACATAGCACTAATAAATAACACAGTGTAATGAATACACAACAGATTAGGGGACGCTGAGGATTGTATCAGTGAATCAGAAGATAGGGTAGAAAAAAATCACTCAATCAGGGAACCAAAAAGAAAACAAACAAACAAACAAAAAAAACAGGAGGACAACTTAAGGGAACTGTTATGAAACATAACAATATTCACATAATAGGTGTGTCAGAAGGAGTAGAAAGTGAGCAAGGTACAGAGAAGGTGTCTGAAGAAAGAATGGCAGAAAAATGTCCCTGACCTAGTGAAGGAAAAAGTCACACAAGTCCAGGAGACACAGAGAGTCCAGAGCAAGAAGAGCCCAAACAGGCCCATGCCCAGACACTTCATAATTAAAATACCAAAATTTAAAGACAAAGAGGTAGTAAGAAAAAAGCAATTTGTTACCTATAAAGGAGCTCCCATAAGGATGACACCTGATTTATCATTAGAAATTCTACAGGCCAGAAGAGAATGGCATGAGGTACTCAAAGTAATGCAAAGCAAGGAACTGAAACCAACATCACTATATCCAGCAAAGATATCATTCAAAATATATAGTGAAATAAAGAGATTCCCAGACCAAAAAAAAAAAAAAAAAAAAGGCTAAAGAAGTTTATCATCACCAAATCAGCACTGCAAGAAATGCTAAAGGAATAGTTGTAATGAGAAGAAGGAATATATGTAAATAAAAGGCCAAGAGGCATCACGACCGAAATGACCAAATGACTGGTCATCATGAAGGGACCTCTGCCTGGATTGAGGGCATGACCAGCCTTCAAAATGCTGGCAGCCTCTAGCCCAGGCCAACCAGCACCCCAGAGAGGACCCCCTCCATGATCAGGGGCATGGCAGGCCTTCAAACCACCGGCAGATGCTAGCCCAGGCCAACCAGCACCCCAGAGAGACCCCCTCCATGATCAGGGGCATGGCAGGCCTTCAAACCGCCGGCAGACGCTAGCCCAGGCCAACCAGCACCCCAGAGAGGACCCCCTCCATGATCAGGGGCATGGCAGGCCTTCAAACTGGACCCTGACAGGTGGGAGGAGGGAACCATTCCTTGTGGAATCGCCCATTGGTCAGCTTGCTGTCAGTGGCCTGCCAGCCTGGAATCCCATTCATCTGCACCCTGGACCCTGACAGCAGGGAGGAGGGAACCTGATTCCGCGAGGTCATTGTTTGTATCAGTGTTGTTTTTACATCATGTTTTTTTGTTTTGTTTTGTTTTCATATTATGTTTTTGTTGTTTTTATATCATGTCTTTATTGTTATTATATCATGTTGTGATTGCTTATTAATAAATTTATATATTATTTTATATACATTTTACTAATTTTCTTTCATCTCTGACACTTCTATTATGGAGAAAGGGCAAATAGCAATATTAAAATATTTTCTCTAATTAATTCCCTTTTAATGTGCATGATTTTTGTGCACTGGGCCACTAGTGTGTGTGTGAGTGTGTGTGTGAGTGTGTGAGTGTGTATTTAGAGAGAGAGAGAGAGAGAGAGAGAGAGACATAGGCATATAGAAGTAAAATGGCAATATATAAGTACCTATCCTATCTAATAAAAGAGTAATATGTGAATTGACTGTCACTCCAACACACAAGATGGCCACCCCTTGTGGTCAAAGATGGCCACCCCCATGTAGACACAAGATGGTGGCCACAAGATGGCCAGAAGGGGAGGGCAGTTAGGGGCGGCCAGGCTGGCAAGCGAGGGAAGTTAGGGGTGACTGGGCCAGCAGGGGAGGGCAGTTGGGGGTGACCAGGCTGTCAGGGGAGGGCAATTAGGGGCAATGGGGCTGGCAGGGGAGCAGTTAGGCATTGATCAGGCTGGCAGGGGAGTGGTTGTGGGGTGATCAGGTTGGCAGGCAGGCAAGCAGTTGGGAGCCAGCAGTCCTGCATTGTGAAAGGGATGTCCGACTGCACTTGAGGAGTCCCAGATTGGAGAGGGTGCAGGCTGGGCTGAGGGACACCCCCCTCCCATTCACAAATTTTGTGCACTGGACCTCTAGTCAATAATAACCTTAAATGTAAATGGATAAAATGCTCCAATCAAAAGATATAGGGTAGGTTATGGATATGCTGTCTACATAGATGCCAAAATCCTCAACAAAATATTAGCAAATAGGATCCAGCAATATATTAAAAAGATCATACACCATAACCAAGTGGGATTTATTCCAGGCATGCAAGACTGTTATGATATTCACAAATCAATAAACGTGAAACATCACATAAACAAACTGAAAGACAGAAATCACATTATCATATCAATAAATGCAGAAAAAGTATTTGACAAAACCCAACACCCATTTTTGATAAAAACTCTCAGCAAAGTGAGGATAGAGGGATAATATCTCAACCTAATAAAGGCCATATATGACTACAGCGAATATCATACTCAATGGGCAAAAACTAAAACCATCATACTGAAGAATAAGAACAAGTCAGGAATGTCTGCTTTTACCACTTTTTTTTCAATATAGTACTGGATATCCTAGCCACAGCCTTCAGACAAGAAGAAAAAATAAAAGGCATCCTGTAGAGGGCCCCCTGGGAAGGCACATGGGCATTCTTTAATTATTGTCAGTTGAACCCAAGGTGACAGGCAAAGCTGCGTCTTGGATACACATTTACCAAAAAGGCAGATGTGTTATCAGCACTGACTCTTACCTTTGCTCAGGTGTCAGGTAGTGGGTTTTTGATGTGTAAATCTAGTCAAGCACCAGGAATGCTCGGGCCTACTCAAGAATGCAAATAATCTCCTTTGTCTTGACTTTTGGTGAAACTTCCTGGTATGTGGGAGTATAAAATAAACTCGCTGGATTGGCTCTGGGTCACTGTCTCTCCAGCATCAGAGGGCAGTGGTCCCACCCGGTTCCCAGCTTTTTACTTTCATCTTGTGTCTTGTCTCTTTCTTTCTTTTATTTCTCAATCCCCAGCTGCCTCTACTCAAAGAACCGGATCATCTCTCTTTCCGTGCTGGACATGGAAAAGAGAGACCCCATTATATCTGGCGCCCAACGTTGGGCCAGTGTCTTTGTAAGTAATTTAAGTAAGTCTTCTAAAAAAATTACTGAGACCTTCCATAATCCCTCTGTATATACAAATAAGCCAAAGGGGATACTCTTTAAAAAATAAAATTCTAGCTTAATAAAAAGGAGACATTTGAAAATTTTGAAATCTCTTCCACCAATATTTACAGTGTAAACTAAGATTGTTGTTAAAGTATTAAATCTGACAGTTTAGTAGTCAACTTGAACGTAAAAGTGCTTGTGATATGGCTACTCAGACATATGACCCAGTACTTATTATTGGTGTAAAGAAAGACAAAGATTCTTAAGTGAAACTCTCTGTAGCCTGAAAATTATTTTGGAAGGAAATAAAGAGAACTTTTCTTCAAACATCTTAAGAACTGTAATTGAAAGTTAACATATTTGGCCTCATAAACTGAAGTAAATAATTTGTGTTTTTGCCTCCCTGATAAGTTTTATGTAAAGTTAAAGACTAATTTCAGAAAATTAACGTCATTTACTGTCCATAACCTAAGACAAATAAAGTTAAAGTAAATTAATAAAAAAATAAACCTTATTTAAAATTATTTAAAATTGGCTAATTGAAATAAGTGAATATTCATAAAAACTTAATTGTACTGAAAAAAAATGTTCCTGAAGTATTAACAAAAATTTTTATTGATAGTTCACCTCATAGTAAAATTGCTTAACATGCTATGAATCCAAAGCAGTCATATTTCTGTGCAAAAATTAAAAGGTTATCAAGACTGCATTAAAAATTTTACAAAAGCCTCATAATAATAAAAAAGGGGGATAGTAGAATAATATCCTGAAAGAAATATCCTGTAAGTAAATTATATCAAGCCTTAATTGCTTTAAAAATTTTTACTTTAAAATTTTTTTTTCATTTATAATGCTGATAACAAGACACCCTTAAAATCTTATGGTGTCAAAATAAGCCAAAGAAAAATCGTTTGTACAAAAATCAAAAGGATCCCAAGTCTAATTTATAGAAAAGTTTTCTTTATTAACCTTTGGTCGAGAATATGTTTGTATATTTCCAGAAAAGCCCATATGGATTCCTGCAACAACGGATCCCAGAGAGGACCCGATAGGACTCTTCCAGCCACAGAAAAAGCAGTGGCCCCCGAGAACAGAGGCGAAATAGTCCAGAAATAAAGATGGTGAAGACGCCTTGCCATGCTAGCAGTCAGCAGCTGTGCGTCGCTGCAGGTTGCCCAGGCCCAAGGGCAAAGAAGCTCGGTGTGCGTGTGCTTCCAGACCATGTGTACAAACCCTTCTGCATAGAAGTCAAAATGTTTGATGTTTTGTGTTCTACCAGGACCCCTGACTTGGGGGGCTTGCCTTATTTCTAACACAGGGAATGGTATTAGCTGCCACATTAAAAGAGATGTTATACCTCAGGCATTAACCATTTTTACAGATCCATCTAGTTCTGGAAAGGCTGGATTTACTGCAGCAGGGGAGCAAAGGTCCTTCAAACCCCTTATTTCAGTAGAAATACAAGCTCTTATTTATGCCTTAACAGACTTTGCTACAGAGCCCATCAACCTATAGTGATAGTGGTTATGTGGTAAGTATGGCCAAAATTATTGAAACAGCTACTATAGGGCACATTAATTCAGAGGAACTTTTTCATTTATTTTTCAGCCTTCAAAATGTTATTTGAGAATGACAATTTCCATGTTTTATTGGAAGCAATGTCCTCAGTGTGTTATCCACCTCCCTGTGCCAACTTTAGGGGTAAATCCCCGAGGACTTAAACCTAATCAAATCTGGCAATATGGATGTCACTCAATAGTAGAAAGAGCCAATCGTACTCTTAAAATGCAATTACTAAAACAAAAAAGGGGAGACGGATGTTATGTGTCACCTCAAAACAAACTCAGTTATGCTCTTTGTACTTTAAATTTTTTGAATTGCGACGCACAGGGTCGTACAGCAGCCGAAAGCCATCGGGCCTCCTGTACAATAGCCTTCACCTAGTTAGCTAGGAGGAAGGAAGCATAAACCAGACAAGAGTTTTATCAGATTCAGTAATAATGTGGGGAAGAGTTTGTGTTTTATATCTTTCCAGAAGGAGCAGCACAGCTAATTCGGGTGCCAGAGCGTTACGCACGTCACCACAATGGACCCAGACAAGCTCCTTGTCCCTTCACTCAAAAGGACTGAGAGTTGCCCGATGACAGCAAAGCGGAAGAAGAAGAAAACTGAAAGCTATGCAGGGGACTGAGGTGCCAATATGGAGTCATCTGAAGAAGTTAACGACTGAAGCCCAGCTTATAAGTAGAAAAGCAAGAAGTGGAAGCTACTTCTTCAACCATGTTCCTGCCTATGCTAGCATCTGTTAGCTGCCAGTCTTCTGCAAAGTCTTGTGCAGCCAAGTCCGAGGACTCTGAGTAAATATAAACCAGCAGCAAAAGAAACTTTCTTTCATTTAGTAGCTAAAAATGTTAACATGTCTGTAGTTTTGATTTCTCTCTTATTGCTGTGCTGCATTGGCATTGTTTTATTATTATTTTAATAGCCAGAGTTTTGCTCTTGACATTCAAGTTTTAAAATTATAACATGTATATAGTTTGGTTTTTGCATTGGCATTGTTTGCAATTGTTTTAATATTAGAGTTTTGTTCTTGATGTTTAAATTTTACTTTTATCATAGTAGCTTAAAAACAAAAAAAAAGGGTGAGATCTTCAGCTGACAATAATTAAAGAATTGACCATGTGCCTTCCCAGGGGGCCCTCTACAGCATCCAAATTGGAAAGAAGGAAATAAAACTCTCATTATTTGCAGATGACATGATATTGTACGTAGAAAACATTAAAGACTTCACCAAAAAAAAAAAAAGACTACATTTAATAAATGAATTTGGCAATATAGCAGGATACAAAATCAACACCCAAAAATCCATGACATTTTTGTACACCAATAATGAGTTCACAGAAAGGAAAACTAAACAAACAATCCCATTTACTATTGCAACAAAAAAAAATTAAGATAACTAGGAATAAACTTTACCAAGGAGGTAAAAGTTTTGTACTCAGAAAACTACAGGATGTTGAAAAATGATAGAGGAAGATATAAACAAGTGGAAGAATATACCGTGTTCATGGACTGGTAGAATTAACATCATTAAATATCCATACTACCCAAAGTAATCTACGAATTCAATGCAATCCAAATTAAAATACCAATGGCATATTTCCAGATCTAGAACAAATTCTCTGAGAATTTATAGGGAACCAATAAAAGACCCTGAATTGCCACAACAATCTTGAGAAAGGACAAAGTTGGAGGGATCACAGATGTCAAGTTATACCACAAAGCCCCTGTAATCAAAACAGCCTGGTACTGGCACAAGAATAGGCATATAGGTCAATGGAACTGAACAGAAACACCAGAAATCAACCCAAGCCATTACCCAAAATTAATATTTGACAAAGGAAGCAATAACATACAATGTAATAAAGACAGTCTCTTTAATACATGGTGCCAGAAATAAAATTAGGCAGACGCATGAAAAAAAAAAAAAAAAAAGGAAAAAGAAAAGAAACTACACCATTAATTTACACCATACACAAGAATAAATTCAAAATGGAGAAAAGACTAAAATATAAGTTTGGAAACTATAAAAATCCTAGAAGAAACCATAGGCAGCAAAATCTCAGACATCTCTCATAGTAATATATTTACAGATACATTTCCTTGGGTAAAATAAACTAAAGAAATAATTAAAAAAAAATGGAACTACATCAAAATAAAAGCCTCTGCACACAAAATAAACCATCACCAAATTAAAAGGTAGCCCAATGTATGGGAGAACATATTTGGAAATTATACATCTGATAAAGGGTTAATATCCAAAATATATAAGGAACTCATTCAACTTAACAAAAGGAAGACAAACAATCCAGTTAAAAAATGGGCCTAAATAGACACTTCTCCAAAGTGGATATACAGATGGCCAAGAGACATATGAAATAATACTCAGTCACTAATCATCAGAGAGATGTGAATTACAACAACCATGAGTTA
This sequence comes from Plecotus auritus, assembly GCF_963455305.1. Taxonomy (NCBI): domain Eukaryota; kingdom Metazoa; phylum Chordata; class Mammalia; order Chiroptera; family Vespertilionidae; genus Plecotus; species Plecotus auritus. The sequence continues at coordinate 134,580,648 of NC_137771.1, read as the reverse complement.
TCCCCTTACACCTGTCAGAATGGCTATCATCAACAAATCAACAAATAACAATTGCTCTCCAGGAAGTGGGGAAAAGAGAACCATAGTATGGTGCTGGTGGAAATGCATATTGGTGCAGCCACTATGGAAAACAGTATGGAGTTTCCTCAAAAAGTTAAATGTGGAACTGCCATCTGACTTATTGATCCCACTTCTAGGAATATATCCTAAGAAACCTGAAACACCAATCAGAAAATATATATGTACCCCTATGCTCATATCACCACAATTTACAATAGCTCAGATCTGGAAACAGCCCAAGAGCCCATCAGTAGATGAGTGGATAAAAAAGCAGTGGTACATTTACATCATGGAATACTATCCAGCTGTAAAAAAGTACTGCTTACCCTTTGAGACAGCATGGAGGGACCTGGAAAGTATTATGCTAAGCTAAATAAGTCAATCAGAGAAAGACAAGTATCACATGGTCTCAGTCATATATGTAATCTAATGAACAAAATAATCTGATGAATAAAATAGATCCAGAGACATAAAAGCATAGAACACACTGTGGAATCTCAGAGATTAAGCGGGGGAGGTGGGTGGGTATGAAGTCATCAACCAAATAAGGTGTATGCATATATGCATAACATATGGAAACAGATAATAGGGTGGAGAAGGTCTTGGAGGAGGTCAGTGGTGAGTAGAAGGGGTCAATGGGTGAAGAAGGCCGGCATATGTAATATAATAATAAAGATTTAATTTTTTAAAAAAGGCATCTCAATGATGAGAGAGAATCATGATCGGCTGCTTTCTCCACACCCCCTACACAGGATCAGGCCAGAAACCAGGGCCTGTCCTTTCATCAGGAATCAAACTTTGACCTCCTGGTTCATAGGTTGATGTTCAACCACTGAGCCACACTACACGGACTCTAATAAAGCTTTCTAAAATCTGTGTGTTAGGCATCTCTTTTGTCTTCCAAGTGCGTTATGAGGGCTTTTGAATCTAGGTGCCTTGTGGGTTTCAATGGCACAATCTTCTAAATCACTTGAGCTGGGTGCTTCAGAAATGTTTCTTATGTGTGCTATGTGCTCTCTCCTGTTATTATTGGGTCTTGAATGTTGTTGCCCCATTGGTGGGGGGAGTTAACCCTCAGGCTGACTGACACTAAGGATAGACCTCATTCACAGTGTATGAGTTGCTGTTCAGAGCCCGCCCCTGGAGGCAGAGTTATTCCCAACTGTTTCTCCAAAGTTCCCCTTTTGATATGCCATTTGTGTGGCCAGTTGAATCAGGGTCCTTTGATGTTTGAAGCTCACCACTGGTTGTGTTGGTTCTGGGCCTACTCAGTTGGTGTTCTTATGCAGGCTCCTGTCAGATGTTGTGTGTAACCAGCCTTGGTCTACTTTTCTGGAGCTACCATGCTATTGACTGATTGTGGCTCTGTCTACGGGGTCTAGGTTTTTGTGGGAAGGGCCAAGCTGTGTACAAGGGTCGGCTATTAGCAGCTATGACCTAGGGCAGATCAATAAAAGGTCCAAGGCTCTCTGAGGTAGGTGTCTATCTGTTGGCTATGCCACCACCCTGTGAGGTTGTCTGGACATCCTCAAGAGCCTTCTGAAGAAAGACTGTAGAATGGACCCAAGCTGGCTACGTCCCCACTGACTCTACCACACAGTGTAAACTCAATAGTTCGGAAAGGCTGGGTCAGGAAGATGGGACTAGTGGGCTCCCTACTTGGGGGCTCCGTGGTCAGGCAGTCAGGGGAGAATGCAGCCTCTGCAACAGCCATAGAACTCAGTCTCTGCTAAAGCCCACAACTCTAGCTCCCTCAGGAAGAGCACACCACTGACTCAGATTGGTGCAGTCAGCTGTTCCCACTTCAAGAGCAAGCTCAGCAGGTGGGACCACCAGACTTGGGAAAACAGATCAAGATAGTCAATTGGGGTGGCGCCAGTCAAGCCTGGGAGGAGAGCAAACTCTATGACTCTTATGAGCTATGTAGCTGCACCTGCTTGAGCCATACCAGAGTCTCTGAGGGTGATGCACTTTGAAGGTCCCAGCTCTGAGCAGAGTTTCTTTACTCTGTAGATCTGAGCACAACAGGGCAAGGGCACTGGACTTGGGAAGGTAGAACAAAACAGTTTTCCTGGGGGTGGTGTTGGCTGAGCCTGCAGGTCAGGGTAAATCTGGCCATTTTCCAAAGCCTCACAGTTAAATGTCTATCTGAGTGTCTGCCTCTAGTTTCTCCAGTGAAAAGGCACACTAAAGGACCCTGTTGGGTATAGCCCACAGCCCTTTCTTCAGGACTTGAGCTTGCCAGCAGTTGGGGTTCCAGGTTAGTGCACTCCACAGGCTGGGAAGATGGCACCTGAGGGCAGTGTGGGATATTGATCTGGGACCAGGATCTCAGTAGCTCATGCTCCAAATCCTCTTTATGGCTCGTATATGCCCTGAGTCACCTTCCCAATTCCGAGCCCCAGGTTAGTGCTCAAGAGCAAACTCCTCTGTATTGGCCATTTAGGAGAACACCTGCTATTCTAGCAGACTCCCTCCTCTTCCCAGCAGAGTCCCCATTGATTTTAACTTCCAGATGTTACACAGGCTCCACTTCACGGCCTTGGTGCTCTGAGTTGGGGGTCCCAACCTGGGGTTGATACACCACACTTCTCAGCAGGTCTGTTGTAGCAGAGATATTCTTCTAGCTTTTCAGCCACCACACAGGGGCCAGCCCTCTGCATCACCTCCTTCTTCCCAGTCTCTATGTAGCTTCTTCTATAAATTATTGGATGTGATACTCCTGTTCAGCTGTCCTTCAGTTTGTCAATCAAATTGATTGCTCTATAATTTAGCTGCAAATGTGGTTTGATGCGGGGAAGAGGTGAGCGTAGCTTCCACCTACTCTGCAGCCATCTTGAAACTCCCCAAATTTGATTTATTTTAAATAGTAGTAAAACATTTATGTAATATAATATTTAACAAATATTTAATAACTTTATTAACATAAAATAATATCTAACATAATATAAGATTTTATGAATATGTATATTATTGTGAAAATGGGCAGGGGGAATACATTTATGAAACAGAGATAAGTTCAGACCTATTGCAGTGGGGTCAGGAGTAGTTCTATTTAGTTAATGCACAGATGCAATAATTATGATTATTATTAGTGATATAAAAGTAAGACAGAAAAATGATCAATAAATTATTTAGGACACAGAAGAAGCAGGAAAGGGGATATATACATTTTTTTAATTCACTTGAGTAAAATGAAGGTTTTGAAGATGGTAAATAAAAGTGATTGAATTCAGTTTTAGTTTGATTTTAGTTGACTGGGCTTGTCAAAAATAAACAAATAAAAATTGCACATCAAGGAAAGTTAACTTTATTAGACTTCCTGATGGAAGGGAGTCCACTCCATCAGTACTTAAGAAAGAGTCACTGTAGCCTCAAATTAAGGAAAATAACAGCAGTATAATTTTGCTTTAATTCTTTAAGAACCTCCTAAACATTTATTTAGAATGCCTATTCTTAGATTATACCATAATGAAGACAAAATTTGATTAATTTTCAAAATATCTGAGAGGAAAAAAGAATGGGAGAAGAACATACATGCACACATACACAGGAAAATTAAGATGGAGCTTACTTTAGACAAAAATAGAATTTTCATTGTTAGAAGCTAATTATCTTCCCTCTGCAAGAGAAAATGATCATGTGCTGCCTGTTTTGAAACCTGCACGTGTGCACACACACACTGATTCTCAAAGAAAAGATTTTTTACAGCTTATTTTTAACTAGTCTCTCTTTAAGTTACATCTTTTTTAGATAAATCTAGCTATAAAAATTTCTCACTAGGGTTTTTACCATTTTTGTCCTAAGGAACCTTTCAAATGAACAAATATATCTAATGAGCTACATTAATATTGTGTGAATGACCTAAACATTTACCTTCTAACACCTGTTCACTGAATTTCCTTCTCTGTGCCCACCAGGTTAAAGCTAATACACCACACTGTACTCATACTCTACCCAGATTTTTTCCATCTAAGATTCACCTTAAAATACCACAGCCCACAACCTAAAAATTTTGCTTAAAAAGTGATCTGTTTTTAAAAATCTTTAACTTAACATGTAAATGAGTAATAATTTTGTTTGCTAGTTACTAGATGAGAAAAAGAGCTTTTTTATATATAAAAAGAGTACTTCTAAACATGATTTAAAGAGTCATTGCATATTAGTTATGTTCACATAAATTATATTAATAAAAAGTGTGTGTACTATTGTGTATAAATATATGATTCTTGGGAAAATTAGCATTATTTAATGACACTGTTCTAATAATTGCTGACTCTTTCTATACCCTATTCTATAAAATTAATATCAACACAATATTATAGTGTGTGCAACATAAGATTAAACTTCTTATCATTTAATGTTAATAAATTTCCTACATTGATTTTGAGAGTCAAAAGATTTCTTGTTTTCACAAATGTTTAAAATTTTGAATATAAAAAATTGTGTTTAAATAAACTTGTAATAAATGTCTTTTTAAAAAGGTTAATAGCATAAATGTGTTCATTTCGGTTATAATTTTCATTTTTAATTAATTTTAAAGCATATTAAAGTGAGTATCTGAATATTTTAAAAGAAAAAGTTATAAACTTTAGTGACTAAACTTTGTTTTTTTAACCTAATCATTGTAAAACATTTTATAATAAACATTATAAAATATGCAAATGCCTTTTGATAATGCTGTATATGCCTGTTTATCTTTCTTGCCATCTTCACATTTGTAAGTTAATAAAAAATATATGCTCATGAAGATAAAGAATTATGGAGTCTGTGATTGTTCTATATTCCAGTTTTCTCTGGTTTTCACGGGAAGAAACTGGAATTCATTAGTTTGGTTAAATATTTAAATTAATAAAAATATTTGAGATTATGTTCAGTATAATAATTATAGAGAAGCAGGAATATACAAGATAATGCATATTGTTTGTATATTTCTTAAATAAATAGCCTGGCCAGCATAGCCCAGTGGTTGAGCATCCACCTATGAACCAGGAGGTAACGGTTCAATTCCTGGTCAGGGTACATGCCTGAGTTGTAAGCAAGATCCCCAGTGTGGGACATGGAGGAGGCAGTCAATCAATGTTTCTCTCTCATCATTGATGTTTCTATCACTCTCCCTCTCTATTCCTCTCTGAAATAAATAAAATTAAAAAAAATGAGTAAAAAATAAATAATTATAATTCAATGATATGGAAATCCTACCTAATAAAAGAGTAATATGCAAACTAACCATCACTCGGCTACACCCACAAGCCACACCCACCAGTCACGCCCACCAGCCAATCAGGAGCAAGTATGCAAATTAACCCAACCAAGATGGCGGTTAATTTGCATATCCAGGAGTAGAGCTAAGACTGAAGACAGCATAGAAGGAAGTCAAGTGTTGCAGAAGGGAGTGAAGCTGTGGAGAAGCAAGCAAGTGGGACAGGGGAGAAGGGAGGGAAGCAGGCAGGGAGGGGGAGAAGGGAGGGAAGAAGATGGGGTAGGAGAGAAGGGATGGAAGCAGGCGGGGCAGCGGAGAAGGGAGGGAAGCAGACTGCCACAGGAAGCCCTATTGCAGGAATCTTCCTGCAACGGGCCTCTAGTTTTAATATAAATAGGCATTGGTTAATATGTTGATAAAGTTACTTATATGTTAAAGCTAAAAGTATGGTTTATGAAGGTATGATTACTATACTTTAATATAAACCATGAATATGTTAATATTTGCCACACAATCTAAATTTTTGTGAGGAAAATTTTTATAATTTATTCACTGTAAAATATTACTGGCTATTATAAAAATACTAGAATTTTTATAAAGTAAACTAGTTTCTCTGCAAAAAAAAAAAAAAAAAACAAACAAAAAAAAAAAAAACAAAAAAAACCCTGTTAAGCTCTTTATAACCATTGTCTTTAATGTTATGATTTTTCAATAACTATTTCTTCCAACCCAAATTCAGGACTATGAAGAGTAGTAGAATAAGACTGTAGAAGTTCAGGACATGCTACCCCAAAGTGTACTGCTTAGGTATATTGTTCTCAGCTGTAGGTACAGTGAATGCAGGAAGAGGCTCTCTCAGAATCCCCTTATCTGCCTAAAGACAGACCCTCCAAACAGAACTCTGTTGTCATATATCTCCTCTCCTGGAGTTTCATCAACAAGGGAAGACGACTGTTACACAGGAGAGGAGACTAGAAGTCAACATTAAACCTGGTAAAATGTTGTTACAGATTATCGTATCTCTCATCTATAGGATGGGTCAAAAGTTGGTTTACAGTTGTAAGTATGCGAAACACGAAGTTTATTCTTGCATTATTACTTATTACTTATTATATTATTTTCCTTATTAACAACTGTAAACCTACTTTTGTCCCACCCTGTATTTCTCTAAGGGTCAATTCATCTTTCCTAAAAATTGTTTCCTCTGCCCAAGAGTCCCACATTTCTCCTCCATTTTCCCCTCTAAAATTTCATTCTGGATTTTGAAGCGACCTCTTTTGAGTTACTAATTTTTCCCTGAGTATCTCCAAAATACCCATGTTATATACATGTTACTTTTTTGTGGTTCTCTTGTTAATCTGTGTGTGTGTGTGTGTGTGTGTGTGTTATTATAGGAGTCTCAACTAAGAACTCAGGTGATAGAGGGGAAGTTATTTTTTCTTCTTTACAAATGTAATTGTTAAGATACCATTTATCTATGCTGTTTAATCTCCACACATTTGTGTGTTTTTACTTCATTTTTATAATTGATTTCTAATTTCAAAACATTGTGATCACAGAATAAGCTTGGTATAATTTAAATCTTCTTCAATTTATTGAGGTTAGTTTTGTGACCCAGCACATGGTCTGTCCTTGAGAATGTCATGTGCACTGGAGAAGAATGTATAATCTGATGTTCTATGATGAAAGGCATTTACATTGTCAATTATGTCCTCACACCTATTAGAATGGCTATTATTAACAAGACAAGTAATAACAAGTGTTGGATAAATTGTGGAGAAAAAGGAACTCTCATTCACTGCTTGTAGTAATGTAAACTGGTACAGTCACTATAGAAAACAGTAGAGTGATTCCTCAAAAATTAAGAATTGGATTACCATACAACCCAGAAATCCCTCTTCTGGGAATCTACTAGAAAAAAAAAATGAAAACATTTATTCACAAAGATATATGCACCCCTATGTTCATTGCAGCATTATTCACAGTGGCTAAGACATAGAAACAACTGTCCTTCACTAAATGATTGGAGATGTGGTACATATATACAATGGAATACTATTCAGCCATAAGAAAAGATGAAATACTGCTATTTGCAACAACATGGATGGACATTAAGCATACTAAGTGAAGTAACTCAGAGAGAAAAAGCTAAGAACCATATGATTTCACTTATATGTGGAATATAAAACTGAATCTCATAGACACATTATGGTGGTTACCAGAGGGAAGGAGAGGTTGGAGGTAGTTAAGGCTAAGGGAGGGCATAAATATATTATTTGACTTTGGGTGGTTAGCACACAATGCATTATACAGATAATGTATCATAGAAATGTACACTTGAAACCTATGTAATCTTATTAGCAAATGTCACCCCAATATAATTAATTTTTTAAAAAGCATACTCAAGTTCTTTGCTAAACACAAACTGGTGCAAAATCTGTCTAGATTTATTTTTTGTTTCTAACTATTATTATTATCTCAGATGGAGACAATTAGTGGCAGTTGTTCATGATGTCAAAGATTCTGGAGATGCGTCAGTGTCCTGTCCTTGTTTACAATATGAGATTTCTTTCAGAGTAATCATTGACTAAATGTATATAAATTAATTGTGTGTTATCCCTCAACAAAGGATTCCATACTTTTCTATTCTTCTATTGCTGGATAACAGAATAATAGATTAAACTGACTAAAACCTTAGATCAATATTGGTAGGGTAATTTTACTTTAAAACTTTGGAAATATCTCTAGTAAATATTTCATCAGCCAAGTTTATAACCCAGGCATAATGTAAAGGTGGAACATAAATAAGAAGGGATACATAAAGATCATTTGAACATTTGCAAATGCATTTTAAACAATTGCCTTCATCCAGTGGATTTGCTTTCTTGGTTAGGACTAGGGAGATAAGTGGGACATTAAGGAATCATTTCATGGTCTATTAATGATACTGCTTCCTGTGTTCTATAGCAGAGTAATCCCATATTTTATGCTGCCCAGAATCTTAAATGCTTCTGTATAGAATGCTAACTCAAGAGATGATTGCTACCATCATTGAAAATCAAAATATTGTACTTTAGCCTTCCCCCAAGAATCATACCTTCCAAATGTTCCTCATCACTACTTATTCCTAAATGCAAATTAAGTAGCCAATAAATGTTAAACTAAGGTTCCATCTTCCAGAATCTACATCCTGTCCCATGATTAACATAATTCATTTTTCATATATCTTCCAAGAATCTGAGCAGTGAACAGTTCTCACACGCCCCAATCAGCCTTGTAAAGTCCTACAGCTGCTTGTTCACTAGAGAACACTAATTTTAAGCTGCTCTTGATATTGTAGCATTCTTAATAAATGTTTGCATTAATGGCTTTTGGTTGTTTTCTTTCCCTTTTAGGTAATATTTACCTTACAAGGGTAAGTATTTACAAATGTAAAATATGTATACAAATTATTTTTTAATATATGGTTTTATTAATTTCAGAGAGGGAGAGACAGAAACATCAATGATGACAGAGAATTATTCCCCCACTGCTTCCTGCAGTCCCCTACTGGGGTCTGAACCCTACAACCCAGGCATGTGACCTGACCAAGAACCAAACCATGGCCTCCTGGTCCAAAGGTCAATGCTCAACCACTGAGCAACACCAGCCAAGCTGTAGGCAAGTTATTTAGAACAGAACAGGCTTCATAGAAAATCTTCCATAAATGGTGGTAATACTGTTGCTGCCAATAATTAAAACAATATTCTTAGTCTTTCATTCGCTGGTGATGATAATGATGATGATGGTGATGATGATAATGATACCAATAAAGTCTAGGAAAGGCAAACATCAAATAATTGAGTTACAACTTAATCACCTTGAAACAATGAATTAACATTTTGGGGATAGACCAAACCCAGATAGCAACATTGCTAGAAGTAAATTGAAACATGAAACATCAGATTACTTTGGAGATTTTAAATTACTCTTCCATTAGTAATATCATACAGTGTTAGGGATTTCAGGTCTTCAGTTCTTTAGTGATATCCATCTCCAAATTGCTTACATTTTTAAGGAGAGAGAATTTTATAGGTTTCTTTTAGAGACTTCCAAACCAGGTCTCTAGAAACAAACAGGGTCTTTTCCTGCCAGATAAACCGCTGACATTGGGATAAAAATAATAACAGAGCATTTTTTTCCCCTCAGTGTAACAGGTAAAATCTATTGTCCCTTGATACCAAGTTTTGTATAGTTAGGTAAAGAACTTCTACATATTTTTTTTGAAAATGCATAGATTCAGAGAGTGGCTTCATTTTAAAAATGACAAGGGAAAGTTAGTTTGTGAAACTCAAACCACTGGAAGGCCAACCTTGCCTTGAGGGCACAGACCCATTAGCACTTGTTCAGGGTCCTGTTCTTCTCCCAGGAGAAGGTCAAGCTTAGCAAATACAAAATTTTTGGTCATTAATTCTTGGCATTTGTAAAAGAAGTTGCTTCTGAACTTTATTCTTAACCCAATCCACTTGAGATCCTGATTTCTTAGTTGAACTGACCTTTAGTCTTGTAGCCAGAGTTTTTATAGAACTGTATACTAGTTCAAGTTTTGGGAGCTTAGATCTGCTCTTAGTGGAGTTCTCTCTTGACTTCAAGAAGTAAATGAGGGTTAAAATTTCTTAGAGCAAGCAATTTCTTAAGAATATCTTTTTATAATGTGATTGCTCCAAGTTTGACTAGGAATAGTTTTTCATATATTTTTTTATTATAAATTAATTGAAGCACATATGTAAGTTAATAATTTTTTTTTTAACCCTCATGATATTTTTTTTTCCTTTTTTCCCCCTTTTTTTGGAGAAAGTAGAAGGGATGGAGGATAGGGGGAGAGAGGAAGAGAGAGACATTGACATTCAAGAGACCCATTGATTGGTTGTGTCTAGCACATACCCCAACCAGGGCTAGGGAGCAAATCTGCTACCCAAGTACATGCTCTTGACTGAGAATCAAACCCTCTAGGCCATTGATAGATTTTCATTTTCTACATTGAACGGCAATGTGCAATGGTATCCCACTGCAATGCAATTTACTTTATAATGGATTCAGTAAAAATTATTCAACTATGGTTTCATGCTAAAAGGCAATGAGGCAATCAAACAGACTTATTTTCATTTATCTTGCTCATGGAATCACCTTATAGCATAGAAAAGCAAAGGTAGAAAAAGGGCATGAAGCCAGTGCTAGAAGTGGCAGGATTAGCGAGAAATACTGGCAGTTTAATCATCTATATAAATAAAAATGTAAATGTTGGTTTGTTCAAAATCTTAAATCTCCAAAAGTTCTTCACCGATTACTTTGAAATTTTGACACAACGTTGCATTTGAATACGCGCATGTTTTTATGTACCTTATACCTACTATTATATAGATGTCACACCTGTGACAGGTAAAAACATGATTTTTTTGAAAAACAGTGCCATCTGTTGGACGTAAAATCAACACACGCTATACTAAATATTTTACGATTCCATTTCAATGTTTCCAATTGCATTGTTAAATTGAGTTTTCATAGATTTCAATTTATTTTCATTTAGATTTAATTATTTTTTGTGACATTGCGTTGGAATTGAGCTGTGTCATTTACCATAGCGTTCATTTCGTGAGTATAGTTCGAACTGCTTTAGTTCATCCAAATAATGCCTAGCAGAAGATCAAACCTAGGTCGTCGTACTCGCGGAGCGGAAGCAGTGCGACCAGTAATTGCAAATCAAACTGAGGAAGAACGGGCATCAGTGAATGAGCGAAACAGACAAAGAATGGCTCAAATACGCGCCGAGGAAGCAGCAGAGCGACGTGCAGCCAGACTTGAGGATGCACGGTTTCGAGCACGGCCATCGCATTCTGCAGCTACAGATCTGCTTCGTTCTCAACAGAATGAACGCGACAGGCTGAGAATGACTGAAAGACGTCAACGAGAAACAGCAGATCAGCGTCAAACACGACTCCGTGCTCAGCAATCACACGATTACAATCGCCTTGCATTCCGGTACAACCCAGCTGATGATTATAGTTTGAGCCGGCTTGTTCTTATCGGCACTATGACGGAAGTGTGTCCTTATTGCCAGGCTCTGAAATTTAATGGAGAAACGAAAGGAATGTGTTGCGCCGCCAGAAAAAATTAAACTGCCTCAACTTGGAGAACTGCCAGAGCCATTAAAAACTTTGCTTGCCGGATATACCGCCGATCAAAGCATTCCCTATCTAACATCAGGAAATACACATCAATTGCTAGAAATTGGGAATGGAAAGGTGCAGGTTTATCTGACCTCAGGACGAATTTTATTGCCTCATAACTTCTGCAATTTAGTGATGTCAAAAGAAGAATTGGTTGAAAAGTATTTCCCAAAATTCAAACCAATTATAAGAACCACGATTGGCTGAGTGAATGAGCTATTCTTGCGGCCAAGAACAAAGACGTCTACGAACTTAACAATATTATTCAGTCTAACATTCAAAGCGAGGCAGTCACATACAAGTCCGTCCACACTGTTGTGGAAGCAGATGAAGCGGTTAATTACCCAACAGAATTTTTGAATTCACTCGGTCTGCCAGGGATGCCACCGCACATACTGCAATTGAAAATCGGCGTGCCAATTATCATGTTGCCAAATATCAACCAGCCAAAGCTTTGCAACGGCACGCGGCTTGCAGTAAAAAAATTAATGAGCAACGTCGTAGAAGCAACAATCTTGACAGGACCTTTCAAAGGTGAAGATGTCCTCATTCCTCGCATTCCTATGATTCCAACGGATATGCCATTTCAATTTAAGAGATTGCAATTCCCAATTCGATTGGCGTTTGCAATCACCATCAAAAAGCTCGGGGCCAATCTTTAGAATTGTGTGGTTTAGATCTAGACACGGATTGCTTTTCACATGGACCATTATATGTTGCGTGTTCTAGAGTCGGCAAACCAGGCAATCTCTATATCTGCACAGACAATGGAACAACAAAAAATATTGTATACCCACAAGCATTGTGAAATTAAACATATTAGAAACGTGCGCTTTCTCTTTTCTTTCTTTCCATTTAACCAGACTGAGCCACAGCAACGTGTGGCCGGGTACAGCTAGTTATGAAGTAGTGGACTGCAATTCTTGTTACTACAAAACACAATTCAAATTTTATAACTTTCTCCTCAGTGCCAGTATGCAACCATCATTATCTTTGTCACAATTATTTATTTAGCATTCACAGGTACATGACAGGTACTAGGTGCAGAATGAAGAAAGTAAAATATGCATTTTCCATGTTCCTCTAGGCTCTCTGCCAGGTAGTGCTCTTTGATTTCCAGACAGAGCATATGAAAATGTGAAGTTTTCTTACTTTCCTCAATGTGGACAAAAGAAAATACATAATTTTTGTTATTTTAATTTTTTTTATTTGTATACACATTATCCCTTGAAATAGAAAATCCTAGGTAAAAAGTTTGGGAATTTTGATTGATTCTAAAATATATTATTAAAGATTTGAATTGATTGACACCACGTAAGTGCAATGTTTCTTGTGTGGACTAATGGTTACATACTAAATCCTTGTATCCCCACAAAATTCATTTGTCAAAATCTTTTTTTTTTTTAATATATTTTATTGATTTTTTACAGAGAGGAAGGAAGAGGGATAGATAGTCAGAAACATCGATGAGAGAGAAACATCAATCAGCTGCCTCTTGCACACCTCCTGCTGGGGATGTGCCCGCAACCAAGTTACATGCCCTTGACCGGAATCGAACCTGGGACCTTTCAGTCCGCAGGCTGACGCTCTATCCACTGAGCCAAACCGGTTTTGGCTGTCAAAATCTTAACCCTCAATGTGATTGTATTAGGAGGTGAGGCCTTCCGAAGATGATTAGTTCATGTGGGTGGAACCCTCATGAATGGGATTAGTTCTCTTATGGAAGAGACCCTAGAGAGCTTTGTGGTTCCTTCTGATATTTGGGGACATATGCAGAACAGGTCCTCCCCAGACACCAAACTTCCCGACTCCTTGATCTTGGACATTATAGCTTCCAGAACTTTGAGAAATAAATTTCTATTGTTTATAAGCCACACGGTCTATGGTAATGTGTTACATCAGCCTAAACAGTTTAAAGCACTAACATTTTATCTTTATTACAATGATGGTACAGGAATCACTTGTCCCCACAAAAAACTTTTATTACTCCTCTCCTAAATCATCATGCAGCATCTGATATTATAAATCATTAAATTTGTAGATACTAAAATATTTCTTGAATACTTACATATTGTATTTTTGGATTTGTTGACCTTGTGTTTAATAAGCTCATAAAAATAGTATTTATAAATATAAAAAAGCTATCATTCTCCTATAAGCAAACATGAAGTAGTTATTTAGAAGATGAAATATTTAAGATTTAAAATGAAATTGAATAAAAACTGGCTTTTTTGTTGTTCCGAGGCACATTGACTTATATTAAGACAGGTTTAAATTATAGCACTAACATGTGAGGAATAAATGGAGAGAATTTTAAAACAGCCAATTTCTAGACTCCAAAAAAATCACTTTAAAGACAGTATGTAGAAGTGAAAGATAAAACTTATGGAAATATATATATTTAAAACTTATGGAAATAAACATATATATATATATATATATTTTTTTTTTTTTCAATTTAAAGCAGGGGGGGGGGCATTACCTGCTTTCTGCCTTCTTTCCTAAACTCACCCTCTTCTATTATTACTGAAACTCTACATTAACAAATTGAGTCTGAGCTATACTTCTTTATTACTATAGCTCTACTTTTGAAATATGGCATGTGAAACTAATCTTATGACATTGTATTAGTTGCATGAGTATAATTATTATAAATAGATATCTCCTGTTTCTTATGTTTGAGAAGAATAGAACATTGTGGCTATGTATCTAGCAATGAGTTTTCTAGTAAACTGTATAAAAGTGCCTCTCCATTGTACTTTATTTTTGAAACACACAAAGTTAAAATTTTAAAGCTCTATTTTCAACTATAAACTTTTGACATTGTAGAAAATTTTACCCATTAGCAACATTTCTCAGAAACCTGACCATATGAAATAAAGTGAAGAAATTCTAACATTGTTCTTCTTATTACAGTGGAAGAAGTATTCTTTACCCTCTCCGCATCTAATCCTGCCATCTGTACAATGAATTCTGTCCTGGTCCATTAAGCAAAGGACAACACACCATGAAGTACCTACCTTCCTTTTTTCTTTCATTTCTTCTTCTCCTTCAGCACACAAACCTGCTACAAAAATCTGAAGAGCATCTCACCTTATAACTTCCCTTGATATAACTATGTTTACTTTTATCTTAATTCAGAATTTTCTGAAAAGAGTGTTCTTTATTCAGTGCTCCTACCCTTTCCTTTTTCTGTCTTCAATTCTCTTCTCTGAACTGTCTGCAATTTGATTTCTGTTTACAGCTTCACTGACAAAACTATTACCAAGGTGATTAGCATTATCTAATTGTATAAATTAATTAAGATATTGACTCTATATTTACAGCTTATTTTATTTTCTAAAACTTATCTTTCATACCCCTTTTAAATTTTGATGTTACCTCCATTATTCCCCAAAACATTTTTCTTTCTTTCCTTAAAAAGTCTTCCTTGATAGTTTCATGGGCTTGACTGTCAATTTGCCTAAGGTTTCTTGTATAGGAAATGTTGAAACCAGATCTGTCCAATTCCTTTTTTTTTTTATTGTCTGAAGTTTTACATATGTCTCCCTTTTCCCCAAATGACCCCCCACAGCCATTCCCACCCCAAGCAAGCCCCCACTACCCCAGTGTCTGTGTCCATTGGTTATGCTAATATGCAAGCATACGAGTCCTTTGGTTGCTCTCTAAACCTCTTCCCCTGCCATTTGTCTCTGGATCTATTCTTGTTCATCAAATTATGTTGATCATTCTATCCCACATATGAGTGAGATCATGTAATATTTATCTTTCTCTGACTGGATTATTTCACTTAGCATAATGCTCTCTAGGCCCATCCATGCTGTTGCAAATGGTAAAAGTTCCTTCTTTTTTATAGTGGCACTAGAGAGTTGGTGCACGAAATTCATGCACTTGAGGGTTTCCCTCAGCCTGACCTGCACCCTCTTGCAGTCCAGGAGCCCTTGGTGGATATCCGACTGATGCTTAGGCCCTGTTCTCACAGGAAGCAGGCCTAAGCTGGCAGTTGGACATCCTTAGTGCTGCCGTGGAGGCCGGAAAGGCTCCCGCCACCTCCGCTGCACTCACCAGCCATGAGCCCTGCTTCTGGCAGAGCAGTGCTCTCCCTGTGGGAGTGCACTGACCACCAGGGGGCAGCTCCTGCATTGAGCATCTGCTCCATGGTGATCAGTGTGCATCATAGTGACCGGTCATTCATCCATTTGGTCAATTTTCATATTAGCCTTTTATTATATAGGATAGTATTCCATCATGTAGATGTACCACAGTTTTTTAATCCACTCATCTGTTGACGGACACTTAGGCTGTTTCCATATCTTGGCTATTGTAAATTGTGATGCTATGAACATAGGGGTGCATATATTCTTTCTGATTGGTGTTTCTGGTTTCATGGGCTATATTCCTAGAAGTGGGATCACTGGGGGAAATGGGAGTTCCATTTTTAGTTTTTTGAAGAAACTCCATACTGTTCTCCACAGTGGCTGCACCAATCTGCATTCCCACCAGCAATGCACAAGGGTTCCTTTTTCTCCACATCTTTAACAGCACTTGTCATTGATTAACTTGTTGATGATAGCCATTCTGACAGGTGTGAGATGGTACCACATTGTCATTTTGATTTGCATCTCTCTGATGATTAGTGACTTTGGGCATGTTTTCATATGTCTCTTGGCCTTCTGTATGTCCTCTTTTGAAAGGTGTCTATTTAGGTCCTTTGCCCACTTTTTAATTGTATTATTTATCTTCCTTTTGTTAAGTTGTATCAGTTCCCTGTAAATTTTGGAGATTAAACCTTTATTGGAGATCATATTGGCAGATGTGTTCTCCCATGCGTGGGCTCTCTTGTTGTTTTGTTGATGGTTTCTTTTGCTGTGCAGAAGCTTTTCATTTTGACATAGTCCCATTTGTTTATTTTGTCCTAGGTTTCCATTGTCCTAGGAGCTGTATCGGTAGATATTGCTATGACATATGTCTGCTATTTTGTTGCCTGTGGATTCTTCTAAGATATTTATGGTTTTCCGTCTTACATTTAAGTCCTTTATCCATTTTAAGTTTATTTTTGTGAATGATATAAGTTGGTTGTCTAGTTTCATTTTTTTGCATGTATCTGTCCAATTTTCCTAACATCATTTATTGAAGAGACTGTCTTGACTCCATTTTTCGCTCTTGCCTCCTATGTCAGCTTCTGGCACCAGCTTTCCTCGGGCACCTGGAACCTGGGCTGTTTCCCTTGGGCCCCGGTTTCATCAGGAAAAACGTCTGAAATGATGTCCAGGAGGACATCTCGTCTAATTAGCATATTACCCTTTTATTATTATAGATTATTATAGATACTTTCAAAGATGAGGGGCTCTTTTGGAAAACACATAATCTAAGTCATTTAACTAAAAACCTATGTCTTTTAATTTTCTAATCTCTTACTTAAAACATTTTAAACAACTTTAAGCATTACCAAACAGAGCAAATCTAATCACTGTTTGTATGAAATCCTTTAAATAGTTGAAAAGATGCTACTTTCTTATGGTGAATTTAGTCATCTCTTGATTGTTCAAAGAACTGTTCAATCAAGTTATTTTTCCCCATGGCACAATTTCTAATTCCTAGAATTAGGGCATTACTGCTATGGTATGACTTTGTGTCCAAGGCCCCAAAATTGTTTTTGTCAGTGCCCAGTATTGACTGAGTCTAGTCCCTAGAATGAAGAAGGCACTAAACTGAATTTTGTTCATTTGTCATAAAAGTAAACCTGCCACACAGCTAAATATTAAAGTTAGGATTTTTCCAAATAGTACTCTCTGAGTTTTCAAACTAACTGGGAACTCCATCTCTAACAAATTTGTAGTTATTTACCATGAAAAAGTATTATTGCTATTATCAGAAACTATAAAATGCCATGTGATGGTCTATGTTTTCCAGAGTTGAGGATCTATTTTTAAAAAATCACAAACATTAAATAAATGTTTTTTGAATATGCATTTATAATGATAGAGAAACTGAGCATTTAATGACTTTATATTTATGTAACCTATTAATTTCAACAATTATAAGATTAAGAAATTGTCTAAACTTTTTAATAAAACTCCCCCAACATATACTATAGAAAAAGCTTTCTGAACAGAGCTTATATTCTCTTCTACTTGTCCCCTACATGTGTATGAGCCCGGCCTCAGTGACTCTTTGTGTGATTTTATTTTAGTTGTTGGTTTTTTGTCTGTTCTGATTATAAACTATATAACTACACTTATTATTAAACCATTATTTCCTTAGATATATTAATGAAGCTTTAATTAGGATTTAGAGCCTTCTATCTCCTTCAGTTATATCACATATTAGCTACTTATACTTACATTTTTAATTCTTAGTGGGAAATATTACCTTATTTTTAGTTGGTTGTGAGTGTGCTGAAAGCAAATCATTGTTACCTTTAAGTACTGGTAGCATTATAGGTGAGTAGAATAGTTACTCTTTATTACTCTACATATTACATATCAACTAAAGGAGTTTCAGTTTGTGATCGTTATGCTTTTGATTTCTAACCCCTCAAAATAATATATACTGAGTTTATAGTAAATGAAAATTACTATTTAAATTGTTTTCATTTATATTTTTAAAGCCATGTCACTGTAATGATTATTGTTTTTATATACAGTAATCCTCATATAAAAATAGGATTTTCTTAGAGCTATACAGGCTTTTTTTTTTCTATGAAAATATTCCTGGGTGTTCACTCTTGAATCTAATTTGTTTTTTGTTTTAAAATTTTTATTTCTCTGTAAATTTTGAGATATGGTTTTCTTATATTCAACATGCCATTATTAAAATGAGTACAGAAGTAAGTACTCTAATTATCGTATATAATAAAAGCCTAATATGCAAATTGACCGAACGGCAGAACAACCGGCAGAACAACCAGTGGACCGATCGGTTGCTATGATGGGCACTGACCACCAAGGGGCAGACACTCAATGTAGAAGCTTTCCCCAGCTGCAGGCCCCAGGCCAGACAAGGCGGTGTCAGCAGGGGCCCCCCGATTGCCCTGCTGGTCGCCCCGCATATGGAGGCAAAGAGTGGAGGTGGTGGGGGGTAGGGCCAGAGAGCAGGTGGCACCAGGCCAGCCAAGGCAGGTGCCAGTGGGGGCCCCCTGACTGCATCACCGGTCACCCCACAGATCGGCCCTGGTCGCCAGCGAGGCCTGTGCATGAATTTCGTGCAACCAGCCTCTAGTATATTATCTCAGTCATTACACACAATGCCAAAAATAAAAGTGAAATTATCTAGAAAATGTCTGTGTGCTAGCCTTTTTTCTGATGTAGAGTGAATTTTTGTGACAAACAATCATAGGAGGCCCATGAAACTTTTGAGAAATTTATACTAGCAGAAACATTGCTGGCTTGGAATGAAAGGGACAGAGAGAGTAAGAAATGAATGAAGACTAGTGAGTCTCCCACCCAAAAATTCTACTTGCAGGAAACAATTGATAGCACTCATGGCAAGTAAGTGTTACCTTTTATGAAAAAGTAAAAATGACTCAGTTGGCAGAGCTCTGAATCCTCAGGATCAAGCATCAATCAAGCCACAGAAGATTATTTTCAGACCTAGAAACCAAATAGAATGGGCTCAGCTGGATTTCAAAACTGCTTGCAACACTATTTTGCCTTCTATTTCTCCCTTTTTGAACAAGAATATTTACAACTGTTATCCTCTGTCTGTCCCATGATTGCATTTTGAGATATGTCCACAGATGAAGAAATATTTTGTTACTGAATGGATTATATTCAGAGCTTTACTCAACTGAATTTAGATGAGTTAGGTAATGAGATTTGCGATTTTCAACCTGATGAAATTTAAATATTTTTAGACATTGAGTTGATGCCGGAAGGTGTTGAGACTTTGGGCATATTGGGGTGGCATGAGTATATTTTGCTTGTGAGACAGACAATAATCTCTGGGCACCAGTGGGCAGACTGTGGTAGGCATAGTAATGGCCCTTAAATATGTCCATCCACTAATCTATACATTCTGTCAATATGTTAATTTTCATGGATAAAGGGACTATGCAAATGTGATCAAGGTTTAGAAGCTTGAGATGGGGTGATTATGCTGGATTATTCAAGTAGACACATTTTAATTACAAGAATCCTTAAAAATTGAATAGGATCAAATAAGGGTAAATCATAGACATCCAGTGTGATAAGTTCTTAACACACCATCGCTGGTGTTGAATATGGAGGAATGGGTCCACAAATCAAGGGATGTGGAAACCTCTGGCTGAGAATAACCTGTAACACATAGCCATCAAGAAAACTGGGAAAACAGTTCTGACAATTGCCAGCAAACAAAATGAGTAGGGAATACAACCTCCTTCAGAATCTTCAGAAAGGAATGTATTCTGCCGATACTTTTTGTTTTCATTTTTAAACATATGTTTTTTTGTTGATAGTATTACACATATCTCCCATTCCCCTCTCCCCACTCCTCTTCCCAGCCCCATCCATCCCACCCCAGGTCTTTACTACCCTATTGCCCATCTCCATGGCCTATGCATATAAGTACATAAGTTCTTTGGTTTATCTCTTCTTGCCCCCAAACCGCATATCCGGGTATGTCAGTTTGTTCCATGCCATCCTGCTTTGAGTCTTATTTTGTTGATCAATTTATTTTGTTCATTAGATTCCACAAGTAAGTGAGATCATGTGATATTTGTCTTTCTCAGTTTGGCTTATTTCACTTAGCATAATATTTTTCAGGTCCATCCATGGTGTTCCAAAGGGTAAGAGATCCCCGTGTTTTTAGAGCTGCATAATATTCCATAATGTAAATGTCCCATAGCTTTTTTATCCATTGATTTACAGATGGGCACTTGGGCTGTTTTCAAATCTTAGCTATTGTAAATAACACTGCTATGAACATAGGGGTGCATATATTCTTTTTGATTGTTTTTTTGGGGGGGTTGGGGGTGGTTAGGATATATTCCCAAAAGTGGGATTGGTGGGTCAAATAAAAGTTCCATTTATAAATTTTTGAGGAAAATTCATACTGTTTTCCATAGTGGCTGCACCAGTCTGCATTGCCACCAGAAGTGAACTAGGGTTTCCTTTTTTTTACACCCTTGCCAGCATTTGTTGTTGGTTAATTTTTTGATGACAGCCATTCTGACAGGTGTGAGGAAATATCTCATTGTGGTTTTAATTTGCATTACACTGAAGATTAATGACTTTGAGCATTTTTTCATATGTCTCTTGGCCATTTGTATATCCTCTTTGGAGAAATTTCTATTCAGGTCTTATGCCCATTTTTTAATTGGATTTTTTTCTTCCTTTTGTTGAATTGTATGACCACTTTATATAGTTTGGATATTAACCCCTTATCAGATGTATCAATTGCAAATATGTTCTCCTATTAGTAGGTTCCCTTTTCAGTTTGTTGATGGTTTCTTTTGCTGTGCAGAGGTTTTTTTATTTTGATGTAGTCCCATTTGTTTATTTTCTCCTTAGTTTCCTTTGCCCTAGGAGATGTATTCATAAACATATTGCTACATGAGATGTCTGAGATTTTACTGACTATGTTCTCCTCTAAGATTTTTATAGTTTCATACCCTACATTTAAGTCTTTTAGCCACCTTGAGTTTACTCTTGTATATGGTGTAAGTTGGTGGTCTAGTTTCAATTTCTTACACGTGTCTGTCCACTTCTCCTAAGCACCATTTGTTGAAGAGACTATCTTGACTCCACTGTATGTTCAAACCTCCTTTCTCAGTAACTAATTGGCCATAATGGTGTGAGTCAATTTCTGGGTTTCTGTTCTGATCTGTTGGTCTATATGCCTGTTCCTGTGCAAGTACCAGGCTGTTTGGTTCTAATGGCTTTGCAGTATAGTTTGATAGCAGGTATTGTAATCCCTCCTGCCTCATTCTCAAGATGGCTGCAGCTACTAGGGGTCTTTAATGATTCCACATAAATTTTTGGAGTATTTGTTCTAGCTCTGTGAAGTATCCTATTGGTATTTTATTAAGGATTGCATTGAATCTGTAGATTGTTTTGGGTACTGTAAACATTTTAATGATGCTAATTCTTCCAATCCATGAACATGGTATATGCTTCCATTTGTTTGTGTCTTTCTCTATTTCTTTTTTCAATGTCTATAGTTTTCTAAGTACAGATCTTTTATCTCATTGGTTAAGTTTATTTCTATATATCTTATTTTTGCTGTTGTTGCACTGGTAAATGGAATGCCTTTTTTAGTTTCTTTTTCTGAGAGTTTATTATTGGTATATGAAAATGCCATCAATTTGTGGATGTTGATTTTGAATCCTACTACCTTGCTGAATTCATTTGTTAAATCGAGTAGTTTCCTGGGGGAGTCTTTAAAGTTTTCTATATAAAATATCGGACCATCTGCAAATAATGATACTTTTACTTCCTCCTTTCCAATTTGGATGCCTTTATTTCTTCTTGTCTGATTACTGTGGCTAGGTCGCTAGGACTTCCAGTACTATGTTGTATAAGAGTGGTGAAAGAAGACATCCTTGTCTTGTTCCTGTTCTTAAAGGATATGCATTTAGGTCTTGCCTATTGAATATTATGCTGGTTGTAAGTTTGCCATACATGGCCTTTATTATGTTGAGGTATGGTCCCTCTATTCCCACTTTGCCAAGAGTTTTTATGAAAAAAGGGTGTTGGATTTTGTCAAATGCTTTTCTGTATCAATTGATATGATCATGTGGTTTTTATCTTTCAATTTGTTTATGTGATGTATTACATTTATTAATTTGCAAATATGGTATCACCCATGCATCCCTGAAATAAATCCCACTTGGTTATGGTATATGATCTTTCAATATATGATCTGCTAATATTTTGTTGAGGATTTTAGCACCTGTGTTCATCAGGGATATAGGCCTGTAATTTTCTTTCTTTGTAGTGTCTTTATCTGGTTTTGGAATTAGGATAATCCTGGTTTTGTGAAAAGAGTTTAGAAGTATTGCATCTTCTTAGATTTTTTGAAATAGTTTGAGGAGGATGGGTGTTAGTTCTTCTTTGAATGTTTGATAAAATTCACCTGTAATTCCGTCTGGTGCAGGACTTTTGTTTGCTAGAAATTTTTAAATTACTGCTTCAATTCCAACAGTTATTGGCCTACTTGGGTTTTCTGATTCTTCCTGATTGAGTTTTGGAAGATTGTATGTTTCTAGGAATGTGTCCATTTCACTCAGGTTGTCCAGTTTGTTGGCAGATAGTTGTTCATAGTATTTGCTTATAATCCTTTGTATTTCTGTGGTTTCCATTGTTATATTGCCTCTTTCATTTTTAATTTTATTTATTTAGTCCTCTCTCTTTGTTTCTTGATGAGTCTTGCTAAGGATCTTGTTTATCTTTTAAAAGAACCAGCTCCTGTAATTATTTATCTTTTGTACATTTTTTTGTCACTATATCATTTATTTCCACTCTGATCTTTATTATTTCCTTCCTTCTACTTCCTCTTGGCTTTTCTTGATGATCTCTTTCTAATTTTTAAGCTCCAGGGTTAGATAGATTATTAGTCCTTTTTCTTATTTCTTGAGGTAGACCTGTAGTGCTATGAAATTCTCTCTCAGGAATGCTTTCACTGTATCCTGTAGGTTTTGTTCATTTTCATTTGTTTCCAGGAAGTTTTTAATTTATTTCTTGATCTTATTATTAATCCACTCATTGTTTGATAATATGGTATTTAGCCTCCATGAATTTGAAGTTTTGGAGTGTTTTTACTGTAGTTTATTTATTCTTTCATTCCATTGTGACCTGAGAAGATTCTTGATATGATTTCAATCTTTTTGAACTTGTAGAGACTTGTTTTATTGCCTAACATGTGGTCTATCTTTGAGAATGTTATATGGGCACTTAAGAAGAATGTATATTCTGTTGCTTTGAGGTGAAATGTTCTGTAAATATTAGTTGAATCCATCTGATCTAGTGTGTCATTTAAGTCCTCTGTTTCCTTGTTAATGTTTTATCTGGAAGATCTACTAGTTTCCAGTGATGTCAGTGGGGTGTTAAATTTGCTACTATGACTGTATTGCTGTTAATCTCTCCCTTAAAGTCCATCAAGAGGTTTTTAATGTACTTTGTTGCTCCTATATTGGGTGCATATATGATTACAAGGGTTATATTTTCTTGTTGAATCATTCCCTTTAATATTATGAAGTGGCCTTCTTTGTCTCTTGTTATGGCCTTTGTTTTGAAGTCTATTTTGTCTGTTCTGAGTATTGCCACTCCAGCTTTTTGTTTCTTTCCATTTGTATGGAATATATTTTTTCCATCCCTTCACTCTCAGTCTGTGTACATCTTTTGTTCTGAGGTGGGTCTCTTGTAGACAGCATATATATGGGGCATGTTTTTTTGTTTTGTTTTGTTTTTTTATCCATTCACCCTTTGCCACTTGACTGGAGCGTTTAACCCTTTGTACGCCATAAGCATCTATAGATGCAAGAGGCAAACCTTCCCCACATGTCACATGCATCTATACCTGAAAAAAATAAATAGCAATATTACACTTGGTGATTTCTAGTTACAGGTAATCCAGCAATGAAATAAAAAACATGAATTAGCATGACCTGAGAAAAGAAAATGTTATGCCACTGACTTGCCATCCTGATTATAAAAATGACATTTTTTTTTATAATATTCATTGCCAATTGATTTTTTAAATTAAATTTAAAATATTGTGGCATGTGGGGATAGTTTCTGTTTTGGATGTGTGGCTATTGACTGGTTAATCCATTTACATTTAAGGTTATTACTGACAGGTATTTATTTATTGACATTTTATTTTCTTTATGTCTATGATCCTCTCTCCTTTTCTTCTTCTTCTTAAAGCAATTCCTTTAATATTTCTTACATTGCTGGTTTGGTGGTAATGTGCTCCTTTAACCTTTTTTTGTCTGGAAAAAAGAGAGAATTCCATAGCACTTTTTTTGTCTGGATACAATGCTCTTGGATTTAGGCCCTTGCTGTTCGTTACTTTGAGTACTTCATGCCACTCCCTTCTGGCCTGAAGTGTTTCTCTTGATAAGTCAGTTGACATTCTAATGGACCTCCTTTGTATGTAATTTTCTATCTCTTGCTGCCTTTAAGATTCTCTCTTTGTCTTTAACATTTGCCATTTTAATTATGTGTCTAGGTGTGTTTCTCTTTGTGTTCATTTTAATTGGGACTCTCTGTGACTCCTGAACTTGTGTGATATTTTTCTTCACTAGGTTAGGGAAATTTTCTGTCATTATTTCTTTAAACAGTTCTCTGCTCCTTGCTCATCCTCGTCCCCTTCTGGTATTCCTGTAATGTGGATATTGTTACATTGCATGTCCCAAAGCTACCTTAAGCTATTTTCTTTCTTTTTAATTCTTTTTTTCTATTTGCTGCTCTAATTGGGCATTTATTTCTATCTTGTCTTCCAAATAGCTGATTCAGGCCTCTGCTTCATCCAATCTACTTTTAATCCTTTCAAGAGTGTTCTTCATGCCAGATATATCATTCTTCATTTCTGTCAGGTTCTTGTTAATGGCCTCTATTTCCCTTTTTGTAATCTGCACTAATTTCCTTAAACATCTTTGTAACCATTGCTTTGAACTCTATGCCTGATAGGTTGCTTGCCTCCATCTCATTTAGTTATTTTTCTGGATATTCCTTCTTTTCTCTCATTTGGGGTTTGTTTCTCCACATATTAGCTATCTCTTTGTATTTGCTTCTATGTATTAGATAGTACTGCTATGCCTCCCAGTCTTTGTGTGATGGCTTTATGTAGAAAGTATCTTGCTGAGTCCAGTGGTGTAGTGTCTTTGTTCACCTCAGCTGGATGGTCTAGGAATGCTTCTTGTGTGCATTATTTGGGCTCTCCTGTTGTAATTGGGACTTGATTGTTGATGTCCCATGTGTGGGAAGGATCCCCCCTCCAACTTGCTGCCAGTGAGGTTCAACCCTAATGTCATTGTGCCAGCTGTCCAGTGGTTGGGGACTCCTTAGCTTAGAAGCTGTGTCTGCCTTGAGTCTCACATCTTGATTGACCCTGTTTTGAGCTGTACTTTCTTCCCTCATGGAGCTGGTCTCTCAGGTTTCAGCTTCATATCTTGATTTTAAAAGGTTCAAGTTGCTGTGTGAAATACGAGTGAGTGGGAGGGGTGACTAGATCTGCCTTCTGAGACTTGATTTAGTTCAAAGTGAAGATGGAGATCCAGTGACATGACATTGACATGCCTCCTGCATATGTCCAAAGGTAGGATGAATACTTTGGGTCTCAGTTTGCCAGTGTTCACCCCTTATACACTTTCTATACAGGATGGCTGGTACAATTATTTTTTGCAGACTTAAATGTCAGGAGGATAATGGCAGTGCAAAAGTTTACTCACAGCCAATCCTCTTGAAAAGAACCACTTCCCTGTGGGCCATTTCTCATGAAATAAAGGATTACTAGTTTATATAATAACTCAGGAACAGCCAATCAAAAGACATGCAGAAAGCAAGGTATATGGGATGGGTCATAGGACTTCCATGCCCTCTGCATGGGTGCCAGTCCCAGCAACTCCACCTGTTCACCAACCTGAAGCTTTCCCTGCCAATACTTTGGGTTTAATGTTGTGAGATTTATATCAGATTCTTGAACTAGAGAATCCTATCTAATAAAAGGGTAATATGCAAATTAACCATCACTCTGACTCAAAATGGCGGCACCCATAGCCAGAAGATGGTGGCGCCCAGTCCCCTCAGGCCTGCCGGAGTCCCCAGTACTTTCAGCCTGAACTGATTACTATGGTAAGTGGACAGAGAAGGTTTCCAGCAAGTGTGAGAAGCAAGCCTTGGCGGGATCGAGGGAGAGCCGGTGGGCTCAGGGCCTCTGCTGCTTGGGAGGCCAGCCCTCAGAGTTCAGTTCTGAAACCACAGGGACCCACTCCAGTGTAGGCTGGGGAGGAAGCGCTGCCATCCGCCCAGCGCCAGGTCCCTGGTTAAGGAAGCTAATCCAAATTGCAGCCATGAGGACTGGCGGAGCTGTCTCACCCCGGACCATTCATCGTGGCTGAGCTCTAGTGGAGGTGGCCAGAGCCTCTGGGATTACTGTCTGCCCCCAGGTCACCTGTGGACACCAGTGGAGAGGGCCCTGGTTGAACATTTTAATGAAAATGGGATGCCTCTGCCCTGCTCCACTGCACTCCTGGCTAGGAGAGGGCAGTGGGTTTGGGGGTGTAGCGTCGGGATCCCGTTAGGAGTCAACAGGGCTCGGAAGAGGCTGGGAGCAACCTGCAGGCGCCTTATGAGGAAGAGGTGCTGAACCGCAGGCGTGCAAAGGTGCAGATGAGACGGCTCTCACCAGCGCTGAGTTCAAAAAGCACATTGACAGCCTGATGGATGAAATCGCCTTTCTGAAGAAGGTGCACAAAGAGGAGATCGAGGAGCTGCAGGCACAGATCCAGTACGCTCAGATGTCCATGGAGATGGACATGATCTCAGCCGTGCTCAAGGACATCCGCGCCCAGTATGAGAAGCTGACTGCCAAGAACATGCAGAATGCCAAAGAATGGTATAAGAGCCGCTTCACTGTGCTGACGGAGAGCACTGCCAAGAACACCTATGCGGTGCGCGCTACCAAGGACAAGGTGTCCGAGAGCCGCAGCCTGCTCAAGGCCAAGACCCCAGAGATCAGCAAGCTGGGACATGAACGAAGCACTGGAAAAGCAGCTGCAAGAGCTGGAGGATAAGCAGAACGCTGACGTTAATGCTATGCAGGACACAATCAACAAACTAGAAAATGAGTTGAGAACTACAAAGAGTGAAATGGCATGATATTTAAAAGAATACCAGGACCTCCTCAATGTGAAGATGGCTTTGGACTTTGACAATGAAGCTTACAGGAAACTCTTGGAAGGTGAGGAGACCCGGCTCAGTTTCACCAACGTGGGAAGCATAGCCAGCGGCTACTCCCAGAGTTCCCAGGTCTTTGGCCGATCTGCTTATGGTGTTTTAAAACCAGCTCCTACTTGATGTCTGCTTGCTCCTTCCCTTCTTAATACAGCAACCACATCCAGGAGGAACAGAGCAATGTGGAGGAGACCATTGAGGCTGGAAAAGCCGAGGAAGCTAAGGATGAACCCCCCTCTGAAGGAGAAGCTGAAGAGGAGGAGAAGGAGAAGGAGGAGGCTGAGGAAGAGGAAGGAGAGGAAGAGGAAGAAGGTGCCAACAAAGAATTTGAGGATGGAAAGGAGGAAGAAGAAGGAGGTGAAGGAGAAGATGCCCAAGAAGCTGAAGACGAGAAGAAAGATGAAGGTGGTGGAGAGGAGCAAGCAACCAAGAAGAAAGATTGAGCCCCCCTTTCCTTAATTATTTCAGAAATAATCCTCCCAAAACCAGTTCAAACCCCTCACCAACCAAGCAGTTGAGTTCCCGATACTATGTGAATTCAGCAGTCAATATATGTAACATTCTGAGGTGACTCAAGTTGGACATTAAATGTTGTGCTATGACTTTTCTCCTTATGCAGAGTATCTGTTTGCTTGCAGAGTGGCTTCCTGGCTTGCTGCCAGCCTGTGCATGGTCCATGCTTATGAGTTCAGGATCTATGACAATGTGAATAATTCAGATGTTTACAATAAAAACACATGAATACATGAATTCACTAATGTTAATGTTAAACTTCATGTAAAAAATAATCCTTTGAATCTTCGATGGTTAGAAATTAAAGACCTCAAATCATGTGCAATAAACAGTAAATAAAGTTAACTGAATGACAAAAAAAACAAAACAAAAACAAAACATTAGGGGCCAGAAAACGTTCAAAAAACTGGGGAACCATTCCCAAATCAGGAAGGGAAGTCACAGGGTGTATATTATTGCTACGAAAACAGTATTTCCTACTACTTACAGCATATACAATATAATGTATTAGATGCCTTCTTATCGCATGAAGTATGTATTCTCATAGAGTAATACTGGTAGATATGTTATAGTTATGGTGGTATGTCATATCCTATCTATACTAATAAAAGGGTAATATGCTAATTAGACCATGAGACCTTATGGACATCCTTCTGGACAAGGCCATGGTGGCAGGGCTGAGGCAGAGGCCATTAGGGGCGATCAGACCAGCAGGCAGAACGGTTAGGGGCGATCAAGCAGGCAGGCAGGTGAGAGGTTAGGAGTCAGCAGTCCTGGATTGTGAGGGGGTTGTCCGACTGCCGGTTTAGGCCCGATCCCACAGTGGGACATCCCTCGAGGGGTCCCAGATTGGAGAGGGTGCAGGCCGGGCTGAGGGACACCCCCCACCCCGTGCATGAATTTGGTGCACCGGGCCACTAGTTGTAATATAATAAATATGCTGTTTTAAGCCACTAAATCTGTGGTAATTTATTATCTTAGCAATAAAAAATAATACCGTATACCCTGCAAAATGTACATCACATTGAACCTACCATTCACTGATTTTTTAAATAACTTTCCTCATTTCCTTCTATTAACCCATATGATAATCTTGTCCAAATGAATAATAAGTTTTCAAATCAATGTTTTGTGAAATGCACTTTATCCTCCTCGTGAAAATTAGAATATTAGAATATTTTTTCATCTTCAGTTTTTATTAACACTTTTTCTTGACCTGGCAATTCAGGAAAAACTTCCAATAACAATTTGAAATTCTATACATCCAATTAAGTACATTGGGTATACTTTGTTGAGAAAATGTAAATACACTTTAATTTATATTCATTTTATAATCTATTGTCTTAATTTAAATTGGTTTCTATATACTAATACTGCTTCAAGTTTTGGTGTTGTTGTTTTTTTTTTCTTCAGGGTGAATATTATTTTTAAACAGGAAACAAACAAAAAACCAGCAAAATGAGTTGTGTTATTCAGCTTACACCATTTTCCACTGTCAGCATCATTACATTTCTAATGAACAGTTAGCCTATTTCTTCCTTGATATTTTTCTTGTTCTAAATTTAATCCGTAATTTGATTTTCTTACTTGTGTCTTTTTCTATTATATATTAGGCTGTAGGCATCCTTATAATATTAGTAGATATGTCTTCATATTCTTCTTTTTATTTATGCAAAAATGTAGCTTTTTATATTATATTTTTCAATTTTCCTTCAAAATGTCAGTTTAACTAGACAGGTCCTTTTGTGTCCATATTGGGTTCTTCCTATAATAGAATCATTCAAAATTTTATAGTCTCAATTTTATATTTAGGACTTCTCTCATTTTACTTGCTTTTCACTTTTGAAGATTCTTCTTGGTCATTCTCGAGTAGTAAATTTCAATTGCTCTTTTAGGGCTGTCCAGAACATAATACTGTATTCATGACAGTTTTCTCATTCATTAAATGTCCTCTTTTATTAGAACATATTGATTACTTAAGTAAAATAAATTATATTAAGTTTAAGAAAATTGCTAGGCAAAATATTTATAGCAGAGATTTAGAAGACTATAAGTTATCCATCCTGCATGCTAGAATCTATAACATGTTTGCATTTATTCTTTTATTTAAACTTACAAAGAGTTTTCAATGTTATCATAGCTTTTTTCAAAATTCTTTATTGTTTAAAGTATTACATAAGTCTCCTTTTTTCCCCATTGACCCCTTCCCACCTCTCCACCCCACCCAGCACATGCCCTTGTTTATGGTTTTTGTTCCTCCTAGTTCTAAAGTAAAAACTGAAATACATTTTTGAGGACATGAAGTTATTTAAATGTTATTTATTGTTATGAATCTGTGAAAATTTTCAGAGCTGTTTCTTGGTTCACCTTGTTAGGTATCTCATGAAAATATAATGTTTGTTCTTGATGTTGGTGATATTCTTGATATTGCAAGAATTCAGCCACTCCTTGGAACATTCTCAAAAATTATTACAAAATTTTTTTAAGTATTAATTTGTACAGCAATGCAGGGTGGAGGTCATAATTTATGTTAACTTTTCTAAGAAAAACTAAAACAAAAAATAAATAAAAATGCCTACCAAAATTTCAAGATCATCTAACAATTTTTTCACATACAGTTATGTGACCATTAATGTAAAAAATATGTGATAGATTAGGAATATGACTATAGTTATATTTTTCAACACAGATGTTATCAATGTAGTTATAACAGTAGATTACATGCATGTAAATACATACATATATGATCTTTTTATTTTTTCAGTTACAGTTTACATACAATATTATATTAGTGTCAGATATGGAACATAGTTATTAGACATTTATATACCTTAGAAAGTTATCACCCGACAACTCTAGTACCCATCTGACACCATACATAGTTAATATAATATTATTGACTATATTCCCTATGCTGTACTTTACATCCTAGAAATATGTATATTTAAATGAACATCTGCATTTTTATACTATTATAAAGGTATTCTAGAAACATATTAGATTTCCATATCTCCGCCAATTCAGATACATTGTTGAATATTCTGAATATGTTAATCCAGTGATGTTAATATAGCTATTAATTGAAAATGCTCTCTAAATCTTAGTTGTTTCCTTTGTTTGCACTTACACGAAATGATTACCACATAGTCACTTCTGGTTACCTCTTGAAGAAAACCCATAGCTATACTTAATAGAAATAATAGTTATTTCTTTAAATAGAGTTGTGTGGTTTTTTTAAATCAGTTCATATCCAGAATAGTTCCTATAAACATACCAACCATATTTTGGATATTCCATGTTCTTTGTTTTTAAAGATATCTGTAGTTGTTGTTTTTTCTAGAACAACTTATAAAATTATCTAATGCAGGGGAAATCCCTTTATTTTTTACAATGCTATGTACCTGTTCATGAAACACTGTATCTGTTAAGGAAAGCAAGTTTCTGTGCAGCCATTTACTTTTAGGTTCTGAAGAAATGTCTGCAGGCTGGTCAAAATAAGGGACATATTTATGTCCCTGGAAGGATTGTGAGCTCTTCTATAGATTATAAATTTCTGGAGATATTTGTATACATTACTATCTTGGTATTGTCAGGTCAAATAAAAATTTGGCACACTAAATACACATGTTGGTTAAATTAGCAGATTAATGATTTGTTTTGTTTCTACTGTCCTTTTTAGTGAGCCTTCTAAGATATTTGAATGTCTTTTGCAACCACCGCAAAAAAGACTTTTCCTTTCACAAAATTGATGAAGAACCTCTGATAATACAAATTAATTTCAATTTCAAGTTGCAGGTTAAGCTCAAGATGCAAATTTGACCAAAATGATTTAATATGTAGACATATGATATTGATTTAAGCATTTTTACATTTCATTTCATAGAAATCTAAAAACAGAAAGGAGGATAGAGTTTCAAACCCTCCCTGAGATAAATTGAAAGTTGGCCCTTTTTATTTAAAAAATTCAGAATAGAGATAAGTTGTTTTTTTGAAATAAAAAAGTTGAAAATTGACTCTAGCAAAGAAAAACAATCAAGTATACCCTTTTAGATTACTCCTACTGTCATTTACTAGTAAACTCTCATTTTATAGTAGCTGTGTACACACATGTATTTATTCATAGTTATGTTATTTACATTCATTTTGAAATGTGAATTTATTTTGTAAGTATGTAATGATCACTTTGAATATACAAACATCATTAATAGTTTATGTGTGCATCATTATGCTTGACATTATTTGAAGAAACCTACACAGATATTAATCATCTGTTTTTTCAAAAAATAATACCATATTAGTCATTTCAGGTTCCAGAAAGATAACATAAGAATAATTTATCAATGCTATAACTACCTAAAATTTGACCTATTTTAAGAACTCTTGGGCAGCATTATCTGTTGTATGCTTTGTTTAATGCAATGAATTAACCTATGTTTTTTAAGGGAAGTCAATCATGTGTAAAACTAAATTGACCGCTTTGGACATCAATACATGCTACAGAGCCTCTGACTATAATTTTCAAATAGGATTCGGATATGTTCCTGAGTAGAGGGTGTAGGTATTTAAGTTTGATGATAGAACAGCTAAACTAAACCTCCATATTTGCTAGTTCATGCGCATTAGGCTAAGATGGCATTAACTTATGTTAGCATTCTGGAGTCTAGTTTTCCAAATTTAATTTATTTACTAGTTGCACTAGATACCAACCAAACACCATTTGGTCTGACAACCAAGGGGGAAAAATCATTTTTTTTAAATAATCAAAAAGACTATCTTGGAAAAAAGCTGTATAATATCTATATTTCTAACAGGTGTTGCTCTAAAAGATGTTATTTATAGTGAAACATAATTGGGTCACTTTCCATGATGAGAATTTAGTTTCCTTATCATCCTGGATGCTATGGATCATCTCTTATTCCAAGAGTTGGCTGGATTTGCATGGTGATATCTTCATAATGATTAAAACCAATGGTTCAGTTAATGGGGTTATCAGTATGATTGTACATGCTGCCAAAATATTTTGGCTCAAAATCAACTGCTACAAACCCTGTCCAATTTATTTTCAAATATGTAATAGAATATAAAGGAAGAGAGCAGCTCCATCACAATGTAGAATTATAAGAACTACATACTATGGTTATACATGCAAAACATTAATGTACTAGTATAATTGTTATCTAATAAGTATTTTTCAATTTACACATAGCCACCTATTTCTTTTTAAATTAATCAAGGATTAAAGAAAACTGCCCTAGCCGGTTTGGCTCAATGTATAGAGCGTTGGCCTGGAAACTGAAAGATCCCAGGTTCGATTCCGGTCAAGGGCACATGTCTGGGTTGTGGGCTCGATCCCTAGTAGGGGACTTGCAGGAGGCAGTTGATTCATGATTCTCTGTCTTCATGGATGTTTCTATCTCTCTCTCTACCTCTTCTTTCCTCTCTGAAATCAATAAAAATATATTTAAAAAAAAGAAAACTATGTGGACATATTTGCTCTTAAATATTATCAAATAAAAGAGCATTTACTGCCCAGCCAGTGAGACTCAGTTATTGAGTGTTGACCCATGAACCAAGAGGTCACACTTTGATTCCTGGATAGGGACTTGCAAGGTTGCAGGCTCTATTCCCAGTTGAGAGCATGCAGGAGGAAGCTAATCGATGATTGTCTCTCATCATTGATGTTTCTATCTCTCTCTCCATCTCCCATGCTCTCTCTGAAATAAAAACATATTTAATATAACATGTTCATGGATTGGTAAATTAACATCATTAAAATGTCCATACCACTCAAGGCAACCTACAGATTCAATGCAATCAATATTAAAATAACAACAGTATATCTCACAGTTCTAGAACAAATATTCCAAAAATTTACATGAAATCAAAAGACACCGAATAGCTGCAGCAATCTTGAAAAAGAACAAAGTTGGATGAATTACAATGTCAAATATCAATTTATACTACAAAGCCACCATAATCAAAACAGCCTGGTACTGGCACAAGAACAGGCATAGAGATCAGTGGAACAGAACAGAGACCCCAGAAATTGACCCAAGCAATTTTGCTCAATTAATATTTGACAAAGGAGGCAAGAGCATACAATGGAGTCAAGACAGTCTCTTCAACAGCCCAGGGGTTCTATATTCTGGAGCCAAGCGCCTGGCTATGCCAGCTGGGATGACCCTCTCTGGGGACAGTGCCAGGTGGGGAGTTAGAAAACAAAACAAAAACAAACAAAGAACAGTCTTTTCAATAAATGGTGTTGGGAAAATTGGATTGATACATGAAAAAAAAAAAATGAAACTAGACCACCAATTTATATCATACTCAAGAATAAACTCAAAATGGATAAAAGACTTGAAAGTAACTCGGGAAACCATAAAAATCCTAGAAGAAACCATAGGCAGTAAAATTGCAGACATCTCTCATAGCAATATGTTTACTGATACATTTCCTAGGGCAGTGGTTGGCAAACCGCGCCTCGCGAGCCACATGTGGCTCTTTGGCCCCTTGAGTGTGGCTCTTCCACAAAATACCATGGCCTGGGCGAGTCTATTTTGAAGAAGTGGCATTAGAAGAAGTTTAAGTTTAAAAAATTTGGCTCTCAAAAGAAATTTCAATCGTTGTACAGTTGATATTTGGCTCTGTTGACTAATGAGTTTGCCGACCACTGTCCTAGGGCAAAGCAAACTAAGGAGAAAATAAACAAACAGGACTACATCAAAATTAAAAGCTCTGCACAGGAAAAGAAACCATCAACAAAATGAAAAGGGAGCACCACTGTATGAGAGAACATATTTGGCAATTATACATCTGATAAAGGGTTAACATCCAAAATATATAAGGAACTCATACAACCTAACAAAAAGAAGAGAAACAATCCAATTAAAAAATGGGCAAAGGACCTAAATAGGCACTTCTCCAAAGTGGACATACAGATGGCCAAGAGACATTTGAATAAATGATCAAAGTCACTGATCATCAGAGAGATGCAAATTAAAACCACAATGAGGTTTCACCTCCCTCCTGTCAGAATGGCTACCATCAACAAATCAACAAATGACAAGTGCTGGCTAGGATGTAGAGAAAAGGGAACCCTAGTATACTGCAAGTAGAAATGCAGACTGGTGCAGCCATTATGGAAAATAGTATGGAGTATCTTCAAAAACTTATATATGGAACTGCCATTTGACCCAATAATTCCACTTCTAAGAATATATCCTAAAAAACCCAAAACACCAACCAGAAAGAATGCATGCATCCCCATGTTCATAGCAGCACAATTTACAATAGCTAATATCTAGAAACAGCCCAAGGGCACATCAGTAGATAAGTGGATAAAAAAAAGCTGTGGTAGCCCTAGCTGGTTTGGCTCAGTGGATAGAGCACTGGCCTGCGGACTGAAGGGTCCCAGGTTTGATTCTGGTCAAGGGCACATGCCCAAGTTGCAGGCTCTATTCCCAGCAAGGAACATGCAGGAGGCAGCAAATCAATGATTCTTTTCCATCATTGCTATTTATATCTATCCCCTCTTCCTACCCCTCTGAAATCAAGAAATATATATATATATATATATATATATATATATATATATATATATATATATATATATTTTTTTTTTTTTTAAAGCTGTGGTACATTTATACCATGGAATACTACACAGCAGTAAAAAAGAAGAATATTTTACCCTTTGTGACAGCATGGAGGGATCTGGAGAGTACCATGCTAAGTGAAATAACTCAGTCAGTGAAAGACAAGTATCACATGATCTCACATGTAGAATCTAATGAACAAAATAAAGTGATGTACAGAGGGATCCAGAGACATGGAAGCAGGGGACAGTGTGGAATCTCAAAGGGAAGGCTGGGGAGGTTAAGTGGGTGAGGGATAGTCAACCAAAGATCTTGTATGCATATATGCATAACCCATGGACACAGACAACAGGGTCCTGAAGGTCTGGGGTGGGGGGTGAGCGCAGGCTGGAGGAGGTCAACTGGAGAAAAAGGGGACATATGTAATACTTTCAACAATAAAGATTAAAAATATTTTAAAAAATAACATTTACTTATTTTTTAAAAACATTAAGCAGAGAGAAATATTTTCTCATTTTAAAAAACCCTCAAAAGGTAGCATATTCACAGATTTTTAAATTTATTTGTTAGACAGTTTTAAGAAAATGAGAAAAAAGTTTAGCTCTCTTAGGTTTTATCAAGCCTGGAGGAATTGCAAACAGAGTTACAAAGGATTTCCACCAAAAGCTTGGGAGGGTACCATTCCTGTTTATGTGATTGATGCTAGGGACAATCAAGAACAAAAAATCTTAAATCTAAGAAAAATTGAGACAGAACCTTTTCAGAAAATGTAACAGATATTTGTTCACTCTGAGTAAATAGATAAGCAGAGTCTCAGGAGATATTGATAATACATTAGTTATCTTAATTTTATCTTAGATCATTAGGTTTAATCAAGCTGGTTGCAAGAAAGGATGCTTTCTTTTTGTGCTTCCTGCTGATCTGCTGAATCCTTGTAATCTTTTTTTATGCCACAACTCAGTTGGAATCCTTGTCTGAAGCCATATTACTCCATGCAGGAAAGGGCTTTTGAGAAAATAGGATAATGTTATTCACATTGAATCTTTGAACCTTTTTTTTTTTTTTCAAGAGGGAATTATTGATTGTGTCAGCATTTTTCACACTGCATTGCAAAGATTCAGTTTGGAACAACGATTAATTCTATAAAGGAACATAGGACATAATCACCTTGCCCCTCATGCTATTAGTACTTTAACATTGGGCTGCTTACCCAGATGTTTTGACATACAAATCACCCCAATTGAATATAACAAATATAACAATATAAACTATATTTGTATGCTGCTGTCATTTTATTTTATCATTTTTCATTTACAAATCTTATTTGTGAATGGAAAATGGTATTGAAGCTTGTGACCTGATCTCTGGATATAAAGTTAATTGGGAAAATAAAATAAACAGTACCTAACCATGATCTTGTCAAAACTCGAACTTATTGTAGCTTACATGACAGATCATTTTTTGTGACTAAAAAGTCAGAAGTACAGTAAAAAAGAAAATGAGGGCACATAAAATCTGCATGCCAGCCACAGACATTTTTGAAGGTTGTAATTTTCAAGGTTTTTTAAAGTATAGGTCAGATTTTAAGTAAATGATCAAGGGAAACTATTTTTCACAAGGCTATTGAAATTTTTATTTGTAATAACCTTCATGCAGCATAAAATTAATTAATATCTATTTCTATATCTAAAATATACTGCTCAATAATGCTAATAATTATCCAAAATCATGTTTGTCAATTAGATGTATGTCCATACTGTTTTAAAATTTAAAACTTTTTATATTCCAGAATTTTAATCACTGCTTCTTAAAAACTTCTATTTATATAGGACATAAATTAATTAGTTTCACAAATGTTTTTATTTTTTATAGTAAAGCATAATACAACATATCATCAATCTTAGTAATCCTATATAATTAAAGCCTAATATGTTAAGTGTCCGGTCATCTGTTCAACCAATCAAAGTATACTATGCTAATGATATGCTAAGGCTGCTCAATCACTCGCTATGACGTGCACTGACCACCAGTGGGCAGATGTTCCAACTGGTAGGTTAGCTTGCTGCTGGTGTCCGGCCAATCAGTACTGAGCAAGATGGGCCAGTCGGAACCCTCCCGTGGTTTCTCCCTGGTTGGCCAACCTCCCATGTCCCTCCCCACCCACTCTTGCACCAGTGGGGTCCCTCGGCCTGGCCTGTGCCCTCTTGCAATCCAGGACCCCTCGGGGGATGTCAGAGAGCCGGTTTTGACCCATTCCTGCAGGCCAGGCCGAGGGACCCCACTGGTGCATGAATTCGTGCACCAGGCCTCTAGTGTTTTATTAGTATCCATTATCACTTAATATCCCAGGTGACATAATAACAAAGCTTAACAGAAATTCCCATTTTTTCTCATGAGATATATGAAGTCAAAAATAAACAGAATTTGTAAACATTTCCCAAGAGTTTACATAAAGAGTTTAAGATTTAATGGCTAGTTTGAAAAATAAAAGTAAGTGTGGAGGTGTTAGCATGTGAGCCTTCTTTTAACCAGATGACTATGTGCTTGGTCTTGCAAAACATAGTAAGAAATTCCAAGGAACACTTTCACTGTTCTATTTCAATTGTGCATGTGCTTGTTAGTGCATATGTGAGAAAAATATTAAGGATTCCAAAGACAGTGAGTGAATCATGAAAACATAAAAGCAAACAAAGCAAAGAAAGTGAGTCAAATCAAGAATATGCTCTTCTTATTAGTAAACTAGAGTCCCATACATGAAATTAGTGCAAGAGGAGGCTTTCCTTCTTCTGGCTGCCGGCTCCAGTTTCCCTCTGGCACCCAGGACCCGGGCTTGCCTTGCAGCCCTGGATTCAACCAGAAGTTCGTCCAGAAGGATGTCCAGTCTAATTAGCATATTATGCTCTTATTACTATAGTAGTAAATAGAACAGGCATGCTTGAGACAACCAATTAAGATGTTTTTCAGGAAGTACAAAGGCTTTATTGGGATATCACTCTTTACTTAATTTTTAAAATTAATTATTTATTTTAATGTCTTTATTTTAATTTTAGTACAGATAGTAATGTTTAATGTTATTGAATAAAGTAGAATTTAATTTAATGTGTCTGATGCTCCAAAGTGAATGAGCTACAGTCAAAATGATAGTCAAAGTGCTGCCATGGACATACCATTCTGACTCAGAATTCAGCCTATGATGAGACACAGTGTAGCTCATTTAATAACATGCTCAGTACAGAATTGGTTATAATTTTTAGCCAGCTCATGGGCAAATTTATTGATTTTTGTAGTAGGAAAAATCTCTGCTATAACAGCTCAAAACACAAACTATTTCACAAAACTGTCAGATCTTTTTAAAATATTCTAATGATGATTTCTCCCCAATTTGCTATTGTGAGTCACATAAAATCATATTAGTGATGATATTTCTCACCACATTTTTACAAGCACCTTAAAAACCTCAAAGTGGTCTGTTTTCTTCATACATAATATTATTCTTATCTCCTCCACATCTTCTTTCCATGGCTTCTTCTATTATTATTATCTTAATCTATGAATTGACATATGTCTAAAATAAGATTCAGAAGTCAACAAATCCAAGAAGACTCTTTTTACCAATCCCCCCCTGCCCCCGCCGCGTCCTCCTTCCCCGCCACACATGAACTGATTACAGGTGCGCTGAGCAATTATTCTCCTTGGCATCTAAAATCTAAATGGAAGCTGGTATGGCCAGAGTATCTAGGCTGATCCAGCTAAATTTCTTGTCTCTCTATCTTAATGTGCCATAAACATCATCATTTTGTGTGTGTGCTTTGTAAAAAGTTTTGAATGTATTGCTGTAAATACTTAGTCATATAATTTGCATTGGCTTGCATGCATTTCTCTGAAGGTTAAAAAACATTCTTAAAAATTGACTAATCTATATATTTTATCTCCCTAAATAAACTGTAAAGACTACAAAGGAGAGACTTACCTTTTACACTTTTGTGTATAGGGGAAGATCATAATAAATGCTATACTCATTATAGTTGTGAAATACATTTCTATGCCTAATTAATAAAGAAAGTAATGAAAAAATATTGGGGTCATGGAGATGAAAAAAAGATTCATATGTTCTTTTTTATTGTTTAAAGTATTACATATGTCTCATTTTTCACTGTTTGACCCCCGCCCCACCACTCCCACCCCCCAGGAGAAGCCCCCACTGTACCAGTGTCCATGTCCATTGTTTATGCTAATACAGATGCATACAAGTCCTTTGGTTGATCTCTAAACCCTGCCCGCACCTTCTCTCTGACGTTGGATGGTCTGTTCAGTGTTACTTTGTCTCTGGATCTATTTTTGTTCATCAGTTTATTTTGTTCATTAGATTCCACATATGAGTAAGATCATGTGATACTTGTCTTTCTCTGACTGGCTTATTTCACTTAGCATAATACTCTCCAGGTACCTCCATGCTGTTTCAAAGGGTAAGATATCCTTCTTTTTTATACTTGCTCTAGGGGCCCTGTGCATGAATCCATGCACTTTGAAAGGAACTGCCGGCTGTGAGGCTGTGGTGGGCACATGGGCGGGTCTTGACTCATCTTCCATGCCCTGCATGGCCCTTCGTGCTGCAGCCCCCAGTCTCCTCATTGCTGGCAGCCCTGCTCCTGCCACTGTTGCTCCCATGCGCTTGATGGTGCCCACCCCTATCGCACCCACTGATGGTGCGGAGCAACTGGGACCTGCACCAGCAGCGGTGCAAGCAGAGCCAGCACAGTCAGCAGGTGCGAGTGGAGGCACAGTCAGCAGGTGCGAGTGGAGGCACAGTCAGCAGGTGCAAGCAGAGCCGGCACAGTCAGCAGATCGCCCCTCAGGAGCAGGGGGAGGTGGAGAAGCCCTCAGGGGTGATCTGGACTGGCAGCCGCTGCTTGCACCTTATGATGGTGCCAGTTGGGACAGGCAAGGGGCACCGGCAGCAGGTGTGAGTAGCGGCTCTGGCTCCAGGTGCTGGTGCGAGTGGGGCCGGTGCCAGAAGTGGATATGACTGGTGGCTCCAGCACTGGCAGCGGGTGAAAGGGGGGCCCTGGCCAACAGCAGGTGTGAGTGGTGGCTGCTGGTCCCGATCACCCATCAGCAACAGGGGGAGGTGGAGAAGCCCTGAGGGGAGATCAGGGCTGGCAGCCACCACTTGCACCTGCTGACAGCACCAAGCAAACAGGTCCAGCTCCAGGCACCAGCAGTGGGAGCAAACAAGGCTGGCGCTGGCAGCAGGTGAGATCACAGCGGGGCACTTGGGTGCGCAGGAGCAAAGAATTTTCAGTAAACACGGGAGGCTCTCCCCAATCACAGCAACCTGTGCCTTGTCTTGCTCTGGTGCCCCTGCCTACCTGCTCCACCATCCCGCATGTTCCACGTGCGCCCCTTGTGGACAGCTCACATCATAGCGATTGGTTGTTCATTTGTTTGGTTGTTCTGCCATTTGGTCAATTCACATATTAGGTTTTCTATACAGAGATAGTATTCCATGGGGTAAATACACCACAGTTGGTTGTTGTTGTTTTTTGTTTGTTTGTTTTTGTTGTTTTTTATCTACTCACCTAGTGAAGGGCACTTTGGCTGTTTCCAAAACTTAGCTATGGTGAATTGTGCTGCTATGAACATAGGGGTGCATATATCCTTTCTGATTGGTGTTTCTGGTTTCTTGGGATATATTCCTAGAAGTGGGATTACTGGGTGAAATGTGAGTTCCATTTTTAACTTTTTGAGGAAACTTCACTCTGTTTTTTTCCTCAGTGGCTGCACCACTCTCTATTCCCACCAGAAGTGCAGGAGGGTTCCTTTTTTTCCACATCCTCTCCAGCACTTGTACTTTGTTGATTTGTTGATGATAGCCATTCTGACAGGCGTGAGATGGTACCTCATAGTTCTTTTGATTTGCATCTCTCGGATGATTAGTGACTCTGAGCATGTTTTCAGATGTCACTTGGCCTCCTGTATGTCCTCTTTCGAAAAGTGTCTATTTAGGACCTTTGCCCATTTTTTGGATTGGATTGTTTATCTTCCTTTGGTTAAGTTTCATGAGTTACCTGTACATTTTGGAGATTAAACCCTTATCTGAGATAGCATTGGCAAATATATTCTCCCATAAAGTGGGCTTTCTTGTCATTTTGTTGATGGTTTCTTTTGCTGTGCAGAAGCTTCTTATTTTGATGTAGTCCCATTTGTTTATTTTCTCCTTAGTTTCCATTGCACTAGGATCTATATCAGTAAAGATATTGCTATGACATATGTATGCTATTTTGCTGCCTATGGAGTTTTTTAAGAGTTTTATGGTTTCCCAAATTACATTTAAGTTCTTTAACCATTTTGATTTTATTTTTAATATGGTGTAAGTTGGTAAT
The DNA here is from genome assembly GCF_963455305.1 of Plecotus auritus. NCBI lineage: Eukaryota > Metazoa > Chordata > Mammalia > Chiroptera > Vespertilionidae > Plecotus > Plecotus auritus. The sequence continues at coordinate 134,538,813 of NC_137771.1, read as the reverse complement.
CTAGTTTCATTTTTTTGCATGTATCTGACCAAATTTCTCAGCACCATTTATTGAAGAGACTGTCTTAACTCCATTGAATACTTTTGCCTCCTTTGTCAAATACTAATTTGAGCATAATGGCTTGCATCGATTTCTGGTTCTCTGTTCTGTTCCATTGATCTATATGTCTGTTCTTGTGCCAGTACTAGGCAGTTTTGAGAACCGTGCTTTTGAAATATAGCTTGATATCTGCTATTGTGATCCATCCAAATTTGTTATTCTTTCTCAGGATTTCTGAGGCTATTCAAGGTCTTATTTTTATTATTCCAGATGAAAATTTGGAGAATTTGTTTGTGAAATATGCCATTGGTATTTTAATGGGGATTGCATTGAATCTATACATTGCTTTAGGTAGTATGGACATTTTAATGATGTTGATTCTACCAATCCACAGTATGTTCTTCCATTTGTTTATGTCTTCCTCTATCTCCTTTTTTCAGTGTCCTGTAGTTTTCTGAGTACAGGTCTTTTACCTCCTCAGTTAAGTTTATTCCTAGGTATCTTAATTTTTTTGGTGCAATGGTAAAAGGGATTTTTTGTTGTTGTTGTTGTTGTTTGTTTGTTTTTTGTTTGTTCGTTTGTTTAGTTTCTCTTTCTGTGAGTACATTAGTGATGTATAAAAAAGCCATAGATTCCTGGGTGTTAATTTTGTATCCTGCTACATTGCCAGATTCATTTATTAAGTTGAGTAGTGTTTTGATGGAGTCTTAAGGATTTTCTATGTACAATATCATGCCATCTGCGAATAATGACAGTTTTAGTTGTTCTTTTCCAATTTGGATGCCTTTTATTTCTTCTTCTTGTCTGATCGCTATGGCAAGCACTTCCAATTCTGTCAAACAAGAATGTTGAAAGTGGGCATCCCTGTCTTATTCCTGTTCTTAGGGGAAATTATTTTAGTTTTTCCCATTGAGTATGATGTTGGCTGTAGGTTTGTCATATAAGGCTTTTAATATGTCGAGGTATGTTCCCTCTATTCCTACTTTGCTGAGAGTTTTAATCAAGAAAGTGTGTTGGATTTTGTCAAATGCTTTTTCTGCATTGATTGACATGATTATGTGATTTTTATCTCTCAATTTGTTTTTGTGATGTATCACATTTATTGATTTGTGGATATTATACCATCCTTGCATCCCCGGAATAAATCCCAGTAGTTCATGGTGTATTAACTTTCTAATGTAATGCTGGATCCGATTTGCTAGAATTTTGTTGAGGATTTTAACATCTATTTTCATCAAGAATATGGGCCTGTATTTTTCTTTTTCTTATGGTGTCTTTATCTGATTTTGGAATTTGGTTAATGATGAATTCATAGAAAGAGCTTGAAAGTGTGCCTTCCTGTTCAATTTTTTGGAATAGTCTGAGGAGGATAGGTTTTAGTTCTTCTTTGAATGCTTGATAGAACTACCCTGCAAAGCCATCTGGACCAGGGCTTTTGTTTGCTAGAAGATTTTTTATTACTACTTCAATTTCTCTGGTAGTTATTGGCCTATTCAGGTTTTTTTATTCTTCCTGATTGAGTTTTGGAAGCTTGTATTTTTCTAAGGATATAAAAATTTCATCTAGGTTGTTGGAATATAATTGTTCATAGTATTTTTTCATAATCCTTTGTATTTCTGTAGGGTTGGTTGTTACTTCACCTCTTTCATTTCTGATTTTGTTTATTTGTGTCCTCTCTTTTTGCTTCTTGGTGAGCCTGTCTAGAGGTTCATCAATCTTATTTATCCTTTCAAAGAACCAGCTTTTGGTTTCCATTGGTCTTCTGTATTTTTTCTTTTTCTTTTTTTTTGTTTTGTTTTTGGTCTCTATGTCGTTTATTTTTGCTTAGAGAATCATTATTTTCTTCCTTCTGCTTACTCTAGTCTTTTCATGTTGCTCTCTTTCTAATTCTTTGTGTTGTAGGATTATATAATATATTACCATTTTTTCTTGTTTTCTGAAGTAGATCTATAGACTTAAGAACTTCCTTCTCAGGACTGCTTTCACTGTGTCCCATAGATTTTGGATTGTCGTGTTTTCATTGTCAATTGTTACCAGGATGCTTTTTATTTCTTCTTTGATCTCATTGGTAACCCAATCATTGTTTAATAGCATGTTATTTAGCCATGTGTTTCATTTTTTCCTTTGTTTTTATTGTAGTTGATTTCTAATTTTATGCCATTGTGATCTGAGAAGATGCTTGTTATGATTTCTATCTTTTTGAATGTGGTCTATCTTTGAAAATGTCCCATATGCAGTTGAGAAGAATGTACTAGTATATTCTGTGGCTTTGGGGTGAAATATTCTGAAGATGTCAAGTCTATCTGATCTAGTGAGTCATTTAGGATTGCTGTTTCTTTGCTAATATTTGTTTAGTTGATTTATTCAGTGGTGTCAATGGGGTATTAAAGTCCCCTACTATAACTGTGTTGCTGTTGATTTCTCCCTTGATATTTTTCAGAAATTATATTATGTTTTTGGGTGCTCCTGTATTGGGTGCATATATGTTTACCAGAGTTATATCCTCTTGTTGAATGGCTCCCTTTAGTATTATGAAGCGGCCTTTATTATCTCTTGTTATGGCCTTCACTTTTAGGTCTAATTCGTCAGATATAGGAATTGGTATCCCAGCTTTTTTTTTTTTTTTTTTCATTTCCATTTGCCTGAAAAAAAATTTTTTTCCATCCCTTTACTATCAGTCTGTGTGATTTCTTTTCTCTGAGGTGGGTCTCTTGTACACAGCAGATATATGGGTCATGTTTTCTTATCCATTCACGTACCCTCTATCTTTTGATTGGAGCATTTAATCTATTTAAGTTTAAGTTTATTTTTGATAGGTACTTGTTTGTCGCCATCTTTATTCTTTATGCCTGTGTTCCTCCTTCTCTTCCTATTTCTTCTTTTTACAGCAGTCCCTTTAGCATTTCTTGCATTGCTGGTGTGGTGGTAATAAACTCTCTTAGCCCATTTTTGTCTGTGAAACTCCTGATATTACTTTCAATTTTGAATGATAGCCTTGCTGGATATAGTATTCTTGGATTCAGTCTGTTGTTTTGCAAAAATTTGTGTATTTCATTCCATTGCATTCTGGTCTGATATGTTTCTGTTGAGAAATCAGTTTATAATTTAATGGGAGATCCATTATAGGTAACTTTCTGTCTCTCTCTGGCAGTCTTTAAGATCCTTACTTTATTGTTGGTGTTTGCCAATTTTATTATGATGTGTCTTGGTGTCGGTCTTTTTGGGTTCATCTTGTTTGGGAATCTGTGAGCTTCTTGGACTTGTGTGATTTTTTTCTTCCCAACATCAGGGCAGTTTTCTGTCATATTTCTTCAAACAGGTTTTCTATCCGTTGCTCAGCTTCCTGTCTTTTTGTACCCCTATTACGTGGATGTTCTTTCATTTTGTGTTGTCCCAGAGCTTCCTTAGGCTCTCCTCTAGCTTTTTATGTTTTTTTTTTCCAGTTGTTGCTCTGCTTGAGTGTTTATTCCTACTGTTTTTTATAGCTTGCTGATGCAGTCCTTGGTTTCTTCTAGTCTACCCTTGATGCTTTCTATTGTGTTCTTTACTGCAGCTATGTCATTCTTCATTTATTCTTGGTTATTCTTCATTTATTCTTGATTCTTACACATATTGTTGAATTTGTCTTCCATCCTTTTCAGCATCTTTATGAACATTACTCTGAATTCTTTCTCTGATAAATTGCTTGCCTCCATTTCGTTTATTTCCTTTTCTGGTGATTCTTCCATTTCTTTCATATGGGGGCTGCTTTTTTGTCTCCCCATTTTTGCTCCTCTCATGTTGTCTGGTTATGTGGCTCACACTCTACTGTGTTTACCAAAAGGCAAAAAATACAACTTGACGTGCCATGACACAGAAGGAACAAAACACAAATGTATTTGTGAAACCGATAACCCCAAATAAAGGTGACCACCTGAGAAATGAGAATTAGAAGAGAGAAAAGAGCACAAAAATGATATTGAGAAAAGGAAAAAAGGTAAGAGAAAAAAGAAAAAGAAGGGGAAAATACACGTGTTTGGGGGGAAATTTCCACAAAACCAACAAATAAATCAAAAATTTCTAACAATAAACACCCAGAAAAAAAGGGGGTGGGGACTGAATCTGAAGAGGCAGAGCTTTTTTCTAGAAGGTAAGGTAAAGGAATTGAATGAATGAAGGGAATGGGCACAATTCAGTATAGAGGAGGTAGAAAGACTGGGTGTATAAGAAGAAAAGTAAAAAAAAAAAAAACCCACAAAATAATTATATATATATATATATATATATATATATATATATATATATCAAAAAATTCCCCTTTCTTTAATCTATCTATATATTCATCTATTTTTTGGAAAAGAAGAATAGAGATCAAATAGGCTTGAGTTTGGTGAGTAAAACTAGTTAAGTTATTAGTAGAAGAAGAGAGCTAGTGAAGAGAGGAAAAAGAAAATCATAAAAACAAACAAACAAACAATCAAACAAACAACAACAAATTGGCTAGCAAATAAAGAGAAAAGAGAAGTGTTCATGGACTTGGAGAAGGGGAGAGGACATTAGATATATGAGTAAGGCAACAGAGACTACTATAATAGTGATGTGTCAATAAACCAAATAAAGAAGATCAATTTTTAACAAGGAGTGAAAAGAAATGAGAGAGGAAAAATTAAGCAGGAGCAGGAGAAGAGAAATGGGATGAAAATGGGAGAAGTGAAGAAGAAAAGGTTGGAAAAAAGGAAAAAATGAGATAAAGTAAAATAATGATAAAAAATAAAAATAGAACATAGAACACTAACCAAAACAAAATAAAGGTTAAAAAATAGTAATACTAATAATAAATAAAGAAAATAAAGAAAAACAATTTCTTAATTAAAAGATTAAAAAAAAAGTGAGGTAGTAAAGTGTCATTTGCTTCAGCTGAGTTTTAATGTCCCATGGGGGCTGGTTTGAGACCCCTCTCTACTGTTCTGTCTGCCACGTCTCAGTTTCCTGTTAGGTAGTCAGCACTGAGTTGAAGTCTCCAGCAATCTGCTGCTCCCCTGTGTCTGTCCCCACCGTCTTGGTTTCAGACAGGCGGGATCAATCTGCTATCTTTGTTTGTCTGCCTGTTTTCAGTCATATTTACACAAGCATCTATTTCTGACACGGTCTCTAGGTGGCGGTGTTGCTGTATTAGTTTCCGGGACCAAATGGCCCCTCAATCCACTCCCCCAGGACTCCCTGGGGGTATTCAGAATCCTTGTTTCCCTGCAGAGCTGAAGGCTGGGTGCAGCTGCACTGTCAGGAGAGGCCTGGTCTTCAGGAGGAAAATGTCTGTTCAGGGTTGGAGGGATCGAACTGTCCCACAGCTGGCTTCCTGGTTGCCTCTCCCTGTTTTGCTACCCAGCTTCCATAAAACCACCTTCCCCTGCATTGAAGACTCAGTGAGTGTTTGTAATTGAAAGATCCTATGTACTGGGTTTAGAGACTAAAAGCAAGGAAAATATAAAGACAGAGCAACCGCACCACTGTGCATCTCTCTCCCTCAGGCATTATGCGGCCAGTACAGATATTCAGGCTGCCTTTCTGGGAGCAGCCTCCCAGGGATGTGGGCTTAGATTCAGAGTCCCCCACTGACAGCCGCCCTGTGGACCCCCTTCCACAGTCGGGTATTACACATGTCCCCAAGGGACGCGGACTTGGTGCAGCGCAGGTTCCTTCTGACCCTCTAGTTCCAGTTGCACATCTGTCTCTCTCTCTAGCCCAGATCCCCAGTTCTACCTTTCTCCAGGCGTCCTCTGTCCTTTTAGGCTATGGATTGTCTCACCAGCTGTGTTTAACTCTCCAATTCTAGGTGGATATTATTTGATTCAGCTGTTCCTTCTATCTGCTTCGTGAGAAGGCACAGGACCCATCTGCCTATTTGGTGGCCATTTTGTCTACTCCTGGACAGATTTTTAGGAGCCTGTGGCTGCAGAGGTTGGAGTCCCAGTATTTATGTGTTCGCAGCCGAGGCAGCAAGTCCCTGGATGGTGTGGCTGTGAGGTCCTGGGAGGTGTCTGAGGTCTCCCCATGTGAAGGTGAGGCTGGGCTCCTGGCCATAGCTGATTTCCCCTTCAAGATGGCATGGTTTCTGTAGCAGAGCCCGCTGCCCTGGGAGAGATTGCAGTGGTAGTAGAGGCTGCCTGGCTAGGGGAGCCTGGTCCGCCAGCCCCCAATAGTCCTCCAGAATATAACTGTTCCTCACTCACACACACACACACACACACACACACACACACACTCCCCACACGTCCACACATTCCCCTTCTGCTCCCTCACTCACACTCTCTTCCTCACAGATTTCCTGCCAGCCACCATCTTGGATTCTCCCATATGTTCTTTTTTTTATTTTTTTTATTAAGGTATTATATGTGTACATATCTTACCATTGCCCCTCCCCACCCCACTCCCATACATGCCTCACCCCCCAATGTTTTGCATCCGTTGGTTACTCTTATATACATGCATATAAGTCCTTCAGTTGATCTCTTATTTCCCCCACCTCTCTGTAACCTTATTGCTGTAATTTGACAGTCTGTTTGATGCTTTACTGCCTCTGTATCTATCTTTTTGTTCATCAGTTTATAATGTTTTTCATTATCCCCAAATGAGTGAGATCATGTGGTATTTTTCTTTCATTGACTGGCTTATTTCACTTAGCATAATGTTCTTTAATTCCATCCAGGTGCCTACAAATGGTAGTAATTCCTTCTTTTTTGTGGCAGCATAGTATTCCATTGTGTAGATGTACCATAGTTTTCTGATCCAGTCATCTGCTGACGGGCACTTAGGCTGTTTCCAAATCTTAGCTATGGTAAATTGTGCTGCTATGAACATAGGGGTGCATATATCCTTTCTGATTGGTGTTTCTAGTTTCTTAGGATATATTCCCAGGAGTGGGATTACTGGGTCAAATGGGAGTTCCATTTTCAGTTTTTTGAGGAAACTCCATACTGTTCTCCACAGTGGCTGCACCAGTCTGCATTCCCACCAGCAGTGCACGAGGGTTCCTTTTCCTCCGCATCCTCGCCAACATTTGTCGTTTGTTGATTTGTTGATGATAGCCATTCTGACAGGTGTGAGATGGTATCGCATTGTCGTTTTGATTTGCATCTCTCGGATAATTAGTGACTTTGAGCATGTTTTCATGTGTCTCTTGGCCTTCCTTCTGTCTTCTTTCAAAAAGATTCTATTTAGGTCCATTGCCCATTTTTTTATTGGATCATTTATCTTCCTTTTATTAAGTTGTATAAGCTGCCTGTAGATGTTGGAGATTAAACCTTTATCAGTGATAACATTTGCAAATATGTTCTCCCATACAGTGGGGTTTCTTGTTGTTTTGTTGATGGTTTCTTTTGCTGTGAAAAAGCTTTTTATTTTGATGTAGTCCCATTTGTTTATTTTCTCTTTTGCTTCCATTGCCCTAGGGGCAGTATCAGTGAAAAAGTTCTTTTGGCATATGTCTGAGATTTTGCTGCCTGTGGATTCCTCCAGTATTTTTACGGTTTCCCGTCTTATATTTAAGTCCTGTACCCATTTTGAGTTTATTTTTGTGTATGGTGTAAGTTGGTGATCTAGTTGCATTTTTTTGCATGTATCTGTCCAATTTTCCCAACACCATTTATTAAAGAGACTGTCTTGACTCCATTGTATGCTCATGCCTCCTTTGTCAAATATTAAATGCGCATATTGGTTTGGGTCGATATCTGGATTCTCTATTCTGTTCCATTGATCTATATGTCTGTTCTTGTGCCAGTACCAGGCTGTTTTGAGGACAGTGGCTTTGTAATACAGCTTGAAATCTGGTATTGAGATTCCCTCCTACTTTATTCTTCTTTCTCAGGATTGCTGTGGCTATTCGGGGTCTTTTTTTATTCCAGATGAATTTTTGGAGAGTTCTTTCTAGGTCTGTGAAATACGCCGTTGGTATTTTAATGGGGAGTGCATTGAATCTATAGATTGCTTTGGGTAGTATGGACATTTTAATGATGTTGATTCTACCAATCCGTGAACATGGTATGTTCTTCCATCTGTTTACATCTTCCTCTATCTCTTTTTTCAGTGTCCTGTAGTTTTCCGCATATAGGTCTTTTACCTCCTTGGTTAGGTTTATTCCTAAGTATCTTAATTTTTTTGGTACGATGGAAAATGGGATTGCTTTTTTAGTCTCTCTTTCTGTAAGTTCACTGTTGGTGTATAGAAATGCCATAGATTTCTTGGTGTTAATTTTGTATCCTGCTACATTGCCGAATTCATTTATTAAGTCTGTTAGTTTTTTGATGGAGTCTTTCAGGTTTTTTATGTACAATATCATGTCATCTGCAAATAAGGACAGCTTTACTTCTTCTTTTCCAATTTGGATGCCTTTTATTTCTTCTTCTTGTCTAATTGCAGTGGCTAATACTTCCAGTACTATGTCAAACAGGAGTGGTGAGAGTGGGCATCCCTGTCTTGTTCCTGTTCTTAGGGGAAATGGTTTTAGTTTTTGCCCATTGAGTATGATGTTAGCTGTGGGTTTATCATATATAGCTTTTATTATGTTGAGGTATGATCTTTCTATTCCCACCTTGTTGAGAGTTTTTATCAAGAGATTGTGTTGGATTTTGTCAAATGCTTTTTCTGCATCAATTGATATGACTATGTGATTTTTATCACATTTATTGATTTGTGGATATTGAACCATCCTTGCATTCCTGGGATAAACCCTACTTGGTCATGGTGTATGATCTTTCTGATGTACTGCTGGATCCTATTTGCTAGAATTTTGTTGAGGATTTTGGCATCTACATTCATGAATGAAATTGGCCTGTAATTCTCCTTCATTGTGTTGTCTTTATCTGGTTTTGGTATTAGGGTGATGCTGGCTTCATAGAAGGAGCTTGGAAGTGTTCCTTCCTCTTGAATTTTTTGGAATAGTCTGAGGAGGATAGGTTTCAGTTCTTCCTTGAATGTTTGGTAGAACTCTCCTGTGAAGCCGTCTGGCCTGGGCTTTTGTTTGCTGGAAGCTCTTTGATGACTGCTTCAATTTCTTCCATAGTTACTGGCATGTTGAGCTGTTTAGATTCTTCCTGATTGAGTTTTGGAAGGTTATATTTTTCCAGGAATATGTCCATTTCCTCCAGGTTGTCCAGTTTGTTGGAATAGAGTTGTTCGTAGTATTTTTTAACAATCCTTTGTATTTCTATGGGGCCCGTTGTTATTTCACCTCTTTCATTTCTGATTTTGTATATTTGGGTCCTCTCTTTTTGCTTCTTGGTGAGCCTGGGTAGAGGTTCATCAATCTTGTTTATCCTTTCAAAGAACCAGCTCTTGGTTTTGTTGATCTTTTGTATTGTTTCTTTGGTCTCTATGTCGTTTATCTCTGCTCTGATCTTTATTATTTCCTTCCTTCTGCTTACACTGGGCTTTTCTTGTTGCTCTTTTTCTAACTCTTTGACTTGTTGGGTTAGGTAATTTATTACCCCTGTTTCTTGTTTTTTGCAGTAGGCTTGTAGAGCTATGAACTTCCCTCTCAAGACTGCTTTCGCTGTGTCCCATAGATTTTGGATTGTAGTGTTTTCATTGTCATTTGTTGCCATGATGTTTTTCATTTCTTCTTTGATCTCTCTGGTAACCCAGTCATGGTTTAATAGCATGCTGTTTAGTCTCCATGTGTTTGATTTCTTTGGGTTGTTTTTATTGTAGTTGATTTCCAGTTTTATGCCACTGTGGTCTGAGAAGATGCTTGATATGATTTCTATCTTCTTGAATTTGAAGAGACTTTGCCTATGTCCCAACATATGGTCTATCTTTGAAAATGACCCATGTGCACTTGAGAAGAATGTATATTCTGTGGCTTTGGGGTGAAATGTTCTGAAGATGTCAATTAATTCCATCTGGTCTAGTGAGTCATTTAGGGTTGATATTTCTTTGCTGATGTTTTGTTTAGAGGATTTGTCCAATGGTGATAGTGGGGTATTAAAGTCTCCTACTATGATTGTATTGCTGTCAATCTCTCCCTTGATATCCTCCAGGAGTTTTTTTATGTATTTGGGTGCTCCTGAATAGGGTGCATATACGTTTACCAGAGTTATTTCTTCTTGTTGGATTGCTCCCTTTAGTATTATGAAATGGCCTTCCTTATCTCTTGTTATGTCCTTCAGCTTGAGATCTAATTTGTCAGAAATAAGTATTGCTACCCCAGCTTTTTTTTCAGTTCCATTTGCCTGGAAAACCTTTTTCCATCCCTTCACCCTCAGTCTGTGTGCGTCTTTTTTTCTGAGGTGGGTTTCTTGTAGACAGCAGATATATGGGTCGTGTTTTCTTATCCAATCCGTTACCCTATGTCTTTTGATTGGGGCATTTAATCCGTTTACATTTAAAGTTATTATTGATAGGTACTTATTTGTCGCCATTCCTATTCTTTACACCTGTATTCCTTCTTTGCTTCCTATTTCTTATTATTATTATTTTTTTTTTACAGCAGACCCTTTAGCATTTCTTGCATTGCTGGTTTGGTGGTAATAAATTCCCTTAGTCCTTTTTTGTCTGTGAAGCTCCTGATTTCACCTTCTATTTTGATTGACAGCCTTGCTGGGTACAGTATTCTTGGATTCAGACCCTTCCTTTGCATGACTTTGTATATTTCATTCCATTCCCTTCTGGCCTGATGAGTTTCTGTTGAGAAATCAGTTGCTAGTCTGATGGGGGTTCCTTTGTATGTAACTTTCTGTCTCTCTCTTGCTGCTTTTAAGATTCTTACTTTGTCATTGGTGTTTGCCAATTTAATTATAATGTGCCTCGGCGTCGGTATTTTGGGGTTCATTTTGCTTGGGACTCTGTGAGCTTCTTGGATTTGTGTGGGTTTTTTCTTCCCTATATCAGGGAAATTTTCTGTCATTATTTCTTCAAAGAGGTTTTCTATTCCTTGCTCAGCTTTCTTTCCTTCTGGAACCCCTATTATGTGGATGTTGTTTTGTTTCGTGTTGTTCCAAATTTCCCTTAGACTCTCCTCCTGCCTTTTAATTTTTTTTTTTTTCTAGAAGTTGCTCTACTTGGGTATTTTTTTCCATCTTGTCTTCTAGCTCACTGATGCAGTCCTCTGCTTCTTCTAGTCTACTCTTGATGCTTTCTATTGAGTTCTTTACAGCAGCGATGTCATTTTTCATTTCTTCTTGGTTCTTCTTCATTTCCTCTTGGTTCTTGCTCATATTGTCGAATTTGTCTTCCATTCTTTTCAGCCACGTTATGACCATTTCTCTGAATTCTTTTTCTAGAAGGTTGCTTGCCTCCATTTCATTTACTTCCTTTTCTGGTGATGCCTGCTTTTCTTTCATATGCGGGCTGCTTCTTTGTCTCCCCATGGTCTCTCTTCTCTGGGTGTCTGGATATGTAGTTCTCTCTCTCCTGGGTTGATTTAAAGGCACAAAATACAGCACTACCAGGTACAACTCACAAGGCACTGAACAGGAATGTATTCACGATATTAATAACCTCCAATAAAGGTGACCACCAAAGAAAGGTAAATTAGGTGATAGGAGAGAAAGAAGAAGAGGAAAAAAGAAAGAAAGAAAGAAAAAAAGAAAAAAGGAGTGTGAAAATGAAATTGGGAAAAGGGAAAGTAAAGAAAAAAAAAAGTAAGAGAGACAAGAAACTGACTAAGAGAAAAAGGGGAACAGACTATATATATTGGGGATAAAACTCCAATAGAACAATCACTAATCCCAGCAAATGCCAGCAACAAGTGCCTGGGGGTTAGTACAAAGTATAACACCAACTAATATGGAGTGAGGCAAGGGAAAGCTGAAGCACAAAACAAACAAAAAATAAACAAAAGGAGAATAAGCAAAACAATCTCACAAAAAAGCATAAACATTCGATATAATCTACATTCAAGCAAACAACAACAAAAGGACAGAAAGAAGGACAAGTTTATGGATAGCTCAGACAGTGAAGGGAGAGGTGTATGTGGACTTGGAGCAGGGGATTGGAGATTAGATATGTAAGTAGGGTGAAATTTTAACAAGGGGTAAACAGAAAGAATAGGGAAAATCTAAAGCAGTAAAAGGGTAAGATAAACAGGACACTGAAAAGGGGGAGGTTAGGAAGAGAGTGATGGCCTAAAGGTAGAGTTGAGATAGAGTAAAACAATGCTAAAGGGAAAATAAAAAAGAATGTAGAACCCTAATCCCAAAATAAAATGAAGAGAAAATAAAATGACACTTTAAAGAAAAAAAAAAAAGATAAAATAGCAGTAGTAATAATACGGATTGAAAATAAAAATGCAATAATTAAAAAGGTAAAATCAAGTGATGAAAAAAGAAAAAAAGTTTCTTGATTAAAAGATGCAAAAAATGATAATAAAAAAATAAAATAAATAAAAAAACAAAAGGTAAAAATAAAATGTGAAGTAGTGAAGTCATTCACTTCCTCTGTTTTTCTGTTTGGCACGCCTGTTTCTCAGTCCAGACAGTATTGCAGTTCCCTGCGATCCACTGCTCTTCAGTGTTGTAAGCCAGTCCTGATTTTAAGCAGGCAGTGTGTCTTAATTTCTTGTATTCCTTTATTTTTGATTACACAAGAGTCAATTTGTGATTCATCCCCTGGGTGGCAGTGTTTCTGGATTGACTTCCGGGTCTATCTATGGCCTCTCTAGGCAATGTTAGAGCCTCCTTTCCCTGTGGCACTCACTACTGGTTTGTGGGAGTGGGCTGCCTCAGAGCTGACTCTCCGATGGTCACTCCCTGCTCCGATCCCCAGGTTCCAGAAAACAACTTTCCCCTGCAGTCTCCCAGGGTGTCCCCAACTGGGTGATCCTATGTATTGGGCTTAGTAATCAGAAGCAAGAATTTCAAGAGGAAAAAGTCCAGTTGTGCGAACTCCGGGACTGCACGTAAGCCCAGGCACCCAGGGAATGCAGGGGCTGCGCGTAAGTCTGGACTGCCTGAAATTCTTAGGGTGTCCCTGCACTTCAGATCAAAATGGGTTGCTTTTTAGAGTGCCCTTCTCTTAGCAGCTCTGAGGACCCCTTTCCACAATCACAGATCACGCCAGCCCCTACAGCCACGGATTTTTCTAGGCACAGACTTCCCTGGTCCTCCAGCCCCCGCAAAACGCGCGTTCCTCTCTCCCGCTGGGACCAGAGACCTCACCTTATCCCAGGCGAAATCTGACCTTTCCGTGGTGGAGTGTAGAGCTCCTCTGAACCTGTGTATTTGCGCCAATTGGGGAGCGTTGTTCTGGGGCTCGCAGCTGTTCCGTGGGTGCCGCAGTTGTGGATCTCTCCCATATGTTCTTTATATTGATAGAAAACATTGAAAATATTTTAGCTACTTGTATATTTTTTGAACTGGTGTCACCTTGTCACCTGAGGTTAACAGTATGACTTGAAAAATTATTCAACCCTGATGAGGTAGCTCAGTTGGTTGGAGTGTTGGCCCATATACCAAAATGTTTCAGGTTTGACTACCAGTCAGGGCACATACCTAGGCTGTGTGTTTGATCTCCATTTGGTGTAATACAGAAGGCCGCCAACCAATGTTTCTCTCTCACATCTATGTTTCTCTTGCTTCCTCTCTCTCTAAAAATCAATTTAAAATATCCTATGGTAAGGATTAAAAAATATTTATAAACGAGGGAGAAAAATATTCTTAAGGTCAGATTTCTATGTGTTTGTGGTTCTTTCTTAAGTTGACATACATAGAGTAATCCCGTTTAAGGTTTTGCAATCAGGTATTTTCCTTATTTGGTATCCCAAAATAGCCATACATTTATTCTTTCTCTGACAAATTAAAGAAACAGGCTTTCCAGTGTTTCCTTACTATTCACAACACAAACTAATTTAAATTCTAAATACTGGATTTATTTTCCAATTTACTATTTTTCAGTTTGAACATTTCTCTTTAAAAAAAAAATGTTGAGCAGTTTAATCATGTAAAAGTCTAACTTCCCAACAACTCTCTTTGATTTGCATCATTTTAATATTATTGAATATATTTCCAAAGATGAAAAAGGAGATCAGCAGTAGGAATTGAATTATATCAAGTCTTTTGAAATGCATTTAGCACCTTTGCTGGAAGTCTCAGTAGAGAGGCATATCATTTGATAGGTATATAAACTGGCATTCTTCCCTTCTCAGCCAGAACTGCAAAATAGTTTTTGTCCTGCTGGTGTGGCTGCTTCCTTTATTCAACAAAAGAAAATTATTAACTATATTGGAAAGAATAGTTCATGTGTGGCCACTAACAACTTGGAAGTTTCATGACTTCAGGAGATTTTGTTTGTGCTATGCAGCAGAATTACAAATATTATGTGAATAGCAATATGTACCTTGTACATGTTCTCACAAGTCTGGAAGAAGAATTGGAAATGGGCTATTAATCCTTGGCAGGGAGTTATGTTTACCAAAGGTGAAACATGACATTGAGAGAGAAAAAAAATTAGAAATTATGCAAAAACCTTTAGATCTACATATCTCAACTCTTCTTAGCTATTGGCCACCAAATTAATTGCCTCTTAGCCTGTTAGAATAATAATAAAAAAATAAATCAGAAATATATTAAAGATATATTCTGTGATAATCATAGAAAGAAGCATGTCTTCTGAATTAATATTTGCTATTTTAATGATACTTCTGATTTGTTTATGTCTATCTTTATTTTGAGAGGATTTTTTTGTATTAACAGTATGTGTATAATAAGCAAATCGAAACCTGCCTTCGTATTGCGTAGGAGTGCATATTTCAGTCCTTGAAATATTTACTCATTATCAGAGGGTTTTGGGAAACATGGTGAAAGAAGAAATTGCAATAATTGTTTATTTATAAATCTGATTTCTCTCCCTCGGCATTTTCCCACTTCTTCTCCTTCCCTATACACCCCAAATCCTCCATCTATCTGCATTATTATGTTCTCTCCAGAGAGCTAGCCATAACTGGGGAAGTAGAAAATAGAGAACTAAAGGGAAAATAAATGATATTTCACAAAATATAGATGGGGCAAAGTGCATGTTTTAAATGGTGGTAGGATGGTAGATGTGTTGAATAAGGTTGATAAAATGGGCAAGAAGCTCAAGTAAAGTAAAAAACCATAAGAATTGAGTATAGTATTTCAAGAGGTTTACAAATTGGATTTTTAAAATTATGGTATTTAATTGTTATACATTCATAAATTCAATAAATTAGTTATTCAGTGAATATTTATTAAGTTCAATTTATATGCCAGATATTTTCAAGTTACTTGAGATAGAATGATAAATAAAACAACAATCCTACAGTTAACTAATATTTTAGTGACAGCAACAGTAACTAAACAAATAATAAAATATATATAACTAATGATGATTGCTGCATCTGCTATTTATTTTAAAATTATCATTTTCACATATCTGAAAACTGAAGTTACAAAAGCACATATTGTAATAAGATATTCTTTGTAATATCACTGATACTATTAAACTTGGGATAATCTAGGAAACTACACAACACTATCAAGAGAATGAATACTAATTAAATGAAGAGATAAGCCTTGTTTATACAATAGATTATCATTATTTTAAAGATTTAAATTTCCACTTCATTAATTTATGAGTAAAATATATCACAATTAAAATTTTAAAAAAGATCAAATAAAACTAAACTGGCTGATAGCACCATTTATATGGAAGTATATATGGTCATAAATAGCTAAGACTCTCTTCAAGAAAGAAAAAGGTAAGGAAGATTTACTTGTTATCCAAATTTATAAAAAAAGTTATAGCAACTAAGATACACTGCTTGAGGATAAGAAAATAAACAAAAGTAACAACAGAGCTCCCATAAACAAACTCAATCACATTTTCCCTTGATTTATGACCCGTTTGGTTCGGAATGATAGTGGGAAATGGAACACCATTTCAAAACCTCATTCTGTAAAGGAAAAATTAAATGATTTATATTTCACACTGTACATAAAAATATTATAGGTGGAGTGTAGATCATCCATACAGATTGTATATCTGCCCACTTATTTGATTATTCCTAAAAATCATTTAGAAATTTCTCTATATTTTTATTTAATGCAATCATATTCTAATTTATGTTTTGTTCTGTTTTTTAATTTCTTAATACTAGTTTTACTCATGTTCCTCATGCTCTTTTGGTTTTTGTTTACAATCTTATCAATGACTTTTTTTTTCTCTCTACCCTATCAGCTCCTATGCTTTTTGTTTTGTTAGTTTTATTTTGTTTTGTCTTACCTTGTTTTATCTCTATAGCTTTTCCCTAGCCTCTGATGACATTAGTCAAGAATAATCTCACTCATTTGTGGAATATAATGAACAACATAAACTGATGAACAAAAACAGTTCCAGAGACAGAGAAGCAATCTCAGAGGGAAAGCAGGGGAGGGTGGAGGTAAGCGGGGGAGAGATCAACCAAAGGACTTGTATGCATGCATATAAGCATAACCGATAGACACAGACACCAGGGAGGTGAAGGCATGAGTGGTGGGAATGGGGGGTGTCAATGGGAGGCTAAGGATACGTATGCAATACCGTAATCAATAAAGAAAAAAGAATTAAAAAAAAGAATGAGCTCATTTTCAGATTGCTTGATACTTATTGCAATGATAAGGCTACCATAATAAAGATACTGAAGTCAAGTGAACATGGCTGCCTCTAACCCTATATAGGCAAAAGTTCCAGAATCAAGTTGATTGAAGATTTTGGGGGACCCTTTTATAGGCAGAGAAGATCAACAGCACACTCTGGTTTAAAAGTAGTAAGCCTTGTTCCAATACTCTGAATATCTAAAGACAGTGTTATTCCAAATTATTCCAAATGAACTAAAATTCTGAACTGCTTATATGTGAAACTAAGTTCTGGCAACAGTCCCACTTACTGCTGTCATTTTAATTCTAAATCTTGGAAGCAATTCTCTCTTTCACTCTCTCTCTCTCTCTCTCTCTCTCTCTCATCTCTCTCTCTCTCTCTCTCTCTCTCTCTCTCTCTCTCTCTCTCTCTCTCTCTCTCTCTCTCCCCCAAGTTTCATGATAGTATCCACATGCCTACACAGTTTATTTATCAACTATCATCTATCTTCATAGACTTAAGTTAAGCAATGACGCCAATAGAGAAACAATATTACTTATTAATCACTTCATGTAAAATTATAGGCTCTGAACTGCTCACGGTGTTCAAATGAAAAATCTTAGTATCTCAAGTGTACTAAAGCCAACTCATTATTTTTAGTTGTTCATTAAAAATGTCAAAACTAGTTTCTCCTTTAGTTTAAAATGTCAAATGTTTTAACCCAGGTCAGAAGGTACAGTTGGCTGGAGTATCATCCTGTCCTGCACACCAAAAAGTTATGGATTAGATTCCTGGTCAGGGCACATTTGAGTACAGGAGGCAACAAATTGATGTCTCTTTCTCCTTCTCAAAATCAATTTAAAAACAAATAAACAACAACAAAAACATGAACAGCCCGGGCCAGAGTGGCTCCATTGGTTGAGCATTCTCCTGTCCACTACAAGGTTGCAGGTTTGATTCTGGGTCAGGGCACATGCCTGGGTTTTGAGTTCAATCTCTCTCTTCCTCTTCCCCTTCCTCTCTCTAAGCATGTTCTCCAGTAAGGATTAAAATACAAAAAAAAAAAAAACACAAAAAAAACAAAAACAAAAAAACAACATATCCTCAGGTGAGGAGAAAAAAAAAAAAAAAAAGCAAGTATTTTCTATTGTTGATACTACCTTTGGGTATCTTGAATTTGAATACTAGTATATCAATTTTTTTCTACAATAGAATTGTGTGTGTGTGTGTGTGTGTGTGTGTGTGTGTGTGTGTGTGAAATACTTCTTTTGAAAGAATATTGTCATATAAATTTCTGGTCCCAGTCTCTGAGTTCTTTGGTGGTTTCAGAGTTTAGGAGCCAAAGGAAAATGATTTGTTCTTTTGTAAAAAAATTAAATCTTTATTGTTGAAAGTATTACATATGACCCCTCCCCTCCCATTGACCCCTTCTAGCCCAGCTGCCTGCCCCACCTCAGGATTTCACCACCCTATTGTCTGTGCTCATGGGTTATGCGTATATCCATACAAATTCTTTAGTGGACCTCTCTTCCCATCCACCCACCCACCTCTGTCTTCTCTCTGAGATTCCACAGTCTGATCCATGCTTCTATGTCTCTGGGTCTATTTTGTTCATCAGTTTATTTTGTTCATTAATCCTATCTAATAAAAGAGCAATATGCAAATTGACCATACCTCTGCTATGCCCACAAGCCACACCAACCAGCCAATCAGGAGCGAGAATGCAAATTAATCCAACCAAGATGGCTGCAACCATGGAGAGAGCAGTAGGCTTGGGTTTCCCCAGCAATGGAGGAAGCTAAGCTTTCTGCACACCCTGGCAGGCCCAAGCCTCCATTCATGGCTACAAAGTTTCAATTATAAAAGATAAATAATCTCCCCAAAAATGGAGGCAGCCACGGAGCTGGAGAGAGCAGGAGGCTTGGGTTGCCCCTGGCGATGGAGGAAGCCAAGCATCTGCAGCCCTGGCCTGCCTTGGCCTCCCCTTAAGGCTACAAAGTTTCAATTATAGGAGATAAATAAATCCCAACAAAAATGGCTGCAGCCATGGAGCAAGCAGGAGGCTTGGCTCTGCTCAAGGCTACAAAGTTTCAATTATAGAAGATAAACAAATCCCAGATACCAGGGCCTACCCTTGGGTCGCCGGGGTGCATGGCCGGCCTGAAAACCACCACAGGCCCCTTGCCTAGGCCACCCCACGCCACAAGGGAACCACCACCCTGATCAGGGACACCCTTCAGGGCAAACCAGCCAGCCCCCACCCGTGCACCAGGCATGTATCCTATCTAATAAAAGAGTAATATGCAAATTGACCATCACTCCAACACACAAGAGGGCTGCCCCTTTGTGGTCAAAGATGGCTGCCCCCATGACACAAGATGGCCACCACAAGATGGCCAGCAAGGGAGGGCAGTTCGGGGCGATCAAACCTGCAGGGGAGGGCATTTAGGAGTGACCAGGATGGCAGAGGAGGGAAGTTGGGGGTGACCAGGCCTGCGGGGAAGGGCAGTTAGAGGTGACCAGGCTGGCAGGGGAGGGCAGTTAGAGGTGACCAGGCTGGCAGGGGAGGGCAGTTAGAGGTGACCAGGCCTGCAGGGGAGGGCAGTTAGGGGCAAACAGGCTGGCAGGGGAGCAGTTAGGCATCAATCAGGCTGGCAGGGGAGTGGTTAGGGGGTGATTAGGCTGGCAGGCAGAAGCGGTTAGGGACAATCAGGAAGGCAGGCAGGCGAACAGTTAGGAGCCAGCAGTCCTGGATTATGAGAGGGATGTCCCAGATTGGAGAGGGTGCAGGTTGTGCTGAGGGACACCCCCTGTGCATGAATTTCATGCACCGGGCCTCTAGTTCTATATATAAGTTAGATCATGTGATACTTGTCTTTCTCTGACTGGCTTATTTCCCATAGCATAATACTCTCCAGGTCCCTTCATGCTGTCTCAAATGTTAAGAGATTCTTCTTTTTTACTACTGAGTAGTGTTCTATGGTGTAAATGTACCACTGCTTTTTTATCCATTCATCTATTGATGAGCACTTGGGCTGATTCCAGATCTTAGCTATTGCAAATTGTGCTGCTATGAATATAGGGGTGCATACATTCTTTCTGATTTGGTATTCCAGGTTTCTTAGGATACATATTTATAAGTGGGATCACTGGGTTAAGTGGTGGTTCCAAATTTAATTTTTAAGGAATCTCCATACTGTTTTGCACAGTTACTGCACCAGTCTGCATTCCCTATCAGCAGTGTACTAACTAACCAGCACTTGTCATTTGTTGATTTGTTGATGTAGCCATTCTGACAGGTGTGAGGTAATACCTCATTGTCCTTTTAATTTGCATCTCTTTGATGATTAGTGGTTTTGAGATTTTCTTCTTTTTTCAAATGCCTCTTGCCAATCTGTATGTCTGCTCTGGAGAAGTGTTCATTTACCTCCTTTTCCCATTTTTTTAAATTGGATTGTTTCTCCTCCTTTTGTTAAGTTGTATGAGTTCCTTATATATTTCAGATTTTAGCCCTTTATCAGATGTATCATTTCCAAACATGTTTTTCCATACAGTGGGCTCTATTCTCATATTTTTGATGGTTTCTTTTGCTGTCGAGAAGCCTTTCATTTTGATGTAGTCCATTAGTTTGCTTTGCCCTAGATGTATCGGTAAACATTTATTTGGGAGATATCTGTGATTTTGCTGCCTATGGTTTCTTCTAGGATTTTTATGATTTCCCGACTTACACTGAAATCATTTATCCATTTTGAGTTTTTCTTGTATATGGTGTAAGTTGGTGTTCTAGTTTCATTTTTTTTTTTTTTTTTTTTTGCATATGTGTGTCCAATTTTCCCAACATCATTTATTGAAGAGACTGGCTTAAGCACATTGTATGTTCTTGTCTCCTTTTTCAAATATTAATTGAATGTAATGGCTTAGGTCGATTTATGGGGTCTCTGTTCTATTCCATTAATCTATATGCCTGTTCTTGTATTAATAACAGGCTGTTTTGATTATGGTGGCTTTGTAGTGTAACCTTATATCTGGTATTGTGATTCCCCAACTTGGTTCTTCTTTCTCAAGAAGATGTATGAACTTTATTGAGTTGTGAATATTGCACCAGCTCGTATCCCTGGAATAAATCCCACTTGGTCATGATGTATGATATTTTTAATGTTTTGATGGATCCAATTTGCTAATATTTTGTTGAGGATGTTAGCATCTATGTTCACCAGGGCTATCAGCCTGTAATTCTCTTTCATTGTAATGTCATATCTGGTTTTGGAATTAGGATAATACTTGCCTCATAAAAAAAGCTTGGAAGTGCTCCTTACTCTTGGATTTTTTGGAATAGTTTGAGGAGGATAGTTTTTAGTTGTTCTTTGAATGTTTGGTAAAATGCCCCTGTGAAGCTGTGCAGACCAGACCTTTTGTTTGCTGAGACTTTATGAATGCTGCTTCTATTTCATCAGCTGTTCTTGGCCTATTTAGGTTGTCTGATTCTTCCTGATTCAATATTGGGAGATTGTATTTTTTTTTTTAGGAATTTGTCCACTTTATCCATATTGTCCAGCTTGTTGGCATATAATTGTTCATAGTATTTTCTTAGAATCCTTTGTATTTCTTTGGTGTCAGTTGTTCCTTCACAGCTTTCATTTCTGCTTTAATTTATTTAGGTTCTCTTTCTTTGTTTCTTGATGAATATAGCTGATGGTTCATCAATCTTGTTTATCATTTCAAAGAACCAGCTCTTGGTTTCATTGATGTTTTTGTACTTCCTTTTTTTTTTTTTTTTTAGTATCTATGTCATTAATTTCTGTTGTAATCTTTATTATTTAATTTCTTCTAATTGCTCTGGACATTTTTATTGTTCCTGTACTAGTTTTTTTCTTTTTCTTTTTCTTTTTTTTTTTTTAGTTGTGGTGTTAAATACTTTATTATTAATTTTTCTTGTTTTTTTTTTTTTTTTTTTTTTTTGAGGTAGGCCTATAGTGCTATTAAATTCCCTTTCAAGACTGCTTTTGCTGTGTCCCAGAGATTTGGGGATGTCGTGTGTTCATTTTCATTTATTTCCAGAAAGTTATTTATTTATTGATTGATCTCATTGGTAAGCAATTCATTGTTAAATTACATGGTATTTATTCACTGTGAGTTTTAAAGATTTGGAGTTTTTTTACTGTAGTTGATTTCTTCTTCCATCTCATTGTGATCTGAGAAGATGCTTGACATGCTTTCAATCTTCTTCAACATGTAGAGACTTGTTTTATGTCCTAACATGTGGTCTGTCTTTGAGAATGACTCATGTGCACTTGAGAATAATGTATATTATGCAGCTTTGGGGTGAAATGTTCTGTAAATGTCACTTAAATCCATGTGATCCAGTGTGTCATTTAAAGTAACCGCTACCTTGTTGAGATTGGGTCTGGAAGATCTATCCAGTGAAGTCAGTGGGGTGTTAAAGTCCCCTACTATGTCTGTATTGTTGTTGACCTCTCCTTAAAAGTCCTCTAGAAGTTTTTTTGTTGTTGTTGTTTGTTTTTTATGTTTAGGTGCTCCTATATTGGGTACATATATGTTTACCAGTGCTATTTTCTCTCGTTGGATCAATCCATTTAGTATTATGTAGTGACCTTTAATGTCTCTTGTGATGGCCTTCATTTTTATATTTATTTTGTGAGATATGAGTATTGCTACCCCAGTTTATTTGTTGTTTCCATTTACATGGAAATTTTTTTTACCATCCCCTTACTCTCATCCTGTGTGTGTCTTTTGTTCTGAGGTGGTTTCTCTGAGGTGGTTTCTCTTGTAGACAGCATATATTTGGGTCATGTTTTTGTATCCATTTAGCTACCCTATGACTTTTTATTGGAGCATTTAATCCATTTACATTTAAGTTATTACTGATAGGTACTTATTTATTGCTATTTAATTCTTTATGTATGTATTCTTGCTCTCTCTATTCTCATTACAGCAGTCCCTTTAACATTTCTTGCAGTGATGGTTTGGTGGTGACAATATCCTTTAGCTTTTTTTTTTTTGTCTTGGAACTGCTTATTTTACCATCTATTTTAATGATAGCCTTGCTGGATATAGTTATGTTGATGTCATATCCTTGCTTTTCATTACCTTGAATACTTCATTCCATTCCTTTCTGGCCTGTAGAGTTTCTGATAAGAAATCAGCTGACAGCCTTATGGAAGCTCCTTTGTAGGTATAAATTCCTTTTCCATTGCTGCTTTTTAGATTTTAAGCATTTTAATTATGATATGTGTGGATATGGGCTTGCTTAGGAACTTCTTGCTTGGGACTCTTTGTGCCTCTTGAACTTGTGTGACTTTTTCCTTCACCAGGTTAGGAAAGTTTTCTGCCATTCTTCAAACAGGTTCTCTACCCCTTCCTCACCTTCTTACCCTTGTGGCACACCTTTTATGTGAATATTGTTATGTTTTGTATTGTCCCTGAGCTCCCTTAAGGTGTCCTCCTTTTTTTAAATTGTTTTTTGTTTGTTTGTTTTTGTTGTTTTTTTTTGTTTTGTTTTACTTTTTGGTTCTCTGATTGAGTGATTTTTTTTTTCTACCCTGTCTTCTAATTCACTATCCTATTCTTGGCTTCCCCTAATCTTCTATGTATCACTTCCACTGTGTTCTTTTTTACTGCTATGTGATTTTCATAGTTAGGATATAATTTCTCATGCTGTTGAGCATCTTTGCCATCATTATTCTGAACACTGTCTGATAAATTTCTTATCTCCATTTCATTTAGTTCTTCTTCTGGAGAATTCTATTGTTCCTTCATTTGGAGCTATTTTCATGTTTCCCCATTTTGGCTGCCTATTTGTATTTGTGTCTGTGCACTAGGGAGATTGCTATACCTCCCAATCTCTAGTGCAGGACAATGTCAAATACTGTTTGTGACTGATCCTAAGTACCCTGTTTGGAGCTATCAGCAATCCACAGCTTGTGGCTCCCTCTGCTGGGGCTGTGTGCCTTTGGAAAGGATCAAGATGTGCAGCAGGGTCTCCTTTTCCTAGCCCTGAGCTCAGAAATATATCAGGCAAAGACTCAAAGCCTCCAGAGACCTGGTTCTGCATGCGGTCCCATTGACACTCAGAGTGGATTAGCCTCAGATTATGGACCACAGGTAGGGGTGAGAGGTCTTAAACAAGGTGGGGCATATGCCTTCCCCCCAGCAAAAACCACCTAAATATCAAAGGCTTACAGCTGGAGAAAGATTTTCTTTGCAGCATGATATAATGACTCAGCACAGAAAAGTGGGGTGGCTACACTTTGTGCTCCAACTCCAGGGCTCCAATCCTGGCTTCTGTTCACATAGCTCTAGTCCACTCTGCCCTCCCTCTGCCAGAGCCCAAGGTGAGTGCCTGCACATGAAATTTATGCATTGTCCCTTTAAGAGGTGTCTGCATTTTCATCAGTCTCCCACTTGCCAACAGCAACCCTGCTGCTTTTCATAGCCAGATGTCCTATGGGCACCTTTCTCAGTTCTGGTGCTCTTGGCTTGGGAGCCCAGCTTAGGGTTAAGACCCTCAAGTTCTCAGAGGGAATCCCCCACAGCTGAGATATCCCTCTGGAACTTCAGCTGCTGTCTGTGGGACCCCAAACAGCTGTTTCATATCTCCACACTTCCAGTCTCTCTGCAGTCTCTACTTTCTGTCCTTGGTTATCAGGTTTCTCTCCACCTAGTCTTCAGTTGACTTTTCCGAGTGCACTTCTATATTTTATTTGTATTTCCAGTTTGGTCCTAAGAGAGTGTCAGTGTAGCTTCCACTTACTCAGCTGCCATTTTGGAATCTCCTCTCTACAATAGAATTTTTTTTAGTATTGATTGCTCCAAGAAATAATAAATAATGATTACAGCTCAGCTTCCCAAAATATTATCAGTAGATCTAATTACCACTTTAAAGTGGACTGGGTTATAAAAATATTTGAGCAGAAAAATATTTAATAACAAGCAATATAAAAGTTGAACTATGAATGTTATATATTATTTTCTTTTAATAATCAAAATAAAAAAATAGCCTAGTGTTTTTTTAATTATGTTGGTGGAAATTTTCAGTATTTGTACTCATTAAGTTGTTATAGCTGAGAATCTGATCTGTGCTGATACAGTCATTATCTGTTTAGAAATTCTATGTATAGTGTGTGCACGCTTTCCTTCTTAGAATCATTTGCCAGTTTAAGTAGAGCCTTATTTCATACTTTATTTTCTAGGACTTCATTACCTATGCCAAGCCTGACATTTTCCAGATTGAAGATACTAAATTTGTCTTTTTTGACCATTTGTGTTAATTCTTGTGCTAGAAGCCTCACTTATCACTTTGCCCTTATTAAGTCCAACTGTAGATATCATTCAATGCCCTAATAACTCCTTCTCTGCAGTCTTTCTTTGACAAAACCAAGTTGTATCTATGCCAAAAGGGACTCTGGCTCAAAGTCTCTAAGATAGATGAGCACATTTTCTAAAGGGGGAACTACTTCAAAAAAGGACTTTTTACTTACCACTTTCAGATTTTCCATTTTTATCCATCATAAGAATTTTTTTTGAAATTCCTCCTTTGCATTTTTAATTAAAGAATATAACAATGATCACTTTCAACTTTGCCTCTTTTTCAGTTTATAAGTATACTCCTTAGATATTTTTTACACATTTCACTTTATTGTGGTTTTTTTTTTTTTTTTTGTTTTTGTTTTTTTTTTTGTATTTCATCTGCTTGACTCACACATCCAAAATGCAAGTTGCCCGATTTTGTTAAAACTATATAAAATTGTTTATATTATTAAATTTTATGAGAAGTGTATTTCACTTGTGCAGTGATTGTATCTTCTTGATGGTAAAATGTCTAATAATTAACTCTGTAAATAATAGTCAATATTATTCTTGTTTTACTACCTCTGATTCTCAATCCTTAATGCTTCTTGCTGAGCACATTGTTTTATACTGCTTGCTCTGATATGAGAAGAATAATTCCTATATTACCATGTACTCCAATAACCAACTCCACAGACTTTATTTCAGGTCAAAATTTCCTTCCTTTGGGTTAAGCACCTTTTAAAAAAAAACTGTTGTTGTGTTTTTTTTTTGTCCTAGCCAGTTTGGCTCAGTGGTAGTGTCGGCCTGCAGACTGAAGGGTCCCGGGTTCAATTCCAGTCAGGGGCACATGCTGGTTGTGGACTCAATCCCCAGTGTGGGGCATGCAGGAGGCAGCCAATCAACTATTCTCTCTCATCATTGATGTTTCTATCTCCCTCTCCCTTCCTCTCTGAAATCAATAAAAATATATATTTTTAAAAAACTGCTTTATTCTTGTTTATATGTTATGACTTTTATTTTTCCTTTGAAAAAGAAAAATTATATATATTTTTAATGTGCCTCTTTGGCCAGTACCCCCCCCCCCCACCGCCCCATCCTTTTATTTAATTAACCAGAGGCCCGATGCACAAAATTCAGGCAAGAGGCTTGGCCCTCGCAGCCCCGGCTTCGTCCAAAAGGTCATCGGGAATGACGTCTGGAAGGATGTCTGGAAGGTCGTTTGGCTGTCTGGTCTAATTAGCATATTACACTTTTATTATTATAGATAAAATTTATTTTTTGATCAGTTTTAGGTTTAAAGATATATTAAATGGAGGGTATAGAGAATTTCCATATATCCTCTTACCCTGTCTCACTTTCCTCTTTTATTAATATCTTATATTAGTGTAATACATTTATATTACATTTAAAGAACCAATAGTGATACTTCATATAATAAGTCCATAGGTTACTCTTTGTGTTGTAGATTCTATTGGTTTTGGCAAATGTGGAATGTCATTTACCCACTATTACAGTTTCATATAAAATAGTTTCATTGCTTTAAACATCTTGTATTTTACCCATCCACCCTTTCTCCCCTCTTAGGATCCTTGAAAACTACTGATCTTCTGTTTCCATAATTTTGTCTTTTCTAAAGTACCGTATAGTAGAAATCTTCTAGCCTTTTCAGATTGATTTCATTCACTTAGCAATATACATACAAGTTTCTTTCATGTCATTTCATGGCTTTATAACTCATTAAAAAAAAAAAAAATGAGCCCTGACCAGTTTGGCTCAGTGGATAGAGTGTCGGCCTGCAGACTGAAGGGTCCCAGGTTCGATTCCAGTCAAGGGCATGTACCTTGGTTGCGGGCACATCCCCAGTAGAGGGTGTGCAGGAGGCAGCTGATCAATGTTTCTCTCTCATCGATATTTCTAACTCTCTATCCCACACCCTTCCTCTCTATAAAAAATAAATAAAACATATTCTTTTAAAAATGAATGATGAACTACAGTTTGTTTAATACATTTACCAACTGAAGAACACCTTGGTTGCTTCCAGGTTTGGGCAATTATGAATAAAGCTGCTTTAAACATTCATGTGCATATTTTTGTGTGGACATATATTTTCAACTTTTTTAGGTCAATATCAAGTAGCATAATTGCTAGATCATATGGTAAAAATGTGTTTAGTTTGTTTATTTATGTGTTTATTTTTATTGATTTCAGAGAGGAAAGGAGCAGGAGAGAGATAGAAACATCAATGATGAGAGAGAATCATTGATCAGCTGCCTCTTGCACGCCCCCTACTGTGGATGGAGCCCGCATGTGCCCTGATCAGAAATCGAACCCGTGACCTTCTGGCTCACAGGTGGATGCTCAACCACTGAGCCACGCCAGCTGGGAAGTGTGTTTAGTTTTGTAAGAAAACTAACAAACTGTTTTCCAAAGTGACTGTACCATAATTCATTCCCACCAGCAAAAAGTGAGAGTTCCTGTTGTTCTTCATTCTTGCCAGCATTTGATGGTGTCCATGTTGCTGATATTGGCCTTTCTAATAGGTGTGAAGGGGTATCTCATTCTTGTACTAATTTACATTTCCCTGATGATATATGTGTCGAGGATCTTTTCATATGCATATTTGCCATCTGTTTATTTTCTTTGATGAGGTATCAGTTAAGGTCTTTGGTCCATTTTTCATCAGGTTGTTTATTTTCTTACTATTGAGTTTTTAAGAGTTCTTTGCATTTTTTAGGATAACAGATCTTTACCAGCAGTGTCTTTTGCAAATATTTTCTCCTAGTCTGTAGCTTGTCTTCTCATTCTCTTGACATTGTCTCTCATAAAGCAGAAGTTTTAATTTTAATAAAGTCTATCTTATTAATTGCTTCTCTTGTACATTATACCCTCATCATATCTAAAAAGTAATTGCCAGAACCAAGGTCATCTAAATTTCTCCTATGTTATCTCCTAGGAGTTTTATTTAGAGTTTTGCATTTTATATTTAGGCTTGTGATCAATTTTGTGTTAATTTTTGTAAAAGGTGTACAATCTGTCTCCAGATTGTCATTTGTGAATAAATCCCTGAGTTTGTCCTAAAATATCTTCTGAAATTATTGTATATATACTTTTATTTTATACTTAGGTTGTTGATACATTTTGAGGTATAATTTGTAAAATATGTATGTTATGTATCTAGATACATATTTTTAATATGGGTGTCCAAATTTCTAAGTTCTATGTGTTGAAATAAGTATTTGTTCTCCATTGAACCATGGTATCTTTATCACTGTAGCTTTATACTAAATCTTGAAGTCAAGTAGCATCAATCCTCCAACTTTGTTAGTTCCCTTCAATATTGTGTTGACAATTTTTGGTATTTTGTCATTAATATAAACTTCACAATCAATTTGTTGATATTCACAAAATAACTTGCTAAATTCTTGTTTGGGATTGTGTAGAATCGATAGATCAAATTTGAAAGAGTAAACATTTTTACCAGTATTGAATATTTTAATCCATAAACATGATATATAATCATTTGTTTAATTCCTTTCATCAGGGTTTTGTAGATTTTGTATATAGATTCTGACCACATATCATTAGATATTTACCAAAGTATTTCCTTTTTTAGGAGCTATTATAAATTTTATTATTTTAATTTCAAATTTCTACTCTTCATTGCTAGTAATAAATTAATTGATCTTTTTATATTAACCTTGTATCCTGAAACCTTGTATAGTCATTTATTATTTAAAATATTTTTTTATTTCTTTGAAATTTTCTAGATGCATTTGTATCATCTGAAGATACTTTTATCTGTTTATTCCCCTATCTATATACTTTTTTGTCTTTGTCTTATCACTCTAGATAGAACTTCCAGTACTATGTTGATTAAAAGTGGTGAGATGTGACATAATTTCCTTGTTCCTGATACTAGAGGAAGAAGCAACCAGGTTTTAACCATAAAATAGGATGTTATCTGTACATTTTATTCTGTACCAAGTTAAAGAAGGTTCTCTTTATTTCTAATTCTTTTTTTAAAAAAAAATTATTTTATTGTTTGAAGTATTACAAATACTAGTACATCTGTCTCCTTATTTCCCCCATTGACCTCCCCCTGGCCTCCCCTAACCCTATGCACATGCCCTCACCGCCCCCCGCCCAAGTGTCTTGCATTCACTGATTATGCTTATATGTATGCATACAAGTCCTTTGGTTGATCTATTACCCGCACCCCCCACCCCCCCCAGAACCCTCCCCTGCCTTCCCACTGTAGTATGACAGTCTGTTCAATGCTTCTTTGCCTCTGTATTTTGGTTCATCAGTTTATAATGTTCTTTATATTCCACAAATGAGTGAGATCATGTGGTATTTATCTTTCTCTGACTGGCTTATTTCACTTAGCATAATGATTTCCAGTTCCATCCATGCAGTTGCAAATGGTAAGAATTACTTTTTTTACAGCAGTGTAGTATTCCATTGTGTAGATGTACCACAGTTTTCTATTCCACTCATCTGCTGATGGGCATTTAGAGTGTTTCCAAATCTTCTGAGAATTTTTATCAAGTTATTTGTGTTACATTTTATCAAATTTTTTTCTTGCACTAATTGGCATGACCAAATGAGTTTTCTAATGAGGTATGTGGGTTAACTAAAATGATTTTTGAATGTTGAACCAGTCTTGCATATCTGGAATAATCTCACTTGATTATTGTTTAAATTTTGTATACATTGGTGGATTCCACTTTAAAATAATTTGGTGAGGATTTAGCAAGTATGTTCATTAGTTGTATTGATGGTTGGTTTTCTTACTAGCAATGTCTTTATCTGATTTGAGTATTAGGATATTTCTAGCCTAATAGAATATGTGAGGAAATATTCTTCTATGATTTTATTCTTGAAGGTGTTCTAGAAATTCGGTATCATTCAGTCCTTAAATGTTTGATATAATTTTATTAGTAAAATTATCTAGGTCTAGTGCTTTCTCTTTTGGAATTTTATTAATTAACAATTTAATAATACATATACTTATTCAGATTATTTATTTCTGTGATATATTTTGGAAGTTTTGATCTTACAAGATATTGGTTATTTCATCTAAACTGTCAAATGTATGTATATGGTTGTTTATAGTATTCTTAATTGTCATTTTAAATTCAATTGAATCAGTACTGGTGGTCCCCATTTCTTTTTTTATATTAGTAATTTGCATTTTTTCTCTGCTGTTCTGTTACTGTGGGTTGAAGCTTATCAACTTTATTGATGTTTTATAAAAAACAACTGTTGGTTTTATTGATTTTTGCTTATTTTCCTATTTTCAATTTTATTGAGTTTTTGCTCTTATTTTTATTATTTATTTTTCCTCTTCTTTCTCAGGGATTAAATTACTTTTATTTCTAGTTTCATAAGGTATTGATTTCAGAGCTCTTCTATTCTAACATATGCATTTAATTTTATAAATTTCACTCTAAAAAATGCTTTTACCATATCCAAAAATTTTTGATAAATTCCACTTTTATTTTAGCTTAAATACATTGAACTTTTATTGAGACTTTTCTTTTGACCCATTTCCTATTTAGGAGTATATGGTTTAACCTCCAAATATTTGGGAATTTTCCAGCTATATTATATTATTATTGATTTTAATTTTAATTCCATTTTAATCTAGAAAGCATTAGAGTGAGGAACTCCAGGGTACTATAGTGGTAGGGGGAACCTGACACTATCACAGGTTTTACTTCCAGTGATACTACAAGGCTCTCATGGTGAAAAAGCAAGAGATGTATTTTTGTGTTTCTAGCAGGGGAAATTAAGAAAATTGGAAGCTATTGATCATGTTGTTTTCCTACACGGAGCATTTCCTTTGCTTCTTGTGGGAAGTTAGTGCAGGGGCTTGTTGACTTAGTCTAACCAATTTTGGAGCCTATTTGTATCTCTGCCTAGTTTTTGTTAGAACTGGACTATTTCAAGTTCACTCTTAAGCCTACAGCATAGCCCTGGGGGGTTCCACCTGAGAAACTTGGGCAATTCCAAGGTTGTTTCTCTTCTTTTAACAACAAACTGGCAACATTTTCTTTCACCCTTGAGTCTAAGGAAGGCTTTACTCAGATTTTCAGTTTTATAATAACCTCCAGCTTGGCAAAGTTTCAAAGAAAACAGTGTTGCCAAATTCCTTATTTACTCTCTGAGCTTTCACTCTACAGGACCTTGAGCCCTCAAGTACTTGCTGTTTTTAAGCCTTTCTGTATCTTCTAATATATATATTAGAAGATACACACAACTTCTCTTCTTCATAGAAAGATTGGTTGGAAAACAATTATTATACCATTCTCAGAAGGGAAAGCTTGAGATGACTCAAAAGTTTTCTATTAAATCTTCCCATATAATTTTAATATGCCAGGTATCTGAATCACTTGCCTCATCAAGGGATTAGTATGGATCACATATTATTTTTACTCTAAAATATTTTAATGTTTGTCTTAATCTGCTAAGGCAGTGGTTGGCAAACTGCGGCTCAGGAGCCACATGAGGCTCTTTGGCCCCTTGAGTGTGGCTCTTCCACAAAATACCATGTGTGGGCATGCACGTACAGTGCGATTGAAACTTCGTGGCCCATGCGCAGAAGTCAGTTTTCAGCTCTCAAAAGAAATTTCAATTGTTGTACTGTTGATGTTTGGCTCTGTTGACTAATGAAGTTGCTGACCACTGTGCTAAGGCTTCTATAACAAAATGCTATAGACTGGGCAGCTTAAGTAATAAAAAATCTATTTTTCAATAGTTCTGAAGGCTAGAAGTCCAAAATCAAGGTGCCAACAAATTTGATTTTTGGTGAGGACCTTTCTCCTGGTTTCCTATGGCCACCTTTCCTGTGTGGTCACATGGCCTTTCCTCAGTATGTGGACTTGGAGTCAGAGAGGGAGGACTTTCCTATCTCATTTTCTTTTTATAAAGCACTAAATAAATCATGAGGGTCCTGCACTCATTATCTCATTGAAACAAATTACCTCATAAGGTCTCCACCTTTAAATCTCATTACTTTGACCACAGCATCATTGAGAAAGAAGAACCAAGTTGGAGGAATCACAATACCAGGTATCAAGTTATATTACAAAGCCACCATAATCAAAATAGGCTGGTACTGGAACAAGAACAGGCATATAGACCAATGGAACAGAACAGAGACCCCATAAATTGACCATTTTGTGTTGGAAGCAACCTATTGTCTTCACTATCAGGAAAGTGTAAACAAGGAATGCAGAATGCTGATGGACCATGAGCTCTGGCAAGGGCCAAAGCTATGCACTGATTGTTTAGTCGTGACAATGGTGGCTCAAGCAATTTCCTGACCAAATAGTCTCAAAGACTAGTAAGTCTTTACTAGTATTTACTGACCTTTAAGATAGTCTGTCTGCTACCGGAATTACCTGCTTGACTAAGGGCAATATGTATATCTAAAATGGAATAAAAGGTTGGCAGGGCCTGGGCACCAGTGAAGCCTTTCTTCTTGAAAAAGACTCTCTACCTGGCCCCCTGTTTCCAAATTCGTATTTCTTTTCTAGTCTCATCATTTGTACACAGCCCTTCTCCAGATCTTGTACCCAAGCCAAGCAGGACGTGGCTTCTCACAATTATGCTCAATTAATATTTGACAAAGGAGGCAAGAACATATAATGGAGTAAATGCAGTTTCTTCAATAACTGGTGTTGGGAAAATTGGACAGGTACATGCAAAAAAAAAAATAAAACTACAACACCAACTTATACACAATAACAAACTCAAAATGGTAAAAGACCTAAATGTAAGCTGTGAGACCATAAAAATCTTAGAAGAATCTATAGGTAGCAAAATCTCAGACATCTCTCATACCAATATATTTACGATACAGCTCTTAGGACAAAGCAAACTAAGGATAAAATAAACAAATGGGACTACATCAAAATAAAAGGCTTCTGCATAGCAAAAGAAACCATCAACAAAGTGAAAATAGAGCCCCCAGCTTGGCAGAACATATTTGGCAATGATATATTTGATAAAGGATTAATATCCAAAATATATAAGAAAGTCATGCAACTTAACAAAAGGAAGACAAACAATCCAATTGAAAAGTGGGCATAGGACCTAAATGGACACTTCTCCAAAATGGATGTAGAGAAGGCCAAGAGACATAAAAAAAAAATGCTTAAAGTCACTAATCATCAAAGGGATGCAAATTAAAATGCCAATGAGGTACCACTTCACACCTGTCAGAATGGCTATCATCAACAAATCAACATTCAACAAGTGTTAGCAAGGATGTGGAAAAAAGGGAATCTTAGTACATTGCTGGTGGGAATGCAGACTGGTGTAGCCACCATGGAAAACAGTATTGAGTTTCCTCAAAAAATTAAAAATGGAACTCCCATTGACCCAGTAATCCTACTTCTAGGAATATATCCTAAGAAACCCAAAACACCAATCAGAAAGAATATATGCACTCCTATGTTCATAGCAGTGCAATTTACAATAGCTAATATTTAGAAACAGCCCAAGTGCCCATCAGTAGATAAGTGCATAAAAAAGAGTGGTACATTTACACAATGGAATACTATGCAGATGTAAAAAAGGAAGAAAGTCTTAGCATTTGCAACAGCATGGATGAATCTGGAGAGTATTATGTTGAGCAAAATAAGTGAGTCAGAGAAAGACAAGTATCTCATGATCTCACTCATATAGAATCTAATGAATAAACTAAATTTATGAACAGAATAGATCCAGAGACATAGAACCATGAACAACAGACTGATGAATTTTAGAGGGAAGGTGGGGGTATAGGAGTGGAGAGGAGATATTATTCAGGGAATTTATATGCATACTAGAGGCCCAATGCATGGATTTGTTCACGGGTGGGGTCCCTCAGCCTGGCCTGCATCCTCTCGCAATCCTGGCCCCCTTGGGGGGATGTAGCAGTGCCAAAGCGGCTGGCAGCCGGGGAGGAGCCCCAGCCAGGGCCAGGCGCAGTTTCACTGCTGCTCATCCTGGCCTCACTGCGCCTGCCGCCGCCGCTGCAAGCACTGCCACAGAGGCAGGAGAGGCTCCTGCCACCACAGCTATGCTCGCCAGCTGTGAGCCTGGCTTTGGGCTGAGCTGTGCTTTCACTGTGGGAGTGCACCAGGGGACAGCTCCTGCGTTGTGCGTCCGCCCCGTGATGGTCAGTGTGTGTCATAGCGACCCGTCAACTGGTCGTTCAGGTCATTCTAATTGTTTGGTCATAATGGTCGCTTAGGCTTTTATATATATAGATA
The DNA here is from genome assembly GCF_963455305.1 of Plecotus auritus. Lineage (NCBI taxonomy): Eukaryota > Metazoa > Chordata > Mammalia > Chiroptera > Vespertilionidae > Plecotus > Plecotus auritus. Next base: position 134,504,656 of record NC_137771.1, on the reverse strand, counting down.
TGCATAGGTCATGGACAGAGCCAATAGTGTGGTGAAGGGTTGGGAGGGGCAGTTGCAGGGAGAAGGGGGTCATTGGGGAAAATACACACACAAAAAAATAAAATGTACATCTGTAATACTTTCAACAATAAACATAAATTTTTAAAAATCCCATTACTTTGGAGGTTGATGTTTTAATATATGAATTTTGGAGAAAACACAAACATTTAGTCCATAGCAGTGTTTGTTTATTTAATCATTTCTTTAAATTTTTTAACTAAGTAGCTAGCCTGTGCCTGGTATAATTTGTTACAAAATATTCAATGGTTAGCCAAATACAAAGTGTCTTCCATTTCAGATTTAACAATATCATGTGGAAGGTAGACAATTAAAGAAGTACAAAGGTAATATGGATCATTTACTGTAATAAATGTGAAATTATGAAAGTATATAGCAGAAGAATTTAATCTTAGTTGAGAAAAAAAGAACAAAAAGTCATAATTATAGTTAATCCAAAAAATGAATAAAACTTAGGAGACAAAATAAAACATTGGAATTCCAGTAGAGGACATTATGTTTTAACCTGAGGAAATATCATAGGTAGATAATTTCAGAGGGAAATTTTGTGGAATAAATGCAGTCCATCATGGCTAATATATATGTTCATGTTGGAGATGAAAAATTATAAAATAGTATTATATATGTTTATAAATGTAAATATATATATATTCTATCAGCTACGAGTGCCTGGAAGCAAGAACCCACCCAAATCAGATCTTTTTTCTTAATACCATTCTAAATAAATGAATCATCAGGCTCCATGGTTAAATGTTTAAGTACTGCAGCATGAAATACACAATATGATTGTGAAGCATCTTGTTAACTCCAGAAAATAGGAAAGTACTCCTAAATATAACAGTTACAGAGGAGAAGACTAGGCCTCAGTTCTTGTTTTCTTGAAGGAAATGTTTCAATGAAGAGACAAAGTGTAGCAAATCTAGCATGAATTTACTAACCACAGCAAAAACATGCCTAGGACAGTGAAACTAGGAAGGGCATAGAAGAAGCAACAGGAGCCTAGTCTGGGCTGCTTTGGCTCACTGGGAAATCAGAGAAAAGGAGGCCTTCAAGACAGTTCAGGGGTTAGCTCAGGAGGATCTTCCACTGCAGGTTGCTCTCCTGGTTGAAAGCCTCATGAGGTCCCTTAGAGGTTAGGGGACATGTGCCTGTGGGGGAAGGAGCAGGGGAAGAGAATGGCACAGACATGCTCTCTGGAGAGAGAGCACTCTGGGACTTTCATTTTCAGGGATTTTAAAGGCTGGGCATTTAGGGGAGGTCTTAGGGGAAAATTGATGGAATATTCATGAGATTTATGCTAATGTACTAATAGAAGATTTATTCTCTTAATTTGTCTGTCCTTGGAGGTGGTTGGCAAATGGCACTAATTGAATTTCTGTTATCTGTTTCCCTGAGTAGGGTGATTTAAGCTATTTACCCTCTTGTTGGGGAAGAAGAGTTCAAACTATTAAGTGTCCTTGGCTTAGAGAAAATAGGATTTACTAGGTGGCTGCAAACTGCTGTTTAACATTTGTCTTGTTTCCCTATTCCCCTTGTCCTGAAGTTTTACTTGCTTCTTACTATGCTATAACAGAACCACAATAATGAGGATATGTCAAGGAGACCCAGGAGCCAATTTAAATAGCTCCCACAGGGCAAAAGTTAAAAAAAAAAAAAAAAAAAAAAAAGTAATATGGGATTATAGTCCCAAGTAGAATTTCAATATTCTTGAGTCCATACTTATGTAAGTGAATAAATAGACAATTACATAGAGGAGAATACACAAATAATTTACACAGATACTCTGTCTACTAGGAAATTAAGAAGTGGGTCATAACTCTCCACTTTCTAAGTATGGGATACATACAGTGATATCCTTACAAAGAATGGGAAGTGGGAGAAGAAGAATACTTTTATAATGGAGAAGCTTGACAAACACTACCTCCGCATCAGTGATGAGTCATATTGATAGTATGTGGTCTTACTTTCTGAAACCCATAATTCCATAAAATCTGAAGACTTTAGTTACTAATAATGTATCCTATGTAATCAAATATGTTTATTGAATGTCATCCTATATAATAAAGAGCTGATATGCAAATTGACCATCATGCCCTCACAAGATGGCTGCCTATTACCAAGCTGGCAGGGTGGTTAGTGAGGGACGACCAAACGACTGAACACAAGGCTGTGTGGGGCAACCAGGCTGGTGGGGGGGGTAGTTGGGGCGATTAGGCTGGCAGTGAGGGGAAACTAGGCTGGCAGGGGGGACAGTTAGGGGCAACCAGACCATCAGGGTGGTGCAATTGGGGGCAACCAAGCCAGCAGGGGTCAGTTGGGGGCAATTAGGCTGGCATGGGGGGCAGTGAGGGGCGACTAGACAACTGCCTATTTAGGCCCGGACATCCCCCGAGGGGTCCCAGGTTTGAAAGGGTGCAGGCTGGGCTGAGGGGACTCCCACTCTTGCACAAATTTCATGCACAATGCCTCTAGAATATATATATATATATATGTATATATATATATATATATATATGTACATATATATATATATATATCAGGCATTATGAACTATTGATTATTATCAAATTTAGTAATAAGTTCTAGTAGAATGAGAGCTACACAGGCAGTAATATGTTGATTGGTTTTTTTTTCTGCAAAAAGCTCTATAAATATTTTCTGAATTAATACTTTGAGAGAAAATAATGTTTTTAAAACTCTAATTTTAATGACACTTTAAAAACACTTTTTTTCGAACTTCTACCAGAGGGATAAGAAAAGAAGAAAGGGATTGCATGCATAATTAATAGAGCCACCATAAAATGTCTCATAATTTTGTATTTAGAAATTAAAAATTTTCTATTGAAAATAAAACATTTGTGAACACTAATTTCTCAGATAGAGAAACAGATGTCTCCATATATTAAAAAATACCATTTATATTCCACATTTTCTGATGGAAATGGCAGTTTCTTAAAACAGAGAATTTCATGAAACAAAAACAACAAAGTCAGATGCCAAAAATACATAAACACACATCCTACAGTTACATAAAAAAGTAATTTTTTTAAAGCCAAATGAATGGGACTAAAGAATCCAGTGTACTCAAAATATCTATAAAGATAGTAACAACAAAGCTTATTTATGTTCTACTTTAATATATATTAATTATAGTACTTCAATATTTATGTGATATAATCAAAGCTGTAATCAGAGAAAAACTTATAAGATGATGTATTTTCACTTGATAAACAACACTTATGAAAAATAAGCTTACTTTATTCAACTTAGGGTAGAAAATAAAAAAACATGGAATGACAACTATAACAATAAAAATCTTAGGGGATAGAGAAGAAAAAAAGAACTAATGCAACTCTAACATGTCTTAGAAGTCATAATGCAGCTTAGCTTGCTTTGGGAATTAAATACCTAATAAGCCTCTCAGAATATTTTCATCACTTTAAACATTACACAATTTCATTCAATTAAAATTATATTATCCCTTCATTAGTTCTGAACCAAACAGATGTCTTTATATGTGGAAGTTCCTTTACAAAAAGTATTCATAATTAGTTTTTCAACACCAAACTAGAATTTTCACATGTTCCTTGCTGTCTTTAGTAATTCTAGCTTTACCTCCCAAGTGACTACGTTCTTCAAGTTCATAAATTCTTTTTGTTTTTCTTACCCATATGTTATTTAGTCTTAGTCTTATCTTCTGCTTTTGATGCCATTGATCTTACATTTTAATTTTGCTACTTATTTTTTAATGATTTCATCTATCTTATATATACAAGGCTAAGTGACCAACCGAACGTCCGTCCTACTGTCTGACTGACTGACCAGCTGGTACATATGATGCACACTGGCAATCCTATATAATAAAAGCATAATATGCAAATCGACTGAATGGCAGAATGACCAGTGGGTGGGGGGCGGGGCTGGTGAGCAGGCGGCGCCAGGCCAGCCAAGGCGTGTGCCAGTGGGTGGAGGGAGGGAACAGCGATGGGATGGCAGAGGGGCGATTGGGGGGCTGGCACCATCCCTTAACTGGCCTGTCCAGTCGCCTCCCACAGAGGGAGGCCAGGTGGCAGCAGCGGGGTGATGGGGTGGTGCCGTCCCCTGTTAGGCCGGCCTGGTTGCCTCCCACAGAGGCAGGCCATACTGTGGCTTAGGCCCTCTCCTGACAGTCCCTGAGCCCCTATCTAGAGGATATTAAACATCACAATAATCACTTATATCTGAAATATATAAATGTCAAACTATACCAATTTTCACGTTATAATTTCAGGTTATGATTTATATTATTTTAATATGTTGGGATATTTTAATACTGATGTGTTATTGAAGAATTTACATTTATATTACAAGGTGCTAATGTTATGTAATTGTTTTTGTAGATATTTTTTGTTGGTGGTGGGGACCGGGCCTAAGCTGGCAGTTGGACATTTCTTGAGGACTCCCGGACTGTGAGAGGATGTAGGCCAGGCTGAGACCCCCCCAGTGCACAAATTTTTGTGCACTGAGCCTCTAGTTTAAAAATAAATGTTGAATTGAGCATGCACAATACATATAAAGCTCTCACTGGCGCTAATCCAATCAGGGAGGGGAGGGATGCGGGAAGTTGGCCAGCCAGGGAGGGACTGCAGGAGGGCTTCAGGGTGTGTCCAGCCCTTCTCACTCAGTCTCGATTGGCCAGACTCCAGCAGCAAGCTAACCTACCAATTGGAGTATCTGCCCCCTGGTGGTCACTGCAGCACGTCATAGCGACTGGTCGACTGGTTAACTGTCTTTCCCCTGGTGGTTAGTGCACATCATAGCGACTGGTTGACCGGTCAACTGTCTGCCACCTGGTGGTCAGTGCATATCATAGCGAGGAGTTGAGAGGCCTTGCCATATCATTAGCATATTACACTTTGATTGGTTGAATGGCCGACCAGATGACTGGACACTTAGCATATTAGGCTTTTATTATATAGGATAATGTAAATATATTTTTAAGTGCATCAGAAAGAAATTTTACTTTATATTTTACTTTTATTTTTATCTCCTGTGTTGAGTCTGTGTCTACTCTAGGCTATTGAGACCACAGAAAAGACACATCCTAATTGAAAGGGCTTTGTCTAGAAATAAAGTTCTCACACTAGGAGAAAAGTCAGAATTAAACAGTCCAGACCAAACAAAGCATACAAGCAAACCTTGATATATAATCAAATTATTTCATAGTTAAAGAAGAATAAAATATATTGACTCCCATGTATTATTTTAATTAGATTTATCAAAGAGAGGCTTTAAAAGAACTACACTGTATTTCATACAAGATCTTTAAGAAATAGTGGACAACATAGAGAAAATTAATGAAAAGGTGACTACTTTTTACATAAGAAGAAATCAAATGGATATATACGTAAATATCCATAATCTATAATATATCTATAATCTATAACCTATAATCTATAGTTTTAACCAAGCAAACAAAATTATGTGGTTCTAAATATATCTGTGAAGTTACACAAATTATTTTTTCATTTTGAAAATTAAATATTTCAATTTATATTATAAATAATAAGTGTCAATTATGAACTTGTCTTCTTAACTTAATGTCACATGTGTATATAAATTTAACATTAAAAATAAATAGAACAAACATAATATAAATGACTAAATTGAAAACAAATATATATTTAATGTGGCACTAACTGGACCAATTTCAAGGTTTTAAAAACTTTTTTGTTAGAAGTGAGAATATGTAATAATTTGGTCATAAAATCTGATTATTATTAATTTGTTTAACAAAATAATTTAATCAAACTTAGAGATAATGAAAATTATTTTATTAGGGTTAAGAGTGTCTTCTAAGTTATCTTATAAAGCAATTTTCATAGGCTAATTAATAATATAGTAACACATTTGATTACTAGGGAATTTTTTTAAACCTCAATTAATTTCACTTAGCATATTCCAGGTGGGTTAAATATTTATTTATAAAGAGCATTTTTCAATTTCTATTAACCAAGTATATATTATACAAGAATATTATATTGTAAAGTAGTTTTTTTTTTTTTGTTCAGACTGGTCCAGTAATTCTTGAAAACAGTATTATAAAAATAAATGCGAATGGTGTGTTCTTTTTCCAGTTTTGGACAAAGTATAAAAGGGATTGGGCCATATTTTTACATTTAAGGAGTAATCATTGAATTTATGGTTCAGTGTGAGAGTTTCTAGCATGGGAAGATGCATTAATTCCAGTAAAAGTATTTTGTTATGCTTTCCAGTGCAAAGATAGCAGATGCAATTAACTTACCATATAGTGGCTGGTTGTTATCCTTGAATAACTGTACCATAATGAAGCTTCATTGTGGACTGTGATATAGAAATAATGAATGTGAGCAATGGCATTAGTTACTAGGTGTACCGGTTAATAATGATGGATTTTGTAATCAAAGAAAACACGATAATTTCAAGAGAAACATCAAAAGTGCTTTATTCAAAGTAATGTCCATTGCTAGCTACACATTTCCCCCATTTTTCAGGTAATTTGTGGATACCATTCCAATAGAACTTTGCTTGTTTTGAGGCAAACCATTCAGAAACCCAGTTTTCCACTTCTTCGTGCATTTTGAAGTGCTGTTCAGAAAGTGCGTGTGCCATCCATTGGAACAAGTGGTAATCTGAAGGAGCAAGGTCTGGTGAATACAGCAGGTGGGTTAATACTTCACAGGGAAGATCTTTTAACATGTCTTTAACTGGTTTTGAAGTGTGTGATGGTGCGTCATCATGAAGCAAAATTACTTTGCCGTGTCTTCTGGCCCATTCTGGTCATTTCAAGATCAAAGTGTGGTTCAAATTGAATATTTGTTGTTGATAGTGATCAGTATTAATGGTTTCACCTGGTTTTAGAAGCTCATAACACACCACACCTTCCTGATCCCACCAAACACAGAGCATTGTCTTCTTTCCAAAGTGATTTGGCCTTGCAGTCGATGTTGATGGTTGACCTGGATCAACCCATGCTTTTGTGCATTTGGGATTCTCAAAATAAATCCACTTGTCATCGCCAGTCACAATTCGATGCAAAAAAGACTTTTTTTCGTGCAGTTGAAGCAACATTTTACTGATGACTTTTCGGTTTTCCCTTTGTCTTTCTTTCAGTTGATGTGGCACCCATTTTCCTTCCTTTAAAATCTTTCCCAAATGATCAGAAATTGTTTGTTGAGCAACGTTTAATCTTTCTGCAATTTGTTTTTGAGTTTGACACTCATATTCATCCAATAATGCTTGTAATTGTTGGTCTTTCAACTTTTTTGGTTGACCTGGACATTCTTTGCCTTTCACATCTAAATCATCACTTTTAAAGCATTTAAACGAGCGTTCACAAGTATCTTGAGATGCAGCATGTTCACCATAAGCTTCCAGAAGTATATGATAACTTTTTCTTCAAAATAATGAATTAAAACTTCCCTCAAATGCTCTTTTTTTGGCATGAAATTCGACATTTTTAAGCACAAAAATATCTATGATATTAACACCTGCAGCAAATTTGACATGTGAAATTTTGAAGCTTGCTGTCAATACAACAAAATAGCATACATATCAAATCGCATATATATCAACACACATGTAACTCCACCTATTGAAAAAAATCCACATTATTAACTGGTACACCTGGTAAATCAGCCTTTGCAAGAAGAGGCCCATGGTGTTGGGCTAATGCATAGCCTCCAGTCTTGCAACATGGCTGATGTTTTGTTCGTGGGGACCTCGGACAAGCATTGCAATCCTGTTGACCTCTGGAGTGAGCCATGAGAATATGGATGGGGCACAGTCCTGAAGTAAGTTACAACAAGACCTATGTGCATGCTTCTCATTACGATAAATTCCACATTGCTGTAAAAAAAAAAAATGAACTCTATTGCTGGCAGTATCCCTTTGACAAGCAAGTATTCATAACTTCTGACAGATATTGCCTTATAAAATGTAAGGAATAACACTTTAATCTCAAGGCCCTTTGAACATATGATAATTTTACTACATTCCCTATTTTAAAAGTAAGAAAATTATGTCTAAGCCAAAAAAAGGCACCATGTACACAAGTTTGGTAAGATATCAAAAGGGGAGTAGCAGAATGGCTCTGTTGTTCCTGTCTGGATGAATCTGACATGGTCTTGAAAACTTGCTTAATTTTTCTTATCTACAACTTTCCCTTTAGCTGTCCTTACTGCCATCTTATCTAGCCCCTTCGTCTGTTTCATGTTCTAGAATCTGTTTCTGCCAAGAAGAAATACTTGCATTACTAACACTTCCCATGTGTTTCAGGGATTCCTTCTTGGTTAATATTTGGTAGATTAGCTTTTGCTTCCTCCTTGCCTCTGATTACATTAACTCAGATGGTTCCCTCTCATAGTGGTTCAAATGTCCAATATTTATTTTTTATAACCTCCATGCAAATTAATTTGCAGAATTCCAAAATGACAGACCTCCTCAATTCCCCAAACAGAGAAAATCAGGCAGCTGCCACAAGCCTCCGAATGCTGCATATGAATCCCAATCTTAATTTTCACTGCTAGCCACACATTCTAGGATACCAAGGCAGCCAACATAGCTCTATGTCCTTATATAATCTTTAGAATAAGATATGGAAAAATTTGTACATAACTAGGGGTAGTTTTTTGCTTATGATTCTTTTTGTTTTTCATCTATCTTTGCTTTGTTTTAACAATATGCACTTTATGTTATAATGTCAAACTTTGCAAACTCTTATTAGATTGATTAATTTTTACTTGATTTAATCCAGTTGTTTTCAGTTATATATAATTTATAAATGACATATAATATTGTATTAGTTTAAGGTACACAACATGATAATTTGGTGTTTGTATATATTTTGAAATGATATAATCAAGTTTCATATGTCAACACTTATATAATCTTAACTAGAGGCCCAGTGCACTGGGGTGGGAGGGTGGCCCTCAGCCCTGCCTGTGCCCTCTCACAGTCCAGGACCCCTCGGGTTATGTCTAGGGATTGGGCCTAAGCCAGCAGTCAGACATCCCTCTCACAATCCAGGGCTCTTGCAGTATGGGACCACTCACTCCTTACTGCCTGCCTACAGTGGAGGTGGGAGATGCTCCTGCTACCTCAGCTGCGCTCACCAGCCATGAGCCCAGCTTTTAGCTAAGCGGCACTCCCCCTGTGGGAGCGCACCGACCACCAGGGGGCAGCTCCTGCATTGAACATCTGCCCCCTGGTGGTCAGTGCACGTCATAGCGACCGAACGTTCTGCTGTTCGGTCGATTTGCATATTATGATTTTTTTAAATATATTTTATTGATTTTTTACAGAGAGGAAGGGAGAGGGATAGAGAGCTAGAAACATCGATGAGAGAGAAACATCGATCAGCTGCCTCCTGCACACCTCCTACTGGGGATGTGCCTGCAACCAAGGTACATGCCCTTGACTGGAATCGAACCTGGGACCCTTCAGTCCGCAGGCCGGCTGACGATCTAGCCACTGAGCCAAACTAGTTAGGGTGCATATTACGTTTTTATTATATAGGATAGTAACCTTTCTGTCTTCCAAAATTTATACTGTTTTCCTTACTGGAGTAGAAAAAAATTCAACAAAATATTTTTTTAAATAAGGACAATAACCACTGTTAAGACGCTATTTGCAACTGAAGTACATCCAATTCAAACTATTTTATGTCTTTAGAAAACAAATAAAATTAACCATCTCTTGACTAAAATTCCAGAAGAAGGACTGACTTTAGCCATGACTAAAACTATAACCTCAGAAGCTGTCCTGAGGAATATATTTTTCTTTTCGCATCTCTAAACTTTGCTTTTATTTGCATGCTGCCCTCATTCTTTCCTACAACAAATGAATTGTTTCATGAGGCCTGGAAGGATAGATGTCAGCCACTTCAATTTATAACATCCATTCAACTTCTAATCCCAAAGCTGGGGAAAAGTCAGTACTGACAACTCTGGCATAAATGCCCCAGAGAATGTGCTGATTTGCCCCATTTGGGTTGTCATTCTTGAATTACTCATTGTGTCCAGGATACTGATGGACTTTCACTGATCAAATCTGGGTCATGTATTCAACACAAAAGACAAGGAAAATAGCACCACATAAACCACATGAAATATGAGAAAGCTGGTTCACAAATAGGACTGTATTGGGTAGGCTATAAAATATATCAGTAAAGGGTGAACTGTATGTTTTAGTGAATAAACAAAATAACAATGCATTGCTTCCTCACATTATTACCCCATAGGATTTTTGGTGGTGGTCATTTTTGGTCATGGGGGCTCTTCTTCCAGCAGTGACTTAGAGACCTAGGATCCTTACAATTTTTAAAAATATTTTTATTGATTTCAGAAAGGAAAGGAGAAGGAGAGAAAAATAGAAACATCAATGATAAGAGAGAATCATTGATTAACTGTCTCCTGCATAATTCCCACTGCGGATCGAGCCTGCAACCTGGGCATGTGCCCTGATCAGGAATCGAAGTGCGACCTCTTGATTCATATGTCAACCACTAAGCCACACTGGCCAGGTAATCCTTTAAAATTTTGAATCTGGTATCTTTCACAAATGGCTAAACATCTACAGATATTCCAGCTGGAAACCAGCGGAAAAGAGAGAAAGTGAAGAAAAGATAACTTTGCTTTGGCATGAAAGTGATATATGACTTATGCTTATATTTCACTAGTAAAAACTAATTATATGGACCTATTATGTATTCTATCCTGGAAATGCATTTTAGCTGTGAACCTAAGAAGAGGAATGTAGTGCTGATGACGTAACCAGTCTCCTCCATGGAAGTTAACCATCAAACTTTATCTGTTCATTACATTACTAAACCATTTATGTTTTTACTTTATTGAAGAGTTGCTGTACTTAACTATTAAGTACTACATTCTATGGTGATTTTAAACTATTATATATTATGGAAAGGAAGTAGTCTTTTTGTAGCAGTAATGTATTATTGTGCAAAGCTCTAAAAGTGGTGTAAACATCAAGCAAATGTTATGCTTGATGTTGTTCAGATTGGGTATTTTCTGCTACCTTGTCTTCCAAACCATTCTTTAGATCCTCTGCTTCATTTAGTCTGTGTTGATTCCATCTAATATATTTTGCATTTCACTTATTGTATTCTGACTGATTCCTTTTTATGGTTTCTCTCTCTTTGTCTAAGTTCTCACCGAGTTCACCTATTTTTCTCCTAAATGTATTGAACATCTTTGTAACCAGTGATTTGTATCTGTATTTGGTTGATTGATTACCTTAATTTCATTTAGTCCTTTCACTGCAGTTTTGTCCTGTTCTTTCATTTGAAACATGTTTCTTTGTCTTCTAATTTTGGCTGCCTCCCTATGTTTATTTCTATGCATTAGTTTTGCTGTGCTTCCCAATCTTGGCAGAGTAGTCTTATGTAGTAGTTATCTTGTGGGTCAACCAGTACAGTCTCCCAGGTCCCCAGAGCCCTGCCCTTCAGGATTGTCACTTGTGTGGGTGGTGTATGCTGTCCTATTGCAATTGAGAGCTGATGCTGTTGGCACATCAATGAGTGGGATTGACCCTCAGTCTGACTGGCTGTAAGGACTGACTATGACTCCAGTAGACAAACTGTTGTGTAGGGGATGACTCCACTAGTGTGATTTACTGTAGTGGGGCTCTAGTGCCTGCTGAATCCACGCTTTGGGTGTATCACTAGTGAAGCTAATTGGTTGATGCTTTAGTGTGGTCTGAAGCCAGTCAGTGAGTGTGCTAGTTCTACGATGTCTTGGGAGGGGCTCTGGTGCAGGTCAATCACCACCTGACCTCAGCGACCTGTGGTTGGTAGCTGCTTGTGCTGGGGCTTGGAGGTACCTACGAGTGGCTATGCTGCAAACTGAGGCTGGCTACCCCTAGTGCTGGTCTGGAGGCCACTTATCAAAGGAACAGGGCACAATAGACCAGCAGCTGATGATTTGAAATGCGTATACCTTTGAGAGTCTTCAGGGCAGTCTGCAATGTGAGTTGAAGATGGCTTCTTGTGAGTAACAGGTGCTGAAAGAGGTTCTGGCTTGTGTGTGTGAATTGGATGGGGCACTTTCTAAGGAAGTAGCAGAGTAGGGTGAGTTTGATTCAGATTTGGTGCCCACTTGCCGCTGCAGTGTGGGCAGAGTGACAGCTCAGCAAAGGGACTATAGTGCCTGCTAGCACTTCTGCCTCAGCCAGTGCTGTCCCTCTAGTTCTCACCCTGAAGCCAGATAATTCAGTTTCTCCCCCTATGTCCTTGGCCTTTTTAAAATGTTTTTATTTATTTCAGAGGGAGTAAGGGAGAGGGAGAGAGAGATAGAAACATCAATGAGAGAGAGAATCATTGATCAGCTGCCTCTTGCATGCCCTCTACTGGGGATCTAGCCCACAACCTGGGCATGTGCCCTGACCAGGAATCAAACCTTGACCTCCTGGTTCATGGGTTGATGCTCAACCATTGAGCAACCCTAGCCTGGTGTCCTTGGCCTTTTTTGATCTGCTATCTCAGCACTGGAGCTCAGAATAAGTCTATCAGTGAGTAATTCTATCTCTGGGCTTTTTATGAGGAACCCCATAGACTCTAGCTGCCCTCACTCTCACTTGGGCTGAATTCCTGCTGATTTTAACAGCCAGATGTGGGGAATACTTTTCCTGGTACATGTGCTCTGGACTCAGATGCCTTTTGTGGGGCTGGGACCCTTTACTCCTAAGGATCCTTGACAGTGAATATATCTCTCTCAATTCTTCTTTTTTTTTTTTTTTTCCAATCTTCACCCGATGGCATGTTTTTATTGATTTCAGAGAGAAACAGAGGGAGAAAGAGATAGAAACTTTGATGTGAGAGAGAAATATCAATCAGTTGTCTCATGAATAGACTCCTACCTGAGATAGATCCCACAACCTAGGTATGTGCTCTGACTCGGAATCGAACCCACAACCTTTTGGTGTACAGGATGATGCTACAACCAACTTAGCCACCCAGCCAGGGTTCTTTTCTACTTCTTAACCACTACATGTGGGTGTGGGGATAGGAACAGATCATTTGTGTATCTGCCCCTCCTACTAGTCTTAAAATGGCTTCTTATATCCTTAGGGTATAGGAGTTCTGTTTAGTTAGTCTTCAGGTGGTTCTCAAGTGTGGTTGTTCTACAATATAGTTGTTATATTGATGTGGTCATGGGAGGAGGAGAGAAAAATATTTACCAACTCCATAATTTTAATCAGAAGTTCTTATTTCAAACCTTTGAAAAAATTTACACTGACCATAATTTGGTTTTCTTTAAGAACCCTCAGTTTCATTTATTTATAATTCTCTTCATTAATACTTTTCTGTTTCTTTTAAATTTAGTTTATAACATTATTTGTTAAGTTTTAAAATTAAGGACATGACTGTTTCATTTTTGTACAAATTATTTCTCATTTGCTTTTTTGTTTATTTAAGAAGTTGCAAATTTTTATACCAAAACAATATTTTATCAGATTTTGACCAAAAATGTAACATTTTTTTCATAAAGAATATATAATTTATCCTTTGTATATATACCTTTAATATAGTTATATATATTTATACATCATATATCACATATTACATATTATATTTAACTTATTATTTTTTAAAGAAGTAGCACATTCATATGCTTTAAAAAATGTAAAAGATACAAGGTTCTTGAAGGAATATCTATACCCCCATATTCATAGCTACATTCTTCACAATAGCAAAAGGTGGAAGCAAAGGTGTGCATGGAGGGAGGACTGGGTAAACAAAATGTGGTATATGCACTAGAATACTATTCAGCACCCCACAAGCTACAATATGGATGAACTTTGAGGACATGCTATGTGAAAGAAGTCAAAGACAACAAGGCAAAAACTGTATTATTCCACTAGCATAAGGTGCCAGAGTGGTCAAATTCACAGGACCAGAATGTAGAGTGGTGATTGCCAGGGTTTGGGGGAGCAGAAATGGATAGACCTCCAGTTTTGCAGGATGAGAAGCATTCTGGAGATGGATGGTGTTGATGGTTGCACAATAGTGTGAATGTACTTAATGCAACAGACTTGTACAATAAAAAATCCTTAAGAGGTGAAATGTTATATTATGTATATTTTATCATAATTAAATACAAAAAAAAGGAAGAAACATCTACAGGAGTCACTTTTTCACTCCTATCCAACAGCCATCCAATTCCTTCACCTAAAACACCTAATGTCACCAGGTTTTGTGTATCTTTCCTGAAGAGTCTATGCATATACAAGCAAACCCATATTTTATGTAGATTGTTCCACATGGGGAGGTGCTGAGGCCTCCCTCCAACAACTGGCACCACCTTGGCAGCCATGTGAGCAACCCACCTTGAAAGCGGACCCTCCAGCCTTAGTCAAGCCTTCAGATAACTGTAGACTTCGCCAATATTTTAAGGATCTCATGATGCCCTAGCCAGTTTGGCTCAGTGGATAAAGCATCAGCCCTTGGACAGAGGGTCCCAGGTCCAATTCCAGTCAAGGGCATGTACCTCAGTTTCAGGTTTGATCCCCGGCCTTGGTCTCTCACACCAGTGTTTCTCTCTCTCTGTCTCCCCCTCTTCCCTTCCACTCTCTAAAAAGCAATGAAAAATATCCTCAGGTGAAGATTAAATGCAAAAGAACCTCATGAGAGACCCAGAACCAGAACTGCCCAAGCCAATCCTAAATTCTTGATTCAAAGAAATTGGGAGGAATATTTATTGCTGTATTAAGCCACTATTTTCATGTGATCTGTTACATAACACCAGATAATCAATACACTCTTTGATAAAGGGGTTCAGTTAGACAGACTTGAGACCCTCTGAGCTGGTATATTAATGAATGATACCCTTGTAATGGTTGGGGACTTTGGCTCCAGGCTCCAAGTCCTCCTTTTTACCATAACATTAGCCATGCCAACAACCTATAGATTTTTGTGGGCACAAAATTCCATGGTCCCCTGTCATGTAGAGGACAAATGTGCAAACATAATGTAGGGTTTTGTTGTTTTTTTTGGGGGAAACTTAACAAGCAGAACAATAGCAGAGTGTACTCAATCCCCAAGCTTACAGGGAAGGGGATTATGCCAGACTTACCTGGACCATGTGTCCCATGGCTAGAGCTCCTGTGGAGAGGGAGCCTGCCTGGAATGCATTGGGGTTTGTGGGGATGATGAGGCAGGGGACATCTGTATCACAAACCTGGGCGCTGCTTGGTCTCAGTAGAAAAAGGGACTCTGTTTTTTCCATTGCTCGCTGGCATCTGCTGAGCTAGCTTTATGTTGAGCTACTTAAATGGGACTTAAATGGGACAAGAAATAAGTCTCTAGGATTTCCAGTACTTCACTGATCCCCATTCTGAAACTGTGCTTTAAACACAGTAAATATTTATCCCTCATTGGTCAACACAGAGGAAAAACACTTGTTTCCCAGTCTCAGTAAGAAACGTTGGGCGGTAACTTGGGCCGGCACCAAGAGAGCAGTATTAGGAAACTAATAAGAAAGATAGGAACTGGAGGCCCATTCCCTCTGCCTAGAATTCTAACCAACCATTTTAGATAAGAATTCTAAATTGTCACCAATCATTTACCCTAAATCTTTATTGAAAATCTCATCCTTATCAGACAAATCCTTGCCAGGTAGCTTCAGTGCCATGCTTTGCTGGCATGTGGCATTGAGAGGTCTATACATATCCCTTAGCTAAAGTGCCTGCCTTCTCCAGAAAAAGCCCACCTACAGAACAGAGAGGGAAATGTGAATTCTGGTTTCCCCTGCTTTCCCTTGCCCCAAAACATGCCGGGCTGTGTCCCAGTCCCACTGCTGTACTGGGGAACTCTACTATTGTTCTATGCGTGGTTGACACCATTCTTCATCTCATATTGCTAAACCACCAGGATTAATTTGCGGTCATTTAGGTCAATTATTAGGTCTTGTTCATTCAGAATTTCTTTTGATCACTCAGGCATTTGAGCATCACTTACTTACTGAATGTGATTTAGTAATTACTCTTTGCAGAAGGAGTGGAGAAATCTATGTATTATCACTTGGAATCAGGTGCTGGACATGGAAGAAAGTGGGTAGGTTTGGTGCTGGGCTGAGCTTGAGGGAACCTAGGAGCACACACATGACCATCAGTGGTGTCAGGAGAGGCTGAGGCAGGACAGGTGAATGGAGAAGTGGTGCTACAAATATCTTTTCTGAAGTAAAGGCCTGAGGAGGGAAGTTTTGGACAATTACTGCTCTCATGCAACATTCTTCTTTACCCTATCTCTCCAAGGCCTCCCAGTTAGCTACCCAACAGTTTGGAGTTTTTCAGTTAAAAAAGAAGCAAGAAACCTACTATGAATTTTCCACTAGCTTATAAGGGTGGAGACCTGCTACACCAAGACAGAACACTCATTAGTGCATGAGTTTAAGTGCTTGGGGGAAAGGACAGGGCCCATGTTGAAGGTAGGCTCAGGGATCCAAATATTCTGACAATCCCAAAGATCTGATAAGAGGGGTCGGAAGTGGATGGTCCTCTCTGCACAGGAGGTCAAGTGTGTTGTAATAAACTGCTTCTTAGTGAGCCAGGGGACAGAGCATCAGAATAAATTATTTAACTAAATAACCATACCCCTTGAGGATGTGTTTGAAAGTTCTCAGGGACTGAATGTATTGGGGAAATGAGGGCCAGAAGCCACACTGCTGCTTGAGGAAGTACTGGCTACCCCAAGGATTCCAGCTTCAGCCCTGCTATTCTTGCCTATGGCTTATGCTATTTGCATATAAATACTTAACAGTTTATACTTTAACTACTGCCCTGATGCATGAAATTTATGCACAGGTAGGGTCCCTAAGCCTGGCCGGTGATCAGGGCCAAATCTGTGGGGCTACAAGTGGAGCGATTGGGGGCCTCCCCACTGGCACCTGCCTTGGCTGGCCTAGGGCCTACGGGCTGGGGACAGCTCCTGTGTTAAGCATCTGCCCCCTGGTAGTCAGTGTGTGTCATAGCAGCTGGTCATTCCATAGGTCGTTCTGCCATCCAGTCAATTTGCATATTAGGCTTTTATTATATAAGATTCCTTACCTCATGGCTAGGCGTGGTTATGAATTTATACATTTAAATAGGAGGAAAACATGTATTTTATCAACAAGGCTGGGCCAACATTTCAAAATACAATTTGTAGATAGCCTGAGGATGGGGTTCACTTGGGAGGAGGTGTCCTGTTTCACTTTCTTCCCCTGTCTCTTTAGCAGAGGAGTCTGATGCATCAACCCTGACTACTGAGCATGAGGTTTCAACCTGCTCCATTTTGTCAAAAAGCTCATCCTCATCAGCAGACTGTTTTTACTTGGCTTCTGCTCTATTTTTTGTGCATATGATGGCACTGAGAGGTCCATATATATCCCTTAGCCAAAGTGGCCACCTTCTCTGGAAACTGCCCTCCTCCAGCTCATATCCTGATGAGCATCTATAATGCCAGAGAACTGGAAAAAAGCCCCTTGAGCTTCCTTCTTTACCTCCCTCTGATGGTGTTCTTTGATAAACCACAAAGAGATGGATAATTATAATGAAAACCGTTGCTACTACAATCATAGGTATTGCTATGAGGAGTTTGTTGTTATATCTTGGCACGTCTTTTGTGAGCTCATGTGACGCCTCTTCCTGTTCACCCTGGGCTTCTGTCTTCTCATTTTCCCATTGATCCCTATCCCACTCTGCCTTGCAATCTTTACTTCTTGCTATGCATGAGAAGCCACATCAGGAGGCTACAACATGTATTTGTCATACATTCAATGTCACAATGGCATGTGACTGTCTTGCCAACATTCTCAATGTTATTGTTAAATTGGCTTAAACAGCAGGACAAATGACTAAGTAAGATCAGTTTTTTTCCAATTCAAGAATCATCGTGAGGATGCTCTCAACTGTTATAAGTGACACTTGTGTTGTTTCCATGTCTAAATATTTTAATGCTAGAAATTTAAAAAGACATGAATCTTTAACAGTTGACAGAAGATTATAATTGAGAATTAACTTGTGTAAAAACTGCATTCCATGCCAGGCCTGAAGTGTTCCAAAACTCAGTTTTGTGATTAAATTGAAACCAAGATTTAAATACTGGAGGGACAACAGGCCTCCAAATGAATCCTTACATAATTCTCTCAAATAATTTCCACTTAGAATTCATTTCTAAACCAAATGGCATGACTTCCATGTATCTTTACCAATGTAAGAAACAGAGTTTCCTTTCAAGTTTAAGATAGTGAAGGTGCCACTGTAGGTTTTGGGCTTTGGCACAGGAACTCTGTGGAGCCTCTGCTTTGGGCTCAGACCAATAGACAACAGCATCCAATTATTTCAGGTACAGAGCTCATATTCTAGTATGTTCAGTCATTGGAAGAAGTGCCTCAAATGACTCTGATTGCTTGGTTTTGTTAACTTCCAAGTCCAAAGAATGAAATGCAATTTTAGACAAGGATCTGGAAGTGAAGTGTCACTTGGGGTGCTTTGCAGGAGTTGTAGTCTGCTGCAGGGCTGTGGCATTAGCCTCTGAAGTAGGATGAGCTGGAATGAAGGTTTTACTTCTTCAGTGGACTTTGGTGCATGAGCCAAGAAATCTTTCTCAATCTTCTTAGGGGTCTCTGAAGTTACCAAAACCCAAGATCCACAACTTTAACATTTATATTAGGCAACTCTGAATGCTGAGGTTCACCAGAAGCTGGAGGTTAGACTGTCACCTAATGATGTATCGCAGGGTGAGCTAAGAGATCTGAGAGGAGTTTGGAGGCTGAGCTGGACCCCTGTGCTAGACTGGAGAATATGGTACACCAACAAGAGGCACATGAGGCAGAATTGAGCTCTTCTGCTGCATTGAAGATTAAATATATTCAGGGGAGGGCGGATACTGATCTGGAACTCCTTGATGGACTAACAAAAATGTCAATGTCTAAGAGGACACTGTAGTCTGAGCTTAGACCTCTTGTTGGGGTAGAAGATGAGCTAAAGCCTCCTGAGTGTTTGGAGAAGGTTCCATTTTATAAGGGGCCTCAGTAGGCAGAGCTTAGGCTTCCTGTTGAAATGATGGAAGTTCAACCTCTTCAGAGATATATGAAGGGTTTTGCTGATACCAATGGTAGGGCTCGTTGAGCCCAGGGTTGGATTTCAACAGGACAGGGTCCAGGGCCAACTCAAGAGGCTGTGCTTCCTGGACCAGCTGTCACAACATCCACCATATGAGCAGGAGACATAGGGCCTAGACGTGCAACCTGAACATGACAGGCTCAAAGAGGTTAGAGTCACAGTGAGCAATTGAGGTAAACTAGTGGCCCAGGCAAGTGGGGTACCTGCATTACCAGGTGAGTGGGAGCAACAAAATTGGCAGCAGTATCACTATTGGCAGCAGTGTCCCATTGGCAGCAATATGATGCTCGGGCCCCTGAGCAAACAAGTATACCTCCCCGCCTCAGGTTCCAACCTTCACTTATGCAACTTTTATTAGTCTTAGGCTGACAGTGACTGAAAAAGAGTAAGCCTTCTTCCCAGATCACAAGGGACAAAGTAGTCCTTTTCCCCTGCATAGTGGACCACTAACCCCTACTGGGGCTCTCCTCCCCTCTTACAGTGAGGCAGGATTTGGGCTATATATCTGGGGAGGCCTGGACTTCAGCAGCCCAGCAATGGTGGGATGGGGATGTTAAAGGATGTGGAGCAGTCTGGGTGCTGCAGAGCTTCCCAAGGATGACACAGTGCCTAGCATCCCAGGAAATTCAGAAGTGCTAGTCTAGTTCTGGCAATTTGAACTCCTCCTCAAAGCTGAAATATGAGAGACGTTGTTCCTCCCCTTGGCCATATAGCTTACAAGAAAAGTTGTTGATTTGGAGTACTGCTATAGGTGCTGTGGCTCCTGAAGCTGCTTTCCATGCCATAACTGGCGTCACTATCATCTTCGAGATCTTCTGGATATATCATCATCCTATTCCATCTCCTCTTTCTTGTCATTCTACATCCTTGTCTATCTTCCTCCAACTCCTTGCTCTCCAGCTACTGCTGCCCTGCCATGTCTTGGACACCTTAGCCTTGGCAGCAACTCACCTCAAGGATGGATATATACAGTTGATCCTTATACAACACATGGGTTAGGGTCCCTAACCCTCTGCACAGGTGAAAATCCACTTTTGCTTCCCCATGAATACCAGAATTCATGGCTGCTTAAGTCCCTTATATAATATGGCATCCAACAGTGCATACAGTAAGCCTTCCTTACTCATGGATTCCAAACTGCAGATTAAAAACAGTACTAGTATTTATTGAACAAAATTCATGTATAAGTGAACCCATGCAGTCCAAACTCCTATTGTTCAGGAGTCAACTGTATATATAAATTATATATATATATATATATATATATATATATATATGCACACACGCACATATATATAAAGTATATATATATATATATATATATATATATATATATAGAGAGAGAGAGAGAGAGAGAGAGAGAAAGAGAGAGAGAGAGAATATGTATGAGATAATATATGTTACATATGTAAATATTTTATTATATTTTATAGTGATACAATATAGAAAGTAATATCAAATCATTACAAAGTACAAAGTGTATTCATCACAGAAAATTTATTTCATGAAATAAATAATTTTTAAAAAGAAGGTGTTAAAATATGAAGATAATGGCAAGTGTTACAATAGAGCCATGCTTCCCCAATCAATTTCCACTTATTACAGGTAAAAGCTAATGTTATAAAAATACTACTATAAAGTAAGGTTTGAAATAGGGGAAAAAACTTAAATATAATAAACTATATACCCTGGCTTAATTTATTTATTGCATTGTCTATGTATTCTGTTTGTCATATTTTAATCTGGGTATAACCAGTGAGGTCCTCTTTTCTATTGCCCATCTTCATCTGCAGGTTTTAAGAGATAATCCTATCTAATAAAAGGGTAATATGCAAATTGACCTAATGGTGGAATGACTGGTCCCTGTGATGCACACTGACCACCAGGGAAGACGCTCAACACAGGAGCTGCCCCCTGGTGGTCAGTGCACTCCCATGGGGGAGTGCCGCTCAGTTTGAAGCCCTGAGCCAGGCTCACGGATGGCGAGTGCAACGGTGGTGGCAGGAGCTAAGGGCTCCCAGACTGAGGGATGACCCCTGCCCCCAGTGGACAAATTTTGTGCACCAGGCCTCTAGTAAAAGATAAAGATAAATAGCATTTATTGTTTAAATTAAATTCTTTATATGTTTCAGTCCCTTTCTTATTCCTATAGACTACCAATGTATTATTTTATCTTAACCAATATAAGCTTATGGAATCTGAAATTTAATTCAAATTTTCTTCTACATTTTACATATTTTCTGTAAGTTCACTTCAATAGTCATGATTATTAGTCTATGGTGTTTGACAGTGGGTTGCATGCTCTCTGTAATTTAATGTGATTTGCATGTGTTCTAGGAACAGTAAAACCATTTCAGTTCAATGGGAAAAGATGTGGCCCTTGGGAGTAATCTTATTTGCATGCATAAATAAATGCACTGAACAAAAGCATGTGTTAATAATAATGGTGTTCCCTGAGATGCATTGAAAATCCTTTCACCAATATATATGCACATTTTTTGGGAAAAAGTCTGAGTTTGAAATGCTCTGTGGCACCTCAAGAATTTAGAGAAATGCATTCAAGGAGTAGATTAATGCTAACATAAATCTATCTCAAAGAATATTTGTCTTAGTTTAGCATCTCCTCAAAAATGTATACTAATTTGTATGAATATCCATAGAAAAAAATTACTAGTATGTTTTAAACTCTAATAAATAATTTATAAAAAGCCAGAAACCAATGCTTTTAATTATTCTTTATGTTTTAATATAGTAAATTATGGATACCAAAATTCATGCAGAAAAATTCCACAAGTTTATATCTTAATTATGTAGCTTAGTGATGTAGACATCACTAAGATGGTGGACACACATTCATTATACTGTTCAATTTCCTTTGTGAGAAATCCAGAAACTACCTAAGAGTTTCCTATACCTGTAGTGAGTGTAAAGCCTGAAATAAAACTGGTAAAAGTAAGGAAACACCATTTCACAAAAATCCCCACCCTGACACAGCACCAGGAAGAGAATCCCCAGTTACTGTCTTCTTTTTTGGGAGTGAAGGAGTTGGGATGTATAGCTAGCATCCCAGCTTCTCTGAGTCTGAACCAAGGGAATAGCTTCTATCTTACCTATATCAGAGAGCTGACAAGACCTAATATATGCGACTCCCTTGGGAACTACAGAGAACAATGTGGACAACGAACTTGTGGGCAAATCATGACAGCTCCTTTCCCAGGCTCAGTGCAGAACAAGTGTGGAAAAATCATCCCCAACTCCCACCTTTCCTCTGAGGATCAACAGCTAGTTTCCCAACTTCTTGGTATGCTACCTGAATAACTGGTAGCTCAGTTGGTTAGGGTACCATCATTATATGCTAAGGTGCAGGTTAGAACCCTGGTCAGGGCACATAAAAGAAGCAACCAATAAATGCATAAATAGGTGGAACAACAAATCTCTCTCTCTCTCTCTCTCTCTCTCTCTCTCTCTCTCTCTCTCTCTTTCTCTCTCTCCCTTCAATCAACAAATTTAAAAGAGAGTGACAAAGGCCTAAGAGAATTATTGGACACTATCAAGTAGATCATATTCACATTATGAAAGATCCAAAAGGAGCAGAAGTCCCAGAAAGTTCTCAACAGTGAAATAATGTGACTAAAATCTCCCAAATTTGGGACTGGAAGTGCACAAGTTCTAGGAAGTTCAAAGGACCCTAAGGAAGATAAAATCAAACAAACTTATACTGAGACACATTATAACCAAATTTTCAAGAGTCAAAGATGGAAAAACAATTTGGAAACAGCAGTATAAATGTAATGTGAATTGTCACATGCAAGGAAATTCCTAAAAGAATATTGCTGGATTTTTCAGCAGAAACCTTACAGGCCAGGATGGAGTGAGATAGTATATGCATAGTGCTGAAAAAAAAATAAACAAACAAATAAAATACCTGCTTACCAAGAACATTAGATCCAGCAAAAGTTTCTTTCAAAAATGAAGGAGATATTAAGATTTTTCAGGTCAAACATGAATGAGGAATTTTTTTTTTTTTTTTTTTTTTTTTTTTTTTTTTTTTTTTTTTTTTTACCATGACCTGCCTTAAAAAAATGCTAACGGGAATTTTTCAACTTAAAGGAAAGGAAGTTCAACAGCAAGATCTATATATATAAAAGCCCAGGGACCAGACCAGTGGAACAACCAGAATGACCAGAACAACCAGTGGCTATGATGTGCACTGTGGCAGCCAACCAGCCTGATCTGGACCCCGATCATCCCCCCTCTTCAACCCTGCCCTCAATCACCCCCCACCCCGATCGGGGGTGAGGAGGGCTGCCCAACCTCCCTTGGCCCCTCCCCCCTGCCCTGCCAGCCTGGTTGATGGGCCTCCATTGGGGTGGGCCAGCTGGATTCCACCCATGCACGAATTTGAGAACCAGGCCTCTAGTGATAACATAAGAAAAAATAAACTTATTAGTAAAGTTACTGTATTGACAAGTAGTACAAAATATTGTATTATCTCAACAGAGGTAGGTAACCCAATTTTAATTCTAGTAGAAAATATAAAGAACAAAATATTATGAAAAGCTATAACTAAAATATGTTAATGTAACACAATATAAATACATGTAAAGTGGTGATACATCAATAATAAAAGAGTTGGAGAAGTTAAATGAGTTGATTTGTGATTGAAGATAAGTTGTTACAGTTAAAATAGGTTGTCATAACTGTGACACGTTTTATGTAAGCACCATGAAAAGTACAAGAAATAATGCCAATAAAAGTTACATAAGGGAGAGAGAGAGAGTGGGGGAGAGAGAGAGAGAGAGAGAGAGAGAGAGAGAGAGAGAGAGAGAGAGAGAGAGAAAGACAAGGGAAGAAAGCAAGAATGGATTAAGGGAGAAAAAGGCAAAGGGATTTAGCAGTATAAATTGAAGGTTTTTAAAATAATCACAGGAATGTAAAGTAGAACATAAAGAATACAGTCAATAATATTTCAATAACTATGAATGGTTTCAGGGAGATAGTAAAGTTATCGAGGGGCTCACTTTGTAAGTTATATAAATGTCTAACCACTATGCTGTACACCTGAAAGTAATATAAATGAATATCAACTTTAATTGAAAAAATAAAAATAAGAAAAGCATGAGAAGGAAATTAAATTGCAAAACAGAAAACAATGAGAAAAAAGCTCATAATAATTTTTTCCCATCAATAATTACTTTAAATTCAAATGGATTGAACTTCCCAACCAAAAGACAGAGAGTGGCTGAATGATTAAGACAAAATCAAACAAACAAGATCTATGTATATGTGCTATCTTCAGGAGATTTAAAGACATACATACCTAGACCAAAAGTAAAATGATATAAAAAGATATTTCATGAAAATGTTACCCAACATAAGGCTACACTATGTCTTACAAAAACTGCCACAAGAGACAAATAATGACATTATATAATGACAAAAATCAACCAAGAACACATAAAAATTATAAATATATATTGAATCAATATCAGGGATAAATATATAAAGCAAACATTGACAAATCTGAAGGGAGGAATAGACAGCAATACATAAAAGTAGGAGACTTCTAAACACACTTACAGTAATGGATAGAACCAGACAGAAAATCAACAAAAAACAGCAGACTTGAACAACATTATTGTCCAAACGGACCTAACTGATATAAAGAGAGCATTAAACCCAGCAGCAGAATCTACATTTTTTATGTGCATATGGAATTTTCTCCAGGAAAAATCACATTAAGAAACTAAAAATGTCTTAATTTGAGAATAATTAAATCATACTTAGTATCTTCTCCACCCACAATAGAAGAAAGCTAGAAATCAATAGCTGAAGGAAAACTCAAATTGACAACTATGTCATAATTAAACAACACAATTATAAACAAACAACAGGTCAAAGTAGAAATAAAAAGATAAATTTTTAAAAAGAGGGATAAATAAAAACAATAATAACAACACAACATACCAAAACTAATGGGATACAGCAAAAGCAGTACCAAGAGGGAAATGTACAGCAATAGATGCCTACATCAATAAAATAAGAAAGATCTCAAGTAACATAACTAAGCACCTCAAGGAACCAAAAAAAAAATGAAACAAAACTCCAAGTTAGCAAGAAGAAAAAAAAAAAAGATTAAATCAGTAATAAACAAAGTACATAACAAAAAAAAACTAAAAGTTTTTTTTTTTAAAGATACAAATTGGCACACTTAGATTAGAATAAAAAAAGCAATAAATAAAATAAAAAAATGAATGAGGGGACATTACAATTGATATAAAAATAAAAAAGGATTATGAGAAAGTAGTATGTATAATTCTATACCAACTAACTGGATAACCTAGAAGAAATAGATCATTTCTTAGAAACATAAAACTATCAAGGTAATCATAACACAGGAAGTAGGAAAGGTAAAATTGATGTTAGAATGAAGAAAGGTGGGTACACATAAATATACTTGTGAATTACATGAACTAGTTATTATCATATAAAGTGATCAGTTTTGATTGTTCTAATGCGTTGTTTATTAGGCTAAATGTGTGCTTATAAAAGTAAATATAACCAATGTGACCTTCTTTTAAGTGGAGACAACACTACCAAAATAAATTTCTGTATATAAACTATATAATCTGCACTTTTAAAGTCATAGCCACATGCAGAAGCTTTAAAGCATAATGAAATAAAATAAAAAAGATAAGCAATTGGTGAATTATTATTGTTTGTATGTGAAAAAAAAATCCTAATAAACATGATGGCCATACAATTCATCCACATTTTTAAAAATAAATTTTAATGATTTTTTACAAAGAGGAAGGGAGAGGGATAGAGAGTTAGAAACATCGATGAGAGGGAAACATCGATCAGCTCTCTCCTGCACATCCCCTACTGGGAATGTGCCCATAATCAAGGTACATGCCCTTGACCAGAATTGAACCTGGGACCCTTCAGTCTGCAGGCCAATGCTCTATCCATTGAGCCAAACTGGTTAGGACCGCAAATTCAAGTTGATCATGATGTACAATTTTTGGATGTACTGTTATAGTCGATTAGCTAGTATTTGTCACCCCAATAAAATTTAATTTAAAAAATATGCTATGTAGAAAATAATCACACTTACATAAATATATTTTCAAAATCAAACAGGAGAGAGTTTTTAAGAATTAGAGTTGTCAAATTAAAGGATTCTAAGTTATTTTTACTGCAATTATATAAGCACAAATCATTCATATTTACCATATATTGCCAATAGGATAAAAAATACACAAATGAAAAATGTGTTTTTTATTCTATTGGCAATATATGGTAATTATATGGACCCACAAAAGACCCAGAATAGCTAAAGCAATCCTGAAAAGAAAGAACGAAGCTAAAGGTATCATATTACCTAACGTTATGTTATACTACAGAGCTACGATAATCAAACACCATGGTATTGGCAGAGAAACAGATCAATGGAACAGAATAGAAAGCCCAGCTATAAAACTACATAGCATATTTTGAATTACATTTTCTATCTCTAATTATTAATGCCACTGACTACTCTAATAACTAATATGGAAATATTGTGATTTTAACAGACCATTCCATGTATACTACTATCATGTTTGAAGGTTCAAAAGCCTTGAAGTCAAATAGAATGTTAACAAAATAGATTTCAAAGACCATCTGGTTTGAAATGACTGTGTTTTGTAATCTTTATATTAACTAGAGGCTTCGGTGGGGTCCGGCTGGTCATCTGGGAGGAGGGGCTGCAGGCGGTTGGTGGACTGGTCCCGCCCCCAAATCGGGGTGGTGGGGGCCGATAGGGGGTGGCACCAGCTGTGGGGAGGGGTCACAGGAGGGTTCCATGGTGTGTCCATCCCGTCTCATCCAGTCCTGATATGCCGAACCCCAGCAGCAAGCTAACCTACTGGTAGGAGTATCTGCCCCCTGGTGGTCAGTGCACATCAAAATAAGCATTTGAATGGCCTTAGCATATCATTAGCATACTACACTTTGATTGGTTGAATGGCCGACAGGAGGACTGAACACTTAGCATATTAGGCTTTTATTATATAGGCTTATAGATAATTCTATTGTTCAAGTGGTAAAATAACGATACCATTTTTTAAAACTATAGAATGATTATTTAACGTTTGTGTGTATTTAGTAGAGGTGCAAGGTTTTACTTATATTTTGCTATAGTAATAATGCCTTACATTGACATGATATTTTGTGGGTTTCAGGTTTAGAGGAAAGTTCTATGTAAAGTGCTTCTTTTAATTCTCATAGTAACCCAGTTTATTTTTTTTTTAAGTTTGCAATTGCAGAGCAGGAAACTGATGCTATAAGTGGTTACATGACTTATACGAGACCACACAGCTGGTAATTGGCAGATATAGAATTAAAAGTAAGACCTTTGACTTTCAGTCATATGGTCGTTGTATATATAACATGTCACATTTCTTCACAAGGCAGAGGACAAATATAAGAGTTCATAAATTTTCAAGACCCTTGCACTATATCTTTCATTTTAATGGATATAAAACACTGCAATGTTTAATTATTATAACAATACTTATTGAATCTACAGTGTGTTCCTTCACAGTGTAGGTACTTTCTATCTACCTTGCTGAATTTCTGAAAATAACACTGAATTCTTTTTTTCCTTTTGTACCCTCATTTAGGTTCCAATAAATTCAATATTTGAGATGTTGTAAATTTTTAAAAGAAATTTAAAATAATTGACAGATCAGCTTATAAACTAGTCCTACCATACATAGATAACTTGATTCTTTATTCCTTATCAACTGGAATTAAGACATAGGATAATAAAGTGATCAAAAGCTTACAAAGAAACCAGTTAAAAGCAACACCAAAATGTCAATATTCTAAAAGTAACAATAAGAAAAAGGATGGTGGCTGGCAAGACAGAGGTGAGGGAGAGAAAGTGAGTGAGTGAGGGTATGAAAGGAGAGTGTGTGGATGTGCGTGGTGTGTGTGTGTGAGTGAGTGAGGGAAAGTTAAATCTCGCAGGAGCAGCAGGGGCTGGCAGACAGACTCTCCTTGACAAGGAGAGACTACCACCACTGCGGGCACTCCCCGGACTGCGGGACTCCAGCACAGAGCCCACACCATCTTGAAGGGGAGAACGGCCTTTTTTTAGGAACTCATCAACACCACCAATCAGACAGGCCTTGGAACTGCCCCGCGACCCAGCAGCCACTCCAGCCAAAATCCTGCTACCCCAGCTGCAGACCCGCAGACCCTGAGACCTCCACCTCCAAAGGTGCACCGCTCGGCAGCAGTAAGTGCAACCTCCCCCTCCCCAGCAGAAGAACTCGGGATTCCTGCGTATCCAGCCCCGCAGGCGTCCAGGGCACTCCATTCCTTAGGCAGCGCTTGGGAGCCGCTGAGAGCCACTAAGGGTGTGATTCTGCACAGACAAGGGCACACTGCCTGCAGTAAAAATTCTGAATTCCCTCTTCCTGGATAACTGCCCACATTCTCCCCAGCTGCTCAACCGTGGTGCCAGGACCCCTCAGAGTGCATCAGAATTCTGCGCCCAGCAAGCACATCTCCACAGAGGTGAAGTTCCAACAGGCAGGCACCCTGGCCCATCTACCCACAGGGCACTATTGGGAGCCACTGTGAACTCTCCCTGGTGCAATCTTGAATAAGCAGGGGTGCACTCCCCCACAGCAGTAGAAGTTTTGAATTCACCCATCCTGGATACCAGCCTCAATTGCGCGCCTACACTGCCAGGGCCCTTCAGAGTCCTTCAGTGTGCCTCGCTGGCAAACGTACCGTGGGTGCTTCTGTGAGCCACCACTGGGAGTAAGCGCCTATCACCACAGGTGTAACAGCAAAAGGTGGGTCTGCCCACCCCACGACTGCAGAACTCTGGGCACCACAGTCATGCCTTTCCAGAGAGCAGACCCCTGAACTCCATCACCCCAACAGACGGTTCCTGGGTGCCACTGTGAGTCCATGCTGAGCACACGTGATTTCAATTAAGGGTGTAAGACAGCAAAAATTGGGACACTCCCCTCCACGGAGGCTGACTTCTAGACACCACAGTTGTGCCTCTCAAGCTTGCAGGCCTACATTAAGAGAACCCAAATAGGTCAAGTAGGGAGCTACAATAGATTAACAAGCACAGGAGAACTGAGAGATTATGCCAGTAGCACCATCCCCAAAAGAACCTGGGTAGCAAAGCAATTGGATCTACAATTAAAACATTACAGGATAACATGGGGAGACAAAAAAGCAATCCCCAAAGGAAAGAAAAAGAGGAACCACCAGAAAGGGAGTTAAATTAATTTGAGGCTAGCAGCTTATCAGAGATAGAATTCAGAGTAATGGTTATAAGGATGTTTAAACGGCTGGATAACAAATACACACAACTCAATGACAAATACACACAACTCAATGAGAACTATAAGGAGCTGAATGAGAATGTCACCAACATGAAAAGAAACCAAGAGGAGATGAAGAACCACATAGCTGCAATAAAGAACACAATAAAAGGCTTAAACAGTAGACTAGAAGAGGCTGAGGACCGCATACACGAATTAAAAGACAAGGTAGGAAAAAGCACACAAACACAGCAGCAGCTGGAAAGAAGACTTAAAAAGTAAGAGGAGAAACTAAGGGAGCTTTGGGACAACACAAAATGAAACAACATTCGCTTAATAGGGATACCAGAAGGAGAGGAAGAGAAGCAAGGAATAGAAAACCTGTTTGAAGAAATAATGACAGAAAACTTCCCTGATATTGGCAAGAAAAAAAAATATGCAAGTCCAAGTAGTACATAGAGTCCCAAACAAGTTGAACACCAAAAGACCGACACCAAGACACATCATAATTAGATTGGTGAACACCAACGACAAAGTAAGAATCTTAAAGGCTGCCAGAGAGAGACAGAAAGTTACTTACAAGGGATCTCCTATTAGAATATCAACTGATTTCTCAACAGAAACACACCAGGCCAGAAGGGAATGGAATGAAATATACAAAGTGATGCAAAGCAAGGGATTGAATCCAAGAATACTATACCCGGCAAGGCTATCATTCAAAATTGAAGGTGGCATCAGGAGCTTCACAGACAAAAAAAGGGCTAAGAGAGTTTATCACTACCAAGCCAGCAATGCAAGAAATGCTAAAGGGATTGCTGTAAAAAGAAGAAAGAGAAAGGCAAGAAGAAACACAAACACTAAGGAAAAATATGACAACAAACATGTACTTGTCAATAATAACATTAAACGTAAATGGATTAAATACACCAATGAAAAGACATAGGGTAGCTGAATGGATAAGAAAATATGACCCATATATTTGCTGTCTATAAGAGACCCACCTCAGAGCAAAGGATTCACACAGACTGAGAGCATGGGATGGAAAAACATTTTTCAGGCAAATGGAAATGAGAAAAAAGGTGGGGTTGCGATACTTATATCTAATAAAATAGACCTCAAAGGAAAGGCCATAATAAGAGATAAGGAAATCCACTACATAATACTAAAGGGAGCAATTCAACAAGAAGATATAACTCTGGTAAACATATATGCACCCAATGCAGGAGTACCCAAATACATAAAAAAATATCCGGGAAGATATCAAGGGAGAGATCGACAACAATACAATCATAGTAGGAGACTTTAATACACCACTGACATCACTGGATAAATCCTCTAGACAAAAAATCAGCAAAGAAACAGCAATTCTAAATGACACACTAGATCAGATGGACCTAATTGACATCTTCAGAGCATTTCACCCCAAAGCCACGGAATATACGTTCTTCTCAAGTGCACATGGGACATTTTCAAAAATAGACCACATATAGGATCACAAGCAAAGTCTCCCCAAATTCAAAAAGATTGAAATCATATCAAGCATTTTCTCAGACTACAATGGCATAATATTAAAAATAAACTACAGTAAAAACATTCCAAAAAATTCAAACAATTGGAAGCTGAATAGCATGCTATTAAAGAATGATTGGGTTATCAATGAGATCAAAGAAGAAATTAAAGAAAAAATGGCGGCGGAATAGACAGACGTGTTCCGAGCCTTGTCCCGGAGCAGAAAAAAAGAACAGCTGAGGGTCGCACTAGGAGTGTTTGTTGGCAAGTTGGGGGACAGCTGAACTCCAGAAGAAGGTGGGAGACTGCTAGACGGGGTTCCCCTGACCTGGCAGCTCCCACTGCGGCTGGGTCCCCTCCCGGAGCTGCGGGCTTGGATGCGGAGTCTGCGCCATCTGGAACCGGAAAGTGGAGCTTATCGGAAACCTGAGAATCCACAACTGCGGCACCCACGGAATAGCAGCGAGCCCCAGAACAACGCTTCCCAATTGGCGCAAACACACGGATTCAGAGGAGCTCTACGCACCACCACGGAAAGGTCAGATTTCACCTAGGATAAGTGCCTTGTGTGTTGTACCTGGTAGTGCTGTATTTTGTGCCTTTAAATCAACGCAGGAGAGAGAGAACTACATAACCAGACACCCAGAGAAGAGAGACCATGGGGAGACAAAGACACAGCCAGCATATGAAAGAAAAGCAGGCATCACCAGAAAAGGAAGTAAACAAAATGGAGGAAAGCAAGCTTCCAGAAAAAGAATTCAGAGAAATGGTCATAAGGTGGCTGAAAAGAATGGAAGACAAATTAGACAATATGAACAAGAACCAAGAGGAAATGAAGAAGAACCAAGAAGAAATGAAAAATGACATCGCTGCTGTAAAGAACTCAATAGAAAGCATCAAGAGTAGACTAGAAGAAGCAGAGGACCGCATCAGTGAGCTAGAAGACCAGATGGGAAAAAATACCCAAGTAGAGCAACTTCTAGAAAAAAAAATTAAAAGGCAGGAGGAGAGCCTCAGGGAACTTTGGGACAACACGAAACAAAACAACATCCGCATAATAGGGGTTCCAGAAGGAAAGGAAGCTGAGCAAGGAATAGAAAACCTCTTTGAAGAAATAATGACAGAAAATTTCCCTGATATAGAGAAGAAAAAAACCACACAAATCCAAGAAGCTCACAGAGTCCCAAGCAAAATGAACCCCAAAGACCGACTCCAAGGTACATTATAATTAAATTGGCAAACACCAACGACAAAGTAAGAATCTTAAAAGCAGCAAGAGAGAGACAGAAAGTTACCTTCCAAGGAACCCCCATCAGACTAGCAACTGATTTCTCAACAGAAACTCATCAGGCCAGAAGGGAATGGAATGAAATATACAAAGTCATGCAAAGGAAGGGTCTGAATCCAAGAATACTGTACCCAGCAAGGCTGTCAATCAAAATTGAAGGTGAAATCAGGAGCTTCACAGACAAAAAAGGACTAAGGGAATTTATTACCACCAAACCAGCAATGCAAGAAATGCTAAAGGGTCTGCTGTAAAAAAATAAATAAATAAATAAATAAAAAATAAGAAATAGGAAGCAAAGAAGGAACACAGGTGTAAAGAATAGGAATGGCGGCAAATAAGTACCTATTAATAATAACTTTAAATGTAAACGGATTAAATGCCCGAATCAAAAGACATAGGGTAACGGACTGGATAAGAAAACATGACCCATATATCTGCTGTCTACAAGAAACCCACCTCAGAAAAAAAGACGCACACAGACTGAGGGTGAAGGGATGGAAAAAGGTTTTCCAGGCAAATGGAACTGAAAAAAAAGCTGGGGTAGCAATACTTATATCTGACAAATTAGATCTCAAGCTGAAGGACATAACAAGAGATAAGGAAGGCCACTTCATAATACTAAAGGGAGCAATCCAACAAGAAGAAATAACTCTGGTAAACATATATGCACCCAATACAGGAGCACCCAAATACATAAAAAAACTCCTGGAGGATATCAAGAGAGAGACTGACAGCAATACAATCATAGTAGGAGACTTTAATACCCCACTATCACCATTGGACAAATCCTCTAAACAAAACATCAGCAAAGAAATATCAATCCTAAATGACTCACTAGACCAGATGGAATTAATTGACATCTTCAGAACATTTCACCCCAAAGTCACAGAATATACATTCTTCTCAAGTGCACATGGGTCATTTTCAAAGATAGACCGTATGTTGGGACATAGGCAAAGTCTCTTCAAATTCAAGAAGATAGAAATCATATCAAGCATCTTCTCAGACCACAGTGGCATAAAACTGGAAATCAACTACAATAAAAACAACCCAAAGAAATCAAACACATGGAGACTAAACAGCATGCTATTAAACCATGACTGGGTTACCAGAGAGATCAAAGAAGAAATAAAAAACATCATGGCAACAAATGACAATGAAAACACTACAATCCAAAATCTATGGGACACAGCGAAAGCAGTCTTGAGAGGGAAGTTCATAGCTCTACAAGCCTACTGCAAAAAACAAGAAACAGGGGTAATAAATTACCTAACCCAACAAGTCAAAGAGTTAGAAAAAGAGCAACAAGAAAAGCCCAGTGTAAGCAGAAGGAAGGAAATAATAAAGATCAGAGCAGAGATAAACGACATAGAGACCAAAGAAACAATACAAAAGATCAACAAAACCAAGAGCTGGTTCTTTGAAAGGATAAACAAGATTGATGAACCTCTAGCCAGGCTCACCAAGAAGCAAAGGGAGAGGACCCAAATAAACAACATCAGAAATGAAAGAGGTGAAATAACAACAGATCCCGCCGAAATACAAAGGATTGTTAAAAAATACTACGAACAACTCTATTCCAACAAACTGGACAACCTGGAGGAAATGGACATATTCCTAGAAAAATATAACCTTCCAAAACTCAATCAGGAAGAATCTAAACAGCTCAACATGCCAGTAACTATGGAAGAAATTGAAGCAGTCATCAAAGAGCTTCCGGCAAACAAAAGCCCGGGGCCAGACGGCTTCACAGGAGAGTTTTACCAAACATTCAAGGAAGAACTAAAACCTATCCTCCTCAGAATATTCTAGAAAATTCAAGAGGAAGGAACACTTCCAAGCTCCTTCTATGAAGCCAGCATCACCCTAATACCAAAACCAGATAAAGACAACACAATGAAGGAGAATTACAGGCCAATATCCCTCATGAATGTAGATGCCAAAATCCTCAACAAAATTCCAGCAAATCAGATTCAGCAGTACATCAGAAAGATCATACACCATGACCAAGTAGGGTTTATCCCAGGAATGCAAGGATGGTACAATATCCGCAAATCAATAAACGTGATATATCACATAAACAAATTGAAAGATAAAAATCACATAGTCATATCAATTGATGCAGAAAAAGCATTTGACAAAATCCAAAACCCTTTCTTGATAAAAACTCTCAACAAGGTGGGAATAGAAGGATCATACCTCAACATAATAAAAGCTATATATGATAAACCCACAGCTAACATCATACTCAATGGGCAAAAACTAAAACCATTTCCCCTAAGAACAGGAACAAGACAGGGATGCCCACGCTCACCACTCCTGTTTGACATAGTACTGGAAGTATTTGCCATTGCAATTAGACAAGAAGAAGAAATAAAAGGCATCCAAATTGGAAAAGAAGAAGTAAAGCTGTCCTTATTTGCAGATGACATGATATTGTACATAAAAAACCCGAAAGACTCCATCAAAAAACTAACAAACTTAATAAATGAATTTGGCAATGTAGCAGGATACAAAATTAACACCAAGAAATCTATGGCATTTCTATACACCAACAGTGAACTTACAGAAAGAAAGACTAAAAAAGCAATCCCATTTTCCATTGCACCAAAAAAAATTAAGATACTTAGGAATAAACCTAACCAAGGAGGTAAAAGACCTGTATGCAGAAAACTACAGGACACTGAAAAAAGAGATAGAGGAAGATGTAAACAGATGGAAGAACATACCATGTTCATGGACTGGTAGAATCAACATCATCAAAATGTCCATACTACCCAAAGCAATCTATAGATTCAATGCACTCCCCATTAAAATACCAACAGCATATTTCACAGACCTAGAAAGAACTCTCCAAAAATTCATCTGGAATAAAAAAAGACCCTGAATAGCCACAGCAATCCTGAGAAAGAAGAATAAAGTAGGAGGGATCTCAATACCAGATTTCAAGCTGTATTACAAAGCCACTGTCCTCAAAACAGCCTGGTACTGGCACAAGAA
The DNA here is from genome assembly GCF_963455305.1 of Plecotus auritus. Lineage (NCBI taxonomy): Eukaryota > Metazoa > Chordata > Mammalia > Chiroptera > Vespertilionidae > Plecotus > Plecotus auritus. The sequence goes on along the minus strand of NC_137771.1, from coordinate 134,469,328 downwards.
CAGACATATAGATCAATGGAATAGAATAGAGAATCCAGATATCGACCCAAACCAATATGCGCAATTAATATTTGACAAAGGAGGCATGAGCATACAATGGAGTCAAGATAGTCTCTTCAAAAAATGGTGTTGGGAAAATTGGACAGATACATGCAAAAAAATGAAACTAGATCACCAACTTACACCATACACAAAAATAAACTCAAAATGGATACAGGACTTAAATATAAAACGGGAAACCATAAAAATACTAGAGGAATCCACAGGCAGCAAAATCTCAGACATATGCCAAAAGAACTTTTTCACTGATACTGCTCCTAGGGCAATGGAAGCCAAAGAGAAAATAAACAAATGGGACTACATCAAAATAAAAAGCTTTTCCACAGCAAAAGAAACCATCAACAAAACAACAAGAAACACCACTGTATGGGAGAACATATTTGCAAATGGTATCACTGATAAAGGTTTAATTTCCGACATCTACAGGCAGCTTATACAACTTAATAAAAGGAAGATAAATGATCCAATAAAAAAATGGGCAATGGACCTAAATAGAATCTTTTTGAAAGAAGACAGAAGGAAGCCCAAGAGACACATGAAAACATGCTCAAAGTCACTAATTATCCGAGAGATGCAAATCAAAACGACAATGCGATACCATCTCACACCTGTCAGAATGGCTATCATCAACAAATCAACAAACGACAAATGTTGGCGAGGATGCGGAGGAAAAGGAACCCTCGTGCACTGCTGGTGGGAATGCAGACTGGTGCAGCCACTGTGGAGAACAGTATGGAGTTTCCTCAAAAAACTGAAAATGGAACTCCCATTTGACCCAGTAATCCCACTCCTAGGAATATATCCTAAGAAACCAGAAACACCAATCAGAAAGGATATATGCACCCCTATGTTCATAGCAGCACAATTTACAATAGCTAAGATTTGGAAACAGCCTAGGTGCCCGTCAGCAGATGACTGGATCAGAAAACTATGGTACATCTACACAATGGAATACTATGCTGCCATAAAAAAGAAGGAATTACTACCATTTGTAGACACCTGGATGGAATTAGAGAACATTATGCTAAGTGAAATAAGCCAGGCAATGAAAGAAAAATACCACATGATCTCACTCATTTGGGGATAACGAAAAACATTATAAACTGATGAACAACAAGATAGTTACAGAGGCAGTAAAGCATCAAACAGACTGTCTAATTACAGTGGTAAGGTTAGGGAGAGGTGGGGGAAATAAGAGATCAACTGTAGGACTTGTATTCATGCATATAAGAGTAACCAACGGATGCAAAACATTGGGAGGTGAGGGCATGTATGGGAGTAGGGTGGGGGGGGCAATGGTAAGATATGTACACATATAATACCTTAATAAAAATTTGAAAAAAACAAAAAAAAAACAAAGATGAAATTAAAAACATCCTGGAGACTAATGACAATAAAAACACAACTATGCAAATACTATGGGACACAATGAAAGTAGTCCTGAGAGGGAAGTTTATAGCTCTACAGGCCTACCTCAAAAAACAACAACAGAAAAAAAAAATGGTAATAAATCATGTAAGCCAACAACTCAAAGAATTTGAAAGAGAGCAAGAAGAAAAGCCCAGTGTAAGCAGAAGGAAGGAAATAATAACGACCAGAGCGGAAAGGAATGACATAGAGACCAAAGAAACAATACAAAAGATCAACAAAACCAAGAGCTTGTTCTTCGAAAGGATAAACAAGATTGATGAACCTCTAGCCAGGCTCAACAAGAAACAAAGAGAGAGGACCCAAATAAACAAAATTAGAAATGAAAGAGGTGAAATAACAATGGGCCCCATAGAAATACAAAGGATTGTTAAAAAATACTATGAACAACTCTATTCTAACAAACTAGACAACCTGGAGGAAATGGACACATTCCTAGAAAAATACAACCTTTCAAAACTTACTCAGGAAGATTCTAAAAATCTCAATAAGCTGATAACTATGGAAGAAATTGAAGCAGTCATCAAAAAGCTTCCAGCAAACAAAAGCCTGGGGCCAGACGGCTTCACAGGGGAGTTTTACCAAACATTCAAGGAAGAACTAAAACATACCCTCCTCAGACTATTCCAGAAAAATCAAGAGGAAGGAACACTTCCAAGATCCTTCTATGAAGCCAGCATCACCCTAATACCAAAACCAGATAAAGATAACACAATGAAAGAGAATTACAGGCCAATATCCCTCATGAACATAGATGCCAGAATCCACAACAAAATTCTAGCAAATTGAATCCAGCAGTACATCAGAAAGATCATACACCATGACCAAGTAGGATTTATCCCGGGGATGCAAGGATGGTACAATATTCGCAAATCAATAAACCTGATACATCACATAAACAAATTGGGAGGTAAAAATCATATAGTCATATCAATTGATGCAGAAAAAGCATTTGACAAAATCCAAAAAAATGGAACTCCCATTTGACCCAGTGATCCTACTTCTAGGAATATATCCCAAGAAACTAGAAACACCAATCAGAAAGGACATATGCACCCCTATGTTCATAGCAGCACAATTCACCATAGCTAAGATTTGGAAACAGCCTAAATGCCCATCAGCAGATGAGTGGATTAAAAAACTGTGGTATATCTACACAATGGAATACTACACTGTGGTAAAAAAGAAGGAGTTCCTACCATTTGCAACAACATGGATGGAGATGGAGAGTATTATGTTAAGTGAAATAAGCCAGGCAGAGAAAGATAAATATCACATGATCTCACTCATTTGTGGAATATAATGAACAGCATCCAGGGGTCCTCAAAGTTTTTAAACAGGGTGCCATTTCACTGTCCCTCAGACCATTGGAGGGCCGGACTATAGTTAAAAAAACAAAACAAAACAAAACAAAAAACTATGAACAAATTCCTATGCGCACTGTGGACCCAGGATGAGTAGGCTGCTAAGCAGGACAGGCAGCGGCACCCGGCAGGCCAGATAAATGTCCTTGGCAGGCCGCATGTGGCCCGCGGGCCATAGTTTGAGGACACCTGGTAGACTGATGAACAAGAACAGATCCAGAGACTGAGAAACCTCGATCAGAACCTCAAACCTCAAGGAAGGAGGGGGTTGGTGGGAGTAAGGGGGAGAGATCAACCAAGGGACTTGTGTGGATGCATATGAGCCTAATCAATGGACACAGACACCGGGGGTGGGGGGTGGGGCATGAGTGGGGGGTGGGGGGTAATGGGGGAATAAGGACACATATGTAAAAAAAATAATAATAATAAAAATAATAAAAAAATAGAAAAGAAATTGTGAGGTAAGCAGAACCCCAAGAACGCCCGAGAACATCTTTCTTGCCATGCTAGCAGTCATCAGCTATAGGGTAATATACCTGGGGCAAATGAGGAAGTATTTTGGACTTATGTTTCTGACCCTTCATGGGTAAGAGCCCTTACATGGGCGGATCCCCCACCTAATGTAGTCACCAATAATACCACACACCTTGGTCATCCAGGAGGACCATGGTGGGGCAAGGAAGTATAATTACACAGGGGTCTCCACCCAGCTTCCCTTTTGTATGACACAAAATCAAACCACTGCTCCTTTGTGTGTAAAATTAAAGAGAGGTTTCTGGCTTGTGTGGACACCAAAGGGACTATCACTACTTGCTCCTGGGAGAGGTGCAGAAAATGTAACTAAGACCTTGTCTATACAAAAAGAAATTGACAGCCAGTTTGAAATGGAATTGCCATGGCCTAGAGCAAAGAATATCCTTACATGATATTATTCTACAATGTCATTATAATTTTTCCCAGATTTGTATTACCCCCATTACCTATAATAGTACCTCGCACACTTGGGAATCAATAAAAAAAAAACATCTTTTTGGTGCTTGGAGACAAAGGTAACACATCTCTTGATATTTTAGAGTTACAACAGCATAATGTACAATTATCCCAAACAAACTTACAAACTAATTCTTTGAGTGTCTGGCAGCAATTTAAAAAGGACATGAAAGGATTTAATCCCTTCCACTGTGTAGAGGGCCCCCTGGGAAGGCACCTGAGCATTCTATATTGGCCCCTCTTTCCCTTTTGGCCAAGAGGGACCCTCTTCTCACAATCCAGTTGCCCACAGCTGTTGCCTGAGCTTTCTGTTCATGCCGAGGTTGAAGCCTCGTGGTGGCTGGTACCATAGATCTGTCTCTCGCCCAGTGGAGTGATCTAATATGAAAGGGAAATTATAAGCAGAATGTGAGTAATGAACATGAGCTGAGATATTAATCACATATTTGATTGAATGAAGCTATGATGGGCAGCCGCATCCATCCCACAAAAGGAAGAGTTTTGAGATTGACAAAAGAACATTGTAAAACTTTGGAAGTTCCCTTTCTATGTACAATGAAGTAGAACAGGTAATATCAACTTTGGAACTTTTGTCTCAGTGATTTTTTGTTCTGTGCTTGTACATCCGACCAAACCTACATTCTATTTGATACATTCTTTTTTTTTTTGAAAGTTACTACATTTAGAAAGTACAATTTCATTCTCAGAGGCCCAGAAATATTTTAAATTACCTTGTAGATCTTCATGCTGATCCATTATGCTGGTGCTAACGTTTAGTATAATAGGAAAAACAAAATTCTCCTAATTTCTCAATTTTTGAGGATGCCTCATAACATTCTTAAAAGAATGACACTATAGCCACCTTACAGAAATTTGTATTAAATTAATATTATATAGAATAAAGAATTAAGTAACCTTAGCTTTTGCATGTAACTAGCTCTAAGACCACTATGATTTTAAAATAAAAGTAGCAATAATGATAATAGTATTGCTTCTATTTTGTTCAAAGTTCGTTTACATTTTCTTTCTACCTAAAGTTTAATGGGCAGTTCAGGCACTGTGCTCACTGATGTATGAAATCCTTAAAGCGGGTCACTTTTCACTTTTGGAAATTTGCTATAATAATAGCCAAATTGAGTTAGTGTAATTCATTCACTCATATTCAGAGAAAAGGAAAAGACTTTCGAGTCAGGAGAATGACAACCTATTACTAACAAACACCGTGATGTGCGGTTTTTCATTTCTGCCATCAGAGAAGCCTGCACCTTCCTGCTAAATGGCTTTGTGTTCAATACACATTTGCTGGGGTGAGCTGTGCTATAATTAGAGCTATCACTAAATCATTACCACATTAGACTGCTTTCTAGTGCCCCATCCAATACCTGTAGGGAAATTCCATCTCCTACCCCTGGTGGAGAGCCACCATAATTCCCTGCAAGTCAGCACTGCTCATCCTCCTACAGGAAAACAATATGAAAAGTGCTCTCTGATAGAGGGAAAATTGGATACTTGAATGTAGGGAAGCATCCTTCCAGATCAGGAAATAAAAACTAAACAAAACAAAACAGAAAACACCGTCAAAGGAACTTGAAGCAGCTTGGAGCAATTTCTTTTACTCAATTTGGAGGGCATTTGTGAGGAGAAAAAGGAGAAGGGGAGGTTGATTTTAAGTAATTGTTGGGAGAAAGTGTAAGATTCGAGGGTTTGAGTGTTTTAGAGTGGGAAAGATTCAGCACCTGATGATTGAACACCTAAAAATAAATTAGAAAGAATTAGCTATTAGGGCAAGACTTTGTCACAACAGAGAGGAAAGTAAAAGATAGCACCACATGACCTGGGTTTAATTTTGCAGAACCTCCCTCATTTGCTACATATTCCCATGATTAGAGTGTTCTCTCATTTTATTTTGTAATCTGACATATTCCACTTTTACCACCAAACTCCTATCCTATATAATAAAAGGCTAATATGCAAATTGTCCCCTCAGAAGTTCAACAGGGGACCGGGAGTTCTATTGATCACTATGAAATGTGCTGACCACCAGGGGGTGGCACAGAACATGGCAAGCAATCATTGGTGGAAGTGGAGTGCTGAGGGAATGAGGGAAGGAGGAGGTGGGGAGGCCAGGAGGCAGCAGACCTTATCAGCCCTGAAAATGGACCAGGCCTAGGGACCCTATGCGTGCAAGAATTTTGTGCACTGGGTCTCTAGTCTAAAGACAAACTCCTCTAGTCCAGCTGGCATGGCTCAGTGGTTGAGCATTGACCTATGAACCAGGAGATCACAGTTTGATTCCCAGTCAGGGCACATGCCAGAGTTGCAGGCTCTATCCCCAGTAGGGGGCATGCAGGAGCCAGCCGATCAATGATTCTTTCTCATCATTGATGTTTCTATCTCTCTCTCCCTCTCCATTCCTCTCTGAATTCAATAAAAAAATTTTTAAAATAAATAAATAATCACCCCTCTTCAAAGCACCAAAATCAGAATGCAGTTGTCAGAGTAACTAAAGTAAGGGGCTCAGGCCTTGATAAATATAAATGTAGTATGAGGTATTAAAGGTGTCATAATATTGTGGAAATAAGATTGTATAGGAATGAGAAGATATCTTGAAATTCAGTATCACCAACTAATAGCTACTCTGAGTCTCAATTTTTATATATCTTTAAATTAAAGATATTTAATACTGGCCCTTTCTGCTTCATAGAAGTGCTATAAGATTCAAAAGATCAAGGTAAAAACCTTTTACAGTTCAAAATTAGTATGTAAAGGTGAGGGACTGTCCTGGTGAGAAAGAGTAAAATTCTATCTGCTACTAAGACAAACCTTTAACAAAGTATATAAAACATATAGATATTGAGTTTACATGGAATGTGTTTTATGTACAACAGACATAGTTAAACATTTTTGGCTTATATTCACCTTCACAGTGTAGATCTCACCTCTGTGTTAAGTCCTGCTGACATTTTCAGTATTTCCCCCTAGGAAACAGCAGCATCCTTGCTGAATGGTCGCTATTCTTTATGTACAGATGTTGACTCATCTGGAGTAAATGCACAATGAGAAGGAGAATTAGGATTTTAATTTACTAAGCAGGGAAGCAAATTATGTAATTAGCTGATAAGCAGTTAAGCAGAAACGTAACAGAAGTAATTTTGTAGGGAACACATTGGAATCACACAAGACATAAATATTTCTGTGACACAATTTCTGAGGTTAAGAAATCTACACTGTGTGTAGACTTACTGAATTATATTCCACAAAAAGTGAAGAATATTGGAACCTGAAGTTTTCCATTTTTCCTTGAGATTTCATCTTTATTTTTTTATAATCCGTTTTTCCCTTTTAACAAAATTGTTTATCTTGTTTCTATACTCATTTTTTAAGAGGAAAAACTTAATTTTTTTCATCATCAAACTATTAGGATTCGATAGGCCAGGATTTACAGAGAGATGGAAGATCCTTTTATGAGATTTTTACAATACATTTTGTGTGATCTAGTGTAAATTATAGGGGTATCATTTTTTTTAAATCCTCATCCAAGGATATTTTTCCATGGATTTTTAGATAGAGTGAAACGGAGAGGGAAAGACAGAGAGAATTATCTATGTGAGAGAAGCACACCAATTGATTACCTCTTGCATGAGCTCTGACCTGGGCCTTTCCCAGGGAGGAGCCTGCAACCAAGTTACGTGCCCTTGACCAGAATCAAACCTGGACCCTTTGGTCCACAGGCCAAAGCTCTATCCACTGAGGCAAACTGGCTAGGGTGGGATATCATCTTTTGAAGAATGTAGCCCCAGTCCTGGTTATAGGTAACAGGGACCATGTTTGGAAATGCAATTGATAAGCCCTAGTGCTTTGAATCATTATATTTAGTACTTTAATAGGCCAGAAGTTTAATGTTAATGTCCAGGTAGACGTAGAGAATTATTATGCCAATGAGATTACATACAATGAAATACTATTGCAAATTTATTCCGTACCATCTTTAAAAAAATTAATGTGCCTACTTTTAAAAATGTTCAACATTTTAATATTCTGACTATTTTTATTATATTTGAAAAACCCAGTGTGAATCTTCATGTTTCCTTTTAAATGAAGCTAGGATGCTCATTGTTTTTTATATCACTGGCCTGAAATGCTCCGTCATTAAGGACTATTTACAGTGTTAGAGAGTAGTTAGACATTGAAAAGGAGGATCCACTGTAACTCAGAACTCACGTCAGTGGTTCCTGGAGAATCACCGAGGGTTTTGTAAATACTTCAAGGGACACTCCTGAGCTCATTCTGAGGTTATTTTTATTTCGCCCTACCTTACTCCCAGAGATCAGAAATGATGAGAAATGCAATTGCTTTGGAGCTCAGTGTCACAGAATTCTGACCCCTTAAGCTAAGGGCTTGGGTTCTAATGAATGTGTGTGTCTCTCTGTGTGCTATTAGCATCGTTTAGGACAGTAGATATTTTCTAAATGGATTGCAATAAGTTAGTGCAGGAAGCTCATAATGGCGATTAATTTTGAATTTATACAGCAGACGTTTGCTCAGTGCCAAATAAACCTGTTCAATTTACCCCATGCCTTAATGTACCCTATCTATTATTTACATGTGAGAAAAGAAATAGCAAGGGCATGGCAGGGGTATATCAAGACATCTGGTAAGGTGATTGCTTACAAAATCAAAATCCTTGGCTGCAACTCAAGATTGAAAATAATTTAGAAATAAGATCTCTGTGTTTTCCTCTGTCTTTACTACTTTGCATCTAAGACTTCATACTGTCAGCTCTCGAGTTATCAGTGCAAGTATAGTATATTTTACAATTAAATACATTAAAAGAATGTGGGGCAATAGAATTAATTTTATTTTCTTTGTCTAAATATTTTCATTGTAATTAGAACACCAAATACTTGGTAGTATTTATACATAAAATAAATTCTTCATAAATTTGGAACACAATACATTTTTAAAAATTTGATGCAAATAATTCTGTGTTCTCTTCTATTTGGATGATAATTATAATATAGGTGTTAGGTCAGTCAAGCGATAAAATCTAGTGCTACATATCAGAAACTGCAGATGAGTAGTTGGAAATATCACAAAGATTAATATTTTATTTTATTTTTTCAATATATTTTTATTAATTTCAGAAAGGAAGGGAGAGGGAGAGAGAGATAGAAAGAAACATCAATGATGAAAGAAAATCATCTATGGGCTGCCTCCTGCACGCCCCCCACTGGGGATCGAGCCCACAACCCAGGCATGTGCCCTTGACTGGAATTGAATTTGTGACCCTTCTGTCCACAGGCCGATGCTCTATCCACTAGCCAAACCGGCTAGGGCATCACAGAGATTATTTTTTTTAAACAAACCTTGAGGGAATAGTAAAGGGTAATAAAAATATAGTATTTCTTCCACCTAATATAATTGTCCCAGAATTCCTCCAAATCCAGACCAAATGTCCTTTTCCATCCCAGATTACAACATTTAAACAAGTGGAGAATGGGACCATTAGGGCTTGAATATCAAATACTGGGTGAAAAAGGCATTCCTGTTTTAATGATTATAGAGCTGTATTACACTTACCCTGCACGTATCCCAGACCTTGGGTATACAGAAAATGGAAAGTTGTATCAACTAAAGATAACCAGAACAGAAAGGAAGAAAAATAAAACCACAAGGCCCTAATTGTTAAAAAAAAATTTGCCTCAGATTAATGCTGTATTCAAATTGAAGCCTCATCTAATTCAATCTTCCTTTTAGAATATTGCTGCTTTGAAATATGAATTATCAAAGTAGTTGAGCTTAATAGACAAATTAAGGGGGAAATTGTATATTTTTCATTACGTTGAGTGTCACTAAATTCTTTAAGTGCATATTTTTCTCACAAAGCTTTAGATCCTACAAGAGGTTTTTAGGAGACCTTTTACCAGCATGCCTTAACTCTCTAATCTAAAAAAAAAACAAAAACAAACGGATAGACATATATTTTTAATTCATGGACTTGAGCATGCTTTGTTGTTAAGAGAATTAAGATTCCTCCTTACTTTTCCATTTGTTTTGAGTCAACCAGAAAAATGTAATTCAATCAGAAGATGTGAATATTACATCATCTTTGAGCAAACTTTTATTAGTTTATTGAGAAAAGGAATGGAATGCAATATATCTTAATTTAGTCTAGCCTTTCTAACAGCATGATGATTCTTTAATATATGGTATTTTGAATATTCTAAGTAATAAAATTATATTTCATTGGTGGGGGATTGTGATTAGTTATTTTACTAAAAATTCACTATGCAAACACTTTTGAACTTTTATAACCAATCCAACAAAGGCCAATTTTGACTGTGACATGAAAATTTGTAAAACATGTTTTAATATAATATAGGTTATGAAAAGCCTTTTTTTTTTTTATTTCACCAAAGTGCCTAGCTAAAGGCAGATGTGAATCTAGTAAAAAAAAGTTAATCAGTTTAGCACTGCTGAGGCATTTCATGTTCTGCACTGGGATTTTTTATCTCCCGAAATGGAAGGAGCTCAGTGCTTACTTAGTCTGGCAGGAGTGACTACAGAAAGGTTTTCCTGATGCAGTTGATGGATACCTGTACTGTCAGTGGTATTTCCATAGAAATGTAGAAAATAAGAATCACCTATATACATATCTTTCTTTATAAAGCAATTGCCATTCTGTTACTTTTCAAAATTTGATTTTGATAATTCTACCTTAACTCTTCATGAGACAAAAGATTCAAAATTGTTTTTTGTTCTGCCGCTTAATTATAAAAAGAAAAAAAAACCTTTAGATTTTATATAATAAAACATTTAAATATTTTATTTAAAAAATGTCTATATGGATGCCTGTTGTATTATGGTCCCATGTCTCAGGACCTTGGAAGTTGTCACTCCATTCCAACAGAATTAAAAAGCTGAACAGACTGAGAAATTAGCAACTCTTCTGGGATCTGTAGAGTGATGAGGACACACGACAAACCATGGCCCTCAACACTGGGGAGAAAGTCAAACAAATTCAGGGATTCTTGTCTTACCAGAGAAAACACTCATTAGCAGAAAGAGCCTTGGGACCCGGTGCTGGAGGAATAGGAAAACGAACTATAATTGATAAATTCCCAGAAGCTCAATGTGAATGACTCTGAAAGTTAAAAACTCCAAGGGGGACTCATCGTGGAGAAGAGGGAGGGAGTGCTGTTTTCTGAGATTTGCCTCTGAGATCTCCACTAGGTTCCTGCAATAAATATATGAGAAAAATCCCATCAAACTTCTGGCAAGGGGAAGGGAAAGGGACTGTTTTGAAAGACATCAGAGTACTCTGTTTTTCTTAACAAGGCTTGTCCTCATGGGAAACTAGTTATCTGGAGGCTAATCTGCTAGGTATTATCAGAGAACTAGAGGACCACATGCACAGGTGGAATCTCTAGGTCTGGCCTGCGATTAGGGCCAATTGGGGCATTCTGGCTACTGGCCAGGGCCTTCCTCTGTTTTGCGCTGCTCCCTGGTGGTCAGCACACATCAAAGTGAGCGATCGAGCTCCGGGTCTCTCAGTCGAACTCCCAAGGGGACACTTTGCATGTTAGCCTTTTATATATAGATAGATAACATGGGGGGCGGTACCCAGCTCCAACCCAATCTAGCCCTCCTATCCCACCTAAGGGTGGAATAAAACCTGAGCAATCTTTGTGAAGTTCACAGTTCTGAGGCACAGTCCCTAAAAGACTGAGACCTAATGATAGGCGTATAGATTACTTCTCTTTTCTCCACACCTTTCCACCATATTTCTAAAGGACAATTTCCAATGGTTCCTTTTACTTGTATATCATGTACAGCTAGCAATAAAAAATTACAAGGCTTACCAAAATTAAAAAATAATAATAATAATTTTAGGACACAGAGCAAGCAATGGAAGCAAACATGGCAGATATATTTGAATTATCAGGCCAGGAACTTAAAAGATCTATGATTAATATAATAGGCTAAGGGCTCTAATAGAGAAAGTAGACAGAATACAAAAAAAGGATGGATAGTGTAAACAGAGAATGAAATTTATAAGAAAGAACCAGAAAGAAATGCTAGAGATAAAATACTATGTAACAGAAATGGAAAATGTCTTTGATGGACTTATTAGTAGACCGGATACAACTGTGAAAAGAATCTCTGAGCCTGAGGATATCTCAATCGAAATTTCCAAAACTGAAAAGCAAATGGAATAAATAATAGAAACAAACAATCAACAACAAAACAGAGCAAGATACCAAAAAAACAGCAGGACAACTACAAGAGGAGTAGCATATGTAAAATGGGGGTCTTAGAAAGAGAAGAATGACACAAAGGAACAAAAGAAATACTTAAAAAAATAAGAACTGATAATTTTCCTAAATTAATATAAGAAACAAACTTCAGATCCCGCTTAGAGAATAAAAAGCAGGATAAAAGCCTAAAAAAAAAAAAAAAAAAAAAAAAAAAAAAAAAAAACTAACTAAACATAGGCATATAAATTTTAAATAAAGAAAAATTAAAGCCAGAGAAAAAACTCTGAAAGAGATTAGAGAAGGAATAAACACTATTCTTAAAGAAAAACAAATATAAGAATTTTAACTGACTTCCCCTCAGAAACCATGAAACAAGAAGGAAATAGAGTATGTATTTAAAATGTTAACAGAAAAACAAACCTAGAATTCTGTACTCTATAAAATTATCCTTTAAAATGTAGAAATAAACATTTTTAAAGAAAACATAAATTAAGGGATTTTTTTTTACTAGTAGACATGCCTTGCAAGAGATATTTTAAAAAGTCCTTTAGAGAGAAGGAAAATAACATAAACCAGAAAGTTAGATCTCTTCTTCAAAGTAAGGAAGAGCACTGAAGAAGGAATAAGCGAAGGTAAAATAAAAACTTTTATTTTTTAATACGGGCTTGTATAGAATGTATATAAACCTACACACACACACACACACACACACACACATCTATAATAATAAAAGCATAATATGCTTAATTAGATCGGTCAGCCAAAAGACCTTCCAGACGAAGCCATGGATGTGAGGTTTAAGCCCCTTGCATGAATTTTGTATGTCAGGCCTCTAATATATATATATATGGAATTTAATACATTGTTGCTATTATATGATTACATATGCTTATATTTTAATGAAATGAATGAAGCAATAATACAAAGGGTAGAAGGGAAGAATTAAGATTATTTTGTTATAATAAAGTACTGACACTACCCTTGAAATGGTATAGTGTTATTTGAATGTCAATTTGAATTAGTTGTAAATAAATATTGCAGACTCTAGGGCAAAACTAAAAAATGTAAAAACAAAGAAAAAATAAAAACAAAAACAACATAATATGTTAAGAAAATTAAATAATATAAAATGATTGATTAAAACCTAAAGAGGCAGAGAGAAGTGAAAAAAAATGGGAACAACAAGAGCAACAAATAGAAAAAAATAATATGATCCAAATCCTATATAATAAAAGGCCAGCAACCATAAATGTAATGACCAGAACGAATGCTCGACCAGTCACTTGAGGTGGGGGGCTGGTGAGGGGAACTGGGTGGCTGTCGTGTGTGGTGGGGTTGGACCTAGGGCTGGTGAGTTGACGGAAGATAGGCCTAGGGACCCTATCCACACACAATTTTGTGCACTGGGCCTGTAGTATAATAATAATTAGTTTGAGCATCAATGGTCTAAATGTACCAAATAAAAGACAGAAATTATCAGAGTGGTTAAAAAACAATATCTACCCATATGTCATATATAAGAAATTTACTTTAAACAAAAGGACATCTGGGTTAAAAGTTAAAGTCAAAAGAAAACAGGAATAACTACATTAATTTCTAACAGAGCAGACTTTGAAGCAGGGAAAGTCATCAGGGATAAAAGAGGACATTATATAATGATAAATGGGTCAAATTTTTAAATGCATAAGAGCAGTATTACTCTATGTGATTCAAAATCTTATCAAGCCCTGGCTGGTGTGGCTGAGTTGGTTGGGTAGTCATCTCATACACCAAAAGGTGGTGGGTTTGATTCCTGCTCAGGGCACATACCTGGGTTGCAAGTTCAGTCCCAGTCAGTGAGCATATGAGAGGAAACTGATCCATGTTTCTTTCTCACATAGATGTTTCTTACTTTCTCCCCCCTCCTCTCTCTAAAAAAATCAATAAAACAAATGCTTGGGTGAGGATTAAAAAAAGAAAAAAAAGATAGAACTTGCCCTAGCTGGTGTGGTTCGGTTGGTTGGGCATTGTCCCATGAATTGAAAGGTTGCCCATTTGATTCCTGGTCAGGGCTAGATCTCCAGTAGGGTGCCTGCAGCAGGCAGCAAAATGATGTTTCTGTCTCTCTCCCTCTCCTTTCCCCTCTCTCTGAAAATCAATAATAATAATAATAATAATAATAATAATAATAATCTGATACAACTTCAAGGAGAAATAGATGAACATCCCTATCAGAAGTAAATGAAAAGACCCAGAAGGCACAAAATCAATAAAGAAATATTTGAACTCAATAACCCATGCACCAACTGGATATAATATCTACAGATGACTTCCTCTAGCAAGAGCAAAATACACATTCTTCTTAAGCTCACATGAAACATTCACTAAGATAGATTGCACAATGGCCATAAAACACACCTTTACAAATTAAAAAAAAATAATTGAAATCATATAATAGCTCCTTTTAGGCCACAATGGAATTAAATATAAATTAGTAACAGAAAGATAACTAAAAATTCCTAAAATATGTGAATATTAAACAACGTACTTTTAAATAACACACAGGTAAAATAATAAATCTCGAGAGAAATGGAAGTGTTTGAACTAATTGAAAATGAAAAGATTATAATTAAATTTTGTGTGACACAGAAAAAGAAGTTGCTAAAGAGCAATTTATGATATTGAATGCATATATTAGAAAAGAAGAAATGTATAAATCAATAATCTCAGTTTTTACCATAGGAAATTAGAAAAAGAACAGAAACTTAAATCAAAAGTAAGCAGGGTAAAAAAGAAATAACCAGAATTAGATCAGTAATTACTGTCATTGAAAACAAAAACTCAATAAGAAATTCAATAAAATTCAATTTTGTTGAAAAGTTATATTAGGTTGATAAGTGTTTAGCTGGACTAATTAAGAATAAAAGAGACAAGACATACATTTATAATATTAAAAATGAAAAAGGGATATCAATATATCCTATATACATAACAAGGATAATAAAGGAATATTCTGAGCAACTCTATGCCTACAAATTTAATAACCTGGATAAAACAAAGAAGATATAAGCTGCCAAAACTCAAAGAAGAAGAAATGGAAAATTTGAATAGGTCTATGTCTATTAAATAAATTTAAATTTTAATTAATAGTTTCCCTAAAAAGAAAGCACTAGGCCCAGATGGGTTCACTAATAAATTATTTCAAACATTTAAGGAAGAAATGATTCCAGTTATTTTGTAAAATCTCTTCCAGAGGATAGAAACAAAGAGAACACTTTATTTGTTCTATAAGGCCAGCATTACTCAAATACCAAAATCATAAAAGGTATTATAAGAAAAGAAAACTGCAGACAATTTCTCTCATGATCATAGTTGCAGAAATCCTCAACAAAATATTGGCAAATTGAATCCAACAGTAAAGAGAATGATACACCATGAAAGAGTGGGATTCATTCCAGATATACAAGGCAGATTCAACATTTGAAAATGAATTAAGGTAATCCAGCATGTTAAAATAGAAAAATCACACGATCATATTAGTAAATATAGAAAAAGCATTTGATAAATTCAGCACCCATTCACAGCAAAAACTCTCAATAAAGTAGGAATCAAGGGAAACTTTCTCTGAAAGATAAAGACTAAAAAAACCTATAGGTGATGTTATATTCAATGGGTCAGAAACTTGAATCTTTCCGACTAAGATCAGGTAGAAGGCAAAGGTTAACCCGTCTCACCAAAACTTGTCAACTGCTTTTTCTTTTATTCTATCAAGTGATATTTTATATTAAAAATGGTTAATTTTATTAAATTCATTTTGTACAATAAATTGTTTCCCTTTTATTTTGGAAATGTTAATATTTACACTATTAAGAAAAGGTTTATGTACTAGTAACACTAGACGTGAATTCTTAGAGTAGCTTCCATCATCTTTTATGCCTATTAAACTGCACAGCCTCAGTTAGGAGGGCCGATGGGCTTCCTCGGATCCTATGGAATCTGAATCCCTGTTACGAACTCTGAGGACGACAAGTAGTTGGCCTCCAGTCATCTGTGATGTAAGCAATGGAATTGTGACATGCAATTTACATATTTTAAGGCCCTTTTCCCCACACCTTTCTTGAATGTAGATGGATTCGCTTGTTCTTTTTTTCTTACCTTACTTTATACTGAAGAGTTCATTTTAATCTTACATTTAATTTTTTTATACTTAAACTAGTGGCCCGGTGCACAAATTCATGCATGGGTGGGGTGCGACCGACCAGGCCGAGCCGGCGGGCTGGGCCATGGGCAGTTGGTGGGCTGGCCCTGCTCCCTGGTCAAACTCCCAGTTGAGGGGACAATTTGCATATTAGCCTTTTATAATATAGGATACTTTTCTTAAACTGTAAGACAGAATAATGGAGCAAACATTTTGACTTTACTTCTATCCTATTTTGTTAAATTATTAAACATTTGTTTTTTGTGCACAGATTTCATTTTTAAATAAATTGTGCTCTTAATCTAAAAAAAATGAAAATATATTCACTTCATATTGAGGAGATAGAAGAGGGACAGTTAGATAGGGAAGGGGCCACGTGAGAGAAGGAAAGTAGGGAAGTCCAAGAATAATAGGATACAGCTTGCTGACTAGTTGCTAAGGCAACCCAGCTGGGCAGAAGTTGCTAGAGCAACCCAACTGGGCAGGGAAGAACCAACACCTCTTTACAGAGAGCTTCCTCTACCCTAGACAGAGAACTTCCTCTGCCCCAGACAGAGAGCTTCTTCTACTGCTAGACGAGGAGTTTCCATGGAAGAACCAATCACAAGCCAGCAGGACATACATACCCCTAAACAGGGTGCTTAGGCGGAAACCTACTTGGGTCCCCTCCCTGCTAGAGGGAGTCTGTATATCTCTCAATAAACTTTGCTTTAGCTTTCACTTTCCCTTGAACTCATTCTTCAATTTTGGTAAGCAATAAACTTGGACCCTAACACTGCATCCTGGTATCAATATGACTAAGTTAACAAGCAATTTATGTATAGAAAGCAAAAAATGAAACATTCCAACAATACTAGTATTCAATATAGACACTTATGTGTAATGAATTAATCTACTTTAATATAGATGAATTTGGGGTATTACAAATTTAACATTATTTTAAAAATGCTGCCCTGGCTGGGTGGCTCAGTTGGTTGGAATGTCATTCCATACACCAAAAGGTTGCAGGTTCGGTTTCTGATCAGGGAACATACCTAGGTTGTTCCCAGTCAGTGCAAATGAAGAAGGCATCAATGTTTCTCTGTCTCTTAAAAAAATAATGTAATCCATACTGGGTAAGGATTAAAAAAAACAACACAAAAAACAATGCCAAGTAAACATCCTTTCTATATATACAGGGTGTCTCTCCAAAATGTATACACACTTTAATAGCTGATAGCTCAATTTTAAAAATTAAATGTATTTTAATAAACACTGCCTATATAAATATTCAAAGTGTGTATATATTTTTGGGACACCCTATATTGTGAACTTCTCTGATTACTTTCTTAGGATAAATTTTTGTAATAAAAAAATGTTTTTAAAGAATCACAGAAGGGATGGATACTACTTAAATACTGAATATATTATCCATTGCCACCTGGAAAGTTGTACCCAATAACCTTATATCAGTTATATGTTAGAGTGTTTGTGTTCACAGGATCATACCAGTATTAAATATTTAAAATAATATGTACAGCCCTAACCGGTTTGGCTCAGTGGATAGAGTGTCGGCCTGCGGACTGAAAGGTCCCAGGTTCGATTCCGGTCAAGGGCATGTACCTGGGTTGCGGGCACATCCCCAGTAGTAAGGTGTGCCGGAGGCAGCTGATCGATGTTTCTCTCTCATTGATTTTTTTAACTCTCTATCCCTCTCCTTTCCTCTCTGTAAAAAATCAATAAAATATATTAAAAAAATAAAATAATATGTACAAAAATGGTTTTATTTTGTATTTATTTGATTGTTAGGAAGTCATATTTTTAAATTGCCAGTTACCAGCAAGAATAGTTAAAATGCTAAGGATATTCTTATAATTATGTTTTATTTATGTTGCCAAATGGTTTTTATTTTATGATTTATTTTTTCCAGATTTATTGAGATATCATTGACATTATGTAAGTGTAAGATATACAATGTGATGATTTCATACACATGTATATTGTGAAATGCTCACCACAATAATGTTACTTAACATATTCTTTACCCTACATAATTTCCATTTTATTATTGTTGTTATAGTGAGAATATTAAAACTCTGCTTTCATAACAACTTTTCAATATACAATGTAGCCATAATATACATTGGATAGCCTGAACTTATACATCTTATAACTGAAAGTTTGTACCCTTTGACCAGCATCTACCCATTTTTTTCTACCCCTAAGTCTGTGGCAACCACCAGTCTTCTTTCTGTTTATGAGTTCAATATTTTTAGATACCACATATAAATGAGATTATACAGTATTTGTCTTTCTGTGTCTGGCTTATTTCACTGAGCATAATGTCCTCAGGTCCATCCATGTTGTCACAAATAGTAGGAATTCCATCTTTTTTTCTGGCTGAATAATATTAAAATATATATATCTGTGTGTGTGTGAGTGTAGTCACATTTTCTTTATGCATTTATATCAATGGATATTATTTTCATGTCTTGAGTATTATAAATTATTATGCAATGATTATCTATTCATGCACTTGTTCGGCAATTGTATACTTTCTTTTTTTTGAAAAAAAAGCTGTTCATATCCTCTACTAATTAAAAAAACTTTTTTTGCTGTAAGTGATAGGAGTTTCTTATATATTTTGGACATTAACTCTTTAATATATAATATATATTATATATTCTCTGCGAATATTTTCTCTCATTCCAGAGGTTTGTTTTTCATTTTGTTGATTTCTTTCTTTTTACTGTGTGTAAGCTTTTCAGTTTAAGGTAGCCCTACTTGTTTTTCTTATTGTTGCTTGTGCTTGTGGTGTCATTACCAAAAATAGCATTGCCATAACCAATGTTAAGCTTTTTCTCTATTTTTTTCTATGATTTTTACTGTTTCAGGTCTTATATTTAACTAGAGGCCCATTGCATGAAGATTCGTGCAATAGGCCTTCCTTTCCCTGGCTGCCGGCACCGGTTTTCCTCCGGCACCTGGGACCTGGGCTGCAGCAGAGTCAAGCCTTCAGTGGAGCCTTCAGTCTTCAGTCTTCGCTAGGGCAGAGCCTTCAGTTTTCGCTCTGGTTTTCCTCAGCACCTGGGACTGGGGCCTGGATATGCAAATTAACCCATCATCTTTGTTAGGTTGATTTGCATACTCACTCCTGATTGGCTGGTGGGTGTCACGGAGGCATAGTCAATTTGCATCTTTCTCTTTTATTAGTGTAGATATCTAACCCATAGCAATTTAATTTTTCTAAGTGGTGTAATATAAAGGAGCAGTTACTGGTATGTGCTTTTACATACAGTTTGTGCAAAATGATTTATTGAATAGACCATCCTTTCCCCACAGTGTATTCCTAACACCCTTGTCAAATAGGATTTTTTTTCTATTTCTGTTAAAAATGCCGTTGGATGTTTATAGAGATTGCATTGATTCTGTAGATTGCATGGGTACTATAGACATTTTAATAATACTAATTCTGCCCTGGGTAGTTTGACTCAGTGGATAGAGAGTTGGCCCCCAGACTGAAGGGTTGCAGTTGCAGGCTCAATCCCAGGCCCCAGCTGGGGACACATGCAGAAGGCAACTAATCATTGTGTCCCTCTCACATTGATGTTTCACTCTCTCTGTCTCTCCCCTTCCCTTCCAGTCTCTCTAAAAATCAATGAAAAATGTCTTCAGGTGAGGAATCACAAAAAGCAAACAATAGTAATAATAATAATTCTTACAATCTATGAACTTGGTATATTCTACTTACTTGTTTCTTCTTCAATTTCTTTTATCAATGTCTTATAGTTTTCAGTGTACAGATATTTTACCTCCTCAGTTCAATTTATTCCTTATTATTTTATTCTTTTTGATACTATTGGAAATGGTTTTCTTTTAGTATTTTTAAAAATATATTTTTTATTGATATCAGAGAAGAAGGGAAAGGGAGAGAGAGCTAGAAACATCAATGATGAGAGAGAATCATTGATCAGCTACTTCCTGCGCATCCCACACTTCGAATCATGTGCCATTGACTGGGAATCAGATTGTGACCTCCTGGTTCATAGGTCAAAGCTCAACCATTGAGCCCTGCAGGCCAGGCTGTGTATTTTTTTTTACACAGTTCATCACTACTGTATAGAAACAAAACTGATTTTTTTGCATATTGACTTTGTATCCTTTAACTGTACTGATTTTGCTTATCACTTCTAACAATTTTTTGATGAAGTTTTTTAGGATTTTTTTTATGTGTAAAATCATGTTATCTATAATCAGATTATTTAGTTTCTTCCTTTATGATTTGGATGCATTTTTTTTTCCTTTTTCTTGCCTAAGTACTCTATTTAGGACTTCCAATACTATGTTGAATAGAAATGGTATGAATAAGCACCTTTGTCTTGTTCCTGATCTTGGAGAAAAAATTTTCAACTTTTCACTATGGAATATGATGCTAACTGTGTGGTTGTCATATATTGCCTTTAATATGTTAAGATAAATTCCTTCTAGACCTAATCTGTTTAGCACTTTTATCAGAAAAGGATGTTGAATGTTGTCAAATTATTTTTCTGCATCTATTTAGGTGCTCACATGGTTCTTATCCTCTGTTCTATTACCATGATGCATTACATTTATTAATTTGCATATGTTGAGCTATCCTTGCATCTCAGGTTTTATTTCTATTTGATAATGGTACATGATCCTTTCAATGTGCTTTTGAATTTGGTTTGCTAGTAATCTGTTGAGGATTTTGTATCTATTTATCAGGAATATTGGCCTTTAATTTTCTTTTCTTGCAATGTCTTTATCTGGCTTTTGTATGAGGATAATGCTGGCCTCATAAAATGAGTTCATGAGTTTTTTTCCTCTTCAAATTTTTTGAAGTATTTGAGAAGGATGGGCATTAATTTTTCTCTACAAGTGTTTGAAAATTCACATGTGAAGCCATCTTGTCTTGAGTTTTCTTTGTTGGGATATTTTTTAATTACTGCTTTAATCTCATTTCTTGTAATTGGTTTGTCCTTATTTTTTATTACTTCATGATTCAGTTTTGTATGTTTGTAGGAATTTTTCATTTCTTCTACGTTGTCCCATTTTTTGGTGTATATTTTTAATAGTAGTTCCTTCTATTTTTATATTTTTAATAGTAGATCCTTTGTATTTTGGTGATATCAGTTGTAATGTATTTCTTCTCTTTCATTTACAATTTTATTTATTTGAGTCCTTATTTCTCTTGGTTAATCTAAAGATTTGTCAATTTTGTGTATCTTTTCAGAAAACAACTCTTAGTTTTGTTGATCATTTCTAGTTTCTATTTCATTGATCTCATCTCTAATATTTATTATGTCCTTCCTTCTGATAACTTCAGGCTTAGTTTATTCTTTGTCTAGTTTATTGAAGTATAGAGTTGTCTATTTGTGGTCTTTACTGTTTCATAATGTAGGCATTTATTACTATCACATTTTCTCTTAGAACTTTTTTTGCTGCATCTTATAAGTTTTGGTATGTTGTGTTTCCATTTTTATTTGTTTCAAGGTATTTTTTTCCCTCTTGATTTCTTTGGCCCATTACTTTTTCAGGAATGTATTGTGTAATGATCACATTTATGTGCATTTTTTCATTTTTCTCCTGACATTGATTTCCAGTTTCATATTATTGTTGTCAGAAAGGGTAGTTGATATAATTGCAGTCTTAACTTTTTAAGATTTGTGTTTGGGCCCAACATATGATCTATCCTGGAGAATGTTTTGTGTGCACTTTAGAAGAATGTGCCGCTGTTGGATGAAATGTCTGTTAGGTCTATTTGGTCTTTGGTGTTATTTTAAGTCTGCTGTTTATTGTTTTCCTGTCTGAATATTATCCAGAAAGTAGAATTTTAAAGTCTCTTACTTTTATAGCTATATTTTTCTTCATTCTATTCTGTTCTTATCTGCTTAATATATTTAGGTGCTCTGATGGTGAGTGCATATATATTGACAATTTTTATATCCCCTTGATGATTGACCCCTTCATAATTACTTCTTCATCGCTGTGAGTGATTTTCACTGAAAATCTATTCGTCTTGATACAAGTATAGTAACTCCTGCTCTCTTTTGGTTACCATTTAAGTGGAATATCTTTTTCAATGCCTTTACTTCCAGCCGATGTGTATCCTTAACATCCAAGTGAGTTTCTGGTAGGTAGCATATTGTTGGATCCTGCTTTTAAAAAAGGGTTTTCAGCAACTCTGTGCTTTGATTGGACATTTCAATCTACTTATTGTTATAGCACATTGATAGGTAAAGATATATTATTGGCCTGTTTAAATTGTTTTTTATTTTTTGTGATTCATTTCTTTGTTTTGTCTTCTTTTGCTATCGTATTTTGTGATTTGTTGATTTTTTTTGTAGTGGAATACTTTTATTATTTTCTCTTGCTCTTTGGATATCTACTACAGGTTTCTGCTTTGTGGTTACCATGTGTTTTACATAAAATATCTTATAGTTATAACAGTCTAATTTCCGCTAATTGCAACTTAACTTCAATTGCACATAAAATCTTTACACTTTTGTTTCCCTATATTTTATACTTTTATGTCACACTTTACATATTTTTTCTACTATGTGTCCATAAATAAATTATTGTACCTTTAGTTACTTTTAATATGTTTTATATTTTAACCCTTATACTAGAGTAAAAATGATTTATACAGCACTATTACAGTATTAGAGTATTCTGAATTTGATTATATATTTACCTTTACCAGTGAGTTTTATACTTACTTTTGTTTTTTAAATGAATATTTATTACTGAAAGTATTGCATATGTCCCTTTTTCTCCCCATTGCCCTCTCCCACTCACCTCCCCCCAAGCCTTCACCACCCTATTGTCTGTGTCTATGAGTTGTGCATATATGCATATGAGTTCATTGGTTGGTCTCTTCCTCCGTCCATCCTCCCCTGCCTTCCCTCTGAGGTTTGACAGTCTGTTCAATGTTTCTATGTTTCTGGGTCTTGATCTCACTCGTATGTGGAATCTAATGAACAACATAAACTGAAGTACATTTGTTTTTATATTGTTACTTAGCACCCCTTCATTTCAACCTGAAGAAGTCTCTCTAGTATTTCTTGTAAGGCAAGTCTAGTAATAATAAACTCCTTTAGCTTTTAGATCCTTTTCTGGAAAATTTTTTTCTCCTTAATTTATTTGTATTTATTGATTTTAATGAATTTATTGAGGTGACAATGGTTAAAAAAATTATACAGGTTTCAAGAGCACAATTTTACAGCACATCGTCGTACACTGTATTTTGTGTTCACCATACCAAGACAAGTCTACATCCATCACCATTTATCCTCCCTACATCTTCCTCCATATCCTCCCCTTCCCAGTCCCACAGCTTTGCTATATAATATATATATATATATAAAATATATAAATATATATATACATATATATAAATACACACACACATATATATATATATATATATATATATATATATATATATATATATAGAGAGAGAGAGAGAGAGAGAGAGAGAGAGAGAGATCTCCTCATCCAAGGACATGGTTAGAGAGAAGAAGCGGGGGGAGAGAGAGAGACAGAGAGACAGAGAGACAGAGAGACAGAGAGACATCAATCGGTTGCCTCCTTTATGTGCCCCGAGTGTGGATCAAACCCAAAACCCAGGTATGTGCACTGACTGGGCATTCAACAGGCAACCTTGCTGTGCACTGGAAGACACTCTAACAACTGAGTCACTTCAGCAGGGCTGGCTATGATATTCTTGTTTGGCAGTTTATTTCTTTGAGCACTTTAAATATATCATCCCTCTCTCTCCTGAAATGTAAGGTTTTCGCTGAGAAATTTCCTGTTAAGAATATGGAAGCTCCCAAGTGTTTACAAATTTCTTTTCTTTACTTTTAAAACTTTGTCTTTGACCTTTGACAATTTGATTATAATGTATCTCAGGAATATCTTCATTGGGCTAACCTTGTTTGCAGTCCTTTGAGCATCACATATTTGGGTGTTCATAACCTCCCACTATTTGGGAATTTTTAGCTACATTTTATTTATATAAGCTTTGTGACCCTCTTTCTTTTACTGGGGCTTTCATTATGTGTATTATAGTTCACTTGATAGTTTTCTGTAGTTTCTCCTCTGCCTCACTTTTCAATTCTTTTTATTCCTCTAAATGCCTAATTGCAAAATACTTACATTTAGGTTCACTGATTTCTTCTTCCACGTAATCATGTCAGATGTTGAAGCTCTCTGTTGAATTTTTCAGTTCTGTTATTGTATCTTTCAGTTTCAGGATTTCTCTTTGGCTATTTTTGTATGCCGGTATTTCTTCAGGGTTTGTTGCTAGAATTTATTAGTTTCCTTTAGTGGTATCATGTTTCTCTGATTCTTGGTGTTCTGTGAACCCTGGGTTAATGTCTGAACAGACAGTCCTTCTAGTCTTTACAGACTGGTTCAGCAAGTAACAACTTCTACCAGGTCTCTGGACTGTTAGCATTATTTCCAAGATCATAGTTGAGCAGGTTGGAGCTGGATTATGCAGTTTGTGGTCCACAGTGGATTCCATAGTTGGGGCCCTGTTACCAGGGGCTTGGGTAAGCCTGGATTATTTTTGATCCTTGAGGGAATAGGGCTACTTCTAGAACCATGGTCAGTAGGGCTGGCATCGAGACAAGGATCTGCTTCAGGATATGCAGATGGGTGTGTCTCTTTCCTGGTCTCAGCGAGGGCATGTGAAAGGTCACTAACAGGTCCCTGGATGGATAGGATTTCTTGCTTGGCTAACAACTGAAACACTCAAGACATTTTTTTTTATTATATCTCCTTTTTAATTTTTTAAAAGAATTTCTCCTCTTTTGAAATATTTTGTTTTACCTTTGATAAGATTCCAGATTGTTGCTTTTCTGTGAGTTGGGAATATGATGAAGAATGCCTCTCTTCCTTTTTGCCTTTGAACTAATTTTTTTTAATTTTTATTTTATCTCAACTATACTATTATTATTATACCAATTTTTAAATATTTTAGTTTTTCTAGACTTCACAATACACAAATTTGATTAATCACAATTTATTTTTAAATCATTTCATACTATTTCACATGTAGTGGGATAGCCTTAATATAGTATATTCTCAATTTATCCCTCACATCTTTTGCAATATTTTCCCTATATTTGAAGTGACTTACTACTATATTTTTAGTGAGTTAATAATCATATGGCCTTTACATCTATAAAAGTATGTCTTTTATATTTACCTTCTTTTTAACTACCATGGAAAGCTTGATTTCATTGAGTGGATACCAGTTTCTACTTGGTGTCATATTTCTTCTGTTTGGAGAACTTCCTCTAACATTTCTTGTATTTTCCCAACCGTGCTATATTTTCTATTTTGTTCATGCATATTGTCTACTTTTTTAAAAAATATACTTATTGATTTTTTACAGAGAGGAAGGGAGAGGGATAGAGAGCTAGAAACATCAATGAGAGAGAAACATCGATCAGCTGCCTCCTGCACACCCCCCAGTAAGGATGTGCCCGCAACTAAGGAACATGCCTTTGACCGGAATCGAACCTGGGACCCTTCAGTCTGCAGGCCAACGCTCTATCCACCGAGCCAAACTGGTTAGGGCCATATTGTCTACTTTTTAAAATTACTTTTTTTAAACATATCCATCATAGTTATTTTAAACTCCTCATCTGGTAGTTCAAACATCTAGGGCCTATTTTAAGTCAGTTCTGTTGCTTACTTTATTCTTTCAAATGGATTTTAGGTAGTGGATTGTGTGTGTGTGTGTGTATGTGTGTGTGTGTGAGTGTATATGTGTGTGTGTGAGTGTGTATGTGTTATGTGTGTGAGTGTGTATGTGTTGTGTGTGTGTGTGTGTGTGTGTGTGTGTGTGTGACAACACTTTAGTTGAGAGACTCTCCACAAATGTAGGTCAATAGAGACTGAGGTACCCAGTGTTTATGCCTAGAAATTGTCATGCCCCTTCTTCTAGATCTTTATTTTGAAGAGTTTCCTAGTCAGTTGGGGTAGTTTTCATTTGTCCTATATCCTAGTCTAAACTCAGTCTTAGGCATGTTAGTACCTCTGAGTATCATGGGCCTTTCTCAATGACCTGCCCCTTTTGTGATGTTGGAATGCCACTAATCATCTGGGTTCAGGGCAATTGACTGCTTCTGCTTTCTGGTATCATTCTACCCCATGTTACCCTTCTCTCAGCAACAACTGTTTTAATCTCTACCCAAGAAGAGAAAGGGTTTACAACTCATTCCCCTCTAGGGGATTAAGAGGCTTTTTTTTCCCTTCGTTTTTCAAGGTGAAAGGTGTGAGCACAGCTCCTTTTTCTACACAAGCTGCACTTTCCTCTCCCAGATCTGTTCCACTGAGCGGTATTGCCCTCTGTATTTCTTATGAATATATAATGGAAGTTCATGAGGTAGAATCTAAGAGTGGTGCAAATTCCCCTTGTGTCTGTGGCTCACTGGGGCCCTAAACTCTCATGAAAGACAACATTTAGCCTTTAGCAATTAATGAAAATTTAATTTTAATCTTTACTTAGTTACATTGCATCACAGTTGGGCTGGTTTCCTCATCCGAGCAAAGACAGGTATATCTAAGGCTAGTTGAATATCTCACAACCTTAACTGTATGATTAGTTCAAAGAAAGTTTTTATTTTGATATTATTTGGCTCTTTCTGGTTGTTAAATTTGAAGGAATGCTTTTTTTTTCTGCTTTCTACATCTTAAGAGTAAGTGAGAAGTAACCTTTTAGATAAATTTTAATGTCCTTAATTGCAGTTTGCAGATGGCATACATTTGTCATTTGAACTTTGGAGGAACATTTGGAAGCATAAGTGTCTTTTCAGGACACAAGACATAACTGGCATTTACTTAAGGAAACAGACATCATAAAATCACTCCCAAGGATAATTTTGGTTTGCCTTTATACAGAACCCCCAAAATGGGCTTCAAGTCTACACAGCTTGCTCCTCAGGTAAGCTTAATATCTTCAGGGCCAACATCCAAGAAAAGTTTCAATTGGAAACCATAGCATGTTATAGTAGGGAGCAAAACAAGCATTGCTATTTGAGTCCCACTTCTACCAGTTATTAAAAGGCAGGTCTCCTAACTTTTCTCACCCCCAGAAAGTATAGACAACAATGTATATTTCCAGAGGTATTGAAAATACAACAATTTAACATATGCCCAAGCACCACATGATGTAAAGCCCTATAAAATGTAAAATGGTACTATTGTTTTCTTTTCTTTTTAATATATTTTTTATTGTTGGTAGTATTACAGATATCTTCTATTTCCTTCCTCAACCCCGTCCTTCCCCTACCACCCCAGGTCTTTACTACCCTATTGCCTGTGTCCATGGGTTATGCATATAAGTATATAGGTTCTTTGGTTTATCTCTTTTCGTCCCTCCAACCCCACATTGAGGTATGTCAGTCTGTTCCATGCCTCCACGTTTTAGATTAAAATAGTATTTTTCTGATATAAGATATTAATAAAATTTTATACACAAATCTATTTCATAGGAGCAAAAATGTAAAACATGTAAAATAAGAATGTTAGCTGGGTCTTTTATTGTTAAACAGTTCAATTATAGCACTAGTTAAGGTCTTGATGTTGAACATTTCATCCACAAAAATATACACAACGGTATTTCTGGTATAATCGTATTTTTAGACATAGAGAAAAATTGAGCCACATAACTATGGCATCAAAGAGAAACTTTCTAGCCTATACCAATATTTCAAAGGGGAGAATTATTTAAAATATACAAAGGTAATTTATCTTGTTTATGCTGGAAACTATTATGTGTATTGCAGGTACTTGAAAGCAACATTGGGACCTGGGAGATTCAATGTTGTAATGTACACAAAGGTGAGACTATGGTTAAAGGAATCACCAAGTGATGGTGAACTACCATGAACCATTAAATAGGGTACACTTTAACACAGCCTGGGTCTGAAGAGGCAAAAACAGGAAGTAATGATCTATATCTGCTAAGACTGTAAAAGAGCTCCTCATGTCTCACTTGGTTTTGAAATGGTAGTTAATGAGAACCCTGTTTATTAAAACTTATAAACTGAATCTTATAAAACCTGTGCTTAACAAGAAACGTGTCTTTAAAAGTAATCATGTGCAGTATTGAATGGATTATCCGTCTGGGTTTCTAATTTATTCCACTAAAGAGAAAAGTGCCAGGACTGCAGGGTGGGAATAATGATGACTGTATTCACCAGCAGTGGTTGGACTATACTTGATATGGTGGGTGCCCCTTAAAAATCTTGCTGTAAATGTATACAGCTAAAAATATAATTTTAGAGTAGAGTTTTCTAGAAGCAAGATACAGAATATTATTTTATGAATTATAAAATAGAATGGGCTGACAGGATCATCATTTGAAGTGACTACTTCTTACAGGTAGCAAAAAATATGTCATCAGTTTGAAGAAATCATAAATTGCCAGTTTCTAATACAATTTGAAGTGAATATAAAAATACTGTAAGGCTTTCATGAAGTATGTACTTTATTTTTTTTTATTATTTATTTCAGTGAGGAAAGAAGAGGGAGAGAGATATAGGAACCTCAATGATGAGAGAGAATCATTGATTGGCTGCCTTCTGCACACCTCCTACTGGGGATCAAGCCCACAACCTGAGTATGTGTCGTGACCGGGAGTTGAACTGTGACCTCTTGGTTTATATGTTGACACCAACCACTAAGCAACAGCAGCCAGGCATGAAGTATATAACATTAAACAGGAAGGAAAAGAGATCAATGCCTGCAATCACAACATAGTCATTTTATTGCAATAATTTTTTTTAAGAAATTTGGTTTCACCATTACTCTATTATAATTCAGAATTTCTATTTATATCTTTAAACAAAGGTGACCAAAAATAAAAAAAAATAAAAGTAAACTACAATTCTATCTAGTTTTAATGAACTCTGTGAATAGGGTTTAGTGCCCAGAGATTACTTGGTTATGTGTCTTTATTTATGATAAAGCCTCACAGTGCAGAAACTAAGCCACCTGATGTTCTATTAGGGATGTACTTAAGATGACTTAGCCTCTGTAATTGTGTTTGAGGTTTTAGGACACCTTTGGTAATCTGTTTCCAAGAATATTTGATGAAATAATATGATTAAATGTCTCTAAGAATATACCTGAAATGTATAATTGATTTATATTTTAGAAACACTTAGTTTACAGTCTACCCATTAGGGAAATATCTATATATATATAAAAGCTCAGAGGCCAGAATGGCAGAACGACCAGAATGACCAGAATGACCAGTGGCTATTGTGTGCACTGCAGCAGCCAACCAGCCTGATCCGGGCCCCAATTGGCCCCCAACACCCTGATCAGGGGCGGAGCCAACCAAGCAACTGCTTGCGGCCCCTCCCCCCCCCCCCCCCGCTGGCCCAGCCTGATGAGCCCTCATCGAGGTGGCTGGCTGGACCCCACCCATGCACAAATTTGTGCACTGGGCCTCTAGTCTGTTTATATAAAATCCTAATATGCAAATAGACTGAATGGCAGAACAACCAAACAACCAAACAACTGGTCGCTATGATGTGCGCTGACCACCGGGGGCGGGGGGGGGCACAGAACATGGCAGGTGACAGCAGCAGGCAGCAGAATGAGGAACATGGCAGGAGTTGGCCACTGCAGGATGGTGGAACAGGTGAGTGAGGGATCCAGACCAAGGCAGGGTGCCGGTCACTGTCATTGGGGTGAGCCTCTGGTGGTTACTGCAAATTCTTTGTTCCCATGCTCCATGGTCCCCCCGAGGCACTTGCACCCACTGCTAGCCCCCGGTGCTGGGCCCAATCACTCAGTGCCATCAGCGGGTATGAGCAGCAGCTGCCAGCCCCATTGGCCCCTGAGGGCTTCTCCACCTCCTCTGCTCCTGAGGGGTGATTGGGGCAGCAGCTGCCACTTGCACCCACTGCTGGTACCAGCCCCAATTGCTCCACATTGTCAGAAGGTGAAAATGGGGCCAGTGCTGTCAGCATGTTGGATTGGCAGTGGTGGGATCGGGGCTGCTGGAAGACATGGGCCTGGGGGCGGTGGCAGGAGGGGTCGGGCTGGGGTGCAAAGGATGGGCCGAGATCCGCCCCTGTGCCCACCACAGCCTCACAGCCCATGAATTCGTGCACTGGGACTCTAGTATATATATATATTAAAGCTCATTAGCTATAGTACAAATGGGAACACATAAAGCAATTAAAATATATGTTTTGTTCAGTTCACCTATAAGTAGAAAAAAGTTTAAAGCATATTACCTATATACTAGAGGCCCGATGCATGAAATTCAAGCAAGAGTAGGCCTTCCTTGCCCTGGCTGCAGGCACTGGCTTCCCTCTAGCACCAGGGACCCAGGCTTCCTTCACAGCCCCAGTTTTGTCAGGAAGGTTGTCCAGAATGACGTCCTGAAGGATGTCCGGTCTAATTGGCATATTATGCTTTTATTATTATAGATATCTCTATCTATCTATATCTCTCTATACCTATATCTATATCATCTATTTCTATTTCTATTTCTATTTTTATTTCTATTTGTTTCAGAGAAGAAGTGCCAGGGAGAGAGAGATAGAAACATCAATGTTGAGTGAGAATCATTGATCTGCTGCCTTCTGCACACACCCCATCCCCAGGATCGAGTCCCCAACATGAGCATGTGCCCTTGACCAGAATCAGGACCCCTCAGGTAGCAGGCCAACGCTCTGTCCACTGAGCCAAACTGGTTAGGGCTCAAGCATATTCTTAAGTGCTTCTGGTGTGATAACAATAACACATTCAATTACATTATCTAATTTTTATTCCTGCATACCTAAGTAGGAACATGATTTGAATTAATTGTCCATAGATTTTTCTGTTGGCTCTAGAATGGAAATCCTTTATAAATCAGTCCCAAAAGATTCAAAACCACTGTTGAAACTTCATAATTATAATTTGCTGGAATATACCAAACATAGAAAAATTATAGTTTTTTTATATAATAAATATTTGCTTATTGAGTCCACTGGCCTCCTTCTTTTTTAAAAATATATTTTTATTGACTTTAGAGAGGAAGGGAGAGGAAGAGAAAGATATAGAAACTTCAATGATGAGAGAGAAGAATCACTGATCAGTTGCTTCCTGCACACCCCTTACTGGGGACCGAGCCCACAATCCAGGCATGTGCCCTGCCCTGGAATCAAACAGTGACCTCCTGGTTCATAGGTCAATACTCAACCACTGAGGAACACCTGCCAGGCCACTGGCCTCATTCTTATTACCTCATGGTTTTTCTCTGAGTAAACGCAAGAGGTGAAAAAATTTTATAATTTTTCCTTTTCATTTTTATTTTAATATGCAAATGTTTTCACTTTTAAACTTAAATATTTATTTTACAATATTTAAATGTAACATAGACATAGAAAATAGAAAAAAATATTTTCAGAATATCATAAAATCAATGTAAGTAAAATAATGTTGTCTTAATGAGTATTTTAAAACTATGTGACTTTAAACCAGCTTACCTGGACATGGATAGAGAATCTGTCTGGCTATAGGAGGTTTGCTCAGTTACTTTGGTCACAATCAATATGCAACAAATTACTACACAATATAGTTTAACATTATTAATATAAATGTCTTATATAGTATATATAAAAATATAATATTTAGTATCTGTGATCAAAGAATAAAGTTCTCTTTATAAAGTTAATAATTAGCTACTTCTCTGGTTTCCAAAATGTTCAAAGTTAGATCTGCCATAAAAGCTAGTTATTAATTATTATTATTATTATTAATATGCAGTTTAAACAAAGAGACTTGATGTAAGAATTCATCTTATTTTTACAAATCATAGAAAGTTTATTTTTTCCAAATCTCCTAACATTAGGAAAACTACATCACAGCTTAGAAGTCAGTTATAATTTTTTTTTTAAATGCTCTGTGGAAAACCACCTACAGTGGAAGGGACAGTGAGAGTAACTGCTGAGGACAATCATCTGTGCAATAATACTGAGCCACATAAAGAAAATATCATTACTTATGGTAACCCTTAACTGTTGTCTCTGGGCACGTCACTTTACTTCTAAAAAAGAACAATTATCTTTCCAAGCTAATGATCCTAAAATACAGGAAAGTTGATTAATTGGAAAAAAAACTAAAATGAACACTGACTGGCAATAGAACAATAGAGGCAATTCATTTGATATACTACTCACTACTTGTGTTTACTGTGAAGCATATTTAAGGCAGAATATTGAAATACTAGTGTGCTAATCTTTCAACCTAATAAAGACAACATTATAAGTCACAAATATAACTTTATTTTACATATATAAAAGCCTACATGACCAGCCAACTGACCGGTAGCTATGATGCACGCTGACCATCGAGGGGCAGATGCTCAATGAAGGAGCAGAAACCACAGGCATGGAAACATAGAACAAACTGATGATTCTCCAAGGAAAGTGAGGAGCGGGGAGGGCGGGAAGAGATTAACCAAAGAGGTTATATGCACTGGTAGGGTACCTCATCCTGCCTTGCAGGATCGGGCTAAAAATGGCTTTCTGACATCCCCCCAAGGGTCCCAGATTGGGAGAAGGTGCAGGCCAGGCCGAAGGACCCCACCAGTGCACAAATCCATGCACCGGCCCTCTACTATTCCCATAAAATGTTATAAAGAATGAGAAGAATAAAGAAAACCAAATTGTTCCTTAAAGTGTCACAAACTAATAAGTCATTGTATCCTATCTAATAAAATAGTAATATGCAAATTAATCATCACTCCGCTACACCCACAAAGCCACGACCACAAGCCATGCCCACCAGCCAATCAGGAGCGAATATGCAAATAAACCCAACCAAGATGGCTACAGCCACAGAGAGCAGGAGGGAGGCTTGGGTTTCCCCAGCAATGGAGGAAGCCAAGCTTTCCGCCTGCCCTTGCCGGCCTAGGCCTCCACTCAAGGCTACAAAGTTTCAATTATAGAAGATACATAAACCCAAACAGAAATGGCGGCAGCCACAGAGCTGGAAAGAGCAGGAGGCTAGGTTTGCACCCAGTGATGGAGGAAGCCAAGCTTTCCGCACACCCTGGCCCACCCAGGCCTCACTTAAGGCTACAAAGTTTTAATTACAGAAGATACATAAATCCCAACAGAAATGGCTGCCACCAGGAAGCAAGCAGAAGGCTTGGCTCTGCTCCAGGCTACAAAGTTTCAATTGTAGAAGAAAAATAAACCCCAGATACCAGGGCCTCCGCAAACCACCACAGGCCTCTCGCCCAGGCCGTCCCACGCCCCAAGGGAACCCCAACCCTGATCCGGGACACCCTTCAGGGCAAACCAGCTGGCCCCCACCCGTGCACCAGGCCTCTATCCTATCTAATAAAAAAGTAATATGCAGATTGACCATCACTCCAACACACAAGATGGCTGCCCCCATGTGGTCAAAGATCCTGTCCCCATGTGGACACAAGATGGCCACCACAAGATGGCCAGCAGGGGAGGGCAGTTTGGAGGGACCAGGCCTGCAAGGGAGGGCAGTTGGGGACAGTCAAGGCTGCAGGGGAGGACAGTTAGGTTTGACCAAGCCTGCAGGGGAGGGAAGTTGGGGCGACCAGGCCTGCAGGGAAAGGCAGTTGGGAGGAACCCAGGCCTGCAGGGGAGAGCAGTTGGGTGTGTGGGGGGGGCGACCAGGCCTGCAGGGGAGGGCAGTTAGGGGTGACCAGGCCTGCAGGGGAGGCAGTTAGGGGTGACCAGGCCTGCAGGGGAAGGCAGTTAGGGGCAAACAGGCTGGCAGGGGAGTGGTTAGGGGGTGATCAGGCTGGAAGGCAGAAGCAGTTAGGGGCAATCAGGAAGGCAGGCAGGTGAGCAGTTGGGAGCCAGCAGTCCTGGATTGTGAGAGGGATGTGCCACTGCCCGTTTAGGCCTGATCCCACCAGGATCTGGCTTAAAGAAGCAGTCAGACATCCCTTGAGGGATCCCAGATTGGAGAGGGTGCAGGCAGGGCTGAGGGACAACCCCCCCCCCCGCCCCGTGCACGAATTTTGTGCACCAGGCCTCTAGTAATATATAAATCAATTTTTACTATAATTACCTTATTATTCTTAAAATTTAGTGATTTGTGATCCAGAACTTAAAAGACATTTTATTCTAAAGCTAGGATAGCACTGTGGAAGAGAAGAATAAAAATCCATGTTTCTAAAAATTCAGGTTATGAAAAGTGAATGTGGATGTGTGAATAAATGGATCAGTGTGGGTGGATGGGTGTGATGCCAGTAAATTGCATCATGAATGAATATGGAGATATGTGCAAAAGCTAACAATCTGTGACAGAATTTCTCGGATTTATAAACCAATAAAGGTGGGAATAAGTTGATATGAAATTTAAGATGACAGAATATTAGAAATGAAGGGACATATTATACCTGGTCCTATCTTTTCCTTCTTAATTTTTATGTCAGAAATGGGATGGTCAACAAATATTCATAATCTCACCCATATTTTCCAACATTCATGTGATCATCTGGGGATCAAGATGTAATAAATTCTGGCAATGAGTTGTGAACAGAATGATGTGTATCAATTTCAGTCCAAAGCAAAAAGATGTGACAAACCTCTCAGTTATTCTCCCGAGGCATAGATCTGGGTGACTAGCTGTTTCAGAAGGTGCAGATATAAAGTGAAGCTATGTCAGCCTCGTGCCCTTTGTGACTATGGGAGTAGAGCCTCCAGGGAGAGGGTGATGGATAAGTAGCATGATGAGGTAAATCTTTGTTGTGTTAAACTACTGTAATTTGATTTTTTTAAGTAAGGCAGACATTTATTCTATAATTACCAAAATCAAGATGAAGAAATGATAGGGAGAGGAAAACTATATTTTTTTCTAATTTTTTCAGTTAGTAAATTATCAGGTAATTAATCAGGAAAAGTGATGTTTTCAAGAACAACTTCACCTTAATTTTTTTCACAACCAGGAACACTTTATCATGTTTTAAAAATGCAAAGTTTATAAATTGCAATTAACATTTTTGCTGTCCACAGATGATTTTCTAGTCTGCCTTTTATTTCATGTTTTGGAGTATCTTCATTGGAGTTAAACTGACTCTTTACCAAATTCTTCAAAATGAATTTATGTTGTCAGATGCCACAATCTTCGTGGCTGGTTTCAGGATCTGAAGAGGAGCTGACACACAAATGAAAATGCTACAAAAGAAATATGAATTTAGATGTCATGGGGGACCAGGTGGAGATCTCTTTCTTAAAGGGGCACCCCTGAAATTGGGTACAGTCTGCTTTTTATTCAGTTTTAGATACACATCTTACCCTCTAGCAATGCATACAGGCATATCAAAGGTAAAGTTTGGTAAACAGTAAAAGGATTATTTGGTTAGGGAATTGCCTTGAGCCACCACAATCTCAACAATGGTGCTAAGCTTCAGCCCTGTTAATGCCCAAGGTCCATCACATTCTGCATGCATTCCGCATTCTTTGGTGCACTGACAGTATTGGCAAGCAGTGGCTTCCAGCAGTCAGTCTATTTTTTTTTTTTTAATCGTCATCTGAGGATATGTTTCACTGATCTTAGAGAGAAGAAAGGGAAGAGAATGAGAGAGAGAGACACCAATTGTTTGCCTCTTGTGCACCACAACCTAGGTTTGTGGCCTGACCAGGAATTGAACTCAAAAGCTTTTGGAATATTGGGACAACACTCCAATATACTAAGCCATCTAGCCAGGGCTGTTGTCAGTCATTTTTATTAAAATAATAGTTTATTTTTTAAGACAAATATTGGAAGATAAATACTCAGGTCATAAGCCCTGTAGGAAACCAAAAATACTTGGTATTAATAAAAAATAAATAATAATTAAAATGAGTTATAATTAACATGCTATTTATAAATTTTAAAAATAAATAATTTATAACATGCATGTATTGTTTTCTAGTTGTTACTTCAAAAACATAAGATAACATACTCTTTAGGAAAGATGAGATTATTGAAGATACTCATAATAGCAGCACTAGAATAAAAGGACTTCATAAATATTTGCTCTGGTTTTCTATTATGCCCCAAATAAACAGCTTTTAAAAATATTAGTTAAAGTGAGGCTAAGGTATTTAATCATTCTGAATATCTATATCTATTTATTGTGTACATATCACATAGCAATAGAGATTATTTCTATTATAGCACAAACCAAAACACAATTAAACACAAATAGTGTCTTCCCTGTGAGAGTTTGAAATCCTTGTTACCCCTTCAGTTTTTGAGACATCTTCCCATGTAGGGGGTGAATTTTGCAGGGCCACTGTGTGAGAAAAATTACTGCGATCGCCTGCAGCCAGCAATTCAAGCGATCTCATACCCTTGCAAAGACAGTGAAAATGAAAACTGTGATAAAAACTGTTCCTGTGGGTTGGAGGTGACAATTGTAGACTACGCAAATGGTTGATGCTCTCTCTGGAGGTTCAGGGTGGGAGCTATTCAATGAGAGTTAACTTGCATGTCTAGATTTTGTAATGTAAAGTAATACCTAGATAAATGGGATCTCAAAGTAAAGAATGGATATAATTTCTATGTAAATTGGATATCATTGCATGATATGCTCTTGTTATTTGGTATGTATAACTAAGAGATTATGTATTCAGCAAAGCGGAGGAGGAATGATCAGTAAAGAAAGATGTCCTGCACTTTATCTAAAATTTGTCTATAAAAAGATAGAAGTTGAATAGGCAGTCTCATTACACACTAAATTTGATGAATATTGCAGCAGCATACCCTGCCACACTCATGAGAAAATATTTTGAAGGTTAGTTGCATTAAAAGTATGTCAGGATCTTATTTCAAAATATCCCTTAACAACTTCAAGAGATAACAGAAGCAAAATCAGCAGGTAACTCACACATTTAAAATTTTCTTAAAGTTTCTAGTGTGCCTTATGATTGGTGAAATTCAACATATTCATAAGGATTTTTTCATTCGTCTAAAAGCTTTTAGCTTTGGCAGAAATCAGTGAGCAATTTAAATTAAAGATAAGTTTAGATGATTCAGAAAATTTTGAATGTTTTGTTATTTTATTTTATTTTTTTATCAGCTTACTTGATAGTGAATAAAGATTTAGGTATGTTGTTCTTTTAAAAATTCTGCCTCCAGTGTTTTTCTTTTATGTAAGACACTTCCCTCATATCTTTTGCCAAATTTTGGATGGCATTGTAAAAATGACTCTATATTGAAATCACATGTGTGCCATTTCTTCACAAAATGTATTATTAAAAAGCAATAGAAAGAAAAGTATTATGGCATTCACATAAATATATCCTTTAATATTGAGAAGCAAATTTCTTAATTTTATATTCTGTATGTGTAACAATTGAAAGACAAAATAACTTACTATTTTGAGATATCCAAAATTCATTTTTATAATTTACCTACACTATGCCCAGTGGGCCTCGCTGACAGACATTTGAGAAAACATTGAATAAACACAGATCTCACTCCACTTGCACACAGCATGTTCACTATTTGCCTGAATGTTAGGGTACCAGCCAATTTTTTCCTCATTCCCATCCCTTGTTTAAGGTGAATCTCCAACATGGGAAATAAATTTTAAAGAGACAGAATATTATAATAGCATTTCAGTGTATTTAATTAAAATATTTCTTCATTAACTAAATTTAATTTATGACCTCACTATATTCCTTATGTTCACTAAATAGTTCTAAATGTTATTCTGTACTCACTCTCTACTTTTTCTAATATCTCTCTTCTGGATTATTGCCAATGACTTCTTCCCAACTATAAGTTTGATCATGACACTCTGCCCTTCCTGTCTTAATCCTCCATAATGTTATAAGAAAAATCACTCTGTAAAAAGTAAAAATTAAATTTGACTTTTTAAATACTTAAAATCTTTAAATGTTTTTTTTTTTTTTTCCATCATATTTTTTATTGATTTCAGAGAGGAAGAGAGAAATAGAAACATCAATGATGAGAGAGAATCATTGATTGACTGTCTCCTGCATGCCCTTTACTGGGGATCAAGCCCAAAACACTGGCATGTGCCCTGACAAGGAATCAAATTGTGATCTCCTGGTTCATAGGTCGACACTCAACCACTGAACCACACTGGCCAGGCAGTTCCTGTTTTCTTTAAGGTTATGCCAAACT
The DNA here is from genome assembly GCF_963455305.1 of Plecotus auritus. Taxonomy (NCBI): domain Eukaryota; kingdom Metazoa; phylum Chordata; class Mammalia; order Chiroptera; family Vespertilionidae; genus Plecotus; species Plecotus auritus. Next base: position 134,430,902 of record NC_137771.1, on the reverse strand, counting down.
TCTTAGGATGGAATACATGATTCTCTGAGAAATAATCCCTGATGATGCCTTTCAGCTTCATTGCATATATACTAACTTCTTAATTTTTCCTGGGTAACTCCTTGTGTCAACATCTAAGATACCTGTACTTAGGAGCCACAATAGAACATTCCCCCACCTTGCACTAACCCAAATGCAGTTACAAATCTATAGAATTTATGGCACAATCTAGTTGAAAGTTTGATTGCGCTATCACTTTCCCACCCTTAGAAAACAGCCAGGCTCACTCTTCTCATTAAATGAAAAGATTCCAGTACTGATGTTGCCTTATCTCTTGTCAGTAACTTTGAAACAGAGTACAACATGGAGGTTGCCTAACTCAAATCCTTGTAACTCTGCCAGGACAGCAAATCTCTTAGTACAAAGATTTCATGTGGCAAAAGAGGATACGGATGGAAGGTAAAGGTCAGATTGTGGTGAATGGTGGTCTTGGCACCAGATCTTCTGAGGAAGTGAAGTATTTAGGATTGAATGTTGGAAATGAAAAAAAAAAAGGGACCAAGCAACACCAAATATATATTTTTTTTTCATGAGGTTTTTGCCAAAGATCCCGAAGTAAATGTCAGTAAAGTTTGGGCCATGAAGGCTGCTGTTTAAATTCATATCTTCTGACAAAAATTTTTCAATGAAAACCAAATCAAATTTTTAGATAAAATGTTGTTCCATGACTAATGAGTTCAGGCTGGATAAGACACCCAAGCAGACAGCTGATGACTGGGGACTCTTCTGGGATAAGTACCAAGAACCATTGCTATTTGTGATTGGTCACGTATATACCATAAACTACAAATGACTGGGAAGAGTCCAGGGCCAGAGTTCCAGGTGCAAAAAATGGGAACTGTGCTGCAAGTAGAGTAAGAAAAGGATATTTCAGACTGAGAGGTGGAAAAGGGCCAAGGATATTTTTAAATGTTAAGTATGTGAGATGCTTGCTACAAATGTGTACTCTCTAAGTGTCTATGTGCTTGCTAGGGATTTGGCTATGTAACAAATGCAATGGCCTCGTAAACAAAATATATTGCAAAAATTGTAATAACAAGGAAAATAATTTGTGGTCAAGTCACTGGTAAAGAGGAATCAAGACTAAAATGGAGAATAAAAAGCAGCATAGCTTGGTTTTGATGGGAAGCATTTACAGTCTAGTATTACTAAATAACCTCAGGCTTGATAAATGCTCTGAGGGCTCTTAATCTATCACTGCAAATGCAATTAATTTAGGTGGAGTAGAATGCAATAGAGGTAGGATAAACAGGTTATGAGGATGACGCAAGATGAAATTCAAGTCATGGGGACGGATGGTGAAGAAGGTCTGTCTAGGCAGCTTGATATTTTAGCCATTCCTAAAGCTACGCACCTTGGGAACCCTAAGGTCTCTTCTAAATACCAGGAACTATAGGAATATCTCATATTATCTACCTCAGCAAGACCACATATTTATTAATTAATTAATTTATTTTGTAAATAGATGCAACTTATTTATGATGTATTGGCAGACTGAAAACTCCTTTAGAAAATTCTGTTATTGAATAAAAATGTAAGATCTGTCGCAACCTTGCCCTGGAGCTTTCTTCCCCAACCTCCCTCCTCTCTTACACATATTGTCCCAGGTGAATATTTAAGTGTAGAGAGAGATATGCCAGAGTAGCCCAACCTTCAGGTGTTGGCTGGAAAATTGGGAACAGTTTCTCTCTATCAAAAGGGATATCAAGTTAAGCAGCGGACTGAAGGAGAATAAAAGAAAAACTAACAGGAAAGTTGTGAAGTAGGACTAAATATGTGTATGTGTGTTGTGTATGAAATAGGAGCAGGATCTTATAGCATTACTAGGTTACTCACTTTTTTTTAAGAATTCAAAGATAATTGTTCCATTTATAAGGTTTCAAAGTGATTGGCATTTACTCTGCTATTGGAACATGCATTTATACATATTTTCCTCTCCTTTACCTCAAAATATCACACCCTGACACTCTTGCTTTTTTTATTCTGTATACATTTTGTAGATGAATCCACCTATTTCCGTGGTTTTAAGCAAGCATATTTAATCCTCATAGTCTAATGCACATATTTGTGAGAAGCATGGAAGGTACACCCATATGTTTATAAATATGCATGTTATGGTGGCAAGTCTTCCCCCACATGGTACATTTCCATCTGCCAGTTATCTTCTTCCTCTTGGTGAGTATTACCACATTCAGCAGATTACCTTAGCACTGTTTTTGGTTTTATCCACATACTAATCCTCTTTTTCTCTGGAATCCTCCATGTGCTGAGGCTATTTCTGATTTTTACAAGAGTACTAAGGATGCCTCTTTTGCCCCTTGACATTATACATTGGCAAGTGTGAAAAAAATCAGTACATGTCTCTAAATCATACTATAGAAGCCTTCTGAAAAATGCTTCCTTCAGCTTCTCCCTCCATTAGGTTTAAATAGTTATAAGGTGGCTATACAATTAAGGCACTGAAAGATCCTCTTATCTGTAGGATCTTTCAATGCCTTAATCTGACTGCATGGAACCCTCATGTCAATCTGCTTTTTAAAGCTGACTGTTGTTGTGAGTAATCTTCCACTTCATCAAATAGTGTCATCATATCAATAGCAAACACAGCTCAGGCTCAACATCTTAATATTTTAAATTTATTTTTAAATATATTTTTATTGATTTCAGAGAGAGGAAGGGAGAGGGAGAGAGAGACAGAAATATCAATGATGAAAAAGAATAATTGATCGTCTGCCTCCTGCATGCCCCCTACTGGTGATTGAGCCCACAACCTGGGTATGTGCCCTGACTGGGAATTGAACCATGACCTCCTGGTTCATGGGTCAATGCTCAACCACTGAGCCACACTGGGCCAGTCTGGAATCCCTAATATTTTCTAAAACAGGCATATGGCACCTTCATTATCTATGATGTACCACAAGTTTAACTAATGATGATAATAGATCTTATCTAAAAGTCATATTCTAAAATTACACAAATGATCTTATAAGATCTAAAATGCTTTCTCTACACATAATGCCTTTGTGCATTCAAATTAGATATGTATACATATATATGTGAATATATATTTAAATGTATAAAATATGTATATTTATATATGCGCTTATTTGTGTGTGAATTCTTATTAGAAAGAGAAGGAGAGAGACAGAGGAAGAGGAAGAGCTAAGAATATATAATTTGAATAAATCACTACCATTAGAGAAAAGTAAAGTGTGTGATAGTTTTGTTACCTAAACTTTAATAAAAGTAGAAATTTAATTATAATTTGTAAAATATACGGAATTATGGTTGCATTCTAGCCATTCTGAGTTTCACAGACATGAATTGCCTTCTCATTTTTATGTTGTTTTTATTCAATTTTTCTAAAATAGAATGTATCTGTGGGGAAAATTTGGCAAAAAGACTGAAATTCAATCTAACAAATGAGGTCATGATGTTAATGAAATATTTTATGCAGTAGCTGGCAATTTCAGCATACATTTCTGGTCCATACAGGGTAACTCATCCAAACAATAGATAGAGCCATTCCAAATATTTTACATCTAAATAGCAGTCCAAATAAATCTGTCACATAAAACTGTGCTGTTGAGATACTGGTGAAGCCCAATGCTGTTTTAAAATTAGGCGCCTGTTTATAAAAATGCAAGAAGCAGGACACAACACAAATAATAACAGTCTGTTGATATGTTTTTAAAAAATAAATGCATTTGTTATTTATATCAGTTTTCCTGGTTTCCTTTGCTTAAGGAGTATTCTACTTGCCACTTGGGTAGTATTTTCTGAGAGTCAGACATGAGCAATTCTGATTCACTTTCTGCTTTTATATGTTGTGTGTATTTAAAGGGAGAAACATATACTTTGATTAAAAACAAGGAAAAACTTTGAGTTCTAGTGGATTTTTCTTTATGTTGAAATGTTTCTACTATTGAATCCTTTCTTTCTCTGAGGAAGGAGTTTTACATTTTACTATGCATATAAATAAAAGGATAGGGAATAAATTAAAGGGAACAGTCACCAAAAAATTATTCTACACTTCTTAGAGACACAGATTGTGGGTGTTAGAGTAGGAAGTTAGGTATTAAGGAGAGAGGAGCAAATGAATGGAATGGTCACCCCATGGAGTAACTGGCATCGAAAACATCCAACTGGGCCCTGGTGGGTGTGGCTCTGCCAGGGTTCTTTTCCCAGAATTAGGAAGGGTGCAGAAATCTGGATAAAGGAGCTGATGTGTAGATTAAGAAGGAGTTCAAGGACAAAATATAATATTGAAAGACATTGGGGATCAGAGGATCTTCAGCTAAAGGAACTAAAGACTTCCCCTTGTCTAAGGACCCCATGCTATTTATTAACACAATTTGTCCTAGGGCAAGGTGGAGATAATACACTTCAAAGGGTAGGGTTTACAGAAGCATTGTCAGTTTGGGGAATAGCCTACAGCTATTCAGGTGTTTGGCCAACAGCAGGCAATAACATGCAGATTTAAGATGCCCTGACCTGTCTGGCAGTAAGCAATAATCCTATTCAGGTTTGAGGGAGATGCCATTTAGCAGTTCCAACAGGTGAACTACTTATGTGGCTCAGCTCTTGTTGAGCCCCCCAAGCTTCACCAACCTTTTGATGAAACTCTTGTCATTATGACATGTTGGAATTGGTTCCCAGCATGGCTCCTTTGGCTGGTGTGTCCTTCCATGCAGGGAAAGGTTGTTGATTCAATTCCTGGCAAGGGCATATGCCTGGGTTGTGGGTTTTCTCCCCAGTCTGGGTGCATATGGGAGGCGGCTGATCCATGTTTCCTTCTCAAATTGATGTTTCTCTCTCTCTCTCTCTCTCTCGCTCTCTCTGAATCTCAAGAAGAAAAGGAAGGGAAGGGAAGGGAAAGCATCTAATTGGACAGGAAAGACAGCTTTTTAGTCACTTTGGAGAGAGAAGGAGAAAATAAGGAGGAATTCCTCTTTCTAAGATCATGTGCAGTAGAAGCCAAATGAGGAAGGATAACTATGAGGCATTCCAGTGGAGCCAAAATGGCAACCACAAGAGGGGGAGAGGCACTGGCCAGAGAAAATTTGGGAAAAAGAGATTGTATAGGGGAATAGTACAAACACGGGATCTGGAAAAGCCCAGAAAGAGGTTGGATCATTTGAAAGAAAGCCTGCTCTTTTCCAAAGCTAAGGAAATATACAGAGGCCTGACAATGAACCCGGCGCGTAGACCCCTCAGAGGACACCTGTACGGTTCCTTCTCGTGGGCATGAACTTTTTGTCTTCTTTTCCCCTGAACTCTAAGGGTCTCCATGAGACTTGCCAGGGGAGTAGCAAAGGGCGGAGGACTCTTCTTTTGCCTCTGGAGCTTCCTTTCCTGAGTCCATGCAGGCACTGCTCTACAGCCTGCCTTCTCTGTCTCTAGGAGAGAGTACTGTCACTTTTGCTCTAATAACTATTGCCACTATCGCTTAAAACTCCTCCTAAGTGAGTGTCCCTGAAATTCTATTCCCACGGCACCACTGAAGAACCTATTTTCTCTGGTAACAGGTGAACCTTCATTTATAAACTTCCATGATTTATATTCCTGTTCTTATCCATGAATGGCTTTATCATGTATCCGACAAGACTGTTGGAACTGGAATTATTAGAGAGAATAAGGATTACTAATTTACATTTCATGTCTTCCTCACCCATCATTTCCTCTAACTGCTTTCCATGACACACACAAGGTCCAAAAAATGTGAGTGAAGTTCCTAAGATCATGTACCAGGCCTGGGCTTAGAGTCCTTCTTACTTAGTTTTCCACATGTACCCATTCCAAACCACCCCTCTTCTCAAAACAATGAGTTTGTACTCTTTGCATGTGGGACTAGCCATTAGATATAGTTAATAAAATACTTTATGTGGACACAAAGGTGGTATTCTATTGCAAATACAGAAATTCACTTTTTGAGATCCTTCTTTATATCATTGGCATAATATTTTAATTCCTAATTCTTAATAATCTTTTATAAAAATGCATTTAGATTATTTTTAATAGGTAATATTCTGATAAATTTTAATAGCCACCAAACAATGCAGTACGTTATGTTTATCTGTAGGTATCTTAATTTAAAGATATGGTATCTATAATGTTTTAAAGTCTGGTATAAAGGAAATAGAGATTTGAGAGAATCTTAACTTGATTTGAAAAATTTTCATTGAAACTATTCATATTTATATTGTTAATTTTGCCCCTTCTCTGTCTCTGTTCCTTCTTAGCTTTTAATTATTTTTAAAAATAAGACAGCATTAATGTTTCTCTTTTTCAGATACATTCAGAATCCCTCCACAGATTCCCATAAAGGCCAACACTGAGAGCGTTAGACAAGCAACATGTATTAAATGTTTCATTCCACCTACTTCCTTACCCTCATGAGGCCCTTTACCTGCTTTTCAGTAGGCTGACCTGATTTCTTTCTGGACCCTAGATACATGGTTCACTGCTTACTTTCATGGGTGAACTGATTTACATATTTCAATATAATTAACAACAATGAAAAGCAACATTTACCAGATAACAACAAAAAAATCCCAACTAGTGAAACATATCATTGGCACACATAGATATTTCATGGAGTTTTACATTTTTTCTAAAATCTAACCCACCCATAAACTTATTTAGTGATGCATTTGCAAAGTTATTATAACCTGGATGAAGTGATTATTTGATTATTCTTTACTTATTGTATGAAGTCTACATGTTTCTAATCCACAGAAAGGTCACCTTGGTCAAAATAGTTTTGGAAATTTTGTACTACTTTAATAATTTCATACTAAATATTATAGTTAAAATGTCAACTTATTATTTTTATTCTGAAGCATAGTTAAGCAAGTATGTAAAAAATTTATAGTCTAAATGTCATTTCAATATTTTGTAAAGATAAGAATTTTGTGCAGTATTAAGTAATATAGCAAACATACTTGAGTATTATCTAACATTAATTATTTACATATGCTAGTGAAAATCTTTACTAGCTAAATGTAGAAATTAGAAATACTGGAGATACAACCCTGAGAAATTAGAAATAAAGTTTTATTAGATGAGCAATATCTACTCTATGTAGAGTTCACAGTCATTACTTACAATTTCTAGGACAGTTGTAAGTTCTTTAAACTTGATACTTGTTTAGGAAGCTACTCTGGGTAAGAAAGAAAGGGAGAAGAAAGGAAATAAGGATAAAAAGAGAAGGAAGGAGGAATGGAAAGAAAGGAAGAAGGAGGAGGCGGCGGAGGAGGAAGAAGGGTGATGAGGAGAAGGGGAAGGAAAAAAGGAGGGGAAAGAGGAAGAGGGAGAAGGAGAAAAGGTTGGGGAGGACTCAGGAGGAGGAGGAGGAAGAAGAAAAGGAGGAAAGACTCATTTCCATAAACTGCCAGGTTTTCTTGGATGCAAAATAAAAGTATGAATGTGAATTTATACGGAATTGCTTCACTTCTTACCTTAAAATTGATCCTGTGATACTTTGTTGACAACCTAGGTGATGAAAGATTTTTCACACAATTGCATGCCTTGCTGAAAGCCTCTAGGTCTTTTAAGTAATCCTTCCAACCAGCCATCCCAGCATCACTTACCCTGTAGTAGAAGTTGTGTTCTATGTATGAATGACAATAATAAGGCTTAAGTTAATTCATAGAGATCTCTATCTCAGTAAGACAGGAGAGATTCTCTTTCACAATGCAAGCTTGGGCTTCAATTCATATTTTGTATTTGACTTTGGTTAAGTGGCCATTTGAGCCTTCCCACTTTGAAGAGACAATAACAAATATTTGAAAACATAACTACACAGACTGTATTATCTGGGTCTGAATGCTACTCTGTCACTAGCTGGTCAGTTGACCTTAGGCTGACTAGCATTTCTGTCTAAATGCCCACTTGTAAAATGAGGGTGGATATAATACTATCTATCTCATTGTGTCCTTGTGAAAATAAATTATTTCATATACTAGTATGTAAGATGCACTTTGTATATAGCATAGTTATTATCGTTTATTGTATATAGCTATTACACCTATATTTTAGTCAGATGTTTGTGTTCTTACATTTTGTTCTATTTACCAAGCTGTTTGAAAATTGTATTAAGTCTGGCCAGTGTGGCTCAGAGGTTGAATGTCGACCTATGAACCAGGAGGTCACGGTTCGATTCCTGGTCAGGGCCCATGCACAGGTTATGGACTCAATTCCCAATATAGGGTGTACAGGAGGCAGCCGAGTCAATGGTTCTCTTTCATAATTGATGTTTCTATCTCTCTCTCCCTTGTCCTTCCTCTCTGAAATAAATTATATATATATATATATATATATATATATATATATATATATATAATTTATTTCTTTATTAAGGTCATGTTTATATCTCTACTTCTCCTTTGAGAAAAACTGTTGATTACAGGATGAAGAACTCTTAAACTCTAGTAAAGGGATTTATACTCCTTACTGTCTTTGATTTGACAACCTTAAAAGAGACCACATGTAAATAAAAAATATCACAAGTTAGATTTTAATAAACCATGTATATCCCTCACTTCTATTGAACCACAGATACAAATTCAAGATTTATTTACAAGAAATAGAACTGAAATAAGAGTTGGGATTTCATGTGTGATTTTACATATATGCCCCGGCCCGCGGGGCAGCAACGAGGGCACGCAGGAACCACCTAAGAGAATGAAACAAACAAGGAACGCAAAGAACGGAGGCAAGACAAGGTTCTGATCAAGCCTCGTTTTTTTATTCGAGTGTTGCGGTATATAAGCACTCAGGAGGGGAGGGGTAGGATAAGGAGTTGCCATGGGATGTTTGGTTGGGGACTGGGTATCTGTCCTAGCTGATCGGTTATTCTGATGTGGGGGGTTCTTCTGGCCCTTGGGCGAGCGGGCTTTCTTTGTCCTTGCTCTTTGTCCTTGCTCAATCAGGAAGTAGGGCTGACCAGGAAGTAAGACCAAATTCTTCTTTTATGGCTCCCGGCATCTCCTCCCTTTCTGTTTTTAAGCGGGAGTGGGCTTTAACCGAGCGAGGGAGTAGTGACCCGGCTCCTCCCGTGGGTTTCCCAAGCCCACAGGTAACGGCTCTCGGTATCTTTCGGGGAGGAGAGGTAGAGCCTGGAATTAAGGCCAGAGAGCCTTCCCTGCGGTGGCTGTGCCTGTCTTAGGTCGGGAGACTTGGGACACCTGGTTTAACACCTGCATTACCCATCATTGGTCTAACTGAATCGCTCTGATCCAGTGCCTGTCTTAGGTTGCAGGTAGGGCCTATAGAAGAGTCCCTCAGCGTATGCCGTCTCCTCTTGTCTTCATGGCTGAATTATTTCCTGCTAATTCCTCTCTGTTGCAGGAATCCACATGGTCCTGGAGTTTTTTTCTGAAAATATACAAACATATTCTCGACCAAAAGTTAATAAAGGTGTCTTTTCTATAAATTTGACTTGGAATCCTTTTTATTTTTGCCCAAATAATTTTCCTTTGGCTTATTTTGACACCATGTGTGTATTTCATGGGTATCTTGCTGTTAGCATAACAAATGAAAATTAATTTTCAAAGTAAAAATTTTTCTAGATGTAATTTACTTACAAGTTATTTTTCCTTACATAATATTACTCCACTATCCCTCCTTTTTTGATTTAATTATTAGGAGGCTTTTGGAAAATATATAATGCAGTCTTGATAACTTTAAATTTTAATTTTTTGCACAAAAATATGACTGCTTTAGGTTCATTGCATGTTAAGCAATTTTACCATGAAATGAACTACAAATAGAAATTTTGGTTAATACTTTAGGAACAGCCTTTTGTACAATTAGATTTTCTTGAATATTCCCTTATTTCATTTAGCCAATTTAAATTAATCTGAAAACTTGACTATTTTACTGTCAAATTTAATACTTTAACAACAATTTTAGTTAATGGAAAGGATTATATGCATCCTTGAGAAAGCCCTGAGCACTCCTGGATTTAAGCTAGATTTAGGTATAGGGCAGCTGCCATCAACCACTTCTCTGTTGCCTGGGTCTCAGTCTTAGCTGGGCCAAGTCTGTTACCTGGGTCCCAATCTGAGCTGGGCATGGGAAGCACGAAGCAGCCATGGGGCAGGAGATCTCCCTCAGAAGGGGCGAGTGTTCAAACCCCTGTAATGTTGGGGGGGTGAGGATCTGCCACACCTCTGTTGACCCCCAAGTTCTCTCCTTTGGCCCCCTGCGACTGTGCCTGTCTTAGGTTGCCCCTCCCTTGAGGAGTCTTACCCGTCATTGACTAACCAGCCATCCTCCGGGGCCAAGCAGGGTGATGTAAGGTTCAGTTCTGTCTCCTTGGTAGCCTATGCCCCTATGGCCTCCATGCCCAGCACCTGCCTTGGGATCCCCCCACTGGTGGGGGGCCCCGGCATTGATCATATATCTTGGGGAACCCAGGTTTCTTCTCCAGGGAGGGCCCAGCTCCCGCCATTGTGCGAGAGACAGATCTATGGTACCATCCAACATGAGGTTTCAACCTCAGAATGAACTGAAAACTCAAGCAACAGCTGTGGGCAATTGAATTGTGAGAAGAGGGTTCCTTTTGACAAAAAGGGCCAATATAGAATGCTCAAGTACCTTCCCAAGGGGCCTTTCACACAGTGGAAGGAATTGAATCCTTTCATGTCCCTTTTAAATTGCTGCCAAACATTAAAAAAAAAAAAAATTTTAGATTTTTAAGTTTGTTTGGATTAATTGTACAATATGCTGTTTGTAAAATATCAAAAATTATAATGACATTGTAGAATAATATCATGTAAGGATATTCTTTGCTTTAGGCCATGGCAATTCAATTTCAAACTGGTCAATTTCTTTTTGTATAGACAAGGTCTAGTTACATTTCTGCACCTCTCAAATTTCTCCTTTTTTATTAAGCTGGAATTTTATTTTTTAAGAGTATCCCCATTAGATAATTTGCATATACAGAGGGATCATGGGAAGCCTTCAGTAACTTTCTTAGAATACTTAATCAAATTGCTTACAAAGACATTGGCTTATTCCAAAGGAAAGGGTTGGCCCCTACGGCTTCCAAGATGGCGGCCCCAGGGGGAGTGGCAAGACATGTGGCCATCATGGTGGCTGTCTCCTTTAAAAGACAGTCAAATTTATATTGCAGACAAACAAAAATCTCACTAGCTGTTTCTGGTCTTTATTAGAATTGTTTATAAAAATATTGGCTTTTCATTTAGCTGAAAACCTTGATTATAATTTAAAAAGCTAATATATTTAAGTAATTAAAGTAGGTATCTTCATTTAGAAAGCAAAGCAAATTTAGTAAATGTTTTTGTCTGATTCACAAGCAGCAAATGTTGCCCCGCCTCTTAGCTTAATTAAGAATGCAGGCAGCTATGGGCTTTTTGTCATTTTAAATTCTGCTGTTGGATTATAAGAAATATTTAGTTACTTCATTTCACCCTTCTTAGAGGACAAAACCTTCATAACATTTAAAATAAATTTATTAATTTTTATTTGATAAGGCTTTCCATACAATTTCAAGTATATTAGATCTGTTAAATTTAAAAAGATTTCCTTTAAGAAGAGAATAAATTTCTTGTATTACTCCGGGCCCTTGGAGTTGTCCAAGAATCATCTCTGTTAAAGCCTTGAAATTTTAACATGGAAAAAAAAACCCATCAAATATATATATCCACATATGATTTAAAGATTATAATACTTTTTATAATTATCTTAAGATATCAATTAGATTTTAAACTAGTTTTTGCATAGAAAAATTTGAATTAATCCTCTTTTTTAATTAGACCAATAATAAGCAACTTATTTTGAATTCCTAATTATTAGAGAAAACACAACATTTTATTTTCTCAAAAATAAGTTCTTATACTTTAGACATTTAATTACCACAACTATATAATTTCTCCCAATTTAATTTGCACTTTGAACTTTTAAAGCTGGCAAGTCAAATATATTTAGCATTTCCTAGATTAATAACACTTTACATTTTTAAGAAAAATACAAGACATAATCAATTAATAGATTCAATTCTGTCCTCTAGGTTTTTTATGAGGCAAATTTAAACTTTACTTTTTATTTGCCAGTAGCTATGTAAAACTCGGTTTGGTTTATTCTAATGTAAATTACCACATTTTTCAAAGATGGTTCCTGGCAGGAAACTAGATTACCTGTCTTCTAGGGGAAGGGCGTCTACCCCTTCCTCCATTAACAAAGTGCGTAGCCAGTTACCTGGGCTACTTAGCTCTTTATAATTAATACATTATTTATCTATATTTCAACAATTTCTTTGAGATTCTAGAGTCAATTATAATTATTTTCAAGCATTCACTTTGGATAAATTCTATAACAGAGACAAATTTATTTATGTTCTCGTAGGCCTTAAAAGTTAACTTTTTTAACAAGGTTCATTAGCATTGTATTTTAGCCGATAGGGCCTGGGGCGGGGCTTTAGTTTTAGTTTTTCGTCTGTTGGGGGGTGATTTTGTTGAGGGAAGAGTATTCTGTTGGGTAGGACTTAGGGTGGAAAGCTCAGCCTCGAGGGCTTGAATTTCTTTAATAAGTTGGACATGCTCTCGTTTCTGCTGTAAAATTTCCTTTAAAGAAGAAACTTCTCGAGCAAGGGTTATTTTAGCTTGTCTGATGGGGTCAGATGGACGGGAGTTAAAATCTGGAAGAGGAGAAGGATGAACTAGGGAATTGGGATTATGGGGGGGGGGGGTGGTCTATGAAGCGCCGGGGCAGTTAGGCGCCAAGGGTCATCATGATAGCGAGCCGCCTCCTCATCTAAGGTTTCTTGTTCTTCGGGGGTTAGGTGATCTGAATGATCTCTTTTAAAGGTAAGCGAGGGGTAGATATTGGGTATTTTTTCTTGTGGCTTTTCTGGTTCTTTTTTAATATTTAAAGGTTTTTGGTCTTTAGGGGTCTCTGGGGGTTCTCCTGGGAGATCTATAACGACTGAAGGGCATGTTGAGGGGGGACGGGAGTTTTCCTTAAGAATCTCCTCTCCTGTTTTGATGACCTCTTTAACATCAGGGTCTTGAGAATGGATTTTTAGAATGTCATGAATTAAGTTCCAATAAGAAAAGGCAGTAACGGGAATCTTCTCAGGGCCAAGGGCCCGATAAAAATCCTGTAGGGCATCTCCTACCCGTTCCCAGCGTTTTTGATTAATAGTTCCTTCTAGGGGGAACCAAGGGCAGGTATCATGAACAAACTCAAAGAACTGCCTAAGGTCTTTTCTTTTAACCCTTATTCCTCGCGCTCTGAGGGATATCTTGACACCGTCAAGGAACATTTCATGGGCACTCAAAGAATTCCCCATTATTGGTCGACTGGATGGCTCTCCGAGTGACTCCTTCCCCCACATAAGCCTCTGGGACGTATAATCCCCGTTCCAGGTCAGCCTGAATTTTCCCGTCAACCCAGGGATTCAGGCGGAATTACTCTCTTTTCGACTCTACCCTTTACTCCCTTGCTTGCGTGAAACAGTCAGTAGGTATAATCCGCCTACACGGATCCACACAGACGGGAAGACGCCTTTTGCCCTTGTCAGGGAGTAGAAATTCCCTTTGTTGAGTCTGTGAGGTGAACGACCTTTTGTTCAAAGCAAGCTCAAGGTTTTAAGAGTAGATCTAATTGGAGAGAATTTGCGACAAGAAAGCCGGGCAACGGGCAACAGTACTAATTCAAGTGAATCAGAGTTCTCACAGCCGGAGATGGGTACCCTTCACTCTTCCCCAAATTGGCAAGTGAGTGCTTATTAGTGGGCAGGAAAGAATTGACCAAGAGAGCCAATAATAGCAGTCGAGCAAAAAGGGGTGAAATGTTCTGAAATCTTGTTTGAAAAATCGTCTACCTACCTTCCTCCAATCTGTCTCACGGCGGGTGGGACCGTGTCGATCTAATGCTGAGTCTTCACTCGCGGGTCCTCGCGGCGACTCTGGGGGGGTGCCTGGCCAGGGCTTCTCCGGTAGACGTTCTCATCGGGGGTCCCAGGTTGACCCACGTTGGGTGCTAGATGCCCCGGCCCGCGGGGAAGCAACGAGGGCATGCAGGAACCACCTAAGAGAATGAAACAAACAAGGAACGCAAAGAACGGAGGCAAGACAAGGTTCTGATCAAGCCTCGTTTTTTTATTCGAGTGTTGCGGTATATAAGCACTCAAGAGGGGAGGGGTAGGATAAAGAGTTGCCATGGGATGATTGGTTGGGGACTGGGTATCTGTCCTAGCTGATCGGTTATTCTGATGTGGGGGGTTCTTCTGGCCCTTGGGCGCGCGGGCTTTCTTTGTCCTTGCTCTTTGTCCTTGCTCAATCAGGAAGTAGGGCTGACCAGGAAGTAAGACCAAATTCTTCTTTTATGGCTCCCGGCACATATAGTACTCATGAAGCCAAATAAATTTGCTAACATTTTGTCATTTGGTTCCTTCATTTACTTTTATCCAGGTTAGAGCTCATTGTATTTTCTGTTTTTAACTGATTATAGTTTAGCAAAACCTAAGTCCCTAAGTCTTAAAGTGATGTCCTACATATTTTCTTTTTATTTCATCATGAAAAGTTAGAAAATTCAGCCTACACCTTATTCCAAAGGTGACTCATTAAAAAGCACAATATGACCCAAAAATGTATCATTTGTTTTTATGGCTCATTTATAGCCCTTCAAAATATTTGTGATCTCTTCAAACATTTTGGTATTGACAATCTTTTTATTTTAACTTCTAAGAGAATTACATGTGGTAATTATATGCATAATAATCATAAAATTAAAATATTTACCATTAATTTTAAGGTGGTTATACCATTAATTTGTGTTTATACAATTTTTATTTTGTACACATATTTCTCTTTCTTCCTAAATGGCAATTTGCTACATGTTTGTGAGGAAAGAAACTGAAATCCTCAGGTAGAAAATTTTACATTGGATTTCTTTGAATTATTTTGTATAATTCTCCTACCATTTCAGAAGTTTCCTCTTCTTGGTTTAAAATAATATGGAGCTAAAAGTCTAAGAGTCAATATGTGAAAAATATTTTAAGTTAAATTATCTTACTGAATATCATTATTGCATTGGTGTTTTTCTTTTTCTGATATAATTTTTAAAAGCATTCCTATCTCTTTGGACTGAAATAGCAAACAAAAACTATTATTGTTTTCATATTTTCCCTGCATTTCTTAATTGGTTCTCTACAGGTTAGTTCTCTTTCCTTATGTACTTTCATGTTGAGCAATTTATTTTTTAACTTCCTTTTTTTATTTTAAACTGTCTTTTGTGAGGTCATTTTTTGTTTTTGTTCTTATAAAACCCAAGACCCATCTCACTTCCATAGGTTATATATTTTATTTTAAAAGACACCATGACAACTTTAAGATATTTTAAAATGTATAACTAAAAAAATAATTTATCCTACTTATTTAATATCTTGTATAAAATACTTGCAATAGAGTATTAGAAAAAAATAACTCTACAAAGTTTGTCTAACACACATAATTCATTTTGCATAGAAAAAAGCAACAAATTTAGATGCAATCAGTAATTATGGGGAAATCACTCAAGGATAATTCTTGACTTAAAAAATATCTTCATTCTAATGTTTTCCTTTTGTTTATTATAACTTGGAAAGAGAACAATTATTTACAATTACATGCAATAAAAGCAAAAAAGTCAATTAAACCTAGGGGATTTATTCCAGTTGTTATTTGTTTTTGCTTTAAATCATCACTCACAACTTTATAGTAAAAATTTTTACTAGAGAAATTTCAATTTTATTTGAATTTAATTTACGGAGATATTACAAATGAAAAATATTGTTAGCTTTGCAAGAATTAGTTTTAAAATACAGTAATAGAAAACTGATACCATTACTTTCTTTTAAATTGTGTAATTCAATATAATATAAAGTACATTTAAAAGTTGAGAGTTAAAAATATTAGGTTGTCAAAAATACATATGCTGAAAAAGACTAATTGCCATAAAAAAGGAGAGCACTCTTTTAAAAACAACCATGAATTCTCTTATAATATTTAGAGCACTTTATTTTATGTCATGATGTTTTATTTGGCAGACAGTCATAGATTTGAAATATCTATATTATAATGAATATTAAATATATTTTTAAATTTGGGAATAAAACATGTAGCACAGTGAACATCCTTCTAAATACTATTTTAAAATTTAGGAGAGTTTTGATTCATCATCATTCTCATGGAGCATTTCACATGAATAAGTGGTTATATGTTTTATTATACTCGAGATAAATGAGATTCATTTAAATTAGTTTGTTGCTTGTTTGCATATTCTGCACATTTTCAAAAATATTAGTGTCTGCCTTCTCCTAGGGAAGTATTTGTAATGCAGCTCTTCACCAGTGTCTGTTGGGTCAAAAGGGGTAGCATTATTATAACTATTTACCCAGTTCCGCTGCATTCCCCTAATGGTGTGATAGAGTGCCATTTTTAAGTATTTTTGTGGTAAGCTATATATATATTACACAAAGTCATTCAAAAGAACTTTGTGGTTACTTTGTGATGTCTGATATTATTTTAAAAGGAATACATTTGAAAAAAATAGTAATTTCTAAATACAGTGAAATGCATTTAGCAGGAGGAAATAAATGGAACATATCTATTTGACTCTGGCATTTTCTCAGTTTAATTTGGGTAAGAATATTACCTTAATATAAAACATTATGACAAAACTAACTCTTTAAACTACTTTATGCTGCATTTAGTCCTACAGAGCACTGGTGATTGTGGTCAATTTTAGTGGTGACTTTGAATCATCCATAATATACATTTTAATATGTAAAGTTAAGAGGTAGTATAGTCAGGGAAAATTTAATATTGTTTGTATTGTCTTTTTCTCTCTGCCTCATTATTTTCTGATTATTGTTCTATTTCACTTTATGAAAAATTAGTCACTTTATTGCCTGATTCTTAAAAATATTGAGAAAATATCACATAATCATATTGGTGATACTATGTCAAATTTAATGCAACGTGTCTTGTAATAAAAACTTATTTATACAGAGAGAGAACACAAGATAGTGACATAGGTAAATGCTGGTACTTGTCGCCCTCCACAACAACATCAAAATTACAACTAAAATACAGAACAACCATCATTCAGAAGCTGGCTGAATGGAAGTCCTGCAACTAGAGAAGTAAAGGAGAAAGTACATTGAGATTAGTAGAGGGGCTGAGGCACAGAACAGGCTGGTTCAACACCCACACATGGTATTTTTTTCAATTCAGAGGAATATCTCTCCTGCAGAGGCCTCCAGGGCCAAGCATGAGGTCCCAGCCCCACACCAGACTCCCCATCCCAGGGTCCCAGAGCTGGAAAGAGAAGTCCTGATAACTTTGGACTGTAAAAACCAGTGAGATTGTGGCTGAGAGGTAGGGAGGCTGCTGAAGACTCAGGCAGGCCCTCTGAAGGGGCCCATGTACAAACTAATACGGTCCTGCCCCCTCTGAAGTCAAGCACTGGGCAGAGACATTGGGGAAATCAAAGACATATGGGGAGGAAGTGGATTATCTGGCATCTGGTCAGGAACTCGGGGTGGTTTTCTCCCAGACAGCAGTGCTCCTAGGGGCCATTGTTCTTGTGCTAGGACCTCACCCATCCAAGAGCTGATTGGCAGCCAAATCTGAGTTTCCCTCAGCATGGCTCACACTGTTCACTCCACCCTGGTGATTCCCTGAGACCCTGTCGCATCCAACTTGCAGCCCCACCCAAGCTATTTGTAGCGGCTTTTCCATATGAATGGCCTGTCCTGGCTCAGGCTTCAGACTTTCCTAAAATCTCATAAACAAGCAGCAGCTGGTGCCCCATACCTATAAGTAAGAGGCCCAAGACCTGGCAGTAGCACTAGCCTGCCTTGCCTCACAGCTGGGCCTTGCGGGGCACCTCCAAGCCCAGCACAAATAGCAGCCATCTGCAAATTGCTCTGTAGCTCCCTCCAGGTGGCTCCAGGCAGCGGATGATTTTGCACATCCCAGGAGACTCCAGACTCAGTGCACCTGGTGGATAGCTTCAGATCATACCAGATTACAATTCTATACATGCACAAGTGACACACTCAAGGGGCATTCTCAGTGAGCAGCAAAGCCCCACTGAAGCAAGTCCTGCTCCATAGGGGTGTCTCCTGCACACCAGTACTTCCACTGTAGTTTCAGCTGGTCCTCACAGCCACTTGGCCTGGAGGGAAATTCCTCCCTGTGATGCCAACAGCAATCAAGGTTCAATTACAACAAGACTATGCACACAGACCACAAAGGGGTGCACCTAGAGTGCGCAGCTCAAGTGACTAGGGAGGCTGAGCTCCTGGGCCCTAAAGGACGCCTACTAAGCAAGGCCACTCTACTAATTCCAGGAGACATAGCAGCTAATGTAATACATAGAAACAAACACAGGGAAGCAGCCAAAATGCGGAGACAAAGAAACATGTCACAAATGAAAGAACAGAAGGAATTGCCAGAAGAAGAACTGAATAAAATGGAAGCAAACAAGCTGCTAGATACAGAATTAAAAACACTGGCTATAAGGATGCTCAAGAATCTTAATGAGAGCTTTAAGGGACTTAGTGAGACTTTCAAGGATCTTAGAATTTCAAAGACATGAAAAGGGACCAGTCAGAAATTAAGCATACACTAACTGAAATAAAGAATAATCTAAAGGGGATTCAACAGTACAGTAGAGGATTCAAAGAGTCAAATCAACAATTTGGAATAAAAGAAAGCAAAGAACACCCAATCAGAAGAGCAAAAAAGGAAAAAAAGAATCCATAAATATGAAGATAGTGTAAGAAGTCTCTGGAACCACTTCAAGCATACCAGTACTAGTATTCACAATGCAGGCGTGCCAGAAGGAGAAAAGAGAGAGCAAGGTATTGAAAACCTATTTGAAGAAATAATGACAGAAAACTTTCCCCACCTGGTGAAAGAAATAGACTTAACAAGTCCAGGAAGTGCAAAGAGTCCCAAACAAAAGGAACCCAAAGAGGCTCACACCAAGACACATCATAATTAAAATGCCAAGGGTTAAAGTCAAAGATAGAATCTTAAAAGGAGCAAGTGTACCTGGCCACTGTGGCTCAGTGGTTGAGTGCTGACTCATGAGTAGGGTTCAATTCCTGGTCAACGCACATGCCCAGGTTGCAGGCCTCATCCCCAGTAGAGGCATGAATATCAATGATTCTCTCTCATCATTGATATTTCTATCCCTCTGTCCCTCTCCCTTCCTCTCTGAAGTCAATAAAAAATAAATTTAAAAAAAAGCAGCACAAGGAAAGCAGTTAGTTACCTACAAGGGAGCACCCATACAACTGTCAGCTGATTTCTCAGCAGAAACGTTGCAGGCCAGAAGGGAGTCACAATAAATATTCAAAGTGATGAATAGCAAGGACATACAACCAAGATTACTCTACCCAGCAAAGTTATCATTTAGAATTGAAGGTCAGATAAAGAGCTTCACAGACAAGAAAAAGCTAAAGGAGTTCATCACCACCAAACCAGTTTCTTTCTCTCTCTCATCTTCCCTCTCTCTTTCTCTAAAACCAATAAACATATCCTCAGGTGAGAATTAATATAAAAAATAACCTTAGCTGGTTTGGCTCAGTGGATAGAGAGATGGCCTGCTGACTGAAGGGTCTCTAGTAAAGGGCACATGCTTGAGTTGTAGGCTTGATCCCCAGTGGGGGGTGTGCAGGAGGCAGCCAATAGATGATTCTCTCACATCACTGATAAAAATATTTTTTTTTTAGATGGGCAGAGAATCTGAATAGAAACTTCTTCAGAAGAAGATGTATAAATGGACCATAGACATATGTAAATATGTTCAACATTACTAATCATCAGATAAATGCAAATTAAAACTACAATGAAATATCACTTCACATCTGTCATAATGGCTATCATCAATAAATCAACAAACAAGTGCTAGCAAGAAAAAGGAACACTTGTGGGAATGTAGATTGGTGCAGCCACTTTGCAAAACAGTAAGGAGTTTCCTCAAAGAATTCAAAATGGAACTGTCTGATGATCCAATGATTGCACTCCTGGGTATATGTCCAAAGAAACCCAAAATTCTAATTTCAATAAACATGTATTTTAGATATCCCACTTAAAGACAGAATTTTCCTGTTGCTTTGTATAGTTTTCTTTTTAAATTTTATTAAATTTTACTATGTTCCAGTAAATTTCATAGTGTTCTGTATAGCCAATGTCATCATTATTTTTACTTAGTTGACATCAAGATGAAATATTGCTATATGGTAATATATATGATATTAAATTGAATAATACATAATTATTTGAAACAGCCAAATTTTGCAGGTATTGTGTCAGCTTATCAAATGATAAAGTGAGGCTTAAAGAGATTAAGTACATACTCATATAACACAGTGGAGAAGTGGCAGAGCTATATCTTGAAATCACGTTTCTAGAACCCAGTATCTAAGCATTTGACATCATTCTCTATTGATTTTTTGTATATTTAACTTTTAAATAGTCATTTTACTGAATATGTATTTTATACATATATTTAAATGCACACAATATTTGTTTGTATACATATGTATGTAGATATAATATATAAATTTTATTATCTTACAGTTTCCTAACCTACAAATAATTATTTTTTCTTGCCTATCCAAATATCTATGCCATTTATTTTATTCTTCTTTAAATTCCAATGACTACACTTTCAGAAGTGTTTAAAAAATATTGGTAATGGTAAATTACCTTAACTAGATTCTCACTGTAATAAGAATGTTCTCAATATTTCACTATTAATAATAGTACCTCTGCTTTATGACATGTTTGCATGTGTCCTATTATGCTGATTGCTTTTATCTGAAATAAATATATTTTTTAAATGCCTTTCCTGCATATACAAAGATATTTATATATTTAGTACATTGTCTACATTTGAAATATCAATGCATTCCTGGAATATATTCTATATAATTATGAATTTTTATTATATTGATCCTTCTTATTTGTGATTTTTATTTATAATGCTTGAATCCACTTTTGTGTTAAATTGTTATATGCTATCTATTTATTTTCATGTGCTCTTTATCAGTATTCAGTCACAACATTATGGAGATTTTAAAAATATGGAAAGATATTCATCGTATCATGTGGAGTAATTAAGTGCAGATGGATCACCTTTACATTTCTACTTTTTAACCCATATTTTGTGTTATTATTTTAATTAATTAAGTTCCTTTGTGATTGGTTTATTTTGTTGAGATCTTTTTAAAGTTTAACTTTTCAAGTTGTTTTTAATGTTTTTGCTATTAGAATCCATTCATAACATATTTGATCCATTTTAATTATTTCTTCCTTTTCCTAATTTATTTCTTTTCATTCCATTTTTTTTTTTTTTTACTCTTTACCTAAGGATATGTTTTTATTGATTTTACATAGAGTGAGGGAGAGAGAGAGACAACACTGTGAGAGAGGAACATTGATCAGTTGCCTCCCATATGCACCTGACCAGGGATCAAACCCACAACTTGGGTATGTGCCCATGATCTTTCATTGTACAGGACGATGCTCCAACCAACTGAACCACACCAGCCAGGGCTCTTTTTTATTCTTTAATTGAATTTTTATTTTAATTTATTCAGGTTTAGAAATGAATGTGTCTAAGGCTATGAATCTTCCTCTGAGTACATATTTGTTTTACAGCACTACATTTAATTTTCAATGATCTCAGTATTATTATAGTCAAGGGATGGCAAATTGGTGACAGGAACCAGATGATGTTCATTGACTATTTTTGTAAATAAAATTTTATTGGAACCCAGGATATCCATATGTTTACGTGTCCTCTATGACTGTTTTCGTGCTGCAATGGCAGAGTGCTGCAATCACACACATCACAATATCTAAATGTTTTAATATATATCCCTATACAGAATGGTACAAGAAAAAATAGGTGAGCCAGAGTGTGTCCCTAGCTACAAAGGGCTTCAGTCTTATTCTGCTAGCAGACCTGGAACATAGATCGCATGGCAGATTTGGTCCTACACCTTACTCTTTATATCCTGCTTGCACAGAAACCGAATGATAGCCAAAAGTGAGAACACAGAGCCTTCTCATGTCTCTCTTGATCATGCACACAGCCGGGGCATACATCTACATTTCTAGATTCCTGAGAATATGTTGGAGATTTTAAAAGTCCTCACTTCTTAACTATATGTTCCCAACCTTTCCCCTCAAGATTTTGGTTAGTCTTTGCTTGTCTCAACTGTTATTAATTGCTTTAGGCAGAAGCAACAAGTAAGTTTGCCTGTAACTTTTTTTTTAATCAAATGTCAATTAAGTAGCACCATTAGCACTTGGAGAGTTTGAGTTAGGTAAGATAAAATCAAACACCTTTAGGCTTTTCTCTATGAAAACACCAGACAGGTTAAAATAAACAATCACCTTTCTTGTGTATAAATCACATCTGTTCTACTGTTTTCAGTACTGGCACCTGTATTGGAAATGATAGCTGTTTTCCTCAAGGCCACCACTTTTGCTGGGAGAGGGAGATGGACCAACATGTGTTAACATTCACCAAAGCTCACTGTTCTCACTGAGATAGAGATATTTTTTTTCTTGATTAATCATTCCCTTGGTAGTAATAGGGTTTTGATTAATATCAGTTTTCCTGAAATAATTTTTCTGAATGTTTTTTAGTTTTTTGTTTTTTGTTTTTTGGGGTTTTTTTTTGCTTTTATGGAGAGACAAATTCTGAGTATTCCTTACTCTATCATTCTTTATGACTTCAATCCTGTCTTTTACTTTGAGAGAAGTGAATGATTACTAGAGAACCATAAGGTTTGATTTGCTACAAACTTTGTTTCCTGGTATTTTTTTAAATTAAATTTATTGGGGTGACTCTTGCTAATAATGTAAGTTATTATGTAGGTTCCAAGTGTACAATGCTATCATATATCATCTGTACATTACATTGTATGCCCACCACCCAAGTCAAAACATCTTCCATCACAATATAATTGACTCCCTTTACTATTCATTACTCACCACCCCTTCCCTCTGGATACTTTGGTCTTAGAGAGGCTTTAATGAATTTGAACCCAAAGGCAAGGGAAGTAAATGCAAAACAATAAATGAATGGGACTGTATAAAACTAAAAAGCTTCTGAACAGCAAAATAGACTGCTAACAAAACAAAAAAGTAACC
This sequence comes from Plecotus auritus, assembly GCF_963455305.1. NCBI lineage: Eukaryota > Metazoa > Chordata > Mammalia > Chiroptera > Vespertilionidae > Plecotus > Plecotus auritus. Next base: position 134,407,671 of record NC_137771.1, on the reverse strand, counting down.
AACCAAATGGGAGAAGATATTTGCAAACAACACCTACAAAAAAGGGTTAATATCCCAAATATACAAAGAACTCATACAACTCGACACTAAACAAAGAATCCAATTAAAAAATGTGCAGAGGCCCTGGTTATTTCTTAAGAAGCTTTCCTAGCACACTTATTACTCTAATTCATTGTGCCTACTATGTATATTAAAGAATAAGTTAGAAAATCTTCAAATTATTTACTTTTAATTCTTGCATACACAATATTTTATTTTAATAGATTTACTATTATGAAACTTCTTAATCAGAAATTTAGAGGTTTTATGCTCAACTGTCTAGGTAGTTTGAATATCACCTTAGATGGTTAATTTTATGTGCCAACTTGATTATATCATGGGATACCCTGATATTTGGTAAATATTTCTTGGTGTGTCTGTGAGATGTTTCTGGGTAAAATTAGCATTTGATTTGGTTGACTTGGTAAAACAGTTAACCCTCTCCTATGTGAGTGGGCACCATCCCATCTATTGAGGGTCTAAACAGAACAGAAAGGTGGAGGAAAGAATTTACCTCTTCCTGCCTGGTTGGTTGAGCTGGGACATCAATCTTGTCTTGCAGTCAGTGTTCATGGTTCTCAGGTCCTAGATTCAGATTGGAAGCTGCGTGATTAGCTCCGCTACTTCTCAAGCCTTCTGATTAGAATAAACTGAGTTAGAGTATTGGTGTTTGGGGTCTCCAACTTACAGACGGTAGATCCTAGGATATCTTGGCCTTCAAATTGAGTGAGTCAATTCCTTATAATAAATTTCTTCATATATATATATATATATTTTTTTTTCTCTAGAGAATCCTGACAAATACAACACATTGTGTGGTTTTGCAGTAAGAATATATCACACATTAGATGAATTTAAATTTGTCTTTCAATGTCTAAAGTCAACCAAAAATATTTCAATATTAGTGATCTCATTTTAGGTTTCCTAAATATACACCCTGAGAAAAGCATTGGTTGCTAGCAGGTTGCTTAGAAGATGCCAGAAGGCACTTTAAGGGACAAATGAGACAAGAAAAGGAAGAAGCCAAGCAAGTGTATATATGAATAAGATGCTGGTGTGGCCAACTGGTGTTCCATCCTGTTCGGAACCTTCTGGAGAAGCTGGTGGAACATGTCTCAGACTCAAACTGAAGTGTAAGGTAATTGGAATGTTTATCCACCAAACCCTCAACATTCATGCTTTAGAATGTGCCTAGTACATTAATTCCCTAGCATTTCTGAGCTGCTTGGTGTTCAGGTAATGTATATTCTAAAGATCCAATTAGATTCTCAGAAGGAATCACTGGAAATGTTCAGCCTGTAAGGGAATAAATAGCCTGTTGTTACTAACATCTGAGAGAGAACAAAGGGAATGGGTGGTGCTAATGACATTTTTAAAGCTTTGATATAATAAGAATAGAAAGATTCAATATTACAAAAAAAGAAATTATACAATCTAAGTTCTCATTTGAAAAACTTTCCATCAGTGGTATCTAAGTAGCTATCTACAAATTTGATGTATCAAGGAAATGAAAGTTATAAGAAACCTTGAAAATATAATTAAAGTTAATTTGATTCTACTTATAAAACTGGTTCAGGAGCTTTTTGCTAGATAGTCAATCCTAAAGTTCACCATGTGGGAAGAATGAATACAATTAAAACGTTATTGACACTTCAATTTAATTACATAACACAAATGCCTCCATCAGATAACACAGAGCTTTCTAGTGATGTACAAATAATTCTATCATTTCACATTGCTTTACCAATCTAAAGATGAAGAGACCTTTAACTGCAAAATTTTAAGATAGATAATATTTTATTTTATAGTTAATGCAAAAATACTTATTGTAATTTAAATTACAAGTAATAGTAACTGATAGAAGAAATAGAAAATATGAATAGACTTCTGTATGTATTTAAAAAATGATTTATTTATTTATTTTTTAATATATTTTATTGATTTTTTACAGAGAGGAAGGGAGAAGGATAGAGAGTTAGAAACATCGATGAGAGAGAAACATCGATCAGCTGCCTCCTGCACACCCCCTACTGGGGATGTGCCCACAACAGTGCCCTTGACCGGAATCGAACCTGGGACCCTTCAGTCCGGAGTCCTATGCTCTATCCACTGAGCAATATCAGTTAGGGCATGAATTATTTATTTAAAACCATCCCCAAATAACAGGACCAACAGTGTTTTATACAAATATTTGAATAAGAAATATTATCTATCTACTAAAATTCTTTCAGAAAAGAGGAATAAACATTTTTTCCTACATATTTTATGAGCCATGATAGCCCTGGTAACAGAATCAGATGAATACATTAGAAGAAATAAAAGTATATATTCATATCCCACATCTAAAAATTGTTAACAAAGTACTCACAAATCAAATATGACATGATAAACTATGACAATATGTCATTAAAACTGGAAATTATTTCAAAATGTGATGCTTAAATATCTTAAAAATTAATTATTTAACCAAATATAGGATAAAAATAATATTATCATCAGTCAATATAGGAAGTGTTTGGCAAAATTTGATACCAAATTATGAAGAACTTCTCATCAAACTAAGCATACAAGGAACTTAGGATGCTCTGATACCATAAAACTTACTTTACTACCACATTTTTAAAGTTTATCTTTGTTGAAAGTATTACATATGTCCCCTTTTTTTCCCCATTGGTCCCCTCCTAGTCCCTCCAAACTCCCACATCAGGCTTCACCACCCTATTGTCTGTGTCAATGGTTAATGCATATATGCATACAAGTTCTTTGGTTGGTCTCTTCCCACCTATCCATCCTCCACAGCCTTCCATCTGAGATTCTGAAATCTGTTCTATGCTTCTATGTCTCTGGATCTATTTTGTTCATTAGTTTATTTTGTTCATTAGATTCCATATATGAGTCAGATCATATGATACTTGTATTTCAATGACTGGCTTATTTCACTTAATATAATACTATCCAGGTCCCTCCATGCTCTCTCAAAGGGTAAGAGTTACTTCTTTTTTTAGCTGCATATTATTCCAGGGTATAAATGTACCACTGCTTTTTTATCCACTCATCTGCTGATGGGCACTAGGGCTTTTTCCACATCTTAGCTATAGTAAATTGCCCTGCTATGAACATAGGGGTGCATACATTATTTCTGATTGGTGTTTTGGTTTTCTTAGGATATATTCCTAGAAGTGAGATCACTGGTTTGAATGGCAGTTCCATATTTAATTTTTAGAGGAAACTCCATTCTGTTCTCCATAATGGCTGCATGAGTCTGCATTCCCACCAGCAAGGTACTTGGGTTCCTTTTTCTCCACATTCTAGCCAGCACTTGTTACTTATTGATTTGTTGATGGTAGCCATTCTGATAGGTATGAGGTGATACCTCATTGTCATTTTAATTTGCATCTCTCTAATAATCAGTGACTTTTAACATTTTTTCATATGTCTTCTTGACCACCTGTATGTCCACTTTGGAGAAGTGTCTATTTATGTCCTTTGCCCATTTTTAATTGGATTATTTATCTTCCTTTTATTAAGTTGTATGTGTTCCTTATATATTTTGAATATTAACTCTTTATCAGATGTATCATTGCCAAATATATTCCCCCCTATAGAAGGCTCACTTTATACTTCGTTGATGGTTTCTTTGAAATGTAGAAGCTTTTTACTTTGATGTAAATCCATTTGTTTATTTTCTCTATGGTTTCCTTTGCTTTAGAAGATATATTGGTAAATATATTGCTACTAGAGATGACTCAGATTTTGCTGCCTATGATTTCTTCTAGGATTTTTATGGTTTCACGAATTATATTTAAGTCTTTTGTCAATTTTGAGTTTTTTTTCTTGCGTATGGTGTAAGTTGGTGGTCTAGTTTCATATTTTTGCATTATCTGTCCAATTTTCCCAACACCATTTATTAAAGAGACTATCTTGACTCCATTGTATATTCTTGCCTTCTTTGTCAAATATTAATTGAATGTAATGGCTTCAGTGGATTTCTGGGGTCTCTGTTCTGTTCCATTGATCCAGTGCTTGTTCTTGTGGTAGTATCAGGGTGTTTTGGTTACAGTGGCTTTGTAATATAATTTGATATCTAGTATTGTGGTCCCTCCTACTTTGTTCCTATTTCTCAAGATTTTGTGACTCTTTGGGGACTTATTTGGTTCCATAAAAATTTTTGGAGTATTTGTTCTAGATCTGTGAAATATGATGTTGGTATTGTAACAGGGATTGCATTGAATCTACAGATCGCTTTGGGTAGTATGAACATTTTATGATGTTAATTCTACCAAACCATAAACACGGTGTATTCTTACAGTTTATATTTTCCTCTATCTCTTTTGTCAATGTCCTGTAGTTTTCTGACTACAAGTTTTTTACCTCCTTGATTAAGTTTATTCCTAAGTATCTTAATTTTTTGTTGTTGTTCTAATGGTAAACAGGATAGTTCATTTAGTTTCTCTTTCTGAGAATTCATTATTGGTGTATAAAAATGCCATCAATTTCTGGGTGTTAACTTTGTATTCTGCTACATTGCCAAATTAATTCATTAAATCTAGTAGATTTTTGGTGGAATATTTAAGGTTTTATATGTAAAATATTATGTCATCTGAGAATAATGACAGTTTTACTTCATCTGTTCTAGTTTGTATGCCTTTTATTTCTTCTTCTTGTCTGACTGCTGTGGCTAGGACTTCCAGTACTATGTTGATGACATCCCCGTCTTGTTCCTGCTCTTATGGAAAATGGTTTTAGTTTTTGCCCATGAGTATTAGGTTGGCTGTTAGATTTTCATATATGGCCTTTATTATGTTGGAATATAATCCCTCTATTCACACTTAGTTGTGAGTTTTTATCAAAAATGGGTGTTGTATTTTGTTGAATGCTTTTTCTGAGTCTATTGATATGATCATGTGATTTTTGTCCTTCAATTTGTTTATCTGATGTATCAAATTTATTGATTTGCAAATATTGTACCAGCCTTGCATCCTGGAATAAATCTCATTTGGTCATGGTGTATGTTTTTTTTTAATATATTGCTGGATCTGATTTGCTAATATTTTGTTGAGGATTTTATCGTCTATGTACATCAGGGATATTAGCCTGTTATTCTCTTTCTTTGTAAAGTTTTTTATCTAGTTTTGGAATTATGATAATGCTAGCCTCATAAAAAGTGCTTAGATATGTGTTCTTTCCTCTTGGATATTTTGGAATAGTTTGATGAGGATAGGTGTTAATTGTTCTTTGAATCTTTGGTAAAATTCCCCTGTAAAGCCATTGACACCAGGGCTTTTGTTTGCTGGTTGTGTTCTGAATACTGCTTCTATTTCATCAGGTGTTATTGGCCTTTTCAGATTTTCTGATTCATCCTGATGGAGTTTTGGGAGATTGCATTTTTCTAGGAATTTGTCCCTTTCCTCCACATTTCCAACTTGTTGGCATGTAGTTGTTCATAGTATTTTCTTATATTCCTTTGTATTTCTGTTGTGTCAGTGTTACTTCCCAGCTTTCTTTTCTGGTTTTATTTAATGGGTCTTATCCCTTTGTTTCTTGATAAGTCTGGTGAATTGTTCATCGATCTTGTTTATCTTTTCAAAGAACCAGCTCTTGGTTTCATTGATATTTTGTATTTTTTTTTTTTTTAGTCCTTATGTCATTTATTTCTGCTCTAATCTTCACTATTTCCTTTTACTTACTGTGGGTTTTTCTTGTTGCTTTCTTTCTATTTTTTTTTTTTTTTTTATGTTGTGGGGTTAAACAGCTTTTTATTAATTTTTCTTGTTTTTTGTGTTTGTTTGTTTTTTTGAGTTATGCCTGTAGTGCTATGAACTTCCCTCTCAGGACTGCTTTTGCTGTGCCCCAGAGATTTTGGGTTGTTGTGCCTTTATTTTAATTTATTTCCAGGAAATTTTTATTTTCTTTCTTGATCCCATTGGGAACCTATTTATTGTTTTATAACATATACATCTGCCTTTCCTGGGAGGAAGACATTTGACACACCCTATTGTAAAACACCTTGACCTGAAGCCACTTAAGAGATTAAAAATAACAATTAGCCAAAAATAACAATTAGCCTCCAGGCAGTAGCAACTGCCCCACTCTAATAAAAAAAAAAAAAAAAAAAAAACTCTCACCACACATGAGGACAATTGCCTGTGGGGCAATTCAAGTCAGAATCCTATCAGTCTGTAGACAGAGGTGGTCTCTGGAAGCTTTGAGTCTTTGCCTGATCTAATTAGTCATAAACAGCCTTTAACACTCTCCTGAACTAGAGATTGGGAGGTGTAGAGGCTCTACCTAATACATAGTCACAAACCCAAAGACAAAGCCAAAATGAGGAAACAAAAAAACAACCCACAAATGAAAGAACTAGAGAATTCTCCAAAAGAAGAGCTAAATGAAGCAGAGATAAGAAATTTATCTAAAACAAAGTTCAGAGTAATGATGGTAAAAATGCTCAACAGCATGAAAAAAGATATAGTAACTATGAAAAAAGAACAGTCTGAGATGAAGAATGACATAACACAAATAAAGAACACATTGGAAGGAATACAGAGCAGATTAGGAGAAGCTGAGGATTAAATCAGCAAATTAGAAGACAGAGTTGAAAATATCACTCCATCAGAAAACCAAAAAGAAAAAAACAAACAAACAATTAAAAAACAAGAGGACAGCTTAAGGGAGCTGTGGGACAATGTCAAACATAACAATATTAGAATAGCAGGTGTTCCAGAAGAAGCAAAAAGGGAGAAAGGCATAGAGAAGGTGTTTGAAGAAATAATGGCAGAAAACTTCCCTAACCTGGTAAAGGAAAAAGTCACACAAGTTCAGCAGGCACAGAGAACCCCAAACAAGAAGAACTCAAACAGGCTTATGCCCAGACACATCATAATTAAAATTTCAAAAATTAAATACAAAAAGAGAATTTTAAAGGCAGCAAGAGAAAATTAAAAAAAAAAAACAAAACCTATTACTTACAAAGCAGTTCCCATAAGGCTGACACCTGATTTTTCATCAGAAACTCTACAGGCCAGAAGGGAATGATATGAAGTACTCAAGATAATGGAAAGTACGGATCTAAGGCCAAGATTACTATATCCAGCAAGGCTATCTTTCAGAACAGATGGTCAAATAAAGAGCTTCCCAGACAAAAAAAGGCTAAAGGAGTACATCACCACCAAGCCAGCATTAAAAGGAATGTTAAAGGGATTGATGTAATGAGAAGAAGAAACAGAGAGAGAATCCTAGACATATAGAAATTTAATGGCAATAAGTACCTATCAATAATAATCCTAAATGTAAATGGACTAAATGTTCATAGGGTAGCAGAATGGATACAAAAAAACTTGACCCAACTATATGCTGTCTCTAAGAGACACACACACAATGAGAGTGAAGGGTTGGAAAAAAAAAATTCCATGCAAATGGAAAAGAAAAAAAAGCTGGAGTAGCAATACTCATATCCATCAATACAGAATTTGAAATGAAGGCCAACACAAGAGACAACAAAGGTCACTACATAATACTAAAGGGATCAATACAACAAGAGGATATAACTGTGGTAAATATAAATGCACTCAAAATAGAAGCACCTAAATATATAAAAGGATTCTAGAGGACTTCAATGGAGAGATCGACAACAATACAGTCATAGTAGGGAATTTTAACACCCCTCTGAGTTCACTGGATAGATTTTCCAGACAAAAACTTAACAAAGAAACAGAGACTCTAAAAGACACACTAGATTTAATTGACACTTATAGAACATTGCTCCTGAAAGCAGCAGAATATACATTCTTTTCAAGTACACAAAGATAGACCACATGTCAGGACACAAAACTTTTAGAACTTCTCTAAAAGTTCAAGAAGATTGAAATCATATCAAGCATCTTCACAGATCACAGTGGAATGAAATTAGAAAATAACTGAAGTAAAACACCCCAAAACATTCAAACAAATGGAGGCTAAATATTATGTTATTAAACAGTGAATGGTTTACAAATGAGATCAAGGAAGAAATAAAAAACTTTCTGAAAACAAATGAAAATGAACACACAAAGACCCAAAATCTCTGGGACACAGCAACAGCAGTCCTGAGAGGGATATTCATAGCATTACACGCATACCTCAAAAAACAAGAAATATCAGCAATAAACTATTAAACATATACCTTAAAGAAAGTGAACAATTAGAAAATTAAGTAAGTAGAAGTAAGGAAATAATAAAGACTAGAGCACAAATAAATAACAGAGACTAAAAAAAAATAAATAAATGAAATCAAGAGCTGGTTCTTTGAAAGGATAAACAAAATTGATAAATCATTAGCCAGACTCATCAATAAACAAAGAGAAAGGACCCAAATAAAATCAGAAACAAAAGTGGAGGAGTAACCACTGACACCACAGAAATAAAAAGGATTGTAAGAAAATACTATGAACAACTAAATGCCAACAAGCTGGACAATGTGGATGAAATAGACAAATTCCTAGAAAAATAAAAACTCCCAAAACTGAATTAGGAAGAATAAAAAAAATCTGAATAGGCCAATAACAACTGATGAAATAGAAGCAGTAATCAAAAAAACTCCCAGCAAACAAAAGCCCAGGTCCAGATGGCTTCACAGGGGAGTTTTACCAAACATTCAAAGAAGAGCTAACACCTATACTCCTCAAACTATTGTAAAAAATCCAAGAGGAAGGAACACTACCAAACTCTTTTGATGAGGCTAGCATTATCCTAATTCCAAAACCAGATAAAGACACTACAAAAAAAGAGAATTACAGGCCAATATCCCTGATGAACATAGATGCTAAAATCCTCAACAAAATTCTAGCAAATTGTATCCAGCAATATATTAAAAAGATTATACACCATGACCAAGTGGGATTATTTCCAGGGATGCAACACTGGTACAATATTCACAAATCAATAAACGTGATACATCACATAAACAAATTGAAAGACAAAAATCATATGATCATATCGATAGACACAGAAAAAGCATTAGACAAAAAGAACACCCATTTTCGATAAAAACTCTCAGCAAAGTGGGAATAGAAGGAGCATATTTCAACATGATAAAGGCCATATATGACAACATCATACTCAATGGGCAAAAACTAAAACCATTTACTCTAAGAAAAGGAACAAGAGAGGAATGCCCATTTTCACCACTCCTGTATGACATAGTACTGGAAGTGCTAGCCATAGCGATCAGACAAGAAGAAGAAATCAAAGGCATTCAAATGGGAAAAGAAGTAAAACTGTCATTATTCACAAATGACATGATATTGTACATAGAAAACCCTTAAGACTCGATAAAAAAATTACTAGACTTAATAAATGAATTCAGCAAAATAGCAGGATACAAAATTAATACCCAGGAATCTATGGCTTTTATATATATATATATAATCAATAATGAACTCACAGAAAGAGAAACTAAAAAAAAAAAAAATTCCCATTTACCATTGCAACAAAAAAAATTAAGTTACCTAGGAATAAACTTAACTAAAGAAGTAAAAGATGTGTACTTGGAAAACTGCAGGATGTTGAAAAAAGAAATAGAGGAAGACATAAACATATGGAAGAATATAACGTGTTCATGGATTGGTAGAATCAACATCATTAAAATGTTCATACTACCCAAAGCAATCTAAAGATTCAATGCAACCCCCATTAAAATACCAACATAATATTTCACAGACCTAGAACAAACTATCCAAAAATTCTTATGGAATATAAAAGATCCTGAATACCTGCATCAATCCTGAGAAAGAAGAACAAAGCTGGAGGGATCACAAGACCAAATATCAAGCTATACTACAAAGCCACTGTTTTCAAAACTGCCTGGTACTGGCACAAGAACAGACATATAGACCAATGGAACAGAACAGAGAACACAGAGGTCGACCTAAGCCATTATGCTCAATTAATATTTGACAAAGGAGGCAAGAGCGTACAATGGAGTCAAGACAAGTCTCTTCAATAAATGGTGTTGGGAAAACTGATCAGATACATGCAAAAAAATGAAACTAGATCACCAATTTGTACTATACACAAAATAAACTCAAAATGGATAAAGGACTTAAACATAAGAAGGGAAACCATAAATATCTTAGAAGAATCCATAGGTAGCAAAATATCAGACATACTAGTATGTAGTAGTAATATGTTTACTGACACATCTCCTAGGGCAATGGAAACTAAGGAAAAAAGAAACAAATGGGACTACATCAAAATAAAAAGCTTCTGCACAGCAAAAGAAACCATCAACAAAACAACAAGAAAGCCCACTGCATGGGAGAACATATTTGCCAATGCTCTCTCAGGTAAGGCTTTAATCTCTAACATTTACAGGGAACTCATACAACTTAACAAAATGAAGATAAACAATCCAATCAAAAAATGGGCAAAGGACCTAAATAGACACTTTTTAAAAGAGGACATATAGAAGGCTAAGAGACATGAAAACATGCTCAAAGTCACTAATCATCCAAGAGATGGAAATCAAAATGACAATGAGGTACCATCTCACACCTGTCAGAATGGCTATCATTAAGAAATTAACAAATGACAAGTGCTGGTGAGGATGTGGAGAAAAAGGAACCCTCTTGCACTGCTGGTGGGAATGCAGACTGGTGCAGACACTGTGGAAGACAGTATGGAGATTCTTCAAGAAACTAAAAATGGAACTCCCATTCAACCCAGTAATCGCACTTCTGTGAATATATCCCAGGAAACCAGAAACACCAACTAGAAAAGACATATGCACTCCTATGTTCATTGCAGCACAATTTATAATAACTAAGATTTGGAAACAGCCTAAGTGCCCATCAGCAGATGAGTGGATTAAAATCTGTACATCTATACAATAGAATACTACGTTGCTGTAAAAAAGAAGGAACTTTTACCATTTGCAACAGCATGGATGAACCTGGACAGCATTATTCCAAGCGAAATAAGCCAGTCAGATGAAGATAAATATCACATGATCTCACTCATTTGTGGAATATAGTGAACAACATAAAATGATGAACCAAAAGAGGGCCAAAAAAAAAAAATATTGTAGAATATAATAGAAGTAATCCTGTTATTTGCAGATTTTTAATATTTCCTACAACTTTTGTGATATTATACTATGTTAGTCCAGTTCGGTAACATTATTATATTTAAAATATTTTTCTTGAAACATTAATTTATATTGCATGCAATATATTTAAAATACTTTTTCTTGAAATGTTAATGTTTATTTCATGTAACATTATTATACTTAAAATAATTTTTCTTGAAATAAAAAAAGGAAAAAAAGGAAATCAGAACTGCAGTTGTCCTCAAAGAGTTAGAAATTAATTGGCAAAGGATCTGAGGAAAAATATTGGGGCTGATTGAAATATTTACCATCTTGATGGGAATATGGATTATTCCATTTGTCAAAAGTCATCAGATAGACCAGTTTAAAATATAGTTGACATTATTTTAACTAAAATTCTATTATAATTATAATGTTATGATAAAAGGCCCTTGAGAAAGGAGGTATGAAATATTCCAGTATTATTGAATTTAATAAAACTTCTAAATTGAGAACAAAAAATACCATTGATATGCATTAGTATTAATTCTTATTGAATTATCTCTTTTTAAGTATGTGAACCAAATTAATTGTATTGAAAGTTAGTTTACTAGAGAAACCTATATTTCTAAACTGGTATAAAATATGCTAAGAATAACATAAATCATTATCTTTAAGGCTTTTCTATAAATTCATATTATGTTTTTAGTGGTATAAAATATGAGAATTTATAAATTTTAAGTTTTATAAAAAGAAAAAATGAAAGTAAAACAGGAGCATACACATTCATCAATGATATACTATCAAAAATTTTTGAGCATGCAGTCAGTCTTCAAATGGTCTAAGACTTTTTATTCAGCTCCAATGCTATCAATTTTCAATAGTTTTCCACTATGAATTAGTTACTCTAAGGCTACAAACACCCCCAATCAATCAAGTCCAATAGTATTTGGTGGCAAATATTCAGCTGTATTAGTTTAGAGCTGTCACCTATAAATATTTTCTGAAACTAAATTTTATTATCTTTACAGGTATCAATAAAATCAATTCCTCCATTTAATCATATTTGCCCACAATATTTTATTCACAGCAAAAAAACCCACAACACATTAGTAACATTAAAGTGTACTTATTTTTACATAAATTTATTATATTTTTGGCATTTGTATTTTTGTCCCAGAGACCTTAAAACAGGTTCCATAAATTCATTTATACTCTTTTTACAAACTTTGAAGAAATATGTAATAGTAAATCATCCTTAATGTTTAAGTTATATAGTAGTTTCAGTGGTCTTACAAGAAAAATTAGACCATACAAAATCAAATAAACTAAAACATGTATCATAAGAAAATAATTACCAATATAGAATAGTAAAATTGCACCAATCAATCCAGCTTTGCCAGATGAAATTTTCCTCTTCATTTAGGAAATTTCAAAATAGATCCACAGGAATTTCACAATTTAAGGTGCTTCCTTTAGGTAGTTTATTGGCAGGTAGAGGCATTTAAATACGTTCAACATCATGCAGGATAATATTTTAATATAAATATATTTCAAATATTTCATGGGAAATACTTATACTAAAATATTAATTGTTTTTCTAAAGTCCAAATTTCACTGGGCATCTGTATTTTACTGAGGAGGTGAATCAGCAGTTGAGTTTTGAAGAAATAAGTTAAATTAAAGGTGGTGTGGGGGCAAGGAATTAGGCTACTCATTTTTTAAAGTTAAAACATAACAATTTCACAATGGAACCTGTACAGAGTAGACAGCAAAATGTAGGGCTGGGCCGAAACCGGTTTGGCTCAGTGGATAGAGCGTCGGCCTGCGGACTGAAGGGTCCCAGGTTCGATTCCGGTCAAGGGCATGTACCTTGGTTGCGGGCATATCCCCAGTGGGAGGTGTGCAGGAGGCAGCTGATCGATGTTTCTCTCTCATCGATGTTTCTAGCTCTCTATCCCTCTCCCTTCCTCTCTGTAAAATATCAATAAAATATATTAAAAAAAAATGTAGGGCTGGGATTAGCAAATGACAATAAAGAACAAATCAAATATAGAGTCTGTATGCCATGGAAGGAAGTCTGAATGTTTTGCTGAAGGTATGTGGTTAAGAAATCAGAGATTCATGTTAGCAGTTACTTCATTCCAGTTACAAAGAAATCAAAGAAACTTAGAGTATATGATTGGAAATAGTGTGGTCACTTCTGAGCCTGGAACATAGAAAAAAATTGATCATGTACAAACAATCATGAGATAGTTTTTAAGGAAGATAGAAGGGAACAGGCTTTTATTTATTATAGACATGTCAGTTAACTGGCTTCATTTGCCAACTAGATGTAGAGCACTAAAGTGAAGGGAGAATGAATAATCTCTTTCAGGTTTCTTGTTTGGGCCACACAGAAAGTAATGATGTTGCTTACCGAGCATTGAGATGCAATGTAAAGGTAGTTTTGAGAGGGAGATTGTGAGTTCAGATACTGTATAAACACCTCAAATGTTGAATTTGAGGTGTCTGTACAATATCCAGAACTGTAGAGTATGAGGTTGGATATATGGCCCTGGAACTTGCTGAAGACTAACATTTTGGAGTTATTAGCATAGAAATAGTAGCTGAATTCATGGGAGAAGATATAATGATATAGCAGGTATGTGTAGCATGAAAAGATTTCATCAAATCTATAAGACTATTATTTTACAAACCTCATTTACCTCATTTAATAGTTTCAAATATAAAGAATAAAGGCATTACATGTTTAAAGGAATCATTTCTAGATAAGTACCTTAATATTCTTTTAAACAACCTTAAAAGGTAGAGGTTATGATCCCCATTTTCCAGATGAAAAAATTCAAATTAATTGAGGATAAACAATTTGCTCAAGGTTGTGCAGCTAGTAAGATAGTTGAGGGGCAGCAATATTAACACAAGCCAATATGACTCAAACGCTTTGAGTGCTTTGATTAAAGATAGCACTATTATTAACTATGTTTTCTTTGGAAAAACAATGAATGAACCAAGATCATTCTTTACCTAACGCTTGAGTCTAAAAAATTAAATATAATACCATATTAAAATTTTGAAGGTAATGTTTTATATGGTTTTATGTATGAAGATGAACAATAAAACATTCTTATGTTTAGTTAAATGAGTAAAGCACTAAAGACTCAATTTTTTAAAGTTACTAAATTATGGATTAAATGAATATATCATTATATATAAAATGATACTTATAAATCAAAATTATACTAAAAAACACATATAAAGAAAATAAATCTGTTGATTTCACTAGCTAAAAAGAAAACAACAGAAGAATGTCAAACATGTCAAGATTGCTTTAATCATGCCCACCAATGGAGTCAGATAGTAAGATATTATTAAGGTGTCTATGGGTTTTAATTTGCATGGAGACTTCTTAGGATATTTCCATTTTTCTAATGTAGTGATTGATAGCATCCCTTTTCTTTCCGAAGTATTTCCTATCTATATATATAAAAGCCTAAGCAACTGAATGACCAAATGACCGAATGACCGGTCGGCTGGTTGCGATGACATGCGCTAACCACCAGAGGAAGATGCTCAACACAGGAACTACTCCCTAGTGGTCAGTGTGCTCCCACAGCCAACCTCCCACGGCTGGCCAACTTGCCATGTTCCCTCCCCTCAGCCGGCCGGCCTTCTTGATCGGCCCTGATCACTGGCCAGGCAGAGGGACCCCACCCATGCATGAATTTGTGCACTGGGCCTCTAGTGAGATGACAAATTGTATGTTCACCTCACCTCATCCCAATAATATTTCAGAGTTAGGGTGGGAAGACATAATTAGATATTGTCACACAGAAACATGGCTCTTTCACCCTCCACATTTTCCCATCTATCAATATCTATCTGTGGATTTCAATAGTGAAGAAATGTATTTATATACACTAGAGGCCTGGTGCACAAAATTTGTGCACGGTGGGGGGGTCCCTCAGTTTGGCCTGCACCCTCTCCAATCCGGGACCCGTCGGGGGATGTCTGACTGCCGGTTTAGTCCTGATCCCTAAGCCGGCAGTCAGACATCTCTCTCACAATCCGGGACTGCTGGCTCCTAATTGCTCACCTACCTGCATGCCTGATTGCCCCTAATGTCCTCTGCCTGCTGGCCTGATTGCCCCTAACTGCTCTCCCCTGCTAGCCTGATCACTCCTAACTGCCCTCCCATGCCAGCCTAATTGCCCCTAACTGCCTCTGCCTTGGCCCCCACCACTGTGGCTTTATCTGGAAGGAGGACTTCTGGTCAACCCAGTCTAATTAGCATATTACCCTTTTATTACTATAGATACCAAAAATCTCTGTATATTCAGGTACTTCTGTATCTATATTTATCATTTGTTATTTCTTCTATCTCATAAGTTATTATTCCAGCATTAGTAACTAATTTCTGGATCTTCTACACATTATTTTTTGAATTCTCACAGCATCCATGGGTTTGGTAGTATTTTTAATTAATTAAACAATCAGAGAATTGCCACTCAGAATAGTTTAATCTCTAATGATTGTAAATATCCTAAGCAGAAAAGTAAGAGTTTAAGCTTGGGTTTCCCATCTATATGGCAGCACCCATGTCATAACAATTAGCTCAAGCAATTTGATTGCCTTTACCTTATATTTAATGAGAAAAAATCAGAAAAGTGGATGTTTCTATAAACTCCTTACCAAAAAAAGTGTAGTCAGAATAAGTATAGAGAAATATGATGCAGAGACTGAAATTTAATATGTACACACCAAAAATAGAATCAATGCTTAGTAATTCCTCCAGGCAGTATAGGGATAAATAGACATCCCAAAATGATGCTTCACTCAAGGGAATTGGACCTTGGGGCATTAAGCAAAACAAGGGACCATTTTTGTTCATCTTAGTTATTAAGGGATACTGGCATTTACTGGATTGGCAAGGAATACTGTCTGCAACCATTCTACACAAGGATAAATTTTTCTTTGTTTTATGTGTGCTTATAATGTCCTATCAGACATTCATAAAGATGAAAATATATATTTATAGTAAATTGAATTTGCCCTTTAACTTTCTTTACATATGAACACATTTTTCACAATTTTAAGATAGATTTATTTCCAGGAAATGCAAAAGCTAGTAAAGTGGAAAAAAATTCTAATTTGTTTTGTTCAGGAACTTAGAATTGTCCTCAATTTTGGATACCAGACCATCAATAGCAACTCCCTTAATGGCATTTGATTTTTCAATACAAGATATTTGTATAAGGCTATAGCAGTCAAATTATAGAATATGTATGTGACTACTTCTCCATGTTTTCTAATTTTGTTTTGCCTGAAAATTTACATATTGAAATGGATGTTATCCTATATAATAAAAGCCTAATATGCAAATTGACCAAATAGTGAAACGACCAGTCGCTATGATGTGCACTGACCACCAGGGGGCAGATGCTCAACGCAGGAGCTGCCCCTAGCCTGCAGGCCCGTGGCCAGCCAAGGCAGGTGCCAGCAGCCCCCTCCCCCATGGCCCCGCTGGTCGCTCCACAGATTGGCCCTGATTGCAGGTCAGACCTAGGGTCCCTACCTGTGCACGAATTTTGTGCACCGGGCCTCTAGTTTTATTATAAATGAATTTCTTATTATTTCTCTTTATAGTATAGCTATAGTATTATTGATCTTTTGAAATTATATTTATAGATAGGCTTTATTACCTATGAATTTCATTCCATAGTAATAAAAAGTCATTAAATTATTTACTTTTTTAATGAAAAGATGTGTTGGGTCTGTGAAAACTATTTCCTCAAAGAAAGAGAAGAATGTCCCTAGGACACAGGAGAGTTCTAATAGACTTTATAAATTCTGAGGAGTGTATACCATAACCAAGCTTAAAGTAGAAATTAACTTATCACATCATACTTCACTGATAGACTCTTTATTTTGTTGAAATGGCTTTAAACAACCTGGTTATTACTGTTCACACTCTGAATATTCAAGGAGCTAGGTGCTGCATCATGTAAATCCCTTCTTCAGACTGAAGAACTCATCCATACTGTTGAAAAGTTTCTCGTCTGACAGTCCTCTTCAGCAATTGGAGTTTACTCTTATTAAAGTAATGCCTTCTGCTTTGGATGTCTATGTTAACTGACTTCTAGATACAAAATATATAGCTTCAGTTCCTTTCCTCCAAGTTAGGAACACTTTGAAGAACCACCCCAGTCTTGGCACTCCCTGTGGGGTTCATTGATGTCTTATTTTTGTACTATAAATCATAATCTCTGCTCAGTCTTGTTATGCTCTCATAAATATTATTCCCAAGAGCATTAAACTACTGATCAGCCTAAGCTTTCTGGGGAAGCTAACCTGTGACACTCAGACACTCTGTGTATTAGCATGTTTGGGGAAAGGATTGCAGGTATACATACATAAACATACACAAAAGCCTAAGCAACCATTGCAACCAAATTAACGACCGAACACACTGCATGGAGTGACTAGGCCGGAAGGAGGGTTAGTGAGGGGTGACCAAATGACTGAGCAGCAGGTTGCGTGGGGCAGCTATGCCTGCAGGGGGGCAGTTGGGGGCGGCCAGGCCAGCAGGGGTGGGGGCGGTGATTGGGCCTAAACCGGCAGTTGGACATCCCTCTCACAATCTGGGACCACTGGCTCCTAAATGCTCACCTGCCTGGCTGCCTAATTGCCCTTAACTGCCACCCCTGCTGGCCTGGTCACCCCAAACTTCCCCCCACCCCCGCCTGCCTAGTTGCCCTCAACTGCCCCCCTTCTGACCTCATCACCCCTAAATGCCCCCTTTGCTGGCCTAGTCACCTCCAACTGCCCCCCCCCCCCGCCAACCTGGTCACCCCTTACTGCCTCCCCTGCCGGCCTGGTCGCCCTCAACTGCCCCACCTGCCAGCCTGGTCACCCCACGAAGCCTGCTATTAGTCGTTTGGTCACCCCTCACTAACCCCCCTGCCGGCCTAGTCACCCATGCAGCCTGTTTGGTCGTCCGTTCAATTACGATGGTCATTTAGGCTTTTATTATTGTAGATGGATCTAAATAATCATATCATTCAATCACTTCATATTGAAGATGAGGAAATTGCTCTCTTTTTTGTTACTCATCCAAAATGCTATGGTTGTTGAGTGGCAGAAGTCCACGTGTTCAAGCCTCCAAATCACCAAGCAAGGACTTTCTGCCACCACATAGTATAACTGAGAACATAGGTTCTTCTGCCTGCCACAATGAAAACCAAATTCACAGGATAGGTGGTGTTAAAAAAGGAAATAGGTTTATTTAGGTGCTATGATCTGTGAAAATGGTGGACTCCCATCTCAAAGACTGTTTTTCTTTCCTACTCAAGTCCACAGTTCTTGTATGGCTAGGGAGGGTTGGGCTTATTTTCCTATCCAATTATGTTATTAGCTTTTGGCACCCTCAGGTCCGGTTTATTCATCTTTCTAGCTTTTGGCACATTCAAGTCTTGTCCATTCATCTTTCTAGCTTTGGCCTGCTTGATGTAGGGCCTTGCCCTGCACCATCTTGCTCAGTGTAAGAACCTTATCCAGTACTTTCTGTTGATGGTAATGATAGGGCTATGGTATTTAAATTTATAATAATACTTTACTCTTTTGATCAAGTACCATTACTATTTCTCAGCTTTAATCACCACTCTATTTTCTCAGCATCCACTATATACTATGTTAATGTGCTAATCTTTTTAGTAATCTGTTGAAAAAATCTATTGCATTTCATTGGAGTCACTATCTTTTTTTTACTTAATAATTTATTAAATATTATTTTATGATTATAAATATTACCAATATTTGAACAATAAATATATTGATACCTTTATTAATATACACACATCTAATTGTTTTAATATTTAGAGGCAGTTTTATTGCATAAAGGTGGACATATTAAAAATAAAATATGCCTAGATTCACTTTTATCTTCCTTTCCATAAAAGTGATTTACCTCATCATAAACACACATTATCATTGGTGTTATATGATATACATTAATACTGTAAAATATACTTTATAAACTTTTACAACTCCACTATTCCAATTACATATGACTATGTCTCATTTTAGTTTAGTATTAGTTTTCCATGTCTCTAGGCATTTTTGTATGTGCTCTTTTTTACTTTATGTCTGTTTTTATCTATCTTTGCATCTGACTTTTTTTTATTTCCAGTGTTATCAGACAAGTGATCACTGGAGAGCTGTCCTTCAATTTTTAATTACTAAATGGAAGTGGAAAGATTAAAACTATCACCACCACCACAGCAACAAAGGGTGAATAAATTAAATGGTATTTTTTTCATGCCCTATGATATAAAGAAGCAGTCAACTTCTGTGATTATGTAGGTTTTCCAAAATCATCTACTTATAACAATACAGTACCTGTGTTTGCTCTTCATTTACATCACTTACCATGCAGCCAACACCACATACATTTGTATTTGAAAAAGCATCAGGCAGGCCTTTGGTAATGCTTGTTTTCCTCCATGTAGAATTTCCAGTAAAGTATCTAGCTAGAAAAAGAGATTAATTACTAAAATGCATTAATGTGACCCTTCGGCACGAGCAGATATTGAAACAGCAAATTCATCTGATTGATAGACTGTCTTTCACATGAAACCCATGTGCTATATATGGGTTTATGATTTTACACTGGAATATTATTCAGCTGTGATAAAGAAGGAAATACTGCCAATTGTGAAAACTTGGATGAAACTTGAAGGCATTATGTTAAGTGAAATAAGTCACACGGATAAAGGCAAATTCTTTATGATGTCACAAATATGTGGGATCTGGAGAAGTCAAACTCATAAAAGAAAAAGTAGAGTGGTAGTTGTCAAGGGTTGGGGGTGAGAGAAAGAGGGGATGTTGGTTAGAAGTCACAGACTTCCAGCATTTAAGATGAATAAGTTCATTAGATGATAGGTAATAATACTTTATTATATGCTTATAAGTTGCTAACAATTATGAGGTGATGGAGGTGTTAACTAACGCTAGTATGGTAATCATTTTGCAACATATAAGTGCATTACATCAACATGTTATTCACTTTACACTTATAGAACTACTCATTACGTTATTTCTTAATAAAGCTGGAAAAAGAGAAAAAATGTGCTTAAAAGACAGCCATGATAAATTTCTAAATTGGCCAAAATCAAAGAATACGGTATGATTTTTTTTTGGAGAAAGGCACTTTTATTATTTTAAGAAAATGTACCAAGAGATGGTTGAGGGAAGGATCACACAAGCCATGTCCTAAGCAGTGAGATGCAGCCGGGCTTAACCAGGGCTTGGGAGAACCTTGTAAGTGAACCAGGTAGGCTTTGGGGTAGGATTTTGTTCTGTTAGCACAAGGACCATCCAAAGCTGAAGCCAGACTTGGAGTCAGGACAATGGGTGGCCTTAATCTTCTCCACCGGAGCAGTTTGGGGAGGGGCTGGTGACAGAAGATCATCTGAGTGTGATTCTCAAATTCACAGATGCCTCTGTCCCACTTGCCCCCTCTAAACATGAAAATGCTCTTGCAATTGACAAGTCCCTCAGGACAAATAAGCAATAATATAATTCAACAAACCCAAATATTTTAATTTATACAATTTTAGTCTCTCTTATATAACTCAGTATCTATTCCTAGCATATTTTCAAATTGAATCTAATATGAATTCCTCCCCTTCCAACCATCATCTTATCTCAATATTCTGTACTTTCATACGTGAATAATTTGCTTTTTGTCACTAACTTATTTCCTATATGATCCAGTAACAAAATGCTGTTAGACAAATTATGCATACCACTGTACAATTTTATATGTACTTTGTTCATATTTCCTCAATATTTTTCATTGTTTATTTTGTAACTTTTGTAGGCATTCCAATTTTAGAAGAGTTTTGTCTCAAATCTTTTTTACCAATATAAATTCTAGTTTTATCTATATAATAAAGAGCAAGGGTCCATAACTACCAAGGCTCCACTGAACACCAGAAGTCAGTGGTGGGTTGTCGTGGCGACCCAGCACTGACTGCCGGGGGGGCTGCGGATCAGGCCCAGAGAGAGGCCTGCAGAGAGAGAGGCAGGGTCCGATCCCCAGCCTCTGTGGCAGCTGTTGACCAGCCATTGCCTTTCTCTTTCTCTTTTAGCTTTGCCAGCAGCCAGCCTCTGTTTCTCTCAGAGCCTCCTCGGGGGCTGCTGATCAGCCCTGACTCTTTGATCAGGCCCAGAGATAGGCCTGGAGATGCTGATTGGCATAGAAACTGACCAATCAGGACCAAATCTGGGTGAAGTGCCAGGAGCCAATGGCTGCCTAGGAGGCAGAGCTTTTGATGCTGACTGGCACAGAAACTGACCAATCAGAACCTAATCTGGGAGAACTGCGAAGGCAGAACCTAAGGTGGGGGCTGAGGAGGGGTTTTAAGGGCAACAGCTGTTTGGTGTACGGTGTAAGAAAGCAGTTCAATTTTTTAATGACCAGTTTGGCAGTATAGTGCATATGGCTGGCTATCAGTCCAGATACAGGGTTTATGTATTTTTGTCTGCCAAGAGCATCTCCTCCTGCTGAAAAAGGCTCCCTCCCCCCATTAAAGCAATACCATCCTATATAATCTATCTATACTACTAAAGGGTAATATGCTAATTAGACCAGGTAGACTGGCCATCTTCTGGATGTCCAATTTCTTTCCAGACAAAGCCATGGTGGTGGGGGCTGAGGCAGAGACAGTTAGGGGTGATCAGGCCAGCAGAGGAGTGGAGTTGGGGGTTAGATCAGGCTGGCGGGGGGGGGGCAATTGGGGGCGAGATCAGGCCAGTATGGGAGGGCAGTTAGGGGTGATCAGGCAGGCAGAGGCAGTTGGGGGCGAGATCAGGCTGGCAGGGGAGGGCAGTTGTGGCAAGGTCAGCCTGGCAGGGGAGGGCAGTTACGGGTGATCAGGCAGGTGGGAAGGTGAGCGGTTAGAAGCCAGCAGTCCCAGATTGCAAGAGGGATGTCCGACCGTCCACAGGGATCGGGCCTAAACCAGCAGTTGGAAATCCCCCAAGGGGTTCTTGATTGGAGAGTGTGCAGGTTGGGCTGAGGGACCCCTTCCCCCGTGCACAAATTTCATGCACTGGGCCCCTAGTGTTAAAATATTATTCTTGGTAAATTAATCAATTTAAACTAGCTTAAATTAAAAAAAGGAAGTTTATTGACACGTTACACTAAATCATAGAGGGATATCTAGTTTAGTTACAATTTGATGTAATAGTCAATCAACAGCCAATCTTGTATCATTTGTCATTCCTGTTGGTTTTGTATACCAGTACCAAAATTACTGCCAGCAGCTACTAGCATTATTTACTTTGTTGCTGGTATTTCTTTCAGGGAAAACAGAATTGTGTCCAAGAAGTCTCTGAAATTTTTCAGGAATTCACTTTATTGAATCAGCTTATGTCATACTAGTGGCCCGGTGCATGAAATTCGTGCACATTAAAAGGGGATTAATTAGAGGAAATAATTTAATATTGCTATTTGCCCTTTCTCTATAATAGAAGTGTCAGAGATGAAAGAAAATTAGTAAAATGTATATGAAAACCTTCAGAGTCCTCTGTCAGAGTCTGGGGCTCACCACAGGACCCAGAGTCAAGTCCCCACCCACCCACATGCACCTCAAAATCACATGAGACCCAGACCCAGCCGCCTCCCCCGCATTGGGCTAGATCCAGACCCGGCCAGTCCCACCCTTGTCAAGCCCTGCCAGGCAGGGGGCGTAGTCTCAGGTCCCCTGGCCTGGCACCAGGACGGGGGGCACAGCCTCAGGTCCCCTGTCAAGCCCCACAGGCAGGGGTCATAGCCTCAGGTCCCCCGTCAAGCCCCGCTGGGTGGAGGCTCGGCCTGAGGTCCCCCGACCCAGCACTGAGGGTACACCTTGAGATCCTCCATCAAACCCTGCTGGGTGGGGAGCACAGCCTGAGGTCCCCTTTCAAGCCCAGCCAGGCAGGGGGGCACAGCCTCAGGTCCCCTAGCCCGGTGCTGGGGTGAGGGGAGGGGCACAGCCTGAGGTCCCCTGTCAAGCCCTGCTGGGCGGGGGGTGTGGTCTGAAGTCCCCCAGCCTGATGCCGGGGTGGAGGGTGTGGCCTGAAGTCCCCTGTTAAGCCCCACCTGGTGGGGGTAACAGCCTGAGGTCCCCTGTCAAGCCCTGCCAGGTGGGGGGGCGTGGCCTGAAGTCCCCCAGCCTGGTGCTGGGGCAAGGGGAGAAGCCTGAGGCCTGAGGTCCCCAAGCCCAACACTAGGACGGGAAGTGCACCTTGAGGTCCTCCGTCAAGCCCTGCCAGGGAGGGGGGCGTGGCCTGAAGTCCCCTGTCAAGCCCCACCTGGTGGGGGAGGGTGTAACCTTAGGTCCCTGCTGATTGCTCGTTAAGGCTCCTTATGGGAACTTGGCCTCAGCTGTGGGTACAGCCATCTTTGTGACAGAGTGATGGTCAATTAGCATATTCCCTCTTTATTAGATAGGATACTCACTCATGAACAAATCTCCACCATAGCCAAAGACAGGCTGTCCTTATTGTCTTACTCCAATCCTGGTGATATTAATTGCTATAACCAGGAATGGAATAAATTCCATTTAAATCTCATGGCTGAGAATTAGGCAGAAGTAATTTTCCAAAGAAAATTGAAGATTTTTATCAGGTAAGAATGCTGGCCAGTAAATAACAGATATGTATTGTTTCCTACATTAACCCTTTACTACCCCTACCAATATTATCTACTCATTGCCTCTTGAAGATTCCATAAGTATTTGCATCCATTTGTTTTATTCCATCTTAATATTATAAATCACCCTTTATACCTAGTTCAACTTCAGGATTTAAAAAATATATATATTGTTGACACTATGATTTTCCAGTTCATGATTGTCATGCTACCTTCTGGATGGTTGCAATTATTTGATAATTATATTGAGTGTATTCTATTTTCCCACTCTCTCAACTATTTAACTTATGATGTATAAGTTGCCAGTCCCCTATAATTAAAATTTTAAAACCTAACAAGAGGGAACCTGAATTAATTGTTTTGACATTTTTCAAAATATCTAACTTTATAAAACCCTGTGCAAATATATACCCAGAAAAGACACTAAATTGTTTTATGAGTTTAAGTTATTTCAGAAGACAAAGGAGATATAATACAGCAGGTTAAACTTGATAAAATTATTCAAATTTAAGGTCCATCAGTATTATATTTTACGCAACACATGAAAAAAATTAATAGAATATTACTTAAAATAAAAATCTTCTCTGTTGGTATTATTACAAACATATTTTATTTAGATTAACAGTTCCCTAAATAACCAAAGCAATACTGAGATAGAAGAACAAAGTAGGAGGCATCACACTTTATAATTTCAAACTATACCATAAAGTTGTAGTTATCAAAACAATATGGTACAGTCATCAAAATTGACACATAGACCACTGAAAAAGAATCAATCCTAGGAATAAACCCTCACATTTACAGTCAACTAATATTTGACAAGATATCTAAAAATACTCAATGGGGAAAGGATAGTCTCTTTAATGTATTGTGTTAGGAAAAATTGATAAGTACATGAAGAAATTTGAAATTGGACTTCTATCTGATGCTACTCACAAAAATTAGCCCTTAAAGATTATTGAGCAGATTTCCAAAAGTAAGGATAATTTTTTGATTGGCCATTGGAAAACTTATAAATTGGTAATGTGTTTGTTATATAGAATAAATTACAAGATAAATATAATAATTTATCAGAAAGTAATAGACTTAAGCATATCTTTACTAAATTGGTAACATAAAGTCATAATATATTATTGTAGTTTGGTCATTATTGAAAATTGTAGATTGGAATAGTAGAGGGAGGACAAATCATGACAAAATTAAAATTTTTACAGAATTAATAAAAAAATTTATTATGAGGTGAATTAAAAGTTAATAGTGCAATAACTAACTCGAAATTATTAGACATTACATATGAAAAAATATAATTTTATACTCTATAAAATTCAGTACAAATATCACATTTATATTTTGAAATGCATATAAAAAACTACATTTTATTTATTAATATTTAATCTTAGTCTTTTTTCAGTAAGAAGTTCTTATTCATTTGAAATCTGTATACCACAGAATAGACTACTTAATAGAAAAATTACTTTCTAGTTCAGAGCTAATAGTTTCAGAACATTTCAACATAATGTTACCTCTGAATGTAGAATGAACTGAAGGAAATGAGAAGAAAAAAACTATAGTGTATATACCAGGGGTACTCAAACTACGGCCCGCTGGCTACATGCGGCCTGCCGAGGACATTTATCCAGCCTGCTGGGTGTTTTTTTTTTTTAAATATATTTTATTGATTTTTTTACAGAGAGGAAGGGAGAGGAATAGAGAGTTAAAAACATCGATCAGCTGCCTCCTGCACACCCCCTACTGGGGATGTGCCCGCAACCAAGGTACATGCCCTTGACCGGAATCAAACCCGGGACCCTTGAGTCTGAGGCCGACGCTCTATCCACTGAGCCAAACCTGTTAGGGCCCGCCGGGTGTTTTTGCCGCGGCTGCCCCTGTCCTGCTTAGCAGCCGACTCGTCCAGGCCCGCAGTGCACATGTGTGGAATGTGCACCGCACTCTCCGACTCCCCTCCTTCTCTCTGTCTCTCAACTCCGCCTCTCAGTCTCTGGTGTGATCAGAGGAGTCACGAGCTTGCCTGTGCAGAGCCTGCTGCTGCCTGAGGACTGAGGTAAGAACAAGTTAGGATTTATTTTTTTTTGAAGTTAGGAGGTCTATTTTTTTTTTATTATTTTGCAGTTAGTAGGGCCTTTTTTTTGCAGTTAAGGGGGGGCCTTTTTTTCTGAAGTTAGGAGGTCTTTTTTTTGCAGATAGGGGGCGCCTTTTTTTGAAGTTAGGAGAGCTTTTTTTTTAAAGTTGGTTAGTTTGTTGGGGGTGGTTTCTAGGGGGGTTGCATCACAGTGATAACGCAAATAGTCAGCGCTCAGTGCTAAAGCAAATTGTCAGTGCTCAGAGGTAATGCAAATAGTCAGTGCTCAGTGTTAATGCAAATGGTCAGCGCTCAGTATTAATGCAAATTGTCAGCGGTCAGTGTTATGGCAAATGGTCAGTGCTCAGTGTTATCGCATGGGGGCCCCAAATTGGTAATCTGCCTAGAGCCCCATGGGAACTTAATCCGGCTCTGCAGACAGCCAAGGAGTAGGAAACCCAATTTAATTGACAGTAAGTGCATTTATATTTTGATTGCTATTCAGTTGTGTATGATGTTGTATGTTGTGTGCTGTGTAAGCCCCGGTTCACACTGTTGCGATCTCTGAGCAGTGTGAGTTCAGCCATATGCTTGTATGGCTGAACTCGCATTAGATTCGGAAGAAAAAAGGCATACGTGCCTTCTTTTTTCCTGTAGTGGAATCTGATTGCATGGGTCTTCTCACCCATGCGATCAGATTCCTGTGCAACTTCACAGATTGCAGTGCGGTTCACACAGGGTAGTGTGAACTGGAAAGGTGGTGGAGGAACCGGCTCTGTAATCGTGCCGGTTCCCGCACCGCACCAGTGTGAGCCTGAGGTAAAAGAGTTTTACCAATATGGGCACTGGTGAGGCTGAAATGATGTGGACTGGCAAGGCTGCATTGATGGACACTGATCAGACTGCATTGATGGGCACTGATCAGACTGCATTGATGGGCAGTGCAGTCTATATGTCTCTGTGTGGGCAAAGTTATTGCTGGTATATTGTTTTTGTAGCGCTGTATATATATATTGGTATTTTACTAATAGCAATTTGGAATCCCTAGGAAACAATGATATTAAGAAAGAGAAAAATTGACTCGAAGTGTAGGATATTCAAAGAACAGTGGACTTATGATTACTTTTCCATGCAGTACAAGGTAAGAGCTGTGTGTTTGATATGCCAGAATATTGTGTCTGTGTTCAAAGAATGCAATTTGCGTCGACACTATCAAACTCAACATAAAGATAAATATGATTGATTGGTCGGAGAAGTGAGAAAAGATAAAATATTAAAACTGAAAAATACATTGACAACTCAGCAAAATACTTTTGTGAAGCAGAAGCAGCTAAATATTTCATCACTGCGAGCAAGTTTTCAAGTTGCCAAGCTAATAGCGTGCACTAGCAGACCATTCGTGGAGGGAGAATTTGTTAAAGAATGCCTTCTTTCTGTTGCCAAAGAGATGTGTCCAGAGAAGGCCGATTTATTTAGTACAGTGAGTCTTTCAGGACCTACAATTACACAAAGGATTGAAGAAATGGGAGACAATTTGCATCAGCATTTGCAAAACTCCGCAAAAAAACTTTCCTATTTTTCCTTGGCATTCGATGAAAGTAATGATGTTCGTGATTCTTCACAACTTCTAATTTTTATTCGTGGGACGAATGACTATTTCGAAGTCACAGAAGAGCTTGCTGCACTGCAAAGCATCAAAGGAACAACTACAGGAGAGGATATCCATGAAAAGGTTTGCCAAACTGTGAATGGTTTGGAGCTGGACTGGGCTAAACTAGCCAGTGTGACAACTGATGGTGCTCCTAGCATGGTGGGGTCTAAGAAAGGAGTAATTGCTCGCATTAACCAAGAGATGGACAAACATAACCATTCTCATCCAATAGCCATACACTGCCTTATCCACCAACAAGCGCTGTGTTATAAATCACTGAAGTGGGACTCTGTTATGAAAATTGTGGTATCTTGTGTTAACTTCATTAGAGCTAATGCACTAAACCACGGACAATTTCAGGAATTTCTGTCTGAGCTAAATGTTGCCTATGAAGATGTTCTGTACCACACAGAAGTCCGTTGGCTGAATCGAGGGTGAGTTTTGAAACATTTCTATGACTTACTTCCACAGATTACAGCGTTTCTGCTTTCAAAAAACAAAGAAGTACCAGAGATCAATGATGCAGAATGGAAATGACACCTTGCCTTTCTGGCAGATGTAACAGAGCTACTCAACAGTTTCAATGTGCAACTTCAAGGAAAGGGGAAGCTCATCTGTGATATGCAATCACATGTGAAAGCATTTGAAGTAAAATTAGGCCTCCTCATCAAACAAGTGAAGGAGGAAAATTTCTGCCATCTCCCCACAACTCAAAATCTGTTAGCAGAAAAACCATTGGTTGCATTCCCAAACAAAACATGCATGTATTCACTGGAAAAGTTGCAAAAGGAGTTCCAATTTAGATTTAAAGAGCTTCATCTCCATGAACAGGACATACAGCTTTTCCGTAACCCATTTTCTATTGACATTGAAAATGTGGATACAATTTACCAAATGGAACTGGCTGAGCTGCAGAATTGTGACTCTCTGAACGACGCATTCAAGTCAAGCAGCCTTCCTAATTTCTATGCATCTCTCCCCTCTGAGACATATCCTAATCTGAGGAACCATACACTCAAAATGGCAACCATCTTTGGCAGCACTTATGTCTGTGAACAGACTTTTTCCAGAATGAAACATCTGAAATCTCCAACCAGATCTAGACTAACTGATGCACACTTGCATCACTTGTTACGACTAGCAGTGACAAATATGGAACCGGACATTGACCATCTCATTAGCCAAAAGCAGGCCCATAGTTCCCATTGAAATATGGGTAACTTTGTTGATTTAACTTTACTTGTTCTTCATTTTAAATATTGTATTTGCTCCCGTTTTGTTTTTTTACTTCAAAATAAGATATGTGCAGTGTGCATAGGAATTTGTTCATAGTGTTTGTTTTTTTTTTAAACTATAGTCCGGCCCTCCAATGGTCTGAAAGAGAGTGAACTGGCCCCCTGTTTAAAAGCTTGAGGACCCCTGGTATATATTATGTACTACAGGATAATTTTTCCAAGAAAAATCTAATTTAGAATTATCATAATCAGTTAATTGTTTTATTTAACATTTTGAGTACTATTTCTTTTCTTTCTCTCAAAACTTCTGGATTCTTACTTTCAGTGACAGCAAGTATTTTAACAAAATCATTTTAACTTAATATTAGTAGCTATCAATGGCCCATCCCCACAAAAACAAAGCAAAGCAAACCATCTTCCACAACAACAAAAATAAGTTATCAATATTAGAATGCTTAAAGCTTAACTCCAAAGGATAACTGAGAAAACAAAAGCAAAAACAAAGCACAGAAAAATTAACACATATATATAAAAGATATATAAGTAACTTACAGTTCTGCAAATATATATATATATATATATATATATATATATATATATATATACACACACACACACACACACACTGAGTGACCAGATTTATTATGATCTCTGAACGCATAATAATCTGGCCACTCAGTATATCTATTAGAGGCCCGGTGCATGAATTCGTGCATGGGTGGGGTCTGGCCAGGGGGAGGGGACATGGGTGGTTGGCTGGCCTGCCTCCTGGTGGAACTCCTGGTCGAGGGGACAATTTGCATATTAGCCTTTTATTATATAGGATATACACTGAGTGGCCAGAATATTATGCGTTCAGAGATCTAATAATCTGGCCACTCAGCATCTATATATATAAGTATATGTGTGTGTGTGTGTGTGTGTGTGTGTGTGTGTGTGTATAATATTCACTATGAGTATATGAAGATGGTACTGACTGACCATATTTTTATGCTTCAGCTCAGGCAGTTTAACAGCATGCCCAAAGTTATATAGCTCATATATGGGAGACAGGAGCTTCAGATATTAAAATCTAATTAAGAAAGCCTATCGCATTTGCTTATATCAATTTGAAAATCAATCAATGTCTTCTCAGAGATATATAACTTTCTAAAATGTAAAATTTTATTTTTCTCATTTATCAGATAGAAATATATTATCTACAGATAGGTTAGTGTTGATATATTTATAATAGTATTCCTTATTTTTTAAAATATCTTCAAATTGTCCCTTTGAAATACACATACTGATTCAATGTAGTTATTACATTTGTGAAGAATTTAGACTACTCTTACTGCAAATTACATGATGTCTTTGACATAGTATGTTATCCAAAATATTATATAGAATTTATCAACTTCTCTTTCCACTGGTAACAACATTAGATGTCAGTATTGTTTTTATATTATTCAAATTTAACAAAGTTTAAAAATTTTAGGCAAATTTTCTGTAGTATTGTTTTGGATAATTTTGGGCTGATGTCATGGTCTGAAGCTATTCCTTTATTGTACCATTTGCGTAGATGTATGGTGGGAAATAGAACCCTAAAATAGACTTCCTGATATGCTTCACTTTATCACAAGAATGCATCAAAAGCTATAAAATATCTTAGATTAAGATCCCCACATAGGTAGAATTCTAAATAACACTAACCCAATTTTAATGATCTAGTTCTTCAGAACAGTAACATGATCTGAAGGTAAAAGAATTGAGAGCTCACTTGCTGAACTAAGTTCTCTAAATTTGGAAAAATTATTTTAAAGTCCATTTGATGCTGATGTAACAAGAGGTCAGTTTGGTGACATATATATATATATATATATATATATATATATATATATATATATATATATATATTTAATTCACTGTCCTAGAATAGCTAACAATGAGAACAGGTGCCAGAGACTGCCAAATCTACCACCGCATTCAACAATATCAGAAGTCTGGTTGCATCTGACTCCACTTTCTGAGACTTAAGTAAATTTCATAAAATGTCCTGAATTCCAAGAGGATCAATAATATTTACTAGATACCTATAATGTTTCAATTACCAAGGTTTACACTGTGAAGGACATAGTTTTTCAAAAGACATAGGTGTCTGCTACCTCTGAGTGTTTGCTCTTTTTTTAATCCTCACAAGAGGATATGTTTTAATAGATTTTAGAGGGAGTGTAAGGAAGAGAGAGAGAGAGAGAGTGAGAGAGAGAGTCATCAATGTACAAGCCCTGACTGGAGATTGAACCCAGAGCCTGAGTATGTGCTCTGATCGGGACTCAAACCAGCAACCTTTCAGTGTATGGGATGATGCTCCAACCAACTGAGACACACAGGCCAGGGCCTAAGTACTGCTCATATATTTCTCTTTTGTAGGCCCTGTCTATCTTCTATCATCTATCTATCTATCTATCTATCATCATTTGTCTATCATCTATTTATAGATATAGTCATATAGAAAACATATATTTTATGGTGTGTTAGATTATTTCCTTAAATGCCTTTAATTTTTATCTCTTCCTGGATCTACATCTTTTGTTATATAAGCTTACAAGGCTCTCCCATATTGATTATAATCTTGGTTACAACATGTGGAATTCTAGAAGGTATTATTCGATAAACTTGATAAAGCATTTGCACACTTTTGCTTGTGTTTTTTCCCTCTGATGTCACCATGACAAGGATATGTTATCAAAGATATGCTAAGGATGAAATCCACTAATTACAGCCAAGTTTCCTTAAACATCCCACCTGAGGCCTGCTATATTAGCCAATGTGGGCAAATGCTATTAATAGCAGCAGACCCACATATCCAACCACCCTAGATCCATGATCAATGGGTGCTATTATTTTATGCCACTTAGACTTATTTTCTTGTAGAGAATTATTATGACAATAAATATTTAATAGAAATGGTATGAAATTATAGTATAAAATTTGTGGAATATTCTGAAAATTTAGGTTCCTATGAGGACTGAATCATAAAATATATATGATAATCCTGCACTTAATAATATTTCAATAGTTGTTTATCATTTTCTTAATTGTTACATATTTGCAAAGAATCTCTTTAATTCAAAATAGTGTGTGTGAAGACAAATCGGATAGAAAATAGTTAAGACAATTATAAAGAGCTTTGGTTGCATGAAATAAACATCAACTCAAACACACATGTGCCCATAAACCCATGTACACAGACACACATATGTTACCAAATTTTCAGTTTTTTAAAAAATTTATTTGATTGATTAAACTATTACACATGTGTCCTTATTCCCCCAATGCCCCCCACTCCCCACTTGTAACCTCATCCCGCCTGTTGTCTGTGTCCATTGGTTATGATTATATGCATGCATAAAAGTCCTTTGGTTGATCTCTCCCCCTCCCCCTTACCCCCACCCTCCCCTACCTTCCCTCTGATGTTTGACAGTCTGATCAATGCTTCTCTGACTCTGGATCTGTTTTTGTTCATCAGTTTATGTTCATTATATTCCATAAATGAGTGAGATCATGTGATATTTATCTTTCTCTGACTGGCTTATTTCACTTAGCATAATGCTCTCCAGTTCTATCCATGCTGTTGCAAATGGTAAGAATTCCTTCTTTTTTACTGCAGTGTAGTATTCCATTGTGTAGATGTACGACGGTGTTTTAATCCACTCATCTGCTGATGGGCATTTAGGCTCTTTCCAAATCTTAGCTATGGTAAATTGTGCTGCTATGAACATAGGGGTGCATATATCCTTTCTGATTGTTGTTTCTAGTTTCTTATTCCTAGAATAAGAAATACATAATAAGAAATATGTAAGTGGATATATTCCCAGAAGTGGGCTTACTGGGTCAAATGGGAGTTCCATTTTTAGTTTTTTAAGGAAACTCCATACTGTTCTCCACAGTGGCTGCACCAGTCTGCATTCCCACCAGCAGTGCAGGAGAGTTCCTTTTTCTCCACATCCTTGCCAGCACTTGTTTGTTTATTTGTTGATGGTAGCCATTCTGACAGGTGTGAGATGCTACCACATTGTCATTTTGATTTTCATCTCTTGGACAATTAGTGACTTTGAGCATGTTTTCATATGTCTCTTGGCCTTCCTTCTATCTTCTTTCTAAAAGTATTTATTTAGGTCCGCTGCCCATTTTTTTGATTGGGTTGTTTGTCTTCCTCTTGTTCAGTTGTATGAGTTCCCTGTAGATGTTGAAGATTAAACCCTTATTGGTGAGAACATTGGCAAATATGTTCTCCCATGCAGTGGGCTTTCTTGTTGTTTTGTTGATGGTTTCTATTGCTGTGCAAAAGCTTTTTATTTTGATGTAGTCCCATTTGTTTGTTTTCTCTTTTGTTTCAATTGCCCTAGGAGCAGTATAAGTGAAGATATTGCTTCGGCATATGTCTGAGATTTTGCTGCTGGTGAATTCTTCTAGTATTTTTATGGTTTCCAGTCTCATGTTTAAGTCCTTTATCCATTTTGAGTTTATTTTTGTGTATGGTGTAAGTTGGTGGTCTAGTTTCATGTTTTTGCATGAATATGTCCAATTTTCCAAACACCATTTATTGAAGAGACTGTCTTGACTCTATTGTATGTATGTTCATGCCTCCTTTGTCAAATATTAATTGAACATAGTAATTTTGGTTGATTTCTGGGTTCTTTATTCAATTCCATTGATCTACATGTCTGTTCTTGTGCCAATACCAGGCTGTTTTGAGAACAGTGGCTTTGTAATACACCTTGATATCTGATACTGAGATCCCACCTACTTTGTTCTTATTTCTGAGGATTGCTGCAGCTATTTGGGGTCTTTTTTTATTCCAGATGAATTTTTGGAAAGTACGTTCTAGGTCTGTGAAATATGTTGTTGGTATTTTAATAGGGAGTGCATTGAATCTATAGATTGCTTTGGGTAGTATGGACATTTTACTGATGTTTACTCTACCAATCATGAACACGGTATGTTCTTCCATCTGTTTATGTCTTCCTCTAACTCTTTTTTTCAGTGTCCTGTAGTTTTCCACGTATAGGTTTTTTACCTCCTTAGTTGAGTTTATTCCTAGGTATCTTAATTTTTTTGGTGTGATGGTAAATGGGATTGCTTTTTAAGTCTCTCTTTCTGTATGTTCACTATTGGTATATAGAAATGCTATAGGTTTCTTGGAATTAATTTTGTATCCTGCTACATTGCTTAATTAATTTATTAAATCTAATAATTTTTTGATGGAGTCTTTAGGGTTTTCTATGTACAATATCATATCATTTGCGAATAAGGATAGTTTTACTTCTTCTTTTCCAATTTGGATGCCTTTTGTTTCTTCTTCTTCTCTAATTGCAATGGCTAGTACTGCCAGTACTATGTTGAACAGGAGTGGTTAGAATGGCCTTCCTGTCTTGTTCCTGTTCTTTGGGGAAATGGTTTTAGTCTTTGCCCATTGAGTATTATGTTGGCTGTGGGTTTGTCATATATGGCTTTTATTATGTTGAGGTATGATCCTTCTATTCCCACCTTGCTGAGAGTTTTTATGAAGAAAGGGTGATGGATTTTGTCAGATGCTTTTTCTGCATCAATTGATATGACTATGTGATTTTTATCTCTCAATTTGTTTATGTGATATATCATGTTAATTGATTTGAAGATATTATACCATCCTTGTATCCCCAGGATAATTCCTATATGGTCATGGTGTATGATTTTTCTGATGTAATGCTGGATCCGATTTGCTAGAATTCTGTTGAGGTTTTTGGCATCTATTTTCATGAGGGATATTGGCCTGTAATTCTCTTTCATTGTGTTGTCATTATCTGGTTTTGGTATTAGGGTAATGCTGGCTTCATAGAATGAGCTTGGAAGTGTTCCTTCCTCTTGAATTTTTTGGAATAGTCTGAGGAGGATAGGTTTTAGTTCTTCCTTGACTGTTTGGTAAAATTCCCCTGTGAAGTCATCTGGCCCCGGGCTTTTGTTTGCTGGAAGCTTTTTGATGACTGCTTCAATTTCTCCCATAGTTATCAACCTATTGAGATTTTTAGATTCTTCTTGATTGAGTTTTGGAAGGTTGTATTTTTCTAGGAATATGTTCATTTCCTCCAGGTTGTCTAGTTTTTTTGGAATAGAGTTATTTATAGTATTTTTTAACAAACCTTTGTAGATCTGTGGGGTCTGTTGTTATTTCACCTCTTTAATTTCTAATTTTGTTTATTTGGGTCCTCTTTCTTTGCTTCTTGGAGAGCCTTGCTAGAGGTTCACCAATCTTGTTTATCTTTTCAAAGAACCAGCTCTTGGTTTCATTGATCTTTTGTATTGTTTTTTTTTTTGGTCTCTATGTTATTCATTTATGCTCTGATCTTTATTATCTCCTCCCTTCTGCTCACTCTGGGCTTTTCTTGTTGCTCTCTTTCTAATTCTTAAGTTGTAGAGTTAGATGATTTACTCCCATTTTTTCTTGTTTGTTTGTGTTTTTTTTTTTTTTTTTTTTTTTTAGGTAGGCCTGTAGAGCTATAACCTTCCCTTTTAGGACTGCTTTCATTATGTCCCATAGATTTTGGATTGTTGACTTTTAGTTGTCATTAGTTTCCAGGATGTTTTTAATTTCTTCTTTGATCTCTCTGGTAACCCAATCATTGTTTAACTAGTGGCCCAGTGCACGAAATTCGTGCACATTAAAAGGGGATTAATTAGAGGAAATAATTTAATATTGCTATTTGCCCTTTTTCTATAATAGAAGTGTCAGAGATGAAAGAAAATTAGTAAAATGTATATGAAAACCTTCCTCCTGTCAGAGTCTGGGGCACACCACGGGATCCAGAATCAAGTCCCCGCCCACCCACATGCACCTCAAAATCATGTGGGACCCAGACCCAGCCGGCACCCCTCCATTGGGCTAGATTCAGACCCAGCCAGTCCCACCCTTGTCAAGCCCCACCAGGCAGGGGGTGTAGTCTCAGGTCTCCTGGCCCGGCGCCACGACGGGGGGTGTGGCCTGAGTCCCCCAGCCCAGACCAGGGTGGAGGGCATGGCCTGAGGTCCCCCATTAAGCCCTGCAAGGTGGGGGTGTGCAGTCTCAGGTCCCCCAGCCCAGCACTGGGAAGGGGGCTCAGCCTCAGGTTCCCAGTCAAACCCCACTGGGCGGGGGGCATGGTCTGAGTTCCCCTGTCAAGCCACACTGGGTGGGGGCCACAGCCTGAGGTCCCCCAACCCAGCACTGGGGGTGCACCTTGAGGTTCCCCTGTCAAGCCCCGCTAGGTGGGGGGCACAGCCAGAGGTCCCTGGTCAAGCCCCGCTGGGTGGGAGGCATGGCCTGAGATACCCTGTCAAGTCCAGCCAGGCAGGGGGGTGCAGCCCCAGGTCCCCTGGCCCAGTGCTGGGGTGGGCGGTGCAGTCTGAGGTCCCCTGGCCTGGTGCTGGGTTGGGAGGTGTGACCTGAAGTCCCCTGTCAAGACCCACTGGGCGGGGGGGTGCAGCCTGAGGTCCCCTGTCAAGCCCATCCAGGCAGGGGGGAACAGCCTCAGGTCCCCTGGTCAGGTGCTGGGCCTGGGAGGCGAGGCTTGAGGTCCCCAGTCAAGCTCCGCCTGGCAGGGGGTGCAGTCTGAGGTCCCCCGGCCTGGTGCTGGGGTGGGGAGCACAGCCTGATGTCCCCAGTTAAGCTGCACCTGGTGGGGGACGCAGGCTGAGGTCCCCTGGCCTGGCACTGGAGCAGGGGGAGCAGCCTGAGGTCCCCTATCCCAGCACCAGGATGGGAAGTGCACCTTGAGGTCCCCTGTCAAGCCGCACCTGGTGGGGGGCATGGCCTCAGGTCCCCTGGCCTAGCGCCAGGGCAGATGGTGCAGCCTGAGGTCCCCCAGCCTGACGCCAGGGCGGGGAGTGCGGCCTGAGGTCCCCTGTCAAGCCCCATGGGGGTGGGGGAGGGCATAGCTTCAGGTCCCTGCTGATTGCTGGTTAAGGCTCCTTATGGGAATTTGGCCTCAGCTGTGGGTGCAGCCACCTTTGTGACAGAGTCATGGTCAATTAGCATATTCCCTGTTTATTAGATAGGATAGCATGCTATTCAGCTTCCAAGTGTTTGAATTTTTTTGGATTGTTTTTATTGTAGTTTATTTCTAATATTATACCATTGTGGTCTGAGAAGATGCTTGATATGATTTCAATCTTCTTGAATTTGGAGAGACTCCTCAGATGGGTGCCCTCCCCTGCCAGCCCAGTTGCCCCCAACTGCACCCCTTGCTGGCCTGCTCTCCCCCAATTGCTCCCCCCACTGGCCTGATTGCTCCCAACTGCCCCCCTGCGCTGGCCTGATCACCCCCAACTGCCCTCTCCTCCTGGCCTTATTGCCCCTAACCGCCTCTGCCTTGGCCCCTCCACCATGGCTTTGTCTGGAAGGATGTCTGGAAGGTCTCCCAGTCTAATTAGCATATTACCCTTTTATTAGTATAGATGGGGATACATTTCACATTTTTATGAGTCTTGAGTCTATAAATTAGATGTTAGGAAATGAGGAAACAAGGGTGTTATACACCTACAATAATGATTCTGTAGGATTTTCAGTTACAACCATCTCACCATTTCATAATTCTCATGCCACTAAGTAAATGAGAAAAAAAATAATGCAGCTATGATATTATCTAAGAAAGTTTTTCTTAACTATCGAGGGGATTTGGACAAGTGGCTGTGCAGTGCAGTCAGAGAGGAGCAAGAAGGGGACCAGAGGATGCTCAGGAGTTGGAGAATGTCATCTCAGTGCCCTGTCATATGATCACAACACAAGGAACATTGTAGCTATTTTGTATAGTTAGGATAAGTAAGAATATAGGTCCTTCAGGACTGATAAATTGGAGTAAAATATCGTTAAAATTATGATAAGCTCTGAATCATAATCTAGTACAAAGCAAATAAAACATGTGCATATAATATCTTTTCACACTGACAAATCATGTCTTATTGCAAAGGAGTTCAGTGATAAATAGGAAAAAAGACAGATTTTTCAAAATAATAAGTAAAGACTCAAGTCAGAGCTCTGAATGGCAATGCCTTCTCAAAGCAGTGACAAGGGAAAAAGTGTTGTTAGTTTAAGAGATGGTACACTTATTCCTCTTCCTATGGCAGAGTAAGAACCAACTGATTGCTGAAAGTTAATCCAACTCCATGATTGTCAAACTCTACTTATTAATATATTCTCTTCATTTTTTTAAGGTAACTGTCATCCTGCTTTCCCTTTCTCTTTGTTTTCAACAAACTTTGATTAAAGTGACAGTATTCTTTCTAAACAAATTTTCATCCCAAATATTAATGTGATATTACAGGACACAGATTATGTGCCCTACATAGACATGTGATATCTGGACTGAAAGAGGCATCAAATTTCTTTGAAAAGAACCAGTTTAGGAAGTATATTTCATAAACCATTATGCTACATTCTGTATATTAGGTATTGATCAATATTTTTTTCCTCAGGAATGTGAATTTGCTTCTTTTTGATCTATTTAAGGAGTCTTAAATTGTTGGTTTCATGCTTGCCATTTTAGGAGAAATTTTCTTATTAAAGACAA
Organism: Plecotus auritus; assembly: GCF_963455305.1. Taxonomy (NCBI): domain Eukaryota; kingdom Metazoa; phylum Chordata; class Mammalia; order Chiroptera; family Vespertilionidae; genus Plecotus; species Plecotus auritus. Next base: position 134,369,344 of record NC_137771.1, on the reverse strand, counting down.
GTCATTCCTAGATTTGTTCACATTCTTCAAATGTTTTCACACATTGATTTTACTTTTAAAAACTATTTAAAAAGAGAAAAAATTGAAAGAACCAGAGGTCTAAACATATTTCTATATCATAAGGACTATGAAACATTTTTTTTTGTAAGTAACAAATACTCTACGAACATGCCTGTTTAGGTTTATTGTGAGTTTCATAACAATCTGTGAGAGTTGCACAAGTAAACAAGAATATTTCTGAAGAGAATGGCAGCCCTTCACTAATGGTTGTTCCCAAGGAGAAAGCATTTCTTCATGCCTCCGCTGGTCATGGGTGAACTCTGCTGTTAATGGTCTGTGAATAGCATCATGGAGACTCTCCTGGGGACAGGCCTACTTGCTAATAATTTCTACCATGCAAATATGCTCATTGACCTACAATGGGGATGAAAGTGCAGCCTTCTGGAGCTGTTTGCAGCAATTAAACTCAGTGCCCAGGGTGGATAATTTCCACCATCAGAACAGGGAGAGTGGCTAACTGTGCTCCGCCTTTGCCTCAGGTCCTGTAGTTCTCACTGTCTTCCTCGTGAAACTCCGTGTCAGATCACTTCTTCCAGGGAGGGTTTCTAGCAGTCAACGTGTCTACATTGTCACATATATGAAATTAGTCCCTTCAGAGCATGATAATGGGAATGAGGTAACCTTCCTGTATATTAATGCCTGTATCTTTGGTGTACTTTCACTAGAACCATGAAGGTGCGTAGGTGGAGACAACAGCCTAATAGAGCTGTATACCGGCTATAAATTGGAAGAAAGCGAGGGAAAAAGTCAGACAACCTTTTCCTCTCGCGACGTGAACTTAGTATTATTTCTCATTGAAGTATGCTGACATACAGTGCATTGCTCATTATAATTACGTATCTGGTTTTGAACGTTTGATAATGTGATAACACACACCTCAAACCTCAACCCCAAATTGAACAATGAATAAAGAACAATGTGATCACTCCTACCACTAAAGGTAAAAAAAAAAAAAGGGGGGGGGGAGGATAAAAGGGTATATGTTTACTGATTCCTGTTTTGTTTTTTCTTTTCTTCTCAGCAATCAGAAAAGACTGGCACAAAATGCCCATATTCCCAGGTTCTAACTATATTTTAAATGCCAGAAATTGCACCTTTATTTTTTAACCAGGGTTTTTAATGATATGGATAAATTCATATTTTTAGAATAGAAAACTAATAGAAGCATTAGCTTTATTGTTTTTTTAAAAAAATCATTCTACTAGAAACCTTTGGGAAAAAATAGTTTAATTGACTGATTGGCAGAGATCTCAACATTTTATTCTCTGTGTATCTGTTGCTGTTATTGCTGTTTAGTCTTTATGAAATGGTATATGTAAATAAGAAACATTAAAAATTTGCTAGAAAAGGAATTAATAGATATTATATAATTTAATTTGCAATGGATAAAAATCAGGTAAAAATCCATAACATAGGAAAGGTAACCAGTCCTTAAAAAACGTAGGTAGCCAAGTTTTAGGCCTGGATTTTAGTTAAATTGTTTAATTTTCCCTAAGAAAAGCCAAACCACATCTCCAGAAGTTCTGTGTCAAACAGCTGTTGTTAATTAGCAGCAATTCACATTGGCATTTAAGGGGATGAAGTTCAATTCTTTTCAATAAACTGTTTGCAAAAAAAACAAACGTTGTACATTTACCAATACACAGTGGAATACTATGGGGCTGTAGAAAAGAAGGATATCTTACCTTTTGCAACATCATGGATTGGCATGGAGACTATTACATTAAGTGAAATAAGTCAGAGAAAGACAAATACCTTATGATCGCATTTATATGTGGAATCTAATGAACAAAATAAACAAAATATAAATAGAGGCATGAATACCTAGACTGACAGCTGTCAGAGGGGAGGGAGTTGTGGGGGACTGGATGAAAGAAGGTGCAGAGAGGAAGGATGAATTATACAGAAAGTAAGCAAATAAGAATAGAGAGAAATAGGAAAGTTAAATGAGAGGCATTTTTCAACAGAAGAAAACTGAGAGGAAGTATAACAAATATTTGTTAAAACATAATATATTCTGGGAAATTCAAATCTATCATGGCTAACTACAGTTTGCTTACATTTTGGAAGACTTGAGGGGATTTTTAACTTTCTCAAGAAATCAACCAATCATAAGATGAGAAGATAAAATGATTTGCATTTATGTGATGAAGTTTATATCTAATGTAGTGTTTTTTTTTTAATTACGAGTAATAGTAGAAATCATATAGTTGTTTAATGATAAAACTACAGGAAGTAAAGCCATAGGCAAACTGTTTCTATAATGAAGAGCTATATAAACTTACAGCAACAAACAAGCAGCAAATAGCCCACTCTTGAGCTGATGGAAAAAGTTGAAGTTGTCTTCCGAATAGAGCCATCAATAATTTACAGGAACAATCATTCATGATTTGTTTGAAAGCTTAGAATATAACTGAACAGTGGGCTACTCCAAAGCACTGGTGTCTGTTACCTCTCAGCAGCCGGGGAAATGAGTACTAAGAGCATGTCATGAAATATGGTTACCTGTTAACACAGAAAAACACATTCACTCTTCCCTCCAAATCCTTCTCTCTAAATGGTTTTAGAGAGAGTAAGAGCTGTCACTTATCATTTGTTCCTGAAATGAAGTCTTCTCTTTCTGATATCTACTAAACATAAATGACTTAATGAGAATTTACATGTATTGAACTCATGTACTCTTGTACTCTTGTATATGAGCATGTCAATACTCTAACAACCTGCTTCTTTTTTCCTGTTTTCCCTATGATCTTTATCTGGATGATTTTACATCAGAAAACACAATGGTGGTGGACTGGAAAATGTCTAGTTTACCTTCCCGCCCTTCTTTACCCTGCTCTATGTCTTGGGAGACTGACAATTATGGATTGCATCAATTGGTTGCCTTGTCTTCTCGCTTAGAGAATGATTTGACCAAAAAGCAGAAATGGCAGGAAATGAAAGGCAGAAGGAAAACAGGGCCAGACTGTTTATTTCCTTCTAGTCTTATAGTTCTAGTCCTGTGGTTCTCAGGATCCAATATGCTCTTTAACTCTGGCCCCTATCAAGTAGTCTTCCTTCCCATACACCAGTGTTCACTGTGCTCCAAGGCCACGCTTTCTCTCTGCTCCCTCAGGGTTAAAAAGAAAACAATTCTCTGCAATTGGTAGAGCTTATGTGCCTCAACCTCCCAGTTCATACTGTATTAAAAGTTCCTATTAATTTGTCTTCAAATAGTCAGCTTCTGTATCCTTCCATGATCTAATGACATTGTATGCCAAATATCTATTCAAGCCCTGTGAACTAAGTGTCATGTATGGCTTAACAAACTGAGTTTGGAAAGCAATTCAGAAAAAAATAACCAATCTTACATTCCATAGCATCATGTATCTATATAAAAGCCTAAGCGACCGTCACAACCGAATGAACAACCAGATAGGCTGCGTGGGACGACCAGGCCGGCAGGGAGGTTAGTGAGGGGTGACCAGACAACCGAGCAGCAGGCTGCGTGGGGTGAGCCAATCTGTAGGGGGGTCAGTGAGAGATGACCAGATGACTGAGTAGCAGGCTGCATGGGGCGACCCAGCCAGCAGGGGGGTTAGTGTGGGGCGACCAAATGACTGAGCACCAGGCTCTGTGGGGCAACCAGGACAGCAGGGAGGGCAGTGAGGGGCGACCAAACGACTGAACAGCAGGCTGCATGGGGCGACCAGGCCGGTAGGAGGGGGCAGTTGTGGGCAACCAGGCTGGCAGACAGAGGCAGTTAGGGGTGATCAGGCTGGCAGGGGGGCAGTTAGGGGCAACCAGGCTGGCAGGGGGGTGCAGTTAGGGGTGATCAGGCAGGCAGGCAGGCAAGTGAGTGGTTAGAAGCCAGTGGTCCAGGATTGTGAGAGGGATGTTTTCTACTGCCAGTTTAGGCCTGGTCCCTGGGATCGAGCCTAAACTGGCAGTCGGAAATCCCCCAAGGGGTCCCGGATTGGAGAGGGTGCAGGCTTGGCTGAGGAGACCCTCCCTGCCCCCCCTGTGCATGAATTTCGTGCACCGGACCTCTAGTTAGGAAATAAAAGAAAAATGATATTATAAATTAAAAAAAATATATATGTAACCATATACCATAGTTTTCTACCTAATAAAAACTATAAGATTGTAAACATGATTATCTGCATCCCAGATGTGGCTAGGTAAGTTCAAATAAACATTTTAATGCCACTAAAAATGTACAAGAGTACATGATTTCAAGAAGTATCACTTCCTTCTAAAATAAATTTTCTTTTGACTCTTTTTAACTTATGATACTCACCTACCATCTAAGAATATGTGAACATTTAGCTGATCTCTCTTTACTTGGCAAATGTGTCAGGGAATATTGAGAGTTAGATCTTCCTCTCTCTCTCCCTCCCTCGCTCCTTCCCTTGCTCTTTTTCCCTCCCTGTCTCCCTCCCTTCCTCTCTGTCTCCTTTAAGTATTCAATGAAATGCCATAACAAGTACTGGGAGGATCTAGGCTCAGAACAATATCAATAGAAATCATTGTGCCAATACTGTGGTTAATGTGTCAGGAAATCTCTCATTTTGCTTCCCTCTATACCCCACAACAACCCCAAGGCTGCCTTGCTCATGCCTCTTGTGGGCTGGAGATATAAGAGCTAGTCTTGCTTGTGAGCTGATGTTATTCTTACCAGCTTTGTGGTTTTGAGCTTTTTATTTCACTTCTGGATTTCACTTTCATTAGCTGTAAGGGAATGATAATAATCAGGACCTTCAGTCCTTTAAAATTACAAAGTCTAGATAAAAACACTTATGATCTGGAAATTATATAATTGACCACCTCATTCATTTTATTTTATTCCTAGAAGAATTATATAGCATATAACCTAAGAGAGAGAACACCTGAATTAGTAGATAATGTATTTTCTTTGACAACCAAGTCTTCTAGCTTTAAGTCCATTACTTTTGTTTGTATTTCTGCTAGCATTTTTATAATTACTGTCATGATTCATCTGTATCTATTGGCCCACAATCTCTTTGTCCTTTTTTTATGACTTCAAAGTTCTTTGAAATAATTTAATGAAAATGATTTTTTTCACTTGTATTATAATATAAATCATGCTTAAGAGATGAGAAATACAGAAATATTTTAAGGGAGGCCTTTTTATGTTTTATAGTGTTTACTTTTTCATCATTATTATTATTATTATTTTACTTTTTCTTAATTTAATATAAAATAAGATTTTAATTTAAAACATATTGACAATATCACAAAGTCAAGATTAGCAGAATAACTTAAAGTAAATGAAAATACCATTTTATAAAATAGAAAGTTATAATTTTAACTAAAGCTCACTAAGAGCATCAGGGACACCTACAGAAAATTGCACTATTAAGCAAGTATCTGATGACAGCAGTTTAAACCAAGAACTAAGTAGCCAAATGTCCTATGCAGAGTCAATAAGAAGAGAATCTTACTGTTAGTTTTTTTTTTTCTTTTCTAGATTATGTAAGCCATAACGAAACTTCAATTTATATGCAATAGATGATTTAACCTTAAACTATTTTGAATGTTAAGTTTTTTTGTGCAGTTTTTTTTTTTGTTTGTTTTGTTATTATTGTTTTTTGCTCTTCTAACCCAGGCTAATGGAAGAAGTTGGAGATAAAAATCTCAAATGCCTCTTTTTCATGATAAAAGGTTTTGAATTAAGGGAAACCCTGAATTAAATAAAGATAAGGAATTTATGTCAGAAAACTTTATATTATACTTCATTAAACAAATGGTGACTATATCTTGAGAATCACAACAAAACTCTTTGAAAGAGCATTACTTTGAGTGATAATATAGTAACTATGGAGGAGTAGATTTCTCAGAAGAAAAATGACATGTTTTTAGCTTTGTGTTTCTGATAATCTCTGGGTGAGTCTCTAGCATATGCAGTGGCAAATTAAATGGCTAATGAGTTTGAAAACAACTCATATCATCCTTCTGTCATATATAAGCAAGAGTGAGAAATAGTAACAATGGCTTGTGCAAACTATTATAATTGTTTTAATATAATGGATATATCATAAGATGTCATCAGTTTAAAAATCTTATGTACATTTTCTGATGTGTTGAAGGCTAAATTGCTTGTTGATGAATGTTTGCTCAAGATTTTCTCCCCTTAATTTGTAATCTTAAAACTCATGTTTGGAATGCCTAATTCACCTAAACCACATTATGAGTTATTATAATTTTACTCTAATAACTGGAAGATTATTTTAAAATAATAATAAAAAGCTTGTACATACATATAAGATGCTTAAATATGAATATCTTCTAGTAAAATAAAAAAACATTTTCTTTCAAGGTATTTGGTGTCTTTTATAGATATAAACACATAAAAGTAAAACATCTCAATTTTACTTCATTTCTGTTGGCAATCTCACAGGCAAGTGGAGGATGAACATTTAAATTTCAGTAGCCTGTTTGAATTTTTTTCACAATTTTTATTTATTTTAGCTTATTTTGGTAGAAGTATTCTTAAAATATATTATTATTTATTTTTTTTTAATTTTTCTCTTTGAGGGCCATGTTTTAAAGCAAATATTTGAATACATCCTCAATGTAAAAATTTTAAAAGATTGCAAATATGTTTTATAATTTATTGATAAAAAATTCTTTAGATTTTTATCAACATAAGATAAAAGACAGAAAGAAAATCTACCAAATGACCTAACTCTTAAATAAAGGCAGAAAAACAGAATAAAATGTTAACAGAAAAATTCAAAAATGATAAAACATAACCAAAATGGTTCAATGCAGGAAGGCAAAAATAATGAAATACCAGAAAAACTACTTATATAGTAACCAAATAAATAAATAAATAAATAAATAAATAAATACAGTCTTAATGGATATGAACAATGTGTGATAAATTTTAGCATCTATTTCTGATTATAAATAATAGAATAGAAATAAGAATAGATTGATTTTTATTTTTATTATTATTTTAATTTATTGATTAAGTCATTACATATGTGTGATTTTTATTAATATTAAAACAAAACTATGAGGCTGTATAAGGAAGGATCTTTTACCCTTTGTGACAGCATGGGTGGACCTGGAGAGTATTATACTAAGTGAAATTTTCCAGTCAGAGAAAGGCACTATCATATGATCTCACTTACTATATGTGGAATTTAATTAACAAAATAAACAGCATAGGTCTAGGGGCATGGAAGCATGGAACTGTCTGACAGATCTCAGAGGGAAGGGGGTGAGAGAGATGGGAAGAAATTAACCAAAGAACTTATATGTATACTAGAGGCCTGGTGCACAAAAATCCGTGCACTCAGCGGGGGGTCCCTCAGCCCGGCCTGCACCCTTTCACAGTCCGGGACCCTTTGGGGGATGTCCACTTGCCAGCTTAGGTACACTACACAGGGGATTGGGCTTAAGCTGGCAGTCAGACATCCCTCTGGCAGCCTGGGAGCCCTCAGGGGATTTCCAGTTGTCCACTTCTCAGTCAAACATCCTTAGCACTGCTGAGGAGGCAGGAGAGGCTCCCACCACCGCTGCACTCGCAGCCATTAGCCTAGTTTGTGGCTGAGCGGAGCTCCCCCTGTGGGAGCGCACTGATCACTGGGGGGCAGCTCCTGCCTTGAGCATCTGCCCCCTGGTGGTCAAAGCGCATCATAGCCACCAGTTGTTCCCGGTTGTTCCGCCTTTAGGGTCAATTTGCATATTACCCTTTTATCATGTACTAGAGGCCTGGTGCACAAAATTTGTACATGGGGGGGGGGATCCGTCAGCCTGGCCTGCACCCTCTCGCAATCTGGGACTCCTTGGGAGATGTCCGACTGCACACTGAAGGCTCCGGCCAGAGCGCACACTAAAGGCTCCGGCTGGAGTGAACAACGAAGGCAGCGGCCAGAGCGAAGGCCTGGGTCCCATGTGCCGGAGAAAAACTGGTGCCGGCAGCCAGGGGAAGGAAAGCCTATTGCACGAATCTTCGTGCAACAGGCCTCCAGTAAAATATAAATTAAAAAATAAAACATAAAACAAAACATCAAACAGTCATAGTAATTGATGATGTAAGATACATTTACATTATTGTCAGGAACAATACAGTGATCCCCATTTTCACCAATGTTTTCAAATACCGTTTAAAAAAATACTAGCCAAAACAATTACATATAAGAAAAGAGTACAAAACATATAATGTAATGGGACTAAGGAGGGAAGTATTATCATTTAGATAAATATTGGTTCAAATAATTCTGTCCTTGAAAAGTCCAAAAGAATCAGCTGAAAAATTCTGAAAACAGTAAGAGAAATCAGAAATATGGATGAGGTTAAAAAATCAATAATTTAGGCATGTATGGTCAGTGACCAATGTGAAAATAGAATGGAATGATTTTGCTCCTATTAACAGTGGACAGAGTAAGTCAGTCCAGTTTCTCAATTGAGAATAACTACTAAAGCTTAAAGAAAAATAGGAGCTATATGGTTGAAGGCAGCAGAGAACTAAAATAGTAGTGAAGAATTATGTGCCTAAGTTCAAGAAAAGAAAATTCAGTGAGATAAGCTAAGCATTTAGGGCTGCTTGGAGGACTTTTATCTATCTATCTATCTATCTATCTATCTATCTATCTATCTGTCATCTATCATCTATCTATCTATCTATCATCTATTCATCTATCTATCTGTCTATCTATCTATCATCTACCTATTTATTTTAGCAATCTGGTGAAGTGTTAAACTTCTTTGGACAACAATATTTTTAAAAGCATATATAGACAAATGGAATAGAATAGAGAATCCAGATATCGACCCAAACCTCTAGCTCAATTAATATTTGACAAAGGAGGCATGAACATACAATGGAGTCAAGGCAGTCTCTTTAATAAATGGTGTTGGGAAAATTGGACAGATACATGCAAAAACATGAAACTAGACCACCAACTTACACCATACACAAAAACAAACTCAAAATGGATGCAGGACTTAAACATAAGACGGGAAACCATAAAAATACTAGAGGAATCCACAGGCAGAGAAATCTCAGACATATGCCGAAGCAATTTCTTCACCGATACCGCTCCAAGGGCAATGGAAGCTAAAGAGAAAATAAACAAATGGGACTACATCAAAATAAAAAGCTTTTGCACAGCAAAAGAAACCATCAACAAAACAACAAGAAAGCCCACTGTATGGGAGAACGTATTTGCAAATGTTATCACTGATAAAGGTTTAATCTCCAACATCTACAGGGAACTTATACAACTTAATAAAAGGAAAATAAATGATCCAATAAAAAAAATGGGCAACGGACCTAAATAGAATCTTTTCAAAAGAAGACAGAAGGAAGGCTAAGAGACATATGAAAATATGCTCAAAGGCACTAATCATCCGAGAGATGCAAATCAAAATGACATTGCAGTACCATCTCACACCTGTCAGAATAGCAATCATCAACAAATTACAAGTGCTGGCGAGGATGCGGAGAAAAGGGAACCCTCGTGCACTGCTGGTGGGAATACACACTGGTGCAGCCACTGTGGAGAACAGCATGGAGTTTCCTCAAAACATTAAAAATGGAACTTCCATTTGACCCAGTAATCCCACTTCTAGGAATATATCCCAAGAAAACGAAACACAAATCAGAAATGATATATGCACCCCTATGTTCATAGCAGCACAATTCACCATAGCTAAAATTTGGAAATAGCCCAAATGCCCATCAGCAGATGACTGGATCAGAAAACTATGGTACCTCTACACAGTGGAATACTACACTGCTATAAAAAAGAAGGAATTCTTACCATTTGCAACAGTATAGATGGGACTGGAGAGCATTATGTTAAGTGAAATAAGCCAGGCAATGAAAGAAAAATACCACATGATCTCACTCATTTATGGAAAATAAAGAATATTATAACCTGATGAATAAAAAGATAGATACAGAGGCAGTAAAGCACCGAACAGACTGTCAAATTACAGCAGGAAGGCTGGGGAGTGTTGGGGAGGGAGGGAAATCAACCAAAGGACTTTTATGCATGCATATAAGCACACCGATGGACACAAGACACAGGGGGGGGGGGGGTGGGATGAGGGCATGTGACAGGGGGTAGGGGAGGCTGGGGGAAGGTCAATGGGGAAAAAAGAGATATATGTACTAATATATGTAATATTTTAAACAATAAAAAAAGTAAGTGCTAAAAAGAAAAAGCATTCTGGGTGATGGTGGAGAAAGTAAAAAAATAAAAAAAATAAAAGCCTAGAATAAAGCATAGACTATTAAAGCAGGGTGGGCTGCTTCTCCGTCTCCCGGTCCACAGCCAGCCGCAGGTGCCAGCGCCTGTACCACAGGCAGGCGGCTTCTGCATCTTCCCTAGGATGCAGTGTGGGCAACTTCTCTGGCCTGCTGCCACCTGGTTTCATGGGGCAGGTGGCTTCTTCGTCTCCCCGGCCGCACCCAGCCTCAGGCGCTGGGGCCCAGTGTCTCTGTCTCCTCCAGAAAGTGGCGCAGGCGGACGTGAGGCTTCTGCTATTTGCTGCAGCCTGGGATCACCGGGCAGGTGTCTTCTTCGTCTCCCAGGCTGCAGCCAGCCTCAGGCACTGGGGCCCAACTTCTCTGACCCCCCACAGGCCCAGAGCAGCAGGGGATGGGGATGCCGCCATGTTTTCAGGTTAATTTGCATACTTACTCTGATTGGCTGGTAACTTCGTGCAGTGGTGGTAATTTTCATGTTTCTATTTTATTAGTTTCTATTTATGAGCAAAATATTTGAGCAGTAACTTCAAAGTTGACTATATACTATGACCAATAAACATAAAAAATCATGCTCCTTAGTATAAGAGAAATGCAAAATAATACCTTATACGATATGATTTTATACCCATCAAAATGGATAAAATTCTAAAGACTGAGCAATCCCAAGTGGTAGTGAAATTACAAAATAGTAGTTTTCTTTGCTGTCTGAGGTAGTATGAACTATTGCAACTACAATGGGAAACTATTTTGCAGAGTTTACTAAGTATCAAAATGTAGGTGCCCCATGAACCGGAATTTCACTTCTGGTTATGAACCAAACAGAAATGTGTGCATCCGTACACTCTGACACATGTAGACACCTTTTCAAAGCATCATTATTTGCCATGGTTCCACACTGAAAACAATCTAAATGTACATCAACAGAATGGGTAAAATTATAAATTATTCACAATTAGTAAGAGTGAAACTCACATATGAAATGTTACATACAAAGAGCCAAACATAAAAGGTTATGAATGCATGTTTCTATATATACAAAAGTTAAAAACAAGAAAAGTAATTTAAGGTGTTACAAGTGAGAATAGTGGGTACTTGGAGAAAAGATAATACAATAGATGAACCTTTTCTCACATGTTTAATTTCTATTCATATATCATTCTATGTGAAATGCTTTAACATGACAACTGTTCTTTGGCCACAGAACCATTATATATTGACAACTTAAATTATATTTTAGTGTCCATTTCAAGTTACAGAAACAAATTTCATTCCTTGGGACATCTTAAGGTGACTTTCTGCCTTCACTATGTACACACAGTTATCAAGCACCTACAGTGTATAATGCCCAGGTCTATCACTGACAATGATTATTTTTCCATTGAACTATTTTCAGAGGCTACTTAAAATGTTGATTTGTGCTTATGTTGTGTGCTACAATATTTTTATTGACTAACTAACTATGGGTTCCTGGCTCCTCTGCCTTCATTGATTATCTAGCATTCTTGAACAAAGATAAATGATCAAACAAGAAAGGCAAAATGGACAAACATGAAGAAAACTAGTTAAAGGAAAATCTTACATGTCTTATGTCAGCATTACTCTCCAGGTCTAGTCTGGACAGTATCTGTGAAACCTGTGTGAGCACAGTTGTCAGCATGTGCTATTTCAGTTGTGTCCCTGATTACAAGAATAAAAGCGTACGGTTGAGAAAGGTTATGCCCTAGAGATTCCTTTAGAAGATTGACTATTCCTTGCCCTAGTTTTTGAGACATCAAACTGAACTTGAAACTTCAATAATAGCATATGTAAAAATGTAAAATTTTGGAACAGATACAATCATTGTGATCTTGCTAAACGCAATTCATTTTATCAGTGGTAGTAAAAGAAAATTTCATCTGAATATGATCCATGAAGAAAGAGTTTATAAACCACTACAAGACCCATGTAAGACACTATTTTATCTAAAATGTTATCCCAATGTAAAAGTTCTCTAGGATTAAATGCCTAGCATGATTGTGAATTAAATTCCGTGAATAACCATTCTTAATTTTGCCATTTTAATGTATAATAACCCCATGTAGTATCTTAAAACTGTAGTGTGTTATGATTTCACAATTGGGTTTTCAAGTTATGAGGTACTGTTTTTTTGAAAAATGAAAAATTAAAAATACATCCAATTCATGTTCATTGACACTCTCATTTGTTCATTCCACAACTATATAATGGGTTCCTACCATGTACTAGAGAAAGCTAACATTCTACTGTAGCAATGATGTTATAGCAAATATTTAATAAATATTTATTAAAATTTTTGCTTAGACTTATTAATGAAATATATTAATATACTATGTTTTGATACCTATATGAGGTAATTTATTCTTTAAATGTCTAAAGATCGCAAAATAGCTGACACATTAACAGTGGCATTTTCTATTATATAGATACTAGAGGCCCGATGCATGAAATTCGTGCATGGAGGGGGGATTCCCTCAACTCAGCCTGCATCCTCTCCAATTGGGGACCCCTTGCGGGATGTCTGACTGCCATTTTAGGCCTGATCCCAGGGATCGGACCTAAACCGGCAGTCAGACATCCCTCTCACAATTTGGGACCACTGGCTCCTAACTGCTCACCTGCTTGCCTGCCTGATTGCCCCTAACTGCCTCTGCCTGCTAGCCTGATCACCCCTAACTGCCCTCTCCTGCAGGCCTGATGTCCCCCCAACTGCCCTCCTCTGCTGGCCAATTTGGTTCTGATTGGTCAGTTCCTATTCCAGCATAAAAAGCTTCACCTCCTAGGCAGCCATTGGCTCCCCACAGCACCCAGATTTAGTTCTCATTGGTTGGTTTCAATGCCAGTCAGTGTCAAAAGCTTTGCCTCCTAGGCAGCCATTGGCTCCCCACAGCACCCACCTTTGGTTCTCATTGGTCATCAGTTCCTATGCTAGTCAACGTCAGAAGCTCCACCTACTAGGCAGCCATTGGTTCCCTACAGCACCCACCTTTGGTTCTGATTGGTTGGTTCCTATGCCAGTCAGCATCTCCAGGCCTATCTCTAGGCCTGATGAAAGAGGCGGGGCTTAACAGCAGCCCCTGGAGGCTGGGAGAGAAAGAAAAGCCTGGCTGCTGGCAAAGATCAGAAAGAAAGAGGGAGAGGAAGAGAGAGGTAAGTACACTGATCAACAGCTTCCACTGAGGCTGCAGATTAGACCCTGACTCACTTTCTGGGTCTCAGCCACCTGGGCAGTCAGTGCTGGGTCACCAGGCTGCCGCTGGGCAAGCCAGCGCTGACTTCTGGATGGTCTGCTCTGCCTTTGGTCGGAGGCTTGGCCCCTTCCTAAGCCCCAGGCTTTAGGCTTGGGAAGTGCCCCCTCACCCCCCGCCCCTCCAATCGCAGGCTCGTTCCCTCTGATGGCCGGCTGGGAGTGACCTGGGTGCCAGAGGAGGTTTCCAGGACCCAGCTACGTATGCAAATTAACCACCATCTTGTTGGGTTAATTTGCATACTCACTTTGATTGGCTGTGTGTGTAGCAGAGGTACGGTCAATTTACATGTTTCTCTATTATTAGGTAAGATGTTTTTGTATGTCTATATTAGCAATTTTTAACACCACATACTGGTGTGCTAGAGCATTTTTAAAACATATAGTAACTGATTATTTATTCAGGGAAACTGACCTCTTTTCCCTTAGATTTCCAAATAAAAAAATGACAACAACCGAACAACAATAGCTGTCCCGTGTGAAGGAATCAAAATTACACCTTTTTTGGTCATATTTGCAAGAAATATATTTTTTGGCATGTCAAAGAATTTTAGTAATTTATGTGTGCCATAAGATAAAAAGGTCAAAAATTGTTGGTCTATTTAAAATATATGTATCAACCATATAAAAAGCCTTTAATTCCACATAAGAATTTATTGTAACTAACTGAAAATTACTTTTAGTTCTTAATTTAATAAAATTATTAAATCAGCAATATTATATAGACACACAGAAATAAAGGATTTAGTACTAATGCAAAAAAGGACTGTAGAGATTAAGAATGCTTATTATATCGATTGAAATTATGTAAGCATTTTGAACCTCCCACAATACCAGAGCATAATGAAATAAAGGAGGGAAGAAAAAAGGCAAAAGAAAAGACTGAATCTACATTACAGACTTATGTAGAAAAAAAAATGAATGAAATTCTTTACCTTATAATGTATATTTGTCAAAAGGACATAATGTGTGAAATCAGATAGATTTTCTTCCTCTGCTTGTTAGTAAAATGTGTTTTCTCTTCTGTTCCAAGAATTAAATGAAATATACAGTATCAAGGAAAAGAAAGTAGGTGAGTCATGTGTTACGGGCTATTTTCTTTATTTTGTAACTATAATTTATCATTATGTCAAATTGAATTCAATTGTTCCCTAATGTATATTAGCTAACATATATTATATTTAAATTTATATCACTCAGAAAATATATAGTTTGTGGATAAATAATAGTCTAGCTTAGACTATCATTAGTTGGATTATGTACCTCTGATATGTATATATATTTTAATATATTTCTTTTATTGATTTCAGAGAGGAAGGGAGAGGGAGAGAGAGATAGAAACATCAATGATGAGAGAGAATCATTGATTGGCTGCCTCCTGCACAATCCCCACTGGGGATTGAGCCCGCAACCCGGGCATGTGCCCTTGAATGGAATCAAACCTGGGACCCTTCAATCTGCAGGCCGACGCTCTATCCACTGAGCCAAACCAACTATGGCTCTGATATATACTTTTATCTTTTATTCAGGCCTAATGTACCTTTAAATATAACAAAAATATCACATTCACTTCTGAGATTACTTCTTCTTGACTCCCCTCCACAAGCTATTTACTGTTTAAAATTTTTATTTTAGCTATGCATTGTTAATATGCATGGGCTTTTGAGCCAGGCTTTCTGAACTTGAAATCTGGCTCTGCCCTCTATTAGCTGGGTGACTTATGACAAGTTTATTTTTTTAAATAAATCTCTATTGTTGAAAGTATTACATATGTCCCCTTTTTCCTCCATTGATCCCTTCTAGCCTGCACTCACCCCAACCCCAAACCTTCACCACGCTATTGTCTGAGTCCATGGGTTATGAATATTGTTATGCCCAGATTTTGTGATCCCCAAAGACCACCAGGGAGCCGAGTCGGATGCAAAAGCAAAGAGCCTTTATTCGAGCTAGCTCGAGCTCAGTCCCACACACACCAGCGCAGCAGCGAGGTGGAGAGAAAAAAGAGCTTCAACAGGACAAAGGTTTTATAGGGATCTGGGGCAGGGGGAGGGTCCCCTGAGTTGGCTGACCCTGATTGGTCAGTTCCAGGTCACCTGAAGGGACTAGCAAGGCTGTCCCCTACCCACACAGTTTTCCCAGGCTTGTTTGGATGGCGGTTATCAGTAGAATGAGAGCAACCTTTCATAGCTTATCAAGAAGTCTGTAACTATTTACTGAGATTTGCTGTACTGAGAATATGTCCTTCTGCTCTGTCTCTACCTTAGAGATTAAGAGGAACAAAGAATACATTCCGCTTGACAGACCTCCTATTCAGTGTTTTGTCATTACGCAGTTAATAAACTTGCTGCAATCTCTCGATGATCTGTAGTCCTCTCGATCCCGCTCTCCTGTCTTTTTTTCTTTTCTCAATTCCCACCTCCCTACCTCAGCCCGGTTCAACCTGTCAGGCTGCCCCTGGCACCTGGTGGGTAAAGGAGCATGCTACGGTATAGCCCAATTTGGGCCTAGCTGCTTTCTTGTAGTTTTTCTCGGAAGGGAGGTTATTCTGGGGACAGGAGGAAGGGCCCACAAAAATGGAGTCTCTGTCCTTTCAAATATATGCGTACAAGTTCTTTGATCTCTTCCCACCCACCCATCCTTCACCACCTTCCCTCTGAGATTGCAACCTGTGTTCTCTGCTTCTATGTCCCTGGACCTATTTTGTTCATCATTTTTCTTTGTTCATTAGATTTCACAAATGAGTGAGATCCTGTGATACTTGTCTTTCTCTGACTGGCTTATTTCGCTTAACATAATACTATTCAGGTCCCTCCATGTGTCTTAAAGGGTAAGAGATCCTTCTTTTTTACTGGTGCATAGTATTTCATATTGTAAATGTACCACAGCTTTTTTATCCTCTTTTACTGATGGGCACTTGGGCAGTTCTAGAACTTAGCTATTGTAAATTGTGTTGCTATGAACATGGGGATGCATATATTCTTTCTGATTAGTGTTTGGGCTTCTTAGGATATATTCCTAGTAGTAGGATAACTGGATCAAATGGTAGTTCCATATTTGATTTTTTTTTAAGAAACTCAATACTGTTTTCCACAGAGGCTGCACCAGTCTGCATTCCCACCAGCAGTGTACTAGGGTTTCCTTTTCTACACATCCTCATCAGCACTTACCTTTTATTGATGTGTTGATGGTAGCCATGGTGATACTTGTGAGATGGTACCTCTTGTCATTTTGATGGGCACTTTTTCTGATGATCAGTGACTTGGAACATTTTTTCATATGTCTCTTGTCCATCTGTATCTTCTCTTTGGAGAAGTGTCTCTTTAGGTCCTTTGCCTATTTTTTAATTAGTTTGTTTTCCTGATGTTAAGTTGTATGAGTTCCCTTTATTTTGGATATAATTTGTATGAGTTCCCTTTATCAAATATATCATTGCTGAACAGATTCTCCCACTCAGTGGGCTCAATTGTTATTTTGTTGATGGTTTCCTTTGCTGTGCAGAAGCTTTTGATTTTGATGTGGTCCAATTTGTTTATTTTCTCTTTAGTTGCCTTTGCCTTAGGAGATGTATCCACAAACATATTGCTACTAGAGATGTCTCAGTTTTTGCTGCCTATGGTTTCTTCTAGGATTTTGAGGGTTTCACAACTTACATTTAAGTCTTTTGTCCATTTTCAGTTTATCCTTTTGTATGGTGTAAGTTGGTGGTCTACTTTCATTTTTTTTTTTTTTTGCATGTATCTGTCCAATGTTTCCAATACTATTTATTGAAGAGATTGTTTGGCTCCATTATATGTTCTTGCCTCCTTTGTCAAATATTAATTGAACCTAATGGCTTCGGTAGATTTCTGGGATCACTGTTCTGTTACATTGATCTAATGCCTGTTCTTGTGCCAGTACCAGGCTGTTTTGATTACAACAGCTTTGTAGTATAACTTGATATCTGGTATTGTGATTGCTAACTTCGTTCTTTCTCAAGATTGCTGCAGCTGTGTCAGGATCTTTTTTAGTTTCATATAAATGTTTGGAGCATTTGTTCTAGATTTGTGAAATATGTTGTTGTTATTTTAAGAGGGATTGCATTGAATCTGTAGATTGCTTTGGGTAGTATGGACATTTTAATGATGTTAATTCTATGAATCCATGAACACTGTATATTCTTACACTTGTTTATATCTTCCTCTATTTCTTTTTTCAATGTCCTGTAGTTTTCCAAGTATAAGTAGTTTACCTCCTTAGCTAAGTTTATTCCTAAGTATCTTATTTTTGTTGTTGTTGTAGTGGTAAATGGGATTGTTTGTTTAGTTTCTCTTTCTGAGAATCCATTATTAGGGTATAAAAATGCCATCAATTTCTGAATATTAATTTCATATCCTGCTACATTGCCGAATTCCTTTATTAAATCTAGTCATTTTTTGGTGGAGTCTTTAGGGTTTTCTATGTACAATATTAGATCATCTGAGAATAATTAGAGTTTTACTTCATCCTTTCCAATTTGAATGCCTTTTATTTCTTCATCTTGCCTGATCCCTGTGGCTAGTGGACATCCCTGTCTTGTTCCTGTTCTTAGGGAAAATGGTTTTAATTTTTGCACATTGAGAATGATGTTGGCTGTAGGTTTGTCATATATGGCCTTTATTATGTTGAGATATTCTCTCTCTGTTCCTGCTTTGCTGAGAGTTTTTATAAAAGATGGGTTTTGGATTTTGTTGAATGCTGTTTTTGCATCTATTGATATGATCATGTGATTTTTATGTTTCAGTTTGTTTATGTGATGTATCACATTTATTGATTTGTGAATATTTTACCAGTCTTGCATCTCAGAAATGAATCTCACTTGGTCATGGTGTGTGATATTGAAATATATTGCTTGATGTGATTTGCTAATATTTTGTTGAGGATTTTAGTATCTAAGGTCATCAGGAATATTGGCCTGTGATTATTTTCTTTGTAGTGTCTTTATCTGGCTTTGGAATTAGGATAATGCCTGGAAGTGTTGCTTCCTCTTGGATTTTTTTTTTTAATAGTTTGAGTAGGTTAGGTGTTAGTTCTCCTTTGAATGTTTGGTGAAATTCCCCTTTGAAGTCATCTGGACCAGAGCTTTTGTTTGCTGGGAGTTGTTGTTGTTTTTTTCTTAATTACTGCTTCTATTTCATTAGATGTTATTGGCCTATTAAAATTTTCTAATTCTTCCTGATTCAGTTTTGGGAGATTGTATTTTTTAAAGACTTTTTTTCACTTCTTCCACATTGTCTAGCGTTTTGGCATATAGTTGATCATAGTATTTTCCTACATTCCTTTGTATTTCTATGGTATCAGTTGTTACTTCACATCTTTTGTTTCGGCTTTTATTTATTTGGATCCTCTTTGTTTCTTGATGAGTCTGGCTAAAGGCTCATCAATTTTGTTCATATTTTAAAGAACCAGCTCTTAGTTTCATTGATTTTTTTGTATTGTTTTTTTCAGTCTTTGTGTCATTTATTTCTGCTCTAGTCTTTATTATTCCCTTTCTTCTACTTATTCTGGGCTTTTCTTGTTCTCTTTCTAATTCCTTAAGTTGTAGGATTTAATAATTTATTATTTTTGTTTGTTTGTTTGTTTTTTTGGGGGGTGTAGGCCTGTAGTGCCATGAACTTCCCTCCCAGGATTGCTTTTTCTGTGTCCCAGAGATTTTGGGTTGTTGTGTGCTCATTTTCATTTGTTTCCAGGAAGTTTCTGATTTCTTTCTTGATCTCATTGGGAACCCATTCATTGTTTAATAATGTGCTATTTAGCCTCCATGTATTTGAAATTTTCTAAGTGTTTGAACAGTATTTGATTTCTAATTTCATTCCATGTGGTCTGCAGAGATGCCTGATATGATTTCAATCTTCTTGAACTTGTAGAGGCTTGTTTTATGTCTTAACAGATTGCGGACAGATCACGAGAATTCTCGCTACATATCACACAGTGTTTTACACAGTATCATACTTTAAAAAGATAATAGCTTGTAAGAACATGTATTAAATAACTTCAAAATGCAATGGATATTTAATTTTAAAGCATGCCATTAAAATTTATGTAAAGTGTTTTTTGTACCCGTTCAATAGAAACTTATCTGGCCACTGGGTAAAGCTAGCAATAAAACTACTGATCCGCAATGTGTTAACATGTGGTCTATCTTTGAAAATGACCCATGTGCACTTGAGAAGAATGTGTATCTTCAGCTTTGGTGTGAAATCTTCTATAAATGTCAATTAAATCCGTCTGATCTAGTGTGTTATTTAGAGTCACTCTTTCCATTTTAACTTTTTTTTTTCTCTGAAAGTTCTATCCAGTGAAGTCAGTGGGGTGTTAAAGTCCCCTACTATGACTGTATTGTTGTCAATCTCTCCCTTAAGTCCTCCAGAAGTTATTTTATATATTTAGGTGCTCCTATATTGGGTGCATATATGTTTACCAGGGTTATATCCTCTTGTTGGATCAATACATTTGGTATTATGTAGTGACATCGGTTGTCTTTTGTGATGGCCTTTATTTTGAAGTTTATTTTGTCAGATATGAGTATTGCTACCCCAGCTGTTTGTTTCCATGTGCATGGAAAATTTTTGTTTTCTCTTTACTCTCATCCTGTGTGAATCTTTTGTTCTGAGGTGGGTCTCTTGTAGACAGCATATATTTGGGTCACGCTTTTGTATCCTTTCAGCTACCCTATGTCTTTTGTTTGGCACATTTAATCCATTTACATTTAAGGTTATTTTTTATAGATACTTATTTATTGCCATTTTAATTCTGTATGCTTATGTCTCTCTCTCTCTATTTCTTCTTTTCATGATAGTTGTCCCTTTGGCATTTCTTGCAGTGCTGGTTTGGTGGTGATAAACTCTTTTAGTCTTTTGTTTTTAGGTCTGGGGAGCTCTTTATTTCACCATCTATTTTTGAATGATAGCCTTGATAGATATAGCAATCATGGTTTCAGATCCTTGTTTTTCATTGCTTTGAATACTTCATGACATTCTCTTCTGGCCTCTGGTGTTTCTGATGAGACATCAGCTGACAGCATTATAGGAGTTCCTTTGTAGGTAACAAGTTGCTTTTCTCTTGCTGACTTTAATACTCACTCATAGTTTTTAAATTTTTGCTTTTTCATTGTGATGTTCTGGAAGTGGGCCTGTTTTGATTCTTCTTGATTGGGACTCTCTATGGCTCCTGAATCTGTGTGACTTTTTCCTTCATCAGGTTAGGGTAGTTATCTGCCATTATTTCTTTAAACAAGTTTTTTATCTCTTCCTCAGTTTCTTCTCATTCGGGCACACTTATTAAGCAAATATTATTATGTTTCTTATTGTCCTACAGTTCACTTAAGCTGTCCTCCTGTTTTTTAATTGTTTTCTCTTTTTGGTTCTCTGATTGAATGATTTTTTTTCTGCCCTGTCTTCTAATTCACTGATCTAATTCTGGGCTTCCCTTAATCTTCTGTGTATTCATTTCAATATGCTCTTTATTTGTGCATTCTTTATTTCCAACTGTTTTTTTTTTCATGGTTACTATATTTTTTCTCATGCTGTTTAGCATCTTTACTATCATTATTCTGAACTCTATATCAAATATATCAGATACATTTCTTATGTTCATTTTGTTTAGTTCTTCTTCTGGATAATTCTCCTGTTCCTTCATTTGTGGTTTATTTGTCTCCCCATTTTGCCTGCCTGTTTGGATTTGTGTCTATGTATTAGGTAGATCTGATATGACTCCCAATGTCTAGTGTAGGACAATGTCAGATGCTGTTTCTCATTGGCCCTGAGTACCCTGTTTGGAGCCATCAGCAATCCACTGTTTGTGGCTCCCTCTGGTGAGGCTGCATGCTTTTAGAAAGGACCAAAATCATTCTATAACAAACATTTTAATTTCAACTCTTCATACATTTTAAGAAGTACATTATTGTAAAAATATAAAATCTTCATGGAAATTTCAAAACAAATTTAGATGAATTATTTTATAAATTTAACTTTACACATGGACATATAAATTATCCTATCACTTTTTAATATTTGACATTATGCTAATGATAAACCCATAATATTCTAGAAGACACAAAATAATATAATGATTTTTCTCTCTAACTACTTTCATTATTTTAGAAAGACAAATAAAAGTTTACCATTTGTAGGAAATAAAAAAATCAACCACTAAATTTTTAACAAATTTTTCCAACAATGACTATTTCAATGATCTGCTATTGCTCAAAATAAAGTATTCTTTTTTCTATAAGTTATGAATTTGTATCACATCCTTTTGAAAAGGAATCCCTAGAGTCTATAGCTGTAAGTTTCCCAGATATTTTCATTTCATTTATAACCATTTTCCAAGCTATTTAATATATAAATTGATTTTATTCCTTATGGATTATTACTTCAATTTTTCTTTGATTGACAGAGATACAAAGAGAAGATTAAGTAGATTTGATTTCCATAACAGTGAGTGTTCATATACACCTCACTTTGTAAGACACATCAACAGAAGTTCACTTTAAAATTTTCCTTATACAATGTTATATTCTGACACATATAGCACATAAATAATGACTTTATTTCAAATAAATGTTTTATAAAATATTTTATAAGGATACTAGTGACCTGGTGCATGAAATTTGTGCATGGGGGGAGGGGATGTTCCTCAGCCTGGCTTGCACCCTCTCCAATCTAGGACCCTTTGAAGGATGTCCTACTGCCAGTTTACAGGGATCAGGCTTAAACCAGCAGTCGGACATCCCTCTCACAATCCGGGACTGCTGGCTCAGTGCTCACCTGCCTGCCTGCCTGCCTGCCTGATTGCCCCTAACCACTCTGCCTGCTGGCCTGCTTGCCCCCAAATGCCCCCTGCCACTGGCCTGCTCACCCCTAAATACCCCCCCACAAGCCTGATCACCCCCAACTGCCAACTGCCCCATGTGCCAGCCTGCTCAACCCCAACTGCCCCCCCCCCTGCTGGCCTGTTGGCCCCCACCTGCCCTCCCCACTGGCCTGCTCACCCCTGACTGCCCCCCTGGTGGCCTGCTCACTCCAAACTGCCCCCACCCTGCCCTGAATACCTCCAACTGACCCCCACTGATGGCCTGCTCACCTCCAACTGGGCCCCCTGCTGGTCTGCTTACCCCCAATGGCCCAGCCCCCCACCAACCTGATCACCCACAACTGCTCCCAGCCCTTCCTTTTTTTCTTTCTTTCTTTCTTTTTTTTTTTTTCAGTGCCTCCTTGAGAGGAAGCCAGGGCCAGCTGGAAGCAAGTATCTGGGATTTATGTATCTTCTATAATTGAAACTTTGTAGCCTTGAGTGGAGGCCAGGGCTGGCCAGGGTGGGCGGGAAGCTTGGCTTCCTCCATCGCTGGGGCAACCCAAGCCTCCTGCTCACTCCAGCTCCATGGCCACCACCATCTTAGTTGGGTCAATTTGCATACTCACTCCTGATTGGCTGGTGGGCGTGGCTGGTGGGTGTAGTGGAGGTACAGTCAATTTGCATGTTTCTCTTTTATTAGTGTAGATAGTGAATTTGATAGTGGGATAAAGTTAACATTTCTATGATAATTAACATTTCTATGTTAATTAACATTTCTATGAATGACCATTTGCTCCAAGTTCATGACCCTTTTATAATATTACACTGATAGGATTCTTTTGTTAGTTTCAGTGGCAGAAGTTTGATGAGCTGACTAATTGACTACATTTTCTTCTTAGGAATTTCTCCTCCATTGTAAGGACCATCATATGGTTGAATTTCTTTAATATTGCACCACCTTCTACCACTCCATCCTTATTCTGGTCTTTTACTATTTTTACCAATGACCTACTGGAATAAAGGTCTTTACAACTGCAGTATATAAACACGTTGCAAGCATTTCATCTTCATTAATACCTTGCTAAGTGCATTGCAAAACTTACAGAATGGCTTCTTGGCCAGAATTCTATTGCCTCATTACAATAGTTATAATAATATATACCAATCTATTTTCAAAACTGAAATTATTGACAACATAGTCTAGAGAATTTTTTGTCTTTGTATTTCCAGGATCTCCCTCAGTACCAAAATCACAATAATGCCTCAATAAACCCCTGTGAATCATTGATTTAATGGATGAATAATAAGATGCCAAAACCATTCATTTATGTAATAAATATGTGCACAGTCCCCATTACATTTACATTACTCTAGGCCCTGTAAATAGGGTGGCATATAAGAGCAAGAATGATCTGCTAGAACTTCTGTTTGTGGATTTCTCCCTCACTCCAAACCTCGTGTACTTCTGACTATCCTTGTTCTCTTAAAGCTCAGTGTTCAGTGAGTTGTCCTAGTTTAACCTTAAACACAAACACACACACACACACACACACACACACACACACACACACTCACACTGAGTCAAATACTCAGTTATATTGCTAGAAATTTGTCACTTTTTCTTTTCTTTTCTTTTTTTTAGTTAATTGCTCAGATAAACTAAGATAACTAAAGTGAAAAAAAATAGAAAACATTTTATCTTGGCCTAAAATTTAAGTGCCACTTAGTATTTTTTGAGTAATTCAAAGGTAGTTAACTTTCAGCCAGTTAATACTCCCACTGTATTGTTGCATTGATATTCAAAGAAGATTCAGCTTCTTCATTCCATAAGCAGTTTAGGTTTTAAAGTAAAGATAACATATATGTAGCATTTGAAAAAAATCACATTCATTTGCTCCAATTACTTTAAATGCCAAAAGCTCTGTGCTTAGATGAGCAATACCTGCCTCCACAGTTAGGATAGAACTTGACAGAAGTAGAATAAAAGCTTTAATGTTAATTTGTTGGCAGGAGAATGGGGGTGGTGCTATTGAAAAACCCCAAAAACTTCAGTTCCAGTTATTCAAGTTTTGAATTTGAATTGAAAAATACACTGGAGCAAAAATACCTTTTTTTAAATTTTTTATTTTATTTCAGACGGAGGAAGGGAGAGGGAGAAAGAGATAGAAACATCCATGATGAGAATCATTGATTGGCATACTCCTACACAGCCCCTTCTGGGGATAAAGCCTGAAACCTGGGCATGTGCCCTGACTAGAATCAAATGGTGACTTCCTGGTTCATGAGTCAGTGCTCAAACACTGAGCCACACCTGGGCAAGGATTATTTTTTCAATGATAAATATAGTAGCCTAAGCATAATTTTAGCATTCTTCCATCTCAAATAATCATTTAACATGAAAAGCAAGAAAGCAAAATAGCATGGTCCCCAGGCTCAGTGTAAAACATATTTAAAAAGAGAGACAGAGAAAAGTAAAGTAGGATAATGAGCACTGTGGTAGACTTCAACACAATCTTACATCATATTTCTGGATTTCAAACCTCCTGAAATACTTTGACATCAGATTCCTTCATTACATTATGAAAAACAAAACAAACATAACTATGCCTTGTTCGATGTGGCTTAGTTGGTTGAGCATTGTCCCATGCATAAGAAACATCACTGATTTGATTCCCAGTCAGGGAATATACCCAGGTGGCATGTTTGACTCAACTGATCAATGTTTCTCATATCAATGTCTCTCTCTCTCTCTCTCTCTCTCTCTCTCTCTCTCTCTCTCTCTCTCTCTCCTTTCTCTCTCCCCCTACCTTTCTCTCTCTAAAAAAAAATCAATGAAAACATTTTTTAAAGAAAATGTGGGTGCAACTTTAATGAAAGTCAAACTTTGCTATACTAGATTTAAAAATGATTATATTGTTCAAAATTAACTCTGAGTAGTCATAATCATGCAAGTGATTGAGAAGCATTTTATCTGAATTTACTGTCAAGAAAATAGAATGAAAATGGGAATGGCTACTGAAGAATACCCCAAGCCCTCTGAATTCACTGAGGAACTAGTCTTTTATAATTGTGTACTATAATTAAAACTAGGTGTTTTTATTCTTTAAATAAGGATCAGAAGGCAATTATCATCAGCTTCCTTAAAGAGGCATTCAAATACTCATGTATAATTGTAGAAAGTGGGACTTAAACAAATGTGAGCAATGGTTGGTAGGGAGTGTTTACTTGGAAGTTTTGATTAAATGTTTCTCTATAATCTTTAGATATTCATATAGAGGTCAAAATTTAGAAAAGATATTTCAAATAATCTAATAGGTCTCTTTGTAAGGACTTAAAGCATTTTTTTTTGCATGCAATACTTTATTTTTATTATGTTGGGTGTTTTTTTTTTCCAATTACAGTTTACATTCAGTATTATTCTATAATAGTTTCAGAGTTACCATAAAGTGGTGGGAAAATCATGTACTTTACAGAGTGGTTCCCCAGCTTTGAAAACAAAACAAAACTAAAATATTTATACAGGCATATCTTATTTTACTGCCCTTCACTTTATTACACTATGCTGATTTTATGGTGTTTTTGTTTGTTTTGTTTTGTTTTGTTTTGTTTTGTTTTTCAAATTGGAGGTTTCTGGCAACCTTGCATAGAGCAAGTCTGTCAGTGCCATTTTTCTAACAACATTTGCTCACTTTGTGTCTGGGTATTACATTTTGGGTATTTCAAGCTTTTTCATTGTTGTTACATTTGTTATGGTGATTTGTGATCAGTAATCTTTCATGTTACTACTGTAATTGTTTTCAGTTGCCATAATCTGAGTGCATATAAGACGGTGAACTTAATATGTTTTGTTCTTACTGCTCTACCAACTAGCCGTCCCCTCATCTCTCTCCCCCTGTCTTCAGGCTTCCTTATTCACTGGCACAACATTGAAATTAATACCCCTATAATGGCCTCTAAATGTTTAAGTGAAAGGAACAGTCACAGGTCCCTTATTTTAAATCCTCCTTCAAGGATCTGTTTTAGAGAGAAGGGTGTGAGAGAGAGAAACATTGATTGGCTGCCTCCTGTATGAACGCTGACTGGGATCAAATCCCCAACCTAGGTATGTGCCCTAACAAGGAATCAAGTCCACAACCTTTTGGTGTACAGGACAGCACTCCAACCAACTGTGCCACTCAACTAGGATGTAATTAATCACTTACTCATTTTTAACATTTATATTTCAAATATGATATTAAGCATGTGTAGCTTTAAATTATAATAAATTTTATTAATTTATCAGAAAACACTAAGGTTCAAAATGAAATAATTTCAAATAGTATTAGAGAATACATTTTCCAAAATTACATGGAAGATGCATAATAATTATTTTGAAAAATTTCTGAATTTCTTTCTTTTAAATAAAATATACCATTATTATGTTTATTTGTTATATTTAGAAAATAAGCAATTTAAGTATAACTATATTCAATTGTAATTTTTCTTCATGATTTCAGTCTCTTTCACTTTTGATTTTTAAAATAAATGTAAAAATACATTTATATTTTTACATATGTAAAGTATACAGTGATGGTAATAAATAATAAATTTTAAATTTAAAACATAAGTCTGTAGAGATACTAAAAATGAATAATAATTATAATGACAAAATAATTCTTTCTTGTACAAGAATGCTGACTAATGGGTACAGAAATAATGGAATTATGATTTAGGAAATGCTAGCATACTTTCTACATAAAATATGTAAATAAAAACATTTTCTGTCTTCTTAGTCACCTATTCTCTTAGCACAACTCAATAACCCCTCCATAGTCAGCCTATTTACTAAACCATGCTTTCATTTCAAGAATAATCCACACTCATCACAATACATTATATTTTTAAGGTGCCCTTAAATTTATTTAAGAATTTAAAAAAGTATTCATTAGTAATTTGATGTGTAGTTTTGTTTTTTGTGTAATCTTTGTGATATATAAAAACAATTCATGAAAAATTTGTTCTTACAAATCACTTGGCAAAGTTTCCTCTTTTTATATGTTCTAACAACTTAAATATCATTACAATTCTCTAATTGAATAGGATATATAGTATTTTTCTGTGACTTAACATGGGCCTGATGCTTTGGGAGAGTACATATTCTTTGACAACATTCTCTAACTCTGCCACAAAGATTGATGTGTTTACCTCTTCCATCTTTGGTGTGGTGCATTTTGTAAATCATTGGTCAAGATATTCAGGATGTAGTATATTTGCATAGTTGAGAAAGATAGATTTTAATGTTTTTATTTGTTCCTAGAGGCCCATTGCATGAAGATTCATGCAAGAATAGGCCTTCCTTTCCCTGGCTTCACTCCCGGCCACTCAGGAGCCTTTGTATGTCTTTGCTCCCTCCACCCTCCGCCCTCTCCTGCATAGCAGGCATCCTTCCCTGCCCGGCTGCTCCGTGCTTTGCATATGCAAATTAACCCACCATCTTTGTTGGGTTGATTTGCATACTCACTCCTGATTGGCTGATGGGTGTCGCGGAGGTATGGTCAATTTGCATATTTCTCTTTTATTAGTATAGATTCTTTCCCCCAAATAATTTTTGAGCTTGCTCCACATTTTCTTCATAAGAGTGCCTAGGTGAATGATTGCATCATTATTGCATACTAGAGGCCCAGTGCACGGATTCTTGCACCGGTGGGGTCCCTTGGCCTGGCCTGCACCCTCTCACAATCCGGCACCCCACAGGGGATGTCGGACTGCTGGTTTCAGACTGAACCCTTTAGGCCAGGCCAAGAGACCCCGCTAGTGCATGAATCTGGTGCAAAATTATGTATATAATTTTGAGTTGAAGAGTTTCTTATATTGTTTTTGGTCTTTATTTTATATTTATACTATATACACAAAATTTGTACAAGAGTAGGTCTTCCTTCCCAAGGCTGCTGGCACTGGCTTCCCCATGGCACCCAGGACCCAGGCTTCCCTGCAGCTGCTTGCAGGCACCCAGGACTGGGCTTCCATCACAACCCCAGCTTTGTCCGGTAGGACGTCTGGTCTAATTAGCATATTATGCTTTTATTATTATAGATAAACACTTACGGTTATGGCTTTTTCTTTCTCCAGTATTTTTTTTTCTCTTTGTGCTCCTTCAATATCAATTATTGTTAGTAATTTCCCCCTTCCTTCTTCATTGAGTGCTTTATATATTTCTCCTTTTTCTCTATTTATTCTTATTACTCTCTTTTATAAATTTGATCTTCCAGAATGATGGTATTTCATTACATAAGTGAGGATTTCATTGACTTCTGTTTTGTTTGATTGTTTACTTAATTGTATATGTTTGACAATTTTCACTTGCTGCTGATAATAGATTTCTAGTAAATGCTCTTCTGGTGGTAAGATTTGAGTCTTATTCACATTCACATACTTTTCCTCATAATAGTTTATTTGATGATATCTATGTTACTTTTTAATCTATAATTAAGTAAAAACTATTTTCACACACTAGTAATTTTCAAGAGGTTTCTGTGTTTGTGGGAGTGTGTGGAGGGCATAGTGGTCTTGCTGACTATTTCTTAGCTTCCAAGGTAGATTTACATTTTTCATGTGATTCTTTAGGAAGGACCCTGATTTTGCTTTTTCAAAGTAAATTCAGAGGAAAAGCATTTCTTACATCAGTCCTGTCCATCCCGGTATCTGTATGCATTATTGCAAAAGACAGACATAATTCGTACTGTGGGGTGAGGTCCTCATCTTCAGAAAGTATTTATTTCCTGGTACTTTGTCAGATGTGATGCAGGCTGGCTCTCTCACTCCTCTACATGCTTTTTTATTTCATTTTTTTCCTCAAGACTTGCACCAGATTTCATTGTTTTTGGTTACACTTATGCTTGTTTTGGAATCTGGAGGTTTTAGATTTCTTTTTGTTGCTTTTGAAGTTGATTTATCAGGATTTTGGTTTTTTCCCCCTTTTTGGTTGTTTCTTGTTGTCTCTGTATCTTTTTTGTATTTTCTAGTCACATGAGTAACCAAGATTCTGAGCTAAGCAACCATTTTTCTATCAGAAGTTTTTTTTTTTTTTAATAATTGTAACACATCAATACTTTAAAAAGTAAGTACATAAATGACCCTTTTATCTGGTGTGAACTTAAAGTTTGCAAACAGCATTCTTCAAAGCAGAAAAAAAGTATTATCTTAAATTGTTTGATTTTATCAGAAACTGTAATAAAAATTATTTTAAAAATAGTTAATACCTGGTTTTAAAATAAAGAACCACAAGTGAATGAGAGTAGTTGAGGCAATACATGGCACTCTGTTTTTATGCACCATGGTTGTAAAATTCTGAAGAGGGATGTATAATTTAAAATTAAGGAATAGATTCTAATATGGATCAGCATGAGGTGAAGCTAAAGATACATATGATCATCTTTCAGGAACCATGTATTATTGCTTTTATTTCAAAGTATAAAAAAAGAGAAAAGTGTATTGTTTTGTTTGCAAGATTTGCTTTTTTAAGAATGATGTTAGATCTGTCCTTGCAAAGCATGAAGAATACTGACCTTTAGTGATTCCACTATACATTGTTTGTTTTTAAGTTTCTGGCATTTTATTATCTATCTCAACTTTGAAAGCCAATGGATATTCTCTGTTCATGCACAGCCAGAGTTGCAATCATAAGTGAGATATTTATGTGTTTACTAACTCATTTACCTATGAATTTCAGTCTTTTGGCATGGGTAGGAGATGGTCACTAGGCATTCCTGTTCAATTAGTTGGTTTTATGACGCAATCCAGAAATATTTGAGGAATAATGCTGCATAAGAAACCTTTGGGTGATATAACAATACACATATATTAGATTATTGAACCCAATATAGAGCCACATGTGTCAAATTGAGTTCTTCTATGGCAGAGTTTGAGCTTTGCTTTTAATTTAATATAGTCAAACATCTCATCCTTTTTTTTTGTTTGTTTGTTTGTATTTTATTTATTTATTTGTTTTTTGTTTGTTTTTGTTAATCCTCACCTGAGGATTTTTTTTCCATTGATTTTTAGAGTGGAAGTGAGGGAAAGAAGGGGAAAGAGAGAGAAACATCAATGTGAGAGAGACACATGGATTGGTTGCCTCCTGCCCATGCTGAGACAGGGGCAGTGGATGGAACCTGCAAGGTGCCCTCCTTGATCGGGAATCAAACCCATGACCCTTCACTGCACTTGCCGATGCTCTAACCACTGGGAAACACCAGCCAGGGCTTGCTTTGTTTTAGCAATTGTAACTAAATAGCTGAAAGCAGGATATGAAAGCTGCTGAGAACTGTATTTGGATTGGGCTCAGTTGTAAATGTGCACTATAAAGATTGCAGAAAAAATAAATTTTTGATCATAACCACTAAACAGTTTAATTCATTTGATAGTGTTGTTAACTATTGTGACTGCATTGGAAGATCAGCTTGCTGAGCAATGGTGAGTTGTTAAATCAGAGGCAGCCTCAAGGGCTAGTTAGAAACAGCTGGAGTAAACAGTGTTCATAATTTCCCACTGCAGGAAGCAGTGGCTGGACGTCAAAGTGTGATGGTATTTGCTTTGGAAAGGATAGCATTCCACGACGACAATAACAATGATAATAATGACAGACAAATCTAAAACCTTGGACTTCAGAGCTAAGTAAATTGATACAGTGATAAAAATCATGGAATGTTGGTAAAGCAAAAAACATTGGGTCTTGGGGAGCATAAGTTATAGGTAGCTGTGCTCTCTCCCTGAAGTGAAGCCTCTGATTTTTTGCTGCTCTGAGACGTGGGTATTTTATTGTTCTAGAGTGTTCCATAAAAGTAAGTAACAACAACAGCAGCAGAGCCAAGATGATTCTTAGCAGCAGTAGTGTGTATGTGTGTGTGTGCTCATGCTTGTGTTACATAGTTTGTTTTTATTACAGCACACATTAACATATTAAGAAAAACGTTAACGGGCTGAGCTCAGGGAGGGTTTTGCCCGGTATGCCAAACAGAATATGTTGAGTACCCTAGTAACAGTAGTTAGTGAATGAGGGTGTGTTACAGAAGAAGAACTTAGATATTAGGAAGCCCCAATATGTTCTAAGAGAATGCTCTCAAAACCTATTATCCCCCTCTGGAAAAATGCATTATGTTTATTTCCTTGGAATGTAAGTAAATAAGCTCCAGGGAAAGAAATAGCTCTCTTTCAAGGCTGTTTGTTTATACAAACATCTTTGAAACAATAGTCTGGAGGTTACTAGGTGTCAATGTATAGATGCACAGAGAGTGAGAGAGCCATGCAGAATGGTCTCTCAAAACAAAGTGATGTTCCAACCTCTCTTATTTCCACTAATCTGGTTTAGATATTGCTTTTCTGTCTGTACTCCATACCTCCAATAAGGAGTAGATTAACCAACTCACTATAAGGTTGACCAATAAAAATACCAGTTACCCAGTTAAACTTGAATTTCAGATTAACACTTTATTTTTATTTATTTATTTATTTATTTTAGTTTAGGTATGTCCCATGCAATATAAAAAGAAATACAAACCGGTTGACATGGCTCAGTGGTTGAGCATCAACCTATGAACCAGTAGTTCACAGTTCGATTCCCAGTCAGGGCACATGCCTGGGTTGTGGGCTCAATCTCAAGTGTGGGGCGTGCAGGGGACAGCCAATCAATGATTCTCTCTCATCATTGATGTTTTTATCTTTCTCTCCCTCTCTCTTCCTCTCTGAAATAAAAAAAAAGTATGTATTTTTAAAAGCAATACAAATATATTTCCTGCTTATCTAAAATTCAAATTTAACTGGGAATTATTCATTTTATTTGGTATATCTGACAACCCAAATTCCCCACAAAAAACTAAAACCTATGCTTTGGTGCTCTTAATTTGAAATATTTCTTCCAAGGACATAGGAAGACATCTAGTTACTATATATTTCTAATTTTGAATCACTTCTCTTAAAGAAGGTTTCCCTAATAAGTTAAGCTTTGAGCAATTAGAAACCTATATATTCTCCTGGAACTAATAGTACCATTGAACAGACCCATAGTAATAAGAAAGTTTACTTCCTGGTAGATAAAAGAAAACATCATCTGTTTCTGAATTGCAGATTAGAACATGTTTTTAATTCATATGTATATGTGTAATTTTTTTATTTGATAAATATTTTCTGTTCTATTTACAAATTCAATTTTTAAAAACCTACTTTCCAAAATTCATGCCAATGTATGTGTTGATAGGGCTAACCCCAAACTGTGAAACTTTTTCAAAAGCATCCAGAACAGAAACTTCTTCAGAACTTTACCATTGGGATTGGGGCCTGTTTCCTTGGTGAATAAATGGGAGGGAGTGTAATAATGACTACCCATCTTGTATGGATTATTCCAATTCTTCAGAAATCTACTCTTTGAGTATACTTCTAACACCAAGTCAAGTTTTTCAGCCCACCTGGCATTATTCATTATCATATTACCTTTGTAGAACTCACTACAAGATGCCAAAGCATTGCTTATTAACTTTTGATTGTTTCTTAAACCAAAATATAAGCATACATCTTTTCTCCCTTGTCCATTGCCTTATTTGCATCACATAACACAGTACCTGGAACATAGTAGGCTATCAAATATGTATTGAGAGATTGAATGAATTGAATATATTCAAGTACTATTTTGTGTTAGGTACAATGTCTGGAACTCCAATGTTAATAAAATTGCACTTATGAAGTTCAACAAGTCAAGGAGATATTTAGAAGGCTGGCAGAACATTTAAATAATAAATGCATAGAACTTTGTGAACACAATGTTTTCAAATATCAGGAAAACAAAGACTTTATTTTTTACGAAGGAAGCTGCTGTCAAGTGATATGTGTCTTGATTTTGTAGAGAACCTTTCTGTGACCTTGTCATCCCTATATAATAGATGTTTATCTTAGAGTGAACATTTAACTAATTTTAATTGCTTTCTGATCATCTAAGATTAACTATTACCTCATTAGAAACTCTCAGAGTCATAGACCTGAGACTTTGCCAAACCTTATGTTTGACTGCAATCATCTATCAACCCAGCAAAATAGTCTAACTAAGGGGGCAGATGCTGACTCAGACCCTCAAGCTAATGATTACACTAATTTGCCCCTTGTCCTACTGTCTAGATTTATGATAATCAACTCAAGCACCAAAATTAGTTCTTGCCTTTACTATTATACTGTATTCCTCATGATTCAAAAAAAATTCCTAAGAATTGTGTTTGACAGCACTTATAGCTAGTAACTGAAAATTTTTCTGTGCATGAATACAAAGCCTTTCTTATGGAAACAGCACACTTAGTGATGATGCAATAGAACACTCACTCATGAAAACACATTTGAATTTATGTAGGAAATTTGCTAAACCCTCTGTACAATCATAGCCAAACTATAAGATTATCAACACATCCATTTTTGAGAATTCACACTGTACAGGATATATTTCTGAAAAAAGACCTATGGCTAAATGTAATATGTTACATTTTAAAGATGTGGTATATGTAACAGGAATTACAAAGACTTCACTTTGATATATGACAAATTGTTTTTTACCTTAGAACTAAGAGTCTTAATATTTGAAGTTATATTTGCTATTAGCTATTCTTTTTCAGGTAGGAAATCTTTGGTAATATCTTAATATTTTCTTTTCAGACTCTAAAAAAATAGGTGCTTCTAGTCAAATTTGAAAATATATACTAATTAGCTATAAACCCTTCCTACCAGTTCAAAGATAGTTTACAACTCTTAGCATTCTGCTGCTGCTAACTTTTATGGGATTAGCAGTGGTGTGTTGGAGCAGTCTCAAATTAATCATGAGAGCCATTTGGAAATGCTTGCAGCTTCATTTTCTTTTCCCACTTGTGTTTTCTTCTCTTTTCTTTCTCACTTTCTCTTTTGCTCTATTTCCCTTTTTCTTTCTTTTCTTCCTCCCCCCACCTCTTCTGTATTTCCTTCCTTTCATATGTCCTTCCTTTTCATGAAGAAATTATGCAGTGTTGAGCAATTCCATTTTAAATTTTCTAATTTATCTGACCATTTCTTTTCTATTGACAATATTGTGATGAATGCTTAGTTCACTTATAGCACAGCTATACTATCATTTTGTAATCAACATGATTCTGTTTTATCCTCTTTCTTTAAGGAAAAATATTGGGGATGGGGATGCTTAATAATACCTACCTATCTTTCATGGTTTATTGTAATCCTTCAATAATCTAATACTATCAAATTTGATAATAAAATAAGGCACAATCCACTATGCCTTTAATAATGTGACATTCAAAGTTGTTTTTTTGTTTGTTTGTTTGTTTGTTTTTGACATGATGGCATACACTGATAAAATAATAATAATAAAATATTGTGGCGAGGTGCTACTCATGGCACCTAAGATGGTCCATTTACAAATGTGTCTACAATTTGTAGTGACTGAGCATCAGTGTGAAATGATAAGAGCACCATGTATGATTTCTCTTGAAATTACTCAGTCCTGCTATACTGCCAAAAGAGCCACAGACAATATGTGAAAAAACAGACACACTGTATTCCAATAAAATTTTATTTATGAACACTTAAACTTGAATTTCATACAATTTTCACATGTCACAAAGTGTTGTTATTCTTTTAATTTTTAAAAACTTTTTTAAAAATGTAAAAATATTCTTAGGTGGCAGGCCATGCAAAAATAATCTGATGGTCAGAATCCATTTTCTGACTCTGGTTGTATACCCATCTGTTTGTATGTTTCTGAGAATTGTTTAGTGCTTCATACTCTCTTAAATTTAATTAATGTTCTGCTCAATTTTCACTACTCTCCATTTCATTTTTGTTATAGACTTAATATTTGTTTGCCCTAAAACTGATATATTGATGACCTAACTCTCAGTATGGCAGTATTCAGAGGCAGGGACTATGAAAGAGTAATTCAGGTTAAAAGAGGTCATAAAGGTAGAGCTCTAATCCAATAAGATGTCTTCTTCAGAGGAAGAGATATGACCGAAAGCTCATTTTCTTTCTTCACATGCAAGCACTGAGAAAGGGCTATGTGAGAATAGAGTGAGAAGGTGGCCAGATGTCTATAAGCCAGAAAGAAACCCTTACGAGAAACAGAATTTTCTGGTATCTTACTTATGGAATTCTAGCTTCCAGAACTGTGAGACAATAAATGTTTATGTTTTTAAGACACAAAGCCTGTGGTATTTTGTCATTGTAATACAAGTTTACTAACACAATATTCTTTGGAAACTTTAAGAGCTGAACAATTCTTTCACCAAAATGCTAACTTTAGTGAGGTGAAGAATAGCCCCATGCTCACCACACACGGGGGAGGAGATATGCATTAAAGAGACAACTTGATTAAGTATTAGAAGATCACTAGAGGTCTGATGCATGAATTTGTGCACAGGTGGGGGCCTGCCAGGGGTAGGGTACATGGGAAGTTGGCAGGCCTGCCCCACCCTCTTGTCAAACTCCTGGTCGAACTCCTGGTTGAGGAACAATTTGCATATTAGCCTTTTATTATATAGGATTACTTCTGCACTGATGCAAACTTTTCAAAAGAGTTCTGAGTACAGGAAGTGTGAATAAGATGGCTAAGAATAAACTGGTATTTCACTTTTCCATGATTATGAACCTAAACTCTACACTAAACTCTTTCATAACCATTGTCATGTAACTTAGAAGATAGGTTCAGTCATGTGACCTTCTTTGGCCAGGGGGATGCGAGAAAGCATGTTTCAAGCAGAAGCTTGAGAAATGTTTGTATAATTAGACATTTTTTTCTCTTCTGTAATATTTTATCTCCATAAAAAACAACAACAAACAGAGACATTCCTGTCTTATCGCACTAGTCCCAGTGGAAGGATAACCTGTGAGGAGAAGAGCCAAGTTGCTCAAGTCACCATAGGTGAACTTATATGCTATCAACAAAACCCAGTTGAGATTAAACAACTTCTAGCCTCATCTACTCATGAACTATAATAACAAATAATTATTTCTTGTCATGAAATTTAGCATTGCTTTCCTTTTTATTCTCCAAAGCAATAATTAGCTGCTAAAACATGATAAAAATAAGCATTAACACCTATCAGCCATTTGCTTTGTGCCGGGAATTATGTATTACTATACTTAATCTTTACACAACTTGATGAATTTATTGTGATTATTCTTATCTTAAAGATAAAAATATATTTATAGGATATTCATCAAAATTGTTGCTAAGCTAGAATTTGGATAAACATTGGACTTTAGAATCCAGATTTTTGCACTGTGCTTTTCTATCCTTAGAAACAAGCTAAATATCTTTACCCTCAAAACTAAAACTCAAGATCTTTAGGATCCTATCACTAATACATTTGAAGGACTCTTTATTATAATGTACATATTTTGATGGGGAGCTATTGCTTTAAAGATAGAGAAAGTAATTTAGTTTCATTGATGGCTACATAATTGACTCATTGAGATAGGACTAACTAACATCTTCAATACTATGTCTAGCTTCATAGGCTTAACATTAAAATATTTAGGATTTTTTGAGGGCTATTTAGGCTATCTGGATGATATTTAACTTATTCCTGTATTTATAAATTATATATTTTTCCCACCTAATGCAGCTTAACAAAACTGTTACTAATTATTTCAAAGTATGGGCCAATTTATCTCAATTTCCCTTGAATTCTTTAGTGTCTTAAACATCATAGTCATGAGGTGTTGCTGTTATTGTTAACTAGAGGTCTGGTACATGAATTCATGCATGGGTGGCGTCCCTCGACCTGGCCAGCGATTGGGCCAATCAGGGCCATGAGAGGTTGGCTGCCGGCTGATCGGAGCCAACTGGACAGGGGGAGGGGCCATGGGAGGTTAGCCTGCTGTGGAGAGTGGCTGTGGGAGGTTGGCTGGCTGGTGGAGGGAGGAAAGGGCACAGGAGGTTCCAATCGGGGTGATCTGGGCCAGCTGTCCAGGGGGAGGGGCCGTGGGAAGTTGGCCAGATGGGGGGAGGGGCTGCGGGAGGTTGGCTCACCATGGGGCCATGGGAGGTTGATTGTGGGAGCGCACTGACCACTAAGGGGCAGTTCCTGCATTGCACATCTGCCCCCTGGTGGTCAGTGTGCGTCATAGTGACTGGTTGACTGTTAGTTCTGGGTTGTTCTGGTCATTCGGTTGTTCGGATGCTTAGGCTTTATATGTATAGATAGCAATAATAATAATACTAATTATTATCTTTTTTATGTTTGACTCATATCATTATCCCACCTAGAGTGCATTTCTTTTCCATGTTTGCCTATTAAAAATTTTATAGTTTTCCAGACCCAGTACAAATGTGTCCATTTTGTTGAAACTTCCTCCAATTTCATATCATTATCCCACCTAGAGTGCATTTCTTTTCCATGTTTGCCTATTAAAAATTTTATAGTTTTCCAGACCCAGTACAAATGTGTCCATTTTGTTGAAACTTCCTCCAATTTCTTATTCTAGGAGTTATCTCTCACTCTATTGAATACTTTTAGAATGTTTCTAAAGTTTATTTGATAGTGCTCATCATGTTATATATTGTATTTCTTTCTGATTTATTTTGTTTTCAAACTTACAGAAAATTGGAGTGGTATAATAACCACCAAATACACTTCACCAAATTTGCTAATTGTTTGCAGTTTGCCTTATTTGTCTCTATACATATTTTCTATTGTTTTTGTGCTAAATACCTAAAAGTAAATTAAATGTGCCACGGCATTTCTCCCATAAATACAGCTGTATGTGTGGTGTGAAATAAGAGGATTCTCGTATATCATGAGTGGGGAACTTTTTTTTTTTTTTCTGCCAAGGGCCATTTGTATATTTATAACATCATTCATGGGTCATACAAAATTATCAACTTAAAAATTAGCCTGCTATATTTGGTCAAACATTTAATTAACTCACCTCTAATGCCTTGGCAGGGCTGGACCAAATGATTTTTCAGGCCTTATATAGCCCTTGGGCCACACGTTCTCCACCCCTGTCTTATATAATCGCAATGTTATTATCATATGTACAATAATATTAACTAAAATAGGATGTTTATTTAAAATTGACTAATTATGCTAATAACTAGAGGCCCGGTGCATGGATTCATGCACTAGTAATTATGCTAATAACTAGAGGCCCGGTGCAGGGCTTTATGCACCAGTGTGGTTCCTTGGCCTGGTCTATGCCATCTCGCAATCTGGATCCCTAGGGTGATGTCAGATAGCCAATTTTGGCCCTATCCCTGCAGGCCCAATCTAGACAGGAGGGAGCCCAATCTTGTGAATTGAGAGTCTGTCCCTGATGGTCAGTGCACATCATAGCAACTGGTCGTTCAGTCATTCGGTTGTTCAGTCACTTAGGCTTTTATATATATAGTTGTCCTTTAATCTGTCCTCCCCTCTTCCTCAGGATTTAATCAAGATTTATACACAGATTATATTACCAGTGTTAATTAGGAAGATGTTAATGCTGGTAATGTATTAGTGTCACAATTAGCAATATTTCACCTGGAAGTAATTTTTTTTTTTTTTTTGGAGGCAGGTGTTAGTCAAAGCACATGTGTATGTTTTAGTGGGGCATTGATAGGAATGGGGTGATGGTCATTATAAGGTTGTGAATTTACATGTGTTTTGTTGTTGTTAATGGCTTGAAAACCTTTGAAAAGCAATGGACATATTTAGATTATGAAAGTTGAAATTCAAGGCATAATATAAACATAAAAAGTCTTCCACAGCAGCATTTAAAGACATTATATCCTACAGGCTTAACTAAGCTGAAAATTGCCCCTAGGAATTAATTGTAAGGTATAGGAGTTACAGAGGATACTGAATGATTAGCATCTACAGATATCTTAAGTTAATTCAGCTCCCTGATATGAAAACATTAAGGCTCTGATACTGTATGGGATGAAGATGTCTTAATTATGAACCTGAGATTCATGAGTCCATAGTTTTGCTCTGTGTTGATAGAAGCAGCTCCACTGAAAGTGAGAAGCCTTCCATGCCAATACATACCTCCTTTGTCTAGAAATCCTGTAAGGGCTCACACATTTATTCTTGCTTGCCTCAAGATTTTCCTCTGCTTCTGTTCATTGTCTCTAGGCCAGTAACTAAGGTCAAATCATAGCACAGCATGAAATATAATGCAATTCCATATCTGGAAGAGACAGTAAATCTACCCAGAGAATTGCATAACCTTTCCAGTATGTCCCTGGCAAGACCTGAGTGAACATACATGGGAGTTGATCTGGGAGGTATGCATGAGGTACTGTAGAATATAAGGCTGGATAGGAGAGATGTCATTGACTGCTTTGTGATTCAGGAATTTATGTACTGACATGGACCATATGCTGGTTCTGATATGCTGTTGTGATTTCCACTTAAAGCCTGCATGTTGGATGAGGGTTTATGGTAAATATGATGGAGATGTCAGAACTGCCTTAGTAGTGAATCACAGAAGGGGTTAGAAGGCTAAAAGAGGTGTATTATTTCACTTGTATTAACAGAAAAAGTCTAGAACTGAAGAATGGAAGGCTGATGTCCTCTGGTGTAGAAAAAAATTAAAATGTTCATCCAGTGTTCAAAAATGAGTTGGTTCTTAGGATTACAGTCCATTGATTAATAAAAAAAGAAGTCACCACAAAGGATTGTATACTGACATTATAAGTATATATAAAACATTTTTCTCAATATTTTATAAAGCAACCAGTGGTTAATTAACAAACAAATTTTACTTTGAGGAAAGGGACATACTCAGACATTTCTAGGACATACTTTTTATCAAAAAACCTATATGCCTACCACAGTTATCCTTTTTGAGTGGGGAAGAAAAGGATCAAGATGTTAAATAGAGTTCCACCTCAACTTATTATGCAACTGAACCACGGTAGTCACTTACCCACGATATAATCATTTCTGTAGCCCCTAGTCCATAATTAGTTTGAATAGGAAGTAGAAATGAGAGAACTTGTAAGTAAGAACCATTATGCTAAGAAGGACTATGATGAACT
This sequence comes from Plecotus auritus, assembly GCF_963455305.1. Taxonomy (NCBI): domain Eukaryota; kingdom Metazoa; phylum Chordata; class Mammalia; order Chiroptera; family Vespertilionidae; genus Plecotus; species Plecotus auritus. The sequence continues at coordinate 134,328,961 of NC_137771.1, read as the reverse complement.
CTTGAAACCGCTCACTTCTCCAGCAAAGATAGTAAATCGGAAGTAATATATCATCTTGAGAGGAATGCACCACATCAAGACATAAAAATGTAGCAGTGGTGGTCCCTATCCTAACCCTATTCTCTTCTTCTCCTTGGCCCCTGCAAAAACCATGGATCACAGTAGATGATAATGGACTACTGTAAATATAATAAGGAGCAATTCTCATCCTAACAGCTGTTATGTCACATGATGCATATTTACAGGAACAAATAAACACTGCACCTGGTATTCTTTATGGTGCTATTAATTTGGTGAATGCATTCATCTCAATTTCTATTAGTAGAGGGCATCAAAAGTCACTTGCATCTTGGGGCAAGTCAGTGAAACTAACCCTTTCCCAAGTGTCTGTCACTTATAACTCACAAGAAAGCCTGCAGGGGCTTTTGCTGGAGGCTAAGTCCAGCAGGTCATAATAAATGCAAGAAGTTCACCAGAAGGCTGATGGGCTTCAATATTCAGCAGGGCTGAAAATCTGCATATTATCACCTGCTGCTGGCTGAATGGCCGAAAGCAATTCCCTAACCTGATAATCTTTTACTGTTTACCAAATCTTACCTTTGATATGTGTGTCTGCTTTGCTAAAGAGCAAAGTGTGTGAATAAAAAGCTGTGGGTTCGGGTCCGAACATTCAGGGATCCCATTCCACTAGAGAAGGGTTTTTGCCTGGTTTCTCCCAATGCCTTATAAATTTATATTTGTTGTCTAGTCTCTATTAATTTATGTGAAGCCCTTCTCCAAATTCCTGAACCCTTGCTGCAAAAAGACTGTGGCAGGCTTTGATCATTTTAACATTATAGAGAACATCGTGTTGGCCCTCTATTTTGCTACATCAAGCTAATTGGGCAATTTAGAAAGGAAGTGGCTCATGACTTGAATATTCTAAAAGATGCATAGGTGGCACAAGCTGGGACATAAATACTATATAGACTTAGAGTCCTGCTTTAAAATTTTTAGGAGTCTAATTAGCAGATGTTTCCTGGAACTTCTTTAAGGTAAAGGCAAGATATTACACTTTCCATCATCTCCTTTCAAGAAAGAGTCACTGTGCTTGCTGACTCATTTCAGATTCTGAAGGCAAAATATACACACTATTTGAAGGGTATAGGGGGAATAAATGGTCATAGAAAAAATTAAAAATTTAAAATAAAAAATATTTTCTTTTGTTGGGTGCCCCCAAATGCTTCAGTGTATCAACATGTAGTTTAAGATTACTTGGTTTCTCAAGCCTTATGGCAGAATATCTGATGTTTCTAGTGATCTGGCATATTTGGCAATTCCCACAGGAGATTCTTTTGTCAGTATAGATATTTAAAGTTCTGAAGCAAGGTTATACTTTCTTTGGGAAATAGAAGAGGTCACTCACTATTTGAGAAGCAGCTCCTATCATATGAGTAGGCCCTAGTAAAGACACAATGTCAGACCACTTGCCAACTATATATAGCTGAAACTTCTATTTAATCGGTGTTATTAGATACATCGACTCATAAAACTTGCCTGCCCTGACCGGTTTGGCTCAGTGGATAGAGCGTCGGCCTGTGGACTGAGGGGTCCCAGGTTCGATTCCGGTCAAGGGCATGTACCTTGGTTGCGGGCACATCTCCAGTGGGAGGTGTGCAGGAGGCAGCTGATCGATGTTTCTCTCTCATCGATGTTTCTAACTCTCTATCCCTCTATCTTCCACTCTGTGCAAAAAATCAATAAAATATATTTAAAAAAATAAAATAAAATAAATAAAACTTGCCTTTGTAAAAATATTACATTAAGGATTGAACCTGAGCAGATATAAAGGATACATCATTAAGGTTTACTTATGACAAATCAACAGAGGAGAAATAAATTGGCGTAGTTCAATTTAAATTTAAATTCACATGGTTCAGCTCACTATGTTGGTAGTGATTTAAAAACAATATCTGATGCAATAAAGCTCAAACAAGCTAGACCTCAAACAAAAGTGTTTAAGTAAAACCATTCCAGTTTCTAGAGCTATGAAAAGTGCATTTGGTCCCCGTCCTATTTAGAAGAAATGACCTGAAGAATAGATGTTCATGAATACTTGAGATTTGAATAGTTTGGTTGCTCATTATTTATTTACTTATTAGTTTAGTCTTATTACTAGAAGCCTGGTGCACAAAATTCATGTACTGGGCAAGGGGGGTATCCCTTAGCCCAGCCTGCACAATCTTCAATCTGGGACCCATCGGGGGATGTCTGACTGCCTGTGGGATCGGGCCTAAACTGGCAGTCTGACATCGCTCTCACAATCACAATCCAGGACTGCTGGATCCCAACTGCTTACCTGCCTGCCAGCCTGATCACCCCTAACCACTCCCCTGCCAGCCTGGTCAACTCCTAACTGCTCCCCTGCCAGCCCGATTACCCCCAACTGCTCTCCCCTGCTGGCCCAATCACACACAACTGCCCTCCCCTGCCAGCCTGGTCCCCCTGAGCTGCCCTCTCCTGCAAGCCTGGTTGCCCCCAATTGCCCTCCCCTGCAGGACTGGTCACCCCCAACTGCTCTCCCCTGCAGACCTGGTCCCCCCGCAACTGCTCTCCCCTGCTGGCCATCTTGTGGTGGCCATTTTGTGACTACATGGGGTAGCCATCTTATGACCACATGGGTGTGGCCATCTTGTGTGAGGGTGTGACAGTCAATTTGCATATCACCTCTTTATTATATAGGAGGATATTATACATATACTTGATAAAATATCAGATTTTTATTTTTTACCATTTTATACATTTTTGCATTAGGACATAGATTTAGTAGATTAGTAGGGTGGCCATGGAAAATTACCATAAACTTATTGGCTTAAGACAACAAAAATGCAGTCTCTCACAATAGTAGAGAATGGAAGTTCAAAATCAAGGTGTTGGCAAGGTCACACTTTCCACAAAGGCTTTGGAAGAAGATTGTTCCTTGCCTCTTCCAGCTTCTGATGACCCCTGGTATCACTTGGTTTGTGGCAGAGTAACTCTCAATATCTGCCTCAGTGTTCCACAGCCTTCTCTATGTCTATGTTCTTTCTATCTCTTATAAGGGCCCTTTTATTGCATTTAAGCCTATCTTATTCCAGTATCATCTCATCAGGATCCTTCCCTTAAACTTTTTTTTTTTTTTTACATTTATTGTTGAAAGTATTACATATGACGCCTTTCCCACCAGTGACCTCTTCTAGCCCATCCCTCCCCAGTCCAGGTCTTCAGCACCCTATAGTCTGTGTACATGAGTTATGCATATATTCATACAAATTCTTTGGTTGATCTCTTCCCACCCAACAACCCTTGCCCTCCTTCCCTCTGAGATTCCACAGTCTGTTCCATGCTCCTATGTCTCTGGGTCTATTTTGTTCATCAGTTTATTTTGTTCATTAGATTCCACATATGAAAGAGATACTTGTCTTTCTCTGACTGGATTATTTTATTACTCACAAGGTCCCTCCATGTTTTCTCAAAGGGTAAGAGATCCTTCTTTTTTTTTTTTTTTTTTTTTTTTTTTTTTACTGCTGCATAGTATTCCATGGGTGTAAATGTACCACAGCTTCACTGATGGGCACTGGACTGTTTCCAGATCTTAGCTATTGTGCTGCTATGAATATAGAGGTGCATATATTCTTTCTGATTGATGTTTTGGGTTTCTTAGGACATATTCCTAGAAGTGGGATCATCAAGGACTCTATTTCTAAATAAAATTACATTATAAGATTATGGGTAGACATGAATTTTGTGGGAACTATTCAATCCACAACAAGATAGTAAACTATTCTTAGTGATTAACAATTTGTTTTCCTGTCTCTCTGACAGACTCAATTTAGAGTTTCAAAAAAAGTTTAAGACTTTTATTTACTTAAAGGGACTCATATATTTTAGAGAACATATTGTATATAAACAATTTTATTATTATGGATGCAAGTTAATGTTTGCATCTGCACTCATGTACTTTCTTTAATAAAGCTATTTTAATATACTATACCAGTTTATAAAAATAATGTTAAGGCCTAACCGGTTTGGCTCAGTGGATAGAGCATTGGCCTGTGGACTGAAAGGTCCCAGGTTCAATTCTGGTCAAGGGCACATGCCCAGGTTGTGGGCAGCAGATCAATTATTATCTCTCAACATGGATGTTTCTATCTCCCTTTCCTTTCCACTCTGAAATTATATATATATATATATATATATATATATATATATATATATATAATAGGTGGATATTATATATATATAATATAGGATAGGTCATCAAGAAGACTTGACTGCCAGTTTGACCCATGAGCTGGACCTGGGCAAATGGAGGCTCCTAACCACTCCCCCTCATGCTTGGAATGTGAGCTCCACTTGACTTACAGATGCTAGAAGCTGCCCCAAAACAAGCATTGAAATAGGAATGTGGTAATGAGACCATATGGACTGGATATGTAGCTAACCCATGTTAAGCCTCCTGTGTAAGTGACTGAGCCCAGCTAAGATCCTGGAGGGTGAGAGTATAAAGCCTCCTAACTAAGTACCATTCTGAGGTAGTCTGCCTTTATCTTTGTTTTTTCTCCATCCTCTGTCTATGGGGGCCAGTTTTAGATTATAACTTGAAAGCTCCCTGCCAGGAGGTTGTGAGGCTACATCCTATAAGTATAATGCTTACGTTTTAGACCATTGTTATGGCTTGATATTGTTGCTGGTGGAAATCGTGCTTTTCTACAGGATTGTGAGAAAAGCATTTTATGGACCCACACACAGGAGATTATGGTGTGGCAAGATTTATTTGGGTAGAAAGAAAAGCTGCCCTTGGTCCCATCCCACCATGGAAAATTAGGGCCAGAAATAGGGTCAGTATACAGAAATCTTGTGCCATATTAAAGCTTAGTCTAGTCCGGCATCCTGCTAGCTTAGCTTGTGTTCCCCACTGCAATCCATTGCTGTGCTGTGGTATGCAAGCTCCTGCCTACAGCCTGTGTTTGGGGTCTGTGTGGCTGTAGGCCACCTGGCTGTTAAGGTCACATGGCTATGTAGAGAGAATGCATGAAAAAATGGGGACAAGTGCAGGTCACCAAGCAAGGAGAAGAGAAAAAGAGAGCTTCTTTGTTAAGTTGGGTTTATATTATCTTGGGCTTGGAAAGAGCCAGGAGCTTTTCAAAATAACTAATTTTCCAAGCTTTTGTAGGCTTCTGATGAGTCCACTCTCTAGCCATTGATCCCGTTCCTAGGTTAGACTAACAGGCTTCTATAGTCAAGTACCTCCCTGTCACCATTTTAACTTGTACTGCAGATATCTCCCTGCTCCCCTGGCAATCCTGTGCCAGAGGGGGAAAGGGAGGGCCATTAAGAGGCAATGCTGTGATTCCCTGGTGTGTGTTAAGCTGTAGCTCGTTGGTGAAACAAGCAGGCTCAGTGTTTGATTCAGCTCCCCAGCCCATTAGACTCAATAATATCTGATTCCTTTTGTTCCATTCCTTAATTAATATCTATGCTAACAATATGCGTACCTCATCAAAGATATGTTTAGCTTCTAATATCTCAGAATGTGACTGTATTTGAATATAGAGTCTTTATAAAGGTGATCAGGTTAGAATGAGGTTAAGTGCTAGAAGAGGCAAGGAAGGATTATTCCTAGAGCCATTAGAGAGAGTTTGGCCTACTGATACCTTGATTCAAACTACTAGTTTCCAGAATTATAAGGAAATACATGTATATTGTTTTAAGCCACCAAGTTTGTGCTACTTTTTTATGTTGTCATAGGAAACTACAAACATAGTACATTGTATCATGGACAATTATGTCTGCTCTTGTGCTATAAAATGACTTACATGTCTTCATAATGTATTTTATTTTTTAAATTTATTTTGAATTACAGCTGACCTATAATATTAGTCTCAGATGTACAACATAGTGATTAAACATTTGTATGTCTTATGAAGAGTTCACCACAATAAATCTAGTACCCATCCATCTGAAATTACACATAGTCATTATAATATCACTGACTATGTTTCTTATGCTCTACTCCATGACTATTTTTATAATTGGAAATTTGTACTTTTTAATCTCTTTCAAATTTTTCACCTGTTTCATCCTCCCAAACACCATTCCATCTGGCAACCATCAATTTATTTTTTGAATCTATGAGTTTGTATCTGCTATATTGGTTCATTTATTTCATTTCACTCATAAGTGTAATCATATGGTATTTGTTTTTCTCTGTCTGAAGTATTTAACTTAACATAATATCCTCTAGGTACATCTTTGTTGTTGCCAATGATAAGATTCCTTAGTTTTTCATGGCTGAGTAATATTCCATTGTACCACATCTTCTTTATCTATTCTCTATTGTTGGAAATTATGTTGTTTCCATATCTTGGCTATTGTAAATAATGCTGCAATGAACATAGGGATGCATATATCTTTTGAATTGTATTTTAAACCACTTCATATGTAATTTTACAGAATGAATTTTTTTTAATGATTGGTTGTTAAAATATAGTATGACTCATTCTTGAAAAACAGAAAAATAATGGTAAGGACTATTAAAAACTTTTTTGCTCACATAGTACCATTGGTAATATTGACCTCACTTTCACTGTATGTCTAGATCAGGGGTCCTCAAACTTTTAAACAGGGGGTCAGTTCACTGTCCCTCAGATGGTTGGAGGGCCGGACTATAGTTTAAAAAAAATTATCAACAAATTCCTATGCGCACTGTGAGCCCGGGACGAGTCGGCTGCTAAGCAGGACAGGCAGTGGCACCCAGCGGGCCAGATAAATGCCCATGGCGGGCCGCATGTAACCCGCGGGCCATAGTTTGAGGACCCCTGGTCTAGATATATAATTGTAATAAAATTGAGGAGTAAATTGATGAAATGAAAAGCAGGGTTTCCCATGTAATATTTATGAGGTGAAGCAAAAAATGACAGGCTGATGGATGCTGAAAGTCAAATTACATTTCATAAGATGTATTTAATATGATTTGAATGGTTATTATTAACATACTAGAGGCCTGGTACACAAAATTCATGCATGGGGGGGTGGGGCAGGCCTGCACCCTCTCTCAATCCGGGACCCCTCAGGGGATGTCCGACTGCCAGTTTAGGCCTGATCCCTGCCCCTAACCAATCTGCCTGCCTGCCTGATTGCCCCTAACTACCTTTGCCTTGGATGCTGCCACTACGGCTTCATCCAGAATGATGTCCAGAAGGTCATTTGGCTGTTCAGTCTAATTAGCATATTATGCTTTTATTATTATAGACTAGTGGCTCAGCACAGGAAATCATGTGCCAGTAGAGTCCCTAGGCCTAGCCTGCAATCGGGGCCATCTTCTGCCTGTTGGCCAGTCCCCAGTCCTGCCCGGCCGCCAACACCCAACCCGGTTTCCCATTTGCCATCTGGCGATTGGAGCCTGCAGGCCAGGGGGAGTGACCAAGAGTTCTGCCTTCCGCCCACTCGCCAGTCCCCAGTCCTGCCCCACTGCCAACACCCACCCTGGTTCCCCATTCACCATCTGGCAATTGGAGCCTACATGCTGGGGGGAGGGACCAAGAGGTGGTCAATGCACCTCATGGCAACTGGTCAATCAGTCGTTCCAGTCATTACACCGATATGGTCGCTGGCCTTTTATTATATAGGATATTTTATAAAGTAACATTTGTTTGTGTGATTTATTTTTGTTTGTTTTTTGACCTTTATTTACCACATAGTCAATTTATTTGCTGGTGTCTTAGAAACTCTGTTGTTTAACCTTACAACCATGTACATTTAGGTTAATAAAAAATGGGTCCATTGATTTACATTAACTGCATATTTTTTCATCAACCAAGTATATTAGGTATCAAATTATATTGGGTGCAACTATTGGTGATAGGTAAGTGTCAGTTCTTTTGAGAGATGAATTTGTTATTTTCAATATTTTTGTACAATTAAACCAAGTTCCAATCTCTAGCTACACTTGGCTTTTTGGTGGATAGTGATTTGAAATGTTAAATAATAGTTTTCATGGTGTGATCTTTAATGTTAACCTGATTTTGGATAATTAATTAAATTATTCTAGCCATTTAAAAAATAATGTGTGCCTTTTTTCCCCAATCAATGTTGTTTTTCAGCAAGACTATGGATTGTAGAAATTTTGATGAAATGAGTAGTATTCTTTTGTCAAACATTTTCTCTTTTACACCAAATTTTTAAATTTTTAATAAATTTTAGTGACACATACTACTAAATTTACCATCTTAAACATTGTAGGTGCATGGTCATTAGTGCTTAATGTATTCATCATACTATAAAACAGATCTCTAGAACTTTTTAATCTTACGAAGTTGAAACTATACTCATCAAACACTAATTATCCCTCACACCATCCCCAGCCTATGATCTTTATACTTTCTGCTTTATTTTCCTATGACTTCTATTACTTTAGATTGCTAATATGTGTAGAATATTGGTATGTGTCCTTTTGTGATCAGCTTGTTTTACTTAGCATAATGTCCTCCAGGTTCGATCGTTCTTTATATGGCATGTGACAGGATTTCTTCCCTTTTATGACTGCACAAATATTCCATTGTCTCTTATACCATATTTTCTTAACTTTTGATCCAAATGTAAAAGTTTATTTATTTGAAATATTATGCTACTCTTATATAGTCTAGGCATCATATTGAAGGATTGTAATAGATTGTTTAAATTTCTTCCTGACTCCTTATATTAATTTATACAATTTTACTATATTATGCTTCCCAGTCTCCTTAAATATAAACTTCAAATTAATAGTTTAGATATCAGTTCAGCATAGTAACTCAGGTCCTATATTGTCCTTGAATCCCTCTATAATACCAAATAGTGGTGAAGGTTTCAAAATTTAAAACCTAAAATGTCTAAAGCCATGCAAATTTCAGATATGGAAGAGTACAGTCCTATATATTCAGTCTGGATTTGGTGAGCCATAAAACTATTAGTTAAGCACTGAGTCAGGCAGCTGTTATGTGCTTAAAACACTGAGATTCGTTCATCTAAATGGTCTCCTAAAGCAACCTGTTTTTGTTAGGGTTTTATAGAGAAATAAAAACACAGGGATATATATATACTAGAGGCCTGATGCACAAAATTTGTGCATGGAGGTGGGGTGTCCCTCAGCCCAGCCTGCATCCTCTCCAATCTGGGACCTCTCTCACAATCCAGGACTGCTGGCTCCCAACCGCTCGCCTGCCTGCCTGCGTGATTGCTCCTAACTGCTTCTGCCTGCCAGCCTGATCACCCCTTAACCACTCCCCTGACAGTTTAACACTTAACTGCTCTCCTGCTGGCCTGATTGCCCCTAACTACCCTCCCCTGCCGGCCTGGTCCCCCTAACTGCCCTCCCCTGCAGGCCTGGTCCCCCCCAACTGCCCTCCCCTGCAGGCCTGGGTCCCCCCCACTGTCCTCCCCTGGAGGCCTGGTTGCCCCCAACTGCCCTCCTCTGCCAGAATGATTGCCCCTAACTGCCCTCCCCTGCTGGCCTGGTCATCCCTAACTGACCTCCATGCAGGCCTGGTCACCCCCAACTGCCCTCCCCTTCAGGCCTGGTCTCCCTGAACTGCCTTCCTCTGCCGGCCCGGTCATCCCTAACTGTTCTCCCCTGCAGGCCATCTTGTGGTGGCCATCTTGTGTCCACATGGGTGTGGCCATCTTTGACCACATGGGGGCAGCCATCTTGTTTGTTGGAATGATGGTCGATTTGCATATTACTCTTTTATTAGATAGGATATATATAGTTGTGGATATATGATTTATTATGAGGAATTAGCTCATGTGATTATAGAGGCTGAGTTCCATCATCTGGTGTCTGCAAGCTGAAGACGCAGGAAAGCCAGTGGGGTAATTAAGTCTAAGTCTAAAGGCCTGAGAACCAGGAAATCCTATTATACAAATCCCAGTCTGAGGGTTTGAGCATCTCAAGCAGGCAGGCAGGAACCAAACATGGACAAATTCCTCCTTTATCTGCTTTTTTATCCATCCCTTCAACAGAGTGGATGATGCCCTCCCACATTGGGAAGGGCAATCTGCTTTACTAAATCTGTTTATTCAAATGTGTCTCCTTAAACCATACCTAATCTCCAAACAAAGACCGTTTTAAGGAAATAATTCTGCCTAACATGAAACAACTATCCTTCTTGCAACCAGAAGCACACTAACCTCTTGCCTTCCAGAAGAGTGATGTTTACTTCTCTCCTTGATAGCCCATAACTTACCATATTTTTTCCACGTATAAGACACCCCCCAACTTTTCCAACCAAAAATTAAGAAAGCAATTGTTAGGACAGTGTGTGTGTGATTGGGCTGTGGGGTGGGGTGGGGGAGAAGTAAAACTGTTTTTCATGAAATGTTAATAACTTATAGTAGTAGAGGAGTGAATACTAGACCAGGATATAAAAGGCATCACTGAAAGATTTTTTCCATTGGAAACTCAAGACACTTCTCCAAATTCCTAACTAATACTTAAATTAAACAATTGTTTATTCTCTACTCCTCAGCTTGTATGATTCAACTTTCCTTCTTATAAATGTATGGATATCAAAAGGAACAATATCAGCTACCTGTCACACTTGTGCATGTCACATATACATAAGTGCAACAGCTTCCATTCTACCAAGGAAATCAGTTATTACCGAGAGCATTGTCTGAAAATCTTACATGGATTGCCACATTGGTGCACATTGGCAGCAGATTTGGGTGGCTAAATAAACTTAAGAATCTCGGTGTTACCCAAAAACCAGAAGGGTCTAAAAGAGCAACATTTTGCTCTTCTTATGTTTTCCTGTGTGTGTTGTATTTCCCTAAAACATCTCTAGGATAAGAAAAAGTATTGACTTTTTGGTAATAAGTAGAAACTCTGAAGCTGAACTTCCTGCCCGAGTTAAAAAATCTGGTTTCTTATTTACTGCCTCTATAACCCTGGGCAAGTTATAAATATCATTATGCCTCAATTTGCTTTTCAGTAAAAAATGTCATCATTATGTATAAAAACTGTTGTTGTGGGGATTAAATAAGATGCTGTTAGAAACTTAGAATAGTGCTTGCTACAAACTAAAAACTCAGTAAATATGAGCTCTTCATTATTATTATTAGTGAAAAGGGAAAGTGTACATTTTTTCTTGAGCATTTAAAATTGCCTGTGAATGCATAATTCACAAGCTGAATCTTTGAAACATGATTTTCTATACTTGCTTTTGAAGTGATTTTGAGAATCAGATGAGACAATATAAGAAAGGGCATTGTGAACTGCTGTATTATATATGATTTTATTGTATTATTATCATTATCACACAAGAATATAGATAGAATGGCTTACACATTTCTTAGGCAGTGCATTTTTTACTTCTTGAATGCCTTGGGCATTCATTTGAGACTGATTTCTCCTCATGAAAGTCTTCAGGAGAAAGGGAAAAATGCAGTGTAAGTGTTCTTGATCCCTTGGGCTCTCAGAAAGCTCTCCAAGGAATGTGGAGATAAAAATTGAAACTTTCTTAGGCTCTGCTGTACCCTTGTTTTAATTCTACTATAAAATGCCTACAGGTTTATCTTAAATATTAGCTTAAATATAGTCAGTGAGTAATAATTCAAGCTTTTGATACTTTCATGCCAAATATGCATGAGGTATGCATTTTGGAAAACAGGAATGCACAGCTTAACTCTCAGCCATGTTTTCAGGATTGTTGACTGGGAGTTAAAAGGTTTTGTTTTGGCCACATTGATGTTTGATAAATCATTTATCATATTGGGTTACTCAGCTGAATTAATAACATTAAAATCATAATTAAAATGGTTGCTGAAATTAAAATACTTTAAAACATTTCATTATAAAGTAAACACTTTCTGTTAACAAGCTGCTAAATATTAAGCAAATAGCAACAATTCTCAAGACACCTGTTTTCTTATGTAAAAAAATAAGAGTAATGAATAGTTGTTAATTTATGAGGTTTATACAAAATTATGTTTTCACCAAAATTAAGACAAACATTGAAGAGAAATATCTTTCATTGTTTTTAAAACTAAATCACTTTTTGTAAAAGATTTATGATTTTTAATTATTCAGTGATACCCAAAGTATTACTTTATCTTTTTAGTATTGTGAAAGCATCTGTGTGCTCCTCATGTCCATACTCATATCCAGTTATTTGCAAGAATCATTAGTGATGATCCATTATGTTAAGATCAGTCCATACTGTTCTTAAAAGGGTGAGAGGAAAAGTACCCATAGTACTAAAATGCTTTAATATTGCCAAAACTGGTTTGGCTCAGTGGATAGAGCGTTAGCCTGTGGACTGAAAGGTCCCAGGTTCGATTCCGGTCAAGGGCACGTAACTTGGTTGCGGGCACATCCCCAGTAGGAGGTGTGCAAGAGGCAACTGATCGATGTTTCTCTCTCATCGATGTTTCTAACTCTCTATCCCTCTTCCTTCCTCTCTGTAAAAAATCAATAAAATATATTAAAAAAAATAAAATAAAATAAAAAATAAAATGCTTTAATATTAAGGTTCTGCTTTAAAGTTGACCTACATATTCTATCCAACTATCTTGTAATTTTGTTTTCTGTCAAATATCTGCTCCCCTTCCCAAATGAAATATCTTCTATCATTGCTAAATCTCCTGTATATGTTTGGAGGTAAGTGGGGGGATGACATATACTATGCTCATTTAATCTTATTTGGTTCTTTAGTTATTTTATTTTGAAAAAGGTAAATGCTCATTTGGCTTCTGATCCTTCCTTCCCTGGCATCTAGTGGAAATAGTTGCAAGTTCTGGCAGCTGATGAACACAGGCTTCAACCCCAGTTCTGCAACTTACAAGCTGTGTACCATTTGGCAAGTCCTTTAAAATATTTGGATCTTAATTTACTAGTATACTTTTGTTAAGTGATTATAGCAACTTGAAAATGCCCAGAATTGCTGTGAGCACTGTGTTGGGTACTGTACATTAAACTGTGTAGAGTACTTTCCCCTTATCCACAGGGATACATGCCAGGATCCCCAGTGAATGCCTAAAACCATGGAGAGTACTGAACCCAACATAGATACTGTGTGGTTTTTTCCTGTAAGTACATACCTATGATAAAGATTAATATATAAATTAGGTAATTTTACAGATAGAAGCTGGGTACTTACTGTAGAACTTAGCAACCTCAGCATACTATTTTTTTTTCTTTTCTTATTAAGTAAAGAAGTTTCAGCTAAACACACACACACACACACACACACACATACACTTTACAGCTTCTGTTTGGCATATCTGAATTGCTAGCACCACTATTTTTGAGCTCTTTAAAGCCATTATTAAAATGAGGGTTCTTTTAAAAAAAAATCTTTATTATTGAAAATATTACATATGTCCACCTTTTTCCCCATTGAGCCCCTCCAGCCGTCCCTGTGCTCCCCACCAGGCCTTCACCACCCTATTGTCTGTGTCCACGGGTTACGCATATATGCAATGCCTTTGGTTGATTACCTCCCACCCACCCACCCTCCCCTGCCTTCCCTCGGAAATTCCCCATTCTGTTCCATGCTTCCATGTCTCTGGATTCACTCCATTCATCAGTTTATTTTGTTAGATTCCACATATGAGTGAGATCATATGATACTTGTCTTTCTCTGACTGATTTATTTAACTTAGCATGATACTCTCCAGGTCCCTCCATACTGTTTCAAAGGGTAAGAGATAAAATGAGGGTTCTTGAACACAAGTGCTGTGATACCATGACAGTCAGTTTGATAACTGAGGTGGCTATTAAGTGAATAATGGGAGGGGAGTATGTAAAGCATCGAGACGCTGGACAAAGTGATGATTTAAGTCTGGGCAGGACAGAGCCAGACGGCACAAGATTTTATCATGCTACACAGCACAGCACACAATTGAAAACTTATGAATTGTTAATTCCTAGAATTCCCATCTAATATTTTTGCATCATCGTTAACCATGGGTAACTAAAATCATGGAAAGAGAAACTGCAAATAAGGAGGGAGTACTGCATACCCTAGTGGATACTCCACAAATATTAAGACAAAAGGTGCAAGGTACCTTTTATTCAAGTCCAGAATTTTTAGCAAATTCTCTTAAATACTGTAATCCATCAACTTGCAGGCAACTAAACTTTTGTTAAATATAAATTTAGCTGGCCTGGTCACCGTGGCATAGTGGTTGAGCATCAACCACTATGAACCAGGAAGTCACAGTTTAATTCCTGGTCAGGGCACATGCCCGGGTTGCAGGCTCAGTCCCCAGTGGGGGGCATGCGTGAAGTAACCAATCAATGATTCTCTGTCATCATTGATATTTCTATCTCTCTCTACCTCTCCCTTCTTCTCTGTAATCAATAAAATATATTAAAATGTTAATTTATATAAAATTACAAAGACATAAATGCACTAGGCCAAGAACTCTGTGATAAACCAATGATAAAGTTGGTCATTAATTTCTAGTTGATCTGTTTGTGTAAGTTTAGGTATTTTAAATCTAAGCAAGCATTTGTTCAGATGTAAACAAATCTTACCACTGTGCAATTATGCCAAAAATGAGAATAAAATTTGAATGATAATTATATTCCATAAAATATTTCTGATTATCTAAACTAGAAGTTTGAGTTTCCAATTAAAAAAGTCTTTCAGTGATGCCTTTTATATCCTGGTCTAGTATTCACTACTCTACTACTATATGTTATTAACGTTTTATGAAGACCAGTTTTACTGCTTTCCCCAATCACACACACACTGTCATAACAATTGATTTTTTACTTCTTAATAATAGATCAGTGTCATCTAGTCCATTCTATGTAATCACTAAGAACATCAAGAGTAATAAAGCTGATCTAACTATAGCTCTCAATGATTTAATGCAACACTTGGATTTACTACTATATATTTGTTTGGTATGCCACCCCATGCCACTAATCATGACTGATCATGTAAACTTGGCTTTATGTCTACTTTAAATCTTTTCAAGACCTAAGAAATTCTCAGAATAATACTTTTTTCCCAGTATGCCAAAAATTAATTGATTATGATTAGATGTTATCTAAACTACTATTTAAAATTTGCTGCATTTCAGATATAGTTGGTGTGTTCCATATCAAAGTGTATGTCCTAGGTACATTATTTAATCCATATTAATTGGAAAAATAAATACTAAAAAATGTGACTATAGATCATCTTATCTTGAAGAGGTAATGCAATTTTAAAACTAGAAGCCAGGTGCACTCAGAAAGGGGGAGAGTCCCTCAGCCTGGCCTGCGCCCTCTTGTAATCCAGGACCCCTCGGGAGATGTCCACCTGCTGCCTTAGGCCGGGGCCTAAGCTGTAATCAAACATCTTCAGCGCTGCCAAGGAGGCAGGAGAGGCTTCCACCCCCTCGCTGCACTCGCAGTTGTCAGCCCAGCTTGTGGCTGAGCAGAGCCCCCGCTGTGGGAGTGCACTGACCACCAGAGGGCAGCTCCTGCATCACTGACCACCAGAGGGCAGCGTCTGCCCCTAGTGGTCAGTGCATGTTATAGCGACCAGTCATTCTCGGTAGTTCCGCCATTAGGGTCAATTTGCATATTATTCTTTTATTATATAGGATATTAAACTAGGCTGACAACTGGGGTTGTCTGTTGGATTAATCATTTTCCTCAGCACAATAGTCAGATTTGCATATATGTTGCAGATACACATAGCCTATGAGACACCATCACTTATTAGTTTTGAAAACTGCATAACAACCTAAGGGGAAAATAACTATACACATATATATGTGTGTGTATATATATATATATATATATATATATATATATATATATATATAAATTTCTGGATTTGGAACTTTCAGGGTATGACAAATCAGTCTATATAGAATTTGTAAACAATGTATAAGAATATTTCATAAAAGTAGATAGACTATGGAAATAATCTCAATACAAATGTGAGGGTCACTTATTTTTCATGTATAAAATTCTGAATTTCCTAAAAACTAAGAAACAAAAATAAATAACCTATAAAATTAAGATTCTGAGGTTTTAAACTTTATTTTCAGAAATCTTCGTAATTTTTAACTAATGTAGGGATGAAATCACCAATAACATCCTTACTACTATAACACTAGAAGAAAAAAATAAATTACTTTCAAGTGAAAAAGTCTATATATTATCTAGCAAGTTCTACTTCAGTTTTGAATACCACTGTGTAAGAGAGTATTGTATGGTTATCATGGTTAAACTCCATATTTCAATTTTCTCATCCCTTTCTTATCTCCATTACAGGGCTGGAAAAGTTAAGTATGTCTGTTGTCAAGTACCATTTTCAGTTAGCAGTTGCCTTATAAAGCATATAGGAGTTATGTGGTGTCTTAAAATTAATAATAGCCGTCTAGTGGTGAAGGCCTGCATGGGGGGGGGGGGGGTTATGGGCTAGAATGGTCAATGGGGAGACAGGGACATATGTAATACTCTCAACAATAAAGATAAATTTTAAAAAATTAATAATGGAAGTCTCAACTAAATTTGGAGACAGGAAGACCTGTAGAGAAGGCTCTTACACTTTACCATTTGAAGTAAATTACTCCAAACAGGAAGAGGTCAATTACAAACCCCAACCGTACCTTGCACTCCTATCCCAGAATGCCTAGCACTGAACCCAGCCAATTGAAATGCCACAGCTCCGCCAATCAGAAGCCATTGTCATCTGAACTCTTACTTTCCTCCAATGAACTTTTACTTTTCTCTTACTGATGACTTCTTTGTCCTGCCCTTCTTTCTAGAAAAGCCTTCCAACTTGTATAACTCTTCAGAGTATCTCTCTGATTGCTAGATGAGATGCTGCCTGAATCATGAGTCATTTAATAAAGACAATTAGATTTCAAATTTACTCAGTTAACTTTATTTATTAATAGATGTAAGTGAAAGGTTACTGGAAGGCATTTGGGAAAGGGGTTTTTCTGATAAAGGAAGTTTCTTTCTTTCTAAATGATGGTTAAAAAAACTTAAAGTTTCAAGGATAGTTTTGTGACCATGAGAAACAGGTAAGGAAGTCTCTCAAATCTTGGGCTACTGAACAAAATCAGTAGCTACCTACCTTCAATTCTTCTATTATATTAAGTAAATAACAATCCTCTATTCTCTTAAAGCAATGTATTACTGTTTGTTATCTACTTCTGAAAAAATTTCTGATTTATGAATCCACTTGCATATGTGTACTAATTATAAGTATTACAATTTTAAATATATTACATTTATGATCAATATCAATTGAAAACCCACCCTTCTTGAATTGTCAACTGGGTATGATAAAATGTCTTGAAAGTTCTCCAAGGAGCCAAAGGTATCTCCAGATACCACAAGAGTGTGTGGATATGTGGGAAAAAAAAAAGTGGAATAATAGGTTATTCTAATTTTAGCTAGAATAGTTCTAATTTTATTTATTAGGCTCTCATGTTAGTGTTCTTTTAAAAAGATAGTTATATCCCTGGCCGGTTTGGCTCAGTGGATAGAGCGTCAGCCTGCAGACTCAAGGGTCCCAGGTTTGATTCTGGTCAAGGGCGTGTACCTTGGTTGCAGGCACATACCCAGTAGGGAGTGTGCAGGAGGCAACTGATCGATGTTTTTCTCTCATCGATGTTTCTGGCTCTCTATCCCTATCCTTTCCTCTCTGTAAAAAAAATCAATAAAATATATATTTTTAAAAAAGATAGTTACAGGACTAAAATATTTCTGAAAGGCACAATTGGAAAAACAAGAAAATGTTATACTATGAGTTGAAAATCTTGGTTTCCTGCCCCACACCTACTTTGTGACTTCTTAGCCAGATTGCCTCTGATGAAACAATTTTTAAAACTTTAAACACTCAGATATACCTCACATATATTTACATGCAAACTTTCATATAATAATTAGTTTAATCACACAGAAATATTTGGGGCAATGACTTACAAACTTTTAAGCACTACTTTATAGTATTATTTTTGAAAATGTTTATGTATATGTACAAGGTGGGATAAAAGCAGGTTTATAGTTGTTTGTATGGAAAATAATACATAATTAATAATAATACAAAAATAAACTCTGTTTCACATACAACTGTAAGCCTACTTTTACCCTACACTCTATAGGACTTAAAATGTGACTAGTGAGCTACCTAATATTTCTAATATCTGATTACTAATTGAAGCAGGTTTGCAGACAAACAAAAATGTTAATGCATACATATTTTGCATAGAAACACTTACCTCACATATAAATTGAAAAATACATATAGAGGATGATTATTGTAAAGAGAGGGTAATATAGTGAGACAATTTGATAAAGTAATATGTCATATATATATTGTTTTGTTTTAATAAAAATGGTATGTACTTATATGTTCACATGATACTAGCATTCTTAAATAAACTTTATTGAATATATATAAAAAGTTAAAGTTAAAAAATAATGAATATACATAAAAATAAATCAATTCATTTGAATACTAAAAATATCCAGTTGCCCCTTATACATTTTACATGAACCTTAAAAGGATGTGATATTTGAAACACTCTTTGTAATGTAATCAGTTTTAAAATCCTTCTTTAAATTACTTCATGTCAATTTTAAACTAAAATTAATTTAAAACTGTAGGAAGATATAAAATTACTATAGTAACTCAAAATTTAAAACTGAATTTTTTTGTAAGGAAGATTTTATTCCTATAAAAAAAAAGGGAAACATTTTCTAAAGTTAAATGATACTTATTTCATTATCACTAATTCTCATAGTAGGAAATAGGTGGAAATAGCAGTGCCTAATCTTTTGTTCATTGTATGCCAAGATTTCAACTGATGGCAAATGGGTGAGCACCCTGTCCTACAAAACAACTAACCTGGGATGATGCCTGGAGAAAAAGTTTTAGCTTCAAATTGATTCTTCTAACTTAGAGTTCACTAAATATGGGAAAGTGCCAAGCTTGACCTTTAAAAGGAAGAAAAACAAATTGTATTGGGTGCCACCAATACAAAATCCTTCTATGGATTCTTAGTTTCTTCATGTGTCTGTGCCTATTCCTGAAAATGACTCCTCCTCTCACTTTTTCTTCTCATCCTCATCTTCCTTCTTTTTTTTTTTTTAACAGTATATGACACTCAAAGTCTCTAAGCAATCAAATTTCCTATAACTGTACTTATCTGCTACTCTTATTGGCCCTTCCATTCATAATACTAGTAGTAATATTAGTAGTCAGCACTAATATTACTTTGAAATGACAAATGTTTAAAGTGGTTCCTTCTGACTTCTTTTTTTCCCCTCTGACAACTTCTCCTATCAAGGATAGATCTTCCTATTTAGCAAAGTTAATAAAGTGTTGCAATGATCTTTCTCTGTTTGTGGTGACTATCAATTAACATTTAGTTGGTACTTGAAGATCTCTCAAAATGTCTTTTAGATAAAACTTTCTGGACTTTTGAAAGTATATTCAGGCACCACCCATGACTCTTGAAGGTATCAATATCTAAGCCCTTTATTATAAATGCACAAATAATGATTAGTATTTATAAAATGCTTGTTTTGTTTTGGTGCCTGCAAACCGCTTTATCAATGATCTCACTCACCCCTCAAAACCACATTTTATTTGAAGAAAGCATCTCAGAAATTTAATCAAAACAATTAGAATTGTTTCAGTGAGAAAAAAAAAAAAATCTGTGTTACTTCACAAACTCTCTTGGTGCCTTACAGGTAAGTGTGATGTACTGACAACCCTGGTCCTGAAGTCTTAATGTTCTGGAAGTGAGCAGAAGGGATTCATTACATATTCTGAGTGCTGTTATAACTGAAAGTTTCCTATGAAAGCTCATTTTCTCTGCTCATATTTTCTCTAAAAAAGACACATGACATTTTTCTCTCCAAAAGGTCTCAGTATAGTAGGTATCCAAGGTAGATCTATAGAGTATAGCATAGTAAATGGATAGCTAGATAACTATATTATTTAATAAAATAATAATATGCAAATTGACCACACCTCTGCTACACCCACAAGCCACGCCCACCAACCAATCAGGAGTGAGTATGCAAATTAACTCAACCAAGATGGCTGTGGCCACAGAGCAAGCAAGAGGCTTGGTTTTCCCTGGGAATGGAGGAAGCCAAGCTTCCTGCACACTCTGGTTGGCCCTGGGGTCCACTCAAGGCTACCAAGTTTCAATTATAGAAGATAAATAAATCCTAGATACCAGGGCCTCTGCTTGGGTTGCCGCGGGGCATGGCTGGTCTGCAAACCACCACAGGCCCCTCGCCCAGGCTGCCCCACTCCCCAAGGGAACCCCCACCCTGATCCAGGACACCCTTCAGGGCAAACCAGCTGTCCCTCACCCATGCACCAGGCCTCTATCCTATCTAATAAAAGAGTAATATGCAGATTGACCATCACTCCAACACACAAGATGGCTGCCCCCATGTGGTCAAAGATCCTGCCCCCATGTGGTCACAAGATGGCCACCACAAGGTGGCCAGCAGGGGAGGGCAGTTGGGAGGGACCAGATCTGCAAGGAAGGGCAGTTGTGGGCAATCAGGCCAGCAGGGGAGGGTAGTTTGGAGGGACCAGGACTGCAAGGGAGGGCAGTTGGGGGTGATCAAGCCTTCAGGGAAGAGCAGTTGGGGGGGGGGGGGAACCAGGCCTGCAGGGGAGGGCAGTTAGGGGTGACCAGGCTGGCAGGAGAACAGTTAGGTATCAATCGGGCTGGCAGGGGAGTGGTTAGGGGGTGATCAGGCTGGCAGGCAGAAGCAGTTAGGGGCAATTAGGAAGGCATGCAGGTGAGCAGTTGGGAGCCACAGTCTTGGATTGTGAGAGGGATCAGGCCTAAACGGGCAGTCAGACATCCCTCGAGGGGTCCCAGATTGGAGAGGGTGAAGGCTGTGCTGGGGGACACACACACCCCCCGTACGAATTTCGTGCACCGGGCCTCTAGTTGGTATATATAAATTGATACATATGTACATTTTTAATTGAGAAATTTATAATTATGTAAAAATTAAAATACCAAACAAGAAATAATAGGAGAATTAGAAATAATTGGGATGAGTGAAAATCAATAGAACATGTACAAAAAATGAAAAATTGCTAAATGATTAGAGGGATGTTTATACCTGTAAATATTTATATTTAAAAAATGAGATATATCACAAATTATCATCTTCCTCTTCGACTTAAGGAACTGGTAAAAGAAAAACAAATTAAAAGTAAAGCAGATCGAAGGTAGGGCATAATAACGATAAGAAAGGAGTTAAATAAAATAATTAGTCCTAGCCAGTTTTGCTCAAAGGTTAGAGCATAGGCCCACAGACTGAAGTGTCACGGGTTCAATTCCTGTCAAGGGCACATACCTCAGTTGCAAACTTGATCCCCAGCCTTTTTGTCAGGAGGTGTGTGGGAGACAACCAATCAATCTGTCTCTCCCATGTCAATGTTTCTCTGTCTTTCCCCCTCTTTTCCACTCTTTCTAGAAATCAATGGAAAAATATCCTTGGGTGTGGTTTAACAATAACAACAAAAAAAGAATAACCTAAAATAAGTAATTTTTAAAAGCAATAGAAAAATCAACTAAAACAAACATTGTGTTTTTAAAAGATCAAACAATTTGATAGAAATCTAGCTTGATTCACCAATAAAAATAAGAGAGTACACTAGATTATTAGAATCATGGATGGAAGAGGTGACACTATTACAAATATTATAGAAATTTTAAAACATTATAACAGAATAACATAAACAGTTAAATGACAAAAAGTTAGATATAACATAATAAAATGGATAGATTCCTTTAAAGCCACAAACTAATAAAACTGACTCAAGAAGAAATAAAAATCTGAATAAACCTTATATAGAAAATACTAAGTTAATAACTTCCAAAAACTAAAAGAAGGACTAGTTTTCAATTTAGTGTATAAGACCAGTACTTCACACAATAAAATATCCCTTTATGATGAAAACACTCATTAAAATAAATATAAAGGGAAATTTCCTCAACACTACATAAGGAAGCTATAGAAAACTTAGAAGTAACATCATAAAATTAATGCTTTCTACCTACCACAAGAGACAAAAGAAGGATGTCCATTCTTACCACTTCTCATAGCATTATATTGGAATATCTATCCAGGTAAATTGCTTAAGAAATAGAAACAAAAGCATCCAAATGGGAAAGAAATAAGTAAAATAATCTCTGTTTGCAGGTATTATAATCAGTGTATAGAAAATTTCACTGAAATTTTCTAGAACTAATAAGTTCAGCAAGTTTACAGCTATATGATCAAAGTTTAAAAAGTAATTGTTTTTCTATATACTAGCAAGGGATAATCCAGAAATAAAGTTAAAATCAATTCCATTTATAATAGCAGCAAAAGAATAAAATACTTAGGAATAAATATAAAAAAATAAGTGCAAAACCTGCATGCTGAATAGTACAGTATATTGTTGGAAGAATTTAGAGAAGACCTACTAAATGATAAACCTCACACGTCAATGGATCAGTAACCTTAATGTTGTCAGGATGATCATACTTTTTACATTGATCTACAGATTCAGTGCACTCCCTATCAAAATTCTAACTGGATTCTCTGCAGAAATGGCAGGCTGATCCTAAAATTCATATGGAAATAGTAGGGACCCAAAATTTTGTTCTCAAAAAAAAAAAAAAAAAAAAAAAAAAAAAGAACAGATTTGGAAAACTCACACATCCCAAAGTCAAATTTTACTACAAAGTTACAGTAATTAAGAGAGTGTGATGGTGCTATAAGGATAGAAATATTATTGAATGGAATGAGATAGAGATTCCAGAAATAAATGCATATATTAATAGAAAACTTTTTTTACAAGCATGCCAGGATAATGCAATGAAGGAAGAATGTTTTTTTTTTAACAAATAGTGCTGGGACAAGTTGATATCCATATGCATAAGACTGAGATTTGGCTCCCACTTCACAACACACACAAAAACTATCTCAGAATGAATCATGATGTAAATATAAAGCTAAATATATACATTGTTCAGAGGAAAATATAGGAGCAAATCTTTATGCCTGGATTAGGTAAAGTCTTAGACATCACACCAAAGCACAAGTGACAAAAAAAAAAAAAAAAAAAAAAAAAAAAAAAAACAAAAAAAAACAAAAACAAAAACAAAAAAAAACAGATAAATTGGATATCATCTAAATTAAATACGTTGTGTTTAAAGGTCACTGTCAAGAAAGTGAAAGTAAAAATGCAACCTTCAGAATGAGAGAAAATATTTGGAAATCATACAGCATATAAGGAGTTTATATCTATAATACATTTAAAAAACTCTTACAATACAATAATTAAGATATAAAATAACTGAATTTGAAATTTGATAATGCATCTGAGACTATTTTTTCCCAGGGGCCTGGTGCATGAAATTCGTGCACTAGGGCGGGGGTCCCTCAGCCCAACCTGCCCCCTCTCACATATTGGGAGCCCTCAGGGGATGTCCTACTGATGGCTTAGGCCTGCTCCACATGTGGAGCAGGCCTAAGCCACAGTCTGGCCTCCCTTTGTAGGAGGTGACTGGGCTGATCAGGGGAAGGCACCAGCCCCATCACCCCACTGCTGCAGCCACTGCCAGCCACAGCAGCCATCAAAGTGTTTTCATCAACACGGACTCCAGTCCCTTCACCATGAAAAAATGACATCTTTCTTTAGGCATTTTCAAGATGTGTCTTTCATAGGATATGACATTTCTTTATTATTTTTTTTTTATCCTCACCTGAGGTTACATTTCCACTGATTTTTAGAATGTGGAAGAGAGAGGAAGAGACAGAGAGAAACATCAATGTAAGAGGCACACTTTGATTGGTTGCCTCCTTCATGAGCCCTGACCTGGGCCCTATCCAGGGAAGAGCCTGCAACCTAGGTACATGCCCTTGATCAGAATTGAACCTGGACCCTGCGGTCGGCAGGCCTAGGAATTATCCACTGAGCCAAACCAGTTAGGGCAGGATATGACATTTCTTAGTCCTCCAGCAGCGGGTCTTCATTTTTTCTCTCCAGGAGTGTGGTGGAAAAACCCTAGATCACCTTCTTGGATTCTTATACCCACGTTACTAAGGATATTACCAGTGGCATACAGGGAGCTTAGCCAACAAGCGGTCAGAAAAGGTGTTTCCTCTGTAGTTCACACCAATTGCTGCTTGCCTCTGATCACCGGCTCCACCCCTGCCCAGGCTCCAAGCATCTGGCTGAGGCTTGGGGCCTGGGCATAGGCCCCCCAGCTCCGTCTGATCACCAGCTCCACCCATGCCAAGGCCTAAAGCCTCAGGGATGGGCAGGGGCTCCCCAGCTCCCTCTGATCGCCGGCTCTGCCCCTGCCCAGGAGCCCCTTTGGCTCAGGCCCTTCCCAGGTTGCTCAGGTCCCACACAGTGCCCACCTTGGAATGACCTGGTTGCCGAGAATGTTCCTGGGACCCTGGCAGCTGGGCGCCTACGTATGCAAATTAACCACTATCTTTGTTGGGTTAATTTGCGTACTCTGATTGGCTGTGGGTGTAGCGGAGGTACGGTCAATTTACATGTTTGTCTATTATTAGGTAAGATAAGGAAAATGAAAATAAAAATCACAATGATATATACTACCTCTCATCTTCGAAGATGACTGAAATAAAAAAAGACATTAAATATCAAATTTTGTTCAGGACATGAAGAAGTAGCAACACCCATATGTTTCTGGTTGTAATATAAAACTATGTAGTCACTTTGGGAAACAGTCTTGCAATATCTTAAAATATTAAATATAGAGAAACTAGGAATTCTACTCCTAGATAAATATCCAAGAAAGACAAAAACATGTAACCACACACAAAATTGTGTATATATGTGTATGTGTGAGTATGATGAAATGTTATGCAGCAATAAAAAGGAATGAAGTACCGATAAATGTTACAACATGGATAAACCTTGAAAACATGCTAAGAAATATAAGCCAGTCAGCAAAGACACATATTGTATGACTCCACTATTTAAAAAATGTTCACAACATCAAATCTATAGAGACAGAAATTAGCCTAATGCTTGCCTAGAGCTGGAGAATTGGGGGAATTTGGAATACTGTTAATAGGTATAATTTTTTTTAGAATGTTGAAAATGTTTAAAAGTGATCATGGTGGTGGTTATACAGGTCTAAAATATACTAAAAACCATTAAATAATATACCTTAGATGTGTATTCGCATGGCATGTAAATTGTAATTCAGTAAAGATGCTGTGTATATTTTAACTATTCACACTGATGTACCCAAGATGTCAGTTACATTTCCTCTCTCTCTCTCTCTCTCTCTCTCTCTCTCTCTCTCTCCTGAAATCCATTTTCCACATTATTTTTCTCTACTTTCAAGAAGAGATTATTGCTCAATTTCAGTTTCTTTAGAGGATGGATTTTTGTTTGTTTGTTTGTTTGTTTTTTTAGTGAAGTCTTTGTTGAAAAATTTCAAGAAACTTTAATATAGCCATGGGATTAGGGCAAGTAGATGACTGTCATACAAGTCAATCTTCAATTAAACCTCAACTGTAAGTTTCATTTTATATTCTCAACCACAGTTGGCCCAAACCTCTCTGAGAACAAATTCTCTCTTAAATTCTGCAGGGTAGATTTTATCCCTCCTTGCTTAAGCCCCTTCACATATGCATTGGAAAGCATATGTTTCCTTTCATCTATCAGCATTTTTGCATCATGTTTAAGTCTCCAAAAATATATTGTAATCTTTCCTCCATTGATATCCTTCATTGTATCTTTTTTATTTGTATGAGTTTAAACATTTCTGAACTTTCAAAAATGAATTTGGGATTTCAGGAAATCATGGAAACCAGTGTGTTTGTTCTTTTCATAATAATTCACAGATTTCTTGATATTTTTTCATTGTAAAAGAGGTGAACTGTTATTATGATGTAATAAAATATTTTTTGAAATGTTTACTTTATGAAACCGAGTATTCTTATATTATTCTCACTAAAATAGGAATTGTCTTAGTGTACAGCTGATAGTTTCACATATCACAAGAAATAAATTAAGTTGGGATATAGAATCACATCTAAGCTTATTTTTAGATAATAATCAATTAACATAACTAAACCAGATATTTAGAAACATCTATAAAGAAAAAAATTGGCATGACTTGGCCTTAATGAGCACCTTAAAAGTGATATTGTAACAAGAAAATTATCATACTGAGATTAACCTTTATGTTCATAATCACAACTGCCTATAAGTAAAGCATTTCAAAGGAGATGAACCAAGTATTTTTCAAATACTTTACTGCCTTATGGAATTCCTACAGAAAACGGGAGCCTTTAAAACAGAACAACGAAGGCACTGTCAATTGTGGAAAAGAAGAGAATCGGTGCCTAATATGTGCAGATTAGCATCATAAATGTGCTCAATAAATACTAAATAACGAAGATTTTTACTAACAGAATCAGCAGTTAGACCAGATTTTCTCCTGAGAAATGTTCAGAAATATTCTGTCCAACATAGGCCTCCAAGCCATCTGGGACTTGGTTGCTGGTAATAAAATCTTTTGAGGAGCCTCTAGCAAATTCCACAGTGAAATATAAAATGAACCTGAAAGATAGCCTATCATTTACTGTGAAATGATTGCACATTTTACATAAAGTAGGCATTCATGCTTTTGTATCACATCTGGTGGCACCTTATAAAACTATATTACTAATAAACAAAATAATTACTTTGACCCCTCAGTCTGTAATATAGGTATTATAACATTAAAAAAAGCTTAGTGTGTAGAAGAAATAATTATATATTTGCTAGAAATCTGAAAATTGTGATATAATTGATATACTATAATTCACTATCAAACAATATATTAATTTTTATAAGAAAATTGAAGCTATTAGAACACTCAAGTTTTTTGGTTTTATTTGTTGTTTTGTTTTAAAACTAAACATCCCATTTAATTTGATTAAACTGAGATTTTTCCAATTTTATTTATCATAGAATCCCTTATAGGAACCCCTATAATGGAATCTCACATATCACACCATGACCAACAATAAAGAAATGAGTCACCCTTTTTAATGTAATACATTTCTATATTGTAAAATATATATAAAATTTTCTGTTAGTAACATTTAGCAAATTCACAGTATTGTTCAAGCATCACCATTATCTAGTTCTAGAACATTTCATTCCAAAAGGAAACCTCCTCCCATTAAGCAGTCATTCCCCATTCCTTCCTCCACCAAGTCAGGGGAAACTACTAATATGTCTCTCTCTATGGACTTGCCTATTCTGGATATTTCATACAAATGGAGTCATGCAATATGTGGTTTTTGTTGTTCTGTTTTTAAATAAATATTGCCTCAGTTCAAGTCCTCTGAGAGGCAGAAACCAAGATTAGATTAGGTGTGCAATAAGTTTATCAGAGGGAACTCCCTCCAGGGGCAGGGAGCAGGGACAGGAGACAAGGAGAGCCATCCACCTGAGATGCAATTCTGAACATTGTGAAGAAGAGAAGGAACAAAGTAGGGATACAGAGACAAGAGTCCAGACCACAGTACAGTTAGTAGAAAAGTTTAGTTAGGCTTCTGGGGAACCCTTAAACAAAAGTTACACATCAGAAGTGTCCTGCTTCTGGATGGGTTGTCCTACCTTAATACTTTTTAATAACATCGATTGAAAAGAAGCACCAATGGATATAGTAATATTTCATGAAAGCTGAAAAACATTCTGGTTAAATTACTTCCCTATATTTATCCTAAATATTTAAATATGATTGACTTACATCTTTAATTTTGACCACATAAAAAGCAGTATAGTATAGGAAATTCCTCTTCAAATCTAGCCTTTCCACAACCAGGAATAACATGTCTGCCTTGTACTCATATTAATTGAAACTAAAAGGATAAACTATGTATCTTTCATATCAGATCTCACTATTATTTGCCTTTCTTCATATATGATAAATTATAAAAGTATGAGGAAGGCAAATATTTCAATCATAATAAAATATCTCTATCAACAAAAGGGTTAGACTAAGGTAGTGGTACTTGCTGAGGATATCACATTTTCTTCAAAAATAAGAAACCTGTAGGTGTCCTCCTCAAAATTTGTGTTTCAACATTTTATTGTCTAAAATATTCAGAAGATATCATTTTTTTTTTGTATTTAAAACTGTCACAACCTTTTATATACAGAATGAGGAGATAGCTACCATTCATTCTATAATGAAAAGTACACCACCTGAATAAGTGCTGCCATGTGGCTTACTATACATTTTGGTATTTGACAATATTAAGTAAATTATTATTTTTCTGTTACCAATATTGTTGTTTGTTTGCCCTAAAACTGCAGTCTTGCATCAGTGCCTTTTCTCTTATATTTAATCATTTCTAAAATGCACATTTATTCACACTTAAATATATGTGAAATTAGAATGTATTTTGATTGGATGATACCTAGGATTTAATTAAATAAAATAAAATTTTTGTGAAGAAAACAGCAAAGATATTTTCTTAGAATAAGGGACACTTTTCTTATTTCATACGGATTCTATTTTCTAAGATCCCGGTAAAAAATTAATCACCAAGATGGTTCCTTGGGTGAATTTAGCATCATTTCTTAAGGTATCACAAATGTTATTTTACTTTAGATTCTTTCATATTTTTTCCAGTAGGGTAGGTAAGGTCCAAGCTTCTAAAGTACTTTCAGTCCTTTAACTGCAAAATATTTGAAAATGTAAATACTTTAAAAATATATATTTTCCAAAAGGTAAAAATCAATTATACTCTATTTTTCTTTTAACAAAAAATGACCATGTGTAATAAACATTGTAATTTTAAATATCATTATTCTGTATGGTCATAAAAATATTATTTTAAAATTAATCTTTATAATATTCTGTCTTATACATACTAAAACCATTTTGTATTGGGACTAGTTTTTTCAAAAGTCATTTTGACTGAATATCTCAATTTGACTATCAGATCTATCAAGTAAGTGCCATAAATGGGACTGAAAGTGAGTGGGTTTGACATACATATCAAATCTCCATAATGGGAAGCGGAAAGAGCACTGTCTGCTCTAAGAGAAGCTTCTCCATCAAATGTGTCCTTACCTAACTCACATCCTCCAAGCTCAATGCTGGGCTAGACTTTTTTTTAAAGAAGTCACTAAAGTTTAGAAAGCTATGAAGACTCATGTTTCTATTACATGTTGTTTTATGTAACTGATCACAAAATCTGAAGGTGATGTGTTAAGTCAGTGATAAAAAAGTTAAAAATTTATTAAATCAAGTAATCTGCATTCTATTACTCATAAAAGATACCGAAAGGCACCTAGAGAGAAAGATGTAAAAATTAAAAAGAAAATATTTAATTCTAGATTATCACATTTTTAGAGGATTCTAAGTTGATAATACAAACCACCTCAAGAAGCATACTATATACATTTTCTTTCAATTTATTTATTGAGGTACACTTAACATATAACATTATATTTGTTTTAAGTGTACAGCATAATGATTTGATATTTATTTATATTGATCACCACAACATCTAGTTAATATCTGTCACTATACATAGTTATAGTTTTTTTGCCTTTTTTTTTTAATCCTCACCTGAGGATATTTTTCCATTGACTTTTAGAGAGAGTGGAAGAGAGAGAGAAAGACAGAGAGAAATATCTACGTGAGAGAACACATCGATTGTTTGCCTCCTGCATGCGACCTGACCAGGGCACTGGCCAGGGAGGAGCCTGCAATGGAGGTAAGTGCCCTTGACCAGAATCGAACCTGGGACCCTTCTGTCTGCTGGCCTATGCTCTATCCACTGAGCCAAACCTGCGAGGGCCAATTTTTTTTTTTTCTTACAATGTGATCATTTAAGGTCTACTTCCCTAGCAACTTTCCAATATGCAATACAGTATTATTAAGTATAGTTGTTATGCTATTTCTTTCTTTCTTTTTTTATTTTTTACATTTCCATAACCTATTTATTTCCATGACTAGAAGTTAGTACCTTTTGACATATTTGACCTACTTTGCCCATCTCCCCTCCTCCCGCCTCTGGAACCCACCAGTTTATTCTTTGTATCTTCTGTGAGCTTGTTTGTTAGTTTTGTTTTTTAGATTACATATATTAATAGAGAGATACAAGTTATTTGTCTTTTTCCTTTTGACTTATTTCACTCATCATAATGCCCTCAAGGTCCATCCATATTTTCGCTACTGGCAAGATTTCATTTCTTTTTATGGCAGAATAATATTTCATTGCATATATATATATTTTTTTGCAACAAAAAATTGATGTATATATCTTTATAAGTAAGTTTTTTTCCAGATAAAACCCAGAATTAGAATTGCTAGACCATATGATAGTTCTATTTTTAAATTTTAGAGAAATACCCATACTATTTTCAGTAGTTGGTGCACCAATTTACATTCTCACCATAAGGGTTCCCTTTTCTCCACAGCCTCATTAGCACTTGCTCTTTGTTGTCATTTTTTATAATAGTCCCTCTGACAGGTGTGACATGATATCTAACTGTGGTTTTAATTCACATTTACCTTTTGATTAGGAATGCTGAACATCTTTTCATGAACCTGTTAGCCATCTGTATGTCTACTTTGGAAAAAAATGTCTCTTCAGATCCACTGCCCATTTTTTAATTGGATTTTTTTTATTTATTATTTGCTATTGAGTGTGTGAATTCTTTATATATTTTGGATATTAACCCCTTTACAGATATTTTTCTCATTTAGTAGATGGTTTCTTTGCTGTTCAAAAGCTTTATAGTCTGATGTAGTCCCACTTGCTTATTTTTTATTTTATTGTCTTTGCTTCTGGTGATAGATGAAAAGAAATTAATTGCCAAAACTGATGTCAAGGAACTTTCCACTTATGTTTTCTTCATGGAGTTTTATGGTTTCAGGTCTTACATTAAAGTTTTTAATCTATTCTGAGTTAAATTTTTTATCTTGTCTAAGCTAGTGATACAGTTTTATTCTTTTCCATGTGACTGCCCAGTTTTCCTAGCACCATTTACTGAAGAGACTGTCTTTCCCCCATTGTATATTTTTGGTTCCTTTGTAATAAATCAATTCACCACATATGAGTGGTTTATTTTGAGGAACTCTATTCTGTTTCCACAATCTATGTGTTTTTATGCCAATGCCAAGTTTGATAAAAAATAATGTGATGCCTTTAACTTTGTAATTCTTTCTCAAGATTTCTTTGGCTACTTGGTTTTGTATTTGTGTGTATATGGTTTCATACAGATTTTAGATAGATTGTTCTATTTCTTTTTAGAAAGCCATTGGAATTTTGATAGAGATTGCACTGCATCTATAGATCTCATTGGGTAGTATGAGCAATTTAACAACAATAATTCTTCTAATCCATGTTCATAGAATATCTTTCCATTTTTTGAGTGTTTTCTTCAATATTTTTCATCAATGTGTTAGTGTACAGGTCTTTCATGTTCTTGGTTAAATGTATTCCTAGGTATTTTATTCCATTCCATGCAATTGTAAATGTTAATTTCTCTTTTCATTGTTCATCATTAGTGTATTAAAACTTGATGGATTTCTGTATATTGATTTTGTATCCTGCCACTTTATTAAATTTATTTACAAGTTCCAAGGATTTTTTGGTGGAATAGTTAGGGTTTTCTATATACAATTTCATGCCATCTGGAAATAGTGACAGTTTTACTTTTTTATTTTACTTTTTTTTTGCCTTATTGCTTGGCTAAATATTCAAATACGTTGAATAAAGTAGTCAGAGTGGCTATCTTTGTCTTGTTAATGATCGTAGAGAAAAAAGTTCAGATTTTCAACATTAAGTATGTTGCTATCTGTGGGCTTTTTATATATGGCCTTTATTATGTTGAGAGTAACTCCTCTATACCAGTTAGGTTGACAGTTTTTATCATAAATGTATATTGGGTTTTGTTAAATTATTTTTCTGCATCAATTGACATGATCATAATGATTTTTATAATTTTTTGTTAATTTGTTATATCACATGCATTTGTGGATATTTAACCATTTTTGCATTTCTGGAATAAATCCCATTTGAACATGCTGTGACCCTTTTTAATGTATTGTCAAATTTGCTGATGATGAAAACTGTTGATGATTTTTGCATCTGTGTTTATTAGGGTTATTGGCCTGTAATTTAATTTGTTTGTGGCATTCTTTTCTGGCTTTGGTAACAGAATAACACTGGCCTCATAAAATGAATTTGAAAGTACTAGTATTTCCTTCTCTTCTAATTTTGCAAGAGTTTGAGCAAGATTAGTATTAATTCTTCTTTGAATGTTTTATATAATTTACCAGTGAAGCCATCTTTTCTGGATTTTTGTTTGTTGAGAGGTTTTTAATTATTGGTTCAGTCTTCTTACTAGCATGCAGTCTATTCAGATTTTCTCTTTATTCAGAATTCAGTATTGGAAGGCTGTATGTCTAGGAATTTATCCTTTTCTTCTATCTTGTCTAATTTATTGACAGGTAATTATTGATAGTCATCTCTTATGATTCTTTGTGTTTCTGTGGTATTAGTTTCAGTTTTCTCTTTTACATCTAATTTGGTGAGTCCAGCTGAAGATTCACCAGTTTTGTTTATATTTTCCAAAAACCAGTTCTTTATTTTATTATATTTTCTGTCTTTTTAGTCTCTATGTCATTTATTTCTACTCTAATCTTTGTCCTTTTTTTTTCCCCTTCAATTAACTCATGCCTTTGGTTGTTCCTATTTTCTTGAAGTGTAAAGTTAAATTTCTTGAGATTTTTTTCTTGTTTTTTGAAGTAACTTTTATTGCTATAAATATTTTCTCTTAGAACTGGTTTTACTGCATTCCATAATTTTTGATATATTGTATTTCCATTTTCATTTATCTCAAGGTTTGTTGAGATAAATATATTGTTTATTTCTCTTTTAAGTGTTTTATTGGCCCATTGGCTGTTCCTGTGGCATTTGTTTAATCTCCAAATATTTGTATATTTTCCAGTTTTCCTTTTGTAATTGATTACTAGTTTCGTACCACTGTGGTTGCAAACAATGCTTCTTAAATTTGTTAAGACTGGTTTTGTGGCCTAACATAGGATCTGTTCTGGAGATTGTTCCATGAGAAGTTGAGAAGAATGTGTATTTTGTTGTGTTTGGATAGACCATAATCTTCTGTGTATATCTGTTAAGTGCATCTGATCTAATGTGTCATTTAGGTCCCATGTTTATGTATTGATTTTCAATCTGGATAATCGATCTACTGGTGTAAGTGAAAAATAAAGTCCCTTACTATTATTGCATTGCTGTCTATTTCTCCCTTTAGGCATATTAATATTTGCTTTATATATTTAGATGCTTCTATGTTGGGTGCATAAATGTTTACTAACATTATATTCTCAAGTTGGATTGACCCTTTATTGTTATGTAATGAGCTTCTTTGTTTCTTAAAGTCTTTTTTTAAAGTATATTTTTCTGAAATATACCAGCTTTTTTTTGGTTTCCATTTGCCTGGAATATCATCTTCCATTCCTTCACTTTCAATCTGCTTTGTGCTTACATCTGAAGCGAGTCTGCTATAGACAACATAAAATGGTAGAATGGTAGTGTTTTTGTTTATTTGCTTTGTTTTGTGTGTGTTTTTTGTTGTAGTTATGTTTTATTTTGTTTTATCCATTTAGCCACTCTATTTTGATTTGAGAACTTAGCCCACTTATATTTCAAGTAATTATTGATAAGTATATACTTATTGCTAATTTTTAAATTTTTGTATCTTGATTTACAGTTCCTTAGTTTCTTTCTTCTTTTCCTACTCTTTCTTGTGTGTGTGGGTGTGTGTGTGTGTGTGTGTGTGTGTGTGTGTGTGTGTGTTTTGATGACATCGTTTAGTGATGTCTTGATTACTTTCTGATTATCTTTTGTGTATCCACCAGAAGCTTTTGCTTTGTGGACAACATGACTTACATATAACAACTTATATTTATAAGACTATTTTAATTTGATAACAATTTGAGTTTAAACACACTTGAAATATCTACATATTTATTTTTCCTCAACATTTTGTATGTTTAATGTCACATTTTCAATGTTTTAACCATGTGTATCCTTTAAATAGTTATTAGTTACAGTTATTTTTTCAACCTTTGTCTTTTAACCTTCATACTAACATTATAAGTGATTAATATAGTACCTATAATATGTATTTATCTTTCTCATTAAAATTTATACTTTCATTGTTTTTGTCACTAATTAACACATTTTTTAACTTAAAATTACATTTAACATTTTTTGTAAGAGGAGTGTAGTGGTGATAAAATCCTTTAGTTTTTGCCTGTTTGTACAGCAATTTGTCTTTCCTTTAATTCTGAATATTTTTGCTGTGTAGAATATTCTTGGTAGGCAGATTATTTCCCCAGCACTTTGACTATATTGTGCCTCTTCGTCTGGCCTTCAAAGTCTCTCCTAGAAAAATCTGCTGATATTCCATGGGGTTCCCTTGTATGTAATAAGTTGATTATCTTTTCTTGCATTTAATATTCTCTTATTTTCTTTAACTTTTGACATCTTAATTACAATGTGTCCTGGTGTGGGATGCTTTGGATTACTCTTTTTAAAATTTTTCTGCTTCCTGTATGTGGATATCTGTTTCTTTCCCCAGATTAAGAAAGTTTTTAACCATTATTTATTCAAATAAGTTTTCTGCATTTTTGTCTCCCTTTTCTCATTCTGAAATCTCTATAATACAAATGTTATCTACATGATTTGGTCT
Source organism: Plecotus auritus (assembly GCF_963455305.1). NCBI lineage: Eukaryota > Metazoa > Chordata > Mammalia > Chiroptera > Vespertilionidae > Plecotus > Plecotus auritus. The sequence continues at coordinate 134,294,186 of NC_137771.1, read as the reverse complement.
GCTAAGCCTTTTAAGATATCTTTACTTTTTTTTGCTACTCTGATTGGATGGGTTCCTCTGTCCTGTCTTGAGGTTCACTATTTTTTTTTCATTTGCTTCATTTAGTCAGATGTTGGACCCTTTTTACATGTTTTTCAGTTTAGTTATTGTATTTTTTATCTCTGTCACTTTTGTTTGGAAACTATATATATATATATATATATATATATATATATATATATATATATCTTTACTGATGTTCTTTCTGTGTTCATTCTATTTCCAACAGTGGTAACTATAAGACAATTACTTTAAACTCTTTATCAGGTAAATTACTTGTCTGTTTCATCAGTATTTTTTCTAATATTTTATTTTGTACATTCATTTGGAATACATTTCTTTGTTTCTTTAATTTGCTTAAATCTGTGTTGGTCTCTATAGATTAAATGAAGCAACTCTCTTTCCTTGAAGCATTGGTCTTATGTAGGAGATGAAGCTTATCATTCAAACCTGCTCTAGTCCTTAGATGTCTTTCAAACCCTGGTGATTGTCCAAGCAGCCTATATTACTTTTAATAGCTTCCTGTAGTTGAGGGTGTGCCAAGACCAGTCATTGTCCCAAAGGAGAGTATCAGTCAGCACCCAGATACAGGATGATTGGAAGGCAGACAATCAGCAGCTTCTAAAGTATGCAAATACTTTTAAAACTAGGAAATTAGTCTCTTTCACATGTCTGCATGTTTTTAAAAGGACTGCTGTGCATTATGCAATGGGGTGAGTTAAATCTTTGTGCAGGCACTTTAGGAGACATTCCTCGGTTCACCACAGCCTCAAGGGTCTTGTGGGTGCAAGCCTTATTGGTCTTCAAAGACAGATATTTTGGAGGCTTCTCTCTCAGGTGTTGTTTTTAATACTTGTTTATTTAATGTGGGGTATAAACCCTTCAATCCTTAGGGAGAAGCTCTCGGTTTTGAGTTTTTACCTGATTGTGAGTCACCATAAACGGGGTAAGATTTATGATGAAATTGTATTTCAGCCTTTTCTACCTGGTCCAATGTGGTTTCTCTCCCATTTTCCTGATATAAAGGGGTCACCTTGTCAGTTTTCAGTTCCTTATCAGAAAAAAGTGTTCCATATATAGCTATAGATTTGGTGTGTCCATTGGAAGAGGTGAGTTTAGGATCTTCCTAAGTTGTCATCATGAATGGAACTATAAATAAATTTCTTTAGTGCATAGTAATAAATGCTGATACTTTTCCTGTATCTTTTTCTTGTAAAGAAAGACAAACTCTAATAGTTTTGAGAATGGGAGCACTGATCTAAAGAAAATGCCTATAGTAAAATAAAACTGTATTATAAGCAAAACAAAAATTTAAGAAATTGCAGTACAGATTTATATTCTACTTAAAATTTACTTCCACGTGGGCACTTTTCATAGAAATTTGTATTCATTCATGATTAATTACAAAGGTTGTAAATATTTTGTTTAGAAAAGTATTTAAATTTCATTAAATAATATATCATTAATGTTTACGTAGTGTTTAAAAATTTTCATTGTTCTTCTCTAAAAGATGGAGAGATATTTATATCAGTAATATATTATTAGACTAAATATATACAATAGAATATCCTTTTTCCTTTTTCACTATTTGTCATTTTTGAATTTTTACAATAATAATGAAAGTCATCTGTATGTCATTAGATACATTGAGATAATCTATAATAATCTATAATAATAAAAGCATAATATGCTAATTAGACCAGACAGCGGAATGACCTTCTGGACATCATTCCAGATGTCCTTCTGGATAAAGCCGTGGTGGCGGGTGCCAAGGCATAGGCAGTTAGGGGAGATCAGGAAGGCAGGTGAATGGTTAGGGGTAATCAGGCAGGTAGGTGAGCAATTAGGGGCAATCAGGAAGGCAGGCAGAGTGGTTAGGGTGATCAGGCAGGCAGGCAGAGGCAGTTAGGGATGATCAGGCAGGCAGGCAGAGGGGCTAGGGGTCATCAGGCAGGCAGGCAGAGGGTTTAGGGGTGATGAGGCAGGAAGGCGAGTGGTTAGGGGCATTCAGGCAGGCAGGTAGAGTGGTTAGGAGCTAGCAGTCCCAGATTGCTAGATGGATGTCTGACTGCCAGTTTAGGCCCAACTAAACTGGCAGTTGGACATTCCTCCAGGGGTCCCGGATTGCAGGCTTGGCTGAGGGAAACCCCTTCATGCACGAATTTTGTGCACCGGGTCTCTAGTTTTTTATAAGACAAAATTTATTCTAAAGTGCAAATCCATATATTTCTATTAATGAGTGAAGGCATTTATAATAAAGCATGTACACATTTAATTACCAAAAGCCTAAATGTATAATCTAGATCCCAAATGCATTTATTGAAATATATAAAATAAATTAAAAGCTTATTTGGCTGTTAAGTTACATATTCTCTGAAATGTTCAACAAGATTCCTCAGAAAATAAAAAGGGATCAAATAAAATAAAAATAGGAACTGTTTCTTAAATATTTCAGTATGGTATGCATGCCCAAATACACAAGCGACACATGATTTTTAATCAGAAATGATAGGTAAAAGTTGCCATTGCCAGGAGCAAAATGCATTTGAAAGCTATAGTCATGCTGTGTGAAAGAAAAGAAAGCCAACTTTAGATATGAAGCTGTTAGCAAAACCTTATCTTTCACTAGGGCACTTCAACTCTGCTAGTTTTAACTAAATTTATTGACAAAATAAATAAATTAGTAAGTTATAATAAGTTCCAAATAATTGTTTGAATTAAAATATAAATGTCATGGTTCAAAAGACAACAAATAAACTTCTAAAATTTTTACAATATACAGGACTTAATTTAATTTACCTTGACCATTTACAAAGAGACAAAATTAGAAAGAATGGGTGTTGGGGAGCGGGGAGATGTAGATAAGAGTTTAATATAGAGAGGAAAGAAAGAGAGAGGGAGAGAGGGAGAAAGAACATTTGATAAACACTAATTATATTTCTGAATATTGGGTTTGAAAAGATAAATTATGTTAGTAATGAGATTATTAAAGATTGTCTGCTTCTTCCACCACAATCCTCCTTTATCATATTGAGAATTATAAAAATTAACTTAAATTATACTAGTTTAGAATTAAGATACTTTTATTGACATGTACAATGGAAAAAAAACAACTAAATAAAAAGCAATAAACTATAAAAACAAAGTTGGTGAAAACTAGACTTATTTGAGGACGTAAAAGTAATTTTTAATGAGGCAGTATTATTGAAAATATCAACTGCTTATTGAAAGTTTTAACTGTGCTATAGAAAGTGACTTCTAATCTAAATTTATACTTGCAATTATAAATTCACTAGAGTCCCAGCTCACGAAATCATGTGTGAGTAGGGTCCCAAGGCCAAGCCTGCAATCAGGGCCACGTCCAATGCCATGCAACACCCCGCAATGCCCCATGACGCCCCGTGATGCTCCCCGCTGCTCTGTGACTCTTGCCTCCATCACCGCATGATGCTCCCTGGCACTTCGCAATGCTTGCCTCTACCACCCTGTGATGTTCCTCAATGGTCCCTGCCCCGCGATGTTCCTCGAGGCTCCCCACCCTGCGATGATTCACAACTCTCTCCGCCACCACAGCCCCACGATGCTCACCACTGCTCACCGCTGGACCCTCACCACTGCTCAACGCCCACAGCCCACCACTGCTTAACAGTCCCCGGCCCCACCTGCTGCCAACCCCCCCCCCCATTCGCCATGCTGCTATCAGAGCCTGTGGGAGGGGGGGGCAGGGAGGGACCTAGAGGTGGTCAATGGACTTCATGGCGACTGGTCGAGCAGTCGTTCAGGTCATTATGCTTATGGTCCTGACCTTTTATTATATAGGATAGCCTCATAATCAAACACAAATCTATAGCTTATAGTCATTCAATATGTATGCAATATAAACTATTTTGTTTTTACTGCTATTACAAAGTTTATATTATATATTGGAAGATCTCAAAGGTCAAAGGTAAAATCTTCTTATGCTCTGAAGCATTATAGCAGAACCTGGATAGAATTATGCTAAATGAAAAAGCCACTCTAAGAAAGACAAGTACCACATGATCTCACATATATGTGGAATCTAATGAACAAAATAAACTGACAACAAAATAGATCCAGAGACATAGAAGAACAGAACAGACTGATGGATATCAGATGAAAGAGAAGAGAGGGGGGCAGGAAAGGATTAACCAAAGAAATTATATGCATACTAGAGGCCCGGTCCATACACTGGGGGGGAAGGGGTCCCTTAGCCTGGCCTGTGCCCTCTCGCAGTCTGGGACCCCTTGTAGGATGTCTGCCTGCCAGCTTAGGCCCACGCCCCGCTTCTGGCTGAGCTATGCTCCTCCTGTGGGAGCGCACTACCACCAGGGGGCAGCTCCTGCATTGAGCATCTGCCCCCTGGTGTCAGTGTGCCTCATAATGACTGGTCATTCTGCCATTCGGTCGATTTGCATATTAGACTTTTATTATATAAGATAAGTATAACCCATGGACACAGAAAATAGTGCAGTAGTCCTGGGTGGAGGGCTGGGGGGAGTGGCTGAGCAGGGTGGAAGGGGTCAATCAGGGAAAAAGGGGGACATCTGTAATAGTACTTTCAAAAATTAAGGAACATTTTAAAAAATGTTCATGTTATACCTAATATTATAGATAATCAGATCTATCAATGCCTTAACATCCCAATAAATTATTGTAGAAAATAACAGAAAAACTGTTATGGATCAAAATTAAGTATCAGGAACTCTTGAGGACATATTTTTCTATACAAAATAGAATAATTTAATTTAATAAAATGGAAGGATGAGTATAGGTGGATGAGATCTATAGTGTAAACTGATTCTCAACTTTTGTAGACACTCAATTGATGATGTCTATAACTAATACACATAATAGTAGATGGTATAATTTAGGAGTCTGGATATAACTTTCAAAGATACCTTAAAGAAGTAGTTGAAAATATTTTCCTACATAGTGGATCTAAGGGTATGGAGGAGTAGATGTGAAGTTTGGTACATTTCACTAAAAGCATTTTAATACTTTTTAGTTTTAGCAACTAATTTATTTCTTTGTTGCAAAAATGTAACCTAAAAAATAAACAATTAAACAGGCAGAGTACTAAAGCACAGAAGATATTACTAGTACATTTCTGGGAGATATAGAAAAAATATATATACTTTATGTAGCTATGAACCAAAATCTAATGAAACTTTAGGTAGGAAACTTTAAATTATCTAATTAAATATATTTGTAGATACTATATTTTGAGTAGAGAACACAGCACTGATGATGGAAATATGAAGTTTGCCAGAGAAAACAGAATATAGGTATAGAGAACAGTACATTTAAAGGCTATTGTACCCTAGCCAGTTTGGCTCAGAGGATAGAACATAGCTGGGGACTGAAGGGTGATGGATTTAACTGTCAAAGACAGATACTTTGGTTGCAGGTTTCCCCGCCTTTGTTGGGGTTCATGTAGTAGGCAACCAATCAACGTGCATAGATGCTTTTCTCTCCCTCTCCCTTCCCATTCTTTCTAAAAATCAATGGAAAAATATACTTGGGTGAGGATCAACAATAAATAAATAAATAAATAAATAAATAAATAAATATAAAGGCTCTTGTCAGTTGTGAGATATCATAATTTATGAAATAACTTTTGGGATTATTAATTTGGTTGGAGTAAGAAGTTAAGACTGGCTGCTGGCTGGCGCCAGGGATGGGGGGAGGGGAGGGCCCTGCAGGCCCCCAGGGCAAAAAGGGATCAGCATTCTTCTGAGGGAAGCTCCTTTATCACTGATGGAGATGGAGCCAGAGAAAGTCAAAGTGCAGAGGAAGCTGAGCGCAGAAGCGTCCTCCTACGGCAGTGCCACCTGCCACAGGGATGAGGTTGCCACTCTGGCCACCCCACCGGGTCACACCCAGTCCTGCAGCTTGTCTGCCTCACCCGCCCTGGTGAGCACCAAGGAGTTCAGGAGGACCAGCTCTCTGCAAGGCCATGCCCAATGACCACTTTGGACCCAAGGCCTGTGTGCTGCAGAACCCCCAGACCATTGTGCACATCCAGGACCTGCCAGCCAGCGGCTGAGGTAGAGCAAGTCCCCAAAGAGTGTCCTCGCCATCAAGAAGATCCAGGAGGCCAGCATGCTGCAGCCCTTCAAGGCGCTCTGCATGTACCTGATGGAGGAGAACAACTCTATCTTGTATGTGGAGAAGGTTCCAGAAGACCCTGCCATCATGGGAGACGATAGCTTCCGCTGGTAAAGAAGAAGTTCTGCACCTGCAGAGAAGACTATGACGACCTTTCCGACCAGACCAATTTCATCATCTGCTGAAGGGGGTGGGGGTGGGGATGGGACGGGATCCTGCTCTGCTCCTGCCTCCTCTTGCAGCTGGTTCCCATGCCCCAGGCAGCGTGCCTCCGGTCTTGGCTTTGCACCTGGGCTCCCCAGGCTTTCTGACCTCCTTCAATTTCCAGAACTTTCAGACCCAAGTTACTCAGGTGATACAGGGGGATGCAGCTATTGTTCTTCAGAGCTGGCTGAAGGTCAAGGTCGTGAAGAGCTCAGAGGAAAGAAGACTGCCATGTTTAATGGGGTCAGTGAGAATGGGGCCCCGGCCTCCAACTGGGACATGGAGACCAGGAAGCAGGTCCTGCGGTACCAGGTCTTGAACGAAGTGGTGATTGACAGAGGCCCCTCCTCCTACCTGTCCAACGTGAATGTCTACTTGGACCAGGGGTCCTCAAACTTTTTAAACAGGGGGCCAGTTCACTGTCCCTCAGACCGTTGGAGGGCCGGACTATAGTTTAAAAAAAAAAAAACTATGAACAAATTCCTATGCACATTGCGGGCCCGGGACAAGTCGGCTGCTAAGCAGGACAGGCAGCGGCACCCAGCGAGCTGGATAAATGTCCTCGGCGGGCCACATGTGGCCCGTGGGCCATAGTTTGAGGACCCCTGATCCTGGACGGACACCTCATCACCATAGTGCAGGGTGATGCCGTGATCGTCTCCACCCTGAAGGTGGCGGTGCAGGTCTCCATGATCCAACCCAACATGTCGGCCATCATGATCATGCCCATCTGTCCCCACTTACTGTCATTCCAGCCATTCGTGGTCCATTCAGGAGTCGAGTTCAAGATCATGTTGTCACCGGAAGCAAGGAACACCATGTGGGATAAAAGAGGCAGGAGATCCGCCATGGAGACAGCATCAGCAGCACTACCTGGTGCTACCAGCTCCCCTCCATCTGCGTGCGAGCCCCTGTGAGCGACTGGTCCCAGAGCCTGGCCCAGAGTCTGCACTGGAACGTGCACAAGCAGCAGGCTCACTTCAAGGACCAGGAGAGGGAGGAGGGCTAGCCTCGCCTGCTGCACCTGTGTGGTCCAAGGTCACATGCCCTGCAGGCATCAGGTGTCACATCACTTCTGTCTGTAGCCAGAGGAGCCCCAGAGTCTGCCTTTGTCAACCAGATCAACCGTTTTTTAACATTTTAAATCTGACCTTTTTATGCATTTCTGAATATGCCAAGTAAGCAACAATCAGGGCCAGATACTGGACAGGGTCACCCAACTGCATGGGCTCTTCCTGCTCTTTGTCAGGAAACTTCCACAGATCAGTCTATCACACTGAGAGGCATCAGAAGGTATGGATCTATCCTTCGGTGTTGAAATAAAGTCTCACAGCTGAGTCTTCCTTCAGGAAAAAAAAAAATAGTTAAATAAGGGGAGAGAAGTTAAAGAGGGAAAATTAGATGAGGCCTGATTATTAAGACTATTTTGTAACATAATAAGAAATTTAAACTATTTTTGTGGTGAAGAATGATCATCAAATGTATTTAACTTGAAGGAATGTGTGATCAGATTTAAGTGATAAAATATAACTGTCAGTGCTGCATGTCAATGAAATTAATACAATCAGTGTTGCTGCCTTTGCAATATGGCACACTGTTTTACAACAAACTTTTGGGTTGTTTTTTTAGTAAATAGAAAGAATATACTCTAAAATAACTATAAAAAGTTATCACATAGTAAATACATAAACCATAGTCATTATCCAGTATTATGTTCTGTACATAATTGTATGTGTTATACTTTTACAACTGGCATCACAGTAGGTTTGTTTACAGCAGCATCATGACAAATATATGAGTAATGCATGCAATATGAAGTTATGATGGATACAACATCACAAGGTTATAAGAATTTTTCAGCTCCATTATAATCTTATGGGACAATCAGATTCTATTTATTTGTTTGTTTACTTAATCCTCATCCTAGGATTTTTTTTTTTCTATTGAATTTTAGAGAGAGTGGAAGGGAAGGACAGGTTGGGAGGGGAGAGAGAGAAAGAGAAACACATTGATGACTTGTATCCCGCACATGCCCTGGCTGAGCTGGGAGCAAACCTTGACCAGGAATTGAACCTTCCACCCTTCAGTAGGTGGGACAATGCTACATGTACCATTGAGCAACACCAGCCAGTGCTATACAGACAAATTTTTAAAAATAAAAACAGATTATGAAAATTTTTGATTAACATGAGGGGTTAACATAATGATGGTAAAATGAATAATAATAATTTGGGACTAGCTCAGTGAAGAGATTTCCCAAATCATTAAGAATTTCTGCTAAATAACCAAAATGGCTACTTAGGTAAATGCCCGTATTCGCTGCCTCCCACAACTACCTCAAAATTACAGCTAAAATACAGAACAACCATCATTCAGAAACACCTGAAATCTGGTTGAATGGAAGTTCTACAATGAGAGAAGTGAAGAAGAAAGAATACTGAGACTAGTAGCAGAGGCCAAGGCACAGAACAGATTGATCAAACACCCACGTGTGGTGTTTTTTTTTTAATCAGGAGGAAAAATCTCAGCTGTGGAGAACTCCCATGAGGAGCAAGGGGTCGCTGCCCCATAAGAGACCCCCAGCCCAGGGTTCCAGAGCTGGGAAGAGAAGTCCCCACAACTTTGGGCTGTAAAAACCAGTGGAGATTGTGGCTGAGTGATAGGAAGGCTGCTGAAGACCCAGGCAGTCCCCCTTAAGGGGCCAACATACAAACTTACATGATCTCACTCCCTCTAAGTGCTAGCGCTGGAGCAGCAACTAGGGGGGATCCAGAGACATATGGGGAGAAACTGAATTGTCTGGCTTTGGAGCAAGAACTGGGGGGTGGCTTTCTCCCAGACAGGGGTGCTTACAGGAGTCATTTTTTCTGTACTGGGACCTCCGCCATTCCAGAGCTGACTGGAAACCATATCTAAGTTTCCATCAGCATGACACATACTGTTCTCTACACCCTGGTGATTCCCTGAGACTCTACCCAATCCAATTTGCAGCCCCACCCAAGCTGTTGGCAGTGGTTTTTCTGTATGAATGGCCTGTCCTGGCTCAGGCTTCAGACTTTCCTAAAATCTCTAAAACAAGCAGCAGCTGCAGACAGTGTGCCCAACACCTGGCACTAGCAGCAGCTTGCCTTACTTGAGAACTTGGTCTTGCCTTAGCACTTCCAACCCCAGCAGAAGTAGCATCCATCTTCAGATCATTCTGTAGCTCCAGCCTGGTGGCCCCAGGCAATGGCTGACTTTGCACCTCCCTGCAGGCCCCGGAGCCAGTGCACCTGGTGGACAGCTTCAGACCATAGGAGAATACAACTATACACATCCACAAGTAGTACAGTCAAAGACAGACTCAGTGAACACTAAACCTCCACTAAAGCAAGTCTTGCTCCATATGGGTGTCTCCTGCACAGAAGTTCTTCCACTGTAGTTGCAGATGGTCCTCACAGCCAATTGGCCTAGAAGTCAATTCCTCCCTATGATGTCAAAAGCAATCAAGGCTCAACTACAAGACTGTGCACATAGCCCACACAGGGGCACACCTAGAGTTCCAAGCTCAGGTGACTGGAGAATCAGGACACCTACTACACAAGGCCACTCTACCAAGTCCAAGAGACATAACAGCTCTACCTAATACATAGAAAAAAACACAGGGAAGCAGCCAAAATGTGGAGACAAAGAAATATGTCACAAATGAAAGAACAGAAGAAATCTCCAGAAAAAGAACTAAATGAAATGGAAGCAAGAAAACTACTATATATATAGAGTTCAAAACAATGGTTATAAGGTTGCTTAAGGATTTAACTTCAAGGGACTTAGTAAGACTTACAAGGACCTTAGTAAGAATTTCAAAGGACCAGTCAAAAATTAAGCATACACTAACAGAAAAAAAATAATAATCTACAAGGATTCAAGAGTAGAGTAAAGGATTCTGAGAAGAAATCGACAATTTGGAATATAAAGAAATAAAAAACACACAATCAGAAGATAAAAAAAAAAAATCTAAAAAGTATGAAGATAATGTAAGAAGACTCTGGGACAACTTCAAGCATACCAACATTCACATTATGGGGGTGCCAGAAGGAGAAGAGAGAGGGCAAGATATTGAAAAACTATTTGAAAAAATAATGACAGAAAACTTCCCCTACCTGGGAAACAACTAGACTTACAAGTCCTGGAAGTGAAGAGAGTCCCGAACAAGAGAAACCCAAAGAGACACATCATAATTAAAAAGCCAAGGGTAAAAGACAAAGAGATTATATTAAAAGCAAAAGCAGCCAGTTTCCTATAAGGGAGTGCCCAAACAACTGCCAGCTGATTTCTCAACAGAAATTTTGCAGGTCAGAAGGTAGTGGCAAGAAATATTCAAAGTAATAGCAAGGACCTACAACCAAGATTATTCTACCCATCAAAGCTATGATTTAGAATGGAAGTTCAGATAAAAAGCTTCACAGACAAGAAAAAGCTAAAGGAGTTCAACACCACAAAAAAGGTATTACCTAAAATGTAGAAGTGCATCCTATCTAATAAAGAGGGAATTTGCTAATTGACCCTCCTGCTGTCACAAAGATGGAGGCACCCACAGCCAATAAGGAGGGAATATGCTAATTGACTGCAATGCCCTCAAAGATGGTGGCGCCCAGTCCCCTCAGCCCCACCAGGGAACCTACCTCCAGAGTCTCCCAGTCCCCTCAGTTCCCCAGCCACCCAGGGCCGGCCCAAGGTGCAGGCAAGCCTCAGTTGGCAGCTTCCCAGACGCTCAGGGCTGCCTGAGGCTCAGGTAAACAGGGCCGGCCGAGGCTTGTGCTGCTGGCAGTGGCAGCAGCAGAGGTGTGATGGCGTGTCACCTTTCCCTGATCGCTGGGTGCCTCCTGCCCCTGAGGGCTCCCAGACTGTGAGAGGGGGCAGGCCAGGCTAAGGGATGCCCTCCTCCAGTGCATGAAATTTCATGCACCGGGACTCTAGCTCTTTAATAATAAAAAGGGAAGAAGAAGAAGGAGGAGAAAAAATAAAAATAATAATAAAGTGGAAATCCTATCTAATAAAAGAATAATATGCAAATTGACCATTACTTCAACATACAATATGGCTGCCTCCATGTGGTTAAAGATGACTTACCCCATGTGGACACAAGATGGCCGCCACAAGATGGCCAGCAGGGGAGGGCAGTTGGGAGGGACCAGACCTTCAAGGGAGGGCAGTTGGGGGCAATCAAGCTTGCAGGGGAGAGCAGTTAGGGGTGACCAGGCCTGCAGGGGAGGGCAGTTAGGGGCAAACAGGCTGGCAGGGAAGCAGTTAGGCATCAATCAGGCTGGCAGGAGAGTGGTTAGGGGGTGATCAGGCTGGCAGGCAGAAACGGTTAGGGGCAATGAAGAAGGCAGGCAGGTGAGCAGTTGGGAGCCAGCAGTCCTGGATTGTGAGAGGGATGTCTGACTGCCCATTTAGGTAGGATCAGGCCTAAACGGGCAGTCGGACATCCCTCGAGGGGTCCCAGATTGGAGAGGGTGCAGGCTGGGCTAAGGGACACCCCCCCCCCCCATGCATGAATTTTGTGCACCGGGCCTCTAGTACATAAATATCTATCAATAATTGAATCCAAAAATCAAAATAAATAAACAGAGTCTAATGAACAAAATAAACTGATGAACAAAATAGAACCAGAGGCATGGAAACAGAACAGACTGATGAATCTTGGACAGAAGGAGGAAGGGGCTGGGCAGGATGAGATTAACCAAAAAACTTATATGCATATACATATATACATTATCCTATGGACACAGACAATAGGTAGTGAAGGCCTAGGGTGGGGCAGGAACCAGGTGGAGGTGGCAATTGGGGGAACCATAAAGGGAACATCTGTATACTCTCAACAACAATGATTTAAAAAAAAAAATTCCTTAGCAAACAAGTAAGTATAAACCCACATAAGTATGTTCTCTTAAAATGAACAACGATGTAATAATGGAGAATAGAAATTGTATTAGAATATAATTTGGACACAAATTTATTTTTTATTTAAATTTTGTTTATTAAATCTTGTCTAGCTCAACCATGTGCCAGGAAGAGATTTGTGGTAGTTGCATACAGCTTAATTTTTTCCTCATAATAACACTGTAAGTATTAGTATTTTAATTTAATAGAAAAGGTGAGTTTAAGTCAGACAAAGAGATAAAATGTATTGCCTAAGGTTACATACCTAGGAACTTGTGGAATCAGGAATTTTTTTAACATTACAGTTTATTTTCTGTTTAGATCATGATGGCTTAAAATGAGATTGATGACTCTAGTAAAGGCATATTTTTATTTAATATTTATAAATCACATGACAAAACCTCATGAAACAAATATGTTTTCAGGTATCTATGTCATTTATATTTCATCTTACAACAGTTCACTCTCATTTTAGCCTAGAGGTGAGAGATAATTTACTAAATTAGGTATGTGTTAACATTTTATGCAGGAAATTAAATACGTTATCTCTGACAGTTTGCTTTTTTATAATAATTTTATTGGTGAATATTATTGGAAAAAGGTATACTCTAGTGATATCACTTTGTTGTTAAATTTTACTCATTCATAATAAGATGAGTAAATGTTATAAGAGTTCTATAAATTTTGGGGCGCTTGCCGAAACCGGTTTGGCTCAGTGGATAGAGCGTCAGCCTGAGGACTGAAGGGTCCCAGGTTCGATTCCGGTCAAGGGCATGTACCTTGGTTGCGGTCACATCCCCAGTAGGAGGTGTGCAGGAGGCGGCCGATCGATGTTTCTAACTCTCTATCCCTCTCCCTTCCTCTCTGTAAAATATCAATAAAATATATTTTAAAAAAAAATTGGGGGGCGCCTACATTTGTTTTTTATAGTATTTTCTGAAACAGAATATGTCAAAGTACATATTTTTTTTCCTTCTTGAGAAGAACCATTCTTATCCTAAACCAAGTTCTATATAGAATTCCTTTATCATGTTTTGGGGCCATATAGAACTTTGATTTACTATTATAATACTAGAGGCCTGATGCATGAAATTTGTGCAAGAGGTGGCCTTCCTTTCCCCGGCTGCTGACACCGGCTTCACTCTGGCACCCAGGACCTGGGTTTCCCTCCAGCCACTGGCAGACACCCAGGACCCTGGCTTCCCTCTAGCTGCCAGCAGGCACCCAAGACCCAGGCTTTCCTCACAGCTCCAGCTTCATCTGGAAGGTGATCTGGAAGGACATCCGGAAGGACATCTGGAAGGATGTCTGGTCTAATTAGCATATTATGCTTTCATTATTATAGATAGATAATATATTTGTTAATTAATTTAGATACTCATCCTCAAATACTTGGGTTTTCTTGATGTAAATTAAAACAGACCCATAGCCAATTACTTGGCTATTGTAGTGATATTAAATTGCCACATTTATTATTAAGTTGTTGTTATGTGACAGAAACTATGATAACTGCCAAGAATATAAAGATAAATCATTTATGTCTCTGTCCTAAAGTAAGAGTTCACGAGCTAGTAAGGGTTGGCAGAAATATAGAATAACATACAACAAATTTTTGAATCAAATGTTCTTGAAGCTCCAAGGCTAGAAAAGCTAAATTCCTAGAAATTTTAGAACAAACACAGAGAGAATGCTTAAGTCTGGACTTGAGTAAAGAGAGGGCATTGCCTTGTCATTCCAGGGAGAAGATGTCATAGTCATAGATAAAATGATTTGAAAGCCCAAAGAGATTTTTGGTGAAGAATTTAAAGCTTAATGTGATTCTAATAAAAGTGTGTGTTTTTTTAAGTTTGAGATATACATTACACCATGTTATTGCCAGCCAGTTAGATAACTTAAGAAGAAAAAAAAGGAAAAGAAAAAGAAAGAATACAAGGAAAAACACTAGTGATGATTAAAAGGAAACAACAACAACAACAACAAAAACAACTATAGGAGCATATTCTAATTTTTTAAGTTAAAATACAAATATTATTTTATACTATTTGATTGACATGAAAGGATATACGTTAAATATCTAGAAAGGTATTTTCAGGATTTTTTTATGAGTTACATATATTAATATAACAGCATATATTTTATTATCCTTAAAATTTCAAAAAAGGAATTCTTATAAATGGCAGTAAAACAATGTGAAATAACCTTTCCTGATCTTTATTTTAAAATGTTTCTGGAACTTTTATGCTAATATTAGTTTTTAATTAATATTGATATACAAGATATCCATTTTATGGATATAAAAATATTCAGATAGATGATAATTTCACTAATATAAATTCTTTGTATTTTTCTTATATGTGTTTTTGATATATGGCTACACAGAAAAACATTTTTGTTCTTTTTTTTAATATATTTTATTGATTTTTTACAGAGAGGAAGGGAGAGGGATAGAGAGTTGGAAACATCGATGAGAGAGAAACATTGATTAGCTGTCTCCTGCACACCTTCTACTGGGGATGTGCCTGCAACCAAGGTACATGCCCTTGACTGGAATTGAACCTGGGATCTTTCAGTCCACAGGCCAACATTCTATCCATTGAGCCAAACCGGTCAGGGCAGCATTTTTATTCTTAATGACTATTTACCATAAATTATACTGAGAAACATATAAGATAGAATGTTAGAATATGAAATTCACAGATCATCACAAGTCTGCATATTTAAAAAATATGCATGAATAGTATGATTAAAATGTATGTGAAAACTCTAATTACATAAAAATATATAATTTAAAATTGTTTAAATCCAAAAAGACAAATATAAAATTAATTAGAATAGTATAATGACTTTTAGATAATGCCAAGTTTCATGAAAAGTAATGCTCTACATTAAATTCAATTCAATTATAAATATCACAAATGACAGTTAAAGCATAAAAGTTTTATTGCATATTAATTGTATTATGTATTCTTTATATAAAAGCACATAATTTGACTTCCAAGACCTATAAGATAGAATAAATTATAGGTAACCTACATACTGCAAAGCACATGCAAATGCCATATAACAAATATTAAGGAAAATATAACAAATTCCTAGAAAAATACAGTCTCCCAAAACTGAATCAGGAGGAATTAGAAAACCTGAATAGGCCAACAACTGATGAAATAGAAGCCCTAATCAAAAAACTCCAAGCAAACAAAAGTCCAGGTCTGGATGGCTTCACAGGGGAGTTTTACCAAATATTCAAAGAAAAACTAATACCTATAACTCCTCAAACTATTTCAGAAAAGCCAAGAGGAAGGAACACTTACAAACTCTTTTTATAAGGCCAGCATTATCCTAATTCCAAAACCAGATAAAGACACTGCAAACTAATAGAATTACAGACTAATATCCATAATGAACATAGCTGCTAAAATTCTCAACGAAATATTAGCAAATTGCATCCAGCAATATATTAAAAAGGTCATACACCATGACCAAGAGGGATTTATTCCAGGGATTCAAGGCTGCTACAATATTTGCAAATCAATAAATATGAGAAATCACCTAAAAAAACTGAAAGACAAAAATCACATGATCACATCACTGGATGCAGAAATAGCATTCAACAAAATCCAATACACATTTTTGATAAGAACTCTCAGCAAAATGGGAATAGAGGGAGCATATCATACCTTGATAATAAAGGCCATATATGACAAACCTACAGCCAACATCATACTCAATGGGCAAAAATTAAAAGCATTTCCCTTAAGAACAGGAAAATACAAGGATGTCCACTTTCACCATTCTTATTCAACACTAGAGTCCCAATGCCTGAAAATTTGTGTAAGAGTAGGCCTTCCTTCCCCCAGCTGCCGGCACTGGCTTCCCTCTGGCACCCAGGATCCTGGCTGCTTTCCTCATCCGGTTGCTAGAAGGCACCCGGGACCCTTGAGCCACCTGCAGGCAGCTGTGACCTGGGCTGACTTTCCTCTGGCCCTGGCTTTGTCAGGAAGGATGTCTGGAATGATGTCCAGAAGAGTCTTGACTAATTAGCATATTACCCTTTTATTATTATAGACTAGTGGCCCAGTGCATGAAATTCGTGCACTCGTGGTGGCAGTGGGGGGTGATCCCCCCAGCCTGGCCTATGCTATGTCACAGTGCAGAAGCCCCACCACCCATCGCCCCAAAGAGGTAGACCTCTGCAAGCCTCACGTCCCTGGGCCCAGCGCCCGGGGTGGGGATGTGAGCCTCATGTCCCCAGGCCCAGTGTCAGGGGCAGGGATGCGAGCCTCCTGTCACTGGGCCTGGAGCTGGGGGCAGAGACGCGAACCTCACGCAAGTCCCCAATGCTGCAAGTCCTCACCCACCCACGCCTGCTTGACACACAGCCTCCTGCTGATTGGTCTTTACGTGTGAGGGTGTCACAACTATTTGTGTATTAGCTCTTTTTTTATTTAGATTATTATTTAGATAGTACTGGAAGTCCTAGCCCCAGTGATCAGACAAGAAGAAGAAATAAAAGGCATCTAATTTGGAAAGGAGGAAGTAAAATTTTCATTATTTGCAGATGAGAGGATATTGTACATATAAAAACTGTAAAGACTCCACTAAAAAAATATTAGATTTAATAAATGAAGTTGGCAATGTAGCAGAATGCAAAATGAACACCCAAAAATCTATGGCTTTTTTTATCCACCAATAATGAATTATTAGAAAGAGAAACTACACAAACAATCATATTTACCATTACAACAAAAATTAATTTATTTAGAAATAAACTTAACCATAGAGGTAAAAGACCTGTACTTGGAAAACTACAGAATGTTGAAAACAGAGATAGAAGAAGTTATAAAGAAGCAGAAGTATATACCTTGTTCATGGATTGGTGGTATCAACATCATTAAAATGTCCATACTACCCAGGGCAATCTACAGATTCAATGCAATTCCTTTTAAAATATCAATGGCATATTTCACAGACCTAGAACAAATACTCCAAAAATTTATATGGAATAAAAAAAGATGCTGAAAAACTGCAGCAATTTTGAGAAAGAAAAACAAAGATGGAGGGATCACAATACCAGACTTCAAGTTATACTATAAAGCAACCATAATCAAAACAGTCTAGTACTACCATGAGAACAGGCATATATACCAATGGAAAAGAACAGAACCCAGAAATCGACCCAAGCCATTACACTCAATTCATATTTGACAAAGGAAGCAAGAGCATACAATGGAGTCAAGAGAGTTTCTTCAATAAATGGTGTTGGGAAAATTGGACAGATACGTGCCAAAAAAAAAAAAAAATGAAACTAGACCACCAACTTACACCATACACAAGAATAAACTCAAAATGCATAAAAGACCATAAAAATCCTAGAAGAAACCATAGGCAGCAAAATCTCAGACAGCTCTCATAGCAATATGTTTATAGATACATCTCCTAAGGCAAAGTTAACTAAGGAGAAAATAAACAAATGGGTCTACATAAAAATAAAAAGCTTCTGCACAGCAAAAGAAACCATCAACAAAACAAAGAGAGCCCATTATATGGGAGAACATATTTGGTAATGACACATCTGATAACGGTTGATATCCAAAATATATGAGGAACTCATAAAACTTAACAGAAGGAAGGTAAACAATCTGATTTAAAAAATGGGCAAAGGACCTAAATAGATACTTCTCCAAAGAGAACATACAGATGGTCAAGAAATGCTCCAAGTCACTAAGCATCTGAGAGGTGCAACTCAAAAGAACAATGAGGTCCCATCTCACACCTGTCGGAATGGCTATCATCAACAAATCAACAAATGACAAGTGCTGGCGAGGATGTGGAGAAAAAGGAACCCAGCAACACTACTGGTAGGAATGCAGACTGGTGTACTAGAAGTTTCCTCAAAAAATTAAATATGGAACTGACATTTGACCCAGTGATCTCACTTCCAGAAATATATCTTAAGGAACCCAAAGCACCAATCAAAAAGAATGTATGCACCCCTATGTTCATAGCAGCACAATTTACAATACCTACGATCCAGAAAAAGCCCAAGTGCCTATCAGTAGATGAGTGGATATAAAAGCTGTGGTAGATTTATACTATGGAATACTATGTAGCAGTAAAAAATGAAAACTATCTTACCCTTTGAGACAGCATGGAGGGACCTAGAGAGAATCATGCTAAGTGAAATAAGTCAGTCAGAGAAAGACAAGTATCACATAATTGCACTCATATGTGGGACTAAGTAACAAAATAAACAGATGGATGGAGTGGATCCAGAGACATGGAAGCATGGAACAGAGTGCAGAATCTGAGAGGGAAAGCTGGGGACAGTGGGTGGGAGGGAGGTAATCAACTAAAGGCCTTGTATGCATACATGCATAACCCATGGACACAGATGGTAAGGTGCTGAAGGCCTGGGGTGGGTGGATGTGGGGATCGGGCGCCTGAGAGGGTCAATGGGGGAAAATAGGGGACATATGTAATACTTTCAACAAAAATAATTATTAACATGTATAAATTAATTTCCCTTTAAACAGTCTGAATTTTAGTACATAATAATTGGTTTTAAACAATTACAAGTACAGAGGAGGGCAAAGGTAGGTTTATAGTTGTTTGTATGGGAAATAGTGTAATAATTAATAAATAATAATACAAGAATTAACTCTGTTTCATATACTCATAACTGTAAACCTACTTTCCCCCTTCCCTGTATAAAGATTAACAAAGCTCCCAAAGCTGTTTAACTGCTATTATTTTTATAATGACATAGTAATGTTTGTATGTTTTATATATAGAACAAAAATTGCACACTCATATAATTATATATGAAAATACTTTTTCAATTTTAATTTATATCTTATTTTCAATTTTCATATAATATCTAATTTTTAGATATTTATTTCTTTAACACAGACTTCAGTCTTAGTATGTTCCAAACACATTTCTAAGAGCTTTATAAACATTACTCATTTTAATCTCATGTTAGTCCATTTGCACTGCTATAACAAAATACTGTAGACCAGATTGTATATACACAACAGAAATTTATTTCTCATGGTTCTATAGAGCCTGGGAAGTCTGAGATCAAGACATCGGCAGCTACAGTGTCTGGTGAATTTGGTTCCTTGCCTGCTTCCTGGTTCATAAACAATCTTCTTGCTCTGTCTTCACATGGCAGAAGGAATAAGGGAGCTCTCTGGAGTCTCTTTTATAAGGACACTAATTTCATTCAGGAAGGCTCACCCTTAGGACTTAATTACTTTTCAAAGGCCCCACCTAAAATACCATTACTTGGGGATTAGGTTTCAATATATGAATTTTGCAGGCACAAATATTCAGTCTGTAGCACCTGGCAAAAATACTGTGAGCTAGTTCTCATTATTATCTTCATTTAAAGGTGAAGAGTACAGACAGGACAAAATAGCTCACTCAAGTAACTATGCAACAGAGTCAGGATTTAAGACCAGACAGTCTCAATCCTGATCAAGGAGAATCTTTAACCTGTTCTTATACATATTCTAATATACATTAAGTCATTGTGTTCACATGTAATAATAGATTAATAACACACATTAGCTGTGTATTATTATTCATATGTAATAATAGATTAATATACATCATCTAGCTATGTATGCTAGCCAGCTAGTTAAATCATTTGCTATTTAAATGTCTTTATCCTCCTATTTCTCTCCATTTTTTACCCTGTCCTGACCCCCAACACTAACAAAACACAGTTTGCATTGTTTATAAAGAAAACAACAACAACAAAGTTTAAATTCAATAGACTCAATGTAGCTGCTTTAAAATACGTGATTTTTTAAAATGAATTCAAAGGGATAGGAAACACAGAGTAAGAGAAGTGTATCAATATATAGGGCATAATACAGTGTATTAATACAGTACAAAATGGTAATAAGCTTTTATGAAGTATTTCCAGTTATAACAATTTTAGCTTAATCTCTGAATAGGCTTTTCACAATATTTTCTATTATTTTGATATTTTAAATAAGATTCTGGATGGTCCTGGACCTTTGTTCATAAAAACCTTTAAAAATAAAATGTCCATGGAAAAGTAGAAAACTCGCTTCTGATTTGCCATTTGTTTCTGGATAGTGTCAGGGCTCTTTATTAACACCAGCAACATTGTTCTCTTTGGTCACTTGTAATCTTCTAACTTATCTTTAATTTTTATCTTACCTCTTTTTCACTTTCAAGATTCAAATCTTTTTCTTGGTGCCTTTCTTATTCTTCCCTACCTGGGTCATATAACTAGATTCACTTTGCCCCACAAATGTCAATATCAGAATCTGCTTTCTTTTAATCAACCTGCTCCCTCAAAGAATTCTCCCATATTGTTTTCAGGACGAAAATGCTAGCCAGCTAGAGTCCTGTAACCACAGGGCAGTGAGCCCTTGTGTTTGAGATGTGCTTTCCTCCTGTACTCACTTGAGCCTTGTGTCACCAGACTGGATGGGCCCTATCTGTTAGGTTGTATAGTTTCTAATTACTACTTTTATAATTAACTAGAGGCCCAGTGCACAAAATTCATACACTGGGGGTGGTGAGGGGATCCCTCAGCCCAGCCTGTGCCCTTTCGCAGCCCAGGACCCCTCGCTCCTTACTGGCCACCCTCTTGCTGCTCCCTACCACTTGGCTCGCTGCTCCTTAGTGCTACTACAGAGGCTCCCACCACCGCTACTGCACTTGCCATCTGTGAGCCCGGCTTCTGGCTGAGCAGCGCTCCCCCTGTGGGAGCGCACTGACCACCAGGGGGCAGCTCCTACATTGAGCATCTGCCCCCTGGTGGTCAGTTCATAGCGACCGGTCATTCCACCAATTGGCCGATTTGCATATTAGGATTTTCTTATATAGAATAGAATATTGAATGTGAACTGTAAATGAAAAAAAAAATTTAAAAAAGAACCAAATAAAATTTTAGATCTGAAATTTTTTTAATATATAAATATATATTTAATTCTTACCTGAGGATGTTTTTAAAATTGATTTTTAGAGAGAGAAACATCATGTGACAGAGAAATACCAGTAGGCTGCCTCTGCACCTGCTGACCTAGCGGGATCTAACCTAAATCTAAGTATGTGCTCTAACCTAGAATCCAACAGGAAATCCTTTGAGACTCCAACTAATTGAGCCATCTGGCCACGGCAGATCTGAAAAAAAATATTTTTAATGTGCTTCCAGGCCCTGGTCAGTGTGGATCAGTAGTTAGATTGTCCTCCCATGCACCAAAGGATCATGGGTTCGATTTCATGTGAGGGCACATACACAGGTTGTGGGTTCCATCCCAGTTGAATTGCTTGGGCAACTGATCAATGTTTCCCTTTCTCTTTCCCTCTCCTTCCTGTCTCTCTAGAATCAATGAAAAAAAAAACACATATCCTTAGAGGAGGATTTAAAAAGAAAAAAATGATGGTTTGGTTCAGTGGATAGTGCTTCTGCAGGCAGACTGAAGGGTACCCGGTTGGATTCTGATCAAGGGCACGTACCTGGGTTGCAGGCTCAATCCTGGGCCCTGGTGGGGGATTCAGAAAGAGGCAAACAATTGATGTCTTTCACATTAGTTTCTATCTTTCTCCTTCCCTTTTTCCTCTGTAAAAAAAAAAAATCAATGCAAAAATGTCCTCAGGTGAGAATTAACCAAAACGAACAAACAAGCAAGCAAACAAACAAACAACACTCATCCCCAGTGTGATTATTGAAGGAGCATATGAAGTACTTGTTGAATGAATGGGAAGGGATGGGACTTCGCTTTCTGTTTTAGCAACTCTGCAAGCCAGAGGGTTTATTTTATTTATTTTATTTTATTTTTTAAATTTCTTTATTGATTAAGATATTACATATGTGTCCTTATCCCCCCATTACCCCCACCCCTACTCATGCCTTCACCCCCCTGGTGTCTGTGTCCATTGGTTAGGCTTATATGCATGCATACAAGTCCTTTGGTTGATCTCTCTCCCTTACCCTCACCCTCCCCTACCTTCCCTCTGAGGTTTGATGGTCTGATCAATGCTTCTCTGTCTCTGGATCTGTTTTTGTTCATCAGATTAAGTTATTCATTATATTCCATAAATGAGTGAGATCATGTGATATTTATCTTTCTCTGACTGGCTTATTTTGCTTAGCATAATGCTCTCCAGTTCCATCCATGTTGTTGCAAATCGTAAGAATTCCTTCTTTTTTACCGCAGCGTAGTATTCCATTGTGTAGATGTACCACAGTTTTCTAATCCATTCATCTGCTATTGGGCACTTAGGGGTTTCCAAATCTTAGCTATGGTAAATTGTGCCGCTATTGATTGATTATTTTAGAGAGAGGAAGGGAGCGAGAGAAACACCAGTGTGTTGTTCCACTTATTATGCTCTCTTTGGTGGCTTCTTGTCTGTGCCCTGACCAGGGATCCAACCCGCAACCTTGCTGTATCAGGAGGAGGTTCTAACCCACTGCCCTGCGGGCTGCCTGTCAGGGCCCCTCAACAAAACCCCTCTGGTGTGCCCTGGCCCCTTTGCTGCCACAGCAAAGGTTTGGGCTCCATTCTGTCAGGGCACCTACTTAGGTTTTAGGTTTGATCCCCAGTTGGGGCTGACTGCTGCTCAGGAAGTGACCGAGGGCCGTTGAGGTCCATGTGCTCTAGTTATTCAGTGGGGAGCTGGGGTTCCACTGCCGACATGGCTGACTCTGATCCCCATTACCCCGTCCTCCATTGAGGACGACTTCAACTATGGCAGCTGCATACACATCCGCATGGGTAGGTCGCCCTCTCGCAGCTCGCCAGGCCTGGCTGCTCGCAGTCGCCCCGGGAGGCGGATTTCCAGACTCCCAGGGAGAGCGGGTCCCAGAGGGAAAGCACTTCGCTCCGCCTCCCTTCGGGGCTCCCTGGCCGGAGCAGAGCGCCCATCCTTCGCAGGTCTGGGAGGGGAGAGCTGCTCCAGGGAGGCCTCCTAGCTGGGTGCTGAGAAAACCAAACTGGAGCCTTCCTCCTTGAACCCTATCATCCTCGGTGTAGAAAGGAACAGATGAAAGCCTCAGCAGCCTTACTGGGGCATCTTTAAATGAAGATGTTATTTTTTTGTGTGAAAATAAGTTTATTGTGTAATCAATATTGTGTAATCATTGTGATTTATTGTGTAATCATTGTGATTACACAATAACTTGCACTGAGTTATCTGCTGGGATGTTTGTGCTTTAGGGCATGTGAATGCATTTTATTTTATTTGATGGAGCCTCACGTCCCCCGGCCTCGAGTGGCATGCAGCCACACCCACCCGCTCCTGTAGTGGTTACCGAGTCCCGGATAATTTGCATATTCCTCTATTATTATATAGGATTGTTCTATCTAGCTGATGTCACTTACATAACAAAGTTAGATCATACAATATGTTTAAGTATTTTTTAAATATGAAGAATACATTTTTTTTTCTCATGGTGTCTTAACTCCTTAGTAAACTTTTTCCCCCCACCAAACTATCCTTTATTTCCTGCTTGATGATAACTGAGATCTTGAATGTTCAAGTAACTTTTCAATAGTAGTTGTGGATACATTGTTTTTGTTTTTTGATAAGAATCACTACTTCAAATGCTCCTTTTGCTCAACAGTCAGAGCAGCTCATGCATAATTTGTAAGACAGCAAACTTTCTTTAACTCTTCTGTACTTAAATAAGTAGAGTGGGTGTAGGGTTCTTTGAGACGCGTTAACAAATGGCTTGAGGGTTTGCAAATTTATTTTTAAACTTCCATAAATTCTCTAAAAGAAAGGCAATGCAGATAATATTTACCTTTTTATTTTGTTCAGTGAAAAAAAGAATGTCTTAAGCTTCTAATTTCAGAAATTGCATAGGGATAATCGCCAAGCCTGTCATACTTCATCCCTTAAAATATGTCTCTCTGTAGTTCCCACTGATAGGTAGAAGCCCATCCAAATTTGCATGTAAATTCTCCGCCCTTATAGCTCAACTGGAGATACTTGCACCAGTAGTAGATATTGGAGGTAAGGATACCATTAGGCTTGCAAGGTCATTGAAGGACAGTGTGAAAATGTCTATTTCCAGCTTAGTTTAAGTCTCACTTCTCAGAGCATTGTATTAGGAAATGATGGCAGAAACATGGAATTACAAAGTAATGAATGAACAGATTGAAAACATAAATTATATCATATTAATCAAAATTTCAAGTGACATAATGATTTAGAAAATACCATGGAATACATACAGTATATGGACTAGACATGAGGGGGAAATATTTCAAAGAGAGGAGAACTCACCAGAAGCAGTGGCTAAAAACTGGTTGAATTTCCTTAATGAAGTACCTGCCTCCTAAGGTTCCTCAAATGTGCAGTTTTTTGCTTTCATGTCCCCAAGATCGACCACAAGATAACTGAAGATTCAGCTTCTTATTGTGTCTCACTGAATTGTTTTTGGACTAACCCAGCTTACTCACACATATGCATTTGCATTTGCCTAAAATATCCTGAATTAGTGTCTGGCCCTTTGAATTAACTAGGAGAGCTTAAACAAAAACTCCTCGATTATGAACTTCAGTAGGGCCAGCCAGAAAGTACATTCACATGCACCCCCACACACATAAACACAAAAACACACAGCACCTTATGATAAATATTATCTAATAGTTTACACATATTCCTTTTCCTAATATTGCATTTTGAAATGTTTTACCTGATGAGCAATTTAAAGCAAAGCATAATTTAATTTGATGTCATAGGTCTATGAAACTCTGATAAATTGCATGCCTAAGATTATTCTCTTTTTGGTTTATAAACTGTGATCTTTAATGACAATATCATTAAATATATATATATATATATATATATATATATATATATATATATATAAATACTACACATTCATTTTATCTATTAGAAATAAAATATTATTTTAAATAATCTTTAAAATGTTTCCTCTCTGGTTAAATTGAACTATGCCAAAAGTACCAAATTTTATAATTCAGTATGATCTCCCAGAAAAGGCCATTGGGTTCCCCATGAGGCAGACTAATTTGAAAAACAGCAGCTTCAGAAAGACAGACACTGAATTTCTCTTTGACCCCTGAGCCAGCACTGAATCCTGCCTGTGGCTATATTAGAGCATTTATGGAGAAAGGACTAGGAGAAAGCATTGCTGCATATTTCAGAATCTAGTTTGTTCTTATTAGATAAAATTTCTCTACTCCCCAAACACCAACTGTCATAGTCTCTAAAACTATAAATTCTATATGAGGAAATCACTTTTATTTACATGTGAAATTCTTATGAAATGTGTATGTATATATGTGTATCAGCTATGCCTCAAATGATCAGCTATTTTATAGGGTTAAAAACATCATTGGCTTAAAATTAGAGAAGTGTAGGGGAAAAAAAAGGATATGCATTTTTAAAGTAGATTGAGTTACACTGATTATAATTTGACAGAATAACCTTAATCACTAAGGAGAACTATTTTCTCTTTGGAAAATTTCATAGGCCAATGCTTATCATAAATTTTCCCTGTTAAACAATTGTATAGGGCCTATAAATATGTCTATATTCCCTCATTAGTGTTAAATATGCTTTATTTTTATGACATATTGAGATATTTTCTTCATGGCAGCTTTTATTTGATTTTTGTCTTTTCCTAGAACATTTTGTAAAAGTGTAAGTTAAACTAAAAGGATAGACCTAAAGAAATAACTTGCAGTACAATTTTAAAAATTCATGTGATTTCATATATCTTTCACTGCAAATTATGTCTTAAGGATTGACCTTGCTATATAAATTAATTTATGGAAGAAGATAAAGTATAACTTAAAAATAAATAAGATTTTGAGTTTCACTAGGAAAATTTCAAGTAATCTATTACAGAAAATTATCAAAATGCCTAATTTAGAGTGATTTAATGTGCAACATTTTAAAAGTTATGATAAATTTTAAGTTTCTGACTTCGTTGATTGACATAGAATAAAATGAAATAGAAATGTTAATAACTAAATTACTTAGCTTTAAAATTTTATACAATTACAGTAAAATACTTTAAAATTTAAAATTGTCTTAATTGACTATTTTCCATGGATCAAAAATGTTATTAGTTTCAAAAGCTTAAAATATATTCCTCACTTTATTTATATAACATAGCCCCTGCCATTTAAATGTAAAATTTCCAGATGGTGCTTGAACATTTCATCACTGTTGAAACTATATATATTAATTATCATGTAACTGAGGCTATCACTATAGTTTGTGGCAGAGCAGGATCTTTGTTCTTGAGTTTAGCTAAGAAAAAAATTCAGAGCTAAGAATTCTAATGCAGAAGTTTATTTAGAAAGTCGTAGAGGTAGAAGAAGTGAGACATATGGGCTGTGTGGACTCAGGAAACAAGTGACAGAGGCAAAAGAAGGACCCATGAAGCTTAGGGGGAGGGAAAGTCATGAGCTTGCTGTAGAGAGAGAGTGTGTGCTCTGGGTTTTTCATCTTGAGATTTTTTTTATCTGTGCTCTAAAGGCAGACATTTTAGGGAAGGTCTCAGGGGAGGATATCAATAAAATATGCATCAGCTTACCAGGTGTGTCCATTTAGGGTGCTTGGTTAGTGCCAGGGGATGGGGTTATTAGTTATTGTATCTGGTCCTAATGTCAGCCATGGTGTCACTTCATCTGGTTTTGCTGCTTTTCTGGACATGAAGCTGAAACACTATTGAGGACTCGATGTTGTCTCTAGTTGGACCAAAATTCTGTGTCTGTGGTCAACAGACAAGCAGAACCTCATTGTCCTGAGGGTTAATGCTTAAGGCAGTGGCTGTGCAAAGGCTTGTATGGATGTTGTATGAGGGTATTCTCTGGTCACTTGTTCCTCCTCTAAATGGCCTGTAGCACATGACGAGCAATATGAAACATTGGGGGTCTAAACTGCATGACTGAGCCACATGTTCGGGGAGGAAAGGTCACCCTAGGGGTAAGGTCCTAGCCTGTAATACTTGTTTTCCCAGTTTTGCCCATTGCTAGGCACCCACCACTTTCCACCCTGTGACATGCTGTACTTGGCCTACCGTCCCTGCTCTGCTCATGCCTAACTGCCTACCCTACCTTTCCCTCTCGAGGATTCTTGTCTTTGAATTCTCAAAGGGAAAGGGGTATAGCGTTTTTTCTGTAGCTGCTTCCTGTTGAAAAGGCAAGTGGTTCTTGCTTTTCATCAGAGGGAAGATGAGATCTGGGCAGGTTGCAATGGTATGTAGATTTGGTAAAAAGCAGTATTCCCAGAGTATGAGTAGGGCTTGTAACGTGGTGGAGTCAAATTGTGTTTTAAATCTTAATATTACTGGGGAAAAAGGCAGAATGACAAGAATTATGACAAATGGTCTGAGGATTGGAAGTTTTCAGGTAAGGATACTGGGAAGAGGAAGGGTGCCCAGGCTAGTTGGCCTAGATTTCAGATGTTGTTTACCTTGACTAATAAATAATACCTCTGGTGATGTCACCGGTGCTCAGGTAAATGCTGCATGGTTCACACAGCATCAGTCACTAAGATAGTTCAAGTATGAGCTGCTGTGGCAATATCTCAAGCTTGTGTCAAGTCCTTTGGCTGAATTTTGTGAGTGTAAAACTAAGAAAAAAGTTTTAGTTCTCAATAATTCCAAGTCAAAGAATGGGAGAAAAATGAAACATTAGTTTGAAGGGTTGTAGTCAAATATTTGAAGAACACCAGAAAAATTCAGGATACAGTTCAGTTTATAGGTAAAAGTTAAAGCTTTAAAGACAATTAACTGAACTAGAGTCTAATATCTACAACTGTGCATTATAGATTCTACTAAAACACAATTGCTCCTCCTAAAACCATTCTCATTTTTATAAAAAGACAAATTAAGACCAATTTACTACATTAAGTCCTGTTTTAATTCGGCCTGATTATTTGCATAAACACACAAAAATAGTAATTATACATATACACTCTTTTAAATTTGCTTTACTGGAATCTCATAGGAATCTAGATTGAGTTTCAATTAGCCTCTAAGGGAAAATAAGCCCCAAAATTATCATCAGGCTTTGCCTGCAATGCCTGTAGTTTTGGGTGAATTCCTTAGGTTATTGAGGTTCCCCAAAATATTGGGATGTTCTTTCTTTGCCATCTCCTAGGAAAGCAATCTTCATTCCTTATGTGAAAAGACTGCCATAAACCATGTAAATAAGCAAGGTAACAGGCTGTTTTTCCAAGGGGCTTTTTTTTTTTTTTTTTTGCTTCCAAAGCCAATTTTCATTTCTTAAAGCTTTCTGATGACATCCAAGTTGTAGGCATGTCTCTTTCAAACATGACATTCCTATAAAAGTCTTGGTTAATTAAACTAGTTTTCAATTGTGTCCCATTATAAAAGATAATATTCATATTGGACTCATGCAAACCAATATATTGCCATGAAAATAATACTCACTTATTAAGAGTTTCCAAGTTCGACAGAGATTTAATAGGAGGGAAAATATAAATGTTTAATATTGTTTATAATGGTATAATTTACCAAATTGCTTTAAGAAAAAAAAATGTTTACTCATACCTGAAAAGATGAAGTAGAATTCTTGTCCTTTTAACAGTGTGAATAAAAACCAAATCCCAACTCTGTATTAGTTTACTCTTTAGCAGTATGTTTAAATTCATATACTTAATTAAATTTATTATTAAGGCTAACCA
The DNA here is from genome assembly GCF_963455305.1 of Plecotus auritus. Classification (NCBI taxonomy): domain Eukaryota; kingdom Metazoa; phylum Chordata; class Mammalia; order Chiroptera; family Vespertilionidae; genus Plecotus; species Plecotus auritus. Next base: position 134,265,215 of record NC_137771.1, on the reverse strand, counting down.
TATATTTTCTTCTCAAGTACAAACCTTCACAAACCTTCTAAAATCTTCCTGGTCTCTTCAAAATGTATCTCCAAATCTTATAACTTCTATTACCAAAACCATACAGTTTTTTTCCACTTATTTAGAATTTTTAACTCTTAGAAACCTCAATTTTTAGTGAGTAAACATTTCCTAGCTTCTAGAAACAGACTCCCTCACTGGCAAACAAACACACACTTTCAAGAGACATACTTCTAATCAAATATGGAAAATGCCACAACACACATGAACATACAGACAAACAGACAGAAAGATCTTTTTAGCCATGAGACAGGTACCATAAAGCAAAACTCACTAATTTAGAAAGAACCAGCTAAAACAAATAAATTGGTCTGCTCGAATGGCTACTTTTTGTTTGTTTGTTTGTTTAAATAAGAATTACCACCTAGAAACTTGAATTTTAAAAAATAGCCCAGATAAAAATTCTTGAAGAAGAGGAGGTATTTATACCTCAGAGATAAAGGGAGACAAATGTAAAAACTCCTGCTAGAAGGACTTTTGTTTCATAAAAAAAACAATTATTTATAAGCCTTTGAAATGAATAGTGGATGTTTGAGGGAAGTAAAAGGAATTGGTGGGATCTCAATTGTTTCTGGAACCACATCTCTGACCCTATAAAGACTTTATAAAACAAGGATGGTTGTTTTTAATACCTCAAGAATTGGGTTGCCACCTAAATGTTGACAAAGAACTGAAAATTCCATTTACCCCATTGTGGGTGTTTCTTTTTATCTGGGTACATTTTTCTTTCAGGCTCTGAAGTGGAGGAGAGGTTATAAGGTGACAACTGTGAGTGTACTATAGAAATTAGAGAGGGATCTAATTTACAGGAGTACATAGCTTAAGGTCATCCCTCAGAGCCATAAGGCTTGGATGATGGAACCCCCATCCATTTCCCTTGGGAGAACAAAATAGATCTAGCTGTAAGATAATGCCATTAACTGGCCCAACTTCTCCATTGCCCAATTTATGCCGGGGCCAGGTGGTGTTACACAACAAGATTAGCCCTTTTTTTTTTTTTTTTTTTTTTTTTTTTTTGAGGGACTCAGGGTTAATTTTTTTTCCAGATGGTGACTATGCACCCAAAAAGGGGTATCTTGAAGTAGAGTGGACTAGTCTCCCATCTATGAAGAGACAGATATGGAACAAGTCAAGAGTTAGAGGCATACCTGCAAGTCTCTGGGCTGTTTTGGGCCATCCTAAGGTACAGTAGTGTGGGTACCCTGTCGTCTGGGAGCTACCCAGGGTGTAGAGGGCTTACCACATATTCGGAGGGAAGCCTTAACAATAGTCACATTAGTGGCTAGGCGCTGTGACAATGAACTTGCTCTGCTCAGACAGGTGGACTTGACTCTACATGAAGAATAAATATGGTCCATTTCTCCCAAGCCAAGGGTGCCTGCTTGATGACATCTGGCCTAGCCAGCGTACTGGAGATGCCCCTTTGTGTCTATACAACGGGTGCTTAGTACCTCTGTCTCCTTAGGTGGAAAACTCATCCTATAACTCTGGTCTTTAGTGGAATGGTGACATGTTGTCCTGCTTTCATGTTCTCAGAAACCTTGGTCCTTTAAGAGTCCTACTAGGAAGAGAAGAAAGCAGCCCGTAGAAGGAAAGGGAGGGTCCCTTTTAGGCTGTCCCTGAGGCTCTCATGGAATTTAATAATGAAGAAAAACTGATTAGAGAAGGATAGAAGAGTTGAGGATGGTCCCTTTCCTAGTTTCATGGGTCTTAGGAAGTACACATAAAAGGTGTTTTAAAAGACATGGATCCAAGAGGGATCAGAGAAGATCCCTGGTGACCTATGTTTATTAGCTGGGCTGTTCAGACAGAGACAGCACTCCAGGCCCTGGGGGAAAATCCTGTCAACCTTCTATAAGAGTATCATAAATTACCGAATACCCCTGGGTATGGGAGGGCACAGATGTTGCAGGAAAAATTTACAAACTGGTTCCTTTGAAATCATTATTTTCCCAATTGCTTGCCTTAAAACAAGGAAGTCCAGAATTCCAAGAAAAACTCACCCAAGTTTACAAGATGCAAAGTGAGGAGAAGGTGGGGAACAATGGGCCCCCGCTGGAACATAGCTCAGTGTGCTCCTTTGGAACCCTGCCACACTAGGGGATAAGACATTCTGAGTCCCAGCACTATCAGGCTCAGTTGACAAGATGTAGAAGATAATAATATTGCCAACCAAATGCTCCATTCTGGTTGGTACAAATCAAAGTTTAATTATAGAATTAAAGCCTTTATTTCACAAAACATATATATACAAATGTATTCCTGGTACATATATGCCACAATAAGTTAAAGCAATTATACCAGTAATATTTCATATTAGCCTTAGTAAGGTCATGAAATTAAAAAATGAAATTCTTTATTTAACACAATAACCTTGTTTGTTATGCTTTCAATAGTTATAAAATACCATAATACTTTATAGTTTGTATTTACCTTGAAATAAAGTCAGAAGAAACCCAGGGTACTATGAAATTTAAAAAAAAATAGTAATTAGAAATCTAATCCTAGGGTTTTATCAACAAAAAAATAGAAAGATATGGATGAATTTTATTAACTTTATTTTAAAAAATAAATCATGATGACTTAATTGAACTAGTTCTGCTTTCAAGTATATAGAAAATAATGTTCCCCAATCTTTAGTACAAATATATGTAAATTAAAATTATGCTGTTTCCTTTAGGGGAAAATTGTAAGGGATATTTATCATTTATTATACCCAGAAATATTTTTTTCTGCTTTAACGCCAATAAATGTTTTAGTATCACACACTAAAGCTTAGTATGACAGAGAGTACAATATGTAATAAAGAGCCTCTATCTTTTAAAAGGTAGCAGAATATACCACTCTCATATAATATGCTGCTTTTACATAAGAATATTTTGAGTTGAAAGCAAAATAAAACAAGAAAACTCTCTGCCCTCACCCATTTGCCCATGTCTAGGGCATAATTTTGTAAAAGTGGCACCCCTCCCCACTCTACCAGAAAGTACAAAAGTTAATCACTGGAGACAACTCTGGATAACTCAAGCTCAGAGATGTCACCACAGGAATCTACATAACAAACCTTACTAAAACTGGCCATTATTGACCATAATATGTTTCCCTAATATATTTGCGGTCTGACAATTTCTTGACTCTTATGCTCAAAGATCTTTTACTGTGTCTTTTCCCTTCTCTAAAAATGTATTTTTCTTTTTGTAAAAGGGTATATAAGCCCAAGTTCTAATCACCCATTTGAATTACTCATCTGTGAGCCTCCCATGTGTATGCACGATGTGCATGTTAATAAGCTTGTTTGCTTTCTCCTGTTAGTCTGCCTTTTGTTAGCTAATTTACAGGACCTCAGTTGGAGAACCTAAAGAAATACAGAAAAAAAGTTTTCCTCTCCAGCACTGTAAGAGAGAGTTGTATATTCTATATACCATAGAAAATAATATATAAATATTATTAAATACTAGAGGACCAATGCATAAAAGTCATGCAAGGGGCTCAGCCCCCACCACTGTGGCAGCTGCCTCTGTCCCTATCCGCCATGGCTTCTGTCTGGATCACGCCTGTGGGGATCAGGCTGAAACCGACAGTCTGACATCCCCCAAGGTGTCCTGGATTGCAAGAGGGCGCAGGCCAGGCCGAGGGACCCCACTGCGAATCTGTGCACTGGGCCTCTAGTGACATTATAAAAATATATGAAACCAAAATACGTGAGGCATTTAATAAAATATTTTATTAACAAAAGCTTGACTTCTTATTAAAGACATTATGATGATTTTATAAATGATATTTTGTTTTATATATTAAAAGAGTTATGTTTGCAAACAGTTTTGCAAACTGAATTGTTTCAATGATAATTTCAATTATATTTCCCTTTGAAGTTACGTTAATAATTATATTAACAACATTAATAATGTTGCTAGTGACATTTGAAGGCAAGAATCATCAATAATCATTTTGTCATAGTTGAATATATCTAATCAGAGGGGATTGTGGAGAAAATATTTTTGTAACAGAATAATTGTAGATTCAACAATAATGGAATTGGTAAAGGACCTTGTAGTAATTTTCCTGAAGTGTTTCATATTACAATAACATAATAATGACAGAAACTAAGGAACCAAACCATTTCCAAAGTCACAAACACCAGATCTAGAATCTCAGGTTTTGAGTTAACTACATTTAATTGTCTTCCTCTGCAATTTAAATAAATATACAGTATCCTATGCACAATGAAGAACCCAAAGGACATAAAACATTATATTGGAAGTTGGAATTTTTTAATAGTAGATTTTCATACATTAAAGCAAACCTGATAAAACCACTCTTCACTACTCACTGCAATTACCTTTTATATATTTAATATGTGACATAGGTTCCTGTTGGCTTATATACTAAGTAAATATCAAAATACCACATTTGTATGTCTAATTGTCATAATTTAAAAGCAGATGCTTTAATTGAGAAGTTTTTTTTTTTTAAATTCAGCTTTTTTATGTGTTAAAAGTAGTAACAAAAAAATTTGACAGCATTTTAAATATTTTTAAATTCTTGGGAAAATATTTACAAACTAGTATATTGATGGAGTGCTAAAGAACAACTTTTAAATTTAAGTAAAATATTATAAAGTCACAATGCTCATTTTCTTATGTATTTAAAAATTCTTATTCTCTTTTATAGAATAGCTATATCTCTATCACAGGACACAACAAATGAATTGGTTGGCAATTTCTCTCTGATTTGGACACAATGATAAATAATTGATATGACCTTCACTTAGTTTAAGTTTACCACATCTTGATGATCTGACTTTACCCAACTAATTGCTGTAATAAATAAAATAGAAATAAGTTAATAAATATACTAAAGTAAGCATTATTATTTTGGAGTGTCTTCTACATATTTATCTTTTTGTAAATGTTTGTACTGATTTTAGAGAGAGACAGGTAGGAGGACTAGAGAGAGAAACATGGATGAGAGAGAAACATCATTGATTGGCTGCCTTCTGCACTCCCCCTACTGGAGATGTAGCCCACAACCTAGGCATGGGCCCTGACCAGCACCGAACTGGCAACCTCCTGTTTCATGGGTTGATGCTCAACCACTGAGGCCCAACGGCTGGACTATATTTATATTTTATGTTCTATGCAGTTTATGTTCATTATAGATAAATTTCAAACTGTCTTCTCATGTGAGTTTAATATTTGGTTTATTTCCAAGTCTAGAATTATATTAAACACTTATTTTTGACAAAAAATAATCTGTTCATTTAACTCTTTGCATACTCATGTTCTATATATATATATATATATATATACACATATATGTATATATATATATATATATGTCATAGCTTTAATTTCAAATACATCAATTGGTATATCACTTAAGATCAGATATCTATTGCATGTTTGTTTTATAAAATATTGTATAAGTTAGTGCTTTTCACTTTCATTAGTAGACCTTGAGACCAAATTCACCATAGAAATAAGAAATGTCCACACATATATCAGATGGTAATGAGGCTTATATAATTGCTAATATATTTAAAACACATTTTATTTAGCTTTCTTTTAAAAATAAATTAATATAAATCTCATATTAATCTTCTTGATTTTATTTTTTGTTTGTTTGTTTTAGTTCCTCTTTAAAATTCCCACTGTTTTTATCATAACTATGGTCATGATTCATTCAAATTAACTTTTCTCTTTTAATGCTTTATCCTGATGTTTTAAATTCTCAATTAAAAAAAGGATATGCATTGATTTCATATAGTGATCAAGTTTTGAGTGGAATCTAAACATGGGTATAGTTACTTTAAAATAAACTTGAAGTTCTTTATCTTAATATCTTATCCCTACTCTTTAATACTAAGAAAGATAAAATGGCATTATACAGTTTCATTATCTAAAAAGAAAAATTAAATTGAGCATTGATATTCTCTAATGCTAACATTTCTTCTTTAAAATAATTACATTAAATTGCTTGTGCTGCCCTGGCTAGTGTGGCTCAGTTGGTTGAGCATTGTCCCATGCACGGGGAGGTTACTGGTTCAATTCCTGATCAGGACACATGCCAGAGTTGCGGGCTCGATTACCAGTAGGGGACATTAAGGAGGCAGCTAATCAATGTTTCTCTCTCATTATTGATGTTTCTATCTCTCTCTCCCTCTCCCTTACCCTCTCTCTCTCAAATCAATAAAAATATATATTTTTTTTAAAAATTGCTCATTATATCTTTAATTTTCTGTTCATGATCATGGTGATCTTGATGAAGACATGGGGTAAATGAAGGTTTTCATTTTATATCAATCAAGAAACACGTATGCATTTATGTTAAACAAACATTTTCTTTTTCACAAAATAAAAAATAAAAATCTTCTGTTGACTGTTCTGTGATAATAAAAGGAGATAATAAGGAAATAGCCATTTGAAATTATGAGTTTTGGATGCAGAATTTGACAAAGCATTATGTTTTTGCAGAAGTACATACAGACGACTCAGGCTCTACGTTTTAAGAATTGGTGAGAGAGGAAGCAAGAAAATCAAGCAGATGTCACAATCTTGTAGTAGATGCTAAGAAATTTGAACTTTGTCCTGTGAGTAATGGGGCCGATTAAAGGCTTTTAAGCAAGGGAATACGTTGGTCAGATTTGTATTTATGAAAGATCATTCTGGCAGCAGTGAGGAGAATGGATCGGTTGTGGGCATGACTGGAGGCAGGAAAATTTGTTAAGAAACCTTTGCAAAGAGACCACTGACACGACACTGGGGATACAGGGCTCCCATTCTAGCTCAGCCACTAATTGTCGGTAAGACACTGGGCCTCTCTGGAGCTTTCAGATAAACAAGACTACTGGATTACTTGGTTACTCAGGACCTTCCTGCTCTGATGGTGTAATGTTCTAAAAGCTTCCACAGTGTGTGCCATACATTATGAGAGAAAGTCCCTGCTTACTTAGTGGGCATTCCTGTTTTTTAAAGATGATTGCTACTGGTATTATTATAAGCATAAATATCACAATCAGAACACAGTTTTTAGTTTAGGAACTCAAACATTACTAATAAATGAGCGATATATATATATCAAGTACTAATTTGTTATTAGTTCCATTTTGAGGCCCTAGTTTGTTTTTATATATTAAAATATGAGGAACAAAATATATTTCTTTGTTTTTAAAACAAGGCAGGGATTTTTACTTATCATTTAGTCTTTGTAATTCTTAAAATATTATGTATTCACAGAGCATACTGATAGGATAGTTGTAATGCTCCTATTTATAAAAATATCAGGAAGTGTCTGGCCAGTGTTGCTAAGTGATTGAGCATGGACCTATGAAACAGGAGGTCACGGTTTGATTCCCGGTCAGGGCACATGCCCAGGTTTCAGGCTTGATCACAGCCTATCAATGATTTTCTCTCATCATTGATGTTTCTATCTTTCTCTCTAAAATTAATACAAATATATTTTTAAAAATACTAGGAAGCATGTGTTAGATATAGATGATAATAATAAGTTTTCAAACACATCTCTGAGCTGAGTGTTATTGTTTTTTTAGCTATTCACATTTTGAATTATATAGACATTTATTTTAATTTATTTATCTTAAGTATGAAGTATTCATCTTGGAAGAGATTGGTATACATGTTTTAAATTCAGGATAATAGGACCTTAGACACTGGAGACTAGCTTTAAAACAGTTGTCATTATCCTCATTAATAAGTCACATAAACCAATATCCTGCATTCCTTGCTCATAAGTAGAGGCTTGCTTATTAATGCTTATTCAACATAAATGATTATAGGTACAATATCTCTGTTGAAAAATATCCACAATTGCCTTAAATCACTTTCCATGAAATTTGCCTGAATTTGCATGCTATTTAAAAACTACTTTTTTTTTATTTTTAACTGCAAGATTAAAAATGGCAGAATTTGATTTTTTTTTCTATACTTTGATAGTCTTTGATATTTTTGACCTGGAAAATTCTGAAAGCAAACTGTAATTGTTCAAAAATTTGATTCTTTTTTATTTTTGATAAATATATAATCTTCTTTTTTTATTGCATATATTTTCAAGGGCATATATATTTTTTAAGGACTCATATCTCTCCCATGAATTTTCTCTGTGTATTGTGGCATGTCAGGCTCTTTAAATTTATTTGTTCTAGTTTTTATTTACTTCCTGTCTCAGTTTCCTATGGCAACTGCTAGTAAGGTTGGTTTTGGAAATTTTGGGTTCCATGGGTTCTTTTAGCTCTACTTATTTTTCCTTGCAATATCTGATCAAGATTATTATTATGCACAATAAATTAAATGCCACAAATCAAAGTATTATAAAATAAGTCATGTTTTATATTTTTTGCATATCTAGTACAGTAACATATTAAAAATTACATTGCCTATAAAAATAGCTATCTCAGACTTTGTGGCTATTTAGAGAAAAATATTGTGAATTGAACAGAGCTCTAGAAACCACGATTTAGCCACCACTCTAGTATTAATCCTCTGGAGAATCTTGAGGAAATCTATTTCCATCTTTGATATTCAGTGTGCTTGTCTTAAAATGTGTAAATTGGATTAATATTTTATTTTCCATTCCATTTTTAAATATTTAATTCTGAGTACTTATATTCTTTCAGAAAATTACATTGGTAATTGCATTGGTAAATATATTTTAATTCAAGTAAGCATCTTTAAATTTCTTACATAAAATAATTATTTTCCTGAAATGTGGCTCTGAAAAGACCTAATGAGATCCTCAACTACAGAGATAGCCAAGTAACTATCTCCTATATTGTTTCAAGTACTGCCTTCTCTAATACCCCTGACATCATTTTAGTTCCAGTCTTTACATTTCTCCCCAAATATTTTTCAACTTCATCTTAGCTCTTCTCCTGTATCCAGACATGCTTCCTTACAATCCCATATGTTGGCAATCATCTTTCTAAAAATAACTGTTTTCCCAATAAAAATAATGAAATAACTTATTTTTACCCTAAAGATGAAAGTCCAAGCTCACTAGCATGTGACCTAAGGTCCTGTTTACTCCTGTAGTCAGATTTTCACCTTTGCCCTCAGGCCTAAATTCTTGTATAGTTCTATAGATACTTTACTACCCACCCTCTTCAACTTATCTTAAAGTTTAACACTTCTGAAAAGAACACATACAATTATGAATATTCTCTTCATTCCCCTAAAATGTCTATTTAAGTCTTTTACATGCTTTTAAGGTACACATATATACCTTAATCAGTACGTGCCTTAAAGTAGGGCAGAAGAGGCCTCTGATCTTTACCAGCACATTAGAAGATCCACAGTTCATAAACACATAGAAAAAATAATTTAATAAAGTACACTTGGGCACATCTGTCACTCTGGATCCAATGCTCAAGGTTGACATAGGGTGACCATAACCCTAAATATCTGCTCCTGTGAGTAATGCCTTTCTGGACCTGGGGTAATGCTTCACTGCATCACTTGCACATGTCCTTGAAATAATGGATGTCTGAACACTGAGAATATTTATGGATTGTGCTGCTGCCTATACTACAGAATGCACTGTGACAGAGTGTGGAGACAATTTGAGCAGCAGAAGCATTTAGTTAAGAGAAAAGACAAATTAATTAACTTGTCAAATTCTTTTTCTAGGCATGGATGCAATAGATTCCTGCATAACCAAGTATAATTTCCCTGTAGCTCTGAGTGACCTTTTATTCTTTCTTCACTTTTGTTTCAATTTGTGGTTTCAGAGATATTCAAGAATTACATGGTATTCAGAATAGTTTCACATGCTGACTGAAGAACATATTGAAATATTAAACAATCTCTCTTATTATGCATGTGTACATATATATGTAGGGATGAAATGTATGTATAGCATGATATTAATTCTTGACATCTATACTAATAAAAGGGTAATATGCTAATTAGACTGGACGTCTTCCAGACATCCTTCTGGACGTCCTTCTGGAAAAAGCCATGGTGGTGGGGGCTGAATCAGAGGCAGTTAGGGGACATCAAGCAGGCAGGCAGGTGAGTGGTTAGGAGCCAGCAGTCCCAGATTGCGAGAGGTATGTCCCACTGCCGGTGGGATCGGGCCTGAACCAGGCAGTGGGACATCCCCTGAGGTGTCTCGGATTGGAGAGGGTGCAGGCTGGGCTGAGGCACCAAACCCTACACGAATTTCGTGCACCAGGCCTGTAGTCAATAATAAGATGAAAATTGACCATTTGAATTTTGAATAGTTTTATTTTTCATAAAAATTTAATAGTTAATTATTTTTTCAAAAAATTAAATTACTAACTTGATTATATGGTTTTGAATTTAAAGTGTTGATTTTACTTTAGTAAATAACTATTTCTATTTGAAAAGACATAGTTTTGAAAAGAGAAAGTGTTTGAAATTTTCACTTTAAGCTTTAGGAGAATATATACAAGTTGTACATTTTGGTACAATACTTTTCATTCTGAGAACCTTACTATTCTATATAATAAAAGCCTAATATGCAAATCAACTGAATGGCAGAACAACCGGTGGAATGACCTGTTGCTATGATGCACTCTGACCACCAGGGGCCAGACACTCAATGCAGGAGCTGCCCCCAGCTCGCAGGCCCCAGGCCAGCCAAGGCGGGTGCCAGCAGGGGCCCCCTGATTGCCCCACTGGTCACCCCGCAGAGGGAGGCAACCAGCAGGGGTGGTGGCAGGGGGCAGGGCCGGCCGGTGAGCAGGCAGTGGCAGGGGATGGGCTGGTTAGCAGGCGGTGCCAGGCCAGCCAAGGTGGGTCCCAGCAGGGCCCCCCCTGACCACCCCGCCAGTCACCCTACAGATCGGCCCTGATCACTGGCCAGGCCTAGGGACCCTACCCGTGAATGTATTCCATGCAATGGGCCTCTAGTTAATGATAAGGTTTTTGAAAATCATTATTGTACGAAGAAAAAGAGGTTTTGCTACCATGATGACAAAAATAAATTTTATGAAATACTTATGTACAAATTTATTAATTATCCTTCAATTATCATTAATTTAAATATTGCTACACCATCAGTTATACAATCAAACCTGAAATATAAATAGTAAATTAAATGTTCTCTGTTATTTTTCTGTTATTGCAATATAAATACCAGAGTTTTTCTTGTAATTTCTCTATCTCATTTGTTTGTGTGAAGGTGTAATCATGACAGTAGGAGGAGAGAGCATATTTTAATAATTTGTTTTATGTATTTCTTAAACATAACTTTTCCCCTTGTTCTTGGCCCCATTAATGTTAGGGAAAAACACCTCCCTATTAGGTTAAAATAATGTGTTCCCTTCTTTTCTATGGCTATTTCATAGTCCCTGTCCTTGGTCAGGATAAGAAATGCAACATTCTAATAAAATAAATTATTCTAGGCACTGACCAGCCAGCCCCAGTCCAAATCATGTTTACATGGAAACCTTTAATCTCATATAAGTGGTTATCAACTAGAATGCTGCAGTCCAAGCCCAGGTTTAATAACAATTTCTACAGAAATACCTCAAGATTTCCTTTGCCTTGCTGAATCTCAGCTTCCAGTTTAAATATTGCTGTGCTCTAAGGCACTTCCTTCTTCTTTTTCTTTTTAATATGTTTTATTGACTTCATAGAGAGGAAGGGAGAGGGAGGGAGATAGAAACATCAATGATGAGAGAGAATCATCAATCAGCTGCCCTCCCCATGCTTCCCATTGAGGATCAAGCCCACAATCCAGTCATGTGCCCCAACCAGTAATTGAACCATGACCTGCCAGTTCATAGGTTGATGCTCAACCACCAAGCCAGACTGGTTGGGCTCCATTTTCTTCTTTAACTCTAGACCTGAGACACTATATTGACCAAAGTTTACTCCTTGACATATTTGATGGTACAGGGTTATTTAAATATTTTCCCTGTAGACAATGACCTATTTAAGGGAAGTGGTTGCTTCTAATTATCTTCTTATCCCTAACTAGAGGCCCGGTGCATGAAATTCGTGCATGGGGGTGTGTGTCCCTCAGCCCAGCCTGCACCCTCTCCAATCTGGGACCCCTCGAGGGATGTCCAACTGCCCATTTAGGCCTGAACCCACCGGGATCGGGCTTAAACGGGCAGTCGGACATCCCTCTCACAATCCAGGACTGCTGGCTCCCAACTGCTTGCCTGCCTGCCTTCTGGATTGCCCCTAACCGCTTCTGCCTGCCAGCCTGATCACCCCCTAAACACTCCCCTGCCAGCCTGATTGATGCCTAACTGCTCCCCTGCCAGCCTGTTTTCCCCTAACTGCCCTCCCCTGCAGGCCTGGTCACCCCTAACTGCCCTCCCCTGCAGGCCTGGTCACCCCTAACTGCCCTCCCCTGCAGGCCTGGTCCCCCTCAACTGGCTTTCCCTGCAGGCCTGATTGCCCCCAACTTCCCTCCTCTGCTGGCTTGGTCACCCCTAACTGCCCTCCCTTGCAGGACTGGTCCTTCCCAACTGCCCTCCCCTGCTGGCCATCTTGTGGAGGACATCTTGTGTCCACATGGGGGCAGGATCTTTGACCACATGGGGCAGCCATCTTGTATGTTGGAGTGATGGTCAATCTGCATATTACTCTTTTATTAGATAGAATAGAGGCCTGATGCATGGGTGGGGGCCAGCTGGTTTGCCCTGAAGGGTGTCCCGGATCATGGTGGGGGTTCCCTTGGGGTGTGGGGCGGCCTGGGCGAGGGGCCTGTGGTGGTTTGCAGGCCGGCCACACCCCCTGGTCACCCAAGCAGAGGCCCTGGTATCTGGGGTTTATTTATCTTCTACAATTGAAACTTTGTAGCCTGGAGCATAGCCAAGCCTTCTGCTTGCTCCGTGGAGGCAGCCATTTCTGTTGGGATTTATGTATCTTCTATAATTGAAACTTTGTAGCCTTAAGCAAGGCCTGGGCCAGCCAGGGTGTGCGGAAAGCTTGGCTTCCTCCATCACTGGGGGCCACCCTAGCCTCTTGCTCTTTCCAGCTCCGTGGCTGCCACCATTTCTGTTTGGTTTTATGTATCTTCTATCATTGAAACTTTGTAGCCTTGAGTGGAGGCCTAGGATGGCAAGGGCAGGCGGAAAGCTTGGCTTCCTCCATCGCAGGGGAAACCCAAGCCTCCCTCCTGCTCTCTGTGGCCGTAGCCATCTTGGTTGGGTTTATTTTCATATTTGCTCCTGATTGGCTGGTGGGCGTGGCTTGTGGGTGTAGCAGAGTGATGGTTAATTTGCATATTACTTTTTTATTAGATAGGAAACTTTGCTTAGTGCTTGGCATACAGTGAGCACTTAATACAAAGTTGTTCAATGAATAAATGAATGGACAGATGAATGAAATGAAATTGAGGTGATGCTATTTGTTTATTCTTTCAGGCTATGTTTCCTATAGGTTTTACTTTTCAGTTTTTAAGTGCGATATATATATATATATATATATATATATATATATATATATATATATATAAAATGTATGTTGAGAGAATAATAGGCAGACTGTTTCAGACACTTAAAATGCTCTTCTATGATAAATGGATAAATGGATGACAGGACCGGATTAGGCATTGTAAAAAAAGGTGAAGAGTTTTAAGAGGGACATTATTTTTTGAAAATATTTGAAGAATTTCCATACAAAGTATTTCTTTACTATGTGTGTATTTCTATGCAAAATTTTTCTTGGGTAATAATAACTAACAATTATATATTTGTCCTCATACCCAAGCATTGGTCTAAGCAGTTTACAAATAATTCAATTCATCATTATAACAACCCTTTAAGGTAGTTACTTTCAGTATTTGCATTTTACAGAGGAGGTTATTGAACTACAACGTAGCTTTTGACCACTATGCACTCTGCCTACCTTTTGTGTTTTTCTTTCTCTCTCTATTTTTTCCTAATAGGTATAAGTATTATACTGCTGGTCATAGAGTGAAGAGAAAGGTGTTAGACAATAAATAAGAATCAAGAGAGAAGGTTTTAGGGAGGTGGGGAAGAAAATATTTGTCTCTGTGCAGAATTTGCTTTTTCATATCTAGCCTTGGAGGAGCTGAGATTCCCCAGTATGGGTTATTTGGTTGAAAGTACCTTGTGTGACACCATTACATGTAGGCAAATCAAGAAATCATTCATATAATAGGGGTGGGCAAACTTTTTGACTCGAGGGCCACAATGGGTTCTTAAACTGGACCGGAGGGCCGGAACAAAAGCATGGATGGAGTGTTTGTGTGAACTAATATAAATTCAAAGTAAAGGAGCGGAGGGGAGAGCAAGAGAACCCTCCGCTCTTTTGGCTCCGCGGGCCGGATAGAACAGCCAAACGGGCCGGATCCAGTCTGTGGGCCGTAGTTTGCCCACGGCTGATAAAAGGTGAGCAGCATCAGAATGCTATTTTAAAAATCAGATTATGTAATTGCATGTATACTGGTTGTGTTATCTTTGAGATTTTAAATTTTTCTTTGAATATTTTACCTTTTTCTCATCTGTAATAAATTATGTTAATGAAGAGGTTGTGCATCCAAAATGGTCCATAGTACTAAGTGTGACACAGATAATTAAGAATGTATTTCTAGCCCTCTCTGGTTTGGCTCAATGGAAGGAACGTCGGCCAGTGGACTGAAAGGTCCCAGGTTCGATTCTGGTCAAGGGCATGTACCTTGGCTGTGGGCACATCACCAGTAGGAGGTGTGCAGGAGGCAGCTGATCAATGTTTCTCACTCTCTATCCCTCTTTCTTCCTCTTTGTAAAAAATCAATAAAATATATGTGTTTTTTTAAAAAAAGAATATATTTCTATAAGAAAGATAAGTCTCTGGACAAGAGGAGTGGCTTGATACTGCTTAGAAGTACTCTATAGCTTAAATCATAAACAAAGGAAGGTGTCTACCTTTCTTATACATTGTTATATTAAAGAGATGTAATATTAAAGGAATTTTATTTTTAACCTATATTGTTTTACAGGATAAAATATTCACAAATTAATTTAGCTTCTTAATCATGAGCAATGCCTACTTAATAACATAGAGCCTTTAAACCTTTTGGAATTTGTTTTAAGAGAAATGTAAAATATTTAAAAATATTAAACATGTGATGACAGATAAGATTTGCACAGCAAACAGCTTCATTTTTTTTTTTTCTTTGTATAATGGTAACATTGGGTGTAGGAAGTACAACTAGGAAACTTTCACTGGAGGCAGTAATGAGTGATGTCTTAAACTATAATCATTTAGTAGGTATGCAGAAGAGTGGATTAACTTAGTTATATTTAGAAAAAAGTATTACAATTTTATGATTAATTTGGTATTGCTTGTGAGAAAGAATGAAGAGTAAGGACAATACCTATATTTCTTATTTGATCAATTACAAGTGAAAATGACAAATTTGTTGTTTATAATTTCTGTGGAATAGTCATATGAAAATACTAGAGGCCCGGTGCACGAATCTGTGCTCCAGTGGGGTCCCTAGGCCTGGCCGGTGATCAGGGCTGATCGGGGCTGTCTCACCAGTCCCAATCAGGACCAGGCCAATCAGGGCCTGCTGGCCAGGGGAAGGGACAGGCGGAGGGACCGTGGGAGGTTGGCTGGCCATGGGGAGGGACTGAGGGAGATTGTCAAGCTGTGGGAGGTTGGCTGTGGGAGCAGACTAACCACCAAGGGGCAGCTCCTGCATTGAGCATCTGCCCCTGGTGGTGAGAGCATGTCATAGCAACTGGTCGACTGGCTGTTCCAGTCGTTCTGGTCATTCCAGTCTTTCAGTCATAATGGTAGCTTAGGCTTTTATATAAATACTAGATATTCGTGCAAGAATAGGTCTTCCTTCCCCTGGCTTCACTCCCAGCCACCTGGGAGCCAGCAAGTCCCCACTCCTGGGCCACCCAGGAGCCAGCATGTTCCTGCACCAAGCCCGCCCGGGGGCCGGCAAGTTCCTGCTCCCAGCCCACCCGGGAGCCGGCAAGTCCTCACTTCTGACCAGTCCACCGCTCTTATAGCTCCCTCCGCTGCCCCTCCTCCTGCTCATAGCAAGCGTCCCGCCCCTTCCAGCCACTCCATGCCTGTGTATGCAAATTAACCTGCCATCTTTTTGGGTTAATTTGCATACTCACTCTGATTGGCTGTGGGTGTAGTGGAGGTATGGTCAATTTACATGTTTGTCTATTATTAGGTAAGACTAGAGGCCTGGTGCATGAAATTTGTGCACAGGGGGGCAGTTCCTCAGCCCAACCTGCACCCTCTCCTATCTGGGACATCCCTCTCACAATCCAGGACCACTAGCTCCTAACCGCTTGCCTGCCTACCTGCCTGATCACCCTTAACCCGTCTGCCTGCCTGCCTGATCTCCCTTAACCCCTCTGCCTGCCTGCCTGATCACCCCTACCTTGCCCCACTGTTGGCCTGATCGCCCTTAACTGCCTCTGCTTTGGCCCCCAATCTGGCCTCCTTCTGCAGGGGGGTGACCTGGCGGGTCAGAGGAAGGCACCGACCCCATTACCCCGCTGCTGCTGCCACTGCCGGCCTGAACCTCCGCCCTTCGCAGCCACCCAGAGCTGCCTGAGCCTCGGCCCTTGCAGCTGCTGCAGCTTTGTCTGGAAGGGTGTCCGGAGGACATTCACTCTAATTAGCATATTACCCTTTTATTAGTATAGATTTGGGGACCATTACAACCACACAGAACTTAAAGAAAACACATGGCCCTGGACGCTTTGGCTTAATGGATAGAGCGTCAGCCTGTGGACTGAAGGGTCCCAGGTTTGATTCTGGTCAGGGGCACATGCCTGGGTTGTGGGCTCAATCCCCAGTAGGGGGTCTGCGGGAGGCAGCTGATCAGTGATTCTTATCATTGATGTTTCTATCTCCCTCTCCCTTTCTCTCTGAAATCAATAAAAAAATATTTAAAAAAAAAGAAAATACATGATCTTCATTTTGGGCTTTGTCATTTTACAATATCCTTTGTGCAGTATTGTAACTTCCCTCAACTGTCCTTTACCCACCCTTAAAATGCAATCTATTTGGGGAAGATGATCAGGAAAGTGATTCTAGTGGGTAGGATTTTTTTGGAGGGGATGGGGCTGTGAAAATATTTAAAAATTGTGCATGGTGATGATTGTACCACTCTGAATTTACTGTAAAAAATACAGTTCATTGTACACTTCAGGTGACATGTACAGTATATGAATTATATCTCAACAAAGTTGTTCTTTT
The DNA here is from genome assembly GCF_963455305.1 of Plecotus auritus. NCBI lineage: Eukaryota > Metazoa > Chordata > Mammalia > Chiroptera > Vespertilionidae > Plecotus > Plecotus auritus. Next base: position 134,247,978 of record NC_137771.1, on the reverse strand, counting down.
ATTTCTTTTTAAATAAAGACTAATCTTATAATCAATTGCAGATGTTTTCAGAGGCCCCCCAGGATTTGCTTACCACATCCCAAACCACGGCTGCAACTCCCAGTTGCCTCCAGTCCTGGTGGATCTGGATGGTGTGGTTTGCAAAGGAGAAGGTGGCAAGAGGCTTGTGGAATTTCTGTAACCCCATTCCCGTGGTCTCCTTATAGGGCACCAGGGCCATTTCCACTGTGCCAGCTCTCTGCTTCCTTTATCCTGTTGGGCAAAAGAATCCTGCATGCTCTGGCCAGAAAGTGCATTCTCTCCTAGGTGGCTCGAATGCTTTTTTTGAGGTCGTTTTATGGATTCAAAAGAATAAACAGAGATGTGGAAAACTTTTGACAAATTCCTTTTACATGGTTCTTCCAATCTCATGGGAAGTGAGATGTGGCTCTGAATTCATCCCAAAGGGTGTCTTTGGGCAAAAGCACCAAGAATGGCACCACCCCTGCAGGATGCCCTACACACTTCCCTGTCAGGACTCAGGGGTGCCTGAGGGTGAGTGAGGCAGCAGTGCCAGCACAGGACCTGGGAGAAGGTAGCACTTTCTACACTGCCCAGGCCACGTGGACTGCAGCTGCACCTGCCTAGGTAGGCAGGGTGTTTCTGCTGTTTTGTTTTGGTCTGGCCTCCACCCTATCAGCCACGGACCTGTGTCTGCACTGAGACTGTGAACGGTTTGATGATGCTACTTTTTGGTCAACAGTGGATGCACTCCCACCTCCCGGAGACTGGCAGTTAGACACTGGCGGCTTCTGTGTCGCTCACGGGGAGAGCCCAGCCCTAGGTCCAGAACAGACTCCAGTGTCCTCGGCTAGGAGGCCTCCTCGGGCTAGGGGCTGCCACAGTTTGAAGGCCGGCCATAACCCCGATCCTGGCAGGGGTCTCCTCTGGGCGCTGGCCGGCCTGGGCTAGGGCCACCCGTGGTTTGCAGGACAGACACGCCCATGATCCATGCAGGGGTCCCCTCATGATGACCTTTCATAGCACTCCCTCAGCTCCCTAGCTTGGCATTCGGTCAAGCCTCCAGTCATTTTGGACATGACAGACCCTGGCTCTTTATATATAAAGATTAGAGGCCCAGTACAAGGCATTTGTGCACTGGCTGGGGCGGGTGGGCCGGGGGGTCCCTCAGCCCGGCCTGCACCCTCTCACAGTCTGGGACCCCTCAGGGGATATGCGCCTGCAGGCTCAGGCCTGCCCCGACAGGTCCTTAGCACTGCCTCAGAGGTGGAAGAGGCTTCTGCCACCACCGCGGCGCTCGCCAGCCATGAGCCTGGCTTCTGGCTGAGCAGAGCTCCCTCTGTGGGAGCACACTGACCACCAGGGGGCAGCACCTGTGTTGAGCCTCTGCCCCCTGGTGGTCAATGTGCATCACAGTGACTGGTCCTTCTGGTTGTTCTGCCATAACGATCACTTAGGCTTTTATTAGCTAGATGACAGATAGATAGATAGATGATAGATAGATGATAGATGATAGATGATAGATAGATAGATAGATAGATAGATAGATAGATAGATAGATAGATACCTAGAGTTGGGTAGTCAAGCATATAGATGGTCCTTCATCTAGTAAATAAGAATTTAGTAATGAATGTGTCAAGCCAGCTGGTTGTCTCTGAGATTACTTGGGATCCATTTCTAACGTTGCATCTACTCAGTAGTTGTGTCAGTTTTAGTGAGAAAGGTACATGCTATAACATATTATCTAGACTTGATGTTCAGGGAAGATTTCCAGAGAAAGGAACATTAGGCTGAAACAAGTCATTAAATGTAATGTGTGCGTGTGTGTGCGTGCGTGTGTGTGTGTGTGCGTGTGTGTTTGTGTGTGTGTGTGTATTTTGGGGGGAGGGATGGAATACCTGGAATAAGAAATGGCATATGAAAATGAGACAAAACAAAAATAGCTATTGTAAATAGAAAGAAATACATTGTGACTATAGTTCAAAAATGAAAGATATTCAATAGCATGATAAATGACAAGTGAGTTAGGCAGAAGCCACATGACACAAGACTTTGTGGACCATATTAGTAGCCAGTGAGCTATTTCATCTGGATAAATGCTTTTATTTTACATTTTAAGATTTAGATACTATGTGAAGATATATTGATACCATGAAGGTTTGGGAAGGCAATGTAGATATCCAAAACTCCTTTCATCTCTGTGGGAGAATGATATTATTTGGATTAAGATACTTGAATAGACCTAAATGGAGGTGGATAGATTGAAAGTCATTTAATATGCAGGATTTATAGATATTTGAAATGTATTAGACATGGAGATAGTTAGGATGACCTTTTAGAATTCTAACTTAAACTAGCATATTGTCTCTTAGGGGAAAAGAAAAATTGAGAAGTTGCAATGTTTTAGGCTGCGAGGAAAAAAGTAAAAGAATAGACACTTGGAGAGAGAATCAAGATGGCAGTGTTAGGTAAATGCCTGTACTTACCGCCTTCCACAATCACATCATAATTACAATTAAAATATAGTACAACTATCACTTTAAACTGCCTGAAAGCTGGATGAATGTAAGTCCTACAAATAGAGAAGTAAATAAAAAAGGCACATTGAGACTAGCAGGATGGGCAGAGGCATAGAATAAGCTGGTCCAACACCCAAGTGTAGAATGTTTTTAATTGGTAGGGATATCTTGGCTACGGAGGCCTCCTGTGAGAAACAAGTGGTCCCCGCCCCACATCAGAACCCTAGCCCAGGTTCAACATCTGGGAAGAGAATTCCCCATAATTTCAGGCTATAAAAACCAGCAGGAATTTTGGCTGAGTGACACAGAGGCTGCTAGAGACTCAGGCGGTCCCTTTGAAAGGGTCAGCGCATGAACTTACATGGCCCCGCTCCCTCTGAACTCCAGTGCTGGGTGGTGGCATTAGGGGAACCAGGGAGGAACTGGACTGTCTGGAATTGGGGCAGGAACTCAGGGGTGGCTTTCTCCCAAATTAATCATTATTCCTGTGCTGGCACCTCCCCCAACATAGAGCTGATTGGTAGCCATATGTGAGTTTCTGTCAGCATGGCTCACACTGTTCTCTCCAGCATGGTGATTCCCTGAGACCCCGCCCCTTCCAATTTGTAGCCCCACCCAAGCTGTTTGCAGTGGCTTTTCCATATGAATGGCCTGTCCTGGCTCAGGCTTCAGACTTTCCTAAAATCTCTTAAACAAGCTGCAGCTGAGTCAGGGAGCGCTATACCTATCAATAAGAGGCTCAAGATCCAGCACTAGCATCAGTCTGCCTTGCTTCACAGTTTGACCTTGCCTTGTAAATTCCAAGCCCAACACAAGTTGTGGCCATCTTCAAATCATTCTGTAACTCCTGCCTAGTGGCCCCAGGCAGTGGCTGACTTTGCACCTCCCATGAGGCCCCAAAGCAGTGCACTTGGTAGACAGCTTCAGACCATACCAGATTATAACTCTACACATCCACAAGTGACATACTCAGGGGGCAGACTCAATGAGCACCAAAGCCCCACTGAAGCAAGTCCTGCTCCATAGGGATATCTCCTGCAAGCATCTCTTCCACTGTAGTTACAGATGGTCTCAGACAATTGCCATGGATGTCAATTCTTCCAAGTGAGGCCAACAGCAATCAAGGCTCAACTACAACTAGAATAAGCACACAGCCCACACAGGGGTGCACCTAGAGTTCCCAGCTCAGGTGACTGGGGAGGCTGAGCCACTGGGACCTACAGGACACCAATTCCAGGAGACATAGCAGCTCTACCTGATACATAGAAACAAACAGGGAATCAGCCAGAATGTGGAGACAAATAAACATGTCACAAATGAAAGAACAGAAGAAATCTCCAGAAAAGGAACTAAATGAAATGGAAGCAAGCAAACTACTAAATATGGAGTTCAAAGCAGTGGTTATAAGGTTGCTCAAGGACCTTAATGAGAGCTTCAAGGGAGTCAGTGAGACTTTCAAGGATCTTAGTAAGAATTTCAAAGACATGAAAAAGGACCAGTCAGACCCTAGTCAGTTTGGCTCAGTAGATAGAGCTTTGGCCTGGGGACTGAGGCATCCCTGGCTCAATTCTGGTCAAGGGCACATACCAGGGTTGTGGGCTTTATCCTTGGTGGAGGCATGCAGAAGACAGCCAATCAATGATTCTCTCTCATCATTGATGTTTCTATCTCTCTATCCCTCTCCCTTCCTCCCCAAAATCAATAAAAATATATTTGAAAAAAAAATGAAAAAGAAAAAGGACCAGTCATGCATTAAGCATACACTAATTAAAAAAATGAATAATTTACAGGAATTCAACAGTAGAGTAGAAGATTCCTGGAAGCAGTCAACAGTTTGGAATATGAGGAAACAAAAAAACACCTAGTCAGAAGATAAAAAAATAATAATAATAATCCAAAAATATGAAGATAGTGTAAGAAGCCTCTGGGACAACTTCAAGCATACCAATATTTGTCTTATGGGGGTACCAGAAGGAGCAGAGAGAAGGCAAGATATTGAAAACCTATTTGAAAAAATAATAACAGAAAAATTCCCCTTCCTGATGAAAGAAAGAGACTTACAAATCCTGGAAGTGTAGGGATTCCCAAACAAGAGAAGACCAAAAAGCTCCACACCAAGACACATCATAATTAAAATGCCAAGGGTTAAAGACAAAGAATCGTAAAAGCAGCAAGAGAAAAGCAGTTAGTAACTTACAAGATAGTGCCCATACAACTCTCAGCTGTTTTCTCAACAGAAACTTTGCAGGCCAGAAGGGAGTGGCAAGAAATAGTCAAAGTGATGAATAGTGAGGACCTACAACCAAGATTACTCTACCCACCAAAGCTAACATTTAGAATTGAAGATAAGATAAAAAGCTCACAGACAAAAAAAAAAAAAAAAAAAAAAAAAGGTAAAGGAGTTCATCACCACCAAACCAGTATTACATGAAATGTTAAAGGGTATGCTTTAAAAACAAGAAGAAGAAGAAGAAGAAGAAGAAGAAGAAGAAGAAGAAGAAGAAGAAGACAAATAAACAATAAAATGGCAATAAATATATATCTATCAACGACTGAATCTAAAAATCCAAATAAATGAACAAGGAATCTAATGAATCTAATGAACAAAATAAACGATGGATAAAATAGAACCAGTGGCAAGGAAACATGGTACAGAGGAAAGGTGAGGAGAAGGGAAGACATTTACCAAAGATCTTAGATGCATACTAGAGTACTAAAGGCCCAGTGCACAACATTCATGCACTGGGTGGGTGTGGGGGGGGGTCCCCTCAGCCCAGCCTGCACTGTCTCACAGTTCAAGACCCCTCAGGAGATGTCCGCCTGCTGGCTTAGGCCCCCTCCCTGCTTCTGGCTGAGCGGTGCTCCCCCTGTGGGAGCACACTCACCACCAGGGGGCAGGTCTTGCACTGAATGTCTGCCCCCTGGTGGTCAGTGCGCATCGTAGCGACTAGTCATTCCACTGTTCAGTGGATTTGCGTATTAGAGTTCCATTATATAGAATATGCATTACCTGTGGACACAGAAAATGAAGGCCCAGAGTGGAAACTGGGTGGAGAGGGTAGTGGGGGGATAAAAAGGTGACATCTGTAATACTTGTAATAAAAAATTATTTTTAAAAAAAGAATACACACAGGGCATATTAATTAATGAAATTTCAGGTCAAAAATTTGATTATATAACTTTATATAAACAATAGATGGATATGTTGATTAGTTAGAAAAAGGGAGTGATGAAGCAAAGGGCATTTTTAATCTGGAAGTACCATTGAAGACATATATAATAGTTTGAGTGGAGCTCTTTAACAATCAGGGTATCACAGTCCAGAAGTTTCTGATTAGAGATGTAGAAGTTTGAGTTCTCAATCTCAGAGCTATTATATTTTCATGACTTTGTTCATGATTTATCATTGACCCTCAGTAGAAAATGGACAAAGATAAGTAAAATGTAAAAGAATGTATAAGTGAGAGGAACCTTACACAGAATCCTGAGCAATTATAATTTAAAAATTGGTAGTTGACAAGGGACCAGAGTAAAACTAAAATAGGAGATGTGAGGTAATTTAAACAATACAAACAAAAGTAACAAAAAAACCCCAATAATATATATGTGTGTGTGTGTGTGTGTATATATACATATATATATATATATATATGTATATATACACACACACACACACACACACATATATATGTGTGTGTGTGTGTGTGTGTGTGTGTGTGTGTACACACATATTTATATTGCCCTGAAAGACAAAAGTAAAGAGATTTCACCAAAAAAAAAAAGACAAAGTACAACTTGTATTTATGACATTGTTTTATAATTAATGAGATGGCTATGCGGAAAAAAATGTAGATAATGTGTATGAATAACAGAATCAGATTCTCCAATTTGTTAATAATATAACTACTATTATTTCACTAGGAAATGGGAATATACCAATAAATACTATACCTGACATTAAAAAGCTTTAAATCTAAGGTATTATCACCAGGTCCTGTTTATTAGTGGAATTGAAAGTTATTTTCAAAAACAGATTCTGAAGATAATGTTTTCACTTAACATTTCTACTTAATATTAATATTTATACTTAACATTAATATCTCTACTTACATTTTGCTCCAGATATTAGTGAAAGATGTTTAATACAGTACTCTTTCAATATTATCATGCTACTCACTGCCACAAAATCCTATACCTTATCTTCTTTTCTGCAAAGATACTTACTTAAATATTGATCTCCATCTAAAATAAAGATTCATTTTTGAATAAGTAAACATGACTTTGAAAGACATGGAATAGTATATTGGAATGTAGTAATATTTGTATATTCTCTTTTAGTAAAAAAATTAATAAATGCTTCTTGTTTCAACAGCAAAATGTGTTTACCAATGTTATACAAGAAATAAAATACTAGAGGCCTGGTGCATGAAAATTCACATACTGGAGTAGGGTCCCTCAGCCCGGCCTGCCCCTTCTCACAGTCCAGAGGCCTCAGGGGTGGGAGGTGACCTGGTGATCAGGGGAAGGCTATGCCCCATCACACTTCTGCTGCTGCCACTGCCGGCAGCACAAGCCTCGGCCGGCCCTGGTTACCTGAGCCTCGGGCCCACCCTGGGTGGCTGGGAAGCCATCATCCAAGGCTTGCCTGCGCCTCAGGCTCTCCCTGGGCGGCCGGGGGGCTGAGGGGACTGGGGGACTCCAGACGCAGGTGTGTGGAGCGGCCAGGCCCACCTGCGGCCCCGGCAGGTTTGAGCGGACAAAGCAATACAATATTTTAGCCATTTATCACATAATTAATAGTTGTTTACATGGAGTGTCGACTGACCTCTGCATTCTTTGTGATCATTTGAAATAGGAAAATCTTAGACCTTCTCATATGGCAACAAACCATTATTGATGACAATCATAACAGAAGCATTGGAGTCATAAGAAAACTAGCTAAGAGCATAAAGTCATTGTAAATTTAATCTTTTTAATCAGTACCTGTTTAAGATACTGTTACTGATTAGGGTTACTGTCTGGGACCTTGGTTCCTTTCATCAATGCAGAAAATGTTTTAAGGTCAACAAAAATTAAAATAAAGCAAAGTGGGATTTATTGAACATACTCCAAGTGACACCTTTCTATTTTGGAAATCATCAAAAAATACATAATATATAATATAAAAATATCAAATGTATATATGTACATATATATACATATCCTATATAATAAAAGCCTAATATGCTAAGTGTCTGGTCAACCAGTCGGCTGTTCAACCAATCAAACCATAATATGCTAATGATATGCTAAGGCTGCTCAACTGCTTGCTATGACGTGCACTGACCACCAGGGGGAAGATGCTCTGACAGATAGGTTAGCTTGCTGCTGGGGTCCGCTGATTGGGACTGAGCGAGATGGGCCAGAGATGACCTGGAGCCCTCCTGCAGTCCCTCCCGGGCTGGCCGACCTCCTGTGTCTCTTCCCGGCCCAGATAGTGCACCGGTGAGGTCTCTCGGCCTGGCCTGCAACCTCTCGGAATCCGGGACCCCTCGGGGGATGTCAGAGAGCTGGTTTTGGCCCAATCGCACAGGCCAGGCTGAGGGGCCCCACTGGGGCAAGAATTGGTGCACCAGGCCTCTAGTGTATATATATCTATCTATATCTATATCTATATCTATATCTATATCTATATCTATATCTATATCTATATCTATATCTACATCTACATCTATATCTATATCTATATCTATATCTATATCTATATCTATATCTATATATCTATATCTATACCTATCTATATCTATATCTATATCTATATCTATATCTATATCTATGTATATATATTTCAAGAAAATATATGCTAATAAAGCAAGGTTCACCTTAAATAAAAGTATTTACAAAGTTAATGTTTATCTCCTTACTAGAGGCCTAGTGCCCTCTCACAATCCAGGACCCCTCAGGGGATGTCAGAGAGCCGGTTTTGGCTTGATCCCTGCAGGCCAGGCCAAGGGACCCCAAGAATGCATAATCAGGGCTGGGAGGGTCTGCGGGAGGGCTCCAGGTCATGTGTCTGGCATTATATTTGGGAATTATATGGCTAGTTACATCGCATAAAGAGCAATGGAAAACCTATCGTACTTTAAAAATATTTTTTTCTTACTCTTTCAAACTGCCTGAAATTCCACTGCATTTGTAGTGTTTCCTTAATGTTTATATCACAAACTACCATTCCAACCTATCAATGCTATAACTGAGAAAATCATTTTATCAAATATATTTTCACATTAACAAGTGAATGAGAATCAGAAACACCTGTGGATAATCTAGCTGCAGTTTCATTTTGATTTAGTGAAAAATAGTTAGGTCCATGGCCAGTGGACTTCACAAATGGAACTAGTTTATGGGTTCCACCATGTACTTGAAGATCATGCTTAGTGAAAGTGCAGATTGAATTGGGAGAGGACCAAAGGAAACATATTTAGGAGAGCTACTTGGTTACTTCAGAAAACATATACAGAAAGTTTTTTGTTTCCATCTTTGTTTTTTATCTGAAACTATTCTTGGTGGTGTCAAGAAATATAGCACACCACACCTATCTACCCAGCTTAATGTAATTTGAAAAGTAGCCAAAAGAGTCATATAAATTGATATTAAAATGCTATCTTTATTTTCTATAAAAGTATTTTTGGAGAACATGGCTTCACTATTCAATGAAAGTTCAGTGACTTAATAAATATAGAAATTTACTTCCCATTCATGAAGATTACATAACCATGTCCTAGACTGGTTGTAACTAGTTTATAGAGTTGGACTGAAATGGCTCATCAGCCAGTTTTAGCAACTGGCTTCCAAGGAAAATCCCAACCCATTGGAAGTGAAAAAGCATGGAGTAACATACAAAGAAGGGTATAGGAACCAGGTCAGACTTGAAGAGTGTACACATCCCTTATGCACATCTTGTTAGATAGAACTTATGGTCAAGCCTTGGGATGAGGTAGAGATGAGCAAATATAGTGCAGTTATGAGTTCTTAAAGAAGAGAACATATTAGAATAGTTAGCAGCCTCAATGTGTTCTCCATTAACCACCAAATACCTCAGGGTGGGCAGACTTTGTCTCACAAAGAGCACATATCCTATGTCCCCTTAATGTAGACAACCCAAAGTCCACCTAGTTGTTGCATTGAGCTCAAAGTTCAGGACCTCTTGGTGATAAGCAGTTCAACCAACTAGGTCCTATGGACTCCCTGTGACACAGTGACCTTATGAAAGAAAAGACAAGTTACAATGCTGCTCTCTTCCTGCCAAATGCATATGTTAATGTGAACCAAGGGAAAATTAAACATAATAAAAATGCCCTTCAAAAAGGAAAGACTAGAAAATCACAGTGCCTCTTCGATAGCTATTATTGATGATACTCTTGTGGGTATGCATAGTCAATATACCTTGATCTGATAGTTATGAAAGTTCTTTGCATAGACCAAAGTTCTCATCTCTGGATAAAACTTTCTTGACCATTAATTTTTATGGCTCCAGATTTGTCCTCTGTAAAGTTCTTTCTTGCCCAATATTCTCAGTTGACCCATCTGCAGTGAGAGTTTTAGTTGATACTCTAAGTGAGGGATTACAGCTTTAAAAGCTGGCTTCTGACTGGTGCAAGTTTGCCAGGCTTATTTTATAGACTAGAGGCCCGGTGCACGAAATTCGTGCACGGGGGGGGGGGGGTGTCCCTCAGCCCAGCCTGCATACTCTCCAATCTGGGACCCCTCGAGGGATATCCTATCACAATCCAGGACTGTTGGCTCCTAACTGCTCCCCTGCCTGCCTTCCTGATTGCCCCTAACCACTTCTGCCTGCCAGCCTGATCACCCCCTAACCACTCCCCTGCCAGCTTGATTGATGCCTAACTGCTTCCCTGCCAGCCTGTTTGCCCCTAACTGCCCTCCCCTGCAGGCCTGGTCACCCCTAACTGCCCTCCCCTGCAGGCCTGGTCACCCCTAACTGCCCCTCCTGCAGGCTTGGTCACCCCTAACTGCCTTTCCCTGCAGGCCTGGTCACACCTAACTGCCCTCCCATGCAGGCCTGGTCCCTCCAACTGCCCTCCCTGCAGGCCTGGTCCCCCCCAACTGCTCTCCCCTGCAGGCCTGGGTCCCTCCCAACTGCCTTTCCCTGCAGGCCTGGTCACCCCCAACTTCCCTCCTCTGCTGGCTTGGTAAACCCTAACTGGTCTCCCCTGCAGGCTTGATTGCCCCCAAATGCCCTCCCTTGCAGTCTTGGTCCCTCCCAACTGCCCTCCCCTGCTGGCCTGATTGCCCCCAACTGCCCTCCCTTGCAGGCCTGGTCCCTCCCAACTGCCCTCCCTTGCTGGCCATCTTGTGGTGGCCATCTTGTGTCCACATGGGGGCAGGATCTTTGACCACGTGGGGGCAGCCATCTTGTGTGTTGGAGTGATGGTCAATCTGCATATTACTCTTTTATTAGATAGGATAGAGGCCTGGTGCACAGGTGGGGGCCAGCTGGTTTGCCCTGAAGGGTGTCCCGGATCAGGGTGGGGGTTCCCTTGGGGTGTGGGGTGGCCTGGGCGAGGGGCCTATCGTGGTTTGCAGGCTGGCCACGCCCCCTGGCCACCCAAGCGGAGGCCCTGGTATCTGGGGTTTATTTATCTTCTACAATTGAAACTTTGTAGCCTGGAGTGGAGCCAAGCTTTCTGCTTGCTCCGAGGTGGCAGCCATTTCTGTTGGGATTTATTTATCTTCTATAATTGAAACTTTGTAGCCTTAAGCAGAGGCCTGGGCGGGCCAGGGCTGCAGAAGCTTGGCTTCCTCCATCGTCACGGGCAACCCTAGCCCCCTGCTCTTTCCAGCTCCGTGGCTGCTGCCATTTCTGTTTGGGTTTATGTATCTTCTATCATTGAAACTTTGTAGCCTTGAGTGGAGGCCTAGGCTGGCAAGGGCAGGTTGAAAGCTTGGCTTCCTCCATTGCTGGGGAAACCCAAGCTTCTGTCCTGTTCTCTGGGGCCATAGCCATCTTGGTTGGGTTTATTTGCATCTTCGCTCCTGATTGGCTTGTGGGCGTGGCTGGTGGGCATGGCTTGTGGCTATAGTTGAGGTATGGTCAATTTGCATATTACTTTTTTATTAGATAGGACTGTTCAGTCACAAACTCTTTCAATGCAGTTTGTGGTCAGTTTGCAATATCCTTTCTTTGAAAACTTAGAAGGCTTCTGATGCTTTTGCTTCCATTTATTGCCATGTATCAGTAACCACACAATAACCAAATTATTTTTCTGCTCATGTCTATTGCACTGGATTTATTTATTTCTTCCTTGCATCCATGCCTATCTGTTCATTTATGTCATTATCTTGAGAGCACTTGAAACAATAGGTTTCAGTGGGGCAACAACATGCACATTCCTATCCTTGTTAAAGGACTATGTCACCTCAGCAACTATAGTCTTTGTTCCTATATTTACTAAAGGGCTATGTTCTGTGTAACAATTCTTAATGAATCTCATTGCTTAAAGTGAGTTTTATCTTTATCTCATCTCTCCACAGTTCAAAAGCAGTTTGGTTATTTTAAGCTGTGGGTAGTGTTGTCAGTTTTAGCAAATAAAAAGTCAGAATGCTCAGTGAATTTGAGATAAGCATTGAATATTTTTTTATCACATCTCATGCAATAGTTGGTACATTCTCATACTAAAACAATATTTGCTATTTTTCTGAAATTCAAATTTAAAAGAGAGTTTGGTATCTTGGAGGCTCTTAATCTTTGGGTTATTATTATTTTTACTTTTTCCAATGTCTCCCTATTAACCAATCTTACCTATGTTGTTGTAATATTTACATTATTATATTATTTTTCTGCAAGTGACAAGGAAATGCCAACACATGCTAATACTTATGCTTTTTTCATAGTTTTGCTTAGATATGCAGGGGTGGTAAGCATGCCATCTGCCTTCCAAATTAGAACAGGCAATAATTTTGTCTTAGGCTACTAAGGTTCTTCAGCTTTTCACCCTGCTAGATCTGCTACATCTACCCTGCAGTCTCCATTACCTGGTTACTCAGCCAGTTCTACATATACATACAGTTATTTGTTATAGAATAATTCTACCTCAATGTACTGGTTTTCTCGCTGATTAAGGTAGATTAGCCACTTTGGAAAGACACAAATAATTGAGTTATTTGAAAATAACAACAATCCAGTGGAAAGGGGGCTTTCCTCCATTTCACAAGGAAGGCCAGAATCAGAATTTTCCAGGTATAGAACTTTAAACTTATTTTCTTAGTCTTTGGACTTGTCATAGTTTAATTGAATCACTTTACTCTATGAACCCAAGAAGATGGCATTAGAATAAGGGCCCACATTGCTTTTTGAATGTTTATTAATAAAATATGTTCACCTGTAGGTGAAGCCTCAGTTGTTACTGTTTCCGGGATCGGCTTTGGTTAGTGCTTTTTGTCATTAATTTCAGAGACAATTTATGACTCTATTGTGGAGACTTTTAGTTTTCTTTATTTTTGTAATTAAAATGTTTTAATGTTGACATAATTGCAGGTGTTTCCCTCTCCCCTCCCCGTTCTGTTCCCCACTTCCACCCACCTTTCCCTCCCCTTCCCTTGGCTTTCACAAAACTATTGTTCGTGTCCATGGGATATGCATATATGATTTTCAGCTAATCCCTTCAGCTTCTTTATCCAGTCACCTCACCCCTCCCCCATTGGGGACTGGCCAGTCTGTTCCCTATATTCATGCTTCTGGTTCCATTTTGTTCATCACTTCATTTTGTTCATTAGATTCCACATAGTATTGAGATCATATGATATTTATCTTTCTCTGACTGGCTTGTTTTGCTTAGCATAATATTTTTCAGGTCCATCCATGCTGTAGCAAAGGGTAAAAGTGTATTCTTTTTTATATCCATGTAGTATCCCATTGTGTAAATGTACCATAGTTTTTTATCCACTCATCTGCTGATGGACACTTGGGCTGTTTCCAAATCTTAGCTATTGTACAATGTGCTGCTATGAACATGGGGGTGCATATATTCTTACTGATTGGTGTTTCAAGATTCGTAGGATATATTGCCTTTATTTGAGACTAGACCAGCCATATAAATTCAGAAAAAAACTCCTAAGAGAATTTTCTCTCTTGACCCTAATTGAAATTCAGAACAATAAAAAATAAAACCTATGATCCACATGGAACCTACACATTTAGGAGTTGAAAGCCATAGACTGAAGACTTGGTTGAGGCTATGATTTCTAGACGAGGCTTCACTGGGGCTAAAAGACTCTCTTCCTCAGTTTAATGCCCTCCATATGTGTTTGTGCCCTACACTATGCATTCCCCATAGCTGATTTGGGATGGTACTTTCCAAGACCTGAGCTCAAAACAATGTAGATTAGCCACAAGAAAAGTCTCAATCATTTTGATTACTCCACTCTTAATTATTTGTCAAAATGTCAAGTGAACTCACCAAATGCTGAGGTGCACTATCAATAAAAAGCATTCTTGCCCCAGTGGAGTTGCTCAATTGGTTGGTGTGTCATGACTTACACTGAAAGGTGGCCAGTTTGATCATTTGATTCCAAGTTCATGCCTAGGTTGTGGGCTCAATCCCAAGTAAAGGCTTACCTACAGGAGACAACCTATCAATGTTTCTCTCTCAAATTGATGTCTGTCTGTCTGTCTCTCTCTCTCTCTCTCTCTCTCTCAGGATCTCTGGAGCTGGGTGAAAAAGTTGAAGGGATTAAGAAGTACAAACTTGCAGTTACAAATTTGCCACAGGGACAAGAAGAAAAGTATAAGAAATATAGTAAAAAATTTTGTAATAACTATGTGATGTGAAGTGGGTACTAGAATTATCAAGGGGATCACTTTGAAAATTATGTAAATGTCTAGCCACTGTGCTGTATACCTAAAACTAATATAAAATAGTATTAAATGTCAACTGTAACTGAAAATTTTAAAAAGTAAATAAATAATCCTATCTAATAAAGAGGGAATATGCAAATTGACCATCATGCCATAACAAAAATGGCTGTGCCCACAGCAGAGGTGGGAATCCCATAACACAAAATGGCTGTACCAACAGCAGAGGCTGAGTTCCCGTAATCAGTCTAAATGAGCAATCAGCAGGGACCTGAGGCTGCTTGGTGCTGGGCCAGGGCAGGGGACCTGAGGCTGCGCCCCCAACCTGGTGGGGCTTGACAGTGGACCTGAGACCATGCCCCCCATCATGTGGGGCTTGACGGGGGACCTCAGGCCATGTCCCCCACCCATGGGGCTTGACCAGGGACCTCAAGGCATGCCCTCTGCCCTGGCCCACGCTGAGGGACCTGAGGCTGTGCACCCCGCCCTGGCACCGGGCTGGGGGACCTGAGGCTGTGCCCCCTACCTGGTGGGGCTTGACAGGGGACCTCAGACCATGCCCCCTGGCCTGGGCCAGGGGACATCAAGGCACACCCCCAGACTGGGCTGGGGGACATCAGGCCATGCCCCCGCCCTGGCACCAGGCCAAATGACCTGAGGCCATGGTCCCGACCCAGCGGGGCTTGATAGGGGTGGGGCTGGCCAGGTCTGGATCTAGTCCAATGGGGATGGGGCCAGCTGGGTCTGCATCTCACAAGATTTCGAGTCGCATGTGGGTGGGCAGGGACTTGACTCTGGTTCACATGGCACGCCCCAAACTCTGACAGGAGGAAGATTTTCATACATATTTTACTAATTTTCTTTCATCTCTGACACTTCTATTATAGAGAAAGGGCAAATAGCAATATTAAAATATTTCCTCTAATTAATTCCCTTTTAATGTGCACAAATTTTGTGCACTGGGTCACTAGTTAGAAATATAAATCTTCCTTATTCAAAGGGGAAAAAGCTATTTTCATATATTTGCTTGTGGAAGCATTATTATTTTACTTTTGATATTTAGATATATAATCCCTCTGAAATTAAATTTTGAATGTGGGAGGAGAATTTGTGTTTAGAGATCACTTTTTTCACCATATGTATATATACAACTATATCCTATATAATAAAGAGGTAATATGCAAATTGACCATCACACAAGATGCTGCCCCCATGTGGTCAAAGATGGCCACCACAAGATGGCCAGCAGGGGAGGACAGGTGGAGACCAGGTAAGCAGGGGAGGGCAGTTATGGGGCAATCAGGCCAGCAGGGGAGCAATTAGGCATTGATCAGGCTGGCAGGGGAGTGGTTAGGGGGTGATCAGGCTGGCAGGCAGAAGCTATTAGGGGCAATCAGGCAGGCAGGCAGGCGAGCAGTTGGGAGCCAGCAGTCCTGGATTGTGAGAGGGATCCCAGATTGGAGATATATATATATATACTGTATACAATCATATATATATATATATATATATATATATATATATATATATATATATGAATGAGCCAGAATTCTTTCTTAAAGAGGCTCCTTTCTCCAGTACTCTGCAACTTTGCCCTAGATAAAATGTTCATTTATTTGCTGCTCTGTCTGTGCATTGCTTTTTCTTTTATCAGGGTGTGTAATTTTTCATTCTTGCCTCAGAACCACATTGTTCTAATTTCTGTAGTTTTATAGGAGGTCTTTATATGCAGTATGGTAAATACTCCCATGTTATTCATTTTTTTTCAATAATTTCTTTGTTCTTAGACTATTGCATCTTCATATATATTTTTAGATTAATAAATGAAATTCACAGTCACTGTTACCCCCATTTCCCATTGCCACACCATTATTTTCAAATACCCACATAATATACTACACATATTTTTATAGTTAAATCTGTCAAAAATTTTCATTTGATAATAAATACCTCAAACTACACAATACAAGTTTTATTTTAAAGGCATTCATTTAATTGCATATATTCTCAAAGACTAATCAGTCTTGTATAGATTTTAGAATACGATGAAAATTAACACAATTATTTCTTAGAATTATAAGCATATGCTCCAAAGTATGCATGCATAATTTGAGGATTCAGGAACTTATTTAAAACCTGACTGAGAACCTCTGTTAAAAAGACCTGTTTGAAGCAACCGATTTGTCCTTCAGCAAGTGACTGGATAAATAAACTATAGTACCTGCAGACAATGTGCTATTATTCAGAGGTAAAAAGAAATGAGCTATAAAGCCATGAAATAACACGGAGGAACATGAAATGCATATTACCAACTGAAAGAAGCCAATTCAAAAAGGTTAAATACTGTTTTATTCCAACTATATAACACTGTGGAAAAGGCATATATTTCTGGAGACAGTAAAAACATCAGTGGTTGCCAAGGGTTCCAGGATCGGATGGGATGAAAAGGTAGAGCATGCAGGATCTTTAAGGCAGTGACAATGATCTGTGTGATACCATAATAATGAATACTTGTCATTCCACTTTTGTTATAACCCATGGAATGTACAACACCAAGAATGAACCTTTATGTCAATATATTCTTTGAATGATTATAATATGGCAATGTAGGCTCACCAATTATAACAAATGTGTCAGTGTGGTAGGAAATATAGGTAATGGAGGAAACTATGCATGTGTGGAGGTAGGTGGTACATAGAAAAATCCCTCAATTTTGCTCTGAATCTTAACTGACTCTAAGTAATAATAAAAAAGAGACTTTAATATTTCTTGTTATGTGCCTCAATTTCTTTAATAACTTTTGTTTATATACTTTTATCAACTAAGCATGAAATAATCCTTATTAAATTCTTGCTCATCTTTATAGCTGTAAACATTATATTTCAAATAGCCTGCAATTCAAGTCTTGATTATAGGAGGGCTACCATATAATTTTGATAAATGTACAACAATAGAAAGAACATATTGTAAGATATGATAGAAAAACTGTTGTGTGTTGTCTTTCCCCTGCAATTGAAGCGTCTCTAGCTGGAATGTGCAAGAACCTTCACATCTTTGACAGTTTCTATTGAACACTCACTGACAGTACAATACTATCATGCTGCTGGGCATCATATTAGGTGACAACATTCCAGTAAAAATCCAAAATTATTTGTAGGATGATTTTTGAAGTCAGAGGTACAATTAGTTTTCTTTAGCTTTTCTGTTGACCTTAAAAAAATTCTCTTTTTGGTAATCTAAAAGTAGTAAAACCTGATACATATTATTTTGCTATAAGTATTAAAATTGTAATCAGGGCTTCATTTTAATTAAGATTCTTAGGAAATATAAATGCCAATTGTTTCTGACAGTAAAATAATTTCATACATATCCAAATCATTATTTTATTAAATCAATATAGATAAGGATAGTTTTTTTCAATAATAACATAATATATAATATATATATATAATCAATCATACCAAATATACTGACATCTAATGACAGTTTTCTTATTGATATAAATATTTAAAATAATCTCATTTAAAAATTTAGGGGAAGGGGCAAAATGCTTGGAGACTATAGGAGATTGCAGAGATTGGGTAAGAAACTGTATGTATAAAGACAAACGTATATGACCATATATTTATTATGTTAAGAATACTTAATATGAAATGTACCCTCTTGAATTTTTCAGTGGACAACACAGTATTGTTACTCTAGGCAGAATGTTGGACAGTGGATGTCGAGAATTTATTCATCTCCCATCCTGAAATTTCATACAGCTGAATTCCCAGTTTTCCCTTTCCTTAGCCCCTGGTTAACACTACATGTGGGTTCTATGAATTTAATGTTTTGATATCTCATATAAGTGCGTTAATAGTATTTGTTCTTCTGTCACTGGCGTATTTCACTTTGTACAATGTCATTCATGTTCACCCAGGTTCATATTTATTTTTTTCTTTTTTGCATATCATATCACTTCTATTAATTTAACTGTTTTCAATATAAAAGCAATTTATCTGTAAAGTCAAAACCAGAAAACAAAACAAACAAACAAACAAACAAGCTGTATTTATAGCTTTCTGGAGGAAAACTTGCTATAGAGCCTAATAGTCTGTCTCCTAACCTGTCCCAGAGGCAGCCACCATTCAGAGTTGATATGTATCATTCCAGACAGTTTATAAACACACATTTCTGTGTATGTTCTCATTATTTTGAAAGTTCTGTTTCATTTAATAATTTTGCTTATGTTGCAGAAAATATTGCACCACAGTTTTAGAGTAATATTTGTGTTTCTATGTAGAAATGTTTATTTTTAAATACCTTATTTGTATTTTAATTTTTTCCAGGGGAGTTTTTCAATGTTTACTATCATTTTTTTTTCTTTTCTTACAAAAAGTAGATATTGGATGCAATTGAAAGACTATCAAACATTAGAAAGACCAGTTTTAACCTTTCAAGCTAATAATATAATGAATTATGTGAATATAATTCTAATATTAAAATATTCTTTAACTATTTCAATAAGCTATAATTGTTCAAAATGTATTATTTTTAATATCCTGCTACATTTTGTTGGATTGTATTGGAGCTTTTGCTTCCATATTCACAATGAGATTTTTATGCCATTTGCCTTTGCATACATTACCAGATATTGGTATCTCTGTTAGTCTGACTTTATATAAAAGCTTGAGGTCTGGATGGCCTGCATCAGTTTAAACAACTGTGTCAAAGATCGCATCTTGTATATTGGAGTGAGAGGATGCATGTCAGAATTTTTTTTTTTTTTTTTTGCCTGCTGATTTTTGCAAGAGGTATCATTTTGGCAGTTTTCTTTTTACTGTCAGAGTAATTAAATAGTGTGAGTTTCCTAGCTTCCTTGGGGTCAATGTTTTATGTCACATTTTCCTAAAGAATCATGCATTTCATTATGTATATGTATACATAGATATATTTATAATTTATCTTTTGATTATTTTGATTTTTTTTCAGATTTTTAAACAGTTTAAATAATCAATTTTACTATTTAAAATTTGCATTTGTTCTAGAAATTATCACTCTCCTGCCAATTTAGTCCTCCTAGCCCAACCAGGTTGTCCTAAAAACTCTTGCTAGCTGGGTACAGTTCTAGGTCTTTTTGTTTGTCTCTGTAATGCAGTCAGCAAGCTGCCTCCTGTTATTTCACAAAAGAAATTTTTATTTTAAAAATACATACCTTATTTGTATTTTACTTTTTTTCTGTTATTCTTGGACCTCCCTGTAGTTCTGTCCCTGACTACCTAGCCCTCTTCTATCTCCTCACATGCACACACACACATATACACATACATGTTAAGGCACATATGTAGGTCTCTCTCTGTATAACCAAGACATATTTTTCTGTGAACAACTTGGTCAAGGACCAAGTTGTTTGAAATGGGAGGTATATACAATATACACATATGTACACACACAAGCATAGCAACTTATTAACTGTTTAATCAAAGTGATTAGTATGTAGATGGAGATGGCCATCCTTCTACATTGAGTGCTTAAATATTTCAATTTAAACAGTTAAAAAATCATTGTACTTAGGCTAAAGTCATATTCTGATATTTTGTGGAGAAGCTTTTCTTTGTTAACATTAGACATTAGATTTATTTATATGTTGAAATTTTGTTTTACAGCCACTTTTGAGTAAGTAGAGGGATTTTTGTTTTGTTTTCTTTTGTTATTTTAGTTGTTGTGCTTGTTGTTTTAATATATTTTTATTTATTTCAGAGAAGAAGAGAAAGATAGAAACTGCAATGATGAGAGGAAATCATTGATTGGCTGCCTCCTGCACATTGGACCAAGCCTACAACCCAGGCATGTGCCCTTGACTGGAATCGAACCTGGGACCCTTCTGTCTGCAGGCTGACACTCTATCCACTGAGCCAAACAGGCTAGAGCTGTTGTGCTTTTTTATTTATTCCTATCTTTTCTCAGTTTTGCAGTTTTATGTTGGTTCTGCCTGATCCTAAGCCTCTGTCCTGAGCCAAGAGTTGTAATCACAGGCTGTTGCTCCTGCTTTGAACTGATATTTGGGCAAGAAGTTCATTCATGGGCCCAGTGGGAAAACTGGATTACCTTCTGCTTGCAAAGCTCCTTGTCTTCCACCATTCAGAGGCTTTCAACTTACTCTAAATCCTTCACATCAAGCCTAATGTGCAAAGCCTTTTTTTTTTTTTTTTTTTTTTTTTTTTTTTTTAAGCAGGTTTTTAAGATAGAGGCAGCTCACATCAGTTGCTAGCTTTAAACTCTGTAACTGGCTCCAGGCTCTTCTCTCACATTAAGCACTTTCAGGCTGATAATCAGAGTATTATGTTCCATACTGCTACTAACTTTATTAGTGAAAAGAGTTTTAGGGATATAATAGGCAGGTTTAGGGAGTTTTAGGAATAAAGAGGGTCCATGGGGGAGAAAGGCAAAGGTGAGGACTTGGAGCTGCCAAAAGGCATACATTCACAGAGGGAGAAAAAAAAGTACCACAGGATAAGGGAAAGGAAGACATCCATTCACAGAAGATAGGGAAAAGCCACAGGGTAAGGGGAGAAAGGGGAAACAAACTTTCACAAAGGATGGAGAAATGCTGACAAATGGGAGAAAGAGGAAGACATTTTCACAGGAGATAGAGAATTCTACCATTGAAGGGGAGAAAGAAAGGGGCACCAGGTGGGGTGTGAGCTTTGAAGCTGATATTTACCAATTGGAAGGCAGCATGAAGAGACAAAACAACTGCAGCCTTTATCAACCTTAGCAGAAAAAACCTTGGTGGGTTACCCCGTTGGGACCCCCGCCCTTGCTTCCAATAAATTTTTACCCTTTTCATCTACCACCTTTTGTCTGTGACTTTAGTCTTTGAATCCATATGGACAAGAACCCAGGAAAGAAATCACCCTTGCATTCTGCTCAGGAAAACAATGCGACTCATTAGTACCTAGGGTTCAACAGACCACAGATTTTTCTTAAAGCTTTGAATTTTGTTTTATTTTAGACAACAAAGTTGTTTATCTTGCTGAGTCTTGCACTTTTTTCTTATTTATTTACCCATCATTGATCTGTATGCTTGTTATTAAGTAGTCAATAAATAAGTAATAGCATTGTCAACACATTAAAAATTATTGGTATTGAAGATATTTAGGCCCCAGCTCAGGTCTATTGTATCATAATTTGCATTTAATCAGTTTCCCAATGCTTCAAATACACATTACTATTTAAGATGCACTAGTTTAGACCAATAATCCTATATAATAAAGAGGTAATATGCAAATTGACCATCACTCCCTCACACAAGATGGCCGCACCCATATGGTCACAAGATGGCTGCCACAAGATGGCCGGCAGGGGAGGACAGTTGTGGCGATCAGGCCAGCAGGGGAGGGCAGTTGGGGGCGACTGGGCCTGCAGGGGAGGGAGGGCAGTTGGGGGGGAACAGGCCTGCAGGGGAGGGCAGTTAGGAGTGACCAGGGCAGCAGGGGAGGGTGGTTGGGGGCAGTCAGGCCGGCAGGGGAGTAGTTAGGCATCAATCAGGCTGGCAGGGGAGAGGTTAGGGGCAATCAGGCTGGCAGGCAGGAGCAGTTAGGGGCAATCAGGCAGCCAGGCAGGCGAGTGATTAGGAGCCAGCAGTCCCAGTTTGTGAGAGGGATGTCCGACTGCCGGTTTAGCCCCACAGGGATTGGGCCTAAACCGGCAGTCGGACATCCCTTGAGGGGTCCCAGATTGGAGAGGATGCAGGCTGGGCTGAGGCACAACCCCCTCCCCCAGTGCATGAATTTTGTGCACCAGGCCTATAGTAATAATAATAATAATAATAATAATAATAATAATAATAATAATAAATAATAATAATAATAATAATAATAATAAAAGGTTAAATGGAATCTTCCAATGTTCTCTTAACCAAATTTGGGGACATATCACAGAGGAACCAATGGTAAGTATGTTTCTGAGTGGTCAGTATATTTTCATATTTGGTTTCATTTTGCAACATTCATATGAATATGTTACTTTACATGATACAAGGGACTTTGCAGATATAATTGAGTTAAGGAACTTGACTTGAGATGGGGACATCATACTAGATTATCTTGGTTATACCCAATATAATCACAATGGTTCTTAAAATGGAAGAGAGAAACAGAAGAAGGGAGGGAGATGTCACTACAAGTTAAAGACTCATAGATATACAACATTGCTGGATTTAAAGACAGTTGAAAAAGTCTCTAGAATATGAAAGAAGCAAGAAAAAATGATTCTCTCCTACAGCCTCTGGAAAATAATACAGCCTTGCCAATACCTTGATTTTAAACCAATGAAATCTGTCTAGGATGTCTGACCTATACAACTGTATGATAATAAATTTGTGTTGCTTTAAATACATAATTTTGTAGTATTTTGTTATGACAGCAATAGGTAACATGAAGATTTTGACACCTGGAAGTAGAATACTGCTGTAACAAATACCTACAAATGAGTGTTGCTTCAGTATTGGGCAGTGAGCAAAGGTCAGAAGACATTTTAGGAACAAGATAGAAAAAGTTTAGATTGCCTTAAAAAGATCTATCTATCTATCTATCTATCTATCTATCTATCTATATCTATCTATCTATCTATAGATAGATATAGATAGATATATATAGATATATATAGATAGATGCTAACATTTTTTGCTAGTTAGTATCTGAAAAGAAGAGAGAATCCAGGTGTGGGAATCACATTTTACTTCAGAGAATACCTAAATCATCTGTTGGTAGGAATATTGATATTAAAGAAATTGCTGAAATAAAAGAAAAGGAGGAACATATTATTGGAAACTGTAGGAAAGGAAATCCTTTATATATAGTGACAGAAATTTTAGAAGAATTATATCCTGCAGTTAAGTAAAAAATAATACTTGTAAAAAATAAAATTGTACATTTAGCTAAGGCAATTTCCAAAAAAAATGTTGAAGATGTGGGTTGGTTTATTTTACACTAATAGTAAAATATGAGAGAAAAGAAAGAAATTGGGGAAAAATTACTAAACAAAAGGAAACCATGAATTGATTATTTGGAAAAATCTATCAAGATTGCAAAAAAAATGCTAACATTTATGTCCTGGAATGCATGCTCTAGAGAAAGATTGAAGTTATCTTTGAGCCTTTACCTAATACTTTGTTAGGAACAAAGTGTCAAAGGATTTAATCAGACTCTTTGGAGAGATTAAGGGTATAAGTCACAGATCTTCTCAATCAAATCAGAAAGCATATATATATATATATATATATATATATATATATATATATATATATGCTTTTCCCAAAAAATCTGGATATATAAATTCTTACAGAGGTCATATGATCATTTTTAGTTGTTTTATTTTATTTTTTTTATGTTTTTGACATATTTTAAAAGGATGGGAGAAATGTCTGGTTCTTACATTCAGTGTTCATTTGCCAAGCAAGGTTTTTTTTTTGTGTTTTTTTTTTTCTATTTTTCATGGTTTATTCTATTAATAGCGAATTTGATATTCAAACTCAATCAAATAGTCCATGAACTACATATATTGCAAATAAACATTTGTTCTATCAGTAATCAATACAAGCAATGGTGTAATCACAATAAAAATTAAAATAAAATTAATCCCAGCCTTATTTTTAGTCATATAGTATAAAGAATGTTGAACACATTACTTTAAAGAAGGTTTTAAGAAGACCCCTTCAAAATAACTTGCTGATTGGCAGCTGAATGAGAAATATTCTATCCCTTAAATAAAAAGCAGACACTGCACCATGTAAAAATGCTGCAACCAACCTAAGAAGAAGCTTGGAGTAAAGATGTGTTATTAACTTTTGATGCAAGCTCTTCACTTTCAACTTTCTAGTTTTCTGTGGGCTTCTAATAGATTTCTAGGATTTGAATGGGGGGCATAGAATGGCCTTATAAGTGCTATGTACAATCTTATTCTTAAAGACTTCATGATGGAAACCTTAAGATTGCAGGGCCACCTGTTTGTTATAACATCCTATATAATAAAAGTGTAATATGCAAATTAGACCAGATGTCCTTCCAGACAATCTTCTGGATGAAGCTGGCGCTACAAGGGAAGCCCAGGTCCTGGGTGCCAGAGGGAACCTGGGGCCAGCAGCTAAGGAAAGGAAGGCCTACTCTTTCACGAATTTTGTGCATCGGGCTCTAGTCTAATTGGAAGAGTCAAATGGCTATTTATTATCTGACTGTCCTCATTTACTTACATTGTTTTTAAAAGACATAAGGAATCACTTTAAGATTTAAATCTGATTATTTATTCTAATGCTCTATATTATTAGAACATATTTATTTTCAAAAATCATTGTAGTTTATTCTTAATCACCAAGATATCATTTTCTCAAATTTTAAGCCCCATCAAATAATGTCAATATCACATGTAGAATGATAATAACCAAGGAACTGAATGGATTTATATATATATGGAGAAAAATAAAGAAATTTGTAACTATAATTCTTATATTGATTCTAAGTAAGGCAATGTTTAGGAAGGGTGTCTTAAAAAATTGGATAATTAATACTCAGAATAATTGTTTTACAAGGTATATGCTAAAGCTCTCTCAATTGAAGAATCCTATATAATGAAAGGCAAATATGCAAAGTGACCATACGGCAGAACAACAGGTCACTATGACATGCACTGGCCACCAGGGGGCAGACACTCAACGCAGGGGAGCGCCACTCAGCCAGAAGCCGGGCTCATGGCTGGCGAGCACAGCAGTGGTGGCAGGAGCCTCTCCTGCCTCCATGGCAGTGCTAAGGATGTCTGACTGCCGCTTCAGTCAGCATCCCCCGAGGGTTCCTGGACTGCAAGAGGGTGCAGGTCCGGCTGAGGGAACCCCTCCTTGAGTGCACAAATTTTGTGCACCAGGCCTCTAGTATAATTATAAAAATGAAGGAATGAGAAAATGGAAAAAAAAGAATTGGTATTTTATTTTTTAATTAAAAAAATATATTGAATTTACTGGGGTGACATAAGTTAATAAAAGTATAGATCTCAGAGGGAAGGGGGTGAGGGTAGGAAGAGATTAATCAAAGAACTTGTAACTGTACATGCATAGCCCATGGACACAGATAATAATGCAATGAAAGCTTGGGGTGAAATGAGGGTTGGGTGGAGGAGGGCCAAAGGGGGGATGGGGACATCTATAATATTGTCAACAATAAAAAATAAATTTTAAAAAATGATATAGGGCCCTAACCGGTTTGGCTCAGTGGATAGAGTGTTGGCCTGCGGACTGACGGGTCCCAGGTTCGATTCCGGTCAAGGGCATGTACCTTGGTTGCGGGCACATCTCCAGGGGGAGGTGTGCAAGAGGCAGCTGATCGATGTTTCTCTCCCATCGATGTTTCTAACTCTCTATCCCTCTTCCTTCCTCTCTGTAACAAATCAATAAAATATATTTTAAAAAAAATGATATAGGTTTCAGGAATACAATTCTATAACACATCACCTGTATATTGTATTATGTGTTTGCCACACCCAAGTCAAGTCTCCTTCTGTCCCCATTTATTGTGCCTTTAACCTCTTCTACCTCCTCCAACCCCCATTTCCTTCTGGTAATCACCATATTGTTGTCTGTGTCTATTCAATGAAACAGAATAGAGAGCACAGAAATAACCCCATGCCTTCATGGTCAATTAATATTCAACAAAGGATACAAGAACATACAATGGGTAAAGATAGTCTAGTCAATAAATAGTGTTGGGAAAATGGGACAGATACTTGCAAAAAAAAAATGAATTAGACCACCTTCTTACACCATACAGAATAATAAACTGAAAATGAATTAAAGACTTAAAAGTAAGACCCAAACCCATAAAAATCATAGAAGATAACATAGGCAGTAAAATCTCAGATATTTATCTTAGCAGTATTTTTTTCTATTGTCTTCTTGGACAAGGGAAACAAAAGAAAAAAATAAACAAAATTGACTATTTCAAACTAAAACGTTTTTGCACAGCAAAGGAAAACATCACCAAAATAAAAAGATAAAACACTGAGTGGGAGAACATATTTGCCAATGATACATCTGATAAAGGGTTAACATCCAAAATTTATGAAGAATTTACAAAACTCAACACCAAAAAATCCAATTAGAAAATGGGCATAGGACCTGAATAGACATTTCTTGAAAGTGGACATACAGAAGTCCTAGAGGCATATGAAAAAACTAGAGGCTCAGTGCACGAAATTCGTGTATGGGAGGGGAGCGGGATGTCTCTCAGCCCAGCCTGCACCCTCTCCAATCTGGGACCCCTTGAGGGATGTCCAACTGCTCTCTCACAATCCAGGACTGCCAGATCCCAACTGCTTGCCTGCCTGATTGCCCCTAACTGCTTCTGACTGCCAGCCTGATCACCCCCTATCCACTCCCCTGCCAGCCTAATCAACAACTAACTGCTGGCCCAATCACCCCGAACTTCCCTCCCTTGGCAGCCTGGTTGCCCTTACTGGCCCAATTACCCCTAACTGCCCTCCCCTACCGGTCTGGTCACCCCTAACTTTCCTCTCCTACTGGCCTGGTTGCCCTTAACTGCCCTCCCCTGCAGGCCTGGTTGCCCCCAACTGCCCTCCCCTGCAGGCCTGGTCCCCCCCCAACAGCCCTCCCCTGCAGTCTGGTCCCCCCCAACTGCTGTCCCTTGTAGGCCTGCCCCCCCCCAGCTGCCCTCCCTTGCAGGCCTGGTCTCCTCTGCAGGCCTGGTCGCCCCCAACTGCCTCCCCTGCAGGGCTGGTCACCCACAACTGCCCTCCCCTGCTGGCCTGGGTCTTCCAACTGCCCTCCTCTGACAGCCAGGTCGCCCCTAACTGCCCTCCCCTGCAGGCCTGATCGTCCCCCACTGCCCTCCCTTTCAGGCTTGGTCCCTCCCAACCGCCCTCCCCTGCAGGCCTGATCACCCACAACTGCCCTCCCCTGCTGACCATCTTGTGGCAGCCATCTTGTTTGTTGGAGTGATGGTCAATTTGCATATTACCTCTTTATTATATAGGATGCTCAAAGTCACTAATGTTCTGATAAATGAAAATCAAAAGAAAAATGAGGCACCACCTCACACCTGTCAGAAGGGCTTTCATCAGTAAATCAACAAAGAGGTGTTGGAGAGCATGTGGAGAAAAGGGAACCCTCAAGCACTGTTAGTGAGAATGCAGATTGGTGCAACCACTATGGAAAAAGTCTGGCATTTCCTCAAAAAATTAAAAATGAAACTGCCTTATGATACAGAGATTCCACCTCTGGTAATATATCCAAAGAACCAGAAACACTAATCTGAAAGAATATAGGCACACCTATGTCCGTTGCAGAATTATTTAAAATAGCCAAGATTTGGAAGAATTGGCATTTTAATTTATAGAAGACAATATAGCTGCCCCCAAATATCCAATATGTTTTTATAACTTTACTAGAGGCCAGTGCACAAAATTCGTGCATGGGCGTGGTCCCTAGGCCTGGCTGGTGATCAAAGCACGAGCATCTGGCATGGAAGGTCAGGTCCCAGCTTATCTCTGGGCCCTGGGCAGCAACTGGGCTCCCGGGACCCTGCGCACCCCCCTCACCTGAGTCATGGCGCAGAGATTTAGTGAGTGTGGCCGGATGCCGCTGGTTGGGGCACAGCATGGGCCTCTGGGCAGCCCAGTGGTGCTGCATAGAAGCTAGGAAGACACCACACTCTGTCCCAGCCAGCCTCACAGACCAGCTCCTGCGTAAACCCATGGGGAGCCTGAGCGGCCCCTGTGGTCCCAGTGGCTGCAGCCCAGCTCACCCGCAAGATGCCGCACAGGTAGGGGGCAGGCTCTTTGCAAGTGCCCAGCACCTGAGTGCAGGGGCTTCCCTGGCATGTGAGCCCTGGTGTCTCGGGGGAGGGTAGCAGGGGAAGTGAGAGTGAGCTTGGCAGACACCTCGCATTCTCACCACACCTCCATCCCTGTCACCCCTGCCACCAGGTAGCTGGTGAGAGGTTGTAGGGTGTCGCCAACACCTGCCATGTTCTGTGCTGCTCCCTGGTGGTCAGTACACGTCATAGCGAGCAGTAAAACTCCTGGTCTCCTGGTTGAACTCCCGGTCAAATGACCTCCTGAAGGGACAATTTGCATATTAGGCTTTTATTATATAGGACTAGTGGCCTGGTGCAAGAAATTCATGATTGGGGGTTGTCCTTCAGCCTGGACTGCACACTCTCCAACTCCAATCTGGGACCCCTTGGGGGATGTCTGACTGCCAGTTTAGGCCTGATCCCTGCAGGGGTAAACTAGCAGTCAGACATCCCTCTCAAAATCTGGGACTGCTGGCTCCTGACCACACACCTGCCTGCCTGCCTGATTGACCCAAACTGCTTCTGCCTGACAGCCTGATCGCCCCCTAACCACTCCCCTGCTGGCCCAATCACCCCCAACTGCCCTACCCTGGCAGCCTGATAACCCCCTACTGCCCTCTCCTGCCATGACCAGCCTCCTCCTCTGGGACCCGCCTCCTCCACACGAGATGGTGCAGATGCCGGGACCAGCCTCCTCCATGCCGCGTGGAGCCGTGGGACCCCCAGGACTCACTGCACGGAGTGGCCGCCAGGCCCCGCCTCTGCTGTGCTCGTGGCCAACTTGTGGTGGCCATATTGTGGTGGCCATCACTGTGGTGGTCATCTTGTGGCAGCCATCTTGTGGCAGCCATCTTTCTGGCATCCATCATTGTGGTGGCCATCTTGTGGTGGCCATTTTGTGGCTGCCATCTCGTATGGCATCACGTGCGAGGGCCACCTAGGCTTTTATTAGTATAGACTAGAGGCCCGGTGCATGAAATTCGTGCATGGGAAGGGGGTCCCCTCAGCTCGGCCTGCACTCTCTCTAACTGGGACCCCTCAGGACCTCTGGCTCCTAACTGCTCACCTGCCTGCAGCCTGATTCCCCTAACTGCTCTCCCCTGCCTGCCTGATCACCTCTAACCTCCGCTGCCTTTGCCCCGCCAACATGGCTTTGTCGGGAAGGACATCCAGAAGGACATCCGGAAGGTCGTCCGGAAGATGTTCAGTCTAATTAGCATATTACCCTTTTATTAGTATAGATGCCACCTTCTCCTAAAAATGCAGGTTGTTCCCAGGTTTTCCTATCGTGGAAGGGGAGCCCGCAGTCGCATCCTGGGTTCTGACCAGGGCTTATGCACTTGTGCTTTATCTCAGCAGATGCGATTCCTAGAAGAAGACTCTTGGATGTACCTTGAACATTTCTATCGAATTTGCCAAATCATCCTCCAAAAATGTTGAACCACTTTAAACTCCCACCAGCAACCATGCGTGTGTCCTCCATTCCACTTTGATGCCAATATCATTGATTTCTCCCTAGAAGCTTCCCTCCCATCAGTCTGGACTGCTTGGAACTTGAGCCAACCTCATTGTTCAGCTGGGGACTTGATTTCCCGAGACAGAATTATGGAGGAGGAAAAATAGTTTTCCTCTACCTTTCTGAGTTCTTAGTGGAGGCCATGTAAATGAAAGACAGATCACCAAGAGAAAAACAAAAGTTCATTAACATGTGTACCTCGTGTATATGTGGGAGATCCCAGGGAAAAATGAGTAACTCCTCAAGGTGGCTTAGAATGCAGATTTAAATACCTTCTTCCTAGGGAAAGGGGACGGGAGATATAGGCCTCTTAGAGGAGAGTAAATGATATTTAGGAAAGATGAATGGGGGTGGGGGGAAATAGTTTGTAACAAAGTTTGGGTGTGATGTCAACTTCTACTCTCCAGTCCTGTGACAGGAGTCAGTCTTCTCTGCCTGATGACACTTCTCCTGTCAAGGGGACCTATGACATTTAAGCTCCTTTTGGGGGGGTTGATTTTAGGCAGATCAGGAGACTTCAGTGAAAGCCTCTGCATGCATTTGCTGTTTATCAAGCATCTGCAGCTCAAGATCATCAATATAACAACACAGCGTATGTTGGGGTGGCATGTTCTCTGACCTTCAGAATAAACCCAACAAAAGCTTGTTTCCTCTCTTAGATGATTTGCCACAGGAGCATTATTCCCTGGAGACGGTATTCTGACCAGACCTTCCTGGGAGTGGTCATAACATACCCTGTGTTTGTAGAAAGGTGTGGGCCACATCACTAAATAAACCAGGGGCAGTTTTCTCATCTTGTGGAAAGGGAGATAAAGTTATGATAGTTTATCTCCCTTTCCACGGGTTTCTTTCGGGTTTGTGTCTCCGCTATCCCTGACCACCCCCCGCTCAGCAACCCCAGCCTCCGTCTGGGTCTTGGGGCTGCTGTGTGCCAGGCCTGTGGGTTTGTGTCTCCAATCCACCCCCCCCCCCCCCCGCCCAGCCCCAGGTGTGTGGTGGCGAGGCTTGGGGCTGCTGGGTGCCGGCCTCCCTGCTGGTTTGTGTCTCCCATCCGCCCCGGCAGCCCCAGCCCCACCTGACCACTATGGGTCTCGCCATCTTGGTTGGGTTAATTTGCATACTCACTCCTATTGGCTGGTAGTGTAGCAGAGGTATGGTCAATTTGCATGTTTCTCTTTTATTAGATAGGATTCCTTGAGTGACTTAGGGTTTCTGGTTTCTCTACCACACAGTACACAGAAAGGGCACAACCTATTTAAAAAAAATATTGGGAACAAGTTAAGTGAGTGAGTTAATCATTTTGTTTTCATTATTTTTTTCTTTTATTATTGTTACTCTTTTCAAACATTGTTACATGCTTGCTTCAGCAGCACATATACTAAAATATTGTTATGTTTCTACTTCACTTTCAGGGAGCATTGCTTTGCACATTGTTATTTGACTTTATTATTAACATGTCATTGTTTTGGTCACAGATTGTGAAAGCTGAATTATTTTACAGAAGATTAATGGTTAATATATACCTTCATTAAACTGCACCCTATTAAATAAGTCTCTAAATTTAGGTATTAAATTCATTTGTGAAATTAAGATATATTTTTAAATTACCAATCTTTTTATCTGATTTATGTTGAATGGTTGGCATTTTAGGTTGTTTTTTAATGTTTTATTTTATGTTATGAAGCTGTGTTAACTCTGGATTAGTTTGATCCTTTAAGGACTCATTTAAGAACATTTAGAATGAGTAAAGGGTAATCTCTATTCTAGGACTAGCTGTGCCCCTTCTCTCAAGTAGGCCTCCCTGTGGTTTCTAATAATGCCATATTGATTCAATGAGATTTAACCACTTTTTTTTTGTATGGAGCTCAAGGAACTTTTTTTCTATTTGAGCTCTGAGATTTATAAGTCTTAACAGATCTCCATTGATTGTCTTTTCCTCAGACGTTCTCTTCCCTGGCTTCTGGAACTCTGCCTGAAAAATTCTAACTTCTCATCTCTTCTATAATTCTATCTCAGTCTGCTCAACTCATGGAGATTCACATTCCCTGCACAACAGCACTGAAATGCCCAATTAGATCTTAATCTGACAATGTAAAATAGCTGACCTCTTTGTTTTGACCAGTTACGTAAGTACAATATTAAATATCCAAGAAAGTAGTTCAACAGAACTCACAATTATAGCAATAATTCAAGTACTATATTATTTTATTTTTTTTAATAAAAATGTCATGGATTTACATATTCAATTTTTTTCAGTTTTATTGAAATTATTTTAAAATTTTAAGTATTTAATAAACATCTTATTGTTTTAAAACAATGTCACAATAAAGGTAATAACTGTAGGATAATTAAATCATGATTTTATATTTTTAAAAAGCTGCTATGTATCATAAGACATTTGAAAATATAATTTATCCATTAAAATATTCTTGTTTAATTTCAAATCCACACACACTAGATATATTAGCAATTTAAATACAATAAGTAAAAAATGTGCTTTTTATTTAAATGCAAAATTCATTAAATTTTGTGGGCTTTTTGAGTGGTCTTTGGAATTATTTTTATTTGATTGCATTGATAATGAGATCATATACCACATGTGGTTAAAACAAAATAAATTAATATTTTTAACTATAAACTCTCAATATGAATATCTTACTCCAGGTTTTTTCTAATGAATAAATGATTAAAATAAGTTGCAATTTATTTTTAATATATATATATATATTTTTTTGTTTACAGTATTACAAATGTCCCCCATTTTTCCTCCTTTGCCCCTCTCTGTTCACCTCCACCCTACCCCAGACCTTTACCTCACTACTGTCTGTGTCCATGGGCTGTGCTTATATGCATATAAGTTCTTTATTTAATCTTTCCCATATCACCCCCGTTTCCCTCTGAAATCTGTTGATCTGTTCCAAGCATTCCTGTTTTGTTTATGCTAAGTGAAATAAGCCAGTCAGAGAAACACAATTATCACATGACCTCACTTATATGTGCAATCTAATGAACAAAATAGATTCATTTTAGATCATGGAAAGAAACATCTTATGATTATGATTTTGTTCAATGTATTTAGAATAATCTATGCTACTCTATTCTGAACCAAACTCGGAATGCCACAGAAGAGGATGGGGTTAGTGTACCGCTGAATAGATCTTTTAAAACGTGAGAAATCCTTGACTAACCAGTTATCATTTTCCAGTGTTAATGAATGAAGAGTGTGCACACACTTATACTTCTGTACCTTCAAACTGCATTAGCAAGAGTGAAAGGGAACCTTAGAACCATGAATAGTTCTAAAAAAAGAGCCTCTTTCCTCTCTTACAATCTAGTACTCACAGCCTCACCAACAGTATATACTTGGTAATGAACAGGGTTATTTCCATAATATTTGTCTCATTTGTTGTTTCCATAAGAAACCCCAATTTCAGGTTATCTCATAACCCTAAATCCATAACCCAAATGACATTTAGCATCACTTTAGCTGACCTAATTTTCCAACCCTCCCTCTTCACTCCCATAGCGATTCTCCTAAGCCTCCAGGCGTGCTCCATCAGGCATCAGCAAAACACATGTATCCTCAAACTTTTCTAAGAATATTACTATTAACTTTTTTTTCTGAAATCTGGTGACATGCATTTCCTGAAACCATTTATATTTTCTTACTGCTTCTCTAATATACCCTTCATGTTAATAGGCAATGAGATAGGGGTATTTTTGTGAGCTACATTTAGATCATTTCTTTGTTCTCTCCATAACAATAATAATCTACACTAATAAAAGAGAAACATGCAAATTGACCGTACCTCCACTACACCCACAAGCAACGCCCACCAGCCAATCAGGAGCAAGTATGCAAATTAACTCAACCAAGATGGCTGCGGCCACACAGTGAGCAGGAAGCTTGGGTTTCCCTGGCAATGGAGGAAGCCAAGCTTCCCGCCCGCTCTGGCCGGCCCTGGCCACTGCTCAAGGAAACAAAGTTTCAATTATAGAAGATAAATAAATCCCAACAAAAATGGCAGCAGCCACAGAGCTGGAGAGAGCAGGAGGCTTGGGTTGCCCCTGGCAATGGAGGAAGCCAAGCTTCCTGCCCATCTTGGCCTCTGCTCAAGGCTACAAAGTTTCAATTATAGAAGATAAATAAATCCCAGATAACAGGGCCTCTGCTTGGGTCGCCGGGGGGCGTGGCAGGCCTGCAAACCACCACAGGTTCATTGCCCAGGCTGCCCCATGACCCAAGGGAACCCCCACCCTGATCCAGGACACCCTTCAGGGCAAACCAGCCAGCCCCCACCCATGCACCAGGCCTCTGTCCTATCTAATAAAAGAGTAATATGCAAACTGACCATCACTCCAACACACAAGATGGCTGCCCCCATGTGGACACAAGATGGATGCCACAAGATGGCCAGCAGGGGAGGGTAGTTGGGAGGGACCAGGCCTGCAAGGGAGGGCAGTTGTGGGTGATCAGGCCAGCAGGGGAGGGCATTTGGGAGGGACCAGGCCTACAAGGGAGGGCAGTTGGGGGCGATCAAGCCTGGAGGGGAGGGCAGTTAGGGGTGACCAGGCTAGCAGAGGAGGGAATTTGGGGGTGACCAGATCTGCAGGGAAGGGCAGTTGAGGGGGAACCCAGGCCAGCAGCGGAGAGTAGTTGGGGGGACCAGCCCTGCAGGAGAGGGCAGTTGGGGGGGACTTTGCCTGCAGGGGAGGGCAGTTAGGGGTGACCAGGACTGCAGGGGAGGGCAGTTAGGGGCAATCAGGCTGGCAGGGGAACAGTTAGGCATCAATCAGGCTCGCAGGGGAGTGGTTAGGGGGTGATCAGGCTGGCAAGCAGAAAAGTGGTTATGGGCAATCAGGAAAGCAGGCAGGTGAGCAGTTGGGAGTCAGCAGTCCTGGATTGTGAGAGGGATGTTCGCCTGCCCATTTAGGCCCAATCCCAGTAGGTCCTAGATTGGAGAGGGTGCAGGCTGGGCTGTGGGACACACACCCCCATGCATGAATTTCATGCACTGGGACTCTAGTAACAATAATAATAATAATAATAATAATAATAATAATAATAATAAACACTTCTGAGGATTAGATGATCATTTTGTATGAAAACTACTCTCCATTTTTAATTTATTGTTTAATCTATTACATAAGTTTCCTTTTCCCCCCATTGACCTCTCCCCAGCAGCCCCCAATCCCCAGCACATGCCCTCGCCCCCACTCCCATCTCTGTTCATTGGTTATGCTCATATGCATGCACATAAATCCTTTGGTTGATCTCTTACCCACTTAGCCTGGCACCCCTCCCTGCCTTCCCTCATAGGTTGGGCAGTCTGTTTGATGATTCTATGACTCCAGTTCCATTTTTGTTCCTCAGTTTATGTTGTTCATTATATTCCACAAATGAGTGAGATCATGTGATATTTATCTTTCTCTGACTGGCTTAGTTTGCTTAGCATAATGCTCTCAAGTTCCATCCATGCTGTTGCAAATGGTAAGAATTCCTTCTTTTTTACAGCAATATCTACTCCTTGGTGGTCAGTGTATTTCATAGTAACTGGTCGACCAGGCGACTGTCTACTCCCTTGTGGTCAATGCATGTCATAACTAGTGGTTGAGAGGCCTTAGCATATCATTAGTATATTATGCTTTGATTGGTTGACCAGACGACCATATGACCAGACACTTAGCATATTAGGGTTTTATTATATAGGATTAGGAATCTGAAATGTTGGTTTACTGTATGGTGATTGGGTGAAGACCAAAAATATAGTTAGAAATCCTTAAAAGCATGTCTTTTATTTTAGGTTATATAGATTTTTCCCCTAAAAGACATATTTTAATTCCAGGAATGTATGAAATACACTGCCAACATTCTAATTGTTAAATAAAAGAAAAGAAAAAAAAAGTATTTCATGATTTATGGTTGAGTTCTAGATTTTCATTTAAAACCTTCTTTGATCTTTCATTCTATCCCTTGGTTGTTCATTCTGAGTCCAGAGACATTCGTCTTCCACTCTGGGGTAGGAAATGATCTGGGGCTCTAAGTGTTTCTCATAAGCCTGTTTAAACAACCCTTCTTTTTCAGCCCCTAACCTACACCCAGTCTTAGAGAATACTGATGTCTCCTATCTTTAAGCATTTGTGGGTTTGTGAAATATAATTTCACCTTCCCCACTTATATTCTTTCCATGCCTAGG
Source organism: Plecotus auritus (assembly GCF_963455305.1). NCBI lineage: Eukaryota > Metazoa > Chordata > Mammalia > Chiroptera > Vespertilionidae > Plecotus > Plecotus auritus. Next base: position 134,212,051 of record NC_137771.1, on the reverse strand, counting down.
TTTCAGTATTTTCTGTCTGCCAAATCATTCATCAGGTTCCATCTCTTCTCCTTTCTTTAGCATATTGTTAATTACTTTTTACTCTCTACAGTGTTTTAGTAGGTTACAGGTGGAAATGAGATTAATGTTTTTAAATGTATTGTATTAAACTGATTAAAATCATCATGCAAATTGAAAGCCAAATAATTTTTTAAATTTTGCCTTGTTTTAAAAAATGCAAGAAATTAATAATTGTTAGAGCATAAAATGATATACATGAATTAAAAGATGATAGTAGCATTGGTCTTTGTAAAGGTAATATAATTAAGTGAATTTATTAAATGTGTTATATTTAGGGGGCCTGGGAAAAGAAATAATGATTGAGTTAAAGAGGAAAATATCACACTAGAAAAACTGATAATAATGTGTCAAAAAAAAAAAAAGTAAAAAGTAATGAAGTGTCTTTCTTATTTTTTTGCACACATGGTTGGCCAGTTATTGATAAACATATATAAACATTGCATTGGGCAAGTAGGTCATTTTAAATAAAATTGTAGATTTACATATTTATTGTTTTATAATTTAAATACATTTAAAACAATACTACTCTAAGTTACACTCTGGATTTCTGGATTTTCCTTTTTCACTTGGGCCTTAGCAATTGTTCAAAATATAATTTTCTTTGCTATCTTCCTTTTATTCTTTATGAATGTTAGTGATGAAATAGGACTATGCATAAATTATTAAATTATATCTTTATAAATAAATATGTTAACTTGATACAAAAATGAATTTTTATGAAAACATTTCCCTCAGCTTTTATTTTTACACTAGAGACCCGATGTATGAAAATCTGTGCAAGAGTAAGCCTTCCTTCCCCTGGCTGCCAGCACTGGCTTCCCTCTGGCACCCAGGAACAGAGCTTCCTTCCTCTGGCTGCTGGCAGGCACCTAGGACCCGGGCTTCACTCTGGCCCCAGCTTCATCTAGAAGGATGTCTGGTCTAATTAGCATATTACTTTTTTATTATTATAGATGACTGCTATACTTCTCTAAATCTTGTATCAATTAGAGTCTGTACTCTAGTGTTATATAAGAAATTTATATAAATCTAAGATAGTGCCATTAAACTGCTCACTGAGTCCTTTTTGTATATCAGATCCTGCAGATGGAATTCTTACTCTTATATATTGAGATATTTATAGCCTACTGTTGATTTCATTCCTATATGACCCAATCAGTTTTATCCTTATTTTTTTACTAGGGGCCCAGTGCATGAATCCATGCACCTTGAAAAAAACTGTGGGCTGCAAGGCTGTGGTGGGCATAGGGGCAGATCTAGGCCCATCCTCCCTGCCCCTGCCTGGCCCCTCCCACTGCAGCCCGGTTCCTTGTCTGCCAGTAACCCCAGTCCCGCCATTGGGATCAGCGCCAGCAGCAGGTGTGAGGGGGATGGTACCAGCAGTGGGTATGAATGGCAGTTGCTACCCTGATTTCCCCTCAGGAGCAGGGAGAGGTGGAGAAGCCCTCAGGGGCAATCAGGGCCAGCAGTCACTGCTGGAACCCACTGACGGCACTGAACAATCGGGACCGGCGCCGGGTGCCAGCCACAGGTACATGTGGGGCTGGGTATGGCAGCAGGTGTGAAGCAAAGAATTTTCAGTAACCACCAGAGGCTCGTCCTGATGACAGCGACTGGTGTCCCACCTTAGTCTGGTGCCCCAGTTCACCTGCTCTATCATCCCACAACAGCCCACACCACCATGTTCCGCACTCTGTCGCCTGCTGCCAACACCCACCATGCTCTGTGCGCACAACCCCTGGTGGTCAGCACACGTCATAGCAACTGGTTGTTCAGTTGTTTCGACATTTGGTCTATTTGCATATTAGCCTTTTATTATATAGGATGTTTTTATGCTAATTTTTAATATTTTTTATTTTGCATAAAGATTTTTTTATAACTTTAGTTGTTAATTGAAGCTTTATTTAGCCACATACAATTTAAATTAAGACTTAAAAACTAAGAAAATATTTTCCCCCATTCTATTAGTTTAAATTGCTAAAATGAAAATGATGACAAACATGGGTTCTCAGATATTTGTTGGTTGTGGGCATTTTTGATGTTTTAGAAATAGAAATTGACAGATTTTACTATCAAAGCATTTTCAATCTCAAAGGACCATTAGGGAGTATAATATAGACAGATTCTCAGGAAAAAAAACAATGAGGTGCTAAATAATTGGGCAGAATTGGTTGTTTATCTACAAAATAAACTATTGATTTCAGAGTTCAACTTAGAGAAGTTCACAAATGGGCATATTTTGTTTGTGTTTGCAAGTATTTTGTTCGTGTATTTTTTATAAATTTCAATATATTCAGCACTTAGCAACATCAGTTATACATGATGCAAAACTCAATTAGTATTTGGGTATCATAAAAAAAGATTTGTTCTAATTATAAACTTGTGCCATAATAATTAAGATATTTTATTATTGACATTTAGTGAGAACTATTTGATAATATAACTAAGCTTTTGACATTTCAAATAAAAGTTCCAATCTAAATATAGCATTATACAATAGATTTGAAGTTGTTTGTCGATTTAGAATAAGTTTATTCCTAAGGAACAAATATTTGGTAAGAAAAAATATTCTTTATTCTGTTTTCTGGAGAGCACATTACTTTTCAATTATCCATTATTTTTTTAAAGATACTAAGAGTCACTTTTATTTTTTATAATTTTTCTTTATTATTGAAAGTATTACAGATTTCCCCTCTCCCCCACCCCCCATTAACCCCCTTCACTCCTGCTCCTGCTCCCTCATTTCAGACTTAAAAGAGTATGTGCATACAAAAGAAATGTAAAATTTTGTTCATTAGCTCTCTATAGTATACTATTTGGAAAAATATAAGGACAACTATCTTTTTTGTTTACATTTTGTTTGTTAATTCTTGCCTGAGGATATTTTTTTCCATTGATTTTTAAAGAGCCTGGGAAGGAAGGAGGAAGCGAGGGAGAGAGAAAGATAGAAACACCAATGTGAGAGAGACACATTAATTGGTGGCCTCCAATATGCACCCCACTGGGGTGGTCAGGAATTAAACCTGCAACCCAGGTAGGTGCCTTGGGTGCTGGGGTCAAGACTCTGACCACTGAACAACACCAGCCAGGGTGAGGCAATTATCTTTTAAACATTTTTTTTTTATTGTAAAAGAACAATTTGGCAGTGTCCAAGAAAATATATTTTTAAAAGAACAAAAATTAACCTTAAAGTACATAGAATTCCATAGTTATGCCATTATAACTTTTCCTTGCCTTTATTTTTATTCTGTTCACCTTAACTTTTTGATAATTCAAACTACTGAGATTTGCTTGCTGTTGGTATAGGTGTATGATGACTTTGACTTATTAATATTTTTCAGAATCAGAATTTTATGCATAATGCATAAGCTGTTCTAATAAAACTTTATATTCATGAGTATGTTGTGGGCCAGTGTTGAACCATAGCCCATAATTTGTAGACCAGGGAGTTGGGCCAATCCAAAATAAAGCCTGCAAACCACATCTAAAATATTAAATAGAACAGTTGAATGCTTTAACCTTCATTAAATAGATACCGGTTTAATTATCCCTTAAAAGTCACTTGCATATGATATTAAATTAAAAATTAAAATATGTTGTGGGCCAGTGTTGAAACACAGCCCATAGCTGTAGACCAGGGAGCTAGACCAATCAAAAATAAAGCCTACTATCCACATCTAAAATATCTAAAATATTGAATAGAACACCTTAATTGAATAAATACTGGTTTAATTATCCCTTAAAAGTCACTTAAATATTATATTGAATTATAAATTAAAAGTTAAATTTTATATATCAATATTAGTTATATATATATATATATATATATATATATATATATATGAATGCATATACAAGCATCCCTTTCCCTCTTTTCATATTTCTTCTTTTTTTTTTTAATATATTTTATTGATTTTTCACAGAGAGGAAGGAAGAGGGATAGAGAGTTAGAAACATCTATCAGCTGCCTCCTGCACACCCCCTACTGGGGATGTACCCGCAACCAAGGTACATGCCCTTGACTGGAATCGAACCTGGGACCCTTCAGTCCGCAAGCCGACGCTCTATCCACTGAGCCAAACCAGCTAGGGCCATATTTCTTCTTGCCTGGTATTTCCAATAGAGCATCAAAGAAGATAGGACCTCAAATCACAGACTAAGGCATGAAGGATAAATTTAAAATCTACATGTTTTATATATACTCCAAGTAGGAATGACATAGAGACCTGATGGTCAAACCATTATGAAATGATGCACATCAAACTGTCCTAGCAAATAAAAAGACAAACTCATTCATAAACCATTTTTGACATTTCTGGAAGTCAAGTACTACCCATCTTATATCTTGTCTCACTGTGAAGGACATCTTTGGAATGCTGTTGTCTGGCACATTTGCCTATCACAGAAGGCATAATTCTGAGAATTCTATTAGCGTCAAAGGATTCATATAATAAATACATATTTCAAAGGGCATTGGTTTCATGTCAAATGGCATAAAAAATGGAAAGTTATCAAATACTCTTTCAGGAGTGTAGAAGAATCCAAGCATCAATCTTCTTTCAGTTCCTAGAACTCTGAATCAATTTTTGAAACCATGCTACCAATCTACCTTAAGAAAAAAAAAAAAAATCTCTCAAACACATTGAATTCACTTGTATGCCACTATAAAATTTTACACGTACAATATTGAAATAATTTTGAGAAATTTATGATGTTATATTTATATAACACTGCTTTAGTGAAATCCAGGTAATTTATGGATATCATCTCATTAAGCATACGCTAAGCAGTCTGCATTACCTACCCTTGGCTATCTGTTACTCAGACTTAAAATAGTTATAACTGTTCTTTACAGAGTCTAAGAGAAGTAGACAAATGTATAAAATTAAACATACTGAAATAACAAAAAATCTATATATGAATTTGATTGCAGTAATATAAATCATTCAGAATGGCTTTAATATTAATTTTTTGTTGTTAATCCTTACCCAGAGATACTCTTCCATTGATTTTTAGAGAGAGTGGAAGGGAGGGGGAGAGACAGAGAGAGAGAAACATCAATATGAGAGAGACAATGATTGGTTGCCTTCTGCACAGGACCTGACCAGGGCCAGGGATCAAGCCTGCGACCAAGATGCATGTCCTTGACCAGAATCAAAACCAAGACCCTTCTATCTGTGGGCTGAAGCTCTATCCACTGAGCTAAACTGGCTAGGGCTCAGCATGGCTTTAAAATAACTCTTTATGAGAACTCAAATGCAATCATTTAATGTCCAGCTAGTTTTGTTTCAATACATTCTGATGAAAATTTGTCAATATTTCTCTGCCTGAATAAATAATATATAATGGAATTTTATTTTATTTGAGAAATTATTATATAATAAGCTAATATATATTTTAATTTTAGGGTGTATCTTGAAACTAATTTATTAATTCAAAACAACAACAACAAAACTAAGGTAGCAGCTATTTTGTGGGCATATTCTTTTACATTTTGATTCTCCATACTGAGTAATCCAAGTATTAAATTTAAATGCACTGACATATGACTGGCTTCATATAAGATAATTAAATTGGATTAATATCTACATACATAAAAGCCTAAGTGACTGGCCAACCGGCTGACCAACCATCTGATCAGTAGCTATGATGCGCAACCAAAGGGAAGATGCTCAACGCAGGAGCTGCTGAGCTGCAGTGACTTGGCAGTTGCAGTTCTTGGGTGACACACCCAGAACCAGAGAGGAGGGAGCCCAATTCCAGGATGCGTCACCTGAGAACCACCCTCTCATAATCCAGGACTCTTTGGGGGATGTCAGAGAGCCAGTTTTGGCTTAATCCCCACTAGCCAAGCTGAGGGACCCCACCAGTGCATGAATCTATGCACCCGGCCTCTAGTTGAGTATAAATCTATATAATAAAAGCCTAAGTGACCATTACGGTGGAATGACCAGAACGACCAGTTGCTATGATGCGCACTGACCACCAGGGGGCAGATGCTCAACGCAGTAATGGCAGGAGCCTCTCCCGCCTCCGCGGCAGCATTAAGGAGCAGCAAGCCGAGCAATAAGGAGCAGCAAGCAGGTGGGTAGTAAGGACCGAAGGCTCCTGGACTGCGAAAAGATGCAGGCCAGGCTGAGGGGACTCCCACCCCCCCTCCAGTGCACAAATTTTGTGCACCGGGCTTCTAATATACACTAATAAAAGAGAACCATGCAAATTGACTGTACCTCCACAATGCCCATCAGCCAATCAGGAGTGAGTATGCAAATTAACCCAACAAAGATGGAAGTTAATTTGCATACACAGGCACAGAGCAGCTGGGCGGGGCGGGATGCCTGCTATGAGGGGGAGTGCAGGGGGTGGAGGGAGCTACAGGAGCAGCGCTCTGGCCTGGAGCAAAGACTTGCAGGCTCCTGGGCAGCTGGGAGCAAGGACTTGCAGGCTCCCGGGTGGCCAGGAGCAAAGCCAGGGGAAGGAAGGTCTATTCTTGCACGAATCTTCATGCATCAATATAATATACTAGAGGCCTGATGCATGAAATGCATGCAAGGGGCTTGGCTTCTGTGGCTGCAGTAGCTGCCTCAGCCTCCATCACCATGGCAGCTGCCTCTGCCTCAGTCCCCGCTCACCATGGCGGCCGCCTCTGCCTCAGCCCTTTCAGCCCAGCTTCACCTGGAATGTTGTCCAGAAGGACATCAAGTCTAATTAGCATATTATGCTTTTATTGTTATAGATGTTTTTAGCATCAATGTTTATTATTTTGCAATTAGTTTCTTTCTGCAATTGAAATAATTGGGATCTTAATATTATTATTTAGTAGTTTAGTGAATTCTGGGTCTACTGTGGCACATAATAACAGAGAACATTTTGATTCTCCATAATGAGTAATCCAAGTATTAACATGTATAAATAACGTGTTTGGAATTACCTTTAAAATTATTATCATAAGCATTGATTTGTTTGTATCAATATTTTGTACTTCCAAATATATATGTCAGCTTCAAAAAACCACATTAGTGTTTTAGATTTCTTGTCTTTAAAATTGAAATGATAAAAGTACATACATTGGGAGATAATTAGTATTTTTAGTTTATTTTTTATATTTGTAATCTTAATCTGAGTGTTTAAAATAAAAAAAAAAATATGGTATTTAATAGCTATTGAGTTTAGTTTGCCACTCGTATCCCCAGTCAACTGAAATGTAGTTGAATTTATTAGTTTTGTTGCTTTCCTTTGTAGATTTTTTGCCCCAATCATTTAAATTTTTTTCTGAATTATTAAAGATTAACATGACTCCAAGAATCAAAACTACAAAAATGTATATTCAGAGAAATGTTGCTTTTCCTTATTTATTCCACTTCCTCCTCTGATTCATCCTCTTATTTCACTCTTAACTATGCCCTATAAGTAGTCACTCTTCACTGTTTCTTTTAGGAAAAATAAGCAGACATATGCATTTGTTCTTATTTCTTATACAAAAAGTATTAGTATCATACTATCAGTATCTTTCTTTTAAACTTTGTTATTTGCCCTTGAAACTACATCTCAGGAATTGCTCCCTGTGGGTTTAGTTCATAAATGTATTCTATATTGTTTTTAACAGTTACATGATACTCCATTGTGAAGGTAAATACACTTTCCAATGCTCAAATATTTAGGTTATTTACAAAATATTGCATTTATAAACAATGGAGTAAATGTGGATATGTATGGCATTGTTGGAGAATTATAGGCAGGGTACAAATTTATAATGGTTGCTGAGTCAAAAAGTAGGCACATGCATCATTTTATTATGTATTAGGAGCCCAATGCACGAAATTTGTGCATTGGGGGGTGGGGGGGGTTGTCCCTCAGCCTAGCCTGCCCCCTCTCACATACTGGGAGCCCTCAGGCAATGTCCTACTGAAGTGCCTGGGCTGATCAGGGGAAGGCACCAGCCCCATCACCCCGCTGCTACAGCCACTGCCAGTCACCGCAGCCACCAAGGTGTTTTCATCAACACAGACTCCAGTCCCTTCACCATGAAAAAATGACAAGTTTCTTTAGGCATTTTCAAGATGTGTCTTTCATAGGATATGACATTTCTTTCTTTCTTTTTTTTTTTTTTATCCTCACCTGAGGATATGTTTCCATTGACTTTTAGAGAATGTGGAAGAGAAAGGTAAAGACAGAGAGAAACATCAAAGTGAGAGGGACACTTTGATTGGTTGACTCCTGCATGAGCCCTGACCTGGGCCCCAGTCAGGGAGGATCCTGCAACCTAGGTACATGCCCTTGATCATAATCGAACCCGGACCCTGCAGTCGGCAGGCCTAGGCATTATTCACTGAGCCAAACTAGTTAGGGCAGGATATGACATTTCTTAGCCCTCCAGCAGCGGACCTTTGTTTTTTCCTCGAGGAGTGTGGTGGAAAAGCCCTAGATCACCTTTTTGGATTCTTATACGCAAGTTACTGAAAATATTACCAGTGGCATACAGGGAGCTTAGCCAATGAGTGGTCAGAAAAGGTATTTCCTCTGTAGTTCACACCAATCGCCTCCAATCTATGGCTCCGCCCCTGCCAAGGCCTAAAGCTCTGGCCAAGGTTTGGGGTCTGGAAAGGGGACCCCCAGCTCCCTCCGATTGCCGGCTCCACCCCTGCCCAGGCCCCAAGCCTCTGGCCTGGGCTTGGGGCCTGGACAGGGGACCCCCAGCTTCCTCAAATCGCCTGGCTCCTCCCCTCCTAGGCCCAAGCCTCTGGCTGGGTCTTGGGGCCTGGGCAGGGGACTCCCAGCTCCCTCCGATCACCTGGCTCCACCCCTGCCCAGGCCCCAAGCTTCTGTCTGGAGCTTGGGGCCTAGGCACAGGACCCCCAGCTCCCTCCAATCGACAGCTCCATCCCTGCCCAGGCCCCAAGCCTCTCGCTGGGGCTTGGGGCCTGGGCAGGGGTCCCCCAGCTCCCTCCAAATGTCCAATCGCCCGGCACTACCCCTACCCAGGCCCCAAGCCTCTGGCCTGTGCTTGGGGCCTGTACAGGGGACCCCCAGCTCCCTCCAATCACCCGGCTCCGCCCCTGCCCAGGCCCCAAGCCTGTGGCCTGTGCTTGGGGCCTGGTCAGGGGACCCCCAGCTCCTTCTGATCGCCTGGCTCCACCCCTTCCCAGGAGCCCCCTGGCTTAGGCCCTTCCCAGGTTGCTCAGGACCCATGGGGGGCCTCCCTGGAGTGACCTGGGTGCTGAGAAAGTTCCCAAGACCCAGGCTGCTGGGCGCATATGTATGCAAATTAACCTCCATCTTTGTTGGGTTAATTTGCATACTCACTCTGATTGGCTGTGGGCCAATTTACGGTCAATTTACAGAGGTATGGTCAATTTACATGTTTGTCTATTATTAGGTATGATTGCCAAATGTTCTGCAAATGTACCCATTTAGTTTTCAACAGACAATATTCAAGTGACTCTTTTTCCACTGCCTTACTAAAAGAATGTTTTCTCAGGCTTTGTAATTTTCCAATATGATAGTTGAAAAATAGTGTTTCAGGGTAATATTTTGTATTTAAATTTGTATTAAGGTAATTTTAGATGTATTTGTTATAAGAAACAATACAGAGAGATTTCACACATTCTTTTTCTAGTTTCTCCAGTGGGGGAAACGTCTTGATAAACTACAGCAAATGCCTCAGCCTGGATATTGACATTGATATAATTAACAATCACATTTAGATTTCCTGAGTTTTATTTCCTTTCATTTGTTGTGTGTGTCTCTGTCTGTATGAATTTAGTTCTACACAATTTCATCATATGTGCAGTTAATGGACTCAACCACCACATTGTAAATACAGGAGTTCCATTACCACAGGAATCCCTGGTGCTATAGCCCTTTAATGATACTCATCTCTCTCCCCCAACCCGAATCCCATCACTAGCCCCTGTAAACAAGTACTTTGTCTCCTCATTTCTAAAATTTTGACACTTAGAAAACATTGTATAAGTGTTATTATACAGTATGAATGTGACATCTTTCTTTGAGCATTGTTGTTATGTGCAATATTAATTTGTTGCTCGTATAGGTCCCATGTATCCCAATGCATGGGCATGTCATAGTTTAACTATTCACCTGTTGAAGGATATCTGAGCTGTTTCCAGTTTGGGGCTATTACAAATAAAGTTTATAGAAACATTCATAAAGAAGCTTTATGTAAACATCAGCCTTCATTTATCTGGGTTAAATGCAAAAGACTGCAATTGCTGGAAAAATGAATACTTAGTTTTTTTATGAAATTTGCATATTGTTTTACAGAATTGCAATGTATGATTGGTCTATTTTTTTATATCATTACCAGCATTTGGTATTGCTACTATTTTTCATTTCAGCAATTCTGATATGTTGTAGGATATGGTATTGTGGCTTAATTTGGATATCCCTGATGGCTAATAACATTGAACTTCTTTTTATTAATTTTTTTCAATCTGCATACTCTCTTAAGTTAAATGTTCATTCAATTTTTTACTCATTTTCTGTTCAAGTTTGATATATTTATTACCTTTAGATACTAGTTTTTTGCCAGATAAATGCTTTGCAAATATTTTTAACCAGTTTTTAGCTTGTCTTTTTATCTTCTTTACATGTACTTTTACAAAGCAAAAGTTTTTCATCTTGATCAGCTACAATTTCCATTTTTAATTTTTTTTATGGATTGTATTTTTTTGGTGTCATCTACAAACTCTTTGCTCAGCCTTAGATTTCAAGGATTTTATCTTTTTCTAAACTTATTGTAGTTTTATACTTTTGATATAAATTATTTAAATTTTTGTATGTACTATATGTTAATATTTAATTTGCTAATTTTCAAATAGTCTTTAAGTATTCCTATAAAACCATTATTTTCACGAAGAAAGAAAATACCAATTGTCCCTAAAGAGTCTTAATTGAGGTAGTTTAGGAAATTCATACTGTAAGAAAAATTTAAGATCATAAACATAGTTTGGAAATAAGTCAGTTGGATAACTAGTTAACATAGAGAAACAGTGTAAAAATTTATGATAATTGCTAAGTATTTAACAAAATATATAATAATGTACAAAAGCAATTAAGAAATTCAATACATTTTGACTGGACTGTGTCCTTGTCACACTATATAAATACATCTAATTAAATAATATCTGTAATTATTGATACTTCACATATTCATGCATTTATATACACACATAGTATGTACTCAAGTTATATTTATTATAACACCCAATAGTATGGTTACAAGAGTACTACTTGACACTCTCAACCATAAATGGCAACACCATGTTGCTATACTGCACTTTCCTTAGTTCGAGTGTCACTTGCCCACCTGTGTCCTCACTCATGGTCTCTCTTGCTGCCATTACTTTGTATTGTGATGAACAGAGAGTGGAAAAAGTGAAGGTGCTTGAGATGCTGCAGAAGTGCTCAGGAACAATCATACTAAAAGTTATTCTTGCTTGAAATGGGTGAGCACCTTACAAGGTGAGCCAGTGACAATGTGATAAATCTTGGAAGGTGATTAGGAAGGAACTGGTGACAGTTTTTGAAAAAGTCATCTGTAAAAGTAAAGAGAAGACACTATGGTTGAAAGCATGTCACCACTCCAACGATTTACAATGTTAGCAACACATGCCCATAGGAAGTATGCTGGGATTTCACATTTAGTTGAATTTAATTAGCACTTATTTTAAGTAAGCTGACATCTCACTTAACAGGAAAGGGGTTTTATTTCATCAAATACACACCTTCTATAAAAGGGAGATACGAAACATAACTTACCACTTTATACTGAATAAAACATATTGAAATATTTTTCAGAAGAAATTTCGTATACCTTATATCCTATACATCATGGTTCTCTGGGGAGAATGTCCTCTCTAATCTTTACAGAAATGTTCATTTTTATATAAATATATACTTTTGATTTAGTGTCAACCTCATATTCTTATGATAGCCCTTTGCCCAGCAACAGTCTTTAGAAAAACTATGTAAAATCATAAGCCCAATAAAATACGAATTCCTCCTGACATTTTCTTACCTTGCTCCATTAAAAGCTTGGATTATTAGTGACAAGTTTAGAAAATAATATATTTGAATGCTTTGTGTCATGAAACAAGAAAAACCATTCTTACATTATAATTCCATTTTATGATTACATCTTAACTTCCTTCAAAGACTCTTATAATCTTCAGGTCATGTGCTGAAAAATCTGTCCAGTGCACATAGTGTGCACTTATATTTAGCTCAATAGTAATTTCAAGTACTTTGATAGGAGGTAGTCTAATGAAAGATTTAGAGTTGGAGATAATTGAGAGGATTTAAATACTGCAAAATGAGAAACTAAAAAGAGTGGAAAATGATTTTGTGTTCTGAAAATCAAAGCTATCAGTAAGTTTTTAATCTTCAAATCCTAAAGCATTGTATTCCTTTGATTTTCTTTCCTTAGAGACAAAATTTGAAATTATATTAGTTGAGACATAGAGAAAAAGTGATACAAATAGGCTTTCCAATATTCCACAACCTTTTGAATTTACCATGGAAGCACAAACTCTGGGAATTCAGTGCAATGTCAGAACAAGGGTCTCAGAGTCGATGCACCATCTGTTCTTTCTCAACAGACCACATTTGATGGTTCTCTGGCTGGTTTGTTTCTTTGGTCAGTAATTCAACGCATCCTCATGTATATAATTTAGGCATAGTTGTAAAATAATACTGCACTTTTAGATCCCCCTGTTTATTTTGTCAATTAACATTCCCTTAACATTGTGATGTAAGAATTTTTTTCTTGCTGCCATATTCTTGCTTATTTGCGAAAAAAAAAAAAAAAAAAAAGATAAAGATGATCTCTCTAAGGTGCCAAGCTGAAAAACTTTATTACCCACATATCCTTCTTAAACATAATGCTTTGAGCCAAAAAGAGGTCATTCGGAATTAGGAAAGCATGACTGACATAACATTAGATGGACACTGATACAATATTGTAAATTTTAATTAAAAATGAATAAAAATTATAAAAACTATATAGAATGTGATATAGTAATATAAAATAACATGGAATTAATATATGTGGTTTATTTTTAATTCTTTTTTTTTTTTTAAATATATTTTATTGATATTTTACAGAGAGGAAGGGAGAGGGATAGAGAGCTAGAAACATCTCAGCTGCCTCCTGCACACCTCCCACTGGGGATGTGCCCGCAACCAAGGTACATGCCCTTGACCGGAATCGAACCCGGGACCCTTCAGTCCGCAGGCCGACGCTCTATCCACTGAGCCAAACCAGTTTCGGCTATATGTGGTTTATTTTTAATGAGAAACTATTCAAACACAAAATTAAGTTTCAGTTTTTAAAAAGATTTTTACAAACTAATTTTCTCCATCAAATTATCAAATATTTTTTAAAAAAATATCAAACATAGTTAAAAGTAAAATAGTTTCGCAATGCTTGGAAGAAGGAAATTTTCACACATGTGGTGGGAGTATGTATTTATTTAAATTTATTGGTGTAACATTAGTTAATAACATCATATACATTTCAGGTGTACAATTCTGTAACAGACAATCTGTATGTCACATTGTGTGCTCACCACCCAGAGTCTAGTCTCCTTCTGCCACCATAATTTGACCCCCTTTATTTTCTTCATCTTCCCTCCACCTCACTTTCCCTCTGGTAACCACCATTCTGTTTGTGTTTATGGAATGTTTGTTTTGATTGTTGCTTTCTATTTTATATCTCACATATGAGTGAAATCTTGATCTTTTCCATCTGACTTATTTCACTTAACATGATACTCTTAAGATCCATCCATATTGTTGCAAATGTCAATATTTCATTACTTTTTTATGGCTGAGTGCTGGGTATTTTGGAATACACTCAGCAGTCATCCATAAAAAACTCCATGATGGTAGTTTTCATTGGTAAAATAGTATAGGAAAGAGCTTTTAAAGATATATAGCCTTTTTCTTTTTAATTCTGCTTTATGGAATTCTCAGTGATATACATAATACTTCTAAAATGATGATGAATTGATTATTACACGCATCTGATGAAAGGCTTTTTAATCATTGACATGTTATCATAGATAATATAATACATAAAAATGAATAAAAGCAAACCACAAGGATGTACAAAACATGTACATATGTATTATTATAGTCTTTGTGTGTATCTTTCCTAAAATATTCAACTTTTATACCTTTTCATATAGTTTGAATTTACAATATCTTTATATAAACTAATACCTCATTGTTCTGCAATTTTTTTCAATTAAGAATTATAGTAGATAGATCTTTTAAATAACCATGTGTATCTCTAACTCATGTCACCTCAGTTCATTTTTTAAATGTATCTTTATTGTTGAGAATGTTTCAGTTGCCTCCCTTTTCCCCTCACCCCATTGCTCCTCTCTGTCAGTCTGCCGCCCAACCCCAGGCCTTCACAGGACTGTTATCTGTGTCCACAGGTTATGCATATAAGTTCTTTGGTTGAGCAGACTGACAAATCTCAGAGGAAAGGGCGGAAGGAGGATTGGAAGAGATTAATCACTGTAGTTCATTTATAGATGTACTAGAGGCCCAATGCATGAAATTCAAGCAAGAGTAGGCCTTCCTTCCCCCTCTGCTGGCACCAGCTTCCCTCTGGCATCCAGGACCTGGGCCTTCCTCCTTCGGCCATCGGCAGGCACCCAGGATCCGGGCTGGCTTCCCTCCGGCCCTGGCTTCATTAGGAAGGACGTCCGGAATTATTAGCATATTATGCTTTTATTATTATAGATCATACTTTATAAAATCAGTCTCCTTTTGAGAAAGATTCTGATAGAGAATATACATTCATGTAAAGAAAAGCAGTAGAGTAAATTACTAGAATTGGTTAAAAAAAGAATAAAATAAGTAAACTAAATAAAATAAGAATAAGCTTGATAATTTAATTGATTATGACCTCTAAAGGCCTGAATTTCAGAAACATTGCCATTATTTGAATTAGTGATTGATATGATTGAAGTCATAATTAAGGGACAATGGATTAGGATGGACAATACCATGTTTCTGTTTCCTTCCTTTCTTCTTCTCTCCCTCCCTTTCTTCCTTACTTCCTGTCTTCCCTCTTTTTCTCTCTCCCTCTGTCTTTCTCTATGTATTTTTTCCTTTGATATAGAGTGGTTTCTTCTTTTAATTCAGTTTAATATCATTTTATAAAAATAGTTTTTTATATATGACATAATAAATAAGCCTCTAGATCAGTGGTTCTCAACCTTTCTAATGCTGTGACCCTTTAATACAGGTCCTCATGTTGTGGTGACCATCGGAAAACACAGATATTTACATTACAATTCATTAACAGTAGCAAAATTACAGTTATGAAGTAACAACGAAAATAATTTTATGGTTGGGGGTCACCACAACATGAGGAACTGTATTAAAGGGTCGCGGCATTAGAAAGGTTGAGAACCACTGCTCCAGATAATAAATATTGTATATATAGTAAATATGTAAACTTATCTTTCCCATAGTTAAATGATAAATCGCAGTTATTTCTTATGGTACAGATGTCATTACACCCAAATGCTGATAGAATTATATAGCAATTAAGAACTTTGTCAAAATAAATTATAAATCTATATACAAATTATTTTATGATTTTAATTGATTAAAAAAGATAGCCAACTCATTCATATTTTAAAATAAATTTTATTGTTGAAAGTATTACATATGTCCTCCTTTTTCCGCATTGCCCTTTCCCACTCCCCTCCTCCCAAGCCTTCACCACCCACTGTCTGTGTTTATGGGTTATGCATATATGCATCTGAGTTCATTGGTTGATCTCTTCCCCCCTGCCTTCCTTCTGAGTTTTGACAGTATGTTCAATGTTTCTATGTCTCTGGGTCTATTTTTGTTCATCAGTTTATGTTGTTTATTAGAGTCCACATATGAGTGAGATCATGTGATATTTATCTTTCTCTGCCTGGCTTATTTCGCTTAGCATAATGCTCTCTAGGTTCATCCATGCTGTTGCAAATGGTAAGACATCATTCTTTTTTACAGCTACATAGTATTTCATTGTATAGATGTACCACAGTTTTTTAATCCATTCATCTGCTAATGGGCACTTAGGCTGTTTCCGTATCTTAGCTATTATAAATTATGATGCTAGAACATAGGGGTGCATATAGTCTTTCTGATTGGTGTTCTTAGTTCTTGGGATATATTCCTAGAAGTGGGATTACTGGGTCAAATGGGAGTTCCATTTTTAATATTTTGAGGAAACTCAAAACTGTTTCCACAGTGGCTGCACCAGTCTGCATTTCCACCAGCAGTGCACGAGGGTTCCTTTTTCTCCACATTCTCTCCAACAGTTATTTGTTGATGATAGCCATTCTAACAGGTGTGAGGTGGTACCTCTATGTTGTTTTGATTTGCATCTCTCTGATGATCAGTGACTTAGAGCACTTTTTCATATGCTTTTTGGCCTTCTGTATGTCCATTTTAGAGAAGTATCTATTGAGGTCCTTCACCCATTTTTTAATTGGATTGTTTATACAACTCACTGATTTTTAAGTAACTGCTTTAAAATTACAATAGTTGTAAGAGACCACTAAAATAATTTAGAGTTTTAGTAATATGGGAGAGAATAAGATATAGAATTATTTATGGGGTAAATATTATAACAACATGGGTAATGATCATAACTTATCATAAAAACATAGCACTTTATTATATTTTATATAATTATTTTAGTGCAGAAAACAATTAATTAACTTTTACCAAATCAAAAATTTCCAACTACATCATTCAATACACTTTTTGTTGTTTTCCGTTTATTTTCATTCCAAGGGTATGGAATTGGAACATTCCCTATTTATAATCCTACCTATACCATGTGTATTTAAAACTATTATTTAGATTTAAATTTTTGTTACATTTAGAAAGTTATAATAAATAACATTTTCCAAAAATCCTTACCTCCAAAGAAATGGCAAATTAGATTATGACCCAATATATTAGAATGGTGGTAGACATAATTGCAGAGAAAAATAATATTTTTGAAAAAATTACCGAGAATTATAATTTTTGCATGCTGCTCCATTTATTAAATAATGTTTATTTATAACAATTATGACACAGTATTGGAATGGGTTTATATTATCCAAGAATAGCATAAAGTTGTTGATTTTTATGCAAAAAAATTCCAGGAATGTAGAAAACTGCAGGGTTATAAAAATAAATAAGATATATTTTAATAGTATATGCTTGCTTTATGTGATGTTTTATATTCTGTTATTAAATATATGCACTAGAGCTACTGATTTATACTTGTGTTAGCTGGCTCAACAAAGGAAATATGCCAACGATAGATTATATCAGAAAAAGTAACAGTCCTGATAGTTAAACATTTCCTAAAATAACCTAGATTTGGAGGCAATTATATTCAGTGGTAGTTTTACTTTCTTCTCAGTCTCTAAAGTAGCCCCATTAAAGCATAACTTATTTAAAGATACCTTCCCATAAAAATAAAAGTAAAGCAAATATAGTTGAACATTTCATTGAAGAATTGAGCCAACCCAAGCAATTTTCTGCAGAGATGTGTTTGTGTTTAGTTTATTTCTTAACTTATCCTCTAGGGAGTAGCTGTAGAAAAGTTGACTCTGAAATTATTCTCGAAGTGTAGATTTTCTTCTGTTCTACTTGGACAGAAATGCTGTCAGGTAAAAGGCCAACTCACCTTACTGCCTGATTGTACTAACACTTTTAAATAAGGTGTTCTTTGGAATAAGTTCAACAGAGGATTTCAGAAGCCACAAAATGATATGCATTTTCTCCTCTTTTTAAAAAATATTAAATTAATAATAATCTTACCATTTGCAACAGCATGGATGAAACTGGAGAGCATTATGCTAAGCGAAATAAGCCAGTCAGAGAAAGATAAATATCACATGATCTCACTCATTTGTGGAATATAATGAACAACATAAACTGATGAACAAAAACAGATCCGGAGACAGAGAAGCATCGATCAGACTGTCCAACCTCAGAGGGAAGGTGGGGGAAGCTGGGGGTATGGGGGAGAGGTCAACCAAAAGACTTGTATGCATGCATATAGGCCTAACCAATGGACACAGACACCAGGGGGATGAGGGCATGAGTGGGGGGCGGGGGGCAATGGGGAGATAAGGACACATATGTAGTACCTTAATCAATAAAGAAAAAAATAAATTAAATTTTATTTTTTCCATCACCTTTTATCCCCTTCATGCCTTCTTCCATCTCCACTCACCACATCTCCTCCACAATCACCACACTGTTGCCCATGTCCATAAGTTCTCTCTCTCTTTTTTTCTTTTTTGCTCAATCTCTTCATTCGCCAAAAAAAACCACCCACCAGAGCTGTCTGGCTGTTCTCCATTCACAAATCTGTCTCTATTTTGCTTGGTAAAGTTTCCTCATTAGATTCCACATATGAGTGAAATCATATGATACTGGTCTTTCTCTGATTGGCTTATTTCACTTAGTATACTGCACTCCAGGTCCACCCATACTTTCAAAAAGCAACATTGTCTTCCCTTTTATGGTGGAACAGTATTCCATTGTGTAAATGCATCACAGTTTTTTATCCACTCATCCACTGATGGACAGTTAGGCTACTTCCAAATCTTGGCTATTGTAAATAATGCCCCAATAAAGATAGGGGTACATATCTTCTTTCCTCATATAAGTTCCCAGGAGTGGGATCACTGGGCCATAAGGCAGTACCATTTTTAATTTTTTGAGGTAACTCCATACTGCTTTTCACAGTGGCTATACCAAGCTGCATTCCCACCAACTGTACACAAGTGTTCCCTGTTCTTTAAATCCTTGCCAACACTTGTTTATTGATTTACTGATGATATCCATTCTGACAGGTATGATGATATCTCATTGTGGTTTTAATTTGCATTTCTCTGATGATTAGTGACATTGAGCATCTTTTCATATGTCTATTGGCCCTATGTATGTCCTTTTTATTTTCTTTTGTATGCGAATATCATACTGATGAACAACTGTAAAGAAAAGTGGAATGTTTAATAATCAAAATAATTCAAAATTATAGCTACTCTGCAAAACTTTTCAATGGTTCATCATTATTTCAGTGTTTAAAAATATTATGTTTAGTTTATCTAAAATTTGATAGTTCTGAGAATTTTACAACTAGTAAAAGAAAGTTTAATCTCAGAGTTAATATGATTGTGTATAAAAGGAAATCTCCTTTTCCAATAGAAAATACCACCAGAACATTAAAATCATCCTATCTAATAAAATAGTAATATGCAAATTGGCCACCAAGACACAAGATGGCCACCCCCATGTGGCCAAAGATGGCTACCACAAGATGGGTGGCAGGGGAGGGCAGTTGTGGGTAGTTGGGGATGACCAGGCCGGCAGAGGAGGGCAGATGGGGGAGACCAGGCCAGCAAGGGAGGGCAGTTAGGGGGGACCCAGGCCTGCAGAAGAGGGCAGTTGGGGGTTCCAGGCCTGCAGGGGAGGGCAGTTGTGGGGGGGCCAGGCCTGCAGACGAGGGCAGTAAGGGGTGACTGGGCCAGCAGGGGAGGGCATTTGGGGGCAATCAGGCCAGCCGGGGAGCAGTTAGGCATTGATCAGGCTGGCAGTGGAGTGGTTAGGGGGTGATCAGGCTGGCAGGCAGAAGCGGTTAGGGGAAATCAGGCAGAGGCAGGCAAGCGGTTGGGAGCCAGCAGTCCTGGATTGTGAGAGGGCTGTCTGACTGGGTGGTCGGACATCCCTCAAGGGGTCCCAGATTGGAGAGGGTGCAGGCTGGGCTGAGGAACACGCCCCCCCCCCCCTGCTGTGCACAAATTTTGTGCACTGGGCCTCTAGTGAGATATAATTCTCATAGTCTGTATTCATACTGAAAATTAAAATGAAGTAATCCAGAGTAGATTTCTTTACTCTATCAGCTAGGGATATGATCTAGAGTCATTAAAATTATCTACAAATAAGATTAAAGATAGTTTCTCTATTACAACAACATAGTCTGTTATTTTTGTGTCATCACTACCATGTCTAAATCCCTATAATATCTAAAAGTGTGAGCTATTTTCCTAAAATGCATGGTATTATGTCCTATAAGAAAAAGAATGAGTACTTTCAATTTACATATTATGAAACTATATGCTAGGTAATCTGTTAAGTACTGAATATGAAGACAAACAGAGCCAAGTTCCAGTCCCTAGTCAAGCTTACAGTCAAGCTGTAATGCACGGATATATGACAATATACATTAAGCATGCTGAGTGTATAACCTGTGGGAAATCTCAAATAGCTCTTAAGAAGTGTGGCACAAATGATGACATTTAACAGGGAAAGGGGCATTTGTGCTAAACTATTGAGGATGTGTGAAGATTCACCAGTCTTGATGTACAGAATATTCTATAGAAAGGCAACAGGATAAAACCTGTTAAATTGTGACAGCACATATATTATTCATTTAAGAAATATTTATTGAACCCTGGATGTGTGGCTAAGCTGTTTGGGTGTTGTCCTGTGTACCAAAAGGTTGTGGGTTTTATTCCAGTCAGGTACAAACCCAGGTTATGGGTGAGATACCGGTTGGAGTGCATGCAGAAGGCAACTAATCAACATTTTTCTCTCACATCAATGCCCACCCCCCCCTCTCTCTCTCATCAATAAAAAAAGAAATATTTTGAGCCCTGGCTGAGATGCTTACTTGTTTAGAGTGTCATCCCCTACACCAAAATGTTGCAGGTTCAATCCCTGGTTGAGGCATATACGATAGGCAATCTATTGATGTTTATCTCTCACCTGAATGTTTCTCTCTCTCTTCCTTCTCTCTCTAAAGTCAATAAAAACAAACAAACATATCCTTAGGTAAAGATTTAAAAAAATAAGAAAGAAATATTTATTGAATAGCTATTAGAGAATGGGAAAAACTCATGAATTAAATATTCAGGACACCTTTCCTCAAAAGCTCATATTCAATTGGGTGAATATAGACATATATCTATGACAATAAAGGCCTATTAGAGGTGGGCACATGAGAGGCTTAGAGAAGATATTTAATCAACGAGTTGATAAGATGCAGTTTTGTAAAGAAGACACCACCAATGAATAAGAATGAATATAAAATTAATCAAATAAAATTAATCAAAGTGTACAAACATGCTGAAGATAAGCATAATTCAAAACAGTCTATTTAAAGATCTAACTATGTCTGATACATGGCAACAATGGGAAATTGAAAATAGTTGATTACCATTGTTGTACTGAAAGTGAAATATAATAAAGTGCACATTTCCAATAAAAAGTGAAAACTCATTAATTATAAAAATATTTATTGATTAGCTACTTTGTATCAGGGTCTATGATCAATTATTATAATTTAAATTTATATTAAGCACATTTAATTATTTAAATTTTATTATATTCAATTTTATTTATGTTAACATTATATTAGCCTTTCAATTTTATTTATTTTACTATTTTTACTATTTTTAAATATATATTTTAATTGATTTCAAGAGGAAAGGAGAGAGAGAGATAGATAGAAATATCAATGATGAGAGAGAATCATTGATCGACTTCCTCCTGCATGACCCCCACTGGGAATTGAGCCCACACCTGTGCTTTTGCCCTGACCAAAAATCAAACCGTGACTTCCTGGTTCATAGGTCAATGATCAACCGCTGAGCCATCTGTCCTGGAAGGCTTTCAATTTTAATATGCTTTCAAAAAATTGTTATCCCTCAGTACCACATTGTTATACTTTATTAGTTCAAAAGGAAAACAAAATCTACAAGGAGTCAACCAGCTCAAATAAAATAGGCATTAGTTTTTGTCATGAATCTCCTTAATTCTATTAAATAAGTTCGAATACTTTTATTTTTTAACAAATCAAGTGTTAGATTTTTTTTAATTTTTTAAAATATATTTTATTGATTTTTACAGAGAGGAAGGGAGAGGGATAGAGAGTTAAAAACATCGATGAGAGAGAAACATCGATCAGCTGCCTCCTGCACACCCCCTAGTGGGGATGTGCCCGCAACCAAGGTATATGCCCTTGACTGGAATAGAACCTGGGACCATTCAGTCTGCAGGCCAATGCTCTATCCACTGAGCCAAACCAGTTAGGGCCGAATACACTTTTTATACTAAGTGAGCAAGAATTAAAATGAAAATGTGAAAAGAAATGTTGTATGCTGAAAATTTGTTTTGGAGCAAATTCTATAACTTTTTGTGAAGAAATTTTATAGTTTAAACATGTTAAAGAGGAAATACTTAAATGAGACTCATATTCAATATCAACTTTGAATTTAATGTAAATTTTAATTACACTGTCAACTTATTGTATTTTAAGTCTGATGTCAATGTTTGTGTAATCTTAGGAGTAAAATATACTGTCATATAAAATAACAGTTTTTTAATTTTTCATTAATTTTTCCATCTTTGATGAATAATGAGAATTCAAAATATAACATATTAGCAACTAAACTCTAAAACCAAAGTCTTTTGTTCTTGTTGTTGTTGTTAATCTTCACCTGAGCATATTTTTGCACTGATTTTTCAGAGAGAGTGGAAGAGAGGAGAAATACAGAGAGAGAGAAACATGGATTAGTTGCCTCTCACGTGCACCCCACCAACACTGGGGATGGAGCCTCCAACCTAGGTAAAAAGCCCTTGAGTGGATTTGAACCTGGAATCCTTCAGTCTGTGGGCTGGCACTCTATCCACTGAGCCAAACTAGCCAGGGCTAAAACCTAGGTCTTGAAGTATCAATGTAAGTGTATACATAAACACTTATATCTGCCAAAAGTAGTAGTATCATTATTCCCATTGCATGGATTGGAAAATTGAAACATCACATGGTTAAAACTTTTCCATGGTCATGTTACTGATATGTGGCAGGATTACACCAAGCACAGACAAAAAATAATAACTGCCTATTTCAATTTCATGATCATGATATACTCTTAAGTAGATCTATATTCTCTCCTCTCCATCACTATATATTTTATATGCCATGCTCTATGCATAAAATGTGTTCCCATCTTAATTCCTTGTTGAAACTCTTGTAAGACCAGATATTAAATATGAAAAACTATGACATAACAAGAATTTATAAAGTATATGACTAAGTGAGAAGAAATATGACACCTGTTTTCACTTACCAAAAAAGATAAGTGATGACACTTGAGACCGAGAATGGCTTACTAAATGTGAAAACTGTTCAATGTTGTCAGAAGAAGCTGTAAAAGGCAAACATCAGTGTTGACACTTAATAAGAATTAAACCATGCACTTTCAACAATTGATGCTTTCAAAGCTGTTCATATTTGTCATTGTTCATTTCAGTGACTTAGAAATACAAGAAAAAATACATTGGTTCTTTAAGTAAAGCACCTAAATCACAAACAAACACAACCATACATATATACATATACATATACATATACATATACATATACATATACATATACATATACATATACATATACATATACACATATATATACATATATATATGTATACAACCATACATATATACATATATATACACATATATGTATATATATGAAAAGTAAAAATAAAAAATATGAAGTGTATAACAAACAAGTATCAAACAAAAAGGGCTGGTATTGCAATATTAATATTAGACAATTTAAGTCATAAGCATAAAAAAAGTTTTGTACATAATAAGAGCAATTCAATATAAAAATGTAATAAAATTTTAAATAAGATGTTAAAATATGAAGTAAAAATCAATATATTTATGTGGACACGTTGAATTTTATAATATTCACTTATATCAATACAAAGTTAAAGTATAACTGACACAGGCATTTAGAAAGAGACTCAGCTAACATACAGTACTCAATCAATTTAACAAATTGAGGCAATTGTGAGCAGATATCAAGCAAATCACCTGTTAGCTACATTAAGGATGGTGTCAGATGTTTTTTAGGTTTAATGAAAAACATTATTAATCAAAAGAGTCAATCTCTTCTAGCAATATGTTTACCAATACATCTCCTAGGATAATGGACACTAAGGAGAAAATAAACAAATAGGGGGGAAAAAAACTTCTGCACAGCAAAATAAACCATCAACAAAATAACAATGTAACAGTAGAGCCCACTGCATGGAAGAACATATTTTCCAATGATACATCTGATAAGGAGTTAATCTCCAAAATTTATAGGGGAACACATGCAACTTAATAAACAGAAGATAAACAATCCAATTAAACAATGGACAAAGGACAGAAATAGACACTTCTCTAAACTGGACATACAGAAGACCAAGAAAAATATGAAAAAAATGCTCTCAAAGTCACTAATTATCTGAGAGATGCAAATAAAAATGACAATGAGGTACCACGCACACCTGTCAGAATGGCTATCATCAACAAAACAGCAAAGGACAACTGTTGCCGAGGATGTGGAGAAAAGGGAACCCTTGTGCACTGTTGGTGCAGCCTCTGCGGAAAACAGTATGGAATTTCCCCCCAAAATTAAAAATGGAACTCCCATTAGACCCAATGATCCCACTTCTAGGACTATATCCTAAGAAATCAGAAACACCAATCAGAAAGAATAAATGCCCCCCTATGTTCATAGCTGTGCAATTTACAATAGCTAAGATTTGGAAACAGCCTAAGTGCCCATCAGCAAATGAGTGGCTTAAAAAACCATGGTACATCTACAAAATGGAATACTACACTGCTGTAAAAAAGAATTCTTACTATTTGCAACAGCATGGATGGACTTGGAGAGTATTATGCTAAGTGAAATAAGCCAGTCAGAGAAAGATAAGTATCACGTGGTTTCACTAATATGTGGAATCTAATGAACAACATAAACTTATTAACAAAATTAGATCCAGAGACATAGTAGCCTGGAACACACTGTCAAACCTCAGAGGGAAAGGGAGGATGGGTGGGTGGGAAGAGATCAACCAATAAACTTGTATGCATATATGCAAAACCCATGGACACAGACAATAGGGTGGGGAAGGTCTGGGGAGGGGAGTGGAGGCAGGATGGAAGAGGCTAATTGGGGGTAATGGGATATATGTAATACTTTCAACAAGAAAGATTTTAAAAATAAATAACACTTTTAAAAAGGCATTTTTTGCAGGTTGGCTGAAAGAGATTTTGCTTTTATTGTCGAGAGAAATATCTACAATTAATTGAATAAAATATGTGGAGCAGAATTTAACATTCTGTTCATGAAACCAATTTCCCATTCCTCCTAGGTTCATAGCTAGACTGCATTTTCCAGTATTTATTGTAGTTTTGTTCAATTATGTACCCAAATTTTGTCTGTAAGGTGATCGGAAGTAATGTATATCACTTTAGTTCAGTCAGGACTATAAAAAATTGTGCCTTTTGTCTTCATTTTGATATTCAGGTAAACCTCTATCAGGATGTATGGATAGATAGATGATGATAGATAGATAGATAGATAGATAGATAGATAGATAGATAGATAGATGATAGATAGATAGATAGATAAATAGATAGAAGATAGATAGATAACTATTGTGTTATATTACAGATATAAACATTTATTTAAGTAAATGCCTTCCTTTCCTATGTCCACTAAACTTCCTTTACTCATGACTAGTTTTCCCAAGTTTTTCTTAAATTCTAAAGCTCTACCATGACATTGGAAGGATAACACTAATCTCTGCTGAACTGGGCAATTATAGAGAATTAGCAGCAGAAAGACCAGGAACAAAGACAAGAGCTTCTCAGTTTCTAGAACTTAAGCTTATGAGATGTCTGGGCTCCAACACAGACTCCATGATCACTTGTGGGTCTGTTTAAACAGCAAGGATTCTGAAGGCATGACCTGGTCACTGTAATAAATAGAGCTTTGAATGAACAAATGAAAAAAATAAGGAAATCCACAGTGAGACTAAGAAAGACCTGGCAAAACTTAAAACTCTCAACACCTGGTGAAGTAAGAGACTTGTAATAGGAAGATCAAAGTCCAGCTTATAATAAAATTAAGAGTCAATTACATAGAAATATTTCCTAGAAAAGTGCATTTTGAATTATTGATTCCAACTAATGAACCATGAGATGATAATGATTATTGAGTACTAAATTATTAGCCTGGAATATCAAAAAAAAAAAAAAAAAAAAAGGGCATGCACAAATAAGTAATGCAGGATCTAAAAAGGACAGAATGAATATAGACAGAGGAAAGAAAATTTCAAGAAAGAAAAGGAGCCCGGCCAGCATGCCTCAGTAGTTGAGTGTCACTCTATGAAACAGGAGGTTATGGTTCGATTCCTGGTCAAGGCACATGCCCGGGTTGCAGGCTTGATTCCCAGTGTGGGGTGTGCAGGAGGCAACCAATTGGTGATTCTCTCTCATCATGGATGTTTCTATCCCTCTCTCCCTCTCCCTTCCTCTCTGAAACCAATAAAAATATATTAAATATATTTTTTAAAAAAGAAAGGAAAGGATAAAGGGATTTGGGGAACTTACTTGATAACACAAATTTCAAAAAAAAAAAATAAACAGGAGGTACAAAACATAGAGTAATAAAAATTATAGCGGCATCTATAGATGTCTATAGATTGAAATGTTTCACCAAGGTCTAAGACAGATTAAAAAAGACAATTTAAAAAATAAATTACACCAGAAAAGTTTAATGTTTTCTGATCTAAAAAACACATCTTGTTAAGAGAATATTTGTCATCTGACTTTTCATTCAAAACACACTATAAGGAAAGCAGCCTAGTCAGAGCTAAAAACTACAGATAAAGATGTACAATGACACTAGCATCTTAAATATGCCCAAACTTTCTACCGTTCTTACTAGCATTAAGGAAAGATAGTAGTTTATATACAGCAATTGAGAGAGTAATTCAGCACATATGGCATCTGAGAAAAATATTCCACACTGGAATCAAATGAGCAAACTATGAAATTTCAATATAGGAAGAGATTAATGGTAAAGGATAGTGTTAATCAATGGGCTTTATAACATACTAGGGGCCCAATGCACGGAAATGTGTGCAAGAGTAGGCCTTCCTTCCCCTGGCTGCCCGCAGGCACCCAGGCTTCCCTCCTCCGGGCGCCTGCAGGCACCTGGGACCAGGCTGGCTTCTCTCTGCCCCAGCTTTGTCAGGAAGGACGTCCAGGCATCCAGTCTAATTAGCATATTACCCTTTTATTATTACAGACTAGAGGCCCGGTGCATGAAAATTTATGAATGGGGGGAGTCCCTCAGCACGGCCTGCCCCCTTCAAAGTCCAGCAGCACTCAGGGGATGTCCTACTGATGGCTTAGCCTTGCTCCCTGCTCCCTCTGTGGGAGGCAACTGGGTGGTCAGGGGAAGGCACTGCCCCCATCACCCAACTGTTGCTGCCACTGCTGGCCCTTGGCCCTTGCTTCTTAGCGCTGGCCCTGTCCCCCGCCCATTGGTGGGTGGGGGGCAATCTGGGGCCAGGCTGGCTGGGGGAGGGGCTGTGGGAGTTTGAGGCACAGCAGGTTGCACCCTGTCCAGCCTTTGTGGAGGTGTGGCACTGGGACCGGCCTGAGACACTCCTTTGTGGCTGCCTCTGCAGAAGGGGGCCATGGCACTGGACTGGCCCACACCATGGCCTCTCCCATGCCAAGGCTTCTCCTGTGCCAACTCTGCAAAAGTGGCTGCAGCCCCATCCTCTCACGTGGCCCTGCCCTCTCACACAGCACCAGGCTCTCTCATGGCCTCTGTGAAAGGGCCCGTGGTGCTCGACCAGCCTGTGCTGCCACCTCTCCTGCGCCGCTGGCCCTCGGCCCTCGCAGCTGCTGTGGCTTTGTCCGGAAGACATCCAGTCTAATTAGCATATTACTCTTTTATTAGTATAGATGTTGCTAAAGTAGGCAGTGTGCACATTACCAATCACTAGGCAATGAGGCATATAAACCAATCCAAAGGATATTGCTAAGGCAGAATTCTTTCAAAAGACCAATTAGGAACTAGCAAGAATACCCACCCTCTAAATTAAAAGGCATGCACTTTCTC
This sequence comes from Plecotus auritus, assembly GCF_963455305.1. Classification (NCBI taxonomy): domain Eukaryota; kingdom Metazoa; phylum Chordata; class Mammalia; order Chiroptera; family Vespertilionidae; genus Plecotus; species Plecotus auritus. Next base: position 134,183,964 of record NC_137771.1, on the reverse strand, counting down.
TCACTCTCTCTCTTCTCCCTGGCACACAATGGGTTCCTGACATCCGTACCTGTGGTGGGGGGTACATCCCTATGTCCATGTGGCTTATGGCCCTGTGGGCCTCCACACACAGACTATTAGACTTTAATTAACTCTGATACTAAACTACTCCTGACTGAATCATGGGGAAGCTCCGAACACTGGCCTGCTCTTGGAACCCCAGCTACACTTCCAGGACTGGCTTCTCCCAATAAATTTTGGTTCCATTAATTGTTTTTGTCTCTGTTTTTATTGAACTTTGTGAGACATGATCCTGGGAAGAACTTTGGCTCTCTATTTGGGTATCAATAATAATGATTAGGGCACAGATACAGTCAATATTTCAGAAATGGGAAAATAGTTACTAGAAGGGTTAACATGTAGAGTTGAAAATAGAACAAAAGACATAGTACTTAATATATTGAAAACCAAGAAAATTTAAAAAAAAGAAAATTAGTATACAAAATAGAAACAAACAGGAAACAGAATTAAAGTATTGGAATATAATAAATTGCATCTGAATGTTAAGTGACTTGGTTCATTTATTACTAAAGCTGGATTTCACAAGCAGAACCAGACTACTTGTTATTTTAAAGAAATATTCTTACAAAAGTATTGAAGAAAAGTTAAAAACAAGAAATAGAAAGATACTGGCAAATATTAACTAGTAATAATAGCAAAATATAATTGCAAAGTTAATAGCAGAGTATAATTGGTAATATTAAGAGGAAAACATTGATAATATTTAGTGGCTTATGGTATATGCACATTCTCATATAGTTTGTAGGACTAAATTGATGGCAAATTTATTGGAACAGAATTGCACGTAGTACAATCTTTGACTTAGTGATTTCACTCTAATATTCTATAGAATAATTTTTAGTTGGTGTGTTTATCCTTACATTCGAACTCAAGCTTGCACACAAATATACAGACATGTATTTTAGCAATTCTAATATATCTGTAAGATAATATTCTAAGAAAGAATGATATTTAAACAATGTTAATGATTAGATTAAGTGGGAAGAGATTAAGTAGAAGTCTGATAAGCTTAATATCAAGAAATACTATATATTTTTTCTAATCTGAAAGGCACTACCTAAATGATTTTCTTTAAACAAAGCTATTTGATAGGCAGTAATTTTGGGGGGCAAAACAATTGAAGGAACAAGGGGCAACAGATAAGTATTCAAATATATTTATATATATTAATAAAATCTGTATTCACAAAGAAATGTGTATGATATGCAAAAGATTATTGGTTTACTCATGTACTCTATTTTATTGATAACTGTTAGAAACACTACACATAAAACTTCAAATTAAAGTATTTTTATCTTACTCCACTTCTTATGGCCTTTACCAAGGGAACACATATTTTCTATGCCTTAAAAAGAATATCTCCAGTAAAGGGGCTCTGAGTGAGGCACCAATAATATCAACTACTAATAGCATTTAAAGTGGGAATATTCCATTGTGTGAATGTACCATATATTTTTTATCCATTCATCTAATGATAGGCACTTGGGCTGCTTCCAGATCCTTGCTATAGTAAATAATTCTGCAATGAACATAGGGGTGCATATTGGCCATTCATTTGAAAAGTGTCTATTAAGGACTTTTGTCCATTTTCAATTGGATTGTTTGTTTTTTGGTGTTGAGTTTTATAAGTTCTTTATAAATTTCGGATATTAACTCATTTTCAGATGTATCATTGGTGAATATGTTCTTCCATTTAGTGAGTTTTCTTTTCATTTTGTTCATGGTTTCCTTTGCTGTGCAAAACCTCTTTAATTTGATGTAGTCCCATTTGTTTACTTTTTCTTTTGTTTCCCTTGCCTGAGAAGATATATCAGGAAAAAATATTGCTACAAGAAATGTCCAACGCCAAAACCGGTTTGGCTCAGTGGATAGAGCGTCGGCCTGCGGACTGAGGGGTCCCGGGTTCGATTCCGGTCAAGGGCATGTACTTTGGTTGCGGGCACATCCCCGGTGGGAGGTGTGCAGGAGGCAGCTGATCGATGTTTCTCTATCATCGATGTTTCTAGCTCTCTATCCCTCTCCCTTCCTCTCTGTAAAAATAACAATAAAATATATTAAAAAAAAAAGAAATGTCCAAGATTTTACCGCCTACGTTTTTTTCTAGGATTTTTATGGTTTCCAGTGTCCATCAGTAGATGAGTGGATAAAAAAAGCTGTGGTACAATTACACAATGGAAAAGTACTCTGCCATAAAAAAGAAAATTTTATTCTTTGCGATAGCATGGATGAATCTGGAGAACTTTATGCTGAGTGAAGTAAGCCAACCGGAGAAAGATAATTACCATATGATTTCATTCATATGTGGAATTTAATGAACAAACTGAACTACCAAGCAAAATAGAGACACACTCATAGAGAGCAGGCAGACAGTCCTGGGCGGGCGGGGGGGGTGAGAGTGATAGAGAGGGGGATAAGAGCAAAAAAAGGGGAAAAAAGAGAGAACTCATGGGCATGGACAACAGAGAGAGAACTCATGAACTTGGTGATTGTGGGGTGGGGTGTAGAGGTGGAAGAGGCCAGAAAGGGGATAAATGGTGATGGGAAAAATAAAATTAAATTAAAAAAATAAAGTGGGGATATTATCCAGTCTGCAAAAAGTGCATCATAAAAGTTTTTGCTATTCATCAAACCTCATTTTTCTTAGGTAAAATGTATTCATGGAGAGTAAAGACCTTAAAATATTAAAGTTAATATTTTATAATTCATTATTTAATTCCTTTCTCTTTATCAGACTGCTAACATAATAGCACTCAAAATATTATGTTGTGTTTAAGGGTCACAGTCAGTAGTCAGCTGAATATTATAGGAAGCATTTAGCTATATCATTGATCATCACCATTATCATTATTATCAAATATTTATTGAAATGACACAGGATATATTTCACTTGTGTGTGCCTGTTTATGTTATTCCTTAATAAGTTACCATAATTTTAATACAAGGTGCATAGTCTGTTTAATAAGTTATAGTGATTTAAATACAAGGTGCATAGTCTGAGGATTTATTTCCTTTACAACACAATTATAGTGGGAAAGAAACATAACTTTCCATAAACTCTGTCCTTTTGTTATTTAGCATTCTTGTGCTTTCCTGTTATTGCTGAAGTCCCAACAGGTGGCTTTCTCTTTAAGTTCAACAACAGATATTTACCCAAAATTCTAAACTAGCATTTCTATTGAAAGTCAAAACTAGGAAAAACAAAACAAATCAAAACAAGCCTTTGGAAACATTTTCAAATGAAAAACAGAAAAATAATGTATTCACAAAAACAGAAGTAAACATGACAGGATCCTTTAGCTTTTCTTTTTCCTTCTTATCTAATTGTATATCTTTAAATATATACATATATATATTTACAACAGAATATTAAGAGTATAATTAATAGTTGATATTAACAGTGTTAGTTGATAACATTGTATTATTGTCTTTAATATGTGGGATATTAACATTGGTTAAAAAAAAAACAAAACACCTATGTCAACAAAGTGAAGAAAACAGAACAAGTTGTAACAACATATTAAAAAGCATAACAGAAAAATAGAACATGCTATTTATTAATTTACTCCAATTCATAGAATTACCAAAATACCAATGATTTCAAAACACATAAATGTAATTGCAAAACAGCCAGTAAAATATCCAGTGTCTTGGCCAGTAAGATTAGAGTGTGGCAGTAAGTGAGATCAGGATATTTATTTTCTCTTTTCTCTTCTTGTTGATTTACAATGGGTTGGCTGTCTCCCTTTATTAAAGTCACTAGAGGCCCGGTGCACGAAATTCGTGTACTGGGGTGTGTGTCCCTCAGCCCAGCCTGCACCTTCTCCAATCTGGGATCCTACTGGGATCAGGCCTAAACGGTCAGTTGGACATGCCTCTTAAAATCCAGGACTGCTGGCTCCCAACTGCTCACCTGCCTGCCTTCCTGATTGCCACTAATTGCTTCTGCCTGCCAGCCTGATCACCCCCTAACCACTCCCCTGCCAGCCTGATTGATGCCTAACTGTTCCCCTGCCAGCCTGAATGCCCCTAACTGCCCTCCCTTGCAGGCCTGTTCCCCCCCAACTGCCCTCCCCTGCTGGCCATCTTGTGGCGGTCATCTTGTGTCCACATGGGGGCAGCCATCTTTGACCACATAGGGGCAGCCATCTTGTGTTGGAGTGACAGTCAATTTGCATATTATTCTTTTATTAGATAGAATAGCTCCATTCACAGGACCTTCACACTATCTATATACCATCTTCAGGATCTGAAAACTGATTGGTTTTTTTGTTGTTTTTTTTTTTAATCCCTCACCAGAGGATATTTTTCCATTGATTTTTAGAGAGTGGAAGGGAGAGGGAGAGATGGAGAGAAACATGCATGTAATAGAGGCACATTGATTGGTTGCCTTCTGCATGGTCCCCAACCAGGGCCAGGGAACCTGCAACTGAGGTATGTGCCCTTGACAGGAATCGAACCCAGGCCAACACTCTACCAATGAGACAAAATGGCTAAGGCTACAAACTGATCTTTCGATTCTTCTGGCCTTAGTAATAATGGGCCCTTTCATAGGTCTCATCATCCTTGTTGGTTTCCCCCTTAAAACTTAACCACATTTGCTGTGCAGAAGCTTTTTATTTTAATATAGTCCCATTTGTTGATTTTCTCATTAGTTTCCATTGTCCTAGGAGCTGTATCAGTAAAGACATTGCTAGGCTTATAAGCCTAACCAATGGACACTGACAACAGAGGGGTGAGGGCATGGGTGGGGGGGGTGGGGGGCAATGGGCCAATAAGGACACATATGTAATACCTTAATCAATAAAGAAAACAACAACAAAAAAAAACTAACAGTAAAAAAAAGACATTGCTAGGACAAATGTCTGCTATTCTGCCTATGGATTCTTCTAGGATTTTTATGGTTTCCTATTTTATGGTTAAGTCCTTTATCCATTCTGAGTTTATTTCTGTGTATGGTGTGAGTTGGTGGTCTACTAGTAGTTTCTTTCTTTTCTTTTTTTTTTTTTTTTTTGCATGTATCTGTCCAATTCTCCCAGCACCATTTATTGAAGAGACTGACTTGATGGCATTGTATGCTCTTGCTTTTCCTTTGTCAAATATTAATTGAGCATAATGGCTTGGGTTGAACTCTGGGTACTCTGTTCTGTACCACTTGCCTATATGTCTGTTCTTGTGCCAGTACCAGGCAGTTCTGAGAACAGTGGCTTTGTAATATAACTTGATATCTGGTATTGTGACCCCTCCAGCTTTGTTATTCTTTCTCAGGATTGGTGCAGTTATTTGGGGTCTTTTTATATTCCAGGTGAACTTTTGGAGAGTTTATTCTAGGTCTTTGAAGTATGCCATTGGTATTTTAATGGGGAGTGCATTGAATCTGTAGATTGCTTTGGTTAGTATGGGCATTTTAATGATGTTGATTCTACCATTCCATGAACACTGTATATTCTTCCATTCGTTTATGTAACCATCAAAAAAACAACAAGAAAGCCCAGTACATGGGAGAACATATTTGCCAATGTTATCTCCAAAAAGGGTTTAATCTCCAAAATTTATAGGGAACTCATACAATTTAACAAAAGGAAGATAAACAATCTAAAATTGGTAAAAGACCTAAATAGACACCTTTCAAAAGAAGGCATACAGAAGGCTGAGAGACATGAAAACATGCTCAGTCACTAATCATCTGAGAGATGCAAATCAAAACAACAATGAGGTACCATCTCACACCTGTCAGATGGCTATTATCAACAAATCAACAAATGACAAGTGCTAGCAAGGATGCGGAGAAAAAGGAACCCTCATGCACTGCTGGTGGGAATGCAGACTGGTGCAGCCACTGTGGAGAACAGTATGGAGTTTCCTCAAAAAACTGAAAATGGAACTCCCATTTGACCCAGTGATCCCACTTCTAGGAATATATCCCAAGAATCTAGAAACATGAATCAGAAAGGATATATGCACCCCTATGTTCATAGAAGCACAATTCACCATAGCTAAGATTTGGAAACTGCCTAAGTGCCCATCAACAGTTGAGTGGATTAGAAAACTATGGTGCATCTACACAATGAAATACTATGCTGCTGTAAAAAAGAAGGAATTCTTACCATTTGCAACAGCATGGATGGACCTGGAGAGCATTATGCTAAGCGAAATAAGCCAGTCAGAGAAAGATAAATATCATGTGATCTCACTCATTTGTGGAATATAATGAACAATATAAACTGAGGAACCAAAATAGAACCAGAGTCATAGAAGCATTAAACATACTGTCCAATCTATGAAGGAAGGGGGGGTAAGAGATCAACCAAAGGACTTGTATGCATGCATATGTGTAAAACCAATGAACACAGACAGGAGAGGGGGTGAAGGCATGTGCTGGGGGAGTGGGGTGAGGTCAATGGGGGAAAAAGGAGACTTATGTAATACTTTTAAACAATAAAGAATTTAGTGCTAACTAGTTTGGCTCTGTGGATAGGTCCCAGGTTCGATTCTGGTCAAGGGCACATGCCTGGGTTGTGGGCTCAGTCCAACATGCAGGAGGCAGCCAATCAATGATTCCCTCTCATCATTGATGTTTCTGTCTCTCTCTTCCTCTCCCTTCTTCTCTGAAATAAAAATATATTTTAAAAAATAAAGAATTTAAATTAAAAAAACTTAACCACATTGATATAGTCAATTTATGAAAGACTCCAAAAATTACAGTTTGGGAATGCCATTTGTTTGTTGATAGAAATCAAACTTCTATAGCTGAAGATTCCAGATTGTAATTATATACAAATATAACTGAAAAATAGTTTTAGCAAGCTTTAATGTATTAGGTTTTTGTTGTTGATTATTTTCTTATTTTTAAATGGATAATACCATAATCTAAACAACTATCGATGAGAGCATTATACAGGCTTTTCCTTTCTAATAAAAGGGTAATATGCAAATTAACCATCACTCCATCGCAAAGATGACAGTGCCGTAGCCACAAGATGGTGGCACCTATTCCTCTCAGCCCCGCCAGAGTCCCCCAGTCCCAGGGGGGCGGCCACTGAAAGCGGGCAGCATGAGCAGCCTAGCGGAATGCTTGCTTCATTGCTGTGGCGACGAGGCAAGCGTTCCTCGCCGGGCCGTGGATGGACCTCTGGGCTGTGGAGAGCCTCTGGGCAGCAGGCACAGAGCAGCCAGGCCCCTCAGGGAGCTGCTGGTGCACGGATTTGTATGCAGAGCTACTAGTAATCCTATAAAATTTTAATCTTGTAAAATTCTGTTTTTTTTAAATTTACAGTAATAATTTTGTTTTATTCAATGATATAATATTAGTCTGCTAGTAATCATTGAGAAATGACAATCTTACAATAGATTAGGTTATGTTTCCATTAGAATTAGTAATGCCTTATGAAAAGAAAGAGGAAACTGTAAAAGATTATCATGCATATTGCTTTGCCTCAAAATATACCTTATAAAAATTATAGTTGGAAAAGGAGTTAAGCATCCATGATGATGGGAGGAGGAACACTACTTATTGTTTTTGATTGATTTATTTTCTATTCATGCTAAAGCAATCTCTTAAATTGTTAAGTGTTTTTTGTTTGTTTGTTTGTTTTGAGTTTTCCTTCTTTTCAAAAAAATCAGCCACAATCAAGCATTCATGATTATCTCATTCATTATATAACTAAAACACTCTTAATCTAAAATTTTAGTTTGGACATCATATGAAAGAAAAAAGTGTGATTCTTAGAATGTTTTAAGTTTCATGAGTAAAACAGTTATGCAGCTGAGATGAGTCATGAGCTAAATGCCTCCTCAGAAGGGTTACATAATAATTCTTTTATTCCCTATGTTTGAATCATAAATACTTTGTTGAATGTCTTCATTGTGTGAATAAATTTAGAAAGTAATGGATAGATTTTGTCATGCTGTATAAACATTCCTAGTGTGGTAAGTGCTGAGAACTGCACTCTCAGAGTTTTAGCTTACAAAAAAAAAAAAATAAATAAAAAATAAACTGAAATGAATTTCTGAAGCCTGAGACATGATAAGAGAGAGGTGAAAGAGAGATAACGTGGTATTGACCCTAGAGAGTTTGAAAATGTTATGGCCATGTCTTTTGAGAGAATCTCCAAGGAGATAATGGGCAAACTGAATCTGTAAAGAAAAGATCTTGCTATCAAGTGCCTGAGAACAGGGCAATCAAGAGCCATGGGCAGTCAGCCAGAACCTGAGTAAGTTATGCACTTCCTTCAGAGTGAGGCTGCGCCCATACAACCAGAAATGAATTAACCAACGCCACATTTGTTTTTTACCCTCCACACTAAACTTAACATTCTTTTTTTAAATTTGTTATCCTATCTAATAAAGAGGGAATAGCTAATTGACTGTCACACCCTCACAAAGATGGAAGTGCCCACAGCCAATAAGGAGGGAATATGCTGATTGACTGCCATGCTGTCAAAGATGGTGGCGCCCACAGTCACAAGGTGGCAGTGCCCAGTCCCCTAAGCCCCATCGCAGCAGCAGGCATGCGGAGTGGCCGGACCAGCCCCAGGTGGGTCCAGCCACTCCGCACACCTGCCTCTGGAGTCCCCCAGTCCTCTCAGACCCCCAGTCACCCAAGACCAGCCTGAGGCACAGACAAGCCTCAGATGGTGGCTTCCCAGCCATTGCCCGAGGCACAGGCAAGTCTCAGGTGGTGGCTGCCCAGCCACCCAGGGCCAGCCCAAGGCACAGGGAGGCCTCGGATGGCTCTTTCCAGCCGATGCCTGAGAGGCAGGCAAGCCTCAAATGGCGGCTACCCAACCAATGTTTGAGGTGCAGGCAAGCCTCAGATGGCAGCTGCCCAGCTGCCCAGGGCCACCCGAGGCTCAGGTAACCAGGGCTGGCAGAGGCTTGCGCTGTCGGCAGTTGCAGCAGCAGAGGTGTGATGGGGGCGTCGCCTTCCCCTGATCTCTGGGTCACCTCCTGCCCCTGAGGGCTCCTGTACTGTGAGAGGGGGAAGGCCAGGCTGAGGAACCCCCCTCCAGTGCATGAATTTTCATGCACCAGGACTCTAGTGTTGTATAATGTGGAAGTTGTTAAACTCACGCATTGTGAAAAATATATAAAGGATATTTCATTAAATTATCTGACATGATCCTATATAATAAAAGGCTAACATGCAAATCGATTGAACGGTGGAACAACTGGTCGCTATGACATGCACTAACCACCAGGGCAGATGCTCAATGCAGGAGCTGCCCCCTGGTGGTCAGTGCACTCCCACAGGGGGAGCACCACTCAGCCAGATGCCCTGAGCCAGGCTCACAGCTGGCAAGCACAGTGGAGGTAGCGGGAACCTCTCCCACCTCCATAGTAGTCGGATATCTCCTGAGGGCTCCCAGACTATGAGCAGGTGCAGGCTGGGCTGAGGGACTCCCCCTCCTTGCATGCAGGAATTTCATGCACCGAGCCTCTAGTATTTGATAAATGAAACATAAGATCTGATAATTCTTTAACATTGTAAATTCGTAGTTCTTTGACCTGTTCAATTTGTGGTTTTAACTCAATATTTTATTTCTTCATTTCAAATATATATCAAAATAGTACCCTGAAGGTACTGTCATCATTGATAATTATGACAGACTTGGTATCTCAAACTCTTGAATTAATCAATTCCAGTATTCCTATATTTCTTGCCTTATATTTCCCCATGTATTCATCTCAATTTTTATACTTTGACGTTCTCTTCAGCTCCGTGAGCTGTCCTCTTCACTAGCCCTATCTCCTCCACACTCCTACCAGACCTTTCCATTCCCATTTCAGCTCCTCAACTCCTTATGTCACTTGAATTTGAGGCCTCCTGCCCCTCTTGGTGACACTTGCAAGGGCCAAGGACCACAGAAGTAACCATCTGAGGCTAAAACAGCTGAGATCAGACTGTAAATTTCATCCACACAGATGAGTTTGGAAACCAGATGACCAAATTGTGTCTCCTCCATCACTTGTGCTCCAAACTCTCCATAAGATCATACATGATGACAAAGAAAATTTTAGGGTCTCTTCCACAAATATTGGTGAGGACACTTTAGCTCTCATGTTGAACAGGTAAACTCCACTTGTTCCATCTGCCAAAACACAGTTATGATAAAAATACAAAGGTGGGTCAAAGATAAGAGTGAACTCTTTGTTTTACACCAATAATACTTGCTTTTTTGTATGTGTTTATATCTGAGCTATGGCTAAAGTTTTAAAACTATAAGCTCTCTATTTTTGTCTACTAGTATATCCTTATGCATATCTTTATGTATGTATTTGTGTGTGTGTTATATTTTTATAATTCCAGATAGTCATACCAAATTAAGTTATAAAATCTCTTAAAGTATCTCTATTCTAATTACAAATATATATATATAAAGAGGTAATATGCAAATTAGGCCAGAACGTAAAGGTCATGACCAGCTCAGGATGAGGGGCCTGGCTCAGGCCCAGAGCCTGAGAGAACAACAGACAGGGGGGCCAGCCCCCAGCCCCAGCCCTGAGGCCACGGCGCTGGGCTGCTGTTGCCAGAGTGGAGACACAAACCCGCAGGGGGGCCGGGTTTGATTCTGATCAAGGGCATGTACCTAGGTTGCAGGCTCCTCCCTGGCCGGGGCTCAGGTCAGGGCCCATGCAGGAGGCAACCAATCGAAGTGTCCCTCTCACATTGATGTTTCTCTCTGTCTTTCCCCCTCTCTTCCATGCTCTCTAAAAATCAATGGGAAAATATTCTCATGTGAGGAGAAAGAAAGAAAGAGAAAGAAAGAAAGAAAGAAGAAAGAAAGAAAGAAAGAAAGAAAGAAAGAAAGAAAGAAAGAAAGAAAGAAAGAAAGAAAGAAAGAAAGAAAGAAAGAAAGAAAGGTCATATCCTATGAAAGAGACATCTTGAAAATGCCTAAAGAAAGTTGTCATTTTTTTGTGGTGAAGGGACTGGAGTCTGTCTTGATGAAAACACCTTGGCGACTGCAGCAACCTGCAGTGGCAACAGCAGCGGGGTGATGGGGGTGGCGCCTTCCCCTGATCAGCTTGGTCGCCTCCTGCAGAGAGAGGCCAGACTGAGGCTTATGCCCACTTCCATGTAAGCCGTCAGTAGGACATCTCCTGAGGGCTCCTGGACTGTGAGAGGGGGCAGGCTGGGCTGAGGGACCACCCCCTCAGTGCACAAATTTCATGCACTGGGCCTTTAGTGTTTATATAAATTAATTAGACCTAAAATTTCAGAAATTAAAAAAATACTGAATTTTTTATTTCCAATGTTAAAAAGATGAATTAAAAGATCAAGTTTGCATTTACATACACTTTGGCAAACAACTGTAGTTTAATGCTGCTCATTCAATAAAAAAGGCTATGTGTTCTGAGTTATCAATGTTAAGTATAAAAAACACATATTTTTAAAATTTTACTTGTGTATGTTCCCTAAACTTTACAGGTCCTAGTTGAATAAGCTAGCATTATATGTATTAGGTGTGTAAGATTATAAAAACATAAATGTGCATTTAATCACATTGAGTTATTAGTTTGAATAACTTTATTTAAACAAGGTATTTTTGATCACTTAAAACATTAGACTTAGGCTAAATTAAGTATGCAAGGTATGTACAATGTGTGTATATGAGTGTGTGTGATTTTTGTTTTAATCTGCCCAAAAGGCAAGGGCAGTGTGTCTCATCAGAATAATTTTCAGTATTTTAGGTTATTATGTCCTTAATTATTTTTTTTAATCTTCTTATTTATTTTTTAAAATTTATTTTAATTAATACTCACCTGAGGATATTTTTCCATTGATTTTTAGGGAGAGTGGAAGAGAGAGAGAAAGACAGAGAGAAACACTGATATGAGAGAAATACATCAATTGGTTGCCTCCTACATGAGCCCTAACGAGGGCCCAGGCCGGGGAAGAGCCTGCAACCAAGGTATGTGCTGTTAATGGGAATCAAACCTAGAACCTTTTGGTCCACAGGATAACACTATCCACTGAGCAAAACTGGCTAGGGCCAAATCTTACTTTAAAAGTTAGGGTTATATATATATATATATATATATATATATATATATATATATATACACACACATACATATATACATACACAATTTATTGGGGTTAACTTACACAGGTATCAGGTGCACAATTCTACAGCACATCATATGTCCATTGTACTGTGTGTTTACCACCCCAAGTCAAGTCTTTGTCCATCACCATTTATTCCCCTATAGTAGTGGTTCTCAACCTTTCTAATGCCACAACCCTTTAATACAGTTCCTCATGTTGTGGTGACCCCCAACCATAAAATTATTTTCGTTGCTACTTCATAACTGTAATTTTGCTACTGTTAATGAATCGTGATGTAAATATCTGTGTTTTCCGATGGTCTTAGGCGACCCTGCTAGCGGTTTTCAACCTGTGGGTCATGACCCACAGGTTGAGAACACGACCCACAGGTTGAGAACCGCTAGCAGGGTCGCCTAAGACCATCGGAAAACACAGATATTTACATCACGATTCATTAACAGTAGCAAAATTACAGTTATGAAGTAGCAACGAAAATAATTTTATGGTTGGGGGTCACCACAACATGAGGAACTGTATTAAAGGGTTGTGGCATTAGAAAGGTTGAGAACCACTGCCCTATAGCCTCCTCCACCTCTTCCCCCTGTCACCCCCGAAATCATCACATTGTTCACTGTTCTCCTTGTCCATGAGTTTTTCCTCTTTCTTTTTTGCTCTATTCCTCCACTTGCCCCCCACCCCCACTCCCCCAACAGCTGTCATCCTCCTCCTTATGAGTCTGTCTCTATTTTGCTTGTTAGTTCATTTCATTAGATTCCACATATAAGTGATATCATATGGCAGTTGTCTTTCTCTGAGTGGCTTATCTCACTTAGCATGATGCTCTCCAGGTCCATCCATGCTGTTGCAAAGGGTAAGATTTCCTTCTCTTTTACTGTTGAGTAGTATTCCATTATGTAAATCCATCACAGCTTTTTTACCCACTCTTCTAATGATGGGCACTTGGGCTGCTTCCAAATCTTGGCTATTGTAAATAACATTGAAATGAACATAGTGGTGCATATATTCTTCCAAATCAGTGTTTTGAGTGACAGATTTGTTAGTTTTGTTTTGGCTTTGGTTTAACAATCAAGTTACCTCATATACTAGTAAGTATTCACTTTAAAAATAATATTGTCACTATAAGTAAATAGGAATCTCAAGTATTGTTTTTCAGTGACTTATGATTATCTTTAATAATTTTTATTACATTTCTTAGGGGTGAGATTGATTAATAAAATTATATATGTTTCAAGTGTACAATTTTATGATACATAATCTGTATATTTCATTGTATGTTTACAACCAAAGTCAAATCTTCTTCCCTTACCAATTTTTGAATTATTGCCTTCCCAAAGTTCAATCCTGAATGATATTTTTTACACATAAAACTGAGTTTAGTATCTTCCAAATTACCCCTGAAAATCACAAATGACTTGACTTTTCACCTTGTAAAAGAAGGTACTAAAAATAATTAGGCTTAAGATTATATACAATGCATGGGAAGTGTTTGCAAATTTAGAAAAATGTTTAGCCTTCCTTATATCAAATTTGTGTAAGTACTATAATTTTCCATATTATCCTATATAATAAAGAGGTAATATGCAAATTGACCCTCATGCCCTCGCACAAGATGGATGCCCCCATGTAGTCAAAGATGTCCACCCCTATGTGGCTGGCAGGGGAGGGCAGTTGGCGGCAACCAGGTCAGCTGGGGTGGGAAATTGCGGGGGGACCAGGTCTGCAAAGGAGGGCAGTTGGGGTCGACCAGGGTGGCAGGGGAGGGCAGTTAGGGGCAACAAAGCCTGCAGGGGAAGGCAGTTGGGGGCAATCAGGCTGGCAAGGGAGCAGTTAGGCATTGATCAGGCTGGCAGGGGAGTGGTTAGGGGGTGATCAGGTTGGCAAGCAGGCAAGCAGTTGGGAGCCAGTAGTCCCGGATTGTGAGAGGGATGTCCAACTGCAGATTTAGGTCCAATCCCACCGGTTTCAGACATCCCCCAAGGGGTTCCAGATTGGAGAGGGTGCAGGCTGGGCTGAGGGACACCCCCCCCCCAGTGCACAAATTTTGTGCACCAGGCCTCTAGTTAATATAAATATTTAAAAACATATACCTAAGTTTTTAAACAACACTCTTATTGCCCATGTTTTGATTTATCAGAGTTCTAATTCTGCTGTATCAAATATTATGTAATAAAATATTATAACATATAATTTAAATTACTTTTTTCCAAATAATAACTTTGCCACAATGTATTTTTTTAATTTAAATTCATTATATTCTAGACCAGTGATTTCTAATTGGGGATTCATATTACGCACCTATGGAGTTTTATTAGTATACAAGTGTTTAAGACCTTTTCTTCATTTGCAATTAGATTGTATTAAGCTTCTTAAATCTTATGGTTATAAATATGCTCTTATAATCATGCTAGAGGCCTGGTGCATGAAATTCATGCACTGGGAGGGGGTTCCCCTCAGCCTGGCCTGTGCCCTCTCACAGTCTGGGACCCCTCCTTCCTTACTACCCATCTGCTTGCTCCTGCTTACCGCTCGGCTCACTGCTTCTTAGCCCTGCCCCAGAGGCAGGAGATGCTCCTCGCCAGCTGTGAGTCCAGCTTCTGGCTGAGTGGCACTCCTCCTGTGGGAGCTCACTGACCACCAAGGGGCAATTCCTGCATTGAGCATCTGCCCCCTAGTGGTCAGTGTGCATCATAGCGACCAGTCGTTCTGGTCATTCCGCCGTAATGGTTGCTTAGGCTTTTATTATATAGATGAATGTTCTCTGACCACCTTTAAACTTCCTTGTAACAGGGCCACTGTCATTATAGTTGCTAAACTTTTATCAGGACAGATGTTCCTTACATGAGGAATTTTTTTTCACTGGTAAAGTCATTCAAGGAAGCCAATCATTCTTCCTTATTCCCCCAGATTACATTTTTTGTTTGTTTTTTGTTTTGTTTTAATCATCCTCAGTCATCTGAAATAATAGAGAGAGCTAATAGATTATTAAAATTAAAACTTATTAAACTGACAGGAAAAACTCAATAGCTTCCATGACCTAAAGTTTTACCCTTATTTTACTCTGTGGGTCTGATTACCTTTCATTCCTCTCCTGCTGTGTTGGACCAACTGTGACCTAGAAAACAACAACTAGATCCGAGATATAAATTCTCTGACCTGCCCAGTTTAAATATTCTTAAATAAGGTAAGGAACTGATTAATTATGAACACACTTATCATGCATAGATTGAGGCTGCTTTTCCTCCAGTATTAGGAACTTCATTCTCAGGGAGAAAAAGGCACTGGAAAACTAATTTTAAACCCCATTCAAAAGGCCCTTGCACATTGTACTTCTTACCACTAACACTGCTCCCAAACCCAGAGGGTCCAACCCTAGATTCATGTCTCTCAACTAAAATTATAAAAGCTAGTTGAATAAAATTCAATTGGAAACCTAAAAGTGAGGTTCTATTTAGAGACCCAAAGAAGTAGATGGCCATGAAGTAGATAGCTTTCTAGAGAACTTTGTACCACGTGCATGACATTACAAGTTGGTTATCTTCAATCCAAGACCTTGAAATATGACCCCACGGATTCCATATCTACTTACTATTCTCTCCACCTTAATTATCCTTTGCTAAATCTTATTTCTTCTCTATTCCTTCTAGCATTGCCATTGATATTACAACTACAGCTTTACATAATGAACCTTAATTTGTGTTATCTTCTTCCCTTCATCCAACCTGTTTTTTCTATATTAATTTTCCTGTACCTGTAAGGACCAAAGATTTCCTTCATTCAACACATAGCACAGTCTCATAATCTTACTGATTACTGATGGCTGATTATATGTCATTCATTTGAAAGCCTCCAGTTTACCCCACATTTTCATGCCTGTCTCAGAACATTCTTGAGTTACCACATAGAGACTCTTTATCTTTTCTCTTTATACTTCCAAATAAATCTGCTTCAAAGTCTATACTTTCTAAAAGATAAAAATTTAAAAAAAATTAAAAGGCTTGTATGAAATCCCAGATGCAAATCCAGGAGATATTTTCATAAACCCTGAAGAACTCCTAATGAGACATATTTGTGGAAGCTTGCCTAGCAAACATTAACCTCTGAATAGAGGAGAAGAAACTAGGGCCCACAGGATTTCTGTTCTGGGTCTCTAGCTGTAATTGTTTTATGTTTTATTTTTTCCTGTTCTTTCTGCCTATCCCAATGTCTTTGTGTAGAGGAAAAGAGTCTTGGCCCATAGGCTCAAAAAGCTTCCGAAAGTGTGCTGCCTGCTATCTGGGTGCAAGCTGGGTTTGTCTTGATTGTTCTATCATTTTTCTTGGTTTTATAGCACTGAAATGTACTTTTTTATCTGCGTTCTTCAAAATTATTGTCATTTTACTTCTTGGATAATCTTTGTGCCCAATATTTAAAATACAGCTATTCCAGAAAAAAAAGTGTGTTTTCTCTTTTCTATAAGTATGCTATATTTTATCTCTTGATTGATCACATTTTTTCCACAGTTTTTAACTATTACCACAATTTGTAATACATTAGAAATTATTATTTTTTTCTGATCCCAAGTTTATAGTTTATTTTGGGGCATAGTTACATGGATGTGCTGAGTATTTGACAAAATCAATACCGGGGTGGATAAAATTACCTTTATAAAGAACCTTGTGATAAATGTGTTTGAGCATAGCAAGTAGACTACAAGAATATGGAAATAAAGAAGGCCAGCCAAGTTGAGCACTGAAAAGATTCTGCTACTGTGACATTCTTTTGAGTTAATAAAGCTATTGTAATAATCATAACCTGCATGTTGTTTTCCATAGGAACAACTATAAACCTATTTTTGCCCACCCCTGTATGCTTAAAATTTTACTTGGTAATTACCCTACTTCTGGTGTTTCTCCTTATATTTCTAAAAAAAAAAAAACCTGAATAATATTCTTTGTCTTTTTATTGTTACTTTTAATAACTCCCCATTTAAATTTATTCTTTAAACAAGTTAGATAAACATTGCTAGCTCAGAGAATTGCTGCAATACCTTTTTAACTGCTCCTCTTGTATCCATTCTCTTTCTCGAGTAATTCATTCTCCATCCTACCACCTCAATTAAGTATTAATACATCTTCTTACAGAAACTATACTAGTTCCAAATCCCCATACATTCTTCAGCTTTCCCTATCTTTACAACTCTACTGAAAGTATTTATTTCTAGCAATTTTCTAATTGATATAATATATATATATATATACGTATTTTTTAAATCCATACTCAAGTCCCAATTGAAATCTTGTTTTTTAATAGCTATAAACCTTTTATAATACTCCAAATGAGTTATTTCTTTTCACTTATATTATATGGTAAATAGTAAGTCCTATTTACCTTCTATTATGTCACTTACAGGAGAAATCTTAGCTTTATATATGTCTATCATAATATTATGGCATAGAGTCTTATTTAAGCTTGTCTTCAAACCATTCTAGCACATGTTTACATAAAAATTACACTAAATCAATTTTTTAATTGTATAGTTGGTAGCTTTAAATATATTATGGCAGTTTAATTATGTTAGGAATTATAATAATTTTATTTCTTTTCCCAAATTCCTGTCTAAATGTTAACTTTTCATACAATGATATATATGTGTGTGTGTATATATATATATATATATATATATATACATATATATATATATATAATTTAAGAAAATTTGAATCAAAAAGTAAATAAGAGAAACTATCATTTATTTTTTTATTTATTTAGTCTGGAATGTAAAGGTATTTTAATTAAAGTGTAGGTGATATAAAATATTACATTAGTTTCAGGTGTACAACATACTGGTTTGACATTATAATATAATCACCACAAGTAGCCAGGGCAACCTGCTTGGGTCCCCTCCCTGCAATAGGGAGCTTTTCTGTAATAAAATTTTGCTTTCACTCATCTCTTTGTCCAGTAAGTCATTCTTCTATTTCGCAAGGCAAGGAACTCAGACCAGAAATTTTGGATAGCATTTTTGGAGGCCCCAGAGAGATTCTACAGAATGATGGGGAACGCCTCATCTACAACCAAGGTCAGCATCCCCCTAGATTGTATACTGAGGAACTGGGTTTCATTTGACCTGCAAACCCTGAAGAAAAAGTGCCTGATCTTCTGTACTCAATCTTGGCCACAATACAAGCTTGCAGATGGAGAGATATGGCTCCCACAGGAAAGTATTAATTGTAACATCTTACAATTAAGTATTTTTTTTTTTTTTTTTTAGAAAGCAAGGAAAGTGGTTGGAAGTTCCTTATGTGCAGGCTTTCTTCCTTTTAAGAGACAATCATTGTGCCAACAATTGTGCCTACAATGCAGAATTGATCCCTTGCTCTTGGCAGCCTTAACTGAGGAAGGCCCCTGAGATACACCCCTTCATAAAGAAAGACCAGATCTAAGTTCTACGCAGGTCTCTCCTGAACCTTTTTAGTCCCCCTTACCCTGGACCCCCAGGTGGGAAGCTCCCCCAGGGACAATCAAGGCAGGAGTAAACCAAGCCTCTCTATCCCCTCCAGATAATGACAGGAGCTGATATTGGACCTAAAGCAAATTAAGTGACTTGGGGAACTTTTCAGATGATCCTGATAAGTACATAGATGTCTTCCAGGGACTAACACAAACCTTCAATATGTCCTGGAAAGATGTAATGATCCTCCTAGACCAGAACCTCACAGGATTGGAGAAGCAAATCATTTTAGAAGCTGCCCAGCAGTTTGGAGATGAGTTTTACACGACTAATGCTTGTGGGCCTGACAGTCAAGAGCGGAGTGAACACTTCCCCACTGGGCGACAAGCTTTCCCTTTGGAGCATCCAGATTCCTTTGAGAGCCAACTCATTGTGAAGGACAAATTTGTTACTCAGTCGGCACCAGACATTAGGAGGAAGCTGCAAAACTTGGCAATCGGCCCCAAAAGTACCTTAGGTAACCTCTTAAAAGTAGCCACTTCTGTCTTTTACAATAGGGGTCAGGAGGAGGCTAAGGAGAGGAAGGTACAGGAAGGAAGAAGGCCGTGGCTCTGGTTGCTGCACTTCAAGAGGCAAAAATAACTGAGGGACCCCGGGGTCATGGAGCCCTCACAGCCACTTGTTAAGGCTGTGGCCAACCAGGGCACATTGAAGGGATTGCCCATGAGGAAAGAGGAATCCACCCTGGCCCTGTCCTATCTGCAAGGGGGACTATTGGAAGTCAGACTTCCCAAAGGGGAGAAGGCCTCCCCAGGCTGATCTGGCATCCCTAGTGGTCCTGCAGCAGGATTGACAGGCCCCAGGGCCTTCCTACCCGGCTCCAACACAGACTGTCATCTCCACCCAGGAGCCCCGGGTAACCCTGACTGTTGAGGGCAAGGAAATTAATTTCCTCCTCTACACTGAAGCCACCTTCTCTGTCTCCGCTCTCCAATCCCTGCCTCCCCTCCTCCCATAGTGTGACTATAAAAGTGGTGTCTGGAAAGCCGGGAATAAGGCATTTTTCATGGTCTTTAAGTTGCAATTGGGACAGCCTATTTTTCTCACTTGCCTTTCTGATCATGCCAGAAAGCCAGACTCCCTTACTAGGATGAGACATCTTAGCCTGCTTCAGTACTACCATATGTACTAGGATATGTGCCAGAACAAGTACTCTTCTCCCCTGGTGGAGACGGGGATTGACTCTAAGGTATGGCCACCCACGGGAAAGTAGATAGAGTAGGTATGGGTATAAAGGCACTATCCAGCTTCACCCCAGGGTTGGCGGAGTGGAATTGGGGTGGACATGCCCATGACAATCCCATACTCCAGAGGCCAGGTGTTGGTCACTCCATCCCATGAGGTCTCTTTTGGTTTGCTTGAATCCCCTTACTAGAGAGGTCTATTCATAACCTTACAATCATAATCCACCAGTCTTGGAAGGCCATGGTCGGGGCAATTGACACTCAACAGGAATCACTAAATTCCCTATCCCATGGTTCTCCAGAATCAAAGGCCCTAGACATACTGACAGTAGAGGGAGGAAGGACACGTGCCCTGATAAATGAAACCTGCTGCATGTGGGTTAATATGTCTTCACAACTGGAGGAAAATCTTGACATTATAAAAAAGAACACCAAACTCATTGACAACGTGAAAGCACAGGCAGGACAGGGCCCCAGCTGGCTCCTGTCATTCTTATCTCTATCTCAACTTAAAAATTCCTTGTGGTCATAGCTATTACCTTTTGTGTCCCCCCTTATTATGCTTATGTTAGAACTACTATTTGGACCTTGCCTTTTGAATTTACTCTTACGTTTGGCTTCCACCAGGATAGCAGCAATCAAGCTACAAATGGTCATGGAAATGGAACCCTGAATGCAGCTCCCATATTCCATGGTCCCCTATCACCTACCTCTGATGGAGCCCTAATGATTATTGCCCATCACCAATGCTCCTTACCAGCTGGAAATAGTAAGAGCAGTTGTCCCTTTTCACAAACAGCAGTTAGGGACTCCTAATTGGAGGCTGGGATGAGGAGTTAGGAGCTGCGAGGCAGTCAGGGACTGCACTACAGGAGAGGAGTGTAAAGGGGAGGTGCAGCTGAACCCCAAGACCAGAAACCAGTTTGTCAGCCACACCCTGTCTCTATAAAATCACAAGAACAAAAGGCCCTGATCCTGGGCTGAACACACAGGGTGGAGAAAATGAGCGGAACCTTGAAGTTTAAAATGTATGTATGTTGCTAGGGCCAAATTTTTCAAACCAACCAATGGGAAATTAGCAGGGCACATATTAACCCCTAGACAAAGGAACTGCCCAGGAACCCGCTTGAGTCCCCTACCTGCAGCAGGGAGCTTTTCTGTAATAAAGCTTTGCTTTCAGAAAAAAAAAAAAAAAAAAAAAAAAAAAAAAAGTCTAGTAATCATCTATACAAAGTTACTGCAATTATTGACTGGATACAAAAATAATTTACCATTAATTTTTTTAATCCTTATCAGAGGATATGTTTTTATTGACTTTAGAGAGACAGGAAGGGACAGTAAAGGAGAGGGTGAGAAACATTGATGTGAGAGAGAAACACCAATCAGTTACATCATGTATGTGCCCTAACAGGATGGAACATGAAACCTGGATATGTGCCCTGACCGGGAATCAAACACATGACCGTTCAGTGCATGGGTTGATGCTCTACCCAATGAGCAACACTGGCCACTGCTAAATTATTTAATTTATTACTTTTGTATCAGTATAAATGAATATTATATATAATTAAGAAGGAATGAACAGCCCATTGGTATTATTTCTTAAAAGAATATATTTTTATGGACTTTTAAATTTTCCTGTAAGACACAGTCAACCAAATAAAAGTATGCTTATGCATGTGTTTCTCTCTCACTCTTTCCCGGGTTTGTTTACATACGTGGTATCACATGTTACAAAATTTTTTAACTTGCTTTCTTCTTTAAAAAATCCCCAAGATTGTTCAATATCAATAAATATAGAGCTACATTTGTTTATTTATTTTTAAATTTACTTTATTGTTGAAAGTATTACAGATGTCCCCTTTTTCCTCCATTGACCCTGTCCACTCCACTCCTGCCCCCTCTTCAAGCCTTCCCCACACTATTGGCTGTCCATGGGCTATGCATATATGCATATAAATTCTTTGGTTAATCTCTTCCCCACCCCCTTCTCTCTGAAATACATCAGTCTGTTGTATGCTTCATTGTCTCTATTGCTAAATATATTTTTAATAACTTAATAATATTAAATTTTAATATACCCTGTGTATACTAGTATACCATAATTTATTTAACCAGGACCTGTGCCTTTTGCTGGACATTTACGTTTCTATTTGATATCACAAACAGTAATGCATTGACTATTCTATCAAGAGTCTGAATAGTCTGAAACTTTAACCTTTTTGCAAATTTACAGTTTATCATCCACAGTTTTGTGGATTTTGTCAAGAGATATGAGACTCATGAGTTAAAGACATTATTCACAGCAGTAATAGTAGCCAGAGTATTATTATTTGCACTGATTCCTAGTGCCCCAGTCCACACAGGGTGATGCAAAGAGAGCCAGGTGATACCTGCAAACTGTGGATGGTATTATTACAAGAGAAGAACACTAAGTTCATTTTTATTTGTTTGTTTGTTTGTTTGTTTATTTATTTATTTATTTATTTCCTCATCCAAGGATATTCTTGAGAGAGACAGAGAAAGAGAGAGAGAGAGAGAGAGAGAGAGAGAGAGAGAGACATCAACGTGAGAGAGAAACATCAATCATATGTGCCCCAACCTGGGATCAAACCAACAATCCAGGTATGTGCCCTGACTGGAAGTGAACCAGCAAGGCAACCTTTTGGTGCAAAGAATGTCGCTCAACCAACTGAGCCACTCTGGCCAGGGAGGAACACTGAGTTCAAAAAATACAATCTGCCTCAATTTTGCCTCAGAGAGAAACATTATCTTTATTATCCTGGGCAGTAAACAAAACTGACACTTATTCTGGAGGAAATATTATCTTTGTTTTCCAAGGTTGTTCACTATACAAACCCTTGAACAGAATGTCTTGAACAAAAAACTGTCAGTGATTCTGATCACAATACATGTAGAAATGTGAAAGACCTGTGAAGGGCTGTCTCCTAATATGTCACATATACACTAAGTGGCCAGATTATTATGACCACCTGACGTTTGTAGGCAAATTAGCCGCACACTGCATCATATGGGATATGGAAGCCGAAGGCCTGTTCAAACACCTTTGCAGTCTGCAGTTACCAAGATAAAACATCTCCAATTCGCACAGGAGCACAAGGATTGGACAGTTGAGCACTGGAAAAAAGTCATGTGGTCCGATGAATCACGTTTCCAGTTGCATCATGCAGAGTGAGAATTTCGCGGAAACAGCATGAAAGCATGCACCCCATGTGCATGAGTACAACCCTTCAAGCTGATGGGGGCAGTGTTATGGTTTGGGGCATGTTTTCCTGGCAAGATTTGGACCCTTTAATTCGTGTGGAACAACGTCTGAATAGCACAACATACCTAAGTATCATTGCTGATCAAGTTCATCCTATCATGTTGATGGCGTATCCCAATGGAGATGGCTTCTTCCAACAAGACAATGTGCCATGCCACGGTGCTCGTATTGGGCAGGAGTGGTTTCAAGAACATGAGGGAGACTTTACCTTGCTTAGGTGGCCCCCGCAATCACCAGATCTCAATCCAATTGAGCATTTGTGGGACGAAGTTAAAAGAGCTATCAGGCAGCTTGTTCCACAACCATCAAATCTCACAGAACAGGACAGTGCTATTCATCAGGCATGGTGTCAGATTCCTCGCATCACCTTTCAACATCTCTTGGAGTCAATGCCAAGAAGAATCACCGCAGCACTGAAGGCAAAAGGTGGCCCAACAAAGTACTGATGGGGTGGTCATAATAATCTGGCCACTCAATATATATTTTTATCATAAGGATACATTTCCAGTAATAAAATTGCTGAGTTGCATTTAAACATTTTTTATTTTGATAGACGTTTTCAAATTCTTCCATAGCAATGTATAGTGTCTACTCTCTCCAGCAATACTGAAGAGTACCTGTTTCAAGAAACCCACTTAAACTCAGGGGATTACCAAGCTTAATTTAAAAAAAAGATATATTTAACATTAAACATTATATTAGTTTAAGGCACACAACATAATGATTTCATATTTGTATATATTGTGAAATAATTACCATAAGTCTATTTAACCTCCATAACCAACAGAGTTATATTTTTTCTTATGATGAAAATTTTAATATTTATTGTATTAGCAATTTATAAATATACAATACAGTATTATAACTATAGTCACCATGCTATACATTATTACATCTTTATGATTTATTGTATAGCTGAAAGTTTTTGTATTTTTTGACCTTCTTTATCCATTTCACCCACCACCATCCCATCCTTGAAATCATCAATCTGTATTTTTATCTAGGAAGTCTTTTTTTTTTTAATTCCACATATAATTGTGATCATACAGTATTTGTCTCTCTATGTCTCATTTATTTAACTTAGCTTAATGCCCTAAAGGTTAACTCATGTTGTCTTAATGGCAGATTTTATTTACTCTTATAATTGAATATTTCCTTTTTTTTTTTTTTTTGTTAGCTTGGACACAGATTGCACCCATATCTTGGTTGTTGTAAATAATGATGTAATGGATATGGGGTGCATATACCTTTTCAAGTTATTATTTTGATTTTTTCCTAAAATATACCCTATTTTAGGTTTTTGAGAAAAATGTAATACTGGTTTCCATAGTGGCGGAACCAGTTTACATTCCCACCAACAGTGCATGAGGCTTCCCTTTTCTGCACATCCTCACTAACACTTGTTATTTCTTATAATTTGTAAAATAGCTATGCCAGCAGGTGTGTGGTTGTTTCTCATTGTGGTTTGGGCTTGTATTTTCTTGATGATAACTGATGTGGAGCACCTTGACATACACCTGTTGGACATTTGTATGTCTTCTTTGGGAAAATGTCTATTCAAATCCTCTCTTCATTTTTCAATCACAGTTTCCTTTTCTATTGAGTTGTATGAGTTCTTTACATGTTTTGTATATTAACTCTTGTCAGAAATACAATTTACAAATATTTTCTCCCATTCGGTACACAGCCTTTTCATATTGTTGATAATTTCCTGTGTTGTGCAAAAGCATTTTAGTTTGTTGTAGTCTAAATTGTCTATTTTGCTTAAACTTTTAATATTTGAAATGTTATGGATGAAATGCTATTTTCATAATTGTGAGTACTCTTTTTTCATGTTATTTCAATATAGCATTTTTTATATTTGAGAAGCATTTATAACTGTGTCTATTCATAGCTTATATTAATATTTCTGTAAGATTGTAAATCATTGTTCACATTGACTTTAGAAGCTTCTCACATTTTAAGGCAATTATTAACTCTTGGTGTTTATGAGTTATAAATATTTTCCTTTTTGTAATGTATCTTTTGTCCTCTTTTACCATGTTTTGTTTATTTCAAGGTCTAGATGTTTGGGTTTTGTATATGCAAAAGTACCCATACCTTTTTAAAAAAACTGGGTTTGTGTTATTTCTTTTTATGAAGGCTTTCTATATTATCCCTTTAACTTATGGATAACAAGACTTTAATTAAAATAACACACTATTGAATTCTATCTTTATGTAATGTATTTATCTAATTTCTTACAGAGAAAAGAAGTAATTTTATTTTAATATGTATGCCTTCTATTTCTATTTCTTGCTTACTGCACTGTCTAGGCTGAATAAAAATGGAAAGAACATACATCTTACCCTTATTACCAATCTTAAATGGAAAAATGTTCATTTTTCATCATAATGTGTTTTAATAAACACTGCCTTTAATTTCTGTACATTTTTCATAGAAGTCACTTAATCATTTGAAAGGGGTTTACTTCCATTTTAATTTATCGAAATGTTTTTTCATTTTTTAAAATCCTCATCCTAGAATATGTTTTTATTGATTTTAGAGAGAAGGGACAGGAGAGGGAGAGAGAGAAACATTGATCTCCTGCCCCTATGCAACCCGACTGGAGGATCAAACCTGCAACCTGGGTATGTGCCCTGACAGGAATGAAACCCACCACCTTTTGGTGTATTGGAGCCACACTGGCTAGGGCTAAACTTTATTCCCAAAAATAGATATTGAGTTTTATCAAATGGTTCTGCATCTGTTGAGATGATCATATAATTTCCATTGTTATATTGATAGTATAATCAAATAAATTGATTGGTTTTCAAATGTTGGACCAAAATGAATTTATGAGATAAAGCTCAGTTGATCATGCTGTATTATATACAGGGTGTCCGCCAAAAATGTATACAACTTTAACAGCTGATAGCTCAATTTTGAAAAGGAAATGTGTTTTAATAAACACTGCCTTTATAATTATTCAAAGTATGTGTATACATTTTTGGAACATCCCAGATACCATTTTATTTATTATTGGATATATTGGCTAAAATTTTGTTAAGAATGTACAGTAGGTTCTCACTTAACATTGCCGATAGGTTCTTGAAACTGTGGCGAAACACATATAACAAAACTAGTTTTACCATATGATAATTGGTAGAAACAAGAGTTAACTTTCTACAGTGTCTGATTAACATTATACTGAAATGACATTGAATGAAACGACATTCTTTGAGGACCTGCAGTATGAATCTATATTCACAGAGAATACTTGTGTAATCATTTTATTTATAATGTCTATACCTGACTTTGATAGAATAATGTTTGTCTTATAGTATAAATTGGAAAGTTTTTCATCCTTTTTTATTTTAATATAAAATTGGCATTTAATTCTTTCTTAAATGTTTATATAATTCACCAGGATATCTATGTGGGCCTGGATTTTTTTTTTCTTTTTTTTTGTGGAAAAATCTGTAAACAAAAATTCAATGTCTTATTAGATGTCAAGCTATTCTTGGTATTCTAAATGGAGTTACAGTCTCTCAAAAAATAAATGAATTTCATTGAAATTATCAAACATACTGGCATGAAGTTGTTCTTAATAGCCCCTTGATTGTATTTTAGAGCCCATAGGAATTTCTATTCTGTGAGTATCCTCACTATAGTTTGTGAAATCATGACTTAGTCACAGGCCTGTGTGTTTCCTGGTGATTGATATGCCTGATCCTTTCTGATGAGTTCCCCACAGTCTTGGAGAGTTTTCTCAACTGTGCACTGGTCTGTACTCAGTTGAAGAACAAAAAAAAAGATCCTTCTCAGATATCCAGAACCATTACTATGTCTGTGCAGCTTTCTTTTATCCACTAATCTGCTCTGGGAATTTCACACTTTGGCTTTCATAAATTCTGAACATGGTCTCCTTTACTCAGAAAGACATTGTTTCTGTTTGAGTAACCCCTGTATCAGAGTCTGGAAACTGTCTTCATGCAGTAAGCTGGGATATTGTAAGAATTACCTCATTTGTTTGCCTTCTCTCGGGACAGCTAGCCCTTGTTAGCTGATCTCTTAGGTCTGAATATATATATATATATATATATATATATATATATATATATATATATATATATTCTCCTGTCACTTAATTATGACCGGAAGAAAAAGTCGGAATGTTGTATTTTTATGGAAGAATAAGTAGAGTGAGGCAGACCAAGATGAAAGAAGATGTTTGTAGAAATGTACTTGGAAACATTGAAAAGTATCTGCATCCTTTGTATAATTCTTAGCTTCTTCTTTCCATTCACATTAGTTTTTCTGTTTTGTTTATTTGGTTTGACTTTTGTTTTGGCTAGGGTCTGAAACCTAATTCAAAAATAAATGTTATCAAATGGAGGAAATAAAAAGAAGTTTAAAACTTCTCTCACTGGTTAAAGAAAAATGCATCTTTCAATCAAGAAAAATATAATTCTATTTAATATATAATGTGAGAATTTTATAGCAAATTTCAAAGCTTACTGGCAATATAGGAGACTGTTTGGTTCACTGACTCATATTTTATTTCAGTAAAAGAGAAAAGCACAGATGTTTTGGACCTTAGTTCAGAGCTCAATTAACTTTGAAAGGTTTGAAAGTAATTTCCAAGGCCATACAAGTATCTAATGAATCAAGTGCCAAGGGAGGTGAAAGTACCTGAGCAAGAGATAATAATAAGCCTCCCCCTCCTTGACCCACAAATCATGGATGACTTTCGGTAGCTTGGTAAGTAGGACAACAGATTTGTTATGCTCAAGATGAAGTAAATAAAAATATATAAAGAAAAGAAGGGTGCTTTTTATAAAATAAATGAACAGACCTTAACTATAACAAATATTTTTTAACTCTTTATTGTTTACAGTATTACAGATGTCCCACTCCCCCCCGTTTGCCCACCTCCATCCTGTTCCCACCCCATGCCAGGCCTTCACTATCCTACTACATGTGTCCATAGGTAAGATCTTTGGTTAATCTCTTCCCACCCCAACCCCTTCCTTTCAGATTGGTCAGTCTGTTGCATGTGTCCATGCTTCTAATTGTATTTTATTCACCCGTTTATTTTGTTCATTAGATTTCTTGTTCATTTATTTTTATTTTTAGATTCAATTGTTGATAGATATGTATTTTATTGTCATTTTATTGTTCATATGTTTTATATTTCCTTTTCTTCTTATTCTTCGTCTTCACCATTTCATGTAATACTGGCTTGGTGGTGATGAAGTCCTTAGGTCTTTCTGTCTATGAAGCTCTTTATCTAACCCTCAATTCTAAATGAGAGCTTTGCTGGGGAGAGTAATCTTATTGTAGGTTCTTGCTATTCATCACTGAATAGTTTCTTGCGACTCCCTTCTGGCCTGCAAAATTTCTGTTGAGAAATCAGTTGACAGTCTTATGGGTGCTCCCTTGTAGGTAACTAACTAATTTTCTCTTGCTGCTTTTAAGTTCTTTCTTTGTCTTTAACCCTTGGCATTTCAATTATGGTTTGTCTTGGTGTTGGTTTCTTTGGGATTCTTTTGTTTGTGACTCTCTATGCTCCCTGGACTTGTAAGTCTATTTCTTTCAACAGGTAGAAGTTTTCTGTCAGTATTCTTAAAATAGGCTTTCAATAGATTGTGCTCTCTCTTATCCTTCTGGCATTCCCATAATGTGAATATTGTTAGTCTGAGGTTGTCCCAGAGGCTCCTTACACTATGTTCATATTTGTTAATTTATTTTTGTTCTATATTTTTATTGATTTCACAGAGAAAGAGAAAGGAAGAGAAAGATAAAAACATCAATGATGAGAGTTAATCATTGATCGGCTGCCTCCTATATACCCCTTACTAGAGATTGAGCCTGCAACCCAGACATGTGCTCTTGAACGGAATTGAACCCAAGACCCTTCAGTCCGCAGGCCAACACTCTATCCACTGAGCCAAACCAGCCAGGGCTGTTCATATTTTTTTATTATTTTTTTATTTTTACTTTTCTGTTTGGGTATTTTTTGCTTCCTCATATTCCAAATAATTGATTTGATTCTCAGAATCCTCTACTCTACTTTTGAATCCATGTAAATTATTCTTATTTCAGTTAGTGTATGCTTTACTTCTGACTGGTCCATTTCCATGTCTTTTACATTCTCACTAAGATTCTTGAAAGTCTCATTAAGTCCCTTGAAGCTCTCATGAAGATTGTTAAGTACCTTATAATCCTGGTTTTGAACTCTATCCAGTAGTTTGATTGGTTTCATTTCTTTCATTTGTGACATGTTTCTCTGTCTCTGCATTTTGGCTGCTTCCCTGTGTTTGTTTCCATGTATTAGAGCTGCTATGTCTCCTGGAATTGGTAGAGTGGCCTTGTATAGTAGGTGTCCTATAGGACCTAGGGGCTCAGCATCCCCAGTCACCTGAGCTGGGAACTCTAGGTGCAGCCCTATGTGGGCTATGTCCACAGTCTTGAAGTTGAGCCTGGATTTCTATTAGCATCTCTAGGAAAAATTGACCTCCAGGCTGTGAAGACCAGCTGCCACTATAGTGGGAGAGCTACTGTGCAGGAAACACCCTTATGGAGCAAGACTTGCTTAAGTGGGGCATTGGTGCCCACTGAGTCTGCTTCTTGAGTGTGTTGCTTGTGGATGCATAGAGCTGTAATCTGCTATGGTCTGAAGCTGTCCACCTGATGCACTGGTTCTAGGGCCTCAAAGTGAGCCACTGCCTGGGGCCACCCTGCAGAAGCTATAGAGGGATCTGCAGATGGCTGCTGTTTGTATTGGGATTGGAGGTGTCCAGGCAAGGTTTAGCTGTGAAGCAAGGTGCTAGTGCCAGGTCTTGGGCCTTTTATTGATAGGCTTGGGGCATGCTAACACCAACTGTAGCTTATTTGAGAGTTTAGCAAAGTCTGAAGCCTGAATAAAGACAGGCCATTTATATGGAAAAGCTGCTGCAAACAGCTTGGGTTGGGCTGCAAGTTGGATGGGGCTGCAAGTTGGATGGGGCAGTGTCTCAGGGAAGCACCAAGGTGAAATGGACAGTGTGGGCCACGCTAATGGAAACTCAGATATGGCTGCCGGTCAGCTCTGCTACAGGGGAGGTCCCAGCACAGGAACAATGACCCCTGGGAGCACCTTCATCTGGGAAAAAGCCATCCCTGAGTTTCTGCCCCTATGCCAGATAATCCACTTCTTCCCCATTGTGTCTGGGTCCCTAAAGCAGCCCAGTGCTGGATCTCACAGGGATTGAGTCTGAGTAAGTTCATGGGCTGGCCTTTTAAAAGGAAGCCCTGTAAAAAACAATCCCCGTTGGTTTTTACAGCCCATAGTTACCAGGACTTCTCTTCCCAGCTCTGGGACCCTGGGCTAGGAGTCTGGTGTGGGGCTGGGACCCTTGCTCCTCACAGGTGGCCTCTGCAGAATCAATCTCCTTCCCAATTAAAAAAGTGGCACATGTGGGTGTCAGACCAGCCCATTCCTACCAGTCTCAATGTGCTTTCTTCTTTACTTCTCTAGTTGTAGGACTTCCATTCAGCCAGCTTTCAGGCAGTTCTGTATTTTAGTTGTAATTTTGATGTGGTTGTGGGAGGTGGCGAGTAATGGCGTTTACCTATACTGCCATCTTGGTTCTCAACAAATAAATTTGGAATAGTTAAAAATATTTATCAAGCAGCTTTTACCTACCATTTCTTTATATCTTCTTAGAATATAAAATTATTTGTTGAGAGACCTTCAAAGGCCAAGTTTTTTTTTTTTTTTTTTTTTTTTTCTTTTCTGTCACTCTATCTCCTCCCAGAATGTATGGATATATTGACTTATTTTTATTATTTTGATCCTCTATTAGATGACTTGGCACTGCAATCCTACTGGCTTAGAGATATTTAAACAAATAACTCTTCTGTTCTCTTTGTGTGTACTCTTCTCTGCTTAGTTTTTACTAATATCCTTTACAGTATTATTTTGAAAATAACAAAAAAAATCCTCTTTTACTCTATGCAAACTGTTGGATCCATATACCACATTTTCTATTTTATTCAAAATGTACTATTATAATTTTTATATCATAATTTTTGCCACTAAACATCATTTATACTAGATTACATAATATTGGATTTTTAAATTCCAGTATAGTACATTAGTTAATATAGTACTCGTCAGTCAGAATTAAATAAACATTTTGTCATAAAAATCACTTATATTGAAATATGTAATAAAAAATAAGCAGGGATTTTTTTCTAGAATGAAACATTGGTTAATGAATTAATCAATAACTAAATTTAAATATATTTAAGATTAAGGACTTCCATAGATTTTACATCTTATTTAGAAACTATCTAATATACATCTGAGTAATTAATAATGGGAATCCAATGTTTCCTCTTATAATAGAAATATTGTAGAGTTAGAAGAGTGATTCAACCCGTGTTAAATATCCATTTTTTTAACAGAAGATTTCACTTTGGAAATTCATTCTTACACTGTAATTATTTCGAGTACCTTCTCTTCATTGAGTACCATCCAAATGCATAACTTTAAGCACAAAAGAAACATGGAAAGAATTTCTATAACTCATCAATATGCAATTTAAGGTAGCTAATATACAATTTGTTTTCATAGTTTAGATATTCTAAACCCAAGTTACCTTGCATTTTAAAAAAAAATCTAGCTTATGATATTGGTTCCTTAATGGCTACATTTCCAAGGTTCTGGAAACTGTCTTTAAGGTTGTTAAAATTATTCATTTTTTCTTAATTTATCTGAATTTGAACTAAAGTAATCTCTACATTTTTAAAAACTCCTTATACATCAAGAAATCTTCCTGAATACATTTTTCCAGGCCCAACATCCGTTAGAAACTTTGTCTTTCCCTCAGGTTTCACTTTATCTATATAACTAGATTTCTTTCCTTAGTTACTTACATATCACTTAGCTGAAATAATATAAGCTCTAAAGTGTTTTCACCTGTTGTTGTATTGCCTTTCAGTCAAACTTAGATACATTGAAAATCAACTTCATTATTAATATGTAATGATCAAAAATAATTGCAAAATGACATCCACAAAACACATGAAATTCCCATTGTCCAATAAAGTATACTATATAATAAAAGCCTAATATGCAAATCAACCAAACAACAGAACAACTGGGGGAATGACCAGTTGCTATGATGTACACTGACTACCAAGGGGCAGACACTCAATGCAGGAGCTGCCCCCATCCCACAGGCCCCAGGCCAGCCAAGGTGTGTGCCAGCAGCGGCCCCCAATTGCCCTGCCCATCACCCCATAGATTGTCCCTCATGGCCAGCCAGGCCTAGGGAACCTACCCATGCATGAAATTCGTGCATTGGACCTCTAGTAAACATATATAAACATAGGTATATAATTATAATAATAATAAATTATGAATTAAATATTTTATTTCTTTGGAAATACAAAATAGAAAAAATAAAATTTTGATCTTTTTGAGGATATTTTATTTTGGGAAAATACAAAAATTAGAAAATAAAATTTGTGTTATAAATTTAAGGAAAACTTGATATCTAAACTTTATTGGGTTTGTGATATCAAGCTAGAAACAATTAATTAATTTTAATTTTATTAAAACTTAATTAATTTTAATTGAATTGAATCAATTAAAATAATTTAATAGGAGAAACCAAGATGGTGGCATAGGTAAGCACCTAAACTGCTGCCTCACACAACAATTTCAAAACTACAACTAAAAGACAGAATGGACACCATCCAGAACCACAGGAAAGCTGGCTGAGTGAAAATTCTACAACTAGAAGGAAAGAGAAAAGCTCACAGAGAATTGGAGGTATGGCAAAGGGTCTTTGTGCTCGCAGAGGGAAAGGAGGCTGAGAGCCTGGCTGACTTTCTCTGGCAGAAGGGGGAAGGAAGCCCCCGACCGCACTGAACCCCAGTTCTGACTGCACTGAACCCCAGTCCCAGGCGAAACCCCGTGGACCCAGGCTCATACAGGGGAAGTCTGGACTGTCAGGTAGAGAGAAAGGCACCCGGAGACTCAGAGACCCGGGGGAGACCCGGTGGAGCCCCGGCAGGCAGGGTTCCGGAGGCGTGCGTGCCAGTGTGCACAAAGGCTGCGGAGGTTGCCACAGGCTTTCCCTAGCAGAAGGGAGTCCGAAGCTCCTGACTGCACTGAGCCCCAGTTCTGACTGCACTGAACCCCAGTTCCAGGCGAGCCCCTGGGGACCCACACTCTTGTGGGGGGAATCTGGACTCTTGGGCGGAGACTCGGGAGCTGGGAAAGGCAGAGGTCTGCAGGCGTGCAGGTGTGCACGCGCGCAAGGGCAAGGCTGACTGGAAGCCAAGACTGTCTGCTCCGCCCTGAGACTCCACCCCATCCAAGCTGAGCACAGAGGCTATTGCAATTTGGCAAGTCTAATCCTATAAGGCTGTCTCCAACACCGAACTTCTCCCAGCGTAGACACAGCTGATCCTTACAGCCAATTGGCCTGGAGGTCAATTCCTCCCAGTGATACCAACAACAATCAAGACTTAACTACAACAAGGCTGTACACACAGTCCACAAAGGGGTGCACCAAGAGTGTCCACCTCAGGTTAACTGGGGAGGCCTACACACTGGGCCATATAGGAAACCTAGCACACAAATCTACCCTACCAACTCAGGAAAGCAGTGAAAATGCGGCGTCAAAGAAACAGATCACAAACGAAAGAAATGTAGGAAAACAAACGACTGGATATAGAATTAAAACCACGGTTATAAGGCTTTTCAAGAATATCCTAGAAAAGGCCGATAAATATAACGAGACCCTCGAAGATATGAAAAAGGACCAAGTAGAAATTAAACATACACTGACTGAAATAAAAAAATATTATACAGAGACCCAACAACAGACTAAAGGAACACAAGAATCAAGTCAAAGAATTGAAATACAAAGAAGCAAAAAACACTCAACCGAAAAAGCAAAAAGAAAAAAAAAAAAATCCCAAAAGTTGAAGATAGTGTAAGAAGACTCTGGGACAACTTCAAGCGTACCAACATCAGAATTATGGGGGTGCCAGAAGAAGAGAGAGAGCAAGATACTGAAAACCTATTTGAAGAAATAATGACCGAAAACTTCCCCCACCTGGTGAAAGAAATAGACTTACAAGTCCAGGAAGCGTACAGAACCCCAAACAAAAGGAATCAAAGAGGACCACACCAAGACACATCATAATTAAAATGCCAAGAGCAAAAGACAAAGAGAGAATATTAAAAGCAACAAGAGAAAAACAGTTAATTACCTACAAGGGAGCACCCATACGATTGTCAGCTGATTTCTCAACAGAAACTATGCAGGCCAGACGGGAGTGGCAAGAAATATTCAAAGTGATGAATAGCAAGAACCTACAACCAAGATTACTCTACCTAGCAAAGCTATCATTCAGAATTAAAGGGCAGATAAAGAGCTTCACAGATAAGAAAAAGCTAAAGGAGTTCATCACCACCAAACCAGTATTATATGAAATGCTGAAAGGTATTCTTAAAGAAGAGGAAGAAGAAAAAAGTAAAGATAAAAATTATGAACAACAAATACATATCTATCAACAAGTGAACCTAAAAATCAAGTGAATTAAAAACCTGATGAACAGAATAATCTAGTGAATATAATAGAATCAGGGGCATATAAAGGGAGAGGACTGATAATTCTCAGGGGGAAAGGGGTACGGGGGGGTTCAGGAAGAGACTGGACAAAAATCGTACACCCATAGATAAGGACAGTGTGGGGGAGGTAAGGGCAGAAGGTGGGGTGGGAACCGGATGGAGGGGAGCTATGGGGGGAAAAAGGAGAAACAATTGTAATAATCTGAATAAAGATTTATTAAAAAAATAAATAAATAAAGGCAGCTTAAAGGGGAAAACAAAAAAAATAAAATAAAAAAATAATTTAATAGATTTTTAAAAATACTATCCAAGCATATGTTTATTGACTTGAGAGGAAGGGAGAAGGAAAGAGAGAGAGAGAAAACATCAATGTGAGAGAGAAACATTGGAAGGTTGCCTCCCATATACACCCCTACCAGGGATCGAACCCACAATCTTTTTGGTTTACGGGATGATGCTCCAACAAACTGAGCCATCTAGCCAGGCAAAATAGGTTTTAATACAATAATTTTTGAGAGATGCTGCAATTACATATATTTTTAATATAACTTCCTTTTTGATGCATTTTCAGATGAGACTTCAGAGGCTTATTTCAGCAGTAGAGACCCATTTTCTTCATTAACATTCATTAACATCAGTTATTAAAAATCCGAGCTTGCTTTTAACACCTTGCAATTTAATTCACACGTATAAAATGTTCTCATATTTGAGGCAGTGTATGGATGGAAGTTCAGCTTCTGTAAGCAGTGGTTCATCCTGATTCACCTCTGGGGATTTATGATATTAATAATTATTGGTAGTTGTTTATGGGTAAAAGTTTATATTTTATTCATATATATTCATATGAGAATAAGACTCATTATCACTGTTCTATGTATCTTTTATTGAAATTGTAGAGAAATACAGTGAGAGTCAACTTAAACAAAATATCGTAACCACATAGGTAAAAGAAAATTTGACCACATAACCCTAGTAGTAAATTACTGTATAACTTAGAGACCCAAATTGAATCTTTGACATGTTTGACTGCTAGTCATATATAATGCAGATAAACCAAATAGTCTTTTCCAAGGCTTGTGCTGTAAATAAAAGAGGCACTGATTTTATAATATTGACACCCCTGGGAAGTACCTCTGAATTTCTCTCAATTTCTAGAAAACATGTTTATTAAAAATGTGTGATGTATAATAATCACATTGGAAAACAAAATTTGCCTAAAATTATGAAGACTAATATTTATTTCTACCTGCATTTTGCAATCACTTTTTGGTCTCTACATCACCTTATCAACCACCCTATTTTTTTTTTTATATTGGGAAATTGAATATACATCTCATAAGGCGTATAATAAACCAAGCTGTTTTTTGGCTATAAATTTAAAATATTTCTATAGTAAATAGACATTTTTTGTCTGTCTAAAGTAAATAGCTGATATCCTTATACTTAACATATTAAAACATTTAAAACAACAATAATCCCTGGCCTGTTTAGCAAAATGGTTAGAGCATCAGCCTGAGCACCAAAAGGGCTTGGGTTCAATTTCCAGTCGAGAGTATGTACCAGGGTTACAGGTTCGATCCCTGGCCTGGTTAGGGCACATGAGGAGACAACCAATCTGTTTCTCTCTCACATGGATTTTCTCATGTTTCTCTTTCTCTGTCTCCCTCTCCCTCCTTCCTTTTCACTCTTTCTAAAAAATCAATGGAAACAGTATGCTTGAGTAAGGATTAACCAAAAAGGAAAAAAAAAATAACAACAAGAAATACAGAATAACAGTATTACTGAGGTATTTTATATATATCAAGCTACCTACATGGTTATATGGATCAATCAGTAAAGTACCTAGTTAATAGATTTATTTAAGTACTGCAAACTGAATGAAATTATAGCAAATCACTTCTTAAATTTTTTAATGACATTGGTAATCTGGGAAGGAAAACAAAGCAATCAAAATTTACTTTTGTAAGTTATATTTTTTAATAGTAATCTTTACTTTGCATATTTTTCTTTCTACATTGGAAAATATGAGCTGAATGTTCAAATAATTTCTTAAAATGTGAAAGAGTGCTCCAAATATTTTAATAATTACCATCATCACTGAGCATGTTTCAATATATGATATATGTGTTATTATTTGAAGATTTCCATTTTATCTTTTGTTTTCTCATAGCTCTGTGCTTCCATTGTTTCTTTCCCTTAAGTTTCTGTCTGTTATTTTAGTTTTGTGGTATTCTATGATTTTTCCTCTTCTTTTTATATTATATGTCTCAATTCTAGTTTCTTTGTTGTTATTGTTTGTTTGTTTGTTTTTATGGTTAACATTAGGTTCATGCAAAATAAAATTTTATACATAAAGTAGTCCTCCTTTTATGTTTTGTTATCACAAATGATCCCTTTTTATGAGAGTTCCGTATCAACTTGCAGTAGCTAGTGTCTTCTCCCTTTTTTTTTTTTTTGAGTGTTTATACCTTTTTTAACCTTTATGTTATATTTAAATGTATAGTACCCTAGTATGAATAAGGGTTGCAATGACTGCTTCTGTCTGTTAGTTATCTTATTTATAGTTTTATATCCTTTTGTCTTTTTGTTTCAGTATTTCCTGTAATATAGGACTTGTGATGATAAATTCCTTCAATTTCTCTATGTCTAGGGGGGGACAGGGAGGGATGGAGATGTCCAACACCCTACAAAGAACATCACAGATTACACACTCAATAAAAATAATGGGTAGAAAGTAACTTTATATAAATATAAAACTACATTTTTCTACTTATGAGGTAAAATTAACTCCTATTTGATTTCTTTAAATTAATTGGACAATATATGACAGTGTTAACAGAAATATAAAGTCTCTCTTTCTGTCACACTGGATACTAAATAAGCAGAATTGCAGCTAAACCTCATCCTATCTAATAATCTAATAAAAGAGTAATATGCAAATAGACCATCACTCCAACACACAAGATGGCCACCCCCATGTGGTCAAAGATGGCTGCCCCCATGTGGACACAAGATGGCCAGCAGGGGAGGGTAGTTGTGGGCAATCAGGCCAGCAGGGGAGGACAGTTAGGGATGACCAGGCTGGCAGAGGAGGGCAGTTGGGGGGACCAGGCCTGCAGGGGAGGGCAGTTAGGGGCAATCTGGCTGGCAAGGGAGCAGTTAGGCGTCGATCAGGCTGGCAGGGAAGTGGTTAGGGGTGATCAGGCTGGCAGGCAGAAGTGGTTAGGAGCAATCAGGCAGGTAGGCAGGAAAGCAGTTGGGAGCCAGCAGTCCTGGATTGTGAGAGGGATGTCCGTCTGCCTGTTTAAGCCTGATCCCACCGGTGGGATCGGGCCTAAATGGGTAGACGGACATCCCTCAAGGAGTCCCAGATTGGAGAGGGTGCAGGCTGGGCTGAGGGATACACCCACACTCCCGTGCACAAATTTCATGCAACGGGCCTCTAGTGTTATATAAGAGAAGATCGATTGCTGTCTTATTTCACATAGAGATATGTGTTTTATAAATATGCTTATTGGAATGGCTGATGATATAAGTAGTAGCTATTAATCTCATTTTCTTGCTTATACTGGAAATAAAATAGGAAGGACTC
Organism: Plecotus auritus; assembly: GCF_963455305.1. Classification (NCBI taxonomy): domain Eukaryota; kingdom Metazoa; phylum Chordata; class Mammalia; order Chiroptera; family Vespertilionidae; genus Plecotus; species Plecotus auritus. Next base: position 134,145,665 of record NC_137771.1, on the reverse strand, counting down.
ATAGTTCTCTTTTCTTTTTAACAGCTGCCCTAGTCCATTTGGGCTGCTATACCACAGAGCGGCGGGATTAGAAACCTCAGTTATGGAAGCTGAAAGTCTGGAAGCAGGGTGCCAGCACAGACTGGTGAGGCCCTTGCTCTGGGTTGCTGACTTCTCTTTGTATCTTCACATAGTAGAGGAACTGGGGCTTTCTCTGATATCTCTTTCATAAGAACACTAATAAACCCTCAAGACCTAAGCATTTCCTACAGGCCCCTAATACCATCACCATTAGGTGATTGTAATCACCTCCTAGTACCATTAGTATTTCAACTTATGAAATTATGGGGTGGGGGTGAGGGCTGCATAAATATTCAGACTATAGCAACAGTTTAAATGAATGTACTTAGTAGTGTTATGTAATCCAAGTTTAGATAAAGTTGGCTTAAAATTACCCAACAATGGTTCTAATGATAGGCTTAATTTAACCAACAACAACTTAAATATTATAACAAAGAATATAAGTATGTTGAGTCAAGATTACAAATTGTGGCTTTCCTTGCAAACTTTAAATATCTATTTTTTAGGCTACCATTTTACTCTTACCTACACTTTTTTAAAAAATACAGGTTCATAACACAATAAAGAAAGGAGAGGAGAGGAGAGGAGAGGAGAGGAGAAGGGAGGGGAGGGGAGGGGAGGGGAGGGGAGGGGAGGAGAGGAGAGGAGAGGAGAGGAGAGGAGAGGAGAGGAGAGGAGAGGAGAGGAGAGGAATATATTTATGAATATAAAATTATTTTTCCAAATATCAATAAGTTTGGCTTTCACATCAGACTAAAGTTTTAAATTGAGAACTTGAGTTAAATTCACATTTATTTTATCAACAAATTTCCATGGGACTCTGTATTTCACACTGTGTGCACACAATGATTCAAACATTTCATATCCTACTTCCAGAGGTAGTAATATCATGCACCCAACAGTGTGCATTTGATTTAAACTGCAATTGAGCATATTTTAGAAACAATCTATTTTAGAATCATATGCACAATTTCAGTGTTGAAAACTTTTATTCTTATGAAAATATATACTTCATAGAGTAGCAGCTTCAAATATAAAAGGAAACTCAAGAAATTAGATGAAAGTGTTGGTAAGTAGATGATGTGCCACTTCTTTGAAATTGTATTTATATTACTAAATGTGATATAAGACAATACTGGAAGTAATGTTCTATAGCATTTAAATTCAAACAAAATCCATTTGTTGTGGCCATACAATTCAAGTGATATTTTTACTTTTAACCTTGAAAGGTTTTAATTATTCAAGTCTGAAATGTACTTCTAATATGATTTTTGAAAGATTATGAAAAATTGGCTTTATTCTGTCTCTGTACTTTGAGGTAGTAATGAACATAAAAAATCCACATATCCATTTATCTATATACTAACACATATTTAGAACACCTGTTATAGAGTCAGACTCTGTATAATGATGCTTCAGTCAACAACGGACCACATGCATATAAAATAGTGGTTCTGTATGATTATTATGAAACTGAATTTCCATTAAAAATTGAAGTATATGTGGTTTAGGATGAGACCAATATATGTGGGAGTATCAATAGATTCCCTCTCACTGACCAGCTCAATTTTGAGTGCACCGATTAAATCCCGAGTAAGCCCCTAGTTTGTTTCAGCACAAAGGAGTCAGAGCTTCATATAGAGAGGGCACTACAGTCTTCCAAGATCTAGTGTGATGGTCTTCAGAGGACACTGCTGTAATTTCTTTGTTGAGGACCTAAAATCTGGTACAAGGGCCCATGTCACAGGAGCTACCTTAACAAATATTAAATGCCTTTGCCTCTTTAGTAAAAGCTTCCTGTGATAGTGTGAAGCTAACCTGTCCTTGTACTTTGGAAATATTTTTAGTTTGTAAGGAAGCACAGATCAGTTTTATTTATTCTATTAATTCAATGCTAGATAGGATCAATGGAACCAAAAACAAATTTCCAAAGTCAAAATTTTGAGTACTCAATTCTACACTCCCTCCATATTAAACGTCCTCTTTTTTGTAAATAGCAAAGATCCTTAATCTGACCACTGCTCCAACATGCAGTAGCCAAACCACATTGCCATGACAAACCCCTAAATTTCTTATCTTTGCATCTTGATTTTTAATTTCTACTGATCCTCTGGCCATCTTTCTCTCCCTCCTTACAGTCACTATCATGATGATCTACACCTGACCCAGATAGTTTCTCCTCGGTATTTCCAATCAATTCAACCCACATCTCTTGTTCATGGAACAGCATTACCAGCTTTGATACTGTATTTCTGACCCTGTCAGGTGGAAGCAGAGTGTGGGTTTATGGGACAATTACAAAATCTACTGTAGCTACAGTAATGCCCTAGCCTTCACATTCTTTCACAGTGCATTCCCTGACTCACTCAGAGCAACTTCCAGTCCTGCAAGCTCCTTTTGTCCTAAGTGCCCTATACACCTATACAGGAGTACCATTTTTTTAATCATTTATAACATATTTTTACTGTACATTTTCTACATTTAGATTTGTTTAGATACGCAAATACTTATTTCCATTGTGTTACAATTGTCTTCGGTATTCAGTACAAGAACATGTTGTACAGGTTTGTCACACGGAAGAAGAAACTATATTGCACAGCCTAGGTGTGTAGTAGGCTATACAACCTAGGTGTGTGTAAGCGCACTTTCTGATGTTCCCATAATATTGCAGTTGCCTAACAATCATCCATCAGAACATATGCCTGCTTTTAAGCAATACATGTCTAAATATTCATTTGTTATTATTAGGCTAAAAAGCTCAATCAATCATATGCATCTCTAATAAATATTATAGCTGAGTAAGGGAGGATATAATTCTAAACAAATTTTATACAAGGATAAAATGTAGCTTAAAAGAAAACACATGAAATGCTGTGGGATTTCATAGAAAGAAAAAAATATTTGTGGCTCTTTTTCGTGGCGCCTCGGAGGCTGATGGCAGCTTCAGGATGAAGCTCAACATCTCTTTCCCAGCCACTGGCTGCCAGAAACTCATTGAAGTGGACGATGAAGGCAAACTTCGTTCCTTTTATGAGAAGCGTATGGCCACAGAAGTTGCTGCTGACGCTCTGGGTGAAGAATGGAAGGGTTATGTGGTTCAGATCAGTGGTGGGAACGACAAACAAGGTTTCCCCATGAAGCAGGGTGTCTTGACCCATGGCCGAGTCCACCTGCTGCTGAGTAAGGGGCACTCCTGTTACAGACCGAGGAGGACCGGAGAGAGAAAACGCACATCTGTTCCGGGTGGCATTGTGGACGCTAATATCAGTGTTCTCAACTTGGTCATTGTAAAAAAAGGGGAGAAAGGTATTCCTGGTCTCACTGACACCACTGTGCCTCGTCGCCTGCGGCCCAAAAGAGCCAGCAGAATCCGCAAACTTTTCAATCTCTCTAAAGAAGATGATGTCCGAAAATATGTTGTGAGAAAGCCTCTAAACAAAAAGGTAAGAAACCTAGGACCAGAGCACCCAAGATTCAGCGTCTTGTTACTCCACTTGTCCTGCAGCACAAACGCAGGGGTATTGCTCTGAAAAAACAACGTACAAGAACAAGGAAGAGGCCGCAGAATACGCAAACTTCTGGCTAAGAGAATGAAGGAGGCCAAAGAAAAACGCCAGGAGCAGATTGGGAAGAGACGTAGCCTGTCCTCTCTGAGAGCCTCTACCTCTAAGTCTGAGTCCAGTCAAAAATGAGATTTTGTAACTAACAAATAAAGGAGAGCAAATGTCAAAGCTCCCCCCCCCCCAAAAAAAAAAAAAAAAAAAAAGAGAAGAAAAAATATTTGTGTTTGAGGAACCAAGGAAAATTTAATGAAGTAATTTCTATTTGAACCAGGAAATAGAGAAATTATTTGAATTATGGGAAAATGAGGAGTTGAAATTATTCAAGTTTATGGGAAAAAAATTAGAAAACATATGTCAGCCCTGCTGGTATGGCACAGTGGCTGAGAATCAGTCATGAACCAGGAACCCAGTTCTGTTCCAGGTCAGGGCACATCCCCAGGTTGTGGGCTCAATCCCCAGTAGAGGGCATGCAGGAGGCAGCTGATCAATGATTCTCATCATTGGTGTTTCTATCTCTCTCTCCCTCTCTTTCTCTCTGAAATCAATAAAATATATTTTTAAAAGAGAATATACAGCAACAAAAAATATTTGGACTAGAAAAAAATAATAGATTCCATATTTTTAATACTAGAATATATACCCATTTTTCCAGGAATTATTTTGAACTCAGAACAAACATATTTTGCACTTTATATTCTACAATCATTTATTTTTAATTAAATAACATTTTAGAATTGATTTTAGGGTAGTAAAGAAAACAAGGTTTGCTGACTGAGAATATGAGTTCATAGCATGGGTTTTGCACATTACTTCAATATGCTTTAACAAATTATCCAAGCATGTGTGACCACAAAGAGTTAGCATATATTTTAAATTATTGAAAAATATGGCAATATTTCTTTGTAAGCCAAATATTTTCTAGTTGTGATAATGTAACTAAAGAGAGGAAGAGAGAGAAAGAGATAGACAGAAAAAAAAAGAGAGGATTAAAGAAAATATTTTAACAATGATTTCACATATTTCTTACACATGGAAGAGCAATAATTGTATATTTTCCTTAGATGTTAAGGTTTCATAAAATGAACACTAGATTTCTTTATTCAATTTTTATATTCTGAATTGAAAATGTATAGGTAAATATCTCAAATTAATTATTTTCTGCCTTATGGTTATGCATGTTCATGTTCCTGTGTATGTATAATTCTTTATCATTTGAATCAATTCTTGAAAGTAAAATGAATTGATATTGTATTTGGTACAAGTTACTTATGGTACATTTACTCAGAGATAACTCCATAATAGCTCAAATTTTAAACAAAATGTATAATTGAGTTTTAAATGCTACAGTCATGTAAACAATCTTTGATTAAACTAAAACAAGCAGAGTTGTTGTTTTGTTCTTTAGCATCATGAAAAATCTTTTCTAAGTATATGTATTTACTAAATAGTAATTATAAAAATAACTGCAATAAACTTGATTCCAGGAAGAATTCATAAGACCTAATATAACACTATTCTTGTTTTTTTTTAATATATTTTATTGATTTCTTTAAATAAATCTTTATTGTTCAGATCATTACAGTTGTTCTTCTTTTTTCCCTTTTTAGCTCCCCTCCACCGGGTTCCCACCCCACCCCATGCCCTTACCCGCCCCCCACTGTCCTCATCCATAGGTATACAATTTTTGTCCAGTCTCTTCCCACACCCGCCACACCCCCTTCCCCCCGAGAATTGTCAGTCCACTCCCTTTTTATGCCCCTGATTCTATTATATTCACCAGTTTATTCTGTTCATCAGATTTTTTACTCACTTGATTTTTAGATTCACTTCTTCATAGATATGTATTTGTTGTCACTTTGTTGTTCATAATTTTTATCTTTACCTTTTTCTTCTTCTTCCTCTTCTTAAAGAATACCCTTCAGCATCTCATATAATACTGGTTTGGTGTTGATGAACTCCTTTAGCTTTTTTCTATCTGTGAAGCTCTTTATCTGACCTTCAATTCTAAATGATAGCTTTGCTGGGTAGAGTAATCTTGGTTGTAGGTTCTTGCTATTTATCACTTTGAATATTTCTTGCCAATCCCTCTGGCCTGCATACTTTCTGTTGAGAAATCAGCTGACAATTGTAAGGGTACTCCCTTATAGGTAATTAACTGTTTTTCTCTTGCTGCTTTTAATATTCTCTCTTTGTCTTTTGCCCTTGGCATTTTCATTATGATGTGTCTTGGTGTGGTCCTCTTTGGATTCCTTTTGTTTGGGGTTCTCTGTGCTTCCTGGACTTGTAAGTCTATTTCTTTCACCAGATAGGGGAAGTTTTCTGTCATTATTTCTTCAAATAGGTTTTCAATATCTTGCTCTCTCTCTTCTTCTGGCACCCCCATAATTCGGATGTTGGTATGCTTGAAGTTGTCCCAGAGGCTCCTTACACTATCTTTATATTTTTGGATTCTTTTTTCTTTTTGCTTTTCCAGTTGGGTGTTTTTTTGCTTCTTCGTATTTCAAATCTTTGACTTGATTCTTGGGATCTTCTAATCTGCTGTTGGATCTCTGTATATTATTCTTTATTTCAGTCAGTGTATGCTTAATTTGTAGTTGGTCCTTTTTCATATCCTTGAGGGTCTCACTAAATTTCTCAGAGGTTTCTAGAAGATTCTTGAGTAATCTTATAACCGTGGTTTTGAACTCTATATACAGTAGTTTGCTTTCATCCATTTCTTTCATTTGTGATTTGTTTCTTTGTCTCTGCATTTTGGCTGCTTCCCTGTGTTTATAGAGTGGCTTTGTGTGGTAGGTGTCCTATAGGGCCCAGTGGCTCAGCCTCCCTAATTACCTGAGGTGGACACTCTTGGTGCACCCCTTTGTGGGCTATGTGCACAGTCTTGTTGTAGTTAAGCCTTGATTGTTGTTGGTATCACTGGGAGGAATTGACCTCCAGGCCAATTGGCTGTGATGATCAGCTGTGTCTACAATGGGAGAACTTCTGTGCTGAAGACACCCTTATGGGACAAGACTTGCTTCAATGGAGCTTTGGTGCTCACTGAGTCTGTCCCCTGAGTGTGCCTCTTATGGATCTGAAGAGTTGTAATCTGTATGGTCTCACTCTGACTACTGGGTACACTGGCTCTTGGATCTCCAGGGAAGAGCAAAGTCAGCCACTGTCTGAGGCCACTGAGCAGGAGCTACAGAGAGATCTGCAGATTCCTCTTCTTTGTTTGGGGTTTAGAGGTGCCCAGATGAGGCCAAGCTGTGAAACAATGCAAGCTACTGTGGAGCTTTGGGCCTTCTTTTGCAAGCTCTGGGGCTCTCTGACCTCACTGCAGTATGTTAGGTTTTAGATTGCAAAGTGCCAGGCCATTCATATGCGAAAACCTCTGCACACAGTTGGGATGGGGTTGTAAACTGGGTGGAGCGGGGTCTCAGGGAATCATCAAGGCAAAGCAAACAGCAATGGCTGACCATCAGCCCTGCCCCGAAGAGGTCCCTGGGTCTCTGTGTCCCATGGTACCATGCAGGAACAATGATCACTGCCAGCACCTCTAAGAGAAAGCCACTCTCATGTTCTAGCCTGATGCCAGACAGTCCAGTTTCTCCCCGTATGAGTCTGGGTCCCCAGAGTCTTACGTGGAACTCGAGTTCAGAGCAGTTGGGAACTTGTGTCTCCCTCCCAATTGAAAAAGACAACAGTGTACTCAGTTGCCAGCCCCTTTCAGTTGCCAGCCTCTTTCTGCGCATGCCTCTGTACCTCCGCACTTCACTTCCGCACCTCCACACCTCTTCCAAGTCTCAGTGTGCTTTTCTCTTTCCTTCTCGTTGCATAATTTCCACTCAGCCAGCCTTCCCGTGGTTCTGGATGATATTCGTTTTGTCTTTTAGTTGTAGTTTTAAAGTGGTTGTGCAAGGCAGCAAGTTCAGGTGTTTACTTATGCTGCCATCTTGGTTTCTCCCCACTATTATTGTTTTTGAAATACAAGTTTTTTTTCATGATGGTTTCTAATAAGTTAGCAAAATAGAAATAATAAACTAATGCAAAATCACATTCAAAATTACAGGTTGAAAAGGTGGTTTAAATAGTAAAAATATATTTTATAATCAATTTGAAAGCATGTTTGTACATTTTTAAACATGTATTCAATCTGAAAATATATAAATTGGTCTTCTTGGGAAGGTGTATATATCATTTTAAAATAACATTTTAAAAGAGCATGAGTTCTATTAAAGGCCATGAAAAACAAAATGACTAGGATTTTATATTAATTGTTCAACAAGAATTATAGATAAATACTCTATTTTTTTCTAAATCAATTTTTTAAAATGAGAGGGTTTTGAGCATATGACTGATTATGTTTATGCTAAATTTTTTATTTTAAAATTTTTTGCTAAATTAATTAGGGTGACATTGGTTAATAAAATTATGGAGATTTTAAGTGTACAATTATTTTTTTAATTTTATTTTATTGTTTAAATTAATACAAATAGTAATACATATATCTCCTTTTTTTCCCCATTGACCTTCCCTGGCCTCCCCTACCCCCCATCACATGACCTCACCCCACCCTCCAGTGTCTTGCGTCCATTGCTTATGCTTATACATACAAGTCCTTCAGTTGACCTCATACCTCCCCTACCCCAACCCTCCCTAGCCTTCCTGCTGTAATTTGACAGTCTGTTTGATGCTTCTCTGCCTCTGTTTCTATCTTTTTGTTCATCAGGTTATAATGTTCTTTATTATCCATAAATGAGTGAAATAATATGGTATTTTTCTTTCACTGACTGGCTTATTTCACTTAGCATAATGCTCTCCAGGTCCATCCATACTGTTGCAAATGATAAGAATCCCTTCTTTTTTATAGCAGCGTAGTATTCCATTGTGTACATGTACCATAGTTTTCTAATCCACTCATCTGCTGATGGGCATTTAGGCTGTATCCAAATCTTAGCTATGGTGAATTGTGATGCTATGACCATAGGAGTTCATATATCCTTTCTGACTGGTGTTTTTGTTTTCTTGGGATATATTCCTAGAAGTGGTATTAGTGGGTGAAAAAGTAGTTCCATTTTTAAATTTTTGAGGAAATGCCGTAATGTTTTCCACAATGGCTGCGCAAGTCTCCATTCCCACCAGCAATGAAGGAGGGTTCCTTTTTCTCCGCATCCTCTCCAGCACTTGCCGTTTGTTGATTTGTTGATGATAGCCATTCTGACAGGTGTGAGGTGGTACCTCACTGTTCTTTTGATTTGCGTCTCTCAGATGATGAGTGATTTTGAAAATGTTGTCATATGTCTCTTGGCTTTCTGAATGTCCTCTTTCGAAAAGTGTCTATTTAGGTCAGTTGTTCTCAACCTTTCTAATGCTGCGACCCTTTAATACAGTTCCTCATGTTGTGGTGACCCCCAACCATATAATTATTTTCGTTGCTACCTCATAACTGTAATTTTGCTACTTTTAATGAATCGTAATGTAAATATCTGTGTTTTCTGATGGTCTTAGGCTCTACAGCAGCAGTTCTCAACCTGTGAGTCGCGACCCACAGGTTGAGAACTGCTGCTGTAGGTCGCGACCCACAGGTTGAGAACCGCTGCTGTAGAGCCTAAGACCATCAGAAAACACAGATATTTACATTACGATTCATTAACAGTACAAAATTACAGTTATGAAGTAGCAACGAAAATAATTATATGGTTGGGGGTCACCACAACATGAGGAACTGTATTAAAGGGTCGCAGCATTAGAAAGGTTGAGAACCACTGATTTAGGTTCTTTGCCCATTTTTTTATTAGATCGTTTATCTTCCTTTTGTTAAGTTGTATGAGTTCCCTGTCAATGTTGGAGATAACATTGGCAAATATGTTCTCCCATGCAGTGGGCTTTCTTGTGGTTTTGTTGATGGTTTCTTTTGCTGTGCAGAAGCTTTTTATTTTGATGTAGTCCCATTTGTTTATTTTCTCCTTAGTCTCTCTTGCCCTATGATCTGTGTCTGTAAAGATATTGCTATGACATATGTCTGCAATTTTGCTGCCTAGAAAGTCTTGTAGGATTTTTATGGTTTCCTATCTTACATTTAAGTCCTTTAGGCATTTTGAGTTTATTTTTGTGTATGGTGTAAGTTGATCTAGTTTCATTTTTTGCATGTATCTGACCAAATTTCCCAGCACCATTTATTAAAGAGACTATTTTGACTCCATTGTATGCTCTTGACTCCTTTGTCAAATATTAATTGAGTATAATGGCTTGGGTCAATTTCTGAGTTCTCTATTCTGTTCCATTGGTCTATATGTCTGTTCTTGTGCCAGTACCAGGCAGTTTTGAGAACCATGGCTTGGTAATATACCTTGATATCTGGTATTGTGATTCCTCCAACTTTGTTCTTCTTTCTCAAGATTACTGTGGCTATTTGGGGTCTCTTTTTATTCTAGATGAATTTTTGGAGTTTGTTTTAGATCTTTGAAATATGCCATTGGTATTTTAATAGGCATTGCATTGAATCTATAGATTGCTTTAGGTAATGTGAACATTTTGATGATGTTGATTCTACCAATCCATTAACATGGTATGTTCTTCCATTTGTTTATGTCTTCCTTTATCTCTTTTTTCAATGTCCTGTAGTTTTCTGAGTACAGGTCTTTTATGTCCTTAGTTAAGTTTATTCCTAGGTATCTTAATTTTTTGTGTGCAATGGGAAATGGGATTGTTTTTTTCATTTCTCTTTCTGTAAGTTCCTTATTGGTGTATAAAAAGGCTATAGATTTCTGGCTGTTAATTTTTTAGACTGCTACATTGCCAAATTCATTTATTGAGTCTAATAGTTTTATTTGAGGGAGTCTTTGGGGTTTTCTATGTATAGTATCATGTCATCTGCAAATAAGGACAGTTTTACTTCTTCTTTTCCTATTTGGATGCCTTTTGTTTCTTCTTCTTTTCTGATCGCTATGGCTAGTACTTCTAGTGGTGAAAGTGGACATCCTTGTCTTGTTCCTGTTCTTAGGGGATATAAGTTTAGATTTTGCCTATTGAGTATGATGTTGGCTATAGGTTTGTCATATAGGTCTTTTATTATGTTGAGGTATGATCCCTCTATTCCCACTTTGCTGAGAGTTTTTATTAATAAAGGGTGTTGGATTTTGTGAAATGCTTTTTCTGCATCAATTGATATAATTATGTGAATTTTGTCTCTCAATCTGTTTATGTGATGTATCACATTTATTGATTTGCAGATATTGTACCATCCTTGCATCCCCGGAATAAATCCCACTTGTTCATGGTGTATGATCTTCCTAATGTATTGCTGAATTCAATTTGCTAGAATTTTGTTGAGGATTTTAGCATCTATGTTCATCAAGGATATTGGCCTGTAGTTCTCTTTTGTTGTGGTGTCTTTATCTGGTTTTGGGATTAGGGTAATGCTGTCTTCATAGAAAGTTTTTAGAAGTATGCCTGCCTCTTGAATTTTTTGGAATAGTCTGAGGAGAATAGGTTTTAGTTCTTCTTTGATGCTTGGTAGACTCCCTTATAAAGCTGTCTGGACCAGGGCTTTTGTTTGCTGGAAGATTTTTGATCACTGTTTCGATTTCTTTGGTAGTTATCAGCCTATTCAGGTTATTTGATTCTTCTTGACTGAGTTTTGAGAGCTTGCATTTTTCTAAGAACATGGCCATTTCATCTAGGTTGGCCATTTTGTTGGAATAGAATTGTTCAAAGTCTTTTTTCATAATTGTTTTTATTTCTGTGAGATCAGTTGTTACTTCACCTGTTTCATTTCTGATTTTGTTTATTTGGGTCCTCTCTCTTTGCTTCTTGGTGAGCCTGGCTAGAGGTTCACCAATCTTGTTTATCCTTTCAAAAAACCAGCTCTTGGTTTTGTTGATCTTTTTTTTTTTTTGTCTCTATGTCATTTATCTCTGCTCTGAGCTTTCTTATTTCCTTCCTTCTGCTTATGCTGGGGTTTTCTGTTGCTCTCTTTCTAACTATTTGAGTTGTAGGATTAGGTAATTTATTACCATTGTTTCTTGTTTTTTTGTTTGTTTGTTTTGTTTGTTTTTTTGTTTTTTTTTGTGAGGTAGGCCTGTAGAGCAATGATCTTCCCTCTCAAGACTACTTTCACTGTGTCCCATAGATTTTGGATTGTTGTGTTTTCATTGTCATTTTTTGCCATGATGCTTTTTATTTCTTCTTTTTGATCTCTCTGGTAACCCAGTCATTGTTTAATAGCATGATATTTAGTCTCCAAGTGTTTGATTTTTTTGGATTGTTTTTATTATAGTTGATTTCCAGTTTTATGCCACTGTGATCTGAGAAGATGCTTGATATGATTTCTATCTTCTTGAATTTGAAGAGACTTTGCCTGTGACCCAATATATGGTCTATCTTTGAAAATGACCCATGTGCACTTGAGAAGAATGTGTATTCTGTGACTTTGGGGTGAAATGTTCTGAAGATGTCAATTAATTCCATCTGATCTAGGAAGTCATTTAGGATTGATGTTTCTTTGCTAATGTTTTTTGTTTAGAGGATTTGTCCAGTGGTGTTAGTGGGGTACTAAAGTCTCCTACTATGACTGTATTGTTGTCAATCTCTCCCTTGATATCATCCCAAATGTTTTTTATGTATTTGGGTGCTCGTGTATTGGGTGCACATATGTTTACCAGAGTTATATCTTCTTGTTGAATTGCTTCTTTTAGTATTATGAAGTGGCCTTTCTTATCTCTTATGATGGCCTTCACTTTGAGGTCTAATTTGTCAGATATAAGTATTGCTACTCCAGCTTTTTTTCATTTCCATTCAACTGAAAAACTTTTTTCCATCACTTCACCATCAGTCTCTGTGAGTCCTTTGTTCTGAGGTGGGTTTCCTGTAGATAGCAGATATATGGGTCATGTTTTCCTATCCACTCAGCTACACTACGTCTTTAGATTTGGGCATTTAATCCATTTACATTTAAAGTTATTATTGATAGGTACTTATTTATGCCATTTTTATTCTTTATGCCTGTGTTCCTTCTTTGCTTCCTATTTCGTCTTTTTACAGCAGACACTTTAGCATTTCTTTCATTGCTGGTTTGGTGGTAATAAACTCCCTTAGTCCTTTTTTGTCTGTGAAGCTCCTGATTTCACCCTCAATTTTGATTGATAGCTTTGCTGGGTACAGTATTCTTGGATTCAGAGACTTCCTTTGCATGACTTTGTATATTTCATTTCGTTCCCTTCTGGCCTGATATTTTTCTGTTGAGAAATCAGTCGCTAGTCTGATGGGGGATCATTTGTAAGTAACTTTGTGTTCTCTCTGGCCACTTTTAATATTCTTACTTTGTTGTTGGCGTTTGCCAATTTAATTATAATGTGCCATGACATTGGCCTTTTGGGGTTCATTTTGTTTGGGACTCTGTGAGCTTCTTGGACTTGTGTGAGTTTTTTCTTCCCTAAATCAGCAAAGTTTTCTGTCATTATTTCTTCAAATAGGTTTTCTATTCCTTGCTGTTTCTTCTCCTTCTGGCACCCCTATCATGTGGATGTTGTTTTATTTCATCTTGTCCCAAAGTTCCATTAGACTCCCTCCTGTTTTTTAATTTTATTTTTCTAGATGCTGCTTTGCTTGGGTATTTTTTCCTACCTTGTCTTCTAGCTCACTGATGTGGCCCCGCTTCTTCTAGTATACTGTTGATTCTTTCTATTGAGTTCTTTATTGCAGCAATGTCATTTTTCATTTCTCCTTTGTTTCTCTTATTCTCCTCTTGGTTCTTACACATATTGTTAAATTTTTCTTCCAACCCTTTCAGCAACCTTATGGCTATTTCTCTGAATTCTTTCTCTGACATATTGCTTGCCTCCATTTTGTTTACTATCTTTTCTGGTGATGCCTCCTTTTCTTTCATATGTGGGTTGTTTCTTTGTCTCCCCATGATTGCTCCTCTCTAGGTATCCGGTTATGTAGCTCTCTCTCTCCTGTGTTGACTTAAAGGCACAAAATACAACACAGCAAGGCACAACATACAAGGCACTGAACACATATGTATTCACAATACTAATAACCCCAAATAAAGATGATTACCAGAGAAAAGAGAATTAGGGGATAAAAAAAAGAGAGCGAGGGAGTGCAAAAATGATATTGATAAAAGGAAAAGAAGAAAGAGAATAAAAAAGAAGGGGAAAAACTATTTATATGGGGAGAAAACTCCAATAAAGCAACAACTAATAAAAAATGCAAACAACAAACACCCAGAGATGACTGTAAACTACAAACAATAACTAATAACAAGCAAGGAGAGGAAAAACAGAAGCAAAAAAAAAAAAAAAAAAAAGAGAGAAGGAGAGAAACAATCACACAGACAAACAAACAAAAAAATAACCAAACTAATCAACAATCATACAAACAACAACAATAGGACAGAGAGAAAGAACGGCAAAACAAAATAAAGTAAAAAACATTGAAAACAAAAGGAAGAGAGAAAAAAATGCATAGTGAAGAAAGAGAAGAGAGATGTGTGTATGGACTTGGAGCAGGGGAGCAGAAATTAGATATATAAGTAGGATAAATATTTAACAGAGGGTAAAAAGAAAGAATAGGGAAAATCTAAATCAGGAATAGGGTAAGAGAAATAGGACAACAAAAGGGAAAAAGTGAGAAAGAGAGTATTGACATAAAGGTAAAGTTGAGATAGAGTGAAATGATGCTAAAGGAAAAATGAAAATAGAGTATAGGACACTAATCACAAAATAAAATGAAATGAAATAAAATAAAATAAAATAAAATAAAATAAAATAAAGAAAAAATAAAATGAAACTTTGAAAAGGTAAATTAATAGTAGTGATAATCTAATTAAAGATAAAAATATAATAATTAAAAGATAAAATAAAAGGAGAAAATAAGAAAAAATTAGTTTCTTGAGTAAAAGATTAAAAACAATTAAAATGTGCAGTAGTGAAGATCATTCACTTCCTCTACTGTTCTTTTTGGCATGCCTGTTTCCTGTCAGGTAGTCAGGACAGTATTGAAGTTCACTGCATTCCACCGCTCCTCTATGTCATAAACCACAATCCTGTTTTCAAGCAGACAGTATTTCTTTCTTTCTCAGCCTTCCTTCAGATGTATTTACACAAGAATCAATTTGTCATTCAACCCCTGGATGGCAGTGTTTCTGTACTGACATCCAGGGCTATAAGTCCTCTCTATCCAGTATTTAGAATTTGTTTTCCCTGCTGCACTTAATTATGGTTTAGGGGAATGGACTGTCCCAGAGCTGGTTTTCTGATAATTTCTCCCTGCTCTGATCCCTAGGTTCCACAAAAACAACTTTCCCCTGCAGTCTCTTAGAGTGTTTTTAATTGGGAGACCCTATGTTCTGGGCTTAGTAATCAAAAGCAAGGGTTTAAAGAGAAAAAAAAAAAGCTAGAGTAAGCTCATGGACTCACAACTTTTTCCCCCAGCACTGCGCAATTCTCTGCGCATGTCTCTGTGCACCTCTTTTTCCCTTGGCACTTCGCAGCCAGTGTACTGGTAGAACTTCTAACTGCCTTTCTTTGTCCAGCCCAGCTATGGGTTGATATCTAGAGTTCCCTTCTGCCAGCTGCCCTGCGGACCCCCTTCCACATTCATGGGCTATGCTGACCCCAATGGCCATGGATTATGTGGGGTGCAGACTTCCTTTGAAACTTTAGATCCTGCTGCACATGTTTCTCTCTCCAGCCTGCATCACAGACCTCACCTTTCTCTAGGCGATATTTAACCTTTCTGTGAGAAGATGCAGGGCTCATCTGAGTCAGCATATTTGCACTGCTTGAGACCTGGTGTTCACGGTTTTGCAGCTAGTCCCTGGGTGTTGTGGTTGTAGGGTCCCAGGAGGTATCCAAGTTCTTCCAGGTTGAAGGTAAGGCTAGGCTTCCAACCACAGCCACTCTCCCCTTCAAGATGGCAAAGTCTCTGCAGCAGAGCCAGCCACTCCAGGAGATATTTCAGCTGTAGTAGTGGCTGCTCAGTCAGGGGAACCCAGTCCAGCAGTCCCCAACAGTCCCTTGGAATATAGCTGTCCCTTACTCACAAAGAGACACTTCCTGCACATCCACATTCTCTCCTTTCATTCTTTCACTCACACACTATCTTGCAGCCTCCCTTCCCATTGGCAGCCATCTTCCTGTACCTCAAGTGTACAATTCTATGATACATCATCTATATATAGCATTGTGTGCCCACACCCGAAGTCAAATTTTCTTCTTTTACCATATTTTAGTCCCCTTTACCTTTTACTACCCACAACTCACTCCCCTCTGGTAATCACCATAGAGTTGTCTGTGTCTATGAGTATTTGTTTTTATTTGTTCATTTGTTCCTTTCAGTGTCATATCCCACATATGAGTGAAATTATATGGTTCTTGACTTTTTCCATCTGACTTATTTTGTTTAGCATGATATTCTCAAGATCCATTCATGTTACAGATGGCAGTGTTTCATTGTTTTTATGGCTGAGTAGTATTGCATTGTATATATGCACCACATTTTCTTTATCCATGATGTATGCACTCTGTGTTCATTGCACCATTAAATCAAATTATTTTTAATTTCTTCAAGTCTGTAGTCTTGATCTATTAGAGCATTTTTGAGTGTTCAGAGGGTCCAAATAACTAACATATCTCATTTCTTTTCTTTGGAGTCAAGAGACTTTACCTATTTCTTTCTTACCCTCTGTTTTAAAAATTTCTTTCTACCTTATCCTATACCTTTCCATCTTGATGACTTTCTTATTTTTTATCTAATTGGGTTTATGTTGAAAACCACTGCTTAAGATATATTATTGACTTAGCACCTACCCAGAAAAATATTCTAGAGACCTAAAAATATTCTAGAGTCTCTACAAGCACCTAAGAGATGTCACATCAAGCTCATTGGAGGTTTTAAAGATAATTTGACACTCTCAAAAGAACACCAATAGATGTCCCACTCACATGAACACCTCTACTGCCATAACTCTTTTATTGGGAGATACATCATCCTATCTAATAAACGAGTAATATGCAAATTGACTTTCACTCCAACACACAAGATAGCTGCCCCCATGTGGTCAAAGATGGTTGCCACAAGATGGCCAGCAGGGGAGGGCAGTTGTAGGTGATCAGGCCAGTAGGGGAGGGCAGTTAGGGGTGACCAGGCCTGCAAGGGAGAGCAGTTGGGGAGGACCAGTCTTGCAGGGGAGGGCAGTTGGGGTGGGGGGACCCAGGCAGCAGAGGAGGGCAGTTGGGGGAGACCAGGCCAGCAGTGAAGGGCAGTTGGGGTGGACCAAGCCTGCAGGGGAGGGCAATTGGGGGGAACCAGGCCTGCAGGGGAGGACAGTTTAGGGGGACCCAGGCCTGCAAGGGGGGGGCAGTTGGTGGTACCAGGCCTGCAGAGGAGGGCAGTTGGGGGAGACCAGGCCTTCAGGGGAGGGCATTTGGGGGGGACCAGGCCTGCAGGGGAGGGCCGTTAGGGGTGACCAGGCTGGCAGGGGAGGGCATTTAGGGGCAATTGGGCTGGCAGGAGAGCAGTTAGGTGTTGATCAGGCTGGCAGGGGAGTGGTTAGAGGGTGATCAGGCCTGCAGTGGAGAGCAGTTAGGAGCATTCAGGCAGGCAAGGGAGCAGTTAGGTGTCAATCAGGCTGGCAGATGAGTGGTTAGGGGATGATCAGGCTGGCAGGCAGAAGTGGTTAGGGGCAATCAGGCAGGCAGATAAGTGAATGGTTGGGAGCCATCAGTCCTGGATTGTGAGAGGGATGTCCAACTGCCCGTTTAGGCCCGATCCTAGGATCGGGCCTAAACGGGCAGTTGGACATCCCTCAGGGGTCCCAGATTGGAGAGGGTGCAAGCTGGGCTGAGGGACACTCCCTCATGCATGAATTTCGTGCACCTGGCCTCTAGTACTTTTATAAAGATGATCATGCATTGTATAACTTTTGTTATGCATATATGAATAAGATAACTTTCAGAGGTTTCAGATTGAGGGAAGAAAAAATAATTGCAGGTAAATGAAGTAAAGAAGTCATATTACAAAAAAAAGAAAAAAAAAGTAACATGCAACCAGAAATTACCTTGATAAGCTTTAGGTACAATCAATCTTCCTGTCTGCAATTCTTCTTAGGTTCAACAGATTTCCATTGCCTTTTCTGGTAGACAATGAACTAAATGTGTGCCAATTGTGGTTGGCACAGAGTTTTATGAAGTGGATGAATGCTTTCACATTTTTTACTTAAACTCCCATTGTCTCTTTGTCAAAGTTATATTTTTCTTCCTTGGTTAGAAAATCAAAGAATTTATTTTTCAGGTTTTATCTTTGTATTTCTCCTCTCTTGAGGATATGGTGATGGAGAGTTTGGTCACCTTGTAAGCACTGAAAGGATCACAATTAAATGATCCTTTAAGGCATGTTTCAGGATATCCCCATGTTCCTCAAAGAATGCAGGTCTTAGGTAAGGATGTGAATTTAAAACTGTTAGTGTTCTATAACATCATAGAGTATTAAAACTATGAGAGATCATAAAGTTAATTCTATACTGATAACCTTGTTTTATCTGAAAGAAAAAAGCTTCAAAGTGACAGAATCTAGCCCAAAGTCACAATGTCTGTTAGCAACTGAAGATAGACAGAAACTTAGGCCTCCTGATCTAACATAATCTGCAGTTAACTGGATATGGAATTTTTCTTACGTCAAAGTAGTGATGATCTAACAATGCATCATCCACCTTGATGAATGACCATAATGTAAGACTTGCTTACCATAACAAAAGTAAATGCAGCAAGCAGGTTTATTGAATTTAAAAGGCTGCAATGTCTTTCTATGGTTGCGTGTAATGTAACCCTGGTTTTTTTAAACTGCTTGTGTTGTAGATACCGGATCTATGACTGGTTATTCAGGTAGCCATGAGCAAGGGAAAAAAATCAAGGATGAATTATTATATTGGGAAAGTGTGTAGTTACAGAGAAAATGTCACCAATGTGGCATAGAAAAATGTGTCTGTGTTGTGTATGTGTGTGTGTTTCATATAAGTAATAATGGAAAATTATCCCCATATGTTCATTAGGAAATATTGAAAGAATAAAATGTAAAGTAGAACTGAAAAGGAAAATCCTTGGCCTTTTTAAAATAAAAGCAATATTAATTTTAGACATTTATGAGAGCTCATTAACATTTACAACTAATTATCATGGCATCTAGTTTTTTATTTGAAATTTTATTTTCAAGACACATTATAATCAGCATTTTAACTTGTCCCCAGAGTAGATGTGGGAAATAGTTAAGGGAGGTTTTATTTTATCCTTATTACTGATGAAACAGCAGAGTCATACTGGTGAAGTGGTTTCTTCAACTGGGTTGTTTAGATCCTTGATCTGTGATTGGAACATGTCAAATTAACAGCTTCACTCCCTTTTAATACCAAATTCTTTATAAAAACACATCATATGTAACTTACATGGTATGATTTTCTTTTTCCTATATTTATTTACATTTTTTCATAATTGGTTTATTAATTTTATTTCTTTATTTCAAAGAAACTTTCCATAAAAAGAAACTCACACCATTAACTCTTACTAATTGCACACCACTATCTATAAAGAGCAACCCAAGCAACTAATAGTCCTTATAAAGTCTGAGATCCAACATGGTACAAGAAAAGAGAAAAACAGAAAGTATATCAGTTTATACCCAGGCCTACAAGTTTGTAAGAATATGCCATTCCTAACATATCTTAGCAATAAACACTAAATAGATAATTTTATTACATGGGCTAATCCCAGCCACATTCCCAATAAGTTCTTATTCAAACATATGGTTATTTCTTAGAGTCAATGATGGACCTTGAGTTAGTTGTACTGCATTAATCCCAGTTTACAGTGTGAGTACAGTGAGTCAGTGTTCTCATGAAGATGTGAACTTATAGAAATATTCAATGATTCTGTAAGAGGGCCCTTTGTTATTAACACTCAACAAATTTTATGCTGCTACTTTTGAGTTTCTTGAAACATCATGCCAAGAGTTTATGGTTGTCTTTTCTCTCTATCTTAATGAGACCTAGATTTTTTTCTATTTCATTATAGAAACTTTAGTTTGGATACTTGAACTGCCTGGCCCAGTATCAAAACTCCCCACCCCCTTTCAGCACTTATCTTTCCCAAATGACCTTAATTTCTCTAAGATGTGTGATTTTAAAATGTTCATTGAAAGTGCTGAATAAAATAAAATGCATTTATTACAGCACAAAGCTTTACATTATCAATGTAACTTTCCAACTATTCTATTCACTTTGACCACACTTTACACAGATTCTCAGTTTTTATATTTACATTTGGTATTGATAGTTTTTTCCTAGATATTAAATTTCCGGTAACATATAAATTAAAATATTTATCTAAAATATAATTTAATATGCTCCTACTAGTTAAGGCCTGTCAGACAAAAGACTGAAATTACTGAGAGAAACATTGTTATTAAACTAGACCTCTGGAACAACCAGATAAATAAAAAGTATCCAACTGCATAAAAACTTTAAGGAAAATATAAATAATATACGAATAATAGAAGAAATAAATATGGAAATTAAAACATGTTCAACTTTTAAAACAACAAACATTTATTAGGATAACAGGATATAGTTTTAACATACAGAAATCAATAGCCTTCATTTACACAAAAAATGAGTTAGAAGATATAATTTTAGTGAAAGTTCATTTAAAATAGAAACAAGGTAAATATAGATAAGAAAAAGTTAATATAAACAAAAATCTAGTAATATGCAAAACATGTAAGGAAAACTCTAGGACACTCAACAAATAAAAGTAGAAAGATATACCTTTTGCAGATTACTAAATACTATGTAAAGACATAAGATATAATAAATTTATAGACTAATACAATTCCATTAAAAAATAACTACAAACTTTTTATGTACTACAAATAAGTATGCAAGAATAATTTAAAAGGAAAGAAAGAAAAATAAATCTGCAAGTAGGACTAACCCTACCATATATTAAAAAATATTATAAAACTTCTACAAGTAGTGTAGTGTAGATACATGGACAAACAGACACAAAAATATATATATAAAGTTTAGAAAAATACAAAAGTAGATACAAAACTTTATGTATAGTCCTGACTGGTGTGGCTCAGTTGGTTGAGCATCAAAAGATTACCAGTTTGAGAGAACCAAGATGGCTGTGTAGGTAAATTCTGGTATTCACAACCACATCAAAATTATAACTAAAATACAAAACAACCATCATTCAGAACCGTCTGAAATCTAGCTGAATGGAAGTCCTACAACTAAAGAACTAAGATGAAAGAACATTAAGACTGGTAGGAGGGGCGATGGAGCTGAACGACTGACCCCACAGTGGTGATTTTTTAATCAGGAGGGATACCTTGTCTGCAAAGGCATGCATGAGGAATACGGTTTCCAGTCCCATGCCAGATCCTAGTCCAGGGATCTACAGCTGGGAAGATAAGTCCCTATAATTTCAGGTTATAAAAACCAGTGGGGATTGTGGCTGATTAACATTAAGGCTGCTGGAGACCCAGAGAGTTCCACTTTAAGTGCTAACCCACGAACTTACTTAGACTCGCTCCCTCTGAGCTCCAGCACTGGAGCAATGGCTTAGAACAGCGGTTCTCAACCCCCCTTTCACAGGGGTCCCCTAAGACCATCGGAAAACACATATTTCCAATGGTCTTAGGAACCGAGACACCGCTCCTCTATCCATCTCCAGGTGGGTTTGCCCACATGCAGATACACCCACATACGAGTACCCGGCTTCCCAACCCCATCACATACACCCCATACAAATACAGGTGTATGTGACAGGGTTGGTGCCATAATGTACTTATGCGGACCAGTCTCACATGTGTAGAGAGCAGCTACTGTGTAGAGAGCAGCTACTGTGTAGAAAGCAGCTGCTGTGTTGAAAACAGCTACTCTGTTAAAAGCAGCTACTGTGTCAAAAGCAGGAGTATTGGAGGTAAAACGACACTTCATGAATTATAATTACTGGGTAAATGTAAAATCATGTACTGTAAAATCATCAACTACTGCAAAAAAAAAAAAAATCTGTACCATGGAAACTTAATCTGGATGCTGATCGGTCTTTTTATATTCAGCTGTGGTTAATGTGAATACTGCCCCCTTGTGATAGTAACAGGTATGGAAAAAAAAAAACAACACAGAGAATGGTAAATCATAAGAAACTTTAATGAACTATATTGACTGAACTATGCCATGTATCATCTTTTGTATTATTAAAGCTATTGTTATATATTATTTTCATTAGCAAACCATCCCATGACAATGGATTGTGTAGAAAAGAACATTAAGAAAAGAAAATATAGTGAGGATTTTTTACGGTATGGTTTTACCTTAATAATTACAGCAGGAATTGAGAAACCGCAATGTGTTATTTGTTGTGAAGTTCTATCAGCCGAATTTATGAAGCTGAACAAACTAAAATGCCATTTTGATAGCAAGCATCTGAGCTTTGCCGGCAAGGATACCAACTATTTTAGAAGCAATGCTGATGGACTCAAGAAAGCCAGACTTGACACTGGTGGCAAGTACCACAAACAAAACGTAGCAGCTGTTGAAGCTTCATATTTGGTGGCACTCAGAATCGCCAGAGCTATGAAACCTCACACCATTGCTGAGGATTTACTGTTGCCAGCAGCCAAAGACATCGTTCGAGTTATGATCGGAGATGAATTTGTTACGAAATTAAGTGCAATTTCCTTACCTAACGACGCTGTCCGCAGAAGAATAAATGACATGTCTGCTGATATTCTTGATCAGGTAATCCAGGAAATTAAATCGCTCCACTTCCAATATTTAGTATCCGGCTTGATGAATCTACAGATGTTGCAAACTGTTCACAGTTACTAGTTTACATGAGGTATATTAATGATGGCGACTTTAAAGATGAGTTTCTTTTTTGCAAACCTCTTGAAACGACAACTACTGCACGTGATGTATTTGACACAGTTGGTTCATTTCTGAAAGAGCATAAGATCTCTTGGGAAAATGTTTGTGGTGTTTGCACAGATGGTGCTCCAGCTATGCTAGGATGTCGATGTGGATTTCAACGTCTGATACTGAATGAGTCACCAAAAGTCATCGTAACTCACTGTATGAGTCATCCGAAAATATTAGCAACAAAGATGCTGCCACAAGAGTTACAAGAAGTAATGAAAAGTGTCATAAGTTCTGTCAATTTTGTAAAGGTGAGCACTTTAACAGTTAACTGTTTTTGCAACTGTGCAACGAGTTGGATGAGCCGAACAATGCTCTGCTATTTCACACTGAAGTGAGATGGTTGTCAAGAGGAAAAGTTTTAAAGTGTTTTTGAGCTTCGTGATGAACTCAAAATGTTTTTTAATCAGAAAGCAAGACTGCAGTTTGAAGCACTTTTCAGCGATAAAAGTTAACGGCAGAAAATAGCTTACTAGGTTGACATCTTTGCCATCTTGAGTGAGTTAAATTTATCACTGCAAGGACCAAATGCAACATGCCTCGATTTGTCTGAAAAGATCCAATCATTGCAAATGAAACTTCAGCTTTGGCAAAAAAAAAAAAAAAAAAAAACTGGATGAAAATAAAATTTACATGTTGCCTACCTTATCTGCTTTCTTTGAGGAACATGACATTGAACCAGACAAAAGGATTACGATAACAGTTTCTGTGAAAGAACACTTTCACATGCTTGCAGACAAAATTTCATCGTACTTTCCAAATCTACCTGACACCCCATTTGCACTTGCCAGAAGCCCATTCACAGTCAAAGTTGAAGATGTTCCTGAGACAGCACAAGAGAAGTTCATTGAACTTATTAACAGCGATGCAGCAAGAACTGATTTCTCTACAATGCCAGTTACAAAATTCTGGATCAAGTGTTTGCAGTCTTATCCTGTTCTGTCTGAGACTGTGTTGCGCCTTCTTCTTCCATTTCCAACAACATATCTTTGTGAAACAGGTTTTTCCAGCTTATTGGTTATCAAGTCTAAATACAGAAGTAGACTTGTTGTGGAAGATGATCTTCGTTGTGCTCTTGCAAAGACTGCCCCGAGAATTTCTGATCTGGTGAGAAAGAAGCAATCTCAACCTTCACACTGAAGTTGGCTTTTTACGCATACTGTCGCAAAATGTAGCAATGTAGTTTACTGTTGTTATATTAAGACTGTTACCCATGCTACACCATGCTTCAAGACAAAATTTCATTTATTCATAATTAGAAATAAATATTTCACAATATATAATTACATATTGTTTTTGTGATTAATCACTATGCTTTTATTATGTTCAATTTGTAACAATGAAAATACATACTGCATATCAGATATTTACATTGCAATTCATAACAGTAGCAAAATTACAGTTATAAAGTAACAATGAAAATAATTTTATGGTTGGGGTCACCACAACATGAGGAACTGTATTAAAGGGTCGCAGTATTAGGAAGGTTGAGAACCATTGGCTTAGAGGGAGCCTGGGGCATACAAGGAGAAACTGGATTGTCTGGTATTGGAGCAATAACTATGGAACAGCTTTCTCCCAGATGGATATTCTCACAGGGATGATTATTCCTATGCTGAGACCTTCTCAATGGCAGAGCTGACTGGAAGTAAATCTGAGTTTCCATCAGTGTAGTTCACACTATTCACTCAGCCCTGGTTATTCCCTGAGACCCCATGCCATCCAATTTTCAGCCCCACCCAAGCTGTTTGCAGTTGCTTTTCCATATGAATGGCTTGTCCTGGCTCAGGCTTCAAAACTTTCCTAAAATCTCTCAAACAAGCAGCAGCTGGTGTCAGCATGCCCATACCTAGCAACAGGGGTCCAAGACAGATTTGCCTCAACTGGGCATTTACAAGCCCAACAGAAGTAGCAGCCTTCTTCAGATAGCTCCGTAGCTGCTACAATGTGGTCCTAGTCAGTGGCTACTTTGCATCTCCATGGAGTCCCCAGATTCAATGCACCCAGCGGGAAGCTTCAAGCAATAACAGATTACAACTCTACACATCCACAAGCAACACACTCAAGGGGCAGACTCAGTAAGCATCAAACCCCCACTGAAGCAAGTCCTGCTCCATATGGGTGTCTCCTGCACAGTAGCTCTTCCACTGTAGTCACAGCTGGTCCTCAGAGCAATTGGCCTGGGGGATAGTTTCTGCCAGTAACTTCAACAACAACCAAGGCTCGACTACAACAAGGCTGCACACATCGGGCACACCTAGAGTGCCTGGCTCAGATGACTTGGAATGCTGAGCCACTGGGCCCTACAGGAAACCTACTGCACAAGGCCACTCTACCAATTCCAGGAGACATAGCAGCTCTACCTAATAGATAGAAACAAACAGGGAAGCAGCCAAAATGCGGAGACAAAGAAACATGTCACAAATGAAAGAACAGAAAAATCTCCAGAAAAAGAACTAAATGTAATGGAAGCAAGCAAACTACTAGGTACAGAATTCAAACAATGGTTATAAAGTTGCTCAAGGATCCCAATGAAAGCTACAAGAGACTTAATGAGACTTTCAAGGATCTTAATAAGAATTTCAATGACATAAAAAAGAACCAGTCAGAAATTAAGGATATACTAACAAAACAAAACAAAAAAAGAATAATTACACAGATTCAACAGTAGAGTAGAGGATTCCAAGAAGCAATGAACAATTTGGAGTATGAGAAAGCAAAAAACACCCATTTAGAAGAGCAAAAAGGAAAAAGAATCTATAAATATGAAGATTTGTAAGGAGCCTCTGGGACAACTTCAAGCATACCACATTTTCATTATGGGGATGCCAGAGGAGAATAGAAAGAACAAGATATTGCAAACCTATTTGAAGACATAATTACAGAAAACTCTTCTACCCGGTGAAAGAAATAGACTTACAGGTCCAGGAAACACAGAGAGTTCCAAACAAGAAGAACCCAAAGATGCCCACACCAAAACACATCATAATTAAAATGCCAAAGACAAAGAGAAAATCTTAAAAGCCGCAAGAGAAGAGCAGTTAGTAAGAAGAGAAAAATAAAGATAAAAAATATAAACAATAAAATGGCAATAATTACATAACTATCAATAATCCTATTAATAAAAGGCTAATATGCAAATTGACTGAATGGCCACTATGACACACACTGACCACTTGAGGGCAGACACTCAAAGCAGCAGCTGTCCCCTGGTGGTCAATGTGCTTCCACAGGGGTGCACCACTCAGCGAGAAGCCAATCCCATGGCTGGTGAACGCAGCAGAGGTGGCAGGAGCCTCTCCCGCCTCTGTGGCAGTGCTAAGCTGTCAGTTGGAAATCCCCCAAGGACTCCTGGACTGTGAGAGGGCGCAGTATGAGCTAAGGGACCTCCCCCGACTGAGTGCAGGAATTTCGTGCACCGGGCCTCTACTTGAATATAAAAATCAAAATAAATGAACAAGTAATTTAATGGACAAAATAAACTGAATAAAATACAACCAGGGGCCTGGAAACATGAAACAGACTAGCAAATTTGAGAAAGAAGGGCGGGGGGGGGGATTGCGCAAAGAGGAAGGGCGAGATTAACCAAACAACTTATATGCATACTAGAGGTCCAGGGAATGAATTTGTGCACAGGTGGGGTCTGGCCATCCTGCCCCAATTGGGGCCAATCGAGGCTGGGCCAACTGGGAGGAAGGACTGTGGGAGATTGGCTGCCAACTCTGCCCCTGATCTGGGCCCAATCAGGGTCGGGCCAGCCGGGCAGAGGAGGAAGCACTGTGGGCTGGAGGTTGGCAGGTGGGGGGGGGGGGGACAACCAGGGGCGGGGCTCAACAGAGGGAGGGGCCACAGGCTGTAGGCCAGCAGGCCCTGCCCCCTATCGGGATGGGGGAGGCAACTGAGGCCGCAGTACACGTCAAAGCAACTGCTCATTCCAGCATTCCAGTCGCTTGGCTTTTATATATATACTAGAGGCCCAGTGCACGAAATTTGTGCAAGAGGGGGTGTGTCCCTCAGCCCAGCCTGCACCCTCTCCAATCTGGGAACCCTTGAGGGATGTCCAACTGCCCGTTTAGGCCCTGGTAGGATCGGGCCTAAACGGGCAGTCGGACATCCCTCTCACAATCCAGGAATGCTGGCTCCCAACTGCTCGCCTGCCTGCCTTCCTGATTGCCCTTAACTGCTTCTGCCTGCCAGCCTGATCACCCCCTAACCACTCCCCTGCCAGCCTGATTGATGCCTAACTGCTCTCCTGCCAGCCTGTTTGCCCTTAACTGCACTCCCCTGCAGGCCTGGTCACCTCTAACTGCCCTCCCTGCAGGCCTGGTCCCCCCCAACTGCCTTCCCCTGCAGACCTGGGTCCCCCCCCCCAACTTCCCTCCCCTGCAGGCCTGGTCACCCCTAACTTGCCCTCCTCTGCAGGCCTGCCACCCCCAACTGCCCTTCCCTACAGGCCTGGGTCCCCCCAACTTGCCTCCTCTGCCAGCCTGGTCACCCCTAACTGCCCTCCCCTGTAGGCCTGGTCCTTCCCAACTGCCCTCCGTGCAGACCTGGTCCCTGCCAACTGCAAAAATAAATGTAAATTGACTATATGCAAAGTAAATATGGTAAACTAACTTAAGGAACTTTACAAAATATTATTGGGGTGAGAACTTTTAAGATTTTTTTCTTAAAAGTATACAATACAGTATTATTACTTACTATAGTTGTCATGCTGTACATTACACCCCCTGGACTTACTTATTTTATAACTGGAAATGTATACCTGATGACCCCCTTCACCTATTTTGCCCACACCCCACTCACCTTTCACAACCACTAATGTATTCTTTATATCCAGAAACGAAGTTTTCTTTTTTGTTTGTTTTTAGATTTCACCTATAAATGAGATCATGTTATTTGTCTTTATCTTATTTCTCTAGTGCAATAACCTCAAGGTCCCTTAAGGTTGTCACAAATGCAAAATTTCCTTCCTTTCATTGTTGACAATATTCCATTATAAAAATCTCAATAAACTTATATATAGGAAATATACTTATATAGAGATATTTATATCATACATTTATAATATATACTAGAGGCCTGGTGCACGGGGGGGAGGGAGGGGAGGGTGTTCCTCAGCCCAGCCTGCACGCTCTCAAATCTGGGACCCCATGAGGGATGTCCGACTGCCCATTTAGGCCTGATCCCAGTGGGACATCCCTCTCACAATCCAGGACTGCTGGCTCCCAACTGCTCGCCTGCCTGCCTTCCTGATTGCCCCTAACTGCTTCTGCCTGCCAGCCTGATCACCCCCTAACCACTCCCCTGCCAGCCTGATTGATGCCTAACTGCTCCCTTGCCAGCCTGTTTTCCCCTAACTTCCCTCCCCTGCAGGCCTGGTCACCCCTAACTGCCCTTCCCTGCAGGCCTGGTCACCCCTAACTGCCCTTCCCTGCAGGCCTGGTCAAGCCTAACTGCCCTCCCCTGCAGGCCTGATCACCCACAACTGCACTCCCTTGCAGGCCTGGTCCCTCCCAACTGCCCTCCCTTGCTGGCCATCTTGTGGTGGCCATCTTGTGTCCATATGGGGGCAGGATCTTTGACCACATGGGGGCAGCCATCTTGTGTGTTGGAGTGATGGTCAATCTGCATATTACTCTTTTATTAGATAGGATAGAGGCCTGGTGCACAGGTGGGGGCCAGCTGGTTTGCCCTGAAGGGTGTCCCGGATCAGGGTGGGGGTTCCCTTGGGGCGTGGGTCGGCCTGAGCGAGGGGCCTGTGGTGGTTTGCAGGCTGGCCACTCCCCCTGGTGACCCAAGCAGAGGCCCTGGTATCTGGGATTTATTTATCTTCTACAATTGAAACTTTGTAGCCTGGAGCAGAGCCAAGCCTTCTGCTGCCTCTGTGGCAGCAGCCATTTCTGTTGGGATTTATTTATCTTCTATAATCGAAACTTTTAGCGGAGGCCAAGGCAGGCCAGGGCTGCAGAAGTTTGGCTTCCTCCATCGCCAGCAGCAACCCTAGCCTCCTGCTCTCTCCAGCTCCATGGCTGCTGCCATTTTTGTTGGATTTATTTACCTTCTATAATTGAAACTTTGTAGCCTGTAGTGGGCCAGCCAGAGTGTGCGTAAAGCTTGGGTTCGTCCATCACCGGGGAAACCCAAGCCTCCCTCCTGCTCTCTTCGTGGCTGCAGCCATCTTGGTTGGGTTAATTTGCATACTCGCACCTGATTGGCTGGTGGGCGTGACTGGTGGGCGTGGCTTGTGGGTGTGGCGTAGAGATGGTTAATTTGCATATTACTCTTTTACTAGGTAGGATTACATTATATCCTATATAATAAAGAGGTAATATGCAAATTAAACTTCACACTGTCACAAGATGCCTGCGACCACAGCGGAGGCGGGGTTCCCGTAACAAGATGGCTGTGCCCACAGCGGAGGCAGGGTTCCCATAACGAATGATCAGTAGGGACCTGAGTCTGTATGGTGCTGGGCCAGGGAAAAGGACTGAGGCTGCGCCCCCCATCCAGGGGCCTTGACTGGGGACCTAAGGCCATGCATCCCACCTGGCGGGGCTTGACGGAAGACCTCAGGTTGCACCCCCTGCCCTGGTACCAGGCCAAAGGACCTCAGGCTGTGCACCCTGCTTGGTGGGGATTGATGGGGGACCTCAGGCCATGCCCCTGCCCTGGTGCCAGGCCCAGGGACCTGAGGCTGCACCCCCAACCCCGTCGCCAGGCCAGGGAACCTCAGGCCATGACCCCACTCCAGCACTAGGCTGGGGGACCTGATGGTGTTCCAGGGGACCTGAGGCTGTGCTCCCCGCCCAGCATATGCAGGGGACCTGAGGCTGTGCCCCCCACACAGTGCCAGGCCAGGGGACCTGAAGCTGTACCCCCTGCCCAACAGGGCTTGACAGGGATGGGTCCGGCTGGGTATGGATCTCACCCAATAGGGGTGGGGCTGGTTGCGTCTGGGTCTTGTACTATTTCCAGGCACGCACAGGTGGGCGGGACCTTAACTCTGGGTCCCGGGGCATGCCCCAGTCTCTGACAGGAGGAAGATTTTCATATAAATTTTACTAATTTTCTTTCATCTCTGACACTTCTATTATAGAGAAAGGGCAAATAGCAATATTAAAATATTTCCTCTAATTAATTCCCTTTTAACGTGCATGAATTTTGTGTCCTAGACCACTAGTATTTACTATGTTTTCTTTATAGATTCATCCACAGACATGCACTTCTGTGTCTTCACTACTGTAAATAATGCGCAATTAACATGGAGGTGCAAGTCAATGTTTTATTTTCTTCAGATGAATACCCAGAATTGTTGTTTTACTAGTATATGCTAATACTATTTTTCATTTTTGAGCAACCTTCATACCGCTTTTCATGGTGGTTGTACTAATTTGCATTCCCACTATTAGTGCACAAGTTTATTTCTTTTCTTCACATCTTCACCAACATTTTTTATTTTATCTTTTTTATAATAGCCATTCTAACAGATATAAGGTGACAAAAACACAACAGTTTGATTACCGGGATCGGGGGGGGAAGTGTATGGAATGTGGGCAAAATGGGTATAGGTAGTCAAAAGTACAAATTTCCAGTAATAAGATAAATAAGTCAAGGGGATGTAATGTGCAGCCTGGTGACCACTAGTATAATAAATAATACTCTCATATTTGTAAATTGCTAAGAGAGCTCTTAGAAGTTTTCATCAAAAGAAAAAAATTAACTATATATGTGATGTATGGTCATTTTACAACATATGCAACTAGAAAATAATTATTTTATACAACTAAAACAATTATAATGTTATATATCAATTATCCTATATAATAAAGAGGTAATAGGCAAATTAACCATCACACCCTTGCACAAGATGGCCACCCCCATGTGGTCACAAGATGGGCACCATAAGATGGCCAGCAGGAGAGGGCAGTTGTGGGTGATCAGGCCAGCAAGGTAAGGCACTTAGGGGTGACCAGGCCAGCAGGGGAGGGCAGTTATTGGCAACCAGGTCTGCAGGGGAGGGCAATTGTGGGCATCCAGGACTGCAGGGGAAGGCAGTTAGGGATGATCAGGCCAGCAGGGGAGGGCAGTTGGGGATGACCAGGTTGGCAAGAGAGCAGTTAGGCATCGATCAGGTTGGCAGGGGAGTGGTTAGGACGTGATCAGGCTGGCAGGTGAAGCATTTAGGGACAATCAGGCAGGCAGGCAGGTGAGCAGTTGGGAGCCAGCAGTCCCGGATTGTGAGAGGGATGTTTGACTGCTAGGATCGGGCCTAAACTGGTAGTCAGACATCCCCCAAAATGTGCCAGATTGGAGAGGGTGCAGGCTGGGCTGAGGGACAAACTCCCCAACGCCCAGTACACGAATTTCGTGCACAGGGCCTCTAGTACCTGAATAAAAATGATTGTAGGAAAAATGTGAACTGCATATGTCAAAAACACCATGTAGCCCTGGCCAGTGTTATTTAGTGGTTAGGGCTTATGCTCTAACAAACCTGGTTGAAGGTTTAATACCTGCCCCAGTAGGGGTACTTGAGGGAGGCAAACAATCAATGTGTCTCTCTCACATCGATGTTTCTCTTTCTCTCTCTCTCCCTCCCTTCCACTCTCTCTGAAAATCAATGGAAAAAATATTCTCAGGTAAGGATTAACACAAAAAGAACCACCAAGTAATTGTCCACACTTCACCACAACTAAAGAAATACTTTGATATGAAAAAATAAATGGATGTAGATTGCCCACATATACCTTTATCATTAAAAAAAAATCAACACACAAATCTACTTAAAGAATGACTCAGACCAAGGGAATATGGAAAACAATGTGTTAAGCACCTGATAATAAACACTGAAAATTAAACCTAGAATTTATTTTTAAAAATTTACTATAAATTTAAATATGTGTAATTTATTGTTTAAGATCATTTACTTAGGTGTTTTTTTTATCCATTTTGAATTAATTTTTGTACATAGATACAAACTGTAGTTTACTTTCATTCTCTTGCATGCGGCTTTTCAATTTTCTCAACACCACTTATTGAAAAGACTTTCTTTTCTCCATTGTATGTTTTTTATTTACTTGTCAAAAATTATTTGCCCATACACATGTGGTTTTATTTCTGGGCTCTCAATTCTATTTCATTGGTCTGTGGGTCTGTTTTTCTGCCACCACCTCACTTTTTCAAAAATTAAG
Organism: Plecotus auritus; assembly: GCF_963455305.1. Lineage (NCBI taxonomy): Eukaryota > Metazoa > Chordata > Mammalia > Chiroptera > Vespertilionidae > Plecotus > Plecotus auritus. Next base: position 134,113,887 of record NC_137771.1, on the reverse strand, counting down.
TTTAATGGTGTGACATACTAGTATATCAATAAGTTTATATAGGTTTCAAGTATATATTTCCCACGCTGTATTTTTTTTATTTTTGAAAGTATTATATATGTCTTATTTTTCCCACATTGACCTCTCCTTGGCTGTTTCCATTCCTCACACATTTCCTCATCCCCCTTCTGTCTGGGTCCATTGGTCATGTTTATATGCATGCATACAAGTCCTTTGGTTGATCTCTTACTCCCCCACTCATCCCACCCTCCCCTGCCTTCCCTCGGAGGTTTGGTAGTCTGTGCGATGTTTCTATGTTGTTTTGATTAGTGTTGCTCTATAGTATAATTTGAAGTCAAGCAGTGTCTTAACTCAGGCTTTGTTATTCTTATTTTTTTAATCAAGATTTCTTTGGCTATTTTGGGTCTTTTGTAATTGCATATAAATCTGATGATTTTTTGTTCTATTACTAGTACTTTAAAAATGTCATTGGAATTTTTGACATAGTTACTATAATTTTGGACCTTGATCTTAGGAAAGATCTTATGAATTTGACCTTAAAGGCAAGGGAAGTAAAGACAAAAATAAATGAATGAAACTATACAAAATTAAAAAGCTTCTGCACAGCAAAGAAACCTCCAATAAAACAAAACTTCAACCCACTGAATGGGGTAAGACATTTGTAAAAAACAGCTCCAAAAAGGGTTAATATCCAAAATATATAAGGACTCATACAACTCAACACCAAGCAAAAAAGCAATCTAAGTGAAAATGGCCAGAGGACCTGAACACGCTTCTCCCAAGAAGACATACAAATAGCCAAAAGACATATAAAAAGATGATTAACTTTACTAGATATTAGAGAAATGTGAATCAAAACTACAATGAGATATCACTTCACAACTGTTACAATGTCTGTTATCAACAACATCCTAATGTACAAAAATCCTGGGTCCTTCACATCCACAATGACTGGAGTCTCGACCAACTGGAAGTCAGTCCTGCAGACAGCGCTGGGTTGTCATGGCGAACCAGCACTGACTGCTATAGCTGCAGATATGGTAACCCAGTACTGACTGCTGAGGGGGCTTTGAATGAGGCCAGGAGAGAGGCCTGAAGAGAGAGGCAGGGTCTGATCCATAGCCTCTGTGGCAGCTATTGATCAGCACTTGCCTGTCTCTTTCTTTCCAGTCCTGGCCAGCAGCCACACCTCCATTTATCTCCAGGCCTCCACCCGGGGCTGATAATTCCCCTGCCTTTCTGATCAGGCCCCACTGATAGGCCCAGAGATGCTGACTGGCATAGAAACCAACCAATCAGAACCAAATCTGGGTCAAATCTGAGGAACCAATGGCTGCCTAAGAGGCGGAGCTTTTGACTCTGACTGGCATAGAAACTGCCCAATCAGAGCTAAATATGTATCAATTGTAAGGAGCCAATGGCTGCCTAGGAGGGGGAGCTTCTTATGCTGACTGGCATAGAAACTGACCAATCAGAACCAAATCTGGGTCAATTGTGAGGACCCAATGGCTGCATAGGAGGTGGAGCTTTTGTCACTGACTGACATAAAAACAGACCAATCAGAACCAAATTAGCTGGCAGAGGAGGGAAGTTGGGGGTGAGATCAGTCCAGCAGGGGAGGGCAGTTGGGGGTGACTGGCCAGGAGGGGAGGGCAGTTGCAGGCGATCGGACTGGCAGGGGAGCAGTTAGGTATAAATCAGGCCAGCAGTGGAAAGGTTAAGGGGTGATCAGACTGGCAGGCAAAAGCTGTTAGGGGCAATTAGGCAGTCAGTCAGCCAAGCGATTTGGAGCCAGGCGTCCCAGATTGTGAGAGGGATGTCTGACTGGCAGTCAGACATCCCCCAAGGGGTCCCATATTAGAGAAGGTGCAGAGGCTGGGCTGAGGGACACCCCCCACAGTGCACAAATTCACAAATTTAATATACTGGGCCTCTAATATATATATATATATATATATATATATATATATATATATATATATATATATATATATATATATATATATATAAATCCAGAGCCTGTAATGCTGTAATGACCGGAATGACCAGTCTCTGTGACACCCACTGCGGCCAGCGAACTGGCTGCTCAGAGGTGGGGCTGGCCAGCAAACCTCCATGTGGCCTTTCCCCCCAGCCAGCTCCACCCCAATCAACCCACTCCACCCCGATCGGCACACAGCCCCACCCCCCTGGCTGGCCCCACCCAGATCACCCCTCACCTCAATAGGGGACAAGGCCAGCCAGCCAACCGCCTATGGTCCCTCTCCCCAGCCATCTCTGCCCCTGATCGCTCCCCTCCCCACAAATCGGGGGTGAGGCTCGCCAGCCCACCAGCCACAGCCCCTCCCCACAGCTGGACCCTGCCCTGAATTGCCCCCCCCCCCATCCCATTCAGAGGTGGGGCCAGACAGCCAATCGCCCACAGTCCCTGCCCCCAGCAGGCTGGGCCCTGATTGGCCCTGATTGGGGCAGGCCAGCCAGCCAACCTCCCGCCATCTCCTTCTTCCAATAGGCCCAGCCACAATCCACTCTGCTTTGGGGCCAGGCTGGCTGGGCCACACCCATGCACAAATTCATGCACTGGGCCTCTAGACGATGTAATATGCAAATTAGGGCAGGACGCCATAACAGCCATGAGCAGCTCAAGAGGAGGCTGCATCATGCAGCTCAGGAAGAGCTGTGTGCCCAGATGGGCAGTAGGGGACTGTGTGTCACCCCCAGACCCAGCGGACACACACTAGTGGAGGGGGTGTACTCTGAGCAGCTGCAGCACCACTTGGAGCATGCCCCCAGAGGACACACACCAGGGGTGGGAATGTGCTCAAAGTGGCTGCAGCACAGCTCAGAGCATGCCTCTGGTGGGTGGCGGTGGCAGCCTGAGTGAAGCAGCCCAGGTCCCAGGTGCCTGGCAGCGGCCGGAGCAAAGCAGCCCAGGTCCCAGTGTATGGCAGTGGTGGCTGGAGCAAAACAGCCCGGGTCCCAGGTGCAGGTGCCTAGCAGCAGAAGGAGCGAAGCAGCTCAGGAAGGAAGGCCTATTCTTGTACTGATCTTTGTGCATCGGGCCTCTGGTGTATATATATAAAAAGCCAGCAACCATGACACTGTGACAACCAGAATGACTGATCGCTATGACACCCACTGCAACCAGCAAACTAGCTAGATCTAGGGATGGTGCCAGCTGGGCAAGCCCCACCCCTCCCCCAGGCAGGCCCTGCCCCTGATTGCCCCTCCACCCCAATAGCAGGCAGGGCTGGCCACCCAACTGCAGCCCCTCCCCCTGGCCAATGCTGCCACTGATTGCCCCCCACCGCAATAGTGGGTGGGGCCAACTGTCAAACCTCCTGAAGCCCCTCCCCCTGGCCAGCCCCACCCCTGATGGGCCTTCACCACCCTGTTCAGCATGCCACTCCCCACTCCAGCCAGCTCTGCCCCTGATTGGCCTCCCCACTCTGATTAGGGACAGGGCTGGCTGGCCATCCACCCAGGCCCCTCCCCCAGGCCACTGGCCCCCTATTGGACCCCCGCACCCCATTTGGGGGTGGAGTTGGCAGGCCCACCACCCACAGCCCCTCCCCATGGCCAGCCCCCCTTCCCAGTCAGCTCCCCCCCCCATCAGCCTGCAGCCTCTCCCACCACATCTGATGGTCCCCCCACACTTATTGGGGGTGGGGCCAGCTGGCCAACCTCTTGCTGTTTCCACCTCCTGACAGGCACAGCCCCACTTCACCCCGATTGGGGCTGAGCAGGCCGTACCCCACCAGTGCACGAATTCGTGCACTGGGCCTCTAGTAGGTAATAAGTGTTAGAGAGGTTGTGAAGGAAAAGGACACTTATTTCACTGTTGGTACAGCCAGTATGGGAAACAGTATGGAAATTCCTCAAAAAAATTAAGAATAAAATTACCATATGACCCAGAAACCCCTATTCTTTGTATCTACCTGATAAATTTAAATACATTTATTCACAAAGATACATGCATCCCTATGTTTATTGCATTATTTGTGGTAGCCAAGACATTGAAACAACTAAAGTGTCCTTTGACAGATGACTTTATAAAGAAGATGTAGTACATATACTGTAAACAATGGAATACTACTCAGCCACAAGAAAAGATGAACTACTGCCATTTGCAACAACATAGATGGACCTTGAGAATATAATGCTAAGCAAAATAAGTCAGTCAGAAAAAACTCAGAACCATGTGATTTCACTCATATGTGGAATATAAAACTGAAACTAATAAGTCACAGGCCACAGTATGGTGGTTACCAGAAGGAAGAGGGATGGGGGAATAATAATAAAGGAGACCAAATATATGGTGACAGAAGATGATTTGACTTTGAGTGAAGGGCACATAGTGAAATATACAGATCATGTGTCATAAAAATGTGCATTTCAAATCTATATGATCTTATTAATAAGTGTGTCACCAATAATGTTAATAAAGAAGGAAAAATATATAATTGTATATATAAAAGAGGCTGCAAATATAGTGAATAAATTTGAAAGAAAAGAGACATTAAGTAATCCATATATATAAAAAGCCAGGGGCTGTCACAACCAAAACAATCGGATGGACAACTGAACAGGCTGCGTGGGGCGACCAGGATGGCAGGGGGTTAGTGAGGGACGACCAAACAACTGAACAGCAGGCTGTATGGGGCAACCAGGCCAGCGGGAGGGGGGGCAGTTAGGGGTGACCAGGCCAGCAAGAGGGACAGTTGGGGGTGACCAGGCTGGCGAGGGGGAGTTAGGGGTGACCAGGTAGACAGGGGGGCAGTTGGGTGCAACCAGGCCAGCAGGGGGGGAAGTGAGGGGTGACCAGGCAGGCAAGGGGGGCAGTGAGGGACAATCAAATGACTGACCATCAGGCTTCATGGGGTGACCAGGTCAGCAGGGGTGGTGGTGAGGGGCTACAAGGCCGGCAGGGGGGCATTTGGGGGCAATCAGGCTGGTGGGGGGCATTTGGGGGCAACCAGGCCAGTGGGGGGGGAGTTAGGGGCGACCAAGTAGGCAGGGGGGCAGTTGGGGGCAACTAGGCCAGCAGGGGGGCCAGTGAGGGGTTATCAGGCCAGAAGGCAGAGGCAGTTAGGGGTGATCAGGCAGGCAGTCAGGTTAGCGGTTTGGAGCCAGCTGTCCAGGATTATGAGAGGGATGTCTGACTACCGCTTTAGGCTTGATCCCTGAGATCGGACCTAAACTGGCATTTGGACATCCTCCAAGGGTTCCTGATTGGAGAGGGTGCAGGCTGGGCTGAGGGGACCCTCCTCCCCCTGGTGCACGAATTTCATGTATTGGGCTTCTACTATAATTATAAATAAACAACTTGTGCTTGAAAGCTATGGAGCTCTAACAAACACACAATGAACATTTAAAAAATATATTTTCAGAGAATCTGATAATTTAAAAAATATTTAAGTTCATTTAAAAATTAATTAAATTAACAATGAATGCATTTGAGATATTTTTATGTCAATCAAACACTTAGGGAGAAAAAAGTATAGGCCTCTGCAGATCTTAGTCAAATAGGACACAGATTTGAAATTTACACTATAATATTGCTAAAATTGACATTAATTGTAATAAGGATAATAATGATATATTTAATAATTACTTTCTATATGTTAGAACATGACCTCAGTGCTTTACATATGTTAAATCTATAAACTTCATAATAAATATATTATGAAATTATACAGAATAATGGTCTTGAGTCCACTCTTTACAGTCCCACCACTTTATTCCTATTTCTACCTGAAGCCAAAGCCTGAATTCCCATTAATTTTACCTTTCAATTATGTCCTCTTATATTAAATCCATTATAAAGTACAACTGTTCTGCCTCCAACCTATATTTCAAATCTGTTCATTTCTTTTTCCATGGCCTCAATTCTACCACAAGTCAACATCTTCTCTGGCTTGGAAAACTGCATTTGCCACCGTAATGATTAATTTTCATAGAATGTGTCAGAGTTATTTTATTGAATATAAATTTGATCTTGCCTTTCCTCTGCTTAAATCATCCAACATCTTCCCACTGAACTTTCAATAAAATTTAAACTCTATATTGCATTCTAAAGCTTATAGAATGGAATCTTTGCTTACATTTCTAAACTCACCTTATGCAAATATCCCACTCAATTTAGTCACTCTGGCCTTTTTCCTGTTCTTCACTATAATAATAACTTTTCCCATTACTTTACATTTGCTGGTTCTTACCTGAAAGTTATTCCCAAGGTGTTTTAATTGGCTGACACCTTCTCATTTTGCAAGTATCTGTCAAATGCAATCTTCAAAGAAAAGTTTTCCTTAACTATTCCATCTAAACTAAGTAATGATCCATTACCATCTATCATTTACTTCTATGTTTTTCAAAACATATTAAAAAGTTGAAATGATTTTTGTTTTATGAGTTTATTTATTTATTTAATTACTTCCTAAAGGACTAAGATCCTTGATGGACCTGCCATTCCTATCTTTCTTTAGTATTTCCTGGGCCTAAAACACTGACTTGTGTATAGCAAACAATAAACATATAAAATAACATTTTGTGTTGAAATTATATAAATGGTGGAGTTGCATCTTTCACAGGGTAGGATTCTAATGTCACACAGAAAAGTAAAATTTCATATAATCAAAATGGTAACCTCAAATATTCTTTCTTTCATTATTAATTACTAGAGGCTCAGGACATGAAATTCGTGCACAGGAAGGGGCCTCAGCCCAGCCTGCACCCTCTTGAATCCAGGACCCCTCAGGGGATGTCTGACTGCCGGTTTAGGCCCGATCCCGAGGATCGGGCCTAAACCGGCAGTCAGACATCTCTCCCACAATCTGGGACTGCTGGCTCCTAACTGCTCACCTGCATGCCTGCCTAATTGCCCCTAACTGCCCCCCTTCCAGCCTGGTTGCCCCCAACTCCCCCCCACCCCCGCTGGCCTGGTCACCCCCACTGCCCCACCCTAACGGCCTGGTCACCCCCCACTGCTCCCCCCCGTCAGCCTGGTCACCCTCAACTGCCCCCTGCCGGCCTGGTCGCCCCATGCAGCCTACTGTTCAGTTGCTTGGTCGTCCTTCACTAACCCCTCTGCTGGCCTTGTCGCTCCATGCAGCCTGCTATTCGGTCGTTACTGTTACTGTGACAGCATCCTGGACAATTTGTATATTCCTTTGTTATTAGTATAGATTACAAGGTACACATTTTGTGTGTACCTAACATTCTCTGTAGACAACATTAGTGGCTCTAATGTTTTATTGGTCATGTTTTCACAATGGCAGTTGAATAAGTATTTGAGAAATATTTTTATGATCTTTTTCATGATTTTCTTCAACTAGCTTTGACAATTAAGGTTTACTTAGAAGGTATTTTCCAGTGTTGTTTTTTTTCCCTTATCCTTCCCCTTCTCCTTCTCCTCCTCCTTCTTCTTCTTCTTCTTCTTCTTCTTCTTCTTCTTCTTCTTCTTCTTCTTCTTCTTTCTCTCCTTTTCTACCTTTTTTTAAATTATGAGCATGGAAAAGTGATTATTTGTAAGTCACTCTGAGTATTTCACAAATTATCACCTTGTTCATTGTATATAAATTTAAATAATTTATAATTTCTCACCCCCCCCCAAATCATACCTTTTCACTTACTGATGATGCAACAATACAAAACATATACTTAAAATAAGATTAAATAATCAATAATAATGTATGCAATATTTCTGAATAACTTGAGTCACAAATGAATGACTTGGATGGAACACCTAAATGAGTGATGGTCTCACAGATATGGAGGTAGAGCTAGTAATGGGTGAGAAAACAAAAGCATCTCAGTTTTAGACAGGTTATATGTGAGATTATTTAATGAATCCAAGTAGAATATTGCAAATACAGTTCTATATGCAAGTATAAAGTCTAGGAGATAAATTGCAAAGCAATTACAATTTTGTAGTCACTGCTTTTGAGGGAGTATACAAAATGTGGACATGGTGAGATAACTAAAAAATTGAGAACAGAGAAAAATGAGAATTGACACTGCACTGTGTACAATTCACAATTGAATATTTTGTGGGTGGCAAACGCAGGAAAAGCTGGTAAAGAGAATGAGCAGTAGGAAGAGGAAAACCAGGATAGTGTGAAATTTCCATGAAGTTTCTAGTTAAATACTATACTTCTGGAGATTTCCTTGATGTACTTAATTCAAATGAATAACTTTTTATTTCTCTCACTCTCTCTCCATATGTATCTGTGCTAATGAGAACATGTGCTAAATAACAATGTAAATGTTAATGTGTCACAGCCAAAATGTTTTATAACCACTTTACAGTCCATATTTCCAAAATTTTAATATTTCTCCTTTAGCATGAAAGTTTCTAATGAACTAAATATATTACTTTTTACTATTTTATGCTCAGTTTTCCTCTTATTAGATACTGGAGTAAGTGATCTTTGGTGCATAATTTGATACAATATATCTCTTTTATTTTCTTTTAACAAATAGGCATAAACCTAATGAAAGGTTATTTTTATTGTTTCCTCTTCAATTGTTTATGCCCCAAGTCAATGTTCTTCAAAGTATATGTTTGTTTTTCATTTTGTGTACCATGGAGTAAATGTCAAGTGCCATGTACTCTTGCCACTTTTGTGTCTAAATTGATTATCCTATATAGTAAAAGCCCAATATTCAAATTGTCCCCTCGACCAGGAGTTAGAATAGGGGGCAGGGCTGGCAGGCCAACTGCCTGTGGGCCCTCCCCCTGGCTGGCCCTGCCCCAGTTCGCAGCAGTGGCAGGCAGCCGGAGGAAGGGAGGCCAGAAGTCCTTAGGGACCCTACTCATGCATGAATTTCGTGCACTGGGCCTTTAGTATTTTTAGAAAAGACAATTTAGGTATAAAATTCATTTTAATGTGTTTTTTTAAAATATAACACATGCTTTTGTGTCTCTGAGAGCAAGACATTTTATTCATATTCTATGTCATTACACATCACAGACTATTCTCTAAGATTAATAATTTGGGCGTAGTTTATAATAGAAAAATACTCAAGATCTTCAAAGAATAATATACAAGCTTTCACAAATTATGCCACACTGTTACACATGTCAACTAGTATTCTCAAATAAGCAGTATTTTTCAAAAGGAAATCATAAAATTATTTTTAGGTAAAATCAACACAGAAAATGTATGACTGAAGGGAAAAATTATTTTGTGATAGTTCCTTTTCAATAGTTTAGAGATCTTGATCCCAAAAAAACACTATGACTTACATAACATAATATTTTACTATTTGTATATGAGTAATTGAAGAGTATATTGGTAATAATTAAAATTAAATTATTTTTATGTAGAAATGTTACGCATAATTTTATTTTTCATGGTGATTTTAATAACTATTTTATCTCCTTTATACATTTAGCATTAAAATATTTATGTAGATGGTATGGTTAGTATTAAATGGAAATATGAAGCTAAACTGTCACTAAAATCAGCAATCATCAGTTCTTATTTATTTTATTTATTTTATGGTCACAATGCTTCTATTTCTCTACATATATACATGCATATTATTTCATACTAGGGGCCCAGGGCATGATGGGCCATGAGGCTGCGGTGGGCACAGGGGCGGGTCTTGGCCCATCCTCCGTACCCTGGCCTGGCTCCTCCTGATCCCCTGTCTGCTGGCAGCCCGGTTCCCGCCACTGCCACTGCCAAGTGCTGACGGCGCCGGCCCTGCTTGCACCCACTGACGGTGCAGAATGATTGGGCCAGTGCCAGCAGTGGGTACAAGTGGTGGCTCCAGTGCCAGCTGCAGGCGTGAGCAGGGCCGGTGCTGGCAGTGGGTTCTGTTGTTTAATGGTCGCCAACCGGTGGTCTGCTGACCACTGTTCGTCCATGAGGTCCAAAAGGTTGGCGACCACTGGAATATGTATGGAAAACTATTAAAATTTGATCACGGGTCAGTGATTGAACATCATTCTATGAACCAGGAGGTCAAGGTTTGATCCCCAGTCCAGGCACATCCCCAGTCCAGGCACAAGGTTTGATCCCCAGTCCAGGCATGTGCCTGGACTGGGGATCAAACCTTGACCTCCTGGTTCGGGCTTGATCCCCAGTAGGGGGATCCTCAGGTTGCGGGCTTGATCCCCAGTAGGGGGCACACAGGAGGCAGCCGACCAACAATTCTCTTTCATCTTTGATGTTTCTATCTCTCTCTCCCTCTCCCTTCCTCTCTAAAATTAATAATAATATAGTCTCTTAAAAAAGAGCATCTTAAAATTCTTCCTCATGGACCTGTTTGTTCTGGTATCTAAAATTTGATTTTAATGGAAATTTATATTTATGTTTATTGTACATCAGTTAAATCTAAAAAGTATATAAAACATTAAAATAGTGAACTTTCTGTTTTTGTCTACACAAAACTGTCAGTAATTTTTGTCTTTCTAAGGATTTGCATTGAAATTATTCTATAAATCTTTCTTAACTCCTTCAAGGATGGTTGATCTTTAGAACGCCACTGAAAATGAACTGGTGGTACAGGTAATTTCTATGTGGCAAACCTATTTGCACACTGCCATCAGCATGCAATGACAAGACATAAAAATTGTCAGAGCAATTCATGTGAAGAACATCACACCAAATAACATCATAGAGGACCTGTGTAACCAATCACAACACATTTTTCCTGATCTCTTTAATGCTGTGCATGTAATAAATTATTCACCTGATTATATAGTATTTTGTTTAATCCATGTTGTGTGTTACTATAATCAACAAACATACAAACACACTACACACAGAGAGTTTCCAGTGCATTAAATTCCAGGGAGAGGAAATCTGAGACCCTGGCAGAACTGGAGGCTGCCTGATAGAAGCAAACGTTTATTAACCTATGGCTCCACTGTAGTACTTCTAGCCAGCAATTCCACAGACACTTAAATCTAAATTACTTAATGGTCCTTGTCAGCAGCCTGCAGTTCTAGGGATGCTGTGAAGTATTTCTTTCTTCCAGTCACAGAGAGCCTTGACTAGAGTGAAGTATATTGAGGAAGTAGGGCATGTGCTATAAATGAAATATATTGGATCTCTAATGTACATCTCCTAGAAACCATTATTATTCCCAAGTTTCTCAGGCTGAAAGTCTAGAAGCTGCCAAGAAGAAATAGAGGTAGTGGCAGTTAGAGCAACCGAGGCTTAAAAAGTAAATGTCTTCTGGGCATGGAAAACTGATAGCATGAGATCAAACAAAAACTTCTACTTTTGACTGCAAACCTATTTTAAAACAAACCTAAATTTTAAAAAATGCAATGACTTTATTCCATGGCACCATCTAGTTACGTGTGTGTATTTATTCACAAGAAAGTATTTTTACGTTGTGTGATCTTGACCCCAATTTCCTCTCCTCTCAAAATGAGGATGACAATGCAAAACCTATAGGACTGCTGTGAGTAAAAGTTTTATAGCCCTTAGAACAGTGTCTGGCACATAGTAGGTATGATATCAGTGTATGGGAAATAAACTAAAGAGAGAGTTCAGAAAACTAATGACTGGAAATTTAACTCAAATCACTGCTTAACTCACAGCATGAGTCAGATTCCAGCCTTGTCTTGTACAAGCTCAACATTCTTGGACCAATTGCTTAACCTTGCTAAATTTCACCTGTAAAAAAGGAAATACCACTTGTTTCATAGTGATAACTCAGAAAATTAAAGGAGCAGGTGTCTGTAATGGAGTAGATTGAACAAAATAGATGCTCAGCACGGAAGAGGTAATATTGCCCAATTTCTCTTGCCACTAATTAGTGCTGGGCTTATGTTTTGATTATTTTCAGCATATGACCTGTGCTGAACCTGCTTCAAGTTTTCATCAACACTTTGATAGCAAAAGCCTTTCAGGACAGTGCTTATAGAGTGCAGGCCTATTAGAAATGAAATGTTAACAAGAAAAACCTCAGGATGCCATAGTCAGAGGCATGTCCAAAGGTATCACTTAGTTACCTGAAATCAATGACTTTGGTAAAGTGCAGAAAACTTGCTCTGGTTGAATGTAACTTAAAAGTTATTACTTTTTTTTCTATCAAAAGCAGATGCCAAAGAAGATATATAGAATGAACAAGATGCAGTTCTAGATAGCACAGAGATACATTAATGAGGTTTCTACCTTTGAGCAATTGCAAACAGAGAGAATGAAGTTAGTATTCAAGCACAAACAGGTAAAAATGACCATTTTGACTTAGTTTATAATGAAAAAAGGTCAGTGGATGGCAGAAAATATGAATGAAAATTGAGATATTCTATAGAGGACCAGGTGACATCAGTCTTAACCATAACTAACTGAAGGGTATCAGTTTATTTATGCAGAGAGCTGCATGCTAACATAATGATCATGCTATACAGTGTGTGGAATTGGTTGATAGAGACTACTTATACTGTACTTGTACATGTGATTGTGAGCCTTGAACTACAGAAAACTAATACAGAGGGAAGCAAAGATGAAGTAATACATAAATAAAAAATATCTTTGAAGGTTTATTGAAGTGAAGAAAAAACCAACATATTGACGGTATTATTCCAAGGACATTATGGAAAAAAGTATGGCAATAACTATGGGAAAGTTAATTAATTTTCCTGTTGCGCCTTTGGTAAATTACAAGAATAAGTTTGGAAATAAGCAAAATAAAAATCTGGATAAATAGAAGTGAGACCATTGATCTACAAACAAAACAAAACAAAACAAACAAAAACCATAATAGCAACCATCATTGATTGTATAATCCTGCAGAAGCCCTACTTAAAGAGTGGAACAATAAATCCACCTCTCTCTCTCTCTTTCTCTAAGTCAATTTAAAAAAAAAGTATACAAATACAAGTAGAAGATAGTACTTAAAATTATAAACAGACTAATATGGGTAGAGTGTAAGGATGGATACATTAAAAGGGAATCAAAACATGCCAATGTGTAATTTGCAATTAATATTGAAACCTGTAGGAAGCCACTAATGAAATGTATCAGGGGACTGAAAGGGTTTTTGTAGAAAACCATTTGCATGGTGCAGTGGATGTGATTGGTACTCATCCCAGAGAGTTTCTTTCTGAACAGATGAACTTATTTCTTCCCAGAACTTTTGCTATTGCTATGAGTGTTAGCTACTCATGGATCACAGTTATTACCCTTTAGATAACTTCCTTCAGCCATGGTGACCTGCCATGCCCAGTATGTTATGTTCCCTCCTTCCTAGTGGGCTCCACGGGCAAAATGACTAACTAATGTGAAGGTGTACAAGGCTGGCCCCAGGGAGCACTAATCCTGTCCACTAGTTCATGCTCAAGCACATCCTAGGAGATCAGGTTGAAGGTAGACATGAACAAAGACTATATTTTGGTTTAGCTTTCTCTCTTGCTCTATCCTGCATCCATTATTTCCCTCCTCTGGAGAACATTCCCTCAGTGAATTGTTTCAACAACATTTCAAAGTAAGAATTGGCTTTTAAAAATTAAAATGAATTATTGGTGTAAAGGTTGGGCCTGAATGACAAAAAGAAGATTGGGGAGAAGAATTAATTCCAAAATCAGAGTAATTAAAGAATTCTTACTAAACCTAGAAAAGAAGAAATAATGAGGACCAGAAATAAAGAATAACACTTAGACCAGAGAAGTTGACATAATTTCCAATTATATTGAAGGCCAAATTGACAAGACTAAGAGGTATGTGATAAAGCAGAAGGTAGTACCAAAGATGACATCAGGATGTAGTTATTGGCATTAATAATCACTGAGGTAAAAGCATTTAAAATTTATGTAAACATTCAAACACACACAGAAAATAAAATTGAATATTTAAAAATTTTCATTCACTTTCAAAGGCACCAAATATAATAGGATAGGTGTCTGAATTGGGGACAAGAAATGAAATCAAGGCTGGAGAAAAAGATAAAATCAAATGAGAAGGAACTGTACTAATGAACAATAACAGTGGGCTATGACTTGAAGAGTGTGACACTCAGCTTCCTCTTTTCATACCATTAAGTAGGAAAACCTATAAGAGAAGAAAATAGAGTAAGTGGAGGTAATTGATGGAGGAAGAGGTTATTTATTAAGCATTAGATGAGTCTAGTAGAAAGTTGAAAATTCTGGACTTGAGAAAAAAAATTGACTCCAATATATCCATCTGCAATGAGAAAAGAGTAACCACATATGGTGAGAAGTCATTCTATACTACTTGCCAAAATACCGATACATACAATAAACATCAATTTTTCCTTGTCATTCTTGCCCACTTGACCTTGAGATTGTATCTGATTGAATACTGAGAAGATGAAAACTCTATTAGTTTGCACAATTTGCCTTATTCCCTAATATGTGTTTCTGAACATGCACTTTGATACCACTCAGCTTTTCTTTTCATCTGATCCACTTCTAAAGTAAGGATTCTATTGGCCTCAGGCCCTTTGATCATTTCAGCCAATTCACTACAGGTTTACTGTATATCTTACCATTCACTAAGAAACTATTTGTTTTAACTACCAAATCTTAGTTAAGCTTCTTTGTGTGGGTGGTGTGGAGTGGGAGAGAAACCTGCCATTCTCCATATAATTCCCTACCTATAAGTCACTGGAGTTTTACAACATGGTTATTTCTGGTTAGTTTGCTATTTTTAAATCCCTTAATGTAAAGAAGATGACACCAGGTCCCTGATGAGTTATCAGTATAAACAATAGTAAAAAATAAACATGATATTCAGATAGAAAATAAAGGCAGGTTATTATCATTATATTTTGGTTGTGGTAGCTCCTGTTTGTTTGTTCCATGTTACATAAATGTATCTTGGCCACAACTTCTTCTCATAGTGGATGATCCAATTTAAATAGTTGCATTTGAGGCCAAAATGGCTTATTGACTGTAAAGAAACAAAGAATTGAATAAAGATATCAAACATGAGGTCCAGAAAAAAGACTGCACAATTAATCACACAGTAGCCAAGGCTAACTTCAGAGGTCCCAGGAACCCAGAACATGATACCATGGTGTTTCCTATAATCTAGACCAGATGGCATACAGGACAAATAGTTAAGGACAGAAACTGAAACTAGTATCTGAGACAGAACAGGGAAAGAGGGTGGGATTAAAATGTTGGCTCATAAATCCATCCTTCTGCTTTTTAGTAAAGATGCCATTAACCCGTGCCCATTCTCCATGTACACGCGCACACACACACACACACACACACACACACACACACACACAAAACCTTCCAGGAAGGGAAGTCTATATTAATTCAATTTACCATGACTATGTAATTTATACCTTTAAAAAGGAGAGGGGCCTAGTGCTAGGGCAGTGGTTTCCAAAGGTTTACATTTATTTCCCTTATTAATTTTTGCCTATTACTGATATTAATAAATGTATTTATATTACACAAGATGAGTATATATTCACATGCAAATAAATATTGAAATATATATATATATATTACTTACCTTATTTCTACTTCATTTTCCCTTCCCTTATTTTTCTTCCTTTTTATCATCTCTTTCTTCATCCTTCCCTTCCCTCCTTCCTTCTTCCTCTTTATTTCTCTTTCTCCCTTCCCCCCCTCTTTCTTATTCTTTCTTTCTTTCATTTGAACTATCTATATTACTTTCATGACAAATAAAGATGGATCGAGAACATAATGTCAAAAAACATTCTTTGGACCTAATTAGGTATGCAGTGACATTTTTACCCAATAACCAGGTAAATCAAGAAAAACATGGATTACCTAAAGGATAAAAATGGATTTGGGATAAAGATCTAGTACATTTTAATTTCAACCTTAATTAATATTCTTTCCCACTCTTCCACTACTCAGGCTAAATTATAAATTTTATTACCCCAGGCTAACCTTAGCTAATGAACATGGAACTGTGAAGTTTTTAAATAAGATAATACTCTTGAAAGGTATCTTTAAACAAAGACCATGCCTTTTAACTTACTTGTTTTTTTAGGAAATCTAGAAACATACTTAGGGAAATAAGTTACAAATTCTTTCATATCAAGAAGATAATATGTCTGAGATGCAAGATTAGCTATGGACTAATGAACTTCCTTGAGTGGTAAAGAAGGAAGATATGCCTGTGATTTGGAAAAGGGGGAAAACCACACAAATCTCTCCTCTAAGTGTCTTGGTTTTCAGAGAGATCTCTCTGAGTTCAGAAAGGCTACCAGTTAAATATTTCTGAGTGCATATCCTAAACCAAGAGGACAGATGAAGAAACCTTAATGTCCCTATTGGAGCTGAAGAAAGGTCCTGCTTCCAAGGAGCAAGCCACAGATCTATCACGCTCAGGGAGGTCAATTAACAGTGGACTCAGAAACCAACCAGGAATGCCAAAAACTATGCTGAGAAGACCACTCACTTCTCAAAGGCAATCAACCAAGGATCAGAACGAGGCTTAGATCCCCATGTCTCCAACATCAAGGGATTATAAGAGCCATTTTTACATCCCCTCAGATGCCAGTTTGAAGAAGAGCAGGACAAATTATTCTCTACGAACTAAAGGTTATACAACACAAAATTTAAATGACTAGAGCTAACAACATTTTATATTTGTCAGGACTAAATTTTACCCTGAACCTAACATGAGGCTCATGAATTTCCAATCAATAATAATCAAGATAAAGGACCAACAATTTCTCTATGCATATGACTTGTAGTTGATCAATTTTGATACCTTACACATAATCACAGGATTAAGTTCTGTAAACCATATATAATACTTAAGTCCATATACTGAAATAAAGTTAATATTCCAGAAAAAGCATTGAGACCCATTGTCATTTAAAATTTTATTTTTGTTATTAAAGCTTAATACCACAGATGTATAAATTCTCCATTAAGCATGTTTTCCTCCCAAATGGAAAGGATTACCTTCAACACTACTCAGATGGCTAATCCACTTAAGCTGGGTTTGGAGGCTAATCTTTTGCTTATTTTCTTGCATGTTCTAAAAAGAATGCTACTCGATAGAATTATGCCAGTGGATAGAACTCTAATAAATCACAGAGTAATTTCCTTTGCCTCATTTAAGACTGAAAATATATTCTAAAACACTGTTATTTATAGAAATTATTAAAATATACAGATTATATGTATCAAAGTGCATAATCAACTAAATATTTAAATGACTACACTTACAATCTAAACATAACAATATTTAAAAAGTGAATACTACCTCAATTGCCCTTTTACATCTTCTAATAGTTTTACCAATTTATTAAAGTAATAAGTTTTCTAATTGGTGCTAGGGTTCTAGTACTTTTTAAAAAACATGGTGATTTTCTTAAAAATATGAACTGAAAATTCATGTTTTATTCTTCACATTGAGTCACATAGGGTAAATTCATGACTTGTAATGTCCTTCTAAGACAGTGGTCTGCAAACTGCAGCTCTGTTGACTAATGAGTTCTAAGATAAAAAGATTACAAGTACACACGTAAGCATATCCCTGAAAATCCATGCACAGAATGTCAGCAGTTCACATCTAAATGAGCTGTGAGATTGGGTTTGCATAATTATTAGATTACTAGAGGCCTGGTGCACAAATTCGTGCACAGGTGGGGTCTGGCCTGCCCACCCCAATCTGGACTGACGGGGGACAGGGCCAGCTGGAGGGAAGGGCCCTGGGCAGTTGGCAGGCTGGCCCCACCCCTGCTTGGGGTGTGGGGGCGGCAATCAGGGATGGAGCTGGCAAGGGGTTTGGGGGGCCAGCCCTGCCCCCTGGTTGAACTTCATCAAACTCCGGTTGAGGGGACAATTTGCATATTACCCTTTTATTATATAGGATGATTATGAAGCTACAGTTACTAAGATAATGTATTATTCACATGGGTAAAGAAAAATAGAGTACCATAACATGGAGCTACTTGATTTATGGGTACTTGTTATATAGCAGAGGTGGCACTAGAGATTAATGGAATATCTTCTAACAAAGATACAAAAAGCAAATGATTTGAAAATGTACTTCAAAGATAGGAACGTAAATAGAAAATAATATTTAAAATATGTTTCATTTAATCAGTCAGCTAGGAAACAAATTGAAATTGTAATTTTATACCACTCATGAACTCACATCTGTTCACGAATTCTAAAAGTATGAAAACACCAGGGATGTTCAAAGATGTGAAAGAACAATGCATTTACACAATTTTGGTGATGTAGTAAATTTTAAAAATTACTCATATTTTCTAGTAACATTGACAACAGGCCTATAAATTCTAAGGCCTATAAATTCCACTACTTAGTATCCCACTAAGCCTTTTTGCAGATATGCAGCTAATGACTATATTGTTCATAGCAGCATTATTTTTTTTGGTATTTATTTATTTTTATTTTTTATTGTTTAAAATATTACATCTATTAGTACATATATCTCCTTTTTTTTCGCCATTGACCTTCCCCCAGCCTCCCCTACCCCCTGTCGCATGCCCTCATCCCACCCCACCAGTGTCTTGTGTCCATTGGTGTGCTTATATGCATGCATACAAGTCCTTTGGTTGATCTAGTTCCCTCCCTCCCAACACACCCCAGCCTTCCCACTGTATTTTGACAGTCTGTTAGGTGCTTTACTGACTCTGTATCTATCTTTTTATTCATCAGGTTATAATGTTCTTTATTTTCCATAAATGAGTGAAATCATGTGGTATTTTTCTTTCATTGCCTAGCTTATTTCACTTAACATAATGCTCTCCAAGTCCACCTATGCTGCTGCAAATGGTAAGAATTCCTTCTTTTTTATAGCAGCATAGTATTCCATTGTGTAGATGTACCATAGTTTTCTAATCCACTTATCTGCTGATGGGCATTTAGGCTGTTTCCAAATTTTAGCTATTGTGAATTGTGCTGCTATGAACACAGGGGTGCATATATCCTTTCTGATTGGTGTTTCTAGTTTCTTGGGATATAATCCTAGAAGTGGGATTGCTGGGTCAAATGGGGGTTCCATTTTTAGTTTTTTGAGGAAAGTCCATACTGTTCTCCACAGTGGCTGCACCAGTCTGCATTCCCACCAGCAGTGCACGAGGGTTCCTTTTTCTCCTCATCCTCACCAGCACTTGTCGTTTGTTGATGGTTGCCATACTGACAGGTGTGAGATGGTACCGCATTGTCGTTTTGATTTGCATCTCTTGGATAATTAGTGACTTTGAGCATGTTTTCATATGTCTCTTGGCCTTCCTTCTGTCTTCTTTTGAAAAGATTCTATTTAGGTCCATTGCCCATTTTTTTTTATTGGATCATTTATCTTCCATTTTTAAGTTGTATAAGTTCCATGTAGATGTTGGAGATTAAACCTTTATCAGTGATAACATTTGCAAATATGTTCTTCCATACAGTGGGGTTTCTTGTTGTTTTGTTGATGGTTTCTTTTGCTCTGCAAAAGCTTTTTATTTTGATGTAGTCCCATTTGTTTATTTTCTCTTTAGTTTCCATTGCCCCAGGAGAGGTATCGGTGCAGAAATTGCTTTGGCATATGTCTGAGATTTCTCTGCCTGTGGATTCCTCTAGTATTTTTATGGTTTCCTGTCTTATGTTCAAGTCCTTAATCCATTTTGAATTAATTTTTGTGTATGGTGTAATTTGGTGGTCTAGTTTCATTTTTTTGCAGGTATCTGTCCAATTTCCCTAACACCATTTATTGAAGAGACTGTCTTGACTCCATTGTATGTTCATGCCTCCTTTGTCAAATATTAATTGAGCATAGTTGTTTGGGTCGATATCTGGATTCTCTATTCTATTCCATTGATCTATATATCTGTTCTTGTGCCAGTACGAGGCTGTTTTGAAAACAGTGGCTTTGTAGTACAGCTTGAAATCTGGTATTGAGATCCCATCTACTTTGTTCTTCTTTCTCAGGATTGATGTGGCTATTCGGGGTCTTTTTTCATTCCAGATGACTTTTTGGAGAGTTCTTTCTCGGTCTGTGAAATAGGCAGTTGGTATTTTAATGGAGAGTGCATTGAATCTATAGATTGCTTTGGGTAGTATAGACATTTTAATGATGTTGATTCTCCCAATCCATGAACATGGTATGTTCTTCCATCTGTTTACGTCTTCCTCTATTTCTTTATTCAGTGTACTGCAGTTTTCCGCATAAAGGTCTTTTACCTCCTTAGTTAAGTTAATTCCTAGGTATTTTAATTTTTTTGATGCTATGGTAAATGTGATTGCTTTTTCAGTCTCTCTTTCTGTAAGTTCACCATTGGTGTATAGAAATGCCATAGATTTCTTGGCGTCAATTTTGTATCCTGCTACATTGCCGAATTCATTTATTAAGTCTATTAGTTTTTTTTTTTTAATGTATTTTATTGATTTTTTACAGAGAGAAAAGAAGAGGAATAGATAGTCAGAAACATCGATGAGAGAGAAACATCGATCAGCTGCCTCTTGCACACCTCCTACTGGAGATGTGCCCGCAACCAAGTTACATGCCCTTGACCGGAATCGAACCTGGGACCTTTCAGTCCGCAGGCTGACGCTCTATCCACTGAGCCAAACCGGTTTTGGCAAGTCTATTAGTTTTTTGATGGAGTCTTTCGGGATTTTTATGTACAATATCATGTCATCTGCAAATAAGGACAGCTTTACTTCTTCTTTTCCAATTTGAATGCCTTTTATTTCTTCTTCTTGTCTAATTGTAATGGCTAATACTTCCAGTACTATGTCAAACAGGAGTGGTGAGAGTGGGCATCCCTATCTTTTTCCTGTTCTTAGGGGAAATGGTTTTAGTTTTTGCACATTAAGTATGATGTTAGCTGTGGGTTTATCGTATATGGCTTTTATTATGTTGAGATATGATCCTTCTATTCCACCTTGTTGAGAGTTTTTATCAAGAAAGGGTGTTGGATTTTGTCAAATGCTTTTTCTGCATCAATTGATATGACTGTGATTTTTATCTCTCAATTTGTTTATGTGATGCATCACGTTTATTGATTTGTGGATATTGTACCATCCTTGCATTCTTGGTATAAATCCTACTTGGTCTTGGTGTATGATCTTTCTGATATACTGCTGGATCCGACTTGCTAGAATTTTGTTGAGGATTTTGGCATCTGTGTTCATGAGGGATTTTGGCCTATAATTCTCTTTCATTGTTTTGTCTTTATCTGGTTTTGGTATTAGGGTGATGCTGGCTTAATAGAATGAGCTTGGAAGTGTTCCTTCCTCTTGAATTTTCTAGAATAGTCTGAGGAGGATAGGTTTTAGTTCTTCCTTGAATGTTTGGCAAAACTCCCCTGTGAAGCCGTCTGGCCCCGGACTTTTGTTTGCTGGAAGCTTTTTGATGACTGCTTCAATTTCTTCCATAGTTATTGGCCTATTGAGATGTTTAGAGTTTTGGAAGGTTATATTTTTCTAGGAAGATGTCCATTTTCTATAAGTTGTCCAGTTTGTTGGAATAGAATTATTCATAGTATTTTTTAACAATCCTTTGTATTTCTGTGGGGTCTATTGTTTTTTTTTTTCTTTTTAATATATTTTATTGATTTTTTACAGAGAGGAAGGGAGAGGGACAGAGAGTTAGAAACATCAATGAGAGAGAAACATCGATCAGCTGCCTCCTGCAACCTCCCACTGGGGATGTGCCCGCAACCAAGGTACGTGCCCTTGACCGGAATTGAACCTAGGACCCTTCAGTCCGCAGGCTGACGCTCTATCCACTGAGCCAAACTGGTTTCGGCTGTGGGGTCTATTGTTATTTCTTCTCTTTTGTTTCTGATTTTGTTTATTTGGGTCCTCTCTCTTTGCTTCTTGGTGAGCCTGGCTAGAGGTTCATCAATATTTTTGATCTTTTCAAAGAACCCTCTCTTGGTTTTGTTGATCTTTTGTATATATTTTTTTGGTCTCTATGTTGTTTATCTCCACTCTGATCTTTATTATTTCTTCCTTCTGCTTACACTGGGCTTTTCTTGTTGCTCTTTCTAACTCTTTGAGTTGTAGGGTTAGGTAATTTATTACCATTGTTTCTTGTTTTTTGGAGTCGGCTTGTAGAGCTATGAACTTCCCTCTCAGGACTGCTTTCGCTGTGTTCCATAGATTTTGGATTGTTGTATTTTCATTGTCGTTTGTTGCCATGATGTTTTTTATTTCTTCTTTGATATCTCTGATAACCCAGCCATTGTTTAATAGCATGCTCTTTAGTCTCCATGTGTTTAATTTTTTTGGATTGTTTTTATTGTAGTTGTTTTTCAGTTTTATGCCACTGTGATATGAGAAGATGCTTGATATGGTTTCTATCTTCTTGAATTTGAAGAGACTTTGCATATGACCCAACATATGGTCTATCTTTGAAAATGATCCATGTGCACTTGAGAAGAATGTATATTCTGTGGCATTGGGGTGGAATGTTCTGAAGATGTCAATTAATTCCATCTAGTCTATTGAGTCATTTAGGATTGGTGTTTCTTTGCTGATTATTTGTTTAGAGGATTTGTCCAATGGTGATAGTGGGGTATTAAATTCTCGTACTATGATTGTTTTGCTGTCAATCTCTCCCTTGTTATCCTCCAGTTTTTTGATGTACGTGGGTGCTCCTCTATTGGGTGCGTATATGTTTATCAGAGTTATATCTTCTTGTTGGATTGCTCCCTTTAGTATTATGAAGTAGCCTTCCTTATCTCTTGTTGTGTCCTTCACTTTGAGATCTAATTTGTCAGATATAAGTATTGCTACCCCAGCTTTTTTTTTCATTTCCATTTGCCTGAAAAACCTTTTTCTATCCCTTCACCATCAGTTTGTGTGCATCTTTTTTTCTGAGGTGTGTTTCTTGTAGACAGCAGATATATGGGTAGTGTTTTCTTATCCAATCCGTTACCTTATGTCTTTTGATTGGGGCATTTAATCCATTTACATTTAAAGTTATTATTGATAGGTGCTTATTTGTCACCATTTTTATTCTTTACCCCTGTGTTCCTTCTTTGATCCTATTTCTTTCTTTTTTTTTTTTTTTTTTTTACAGCAGACCCTTTAGCATTTCTTGCATTGTTGGCAATAAATTTCCTTAGTCCTTTTTGTCTGTGAAGCTCCTGATTTCACCTTCAATTTTGATTGATAGCCTTGCTGGGTACAGTATTCTTGGATTCAGACCCTTCCTTTGTATGATTTTGTATATTTCATTCCATTCCCTTCTGACCTGATGAGTTTCTGTTGAGAAATCAGTCACTAGTCTGATGGGGGTTCCTTCGAAGGTAACTTTCTGTCTCTCTCTGGTCGCTTTTAAGATTCTTACTTTTTCATTGGTGTTTGCCTGTTTAATTATAATGTGCCTTGGCATCAGTCTTTTGGGGTTCATTTTGCTTGGGACTCTGTGAGCTTCTTGGATTTGTGTGGGTTTTTTCTTCCCTATATCAGGGAAATTTTCTGTCATTATTTCTTCAAACAGGTTTTCTATTCCTTGCTCAGTTTCCTCTCCTTCTGGAACCCTTATTATGCGGATGTTGTTTTGTTTCATGTTGTCCCAATGTTCCCTTAGGCTCTCCTCCTGCTTTTTAATTTTTTTTTTTCTAGAAGCTGCTCAACTTGGGTATTTTTTCCTACCTTGTCTTCTAGCTCACTGATGCGGTCCTCTGCTTCTTCTAGCCTACTCTTGATACTTTCTGTTGAGTTCTTTACAGCAGCAATGTCATTTTTCACTTCTTCTTGGTTCTTCTTCATTTCCTCTTGGTTCTTACACATATTGTCAAATCTGTCTTCCATTCGTTTCAGCCACTTTATGACTATTTCTCTGAATTCTTTCTCTGTCAGGTTGCTTGCCTCCATTTCCTTACTTCCTTTTCTGGTGATGCCTGCTTTTCTTTCATATGCAGGGTATTTCTTTGTATCCCCATGGTCTCTCTTCTCCTGGTGTCTGGTTATGTAGTTCTCTCTCTCATGCATTCATTTAAAGGCACAAAATACAACACAACCAGGTACAATGCACAAGGTACTGAACAGAAATGTATTCACAATATTAATATCCCCCAAAAAAGGTGACCACCAGAGAAAAGCAAATTAGAGGATAGGAGAGAAAGAGGAAGAGAAAAAAAATAAAAAAAGGAGTGCAGAAATGAAATTGGGAAAAGGAAAAAAAAAGTAAGAGATAAAAGAAAGAGAATAAGAAATAAGAGGGGAACAAACTATACATATGGGGAGAAAACTCCAATAGAACAGCCACTAATCGGAACAAATGCCAGCAACAAGTACCTGGAGATGAATACAAACTATAAACAACAACTAATATCAATTGAGGAGAGAAAAAACAGAAGCAAACAACAAACAAAAACAAAACAAAACAAAAAAAAGTGTAAGCAAAAACAATCTCACAAACAAGCATAAAAAATCAATATGATCAACAATCAAGCAAACAATAACAAAAGGACAGAGAGAAAAACAATTTTTTGTATAGTGATGACAAGAAGAGAGAGGTGTGTATGGACTTGGAGCAGGGGATTGGAAATTAGATATATAAGTAGGTTGAAATTTTAACAGGGGGTAAAAAGAAAGAATAGGGAAAATCTAAAGCAGGAAAAGAGTAAGAGAAACAGGAGAACAAAAGAGGAAAAGTTAGGAAGAGAGTGATAGTGTAAAGGTAGAGTTGAGATAGAGTAAAATGATGCTAAAGGGAAGATGAAAATAGAATGTAGAACACTAATCCCAAAGTAAAATAAAGAGAAAATAAAATGACAATTTTTTTTAAAAAAAGGTAAAATAGTAGTAACAATAATACTTATTGAAAATAAAAATGTAATAATTAAAAAGGTAAAGTCAAGTCAGGAAAAAAAATAGTTTCTTAAGTAAAAGATGAAAAAAAATAAATAAATAAAAATAAAAATGTGCAGTAGTGAAGGCCATTCACTTCCTCTACTGTTCTGTTTGGCACGCCTGTTTCCTAGTCAGGACAGTATTGCAGTTCCCTGTGTTCCACTGCTCCTCAGTCTTGTAAGCCAGTCCTGATTTTTAAGCAGGCATTGTGTCTTAATTTCCTGTATTCCTTTATTTGTGTTTACACAAGAGTTAATTTGTGATTCAACTCCTAGGTGGCAGTGTTTCTGGATTGACCTCTAGGTCTATAGCTCTTCTCTAGCCAGTGCTTAGATCCTGCTTTCCCTGTGGCATTCAATACCAGTTTGTGGGAGACGGTTGCCCCAGAGCTGGTTCTCTGATGGTTATTCCCCGCTCTGATCCCCAGGTTCTAGAAAAACATCTTTCACCTGCAGTCTCTTAGGGTGCCCCCAATTGGGTCATCCTATGTATTGGGCTTAGTAATCAGAAGCAAGGATTTAAAGAGGAAAAAGAGCCAGTTTACGTGTGCATACTTTGGGGTTGCATGCAAGTCTGTGCAGTCTTTTTTCCCCCTTGGGTCAAGCAGCTGGCACACTTTTAAAATTTTTAGGTTGTCCTTTTGCATCAGATCAAAATGGGTTGCTTTTTAGAGTTCCCTTCTGTTAGCAGCTCTGTGGACCCCCTTCCACATTCACAGATCATGCCAGCCCCAACAGCCACAGATTTTTCTAGGCACAGACTTACCCGGATCCTCCAGCTCCTGCAGTGCATGTGTTTCTCTCTCCTGACGGGAGAAGAGACCTCACCTTATCCCAGGTGAAATCTGACTTTTCCATGGTGGAGTGTAGAGCTCCTCTGAATCTGTGTGTTTGCACCAATTGGGGATCAGTGTTCTGGGGTTTGCAGCTGTTTAGTGGGTGCCATTGTTTGTATATTTTCAGGCTTCTGATAACATCCATTTTCCCCTTCAAGATGGCGTAGTCTCCGCTTCTGAGCCAGTTGCTCAGGGAGGGAACCCAGAAGCAGTGTGGGCTGCCAGGTCAGGGGAGCCCCGTACAGCAGTCCCCCACAGTCTCCTGGAGTATAGCTGTCCTTCAACTCACCAACAAACACTCCCCGTGCAACCCTCAGCTGTTCCTTCTATCTGCACCGGGACAAGACTCAGGACATGTCTGTCTATTCCGCCACCATTTTTCCCCCCCAGCAGCATTATTTTTAATAGTAAAAAATTATAAACAGCTCAAATATCCATGACCATTTGATGCATGGATTTATTTATGTGTATTTTTTGCAACATAATGTTATAAAATAATAATGAATTATAGATACATTTTAAAATATATATTTCAATAAAACATGTCGCAGATGAATATATTTAGTCTTGATACATATGTTTATAAGACTTAAAACAATACATTTACATATATTATTTAAGTATGCAAATATTTGTGGTAAATCTATAAAGAAAAATAAGTGAATGACACACTTTTTAACAGTAATTACATCATTTTTTGAAATATAATTTTAACATAAATTTTTTTATTTTAATGTACAATTTGTAAGTATATTAAATGTATGCAATTGTGCAATCATTAACACAAACCAGTTTTAGAACTCTTACATCACTCCATAAAGAATCATTGGAATCTCCACAGTGAAACCATTCTCAGAACCACAGTCCAAGGAAACCAATGATATTTTATTATATATCTATAATATTGTCTTTTCTTGAAATTACGTATAAATTACATATAAATTGGGTCATACAATTTGTTTGATTTTCTACCTAGTTTCTGTCACTTAGTATGATATTTTTGAGATGCATCCATGCTATTGTGCTTATCAGTGGTCCATTACTTTTAGTGCTGTGTTGTATTCCATTTGAATAGGAGATGAATTGGCTCTACAGATCAATTTTGAGATAATAACAACCTTAACAATATTGAGGCTTCAAATTCATGAATATGATTTATCTCTCTATTTGTTTTGGTCTTTTTTTCTCTCAGCAAAGTTTCTTGGACTATATTGTAGAGATCTTGTATGCCATTTGTTAAATTTTGCTATATATTTTTGTGATACTATTTTTTAAGTGAGTTAATTTTTCATTTCAATTTGATTGTTTACTATTATATTTATATACAACAGGTTTTTACATATTTATTTTATACTAGAGGCCCGGTGCACAAAATTCGTGCATGTGAGGGGGGGGGTTGTCCGTGATCCCAGCCTGCACCCTCTCCAATCTGGGACCCCTCTCACAATCCAGGACTGCTGGCTCCCAACTGCTCACCTGCCTAGCTTCCTGATTGCCCCTGACCCCTTCTGCCTGCCAGTCTGATCACCCCCTAAGCACTCCCCTGCTAGCCTGATTGATGGATAAGTGCTCTCCTGCTGGCCCAATTGCCCCTAACTGCCCTCTCTGCTGGCCTGGTTCCTCCCTAACTGCCCTCCCTTGCAGGCCTGGTCCCCCCAACTACCCTCCCCTGTAAGCCTGGTTATCCCCAAATTCCCTCCTCTGCAGGCCTGGTTGCCCCCAACTGCCGTCCCCTGCAGGATTGGTCTCCCCCAACTGCCCTCCCCTGCAGGCCTGGTCCCTCCCAACTGCCCTCCCCTGCTGGCCTGATCGCCCACAACTGCCCTCCCCTGCTGGCCTGATCGCCCACAACTGCCCTTCCCTACAGGCCATCTTGTGGCAGCCATCTTGTATTCACATGGGGGCAGCCATCTTGTGTGTTGGAGTGACAGCCAATTTGCATATTACTCTTTTATTAGATAGGATTAGGTGATCTTGCTTGACTCACTTATTAGTTCTAATAATTTTTTATAGTTTCTTTAAAATATTTCCAGTACAAGATTGCATTATTTGGGACTAAGGCAGATTTTACTTCCAATATTTATGCTTTTAATTTATTTTTTTCTTGAATTATATGCTAACTAGATAGTTTAGTATAATGTAGAACAGGAATGGTGAAATAAGAAACCCTAACCTTCTTTTCCATCTTAAGGGGAAAGTATTCAGTCTTTCACCATTAAATATGATGTTAGCTTTAGTCTTTTTGTAGGTGCCCTGTCTAAGATTAAGTTTTTTGAGAATTTTTATCTTGAATAGAAATTATATTTTGTCAAATGGTCTAAATGTATTTGTATAATTACATGATTTACTAGAGGCCTGGTGCACAAAATTCGTGCCCTCGGGGGGTGTCCCTCAGCCCAGCCTACACCCTCTCCAATCTGGGACCCCTCAGGGGATGTCTGACTGGCATTCGGACATCTCTCTCACAATCCGGGACAGCTGTCTCCTTACCGCTCACCTGTCTGCATGTCTGCTTGCCCCTAACTGCTTCTGCCTGCCAGCCTGATAACCCTTAACTTCTCCCCTGCTGGCCTGATTAACACCTAACTTTTCCTCTGCTGGCCCAATCACCCCCAACTGCCTTCCCCTGCCAGCCCGGTCGCCCCCAACTGCCCTCCCCTGCCAGCCTGATCTTGCCCCCAGTGGCCCTCCCCTGCTGGCCTGATCTTGCCCCTAACTGCCCTCACTGCAGACCTGATCTTGCCCCCAGCTGCCCTCTTCCATTGACCAATTTGGTTCTCATTGGTTGGTTTCTATGCCAGTCAGTGTCAAAAGCTCTGCCTCCTAGACAGCCATTGGCTCCTCGCAATTCACCCAGATTTGGTTCTGATTAGCCGGTTTCTATGCCAGTCAGTATCAAAAACTCAGCCTCCTAGGCAGCCATTGGCTCCTTGTAATTCACCCAGATTTTGTTCTGATTGGTCAATTTCTATGCTGTTCAGCATCTCCAGGCCTATATCCAGGCCTGATTAAAGAGGCGGGGCTGATTAGCCGCTCCCCAGGCTGCTGGTGAGTGGCTGAACTGCTGACCTCTGAGAGAAAGAGATAGGCTTAGCTCAGCTGGTGAGGTGGGGAGAGAGAAGCAGGGTATGATCACCCTGATTATCTATCTGGGCCTTGCCAGCAGCTGCTGCCACTGCTAATCAGCCCCGCCTCTCTCTCTCTCCCCGAGAGGTCAGCAGTTCAGTGCTCTCACCTGCTGCGCACGCAGCCCGGCGGACAGTTGAGCCTTCTGGTCATTGTGGATGTGACAGACCCAGGGTTTTTATATATTAGGATTCTCTATAAATGGCACATTATATTTAGGCTTACTTTTGATGCTCTACGCTCTATTATTATTCAAAGATTTCTGTGATCTTTTCTGTAAAATGTTTATTATCACTTCCAGAACATGATTGGAATTGATTATCATTTTATGGAAATCTATTCTTTCCAAATTCATTGAATAATCAAGGAATCAGTGAAGACTACATTCACCATCCCTGATTGTTTTATTTTTATAACAAATTGTACATTTATACTTGAGTGTAAAATATGTTTATACATAATATTAAATTATATCTATTGCTTTCCTGCAATAAATGTCACCATTTTTTCTTCCAATCCTAATAACATGCAAGGGGGAAAATGTGGTTTAATATATAGTATGAATTTCAGTAATATTTTTATCCATTTGCTGTCACTTTTAATGGGCACAGCAATGTTACTAAATCCCAGAATTTCATCTTTAATTATAAAACTTGTTATAAAGACTTTTCCTATGTATGTAAACACAAAAACAAAATATAACAAGGTACCAATTGAGAGATGGGGTGGGAAAGCAGTTGTATTCTGTATTACAATAAGAATTCCATTGAGGAAAATAAGTATTTAAATAAGTATATAAATAAAACATTTGGACTAAAAATAAAGAAATAAAAGAGTAAAAATTACACATTATATTAATTGAATTTTTGATATTAGCCTTATCTTGTATCCTTGTATTCCACTTGGTTAGAGTATATTATTTTTATATATTGTAGACCCTTCTGTGAATCTTTTGATGGATGTTGGTTTGTGGTTTCCTTTTCTTATGCACTAAATTTCTGGCTTTGTTGTCAGAGTAATACTGACCTTCGATTGTGCATTAATGTTTTTATTTAATTTTTAAAATTAACTATAATAAAAAATGAACCATGGTGAGAAAAGGTACTTTTAAGCAAACAGGTTAACTAAATAAGCTTTGATTCATTTAAAAGCAGAAATGGGATGACTACTTTTAATGGGATATTACAAAAACAAAGTAATTAAATTAAAAGAAACAGGACTGGAAAATAACAATATGGACCAATAAATGGAGATACATGGGATTAAAACACTCTAAGGTTTTGCTTCCTGCTTGCCAGCATTTTCTCAGCAGGCCCTTTCACTGCAAAGTGATTCTCTAGCTTCTGCATGAACAGCCTCTACAGTGTCCTGCCTGCCCAACAGTATTCAGTGGCCAGCTTATTCAGTGACTTCTGCTGTCACCCTAATTTGGGTGGCTTAATGGTTTCCTAGGGTTGCCATAACAAAAGATCATAAATTAGTAAAAGAGATTTCACAGTTCTGGAGGCTGGAAGTCAGCAGGCCATACTCCCTCTGAAATCTACATGGTCAACTCTTTCCTTGACTTTTCTAGCTTCTCATGTTGTCTGGCAATTTATTGCATTCTTTGGCCTTAATGCATCACTCCAATCTCTGCCTTCATTGTCACATGGCCATCCTCTTCATGTATGTCCTGTTCTTCATATGCCATTCTTCTTTTTTCTGTCTCTCCCCTGTTCTCATAAGGACCCCAATCTTATTAAATTAAGGGCTCACCCTTCTCAGTATGGCCTCATTAACTAATTACATCTGCAATTTATATCTACTATTTCCAAATAAGTTCATATTCACAGGATTTGAGTGTTAGGTCATTAATATATCCTTTTGGAAAACACAATTCAATTCATAACAAATGGTTCTTTCAGTGAAACACTCCCCAAAATGACTTTCTCTGGTACCCTCAAGGGAAGATTTCTGACAAATTTTAGAAGATCAATTTATAGCAAATTTCATCAGTGTGGCACCACACTGACTTCTCTGCCTTTTGCTGAAAATCAGGTCCTCTCCAATGAAATCAGAGTCTCTTCTTTTGACACTCTCTCTTATCCTTAACTATAGTAGCTAACATACATTAAAATATATTTTATTTTATGTGATATGATTATATAACATCTGACATGAAAAATTATATTTGCTATTCCTATATTCTTTGGAGTTCTATTTACTTTCTACTAGCCAATCTCTTATAATTCTAATTTCCTGTTAATTACTGTTTACATTAAGCTCTCCCTGTTATAATTACAGATTTTTCTCTTCCTGTTGTAAACAAACATATATAAAACTAAAGAGACATAAATGAAAATATAACTGCTAAATAATAAAAGTGGAAATGGGAATGCAGAAATATCTTTAGCACATTAAACAAAGGAGGCAGAACACAAGAAAGGAAACAAATACACAGTTTTATATACTGAGGTGTTTAAGATGGCAGAAATAAAACAAGAAAGTCAGTAATGGCAATAGATGTAAATATCAAAATAACCTAAAAAGACAAAAATTATATTAGAATAAAAAATAGAATAATCAAACCAACACAAACCAGGTATTTACTTTCTATAGGATACATATCAATTAAAAGTAATTTCAAAATAATAGGATGAGAAAATGTAACTTAGGAAAAAGTATCTAAACAAAAGATTGTATAATAAATTTAATGATTTTATTACCAAGATAAAATAATAATTACATTATATGTATGAGACAATATAACAGCAAGCATATACATTCTAATCCTATAATGAAAAGAAGAAATTGACAAGTCCATAAACACAGTAGCACTATTCTCCTCTCACCAACTGACACATCAAGTGAGACAGAAGTTGTTAAACATGTATTTTATTAAAATACTAGTGGCCCAGTGCACAAATACAAGCACATTGAAAGAAAATTAATTAGAAACAATATTTTAATATTGCTATTTGCCCTTTCTCTATAATAGAAGTATCAACCAAATTCATAATTGACAATGACAGATGGAAACACATGCATGCAATTGGCGCCAGTAAGAGCCTTATATACAGGAGGTCCTATGGTTATGTCGGAGATCCATTCCTATGGTGCGACGTAATGCAATTTTCGCCATAAGTCAGAACCCACCTACATAAGCACCTATGTCACTCACATGGAGCACATACACAGCAGTAATGAAGTGAAACTGTAAAAAAAGTTTAAAAGAAAGATAACAATTTCTGACTTTTACTTGTAAATAAATAATAAAAAACATAAAGCACATATGTACATACATCGAAATGATGGAACTTTTTTTTTATAAATAAATGGGAGATGGCGACATAACCACAAAATGATGTAAGTCGAGTCCAACGTAACCCAAGGACTGTCTGTATATGGATAAACATGCTTAATTAGACCTGCTTTCTGATGTAGCTAAACTTATTCCAGACCAGTGAAGCAACCCAACTTCTCTTTCAGGTAATTGTCAGCAACACAGCAGTAAATATCAACATAAAGCAGATTATTATTGTAGATCACGCAGGGAGAACTGAAGCAGTGTTGGACTATATTCTGCGCAGTGAGAAAACCTGAAGTCATTTTCAAGTTCCACCATTTCTCATTTCTTTTCAGTCAGGTCAAGTTTCTAAGATTTCTAAATCTCCATTTTCCAGCTAAAGAAAAGAAAATAGGATTCCACCGAGTCTCCTATCTACCTACTCCAGGACTTCTGTGAGGATCAAATGAGATGAGGCATGAGAAAATGCTTCACAGGCATTTGGTTAAAGTGTAAAATGTTTCTACCTGGCTGTAAAGCAAGTCGTGTTCCTGGGCTAAAGAAATTCCAAGGAGGCTAGTTGTTAGGGAGAGGAAGCTGGGTGTTGCTATGTGACATCATTACCTGGTGCCCACAGCCACCATTTCTGGGCTGGGCTGGACTGTGGGTAGCATTTTGTGCCATGGGGTCTCAGCAGCGTCGACTGCGATTTGGAGTAGTGTTGCTCCGGGGTTGTAGCGGGGCCTGTGTCCCACTTCAGGGAAGCTGAATGTTGCTTTTGGGTGCTGGGTCCATGGTGCCATTTCTCTGTAAATGGCGAGTGTGTGTCATGGCAGCTCCTGCATTGAGCTTCTGTCCCTGGTGGTCAGTGCACATCATAGCGACCGGTTGGAAGGTTGGACACTTAACATATTAGTCTTTTATATATATAGATATACTATTTCCAAAGGTGCTGGTGGTCTTAATCCAGCATCTAGAAAGGATTTCAGGAATCTAGAGAAGGCACTGTGTGTAAATTACTCAAGTGTCCAGAGACGAAACATAATTTTGGAAAGCATTTTGGGGAGCCAGAGAAAACTTGGCTAAAGGAACCAAGTTCTCCTGTTTCTCTGGATGCCTTGCTTTTTATTAACACAAATTGTCCTAAAGCAAGGTAGATATACATACCAAAGGCTAAGGTTTGGTACACAGAATCCATTGTCAGATTGGGGAAACTGCCTACGGCTGTTCAGGTGTTTGGTCAGTAGGAGGCAATAAAATGTAGATTGAAATGCCCTCAGCTATCTGGCAGCAAGCAATCATTTATGCATCCCTTTCAGGTTTGGGGAAATGCCCTTAGCCATTTCCAACAGGCAATAACATATGTGATTCAGCCCTTGCTGAATCCCCAAGTTCCATCAACCTTTTGATGAAACTCTTGCATTTATGACATGCTGAAATTAGCTTCTGGCACAAAGGTAGCTTCAATAATAGATTCGTTACAAATCATTTCACAGGGGATTTCAATAATATCCATTCCGAGAGCTTTATATGTATTGTGCATGTGTGAGTCAACATTTATTTTTAAATTGCCAGTGTGCATTATATGTACAGGCCAGTCGGGCAGTCAGATGGTCAGACAGATGGATGGTTGGTCACTTAGCCTTTTATATACATAGATAATTTACCAGTATACCCAGAAAGCTTTAGTTTTCATAAGTGAGCATCTCAATAAATTTTTACAAATACTATGAGCACATCTGAGGGGGATTTCTTGTATGACTATCTGCCCCACGAAGATGACCACTACCCTGATCTTTATGAGCATAGATAATTTTTATATAAGAATATATGTATGCAAAGGGATTAAGCAAAAAGAACAAACAAAACAACAACAAAAATAACTCATAGACAGTAGCATGTGGTTACCAGAAGGTGGAAGGGGTGTGGGGAGGGAGAAGAAGCTATAGGGTGAACAAATGGTGATGGTAGGACACCTGACTTTGGAGAACATACAATAAAATATACAGATAGTATCTATAATAATAAAAGTGTAATATACTAATTAGACCAGAGATCCTTCTGGACATCCTTCCTTCTGGACAAAGCTGAGGTGGGCAGGGGCTGAGGCCCTTGCATGAGTTTTGTGCATCGGGCCTCTAGTATTACAGAATTGTACACCTGAAACCTATATGATTTTATTAACCAATGTCACCCTAATAAATTCAATAAAATATACTATATGTAGGCTCACTTCCTCACTATCCTGTCTGGCTGCTCACTGCCCATTACTCCTGACTGTGACCTCAACCCCAGGCAGTTGCCTTCCCAGGTGTTCACTGTGCTATAAAGGCAGAAGCTCTCCAGATGTCTTCCAGCAATGACTATATTTTTATCCCAGTGTCATAAAAAAATACCAATGGCATCCCTGGGAGATCACCAACAACCTGAAGACATTTACTGAAGCAGCTGTTAAGTTTTCATAACATCTGCTATAGAGTGAAAGTGAAAAGTGACTTTCTAGTTGGTCAAAAAATAGCTGAGAAAGAAATACTAATGAATATCAGTGGGATTATGAGACCTGACTTCAATGCCACTCTGGGACACACAAGTGAAGGCAAATCTTTGTTGTTGGATGTCTTAGCTATAAGGAAAGATCAACAGGGATTATCTGGAGATGTTGAGATAAATGGAGCACCGCACCTTGACTTGCCATTTTCAAATGTATTTCAGGTTACGTAGTACAAGATGATGTTATGATGGGAACTCTAACAGTGAGAGAAAATTTATAGTTCTCAGCTGTTCTTCAACTTCTTTTTTTTTTAAATAAATCTTTATTCAGATTATTACAATTGTTTCTCCTTTTTCCCCCCATAGCTCCCCTCCACCCGGTTTCCACCCCACCTTCTGCCCTTACCTCCCCCACACTGTCCTCATCCATAGGTGTATGATTTTTGTCCAGTCTCTTCCTGAACCCCCCCAACCCCTTTCCCCCTGAGAATTATCAGTCCACTCCCTTTCTATTCCCCTGATTCTATTATATTCACCAGATTATTCTGTTCATCAGGTTTTTAATTCACTTGATTTTTAGGTTCACTTGTTGAAAGATATGTATTTGTTGTTCATAATTTTTATGTTTACTTTTTTCTTCTTCCTCTTCTTTAAGAATACTTTTCAGCATTTCATATAATACTGGTTTGGTGGTGATGAACTCCTTTAGCTTTTTCTTATCTGTGAAGATCTTTATCTGCCCTTTAATTCTGAATGATAGCTTTGCTGGGTAGAGTAATCTTGGTTGTAGGTTCTTGCTATTCATCACTTTGAAAATTTCTTGCCACTTCCGTCTGGCCTGCATAGTTTCTGTTGAGAAATCAGCTGACAATCGTATGGGTGCTCCCTTGTAGCTAAT
This sequence comes from Plecotus auritus, assembly GCF_963455305.1. Taxonomy (NCBI): domain Eukaryota; kingdom Metazoa; phylum Chordata; class Mammalia; order Chiroptera; family Vespertilionidae; genus Plecotus; species Plecotus auritus. The sequence goes on along the minus strand of NC_137771.1, from coordinate 134,078,528 downwards.
TAACTGTTTTTCTCTTGCTGCTTTTAAGATTCTCTCTTTGTCTTTTGCTCTTGGCATTTTAATTATGATGTGTCTTGGTGTGGTCCTCTTTGGATTCCTTTTGTTTGGGGTTCTGTGTGCTTCCTGGACTTGTAAGTCTATTTCTTTCACCAGGTGGGGGAAGTTTTCAGTCATTATTTCTTCAAATAGGTTTTCAGTATCTTGCTCTCTCTCTTCTGGCACCCCCATAATTCTAATGTTGGTATGCTTGAAGTTGTCCCAGAGTCTTCTTACACTATCTTCAACTTTTTGGATTTTTTTTTTCTTTTTGCTTTTTCGGGTGAGTGTTTTTTGCTTCTTTGTATTTCAATTCTTTGACTTGATTCTTGTGTTCCTCTAGTCCAGGGGTGGGCAAACTTTTTGACTCGAGGGCCACAATGGGTTCTTAAACTGGACCGGAGGGCTGGAACAAAAGCATGGATGGAGTGTTTGTGTGAACTAATATAAATTCAAAGTAAAGGAGTGGAGGGGAGAGCTCTGCTCTTTCGGCTCCGCAGGCCGGATAGAACAGCCGAACGGGCCAGATCTGGCCCGCGGGCCGTAGTTTGCCCATGGCTGTTCTAGTCTGTTGTTGGGTCTCTGTATATTTTTTATTTCAGTCAGTGTATGTTTAATTTCTAGTTGGTCCTTTTTCATATCTTCGAGGGTCTCGTTATATTTATCGGCCTTTTCTAGGATACTCTTGAAAAGCCTTATAACCGTGGTTTTGAATTCTATATCCAGTTGTTTGTTTTCCTCCATTTCTTTCATTTGTGATCTGTTTCTTTGACGCCACATTTTCACTGCTTCCCTGAGTTGGTAGGGTAGATTTGTGTGCTAGGTTTCATATATGGCCCAGTGGGTCGGCCTCCTCAGTTACCTGAGGTGGACACTCTTGGTACACCCCTTTGTGGACTGTGTGTACAGCCTTGTTGTAGTTAAGTCTTGATTGTTGTTGGTATCACTGGGAGGAATTGACCTCCAGGCCAGTTGGCTGTAAGGATCAGCTGGATCTACGCTGAGAGAAGTTCGGTGCTGGAGACAGCCTTATAGGATTAGACTTGCCAAATTGCAATAGCCTCTGTGCTCAGCTTGGATGGGGTGGAGTCTCAGGGCAGAGCAGACAGTCTTGGCTTCCAGTCAGCCTTGCCCTTGGGCGCACGTGTGGCCCCCAGACCTCTGCCTTCCCCGGCTCCCGAGTCTCTGCCCGAGAGTCCAGATTTCCCCCACAAGAGTGTGGGTCCCCAGGGGCTCGCCTGGAACTGGGGTTCAGTGCAGTCAGAACTGGGGCTCAGTGCAGTCAGGAGCTTCTGACTCCCTTCCACTAGGGAAAGCCTGTGGCAACCTCCGCAGCCTTTGTGCGCACTGGCATGCGCGCGCCTGCAGACCTTTGCCTTCCCCGGCTCCTGAGTCTCCGCCCGAGAGTCCAGATTCCCCGCATAAGAGCATGGGTCCCCAGGGGCTTGCCTGGAACTGGGGTTCAGTGCAGTCAGAACTGGGGTTCAGTGCAGTCAGGAGCTTCGGACTCCCTTCTGCTACGAAATGCCTGCGGCAACCTCCGCAGCCTTTGCGCACACTGGTGCACGTGCCACCAGACCCCTGCCTGCCGGGGCTCCCCCGGGTCTCCCCCGGGTCTCCAGGTCTCCGGGTGCCTTTCTCTCTACCTGACAGTCCAGACTCCCCCTGTATGAGCCTGGATCCACGGGGTTTCGCCCAGGACTGAGGTTCAGTGCAGTCAGAACTGGGGTTCAGTGCAGTCGGGGGCTTCCTTCCCCCTTCTGCCAGAGAAAGTCAGCCAGGCTCTCAGCCGCCCTTCCTCTATGCATGCACAAAGACCCTTTGCTGTACCTCTAATTCTCTGTGAGGTTTTCTCTTTCCTTCTAGTTGTAGAATTTTCACTCACCAGCTTTCCTGTGGTTCTGGATGGTGTCCGTTCTGTCTTTTACTTGTGGTTTTGAAATTGTTGTGGGAGGCAGCAGTTTAGGTGCTTACCTATGCCGCCATCTTGGTTTCTCCTTGTTCTTCAACTTCTAACAACAATGATGGTTCGTGATGAAAATGAATGGATAAACATGGTCATTCCACACTTAGGTCTGGCCAAAGTGTCAGATCCCATGGTTGGAACTCAGGTTAACCATGGTGTGTTTAGAGGAGAAAGAGAAAGGACTAGTATTGGAATGGACCTTATTACCAGTCCATCATTTTAATCCTAAAGGATCCCACAACTGGCTTAGACTCAAACTCATGAAATGCTATCCTTTTGCTTTTGGAGAGGGTACCTAAACAAGGACAAACCATCATCTTTTCCACTTATCAACCTTGTTTTTCTCTCTTCAAGTTGTTTGACAGACTCACCTTATTGGCCTCAGGAGGACTAATGTTTCATTGGCCTGCTCAGGAGGCATTAGAATACTTTGCATCAGCTGGTTGTCATTGTAAGCCCTATAATAACCCCGCAGACTTCTTGCTGGATGTGATTAATGGAGACTCCTCTGATGTGGTATTAAGCAGAGATGATGAAGATGGTAAAACCAAGAGCCTTCCAAGAAAGGTACACCTCTCATAGAAAAATTAGCTGAGTTTTATGTCAAAAATTCCTTCTTAAGAGAAAGAGAGATTCAGTTAGATCAGTTCTCAAGGGTTCAAAAAAAAATATGAGTGTAGTCTTCAAGGAGATCACATATGCCATTTTCTTCTGTCACCAAATCATGGATTTTCAAGAATTTGATAAAAAAAAAAATCGTACTGCATAAGCCTATAAGCCCCAGGCCTCTATAGCTCAGATAATTGTAACAATATTCCTGGGACTGGTTATAGGTACCATTTTTTGTCATATGAAAGTGAACTGATGGAATCCAGAAAAGAGCTAGGGTGCTGTTTTTCCTGACTTGCCAGTCTTTCAGCAATATATTATCCGTGGAGCTCCTCATGGTTGAGAAGAATCTCTTTCTATAAGAATATATCAGTAGATACTACAGAGTTACATCTTATTTCTTTGGAAACTGTTATCTGATTTACTACCCATGAGTATTATATTCACTTGTATAACATATTTCTTGTTAGGAAGGCCTTCTTTATCATAATTACATTTATATGTGTCTTTTTTCCTAATAATTCTTTATTGTTGAAAGTATTACATATGTTCCCTTTTTCCCCCCACTGACCCCCTCCAGTCCACCTCTGCCCTGCCCCCTGCCCCAGACCTTCGGCAGCCTATTGTCTGTGCCCATGGGTTATGCATATACACTGAGTGGCCAGATTATTATGATCTCTGAACACATAATAATCTGGCCACTCAATATATATATATATATATATATATATATATATATATATCCCAGTGCATGAATTTGTACATGGGTGGGGTCCGGCCAGCCTGGTCAGGGGGAGGGGACATGGGTGGTTGGCTGGCCTGCGTGCTGGTCAAACTCCTGGTAGAGGGGACAGTTTGCATATTAGCCTTTTATTATATAGGATATACACTGAGTGGCCAGATTATTATGCGTTCAGAGATCATAATAATCTGGCCACTCAGTGTATGTATACAAGGTCTCCCACCCTTCCCTCTAAGATTCCATACTCTGTTCCATGCTTCCATGTCTATGGATCCACTTTGTTCATCATTTTATTTTGTTAATTAAATTCCACATATGAGTGCAATTATGTGATACTTGTCTTTCTCTGGCTGACTTATTTTACTTAGCATGATACTCTCCAGGTCCCTCCATGCTGTCTCAGATGGTAAGAGATTCTTCTTTTTTACTGCTATATAGTATTCCATGGTATAAACATACCACAGCTTTTTTATCTACTGACTAGAGGCCCGGTGCACGAAATTCGTGCACGGGAGTGTGTGTCCCTCAGCCCAGCCTGCACCCTCTCCTATCTGGGACCCCTCGAGGGATGTCTGGGCAGTCGGACATCCCTCTCACAATCCAGGAATGCTGGCTCCCAACTGCTCGCCTGCCTTCCTTCCCAATTGCCCCTAACCACTTCTGCCTGCCAGCCTAATCACCCCCTAACCACTACCTTGCCAGCCTGATTGATGCCAAACTGCTCCCCTGCCAGCCTGTTTTCCCCTAACTGTCCTCCCCTGAAGGCCTGGTCACCCTAACTGCCCTCCTTTGCAGACCTGGTCTCCCCCACCTGCTCTCCCCTGCAGGCCTGGGTCCCTCCCAACTGCCTTTTCCTGCAGGCCTGATCGCCTCCAAATTCCCTCCTCTGCCGGCCTGGTCACCCGTAACTGCTCTCCCTTGCAGGCTTGATCCCCCTCAACTGCCCTCCCCTGCAGGCCTGGTCCCTCCCAACTGCCCTCCCCTGCTGGCCTGATTGCCCCCAACTGCCCTCCCTTGCAGGCCTGGTCCCTCCCAACTGCCCTCCCTTGCTGGCCATCTTGTGGTGGCCATCTTGTGTCCACCTGGGGGCAGGATCTTTGACCACATGGGGGCAGCCATCTTGTGTGTTGGAGTGATGGTCAATCTGCATATTACTCTTTTATTAGATAGGATAGAGGCCTGGTGCATGGGTGGGGACCAGCTGGTTTGCCCTGAAGGATGTGCCGGATCAGGGTGGGGGTTCCCTTGGGGTGTGGGGTGGCCTGGACGAGGGGCCTGTGGTGGTTTGCAGGCTGGTCATGCCCCCTGGCGACCCAAGTGGAGGTCCTGGTATCTGGGGTTTATTTATCTTCTACAATTGAAACTTTGTAGCCTGGAGCGGAGCCAAGCCTTCTGCTTGCTCTGTGGTGGCAGCCATTTTTGGGGGGATTTATGTATCTTCTATAATTGAAACTTTGTAGCCTTAAGCGGAGGCCTGGGCCGGCCAGGGCTGCAGAAGCTTGGCTTCCTCCATTGCCGTGGGCAACCCTATCCCCTTTTCTTTCCAGCTCCGTGGCTGCTGCCATTTCTGTTTGGATTTATGTATCTTCTATCATTGAAACTTTGTAGCCTTGAGTGGATGCCTAGGCCCTCAAGGGCAGGCGGAAAGCTTGGCTTCCTCCATTGCCGGGGAAACCCAAGCCGTAGTCATCTTTGTTGGGTTTATTTGCATATTTGCTCCTGATTGGCTGGTGGGTGTGGCTGGTGGGTGTAGCAGAGTGATGGTTAATTTGCATATCACTCTTTTATCATATAGGATGGGCACTTGAGCTGTTTCCAGATCTTATAGATTGTGCTGCTGTGAACATAGGGGTACAAACATTCTTTCTGATTGGTGCTTTGAGTTTCTTAGTATATATTCCTAGAAGGGTGATCACTGGGTCAAATGGCAGTTTCATATTCAATTTTTTTAGGAAACTCCATACTGTTTTCCATAATGGTTGCACCAGTCTGCATTTCCACCAGCAGTATACTAGCGTTCCCTTTTATCTACATCCTTGCCAGCACTTGTCATTTGTTGATTTGTTGATTTGTTGATGGTAGCCATTCTGACAGGTTTTAGATGGTACCGCATTGTCATTTTGATTTGCATCTCTCAGATGATTAGTGACTTTGAGCATTTTTTCATCTGTCTCTTGGCCATCTATATGTCCTCTTTGGAGAAGTGTCTATTTAGGTCCTTTGCCCATTTTTTATTTGGATTGTTTGTCTTCCTTTTGTTAAGTTGTATGAGTTCCTTATATATTTTGGATATTAACCCTTTATCAGATGTATCATTGCCAAATAAGTTCTCCCATATAGTGGGCTATCTTTTTGTTTTGTTGATGGTTTCTTTTGCTGCTCAGAAGCTTTTTTATTTTTATGTAGTCCCATCTGTTTATTTTCTCCTTAGTTTTCTTTGCCTTAGGAGATGTATATATTTATTGATTTCAGAGAGGAAGGGGGAAGGAGAGAGAGATAGAAACATCAATGATGAGAGAGAAACATCAATGATGAGAAAGAATCATCATTAGGCTGCCTCCTGCATGCCCCAGAACCTGGGCATATGGCCTGACTGGGAATTGAACCATGACCTCCTGGTTCAATTAAGGGAGTCCAACCACTGAGTCATGCTGGCCAGCCAATCATATTTACCTTTTTGATGGTGGCTTATACGGCCAGTTCTATGACAATGGCCATAGAAGCAGGTCAGATGTAGTATCCATAGCAATACTTTGCGTGGTGACCATCTCTTCTGTGTTTAAGATAATTTTTTCAGGGCCATAGGTCAATCTCACAACCATTGTTCCTTGGCTGTCATGGCTTGTACTTCAGCATTCATGAATATATCTATGTGGCTTCGCAGCATCATAAATTTTGGGGACAAAACTTCTGCTTAGGACTCAATGTAACAGCAAACAATACGTGTAGTTTTGAATATGTGCTGGTGAAAACATTGTGATAATCCAGGCCTTCAATCTTTCACCTTGAGGCTTGTGGAAGAATCATATAACTTTGGTGTGCCTTACTGTTATCTGCCTTACAATTGCCTACCTAAAGTTGTTAATTTCTTTTTTTTAAATCTTAAATTTCTCTCTAATTTACATGATTTGTCAACCCATCAAAAATGAAGCACTGTGATTTAAGTAAGATAAAAATGAACATATGTAAAACAAGCAAAACATTTATGCTCATATAAATCATTTATGTATTAATTAATTATAAAGTACATAGTGTTTTATTCTTTTGTTTCTGGCATCTCTTGCTCAATATTACACTTTGAAACCCATCTATATTTTTGCAAGTACTTGTAGCTTATTTATTTTTATTACTTTATAATATTCCATTGCATAAATGTTATAGTGATTTTTCCATTTTAGTCTTGAACAAAAATGTGTGTGGGTCCCAGAGCTGTGTTCTTAAAACTATTATATACATAAACTATATCATATATCATAAACTGATGAACAAAAACAGATCCAGAGACAGAAGCATTGATCACACTGTCAAACCTCAGAAGGAAGGTAGGGGAGGGTGGGGTAAGGGGGAGAGATTAACCAAAGGACTTGTATGCATGCATATAGGCCTAACCAATGGACACAGACAATAGGAGGTGATTGCATGAGTGGGGGAGTGGGGGGGGGGCAATGGAGCGATAAGAGCACATATGTAATACCTTAATCAATAAAGAAAAAAAATGTTTTTCTTTAAGGAAACACGTGTGGGCATGCTGTTGAATCTACACCTGGTAATTATGTTGCTGGGCCATAAGGTAAGCAGATGCTCAACTTTGGGAGACAATGCCAGACAGTTCTGAGAGCTCAAATTGACCTATTTCCTGGTCAACATTGGTATTTTCTGGTCTTAATTTAGTAATTAATCTATAGTGGTTTCAAGCTGTGCTTTTATTTTCATGTTTGTGATCACTAATGAAGAAGAGCATATATATATGCTAAAATTGAATGTCCTATTTTGTGAAGTGTCCAAGTCTTTTCCTATTTTTTACTAATATATACAATTTTTCTTCTTAAATGTATGAGTTCTATACATCCCTCACATAAGACCTTTTTCTTAGTGTTATTCATGAATAGAAGTTTTTAACTTTAATATAATTCAGCATATCTTTATTTTTCTTTGTGTTTAATACTTTTGCTTCCTATTTAAGAAAACTGACATTCCAAAATCAGTGATATATTTGTCTTATAAAAGGCTTGTTTATTATTTTACCTTTTCACACTTAGATCCCACAGTCCATATGGATTTATTTATTTATGTTGTAAATTGGCGGTCAGTATACGTTTTCATATTACTAACCAATTGGTACAGTTCCTTTTATTGAAAACAATATCTACAACTTATTTTAATGCTAGTATTATAATTGTCATAATTCAGCCTTCCTTTGGTAAATTTATATGATCTCTCCAATTCCACTAATCAGATTATATATCCTTCCAACAATGCCACCGCAAATGTATATTTATTCCTATAGCTTTATATTTTATCTAGATGCCTGGTACAGTTGATATTGGCTCCTCATTTGACCCCCACATTAAATAAGCTTGATCAAATATATTAATTCCTACATCCAAACATTGTTATCACTTTAAAGACACAGGAAAAATTATTTTTAAGAGCATCAAGTAAAGGTTCAAAGACAATTTACCAGGAATTCCAACAGACTGTATCATGTGTCATACAGAACATTTATCTGAATGCAGTACAATAAAGTTTTAAAGTATAACAAAAAGAAAACAAAATTTTATTTTGGAGACTTTTAACCACAAGATTAAATATTTATGATGTAGAACATATTTTAAGAATAGTAAAATGCATAGGGTTGAATAATAAAGAGAATAAATAACAAAAGGTATAATATGCATTAAAGCAGTAGTGGTACTTAGAGATACATATAAATATCACATAAGTAAAATGTGAAAAAAAAGAGATGGCGGGAGAGAGATGGATTTAACTTGAATGAGCATTAAAATAACTAAGTTAAAGTAATATTAAGGACATATAAAGTCCAAAGTAGCTATAACATTATAGAAAATAAATAATCATTAGTGAAGATAAAAACATTCAGAAACAGATTGTTTGGTTCATGGAATCTTCAAAAACCCCAGTGCAGTATTTTCTATTAGCCCCACTTTACAGAATAAAAATCTGACCCTCAGGAAGTGTATTAAAACCACTTCATTCAAGTAGCAAATGTAGGAGCTGGAGTAAAAACCCAGCTTTACAACAAAAGTTCTTATCACTAAGTAGAAATTCTAAAAAAAAAAAAAAATGAAAAAAGCAAATGAAATGTACAGTAATATATAGAATAAGCAAATAAATACAAAGTATCAAGTACTGTTTTTCTGAAAGGTGCAAAGATGATATCATCTTTGAAGTAAATTATATTGTCATCCCAAGGCACAAAAAATTCAGAAGTCAATTGTAGCTATTTTAATGAAGGAAATTTAATGTCAAACATAAATGAAGTGTTCAGGAATACATATGCTAAGGTGAAGTCTAGTCTAATCACTTACCTGCTGTCTCCAATAACTTAATTTCTCTCTTGATCTCTGCTCTGCCTTTTACTTTCATCTGGTTCCAAAATGTTTGGTCCCTTGAGCTTTTGTTGAAAGGAAAATACCTGTAGCTGTTCCAGACCTCAAATTTTTCGGGTAGAGGGTGAGAGTTGGGGGTGGACCATGTGATAAGCTGATACAGAAGAGTTTAGATTGCTGGAATAAACTTTTAAGAGCCAGAGGATGAATATTATCAAATATTTAATATCTCTGAGCAGTGATTGGGCTGAATTATCTTTCCCCTTTGCTCAAAAGATGAGTCTATCCTTTCATGGCATTATTAGGATTGTGTATGCTTGGAAGCACCCAACAAAATCAATTACATGTAATACACAAGCTTAACTGAAAAAAAAAAAAAAGCATGTTACCAATTTGCTCTAGATAACTGGACAAATTCTGAATATACAGAACCTGATTGGAGAATCTTTAAGATAAATTATTATTTAAAAATTTGGCAGTTTAATATTTTAGTGAAGTATTATTTACTTTTATAACTACTAACAAAGTGGTTTTCTTCAGGACAACAGTAACTAGTAGTAGATTTTTAGATTTTTTCACATTTTGTATGTATGTTTAAACATACATAAAATATTAAAACTAGCAAATAACTTTAAAACCATAATAGATTGGCAACAATTAAAATAAAATATTTATCATTGAAAAGTTGTGCTATATGTTAGCAATCATAACTTAAACACTTAACAAATTTAATGTAATTCATTGTATTAACAGCTTGAATATTTGACAGTGTAACAATGTTTTTTACAAATAACATATGAAGTATAGGAAAAGCCCTTAGAAACATACCTGTATACAAAGTTTGTCACTGATAAATAAAAACACATTAAAACTATACTTGAGTGAGGTTTTATTCAGAAGGGTAGATACAAACTTATCACTTTGTTTATATTTTAGAATCACATTTTAATTTTATTTTAAATTACTGAAAATAATCCCTGGACCCAATTCCAAAGTTTGTGTAGAGGCTCCCTCACATCAATAAACATTCTCAAACATGAGAATTTATCTCAATTCTGACACTACCCAGAGGTAAAGTTAGATTCCCTAGGAAAAGGGCTCAGTCCCACATGATCACTCTCTACAACCATCATAATTGACCAAGTCATTGACCATTGAAAACTGATTCCACCACAAGCCCCTTCTTCCCTCCCCAAAAAATTAGTGGGTGGGACTGGATTAGGTCTTCTGGCAACTGGCCTGCACCCTTGTATGTGATCCAAAAGTCATTTCATTACCATAACAAAAAATATTTTTATCACTCTCAAGGTTTAAAAACATCCAAGCTTCTAATTGGACATCGTAATCATTATCATTATTATCTAATCAGCTGATATCATCATAATTTAACAAGTTTAATGTTGGAAGGTAATGGTTAAAAAACAAAAAAACTCCTAAAAGTGTTATCAATGAAGATTCTTCTCTTTTGGAAGAATTCATCCTCCCACAAAATGGTAGCTGGAGAAATATAAGAGCAGTGCACAGAGAGGTAGACTTGCTTTTGGGTTAACACATGTGAAACATCTCCATGGTTGGCCTTCTCTGAACATGAAATTTTCTGATAGAGATGATGATATTTAACCAAATATGTAAACATTAATAATTAATTCCAGGTAAAATACTATCTATACTAATAAAAGGGTAATATGTTAATTAGACCAGACATCTTCTGGATGTCCTTCTGGACAAAGCCACGGTGGTGGGGCCAAGGCAGAGGCAGATAGGGGTGATCAGGCTGGCAGGGGAGAGAAGTTAGGGCGATCAGACAAGCAGGCAGGTGAGTGGTTAGGAGCCAGTGGTCCTGGATTGCAAGAGGGATGTCCGACTTCCAGTTCAGGCCCAATCCCTGTCTGACCAGCCGTCAGACATCCCCCTAGGGGTCCTGGTTTGGAGAGGGTGCAGGCCGGGCTGACGGACCCCCTCCCCTGCATGAATTTAGTGCACCAGGCCTCTAGTTATATAATAAATATCTAAAACATTGTGTGAAGATCCTTTTGCAAAGAAAGCAAACATGTAAATGTTTTCCTGAAAATTTAGGCTGAAATTGAATGTCTATCATTTGTTTATTTATAGCAGCCAATATATAATTATCAGGCAGCTACCAACAAACAAAATAAACCAGTCCTTTGTGGATTTCAGGGACTAGAATAGAAATTAAAACAAGTGCCAAGATCCTGTAGAAGTTGAGTGGTATGCATAGCTATATTTAAGCATAAATCACTGAAATATAAACATTAAGTAATACTGAAGAACAATCTCTCTCTTCCTCTCTCACACACACAGATACATCATGTACAGACACACACACACACACACACACACACACACACAACATTTTTTTTTGAAATCTAAGTATTTCAAAGAACTTAATGTAATCAGTCAGGTAAAAGCAAATTCTACATGTATTTTCCCAAATGGAATGACCAGTTTTGTTCATTTAGCTTATAAGAATCTATCCTTAATGTAAATGAAGAAAACAGTTAATTAGAAGACAATTCTGAACTATTTGTTCAGAATCTGATATCTAGAAATTCATAGTATTTAGATGGTGTCAATAAATAAATTTAGAATTAATGTTAAAGAGAATGACTTACAGCATCAAAATTCTTAAAGAGAGTCTCCTCATCATACCTATTTTTATTTTAACTCACACTTTCTATACTATAGGCGATTGGTGTATATTTGTTAGACATTTGCTTAAATATTTTCTTTAAAATTTTATGATGGGGAATTAAAAATAAAAATATAAAATTTAATTCAAATGTACCTTAGGTTATGACATAGCAAAATATCATTAAAAATTCTAGTCACTAAGAAAGCTATAAAAATAGAACTAACCACAGTCCCTGTTTTATGTAAAGTTGCAAATTTATTTTATTGTGTGAAAAAACACATTAAATTCCTCTTCATTACTTGAAACCATATGAGTATACTTTTTTTTATAACTATACAGATGACTGGATTTGTGATGCTAATTCAAGCATACAATAATAGCAACAGTAAATAAATTCAGTAGGCGAAAGAGTAAAATTATCAAGGGCAAATGTTAGAATTCAGTCAAAGCAACTTTATAATATTGATTATGAGAAAACAGTGATAGTGGGGTAAAGAAATACTTCACAAGTTTTTATTCAGAAGGTTAGATACAAAAAATGATTACCTTTTAGGTACACACCTCCATAAAGCAACTAGAATACACATTATAGTATACTTCAGAAAAGATAAAAATTAAAATGTGTTAAGACAAAAATATTTTTTCTTGTGTGGTAAAAAGAAAGAAGAGAAAGAAACTGGCCTGATAAAGATGGAGCCATACAGAAGAAAATGTTTTCTCTCTCCTGTCATAATTTTCTGAAACTTTTTCTATGAGCGCCATAAAACATATCCTTAAAAACACTACACATTATTATTATCCTTATGTTTCACTTTTTAAAATGTGATTTCTTCTCATAAAATTCATTTTTTATTAAGTAGGGCTTGAAAGTCATGACATATGTACTTTTCACCTACTCCCTAGAAACGTGCACATTTCTATCGGATTGATCATAACATTGTTTAATAATGTACATGATAACGATGATCCCAAAGCATTCAATACAGAATTTCAGCCAACCAGTCCATATGAGTTGATTGACAAGGCCACATAAGAACTTAACCTAAACTGCTTCATGTTACTATTAAATCAGTCTGTCTCTCCAAGTACTGCATATTCTAAGTTCTAGTGCTAAGCTCATATCCCATCTTTGTAGCTCAAGACTTTCTTTTAATAGGTATGCAATACAAATTTATTTATAATAAAGGTACAGAAGGAATGGGCTAGGGTCCAACAACAACTATGTTGTTTTTGTGTGTTTTTTTTTTAAACTGAAATATTCACTATTGCTGGCCACCAAAAATTTCTGGTTCTCTTCAGAGAACTGGTAGAATTGTACATTCCCATGCTTTTGAAATAAAATTTAAACAAGATTTGTCTGATGCAGTGGATTTCAAACTTTATTGTGCATATGAATCTACTTGCTAAAACATAGATTGCTAGGCCTCAATTTGGTATATAGACAACCAAATAAATCCATAATCCCCATCACTTAGGAATCTGTTAAAAATGTTTAGAGTATTTCTAACTGGGAGTTTAACTACTCAGAGTATTTAAACTCAGAATTTAATTCTGAAGATAGGTCCAGAAATTTTGCATTTCTAAGTTCCTAGGTGATAGTGATATTTCTGGTCTAGGGAACACATATTTAAAATTACAGTTCAGCCCTAGTTGGTTTGGCTTAGTGCAATGGTCAGCAAACTCATTAGTCAACAGAGCCAAATATCAACAGTACAACGATTGAAATTTCTTTTGAGAGCCAATTTTTTTAAACTTAAACTTCTTCTAATGCCACTTCTTCAAAATAGACTCTCCCAGGCCATGGTATTTTGTGGAAGAGCCACACTCAAGGGGCCAAAGAGCCGCATGTGGCTCGCGAGTCGCAGTTTGCCGACCACGCGCTTAGTGGATAGAGCGTCAGCCTGTGGACTGAAGGGTCTGGGTTTGATTCCATTCAAGGGCACATGCCAGGGTTGCAGGCTCAATCCCCAGTAGGGGGTGTGCAGGAGACTGCCAATCAATGATTCTCTCTCATCATTGATGTTTCTAACTATCTCTCCCTATCCATTCCTCTCTGAAATCAATAAAAATATACTTAAAAATAATAATAAAATAAAATAAAATCATAGTTCAGTGAAATGTGAGCGCAAAAGGCTGAAATTTTAAGAGCTAGCGAATGACTTTCAAATCTCTCTCTCTCTCTCTCTCTCTCTCTCTCTCTCTCTCTCTCTTTCCAATCACCATGGAAACCTGAAACCCTGCAACATCCACGTACTTACTTCTCTGGTAGCTTGGGTTCAAAATTTAGGAGACATGAAGGCAAACACAGGCCATGGAATACATATAGTACACATGTAACATGAGGGAAAAATAAACCTTATTGCTTCAAGTAACTAAGATTTTTCAGGTTGTTGGTTTCCATAGCATGCATAACCTACCTAATTTCACAGAAAAATGTGTTGTATAATTTTTCAAACATCAACATGTTTCTTTAATAAATATCTGATTATAAGGTGAAGAAAATAATTTTTATATCTTTCCTTGATTGTCTCAGAACTAAATTTGCACTCATTTCTTTATATTAGCTAGATTAAACCACTGTCCATCCCGGTTCTCAAGTATATAAGAAATAGTTGAGTAAGTAATTATGCAAATTAAAATGAAGTATATGCCCTAGCTCAGTGGTCGGCAAACTGTGGCTCGCAAGCCACATGCGACTCTTTGACCCCTTGAGTGTGGCTCTTCCACAAAATACCACGGCCTGGGCGAGTCTATTTTGAAGAAGTGGCATTAGAAGAAGTTTAAGTTTAAAAAATTTGGCTCTCAAAAGAGATTTCAATCGTTGTACTGTTGATATTTGGCTCTGTTGACTAATGAGTTTGCCGACCACTGCCCTAGCTAGTTTGCCTCAGTGGATAGAGCATTGGCCTGTGGATTGAAGGATCCCAGGTTCAATGCCAGTCAAGGACACAAGCTCTGTTTGAAGGCTTCATCCTCAGTAGGGGGCATACAGAAAGCAGCTGATCAATGATTCTCTCTCATCATTGATGTTCCTATCTCTCTCTCCTTCTCAATAAAAATATATTTAAAATAAAGCATACATTTTTATAGATCAAGTTTTATAAAATTGACTTTAGTGGTATTTGATAAAAGTTTGATTTTGGATAACTAACGAAGTTTGTTGACTAACCATTTTCACTGGTTAAGATAATTGCTTAAGAGAAAAAAAATAATGCAAAGCAGAACTATAATAAATCAAATACAAGATTTGTAGAATCTAGGATGTAAGTAGACTATTTAATTAGTTTACAAATAAGTAAATTTCAATTGATGAAATTTAATGTTAAGTTAGAGAAATTTATTCAATATTTTCTCAAAGTCATCAACTATAAGGAAGGATTTTTCATAAATAAAATAGACTCTGGAAAATGATTATTTATTTTTCAAGCTACATATCTATTTACTTTAGAAATACAAATTGAAGAATCTATCATATTCTGTGTATTGGCATTCAGATAATAGTATTGGAAACATTTTTACTACTATATAGAAACAACCCAACTTCATTTGACATATATTGAAAAATCAAATTACACATATGAATCAGATTAGTGTGTCTTAAATATCCTCCAATTTCTTAGAAGATTATATCAGCACTGTAAGATCATTCAATTCTAAAAGATTAAAGTACAAAGACCTACAAATTGGAAAGATAAGACAAATTTTCATTGTTAGATCTATCTGATTAAAGTACAAAAACAAGAATACTTTCCCTTTCCCTCTCAGCAATGTATTCAATTGCTTTATGTTTATTAAATCACTGTATAAAAATTTTTCTTTAGCAATTAAAACTTAAAACTTTTATGTTAAAGTATTTGCTTACCTTAAGTGGTATACTTTGACCTACTAGATAAATAGTATGCTCTATGTGGTAGAACACTCACCACTTATCTAATAATTTTATTGGGTTAAAAACTCTTCTAGCATGAAATATATTCCTTGAAATAAGGTAGGATCTTTAAGTAACTAAGAAGGATTCATGTAACCTTGAAATCTTTATATCTCAGAGGTACTCTTGTTGTTCACACTGTTTAATTTTGGAAAAGGGGAAAGTATCCAACCTGACCAGTCTTTAAACACTTCAGAGTTTTTCTTTACATTTTGGTGGTTGACAAAACACTCTTGAGATTTCATATCTCATATTCTATTGTGGACTTTCTGTAAATCAATTATTTGGTATAAAGTACTCTTCTAAAGTAAAAAATTAGTTTTAAAACCATAAGTGTGATCCATGTTCCATTCATAGTTTTTATGCAGTTATAAGTGAGTGTAATTCATGTGTGTGTACATATACATTTATGCATACATTATACATATGAATATATATAAATGTATACATATATGAATTATATGTATAGACATAAACACACATATTTGATTTTATGGAACCTTTATTTGGCCTTTAAAAAACATAAATTCTAATGTTTATATATCCTTTGGATATATACTGTATGAGTTTTTGTGTTTCTTTTTTTTTTTAGCACAGCTTATGTTCATTCATCCATTAGTTATTCTCCCAGTTTCCTTGTACTCATTATAAATATTCTGCATGGCAATTGGCATAAGACATCTTCTCTAACAATTATAAGTGTGTGCTATGGATGCGGCTGTGCTTTGCATGTCATCTATTTAATATTCTTTTTCAGTTTGTATCCATTTCAGTAATTTTATAATTTTAGCTGATGTTCCACCTAGTTATATGCTTAACAATTTCACTTCACACTTGATTTTAATACATTTGTTATCCAACCCTTATTTAGTAAAATATAACGAAGAGAATTCTTATCTTCATTTGTAGCCTGAGCATCCAGTAGGTAAAATGGAGAAAATGTAGACTCAGCCCAGTTGTGTCCAAAGTAATACTTTCAAGATCTCATTAGTGCTTATAAATATAATATGGAAAAAAAATTATCCTTCTTTTGACAGTATTCATTTTTCAACTACAGTAATAATGATTGTTCCAAAATTGAGATGAAAGACTTAATATAGATTTCTATTGAATTTATAAACATTAATGAACTTTTCAGTTATTTTTAATATTTGTGTGGTTTTAACATAAGGCATAGGTAGGTCTTTAATGCGACATTTTTTTTCTTGCATACTTTCTGAAGCTAGTATTAAAGTCATATACATATTATGCTATGTATATTATGTCAGAAATATATATATATATGTATATGTATATATATGTATATATATATATATATATATACACACACATATATATATATATAAATTGAGATAAGGTGAATTTGGAAAACTCTAATAGTTTCAAGGATGTTTCATACCATGTCATCAATATATATAAAATCCAAGTGACCAGAATGACCAGAATGACCGGTCACTATGATGCACATTGCAGCAGCCAACCGGCCTGATTGGGGCCCCAATTGCCCCCTCCCAACCTCCCACAGCCCCTCCCCGCAGCTGGCCCGGCCTTAATCAGCCCCCATCAGGGCAGGCTAGCCGGACCCCACCCGTACACTGGGCCTCTAGTATTTTATAAAATGGTATAAAGGAGGACTGGATAATAAGAGTTTATTTTGTATCATGTTGAATTATTCCAGATATTTTACATTCTATATTGCCATGATTGTGTTGGAAAAAACATTATGATATTCTTTTTTTTTTTTTTTTTAATATTGATTTCAGATAAGAAGGGAGAGGGAGAGAGAATCATCAATGATGAGAGAGAATCATTGATCGGCTGCCTCCTGTACGCCCCCTACTGGGGATTGAGCCCTCAACTCAGGCATGTGCCCTTGACTGGAATCAAACCTGGGACCCTTCAGTCCACAGGCTGACGCTCTATCCACTGAGCCAAACAGGCTAGAGCTGATATTCTTGTAATCCTAGGTCAGATGAGTTAATAAAACACATATGTGAAAGGAAATAGAAGAAAAATGAAAGGGAAATATCCCAATGAAAGATAAAATGAAGATTTAACAAAAATAGTCTAAATTCATTTATCTTAATAAATTAGTTATATTTTTATTCTCTCTCTGAGATTTGTCACAATTCATTGCTGCTAATCCTGCCAAAGTAGTCCATAGTCAAGAGTAGTTTGGAGTCTTAGACAGTTTGGCTCATTGAATAGAGCATAGGCCTGTGAATCAAAGAGTCCCGGGTTTGATTCCCATCAAGGGCATGTCCCTTAGTTGCAGGCTTCTCCTTGTCCAGGGCCCTGGTCAGGGCTTGTGCAGGAGGCAACCAATGGATGTGTTTCTATCACATCAATGTATCTCTCTGTCTTTCCCTCTCTCTTTCACTCTCCCTAAAAATCAATGGAAAAATATCCTCAGGTGAGGATTAATAAAACAAAACAAACAAACAAACAAACAAAAGTAGGTCTTTGGAAATACTAAGCAACTGAAATCTCTCTCTCTCTCTCTGGTATTACTAAATGCATATAGTTAATGATAATAAGCCATTTTAATTATTTAAGATAAATAAACTTTTATTTTCATTAATCAATATCCCATGCTCAATTATTTATAGAAAATATTTTTCACCTGAATTTTATTCCCTTGAATGTACAATTATTTATAGAATATTTTTATTATAATTTTCAAGGTTTGGTGTTTCATACATTTTGTATAGGTTTCAAGGAAATGATTTCTTTATGAGTCAAGTTAAAATGTATATGTAGTTATTTGCTTTGACATCTAATAGTTACTTTAATTGAGTTTTATTTTTAAACACATTGTAATTGATACATTCCTGTGTACATAGTTTTTGTAAATCTTCCATTACTAATAAGATTCCAGCAATCTGGATTTTGTTGATGGTGGTGGTATTGTTAAAATTCCTGATTTTAACATAGTTGCAACTTGTTAAATATACATTATTAATATAATGTGGGTAAATTATCTTAATATATCTGTAAGCAGAATACCATACTTTGCAGTCTTCTGATCAAAACTCCCAGCAGTGTTGTAGGAAAACTGAGCAATATTTTTTTATAAAACTTAATAAACTAGAGTTTGCTGTAATTCCTCTTAATTACTTATAATGATAAGTTATAGCTGCTATAGATAACAGGTTGCAAATCTTTTCTCTTTACTGATTTGATTATTTCAATAGTCAAAAGCATTATAATTTTAGAATTTTAAATGTTTTTAGTACTTAAATTCCCCAACAATTTTAAGCATTGTACTCCTATCAAGTGGAAGGAATATGAATAAAATAATTTCTGCTCATTACAAACACCTTTATATCCATGACCCAATACATTATTTTGGATTTTGCATTGAAAGAGTTTATTATAGCAAGGCTCTAATGATTGAAGATTGATTCTTCATTCTATTGTAATTGGATGAAGTGATCAGCCACAGGTAATAGTTTTACCTTGAAGCAGCAAATACTATGCTACAATGATGTTCAACTTGGAATTAGATAAGTTAAACAGTTTAATAAATTGAATTCAGTATAAATTTCCTAATGATAATGTTTATTTATTCTGAGCTTGTCCATGAAGTTTATAAGTAATTTTTAAAAGTTTTAGTACATTATATACTATATTTCTAAAAGTCATTTCATGCATTACTATCTTGGTTTGGTTTATAAATTATACTTCTTTGTAGGGGACTATTAATATTTAAATTTGTAGTTTTTATGTGTGTATCCTTTCATCTTTTAATTATTTTTAAGTGAATTTCAAATCTATTACCTGTTTTGACAAGATACAAATATTTACTGAACTGACAGAGCATGTTATTTACAAATTTAAAAAATGTATAACTGTGAACATTTTTCTTTGAGAACTGCAAAATCAGGATGTGATAAATTCCAAATGAACGTTATATTAGCTTCCTCATAATTATAGTTTCTGAATGATAAATTCAATTTCATACTCTATTCAACTATTAACCATGTTCTCAATACCACATTGGGCTTCAGATAGAATAGCTTCTGATGGAATAGCCCAGTTTCTTTCCTTTTTTTTCTCATATTTCTTGTTTTATTCTTATTTTTTTAAAAAAACATCTTTATTTTTGAAAGTATTACAGATGTCTCCTTTGATTTTTGTTTGTTTTTCCCATTGACCCCTTCTACCCTAAACCTGCCCCTCTCAGGCCTTCACCATGAGCGATGCACATATGCATATAACTTCCCCAGTTTGGTACCAACTTCTACTTTACTCTTACTCTATTGTCTTAGGTTACTTATTTTTAGTTCATATTGCATATATTTTATTTGAATTTTCTCACCAAGTAGCATTATTTTATACTAGTGGCCCAGTGCACGAAATTCGTACATGGGTGGGATTGTCCCTCAGTCCGGCTTGCACCCTGTCCAATCTGGGACCCCTCGTAGGATGTCCAACTGCTGGTTTAGGCCTGATCCCTGTGGGCTCGGACCTAAACCGGCAGTCAGACATCTCTCTCACAATCCGGGACTGCTGGCTCCTAACTGCTCACCTGCCTGCCTGCCTGATCACCCCTAACCACTCTGCCTGTTGGCCTGATCACCTCCAACTGCCTCCCCTGCCAGCCTTCTCGCCCTCAACTGCCCCCTTGCTGGCTTGCTTGCCCCCAACTGCCCCCCCTGCTGGCCTGATCACCCCCAACTGCCCTCGCCTGCCAGTCTCATGGCCCCCAACTGCCCTCCCCTGCCGGCCTCATGGCCCCCAACTGCCTACCCTACTGGCCTGATCGCCCCTAACCACCTCTGCCTCGGCCCCTACCACAGTGGCTTTGTCCAGAAGGAAGTCGGATGGTAGGAAGATGTCCAGTCTCTCGGTCTAATTAGCATATCACCCTTTTATTAGTATAGATATCTGTAACAGGTAACAAATCAGTTCTAATTTAACAAGTGCATTATCAGACAACCATCTTTTGTAAGTTTATATTTATTTTGTTATTAACACAGTGTATAAATACTAAGAAAAAGTGTTAAGTATTTATTTTCTATACTATACATTTTTATTATCAGAATTTATGTACTCAAGGCTATTTTCTATTTTTAATATTATAAACAATTGTTGCATATTTCTTGTTCAATAAAATATAATGTCTTAGAATATTTTTAAAAACAAAATTTCATATAATATTTTACTTTGGAAATGTTCTTATTTTATGATAACTTTTATAGCATCTAATTCTGCTGTTTTTAAATTTTAATGACTTTCTGTTATGCTAAATTTGTGATGCGTGATGAGATAAATAGAAACAACCTGTATGTTAATTTTGTAAAATTAATTTAAAATGCTTTAGAAGCACTATAACAACCTTGTTAATTATATTAAAAAGTGAGTTTATAGTTTATGCACCGTCAAAAAGAAAGGGTTTCTTAACACAGTAGCAAATCAATTAATTAGGGCTCAGATAAATATCTGAAAAAATAGAACTCTTTAAATATGGCATGATATAATGCTCCATTAGACCATAAAAAAAGAAATAACAAGGCGAAGACGAATTAGCACTAAGTAGATACAGGTAGATCTTTATACACTGTTTTAATATATGAGATTACCTCAGCTTCTTTTAAATGATTTTAGTTAGAAATATCAGACAAAAACAAATTAAATAAAATTCTAAAAGTAATACTGTTCTGTAATCTTCAAAAATGTGCAGGATATTAAAGTCAAGAATGAAGAGTTGTTCTGGACTAAATAACATCTAAGTGTAACGTGTAATTGGGTTGGATTGTCTGATGTAAAGGCTATTATTGGGACAATTTTTGAAATCTGCATGAAATATCCAGATTGAGCATATATGGGGCATTTTTTACTGGTTTTATTTTTTCTCTAATTTTGAAATGTATTCAAAATAAATAGTAAAAGAGAAGGAAAAAGAAATAACTTATTGAAGTGTGTGTCTTGTTTAAAATCATAACTAAAGTATACCTCATGGTAAATGATATCCTTTATTCACATAAAATCTGAAGGTACAGAATTAAAGGTCATAAAATTAAAAATATTATGCAAACAAACACTTAATACAAATAACAGACATATGGCCTATAAAAAGTAAAAACATAAACAATTTTATGCATGCTTAAAATAATGTTTAACATTTCTTGCACTGACAAATATTATAAAATTTGAGAATACTTAGTACATGTAAAGTAAGGGCTTAGATTCTAAGGGGTGGAGAATGTCTGCTTCGAGGGCAATATAAAGCCTGTGAAATCATTGGGTCTGGTCCTGCCAAAGCATTAAGAGTGAGTTAATTAAATGTTTGACCAGATATAGCAGGTTATTTTTTAAGTTGAAAATTTTGCATGTCTCATGAATCATGTTTTAAGTATCCCAATGGCTCATGGCAGAAAAAAGATTCTCCACACCTGAGAAACATGTTTTCATATAATATGGATGATTGTAATATAGAATATTAAAATTGAATATCTATTTGGAAATAGCTAATATTAATTGCTATTAGATTTGTGAGATAATTATTTTGCTTTGAATTGTTTTCTCCTAGTTTTTATTTTGATAATGGTATCCTTTCTAAACGAAATCATCACATTTTTTCTTTATTTTTAATTTATTGATTTTATTTATGTATTTATTTATTTTACCGTTTAAGGTTTGTTTTTTTTTTAATATATTTTTTTATTGATTTTTTTACAGAGAGGAAGAGAGAGGGGTAGAGAATTAGAAACATTGATGAGAGAGAAACATTGATCAGCTGCCTCTTGCACACCCCCCACTGGGGATGTTCCCACAACCAAGGTACATGCCCTTGACTGGAATCAAACCTGGGACCCTTGAGTCTGCAGGCCGATGCTCTACCCACTGAGCCAAACCAATTACGGCTACTGTTTAAGGTTTTACATATATCTCATTTTTCCTGATTAACCCCACCCGACCACTCCCACCCCTGAGGGCAAGCCCCCACTGCCCTAGTGTCTGTGTCCATTGGTTATGCTAATATGCATACATACAAGTCCTTGGTTACTCTAACAACTCCCCCCAGCCCCTGCCATTTGTCTCTGGATCTGTTTTTGTTCATCAGTTTATGTTGATCACTATATCCCACATATGAGTGAGATCATGTGATATTTATCTTTCTCCAACTGGCTTATTTTGCTTAGCATAATGCTCTCCAGTTCCATCCATGCTGTTGCAAATGGTAAAAGTTCCTTCTTTTTTATAGCAGTATAGTATTCCATTGTGGAAATGTACCACTGTTTTTTAGTCCACTCATCTGTTGATGGATACTTAGGCTGTTTCCAAACCTTAGCTATTGTAAATTGTGGTGCTATGAACATAGGGGTGCATATATACTTTCTGATTGGTGTTTCTGGTTTCTGGGGATATATTCCCAGAAGTGGGATTACTGGGTCAAATGGGAGTTCCACTTTAATTTTTTGAGGAAACTATACTGTTTTCCATAGTGGCTGCACCAGTCTGCATTCCCTCTAGCAGTGCAGGAGGGTACCTTTTTCTCCACATCCTAACCAGCACTTGTCCTTTGTTGATTTGTTGATGATAGCCATTCTGACAGGTGTGAGATGGTATCTCATTGTAGTTTTGATTTGCATCTCTCAGATGATTAGTGACTTTGAGTATGTTTTCAGATGTTTCTTGGCCTTCTGTATGTCCACTTTCCAAAAGTGTCTCTTTAGGTCCTTTGCCCATTTTTTGATTGGGTTGTTTATCTTCCTTTTGTTAAGTTGTATGAGTTCCCTGTAAATTTTAGATTAAACCCTTATCATAATAGCATTGGAAAATATGTTCTCCCATGTAGTGGGCTTTCTTCTGGTTTGCTTGATGGTTTCCTTTGCTGTGCAGAAGCTTTTTATTTTTATGTAGTCCCATTTGTTTATTTTCTTTTTAGTCTCCATTGCCCTAGGAGCTGTAGAGGTAAAGATGTTGCTACAACATATGTCTGATATATTGCTGCCTATGGAGTCTTCTAAGATTTTTATGGTTTCCCCTCTTAAATTAAGTCCTTTAGCCATTTTGAGTTTGTTTTTGTGTATGTTGTAAGTTGGTGATCTAGTTTCATTTTTTTTTTGCAAGTATCTGACCAAATTTCCCAGAACCATTTATTGAAGAGACTGTCTTGACTCCATTGTACGCTCTTACCTCCTTTGTCAAATATTAATTGAGCATAATGGCTTGCCTCGATTTATGGGTTCTCTGTTTTGTTCCATTGGTCTATATGTCTGTTCTTATGCCAGTACCAGGCAGTTATGAGAATCGTGGCTTGGTAATATAGCTTGATATCTGGTATTGTGATTCCCTCCAACTTTGTTCTTCTTTCTCAAGATTGCTTTGGCTATTCAGGGTATTTTTTTTTTTTTTATTCCAGATGAATTTTTGGAGAGTTTGTTCTAGATCTTTGAAATACGCTGTTGGTATTTTAATGGGGATTGCATTGAATCTGTAGATAGTTTGGATACTATGGAGATTTTAATGATGTTGATTCTACCAATCCATGAGCATGGTATGTTCTTACATTTGTTTATATCTTCCTCTAACTCTTTTTTCAATGTCCTGACGTTTCTGAGTACAGGTCTTTTACCTCCTTGGTTAAGTTTATTCCTAGGTATCTTAAATTTTTTGTTGCAATGGTAAATGGGATTGTTGTTTTTAGTTTATCTTTCTGTGAGTTCATCGTTGGTGTTAAAAAGGCCATAGATTTCTGGGTGTTAATTTTGTATTCTGTTACAATGACAAATTCATTTATTGAGTCTAATAGTTTTTTTTGATGGAGTCTTTCCGGTGTTCTATGTACAGTATCATGTCTTCTGTGAATAAGGACAGTTTTACTTTTTTTTTTTCCAATTTGGATGCCTTTTATTTCTTCACCTTTTCTGATCACTATGGCTAGCACTTCCAGTACTATATCAAACAGGAGTGAGGAAGTGGGTATCCCTGTATTGGTCCTTTTCTTAAGGGAAGTGGATTTAATTTTTACCAATTGAATATGATGTTGGCTGTAGTTTGTCATATAAGGTTTTTATTATGTTGAAGTATGATTCCTCTATTCCAATTTTTCTGAGAGTTATTATCAAGAAAGAGTGTTGGATTTTGTTAAATGATTTTTCTGCATTGATTGATATGATTATGTGATTTTTGTCTCTCAATTTGTTTATGTGGTGTGTCACATTTATTAATTTGAGGATATTGTATCATCCTTGCACCCCTGGAATAAATCCCACTTGGTCATGGTGTATGATCTTTCTAATGTAACACTGGATCCAATTTGCTAAATTTTGTTGAGGATTTTAGCATCTATGTTCATCAAGGATATTGGCCTGTAGTTCTCTTCCTTGTGGTGTCTTTATCTGATTTTGGAATTAGAATAATGCTGGCTTAATAGAAAAAGATTGGAAGTGTGCCTTCCTGTTGAATTTTTTGGAATAGTCTGAGGAAGATAGTTTTTAGTTCTTTAAATGCTTGGTAGAACTCCCCTTTAAAGCAGTCCGGACCAGGGCTTTTGTTTACTGGAAGATTTTTGATGATTGTTTCTATTTCTGTGGCTGTTATCAGCCTATTCAGGTTTTTATTCTTCCTGATTGAGTTTTGGGAACTTGTATTTTTCTAAGAATATGTCCATTTCATCTAGGTTGTTCAGTTCATTGGAATAGAGTTGTTCAAAGTATTTGTTCATAATCCTTTGTATTTCTATGGGGAGGGTTGCTACCTCACCTCTTTCATTTCTGATTTTGTTTATTTAGGTCCTCTCTCTTTGCTTCTTGGTGACCCTGGCTAGAGGTTCATCAATCTTGTTTATCCTTTCAAAGAACCAGCTCTTGGTTTCATTGATCTTTTGTATTGTTTTTTGTTGTTTCTTTTTTGGTGTTAAAAAGAGTCTTCTCATGCCCTAACCAGTTTTGCTCAGTGGATAGAGTATTGGCCTGTGGACTGATGGGTCCCAGGTTCGATTCCAGTCAAGGATATGTAACTTGGTTGCAGGCACAACCTCAGTAGGAGGTGTGCAGAAGGCAGATGATCGATGTTTCTCTCTCATCAATGTTTCTAACTCTCTATCCCTCTCCCTTCCTCTCTGTAAAAAGTCAATAAAATATATTTAAAAAAAAAAGAGTGGTCTCTATGTCATTTATTTCTGCTCTTATCTTTATTATTTCCTTCCTTCTGCTTACACTAGGCTTTTCTTGTTGCTCTCTTTCTAACTCTTTGAGTTGTAGGGTTAGATAATTTATTACTATTTTTTTTCTCATTTTTTGAGGTAGGCCTCTAGAGCTATGAACTTCCCTCTCAAGACTGCTTTCACTGTGTCCCATAGATTTTGGATTGTTGTGTTTTCATTGGCATTTGTTACCAGGATGCTTTTTATTTCTTCTTTGATCCCTTTGGTAACCCAATAATTGATTAATAGCATGCTCTTGAGCCTCCAAGTGTTGGATTTTTTTTTTTCATTGTTTTTATTGTAGTTGATTTCTAATTTTATGCCATTGTGATCTGAGAAGATGCTTGATATGATTTTAATTTTCTTGAATTTGAAGAGACTTTGCCTGTGTCCCAATATGTGGTCTATCTTTGAAAATGACCCAAGTGCACTTGAAAGGAATGCATAGTCTGTGGCTTTGGGGTGAAATATTCTGAACATGTCAATTAATTTCATTCTATCTAGTGAGTCATTTAGGATTTATTTTTCTTTGCTGATTTTTTTTAGAGGATTTATCCAGTGGTGTTTGTGGGGTACTAAAGTTCCCTACAGTGATCGTATTCCTGTCTATCTCTCCCTTGATATCTTTCAGAAGTTTTTTTATGTATTTGGGTGCTCCTGTATTGGGTGCATATATGTTTACCAGAGTTATATCTTCTTGTTGAATTGCTCCATTTAGTATTTTGAAGTGACCTTCCTTATCTCTTGTTATGGCCTTCACTTTGAGGTCTAATTTGTCAGATATAAGTATTGCTACCCCAGCTTTTTTTTTTCATTTTCATTTGCCCCCCAATTTTTTTTTCATCCCTCCACTATCAGTCTGTGTGAGTCCTTTGTTCTGAGGTGGATCTCCTATAGACAGCAGATATATGGGTCATGTTTTCTTATCCATTCAGCTACCTTATGTCTTCTGATTGGAGCATTTAATTCATTTACATTTAGTTATTATTGACTAGTGGCTCGGCACATGAATCCATGCTCGAGTAGCTCTCTGCCACTTGCCTCAGCTGGCTGCCTGGCCCACCGCCGCTTGTAGCTCTCCGCCACATGTAGCTCACTGCCACACCCTCCTGTAGCTCTCCCCCAATCATAGCTTGCTGCCCCGCCTTCCTGCTCCTCTATCATTACGTGTCATAGCATAACGACAATTTGCATATTACCTCTTTATTATATAGGATAGGTACTTGTTTGTCACAACTTTTATTCTTTATGCCTGTGTTCCTTCTTCCCTTCCTATTTCTGCTTTCTATAGCAGTCCCTTTAGCATTTCTTGTATTTCTGATTTGGTGGTAATAAATCCCCTCAGTCCTTTTTTGTCTGGAAAGCTCCTGATTTCACCTTCAATTTTAAATTATAGCCTTGTTGAGTATAGTATTCTTGGATTCAGTCCCTAGCTTTGCATGACTTTGTATATTTTATTCCATTCCCTTCTGGCCTGATACGTTTCTGTTGAGAAATCAGTTGATAGTCTCATGGGAGATCCCTTGTAGATAACTTTCTGTCTCTCTCTGGCAGCCCTTAAAAGTCTTACTTTTTCATTGGTGTTTGCCAATTTAATTATAATGTGTCTTCATGTCAGTCTTTTTGAGTTCATCTTGTTTGGGACTCTGTGAGCTTCGTGGACTTGTGTGAGTTTTTTCTTTCCAATATCAGGGAAGTTTTTTGTCATTTCTTCAAACAGGTTTTCTATTCCTTTCTCAGTTTCCTCTCCTTGGGCACCCCTATTATGCAGATGTTGTTTTGTTTTTTGTTGTCCCAAAGCTCTCTTAGGCTCTCCTCCTATTTTTTAAGTTTTTTTTCTTCACTTTCTTTAATCTATCTATTTATGTATTCATCTATTTTTGGATAAGGAGATAGAGAGGAGATCAGCCTGAGTTGGTGAATGAAACTAATTAAGATATTTGTAGAAGAAGAGAACAAGTGAGGAGAAAAAAAAAAAACAGAAGCATAAAATAAAAAAAAATAAAAAACAAAAACAAAAATATATATACTAACAAACAATCAAAGAACAATAAGAAAGAAAGAAAGGAAGAAAGAAAGAGAGAGAGAGAGAGAGAGAGAGAGAGAGAGAGAGAGAGAGGGAAAGGAAGAAAGGAAGAAAGAAAGAAAAATTTGCTTGTGAAGAAAGAAAAAGAGAGATTTCGGCAGTAGTAGAGGCTGCCCAGCCAGGGGAGCCTGATCCGTCAGTCCCTGACAATCCTGTGGAATATACTGACCCTCACTCACACATACACACACTCCCCACATGTCCACGCACTCTACTTTCACTCTCTTACTCATTCACACTATCTTGCTCACTGCTGTCCTGTTGGCAGCCATCCCAGAATAGGCACATTTTTTTTTCTTTTTCTTTTGTTTTGGTTTAATGGTGAATTATAAAAATATTTTTCTGTCTCCAATATTTTTCAAATATAAAAATATAGTTTGTTTCATATTCTGATGGTTGGTGCTCCCTTTTATTATGAATTGTTATTCAGCAAAATCAATGGCACTCTTTATGTTGTACATCATTCTTTTTCTACAAAAGCTTATTTTTAATTCCATGTACTCATATACTTTCCATTGGATCTTTAGTGATTCAGTTTTCCTGAGTATTAATAATGGTTTTCATTGCTTCCAGATATAGAAAATAGGGACTTTTTGAAACATAATTTCAATAAGATTTTGATTGTATGTGTTTGTATGCATCTTATAAATAATTTCTGGGTCATCGGTTGTGAATACACCAGAAGACCTACTTCTCTATATTCCAGCGATACTTACCATTGTTCAAATTAAAATGCTAAATGTGATAACTAATTATTTTCATTTACATTTATCTGACTACAATGAAGTAGCAAAATATCTTCAGAGTTTATTTTTCATTTTTCTATACATTGCCTATTCATCTCCTTGGCTCATTTTCCTGTTTGGGTTGTTGGTTGTTTTTTTTAGTTGGTTAGAATTATCAGTATATTTTAGTATAACACTTATAGACTAAAAAATAATCCTTATTAGTTTTATTCATTCTTTAATACTTTATATTTTTTAAACTTTTTCCCCCTTTTTATTGCATAGGGCATTGATCCTGACTTGATGTTACATCTCTTGCTCATATTGCTAAGATAAAGAGTAAAAACAAAACAAAACACGCAGTGTAATTTAAAATGTTTCTTCAAAAGTATTCTTTCTGCTTCTCACTCAGGTTCTGTAGCCATTAGTCACCCACATAAACTTACCCCTGAGACTTCAGCCTCCTTACAGATTTCTCATGTTGGTTGCATTTATTTTTGGTTACATTTGTGGCTGTTTTGTTTATTTATTTGTTTGTTTTGTTGTTGTTTTGTTTACTATTACCCACATTTCCCTACTATAGCTATCCCAAGCTTTTTTTTTTTTTTTTCAGTGGACTGAGTTGGCTGTTGATTTGGCATGATCCAGAATCTCCTCAATGGCCTCTTCAGATGTCCCACTTGCCCCACAGTATCCCAGACAACTCTCTTCTATCTGTAGCCACGGAATGTTTCTTCTTAATTTACAGGAAACTACTTCTTGACAACTTTGTTCTTTAGTAGAAATAGGTTTTTGGAAACAAATATCTTCTAGGGTCCTTCTCTGAGATAATGGACCACATAAACTGCTACCTGGTTAAATGGGAAACAGGAAAAAAAGATAATTTGGGGGGATTAACATTAGAAAAAGATACTTTCTATATGTATACAAATAGGAATCATGATGAACCTATGCACCACATTACAACTTCCAATTCAGAATATGTCTATGTAATGCTTGATAATTTACAAAATGCTTTGAAATCCATGAACTCACAGAATGGTGAGCTAGTAAAGTATAGTCACCTCAATAATAATGTGCTTATGTATGAAGTTCAATCTGCATCACATTATAGGAACTGCTATATGATTCTCTTGTTTTTCACACACAGTAAGCTTTCATTATTATCAAGAATTTTCAACTCATGTTCCACATATGGCTGTACTACTTAAGGAATTTTTCATGTTAAGTAACAGAAATGTCTGTCTTTCCCTTATTACACATTATTTTACTGAGTTACCAATTAGTATGCCCTGAGAAAAGAAAAACTAATCTTGCTATTACCTTAGGTACAACATGACTAGGAAGTTAAATCTACTACAAAAAGTCACTTGATATAAATTCTTCTAAAATTAACTGTGCTTTTAGATTATTCATGCCCTTGCTTCTCTCTAATAGTGTGGAAAAATGAAAGTTGAAAAAATTGCTAAATTGGGTTCTTAAGAACAGCAAACTGAAAAGTTTCCAGCAAGTTAACACTTTTCTTGATTGTAGATCAAATAATTTATTTTAAGGAATACTCTCTTCAGAGTGTCACCCTAGAGCATTCGAACTGGGGTTTCAAAATCATAGTTTGAAGTTTCTCATCTCACTAACTCCCACATCGAAGCTAGGGTCAAATATGTTGAAGTTATGAAACAATATACTCTAAACTAGAACCAAGAATTTTTTTTAAGTGTAAGTTGAAGAAAGTCAAACAAAGCTATCCCATTTTTTTTTCTACTTGCAGATTTTTAAACTTTAGGAAGAATGATGTCTTCTGATATCTTTGTATCTTGTTACATAATTATCAGCTTAAAAAAGATATCTAGTTGTTTTATTGGCTATATTAATTTTATAAGTTTGGTGAATAATTAAAAATATTAGTTTGCAGTATTGAAAGGACTGGTTTGTTGATTGACAAGAAAAACTGATCATAGATATTGAGGTTATGTAACCAATCAGATTATAGTGCTGCTCATTGGGTATTCAAGTAGTTCATGATATATCCATTTATCACATAATCTGCCCCTTTGGTTTTTTCCAACATCTTAGTTTCCAAAGTGTTCAACAACCCAAATATTGTGTCTATCTCACTGCCTTCTTGCTAATAAAAACTAAACGCAACTTCCCTTTTATTGATTTCCTAGTGGGGTACCTTTAATGATACTCCTCCTGGGAAGAGTTGTCACTGGTACCCTAGCAGGTAGATTTATGGCAAGTTCTAGAGAATACTTTTCCAGCAATTTCTGTGGGTAGCACTCCAATGACTTTTCTGCCACTCAATAGCCAAAGTTGTGCTTCAACAAGGTCTCAATCTGGCCTGGGCAGTCCTCTTCTGTGGGTGTTCTTTCTCTGTTTTAATTTAAGTAACTACATTTATATATGCAGTTCTTACGCCTTTTAGAGTCCTCTTTTACTAACCAATTCCTATTTACTCTCATCTTCGGTTATAATCAATAATTCTTCATATTAAACTCTCCAAATTACTGTGTGGGTTTTATCTCCTCAGTGAATCCTGATTAATACACATGGACATGATGGCAGAGTGAAGTTGAACAAGATTTTTACTTTCTGTCAATTGCTTACAAATAAAGAGATTGACCTTCAACATAATAAATGCCATTACAGATTATTGTGGAAATATAATCTCACAGAAAAAATGGAAAACTTAAAATGAAGATGGAAGGAGATGGATGTAATGTCCTCAATCAATGCAATGAAATAAACAGGTGTTCAGGAAATGACAGTGATGATCAAAAACACAGGGAAATTCATAGAGATGAACACTATTTATTTAAGATATATTATCTTCATAATCTTATATCAGAATATTTACACTATAAATCAAGAGCCCTCAAATGTATGGATTTTATAATAGTACTAGAGACCTGGTGCACAAAATTCATGCACGGGAGCGGGTGGTGTCCCTCAGCCCAGCCTGAACTCTCTCTAATCTGGGACCCCTAGAGGGACATCCTTCTCACAATCCAGGACTGCTGGCTCCCAACTGCTCACTTCCCTGCCTTCCTGATTGCCCCTAACCACTTCTGCCTGCCAGCCTAATCACCCCCTAACTCAGGGGTGGGCAAACTTTTTGACTCGAGGGCCACAATGGGTTCTTAAACTGGACCGGAGGGCCGGAACAAAAGCATGGATGGAGTGTTTGTGTGAACTAATATAAATTCAAAGTAAAGGAGCGGAGGGGAGAGCAAGAGAACCAGATAGAACAGCCAGATCTGGCCCGCGGGCCGTAGTTTGCCCACGGCTGCCCTAACCACTCCCCTGCCAGCCTGATTGATGCCTAACTGCTCCCCTGCCAACCTGTTTGCCCTAACTTCCCTCCTCTGCTGGCTGGGTCACCCCTAACTGCCCTTCTCTGCAGGCTTGATCTCTCCCAACTGCCCTCCCTTGCAGGCTGGAACCCCCTCCTAACTGCCCTCCCCTGCTGGCCTGATCTCCCACAACTGCCCTCCCTTGCAGGCCTGGTCCCTCCCAACTGCCATCCCCTGCTAGCCATCTTGTGGTGGCCATCTTGTGTCCACATGGGGGCAGTCATCTTTGACCACATGGGGGCAGCCATCTTGTGTGTTGGAGTGATGGTCAATTTGCATATTATTCTTTTATTAGATAGGATTAGATAGAATAGAGGCCTGGTGCATGGGTGGTTGCCAGCTGATTTGCCCTGAAGGGTGTCCCGGATCAGGGTGGGGGTTCCCTTGGGGCATGGGTGGCCTGGGCAAGGAGCCTGTGGTGGTTTGCAGGCTGGCCACTCCACCTGGTGACCCAAGTGGAGGCTCTGGTATCTGGGATTTATTTATCTTCTACAATTGAAACTTTGTAGCCTGGAGTGGAGCCAAGCCTTCTGCTTGCTCTGTGGTGGCAGCCATTTCTGTTGGGATTTATTTACCTTCTTTAATTAAAACTTTGTAGCCTTAAGTGGAGGCCAAGGCAGGCCAGGGCTGCAGAAGCTTGGCTTACTCCATCGCTGGGGGCAACCCTAGCCTCCTGCTCTCTGCAGCTCCATGGCTGCTACCATTTTTGTTGGGATTTTATTTATCTTCTATCATTGAAACTTTGTAGCATTGAGTGGAGTCCTGGGCCGGCAAGAGCAGGTGGAAAGCTTGGCTTCCTCCATTGCCGGGGAAACCCAAGCCTCCCTCCTGCTCTCTCTGTGGCTGCAGCCATCTTGGTTGGGTTTATTTGCACTCCTGATTGGCTGGTGGGTGTGGCTCATGGGCATGGCTTATGAGTGTAGCAGAGGTACGGTCAATTTGCATATTATTCTTTTATTAGATAGAATGTAACTTAAACTTTGAAACTAAAAATACAGAGTTGAGAAAATACTGGTTACTAATCTCCCCCATTTTCTACCTTTGCTATACATAATAGAAGTGAATGTAAAAATTTTCACTAAAGACAATTTCAGAGAATTCCAGGAATTCAGCTAGCAATATTTTTAGATCAACAATAGCTATTTATTTTTGGAGAATGTCCAGTAACCTTGGATATGTAATAAGAACAGATGACAATGTAAACAAAATAATATATTACTAGCTTCTTAAGTATCAACTTTAATTAATTTAACATATAGTAAGATAATTAATTTTGAGATTTCAATTGAGAACAGTTATGGGGAAAAAAATTTGATCACCTCAAAAATTGCAGAGTAAACTAAAGATATGCAGCATTATCAGTTATAACTTTTACATCTTCTCAAGTTTGCATCAAACTTCCATGTTATATCATAAGCAATGTGAATATACAATCTATATATATAAAAGGCTAATATGCAAAGTGTCCCCTCGGGAGTTCAACCATGAGACAGAGAGTTAGATCGCTCGCTGTGATGTGCACTGACCACTAGGGGCCAGTGTGGAATGAAGGAAGTCCCTGGCTGACAACTGGAAGGCCCCTATCTGTCCTGATCGCTGGCCAGGCCTAGGGACCCTACCTCTGCATGAATTCCGTGCACTGGGCCTCTAGTCTACAAATAAACTGCCAGATAACTACAAGATAGTTTACTTGGTGGGGTCTGAACTTAAAAGAAAAATCCAAGGTTATGGACACTTGAATTTTTAAAAATTAGATGATTTATATCTAGTACCAAATTACAGTATCATAATTAATTGAAAAACCCAATGACTTATTTTAAATACAAATGGCAATCTCTAAATTTTTTTTGTAAACAGGTAATCTGAAAAAAGTCTTTTTGATAATTTCTAGATTAAAGATTTCCAGAAAGGTTTTAAGACAATCCAATCTAAAAAGTTCATTGTGAGTTACAGACTCATTGCCTTTAAAATGCACTTTAAGTGAGCTGATTTACTGTTTCACCTTAAACCGTTTCCTGGTAATTATATAAAAATCTTTAAAACAGAATTTAATAAGCAATAGCATTACCAACTTTGGTCCAAGCAGTTAAAATTTCATTTTGCAAAACAAGTATTTTGAAATAGTTCTTACTATTCAGGCCTTGTCCGGTATTTTAATATTGTCTAATTTCTTTTTAAAGGTGTGTTTGACCAATTCCAGTAGTAAACGCTAATTTTAGTTTCTAGTCTTGTTTTTCACAGTGGGAAATATTGTGAGCTTTAATCGCAGATTCCCTTCTTACTAATCTAAATGAGGTGGAGGCCTGGTTTTATTTCTAAGATGAACCTTTGGCCATTGTTTTAAAGTAAACAGACTGCTACAATTTGCTTTTCTTCACGTGGACAGGTGATCAGTGTTTTCTCTCAGAAAACCTTCCCTGGTGATAGACCCTTGCTTCCTGTTTTGGTACCTCAAACACTTAACTGTGCCATCTTTGAAATCCTTAATGGCAACTTCTCTCCTTTGTCCACTCTGAGGTGCATTGGGTTGCTGCCCAGCTACCATGCTCAGCCTGCTAGCTGGGTCTTTCTCCAAAGAGAAAACAGGACTTGCTCAGGACCCACCTGTAATCAACCCCTGAACTGCATATATTCTGAGATCTTGGTTCAACAATTAGTCTCACTACCTACAGGATAATATTCTATTTTAAAATACAAAGTTTTGACAATATAATCATTTTCTATAAACATGGTTTAATTGACTTGATCAGAGAACATTTGATTAGTTGGGTTCACAACAGATCAGGTCATTAAAAATTTCCCAATTAATTCTGAGAAACTCAATATCCATGATCAATATTATTTTAGGGTGGGTTTTTGTTTGTTTTTAAGCACAAATCTAGGAACACAATTTGAAGAAACATGTGTATTCAATAATCTATAATTCTTTGTTTTTCAGTGGTGTCAATAGTTACTTCTCCACTTTTGTTTCTGATTTTATTTGAGTCCTCTCTCTTTGTTTCTTAATGAGTCTGGCTAATGATTGATAAATTTTGTTTATCCTTTCAAAGAATCAGCTCTTGGTTTCATTGATTTTTTTATATTGTTTGTGTTTTTATTTGTTTGTTTTTTTGTTTTGTTTCTGTCTCTATGTCACTTATTTCTGCTCTAATCTTTATTATTTCCTTCCTTCTACTTACTCTGACCTTTTCTTTTTGTTGTCTTTCTAGATCTTTAAGTTGTAGTGTTAAATAGTTTATTGTTAATTTTTCTTGTCTTTTGAGGTAGGCCTGTAGTACTAGGACCTGCCCTCTCAGGACTGCTTTTGCTGTGTCCCAGAGATTTTGGGTTGTCTTGTGTTCATTTTCATTTGTTTCCAGGAGGTTTTTTTTATTTCCTTCTTGATCTGCTTGGTAATCCATTCATTGTTTAATAGCATACTAATTAAACTCCATGTGTTTGAATGGTTTGGGGTGTTTTTACTGTAGTTGATTTCTAATTTCATTCTACTGTGATCTGAGATGATGCTTGATATGATTTCAATCTTATTGAATTAGTAGAGACTTGTTTTGTGTCTTAACCTGTGGTCTATCTTTGTGAATGATCCATGTGCACTTGAGAAGAATGTATATTTTGCAGCTTTGGGATGAAATCTCTATATATAAAAGCCTAAGTGACCATCTGACCATCTGACCATTCAACCAGTAGCTATGATGCACACTGACCACCAGGGGGCAGATGATCAACGCACAGGCATGGAAACATGGAACAGACTGATGAATCTCAAAGGGAAGGGGAGAGGGGGAGGGTGGGAAGAGATTAACCAAAGATCTTATATGCATACTGGAGGCCCGGTGCACAGATCTGGAGGGTCCTTGCCTGCAGGGATCAGGCCAAAACCAGCAGTCTGACATCCCCAGAGGGGTCCTGGATTGCAAAAGGGCACAAGCAAGGCCAAGGGACCCCACCATTGCACAAATCCGTGCACCAGGCCTCTGGTATTCTATAAATGTCAATTAAATCCATCGATCCAGTGTGACCTGTAAAGTTATTGTTTCCTTGTTAATTTTTTATCTGGACTAACTCTCCAGTGAAGACAGTGGGTGTTAAAGTCCCCTACTATGACTGTACTGTTGTTGATCTCTCCCTTAAAGTCCTCTAGAAGTATATATAGAAACACGAAAGAAACCATTTGTAAATTTTGTAATTATAAATTAATATGAATTACTACTGATGTGCAACTTAACTGTTGCACCAATTAGACCATACATATTCCTAAACAATTCTGAGTTTGATGTATTCTTCAGAGCACAACTCACTGTTAGTTTTTGTTTTTACTCTTTGTGTAATGCTGTTTTAATATTAATGTTATTGTATGTCTTTGTAATTCCTACTGGCACTATGTCTTGGCCAGTATAATAATGCTGGTCCTGGAAAATATTTCTTCCGACCATGTGGTTATAGTGAGA
Source organism: Plecotus auritus (assembly GCF_963455305.1). Lineage (NCBI taxonomy): Eukaryota > Metazoa > Chordata > Mammalia > Chiroptera > Vespertilionidae > Plecotus > Plecotus auritus. The sequence goes on along the minus strand of NC_137771.1, from coordinate 134,042,256 downwards.
GTTATCCATAATTTTGATTCTCGCACAAATTGCCATCTCCTACCCTTGATCACCACAATGGACATGATTCAAACAGGCAAATATAATTTTGTTATTTTCATTTACATTACTAGAGGCCTGGTGCATGAGAATTCATGCACTGGAGGGGGGTCCCTCAGCTGAGACTGACCCCTCTCACAGTCCGGGAGCCCTCAGGGGCTGGAGACGACCCGGAGATCAGGGGAAGGCAATGCCTTCATCACACCTCTGCTGCTGCCACTGACAGCAGCACAAGCCTTGGCCAGCCCTGGTTACCTGAGCCTCAGGTGGCCCTGGGTGGCTGGGCAGCTGCCATTTGAGGCTTGCCCGTGCCTCTAGCTGGCCCTGGGTGGCTGAGCACCTGCCATCCAAACCTTACCTGCATTTCGGGCATCCCTGGGTGGCTGGGCCGCTGATATCCAATGCTTGCCTATACCTTGGGCCGCCCCTGGATGGCTGGGCAGATGACATCCAAGGCTTGCCTGTGCCTTGGGCTGGCCCTGGGTGGCTGGGGGGCTGAGGGGACTGGGGGACTCTGGAGGCAGGTGGGTGAAGTGGCTGGACCTGCCTGGGGGCAGGCCCGGCTGTGCCGAGCACCTGCCACCCTGACGAGGCTGAGGGGACTGGGCGCCACCATCTTGTGGCTATGGGTGCCACCATCTTTGAGGTTGTGGCAGTCAATTAGCATATTCCCTCTATATTAGATAGGATGTTGATATGAATATTGACTTGCTGGGAATATTATCTCCCCTCTTACTATTTTCACAGTTTAAGTTACTTTCATTTTGTTTTCTATTATTTATAAGGGAAAAATCCTGATCGATGTAAAATCTAGTACTTTCCATCACCACTTCAATGTCAATAATCTTTGTCTCCACTATAACCTCTCCCATATTTCTACAGATTCCATTGGTATTAATATCACTGATGGGTCATTGACTTTACTGCAAGACTGACAGCTAATCCTATCTAATAAAAGAGTAATATGCAAATTGACCATACCTCCGGTACACCCACAAGCCATGCCCACCAGCCAATCAGGAGCAAGTATGCAAATTAACCCAACCCTGATGGCTGCAGCCATGGAGCAAGCAGGAGGCGTAGGTTCCCCAGTAATGGAGGAAGCCAAGCTTTCCGCACACCCTGGCCGGCCTAGGCTTCCACTCAAGGCTACAAAGTTTAAATTATAGAAGATAAATAAATCCGAACAAAAATGGCTGTGGCCATGGAGCCAGCAGGAGGCTTGGCTTTGCTCAAGGCTACAAAGTTTCAATTATAGAAGATAAATAAACCCCTCCCCTGAAGGCCTAGGTCTCCCCCAACTGTTCTCCCCTGTAGGCCTGGTACCCCTTCCAAATACCCTCCCCTGCAGGCCTGTGTTGCCCCCAACTGCCCTCCTCTGCCAGTCTGGTCCCTCCCAACTGCTCTCCCCTGCTGGCCTGGTCCCTCCCAACTGCCCTCCCCTGCTGACCTGATCACCCACAACTGCCCACCCCTGCAGGCCATCTTGTGTCCACATGGGGGTGGCCATCTTGTGTGTTGGAGTGATGGTGAATTTGCATATTACCTCTTTATTACATAGGATGTGTCTGTTAGGACACAAAACAAGTCTCTACAAGTTCAGAAGATCAAAATAATATCAATAATCTTTTCATATCATAGTAGAATTAAATTAGAATTCAACTACAGTAAAACTTTCCAAAGACATTCAAACACATGGAGGCTAAATAGTATGTTATTACAAAATGAATGGGTTACCAATGAGATAAAAAAAGAAATAAAAAGCTTCCTGGAAACAAATGAAAATGTGCACACAACAAACCAAAATCTCTGGGACACAGCAAAAGCAGTCCTGAGATGGCAGTTTCTCATATTACAAGCCTACCTCAAAAAACAAGAAAAATTAACGATAAAGTATTTAACACTACAACTTAAAGATCTAGAAAGAACAAAAGGAAAAGCCCAGAGTAAGTAGAAGGAAGGTATAATAATGATTAGAGCAAAAATAAATGACATAATACTTTTTTCAACAGCTTGGGGGAATTGCTTCTGCCTGGAGGCTAATTGTTATTCTCAGTCTTTCAATGGGCCTCAGAAACTTCACACCTGTGTGGCAGAGTGTTTTCCAATAGGGTGGATCAGCTATCTTTCCCCAAGGCAAAGCCATCTATATAGCAAATGTCTGCATGAGAAAGATGACCTCTGCAGCATGAGAGAATGACTCAGCACAGGAAATTTGAGTCTGCCTTCTGAGCTCTAACCCAAGAGCCTGAATCCTAGCTTCTGCTCACACAGCTCCAGTCTACTTTGCCCTCCCTCTGCTGGAGCCCAAGGTGAGTGGCTTCACTGCCAATTTTGTGCATTGGCTCTTTAACAGAGTGCCTGAATTTCTAGCTATCTCTCCCTGTCAGACAGAAAACCCTCTGCTTTTTACAGACAGATATTATGTTGGTAACCTCAGTTCTGGTACTCTCTGCTGGGGGACCCAGCTCAGGGATTAGACCCTAGAGTTCTCAGTGGCACACACACACACCCCCACACACACTACTGAGACATCTCTCTGGAACTTCAGTTGTTGTCTATGGTAGCCCAGGCAGCTCTTTCGTGCTTCTGCCCCTCCTATCAGTCTCTATGTGGTCTCCACTTTCTGTCCTAGGTTATCAGGGTTCTTTTCAGTGAATCTTTCATTGATTATTCAGAAAGTTTTTCTGTATTTTAGTTTTAATTCCATTTTGGTCCTGGGAGCTTCTCCATGCAGCATCTACTTACTCTGCCGCTATATTTAATCTCCTCCAGAAACAAATTATTGATCTGCACAACAGCCTTGATGAATCTCAAGAGACATGCTGAGTAAAAAAAAGCCTATCCCAAAAACTGATAAATCGTATGATTCCATTTATCTGACATTCTTGAAATCTAAGTCTTTTTTAAAAATTTAAATTCTTCATTGCTTTAAGTATTACATGAGTCTCCTTTTTCCCTCATTGACCTCTCCCCAGCCGCTTCCACCACCCAGCACATACCCTCACCCCTCTACTGTCTGTGTCCATTGGTTATGCTCATAGGTATGCATACGAGTCCTTTGGTTGATCTCTTACCTGCCTTACCCCTTGCCTTCCCTCATAGGTTGGACAGTCTGTTCGATGCTTCCATGTCTCTGGTTCTATTTTTGTTCATCAGTTTATGTTGTTCATTATATTCCACAAATGAATGAGATCATGTGATAATTATCTTTCTCTGACTTGTTTATTTCACTTAGCATAATGCTCTCCAGTTCTATCCATGCTGTTGCAAATGATAAGAATTCCTTCTTTTTTATACAGCAGAGTAGAATTCCATTGTGTAGATGTGTCACAGTTTTCTAATCCACTCATCTGCTGATGGGCACTTAGGTTGTTTCCAAATCTTTCTTTAAGATCAGGAACAACACAGGGATGTCTGATTTCACCACTCTTATACAACATAGTACTGGAAGTCCTAGCCAAAGCTATCAGAGAAAAAGAAAAAGAAAAAGGAAAAGGCATCTAAATTGGAAATGAGGAAATAAAACTGGCATTATTTGCAGATGACATGATATTGTACATAGAAAATCCTAAAGAATCCACCAAAAAGCTACTAGATCTAATAAATGAATTCGGCAAAGTAGTAGGATACAAAATTAACACCCCAAAATTGGTGGCAATTCAATACACCAATATTGAACTATCAGACAGAGAAACTAAGAAAGCAATCTCATTTAAAATTGCAACATAAAATAAGAGACCTAGAAATAAGTTTGACCAAGGGGGCAAAAGACCTGTATTTGGAAAGCTATGTGACAGTGATGAAAGAAATTAACGAAGATACAAATAAGTGGAAGCATATACTATGCTCATAGATTGGAGGAATTTGCATAATTAAAATACCCAAACTATCCAAAGAAATCTATAGATTCAATGCAACTTCTATTTTACAAAATAGTGGAATATTTCACAAATAAGAACAAATATTTAAAAAATTCATATGGAACCCAAAATGATCCCAAATAGTCTCAGCAATCTTGAGGAAGGACAAAGTTGAAAGTATCACAATACCTGATATCAAACAATACTATAAATCCACTGTAATAAAAACAGCCTGCTACTGGCATGGGGACAGACCTATAGATAAATGGAATAGAACAGAGAGCCCATAAATCAAAGCAAGCCTATAGGTCAATTAATATTTGATAGAAAAGGCAACAACATACAATGGCATAAAGACAGTCTCTTCAATAAATGGCATTGGGAAAATTGGACAGGTACATACAAGAAAATAAAACTAGACCATCAACTTATATCATACACAAGAATAAAGTCAAAATGGATAAAAGACTTAAATGTAAGTTACAAAGTCATAAAAACCCTAGAAGACAGCATAGGTAGTAAAATTTTAGACATCTCTTGTAGCAATATTTTTGCTGATATGTCTCCTAGGGCAAGAGGGATAAAGGAAAAAATAAATAAGACCACATCAAACTTAAAAGCTTCTGAACAACAAAAGAAACAATCAATAAAATGAAAAGGGGGCCCACTGTATGGGAGGACATTTTTGTCAATGACATATTGGATAAGGTTTTAATATCAAAAATATATAAAGAATATATATATGTATATGTATACACACACACACAAACACACACACACACACATATATATATTAAAATATAGGCAAAGACATTTCTCCAAAGAGGACATAAATGTTGGCCAATAAACATTTGAAAAAATGCTCAACGTCACTAATCATCAGAGAAATGCAAATTAATTTCTATTCATTGCTGTTTTTATTCCCCCCTCTAGTTACTAATTTGTGTATTTTGTCTGTCTTCTTTTTCCTTGAACAAGATTCAGAGTTGATTCTATTTTTTATTTCTTCTTTATTTTTTAACATTTTCAAAGAATAAGATTTCAGTTTTATTTTTTATGTTATTTATTTATAAAATTATTTATTAATTTAAGTAATTATTACTTATTACATCTCCTAAAAGTTTAAGGCATAAAACAAATTTCTACTTCTTAGAAATTTTAAGATTTACTTTTGGTTAAGTTCACAACTTATTTACATAAACATTTTTTTTAATCTTCACCCAATAATATGTTTTTATTGATTTGAGAGAAGAGAGATTGAGAAAGAGAGCGAGAAAGAAACATAGATGTGAGAGAGAAATATAGATTATTTGCCTCCCATACTCAACCCACCTGGGGATGTAACTCACAAGCTGGGCAAGTGCCCTGACTGAAAATCAATCCCAAAACCTTTTGGTGCACAGGATGACACTCCAACCAAATGAATCACCCATCATGATTTCATAGTTTATTTTTGTGTTTATACCATGAACACAAAAATAAAATGTACATCTTTAATACTTAAAATATGAATTCAAATATATGCAGGCAGTCCTCAGGTTATGTTGGACTCGATGTATGTTGTTTCGTGGTTATGTTGCCATCTCCCATTATTTACAAATAAAAAAAGGTCCGTCATTTCGACATATGTACATATGTGCTTTATGTTTTTTATTATTTATTTACCACAAGTAAAGGTCAGGAATTGTTATCTTTCTTTTAAAATTTTTTTACTGTTTCACTTCATTACTGCTGTGTATGTACTCCATGTGAGTGATATAGGTGCTTATGTAGGTGGGTTCCGACTTACGTCAAAAATCACATTACATCGCACCATAGGAACAGATCTCTGACGTAACCTGAGGACCTACTGTAATAATAAAAGCATAATATGCTAATTAGACCAGACAGCCGAATGACCTGGATGTCATTCCAGACATCCTTCTGGATGAAGCTGCGACAGCGAGGCCAAGGCAGAGGTGGTTAGGGGCGATCAGGCAGGCAGACGAGTGGTTAGGAGGAGTGGTCCCAGATTGCAAGAGGGATGTCCAACTGCCGGTTTAAGCCCAATCCCTGTAGGATCAGGCCTAAACCACTAAACTGTCAGTTGGACATTCCCCAAGGGGTCCCGGATTGCGAGAGGGTGCAGGCCAGGCTGAGGGAACTCCCCCCCCACCCCGAACCCCATGCAAAAATTTCGTGCTGCAGGCCTCTAGTATATATATAAACTTAAACCAAGTTTCTTTAATTAAATCATTCTATAACTGCACTGTCTCCTAGATATTTCTTTTTTTTAAAAATATGTTTTATTGATTTCAGGGAGGAAGGGAGAGGGAGAAATAGAAACATCAATGATGAGAGAGAATCATTGATTGGCTGTCTCCTTCACGCCCCCTACTGTGGATGGACCCCACAACCCAGGCACATACCCTGACCAGGAATCAAACCGTGACCTCCTAGTTTATAGGTCAATCCTCAACCAATGAGCCACACCAGTCAGGCTGTAGATATTTCTTATTGTTAAAAAGATAAATTACCCTCCCTGTCATAATTTCATTCATAACAAATTCTTCTTGCATCTCTAATACATTTTTCTTTGTGTAATTAGTTGCTGTGGAGTTTGATGCTGTTAGTATATTTACCTTTTACCATTACTTAATGTAATTCTTTGTCCTAATTCTAATGACAATCACAAATTTAATCTTGTTTAGTGTATATTTTACCCATTCTTGATTTCTGTATTAGTTATTTTGAGCTACTATAACAAAATACCATCAACTAAATGGCTTAAACAACAGTTAATCTCTCCCTGTTCTGGAGGCTGAGAAGGCCCAGATACAAATGCTGGCTGATTCTGTTCCTGGTGAGAGCTCTCTCACTGGCCGGCACACTGATGACTTTTCACTTTGTTCTCACATGGCCTTCCAAGGTTCATGAAAGCAGAGAAAGAGAGAGAAGAGGGAGACGTGGGAGAGAGATATCTTCCTCTTCTTACAAAGGTACCAATCTCATTCTTGGGCCCCACCTTCATCATCTAATCTCACTCTATCTCCCCAAATTTCCATCTCCAACTACAATGCAGGGGTGTTCAGGCTTCAAAATGTAGACTTTTGAAGGAACACAAACATTCAGTGCATCACTATTTCCACTTTTTTTCATCACATTGTTTTAAATATATTTCTAATATAAGCAGCCTGAGTAAAGTTCTTAATTCAATTTTTCTTTTTTAACGAAGCTAGTCATTCGCTGTTTAAAGATAAAATATGATTTAATGATTGCATATTATATTTTTCAAAAAAGCTGACATGGTCTTCAATTAAAAAAGAGTGGAATATCAAAAATTAAAGGAAAAAGCAAATGGCAATAATCTTGCAGAATCAATTTAGTGTCATCTGGCTAGGAAATATAGTGGAATTAGTCTTATTTTCTAATTCCTTATGTGTCCACTTATTCTCTTCCCTACCTCTGTTGACTTTTGAAGCAGAAAATTCCACTGAGTATCCATACTTTGAGAAACTTTTTAAAACTTCTCAAATTTTGCTCTGTTTACATAATCTTTTTTAAGAAAGTTCTACTTTAATTAATAAAAAATATTTTAACTATTTTTATTATACTAGTTTTATTTCAGTATAACTAAATGATATATTATGTATCATTTCTCCTTTAACAAGTATGGAGCAGTAATTATTATTTACTAATTTGTCAATATTTTTTCAAAATTATTTATTATGCAAAATTTCAAACATAAAGATTTACAGAAAAATTAGTGTCAACATAAGAAGTCTCCAAACTTGTGGAGAATTTTTGTAAGAGTTCATTTGAGCCAAACTGACTACAATGCTAGGAAGCAAGATCAAATGGTCCAGAGAAGGACAACCGGCAGTTTCTTTTATGCATTTCGAATTAAGGAGAGTGCAAGAGGAAGATTACATGAAGATGAGAGAAAGCAAGGCATAGATTGGAATACAATATAGTTAACAATATTATGTGCTCCCTTAAAGGTGGTTATGCTTCTGAGGGATCTGAAGAAGGGGCATTTCAAAGGTGTGTTAACCTAGATTCACAAAAAAATAAGCTGGGCTTGCTGAAGGCAAAGACAAACCTTTTACTAAAGATGTCATATGCCTGGAGCATGACTACCTATCATAACCTCCCCAGTTAGGAATTTATGATCAGATCACCCCGTGAGATTACTTTTGGTTAGATTTATTACAGCATCCTTCTTTTGTTGACATAGGAATGGAATATTTAATAACCACATTTCCCATGTCTGTTTTACCTATTTACATCTATATAATATATATACTAGAGGCCCGGTGCATGAAATTCATGCATGGGGGAGGGGGGGGTGTCCCTCAACCCAACCTGAACCCTCTCCAATCTGGGACCCCTTAGGGGATGTCTGACTGCTGGTTTAGGCCTGATCAAACCAGCAGTCAGACATCCCTCTTATAATCCAGGACTTACTGGCTCCCAACTGCTTTCCTGCCTGCCAACCTGATCACCCCCTAACTACTCCCCTCCCAGCTTGATTGACGCCTAACTGCTCTGCTCCCCTGCCAACCTGGTCACCCCCAAGTGCCCTCCTCTGACAGCCTGGTCACCTCTAAGTGCCCTCCCCTGCTGGCCTGATTGCCCCTAACGGCCTCTGCCTTGGCCCCCACCACCGTGGCTTTGTGCAGAAGGACTTCTGGATGGATGTCCAAAAGATGTCTGGTCTAATTAGCATATTACCCTTTTATTAGTGTATATATATATATATATATATATATATATATATATATATATATATATGGAGAGAGAGAGATGGAGAGAAAGATACAAAAATAATAGTAGAGGAATCACATATTTAAGGGTTGCTATTTATTTGAGATTTGTTTGAAAACTATTTGAATAAAATCATAATACTTTGCCACTAAATATGCAGCTATTTTTATAAAAGATACTATATTGCATTATTAAATTTAAAACTACTTAAGCATGCTTTTCAAAAATTATTTATATGTATTTCATACTCAAATGTACCACTGAGAATGAAAAATCTAATATATTCGTACTAGTGGCCCAGTGCACAAAATTCGTGCATGGGGGCGGTCTGTGTTCCTCCGCCGGCCTGCACCCTCTCCAATCTGGGACCCCTCGAAAGATGTCCTACTGCCAGTTTACAGGGATTGGGCCTAAACCAGCAGTCAGACATCCCTCACACAATCCAGGACTGCTGGCTCCAGCCACTCACCTGCCTTTCTGCCTGCCTGCCTGATTGCCCCTAACCACTCTGCCTGCCAGCCTGCTCACCCCTAACTGTCCCCCCGTCATCCTGATCACCCCCAACTGCCCCCCCTGCTGGCCTGCTTGCCCCCACCTCCCCTCTCCAGTGGCCTGCTTGCCCACAACTGCCCCCCCTGCTGGCCTGCTCACTCCAAACTGCCCCCCCCCCACTGTCCTGATCACCTCCAACTGACCCCCACTGATGGCCTGCTCACCCCCAACTGGCCCCCTGCTGGTCTGCTTACCCCTAATGGCCCCACCCCCCACCAGCCTGATCACTCACAACTGCCATCCCATCCTGGCCTGATCACCCCAACCCCCCGGCTACCCAAGCTCCCAAACCCTCCTCTTTTCGTTTCTTTTTTTTCAGCCTCCTTGAGTGGAGGCCAGGGCCGGCTGAAAACAAGTACCTGGGATTTATTTATCTTCTATAATTGAAGCTTTGTAGCCTTGAGCGGAGGCCAGGGCCGGCCAGGGCAGGCAGGAAGCTTGGCTTCCTCCATCGCTGGGGGCAACCCAAGCCTCCTGCTGACTCCAGCTCTGTGGCTGCCGCCATCTTGGTTGGATTAATTTGCATACTTGCTCCTGATTGGCTGGTGGGCATGGCTTGTGGATGTAGCAGAGGTATGGTCATTTTGCATGTTTCTCTTTTATTAGTGTAGATGTTTTCAAAAAGTTTTACTTAATGCACTTGGTTGTTACATTTTATTAACCTGACTTTGCTAAAAAAAATACCTTGGAAGTAAAAAGAAAAAGCTGTCTTCATAGATTGTATAATGGGCCATGTTCTGGATTCATATGATTATTTTCTCAAGTTATTATTTAACATCTTTCTCTATTCCCTAAATTTGCTGGAAACTATGAAATTGTTCCAATCTAAAGGACTGCATGGATACAGGGTAAATATTTCTGGTAAGAACACTTCACAGATGCTGCTTGGCACTTTGTGTTGAATCACATCATAAGGGACTTGATAACAGGTTATCTCATTTTTAGTAATGTTACTTTGAACACCATTTTATAAAGGATATAACTGCCATACCTCAAAAATATAAAAGAATACCATTCCCTTTAGAATTAGCAAGTACTATATTGGATAATACTTTGGAAGTTTACAAATATTCTCTTAATAACTTTACTATTTTTAGGGTCTTTTGATAGTCTGTACATGAATTAATTATTTCATTAAAGGTTGAAAACATAATGACATTCTAATTGATCATTGCTTCTATACTATCTGCCATTCCTTTCCATTTTTTTAAATTGATTTTTTTAAAGGGAAGGGTAGGTGGTTATATTTTTAATTATCAATCAATTTTTAGATGAAGAAATTGACATAATTATAACCATGATTGGTGAAAAATAAGATTTTTTTACATTTTCAGTACCTTTACAAAAACTTTATTGTGATTCAAAAATATGAAATGTTAAATTAAATGCATAATAGGTTCATTACAAAAATTTTAAAGCAAGTAGTTATATACTATTCTCCTGTGTTGGTATTAGTTGTTTTCTCTTTTTTAAAATATCATTATGATTTAAAGGAAGATTATTTCATTTTTCAATATGTTTTTATAGATTTTTAAAGAGAGAGGAAGGAAGAGGGAGAGAGAGAGATAGTAACATAGATGAGAGGAACCATCAATATCTGCTGCCTCCTGCACATGCCCTACTGAGGATCAAGCTTGAAACCTAGGCATATGCCCTGACTGGGAATAAACTTATGACCTCTTGGTTCATGGGTTAATGCTCAACCACTGAGCCACAGGCTGGGCTATTTATTTCATATTTGATAGCAGATTATAACCATTATATTTCTTAATGTTTACATTATTCCAATTTTGGCCATTGGAACACCTTCAGACTGGATTTTTTTTCCATTTGACATATCCCTTTTCATAAGTCTTGATGTGTTTTCTTGCTTTTATTTTATTTATTTATTTATTTATTTATTTATTTATTTATTTATTTTAATATATTTTATTGATTTTTTGCATAGTGGAAGATAGAGGGATAGAGAGTTAGAAACATCGATGAGAGAGAAACATTGATCAGATGCCTCCTGCACACCCCCTACTGGAGATGTGCCCACAACCAAGGTACATGCCCTTGACCGGAATCGAACCTGGGACCCCTCAGTCCGCAGGCCGTCGCTCTATCCACTGAGCCAAACCGGTCAGGGCTTGTTTTCTTGCTTTTAGACATAAAAAGTTGTTCATGATCATTTTCCACTTTGATGTTTCCAAACTTGGAATCAATGCCTTTTCTAAGGAGCCTTGGTTTGTTTGTCATATAAATGGTGTTTGGAAAACAAAAACTGGGTAGCAGTTGTATTCATCATGTATTCATTATTGTTGACATGTCACTGTTTTTAGCCATATCAAAGTGCTAATAAATATATTTTATTTAAAATAATTTTCAGCTTATTTTTATATGGCTATTCAACAATGAAAAGTTGTTTTTATTTTTTAATATTAATAAGTTGTGATTTTAAGGTACTTTCCTCTATAAGTATTGATATTTTCATGGGGTAATGAGGGCTCAAAACACCTATTCTACCATTTTATTGAAATCACTGTCTCCTCCATTGCTTACTTTGAAAATGTGATCTTATACTGTATGTATTTTCATTTCCTTTTCTGCTCTCTTTCTTCACTCACACTTGCTTTCAGAAGTTTTCTCCAATCCATTTCTTGTTTCACACCCTATATATAGAAATTAGTAAGAGACATTGAGCCATTTTTCTTTTATTCCTGTATATGGAGATGATCATATAATTTTTCTTTTTTTTTTCTTTTTCTTTTTTTTTAAAATATATTTTATTGATATTTTGCAGAGAGGAAGGGAGAGGGATAGAAAGCTAGAAACGTCGATGAGAGAGAAACATTGATCAGCTGCCTCCTGCACACCTTTCACTGGGGATGTGCCCGCAACCAAGGTACATACCCTTGACCGGAATCGAACCTGGGATCTTTCAGTCCGCAGGCCGACGCTCTATCCACTGAGCTAAACCGGTTTCGGCTATAATTTTTCTTATTATCTACTAAGATTAATTTGTTTTACAACAGAAAATATTATCAGGATTCTTGGACTAAATGCTGAAAAGTCATAAAATATTTTCATAAAATATTTACGATTTTACATTGAAAACTATTGAGGTCATTCTGTCATTATATTGCAGATTATTTTTTACTCGAGCCCCAGTGCATGAAAATTCATGCACTGGAAGGAGAGTCCCTCAGCCCAGCCTGCCCCCTCTCACAGTCTGGGAGCCCTCAGGGGCAGGAGGCAACCCAGTGATCAGGGGAAGGCGATGCCCCCATCACACCTCTGCTGCTGCCACTGCGGGCAGTGCAAGCTTCAGCCGGCCCTGGTTACCTGAGCCTCAGGTGGCCCTGGGCGCTGGGCAACCGCTATCCGAGGCTTGCCTGCACCTCGGGCTGGCCCTGGTTGGCTGGGGGCCTGAGGGTGGGTCAGGCTGCACCCTGTGCCTGCCGCCCCCCCGCCCCCCGCCCCCCGGCTGGGCTGAAAGGACTGGGGACTCCGGCGGGGCTGAGGGGACTGGGCACCACCATCTTGTGGCTATGGGTGCCGCCATCTTTGTGATGGTGTGACAGTCAATTTGCATATTCACTCTTTATTAGATAGGATTAGAACACCATATAATGTTATACTTACTTTGCTATCAAAAATCAAATAAATAAATAAATAGATTGCAAGTTTTTTTTTTTATATTATAGATCAATTTAAGAGTCATTGAGATTATCTGTTCCTTGATGATGGGACTGAAATTCACCAATTCAATGCTTTTTTGTATATTGATTGCAAAAAGTCTGATAGTGACTTGTTCAGTTTTTTTCTTTGGAAATTGGTCAGTTTAAACATTTCATTTTAACAGTTGTAAACTTTGTAAATTATATTTTTCTAGCTAAAAAAATAGCTAGAAAAATATAGCTTTTAAAATTTATTTGGATGTTATTATACAAGTTAACCTGTTATGAATATTTTAAATGTCCTCTATTTATATTTAATTGATCCTTTTTGTTCATTTTTTATATGGTATATTTGATTACTTCCTTATCCATGCATTAATCTAAATAGTGGTTAATATGTTTTGTTGAGATTTTTCAAAAATAAAACTTTGGGATTTATTTATTAATCTAATTTTTCTGTTTGTAACTGTGGGAACTACACTTGAGTCCCCAGATAGTCAAGGCTAATTAGAGTGTGGAGGCCTTGTTGACAGTATGCTGATGGCCAAGGCCGCTCTGAACATGGAAATCGTAATCAAATATTCAAGGCTGAGATACCATGAGCAAGTGCAAGGCCACAGCAATCTCTCGGTAAGCCGTGCCCTTCTATAGCCAAATAATTGATGTCACTGTTGGCAACTAGCCTCTTTTGTGTAAGTAATATTAAAGTATGTTACCACGGCTGGAGAAGCAAGAGGGGGAAAAAGACTAGAGAGCTCAGATGGAACTGATAGAGAAGCTCAGAGGTAGTTACTATGTGAGGTTACAGAGACCAGCCAGTGTGCTGGGCAGGGGCGGGTGCTAGAGAAGCTGAGGCAGGCTCAGAGGATGTAGCTCCAATGTGTGCAGGGGAGACAGGAAAAGCTGCTGAGCCAGAAAGGCTGGCAAAGCTGCTAAGGCAGAGAGCTTAGATAGTGCTACGATGTGAGGTGGTGAGTCTAGGGGGCAATGTGCAGCTGCTCAGATAATAACTGTGGGTACTGAGACTGCTACTACTGTGTGGGAAAGATATGTATTTACTAGCTGATATGTGGCTGCCTATATGGAATTGCTGTAAAGGACTGCTTTGTCTGATGGCTATATGGCCACGGGCTTCTGCAATAAAGCCTCCTTCTTCTATAGCCAACTTCTCATGGCTTCTCCATCTACGACCAGGTGTCTTAGGAAGTCCAGCCTCAGGCAGAGGAGCTCAGACCCAACACTTAGTGCAGGAGGCAGAGTTTGAGAAGGAGCCTGCCCTGTGGTTGGCATAGTTGAATATTCGGGAGAATTTAGAGGAATATATGAACTCAGGGCAACTCTGAGCAGCAGTGCTGAGCAGAGCTCCTGCTGTCTCCGACAGCAACTCATTAATTTCTTCTTTTATAATTATTTTCTTGCTTCTGCTTTATTTTTACCCCTTAACTATCCTTAATGTTCTTTATTTATATTTCAGCAATTCCTTTAGTCGATGTGCTGAATTAAGGCTAAGAATTTTTTACTAACATAAATTGAATTGTGTTAGGTATTTTCCCCTCCCTTTATTTTTAGCCTTTAAAATTTTTCCTACGTTATGTCTCCTGTTTAAGTGATGAATTGTTTTTTGTTTTGTTAAACAATCTGAAATTACTTTTTCTTTAAATGAGTTAAATCTGTTAATTAGTTACATTAAAATGTGTCTTCCTTGGTAAATAGTCAATTTTCATTAAATGTTTAAAATGTCTTCTGCTTTTTAAACATATGTTTTGGTTTTGTTTTTCTTTATATATTTAGTGATGTTCTGGTAAGCACTTAATATAACATCCTTAATCCCTATTTCCTCCCTTATTCAGGCTTCTCCCTTTACTTCCAACTGTTGTTTATATTACAATCAATATATATTAGACTTTCGTCATTCTCTTGTCTATTTTCTCCTATGTTTTCTAAGATGTGATATTTTTATTAGGACAGACCCCATAACATTTACATACTATTTTTCTATATTTTCTACACCTATGTTTCAATTTCAAGTCTTAAATATATTCAGTAATGATCAGAAATAATTTATTTTCAATAATCTTTCTGTTGTATAAATGCATCCTTAAGCAGACTAATCAGACATATATTGACAAATACATTCGCTTAGTATTTGTATGGGGTTTTCTTTAGCTCTGATAGTGGGAAGATAGATAAGATGGATAAAAATTTCTTCAGTTCACCCATTTTATCATATCATTTCTTGAAAATGCTGCTATAAGATATTCTTTGCGTGTTGCTCAAGAATATTAAATCAACAACCTGTTTTCCTGCTTTTTTGTATTGGTTGTTATTTTTCAGGGTAAATATGTTGTAAGATACATCTCAATATTGACAGGGTCATTTTCAGTGGAGGTAATCAGAGGTAATTCGGTGCTTTATTTATTTCCTACTTTTTTTCCTTGAATTGTTGTTTTAAAGATTAGTTCTTTCCCACTGTTTTGTTTTCCTTTTTAAATGACTCCAAATATTGATATCTTTGGATATCCTTTTTTTGTCCTGTATATTGATCAATTTCTAAATGTATACTTTTGCTTCTTTAGAAATGCTGGCTTATTATATGGGCCTTTTAATTTCTAAATTTATTTCTATAACTAAACATTTAGTAATATTTGTTCTCTATGGGATACCATGTAATTTAGTCTTAGTTGTGAGATTTACCTTTGTCTATCCAGTGAACTATCAACTTATATATTCCTGTTGATTTTACTTATTTATGCTGGGTTTTTGAACCCTATTTTGTGGTACTTTTTAAGTCTGAATGTTGAGGAAGTATATGAAATTGATACAGACATGTTTGTTTTCTTTATCTTCACACTGTTATTCAGGGAAGAGTGTTTTCTTCAATGTTTATTTTCTGTTCTCTTTTTTACAATAACTGTTTAAATAATTGCATTGAAAAATAATAGATAAAAATTATTCATGATCAATTTTTCTGTTGGGTTTTCCTAGAATAATAATAGCAGCCAAACCTGTGAAAGGTGGGGGGATGGCTTACTAGGTTGCATAGTTGTAAAGCTCACTTAGAAGTGAAGTGTTGTTTTTTTTTTTTTTTTTTAATAAGCTGTGCTCTTTATGTTTCCTCTCTTCCTCTCTCCCTCCCTCTCTCACTCCCTCCCTCCTTTCTTGCCTTCTTTCCTCCTTTTTTTTCTTTCATTTTTAGTCCAGAAGTGAACTATACTCTGTTGCTATCCTTTCACCCCTTAAATTGCCAAGCCTTCATTGGGAACCTGTCTCTTCTGAATGCTTTCCTCTAATCCAGAAATAGTTTATTCACCAGACTTGCACATTTTTCTTTTATACTTCCCAAGTCCCTTCCTTTCAACTTTGTTGTACCAACTACTCTGAACAGATGGCATTGGAACTGTTCTTACTATTTCCTTTTTCAAAATGAACCCTCTTCCTCTGCTAGTGACTTTGGCTAATGGCACTTATGTTCTTCAACATGACCACACTTTCTTCTCTTTTGCACTACCCTTGCCTCTTCGTTTTGCTATGAAGTTCAGATCCATAACCAAATTTGTTAGTCTTTGATGTCTATTTCTTAATGTATGTGTAAATAAAAACTTACGGTTTTCCTTACATTACTTATAATGTACATTTGGGATATTCATGAATTTGTTGATATTTCTTCCAGGAAATATTCTAATTTGGAGGACATATGAAGTGATTCAAATTTTAAGAGCTGCTTTATTTCATAACAGGAACCTCTCTATAATGAATATATTTATTTTTGGGAGTTCAAAGAAATTTTAGGATGCTAAGCGTCATCATCAATCAAGAAACTAAAAGGCTCTAGCCAGTTTTGCTCAGTGGTTAGAGTGTCTGCCCACTGAGCAAAGGGTCACAGATTCAATTCCCAATCAAGGGGATGTACCTGGGTTGCAGGTTCATTCCAGGGCAGTCAAATGTGGGATGCAACTAATCCATGTATCTCTCTCATCGATGTTCCTTTCTTTCTCTCTCTACCCCTCCTTCTCTCCTTTTCACTCTCTCTTTAAAAAAATCAATGGAAAAAATATCCTTGGGTGAGTTTTAACAAAAAACAAAATAAGAAAAAAATAAAGTAAAAGTACAGAAGTCAAATTTTCACACAATATTAGCAATAAATAGAAAAGGCAAAAGTAATTATCTATAATAATAAAAGTGTAATATGCTAATTAGACTGGACAGCCAAATGGCCTTCCGGACATCATTCTGGACATCCTTCCAGAAAAAGCCGCGGCAGCGAGGGCCAAGGCAGATGTGGTTAGGGGCGATCAGGTAGGCAGGTGACCAGTTAGGGGCATCAGGTAGGCAGGCAGAGTGGTTAGGGGCGATCAGGCTGACAGGCAGAAGCAGTTAAGGGCGATCAGCCAGGTAGGCAGGCAAGTGGTTAGGAGCTAGCAGTCCCGGATTGTGAGAGGGATGTCTGACTACCTGTTTAGCAATGCGGGATTGGGCCTAAACCAGCAGTTGGACATCCCTGAGGCATCCCAGATTGCGAGAGGGGGCAGGCTGCACTGAGGGACCCCCCACCCCCGTGCATGAATTTCATGCACTGGGCCTCTAGTAGTTAATAGACTTGTTAAACACCAATTGTTTTTTCACTGTCATCTTCTTGTCATAAGTTAGTTTGTATAGATACGATTAAGGGTGTTTTTTAAAAAAAAATGGTAAAAAATGAAAATCTAGGGTTTCAATATATAGTGAAAACACATTTTCCCCCTTTATCAATTTTAAAATTTGTGCCTTTGATATCTATCTAATTATATTCTTTTTAAGTATATTTGTCTGGTACATCTTTATCATCTTTTAATATCTCTTATTTTCAGGTGTTCTTTAACATTTTCTTCAGAGATTTTGTCATTAAAAAATAGCAGATTTATTTTTTAAGAAAACTTCACCCTGTATATTTTAATTGAGGAATTTAAATTATTCCTATTTATTGTAATTTTGATGATTTTGTGTTTTCTTTAAATATTTTCCTCAGTTATTTTGTTTGCTGTTTGGTTGTTTCTGTCCCCTTCCTTTCTTAACTGCACTGATCAAAGTTACTTTCTCTCTTTCACTATAATAATATGAAATATTATAAACTCTATATTTTATATTCATTTTTAACCAAAAATAAAGTAAGTAAATAACCAAACCAAAAAAGTTCTGTCTTAGTTGTTATCTTAATTTTTAATCAATTTCCCAGGTGACTGCAGTGATCCCCTCCATTATTTAGCCTCTGCTCTTTATTTTTTTTCATTGCAATTCCAGTATTCTGCTAGTAAACTTACTTTGGCAGTTTTTTCTGGCATAAAGTTATGGGTTCTCAATCATTTGCAGAGAATTTTTCAGAATTTACTTACTACTTTCATCTATACTAATAAAAGCCTAGATGGCCCTCGTGCCCTCACGTCATCACAAGATGACCGCCCCCACGTAGTCACAAGATGGCTGCCACAAGATGGCCACCACAAGATGGCCGGCAGGGGAGGGCAGTTGTGGGCGATCAGGCTGGCAGGGGAGGAAAGTTGGGGGCGACCAGGCCGGCAGTGGAGGGCAGTTGGGGGTGATTGGGCTGGCAGGGGAGTGCAGTTGGGGGTGATTGGGCTGGCAGGGGAGCAGTTAGGCGTCAATCAGGCCGGCAGGGGAGTGGTTGGGGCATCAGGCAGGCAGGCAGGTGAGTGGTAGGAGCCAGCAGTCCCAGATTATGAGAGTGATGTCCAACTGCCGGTTTACGCCCAATCTCACAGTCAGGCCTAAACCAGCAGTCGGACATCCCCCATGGGGTCCCAGACTGGAGAGGGTGCAGGCCGGGCTGCAGGACATCCCCCCCCCATGCAAGAATTTTGTGCACCAGGCCTCTAGTATAATTATAAGATCCCTTTTGTATTTTCAGTATTGCTATAATTATGTTTTTATTTTTTATATCTCATGAAATTTTAGTGTGAGTTGAGTTGCAAAGAGAACTAATTGTGTACCCACAGTCAATCATTGAATTGAAATGCTGTTTATTTCAAAGTTTTTCTCAGATGCTACTTAATTCTTAGTCAATTTTCTACAGATCTGACCCAAAATACATACATTGTTATGTATAATTTAATTTCTAATAGATTTATATTTGCATTTGTCTTATGACATTATAAATATTTTCATGACTTTTTTTCCTATTTAGAAAACAGGTCATGTCTCAATACTTCTGGATCCTGTAACATAGTGTGGTTAAAAATATA
Organism: Plecotus auritus; assembly: GCF_963455305.1. Classification (NCBI taxonomy): domain Eukaryota; kingdom Metazoa; phylum Chordata; class Mammalia; order Chiroptera; family Vespertilionidae; genus Plecotus; species Plecotus auritus. Next base: position 134,023,158 of record NC_137771.1, on the reverse strand, counting down.
AGTTGAAATAATGTGTGCTAATCTATGTTAACCTGAATAGTAAGTATATCATCCACACCAGTGGTTGGCAAACTCATTAGTCAACAGAGCCAAATATCAACAGGACAACGATTGAAATTTCTTTGGAGAGCCACATTTTTTAAACTTAAACTTCTTCTAATGCCACTTCTTCAACATAGACTCGCCCAGGCCGTAGTATTTTGTGGAAGAGCCACACTCAAGGGGCCAAAGAGCTGCATGTGGCTCGCGAGCCGCAGTTTGCCGACCACGGATCTACACTAATGAAAGAGAAAGATGCAAATTGACCATCACTTTGCAATGCCCACCAGCCAATCAGAAGTGAGTATGCAAATTAACCTGACAAAGATAGTGAGTTAATTTGCATACACAGGTGCTGAGTGGCTGGGGGCTGGGTGGCCCCTTGCGTGTGCGCCGGCGCCAAGTGGCCTGGATCCCAGGGACAGGCATCCTTGGGACCCAGGCCACTCTGATCCTGTAAGCTAGTGCATAGGCCTGGAGTGGCCAGGGGTCCGGAACGACCCCTGGCCACTCCAGGCCTACGTGTACAGGTGCCGAGCAGCCGAGGTCAGAGTGGCTGCTTGCGTGTGTGCTGGCACCAAACAGCCTGCATCCTGGGGACAGGCATCCTTGGGAGCCAGGCCGCTCTGAGTCTGTAGGCCTGCATGTAGGCCCAGAGCAGCTGGGGTCCTCGAACGCCCCTGGCCACTTCAGGCCTATGCTCGCAGGAGCCGAGCGGCTGGGGGTGGGGAAGGAACATCTCCAGGACCCAGGCGTTCGGAGCTGGTGTGCGCAAGTGGCCGGGGGTGGGGCAGGAACGTCCCGTGCAGCAAGCGAGCAGACAGCAGGGCCCTGCTTGCCCCTGGCCATGGCAGCGAGGGGCAAGCAGTCCCCCGCAGGGCCCCCACAGAGAGCAGACAGCAGGTCTCTGTTTGCCCCTGGGCCCAGCCGTGAAGGGCAAGCAGACCCCCACTGAGAGCAGACACCAGAGCCTGCGGTGGCATCAAGCAAGCAGGTCCGCAGATAGCAGAGAACCACCGGACATACCCTGAGGGCTCCCAGATTGGAGAGAGTGCAGGTTGGGCTGAGGGACCCACTCCCCCGTACACAAATTTCATGCACCGGGCCCCTAGTCCTATATAATAAAGAGCTAATATCCAAATGGTTGTCACATTGTCACGCCATAATGGCTCATACACTCTACACTGGGAAGAGAGGAATGGGGACCAAGCAGGAACAAATGAGCTCGTGAGAGAGGAATGGGCACCAGCCAGGCTGCAGCCCGGGAGAGGGACAAGCATCCCATCCCATGGTCCCAGGCGCCAGTGCCTGCAACTGCGGCCCAGGCGAAACCACCTGCCCACAGTCCCCTGTGGCTGCAGCCGGCCCAGGTGAGGCCAGCCAGGGTCCTGGGTTCCTGCGGGCAGCCAGAGGGAAGGAAGCCCAGGTTCTGGGTGCCTGCGACCAGCCGGAAGAGGTAGTCCTGGGTCCCGGGTGCAGGGCACGGCAGAGGTGGTTAGGGGCAATCAGGCCAGCAGAGGAGCAGTTAGGGGCAATCAGGATAGTAGGGGAGTATTTAGGGGCAATCAGGCAGGCAGAGGTTGTTAGGGGCCATCAGGCAGGCAGGCAGAGTGGTTAGGGGTGATCAGGCAGGCAGGCATGCGATCAGGCAGGAGCCAGCAGTCCCAGATTGCGAGAGGCAGTCGGACATCCCCAAGGGGTCCCGGATTGAAGAGGGTGCAGGCTGGGCTGAGGGATTGCCCCCCTGTTCACAAATTTTGTGCACTGGGCCTCTAGTTGTATATAATAAAAGAATGGAAATATTTACAGAAGGTGCAAATTTTAATTCTGGAATATTATCTGAGTGTATTGAAATATTACATGAGCATAAATATAAGATAAAAAGCATTTAATTGGTTTATGTCTACACTAAATTAATATAAAATACTAGAAATCTCTTGTCCCTGTTAAAGCTTTAAACTTACTCATTGTATGATAATCATTTCTACTCTCTGATCCTTAATTTATCTATTCATTTTTTTAAAACTTTATTTTGGTTTTTAGAGAAAGAGAGAGGAACATAGATTTGTTGTTCCACTTTTGGTGGTTGTTGTTAATCCTCACCCAAGGATATTTTTTCATTGGCTTTTAGAGATAATAGAAGGGAGAGGAAAACACAGAAGGAAACATCAATGTGAGAGAGAGAGATTCATCAATTTGTTGCTTCCTGCACCCACCCAGACCAGAGCCAGGGATTGAACCTGCAACCAAGGTATGTGCCCTTGACCAGACTCGAACCCTTCAGTACACAGGCCAATATTCTATCCAGTGAACCAAAATGGCTAGGGCTTCACTTGGCTTTTATGTACTCATTAGCTGATTCTTACATGTGCTGTGGCCAGAGATTTAGACTTGCAATTTTGGCCAGATTATTTGTTCTTAATCTGGGAGTAATATTATCCTTATTCAATTTGTTTATATATATTTTCTCATCAATAATAGAGCAAAAGCTGTGGCTGGTTATTTAACACTGACAAGAAAATTGAGCAGATATTACCAGTACACCTAAGAGCTAAATTGTAAGAATTAAGTGATATAAAGCATGTGAAACAGAACAGTAAACTTTGACAAATATGAAAATGTAAGATATTATTTTTACATGCATATCTTTTGGAAGATAAGTTAAAATATGCAGACAAGCTAAGTTATGTCCTGCAATAGTAGTCTGATAGCATTGGAGCCAACAGAACTTGACACCAACAGACAACAATATTACCTATTAGGTTATTTTTATTGTTTAGATATAAAATTAAATTGTAGTAAAGATAGTGTCTTCTCATCAGGAAAGCAACAATGTACTGTAAGTTATACGTAATTTGACTTACAGTATTCAGATTCACCTGAAATGATTTTGGGAAAGAATGGTTCTCTGGGACAGGAGATGGCAAACTAAGGCCTTTAGGTACAAATTGTTCTGCTGCTTATTTTTAAGGGCCTAAGAGCTAACAAAGGATTTTTACAATTTTAAATGTTTGAAAAGCATTAAAAAGAAAAAGAAGGATAACTTTTCAGGACACTTGACAATTATATGAAGCAAGAACCTTTAACCCCTATGTGATTAAGTTAAAATTAAATCAATAAGGGGGATCATTAATCCAATCTGGTTAGTGTCCTTTTAAGAAGAGGAAGACATTTGGATACACAAATACACAAATTTTGATGCCAACCATGTGGATGTGGGCACACATGTGGGGACCATGACAGGGCACAGACAGGAGGCCATTGCACAGAGAGGAAGCCATTTACAAGCTAAGGGGAAACCTCTCTAATGCTGGCTCCTTGATTTAGGGTTTCTAGCCTCCAAAACTGTCCGAAAAGAAATTTCTGGTGTTTAAGTCACTCTAGCAAACTAATATAAGTGTCCAGAAATAAAACAAAATAAACAGCCAGCTTATTTATGTTTCTTCTCTGTGGCTGCCTGCCCTCTCCAAAGGCAGTGTGGTAGCTGTGACAGAGTCATATGGCCTGTAGTCCTAGAATATATGCTCTCTGGCCTTTAGAAAAAAATGTTTGCCAATTCCTGTTGTAGGAATCAGGAAAGATTTGTACTTTAGCAGGAAATATTATATATAATGCTGTGATTTTGAAATAACTTGCAAAACATGTTAAATATTAACTAGGGAAATTCCACATAATAGTAATTTTTTCTCTTTCCCTGTTTCTGTAGCATGATAAAAAAGAGAGGCTCTAAATAAGTTAGGATTACAATAGTTTAGCTGCACATGTGTAAAACAAATCCTTAATCAAAAGTACCATTATTAATTATAGTGACAATCTGATTATTACTTTTATGGTAAAACTAAAATTTCAAAAGGTTGAGGATAAAGACCCAGAAGATTATCTTTATGCTGATATATCTGGAATCATTAAGCCATGTACCATACTGAGGATCATTATCAAGGAAAAATTCAGGTGAATTCCAAAGAAAGATTTTAATAGAAGGCTGAGAATAGGGTGTCATATTAGATAAATTAGGTAGAGTTGTGTTAATTATAGTAAAGAGTTGATGACAGAAGCAGCAATACAGATGTTGCTATCAGGTGATTCTTATTTTCCTGAGAGTTGAAAGAAGAGTGAAAAAATAGTGTGAGGAAATACCAATCCAACTTTTCTGTTGAAATTTGGAAAAATAGTATACCTCAAGGGACACAGTAGGTGTAAAGAGTTGCAAATGCCTAAGCTTTCCAAGGAGAGAAGGCTCTCCAAGTCCCCAGGGAGGGAGGTGAATGATGAAAGGGAGCTCCCTTGCCAAAAACTGTTGGATTGGGTTTCTGCAGCTTTATTCAGTACAAAAGCAAATTGTAGGCAGTAACCTAGGTCTCCCAGCGACACAGACACACAAGAGGATGTGAGGTTCCATTCCATGAACCCACACAATTAAATGCTCTCAACAGTTGTGTTCTTATTCAATATGAAAGGTACAAAGGAAATCAAATGAATAAGTATTGTGTTCTTGCATTCTATAATTGGATGCCCCTACTATGTGCCAGGTGCTCTCATTGGATCTGAGATAGACGTATGAAACAGGATCCTTGTTCCTTATAGATAATAGACTTATAAAAGCAATAGAGTTGTCTTTAAACAATACATTTGCTAATTCAATCATTTCTTTAAAAATAAAGATCATAAATTTTCAGTTTGATAAAAGTACTGTCAAAAAGCAAACAAAATATGTCTAACCTATAAAAAGCCTCAATTGGCACTCTTCTTTAGAAAAGTCTTCATACCTACTTGAGAACTATTAAAATTATAGCTATTAACAAATAGTCTTCTAGCCCTAACCTGTTTGGCTCAGTGGATAGAGCGTTGGCTAGCGGACTCAAGAGTCCCAGGTTCGATTCCCTTTAAGGGCATGTACCATGGTTGTGGGCACATCCCCAGTAGGGGGTGTGCAGGAGGCAGCTGATTGATGTTTCTCTCTTATCAATGTCTCTAACTCTCTATCCCTTTCCCTTCCTCTCTGTAAAAAATAAATAAAGTATATTTTAAAAAAAGGAATAGTCTTCTGGAAGATGAAAGCTAAAAATCATTCAATATATGTCAGGTGCTCCAGATTTTTTAAGATAGGCATTCAGCATGCATGTGGGAGCAGAGTAGTGCCATATGCATCATATTTAGGTTTGTGGGTTTTTTTCCCCATGGAGAATTATAATTTGATAGGCAGACTGCATATAGTATTATTTTTTATAAATATTATCCCTATACATCCATCGACTAGAAGCTAAAATGTGTGAGAAATATATATGATACAAAATGGAAAACAAGGACTTGAATAATGATTTTTTTAAATGTGAAAATGGTGGTCAAAATCAGCACTTTACTTTTAATATTATGAATTTTAACATCTCTATCTAAACTAAATTAAATTATGTATTGACACTGATGTAAATTCCTTCAGATCTCATTCTTTATAATTAAGCAAATTTAGTATATTTATAGAAAACTTTGAAAATGTATAGCTTAAGTGCTGTAGTACATGCAGAAATTCTCTACCTTTGTATTTTTGGCTGCTAAAAGGTTGATGTCCTCTAATATCATGCTCTTGTTTACTTACAATAAATTGGTTCTTGGTGTGTGTTTGTTGTTTATTTTGTCAAATCATAACATTTTCCACTACTTCTGACTCAGGATATTTGCTGTTTGTTTTCATAGTAAGATTAAGGGTTATATTTACCTGGAGCAGAACCTATTCTTGTATCCTTAAGGTAGTCCCTTCAATAAGGTCCATGTACAGATGAAGGAGCTCCACCCACCTCCAATGCTATTGTATTCCCTAAAGCAAGGGGATTTACCCCACCTTAGCTTTTTAGTCACGAAAACCAAAAGCAACTAGTAAAAAACAGGTAGATGCTATTTAATTGGCCTGCCCTTTATTTTGAACTGTTTTTCAGTTAATTTCATTTATGTATTCCATTATCTGACATTATTTAGACATTTTTAATTATATTGCCTCTTTTTATTTGCTTATATAGAGGATAATGACAACACTTTTAATATAACCCTAACAAGACATTCAAATTAGAAAACCTGAAATTTTATTCGGTAGATATTACATGGAATTACAAGAAGAAATATGAAATAAGAAAGGCAGGAAGAAAATCAAGTAGAAGGCAAGAAAAAGAGAAAATGTAAGGAAAATAAGAAGCAAGTAAGGGAGGAGAGAAAGGAGAAAAGCATGAGAAAAAGTTTAATAGTAGAGAAAATCTAGCAACTCTCACAGAAGTAGGGTTTCTTTGCTTTAAGATTAAAAAAAAAAAGAGGACCATGTTAAATGGGTTGATATGAGTGGGTATAATATAGGTTAACCATTAAAGTTATTCATTGAGACAATTTTATGTTTACCTACATAACATCTAGAAATACATACTCATTTCAGATGGACATTCTAATATTTTAAATGCATGTGGCTCTTGAGTGGTTTAAAATAGTATTGACCCATTATAACACTCATATGCATTTATTTTCTGATTTATAACCTACCTATAATCATATATCTTGCATTGTTAAGTCAGTCTTTTCCTCCCTCTCTCTCTCCCCCTTCCTTCTTCCTTCTTCCCTTATTTGATTCCTTTCTGGCCTTTCTTTTTCTATCCATCTTTATCACTGTCTCTCTATTTCTTTCTTTTTAAAAATCCATTTCTCTTTAATTCTTCCCTCCATAAGATCATAGAATTTACAGTGGGATCTATAACGATTGCTTAGAAAACTATCAGCAATAAGGAAGAGGATATTAACTAATATACTTCTTTAATGTACCCTATAATTATGAATTCAAATGTAATTTCTACATAACAGATGCAATGAGAATATTACAAAATTCCCAACAATCAAACAGAAATATGTGTGGATATTTTCCTGGGTATTAAAATATTAATGTCATGTGCTATATAAGATAAAACAAAGTTCTAGATTTTGCTCTGATATAGGGAATTCTGAATAATTCCCTGAGTATAGATGAAAGAAAGATGTTCTCATATTCCTTTATCATCCAGGTTTTCACATATTCCTTTATCATCTAAGAGAAATCGGTATGTTATTAGAAACTGCCAAACTCCGTTCCCACTGTATTGGCAAAAGAAAGAGTCAAGCTTTGCTTATGACATTTGTCTACAGGCCTTTGCTTTGCTCTAGGTCTACACGGTGGAATAGACATTTTTATTTCTTTTCCTCAGGCACTATATTTCATGAAAAATTCATTTCTTCTATCTCCCACCTCTAAGTAACTTTTTGTAAGAAACAGCCAAAAGAAAGTGACCTTTTGTCCATTTGAATGACTGGTCTTGAACTGTTGGCTTGCTGTTTACTGCTTCACTGTTAGTGTCACACTTCTTCCACTGACTCTTGCATACAAACTGAGCTCCGTCTTCTACTGTGCTTCACTCATACCAATTAGGTTCTCCAGACAGACCCCTGTCAGCTGGCTATTACTGAAGTAGGTTGGGTTCAAAGTTCCTTAGATGACTAGAGTACAAAAGTCTCGTTTTTTCAAACTTATTAAATGGAAGCATTGGAGTGAGCAAAACCCTGTTTTTCTTAAAAATAAAAGAAAATGCAATAAGCCATGAAATTTTAAGTTATCATCATGATGCATTGCTCTGTGTCTTACAATGACTTATAATTACGAGTTCGGGAATGCCTAATTATGCAAAGGTTCAATATATGAATTTAAAAAAAAAATAACCTGAAGTGTAATATTTGTGAATAAAATCAAATACAAAATAGTTTTAAAATAATGGTAATGTAAATTCTTAACATCTTATATACCCTCCTTAGTATTTCTGGGTTACTGCCAAAAATATACAGATGCCTATAATCCATGACAGTTATTTTTTAAATAAACCTGTATCTCAAAGAAAAAATAATTCTATCAGTAAAAAATTATCAATATAAAATTTCAGAGACAGAAATATATAAGGAAACCCTATATAACCTGTAGGAGGTTGTGGGCAGGCATCTGGGGAAAGAATTGGAAAAAGAGATAAACAATAGTTGCTAAAATCCCTCAATAAAAAGGGAAAGCCCTTTTATTCTGTATTTTGCAGCCCTCTCATAATAGAATTTGAGACTGCTTGGTAATTATTAGACTAAAATAACTACTAATTTTTTTGTTATGATTTGTTACATCATTATTATAAATCAGGAAGATAGAAGACATTTCTTTTATTTTTCAGAATTTTTGATTCAATATTATGATGAAGAATTGGTAGAATTATTATTCATGGGTATTCCAGCTGCCCAAATTGTACTCAACTGCCCTAATGCCATCATCTTTTTTATCCCTGAATTCTTCCAAAGAATAATCCATGTGTGCTGCTTTCACTTACTTCTTACCCATTCACTTATGGGTTTCCTGGCATGGCCATCAGATAATGAGATGATTTTGATGTCTCATTTGATACATATGAATCATAGACTTTCAAGAAATATACTTTGATCTTCTATGATATTTACATAATCATTCCCTGGGCACAGATGAAAGAAATACGTTCTCATATTCACTGAGAACATCTTTGCTTAAGAATAAGTCTAGGTACCTAAACATGGTTCAAAAGTTCATCATGACCTGGCACCAGTTGTCTGCCTTTTCTACTACCACTCTCACTACCTACTCAAATATCTCCAATACAAAGTCCTCATAAGGTATTACTTTCACTTTCCATCCTAAAGATGTGCACATTATTTTTCCTGTAATAGAGAAGCCTAGTGATTCAGCTTGGACTCAATTTGCTGAAGGAATTCTTCCCAAGTCTATACGTTTAGTTGTTTTTCTCTTCTTTGGATTCCCACGGCATCTTGAACTTAAGCTATAGGTGATCTTCCTTATCACATCTGCTGGGATTTTTAATTGCATGTCATCATCACCAAAGAGATATGTACTACCTCAGTGCACTGATTGTGATTTGTTCATCATTTACCCAAACATTGAGCATAAACTTAGTCCATATTCCTCTGGTTTATTTTTATTATCCAGTTTCCACCATGCCACTGTATTCTGATCCAGACATAATTTAACTCCACCCCTCTCCAGGCCAACTGCATTCCCAGTTCCCCTTATAGCCATCCTTTTTTGTTTTCTTTTTCCTAACATGTTTAGAATACTAAAATAACAAGCAAAAAAAAAAACAAAAATATACCCAAAAAACAAAAACAAACAAACAAACAAAAACCCTAAAGTATTGTGAAGCATTAGAAGGGAATCTCAAGACATTCAAAAACAAAACAACAAAAAAACTAAAAAAAAATAATTGAAGTAAAACAACATGCACTATACTATCTATGAAGCATCTCTGCATATATTTTAGTCAAATACTTAAATAAAACTAGGGGCCCAGTGCACAAATTCGTGCACCTTGAAAGGAACTGTGGGCCATGAGGCTGTGTTGGGCACGGGGGAGGGTCTCGGCCCATCCTCTGTGCCCCCACCCGGCCCCTCCCTCCACAGCCCCAGTCCCCTGTCTGCCGGCAGCCCTGCTCTAGCCGCTGTCACTCCCACGCCCTGAAGGCGCTGGACCCACTCACACCTGCTGACAGCACCGAGCGATCAAGGCCGGCAGCGGGTGTGAGTGGTGGCTCCAGCGCCAGAAGTGGGTGCGAGCTGGGCCAATGCCGGCAGGGATTCAAGCACCAGGTGGGACCGTGGCGTATGGGAGAGAAGAATTTTCAGTAACCACCAGAGGCTCGCCCTGATGACAGCGATCAGTGCCCTGCCTTGGCACCCCCGCTCATCTGCTCCACCATCATAGAGACCAGTTGTTCAGTTGTTTGGTTGTTCTGCCGTTCAGACTATTTGCATGTTAGCCTTTTATTATATAGGATAAAGAAATTTTATATATAAGGAACCAAAACACTATAGTGGCTAACATATTCCTGGTCCCAGAGTTGTGATTTCAATCCTTATCAGTATGCTCTACAGCCCATACTATTTACATGAAGAATTAGAGAAAGGCAGAGAACTGTTTTTATTATAAGTTAACACACTTTATTGTAAGTAGAAACTTTGTCCATATAAGTGAATGGGTAAGAAGTAAGTGAAAGCAGCACACATGGATTATTCGTTGGAAGAATTCAGGGATAAAAAAGATGATGGCATTAGGGCAGTTGAGTACAATGATACTCTATTTTTTTGTATCTCTCTATATAAAAGGCCAGCAACTGGAATGCCGTAATGACCAGAATGACTGGTTGCCAGCAAACTGGCCCAATCTGGGCGTGGGGCGGGTGGCCAACCTCCCACAGCCCCTCCCCCCAGCTGGCCCTGCCCCTGATCAGCCTGCCCCACCCCAATCGGCCTGAAGCCCCACCACCCAGCTGACCCCTCCCTTGATCACCTCCCCACCCTATTAAGGGGCAGGGCCAGTGGGCCGACCTCCTACAGCCCCTCCCCCTGGCAGGCCCTGCCCCTGATGAGCCCCCATCACCCCAATCGGCCAATGTCCCCTCCCCCCAGCCAGCTCTGCCCCAAATCGGCCTCCTCACTCCAATCAGGGGCAGGGAAGCCCAGCCAACCACCCATGGCCCCTCCCCTAGGCCTCTGTCCCCCAATCAGCCCCCCTATACCATTCGGGTGTGGGGCTGGCCAGCCCACAGCCTACTGCCCCTCCCTACCCCCAATTAGCCCCCACCACCCTGATCGGCTCTCGGCCCCTCCCCCCAGCCAGCTCTGCCCCTGATCAGTCCCCCCACCAAAGCCCCTTCCCATGGCAGGCCCCACCCCCAACCGGCCCCCCCACCCCAATTGGGGGTGGGGCTCGCCAGCCAATCGCCCACGGCCCCTCCCCCAACTGGCCCGGCCCTGATCATGCCCGGATCAAGGTGGGCCAGCTGGCTAGCCAACCTCCCATCATCTCCTTCTTCCAACAGTCCCAGCCCCGATCTGCCCTGATTGGGGCCGGGCTGGCTGGACCCCACCCATGCACAAATTCATGCACTGAGCCTTTATTATAGTTTTAAAAGGCCAGGGTAAAGGGAGTAGAATGTACACAATTGAGAAAGCAAGAGAATGAGAAAACAAGTGGGAGAAAAATAGTCATAGCCAGGTAAAGAAAGGATTTTTTTTAGCATCATCCTTTGATAGACTTTTTAATAGACTCAAGAGAAATTCAAGAAGAGAGGAAGAGAAAGCCTGATAAAACAAGCCACTGACTAATTTAGAAATAGGAAGTGCCAATGATGATCTTTTTCTATGGGTAACAAACCAGATCTGCTTTGTGAGAAGGATTAGGAGGGAATTTGGGACCCAGAGAAATTAGAAAAGTTTTGGACCATAGATCTTAGGCCATGAGACATCCTATAAAAATAATACATTTTAAACTGTTTAATCTATATATCACAAACTTCTTTGGCCAAAAATATCAGCAGCCCATAAACCCATTATGAGAAATCTTGGCATTAATATTTTATTGTGATTTTTTTGATATCAGTGTTATATTATGTGTATAAATTAAATTAGAACTCATCCTCTATGTTTTAGAACAGTTGGGAAATGGTGAAATTATCACTACATTAAAGATTTGATGTCATTCACCTTAACATCTGAGTCTAAAGATTTTGTAGACAGGGACATAAGATATGGATTCTGTCCAAGACACATGAAAAAATTTAGCTTCCTTAGCTCAGGTTAATGAGTTAAAACTATACAGAATAATTTCCACATGAGCAACCCAAAAAATGTATACTCCAACCTCACACATTTCCCCTTTTGAATATCTTAAATTTTCATAAGCCTTACAATTTGTTTTAATTTTTTGGCCTAACAGTGTTGATTACCTTGTTTTGATAATTTAACTTTCCTAGAAGATCATCTTTCATCTATATCTTCTAATTTATTCTCTTATAGTTGAGCACTATAATGTCTTTCTAAAAAGTTCTCCTATAGCTTTCTTACTAAATCCTTTTTCCTCTTTAATGTTGTGCTTTTCCTACTTTTTTTTTCCTGAGTTAGATGTGCCATTTTTAAATTGGCTTGTTATTTGAAAGAACTATTCCTTTATTTTATGCAACAATTGTATTATTTTATTGTCTTAATTTCTAATTACTAATAATTTATATTATTAATGTTGTAATGACCTCATTCTGTTTCAAATTTAGAAATATAATAATGTCTGTTCAGAAACTGTTTTTATTATTTTGTATTGTACTAATTTATAATATTATATTATATTATATTGTATTATACTAGAGACCCAGTGCATGGATTCATGCACCGGTGGGGTCCCTCGGCCTGGCCTGCGGGGATTAGGCCAAAACCAGCTCTCTGACATCCCCTGAGGGGTCCCAGATTGTGAGAGGGCACAGGCCAGGCTGAGGAACCCCACAGGTGCACGATAGGGGCTGGGGCGGGACCGTGGGAGGACTCCAGGGTGTGTCATGCCTGTCTTGCCCAGTCTCGATCAGCCGGACTCCAGCAGCAAGGTAATCTACCAGTCGGTCGAACGAATGGTTTGACACTTAGCATATTAGGCTTTAATAATATAGGATTACATGTTATGTTATGTTGTTATGTTATATTATCTTATGTTATGTTATGTTATAGTATGTTATAATATATTATGGTTTTGAACACATATCACAATATTTGAAATGTTCTTTTTTTATTTAAGTCCCTCTTTTGTCATTTAATTTTTCCTAGGAACAAACAGTAAATTTCTTAGTGAATATTTAAAATATTCAGGTGATTTCACTTAAACTTTTTTTTTCTGTCAAATTCAATTTTTTGTTTTATTATTTTTATAGCCTAATATTTCTTGATATATTTTTCACATTTTATTTTTTTATTTTTTTAAATATATTTTATTGATATTTTACAGAGAGGAAGGGGGAGGGATAGAAAGCTAGAAACATCGATGAGAGAGAAACATCGATCAGCTGCCTCCTGCACACCTCCCACTGGGGATGTGCCCGCAACCCAGGTACATGCCCTTGACCGGAATCGAACCCGGGACCCTTCAGTCCGCAGGCCGACACTCTATCCACTGAGCCAAACCGGTTTCGGCTATTTTTCACATTTTATAAGGTTTTTTTAATTTATCTAGATTTTGTGATTTTTCCATATACTTTTGAGTATCAGCTTTTCAATTTTTACCTCCTCCTTCTCTTAAAAATCTAGTTTGCTGGGTTTTCATTAGAATAGCATTCTATTCAGAGATCAAATTGTTGAAAACTGTCTTTTTAATAGTAGGTTTGCTCATTTATAATATGATATATTTATTCATTTTTAAAATTTTCTTTAATTTCCTTCAGCAATCTTTTGTAGTTTTTATTAATAAATCTTATCCATATTTTATTAAATTTTTAGATTTTTTAAAAAATTTATAGTTGTAAATGGTAGTGTTCTTTAACTTCAATTTTCAATTATTTGTTATCCTATATAATAAAGAGGTAATATGCAAATTGACCATCACTCCAACACACAAGATGGCCACCCCCATGTGGTCAAACATGGCTGCCCCCATGTGGATACAAGATGGCCACCACGAGATGGCCAGCAGGGGAAGGCAGTTGTGGGGGACCAGGCCTGCAGGGGAGGACAATTAGGGGTGACCAGGCTGGCAGGGGAGTGGTTAGGGGGGTGATCAGGCAGGCAGGCAGGCAAGCAGTTTGGAGCCAGCAGTCCTGGATTGTGAGAGGGATTTCCGACTATTCGTTTAGGCCCGATTACGGTAGGATCGGGCCTAAACCGGCAATCGGACATCCCTCAAGGGGTCCTAGATTGAAGAGGGTGCAGTCTGGGCTGAGGGACACATACCTCCCCCCATGCACAAATTTCATGCACCGGGCCTCTAGTTATATAGAACTACCCCTTATTTTGGTACACAATATAAATTAGCTAAATATACTGACTAGCCTTTCTGTGGATTTCTTGGATATTTATGCCATCAAATAAAATGAATAATTTTATTTCTACCTTCCCAGCCAGTATTTCATTGTGTTATGTCCTTAATGCACTTGCTAGGATATACAGGACATTGTTAATTAAACATAATGAAAATATATATTCTTGCCTTGTTGTTGCTATATGAGTAAATCTTCCTGGCTTTCACAGTTTAATATAATGATACCTGTATGTTTTTTATAGATGTTCTTTTTCAAGTTGAGGAATTTTTCTTCATTTTCTCAGTATTTTAATCATGAATGGGTGTTGAACTGTTTTAAATGCTTTTTCTGCATCTATAGAAATGTTTACATGATACTTTGGGGGTATGTTAACATTGTAAATTACATTAATTGATTTTTCACTTTTGCACTGCATTTCTAGGATGAACTCAACTATTTTGAGATGTACTCTACCCTTTATAAATCACTGAATTCCACTTGCTGACATTCTAAGGTTCTTTGAGTCTATATTCATAGGAGGTAATGATCTGTATTTTTCTTTTCTTTTACTGTCATGTCTGGTTTTGGAATAAATGTTGGCTTCATAAAATGAGTTGAGAAGTGTTACCACCTCTCATTTTTTGGAATAATTTTGCACCATATTTTCCTTAAATGTTACATAGTATGTTTTTAACAATGGATTCATTTTTAAGTACACATATAGCTGTTCAGATCAATTTCTTCTATAGTTCTGCATTGTTATAAATATTATTGTTTTTTTTCAAAAATATGTTCATATTTACTATATTGAATTTATCAGCATTCAGGTTTTTCCCCCTTAATATTCCCATATTATTCATGTAGTGCCTATAGCTTCTGCAGTTTTGCTTTCTTTTCTCTATCATTGCTCTCCTCCCTCTCTCTCTCTTTCTTTTTAAATCCTCACCTGAGAATATTTTTTTCCGTTGATTTTTAAAGAGAGTGAAAGGGAGGGAGAGAGAGAGAGGAGCATCTTTATGAGACAGACACATTGATCGACTGGTTGTCTCCCACATGTGTCCTGACCAGGACCGGGGATTGAACCTGCAACTGAGGTACATGCCCTTAACCAGGAATCAAACCCAAGACCCTTCAGTTTGCAAGCCAATGCTTTAACCACTGAGCCAAACTGACATGCATAAATTATTTTGAAGTTTGTTAATTTTCAAAATGTAGGGGTTTTCCAGGTAGCTTCCTGTTATTGGTTTTTTAAAATTCTGTTATGTTCAGAGAATATACATGATATGATATTTTTCCTTTTACCTTTATTAAGACTTGATTTATGCCCCAGAATAAGGTTTATCTTGGTAAATATTCCATTCTATACTTGGGAAAAATGTATATTATTCTGTTGTTGATTGCAGTAAGGACACATTGTTTTAGTCTTCTAAATCCTTGTTGGTTTTCTGCCTTAGTTTTCAATTATTATTGTGAGAGAAGTTCTGTTTGAGTTTTCCATCTCCTCACTGGGGCCATAAAACTCCCCTTAGTCAGTAACTTTAAACCTTTTATTTATTTATTTATTTTTTTGCTCCTTCTCTCAGGAACAAACATTTTTTTCCAGATGTTATCTAAATTTCTATTTGCTTGAGTTATGATGATAAATCTGGTTCCTTTTACTCCCTCTTAGACAGAAGATGAAAATATTTACTTCTTGCTTTAGCAAGTGTCGCTCAATTGGCTGGGTGTGGTCCCATGCACCAGGGAGAGTTTGCCAGTTGGAGTCCTGGTCAGAGCACATGCCTGGGTTAGGGGCTCCTATCAGATCCCTAGTGAGGGGCATGCAGAAGGCAGCCAATTGGTGTTTCTCATTGATGTTTTCCTCTCTCTCTCTCTCTCTCTCTCTCTCTCTTTCTCTCTCTCTCTCTCAAAAATAAAATAAAAAAACATGTTAAAAACAGTAAGAAAATATTTACTTATTCTTTTACTTATTCTTTAAAATGTTTCTCTCTCATATTTGTCCTCTAGTATGATATATATGCAATTGCTAACACTGGTTTTCATAGGAGGAAAAGATTACAAGGAACTTTCACTTTTCTTCTTTTATCATATGATGAGGCATTTTTTGCAATCTGATATTTTAAGAAATACAATCTAGTTTGCATGTATTAGGTAATTTCATATTTTTAAATTCAGCTTTCAAAACAATGAACCAAATTGATATAAACTGTCCTGTTTTGCAAAAGAACCTGACCCTAAAACTTTATTCACGTTATTTAAAGCCATGTCATTTTTTAATTTATTTATAGTCCTAGGATTAAACTTCACAGGTACTTGATCCCTAATACTGTACCTCCAAGAGTGCACACATCATTATTTTGCATTATTTATTTTCACCACAAACTGATTCAACTACTACATTTTTATTTTTTAAATTCAGATTCACCCTAAAGGAAAGAATTATTGATACAGTCATACCTTTATACTAATTTTAAAAAATAAACAAAATCCATACATTGACATACACTATCAATAAGTGACAGGGATGTCAGTGAATTTAAAGTTTTCCAGGGTGATTGCTTTAAAGACTATTGTTGTTTCCTGTGTATTTATTTTAAAATAAGCAATATATCTATTATTTTATCATTCAATGATGTTAAAATAATATTGAAGTTAAAAATATAACTAATAGCCTTAGCCAGTTTGGCTCAGTGGATAGAGCATCGGCCTGTGGACCGAAGGGTCCTGGGTTTGATTTGGTCAAGGGCACTTACCTGGGTTGCAGGCTCCAGGCCCCTGGTAAGGGGCATGTGGGAGGCAACCAATCGATGTGTGTCTCTCACATTGGTATTTCTCCTTGTCTCTCCCTCTCCTTTCCACTCACTCTAAAAATCAATGGAGAAAATATCCTTGAGTTAGTATTAAAATGTATACATATACATATACATATACATATACACCTATATATAACTAATAAATATAACTATCATTTCAATGCATAAAAATAATCTGAATTCAAAATGCACTCATATTTTCTTCTGTCCTCTAGTGAAGCTAACAGAAGAATTTTCCTGAAATAGAGTGTAATTAGCAAATCAATGGGTTAATTTAAAGATATGCAATTTTCAATAATAATGAGAGTTAAAATTTCTTATGGAAACTGGCTTAAACTGGGTTATTAGGAGGTATGAATAGTTGAAATAGATTAATTATCTTTCAAATTTGGGATATTAACATTGAATAAAACACCTTTAAAGACTCTATTAAGACGATATCTTTGTATGAGCAATTCAGGTCATAGATCTCATTGCCCCCCCCCCCCAACTTCATATTTTAAACCATTTAACTATAAACCATTGAATGAAAATGACAGTTATTGAGTTATTGGGACTCTTGCCAGTGACACTGAAAATATATTAGTGGTTTTATATACCTTGAAACAGATAGATTGAGAATTTTTGAATAAGTTCAAGGTTCCTTCTAAGCAGTCCCATTTTTTTGAATAGACATATTTTTCTTTGCCAATTATTTTGTAGATCCAATTTTAAACTTATATGTTTGCAGCAGCATGAAACTTATCTTTATTAACATATAGGCTAAGTTGCTCAAATAATAGACTTCCCAATATGAAAAGTGTGTAAGCCCTCAATTGTTTACATAAACACAAATAAATTAACAGTAATTCACTTCTGTTTTTTTTCATAATTTCTACTTTTCTGTGCCTACTTACTGTTTTAACATCTGTAGCTGTGCAATCGGTACTTGGAAAGCTGGCCAATGGCTAACTTCCAAAACCTCCTGCCAATGTAAATTAATACGTACCATCAGAGGGACCCTACGTGGTAGAAGAACGCAGTCTCTTGAGTTGTTTTTAGGGAAGAAGCTTGAAGAAAAACGGAATAGCTCTGGCTCCCTTATAAGCAGACATGAAAACACATGTGCCTTTAATGTTGTCCCTGGTAATATGTAGTAGTTCACTCTAAATTATTCTAATTTCTATTTTAAAAAGAATGATAATGAGAAAAAAAAGCATTGTGTGTGTGAGTACTGTTGCTGTAACTGCATCCAAGGGGTCCGGAAGGCCTGTCACTACGTGAGCCAATGAAGCAGAGACAGGGTTGAATCATATATGAGCGTTTATTCCAGTACTGCCGGCAGTATGGGAGAACAGCAGGTCAGCGCCAGAAATCTGCTCTGCACCCCACCATAAGCCAGCTGCTTATATTGGGTAGGACAAAGATTATGTGAGGAAGTAGGAATTACAGGCATAGGACAGTAGGCACGGGATAATCATTACAGTGTACAAGTCATGTGGGCTGAAGGGTGGGTGCCTCTGGGCACCCCAGGACCAAATTACAAGTGATAGGGGCAGAGGGTTGTCAAGAGCAGGTGCCTCCTGAACTAGATTGCCTGGGCCATGAGGTTGTAAACCTTTCCATAATGATAGGCAGTTCTCAGAAGGAGGATGGACTGCATTCCAATGTTAGCTCCCATGTCACAGAGGGCACAACTCTCAGCCAGGTTTGAATGCGTTTTCTAATTAGAACACAGCCATTATGGTTAATGGAGTATGATTAATATTTCTTATCATTATAATTAGTTTCCAATGTTCTATTCTGCCCCTAACATTATGTGTGCTTAAATTATACAGAATATGTCTATCTAGTTACCTATCGATCTACCTGCACATACAGAGCCCTAATAAAATATTCAAACTCTTCCACGAAGACATATATATCAGGTATTCACCCACGGAAAAAAATAATATAAAATTGTGATTAATGTATCTTAAGGTATAATTTTTAATTATAAATACTTTTCTTTAAATGGCAAGTTTTCTTCTTACATGACAAAGTATTGTGTTAATATTGATTTTCTCATATTTCATAGATACTTGTATTTTAGAAAGCTAAATATTTAGCCATAAATATTGTTCTTTGGTAAAGATAAGGTAAGATATATTTTAGGATCATGAGTGAGTTTTGGATATTAAAATCAGTCTTCACGTAATTTAAACAAGTGAAAAAATAGTCACTGTTTCCAAAACCCTTATCCCTCTAGCATGCAGAGACTCAGTCAAACATACAATCTTACAAATCACTTTTTTTTTTAATGTCTCCTTATAAAAAGTATTTTATAAGAGATATACATGGAGAGTTCAAGAATAAATACTTTTTTTTTTCTTTTTTAAGAAAAGACTTAGAGAACCACTTGGAAGATGGTTATATAGTTTGACATTGTTAAAATACTAGAGGCCCAGCATACAAAATCGTGCTGTCCTGGCATCCGCATGCGCCCCACTCATCCTCCCTCTAGCTCTCCTTGACACCCTAACCTCTCTACCCAGAGCTCCAGAATGCCTGGACACACCCCGAACACCTCTGGCCTTCTCTGGCAGCTTCAAGCCCCACCTTCGGTCCCCTGAGTTGCCTTAGGCTAGTCCTGCCTCCTCCAGGAGCCTCCCTGCTTCCACCCAGTCTCCAGAGCCACATGGCAGCTCTGCCCCGTCATGGCTGTGGAGGAGAGCATGGAAGCCTCACACCTGCTGCAGAGTTTTGAATATCGCTTCCTGGCAGCGCGAGCGTTGTGCTCCTTCCCCTGGCAGGTGGGCAGCGAGTGTGCTGGTTGGAGCAGTGGGTGGTGAAGGACTGGTGAGGGGGGTGCTACGGGCTCTCACTCCTGCTCTCCCTGCCACGGGATGGTCCCACCTCCTCCAGGCGCCTTCTTGCTTCTGCCCCATCTCCGGAGCAAGGCGGCGGCTCCTCCCTGCCGTGCACATGCAAGCAGCCTCCTGCTGATCAGTCTTTACCGCATGGGGGCGTCACGACCATTAGCATATTAGCTCTTTATTATATCAGATAATTTTACTTTTTACATATAATTTTTTAGTTAAATAGCATATGCCTAATCATATAGTTTACATATTACTAGAAATAGAGGGGAATATTGTAGACTGTCTCCTTACCACTTAACTTCTTTCTTAAGTCCCACAAAATTTTGATAAGCTAACATAGTATCAACTTCTCTGGGTTAAATGCATAGAACAGAATAAACGTAAGAAATGGTGTTATCATTGACTAATTTAACTATAAGAATATTTACCATAGTTTTTTTTTAGGATACTTATCTCAATTTTAGAAGTCCACCACTTTAGTATAGGCATCTTATCCATTTCATTGTTTTGTACACTTGCAAAGATGCATGTTACTACTCAATAATGTTTATCCATACTATCTTCTCAACAGACTCTTCTACATATGCCCTATTTTCAGGATTCCAAAAGCTTCTTGAATAATAATTATCTTTTCTTTTATATAAATTATTTGCCAAGTCACATTCCAAGGCCATTACTAGTATTAGGACTGAGAAGGCAAGTCAATATGGCATTGATATAAATAGATTTATTTTTATGTAGCTATTTAAATAAAAAAGAGCTGATTTCTTTCACAAACATAATCATATTTTTACATAAAATTCCATTTGCTCCACTTTTTATTATTTTTAATATTTACCAGAGAATAATTATTTACTGATTTTGAGAAAGAGGGAGAGAGAGATGTGAGACAGAAACATTGACTAGTTGCCTCCAGTATATACCTGAACCTCCCACCCTTACTGGGAATTGAACCTGCCACCTTTTGGTATATGGGATGATACTCCAACCAACTGAGCCAACAGGCCAGGGCCATATGCTCTACTTTATAAAAGAATACATTTGCTTCAATTCAGCATTCTTTTTTTTTTCTAAACAGTGAACTTAATAAACTGGTGCTTGGGAATTGAAAATATATAAATAAGTTGTAGCATTCTTATCTCCCTATCCATTACATATTATTAATGATATCATACTCAATAGCATACAGGAAAAGTGGAGATGTAATTATGAGACTCATGACTTGTCTTTTCTAGTGATTAAAATTAGACTAATTAAAAGCACAAAAGTAGAGGTCAGTTTATTGTTTCCAGTTTTGTTCATTAGTTTAATCAATGCTTGTTAGTTCCTAATGAGTTACATTAAATCAATCAAATATTTACTGTGTTGCAACTGATTTAGATATCTTCTAAGAACTAATAATTATGAATTCTCAACTCTCAAAATTATTTTATTTTAGTGAGAGAAACTGACACAAAATAACAAAAATATACCTGATGTGTCTGGCAATAAAAACAGTAGCAAAAAAAAAAAAAAAGCACCTATGAGAATGGAATATACTGAAGCAGCAAAATATATAGCAGATATGTAAGAAAATGTATTCTAGAAAAAGGGAAGAGTTCATGAAAAGGCTTGGTATTAGTTTCCTAAGGCTGCTGTAACATTCATACAAAGTGGATGTCTTAAAACAAAATAAATTTATTATCTTATATTTTCACAGACCAGAAGTTAGGAATAAAGTGGTCAGCAGGATCACACTTTCTCTGGAGGCACTAATGGAGAATTTTTTACCCCTTCCAGATGCTAAAGGCACCAGGCATTCCTTGGCTTGTGACAGCATAACACTAAAAATCTCTTTCCTGCACCTCCACATTGCCTTCTCTATTTTCTCCTTAGTGAGTCTCATACAAGGACACTTTTATGGGCTTTAGGGCCCACTCGGATAATCCAGGATTGTATCTCCTAGAGATCCTTAGTTTCATTAATTCTGAAAAGACTCTTCAGATGATCAAGGTAAAATTAGGTCATTAGGGTGAGTCCTAATCCAATAAGACTGTCTTTATAAAAGGGAAATTTGGACATAGACATTCACAGAGGAAAAACAATAAAAAATGGGTATGTAATGAGGAAAACAGTAATTTGACTGATGTAACTGCTAACAAGGAATGTTAAAGATTTCTGGTTACCACCAAACACTAGAAAGTGGCAATGATAATGGTGGCCACCTTGATTTCATCTCCTAAACTCCAAACTGTGGGGCGATATGTTTCTGTTGTTTTAAGACACCCAGTTTGTGGTACTATGTTACAGCCCTAGCAAACTAATACAGGCATATATTGTTCAAGGCATTAGGGGCAGATATGTGTGTCTATTAAAGGACTGGGTTCAGCTGCATGTAACCAAAAACTTGATAGCAATTTAACTCATTTTTTAAATAAACATTTTTAAAACTTTATTACATAACAAGAGGTCTAGGTATAACCGTACAGGAACTGCGTAAGGTAGCTACCAAGTTTAAGTGACTCACTCACATTCCAGAACACTTGAATGAGGCAAAACCAAAGACAAAATAAGAGTGCTGTCTGAACCTGCTATCAAACCCACTATGAGTGTAGGAACATTCCTGAAACTACTGTTAAAATTTCTGCTTACATCTTCAGCCTTTATCTTACCTCTCTCTGGGACCCAGAGTGCCTCACCCCAAGATGTGCCTCTGGGGTATGTAGATTGTTTTGAGCCAAAGGCAATTTTAGCTTCAGGCTCAAGAGTGACGTTACCTCTTCCTTTAACTACCCAGAAAAGTTGAATTAGGGACTTATAATAAGGGAATATCAGCCATAACATTTTTGACTCAGATATTTACTAAAGATTTGTTCTTATCATCCTGCAATGACCCTTTGAAGCCCCCCATTGCATTATCTCCTTCCTAGATCAGGACATCTTATGCACCTCAATTCCCCTTGTCTATCTCTGAACCTCTTGTGCAAGTGGGTTATCTGACTCTCTCATGTATGCGGGGTTCTCGTACATATACATGTATTAAATTTGGTTATTTTCTTTTGCTAATATGTCTTATGCCTACAGTATGTGATTATTAGATCATCCAGAAAACTGTTGAGGGTAGGGAAAAGCTTATTTTTCTCCCACACTTCAAATAAAGTCGGAATTCAATTATCCAAGCAAGAGTACTACAGGTAGCCTCTGAAGTACTATGATAAGGATTTGAAATTTGATGCTGATACATACTAGGAATCATTTCAGATGATTTTTAAACAGAGGATGCCAAAATCTGACCTATATTTTTAAAGGTTATCTCTGCTGTATTGTTGGCTATAAAGTAAAAATTTTCTAGATGTAATTTACTTACAGGATATTTTTCCTTACATGATATTCTTCTACTATCCCCCCTTTTTTGATTTAAATATTAGGAGGCTTTTGGAAATTTTATAATTTGGCTATAAAGCATTAAAAAAAAAAGGGTAAGAACATGGAGACTAGTTAGGACATTTAGGCAGGAGATGATGGTGGCTTAGACTAAGATGCCAGCAGTACAGGTGGAGAAAGTGGTGATTTTGAATATGTTTCTAACTTAAAGTTGACAAGATTTTGTCAATTTGAAGGCTTTGCTAGAAAGAGGAGCTAAGGGTGACCATAAGACATTTTTCCTGAAAAATTAACAGATTGAAGTTGCCACTTACTGAGATGAGAAATATTGTGGGAGAAACAAATTTGATGGTAGAAGTTGCCTATTATACTTGTTAACATAAATATACAATATAAAGAAGAGATTGTAAATCTGAAATTGAGAAATATGTCAGGGTTGCAGATCTATATTTAGGATTCATTACATAATCATTTTTTGTTGTTATTTGTAAAAATCTCAATATGGTAAAACAAATTTCAATTTCAAAAAATACAAATATAAAACTTTAACTTACTCTCATTATTGTCATTAGTATTTCAGTGATAATTATCTAGACATTGTCTATGCATTGAGATATGAATATAAGATAGATTACTGGGTGGTATACATATACATATACATATATATATATATATATATATATATATATATATATATATATGTATGTATTTGTAATTTGGGTGTTATTTTTATAAATTTAATGTAAAATTTGGCTGAACCTCAGAATTTCTATATAAGTGAGCTTTGGTTTTAAATAAACATGGGTGTTCATTTTGATTTCTTTTGATTTCAGAAAGGAAGGGAGAGGAAGAGAGACATAGAAAGGTCAATGATAAGAGAGAATCATTGATTGGTTGCTTCCTGCACCCCCCACCATCACTGGGAAGTGAGCCCACAACTTGGGTAAGTGCCCTGATGGGGAATCAAACCATGACCTCCTGGTTCATATGTTGAAGCACAACCACTGAACCATGTGGGCTGGGCTTTAAAATATATATACTTTTTTCTGCCCACCACTGGGGATTGAGTCCACAATCCAGGCATATACCCTGACTGGGAATTGAACCAGTGGCCTCTTGGTTCCTGGGTCAGTGCTTAATCACTGAGCCACACCCAAATGGGCACCATACAATTTTTTTTATTATATAATCTACTATTGTCATAAAATAATAATTCTTAAGGATGCATTGTGCAGTATAAAGTGCTAAACTCTCTTTGAAAGCCAGATCAGAAAAATGCTATTATATGAAAACTCTTGGTTTTTAAAAATGTTTAAATCTATATTATATGAGTTAGATCGAATTATGTAATTGAATATATTTGTTTAATTTGAAAATTAGATTATCGTGCTTTTCTTTCCTCTCATTTTCATGACTACTGTTCTCTGTTACTTTTCATTGTAAATTGTGTTTGGAAGTTAGTTTTCTTTTTTTAATTGGTTATGTTTCTCTTCCTGGCATTTTCATATGTTGCCCTGTACAGAATAGATTTTTAAGCAGTTAAGGTCTTCAAGAGTTATCTTAAGAACTACAAAAATCTCTTCTGCCGTTTTGGATTTTTGTCTTAGTAGGAGGATTGAAGGTTAGGATTTCTTTTCAGTTCAAGGCAGTAGAGCCTCAATAGGAGCAAATGCTCAGAGCAATCATAAAACTTAAAAAGATCATAGTCTGTACTCAGATATGTCTTCCTATATAAAAACAAAGATTTTGAATGCTGCATATAGCTGCAGGGACTTAAGATTTTTAAAATAAACCTAATTGGTAGCCACAGCCATGAAGCTATATAGGGAGTATCATTAAGAATTCTTCATGAACATTTCATTTTTAATTCATTTCTGATAAAATAAAAGCTTTTAAGTGTTCTCATTTCAGCAGCACATATACTAAAATTGGAATGATACAGAGAAGATTAGCATGGCCCCTACACAAAGATGACGTGCAAAATTGTGAAGCATTTCAGATTAAAAAACAAAAAAGTTTATAACAGCAATCAGTCAAAAAAAGTAAATACATATCAATGTTGTATTATATATGCCAATGTTATACAATCTTCTAATTATTTTATATCTAAATATTTTTGGATCATTCTATTTCAATAAAATTTAATATTTGGGTGTTATTTTTATAAATTTAATATAAAATTTGGCTGAACCTCAGAATTTCTATATAAGTGAACTTTGGTTTTAAATAAACATGGGTGTTCATTTTGTATATAATAAGCTACTTTTTTATTGTTGAAATAATGTCAGAATCATTTCAAAATAATAATTGAAAGATGTGTCTTAGGATAATGATTTAACAAGTTGTTTGGTTTCATGCAAAAGACATGTAAAAGAAGTCAAGTGACCTGAGAATTAGTTTTTGCTCCTACCAATGGCATATGAATAAGTTATCCATGATAATTAGAGATCTTAGAGAGAATGCTACAGGAGTCCTAAAATGTAATTACATAGACTTTCAGGTGTATCACAGGAGGTTTTTAGCAGAGATATTGATGATTTTGTATAATGAATCCATTTTTAATTTTGGATTATAACTATCAAATATATCATTCAAAAAATCTTATGAAAAACCTTTATAATTTAAATATAGAAATAATAGTTACTACCATGAAAAATTTAGATGACATTTATTATTATGGTGGTTGTTATTATTATTCTTATTTAATCTTTATTGTTGAAAGTATTTCATATGTCTCCTTTTTTTTCCCCATTGACCCCTGCTAGCCTGACCCTGGTCCCCGCCCCAGGCCTTCATGACATTATTGTCTGTGTCCATGGGTTATCTATAATAATAAGAAGGTAATATGCTAATTAGACCAGAAGTCCTTCTGTATGTCATTTAGGACGTCCTTCCGTATGAAGCTGGGGTCGGAGTGAAGCCCAGGTCCCAGGTGCCTGCCACTGCATTCGCCAGCCATGAGCCCAGCTTCTAGCTGAGTGGTGTTCCCCCTGCAGGGAGGAGGTGAGGAGCAAGGGCTCATAGACTGCCAGAGCCCAGGACTGCGAAAGGGATGTCTGACTGCCGGCTTAGGTCCAACCCACAAGGATCGGGCCTAAGCCGACAGGTGGACATCCCCTGAGGGGTCCCAGACTGTGAGAGGGTGCAGGCCAGGCTGAGGGAAACCCCTCCCCAGTGCATGAATATCATGCACCAGGCCTCTAGTGCATATATATATATATACAAGTTCTTTGGTTCATGATGTCCTAGCCCCCTCACTCACTCCCACTTTTGCTCTGAGATTCGACAGTTTAATCCATGCTTCTATGACTCCGGTTCTATTTTGTTCATCAGTTTATCTTATTCATTACAATCCACATATAAGTGAGATCTTGTGGCACTTGTATTTCTCTGACTGGCTTATTTCACTTAGCAGGATACTCTCCAGGTCCCTCCATGCTGTCTCAAAGGGTAAGAGATCCTTATTTTTTACTGTTGCATAGTATTCCATGGTGTAAATATACCACAGCTTTTTTATCCACTCATCTACTGATGAGTGCTTGGGCTGTTTCCAGATCTTAGCTATTGTAAATTGGACTCCTATGAAATAGGTGTGGATACATTCTTTCTGATTGATGTTTCAGGCTTCTTAGGATATATTCCTAGAAGTAAGATAACTGGGTCAAATGGCAGTTCCATTTTTAATTATTTGATGAAACTCCATACTGATATTCATAATGACTATACCCCACCAAAAGTGTACCTTTTGTTCAATATCCTTGCCAGCACTTGTTGTTTGTTGAATTATTGATGGCAGCTATTCTGACAGGTATAAGGTGGTACCTCATTGTCATTTTAATTTGCATCTCTCTGATGATTAGTGACACTGAGCATTTTTTCATATGTCTCTTGGCCATTTGTATGTCTGCTTTGGAGAACTTTCTATTTAGATCTTCTGCTTATTTTTTGATTAGGCTATTTGTTTTCTTTTGTTGATTTATTTTGGATATTAACCCCTCATCAGATGTATCATTGGCAAATATGTATTACCATAGAGTGTGTTCCCTTTTTATTTTGCTACTGATTTCTTTTGCTGTGTAGAAGCTTATTACTTTGATATAGTCACATTTTTAAAATGTTTTTCTTTGTTTCCCTTGCACTCATCATATCAGTGAAAATATTGCTATGTGAGATGTCTAATATTTTTCTTCCTATGTTCCCTTCAAGGATTTTTATGGTTTCATGACTTACATTTAAAACTTTTATCCATTTTGAGTTTATTCTTGTGTATGGTGTAAGTTGGTGGTCTAGTTTCATTTTTTTTTACATGTAGCTGTCCCATGCAGTGGGCTTTGTTGATATTTTGTTGATGGTTTCTTTGCTGTGAAGAAGTTTTTCTTTTGATGTAGTTCCATTTGTTTATTTTCTCCTTAGTTTCCGTTGTCCTAGGAGATGTGTTGATAAACATATAGCTACAATATATGTCTGATATTTTGCTGCCTATGGATTCTTCTAAGATTTTTATGGATTCCCATCTTACATTTAAGTTTTTTATCCATTTTGAGTTTATTTTTGTGTATGGTGTAAGTTGGTAGTAGTTTCATTTTTTTGCATATATCTGTCCAATTTTCCCAAAACCATTTATTGAAGAGACTGTCTTGACTCCATTGTATGTTCTTACCACCTTTGTCAAATATTAAGTGTAATGGATTGGGTTGATTTCTGGGTTCTCTGTTCTGTTTCATTGATCTATATGCCTGTTCTTGTGCTAGTGCCAGGCTATTTTGATTACAGTGGCTTTGTAGTATAGTTTGATATCTGGTCTTGTGATCCTTCCAACTTTGTTTTTCTTTCTCAAGACTGCTAGGGCATTTCAGGGTCATTTTTCATTTCATATAAATTTTTGGAGTGTTTGTTCTAGATCTGTGAAGTATGCCACTGGTATTTTAATAAGTATTACATTGAATCTGTAGATTACTTTGGGTAGTATGGACATTTTTATGATTTTAGTTCTACCAACCCATGAACATGGAATATTCTTCAACTTGTTTATATTTTCCTCTATCTAATTTTTCAATGTCCTGTAGTTTTCTGAGTACAAACATTTTACCTCCTTGGTTAAATTTATTCCTAAGTATCTTAAAAAAATTTTTTTTGCAATGTTAAATGGGATTTTTAAAAAAATTTTTCCTTCTGAGGTTTCTTTAGTGGTATATAAAAATGCCATAAATTTCTGGGTGTTAATTTTTTATCCTGCTACATTGCCAAAATGCTCCAATAAAAAGACATTGTGTTGCTGAATGAATAAGAAAACATGGCCCATATATATGCTGTTTACAAGAGATTCATCTCAAAACAAAAGACTCACACATAATGAAAGTGAAGGAAGGGAAAATTTCTTCATGCAAATGGAAATGAAAAAAAAAAAAAAGCTGGGGTAGCAATATACATATCTAACAAAATAGACTTCAAAATGAAGAACATAAGAGACAATGGATGCTTTTTCATTATATTGAAAGTTATCATACAAGAGCATATAACCATGGTAAACATATATGCACCCAATATAGAAGCACCCAAATACATTAAAAACAAACAAACAAACAAAAACTTCTTTTTACCCCCAACAAGTGTACATCTCCTGAACTCTAAGGGACCCCATGAGACTTGCAACCAGGGAAGCAGTAGGCAGCAGAGGTTTGTCCCGGGCTAACCCCTGAACCTGTTCCCAATGCCTCCTATCCTCTGACTCTCCAGTGAGTTCACAGCAGCCCCATCCTGGATCATTTCTTTTCCATTGAAAGCCAAAGCAGTCCTGCCTAGGCTCTCTCCTGTTGCTTCTTTTAAACTAGGCCCTTCCTTGTCTCACTGTCTCCAGCTTTAATAAATGTGAAACCGTCCTGCATGAAATGAAGAACCCACACACCACAGGCTGACCAGAGGCGACCACTCAAGCCCAATCCCTTTCAGGCAACACTGAGACTCTAATCCCCCATGGTGGGGTGATGAATGGTCCAAAGACATCCCAATCTTAAAGCCCAGAATCTGAAAACATTCCCTTAGATGATGTGAAGGTTCAGAACAGTCCTCCCCGAGATGTGCCTTAGTAGTATGCAGATTACTTTGAGTCAAAGGCAATTTTAGCCACAGGTTCAAGAGGAACTTCTGCTACTTCCTTTAACTGCCTAAGTGAATTTGAAATAGGGCTTTGTCCATAATAAGAGATTAATCCCTTTTTGACCCACCTACATTGCAGGGCAAAGTTCTATTTATTAAACAGCTGCTCTTATCATCTAGCAATAATGTTCTAAGGTGCATTAGCTCATACCTAGCTCAGGATATTATGCATCCATGTTCCCTTCTATCTTCAAACCTCCTCTCTTGTTCCTGTGGGGTCTGGGTCCCTCATGTATCCAGGGTTCTTGTCTATGAGAGTATTAGATTATCCAAAAGAACCATGAGGGTGTAACTGCATAGGGACTTCATTTCATTAATATGAACTTTTAAAGGAAAAAAAAAAAAACTTCTGGAGGACTTAAATAGAGAGATCAATGGCAATATGATCATAGTAGGGGACTTTAACACCACATTGACTTCACTAGATAGATCTTTTAGACAAAAAAATAAATGAAGAAACAGCAACCCTAAATGACACACTAGATAAAATGGATTTAATAGACATTTACAGAACATTTCACCCCAAAGATACAGAATATACATTCTCCTCAAGTGCACATGGGACATTGTCAAAGAAAGACCACATGCTAGGGCACCAAACAAGTCTTTATAAATTCAAGAGGATTGAAATCATATCAAGCATCTTCTTGGATCACAGTGGCATGAAACAAGAGGTCAACTACAAAAAAAATACCCCAAAATACTCAAACACATGGAGGCTAAATAGCATGTCATAAAACAATGAAGTGATTACCAATGAAATCAAGGAAGAAATAAAAAACTTCCTGGAAACAAATGAAAATGAACACACAACAACCCAAACCCCATGGAACACAGGCAAAGCAGTTGTAAGAGGGAAGTTCATAGTACCACAGGCCTACCTCAAGAAACAAGAAAGTTGCTAGTAAACTACTAACACTATAACTTAAAGATCTAAAAAGAGAACAAAAAGAAAAGCCCAGCATAAGTAAGATGAAGAAAATAATAAAGATTAGAGCAGTAATAAATGACAGAGACTAAAAATAAAATGAAATGAAACTACAAAAGTTCAATGAAACTAAGAACTAGTTTTTTGAAAATATAAACAAGATTCATGAACCTTTAGCCAGACTTAGCAAGAAAGAAAAAGAAAGAACCCCCCCACAAAAAAAAAAAAAAGAAACGAAAGAGGTGAAATAACAACTGACACCACAGAATTACAAATAATTATGAGAAAATATTATGAACAAGTGGGACAACCTAGAGGAAATGGAAAAATTTCTGGAAAAATTCAACCTTTCAAAATTGAATCAGGAAGAATCAGAAAATCTAATAGGCCAATAAAAACTGCTGATATAGAATAAGTAATAATAATAATAATAATAACCACAACATCACCACCAACACAAAAAACCTCCCAGCAAACAAAAGCCCTGTTCCAAATGGCTTTACATGGGATTTTTACCAAACATTCAAAGAAGAACTAACACCTATACTCCTCAAACTATTTCAAAAAAATCCAAGAGGAAGGAGCACTTCCTCTTTTTATGAGGTCAACATTATCCTAATTCCAAAACCAGATAAAGACACTACAATGAAAGAGAATCACAGGCCCATATCCCTGATGAGCAAAAATGCTATAATCCTCAACAAAATATTAGCAAATCTGACCCAGCAATATATTAAAAAGATCAGAAACCATGAACATGTGGCATTTATTCCAGGTATGCAAGGCTGGTATAATGTTTGCAAATCAATAAACATGATATATCACATAAAGAAATTAAAAGACAAAAATCATGTGTTCATATCAATAGAAAAAGCATTCGACAAAATCCAGCACCGAATTTTGATAAAAACTCTCAGCAAAGTGGGAATAGAAGGATTATACCTCAATATAATAAAAGCCATATATGACAAACCTACGGCAAACAAATACTCAATGGGCAAAAAGAAAACCATTTCCCCTAAGAACAGGAACAAGACAGGGATGTCCACTTTCACCAATCTTGTTCAACATAGTACTGGAGATCCTAGCCATAGCAATCAGACAAGAAAAAATAAATAAAAGGCATCCAAATTGGAAAGGAGGTTGTAAAATTGTCATTATTTGCAGATGACATGATGGTGTACATAAAAACCCCAAAGACTTCACCAAAAAACTACTAGATTTAAAAAAGGATTTTAGCAATGTTGTTATTATTATGATTAAATCTCTGTTGCCTATGTGGGAAGAACCCTTTATGATGGTAAAGCATAAGAAAAAAAACAAAGTCAATGACTGATTAGAAATTGACTAGGCAACTGAGATGATACTGATAGAAGCCAGCAACACTAGAAAAATATTTAAAATTACTATAGATCTGAAATTACATTTACAGATAACCTTAGACCGGTGAAATAGTTTCCTTTTGCATAAGAATACATATGATTTTATTTATTACTAGAGGCCCGGTGCACAAAATTCATGCACGGGGGAGGGGTTGTTCCTCAGCCCAGCCTGCACCCTCTCCAATCTGGGACCCTCTCACAATCCAGGACTCTTGGCTCCCAACTGCTTGCCTGCCTGCCTTCTTGTTTGCCCCTAACCACTTCTGCCTGCCAGCCTGATCACCCCCTATCCACTACCCTGCCAGCCTGATTGATGCCTAACTGCTCCCCTGCCAGCTTGTTTGCCCCTAACTGCCCTCCCCTTCAGGCCTGGTCACCCCTAACTGCCCTCCCTTGCAGGCCTGGTCCCTCCCAACTGCCCTCCCTTGCTGGCCATCTTGTGGTGGCCATCTTGTGTCCACATGGGGGCAGGATCTTTGACCACATGGGGGCAGCTATCTTGTGTGTTGGAGTGATGGTCAATCTGCATATTACTCTTTTATTAGATAGGATAGAGGCCTGGTGCATGGGTGGGGGCCAGCTGGTTTGCCCTGAAGGGTGTCCTGGATCAGGGTGGGGGTTCCCTTGGGGTGTGAGGCGGCCTGGGCGAGGGGCCTGTGGTGGTTTGCAGGCTGGCCACGCCCCCTAGTGACCCAAGCAGAGGCCCTGGTATCTGGGGTTTATTTATCTTCTACAATTGAAACTTTGTAGCCTAGAGCAGAACCAAGCCTTCTGCTTGCTCGTGGCAGCAGCCATTTTTTGGGGGATTTATGTATCTTCTATCATGAAACTTTGTAGCCTTGAGTGGAGGCCTAGGCTGTAAAGGGCAGGCGGAAAGCTTGGCTTCCTCCATTGCCGGGGAAACCCAAGCCTCCCTCCTGCTCTTTGTGGCTGTAGCCATCTTGGTTGGGTTTATTTGCATATTTTCTCCTGATTGGCTGGTGGGTGTGGCTGGTGGGAGTGGCTTGTGGGTGTAGCGGAGTGATGGCTAATTTGCATATTACTCTTTTATTATATAGGATTTTTTTTGTGTGTGTGTGGAGTTTAGTGACAAATTGTGATCATGATAGCTTGAAATTTATGAAAATATAATGACAAAATTTGGAATGAGAAAAGCATAAGAAATTATACAGAAGAAACTGATCATTTAAGAATTGTCAAGCCCTGCCTTGGCCTGTGTGGCTAAGTGGTTAAAGAATCTGCCAGTGCATGGAAAAGTGAATTCCCAGTCCAGGGCACATGATCCTTGGTGTTGGTTTGATTCTCAGCTCCAGTCAGGGTGAGTGCAGGAGTCAACTGAACTCCCTCTCTCTCTTTCTCTCTCTCTTTCTCCCTCTCCCTCCATTCTCTAAAATTCAAGTGGAAAAATATATCCTCAGGTAAATATTAATAACAACAACAAAGGAATTGGCAAGCCCAAATCCAAGGGTCATTTTAAGGATTATTTTCCAAACAAAACAAAAATTCATAATTTTCTACACTTTAAGTCCTTAAAATGTATACCTTAATTACACATATTATTTACAATTTTTAAAGGGCCATTATTTTTCTACATATCCTAAGTTTAAATCTGAGAAAATTAGTTACATTTTTTCTTAATGACATTCCATATCATGTAAATATTTAATGTGTTTAAAGGAATTTTATGTTTGAACATAGCATCAACTTGCAGAAAAATAGCATCTGAATTTTTCCTGTTAATGTACCACTCAGTCCACAATTTAATGCCATTTCTTGGAACAACTTTACTATGCAAAGTCACAGATACCTGCTTCAAAGGCTAGAAAAAAAATCTAATTAAAAAAAATTTAAATGTTGTAGCTTTAACACATATTTTATTGGTAAACTAGAGGCCCAGTGCACAAAATTCATGCACAGAGGGTGCTGTTTCTCAGCCTGGCCTAAACCCAATCTGGGACCCCTTGGGGGATGTCCGACTGCCAGTTTAGGCCAAATCCCAAACTGGCAGTTAGACATCCTTCTCACAATCCAGGACTTCTGGTTCCTAACTGCTCACCTGCCTGTCTGCCTGATTGCCCCTATCTGCTTCTGCCTGCCAGCTTGATTGCCCCCTAACCACTCCCCTGCCGGCATGATTGATACCTCACTGTTCCCCTGCTGGCCCGATCACCCCCAACTGCCTGCCCCTGCCAGACTGATCACCCACAACTGCCCTCCCCTGCCAGCCATCTGTGGTGGCCATCTTATGATGATGCAAGGGCAGCCATCCTGTGGCAGCCATCTTGTGACAATGACACACGACACCACCTAGGCTTTTATTATATAGAATACTGCATTTTACTTCAAATTTTATGTATTTAATTAACATAGATTTCCAAATATATCTCATTATTGCATAGTTTAAATAGTCCCAATATGTTACTGAATAATGTGGGACAGTAAGAATTATATATTGTATGGGCAGTGTTATGTCCCTCCCATATTTATATGTTGAAGTCTTAATCCCCAGTATCTCAAGATGTGACTATTTAGAGTTAAGGTCTTTAAAGATATAATTAGGGTAAAATGAGAAGGCCCTATGTTAATATGCATAGGCCCTAAACCAATAAGTCTGATATCTTTATAAGAATGCATTTGGCCCTAACCGGTTTGGCTCAGTGGATAGAGCATCGGCAGACTCAAGGGTCCCATGTTCAACTCCTGTCAAGGGCATGTACCTTGGTTGTGGGCACATACCCAGTAGGGGGTGTGCAGGAGGCAGCTGATCGATGTTTCTCTCTCATCGATGTTTCTAACTCTCTCTCTCTCTCCCTTCCTGTCTGTAAAAAATCAATTATTTATATATATATAAAAGAAAATGTCATTTTGCCCAGCCAGGTGTAGCTCAACCATTGAGTGTCGACCCAGGAACCAAGAGATCACCGGTTCGATTCCCGGTCAGGGCATATGCCCAGGTTTTGGGCTAGATCCCCAGTGAGGGGCATGCAGGAGGCAGCCAATCGGTGGTTCTCTCTCATCATTGATGTTTCTATCTCTCTCTCCCTCTCCCTTCCTCTCTGAAATCAATAAAAATATATTTTAAAAAAGAATACATTTGGACACAGACATGCACACACAGAGCCAAGGAGAGAGGCCTCAGAATTAAATCAATCCCGATGACACCTTGATCTTGGACCTCTAGCTTCTAGAACTGTGAGAAAGTAAATTTATGTTGTTTAAGTCATCTAGTCTGTTGTATTTATTAAGATAGCCTCAGCAAACTATTAGATATATCCATTTACCATAGATAAAAGAAGGTAACTAAAAACTGGTTATTATACAAAGTTCATCATGGAAAACAAAATAATTAGTAGAATCCTTGGAAAACAATACTGACAAAAGGTGTTGTCATTTTCTAAGAGTCTTTAGCTATGCTAATCTTCATTAAAATATCTTATTATTATTAAGTCTTTATCTATGCTATGTGAGTTATGTTTAAAAAAACAATTTTAAGCCTTGTCAAGCACTATAGTAAAAACAAACAAACATGCACCTTTACCAAAGATTAGTGTTGGTTTTAGAAAAGCACTGTATTCATAAATTGATAGTTGCTATATATGATATTCATCATATATATTTTTAAGAATTTAAGAATATTTTAGATTCACCATTTTTTATTTAGACATGATCTTGTTATGTTTAAGTTTTTACATCTTATGAGTCCTTCTTTTACCTAAGGTTGATTTTCTTTAAAGTTTATATAATAAATGACCACATTTACAGATTTTAGAAAAATAGATACAGGCAGTCCTCGGGTTACGTCAGACTCAGTGTTCATCATTTCATGGTTATGTCGCCATGTCCCATTTATTTATTTAAAAAAAAAGGTCCGTCATTTTGATATATGTACATATGTGCTTTATGTTTTTATTATTTATTTACCACAAATAAAGGTCAGGAATTGTTATCTTTCTTTTAATTTTTTTTTTACTGTTTCACTTCATTACTGCTATGTATGTGCTCCATGTGAGTGACATAGGTGCTTATGTAGGTGGGTTCTGACTTTCTGTGAAAATCACGTTATGTTGCACCATAGGAACAGATCTCTGACGTAACCCGAGGACCTATTATATATATACATGAATAATGAAAGTAAAAACCAAGAGGCTAGAGGTTTCATCTTTGGTTACAGTAATTAGCTACATTTTATTGGGCCAATTATTCCATAGTTTAATTCTGTCTTCTTGTTCACAAATGAAACATGAAATGTGTTTTATTTCCTTCCAATTCTATATTCTATTATCTATGGTCTATAACAGGGTCAGTATAGGACCAGATAGATGTTTTGGTCCATCCTATCTCTTTTGTTGTAATGAAAAATTAGTTACTTTGTTCCATATAGTCTCTGTTGCTGTAGTAAAAAAAAAAAAAAAAAGGCAATAGATAATACATAAAGAAATCCAAGTGGCTGAATTTCAGTAAACTATATGTATAAAAATAAGATGCAGGCCAGATTCATTCCATGAGCTGATTCTTGCTCACTGAGATTTATATATCACAATCCACAATCTCCTCAGCTCTAGAGAAACATATATACTAGTATATAATAGAGGCCTGGTGCACAAATATTTGCATGGGTGAGGTCCCTTGGCATGGCCAGCAAATGAGGCCTGTGGGGGAGGGGGAGACAACTAGCCAGGGATAGGGACCACGGGAGATTGGCTGGTGAAGGGGAGGGGCCAAAGGAGGTTGGCTGTGGAATGCATTGACCACCAGGGGGCAGCTCTTGCATTGAGCATCTGCCCCCTGGTGGTCATGGCATGTCATAGTGACTGGTCGACGGCCGTTCGGTCGTAACGGTCACTTAGGTTTTTATACATACAGATATATACACAAATTGTAAAACTAAATTCAAAATAGCTACAAATGTAAGTAATAAGAAGTACTATCTAGTAACAGTCACATTTTTGTAAATTAATATAATGAAATAATGCTTTAAAACATAAGTTTAGTAAATGCTAAGAATTGTATTACTTCCTTAGCATTTCAGGGAAAGCAAAATTATCACATATTGCTTTTGAAAGAGTGAATTATAATAGCCTTTTTGAAAAGCAATGTGGTAATTATTAAACTTTAAAATACATGTTAACATCATTGCCAATCATACAAGAATAAACTGATCAATGCCAATCATACAAAATGCAACCAATCATTAATTGCCTTATAACTTTCAAATAAATTGAAGACATAGTTAAAAACCTTCCATTAAAAATATCATACTTAGATATAGTATGTTTACAAGGGTATTGGTCTGTAATTTCATTTCTGGTAATAATGTTCTCTCATTTTTGTATTCAAATAATGCTGACATCTTAAAATCATTAGGAAAGTATTTCTTCCTCTTCTGTTTCCTGGAAAAGTTTTTATAGTATATTTGTTGTATGTTGATTGCTTACATGAATAAACAGTAAATACTATGGAATTAAATATTAATTTATAATTTTGTCTACTGTTGTGTTTAGTATGTTCATTGGTTATTTCTATAGTCAAACAATGGTCAAATTTCTGGGGAAGCTTGAAAACCATGAAAGGGTCAGGAGCACCTTATGTGGGCATTAAGACCTCAAATGAGAGGAAGAAGAAAAAAGTAAAACCCTTAGGGAATAGTCATGGACATTTAAAGGAAAAAGAAGAATGCCAGCTACATTTAAACCCCTTTTACAAAGAAAAATATATTTTTGGCTTAAAACATTTTACTCTAAATGAATTTGTCAGTCATTAATGAAAGAATGCCACTGATATACTGTGAACACCTTTCCCAATGTAAATCCATGGTGTACAAATCAAATAAAATTTACATCATGACAATAATTTTTATTTGTGGGGAATCCATCATCCTTCCGCGTTGATCCCAGTGACTTTTCTCACAAGTGTTTTTCTATGTCCACAAGTTTATCCTCATCTTCACTTTCAGTGTCCCCTGTGGCTCTGGTTCTGGCTCTTGTTCTTCCAGTGCTGATGTGGTTGTAAGATCAGCAGTGGGGACTATACTACCTGCTGCAGGAGCATCCAGAGTCTTTTCCTTCTTGGGTCTTCTTGTGCTACTGGATGACATATTAAACATGAATGGAGGTTGCTGTGGATCAGGAGAACCTGAGACACTTGAAGAGAATGAGGCTGTCCTTGCACATTGTGGGGCAGATGAGACTACCTTATTTTATTGTTTTGAGATATAGAGTCCTGGTCATAGGACTTAGGGATACAGACTGCCTTCACTATGGTTTACTGCTCCTGCTACTCCTTAGAACTTGGGTGACAGAGACTTAGGTGGTCTGAGAAAGTTCCAGGATGTGATGAGGGCAAATGCCTTTTATTTGGTTGTGCTCCTAAGGCTTCTTGGGAAATAAGCTCAGGGAAGAAGACCCTTTCTTATGCACTTATGATAATGAAGGAGAATGTCTTTTGGGGACTGGGACGCCTGTTTGTGAGTTGGAATAGGGGCCCTGCATTTCTGCAGTGCATTTGCCGATTCCTTCATTTTAGAGCCAGCCCGTGGATCAAACATCTCTGGAAGTGGAGAAGGAGAATATCTTTTCTGCCTTCTTGGGAAAGGTGGATGAAGAAGTGGGAAAAATAAATGAAAAGAGGGAGAGAACAAAAAGAAGTCACCTTCTAAGGGACAGGAGGGCAACTGCTTCATGGTCTATAGAGAAAAAAGTCTTCTTCTGGCACTTTGTAGAGCAACCGCCTGGGAAGGGGACTGTGTCCACAGCCTACCTACCTCATTATAATTATACTAGAGGCCCAGTGCATGAATTCGTGCACAGTTGGGGTCCCTCGGCCTGGCCGGCAATCAGGGCCAATAGATGCCATATTCCCCCCAATACCATTCAGGGCCAGCTGGCCGGTGGGGAGGGGACCCTGGGAGGTTGGCCAGTCACAGGAGGTTGGCTGTGAGAGCACACTGACCACCAGGAGACAGCTCTTGCATTAAGCATCTGCCCCCTAGTGGTCAGTGCGCATCATAGTGACCAGTTGTTCAGTCATTTGATTGTTCAGTTGCTTAGGCTTTTATATATATAGATAGATTGGACCTCTTGATTTCTAAGTTGTTGGTAAGAGGAGGAGCCAGATTCAGATAAAGACTGCTGGTTTTGTTGGCTATGTAGGTGTTGCTCCATACTGAATCTGCTGCTCATTTTGCCAGTTTCTTGTTTCTGGCTAATATAACACCACCTTTCTACGTTTGGGTGCTGGTGAAGGTGGCTCTCTCTTTTCAGTGCCTTTAAGTTTTGTCACTTTACCTGAGCTTCTCTCTAGAGAGACAGAACCACATTTTTTTCTTGTACAGTTGGACCATACTGTACAGTATTGAGGAATGACAAATTTTTGGCTGGAGAGTTGCTGGAGATGACAACCTGTGCCTTCCTCTTGGACAACTTGCTGAAGGAGGTAACCTGCTAGTTTTTTTTTTTTTTTTTTTTTTTTTTTTTTTTTTTTTAAGAAGGGATGGATGCTCTCTTGGGAGATTCTTTTGGTGGTGACCCGGAAGAAGAGGAGGACAATGAGCTACTTCCAGACAGGATGCTCATGAGCACCTTTTTGTCTCACTGGATATCTGTTGCTCTTGTGCCTTGGTAGAGGAGACATTTGTGTTTGGTGGCATTCACCTTGGAAGAATGGCCAATTTCTTGGTTTAGGCTGCCTCCTGCCTGGTTATGATGTTAAGTGGAATCTACAGTACTGACTCCATAGAGTATGAAAAGGAGAAATAGAAGGCATTTGGGACTTAGATTTGGAAAGTGACTAAGTGAGTCTTCTTGTTTTTCTCTTTATCAGAACATTTTCTCTAGGCTCCGATACAAGTCCAGGTTTGAGAACTTTTAGGATATTACTAGAAGAGATGGCCTCTTACGCTAAAGGTCCTTTTTTTTTCATTGCATGTTTTGGGAGCTCTGTAGTCTCCTTTATTTCAGGAACAGAGAAGGACTCTCAGCTTATGATTCTATGAAGATGAAATGGATAATGACTGTCCTGTCTCTCTCTCCTGAAAGATTAATCTTCTACGGGAAGGTGAACTATAATGGCATCTTTTTGGACTTCTGGATAATGTAATGTTTCTGCCCTGTTTTTTCATTCTTCTTAATCCTCTTATTTTTGTCTTCATCTTGCTTGTTTATAGACACAAAATTTCATATACAATAAACTTCTGTTTTATGTATTCTTTTTGAGTTCTAGGAAAGCAGAGTGAAATCTAGCTTATGTTCCTTTGCATGTAACCATAGAGGCCATAGTTCATACATTTTCTAGCTTTATTTTCTTTAATTCAAAAACCCAGACAGGTTGATTTGAATTATGTTGAAGTCTGGAGTTTTCATTTCCAGCTAGTTGAATATAAACTCAATCACAATATCATTTTAAAACCCAAAGATTTATTTTTTTTTATGTTTCTATCCAAGGCTTTTTAATCTCCTACTTTACTTTGCTCATATTTCTTCTGTGGCCTCTCT
Source organism: Plecotus auritus (assembly GCF_963455305.1). Classification (NCBI taxonomy): domain Eukaryota; kingdom Metazoa; phylum Chordata; class Mammalia; order Chiroptera; family Vespertilionidae; genus Plecotus; species Plecotus auritus. The sequence goes on along the minus strand of NC_137771.1, from coordinate 133,983,297 downwards.
TCTTGACTTTCAGACAGCCACTTTTCTTGCTATGAGTCCACATGGCCTTTTTCTCTGTGTAACCACACTTAGGATATCTTTTCCTGTTTATTGTTGCTGTTGTTGTTGTTTTAAGGATATGCTTTCATTGATTTCTAGATAGAGAGGAAGGGAGAAGGAGAGAAGGAAACATAGATGTGAGAGAGAAGCATCAATTAGTTGCCTCAGGTACACACCCCAGCTGGGAAGTAAACCTGCAAACTAGGTATGTACCTTGACTAGAAATCAAACCCACAATCTTGTGATGAACAGAATGATGCAACTGAGCCACCAGCCAGGGCTCTTCCTGTTCTTAGAATAACACCAGATTTATTGGTTTGAGACTTCACATTTATGATCTCTTTTAACCTAATTAAGTCCATAAAGGCTCTATTTCAAATACAGACACATAGGACATTAGGCTTTAACCTATTAATTTGGTAATAGGGGTTGTACAATGCAATCTATACATAGGGGACCTGAAAGTATAATACAAACAGTGACAAATTAACTTGACAAATTATAAGTACATTAAAGAAGGTGGGAATGAAAATTCTAACTTATATAACATTGAAAAGTAATATCGATGGTGGTGGCTCAAAAGAAACTATACACAAATACTATAGACTATAAATAATATTTAGTATTTTTTTTCCTCATAGGTGTATGGTAAACAGTTCTAAAAGTCTTTTATTTGTATACTAGTTTTAACAAATAAATATGTTTTAGGTAACTAAATGAGAATTCAATTTCTCATTATGGAAGAAAGTTCTCCAGTATTGAATATAAAAATTCATCTATCTACAATCTATCTATATAGAGATATAGATAGATAGATAGATAGATAGATGATAGATAGATAGATAGATAGTTTTAGTTTGCTTTGTTTTATTGTGTTTCATAAATATTATACTTTTTTACAAACTGAAGGTTCCTGGCAACCCTGTGTCCAGCAAGTCTATTGGTGCCATTTTTCCAATAGACTTTTCTCACTCATTTTTCCAACAACATTTCTCTGTGTCACATTTTGGTATTTTTTTCAATATGGTAAACTTTCTCATTATTGCTATATTTATTATGAAGATCTGTGATCAGTGATCTTTGATGTTACTATTTTAATTGTTTTGGGTCACCACAAACTACAGCCATATAGACAGTGAACTTAATTAATAAATGTGTGCATATTCTTCCTGCTTCACTGTCAGGTCATTCTCCAGTTTCTCTCCCCTCTCCTTAAATCTTCCTATTCCCTGAAACAAAACAATATTGAAATTAAGCCAATTAATAACACCACAATGGCCTCTCAGTTTTCAAGTAAAAGAGTCAAACATCTCTCACTTTAAATAAAAAACTAGAAGTTATTAATGAGAAAGGCATCTCAAAAGCCTATATAACTTGACAGCTAGACCCCTTGTAGCATATGATTAGCCAAAGTTGTGAATACAAAGGAAAAGTTCTTGAAAAGTACTATTCCAGTGAGCACATCCTATATAATAAAGAGGTAATATGCAAATTGACCATCACTCCAACACACAAGATGGCCGCCCTCATATGGTCAAAGATGGCCACCACAGATGGCGGGCAGGGGAGGGCAGTTGTGATCAATCAGGCCAGCAAGAGAGGGAAGTTGGGGGCGACCAGGCCTGCAGGGGAGGACAGTTAAGGGTGACCAGGCCAGAAGGGGAAGGCAGTTAGGGGTGACCAGGTCAGCAGGATCCACTAGGATCGAGCCTAAATGGGCAGTCGGCCATCCTTTGAGGGGTCCCAGATTGGAGAAGTTGCAGACTGGGCTAAGGGACACCCCCCCGACCAGTGCACGAACTTCATGCACCAGGCCTCTAGTGAATGATAAGAAACCAAAACAGTTTTATCGCTAATAATGGAGAAAATTTTAGTGATCTGTATAGCTCAAACCAGTCATGACATTCCTTTCAGCCAAAAGGTTCTGTATTCAATGCTATGAAGGTTGAGAGAGGTGAGGAAGATGCAGAAGTTTGAAGCTAGCAGATGTTGCTTCATGAGATTTAAAGACATAAGCCATCTCCATAACATAAAAGTTCAGGTGAAGCAACAATTACTGATGTAAAGCTACAAAAAGTTATCCAGAAGATCTTGCTCAGATAATTAATGAAAGTGGTTACACTAAACAGATTTTTAATGTAGACAAACAGTTTTATATTGGAAGGAGATGACCTATAGAACCTTCCTAGCTAGAAAGAAAAAGTTAATGCTGTCTACAAGAGACCCACCTCAAAGCAAAGGATTCACACAGACTGAGAGCAAAGGGATGGAAAAACATTTTCCAGGCAAATTGAAATGAAAAAAAGCTGGGATTGCAATACTTATATCTGATATAATAGACCTCAAAGTAAAGGCCACAATAAGCGATAAGGAAGGCCATTACATAATACTAAAGGGAGCAATTCAACAAGAAGATATAACTCTGGTAAACATATATGCACCCAATGCAGGAGCACCCAAAAACATAAAAAATCTCCTGGAAGATATCAAGGGAGAGATCAACAACAATACCATCATAGTAGGAGACGTTAATACACCACTGACACCACTGGATAAATCCTCTAGACAAAAAATCAGCAAAGAAACAGCAATTCTAAATGACACACTACATCATATGGACCTAATTGACATCTTCAGAGCATTTCACCCCAAAGCCACGGAATATACGTTCTTCTCAAGTGCACATGGGACATTTTCAAAAATAGACCACATATTGGGTCACTAGCAAAGTCTCCCCAAATACAAAAAGACTGAAATTATATCAAGCATTTTCTCAGACCACAAAGGCATAATATTAGAAATAAACTACAATAAAAACATTCCAAAAAAATCAAACACTTGGAAGCTGAATAGCATGCTACTAAACAATGATTGGGTTATCAATGAGATTAAAGAAGAAATTAAAAACATCCTGGACACTAATGACAATAAAAAGACAACATTGCAAATACTATGGGACACAATGAAAACAGTCCTGAGAGGGAATTTTATAGCTCTACAGGCCTACCTCAAAAAACAAGAAAAAATGGTAATAAATAATCTAACTCAACAACTCAAAGAATTAAAAAGAGAGCAACAAGAAAAGCCCACAGTGAGCAGAACGAAGGAAATGGTAAAGATCAGAGCAGAAATGAGTGACATAGAGACGAAAAAACAAACAAACAAACAAAAAAAAACACAATACAAAAGATCAACAAAACCAAGAGCTGGTTCTTCAAAAGGATAAACAAGATTGATGAACCTCTAGCCAGGCTCAACAAGAAGCAAAGAGAGAGGACCCAAATAAACAAAATCAGAAATGAAAGAGGTGAAATAACAACAGACCCCACAGAAATACAAAGGATTGTTAAAAAATACTATGAACAACTCTATTCTAACAAACTAGACAACCTGGAGGAAATGGACACATTCTAAGAAAAATACAACCTTCCAAAACTTACTAAGGAAGATTCTAAAAATCTCAATAGGCTGATAACTATGGAAGAAATTGAAGCAGTCATCAAAAAGCTTCCAGCAAACAAAAGCCCGGGGCCAGACGGCTTCACAGGGGAGTTTTAGCAAACATTCAAGGAAGAACTAAAACCTATCCTCCTCAGACTATTCCAGAAAATTCAAGAGGAAGGAACATTTCCAAGCTCATTCTATGAAGCCAGCATCATCCTAATACCAAAACCAGATAAAAACAACACAATGAAAGAGAATTACAGGCCAATATCCGTCATGAACATAGATGCCAAAATCCTCAACAAAATTGTAGCAAATCCAATCCAGCAGTACATCAGAAAGATCATACACCATGACCAAGTAGGATTTATCCCGGGGATGCAAGGATGGTACAATATTTGCAAATCAATAAACGTGATACATCACATAAACAAATTGAGACATAAAAATCATATAGTCATATCAATTGATGCAGAAAAAGCATGTGACAAAATCCAACACCCTTTCTTGATAAAAACTCTCAGCAAGGTGGGAATAGAAGGATCATACCTCACCATAATAAAAGCCATATATGACAAACCTGCAGTGAACATCATACTCAATGGGCAAAAAATTATATCATTTCCCCTAAGAACAGGAACAAGACAGGGATGCCCACTCTCACCACTCCTGTTCAACGTAGTGCTGGAAGTACTAGCCATTACGATCAGACAAGAAGAAGAAATAAAAAGCATTCAAATTGGAAAAGAAAAAGTAAAACTGTCCTTATTTGCAGATGACATGATAATGTACATCGAAAACCCTAAAGACTCCATCAAAAAATTATTAGACTTAATAAATGAATTTGGCAATGTAGCAGGATACAAAATCAAAGCCAAGAAATCTATGGCATTTCTATACACCAATAATGAACTTACAGAAAGAGAGACTAGAAAAGCAATCTCATTTACCATCCCACCAAAAAAATTAAGTTACCTAGGAATAAACTTAACTAAGGAGGTAAAAGACCTATACTTGGAAAAGTACACGACACTGAAAAAAGAGATAGAGGAAGACATAAACAGATGGAAGAACATACCATCTTCATGGATTGGTAGAATCAACATCATCAAAATGTCCATACTACCCAAAGCAATCTATAAATTCAATGCACTTCCCATTAAAATACCAACGGCATATTTCACAGACCTAGAATGAACCTTCAAAAAATTCATCTGGAATAAAAAAAGAACCTGAATAGCTGCAGCGATCCTCAGAAATAAGAACAAAGTAGGGGGGATCTCAATACCAGATACCAAGTTGTACTACAAAGCCACTGTTCTTAAAACAGCCTGATACTGGCACAAGAACAGACATATAGATCAATGGAATAGAATAGAGAACCCAGAAATTGACCCAAACCACTATGCCCAATTAATATTTGATAAAGGAGGCATGAACATACAATGGAATCAAGACAGTCTCTTCAACAAATGGTGTTGGGAAAATTGGACATATACATGCAAAAAAATGAAACTAGATCACCAACTTTCATCATACACAAAAATAAACTCAAAGTGGATAAAGGACTTAAACATAAGACTGGAAACCATAAAAATACTAGAGGAATCCACAGGCAGGAAAATCTCAGACATATGCCGAAGGAACTTCTTCACTGATACTGCTCCTAGGGCAATAGAAACTAAAGAGAAAATAAACAAATGGGACTACATCAAAATAAAAAGCTTTTGCACAGCAAACGAAACCATCAATATAACAACAAGAAAGCCCACTGCATGAGAGAACATATTTGCCAATGATATCAACGATAAGGGTTTAATCTCCAAGATTTACAAAGAACTCATACAACTCATACAAAGAAGATAAACAACCCAATCAAAAAATGGGCAACTGATCTAAATAGACACTTTTCGAAAGAAGACAGAAGGAAGGCCAAGAGACTTATGAAAACCTGCTCAAAGTCAATAATCATCAGAGAGATGCAAATCAAAACAACCATGCGGTACCATCTTACACCTGTCAGAATGGCTATCATCAACAAATCAACAAACCATAAGTGCTGGCGAGGATGCAGAGAAAAAGGAACTCTTTTGCACTGCTGCTGGGAATGCAGACTGATGCAGCCACTGTGGAGAACAGTATGGAGTGTCCTCAAAAAACTAAAAATGGAACTCCCATTAGACCCAGTGATCCCACTTCTAGGAATATATCCCAAGAAACTAGAAACATGAATCCGAATGGATATGTGCACCCTTATGTTCATAGCAGCACAATTCACCATAGCTAAGATTTGGAAACAGCCAAAATGCCCATCAGCAGATGAGTGGATTAAAAAACTGTGGTACATCTACACAATGGAATACTACGCTGCGGTAAAAAAGAAGGAGTTTCTACCATTTGCAACAACATGGATGGAGATGGAGAGCATTATGCTAAGTGAAATAAGCCAGTCAGAGAAAGATAAATATCACATGATCTCACTCATTTGTGGAATATAATGAATAGCATACACTGAAGAACAAGAACAGATCCAGAGACTGAGAGATGTCAATCAGAACCTTAAACCTCTGGGAAGGAGGGGGCTGGTGGGAATAAGGGGAGAGATCAACCAAGGGAATTGTGTGCATGCATATGAGCCTAATCAATGGACACAGACAACAGGGGGTGGGGCATGAGTGGGGGGTGGGGGGTTATGGGGGAATAAGGACACATATGTAAAAAAAATAATTAAAAAAATTAAAAAATAGAAAAGAAATTGTGAGGTAACCAGAACCCCAAGAATGCCTGAGAATGTCTTTCTTGCCATGGTAGCCATCATCAGCTGTACGGTAATATTATCTGGGGCAAATGGGGAAGTATTTTGGACTTAGGTTCCTGACCCTTCATGGGTAAGAGCCCTTATGTGGGCTGATCCCCCGCCTAATGTAGTCACCAATAATACCAAACACCTTGGAGGACCATGGGTGGGGCAAGGAAGTATAATTACACAGGGTCGCCACCCAGCTTCCCTTTTGTATGACAAAAAATCAAAACACTGCTCCTTTGTATGTAAAATTAAAGAGAGGTTTCTGGCTTGCGTGGACACCAAAGGAAGGAACTATCACTACTTGCTCCTGGTTGAGGTGCAGAAAATGTAACTAAGACCTTGTCTATACAAAAAGAAATTGACAGCCAGTTTGAAATGGAATTGCCGTGGCCTGGAGCAAAGAATATCCTTACATGATATTATTCTACAATGTCATTATAATTTTTCCCAGATTTGTGTTACCCCCATTACCTATATTAGTACCTCGCATGCTTGGGAATCAATAAAAAATCATCTTTTTGGTGCTTGGAGACAAAGGTAACACATCTCTTGATATTTTAGAATTACAACAGCATAATGTACAATTATCCCAAACAAACTTACAAACTAATTCTTTGAATGTCTGGCAGCAATTTAAAAGGACATGAAAGGATTTAATCCCTTCCACTGTGTAGAGGGCCCCCTGGGAAGGCACCTGAGCATTCTATATTGGCCCCCCTTGCCATTTTGGCCAAGAGGCACCCTTTTCTCACAATCCAATTGCCCACAGCTGTTGCCTGAGCTTTCTGTTCAGGCTGAGGTTGAAGCCTTGTGGTGGCTGGTACCATGGATCTTTCTCTCCCCCAGTGGGGTGAACTGGGCCCTCCCTGGAGAAGAAACCTGGGTTCCCCAAAATATGTGATCAGTGCTGGGGCCCCGCCAGCAGGCGAGGGGATCACAAGGCAGGTGCTGGGTGTGGAGGCCCTGGGGGCATAGGCTACCAAGGAGACAGAACTGAACCTCACATCACCCTGCTTGGCCCTGGAGGATGGCTGGTTAGCCAGAGATGGGTAAGATTCCTCAGGGAAGGAACAACCTAAGACAGGCACAATCGCAGAGGGGCCATCAGGAGAGAACTTGGGGGTTAACAAAGGTGGGGCACAGACCCTTACCCTCCAACTTTCAGGGGCCTGAACCCTCACCCCTTCTGAGGGAGGTCTGCTGCCCCCATGGCTGCTTCACTTCACATGCCCAGCTCAAAATGGGATCTAGGTAACAAACAGAGACTTGGATGACAGCAGCTGCCCTCACTGCAACAAGACTTGTTTGAGTTGTCTTCTACCCATGGTGTGGGGAAGTGGGTTTTTGATATCTAAATCCTGCCTAGCACCAGGAATGCTCAGGGCCTACTCAAGAAGGCAAATAATCCTTTCCACTAATATTTACAGGGTAAACTAAGATTGTTGTTAGAGTATTAAATTTGACAGTAAAATAGTAGTCAAGTTCTCAGACTAATTTAAATTAGCTAATTGAAATAAGCAAATATTCAAGAAAGATTAATGGTACTGTACAAAAAGCTGTTCCTGAAGTGTTAACTAAATTTTTTATTGGTAGTTTATCTCATGGTAAAATTGCATAACATGTAATGAACCTATAGCAGTCATATTTTAGTGCAAAAAATTAAAATTTAAAGGCTATCAAGACTACATTATAAAATTTCCAAAAGCCTCCTAATATTTAAATCAAAAAAGGGGGTATAGTAGAAGAATATCATGTAAGGAAAAATATCCTGTAAGTAAATTACATCTAGAAAATTTTTACTTTAGAAAATTAACTTTCATTGGTAATGTTAACAGCAAGACACCCATGAAAAACACACATGGTGTCAAAACAAGACAAAGGAAAATTGTTTGGGCAAAATATGAAAAAGGATCCCAAGTCAAATTTATAGAAAAGATTCCTTTATTAACTTTTGGTCGAGAATAGGTTTGTATATTTTCAGAAAACAACTCCAAGACCATGTGGATTCCTGCAACAGAGAGGAATTGACAGGACTGCTCCAGCCATGAAGACAGAAGAGAAACAGTCCAGAGATGGAAGACGCTGAAGACACCTTGCCATACTAGCAGTTAGCAGCTGTGCGTCGCTGCAGGTTGCCCAGGACCAAACCAGAGAGGGTCGGACCTGCATTACCACCATTTGTCCACCATCCAGAACTGAAATATCATTTCTGACATGTACACATAAGGAACTGTTTGACATTGAAATTGGAACTCAAAAGAACTGTTGGCCCAGAAAGAAACTCACTACAGACTGATTCATTTGCCCCTCAGAATAACCATTATTGCTTGTCTCATTTTCGCTTCTTATAAGTGTATTTCTAGTATTACATGATCTCACTCATATAGGGGAAATAATGAACAACATAAACTGGTGAACAAAAACAGACCCAGAGACAGGGAAGCATCGATCAGACTGTCTAATCTCAGAGGGAAGGCAGGGGAGGGTGGGGGTAAGGGAGAGAGATCAACCAAAGGACTTGTATGCATGCATATAAGCCTAACCAGTGTTCACGGACAACAGGGGGGTGGGGGCATGCATGGGGAGGGGTTTGGGATGGGAATAGTGGGTTGAGGACAAATATGTGATACCTTAATCAATAAAGAAATTTAAAAAAACACACAAAAAGCAACAACAAAGGACAGGTTGATTCTCTTTTTGAGTGTAATGCAGTTGGTAACTTTAAATTGAAGGTAATGCTCATTTATCATTTCAAAAATTCTATGGCTCTTAAGAATTATGCTATGGGGAAATGGGAGATATCTATAATACTACCAACAATGAAAATATATTTTTAAAAAATAATTATGCTAAATCTACTCTGCGTATATCTATATATGGAACAAGAATGATAACACATCTGTTTACAACAGGTTTTATTGAATATTTTAAGTCCACTGTTTAGACCTACTGCTTAGGGAAAAAAAAGTATATTCCTTTCAAAATATTACTGCCCATTGACAGTAATGCTATGGGTTGGAGAAGTACAAAAAGATGATTGTTTTTATTTTTAAAATATATTTTTATTAATTTCAGAGAGGAAGAAAGAGGGAGAAAGAGATAGAAACATCAATGATGAGAGATAATAATTGATCAGCTGCCTCCTGAATGCTCCCTACTGGGGATCGAGCCTGCAACCTGGGCCTGTGCTCTTGACCAGAATTAAACCTGGGACCCTTTAGTCTGCAGGCTGACACTCTATTCATTGAGCCAAACCAGCTAGGGCAGTGGTCAGCAAACTGCGGCTCGCTAGCCACATGCGGCTCGCGAGCAGCAGTTTCCAGCTCTTTTGTCTAATGAGTTTGCCGACCACTGGGATAGGGGCTTAATCACAAGAAACAACAACAGCCTGTAATTATTGGAATCGAGAGTCTAGGTCAGTGGTCGGCAAACTGCGACTCGCGAGCCGCATGTGGCTTGCGAGCCGCAGTTTGCCGACCACTGGGCTAGGCGATTATTGTTTTTATGCCTGCTAACTCAACATCCATACTGCAGCTCATGGATCAAGGGGAAATTTTGACTTTCAAAACTTATTATTTATAAAATTCATTTTGTAAGGCTATAGCTGCCATAGATAGTGATTCCTCTGATGGATCAGAGCAAAATAAATTGAATTTAAAAAAAATCACCTTTTTAGATGTCATCAAGAACATTAATGATTTCTAATGTTAAAAAGAGGTTAAAAAATGAGAACATTAACAGGAGATTGGAAGAAGTTGATTACAACCCCCCTGGATAACTTTGAGGGTTTTAAGACTTCAGTGAAGGAAGTAATTACAGTGGAAATAGCAAGAGAACTAAACTTAGAAGAGGAGCCTGAAGCTGTGATTGAATTGCTGCAATCTCATAATAAAATTAATGGATGATGAGTTGCTTCTTATGGATGAGCAAAGAAAGTGATTTCTTCAATAGAATCTACTCCTGGTGAATTATTTAGTGAAGATTTCTGACTTCAAAAGAAAATATTTAGAATACTATATAAACTAATTTGATAAGCAGTAGCAGGGTTTGAGAGGATTGACTCCATTTTTGAAGGATGTTCTACCATCAGTAAAATGCTATCAAAGAGGATTGCATGGCCCTAACTGGTTTGGGTCAGTGGATAGAGTGTCGGCCTGCGGACTCAAGGGTCCCAGGTTCCATTCCGGTCAAGGGCATGTACCTTGGTTGTGGGCACATACCCAGTAGGGAGTGTGCATGAGGCAGCTGATCGATGTTTCTCTCTCTTATCAATGTTTCTAACTCTCCATCCCTCTCCTTTCCTCTTTGTAAAAAATCAATAAAATATATTTAAAAAAGAGCATTGCATGCTACAGAGAAATAAATATGTTCATAAAAAAAGAGTTAATCAATGTGGCAAATTTCATTGTCAACACTAATTACAATGCAATGTTTTCTTGGTCTTAGGGTCTCATGATTTATATCTACATATATAATAACTAAAATTATTCATGTGTAATTTTCAGTTGCATTTATTATATTTTTAGATATAGACTTTGACTTTCTTGTAAAGTTCTTTAAGTCCTATATAAATTTTATTTAAAATTATAATGTAGCGTAAAACTATATTTTCAGAAAAAAGTTAACATATGAGAAGATGCAGTGCTTTAGAATAGGGGAGACTGAAGTACTCCCTGAGTAACTTTGTTTTAGTTTAAGAAACTCCTATAGACATTCCGGCCATCAGCAACCACCACCCTGATTAGTCAGCAGCCATCACCATTGAGGCTAGATCTTCTACCAACAAAAAGGTAATGACTCACTGAAGTTCTAGATGGGGATTATCATTTTTTTTTTTTTTTAGCAATAAAGCATTTTTAAATTAAAGCATGTACATTGTTTCACATTTAACAATAATATAAACATAACTTTATACACAATAGGAAACAAAAACATGTTTATGACACACTTTATTGAAATATTCTATTTATTGTGGTGATCTGGAAGTGAACCTACAATATCTTTGAGGTATCACTGTACAGATATATAGGTATATATCTTCAGATAAATAGGTAGATACATAAATACAAATCTATGAATATGCATCAGGTAGTATACATGATTATGTTTCCTAGCTCTGCCTATTCAGAGACCCTAGAAATAATTATACTCATGTATCAATGAGAACATTTATTTGCTCTGATTTTGGTTCCTAAGTGTCATCTCTAAGTAAAGAAACAAGAGTTCCTTAAAAATGATTAATTCTTGGGCTGGGGCAAGATGCATCAAGTTGAGCTAAAAAACTTATAGTTTAGAAAGTAAGGAAGTGCATCTATGTAGATATTGATGTAGATATAGAGCTAGACATAGATGCAGGCATAACATATATAGGCATAGACATAGGCACAGATATGTGTGCATGTTGAAAGGGTATAGAAGGCATTCTGAGAAAGTTCTCAATGACCATAGCTAGTATGATTGAATAAAACAATAATAATAATTTTAAAAATAATAATAAATGGCTGGTTATAGAAGCAAATAAATATGTATGAGTCCACATTTTTATAAACAAACACATAATTTCAATAAACAAATTTCTGGGAACATAGCACAGCTTCCCCTTGGAGAAAATTTCCAATCTATACTAATAAAAGGGTAATATGCTAATTAGACCAGACTTCTTCCAGACAAAGCCACAGTGGGAGGGGCCAAGGCAGAGGTGGTTAGGTTCCATCAGGCTGTCAGGGGAAAGCAATTAGGGGTGATCAGGCCAGCAGGGGATGGCAGTTAGGGGCAATCAGGCTGGCAGGCAGAGGTAGTTAGGGGCGATTAGGCCCATAGGGGAGCAGTTAGAAGCATCAGGCCCGCAGGCAGAGGTGATTAGGCGCTATCAGGCAGGCAGGCAGGAGAGTGGTTAGGAGCCAGCAGTCCCGGATAGCAAGTCAGACATCCCCCGAAGGATCCTGGATTGGAGAGGATGCAGGCCAGGCTGAGGGATCCCCCCTCCCCATGCACGAATTTCATGCACTGGGCCTCTAGTAAGTGATATAAAAGGAATAAGGAAAAAAAAAAAATATATATATATAGTTAGAACACCATTGCAATATTTGCAGAAGGAAAGGTTTATAATGAATACTAAAATTAGTGGTCAAAGATTGAAGAGAAATAGGTATTTGTATCATCTCAAAGTATCTCCTAAAGACACTTACTGATTACAGAGGGAAAAAAAATAACTGCAATGGAAAAATCCCCAAACACATCTTACCTAATAATAGACAAACATGTAAATTGACTGTACCTCTGCTATACCCACAGCCAATCAAAGTGAATAAACAAATTAACCCAACAAAGATGGAGGTTAATTTGCATACATACCTGGGTCCCAGGAACATCATTGGCACCCAGGTCACTCCGAGCCAGCCATCAGAGGGGAGGGGGAGCCCCTGCCCAAGCATAAAGCGTCAGCAAGCCTAAAGCCTCAGGCTGAGGCTTTAGGCTTTGGCAGGGGCCAAGCCAGCGATGGGAGGGGCAGGTGGGCCCCCTGCCCAAGCCTAAAGCCTGGGCCAGAGGCTTTAAGCTTTGGCAGGGGCCAAGCTGGTGATTGGAGGGGTGGGCGATCAGAGGGGCTGAGCCAGTTGGGCAGAGGCTTTAGGCTTGGACAGGGGCTGAGCCTGGGATCAGAGGGAAGGTGAAAAAATCAGTGGAAACATATCCTCAAGTGAGGATAAAAAATAAAAGAAAGAAAGAAATGTCATATCCTACGAAAGATGCATCTTGAAAACGCCTAAAGAAAGTTGTCATTTTTTCATGGGGAAGGGACTGGAGTCTGTGTTGATGAAAATACCTTGGCAGCTGCGGTGACTGGCAGTGGCTGTAGCAGCAGGGTGATGGGGCTGGCACCTCCCACAGAGGGAGGCCAGACTGTGAGTAAGCTTTCAGTAGGACATCCCCTGAGGTCTCCCATTCTGTGAGAGGGGGCAGGCTGGATTGAGGTACCCTTCCCCAGTGCACGAATTTTGTGCACTGGGCCCCTAGTCTTTAATAAAATGATCAGAATTAGTGTCTATGGTAATCAGCATATCATTACCTAGCCCAGGTTTGGTTCACTGAGAATGGCAAATGATATGTTATTCTTGCAAAAAAAAATGCACATCCTCAATCTAATCATGAGATAACTTCAGTCAAACTTGAATAATACTCTAGACAATATCAGACTAGCATTCTTCAAAAGTGTTAAGGTCATGAAGGACAAGGAAAGATTGGAGGGCTGTTACAGATTGAAAGAGACCAAGAAGACATAACAATGCAATTTTGGATCCTGATTGGACTCTAGCAGAAAAAAAAATTATTAGTGGAAAGTATTTTAAAGTCTAAATAAAATCTATAGTTTAGTTATTAGCATTTTGCTAATATTAATTTATTAGTTTTAATAATGATACTATAATTATTTGAGATGTTAACTTTAGGGGAAGCTGGGTGAAGGAAACATCTGTACTAATTTGCAGCTTTTCTGTACATATAAATTTATTTCAAAAAACAAAGGACATATAAATCATTAATTTTCTTCTCTGGATTTTACTTATAATTTCAACATTAATTACAATGTGATGTTTTCTTGGTCTTAGAGTCTCATAATTTACTAGAGGACCAGTGCACAAAATTCGTGCATGGGAGGGTGTCCCTTAGCCCAGCCTGCACCCTCTCCAATCTGGGAACCCTCGAGGGATGTCCAACTGCCCGTGTAGGCCCGATCCCAGGAGTATCAGGCCTACACGGGCAGTCGGACATCCCTCTCACAATCCAGGACTGCTGGCTCCCAACTGCTCGCCTGCCTGCCTTCCTGATTGTCCCTAACTGCTTCTGCCTGCCAGCCTGATCACCCCCTAACCACTCCCCTGCCAGCATGATTGATGCCTAACTGCTCCCCTGCCAGCCTGTTTGCCCCTAACTGCTCTCCCCTGAAGGCCTGGTCCCCCCCAACTGTCCTTCCCTGCAGGCCCGGTCACCCCCAACTTCCCTCCTCTGCCGGCCTGGTCACCCACAACTGCCCTCCCTTGCAGGCCTCGTCCCTCCCAACTGCCCTCCCCTGCTGGCCATCTTGTGGCCACCATCTTGTGTCCACATGGGGGCAGGATCTTTGGCCACATAGGGGCAGCTATCTTGTGTGTTGGTGTGACAGTCAATTTGCATATTACTCTTTTATTAGATAGGATAGAGGCCTGGTTCACGAGTGGGGGCCAGCTTGTTTGCCCTGAAGGGTGTCCCGGATCAGGGTGTGGGTTCCCTTGGGGCGTGGGGTGGCCTGGGCAAGGGGCCTGTGGGTGGTTTGCAAGCCAGCCACGCCCTCAGCAACCCAAGTGGAGGCCCTGGTATCTGGGATTTATTTATCTTCTATAATTGAAACTTTGTAGCCTTGAGTGGAGGCCTGGGCCTGCCAGGGTGTGTGGAAAGCTTGGCTTCCTCTATTGCCGGGGAAACCCAAGCCTCCTGCTTGCTCTGTGGCCACAGCCATCTTGGTTGGGTTAATTTGCATACTCTCCCTGATTGCCTGGTGGGCATGGCTTGTGGGTGTAGCGGAGTGATAGTTAATTTGCATATTACTCTTTTATTTGATAGGATATCTATATATATAATAACTAAAATTCTTCATGTGTAACTTTCAGTTGCATTTATTATATTTTTAGATATAGACTTTGACTTCCTTCTAAAATTCTTTAAGTGCTATGATAAATTTTATTTAAAACTATAGTGTAAGACTATATTTTCAGAATAAAATTAACATATGAGAAGATGCAATGCTGTAGAATAGGGGAGATTGAAATACTCTGTTAGTAACTCTTTCCACTTCTTTTTAAATAATGGAAAGAAAACAAAGCTTTGATGCTTTGTTGGCATGACTTGTTGACCTTGTTGGCCATGCATGACGTAGGAGATGTAATAGGAATAGTTGTCTAATTGGCATTGTTTCCCAAGAAGTCATTATGTATCCAGCATAGTATGTGCCATTTCAATATAACAATAATTCAATCACCTCGACCACTCATGGAAGTGCAAGTTAGTTTAATGCATTGATGAACACCTAAGTTTTACAACTCCAGGAAATGTTACCTGAGGTATGATTTCGACAAGTGATTTTAATACACATTAATTTGATATATTTTCCACTTCTCCTGGCTCATACCTTTAAAAAAAAATGCTATGGCTGTCTCATTCTAATTAAAAATTCAACAAAACATGTTCTTTCTCAAACACTTTCTTCCTTAGATGACTTAGGATGACTTAGACTTTTCTTATTGTTGTAATTATAATAGTTCAAAAATATAGAGTAGTTAAAAATAGAGATAACACATTCTAGTCAACTTTATAAAATCACATGATTAAAAAACACTTTTAGGGAATTATAATGGATTAGTCTTCTAACCCAGGATGTCAATATTCAAAATAAGTTCAATTACCATTTCACCCAATGTTTAATACGCTTAAAGGATCAATTAAAAAAGTCACATATTAATCAGATATGAAGATAACTAGGAAATAAATGGCTGCATAGATGTATTGCTTTGATTAATAAAGTGTAATTATGTGAAGGTAAATGAGATTTTTCTTCTGAATATTAGTAACAGGAGCAAAGCGAATTTAAAGAATCAAATCAATGTATTAATATTTCTTCAGCATAAAGTTGAACACAATTTGCAAAACTATAGGCACATAACATATATTGGTTGCATTCCTTTTTAATTTTTCTTCAATATTCAAATCAAAATAAAATAGACTTTATTAAGTTATATTTAGATTTCTAACAGATTACAAGATTTGGCTTTTGAGATTTTCAGGTGAATGGTATATATATATATATATATATATATATATATATATATATATGTATATATATATATATATTTTTTTTTTATATTTTATTGATTTTTTACAGAGAGGAAGGAAGAAGGATAGATAGTCAGAAACATCGATCAGCTGCCTCTTGCACACCTCCTACTGGGGATGTGCCCGCAACCAAGTTACATGCCCTTGACCGGAATCGAACCTGGGACCCTTCAGTCCGCAGGCCGACGCTCTATCCACTGAGCCAAACCGGTTTTGGCTGGTGTTTATATTTTTATCATACTTATTATGAAAGAAGATAATCTAGAACCTGCTATTTTTTGACTCAAATAAAATGATAATACTTTGAAAAATTAGATTCACATGGACACATTTCTTAAAATGTTAATAAAATTGTTTTATAAATTATAATCCTTCCAAAGACCTAAATCTTTGAAAATGCTGTAGAAAAATTACATCTTTTGGGTAACTAGACCAAGGTTCATATACAAAACCTTCACCCAAAATGTCAATGTCTTCCTACATCAGAAAGTGTTTCTAAAAACTTATATTAAAAATAATTTAAGCTTATGATCAACATTTTTAAATTTTAATAAAAATTAACATTAATAGCACGATAGTAAATTACCAGTTTCAGAAGTAAGAAATCACAAATTTCTTATACTGCTCTTTTTTTCTTATTAGAAAACACATTGGGTTGTACTTTTATATAGTATTTGAGTGATGTTGTATTTTTTTTAACAGTATATTTTATTGATTTTTTACAGAGAGGAAGAGAGAGGGATAGAGAGCCAGAAACATCGATGGGAGATAAACATCAATCAGCTGCCTCCTGCACACCTCCTACCAGGGATGTGGGATGTGCTCACAACCAAGGTACATGCCCTTGACCAGAATTAAACCTGGGACCCTTGAGTCCACAGGCCGACGCTCTATCCACTGAGCCAACCTGGCCAGTGCTGAGTGATGTTGTATTGATAAAAGTGCTCTCAGACATGGCTTCTCAAGGTGAAGTTCAAGGGCCTATAGCAACCACATCACTTGGGAGCTTGTAAGAGATGAAGAATACTGGGCACCACTTTAGACCTTTTGTATTATACGTAGATTGACAAATACTATTCTAAGAAACTGATTATCTAATTTGGCTATGCATTTGAAACACTGAAAATTTAAAAATAAAGTACTGATACTTTTCCAAACCCAGAAATTCTGAATTACTACATGTGCAGTATAATTTAGATATGGGTATTTTAAGCTTCCAGGTGATTCCAATATGCAGTGAAATTTGAGAACCATTTTAAGATACATAATCAATCATCAATAGTAACATGTTGACAACTGTGACCCACTTAATCAAAGTCAATTACAGTGATAGTTATTTTTATTTCTATTAAAGAGAAATTAACTTATTTCAGATTTTTCTTTTAAATATATGTTCTTGTAAAGTTATATATAACTGAAAGAATTATCTATACTAATAAAAGGGTAATATGCTAATTAGACCAGACATCTTCCAGGCGACCTTCCGGACATCCTTCTGGACAAAGCCATGGTGGTGGGGCCAAGGCAGAGGCAGTTAGGGGCAATCAGGCCAGCAGGAAAGAGCAGTTAGGGGGATCAGGCTGGCAGGGGAGATCAGTTAGGGGGATCAGGACAGCAGGGAGAGCAGTTAGAGGGATAAGGCCAGCAGGGGAGAGCAGTTAGAGGGATCAGGCCAGCAGGAAGGTGAACAGTTAGGCGCCAGTGGTCCTGGATTCCGAGAGGGATGTCCGACTGCAGGTTTAGGCCTGATCTCTGCAGGCCTAAACCTGCAGTCGGACATCCCCCGAGGGGTCCCAGATTGGAGAGGGTGCAAGCCAGGCTGAAGGACACACACCACCACCCCCATGCATGAATTGCATGCACCGGGCCTCTAGTCTCTAATAATAAAAGCATAATATGCTAATTAGACCAAACAGCCAAACGACCTTCTGGACATCATTCTGGATGAAGCCCCAGTGGCAAGGGCTGAGGCAGAGGCGGTTAGGGGATATCAGGTAAGCAGGCAGGCATAGAGGAGTTAGGGGAGATCAGGTAGGCAGGAGAGTGATTAGGGCAATGAGGCAGGCAGGCAGAGTGGTTAGGGGTGATCAGGAAGGCAGGAAGGTGAGTGGTTAGGAGCCAGCAGTCCTGGATTGTGAGAGGGATGTCCGACTGGTGGTTTAAGCACCATCCCGCAGGGATCGATTCTAAACTGGCAGTCAGACATCCCCCGAGGGGTCCTGGATTGCGAGAGGGTGCAGGCCAAGCTGAGGCCCTACCCCATGCACGAATTTCATGCACCAGGTGTCTAGTATATTTCATAATAAGGTTACTTCATGAAGTTTTCTCTGTAAAGCAATTATTATGAATACATTTGTAATTGAAATTTTTTTCAATTACATTAATATTATTATTTGTATCTATAATTTTCAGTTTTCTTAAATTAATAATGTTTTAAACATGTTTTGTCTAATCCAATTTCCAAATATAATTCCTTTTATAAAAATCAAGAACACAGTTCTTATTTATTATTATATTATTTAAATTCTAGAGTCTGGTGAACAAAATTTGTGCACGGGTAGGGTCCCTATGCCTGGCTGGCAATCAGGGCCAATCAGGGCCTTCTGGTTGCCAGCCAGGGCCTCCCTTCCCCTGCTGCCGGCTGCCAGCTAGTGCGCTCTGTGGTGGTCACCGCACATCACAGTGAGCGATAGAACTCCTGTTCTCTTAGTTGAACTCCTGTGGGGACACTTTGCATATTAGCCTTTTTTCCTATCTAACAAAATTATAATATGTAAATTAATCATAACTCTGCAACAAAGATGGTGGAGCCCACAGTCAATAAGGAGGGAATATGCAAATTGACCCAACAAAGATGGATGAGCAGCACGATGAGCGCCATCAGCAGTCCCATGCCTGCCTTCACTGCTGTGACAGTGGCATGGGGCCCTCGCTGGCTGGGGCAGCAGTGAGGCAGGCGGCGAAGTGGGCACCAGCAGTCTTGCTGTGGTAGCTGCCCCCTTGAGGACAGGCTTGGCCAATGACAGGTTGCAGGGCTCGGAGGTGCCCAGGGCGAGCACCTCCGTGCCCATGCCGAGCTGCGGAGGCTGGGGGTCCTGGCAGGGTTGGGCCGCATTTGGGGAACACCCCAGAGGTGGGGGCGGCTGGGTGCCTCCCACAACCAGGCTCGGCAGCCAAAGGGAACTGCGAAGCCGGAGCCTGACTCCTGGGCAGATGGACGGTCCCTCCAGCGGAGAACGGCTACCCAGGCAAACCCCTAAGGAAGGGCTGGACAAAAAGGCTGCTTTCACATGTGGGTGGGCCCTACCAGCATTTCCATCTTCACTGTCTTCATTATCATAAAAAGTCGGAAACCCTTCCCCACCGCTGAACCAGTAGAATGCCATGTCTGCCTAAGAACCCATCTAACAAGTCTTGCTCCCACAGTGGCTGATGAGACAGGAGTTAGGAGCTCAGGCTCCAAAGGGAGGGATGAAGGGAGGGGTTTGATTCCCAATCGCGTCCTGCGTGGGCTGGGGCCTCCCGGCCAGGGACCTTCCGAGGCCACAGCTTGCTCATCTGTGCAATGGAACCATGGCAGGGCTCTGGGGCTGGTGGTGAGGACTATGCAAGCCAGCGCCTGGCACGGTGTGACGCTCATACATGTTACACGTGGTTCTAATGGCTGACAGGCGGTGCTGTGACATAGGACATGCGCTTCTGATTTTTTTTTTTCTCCTGAGCTGCAGTCTGTTTGGCCCCCCTGGCAACCCCCATCGGGTTGTGTTAGTCTTGCTTAATTCCACTGACAATGGGAAGAGAGAAATGGACCCTGAGCAGCAGAAAAACCACCTTCTGAAATGACCCCTTCTTGGCGCATCCAGCATTATGTCCTGTCCTTTTTCTAAGATAAAAAGTTGCATGTTGCAGTGGACTGGGGACATTATCTCGTGATGAGTAAGGGAGGCTGTTACCAGGCCAGGGCACAAAATGAAAGCTGCCTGCTCTCCTCAGGGGACTCTCAAAAATAACCCTCTTCCCCAGCAAATGGCCATGGAGAAGGTGGATTGCAGTCGTGTACAGCATCACAAATCCTTTCTCAGATCCTCTGTTATCGAAACTGGCACCTGTCCACCACCTCTCAGGAGCTGGGAGGGGTTCACTCACCCATCGGCCCTGCCTCACAGCCCCGGAGGCACCAGGAGGCCAGTTCCCTGTCCCCACTATTTGGTTCTCGCAGCCTGAGTCAACACTCCCCACGCCTCAGCTCCACCCAGAAAGGTGATACCTCCTAAGGATGGGATGTGGCAATTAGGGAAACTCTAACCTGTCGCGGAGAGATAAGCAGTGAAGGTTAGGGAGCCATCCCCCAGCAACCTCCCCCAAAAGGCCCCATGTACGAACAATTTTAGTTTTAAGTATGGAGGGTGTCCCCCCAAAATGTCTACACATACTCTGAATCAGGGGTCCTCAAACTTTTTAAACAGGGGGCCAGTTCACTGTCCCTCAGACCGTTGGAAGGCCGGACTACAGTTTTAAAAAAAAAACTATGAACAAATTTCTATGCGCACTGCGGGCCCGGGACAAGTCGGCTGCTAAGCAGGACAGGCAGCGGCACCTGGCGGGCTGGGTAAATGTCCTCGGCGGGCTGCATGTGGCCCGGGGGCCGTAGTTTGAGGACGCCTGCTCTGAATAATTCTAAAGGCAGTGCTTATTAAAATACATCTCATTTTCAGAATTGATCTACTAGCTGTTAAAGTGTGTGTACCCTGTATATACAGGGTATACACATATATATACATATATCTAAAACTAAAATATTTTATATATATACACATATGAATATGTATGTGTGTATATGTATGTATACACATACTTTGAATAATTACATGGATGTATATACATATATTTGTAAATATACATGCAAATATCCTATATAATAAAAGGGTAATATGCAAATTGACCCTAACAGCGAAACTACTGGGAACGACCGGTCACTATGATGTGCACTGACCACGAGGGGGCAGATGCTCAATGTAGGAGCTGCCCCCTGGTGGTCAGTGTGCTCCCACAGGGGGACCTCTACTCAGCCACAAGCAGGGCTGATGGCTGCAAGTGCAGCTGTGGTGGTAGGAGCCTCTCCCGCCTCCTCCACAGTGCTAAGGATGTCTGACTGCAGCTTAGGCCCCCCTGGCAACCCAGGGGGAGCAGGCCCAAGCTGGCAGGTGGACATCCCCTGAGGCCTCCCAGGCTGTCAGAGGGTGCAGGCTGGGCTGAAACCCCCCCGCCCCCATACATAACCAAGTGCACAAATTTTCATGCACTGGGTCTCTAGTATATATAGATTTGTTTATGCTGGGATTAATGGTTATTTTGGAATTGAAATAGCAAATTACTGGGAAGGTCACATCTTGTTCTTTATTTCTCTGTACAATGCACTTAAGCTTTTGTCCCAATGAAAAGTGAATATGTTAATCTATATGAGGCATTTTAAAAGTATTGCATTCTGCCTTTATGGCTTGCATATTACTCTTAAAACCTGTTTCATGTAATTTGGAGTGACATCTATTTAAAAATGGCTATTAAATGAGTACCAGTATTGAGGATTATTTTACAGTGCTTTACCTGGAGAAATATAAGCATGCATTATGTGTAATATTATAGTTTTAATTTTATTTGAACTATCTGAAGTTAATAATATGATAATTTACAACTCACCTCAATGACCCTTCCATTAAATATGTAAGTGGTATGTCTCAGTTTTTTTTTAAATAAGAACTGTGTATCAATAACTCTTTATAATTCTCCTTTACTATTCTTTTTAACTTACATTCACCCTTGTGTAAAATATGAATTTGCTAGAGATTGTATTCATAAGAAGGTAAGTAATGGGGAAGAAAATATTAAATAGAGAAAAATAGAGGATATATTTAATTATCTAAAACTAGCTAATTAACATTTTAATTTAAAAGTATAAATATATTAACTCTAACCAGTTAATACAGTTCATCAAATTACAGTTTTAGGTTGATATAAATTATTTTATCACCCTTAATCTTATAAGTCATTTATTCTATTATCAGTACACATTCAAATTGCTATATAATCCTCAGTATAGTTTTAAGATATTTTACAATGTTTACATATTCATTAAACTCTTTACATATTCATCAAATAAATCCTTGAGTCTCCACTGTTTTAAGCAAAAGTCATCATCTGCACAATTCAATCCACACTATTAGCTACTGATTTTTGATACCAGAATTTTTGATGTTTAGATTAATGTACAGTTAATTTTGACTGGGCACTGGTCAATCAGCCAAAACTGACTGAACATTAATCTTGGGATCAGGAGTTCTGTACTTATATGATAAACACATCTGGAAATCCTGAGTTTAATTTCTGATTAATTGTGATGAAAAGTTGTGAATTGAATTTTGATGTTTTCCATACAAAAAAAGATATTTTTAAAGTTATATTTTAATATTTTATAATATATAAATTTTGACCTTCATCCCATTTTTATTAAAATTAATAAAATAAATTATGTCAGCTATATTTTTGTTTATCCCCACATAAACTTTTTTCCTAAAAGAAAACAAGAAATAAAAGGAGCATACATCCCTCAAGAAAGACTTTATTCAAAAAGCTCTGAATGGAGAAGCAATTTCCCATGTCAGAATCATGAAATGACACGGTAATAAAATAGCATTCTAATATTAGATAAAGCTGAATTTCATGGAGAACACAGAGTATGATTATAAGCACTTACATACAAATTTTAATTCATTCTATACCTAAAATACCAACAGAATTAGCTGTAGCAATAACCATTGCAAGTTTGTTTTTGTCATTTGAAATTTAATATAACCACTCTCATCCAATTCTTAAGACTGTTATGCACTAATTAAAGACTATAAAGCATCTTGCAAATAAAATGCTACATACATGCCTAATAAGGCTAATAATGTTTATAATGATACCAGCTGTTGAAACCCAACAGATATACATAATTAATGGCAGTTGAAGTTTACCTACAGCTTTTCCATCTGCTTCATTAGAATACAATTTTAAAATTTACAAAGGGTACTTTTACTTTAGAAGCCAAAATTTTCTTCACACCCATTGTAAAATATGTGTAGGTTTTAATGTAACCTAAAAATATCCTTAACTTCTTCTTTCAAGAAAATACATAAAGGGAGTTTTTAAGATAAACACATATAAAAATACCATCTCTTTTGCTAATCTAATCACATTTGTATAAATGTCAAGTTTCACTACATTATTTAGAAACCAATAATACCAATAGTTTAACTTAATTTGAGTCACTAACTTTATGCATGTCTCTATAGAGCAAACATTACACATTATATTATTTAGATAACATCCAAAACAGAGCTAGAGATAAGATTCATACCTCAATTATATAGATTAGGAAACTAAGGATAAATAACATTTAAAAATCAGAGACAATGCCTTCATAATGTAGCAAAGAAACCTTCCAAAATGGAGGGGGAAAAAGGGTCTAAAGTTCACCAGTAACCACAAAAAAATAAAATGGATAAAATCAGACAGTATGCACTTTGAAAAGCTAACTGTATGGTTCAGCATGAGTTGGGTGATATTTATTATAATACTCCAGTTTTCTGATGCTGACAGGTTCATTTGGCAGAATATTGAGTATCTGTAACTATAGATTTCAAATTGAAGACAATAAAAACAGATGAGATAAGTATATGTTGGTGGGGAACAATTAAAAGCCTCAAAAATCAAATATGACTTTGGCTTTATGGAATAGATTCCAGAGGATATTCTTAGGACCCAGGATAATGCAGCCCAGGAACACATACCCAGAGCGGCACTCAGCTCCATTTCTCCCCAATCCCTCAGACATCTATGTTTCAGAAGAATGGATAGAAAACAAAATGTAGCTTTTAAACCCTAGCTTAACATTGGGAAAGAAACTGATCTTAAGCAAGTGGCAATAGTGTCAAGAATTCAACCACATTAAATCAAAGTAAAGGATCATTTCTGGACAGAGCTGTTAACAAAACTTGTGCATAAAGAACATACTAGACATTACTAGTAAGTGTGAATATCCTCCTGAAAAAAAATGGGGGGAAAGGGAATGCAGTATGAAGATGAAGAACT
This sequence comes from Plecotus auritus, assembly GCF_963455305.1. NCBI lineage: Eukaryota > Metazoa > Chordata > Mammalia > Chiroptera > Vespertilionidae > Plecotus > Plecotus auritus. The sequence continues at coordinate 133,959,017 of NC_137771.1, read as the reverse complement.
CAGTGTGTAAGAAAGCATAATCCCAGGTAATAAGTACATGTTATTGTATAATTGATAACAATTTGCACAAACTTAATAAGAATGTAGAGACAATAAACAAGAGCTAAAAATTCAGATAAAACAAACCACAAACAATTGGATGAAGAGTGTGACTGCATAGTTGAGGAAAGCAATTCAGTAAAATAAACAATTCAGTAAAATAAGCTAATGAAATAAATATATAGGAAACATCCAGATACATTGAGAGAAAAAAAATAGAACTAAAGAACTGTGGCAAGGAGGAATACATAAATAAAAAATCACATTGAATCACTGAATGTTAATTTAAAAAGGCAAAGACTAAGACCTCTTTTTTTGAACTTTGAAAAGGCAAGGTTTATTACTCATTTATTACTCACAGGTCCTGGAGGGTACATAGCAGCGAGAAGCCATACAATGAGGTCACAGATAGAGAGGGAGAGAGAGTGTGGACCTGGAGCTCGCCCTTTATTGACGTCAAGGGTAGAGGTCTAGGGTTTCCAGGGTTCACTATTTGTTGGTGGATTTAACTAGTAAGTGATTCCTGCAGAGGCAGTATGTTTATTTGAAATGGGTGTCTTTGAAACGGATGCCTCAGCAATTAAAAACTTAATGTCAGGCACTCACACTGCTTTGCTTACTCCTCTCTACAAAAGAATATTTTCTCTGGCTACTCTTTTATATTTTATTTATTTTACTTGTTATTCTTTTTATTGTTTAAAGTATTACAAATAGTAGTACATATGTCTTCTTTCCTCCCACTTAACTCCCCCCGGCCTCCCCCACCCACCCCCCCAGCACATGCCCTCACCCCCCTAGTGTCTATGCCAGGGGTGGGAAAACTTTTTGACTCAAGGGCCACAATGGGTTCTTAAACTGGACTGGAGGGCCGGAACAAAAGCATGGATGGAGTGTTTGTGTGAACTAATATAAATTCAAAGTAAAGGAGTGGAGGGGAGAGCAAGAGAACCCTCCGCTCTTTCGGCTCCGCGGGCCGGATAGAACAGCCGAACGGGCCGGATCCGTAGTTTGCCCACAGCTGGTCTATGCCCACAGGTCATGCTTACATGCGTGCATACAAGTCCTTTGGTTGATCTCTTACTCCCACCCCCAAACCTCCCCTGCCTTCCCCCTGAGGTCTGACAGTCTGTGGATGCTTCTTTGTCTCTGTATCTATTTTTGTTCATCAGCTTATGATGTTCTTTATATTCCACAAATGACTGAGATCATGTGATATATACTATATTTCTCTGACTGGTTTATTTTGCTTAGCATAATGCTCCCCAGTTCCATTCATGCTGTTACAAATAGTAAGAATTCCTTCTTTTTTACAGCAGTGTAGTATTCCATTGTGTAGATGTACCACAGTTTTCTAATCCACTCATCTGCTGACAGGCACTTAGGCTGCTTCCAAATCTTAGCTATTTTTAATTGTGCTGCTAATGCTATACACTGAGTATAAGGATGCCTATACACTGAGTGGCCAGATTATTATCATCACCTGACGTTTGTAGGCAAATTAGCCATACACTGCATCGTATGGGATATGGAAGCCGAAGGCCTGTTCAAATACCTTTGCTGTCTGCAATTACCAAGATAAAACGTCTCAAATTCACGCAGGAGCATAAGGATTGGACAGTTGAGCACTGGCAAAAAGTCGTGTGGTACGATGAATCACATTTCCAGTTGCATCATGCAGATCGCAGAGTGAGAATTTAGTGGAAACACCATGAAAGCATGCATCCCACATGCATGAGTACAACCCTTCAAGCTGATGGAGGCAGTGTTATGGTTTGAGGCATGTTTTCCTGGCATGATTTGGGCCCTTTAATTCATGTGGAACAACCTCTGAATAGCACAACATACCTAAGTATCATTGCTGATCAAGTTCATCCTATCATGTTGTTGGCGTATCCCAATGGAGATGGCTTCTTCCAACAAGACAATGTGCCATGCCATGGTGCTCGTATTGTGCAGGAGTGGTTTCAAGAACATGAGGGAGACTTTACCTTGCTTAGGTGGCCCCCACAATCACCAGACTTCAATCCAATTGATCATTTGTGGGATGAAGTTAAAAGAGCCATCAGGCAGCTTGTTCCACAACCATCAACTCTCACAGAACTGGACAGTGCTATTCATCAGGCATGGTGTCACATTCCTTGCATCACCTTTCAACATCTCGTGGAGTCAATGCCAAGAAGAATCACCGCAGTACTGAAGGCAAAAGGTGACCCAACGAAGTACTGATGGAGTGGTCATAATAATCTGGCCACTCAGTGTATGTTTTCTGATTGGTGTTTCTGTTTTCTTGGGATATATTGCTAGAAGTGGGATTACTGTGTCAAAGGAAAGTTCCACTTTTAATATTTTCAGGAATCTACGTACTGTCTTCCATAGTGGCTGCACAGTCTGAATTCCCACCAGCAGTGCACAAGGGTTCCTTTTTCTCCACACCCTCTTCAGCACTTGTCATTTGTTGATTTTTTGATGATAGCCATTCTGACAGGTGTGAGATGGTACCTCATAGTCGTTTTGATTTGCATCTCTTGGATGATTAGTGACTTTGAGCATGTTTTCATATGTCTCTTGGCCTTTTGTATGTCCTCTGTCAAAAAGTTTCTATTTAGGCCCTTTGCCCATTTTTGGATTGGATTGTTTATCTTCCTTTTGTTAAGTTGTATGAGTTCCCTATACATTTTTGGAGATTAAATTCTTACTGGAGATAGCATTGGCAAATATGTTGTCCCATGCAGAGGGCTTTCTTATTGTTTTGTTGATGGTTTATTTTGATGTGCAGAAGCTTTTTATTTTAATGTAGTCCAATTTGTTTATTTTCTTCTTAGTTTCCATTGTCCTAGGAGCTGTATTGGTAAAGATATTGCTAAGACAAATGTCTGCTATTTTGCTACCTATGGCTTCTTCTCAGATTTTTATGGTTTCTTGTCTTAACGTTTAAGTCCTTATCCATTTTGAGTTTATTTTTGGATATGGACCACTAGTCTATATATATAAAAGCCTAAGCGACCATTACAACTGAACAACCAGAATGACTGGAACCACCAATCAACCAGTTGATATGAAGCACACTGACCACCAGGGGAAGATGTTCAACACAGAAGCTGCCCACAGCCAACTTCCCTCAGCCCCTTCCCCAGGCCAGCCAACCTCCCTTAGCCCCTTACCCCCCACACTGGCCAACCTCTCATGGCTCCTTCCCCCCACCAGCCAACCCCCAGTGGCCCCTTCCCAGAAGGCTAGCCTCCCGAGGCCCTTCCCCCATGGTTCCTCCCCTTGGGCCCTGATTGGGGGGCCAGCTGGCCAACCTCCTGGGATTCCTCCCCACAGCCACCTTGATTGTTTGCCAGGCTAAGGGATCCCACCAGTGCACAAATTCATGCACCGGGCCTTTAGTTGGTATATAAAGAAGCCATAGATTTCTGGGTGTTAATTTTGTATCCTGCTACATTGCTGAATTCATTTATTAATTCCAGTAGTTTTTTGATGGATTCTTTAGGGTATTTTATGTACAATATCATTTCATCTGTGAATAATGACAATTTTACTTGTTCTTTTCCAATATGGATGCCTTCTTTTTCTTCTTCTTGCCCGATCGCTATGGCTAGTATTCCCAGTACTATGCTGAACAGGAGTGGTGAGAGTCTGCATCCCTGTCTTGTTCCTGTTCTTAGGGGAAATGAGTTTAGTTTTTGCCCATTGAGTATGATGTTGGCTGTAGGTTTGTCATATAAGGCTTTTATTATGTTGAGGTATGATCCTTCTGTTCCCACCATGCTGAGAGTTTTTTGTTGTTTTTTTTTGTTTGTTTGTTTTTTGTTTTTTATCAAGAACGGGTGTTGGATTTTGTCAAATGCTTTTTCTGCATCAGTTGACATGATTATATGGTTTTTATCTCTCAATTTGTTTATGTGATGTATCATGTTTATTGATTTGTGGATATTGCACGATCCTTGCATCCCTGGAATAAATCCCAGTTGGTCATGGTGAATGATCTTTCTAATATAATGCTGGATGCAATTTGCTAGAATTTTAGCATCTATGTTCATGAGGGATATTGGACTATAATTCTCTTTCTTTATATTGTCTTTATCTGATTTTGGGATTAGGGTAATGCTGGCTTCATAGAAAGAGCTCAGAAGTGTGCCTTCCTTTTGACTTTTTTGGAATAGTCTGAGGAGGATAGGTTTTAGTTCTTTGAATGTTTGATAAAACTCCCCTGTGATGCCATCTGGTACAGGGCTTTTTTTTTTTTTTTTTTTTTGAAGTTTTTTAATTTCCTCCATGGTTATCAGCCTAATGAGATTTTTTTTATTCTTCCTGATTGAATTTTTTAAGGTAGTATTTTTCTGGGAATATGTCAATTTCTTCTAGGTTGACCAGTTCATTAGAATAGTTGCTCATAGTATTTTTTTTATAATTCTTTGTATTTCTGAGGGGTCTGTTGTTAGTTCATCTCTTTCCTTTTTGATTTTGTTTATATGGATCCTCTCTCTTTGCTTCCTTGTGAGCCTGGCTAGAGGTTCAGCAATCTTGTTTATCCTTTCAAAGAACCAGCTCTTGTTTTCATTGACCTTTTGTATTGTTTTTGTTTTGTTTTGTTTTGTTTTTGTTTTTGTTTTGTTTTGGTCTCTTGTCATTTATTTCCACTGTGATCTTTATTATTTCCTTCCTTTTGCTCACTCTTGGCTTTTCTTGCTGTTCTCTTTCCAATTATTCAAGTTGCAGAGTTAGATGGTTTATTACCAATTTTTCTTGTTTTTTGAGGTAAGCCAGTAATACTATGAACTTCCCTCTCAGGACTGCTTTCACTGTGTCCCATAGATTTTGGAATGTTGTGTTTTCATTGTCATTTGTTTCCAGGATTTTTTTTTTATTTCTTCTTTGAGCTCTTTGGTAACCCTATAATTGTTTAATAGCGTGCCTCCAAGTGTTTGAATTTTTTTATTGTACTTTACTTCTAATATTATGCCAGTGGTCTGAGAAGATGCTTGATATGATTTCAATCTTCTTGAATTTGGAGAGACTTCACCTGTGTCCCAATATGTGGTCGATATGTGAAAATGTCCATGTACACTTGAGAAGAATGTATATTCTGTATCTTTGGGGTGAAATGTTCTGAAGATGTAAATTAAGTCCATCTGATCTAGTGAGCCATTTAGGATTGCTGTTTCTTCGAAGGCTTTTTGTCTATAGGATTTACCCAGTGATGTTAATGGAGTATTAAAGTCTCCTACTATGATTGTATTGCTGTCAATCTCTCGTCTTATATCTCCCACAAGTTTTCTTTTTTTTTTTTTTTCTTATGTATTTTGGTGCTCCTGCATTGGGTGCATATATGTTTACCAGAGTTATATCATCTTGTTGTATCAATCCCTTTAGAATTATGAAATGGCCTTCCTTGACTCTTGTTATGGCCATCACTTTGAGGTCTATTTTGTCAGATATAAATATTGCTACCCCAGCTCTTTTTTCATTAACAGTTGCTTGAATATATATTTTTCCATCCCTGCATTTTCAGTCTGTATGAGTCCCTTGTTCTGAGGTGGGTCTCTTATAGACAGCATATATGTGTGCCATGTTTTCTTATCCATTCAGCCACTTGATTTTTTTAAAAATATATTTTATTGATTTTATACAGAGAGGAAGGGAGCAGGATAGAGAGTTAGAAACATCGATGAGAGAGAAACATCAATCAGCTGCCTCCTGCACACCTCCTACTGGGAATGTGCCTGCATCCAAGGTACATGCCCTTGATCGGAATTGAACCTGGGACCTTTCAGTCCACAGGCCAATGCTCTATCCACTGAACCAAACTGGTTTGACCACTTGATGTCTTTTGATTGGAGCATTTAGTCCATTTAAATTTAACATTATTCTTGATAGCTACTTGTTTGTAGCTATTTCTATTTTTTATGCCTGTGTCCCTTCTTCCATTTCTATTTGTTCTTTTTACACCAGTCCCTTTAGCATTTCTTGCACTGATGGCTTGGTAGTGATCAACTCCCTTAGTTGTTTTTTTTTTTGTTTTTGTTTTTGTTTTTTTGTCTGTGAAGCTCCTCATTTCCCTTTCAATTTTGATTGGTAGCCTTGTTGGATAGAGTATTATTGCATTCAGGCCCTTGCTTTGCATCACGTTGTATATTCATCCCATTCCCTTCTGGCATGATGTGTTTCTGTTGATAAATAATTTGATAATATAATGGGAGATCCTTTGTCTCTCTTATACAGACTTTAAAATTCTCTCTTTTCATTAATGTTTGCCACTGTACCAGTAATTACGAAGTTTTTTTGTGTGGTTCTTTTTGGGTTCATCTTGTTTGGGAATCTGTGTTTGTGTGGCTTTTTTCTTCCCCATGTAAGGGAAGTTTTCTGTCATTATTTCTTCGAATAGGTTCTCTAATCCTCGCTGCTTTTCTTGTCCTTCTTGAACCCCTATTATAACTTTGTTACTTCATTTCATGTTGTTCCTAAGCTCCCTTAGGCTCTCCTCCTGCTTTTTAATTTTTTTTTTCTTCTCCAATTCTTGTTCAGATTGGGCTTGTTTCTCTACCTTGTCTTCTAACTCACTAATTTGGTCCTCCACTTCTCCTATCTATTGCTGAAACCTTCCATCGTGTTTTTGATTATAGTTATATCAGTTTTGATTTCTTCCTGATTTTTGTATACTTTGTTAATTTTCTTATCCATCTGGTTTATGAACTGTATGACCATTACTCTGAATTCGTTTTCTGACATATTGAATGCTTCTGTTTCATTTAGTTCCTTTATTGGCGGTTCCTCTTATTTCTTTTGGGGATTGTTTCATTGTCATCCCATTTTTGTTGTCACCAAAAGAAGACTAAAACTTTTAATGAGGGGAGAAAAGTTATGAAAGAGAAAGAGATTGTATAATATAAGAATAATTGTCATTGATGTAGAATAACTGATGAAAGGGGTAGAAAAAGTGTTGAAAGTTGCAATAAAAATGTTTATGTTCTAGACATCAAAGGAAGAATAGAATATGGAAACTATAGGGCCATCCTATCTAATAAAAGAGTAATATGCAAATTAACCATCACTCCGCTAAACCCACAAGCCATGACTACTAGCTAATCAGGAGCAAGTATGCAAATTAACCCAACCAAGATGGCTGCAGCCACGGAGCGAGCAGGAGGCTTGGGTTTCCCCAGCAATAGAGGAAGCCAAGGTTACCGAACACCCTAGCAGGCCCAGGCCTCCACTCAAGGCTACAAAGTTTAAATTATACAAGATAAATAAATCCCAACAAAAATGGCTGCGACCACAGAGCAAGCAAGAGGCTTGGCTCTGCTCAAGACAACAAAGGTTCAATTATAGAAGATAAATAAATCCCAGATACCAGGGCCTCCGCTTGGGTCGCCGGGGGTTGTGGCTGGCCACAAACCACCACAGGCCCCTCGCCCAGGCCACCCCACACCCCAAGGGAACCCCACCCTGATCCAGGACACCCTTCAGGGCAAACCAGCTGGCCCCCACCTGTGCACCAGGCCTCTATCCTATCTAATAAAAGAGTAATATGCAAATTGGCCATCACTACAGCACACAAGATGGCTGCCCCCATGTGGTCAAAGATGGCTGCTCCCATGTGGACACAAGACGGCCACCACAAGATGACCAGCAGTTGAGGGCAGTTAGGAGGGACCAGGCCTGCAAGGGAGGGCAGTTGGGGGTGATCAAGCCTGCAGGGGAGGGCAGTTGGTGGTGACCAGGCTGGCAGAGGAGGGAAGTTGGGGGTGACCGTGCCTGTAGGGAAGGGCAGTTGTGGGGGACCAGGCCTGCAAGGGAGGGCAGTTAGGGGCAAACAGGCTGGCAGGGGAGCAACTAGGCATCAATCATGCTGGCAGGGGAGTGGTTAGGGGGTGACCAGGCTGGCAGGCAGAAGCAGTTAGGGACAATCAGGAAGGCAGGCAGGCGAGCAGTTGGGAGCCAGCAGTCCTGGATTGTGAGAGGGATGTCCGACTGCCCGTTTAGACCCAATCCTCCAGGGATTGGGCCTAAACGGGCAGTCGGACATTCCTTGAGGTGTCCCAGATTGGAGAGGGTGCAGGCTGGGCTGAGGGACACCCCCCCCCACTCATGCACAAATTTTGTGCACCGGGCCTCTAGTCCTATATAATAATAGCCTAGTATGCAAATAGACCAAATTGCAGAATGACCAGTGGAATGACTGGTTGCTATGACACACACTAACCACCAAAGGTCAGATGCCCAATGCAGGAGCTGCCTCAGCCCACAGGCCCCAGGCTGGCCAAGGCGGGTGCCAGCGGGGACCCCCTGATTGCCCTGCTGATCGCCCCACAGATCAGCCCTGGTTTCTGGCTGGGCCTAGGGACCCTACCTGTGCATGAGTTTCATGCATTGGGCCTATGGTATTATATAAAACAGGAAAATGAAAATAATCACCATCAAAACATACTTTTTTAATTATTGTACTTCAAATATGAAGAAGGAATTCTTCAGAAACCTATATGAGAAAGCAAATTATCCATAGGGGAAAGATTAGCTAAATTTATTTCTATAAAAGCTACTGTAGAAAAAATGTAGATATTGGGGTTTGAAATGACATGTGGCTTAAGTATTTTTACAATTTATTTAATTGTTTTTAATGGAATATATTATTTGTATAAATATTATAAATTTGTCACTCTATGAAATTTACATGTATATCCCAAAACCTGATTTAAAAAGTAATACCACTCCATACATTTTTTCATCCCACTATAAATATTTTATTAATCTTAAAATATTGTTTTGTATATAATCTGCAATTGCCTGCTTTCTTTCATTTATTCAAATGATTGGCTTTTATCTCTTGTGTGCTATTCTAGATTATAAAATTGTAGCAACAAATAGAATAAATAAAATGTCATGTCCATAAGAAGTTTGCCTTATAAAGGAAAGAGAGAGAAAACAAACATAATACATAAATTATAAGCATGTTAGGATTTGATATGTTTAGTTAAGGGAATAAAATAAAAAGAGTACAAGAGATGCAGGATGGTGATGTGGGGTAGTGTTTGACATTTCAGAAGAGGTTGTTGAGTAGGCAACTCTTAAAGGTAGCAAATTTGAGCAAAGGCTTGGATGAGGCTTCAGGAGGAGCCAGGTGGATATCTAAGAGAAGGACTCCAGGGTGAGAGAGAAACAGGTGAAAATATCCTGAGGCAGAATTATGCCTGGCATTTCAAAGAAAGACCAAAGAAGCCAGTATGTCTGTAGCAAACTAAGAAAAGGGAACATAATAGGAAATGAGAACATAGAGATAAGGGTCTGTAGGGGGTTTGCATTCTGAGTAAAATGTGGTGTCATTAGAAGATTCTGAGCAGAATAGTGGCATGATCTGACTTGCATTTTGAAAGGATTACTGGAATGGCTACATTGAGAATATACTTTAGGGGAACAAAGTTGGAAGAGAAAAAGTAGTTTGGAGGCTTGTGGGAACTATGACAGGTCCCTGGGTAGTCAAGGCCAGTGGGAGCACAGAGGCCTTGTTATCAATAAACTGCTCTGGGCATGTGCCTAAACGGGATGTTCAAGGATTCTGAGCCTGGGGATTTTAATCAGGCCAAGATACCATGAGAGGGTGCAAGGACACACAGTACACTGTGCCCTTCAGTAGCCAATATGATTGATATAACCATTGGCACAAAACCTTCTTTGTCTAAATGGTATAAAAGTAGGTTACTAACCAGCTGGTTGGCTGGAGTTGGCTGAGGATGGAGTGAGGAGAAGTCTGCTGGAGTATGGAGACAGAGCAGCTAGGATGGAGTGTGTGAAGAAGTCTGCTAGAGAGAGCAGCTGGGCAGGAGAGACAGGAGTAGCTGCTGAGCCGGAGAGCTCAGGTACCACTATGATATGAGAAAGGGAGTCTAGGAGGCAGCGAGTGGCTGCTCAGATAATAGCTGTGGGTACAGATACTGATGCTACTTTATGAGAAAGATATATGTTCACCAGCCCGTGTCCAGCTGCCTCTCTGTATGGACTTTGCTGTGAGGACTGTCTTGTCTGATGGCTATATGGCCACTGGCTTCTTCAATAAAGACTCATTCTTATACACCCACAACTTCTCCCTCTGCCAAGCTCTGCCCAGACTCAGAGCAGATGTGCCCTTGGGCAGTGCTCTGACAAGGCTAAACAATAATCTTGAAAAAAACAAACAAACAAACAAAACAAACAAACAAACAAAAAAAAAAACGTTGCTTGAACCAGAAAGGTAATGGTGAAGGTAGCTGTGAAGTATTCAGGTCTTGAATGCAAATGCACACACACACACAATCTACTTTATTGAGGTAAAACTAAAGCACAATAAAATACAGTCATGTTAAGTATACTACTGAATGAGCTTCCAAAGCACATACCTCTGTGTAGCCAACAAAATCAAGCTATAGACTATTTGTATCACCCGCACAATTCTTGTTATGCCTCTTCATAGTCAGTCCATGCTACCATATGCAAGCTTCAGCAGCCACTAATTTGCTTTCTGTTGTAAGTTTTGTCTGTTTTATAATTTTATATTAATGAGGTCATGCAGTATTCTCATATTGAGATCAGCATTTCTTTTGTTCAGCATAACATTTTGAGATCTATTCATGTTGTTGCACATATCAATAGTTTGTTTTTATCATTGAGTGATACTTTATTTATGTATATAATTTGTTTCTCCATTCACTAATGATAGAAATTTGAGTTATTTCTAATTTGGGTTTACTATGAATTAAACTTCTATGAATAGTCAAATATAAATATTTTTGTAGACATTCATTTTTATTTATCTTGCATAAATATCTAGGAATAGCATGGTCAGATAATATATTATGTGTATGTTTTACTTTTTAAAGAAATTGTTCTTTAAAGTGGTTGTACCATTTTATATTCCTACCAGCAATTTATGAATGTTCTCATTGCTCATAATCCTTACTGAAATGTGATATTGTCTATCTTTCTTTCCAGTGGGCATGTAGCAGAATCATATCGTGATTTTATTTTTTCTTTCAATTTTATTTTGCATTGGTTTTAGGTGGACAGCTTATTGGTTAGACAATTACATAGTATTTCCCAACCGGCACCATGCATAGTTATCTCAATATTATTGACTCTATTCCCCATGCCTTACTTACATCCCCATGACTATTTTATAAGTATCAATTTGTACTTTTTAACCCCTTCACCTTTTTTACATAGTCCCCCAAACCTCCCAGTCTCCCTCTGGCAACTACCAGTTTTTTTTTTTTCTCTGTGTCTGAGTCTGTATCAATTTAGTTTATTTTTTCTCTAGATCCCACATATAAGTGAAATCATATGGTATTGCTCATTCTCTGACTTACTCCATCTAGATCCATCTATGCTGTTATAAATGGTCAGATTACATACTTTTTTATGACTAATATTCCATTGTATACAGATATTTTATCCACTCTTCTGTCAATAAATACTTGGGTTGCTTCTCCATCTTGGCTATTGAAAATAAAGCTGCAATGAAAACAGAGATGAATAGATTCTTTCAAATTTGTGTTTTGGGTTTCTTTGGATAAATTCCAGAAGAGGAATTGCTGGTTCATATAGCAGGTCTGTTTTTAATTTTTTGAGGAAACCCCATACTATTTTCCTTACTGGCTGCATCAATATGCAGTCCCATTGACATGACAGTGTATATAGAGAACCCAAAGACTACACCAAAGAGCTACTACTACTGATAAAATGAATTCAGTAAAGTAGAGGATATGAAATAAATATTCAAGTTGGTTGCATTGTTATACACCAATAATAAATCATCAGAAACAGAAAGTAAGAGAACAATCTCATTTACAATTGCATGATAAAAAAATAACTAAAAATGAATTTAACCAAAGAGGTAAAATACCTGTGCTGTGAAAATGGTAAGACACTGAAGAAAGAAATTGAAGAATATATACATAATTTGAAGCATATACACTGGTTATGGAGAGGAAGATTTAACATTATTAAAATGCCCATACTACCCAGAGCAATCTATAGGTCAATGCAATTACTATCAAAATACCAATGGTGTTTTGCAGAACTAGAGCAAGTAATCCAGAAAGTTACATGAAACCTCAAATAGCCTCAGTACTATTGAGAAAGGAAAACAAAGTTGGAGGTATCATGCTACCTGATATCAAACTATACTACAAGGCTAATCAAAACAACATTGTATTGGCATAAAAAGAAACATATGTATCAATGGAACAGAATAAAGAGCCCAGAAGGAAACTACATCTGTATGGTCCATTAATACTTGACAAGGGAGGCAAGAACATACAATGGGGTAAAGACAGTATATTCAATAAATAATGTTGGGAAAATTGGACAGGTAATTGCAAAAAAAAAAAGAAAGAAATTAGACCACCTTCTTATACCATATACAAGAATAAACTCAAAATGGAATAAAGACTTAAATGTCAGATTTGAAGCTATAAAAAGTCCTAGAAGAAAACATAGTCAGTAAAATCTCTACCATTTCTCTTTGTGTGTGTGTGTGTTTCATAACTGTTTTTAAATTTAAAATTTTTATTGTTTAAAGTATTACATGTGTCTCCTTTTCCCCCATTGACCTCTCCCTGGCTGTTCCCACCCCCCAGCACATGCCCTCACCCCCCTACTGTCTGTGTCCATGGATTACGCTTATATGCATGCATACAAATTCTTTGGTTGATCTTTTACACCATCCCCCTAGGCCCTCCAACCCTGTCCCCTGCCTTCCCTCTGAGATTGGATGGTCTGTTTGATGCTTCTATGTCTCTGGATCTGTTTTTGTTCATCAGTTTATGTTCATTATATTCCACAAATGAGTGAGATCATGTGATAATTATCTTTCTCCAACTGGCTTATTTCGCTTAGCATAATAATCTCCAGGTCCATCCATGCTGCTCTTAGCAATATTTTCTTCTTCTATATTTCTTCAGGCAAGGGAAACAGAAGAAAAAAATAAATAAATGGGACTACATCAAACTAAATGTTTTTGCACAACAAAGGAAACCAACAAATAAAGAGACAACCCACTAAATGGAAGAACATATTCATCAAGTATACATCTGATAAGTGATTAATATCTACAATTTACAAAGAAATTACACTACTCAGCACCAAAACATCAGGAACAAAAAGAAAACCAACACACACACACACACACACACACACACACACACACACACACACACTATCCAGTTGAAAATTAGGTAAGGACCTGAGTAGACACTTTTCCAAAGAGAACGTATAGATGGCCAATAGACTTATGAAAAAATGCTCAATCAGAGAAATGTGAATTACAGTCAGATATCACCTTACACCTTTCAGAATGGCTGTCAATAAGCCCACAAATGTTGGTGAGGCTGTGGAGAAAAGGAAACTGTCATGTAATTTTTATTTTTTAATGGCTGGTGATATTTTACATATTTTCCTGTTGTATTGGACATATATGTGCCTTTTTAAATTGTATGTACAAAATATTTGGCCAGTCATTTGTATTACTGAGATTTAGGAATCTTTCATATACTCTGGATTTCATTTTTTATCATGAACTTGCTAAATAAGAGATGTCTAATGTCATCCAAATGAAAAGGTTAAGGATGAAGAAGTTCAGAAAAAGATTCATCTGGGAAATCTAGATTTTAGAGTTGTCAGTATATAACATACAGGCATTCTTCAGAATATTGTAGGTTTGGGACTAGAACACTGCAATAAAGTGAGTACGGCAATAAAGCAAGTCATAATATTTTCATTGTGAAGGGTCTTTGCTTCAGTTTGTAAAAATAAAGGAACACCTGTAAAATGCATTAAAATAAAGCACAGTAAAATGAAGTATACATGTATTTAAAATCTATGAGACTGGAAGAAATACCAACAATAGTTGATTATTAATAAAAAGGAGAGAGATCTAAGTATTAAGACACACCAGAAATAACATCTGTAAGGAGAAAAGCAGCCAGGGTGAAAACAAAATGAGAAGTATGAATGGCAGGAGGAAAACCAGGGAAGTGTAGTTTCCTGAAAGGCTAGTGATGAAAGCATATTAAGGATGAGTATTCATCAGCTGTGTCAAATGATGCTATTGGTCAAAGTAAGCTGTGGACAGGAAATTTACCATTGTGCTTAATAATAGAGGCCTATTGTGTCTTTAGCAAGAGGAGTTTTTATTTAGTTACAGGGTCAAAAACATAATTGGTATGAAATTAAAGAGGGAAAGGATGATTAATGAATTAATACAACCAAGCAGTGATCATCACTTTGCTGATATTAAAAAACGATCCAGTCATAGACTACGGTCTTCATAACAGATGTTCATAACACCATCTGTAAAGAAGCCCTGCAAAAATCATATCTGAATTTTAAAAGTGTTAAGAAACATTATAGTGTTACTATATGAAAAAAGATGGTAAGAAAAAATCATTTAGTTTTGAAAATAAAAAGAATGGAAGAAAATAAAGCAATATGTTAAAGGCAGAACTTATAAAAAATAGGCATAAAATTTATAATCAATGACAAAGCAATTAATTTTTGAATATTGATTAAATCATATGGGAAAGAAACACATTTGTGGAAAATATGAGGAATTTGAATTCTGATTGATTCTTTTGGAGAGACATCTTGGAATGTTTATGAATAGATAATTACATTTGAGAATTGCTTTAAAATGACGAAAGAGAGTGAGGGTATCTACCTAATAAAAGAGTAACATGCTAATTGACCGTACATTCGTGATGCCTACCAGCCAATCAGGAGTAAGTATGCAAATTAACCCAACAAAGATGGCAGGTTAATTTGCATACACAGGCGCTGAGCAGCTGGGGGCGGGGCGGGGCACTTGCGTCGATGACGCAGGTATTCTTCACCACCCCAGCCTCTCAGGCCTCTGAGCAGCATGGGAAGGTGGAAAGGCGGCTCAGCTGGAGCAGAAAGGCGGCTCTGGCCAGAGCGAAGGCACTGCCAGCAGCCAGGGGAAGGAAGGACCATTCTTGCATGAATCTTTGTGCATCAGGCCTCTAGTAGATAAAATAATATTCTGATTAATAATCAATGGAAGTGAGTGATGTTTATGTATGGGTTTATTGTATAATTCTCTCTAAATTTTTATACATTTGATAATTTTCACAATAAAAATGTTAAAGAGTTCAGTTGATAATTTAATATTACTAAATTCATTATTTAATTTTTAAAATAAAAGAGAGAAGGAATGGAGGAAACATGCAAGAGAAAGCAAATATCAATGATTTTTCAAGGAATTATCATATATATTTTTAAAAAGTAAATGGCCTAGATTTGCTTATCCAACCCCTGGGTGGGGATGGTAACATATATGCAAAGAATTGGGTGATATGTCTAGGGTGTGGTATGCAACAACACATTTTAGGTTTTCCAGATACAGGAGTTCAATAAACCACCTCTGATGAATACAGATTGCATTCTGACAGGCTTGAAGGCAATACTGGGAGTTTATGGAGTTGTGTGATAGAGTAAATTAAGGTGAAGCTTGAACAAAAAAAATGTAAAGTTGGACTGGAGAGATTAGTCTGAGATGACAGAGATTTTAGACTTTACCATGGTAAATAATTTGGATGGATATTGTGTGTGAATGGGACCTATTTTCCTTACCCTTTCCATGGACTGCATCTGTTCTTTAACCAGTTCATTGGTCAAGCTAAATATTGGACTTGTTCCTTCTCTCATCTCCAGCAAATATTAAACAGTAGAGAATTCCAGGAAGA
Organism: Plecotus auritus; assembly: GCF_963455305.1. NCBI lineage: Eukaryota > Metazoa > Chordata > Mammalia > Chiroptera > Vespertilionidae > Plecotus > Plecotus auritus. Next base: position 133,943,244 of record NC_137771.1, on the reverse strand, counting down.
CAGTGAGAGATCAATATTCTGATTAAAGGAATAGTTGATGGGGTGTTTTAATTCCCTCTAAAGTCCTTTTTATCAGTCCCGTTTGGCCAGTATGCAAAACAAGTCATTCCTGGAGGTTAACAATGCACCAACAGAATTAAACAGGTAATTCCTCATATTTATTCAGCTGTACTTAATATGGGGTAGGCTTTGTAGGAAGTGTGAAAAGCCAAGGGGGACAGCAGGTCCCGAGGGTACTGCTTAATTTCCATACAATTTTAGAGTCCATCCAACACAAAATTAGGGTTGCAGATTTAGCAAATAAAACACAGGAGCCCAGTTAAATTCACACTTCAACTGAAAAACCAAAACACCTTTTTAGCATAAGTATGTTGTACATGTTGCATGGTATAAATAATGTGTTTTATCTGGCAGTGATATGTGGCATTATTCTGGATTGGAATTTAGTATACAATTTTGATATGCTACAGGGATATCTGAATTGCCATAATCTAGTGAGGCAGGAGTTGGACTTGATAAGTATTTAAAGTGTGTTAATGTGCTACATTGATGAAACTTGATGTCTCTTCTGAGGAAGAAGCACAGGAAGAGGTAAGGACTGTAATCACTAGTACTACAAATAGAGACTGATAAATCCAACTAAAATGCAAGTGTCCGTCCAGCCTGTGAAATTCCTGGAAGCTCTGCACTCTAAGGTTGCCTGGGAAGGTGCTATTCACAGCCCCTTAAATAGACACTCATTACCTTGTTATAGGATGTTGGTGAAAACTACCCTAACCATGAAAGGGCATCAGAAAATTCAGAAGGCAGAAATACTGAACATGGCTGGGGTAATAGAAGAGGTATTCAAGCATAGAAGAAGCTCAGTGAAGATTACTCATGAGATGGAAGCAGTATATTCCTGAACATACTCAGTAGGAAAAGTTCAAAGGATCCCTCCTGTTCATGAGCAAATTAATTCAGTGCCCAAAGGACTGTATGGGACCACTGCAAGGACGTTTCTGCTCCTATTGCTACCAAAGCTGAACTATATGATTCTCCCCAAATGATTCAAAATGGACTTCCTGGTTCCTAATTGAGGATTTCATTGTTGTTTTGGAAATCATCTGCAATATACCCTACAGATGGTGAAAGCCTGGTGCCAGAAGTTCAGAGTGAGAGTTGTTTATTTCGCAGAAGAGAAGTTAGGCTTGGGTGGTCAGGGAACTCCTTGAATATGTACAGCCTATAGGGCAGTACCTAGTGGCCTTAAAACATGAACAGGAAATGGAATCCTAGATGACTAGACAATGCAAATAACATCCTATGATGTTCTCAGTAATGGAATATTCTGTGGGGATTTACAAAAAGAATTCATGTGGTTCCTGTAGACAAGTGAGTGTTTTTCTGAACACACACACACACACACACACACACACACACAACTACATAACTACATAACAAACAATCAAAAACAAAAATTAACCCAGACCTGGTATGGCTCAGTTGGTTGGGAATCATTTAGTGCACCGCAAGGTTGCACGTTCAATTCCCAGGCAGCTCACATGCCTGGGTTTCGGGCTTTATCCCCAGTAAGGGGCTCACATCCTTGATACTTGTCTCTTTTCCCTTCTCCCCCCTCCCTCTCCAAAAATCAATAAAAAAATCTAAAAACAACAACAATAACAAAACAAAAAAATAATTGCCAGCTCAGAAAGGGATTGAGATGCCAAGGCAGATGCCTTTTTCAGACCTCCAAATCTCCCCCCCTAGGTTTATGAAACACAAAAATACAGGTATTCACGGCATACACTGGACAGAGAGAACACAAATTACTCTGGTGCCCTATGAAGCTGATATAAGGAAGTGAAACTATTCCTTTAACAGGGGAGAACTCACTGGTTTTGGGGGGAAATTTTCCACAGTCACCAGCTCCACCATATCTAAAAAGTAGATCATATTAGACATATTCCAATAATTGGTGGGTTCTACAAATTATTGTTAACTGGGATTGATACTTATTCTACTTTGTGCTTTGCTTGTAACAAAAGCAGCTTTGGACAATACAGTTTAAAGTTTGAGAGAAAATTCTTTATCAATTCATACTCCATGAATTTATTTCTCCTATCTTATTACATACTTCACTGCTACCAATGTACCAAAAAAAAGTTTGGGGGAGGTAATAGTGCAAGGACATACCACTTTGCTAGCACACCCTCAGAGCACTGATCTCACTTAAAATTAAAATGAATAATTAAAGCACCTGTTACTCAAAATATGTGATGGAAATGGTAAAAAGTACAGATAAATGATGTAAATGATCATGCCCTCATGTTGCATACGAAAGGAAGTAAACTAAGGACTTGACTGGAAAGGTTTCAAAGATCAAACATGACAATGAGGACTGGGGGCAGATAAAAGTACAGAATTCTCTATCTTTTCCACCTCAAATTTTTTTCTTTAATTTGTCTGATCCCTTAGCCTCAGGCCTAGGTGTGGACCTCTGTATATCCAAAAAAGTTGATATAAGTACACAAGACACATTAGATTTGATGGCTCTACCACCATAAACAGACAGTCCTGTGACCTTTTTTTTTTTTTTTTTTTTTTTTTTTTTACAGTCAACTCCACTGGCATCTACCTCAAGTCTGACAAAGAGTGTTAGTCAGTTTTCTGTATTATCTCACCTACATCTAAGTACACCTGAGCCAGAGGAGAAGGCCTGAGTAAGAGGAGAAGGGTGTGGGTCAAACGAGGATATACAAGGAGACAGAGGAGATCCTGCAAATAGAAGGAATGCTCATGAGTGGGTCAGAATCCCAGGAAGGAAGTCAGTCACGTCTTGAGAGTATCTCTCATTTTCTTGAGAGTATCTCATATCTAGAGAATAACCCTGTCCAGTATTTTTTTTTTTTTTTTTTTTTAGATTTAGTACTAATTACTGATGTTGAGAAGAAAATCCTGTGGTGACTTGTGATTTCCACAGAAAGAAAATTAAATTCCTACTGATTTTTGAGGTCTGCCTATCATGGCTTGGATAATGTGGGGCAATAAAATTATATTGTGTGTACTGATGATTCAACTTCCTGGTAGCCAAAAACAGTTAACCATCAGGTTGAGCTTTATAATAAGCTACATGCCATTCAGATTAATGTTCAAATACATTGAGAAAAATCCTACCAATAAAAAATATAGGGCAGAGAATTCTTAACAGTAGAGTTTCTGCAGTCTTCGGGGCTACCATCCACAACGATACCTTGTTATGGTAGTTAAATGACTGCTGCCATATGAATAGTGCCAAAGTTACTCCTCTGGTTATATCAAATATGAATTTAGATAGAAAGAATTTAAGGACAATGGAAATTAAGTTAGAATAGCATTGAAATAAGACTTTGGATATTATTTGGCTGCTATATATTACCAAAATCACCCTTATTAACTTTGGCAAAGGAAAATTATAGAAAGCATTGTGGAATACAGCTGTAATTTAGGGCAGAATATACTCTATAACAGGCTCATGAGGCACACAGTATTTTTGAGTGAATAAATCCCAGTAATATCTGATGGCAACAACATGTGTGATGGCTTGATAAGCCCTGGGCCTGCTAGGAAGTACTGTGCTATGTCATCTTCTGAGAGGATTTTAGAAGCTGGTCTAAGGGTATGAGTCAATCAAGCATGTCAACCTCGCAACTGTGGGCCACATGAGGGCCGTGAGTTTGACATGTATTCTAAACTTACATTCCTGGAGGCTCTTTATAACCATGTGAAGGATTTGCTGAACTAAATAAAGCTTCTAATAGAAATTCTCTTCTAAGAAACTTTAAAAGAATTCACCTTTAGAAGAATATAAAGTTGTAAGTAATTGAACTAATAAAATAATTGCTCTAAGGCAGGGGTGGGGAATATCTGGTCCTCGGGCCATATAAGGCCCTTGAAATCAAGGCATTAGGGGTGAGTTAATTAAATGTTTGACCAAATAGAGCAGGCTAATTTTTAAGTTGATAGTTTTGTATGGCCTGTGAACGATGTTATAAATATCCAAATGGCCCTTGTCAGAGAAAAGTTTCCCCATCCATGCTAAGGTAACAGTGCTGAGCAATAGCTTAAACTCTCAGTGAAATACTACTGAATATTTTAATCATTGTGAAATCTGATGTGTTTTAAGATCAGTGTCCAAGATTTTTAGAAGGACAAGTTAGAGAGGTGCATTTATTATAACCTTAATTATCATAAGTTTATGGCATAAATTATGATAGGGTCCCACTTGACTAGATTTTGAAAGGATTTTAGAGACAGGAGAGGCAGTTTTAGAGAAGGGTCTATGGGAGAGGTATGCATACATGACAGGCAGAGACAGCTCCAAGACACCAAAGTGTTTATGAGAATGTTACAAGATAATGGAAAGAAGAAGAGGGGGCATAGGGTGAGCTTCAAAACTTTGAAATTAATACCATATAGAGAAGAAGGGGGAAGTGACTAGTTAGGAAAGCATGGGGGGCATAAAATAAGGAAGGGTCCAATTAGAAAGCGTCATGAAGAGACAAAGAGCTGCCAGCATTTATAAACCTGTAGACAAAGAAAGTCATGAGACTAGGTTGAGAGAGAGAGAGAGAGAGAGAGAGAGAGAGAGATTTCCCATTTGGGGACTACTCCCCAGGTAGTTCCCCTTTGGGGAGCCCTCCCCAAAGGGGAGTTTCTATGTGCTTGCAATAAACTTCTACACTTTTGCTAAAAATCTTTTAGACTGTGATTTTATTCTTCAAACTTCATGAGACAAGAATCTGCAAGGAGAGTCTGAGCTTGCCATTCAGGGTGTCAATTTTATAATCATTTCTAATGACCTAGAGACCGTAAGTAGAAAGCAACTTTTCTTTTGTGTTGTGACTTGTGAGGGCCAGGTCAGATAAAAAGAATTTCCTATGGGAAGTAGATGAGCTGTGTTACAAAATACATTACTAATATTTTACTATGCACTGACCAAGATGGTCTTAATATTCCTTTCAGCTTTACCAAACTTTACATACGTTTCTTCCTGATTAGAGGCTCCTGAATTCCTGCTTCTGAGAGCATTTACTTTAGACAGTTGCCCTTTAAATATATCTACAATCCAGGAATGTATTTCTCAAGGATCTGGAAGCCATCTCTTTGAAATGTAATCATTAAGAATGATGGTGCCTCTATCTCCTAATCTCTGTTGAGGGTGACTTTTCACCATACCAACTTCCCTGTAATGCTTTTCCATATGTTTTTATCAGTTGACTTAAGAATTTAAACACCCCCTTGTCTTTTATTTCAGCAGAGTTGAGTTCAATCTCTCTTCCCTGTTGCATTAGAGTTTCCCCTATGGCAATTGCCTTGAATAGCATTTTCCTTGTTATTTTTACAATTTCACTTTGTTACAATTTCACTTTGACAGAAACAATATTACCATAAACTTAGTGACTTGAAATAATACATTTATTATTTCACAGGAATGGACATAAGGGTACTATGTATCTGGAGATTTGAGAAGGAGCTTTCTTTTGAGCTACTGAAATATATTACCAGTCATTTGTTGCTAGGGTACCTAGTTTCTTTAACCTGTTGTAACCAACTAACTCTCTAATATATATATATATATTGTTTGTTTACTTCATATGAGATATGAGGAAGGAAACTAAAACACCAGCAATATTCTTTGTCAAGTGAAAATGGGGAAACTGAGACAGATAGCTGATTCAAACTGGCCTCATCCAGCACCCTGACTCACCTGCCTACTTTTCCCTTGTATTACCACTCCCTTAAACACTAAGCCCTCAGGACAATGGGGTTCTGATCAGTATCAAATAATCTTAGGAACAAAGCCTCCCGTCTGTTGACCACAGAGAGACAATTATGGTCAAACTAGAGATGACCATAATTGGAAAATAAGAAAAATTCAATGAACCAATGCCATGGCTGACATTAGGACCTATGCAATGACTCATGACCCCCTACCCTAGCCCAGACTAATCAGTAGAGACCACCACCTGAAAGAACACACCGGAAAGCTGATGAATATTCTATTGACATCCTCCCCTGGGACCTCATCTAAAATCCCTGCTTTTAGAAAACAGATAAAAACCCTTAAGGCAAATGACCCTGTGTGTGCTGTCTCTAGATCTAGACCATGCCCATGCCTCCCCCCGCCCCTTCTTTCCTAAGGCATGTACCTTTGCTTTCTTTTTCCAGGGCCCTTCTTTGCCTACTTTGTATTTCTTATATTTATGTATTCCCAGAAACTAGAACAATATAAGGTATATCATAAGCCCTCAGTATATTTTGATTAACTGAATAAATTATTATTATCAGGCTGGGATATTTGATTGCTGAGCTCTCAAAAATGTAAGTAAATAAAATCTGTTAGAAAAGTATTTATTTATTTATTTTGTAACTGTTACCATTAGGGTTTTTACATTTGAGAACTTGATATTTTACTTTAAAAATCTCTGGGGGTGGGGGAGAGGGAATTCTGTCTTTTCAGACTCTGCTAAAAGAGGAAGAGCTAAAATTTATTATCATAGAATTGCAAGTTTAATGTTTCCTTGGGGCATTCATTTCTGGAGTTTTCAACCATTTCATCATTCATTCTCTGAAATGCTTGAGTCTTTTTAGGCCTTTGGTTATTTCTGAAGCATTTTTCTCAGTCTGAAAATTCTTACTTGGATAGAGTACTATTTTTCATGCTCTTTAAAAATCAATTTTACTTTTTAACTTAAGCTTCATAGTTTTATCAATTTCAGTGAATGATGGTGAATTCTTCCCATTAAAGCCTTCCCAAAGCTAAAATCCCTGAAGTTCAAAGCCCGGGATATAATTTGATAATATTTTGATGTCTGTCAAAAATCTTAGGACAAGTCACTAGTATTGGAAAAGTCACTAGTGATTTTTTGAAACCAATTTTAGCAGTATTGTGTGAATCTGTGTTATATTGCACTGGAAGTTGGAGTAAATATTTGGTGAAGAAGAGACATCAGTAAGTACATACTATCTTTGGCAAAGCTTACTAGTGAAGTAGAGAAAATGTTTAAAAAGATGAAATGAAGCTAAGAATGAAATTAGTTGTAGGTTTTTTGAGAGAGAGAAAGAAAGAGATATATGGGTTAGAGGTTATTCATAGGCTAAGAAGTCCATTAACAGGTAAGTTCATGGTGTCAAGGTTAAGATTTAGCAGATAGAGGAATCTTATATAATAAAAGGCTAATATGCAAATAGACTGAATGGCAGAACGACCAGTGGCTATGATGTGTACTGACCACCAGGGGGCAGACTGTCAACACAGGAGCTGCCCCCTAGTGGTCAGTGCACTCCCACAGGGGGAGTGCCGCTGAGCCAGAAGCCAGGCTGATGGCTGGTGAGAGCAGCAGCAGTGGCCTAAGATTGCAGCCACACTTCCCCGGAGGGCTCCCAGACTGTGAGAGGGCACAGGCTAGGCCAGCCGTGAGCAAACTACGGCCTGCGGGCCGGATCTGGCCCGTTCGGCTGTTCTATCCAGCCTGCTGAGGCGAAAGAGCGGAGGGTTCTCTTGCTCTCCCCTCCGCTCCTTCACCAGCAGCAGTGTTAACATGGCAACGTCAGGAAACACAGCCGCAGGTCCTTCTTCTGAGTGGGCGGATTTATATCCGCCCATTCAGTAGAAGGAACAACCTCTCAATCTTCCAGAGGCTCCTTGTAATGCCCGTGGACTCGTCCCCCGACATCACCCTGGGAATGCGTAGACACGTTATCGTGGTGATGTAGGAAGACATGCCCCTGGAGAGTACATTATCAGAGCATTAGCTAAAAAGGAGACCAACAACACTGTTCCCACTGAAGTTGATGTTTTAAAGACCAAAAACCTTTCAACCCAGTCTACATTGCCATCTACATCTACGTCCCGGGCATAATTTGGAAGTTGCACTAAAGAAAATGTTTAATTTACTGTTTACACATTTTGTTCTTTTCTATTTGTTTTAGTTTTAAATTATTTTATTATATTTAAGTTTAATTTGAAAGGCCTTTGTACCTTTCCTTTGTTAGGCAATTTTATTTTGCCTTTGCCATCTTCAGTATAAGGTATGTTATTGTGCTATGATTCCTCCATTTTTTGAAGTTTCAAATTATAATAATTAGTGTTTACATTCTTCTTGTTAAAATGTTTGAAATGAATAAAACTATTGAAATAAAAAAAAAGATCGTACCCTTTTATGTAATGATGTTTACTTTGAATTTCTATTAGTTCACACAAACACTCCATCCATGCTTTTGTTCCGGCCCTCTGGTCCAGTTTAAGAACCCATTGTGGCCCTCCAGTCAAAAAGTTTGCCCACCCCTAGGCTAGGCTAAGGGACCCCCCACAAGTGCGTGAATTTCGTGCACCCAGCCTCTAGTTGATAGAATAAGATTCCACAGAGACCAGAGTAGATTGAATCAAAATCATAACTATATTAAAAGGAAGTAGGAAATGATTTATGACATGGGCATACATTTATGGAGAGGCAGAACAGACAAAGTAGATGGAGTTCATGCTCAAATTTTTTACTATTTTAATATAAATGTAAGGAAGTATTGCATTGAGTCAATACATAGATACAGAGACTGACCTCAAGCCCTAGCTCAAAATTGTGGGAAATGAGAACATCAGTGTGGTAGAAATAAGTTTAAAAGAATAAGTTTGGATTGAGGGTCTTTATGAATGAACTTAATGGTGTGAAGGAGATAAGGGATGATAACATGAATGAAATTAAAGGTAGTAGAAGTTGGAAAGGAATATCATGGAGATTTTTTTTTATTATTATGGCTAATTACTGAGGGAGGAGAGTGAAGACATAAGGTAAGGACAGAGAAAGGTATTATGAATCAGCACAAATGCTCATTGAAGGAGAACATCATGGATTTGAATTTTCAGTATTTCTACATGTCTTTCTTCAATAATGCTCAATGTCTGTTTCAAATCTCAGTTTACGTAGAATATTGTATTATATTTCCATTCCGGAGGGAATAAGAAATCAGATCCTGGACTTACAGAAATTGTAGAGATCGATCATAGGTCACAAATAACATTTGGACACAAAGAATAACCATAAGGTGAGCTTAGAAAAATCTAGCAGGTGGCAAACAGAATGTGGAGTGGTGGCAAAGAGAGTGTTTGGCTCTTTCAATTCTAGGAGGAAAAAACATTTATTATACCAATTATATTCTATGGGAGGTTATAACCATGCCAGCACTCTACTACTGCAATTGAGTGCTTCATAACAACAACAAAGTCAAGCTAAGCAATTCAAATGACTGAGGTATCAGAATTGGTATGCCTTTTTATCTAGATGCAAATATACAATTATTACCTGAAAAATTCTAAATCCAAGCCTCTTATTATGTTAAAAAATCAGGCAATTTTAGCTCATAGTAAAATTACCAAACACAAATGAAACCAAGCTACAATTAATGGGAGACAGTAGAAACAATAAAGAACAGATTTGACAGGTGGGTTTTATCTATAGAGATTATACTTATAAAGGGAAAACATTTGTTCTTCAACTATTTTCTTACAGTGTGATACAGTTTTTTGTTGTTGTTGTTCATCTTCACCAGAAGATATTTTTCCATTGATTTTTAGGGAGAGTGAAAGAGAGAAGGAAAGATAGAGAGAAACATCAATGTGAGAGAAACACATCAATTGATTGCCTCCTGCATGAGCCCCAACCAGGGCCTGCAACCAGGGTAAGTGTCCTTGACTGGAATCGAACCTGGGACCCTTCTGAAACAGAATCTTTGGACTGGAACCCAGGTTCTTTGTCCACTGGAGTCAAAGAATGAATCCACAGACAGAAGATGCTATAGCAAAGGTGGAAATTTATTAAGAACAAGTACAGACTCCCGCGTAGGGAGGGGGACGAGTCCCACAGAACGGACTCCCATTTGGGGAGGGGGAAAGGGTCCCACTGAGTTCCTTTTCCCTATGGCTTATAAAGGCTGCAGACCCTGGTGCCTTGATATCCCTCTGATTAGTCACTATTCCCTTAGACTGGTTACCATAGTAACGCCTGGGCTCAAAGGTTGAACCTCATATGGGACATTAGATATTGTCCCCCCTCCACCCCCCACCCTCACCCTCACCCCCACCCCCACCCCCACCCCCACCCCTGCCCTTTCCTTATTGTTTTCCTATTCACTTTGGGCTTTCTTCTAAGTAATTATATTCCCTTATTCTATGGAAATGTACCTGTTGCAGATTTTCAGCTTCCCTATTCTATGGAAATATGCCTTCTGCTGTTCTGCAGCCCTGTGCTTCCTCCATGGTCCCCTTAATTTCCAAAATTTCTCAAATTTCCTTAAATCTGTCTTTTTCACCCCCAAAAATTAATGTTTCACTTCGGTCTGAAGACCAACGCTTTATCCACTGAGCCAAACCACCTAGGGCTGTTATACAGTTTATATTAGCAATGAAGAATTTTTTGTTTTTGTTTTATTTAATAAAAATATCTAAATGATAAGTTAATTTCCCAGCATCATCCAAAAGTAACCAAAGATGATTTTGTTTGTTTGTTTTTAGCTTTTGACCATTAGGAATCTATGGATTTAATCATGTATGATTTATTTCAAATTATTGAAGATTTTTTTTTTTAGTGATGCAATAACATCTTTTGACACTGGGAGCTTCTTCAAGTTGGCCACTAAATATTTTAACATGACTTCAGTAGATTTTGACAGGTTTTTGCTTTGTGTTATGACATTATATCAGGCCTATCTTGTATTGTTACTGCTTACACTTGGAATTAGTTGTTTTCCCAAAGAATCTTTGTTCATTTTGCTAGGGGAAGATAGGCTTCTGTGACCATAATCTGAGCACTATGACTCATCATTTTTACTGGCTGTGTAATTTGCTAGGGCTGCCATAACAAATACCATGGACTGGATGGCTTCAACAACAGAGATTTATACTTTCAGTTTTAAAGGCTGGAAGAACAAGGTCAAGGTGCTGGCAGGGCTGGTTTCTCTTTGTAGATGGGCCACCTCTTAATGCCTCCTCACATAATCATGCTCTGCAGTGCACCCCTGTGTCTCTTTATGGGTCCACATTTCCTCTTTTTGTAGGGACACCAGTCAGATTGTATTAAGGTTCCCTATAAGACTTAATTTAACCTTAATTACCTCTTTAATGGTCTAGCTCTGATTATAGTCACATTCTAAGGTACTGGGATTAGTGCTTCAACATATGAATTTTGGGGGAATACAATTCAGATCATAACCTTGGCTATTTATTGTTTTCTAAGTGGAAATAATGAGGATATATATTATTTTTAAAATATAGTTCATTATGAATTATATTTGTATATCTTTTTTCTCTTGGTTTCTTATTAGGTTAATATTATTACTGGAAATAAGTTAGGCATTTTTACAGTTTTCTTTATCTGTCCTTGGATATAATCCACTAGATACCTACCATCAAATTTCTAGATGTTAATTGATATAACTTTTCTTTGTGATTTAACCACTAACTATATATACAAGTTTATTTTAAATATGTTTTAGATTTTAGAGATTTTATTTTAAATTGTATTTTGTATGTAAAACATTTGTATATTTCTAAAGTTGAATCCTAAATAGTTTCCTATGATGCTCTTTATGCAGAGTAGGAGTACCTCTTTTTAAGAGTAAATTTTTGTTGACAGCTATCTGGATTTTTATTTCTCAGGCCATCAGAATTCCCCTAATTTCACCTCTTTATTCTCACTTGGTTACTGATACCACCAGAGTCTGTATGTTGTTGATGATTTTAAACTTTCCACTCATACTTGGATTTCTTCCACTTAGTAATTATAGGGCTGTGAATGATAGATGGATAGTAGATGAGAGATGATAGTTAGATGATAAATAGATAAATAAACAAATAATAGATAATCTTCCGTATCTTCCATCTACTGTGCTGGTAAATGTTTAAAAATTGAAGCAACTGTAGCAGTTGTTTCATTTGTCAGTTTTCATGGTGTAAATACTACCACCGTGACTGGATTCAAGCTATCAATATGACCCACTGAAGACAGAGCTGGGGATGAGTCATCTCTAGCACACAACTGATCCCTCCACCCATATTCTTCTTCCTATGTGATATCGATATTCCTCCATCTCTTTAAACTTAAGCAGACTTTTCTAATAACTTCAACCAATAGATTATAGTAGAAGTGCTGCTTTATGACTTTGGAATCTAGATCATAAAAAGCAATATGCCTTTCTCCTGACTTTCTCTCAGGATATGTACTTTGGGAACCCTGAGCCACAATATAATCAGTCTAGCTACTTTGATGCTGGAGACAGTTTATGGAGCAACCAAATAGAGATGAAGCAAAATTTCCTCAGCCTTTTGTCTTTTCAGAGCAAGCACTGACCTAGCCTCCAGATGATTCTAGCTCTTACCAATATCATTTGACTGAAGTTGCATAAGAGACCTCAAGAATAACTTCTTTGTTAGCTACAGTCCACTCTTAGACCTGTGAAAAATAGTAATATATTTCCATTATTATGTTTCTACTAGTGGCCCGGTGCACAAAATTCGTGAACTCGGGGGAGGGGGTTTCCTCACCCTGGCCTGTGCCCTCTCGCAGTCCAGGAGCCTGTGGGGAGCAGGCCTAAGCCGGCAGTCAGACATCCTTAGTGCTGCCAGGGAGGCGAAGAGGCTCCCACCACCGCCTCTGTGCTCGCCAGCTGTGAGCCCGGCTCAGGGCTTCTGGCTGAGCAGTGCTCCCCCTGTGGGAGCGCACTGACCATCAGGAGACAGCCCCTGTGTTGAGCATCTGCCCCCTGGTGATCAGTGTGCCATTCATTTCGCCAGTTCTGCCATTCGGTCGATTTACATATTAGCCTTTTATTATATAGGATAACATCTTTTTTAAACTTAAAAATAACTTTATCGTTACAAAAAATTGCAAGTATTGTACAAAGGATACTATTCAGCCAACTTTCTTAAGTTTTTACTACTGTCCTTTTTCAAGTCCAGAATCCAACATAGTAACCCATATTATATTGCTTTTGTTTTAATTTACTGAGTTTTGTTTTTTTTTTAATGCAGATATAGTACGTAGAGCATCATTTCCAATATTTAGCCAATGAAATTCCCTTTATGTTGAATTTTGTGACCTTCTGTTTTAGGTCCCAGATCCACTCTCTGTGCTGCTCCCTCAACTTTCCTCTTGGATCCTCTTGATCTAGAGCCTTATATACTAAAGATGCAACTTTCCTATCTGAACTAAGTAAAACCAATATGTAATGATGGAACAGGAGCAAGATAATTATAAAATCACTCCCATTCAGGAAAGGTAGCATATCTGGGTCCTCATGCCATTATGCTCCATGGCCCATCCAAAGTGATCACTGGAGAAATTAATTCCACTTTTACTTCTCATCTTCTTTATGGCCAATAGAAGTTGAGAGAAGCTTGTAAGTCATTTTAAATCCTAAAGAATCACTTTCTATTTGAATTTCAGGCCCTTGGTCTTACATACTTGATAACTTTCTTTTCATTTTTACTTTTTAGTTCTATGACAATTATTTTTAAAATAAATACTATGATTTTTGTAGGAAATTTTATTTGTGTTCTTGTCTACATGCCTCTTTTTGTCATAGAATAAGTTGGACCTCTCAGGCTTTGATGGGAGAGTGTCATGTTTAGTCTTGTCCCTGAGCCATTTATGTTAAAATAAATAGATATATTTGTTATATATATATATATATATATATATCAATTCATATTAATGTGAATCATATTAATCAGTTCAATTCACCAATTGTTGATTTTACAATACTTTTTAAAATTTTATCCATAAAAATTTTTATTTTTATTTATTTATTTATTTTTTGTTTTTTATTTTCTGTATTTATTAAGGTATTACATATGTGTCCTTTTTTGGTTCATCCCTTCTGAAAAGCTGAGTTTTAGTCATATTTCATTTACTTAACTATTTCCTAATTTGAATTTTCATAGTGTAGGGTTAAAGGACAGTTTAGTTGCCTCTTCCAAAATTTACTAGTTCCTGAATTTGATTATTTCTGAGAATCTTTATTCCCTCTTGCACACTGGTCATTTCTGAACTTTTATAACATTTACTAGCAGCCCAATGCATGAAATTCATGCAAAGGGCTCAGTCCTTGCAGCTCTGGCTGCCTCAGACCTCACAGCCCTGGTTGTCCGGCTGGTCATCCGGACGGTCATTCCACCATCGGGTCTAATAAGCATATTAGCTCTTTATTATATAGGATAATAAGCAGAAAATATCTTAAGACTCTCCCCTAAGGGCTACAAATACATTAGGAAAATTATTTGTCATCAATATTATTATAGAAAAATTTATTAAATATGCCCATACAATATAACTTGTATTGCCATCCTTCCAGTCTCTAATGAAGTGAATTTAGTAATTAATTTCTCTGCCAAACCATATATTTCAGGTTCTGGCTAACACCCCCCAATAGGTACTTGTATTTACGTACCCCAAAAGCATACACAAACTCCAGGTTTTACTAGGGTTACTTATGGTTATCCTCATGGTTATGGTATATTTCTAAAAGCTGTAAGATACAGAGTAAAGTAAAAAAGAGAAAAAACACAGTGGATAAAATCTAGAGGAAGTCAGGCAAAGCTCCCAAGCATCCCTCCAGTGAAGTCACATAATACAAATCTAACTTCCCTGCCATGATGTGTGAAAATGTGTGTCCAGGTATTCCAAGTATTGCTAAGTTGGAAAGCACACTCGAGTTAGGCTGTTAAAAAGAATTTTTTTTTTGTTGATGTTTCATGTTGTTTTTTTGTCTTTTGTTTTTTTTTTTGTTTTTTGAGCGAGAGAGCCATTTGGTTATTATGACCTGATTTATCCCAGCTCTAGACTCCTGGAGATAAAGTAGCTGTTCACTATAAATAACATGTTATTACTTACTCTCTGGACTAACTGGCACACTGTGGTTCCAGGTTTTAGGCATGCTAAAATGTTCTTATTACACAGAACATTCCAGGAGCCTAGTTCCCAAAAGGAGACCAATGGCCAGTCCTTTGGTATTTCATCACCACTGACAGTCTGACCTTAGATGCTGTGAATCAGTATTTAATCCACATTTCAATTTTAAATTCTGCTCTTGCTTGGTTTCAATGATCCTGCTTTCTCTTTTTTTTTTTCTTTTCTCATTTTAGATGTAAAATTGTGTTTTTCCCCTATAGGTATCTTCTATCTGCAATGTTTAATTTGCTTTAAACAGCATGATAGATAATTTAATGGAGAGTGTTCATACTTGTAGATTTAGGATTTGTGATTTTAGGATAAGAAGTTAGCATATTTTATGAATTTTAATAATTTGGAATTTTGATGAGGCACCACAGGTGCTTATTTATTCTAATTCACTTTCTTGAAGATATTGTTTTCCTAGATTTTTTTTGTCTTTCTCATCCATTCAAAGCCTTTTCTATAAGATATTTTTCAAAATATGTATTTATTCATTTTCTTAAAATTTTCATTGGTCATATGCCTGAATTTTATCTCCAATTATTGTTTGTTTATTATTTGCTTTTTTTAAATATATTTATTGATTTTTTACAGAGAAGAAGGGAGAGGGATAGAGAGCTAGAAACATCAATGAGAGAGAAACATCGATCAGCTGCCTCCTGCACACCCCCTACCGGGGATGTGCCCGCAACCAAGGCACATGCCCTTGACCTGAATCAAACCTGGGACCCTTCAGTCAGCAGGCCGATGCTCTATCCACTGAGCCAAACCGGTCAGGGCTATTATTTGCTTTTTAATACATTATCTACTTTAAAAATTATTACTTTCTTGTTTACTTTGAACACATCCTTAAGAGGTATCTTAAGAAAGGGTACATGTACAAGATATAATTTTTTAGAGATGAAATGTCTAAAAATATAAGATGTTCCAAAAAATGTATACACATTTTAAATAATTATTAATTCCAATGGATTAAATCTGAAAATAAAGGAACATCAATACAGCTATTAGAAAAAAAGTGAGTATACTTTTTTTGGGGGTGCCTTGTATATGTCTATTGTACCTTCATTCTTTGTTGAAAACATATCTAACTATAAAATTTTCTATTAAAATTTTTTCAAAACATTGAGGTATTTGTTTTTATTTAAAATTTATTAGACCTTCCATTGTACATGCTTAAAAACTGATACCTTCTTATTTTTATCCTTTTACTTTATCTCAAAACACATTTATTTTCCTTAGAAGGATATCATATGGTCCTTCTTAAAAATTGGTATTCTGAGTACTTAACTTAGTAAGACTTCTCTCAAATTTACTTTGTTTTTCACTTAATTCTAATTTATGTCTCCTCTGATTTCTTCTGTTTTCTCCTACTAGAAGTTTCATTATTTTTACATTATATATATATCCTATATTTTTACATTATATATATATCCTATATTTTTCTCCTACTAGAAGTTTCATTATTTTTACATTAAAATATATCCTATATTTTAAAAAATGTTTTATTCTTTTTTGCCTAATTTTTGTTTGTATCTATTCAAAATTGTTAGATATTTTATTGACATGTCTTTCAACTATTAATGTTATTATATTATTTTACTTCTCAGGAACACTTTCATGTTTTCTAAATGTTATGCTTTTATAATATTGTTTTCTCAAATGCAAGTATATAGTTTCTGTGAATTGTATTTTAGCTTGTTTGTGTCAGGTTTTCCTAGTTCATCTTTTTCTACCAGATTTTTGTTTGTTTCCCCCCCCTTTTAGTATGGTTCTTTGTCTTCCATGATACACTATATATTTAAGAATAAGGCAATAGTTTCTGGCAAATGACTCAGAGGATATTTCAGAACAAATTTCTATTGAAAATAAGCAACAAAAAAAAACAAACTCAAAACTCCAAACCCACAAGAACATGCAAACAAAAACTTAAAAACAAACACATACATGACCTTAATTTAAATGTACTAAAAATAAGTGATTATGGGGCCAACACCTAGAGAATGAGGAACCCAGAATGATGGGTAAAATATATGATACCCTTTTACCTCTTACGGTGACCAATGATTATGAAATTGGTTTAGCAAATTGAACAGTGCTTTCAACTGTCTCAAGTAACAAAATGGCCAAATGTTAAAACTGACAATCTTCCAGAGATGGTTTCCAGTACTTACAGAGGTTTGTGTTGAGATTCCAAAGGCCTGTATCTTTGGAGGGAGGGTAATTAGAAAATTGATAAACGTCTATAGGTTACTGCCCAAACATGAATTATTTAAGTCCCTGAATGGAATAAGTAGATTTGGTATTTCTAGGACATTTGACCTAGCCAACTACAGAAGTAAATTTTATCTGAGTAAAGTAATGTTATCTCTAAGTATACTATATACACACTATAATATTTTATATATAAGGTGCAGAATTCATTTAAAAAGATAGCTCTAGCCTCTTTGTCTCAGTGGATAGAATGTCAAGGGCACCTGCCTGGATTGCAGGCTCACTTCTCAGTAGGGGGCATGCAGGAGGCAGCTGATCAATGATTCCCTCTAATCATTGATATTTCTATCTCTCTTTCCCTCTCCCTTCCTCTCTGAAATCAATAAAAATATATTTAACAAAAGATATCAAGTAATAAAAAATAATAAGGAATAGCAATATCAGAGTTTAAATAACAGATGCAAAACATTAGGTTTATCACTGAACTATCCTATCTAATAAAAGAGTAATATGCAAATTGACCATCACTCCAAGACACAAGATGGCTGCCCCCATGTGGTCAAAAATGGCTGCCCCCATGTGGACACAAGATGGCCATGACGAGGTGGCCTGCAGGGGAGGGCAGTTGTGGGCAGTTAGTGGGCAGTTAGGGGTGACCAGGCCAGCAGAGGAGGGCAGTTGTGGGGGACCAGGCCTGCAGGAGAGGGAAGTTGGAGGGAACCAGGTCTGCAGGAGAGGGCAGTTGTGGGTGATCGGGCCAGCAGAGGAGTGCAGTTGGGTGAGACCAAGCCAGCAGGGGAGGGCAGATAGGGGCAACCAGGCTGGCAGGGGAGCAGTTAGGCATTGATCAGGCTGGCAGGAGAGTGGTTAGGGGGTGATCAGGCTGGCAGGCAGAAGCAGTTAGGGGCAATCAGACAGAGGCAGGTGAGCGGTTGGGAGCCAGCAGTCCTGGATTGTGGATCGGGCTTAAATGGGCGGTTGGACATCTCTCAAGGGGTCCCAGATTAGAGAGAGTGCAGGCTGGGCTGAAGGACCACCCCTGCCCCTGTGCACGAATTTCGTGCACCAGGCCTCTAGTTATAAAATAATCTAACTAAATTTGATAACAGATTAAATTGTTACAAAGATCAAAATTTTAATTATTTAGAAAATCAAATTTATATCATAAAAGCTCACAAAGAAAACTTCAGGCCTAATTGGGACTACCAGTGAATTAAATTAAATAATTATTAAATAATGCCAATATTATAAATTTTTTCCAGAGAATGGAAAATAAAGGAATATTTTTCATTGCATTTTATGAGGCCAGCATAAAAATTAATACTGAAATATAACAAAAATTACAAGAAAGAAAATTTACAGGAAATTTTAATGACCATATATATAAAAATAAAGTTACTTATAAACTGAGTCTAATGTTGCTTTTTAAAAATAACCAAGTATTATCAAATATATGTTTTATTTGTTTAATGACTAAAAGAGAAAACAAATATTTTCTTTTATATATTATGAAACTTTGCCATGTAATTTATCTAACAGTCTGCTTCTCTTTGGAGGAAATATTTTAAAAAATTAAGATATCTAAACAAAAACATTTTAGAAACCATTTTGTAGTCTGTTACTGATTTAAATTTTTCAGTCTTGAGAGAATGTCTTCAGTCAATAAAAGACATCTATCTGACATATAAAATTCTTTTTGCCAAGACATATGTATAACAATGGGAAATGTGTTATCAGATTAGATTTTCCAATTTACCTATTTGTTTCTTTTACTTTTTTTCAGTTTATCTGTATTATCTTTTTTAAAAATATATTTTTACTAGTGGCCCAGTGCATGAATTTGTGCACATTGAAAGGAAATTAAATAGAAGAAATATTTTAATATCACTATTCTCCCTTTCTCTATAATAGAAGTGTCAACCAAATTAAGGATCAACAATGACAGATTGGAACACATGCATGCGATAGGCGCCAGCAAGAGCTTTATATGTATTACGCATATGTGAGTCAACTTATCTTTTTATATATATATATAGAATAACTTGCTTAATTAGACCTGCTTTCTGATGTAGCTAAACTTTTTCCAGCCCAGTGAAGCACCCCAACTTATCTTTCAGGTAATTGTCAGCAACACAGCAGTAAATATCAACACAAAGCAGATTATTATTGTAGATTATGCAGGAAGAACAAAGGGTAAAATATTTAACTGCAGCAGTATTTGACTATATTCTGCACAGTGAGAATTCCTGAAGTCATTTTCAAGGTCCACCATTTCTTACTTCTTTTCAGTCAGATCAAGTTTCTAAGCTTTCTAAATCTCTTTTCCTGCTAATGAAAAGAAAATAGGATTCCACTGAGTCTCCTATCTACCTACTCCAGGACTTCTATGAGGATCAAATAAGATGAGGCATGGGAAAATGCTTTACAGACATTTGGTTAAAGTAAAAAATGTGTCCACCTGGCTATAAAGCACATCATGTTCCTGAGCTGAATAAATTGCAAGGAGGCTAGTCGCTAGGGAGAGGACGCCGGGTATTGCTACTTGACATCATTACCCAGTGCCCACAGCGACCATTTCCTGGCTGGTCTGGGCTGTGGGCCACATTTTGCTCCATGGGGTCTCAGCAGTGTTGGCTATGATTTGGTAGGGTGTTGCTCCAGGGTGGTGGTGGGACCTGTATCTCACTTGGGGGAAGCCGAGTGTTGTTTTGTGGGGGCCAGGTCCCTGGTGTTGTTTCCCTGTAAATGGCCAGTGGGCATCACGGCAGCTCCTGCTTTGAGCGTATGCCCCCTGGTAGTCAGTGCGCATCATAGTGACTGGTCAGATGGTCGGACCCTTAGCATATTAGCCTTTTATATATATAGACTAGTGGTCTGATGCATGGAATTCGTGCACGGGGTGGTGGTGTCCCTCAGCCTGGACTGCATCCTCTCCAATCTGGGACCTCTATGGGATCGGGCCTAAACTGGGAGTTGGACAACCGCCTTGCAATCTGGGACTGCTGGCTCCTAACCGCTCACCTGCCTGCCTGCTTGATCACCCGTAACCACTCTGCCTGCTGGCCTGCTTGCCCCCAACTTCACCCCTCCCACCAGCCTGATCACCCCCAATTGCCCTCCCCTCCTTGCCTGATCACCCCTAACCTCCTCTGCCTCGGCCCTGCCACCATGGCTTTGTCTGGAAGGACATCTGGAAGGTCTCATGGTCTAATTAGCATATTACCCTTTTATTAATATAGATAGGATATAACATACTGCCATAACTATAACATATCTACCAGTATTACTCTACGAGAATACATACTTCATGCGATAGGAAGGCATCTAATATATTACATTGTATAAGTTGTAAGTAGTAGGAAATACTGTATTCATAGCAATAATATACACCCTGTGACTTCCCTTCCTGATTTGGGAATGGTTCCTCAGTTCTTTGAATGTTTCCTGGCCCCTAATGTATTTATTTTTGTCATTCAGTGTAACTTTATTTACTGTTTATTGCACATGATTTGAGGTCTTTAATTTCTAACCACCAAAGATTCAAAGAACTATTTTTTTCCATGGAGTTTAACATTAACATTAGTGAATTCGTGTATTCATGTGTTTTTATTGTAAACATCTGAATTATTCACATTGTCATAGATACTGAACTCACAAGCGTGGACTATGCACAGGCTGGCAGCAAGCCAGGAAATCACTCTGCAAGCAAACAGATACTCTGCATAAGGAGAAAAGTCATAGCATAACATTTAATGTCCAACCTGAGTCACCTCAGAATGTTATATATATTGACTTCTTAATTCATATAGTACCAGGAACTCAACTGCTTGGTTGATGACAGGGTTGACCTAGTTTCAGGAGGATTATTTCTGAAATAATTAAGGAAAGGGGGGCTCAATCTTTCTTCTTGGTTGCTTGCTCCTCCCCAGCACCTTCATCTTTCTTCTCATCCTCAGCTTCTTGGACATCTTCTCCTTCACCTTCACCTCCTTCTTCTTCCTACTTTGCATCCTCAAATTCTTTCTTGGCACCTTCTTCCTCTTCCTCTCCTTCCTCTTCTTCAGCCTCTTCCTTCTCCTTCTCCTCCTCTTCAGCTTCTCCTTCAGAGGGAGGTTCAACCTTAGCTTCCTCGGCTTTTGCAGCCTCAATGGCCTCTTCCACCTCGATCTGCTCCTCCTGGACGTGGCTGGTGTATTAAGAAGGGAAGGAGTGAGCGGACATCAAGTAGGAGCTGGTCTGTAAACCACCTTAGGCAGATTGACCAAAGATCTGGGAACTCTGGGAGTAGCCACTGGCTATGCTTCCCACGCTGGTGAAACTGAGCTGGGTCTCCTCACCTTCCAAGAGTTTCCTGTAAGCTGCAATGTCAATGTCCAAAGCCATCTTCACATTGAGAAGGTCCTGGTATTCTTTTAAATATCGTGCCATTTCACTCTTTGTGGTTCTCAACTCATTTTCTAATTTGTTGATTGTGTCCTGCATAGCATTAACATCAGCGTTCTGCTTATCCTCCAGCTCTTGCAGCTGCTTTCCCAGCACTTCGTTCATGTCCCGGCTTGCTTCTATCTCCAGGGTCTTGGCCTTGAGCAGTCAGCGGCTCTCGGATACCTCCTCCTTGGCAGCGTGCACCACATAGGAGTTCTTGGCAGCGCTCTTGGTCAGCAAGGTGAAGAGGCTCTTGCACCGTTCTACGGCATTCTGCATGTTCTTGGCAGCCAGCTTCTCTTACGGGGTGCGGATGTCCTTGAACATAGCGGAGAGGTTGGATCTCCAAGGAGATCTGAGCGTACTGGATCTGCACCTGCAGCTCGGTGATCTCCTCTTTATGCCCCTTCTTCAGAAAGGCGATTTCATCCATCAGGCTGTCGATGCACTTTTCTAGCTCAGCGCCAGCGAGAGCCGCCTCATCTGCACCTTTGCGTGCCTCCATCAGCCAGCCCTCTGCATCCTCATGGTTCAGCACCTCTTCCTGGTAGCATGACTGCAGGTTGCTCCCAGCCACTTCAGAGCCCCTGTGTCTCCTAACTGCCCATTTCCCTCTCCTCGCCAGGGACTGGGCACAGTGGGGAGGGGCACAGGCATCCCATTTTCATTAAAATGTTCAAGCCAGGCCTGCTCCACCAGTATCCGCAGGTGACCCTGGGGCAGACAGTGATCCTGGAGACCCTGGCCACCCCCGCTTGCCCCATCCCGATTGCCGCCTGAACCCCACGGGCAGCGTCAGGCGCTGCTTGCTAGAACTGCCCATCCCAATCACCACCTGGACTCCAGGGTGGGTGTCAGGCACTATCCCCCCGGGACCTGCCAGGTCCTGATCACCGCCTGGACTCTGCAGGGGAGGGGGGGAGGTTGGTCAGGCGCTGCTTGCTGGGTTTCCCGGTCCCGATTGCCACCTGGACCCCTTGGGCAGCATCAAACGCTGCCTGCTGGAACTGCCAGGTCCCAATTGCCGCCTGAACCCCGAGGGCGACATCAGGCGCTGTCCACACCGCCTGCCCGGTCCCGATCACCACCTGGACTCCACGGGGGGTGTCAGGTGCTGCCTGCTGGAACTGCCGGGTCCAATCTGCCTGCCTGACCTGCCCGGTCCCTATCCCCGTCTGGACTCCGCAGGTGTCAGGTGCTGCCTGCCCCATCTACATATGCAGATTTACCTTCCATCTTTGTTGGGTTTATTTGCATATCACTCCTGATTGGCTGTGGGCGTAGCGGAGGTACAGTCAATTAACATCTTTCTCTTTTATTAGTGTAGATTGATTTCAGAGAGGAAGGGAGAGGGCGATAGAGACATCAATGATGAAAGAGAATCATCGATTGGCTGCCTCCTGCATGCCTCCTGTATGTCCCGTCCTGGGGATCAAGCAGATAACCTGGGCATGTGCCCTGACTGGGAATTGAACTGTGAGCTTCTGGTTCTTAGGTCCATGCTCAACCATTGAACCACACCAGCCAGGCTATCTGTATATTTTATGGAATTTTTACCTTTTTCTAAATGAAAACAAATTAAACTAATACTGTGGAGAGTATCTGAGAAAATGAAAAACAACAAAGCAATATAACTACTGTACTTTTATGGCTAGTTCTCTAATTTGGAGGTGCAGATACTGCAAGATTACATATCAGGGTAAACCAAAATGAAATAACATACAAATGTATTATCAGTAGCACACTCAATTAGAACCCACAACTAGGCCAGAGAAAATCCATTTATATTGAGTTGCAGAAGATCTGTAGGAAAACTGAAATGAAATTAAAGTCAATATATGTGGGAAGGCTCTTAGAATTTTCCTCTAGTGTCACCAAGGAGTTTACTGGTACTTCTCAGAATACCAGGATGGAGTGGAGTTTCAAAGAGTAGCACTGATTCTGCAGAAATTATGCAAGGGTAATACCTTGTCATGGACTCTTTAAGTAGTAGGTTCATTGGAGAGTATGCAGCATAAATGGGTTCCAAGTATAATTAAAATTTTTAATTTCCTGTCAATTTTTTAGTGATACATTTACATTTGAATGGTATTTAAAAGTTGGGGTAGAAAAATAGAAATGTAATTACACGTTACCCATTACATACTGAATCTATCACACATTCCTTGCAATATGTTAGGCTCTCAGGTGTTATAAAACAATGAAAATATATGATATCTGCCTCTTAATAGATTACATATTTAATATTCTGGAGCATGTATACATATAGGAGCTCCTTTATATTTTTTCTTTTTTTTTTCAGAACACTTATTTTAAATTTTTTCTAACTTTGTGCTCTCCATTTCACATCTGCACATCTGAAGGTTTGTGAAACTAATGCCACACTTATTTAATAACATCTACACAATGTGGGAGGATTTTTCCATCCTCTCCTACAAAAGGTTATTGCATCTTCACCTTCTTTTCATTATTTTCTATGATCTCAGTAGAAGAGTTATCATTTTTTTTCTCTCCAAGGCAAATCACTCGGCTGCATCTTGGAAACCATCTCCCTTCTTAAGAATTTTGATTTTTATAACGTTTCCTCCTTGGCATTTAATTCCCTCCATCTCCACTTAATTTTTTTTCAATTAATTTTCTAACTTATATATGTGTCTCCTATCTTGATACAATATTTTGGTTAACTCTGTAACCGCTGATTATCTATTTTTAAATATATTTTTTATTGATTCCAGAGAGGAAGGGAGAGGGAGAGAGATTGAAACATCAATGATGAGAAAGAATCATTGATCAGCTGCCTCCTGCACACCCCCTATGGGGGATTGAGCATGCAACCTGGTCATGTGCCCTAGCCAGTTTGGCTTAGTGGAGAGAGTATCGGCCTGCAGACTGAAAGGTCTTCTTGTCATTAAACCCCCACATCGAGGTATGTCAGTGTTTTTCATGCCTCCATGATTTGGATCTTATTTTGTTGGTCAATTAATATTGTTCATTAGATTCCACAAATAAGTGAGATTGTGTGATATTTAGTTCTCAGTTTGGCTTATTTCACTTACCATAATAGTTTTCAGGTCTAGCCATGCTGTCCCAAAGGGTAAGAGATCCCTCTTTTTTTATAGCTGCATACTATTCCATGGTGTAAATGTCCCACAGCTATTTTATTCATTCATCTCCTGAAGGGCAATAGGGCTGTTTCCAAATTTTAACTATTGTAAATAATGTGGATATGAACATATATATGCATATATACATTCTGATAGATGTTCAGGGGTTTTTAGGATATATTCCCCAAAGTTGGATTGCTGGGTCAAACAGAAGTTCCATGTTTAATTTTTTTTCTCTTTAATTAAATCTTCATTGTTGAAAGTAATGCATATGTACCATTCCCCCCCCCCCCCCATGTAACTCACCACCACCCTTGGCCCAAGGCCTTCATCACCCTATAGTCTGTGATCATGGTTATGCATATATGTATATAAATTCTTTGGTTGATTTCTTCCTACCCACCAACCCACCCACTTCCATCTTCCCCTTGAGATTCTGCAGGTTGTTCTATTTTTCTATTTCTCTGGATCTATTTTGTTCATCAGTTTATTTTGTTCATTATATTCCATATATGAGTGAAATCATGTGATACTTGTTCTCCTCTGACTAGATTATTTTGCTTAGCATAATACTCTCCAGGTCTCTCTATGTTGTCTCAGAGAATAAGAGATCCTTCCTTTTTACTGCTGCATAGCATTCCATGGTGGAAATGTACCACAGCATTTTTATCCCTTCATCTGCTAATGAGCACTTGGGCTGCTTCCAGATGCTAGCTATTATAAATTATTCTCCTATGAACATAAGGGTGCATATTCCTTCTGATTGGAGTTATGGCTCTCTTAGGATATATTCTTAGAAGTGGGATCACTGGGTCAAACAGAAGTTCCATTTTTAATTTTTTGAGGAAATTCCTTACTGTTTTCCAGAATGGTTGCACCTGTCTGTGTTCCTACCAGAAGTACACTAGGGTCTCCTTTTCTCCACATCCTCACCAGCACTTGTCATTTGTTAATTTGATGATGGTAGCCATTCTGACAATTGTAAATGATACCTCATTGTGGTTTTAATTTGCCTCAGTGATTTTGATCATTTTTTCATATGTCTCTAGGCCATCTGTATGACCCCTTTGGAGATGTGTCTATTTAGGTCCAGTGCCCATTTTTCAGTTGGATTATTTGTCTTTCTTTTCTTAAATTGTATGAGTTCCTTATATATTTTGGATACTAACCCTTTATCAGATGTATCATTGCCAAATATGTTCTCCCAAACTGTAGGTTTCCTTTTCATGTTGTTGATTGTTTATTTTGCTGTGAATAAGCTTTTTATTTTGATATAGTCCCATTGGTTTATTTTCTCCTTAGTTTCATTTGCCCTAGGACAATGATCGGCAAACTCTTTAGTCAACAGAGCTGCAAACCACTCTGTTTGCCGACCACTGCCCTAGGAGATTTATCTGTAACATATTGCTACAAGAGTTGTCTCAGATTTTGCTGCCTATGAATTATTCTAAAATTTTTATGGTTTCATACCATAAAAATTTATGTCTTTTATCCATTTTGAGCTAATTCTTTTGTATGGTCTAAGTTGGTGGTCTAGTTTCAGTTTTTTGCATGAATCTGTCCAATTTTCCCAACACCATTTATTGAAGAGACTGTCTTGACTCCATTGTATATTTTTTGCCTCCTTTGTCAAATATTAATTGAGGTTAATGGTTTGGGTCAATTTCTGGGGTCTCTGCTCTGTTCCATTGACCTATATACCTGTTCCTGTTCTAGTACCAGGCTGTTTTGAGTACAGTGGCTTTGTAACATAAGTTGATATCTTGTATTATAATCCTTCCAACTTTGTTCTTATTTCTCAAGATTTCTGTAGCTATTTAGGGTCTTTTTTTGTTTCCATATAAAATTTTTGGAGTATTTGTTCTAGATCTGTGAAATATGCTGTTGGCATTTTAATAGGTATTGCATTGAAACTGTAGATTACTTTGGGCAGTGTGCACATTTTAATGATGTTAATTCTACCAATCTATAAACACAGTATATTCTTACACTTATCTACATCTTCCTCTATCTCTTTTTTCAATGTCCTGTAGTTTTCCAAGTACAAGTTTTTTACTTCCTTGGTTAAGTTTATTCCTGAGTATCTAGTACTTTCTATTTCTGAGAATTTATTATTGGTGTATAAAAATACCATCTATTTCTGGATGTTAATTTTGTATTGTGCTACGTTGCCAAAATCATTTATTAACTCTAGTGACTTTTGATGGAATCTTTAGGGTTTTCTATGTTCAATAGCATGTCATCTGTGAATAATAAGGGTTTTACTTCCTCCTTTACAATTTGGATGTCTTTTATTTCTTCTTCTTCTTGTCTGATCACAGTGGCTAGGATCTCCAGTACTATGTTGAATAAGAGATGAAAGCAGACATCCCTCTTGTTCCAGTTTTTAAATGGTTTTAGTTACTACCAATTGAATATGATGTTCACATTACGTTTGTGACATATGGCCTTTATTATGCTGAAGTATGATCCATCTATTCCAACTTCGCTGAGATTTTTAATTAAAAAAAATGGGTAAATTTTCTATCGTTATTACTTCAAACAGGTTCTCTGTTCCTTGCTTATATCCTTCCCCTTCTGGTATTCCTATGATGCAGATACAATTCATGTTGTTGAGAGCTCCCTTAAGCTCTCCTCCTGCTTTTTAATTCTTTTTTTGCTATTTGCTAATATAATTTGGCACTTATTTCTACCCTGTTTCCAAATTGCTGATTCAATCCTCTGCTTCATCCAATCTTCCTTTAATCCTTTTAGTGTGTTCTTGATGTCAATTATGTTAATCTTTTCTCTTTGGTTCTTACATGATTTTTATTTCTTTTTTACATGCTGTTGTAGTTCCTACTGAGTTCTTTGTAATTTGCACTTAGATCCTTAAGCATCTTTATAATATTTACTTGAATTTTGTGTCTGATAGTTTGATAGGCTTGTCTCCATCTCATTAATTCTTTTTCTGGAGATTACTCATTTTCTTTCATTTGGGGGTTGCTTCTTTATCTCCCCATTTTAGCTGTCTCATTGTGTTTGTTTCTATGTATTAGATAGAACTAGTATGCCTACCATTATTTGTTGATGCCTGATGTAGAAAGTTTCTAGGGGGGGGAAAGTGGTTCAGTCTCTTTGATCTCCTAAGCTGGATGCTCTAGCAATGCCCCTTGTGTTCATTATTTGGGCTCTCCTGTTGTAATTGGGACTTGATTGTTGATGTCCCTTTCATGGGTGGAATATCCCCTCTGATTTGCTGACAATGAGGCTCAACCCAACCTTATTGTGCAAGCTGTTATACAAATGCTAACAGAATAGAACAAAACACAATTGGCCCAAAGCAAAAACACCACAAAAACCAAGTTACACAATGCAGCAACATGAAAGACTAAGAAGAAAAAAGAGGAGAAAGCAAAGCAAAGAAGAAATAAAAAAAGAGAACTAAAAGACAGGAGATCAAAGACTTAAAGAGGATATAAAGATAAAGGGAGAAAGAAGAAGAAAGAAATGGGTATATGGAAGCTAGTAGGAAACTAAAAGAACTAGTATAGGAATAAAAAAGAAGGGAAATATAAGATAAATAAGATCATAATAATGAATTTAAATCATAGTAATTCTGGATATACTAAGATATGGATGGGAAAAGTAAAATGGGAAAAGAGGGAGAAAAGAAGAGAAAAAATAATAACAATAAAAAGTGACAAAAAGAATAGAGTCAAAGGAAAGAGAGAAAAATGTAGCTATGCAAGAAAAAGGAGGAGAAAGAAAAAAGAAATAGCAAGCAAACAAAAAACAAAAAGCCACACACACACACACACACACACACACACACACACACACACACACACACACAAAGTAAAACCATACACGCTCAAAAACTCAAAAACCTTTGGGTCCACTATTTGTATAGCTCACTGAATTTTGCTCTGATGTTGTTGAATCTAGTCTCTTGTGTCTACCTGGGCCTTCCAGGAACTTCTTTGGTGCAAGGTAATGTAAGTCACTGTTCCTCTCTGGCCCTGGGCAATCTGATTTAGCTCTGATACGTTGAAGGCCTTGTAGTCCAGCAGGCGGGGGCTCCTTAGCCCAGAGGTGAGTCTGCCATGAGTCTCACCATTGATTGTCCCTGTTCTGAGCTGTTCTCCCTTCACCCATGGAGCTCCTCTCTGAGGGGTATCCTTCTTGGCTGGGAAGGTTTGATCACACTTGTTTTGGGGGGTGGGGGGGTGTCAGTAGCTTGTAGGAAGGGAGGCCAGGCCATTCCTCTCTTTCCAATTCCTCAGCTCTGCCTCGTTTTTGGCACGTCCTCTCTGCCACCTGCAGGGGTAGAGATTGTTCCCCCTTGTCTCAGGTTGCTGCAGATAAGGTCAGAAGCAGCTGTTTTGCCAGTGGGAAAGAGGGGACCTCCCCTGCATTCCAGGTGGGCAGGGCTAATCCTCCTTCCTGGTCTTACTCTCCAACCCCCTTTTTGCTGGCCAGCACAAGCTCCTCCAAGATGTAAAGGGTCCCCTAGATTCAATGTTTGGTGTGCCCTTCAGATGCCCCCATGTAGGCTGGCCCTCAGCTCCACTGCTTGGTCCTTCCCACTGATCAGGAGGAGCATTGCAGGCTGCACAGTGGTCCATGCTAGTGCTACTCTATCCAGGGACTTCAGCCACAGGCTCCCACTGCTGCACCCACTGCACAGTCTCCACAGCCAGTGCTCTCAGCCACCTCTCTCAGTCCCAGATACTTTTGTCTCACCTACAGCTCTGCAGCCCTTTCAGTCTCCTCGGGTCCTCAGTTTCAGTGGGTCCAGAGGCAGGGGAGGCTACATCTATCCCCCCAGCCTTAGCACAGTTCCTGTTCCTTAGCCCTGGTGGTGGATCCAAGCAGCTGGGCTCTAGGGTGTAAATGGCAGCACATAGTGATGGCAGTGGGAGAGTCCACAGCAGGAGCGTGAGTCCTGTGGGGTCAGTGGCAGCTGAGCTGCAGTTGCACAGGTTCCAGATTGGATCTTCCTAGGATGCACGGGGTCAGGCTGCATGCATTCCAGGCTCACGGAGGTCCTGCTGGTGTCTGCTACAGGTGCAGGGGGTCTGGTATGTATCCGCTTAGGCTGGCAGTCCAGGCAGAGTGGGCCCCAGGCATCAGGTTCTGGGCTGTGTTCTTGGCAGGTGCATGGGGTCCTGGGCAGGGTGCATGTAGGTTCAGGCCCATGCTGTCGCGAGTCTGGGTGGTGGTGAGACTGGGCACCTAGCCACTGCTGCTTCCCGCAGCCTCCTCCAGTGGAGGACCTTGTAAACCATTCAAGATGGAAGGTCTCCAAGCCAGAGTGGCACCCCGGGAGTGGCTGTGGCGATAGAAGTGGCTCTTTGACTCCCGTGCAATCGGACTGTCCCTCACTCACACCCAAACACACCCACAAACGTCAGCACACTTGCCCACTCACTCACTCACTTTCCCTCTCTCTGGTGCTGCGGGCTGCCATGTTGAAATCCTGTTTTACATTTAAATCTATAATTCATTTTGAGTTAATTATTATAAAGTTATAAGGTTTATGTTGAAGTTCTTTTTTCTTTCCTCATCTTTCCTCTCCCTTTTTCTTTCTACCCTGTGGTTCCCTATCCTCCCATCCTCTTTCTTTTCCTTTTCCTTTTTGAACATATATTTTTTATTGTTCCAGCACCACTTGTTGAAAATACATCTTCCTTCTTTTGAATTGCTTTTCACCATCGTACAAAATCAGTTGTCCAAACTTGTATGCACTTATTTCTGTTTTTTGTTTTTATTCTGTTCCATCAATCTGTGGCTCTACTAGTATTTAGCCACAAATACTACACAGCTTTGGTTACTGTAGCTATATAATAAATATTCAAAAGTATATTTTTAGAGTCATTCCTCACATTTCATTTTTATTTTTCAAAAACTTTAGTGATTTGTTACTTTGATTTTTCACATTAATATCAGAATAATATTATCAATATATATAGTATTATTGAAATTTTGATGGGAGATAATTGACATATTTATTATGTAGAAAATTTCAATTGATGAATACAATATGTCTCTCAATTTATTAAGGTAAATATTTCTTTCAACAGTATTTTGTAAATTTTAGCATATAAGTTCTGTACATTTTTTTTAGATTTATGTGGAAGTATTTTCTTGTTTTAGAGTTATGGAAATAGTATTGTATGTTTAATTTTTGTTTCTATGTATTCTTTGCAGAATATATGAATACACTGATTTTGTATATTGATATTATATCCTGTACATTAATTAACTCAGTTATTAGTTCTAGTAGTTATTTGCAGGTTCTTAGGAATTTTCTAAATAAATAATTATGTCACCTGAAAATATTTTACCTGTATATATCCTATCTAATAAAAGAGTAATATGCAAATTGACCATACCTCTGCTACACCCACAAGGCACGCCCACAAGCCAATCAGGAGCGAATATGCAAATTAACCCCAACCAAGATGGCTGCAGCCACAGAGAGCAGGAGGGAGGCTTGGGTTTCCCCCGGCAATGGAGGAAGCCAAGTTTCTGCAGCCCTGGCCTGCCTTGGCCTCCGCTTAAGACTACAAAGTTTTAATTATAGAAGATAAATAAAACCCAACAGAAATGGCTGCGGCCACTGAGCGAGCAGAAGGCTTGGCTCTTCTCAAGGCTACAAAGTTTCAATTGCAGAAGATAAATAGATCCCAGATACCAGGGCCTCTGCTTGGGTTGCCAGGGGACATGGCCGGCCTGCAAACCACCACAGGCTGCTCCACGCCCCAAGGGAACCCCACCCTGATCCAGAACACCCTTCAGGGCAAACCAGCTGGCCCCCACCCATGCACCAAGCCTCTATCCTATCTAATAAAAGAGTAATATGCAGATTGACCATCACTCCAACACACAAGATGGCTGCCCCCATGTGGTCAAAGATCCTGCCCCCATGTGGACACAAGATGGCCACCACAAGATGGCCAGCAAGGGAGGGCAGTTGGGAGGGACCAGGCCTGCATGGGAGGGCAGTTGGGGGTGATGAAGCCTGCAGGGGATGGCAGTTAGGGGTGACCAGGCCTGCAGGGGAGGGCAGTTAGGGGAAAACAGGCTGGCAGGGGAGCAGTTAGGCATCAATCAGGCTGGCAGGGGAGTGGTTAGGGGGTCATCAAGCTGGCAGGAAGAAGTGGTTAGGGGCAATCAGGAAGGCAGGAAGGCACGCAATTAGGAGCCAGAAGTCCTGGATTGTGAGAGGGATCCCAGATTGGAGAGGGTGCAGGATGGGGTGAGGGACACCCCCCCCTGCACGAATTTCATGCACCGGGCCTCTAGTATGTTAATAGCTACATATTACTTGTATTGTATTGTAGGTTTGAGAGTTGTATCATTAGTATTACATGTTAATGGTCCCAATATATAATTTTGAATAAATTGGGTGAAGTTTCCATATCATCTAACTCATCTATATAGTATATAGTTCAGTGTAGTGAATTATGAATAATTTTTTTTTATATTGCATGTAAAATCGCAACATTTGGGAAATTTCCCAGCAGTATGTGAAATGACATCTGCAACAGATTCTGTGGATTTCTAATCTTATATAATAAAAGCCTAATATGCTAAGTGTCTGACCATTCATTCGAACATTCGACCATTCAACCAGTCGCTATGCCATGCACTGACCACCAGGTGGCAGACACTCTGACTAGTAGGTTAGATTACTGCTGGGGTCCGGCTGATCAGGACTGGGTGTGATGGGCCGGACATGCCCTGGAGCCCTCCTGCGGTTGCTGACCGGCCCCGATCATGCACCAGTGGGGTCCCTTGGCCTGGCCTGTGCCCTCTCGCAATCCAGGTCCCTTTGAGGGATGTCTACAGGACAGGCCGAGGGACCCCACTACTGCATGAATCCATGTACTGGGCCTCTAGTATTATATAGCAATCCAATTTATTATGAGTCTTACTTATCATGCCCTTGATTCCATCATTTGCTAGTTATCTTGGTGCTGTCTATACTATGTGAATTGCCGAAGGACTATAACAACTTTTAAAAACTATAAATTCCATGCTTTCATGTCAGATCTACTGAACTGTTATCTCTGTGGCTCTAGAATTCTATTTTTAAAAAAATACTTCAGTTTTTAATAGTATGAATATTGCAAAAAATATATTTATACAGCATTTATCAAATAACCATTAAAGAAATGAAGGCTAGATTAGTAATTGCTAAGGTTTAGAGGTAGACAGTGGAGGAATATAATGTGGCTATGAAGAAGTAGCATGAGTCATGTCATGTTATACTTAAGTATCTTGATTGTGGTGTTACCTGAAGCTACACATATGAAGAGATTGGCGTGCGCGCGCACACACACACGTACACACACATAGAGGCATGTATAACATGAAATCAGATTAAGCTTTGTGGATTGTACCAATGACAATTTTCTTGTTTTGATATACTGTAGTTATGCAAGATGTTAATATTGGGGGGTTCTGAGTGAAGTTTCCGTGAAATCGATCTATAAATGTTTTTAAAATTTCTTGTGATTCTCTAATTATTTTAAAAAGTAAAGTTTAAAAACAAAACATCTCAGGTAACTTTTATGCAAATTTTTTACTTTGCCATGACTAGCATTTGGAAACATCTGCTTAGAAAGTTTTTGAGGGAATTAACAAGAAGTTTGCATAAACATTTCTCCTTTTAGTAGTAATAATGTTATAATAGTGTTATTAAAGAAATGTGATTTTCATTTGACTGTTTGAGTAGCATTGAATCTCTGTCAGGCATATGTTAGAAACATAATGCTTAATTTAAAATTAATCCACCCATCTCTTTCTGCTCCATATTGGACTGCCCAGACCTTTCATTATAGTGATAGAAGATCAAATGAATCTCAAACTCCTGACATTTGTAGATAATATAGGCTATAATTGTCATTTTATTATTGAGGAAGGTCACTGGATTTTCATGATTATTCTTTTATTGTGAATGTGTAATTCACATTTGATCCTATGAAGTGACATCTTTGGTTATCTGGTTTATAATCCCAATGGGAGCTATTCATTAACAGTGGGTAACAAGATGAACTAACAAGATGAACATGAGTGCGCAATCTTATTCCTCAGTTATAAAAACAGTACAGTACTGGGATTCATGGTGAGAAGAAGAATGTGTTGATACTATGAGATAAATCTCCCATTATAGTCAGCATCTCAGCATATTTAAAATCTTTTGTGGGTACCTCATTCACTTTTGCACTGAAACTTAAAAGGGAATTTACAGAGGATTAGAAAAAAAAAAGTTCCAAAAATGATTAAAGGATTAAAAATATGACCTTTAAAAAAAGGTTAATGGGACTGTAATTATTTAGCCTAAAGACTAGGAAGCCAAGAGATAAGTCAGAATTATCTGTTAAAGATATGACAGACAATTATGCAGAGAAGGCTAAACTCTATTCTCTAATTCCTCTAAAAATGCCTAGAAGAATTGAAAATAAGTTGTAGCATAATAAATTTAAGTGGTATTTTAAATGAATTTCAGGAAAATTAAGTCTTTTAGATATTTAAAATTGTCTATGGATATTTTAGAAATTCCATTTTGAAAGCAAATTAAACAAATAGTTAATCAAAAGGCATCCAATTAAATTCACCTACTTGTAGGAGCACTAAGGATGAAGTGCCTTTTATGTCATAGAATCCCCTTAGGTAACTGTCACTCTATGATGTCAATCATCTTAACCAACAACAACAACAATGCAACAAAACAACCATCAAAGGTACTTAACATAAATCACACAAAGCAGACACACCACTTTCTGCAATTATGGATAAATACTTCCAACATCAAATAAGGGTAAAAGGACTCAGTCTTGTGAAAAATTATGCCCTCTGTGTGCAGAGTTTATTGTCTTGCCTGGGTTTCCTGCATGTCATATTTTCCTTCTTCAGACTTCAGGGGTCCAGTGTCTTCCTATTCTACCCTGCCTATTCTCCTGTCACCCATGGAATCATTTGTTTGATTATTTATTCTTGAAATATTTACTATTTAATATGTGACAAGCATTATGTGACTGATGAGGATACGGTGGACAATAAAAAATTGTGGACAATAAACAGCTACTGTCACCGTGAGCTAACTGTCTAATAGGCACACAGAGAAGTAAATAAGAGATAGAATACAGGGTGTTATGGGGCCATAGAGGAGAGATAACTAGCTTTGGAAGTGTGGCAGTTCTGATAATCTAACATTGCAATAGTCAAAGAAATGTGGATGCCACCTTGTTGGATAGCAGGGTACTTAATCTTTCCTGCTACCAATATCCCTGCTGCATTTGCTATGTTTAGTGTCTATGCAGTTTATAATAGTTACTTTAATATAGCTGCTTACTAGTAGTCATTCTGAATACTAACCTTTACATCTGTTTATTTTCGAGATGGAAAGTGCTGATTATAATCTCTTAACATAGAGAGCACAACTTGCATCTGAACATTGTTAATCTTTGTGCTGTTCCTTGGGGCCCTGAAGGATTTTGAAATAAGTGTTTCCCTTGGCCATCTGATCACTTTCACAGATTCTGTGCCTAATGTCTGCTGCTGGTAGACTTATGGGTTTAACTCTTTTAGCTTGATGACAGCCTGGGAGCCCACACAATGGTTAATCCAACTTCAGCTTTCACTTATTCCCCAGATATTTGGATGTGAATCCCATTTGACCCTTGACCCTGCTGAGGTCACACCTGACTGCACTCAAAAGTCCAATTAGTCTTTTCCAAGGGATACTTCTAAAAAAACTGACAAGATAAGATCATTAGTTCCACTTTTTTTTTTCTCAAAATTTTTTAAGGTATTATATGTGTACATATCTTACCATTGCCCCCCCCCCACCCCACTCCCATACATGCCCTCACCCCCTAATGTTTTGCATCCGTTGGTTACTCTTATATGCATGCATACAAGTCCTTCAGTTGATCTCTTATTTCCCCCACCTCTCCCTAACCTTACCGCTGTAATTAGACAGTCTGTTTGATGCTTTATTGCCTCTGTAACTATCTTTTGGTTCATCAGTTTATAATGTTTTTCATTATCCTCAAATGAGTGAGATCATGTGGTATTTTTCTTTCATTGACTGGCTTATTTCACTTAGCATAATGTTCTCTAATTCCATCCAGGTGCCTACAAATGGTAGTAATTCCTTCTTTTTTATGGCAGCATAGTATTCCATTGTGTAGATGTACCATAGTTTTCTGATCCAGTCATCTGCTGACGGGCACCTAGGCTGTTTCCAAATCTTAGCTATTGTAAATTGTGCTGCTATGAACATAGGGGTGCATATATCCTTTCTGATTGGTGTTTCTGGTTTCTTAGGATATATTCCTAGGAGTGGGATTACTGGGTCAAATGGGAGTTCCATTTTCAGTTTTTTGAGGAAACTCCATACTGTTCTCCACAGTGGCTGCACCAGTCTGCATTCCCACCAGCAGTGCATGAGGGTTCCTTTTTCTCCACATCCTCGCCAACACTTGTCGTTTGTTGATTTGTTGATGATAGCCATTCTGATAGGTGTGAGATGGTATCGCATTGTCGTTTTGATTTGCATCTCTCGGATAATTAGTGACTTTGAGCATGTTTTCATGTGTCTCTTGGCTTTCCTTCTGTCTTCTTTCGAAAAGATTCTATTTAGGTCCATTGCCCATTTTTTTATTGGATCATTTATCTTCCTTTTATTAAGTTGTATAAGCTGCCTGTAGATGTTGGAAATTAAACCTTTATCAGTGATACCATTTGCAAATATGTTCTCCCATACAGTGGGGTTTCTTGTTGTTTTGTTGATGGTTTCTTTTGCTGTGCAAAAGCTTTTTATTTTGATGTAGTCCCATTTGTTTATTTTCTCTTTGGCTTCCATTGCCTTAGGGGCAGTATCACTGAAAAAGTTCTTTTGGCATATGTCTGAGATTTTGCTGCCTGTTGATTCCTCTAGTATTTTTATGGTTTCCTGTCTTATATTTAAGTCCTGTATCCATTTTGAGTTTATTTTTGTGTATGGTGTAAGTTGGTGATCTAGTTTCATTTTTTTGCACGTATCTGTCCAATTTTCCCAACACCATTTATTGAAGAGACTGTCTTGACTCCATTGTATGCTCATGCCTCCTTTGTCAAATATTAATTGTGCATATTGGTTTGGGTCGATATCTGGATTCTCTATTCTATTCCATTGATCTATATGTCTGTTCTTGTGCCAGTACCAGGCTGTTTTGAGGACAGTGGCTTTGTAATACAGCTTGAAATCTGGTATTGAGATCCCTCCTACTTTATTCTTCTTTCTCAGGATTGCTGTGGCTATTCGGGGTCTTTTTTTTATTCCAGATGAATTTTTTGAGAGTTCTTTCTAGGTCTGTGAAATATGCTGCTGGTATTTTAATGGGGAGTGCATTGGATCTATAGATTGCTTTGGGTA
Source organism: Plecotus auritus (assembly GCF_963455305.1). Lineage (NCBI taxonomy): Eukaryota > Metazoa > Chordata > Mammalia > Chiroptera > Vespertilionidae > Plecotus > Plecotus auritus. The sequence continues at coordinate 133,906,123 of NC_137771.1, read as the reverse complement.
GTATGGACATTTTGCCAGGCTCACCAAGAAGCAAAGAGAGAGGACCCAAATAAACAAAATCAGAAATGAAAGAGGTGAAATAACAACAGATCCCGCCGAAATACAAAGGATTGTTAAAAAATACTATGAACAACTCTATTCCAACAAACTGGACAACCTGGGGGAAATGGACATATTCCTAGAAAAATATAACCTTCCAAAACTCAATCAAGAAGAATCTAAACAGCTCAATATGCCAGTAACTATGGAAGAAATTGAAGCAGTCATCAAAAAGCTTCCGGCAAACAAAAGCCCGGGGCCAGACAGCTTCACAGGAGAGTTTTACCAAACATTCAAGGAAGAACTAAAACCTATCCTCCTCAGAGTATTCCAAAAAATTCAAGAGGAAGGAACACTTCCAAGCTCCTTCTATGAAGCCAGCATCACCCTAATACCAAAACCAGATAAAGACAACACAGTGAAGGAGAATTACAGGCCAATATCCCTCATGAATGTAGATGCCAAAATCCTCAACAAAATTCTAGCAAATCAGATCCAGCAGTACATCAGAAAGATCATACACCATGACTAAGTAGGGTTTATCCCAGGAATGCAAGGGTAGTACAATATTCGAAAATCAATAAACGTGATACATAACATAAACAAATTGAGAGATAAAAATCACATAGTCATATCAATTGATGCAGAAAAAGCATTTGACAAAATCCAACACCCTTTCTTGATAAAAACTCTCAACAAGGTGGGAATAGAAGGATCATACCTCAACATAATAAAAGCTATATATGATAAACCCACAGCTAACATCATACTCAATGGGCAAAAACTAAAACCATTTCCCCTAAGAGCAGGAACAATACAGGGATGCCCACTCTCACCACTCCTCTTCGACATAGTACTGGAAGTATTAGCCATTGCAATTAGACAAGAAGAAGAAATAAAAGGCATCCAAATTGGAAAAGAAGAAGTAAAGCTGTCCTTATTTGCAGATGACATGATATTGTACATAAAAAACCTGAAAGCCTCCATCAAAAAACTAACAGACTTAATAAATGAATTCGGCAATGTAGCAGGATACAAAATTAATGCCAAGAAATCTATGGCATTTCTATACACCAACAGTGAACTTACAGAAAGAGAGACTAAAAAAGCAATCCCATTTCCATCGCACCAAAAAAATTAAGATACTTAGGAATAAACCTAACCAAGGAGGTAAAAGACCTATATGCGGAAAACTACAGGACACTGAAAAAAGAGATAGAGGAAGATGTAAACAGATGGAAGAACATACCATGTTCATGGATTGGGAGAATCAATATCATTAGTTCCACTTTTATCTTACCAAGAGTTATTCACAATCTTTTCAACAACTGACTGCTTATATTAGTGAATCAACAACTAACAAAATGGGTTGCTGTATTTGCTGGGGTAAATAATCATGATGCTCAAGAGAAAATTAGATTGCTACTACATATGGGGGGAAGAATTATCTCTGGAGTACACAAGATCCTCTGGGACATCTGTCAGTACCGCTGTGCCCTGTGATTAGCAAAGTAAAATCACAATAACCCAAATATAGCTATCTAATAGTGGCCCACAAATGGAACAATAGCATTCAAGACCCAGTTACAACAGGAGAACCCACATAACTCAAGTAAGGGGGTTTCTTAGAGCACCCAGCTGAGGAGGTATAAGAGATTGCACCACTGGGTCCAACAAAATACCTACTATATAAGACCACCCTATAAAATCAGGGAGGCATAGCAGTTTGATCTAATAGAAACAAAACTAAAGGGACAGAAAAAATGGGGAGACAGAGAAACAACCCCAAATTAAAGAAAAGGAGGAATCACCAGAAAAGGAACTAAATAAAATGGAGGTAAACAATTTGTCAGATAAAGAACTCAGAGTAATGATAATAAGGGTGCTCAAACAATTCAGTGAGAACTACAAAGAACTTAAAAAGAAATATAAGGGTCTTAATGAGAGCTACACCAACATGAAAAGAGAGCTTGAAACAATAAACCAGATTCAATTGAAAATGAGGAATGCCATAGCTGAAATAAAAAACACCCTAGAAGGATTCAACAGTAGACTAGAAGAAGTGAGGATCAAATCAGTGAATTAGAAGACGAGGTAGAAAAAACATCCATTCAGAGCAGCAAATGAAAAAAAAAAAAATTAAAAGGCAGGAGGAGATTAAGGAGCTTTGAGAGAACATGAAATGTAACAGCATTTGCATCATAGGGGTACCAGAAGGAGCAGAATCTGAGAAAGGAAAAAAAATAATAATGGCAGGAAATTTCCTTAACCTGGTGAAGGAAAAGGTCACTCAAGTTTGGGAAACATGGATGCTCCCAATCAAGATGAACCCCAAATGGAACTCACCTTGTCACATAATAATTAAAATGTAAACATTAAAGGCAAATAAAGAATCTTGAAGGCTGAAAGAAAGAGACAGAAAGTTCCCAACAAGGGAGGTCCCATTACACTGTTAGCAGATTTCTCAATTGAAACACTTCAAGCAAGAAAGGCTTGGTATGAAGTATACAAAGTATACGAAACCAAGACTACTCTATCCAGCAAGCCTATCATTCAAAAGAGAAGGTGAAATAAAGAGTTTCACAGACAGGAGTTCCATTTTTAATTTTTTGAGTAAACGCCATACTGTTTTCTACAGTGGCTGCACCAGTCTGCATTCCCACCAGCAGTGAAGGAGGGTTCCTTTTTCTCCACATCCTCACCAGCACTTGTCATTTGTTGATTTGTTGATGGTAGCCATTCTGACAGGTGTGAGATGGTACCTCATTGACATTCTGATTTGTACCTCTGAGATGATTAGTGACTTTGAATATTTTTTTATGTTCCTCTTGGCTTTCTGTATGTCCACTTTGGAGAAGTATCTATTTAGGTCTTTTTCCCATTTTCTGGTTGTAATGTTTATCTTCCTTTTGTTAAGTGTATGAGTTCCTTATAAATTTTGGAGATTAAACCCTTATCAGATGTCACATTAGAAAATATGTTCTCCCATGCTTTGTTGATATTTTGTGGATGGTTTCTTTTGCTGTGAAGAAGGTTTTTATTTTGATGTAGTCCCATTTGTTTATTTTCTCCTTAGTTTCCATTGTCCTAAGAGATGTGTCAGTAAATATATTACTACAAGATATATCTGATATTTGGTTTCCCATCTTACCTTTAAGTCTTTTATCCATTTTGAGTTTATTTTTGTGTATAGTGTAATTTAGTGTATCTGTCCAATTTTCCCAACACCATTTATTGAAGAGACTATCTTGACTCCATTTTATACTCTTGCCTCCTTTATCAGATATTTTGAGCATAATGGCTTGGCTTGATTTCTGGGTTTTCTGTTTTGTTCCATTTGTCTATATGTCTATTCTTGTGCCAGTACTAGGCAGTTTTGAGGATAGTGGCTTTGTAATATAGCTTGATAACTGGTATTGTGATCCCTCCAACGTTGTTCTTCTTTCTCAGGACTGCGGTGGCTATTCAGGTTCTTTTTTTTTTTTTTTAATTCCTTATAAATTTTTGGAGAGTTTATCTTAGGTCTGTGTAATATACCGTTGGTATTTTAATGGGGATTGCATTGAATCTATAGATTGCTTTGGGTAGTATTGACATTTTAATTATGTTGATTCTACCAATACATAAACACTGTATACTTTCCACTTGTTTATTTCTTCCTCCACTTCTAGGAATATATTCCAAGAAAATAGAAACACCAATCAGAAAAAAAACACACACACATATGTTCCCCTATATTCATGGCAGCACAATTTACAATAGCTAAGGTTTGGAAGCAGCCTAAGTGGTCATCAGCAGATGAGTGGATTAGAAAACTGTGGTACATCTACACAGTGGAATACTATGCTGTTGTAAAAAAAAAAAAGAAGAACTCTTACTGTTACAGAATTTACCAGGTGACCAAAGAACACACAGGAGTACTTGGAGACACAGGAAAGACCCATTTATTTTCATATGTTTCATATGTACTGCTACAGTGACTCAGGGGAGACTGTTTCTCTCCAAATCCTGAGCAAGCCAATATGGAGGAAGCTTTCCCTTTATACCCTTTGGTTTCTTTGTCCCCCAAATATGGGATGGGACTACCAGGCCTTTCACGGGCTTTGCAAAAAGCCCCATGTGTTGGGGTGGGGGCCATGAGACCACATCTAAAGGTCTGGCCTGGCACCAGTGCTGATAACTCCATCTGGGGATTGTGTATTGTTCATGGTTTATGGCCTCTCTAAAATAGGAGTAGTACTTAGGTAAACAAGTCTCGTAAGACCAGATAATTAAAGAAGGGGCAGTGACTAGACTATAGGCTAACAAGAATGTGCATTAGGTTACTGGCACAGATTCAGATTGCTAGCCCCCCAAAAATGTCTCATTTTCCCCATCATTACCATTTGCATCAGCCTGGATGGACCTGTAGACGATTATGCTAAGCAAAATAAGCCAGTCAGGAAAGGATAAGTATCATATGATCTCACTCACTTGTGGAATATAATGAATAACATAAACTGATGAAAAAAATAGATCCAGAGAGGTAGAGACATAGAACAGACCATCAAATCTCAGAGAGAAGGCAGGCAAGGGTGGGGGTGGGGGGAGGTAAGAGATCAACCAAAGGACATTTATGCATGCATATAATCATAATCAATGGACACAGACAGTAGGGGGGTGAAGGCATATGCTGGGGCATGGGAGTTTCTAGGAAGAGGTCTATGGGGGAAAAATGAGACATATGTAATACTTTCAACAATAAAAAATTTAAATTAAAAAATAAGCTAAAAAATAGAGTTTCACAGACAAAAAAAAAAAAAAAGGCTACAAGAGTTTATTACCATCAAACCAGCACTGCAAAAAATGCTAAAGGGACTATTTTAAGAAGTAGAAATAGAAGAACAGAGGCATCAAGAATAAGAATGGCAATAAATAAACACCTATCAATATAACCTTAAATGTAAATGGCCTAAATGATCCAATCAAAAGACATATTGTAGCTGCATGTATTTAAAAAAATCATGACCCATATATATGCTGTCTACAAGAGTCCCACCTCAGAGAAAAGGATGCACAGAGAATGGAAGTGTAGGGATGAAAAAAGTTTTCCAGGCAAATGAAAAAGAAAAAAGAAGCTGGGATAGCAATACTCATATCTGACAAAATAGACTTCAAAATTAAGGTCTTCACAAGAGATAATGAAGGCCACTTCATAATACTAAAGGAATTAATACAAGAGGATATAACTCTTGTAAACATATATGCACGCAATACAAGAGTATCCAAATAGATATATTTAAAAAATGCCTCTGTATTTTAAGCAAGAGAAGGAGAGCAATGCAGTAATAGCAGGGCACTTCAGCACCCTGCTGACATCACAGGATAAGTCTAGACAAAAATAAACAAGAAAACAGTGACCCTAGATGACACACTAAATCAGATGGAATCAATTGACATTTACAGAACATTTTACCCTAAAGCTACGGGACATACGTTCTTCTCAAGTGCACATGGGACATTTTCAAAGATAGACCACATGTTAGGACACAAAAATAGTCTATACAAATACAATGAGATTGAAATCATATCAAGCATCTTCTCTGGTTACAATGGCATGAAATTAGAAATCAATGACAATAAAAACACTAAAAATCATTCAAATACTTGGATGCTAAATAGCATGTTATTAAACAATGAATGGCTTGCTAAAGAGATCAAAGAATAAATATAAAACATCCTGGAAACAAATGAAAATGAACACACAACAACCCCAAATCTCTGGGACACAGTGAAAGCAGTCCTGAGTGGGAAATCCATAGTATTATAGGCTTACCTCAAAAAACAAGAAGAATTTTTAGTAAGTTATCTCACCCTACAACTTAAAGAATTGGGAAGTGAACAAGAAATTCCTAAAATAAGTAGAAGGAAGGGAATAATAAAGATCAGAGTGGAAATAAATGACTTAGAGAATAAAAAAAAAAATCAATAAAACCAAGAGCTGGTTCTTTGAAAAGATAAACAACATTGATGAACCTCTAACGAGACTCATCAAGAAACAAAGAGAAAGAACCCAAATTAAAAATTCAGAAATGAAAGAGGTGAAGTAACAACTGAACCCACAGAAATACAAAGGATCATAAAATAAGAGGTTAATATTCAACATTTATAAAGAACTCATAAAACTCAACATCAAAAACAAACAAACAAGAAAAACAAAATAACAAAACAAACAAACAAACATTCAATTAAAAACTCAGCAGAGGACCTGAATAAATATTTATGCATAAGAGGATCTACAGATGGCCAATTGACATACTAAAAGATGCTCAATGTACTAACCATCAGAGAAATGCAAATTAAACCACAATGAGATATGTTCTCACACCTGTCAGAATGACTATCATCAATAAATAAACAATAATAAATATTGGTGAGGATTTGGAGAAAAGGGAACACTTGTGCATGGTTGGTGGGAAAAGAAAATTGGTGCAGCCACTATGGAGGGTCTTCAAAAAATTAAAAATGGATCTGCGTTATGACTTGGTGATTCTACTTCTGGTTATATATTTGAATAAACTCAAAACACTAATTTGAAAGAATATATGCACCCCTATGTTTATCAGAGTGGTATTTGCAATAGTTAAGATATGTAAGAAACCCCAGTGCCCATCATAGACCAGTAGATAACAGTGTTGGTACATACATATACACTATGGAATAATACTCAGCCATAAAAAGAACAAAACCTTATCATTTGCTATAGTATGACTGGATCTACAGTGCATTGTGCTAAGTAAAATAATTTAGTCAGAGAAAGACAAATACATATGATTTCATATGTGGAATCTAAAAAATAAAATAAATAAACAAAATCTTAATAGATTCATTGATGGAGAGAACAGACTGGTGTTGCCAGAGGAGAGGGAGGTTGAGGGACTGGATAAATAAGCTGAAGGGATTAAGAAATACAAACTGGTAATTACAAAATAGACATGGGGATGTAAAATACAGCATAGGGAATATAGTAAATAATATTATAATAATTCATTGGTTCAAGGTGGGTACTGGAAATATTGGGGGGAACACTTGGTAAAGTATATGATTGTCTAACCACTATGCCATATACCTGAAACTATTACAAAGTTATATTGAATATAAACTGTAATTGAAAAAAGTTTAAAGCTGGTTTATTAGCTTTATCTGTATTTAGTATTATCAGGAGCCCATTCAGTATTATCAGGAGCCCATTCAGAACAGCAGCAACAGACACTGTTCATCAAAATGGGAAACAACAAATGACACTCAATAGCTTATAGTCCCAGTTGACACCCCACACCACCCCATCCTGAGAACTCAAAGTGTTTCTTTTCTTTCTTCTCTCTCTCTCTCTCTCTCTCTCTCTCTCTCTCTCTCTCTCTCTCTTTCATTCTTTCTTTCCTCTTCTTTTCAAACACAGAGCTCAGCTCTCTGAACTCAGATCTCTAACTTGTTTTTTTTCAAATATACTTTTATTGATTTCAGAGAGAATGGGAGAGGGAGAGAGAGATAGCAACATCAATGATGATAGAGAATTCAAAATGTTTCTTGTTTAAATCCTGTTTGTGCAATCTTCAGACAGATTTTCTAATTTTCTCTTTGATTCTTTGATCCATCTTTTTGGCACTTGGATTCATGCTCTAAGGTAACCATCTATTTTATTTTTTAAAAAATGGTTTGTCTTTTTAATGATGTAACATTTCAATCTGCTTCTTGTCCTCAAAATGACAAGGTTCTGGAGATTTTATTTGAATGCTTATGGTGTATTTCCTTTTCAGTTGAGGTAGGTGGTATTTTTGCTAACAAAATGTCTTTAAAATTTTGAAAATTTCCTCTGCATATTATTTGAGTCTAAAGCATAGCCCAAAAATAAAATTCACATTTTAAAAAGGGTTTGTGTTTTAGAGCAGTTTTAGGTTTATAGCAAAATTGAGGAAAGCAATAGGAAAATTTACCATTTACCCCATGTCCCATTATCAACATCCCTTACCATTTGTTACAATTGATGTACCTACATTGGACACATGTTTATCATCCAAAGTCTATGGTTCACATTAGGGTGAACTCCTTACATGGCACATTCTATGAGTGGGAAAAAATCTCTTATAACTTTTTTTATTAGTTTTGAAGTTTAAAAAAAATTCCTCACTTGAAAATAGGTTTATTGGTTTTAAAGAGAGGAAGAGAGAGAAACATTGATGTGAGAAAGAAACATTGATTGGTTGCCCCTCTTCCCCACATGCCCTGACCAACCCTGGACTCAGGTATGTACTCTGACCAGGAATTGAACCCACAACTTTTTGGTGTACAGGTTGATGCTCCCATCAACTGACCCACCCAGCCAAGATGAGACTAGACACATTGTTAGTGAAATACTAGGTGTACCGGTTAATAATAGCAGATTTTGTAATCAAAGAAAACACTATAATTTAAAGAGAAACATCAAAAGTGCTTTATTCAAAGTAATGCCCATTGCTAGCTACATATTTCCTTAATCTTTCAGGTAATTTGTGGATACCGACCCAATAGAACTTTTCTTGTTTTGAGGCAAACCATTCAGAGACCCAATTTTCCACTTCTTTGTACGTTTTGAAGTGCTGCTCAGAAAGTGTGTGTGCCATCTATCGGAACACGTGGTAATCTGAAGGAGCAAGGTCTGGTTAATACAGCGGGTGGGTTAACACTTCTTAGGCAAGATCTTTAATGTGTCTTTAACTGGTTTTGAAATGTGCGATGGTGCATCCTCATGAAGCAAAATTACTTTGCCGTGTCTTCTAGAACATTCTGGTCATTTCAAGATCAAAGCATGGTTCAAGTTGATTATTTGTTGTCAGTAGTGATCAGTATTAATGGTTTCACCTGGTTTTAGAAGGTCATAATACAACCACACCTTCCTGATCCCACCAAACACAGAGCATTGTCTTCTTTTTGAAGCGATTTGGCCTTGCAGTAGATGTTGATGGTTGACCTGGATCAACCCAAGATTTTGTGCATTTGGGATTCTCAAAATAAATCCACCTTTTATTTCCGGTCACAATTCAATGCAAACAAGTCTTTCTTTCATGCCATTGAAACAACATTTTACTGATGACTTTTCAGTTTTCCATTTGTTTTTCTTTCAGTTGATGTGGCACCCATTTTTCTTCCTTTAAAATCTTTCTCATTGCTGGTAAGTTATCAGAAATTGTTTGCCTAGCAACGTTTAATCTTTCTGCAAGTTGTTTTTTAGTTTGACAAGCATTTTCATCCAATAATGCTTGTAATGGTTGGTCTTCAAACTTTTTTGGTTGACCTGGATGTTCTTTGTCTTTCACATTGAAATAATCACCTTTAAAGCGTTTAAACCAGCATTCACAAGTATCTTGAGATGGAGCATGTTCACCATAAGCTTCCTGAAGTATTCAGCAGCACTTTTCTTCAAAATAATGAATTATAACTTCCCACAAATGCTCTCTTTTTGGAATAAAATTCGACATTTTTAAGTGTAAAAATATCTATCATGTTAACACCTTCAGCAAATTTGACATATGAAGTTTTGAAGCTTGTAGTTAATACAACAAAATAGCATACATATCAAATCACATATATATCACATATGTGTAACTCTATCTATTGAAAAATATCCACATTATTAACCGGTACACCTAGTATATCCACTATTATAATATCACTAGAGGCCCGGTGCAAGAAATTCGTGCAGGGGGGGAGGTGTCCCTCAGCCCAGCCTGCACCCTCTCCAATCTGGGACCCCTCGAGGGATGTCAGACTGCCCGTTAAAGCTCGATCCTGGTGGGATCGGGCCTAAACGAGCAGTCTGACATCCCTCTCACAATCCAGGACTGCTGGCTCCCAACTGCTCGCCTGCCTGCCTTCCTGGTTGCCCCTAACTGCTTCTGCCTGCCAGCCTGATCACCCCCTAACCACTCCCCTGCCAGCCTGATTGATGCCTAACTGCTCCCCTGCCAGTGAAGGATTAAGGTTTGTGTTGAGATTAAATTTTTAAATATGTGTATGTGTAGTTGTTCCAGCAATGTGTGTTGAAAGACTGTTTTTGCTCCATTTTTTTTTTCCTTTGCTCCTTCTGAAGGATCAGGTAACTACATTTATGTGGGTCTATTTCTGGGCTCTCCATTTTTAAAAATAGATCTATTTGTCTATGTGTATATTTTTTCCAGCATGTACCATCTTCATTATGGTAGCTTTATAGGAAGTCTTAAAGTAGGGTAGTGTAATTCTTCCAACTTTGATTTTCTCCTTCAGTCTTATACTCTCTATAATCAAGTTGTCAATATTCACACACACACACACACACACACACACACACTTTCTGAAAATTTTATTAGGATAGTATCTATAGATCAAGTAAGGAAGAACTGACATCTTGACAATATTGTTTTCCTATATATAAACATAGACTATTTCTTTACTTACTTAGTTCTTTAATTTCATTCATTGGCATTTTGTACTTTTCCTCATTTAGTTCTTATACATATTTTGTTAGCTTTACATCTAAGGATTTCACTTTGGGGGGTCATTATGGTATTGTGTTTTCAATTTCAATTTTACTTGTTCATTGAAAAGCAGTTGACTTTTTTTTAAGTCAAGGAAGTAATTTATTTATTACTTATTTTTTAATTTAAATTCTTTAATTTAAAAGTATTACATACTAGAGGCCCAGTGCATGAAAATTCATGCACTGGAGGGCGGGGGGAGTCCCTCATCCTGGCCTGTCCCTTCTCACAGTCCGGGAGCCTTTAGGGGAAGGAGGCGACCCAGCGATCAGGGGAAGGCGACGCCCGCATCACACCTGTGCTGCTGGCACTGCCAGCAGTACAAGCCTTGGCCCGCCCTGGTTTCCTGAGCCTTGGGCAGCTCTGGGCTGCTAGGCAGCCACCATCTGAGGCTTGCCTGCGCCTCAGGCCGGCCCTGGGTGGCTGGGGAGCTGAGGGGACTGGGGGACTCCAGAGGCAGGATTCCGGAGGCAGGCCTTGTCATGCACCTGCCACCCTGTTGGGGCTGAGGGGACTGGGCGCCACCATATTTGAGAGCATGGCAGTCAATTAGCATATTCCCTCCTTATTGGCCATGGGTGCCGCCATCTTTGTGACAGCATGAGGGTCAATTAGCATATTCCATCTTTATTAGATGTCGCTTTTCTCCCCTAATTGGTTGAATTTTGAATATCAACCTTTTATCCTATAACCTTTCTATATTTGCATATTAGTTCCAGGAGTTTTCTTATGAATTCTTTTGGATTTTCACATAGGCAGTGATATATCTGTGAACAAAGACATTTTATTTTTTTTTCCTTATAATTTGCATGTATATACTTCTTTGTAGTCTTACCTCATTATTTACGACTTCCAGTGGTGAAAATCAGTGGTGAGAGATGATACCATTGTTTTGTTATTGATCTAATTGGGATCAAGCTTCAAACTTCTTGCCAGTAAGTGGGCTGTTAGCTTTAAGTGTTTTGTAGGTATACTTTATTAAGTTGAGGAAGCTTCCTCATTTTCTACCTTACTATAAGTTTTTATTTTTCATGAATAGGTGCACATTTCTTTTTGAGACCAATTTTACTCTATTATAGTCATGTGTCAGTCTACTCTGGGGTGATATGCTTAAGATAATTTAAAGTGCTTTCTTCTTGCAATATGTCTTTTTATAACATGGTTACTTTAGCGTGTGATTCATAATTTGCAAATATTGGTATTTCCTTTTTTACTTTGTATTAACAGTTGTTATAATATTTGCATCTGAATCAGAAAGATATTCTGTATGATCTCAGTATTGAGTTTAATGATGTTTTATTTTTTAGGATATTGTTAATTTTTATAAATTACCTTTTAGGTTGTAGGAGAACACCCCTGTAAGTGCGTTCTATCATTGTGGATGTAGTGACATATATTAGTTTAAGTCTGTTAATTATTTTACTCATATCTTCTTCGACAATCTTCATATGTACAATTATGATTGTACATATTTCTGCTATGATTATTGACTATTCTATGTCTTCTATTAGTTCTATAAATTGAGCTTTATATATGCTGAGGCTATGTTAATAATTAACTAAAATTATAATGTAATATATATGTACTTAATTGAACTTTAGACATTGTGAACTAATACTTTTAATAACAAGAAAATAATATTGCTATTGTTTTAAAATAAAATTTAATGAATAACAATTTGGGGGAAAATGACAGAAATGTAAGCTTATGAAACCAATCAGATAAAGAATATTTCCTATATTCCTTTAATTTTCTTCATAACATTTTACAGTCCATTCTTTTTTGTAGTATTTTCCAAGCAACCGGTTTTCTGTTACTATAAATTTGTTTGCATTTTTCAGAATTTTATGTAGATAAAATCAGAGTATTTTTCTTTTTATTTTACATTTGTCACTCTGTATAATTATGAGATTTCTCCATGTTTTTATGTGTCTCAATGTTTTACTTCTTTCTATTGCTGAGCAGTTTTCCAATGCATACTCATACAACAATTTGTTTAATCATTCAACTATGAAATACTATTTGGGGAATTTTCTAGTTTTGAACTATCATGATTACAGATTCTGTGAAATTTGTGTGCAAGTCTTTGTTTGGACATAGATTTCATTTTGTTTGGGAAGATATCTAAAAATGGTAAGGTTTAGTTGTATGGTAGAGGTAAGCTCAGAAATTTATGAAATGTCCACATTGATTTATAAAATGATTGTACCTTTTTTTCCCCTCACTAATAATGTATGATGGAATTGCTTTATCATATTAGCAACACTTCTGATCATTTTTTAAAATTTTATCTATTTTCAGTGTTTTAGTAGCATTTTATAGTTTTTTAATTTGCATTTTTCTAATGGCGAATAATGTGCATTAATAATAAAAATATTGCCGAAACCGGTTTGGCTCAATGGATAGAGCGTCGGCCTGCGGACTGAAGGGTCCCGGGTTTGATTCTGGTCAAGGGCATGTACCTTGGTTGCGGGCACATCCCCAGTGGGGGGTGTGCAGGAGGCAGCTGATCGATGTTTCTCTCTCATCGATGTTTCTAGCTCTCTATCCCTCTCCCTTCCTCTCTGTAAAAAGTTAATAAAATATATTTTAAAAAAATAATAAAAATACGTTGCATTTTTATATGTATAGCCACCACACTTTTTTGGAAATCTCTGCTCAAATCTCCTGCCCACTAAAAATGCTGTTTGTTTGTTTTTTCTTATTATGTTAGGTAAGTGACTTTTCTGTTGAGCTCTTAAATTTTAACATTTATAGCATTACATTTAGATAATTTACATTTACTAATATAAAAATTTAAAGCACCAATTTACTTCAAAGCACTGCTATTCTTGTATTTAATAAATTTTATGTTTCTTTTTCACCATGATTTAGTACAGAATGATTTTGAACTTCTATTTTAATTTCTCCTTTGACTAATGTGTTTTTGTAGGTGTGCAGTTTTATTTTCAGGTACCTGAAGCTTTTCTCAGTGATTTATTGTTGTTGATTTTTAATTACAGTCTATATTCATTCAGGAAAACCTTGCAGTAAGATTTCCTCTTCACATGTATTAAAGCTTGCTTTGCAGCCCAGCCTAGATTTTATCTTTGTGAACAATCCATATATGTGTGAAAGGAATATTCTGCAATTTGGGGAGGTAGTGTTCCACATATATCACTTATGTTAAAGAAGCTGGATAATGTAGTTCAGATTTTCTATTACATTACTGAGAGAAGTTCATCAAAGCATCCAACTATAATTGTGGATTTCTCCATTTCTCCCTTTCAGTTCTGACAGTATTCAAATATTTGGAAATCCTATTATTACACAATATATGTTTATCTTATCTAATAAACACAGAATATGCAAATTGACTGTAACTCAGCAACAAAGATGGTGGCACCCACAGCCAAAAAGGAGGGAATATGCAAATTGACATGACAAGGTGAGAGGTGAAAGGGCCCTCTAGCCAGAGCGAAACGCGGAAAGGAGGTTTCAGGGTGGAGTTAAGGCGGTGCCGGTAGCCAGGGGAAGGAAGGCCTATTCTTGCATGAATCTTCGTGCATCGGGCCTCTGGTATGAACTTAAATATGCACACATATTGTTATAGCTCCTTGATATATTGCCCCTTTAGTCCTTTTTTTGGAGATTGTTACCCTGATATTAACATAGACACTCCAGCTTTCTTATGTCTACCATTTGTATATTGTATTTTTTCCATTCTTTTACTGTCAACATCTTCATGTCTTTGTAATTAAGTGTGCTTCTTATGGCTAGGATGTAGCAGATTCTTGGTTTTGTATGCAATCTGTGCCTTTGGATTGGAGTGTCCAGCCCATTCATCATTTCTATGAGTATATTAGGTTGGACTGCCTTAAAAATATATGGAATGGCTTAAACAAAATGAATTAATTTTATTTTCTCATAGTTCTAGAGGCTAGAAGTCCATGTTCAAGGTACTGGACAATTTGATTTCTATTGAGAACTCTCCTCCTGGCTCCTACATGGCTACCTTCTTGCTATGTCCTTAGGTGGACTTTCCTCGGTAAGAATGCAAGTGGAGACAGGGAGAAAAAGGGAGCTCTCTGGTGCCTTTTCTTATAAGCACAATAATCTTATATGTTTGGGGATCCACCCTTATGAATTCATTTAATCCAATTACTTCCTTTGAGACTATCTCTAAATACAACTACACTGGGGAATAGGGCTTGGACATATGAATTCTGGGAGTTGCACAAACATTCATTACATAACACTGAGCATTTTTCTTTTTAACTTAGTTCTGCTCCTTTGGTATTTATTTTCTTTTTGCCTCATTGATTTGTATTTCTCTTTCCATCTTTTCTGTTTTTTATTTGATTGGGTTCTTTTTTTGGGGGGGTTTTGTGATCCTTAATTATTTGTTACTGGAGGCCTGGTGCACGGGATTTGTGCATTGCTTGAAGGTGTGGCCTGCAGGGATCAGCCTGCTGTGGGAGCTTCACTCATCCCAGTCAGCCAAGCTGTGCTCCCACTGTGGGAGCGCACTGACCACCAGAGGCAACGCCTGCATTGAGCATCTGCCACCTGGTGGTCAGTGTGCGTCATAGCGACTGGCTGACCAGTTGTTCTGGTTGCTCCACTGTTGGGTCTCTGGGCTTTTATTATATAGGATTATTGTACATCTAATCAATTTAGAGAATTTAAGTAAAACACTGAATCCTTACAACAGTTACTTTTTTAATTTCACATCATTTAATTATATAGTTAAATAGATGGACAGACACACGGATAGTTATAATTTTTTTCTTATTTTGGTAATCACAAAGAATTAAGAGAATAGCAAAAAACAGGAAATGAAAAGTATGTGGGTAAGTATAAAGGATGTATTCCATCCAATTTTTTATTTCTACATATGTTATTCTTATGTAAAAATTTTCTCCTTTTATCCTTTTTATTATTTTTATCATTCAATTTTTCCTTAAACTAATTTGAAATTTACTTCTACTATTATACTGGTTAATATAGAAATTAATACATGCATAACTAACATTTCACAAACTTTAAATTTACTGAGTATATTTATACACTTGCAAGATAATATATCAAAGAATGTTAACTCATGCATTCTGTCACACATCAGTATTGTTATTTCACATGTTATCTTGCTATTGTCATTTGAACTTCATAAGACATTTATTATTGGTTTATAGAGACTACATACGTTTAGATTTAAATTTTTTTTTCACTTTCTTTGGTCTTAATTTTCTCTTACATCTCAGAAATTGACTCTGGAGTTATATCCCTTTTGTTTGAAGTTATATTTCATTAAAAGTTTCATTACTAAACCTCCAACTCCCCTCATTTCTTTCATCTTAAAAATTTTTTTTCTGGAAGTACTTTAAAAAAAATCTTGATGAGCTTATTATTTTTGCATTTGAAATCACTTTCTAGATCACAATAAACATCACTGATTCTCACCAACACTTGCATGTTTTCTGCTTTCACTGACATAGAAGACTTTATTACTCAGTTCCCCTTAGAGTTGGTTAGGGACATATTACTGTGGTTCTGGATAAGAAAATATGAGTACAAGTAATAGTATCACTGTGTTGTAAGAGAAACTGAAAGGGATTTGGACAGCGGACAGTAAAAACAACAACAACAACAAAAATAAAACAAAACAAAACAAAAGAAAAAAACTTGTACCAAAGGCAGGAAAGATCATGATTCATTTTTGCAGTAAAACTGTGGTCTCCATAGGAGGCCTAGCATGTGAATAATGCTAGAAAAGAGTTTGAACAGAGTGTGAGTAGTGAGTGTTTGCCTTTTATTTTCTGCTTTTAGCAATGTTTTGCAAGTAAGTAAGGATCTTCAAAAAAGTAGATAATTTTGCACATTAAAAAAAAAAAAAGTAACACTGTGTCTCATTCCATGCCTTTCCAGGTATGGGAAAACCAACTGCCACATAAAACTGAAGATTCTTTAGAAGGAGCGGCATCCTGTAAGTGCCTTCAGTTGTATAAATTACCTATGGGCAAGAATGAATTTTAATTTATATAAGCCTCCATTGTTTCCACATCCATTTCTTTAACACACTGGTTTAGCTTTTTTTTTTTTTTTAAATATATTTTTATTGATTTTTTACAGAGAGGAAGGGAGAAGGATAGAGAGTTAGAAACATCGATGAGAGAGAAACATCGATCAGCTGCCTCCTGCACACCTCCTACCGGGGATGTGCCCGCAACCAAGGTACATGCCCTCGACTGGAATCGAACCCGGCACCTTTCAGTCCGCAGGCCGACGCTCTATCCACTGAGCCAAACCGGTCAGGGCACACTGGTTTAGCTTTGATTTGTCTTACTTTTCTAGCTATTAGGCTTTGTGTAACCTACTTCTTTACCAGGTGTGAAAGTTCTCTCCTAAAAATAAATCTTTCTTATCACATGGTTGTCCTATTACAGATTCTTTGAATCTAGAATGAAAAATCCTGTGACGTCTTAATTTTTCAAACTACCCTTGTGTCTCAGGGTCCTATGAGCAGAAAGGGGGCTGAGAAAGCCATGTAGTTTCTAAGGAATAAAAAATTTTACCCAAAAACCACACTAACTAAAGCAAAAGAGAGTGGATTCTCTAGAGCAAGAGTCAGCAAACCTGTTTGTAAAGAGCCTGATAGCAAACTGTAGGCTTTGTAGGCCATATAGTCTCTGTGAAACAGTCACAAATGATATTGAAGCCAAAATTTGTGGCTATGCGCCAATAAAACTATTTAAACTAGATTTGACGCTGAGGCTGCAGTGTGATGTCTTCTGCTGTAGAGACTGAGCCAGCGTTCACAGGGAAAAGCTGTCCAAGGAGTGACTTCCCAAACAGTAGAAACAGGGCCCAGTAACAGATCCTGTGAGGTGGTCCATGAGTGCCTGAGGGGATTAAGAACAGATATTTATCTGTGGCTTCCCATGCTTTCCATTCTTCCTTTTTCTGAATGGAAATAATTATTTTTCCTGCTAAGCCATTTTATATTACATGTAAGTGGGGATATAGGGGTGCAGATAACTATTTTATTTAATATATAAAGTGGCATGCATTTCTTCATTCTATTAACAGACTCATTCCACTGTAATTTTACAGCAGTTATTTAGATTGGAACTTTTATCTAAATCTAAAGTTTTCACCTTGGAAGTTAATCTCTCTTTTATTTTAGGCTGCTGTTGAGATCCAGCATTCTTCATGCAAATATATTTAATTTAATCTGATTGGGATTTGTTGCATTTCTTGAATCTTTACCTACCTATTTTTATGCAATTTAACTGTGAACAGTTTTAGGAATTCCTTGATTTGAGTATCTCCAGAAGGGATTTTCATTGCTGCTGTCTCCTGCCTGGGGCCGCTAATAACCAAAACCACTTTAAATTTTAATTCCCTTTTGATATTTGATGTGAAAAATCAGTGCTAGAGCCATTTTAGGATTTAGAATTTTCAAAAGAGATTTCTATTTATTCAGCTAAATTGAGGTAGTTGAGCTTCCCTTCTGTGTCACCTCAGTACAGTTTATTTCTTGTCGAGTCTTACCCTGAAGGAACACCCTTTTGAATGCTGTTTTATAACAGTTTCCACCTTGTCTCTGCTTCCTGTGTTCAAATGTTAGTTCTGAAGCCATTGGTCCTAGACTACAGTGAACAACCCTAGGGCGAAAGCCACCTTCAACTCTCACTTAAAAAGCAAGCAAACAAACAGGATTCTTGTATTCACTTCACTTGTGGTTTTCTTCAGCAATGTTTACAAACATATCCAGGTTTGTTTATTCATTTCTATCCTTTTAGTTGCTTTATTAGGAGAGCCATCTGATGATAAAAACAGCCATGCTGCAGGGAATATAAGTTCATTTTAACCACTTTCCCAATGTATAAAGTTGTAACTGTTTACTTGGTGTTGGCTCCCACATGATTCATGAGAGAAGGAACCATATCTCTCTGCCTCACCAGTACATCTCAGCACGTGCCTACCATGTAGAAGCTAATTGGTAATTATTTGCATAATGGAGGAGCGTGGATAGAGGAGACTTTCTTCAGTGTCACCGGATTCTTTTAGGCTCTGAAGGCTACTGCCCCAGCCAAAGTGCCTCCCTATCTCTTCAATTCTCCCAACATTCCTTCACTGAAATTTCAGAAATAGATTTTCTTTATCAAATCAAGAATGAGATAACGTGTGGTGTAAATAGCACAGGAAGTAGCAAGCAATTGAAATTTAATACATATTAGTCACAACCTGCCCTATCTTAAGTCTTATCTCAGGCATATCCCCATTATGTTTCACAATCTGAGATATACAGTGATCTTCCTAAGGTTTATGATTTAACTTTGGTTTGATTTTAATAATTCTTTTGCATTATAAATCATGTAAACACTACTCACACATCAAGCAGTAAAATTGCAATAAGCAACTACATTATTTTTACTTGTAGTTATGCAATTTCTGTTGAAAGGTATAAGTAATTGAAATCAGTCTCTTTACTAATAAATATATTATTATGAATTGCCAATATCTTTTCCAGATCTTTGGTTCTATTATATATGAGGCATTTAATAACATATGAGGGACATTCAAAAGATATGTTATACTTAAATAATATTGATTTTTTGGTAAATAATAAGTATCTTCAAAGCCAATTTTTATTTCAGGACTGTCTATTGTCCTTTGTGTTATTCAAATATACTTAACTAGAGGCCAGGTGCATGAAAATTCATGCACTGGAGGGGGGGTCCCTCAGCCTGGCCTGCCCCCTCTCACAGCCTGGTAGCGCTCAGGGGTGGGAGGTGACCCAGTGATCTGGGGAAGGCGATACCCCATCACACCTCTGGTGCTGCCACTGCCAGCAGCACAAGCCTCAGTTGACCCTGGTTACCTGAGCCTTAGGTGGCCCTGGGTGGCTGGGCAGCCACCATTTGAGGCTTGCCTGTACCTCGGGACGGCCCTGGGTGGCTGGGGGTCTGAGGGGACTAGGGGACTCCGGAGGGTATATGGAATGGCCAGGCCCACTTGGGGGTGGGTCCGGCCTTGCCAAGCGCCTGCAGTGCTGGCAGGCCTGAGGGGACTGGGCGCTGCCATTTTGTGAGTGTGGGTGCCGCCATATTTGAAGGTGGGGCAGTCAATTAGCATAGTCCCTCCTTCTTGGCTGTGGGCGCCACCATCTTTGTGACGGTGTGAGGGCCAATTAGCATATGCCCTATTTATTAGATAGGTTTGTTTGGAAAAGTACAACAATATTTGAGATTTGAAAACATGTCTTTATTCAAAATTTTTAATTTAGGAAACAGTGTTATAAGAATGTTGATCTTTAATTCTGCTTGTTTTCATTTTAAGTATTCTTTATAATTTCTCTCATCTAGGACTTTTTTATTCAGTTTTGCTGAGCCCATAGCACTTGTCCATTTTGGGCTAATTTTTTGATTGATTATAAGCACATCCACATGAAGTATAGTTCTTAATTTGCTCGAAAGTATTAATCCACTGAAAAACCAAATGACATTTTACAAGACAATGGTTGAAATGCACTGACGTTACACTGATCCAATAAATGCAATTTCAGACTTTACTTGTTTCTATGATACTGTTTCCTTGACTTCAAATACTAGTACATTCATAAGAGATAAATCTATTAAGAGAAAAAATGACAGAAAGAAGTTAAAACACTTCTTCTTAAAAGAATATATCAGAAAACCTATGACTCTAGGCTAGTATATCTACAGTGTGAAATTTTAAAGCAATAAACTGAGTTTTCATTTAATCTGCTCAGAACTCAGTCTGTATAATGGAAGAAATGAGCTTTGTTGGGAATGATCAATAGACTCTTTAGCAAAATGAATTATCAATGAGGTTCCTAGCAATCTGTGTTAAAAAGAAAGGCAGATATAATTTCTACACTGTTTTGCAAATGTAAGCAATGCCCTAGAACAGTGGTCGGCAAACTCATTAGTCAACAGAGCAGCAAACCGCGGCTGTGAGCTGCATGTGGCTCGCGAGCTGCAGTTTGCCGACCACTGCCCTAGAAGATACAAATCTGGTGTTCAGGAATGTAGGATTCTGTGCTGGTAGCATGCTTCTAATTCAAAAACTACTTTAACATCAGGAATCTGAATTATTTGTCTCTTAGCAGTGAGTCTCTTGCCACAAAGATAAAAAATGAGCTTCTCTATGAATAACATTGGCAAGAGATGGGCAGAGAATGATTTCCAAATAATCAAATGAGTTTATAGACTGTTTACTACAGCACTGAAAGGTAATGCGATGTAAGAGAACCCAGGCATAAGCTCAATCACATAAATGTAGCTATCTCAATGAGGGAATTCTGTCATTTGCAAATTTTTGGATATAAATTGTCTTGCATTTGGCTTACCCACAATGCTCTAATTTTATACCCCATCCTTGGTAACTCAGATATTCCTGGTTTGGTTTTTCTCCTATCTCACTGGCTGCTCCCCAACATACTCTACTAGACTTTATAACTTCTTTACTGAAGCTTTTAATGTTAACACATTTCAAGTTTCAAGCTAGGGCAATGTACTTTTCTCTATTATAAAGACATTGGAGATTTCATTCTTTTCTGTGTTGTAACTATATACTGTTTCCCAAATGTGTTTCTTCAGGTAGACTGATTATCCATTGACTTTCAGATGCAATAACCTATTTATCATCTCCATTTGGAAATTTCATATAGTTCTCAATTTAAAAAGTTACAGAAGAGAACTCTTGACTCTCTCAGAGACTTTTTATCTCCCTAATATTCCTTGACTTATTTATTGACATTAGCAATCTTACTAAATCCATATGTCACATTGAAGTTCAAAATCTGACCCTAGACATTTATCCTTTACTTTCTCATTCAACCTATATTTAACTCCAAAATAAATCTTGGATTTGCTCTTTTTTTAAATCCACATTGCCTTGATCATTTTCTAGTAACTCCCCCACCCGATTATTTTCTTACCCCTTCCTCCTCATTCCATTTATCTTACATAAGCTAAAATAAATGCTTAAAATAGTGTAAATCAGATCACATCACTGCCTTTTTACAAACCCAGTCATTAAGTTTACTAACACCGTCAAGCTTTTCCCCATGCTCCTGGTGTGGTGCAGCCCCTCCCAGTTCCCCTCACTCAGATTATTCTGTTATTTCTTGCTGACCACTGCGTTCCTGTAACACATTTCTTATGTCTATATTTATATCACACCAAATCATTTTCTACCTCAGAAATTTTGCACTAGCTATTTCCTATGACTTCCCCTTTTCCCGATACTTTCTTTGCCTGAATAATTTCAATAATGATAATCCTTTTTAAATGTCACCTCTGAGAGACAGTTCCTGCTAATTCTATCCAAAATGGTCTTTCTTCATTGTTATCTTTCATAGAATCATATCAAGTATTAATAACATACATCTATATGTATATATAACACATATGTACTACATATCAAGTGAATACCACACATATATACATATATAGCTAAATTATATATTTATATAACTATTATACATTATAATAGTTTATATATATACATGTATATATAATACATATGCATATATGCATGAGTATGTATAATACATATATAATAACTTAATCATGTGTACTGGGTGTCTTTCCCTACACCAATGCAGCATGGAAGCTCTGTGAGGGCATAAGTATTTTCCACCTTGTTCTTCAAACTGTAGCATATACAAATACTAGCTTCTAAAAAAACATATTGTAGAAATAAACAATGTGTCAATAGTTAATGCAATACAATAAATAAATAAAAATCTTGTTGCCCTAACTGGTTTGGCTTAGTGGACAGAGCATCAGCCTGTGGACTGAAGGGTCCTAGGTTTGATTCCAGTCAAGGGCATGTACCTTGGTTGCTGGCACATCCCCAGTAGGGGGCATGCAGGAGGCAGCTGATCGATGTTCCTCTCTCAATGATGTTTCTAACTCTCTATCCCTCTCCCTTCCTCTCTGTAAAAAAATCAATAAAATATGTAAAAAAAAATCTTGTTGAGGGATAACTGCAAGTAGATCTCATTGTTATTCCTAATTCCTTAAATTAAAAATTGTATCCTCTCTCAAATATATAAACGTAATTTTATTTTGGCAACAAATGTCTATTGTAAGCCTAATATATGATAAAATATTGCATTAGGGTATGGAAATTCCATACCATGATGAGCTAAATGTGGTCTACCATTGGAAATTATCCTATATAATAAAAGGCTAATATGCAAATTGGCCGAATGGTGGAATGACTGGTCCCTATGATGTACACTGATCACCAGGGGACAGACGCTCAATGCAGGAGCTGCTCCCTGGTGGCCAGTGTGTTCCCACAGGGGGCACAGGCCCTGAGCTGGGTTTATGGCTGGTGAGTGCAGTGGCAGTGGCGGGAGCCTCTCCTACCTCCATGAGAGTGCTAAGGAAGTCCAACTGAGGGTGCAGGTCTAAGCCAGAAGGTGGACATCCCCTGAGGGGTCCTGGACTGTGAGAGGGCACAGGTCAGGCTGAGGGACCCCTCCCCAGTGCATGAATGTCATGCACCAGGCCTCTAGTATTCTAATAAAATGACCAAAATGTTCAAATTATCAAAAAATCAAATGTAAATTTTAAATTTTGATAATGATTGTAAAAATATTAAAAGCATAATGTAAATTTTAATTAAAATATTAGAAGTTAAATATGTAAGTTAGAAGTATAAAAAATGTCTCTGGAAAGCCCAGACACCTGACGGGTTTGCATTTTTCTCTTTTTAGAAAATTAACTTTTGCTGCTGTTTAGAGTATATGATAGGAGAGTTTCAAAGCAAACAAAAAGAAATCTGTGGGCTAGTGCTGGAGCACAAGAAAGGAATGCCATACTTTGGATAAGGATGACAGCAATAGAGATGAAGATAATTAAATGGATTTAAGAGAAACTCAGTATATAGGATTTCAAAAGCTGTTCAAAAAACACCTTATCAGAATGGCTATCCTTGAATATTCAATATAAAATATCTAATCACTATTCACTATCAAATGTAGCCTGTTTTCTTTTTCTACATAGCGGCTATCATGAACTGACAGCTTCTCACTTTCATTTTTTATTGGCTGTTTTTCTTTCCCACTTATCCCACTCTCTCTTTAAAATGATGTACCATGTTTGCCCAGGCTATTTTTTCCCCTTGCTATATTCCTAGAACCTAGATCAGCCCCTAGCATAGAGCAGGCATAATAAGTATCCTATCCTATCTAATAAAAGAGTAATATGAAAATTGACTGTCACTCCAAGACACAAGATGGCCATCCCCATGTAGTCAAAAATAGCTGCCCACATGTGGACACAAGATGGCCACCACAAGATGGCCTGCAGGAGAGGGAAGTTGTGGGCAGTTAGTGGTGACCAGGACAGCAGAGGAGGGCAGTTGGAGGTGACCAGGTCAGCAGGGGAGGGCAGTTGGGGTGGACCAGGCCTGCAGTGGAGGGAAGTTGGGAGAAACCAGGCCTGCAGTGGAGGGCAGTTGGGGGGGAAGGCCTGCAGTGGAGGACAGTTGGGGGGGGGCAGGCCTGCAGGGAGGCCAGTTAGGGGTGACTGGGCCAGTAGAGGAGGGCAGTTGGGGGAGACCAGGCCAGCAGAGGAGGGCAGTTGGGGGGGACCAGCCCTGCAGGGGAGGGCAGTTGTGGGGGACCAGGACAGCAGGGGAGGGCAGTTGGAAGGGACCAGGCCTGCAAGGCATGGCAGTTGTGGGTGATCTGGCCAGCAGGGAGGGCAGTTAGGGGTGACTGGGCCGGCAGAGGAGGGCACTTGGGGGAGACCAGGCCAGCAGGGGAGGGCACTTGTGGGGAACCAGGCCTGCAGGGGAGGACAGTTGGTGGGGGGACCCAGGCCTGCAGGGGAAAACAGTTGGGGGGAACTTGGCCTGCAGGGGAGGGCTGTTGTGGGTGGTAGACCTGCAGAGGAGGGCAGTTAGGGTTGACCAGGCCAGCAGGGGAGGGCAGTTGGGGGCGACCAGGCCTGCAGGGAAGGACATTTAGGGATGACCAGACTGGCAGGGGAGGGCAGTTAGGGGTGACCAGGCCAGTAGGGGGGGCAGTTAGGGTTAATCATGCCGGCCGGGGAGCAGTTAGGCGTTGATCAGGCTGGCAGGAGAGTGGTTAGGTGGTGATCAGCCTGGCAGGAAGATGCGGTTAGGGGCAATCAGGCAGAGGCAAGTGAGCAGTTGGGAGCCAGCAGTCCTGGATTGTGAGAGGGATGTCCGACTGCCCGTTTCGGCCCGATCCTGGTGGTTTCGGGCCTAAACAGGTGGTCAGACATCCCTCAAGGTGTCCCAGATTGCAGAGGGTGCAGGCTGGGCTGGGCTGAGGAACACCCCCCCCCCCCCCGCATGAATTTCGTGCACCGGGCCTCTAGTTTATTGAATAAAAGATTAAATTTGGGAGTAAGAGAAAAATAGCTGTCAAAATAGCTTGCAGGTTTCCAGTACCTGAAACTGGGATGGATGGTGATGATGTAATTTATTGATGTTGGGAACACCTGGAGATGTAATTTATTGATGTTGGGAACACCAGGAATAGAGTGGAGGAGAGGGGAAGTCATAAATATGGTTTAGGATATTTTGAGTCTGAGGTGGGCATACAGATACACAATTAAAAATAGCTAATAGATATAGAAGTATAGAACAGAAAATAAGTCATTACTGAAAACATACATTTTGAAATTTTTTGAATATATGACTTAAATTTCTGTGAGTAGGGAGGAGATTGAGTAGTAATCAAAGTGTTTGATTCAGTCTACAATCTAGACTTGAGAAAACCCAACTTTTAATGGCTGGCTAAAGGAATTCATTATTTAAAAACAAGCCAGTAAACAAACAAAAATAAACAAGACAAAAATGAATCATCAGACATGTAGGGAAAAAAGTATCAGAGGATAATTTCATGGAAATGAGAGGAGAGTTCTAACAAAGAGGGTGAGATAATCATTATTCAATTTAAGATAAAATGATAGGAAGATCTGAAATGCACATTGAGTTTAGCAATATGTTTGTCATTATGTCTTTAGATACAATATTCTTTTTTTTGTGGAAGATAAGAGACAGTAGATACAATGGGTTGAGTGTAAAATGCAGGGGTTGGGAATGACAATATTCTGTGTTTCTTTCAAAAGATTGGCTATAAAAAGAAGGCAGTCTGAGAGGAATGTGGAGTCTAGAAATATTTTAAGGTGGAAGAGAAAATAATGTTAAATAATATTTAGAAGAAAATGGATTGAAATAAAAGGTTGATCATGTAATATTCTTTTTTAAAAATACTTTTATTGTTTTTTTAGAGAGAGAGGAAGGGAGAGAAACATCAATGTGAGAGCAAAACAAAAATGGTCTTCCATCTGTACACCCCCTACTGTGGATCATGCCCACAACCCAGGCATGAAGCCTGAAACCTGGGCATGTGCCTTGAACTGGAATCGAACGGGCAATCTTTTGATGTATAAGTGGGAGGTCTGAGAACCAAATCATAGATGAAAATACTGAACTTTGATAAGAGATGCTTCCTTTATTAAAACAGAGTCATGGGAAAATTAATATATAGAATCTGAAGATGTTCCAGTGGAATTGGCTTATATTTAACCTATGATTTAGAAAGCAATTTCATCTGATTACAAGTGGGAAAGTTTAGTGAGAAGAAACTCGCAGAATATTAGAAAACTTTAGAAATAGCAATGTGGAGGAGAGAGAATTAACTGATGAATTACAGTAAGATTGAAGCATGGTGGTCCAGATTCAAGGAGATCACAATTTTTTTTTAAATATCAGGTTTTAAAGATAATAAGAATAATAACAAATACATAGAATTTATTATGAACCAAGTGTTGTCCTATGTTCTTATATTTTTAAAATCATATAATTAAAGAAGGTATATCATTTGTTTAAGGTCAGAAACCTAATAAGAGTTAAGGCTGGATTAACAATTTTTACTGTGCTGTTCATTAGTGGTATGTACTATTAAAACCAATTGAAATTTTACTCTGCATTTGTTGGCCACATACCAACCAATTTTTCCTAAACCTGCAACCAGAGGGAGAAACTATGACTCTACAATATTTCTCTCCATTCTCTAAGTATTCAAAAATGGACTACTTTTAACCTCAGATACAAATTTTCCAGTATATATTATTTGCACTCTCTGTAAATATTTCTTGTGTTCTCATTTTGCTTTCTGTAGGTGCACATGTCAATTTTCACATGTCCTAAATTTCCTTCCACTGGAAAAATCTTTAGTTTGTCATTGAGAGATAGCCCAAAGCCAATATGAACCTACACCCTTGTAGTTAGAAGGGAACCCAGCAGAATCTAGTGCATTTAAGACAACTACTCATGTAAACTTTAAATATCAAGGAATAACACACACATACCAGCTTTTCACAAGTTTTTTAACCTCGTACAAACAGCCATGCTCCCTTGGATCAGCTAAATTGCAAAGAAATTTATATATATAAAAGCCAAGTGACTGGAATGCCAGAAAGACTGGAACAAGAGGAATGATAGTTGCTTGGATAAGCACTGTGGCCCTGATCAGCCCCAATACCCTGATCTGGGGCAGGGCCAGCCGGTTGACTGCAGGGGCGCCCTCCCCGTGGCCAGCCAGACCCCACCTGTGCATGAACCCGTGCACAGGGCCAGTATGTTATAAGCCACTGTAATGCATTACTAGCCTTCTGATTATTGAACATATTGAACAAAAACAACATGGATCATGCTTTCTCTTATTCAGAGATCCTAAAATAAAAGCTGCTCAATAAATATCAAAACAAAATCACTAACATACAATAAACTAGTTTTATTTTGTGTGGTATAAAGTAGCTATAAATAGTTTTTTAATTGAATTTATTGGGGTGACATTGGTTGATAAGATTAAAATTATGTATATTTCAGGTATACAATTCTGGATATTGTTCTATGTATTCACCACATCAAGTCAAGTTTTCTCCCATCACCATTTATCCGACTTTATCCTCTTCTACCTCCCTACACCTTCCCTTCCCTCTTATAATCACCATAGTATTCTCTGTGTCTATGAGTTGTTGTTTTATTCTTCTTTTCTTATTCCCTTCATCTTTTTACCCAGCCCCAAACCCTCCTCCCAACTGACAACTGTCAATCTGTTCTCTGTATCTATGAGTCTGTTTCTATTTTGTTAGTTTATTTCATTCATTACATTTCACATATAAGTGAAATCATATGGTACTTGTCTTTTTCTGACTGGCTTATTTCATATTCCTCTCCAGGTCCATTCATTCTGTTGCAAAAAATAAGAATTGTTGCTAGCAATTTGTCTTTTAAGTTATTAGACTTTTATACAAAAAAATGTGCACTTCCTTGGGGAAGGACCCAGTAATATACAAAGGACAAAGTCAAAAGGGTCAAATTAAGGGAGTTTTATTAAAGAGCTTATTTACAAGTATTTGGTCAATGGAAGGAGAAGTTGATGAAGGATGGTTGAAAATTTTGGGGGTGCCCGTAAGACTAAAGTAGCAAAGACACTGAGTTTACTAAGCTCATTGATTTGAAACATTCCTCAGCCTTAAAAAAGAATATCTTGCTATTTGCAACAAGACGAATAAATCTGGAGAACATTGTGCTAAGAAAAGTAAACCACACATATCCAGAAAAATATTTCATGATGTCATGTATATGAGGAATCTAAAATAATCACAGAAGCGGAGAGTAGAATGGTGTTTGCCAAGGACTAGGGTGAGGGGAAAATAAAAAATGTTGCTCAAAACGTTCAAAATTTTAGTTATGCAGGATGATTAAGTTCAGGAGGTCTAATGTACAGCATGATGACTATAGTTAATAATACTATATTTTATATATGAAATTTGCCACAAGGATAGATAATGTTCTCACTACAAAATAAAACACACACACACACAAAAACAACAACCCATGGTAACTACGTGAGGTGATGGATATGTTAATTAGCTTGATTGTGGTGATTATTTCACAATGTATATTTATCAAAACATCAGGTTGTACATCTTAAATATATACCGTTTTTTGTTGTTGTTTTTTTTGCCAATTATACCACAATAAATCTAGGAAAAATATGCCCATTGAGCCATACAGATGAAGAAGGAGAGAAATTAGTCTTGTTCTCATTCAAGATAAATCTCTGTTGTTTACATTAAAACACTTGGAGTAGTATGGTGTGCAGTCTTACCTATCATTTTTGTGACAGGACTAGCAATTTTGGTTTTCAGGTTTGATAACAACACTCTATTCATTAGTATGACAGCTCAACAATGTGAAATACTTATGGTCTCTGCTAGTAAAGTAAAAGCTAGTTTTTACTTTTTCCCTCATCCACAAGAACTATTATTCTACATTTGAAAATACAATGTAAATTTTATAAGGTTCTCAGCAGTCAATTTTGACATTTTTATTCTAGAGAGGCTGACAAAGGGAGGAAATGGGAGGGAGTCAGAGTCACTGCCGGGTTCCACACAGCTTGCTGTTTGTCACAGCCCAAACTCATTGTGGATATGGGGTTATGAAAGAGATCTGCTGGAAGAATTCGGATTCTACCTGAACATTTCAGAATTTTATTAAAGTTATTTTATTAAGATGACAATTAATACTTAACTCTGTTAACTGCTGACAGGTGAGGAAATGTGCAGTGTTGAGGCACATTATCCTCCCAGGCAGAGCAAGTTATGTATGATAGAAAAGGAATAGAAGAAATGAAGGGGGTGAGGCAAACAAAAGATAAATCTATGCTGTTTCAGAAAAGGTAGGAAAAGAAAAAATATAGAAAGACAGGTAATGCCATAACTGAAGGAGGAAAAACAAAATAGAAACTGACATAAAAATATTCTCATTAACTTCATTTTTATTATGCATTATTCAGTATATTTTGAATTACTCCAAAATTATGCTTATTTATTTCTTAACTCTATTTCTCAAAGTTTAATTGTACAACTTTCAGTCCAAATATTGGCTTAATGAAGTCTTTATTACTTTTACATATATTGCTATAGGGGAAAGGCTATGCAGGGTACTGGATAGAAGCTTGGGTTTCATCTGGTTTTAAAGTAAAATATTGGGTAACATATTCACTCTCTCTGAACCTCAATTTCCTAAAACGTAACATGTGATTAGTTACAATAGTACTTACTGCATGCTGTGGATATGAGTATTACCTGAATTAATACATGAAAATACTAAAATTAGTAGTATATGCTTAATAATATTACAATTATTATGAACACTTGCAGGATATTAGTTTGTGCCTATGCATAAATAGTTCTAATAATATTCACTAGATTACAAGGTTTTTAAAACTGTTTATATTGGATTAATTTAAGGCATACATAAAAGTTGCCAAAATAATACCAAGCTTTTTTTTTATTCCTTTATTCTGCTTTTTCTATGCAAGTATTTTATGTAACCAAAATCCAATTGTCAAAATCAGAACATTAGCATCAGTACAATACTGTACAATTAACTATATTACAGGCTAATTAAACTTTATTAGATTTTCTACTAACTTGTTTTTCTGTTTCAGTGTTCTGTCCAGGATTCACATTACTTATAGCTGTTTTTTCTCTTTAATACCTTCCAAGTTTTGGAGTTTCTCAGTCTTTCTTTGTCTTTCATCATGTTGACACTTGAAGAGTATTGATCAGTTGTTGTGGAATGTCCCTTTATAGGGGTTTGTCTGATGATTTCTCATCATAAAATTGATGCTATGCATTTTTTGAAAGAATACCATAAAAGCAATGCTGTATCTTTTTCAGTGAATCATAGCTAGTGGTTATAATATTAATATATGTAACTAAAGATATTCTTAAACTTAACCACTCTAAGGTGGCACCTTTCAGGGGTCTCTTAGTAAAGTTACTATCTTTCCCTTTATTCTTAATAACTATCTTGGGGAGATACTTTGAGACTATGACACACTGGTTGACCTTATTCTTTCGCCTAGTAATTTTAGCCTTTATCAATGGATCTTATCTTGAAGATTTACTATTGTGCGGTGTACCTAATGGTAATTTTCTGTTTTCCTCATCTCATCCTCAATATCAATTTAAATTGTATTGTGAGAAATAAGTCTTTTTGTCACACCCCAATACTTATTTAGTAGATTATTTTATTAGTATGAACTTATGACATTTTTATGGTTAAAGTTCAAAATTATTATTTATTTTTTGTTCAATTTTTTTCTAGCTTTTGCCACTAGGATATTTTTCAGATTAATTGGCTTCTGTGTTGTTGTTGTTTTTATTTTAAAAATATATTTTTATTGATTTCAGAGAGAGGAAGAGAGGAAAAGAGAGATAGAAACATTGATGAGAGAGAAACATTGATCAGCTGCCTCCCACACATCCCTACTGGGGATAGAACTTGCAAATCAGGAATTCGCCTGAACCAGAAATTGAGTTGGCAACCTCCTGTTGCATGGAACGATGCTCAGCGAACAGAGCCACACCAGCTAGGCTCATGTGTTCTTTTAATAATCCCTTATCATTTTTTTCTTTACTTTCTGAAAACATAAGATGTTCCAGCTCTTATTATATAACCTCTGCCTTGAAGTCATTCATTTCTCTATGAAGTCATGGCTTCTTTCATAGGAGAATGTTGTTTAAAAAGCAAAATGGAAGACTAGATATGCTCATTTATGCTAAGGTGTTATTGTTCCCAGCATACATACATGTACATGAATATCAATATGACTGTATTTATCCCTGTGTGTACACATACATACATATATATTTATATATGTATAGATAAACACAGAGTTCAATAGATTTGCATAATAAAAATAATCAGTTTATAAAGCTATTTTATAGCAAATGTCTCAGCTATGAAGTTAAAAATCTGACTAAATTTTGAATATATATATATATATATATATATATATATATATACTGGATACTTAGCCAAAGTAGCAATTGTGGGGTACTCTAGTACAGCTGCAGGTTTGCAAAAACATATATGTAATAGAATTATCACATTCATGGTTGAGGAGCAAACTTAACAATGAAATTGTCCTTTTTTTCAGAAGAGGAAAAAATGAAGAAGAAATAAAAAGGATGAAGAAGGAGTTTCACAAATCAGCTAGGTCAGTATGGTAGGAGTGAAATGCAGCAGAACTCAAATTCCACTATTTAATACCAGAGAGACCTCCCTGAGAAGGAAGAGAAGGAAAAAGAGAAGGAAGAGATATTGGGGAGAAGAAAAAGGAGAAAGATGATGGGGGTGGGTTGGGGGAGAAGGAGGAGGAGGATTGGAGAAATAGAGATTTAAAAAACTCTAGGAAAATTTATTTCTGATCTCAAATTTGAAAGGGGACAAATTATGGTTTTCTCAAAATATCAATAGGATGAGCAGAATATAGAATGAAAATAATATTTTTGTGTATTTTCTAATAAAACTGAGATGTGGAATATCAGATTGGAAACCTATCAAAGTTAGATGTAAAGTAAAATATTAGAATTAGCCTTTAAATTAGACCCAATAAGGAACCTGTAGCAAATAGGCTGACAGTTCAGTTTAGAATGCAATAAATACATTTAAGCTTTACCACTCTAACTGTAATCAGAAACAAGTAATGTTAAGAAAAGGTAGTAAGTCTTCACGATTGATGAATTATAGCCATCAGCAAACAGAGTGAACTGTAGGTGGTACAGGGAAGGAAAGCAAAGATTATCATTGCCCATTTGAGTCCAATGTTGTGGCTCAGCATTGTTACTTAAAACGTTATTTGGAAGGAAAGATATGTCTCTCTGTTGGTAGCACTCCTGGGAAATTCTTAGACAGGATTAACCACTAATATTCAGGTCTGGCATGGTAGAAACTGTGCACTTGTGTTAATATAATGTGTTCAAAAGACAAGTCCCATGACATGACCCTCCCCCCACCCCCCCGCCCTCCACTCCAGAATAATAGTCCCCTTGAAGATGTCCAAATCCTAGTCTCTGGAAATTTTGAATATGCTACTGAACATTGCAAAAGAGATTTTGAATATGTTATTAAGGTTATAACCCTGAGCTGAGAGTTTATGGATTATCTAGGTAGGTATAATCTAATTATATGAGTCCTTAAAACCTGAGAAGATGAGAAGCAAGATTTGATCCATCATTAGTGGCTTTGAAGAAACATAAAGGGGCCACAAACCAAAGGATGAGGTGGCTTTTGAAAGTTAGGATTAGCCCACAGTTTATAGCCAGCAAGAAAAGATAGCCTTTGGTTCTAAATGGCAAGGGACAGCAACAACTGAATCTAATAACAGAATCTCCCCTAGAGCCTCTCGGAAGGAACAAGACTCTTATATCTGGATCTTAGCCCAATGAGTCTTCGGTCAGATTTATGACTTATAGAAATTGCATGATAATAGGTTTGTGTGGTTTTAAGCCTCTATTTTGTTGTAAATTGTTATAATTTGGGTAACTTGTTATAGCAGCAGTAGGCATTAAAACACTGAGTTTTGCCTTAATTCTGTGTACTTGGAAAAAAGTTCAGCAAGGTGAAATGCTTAATTTGAAAGCAGAGTTCTACTAAAAGAAAAATGAATGTTTGTTCAGCACTGATTATGTATTGACTAGAGGCCCAGTGCACAAATTCGTGCACCTTGGAAGGAACTGTGGGCCACAAGGCTGCAGTGGGCACAGGGTTGGGTCTCGGCCCATCTTCCATGCCTCCTGCCGGCACCTCCCGCCACAGCCCCCAGTCCCGTCCCCTGTCTGCCAGAAGCCCCGCTCCCGCCACCACCGCTCCCACATGCTGACAGCGCCAGCCCCACTCGCACCCACTGACGGTGTGGAACAATTGGGGCCAGTGACAGCAGCAGGTGCAAGGGGGGCCAGCACCATCAGCAGGTGCAAGTGCCGGCCGGACCGCGGCATGTGGGAGCAAAGAATTCGCAGTAACCACCAGAGGCTCACCCCAATGACAGCAAC
This sequence comes from Plecotus auritus, assembly GCF_963455305.1. NCBI lineage: Eukaryota > Metazoa > Chordata > Mammalia > Chiroptera > Vespertilionidae > Plecotus > Plecotus auritus. Next base: position 133,872,636 of record NC_137771.1, on the reverse strand, counting down.
CAGCACCCTGCTTTGGTCTGACATCCCTGCTCACCTGTTGCACCATTCTGCCACAGCCAATGCCCGCCATGTTCCACAGGCACCCTCTGGTGGTCAGCACACGTCATGGTGACCGGTTGTTCAATTGTTCGGTTGTTCAGTTATTCCACCATTCAGTTTATTTGCATATTTGGGTTTTTTATATGTATAGATTATGTTTAACATCTTAAAAATTATCATATATAATCACCTCAGCAACCCTATGAGGTAGGTATCATTTTGCTCCTTCTATATATATGGAAACTGATACTTAATCGGGTAGCCTGAATAACATTCTGAAGGATAGATAATTGTGAAAGTGTGAGAATATAAATTTGAAGCCGATGTAGGACAGGCTTCAAATTTATATTCACTAAGAGGCCATGTTTCTTAAAACATCTGGTCAGTGGTAAGTCCTCTGATATGTGCTTTACCTGCATTGTCTTATTTGCAAACCATTTTGCTGAATTGATTATAAGCAGGCACTTTAAAGAAGGAACACATCAGTCATTAAAACAATTTTTTGTTCATGTTTTTTAAAGTGAAATTGAAACAAGTACTAAGCCTTAAATGTGAGATGGGTGATGATGGCCTTTAGGTTTCTGAAGAACAGCAAAAGAAACAGCAGGAAGCTCCAAACGTTTCTTTGTGTTTAGTGTTTTTGTGTGTTTATTTGTTTGTTTGTTTATAAATATAAAAAACATCATAATCAATAAGAATTATGTGTGGGTACATAATATAAGATGTGTACATGACTATGTACATTTTATAATAGTGGCAATTATTCAATGTATTATTTATGTAGGCTATTTTATCCCATTTGACTGTTAAAATGTGGGTTGTTCATTCAATACACCTAACATTGAAATTCACCTGATTATTGTTTTTTCAATATATTTTTTATTGATTTCAGAGAAGAAGGGAGAGGGAGGGAGAGATAGAAACATCAATGATGAGAGAGAATCATTGATCGGATGCCTCCTGCATGCCCCCTACAGGGGATTGAACTCGCAACCCAGGCATGTGACCTTGACCAGAATCGAACCCAGAACCCTTCAGTCCTCAGGTCGATGCTCTATCCACAGTAAACCTGGCTAGGGCAGAAATTCATCTGATTGTTAAAGCTTTAAGAAACACTTATCAGACATGTAACTAAACAATATTTTGTCTCATATTTATAATATATAATTATAGATTTTGGAAATATGGATTATAATTTATAATCTATGGTATATGTATAGTTAATAATCTGTAGTTGTAGAAGCTATTTTCAAGAAGTATATATAAAGATATAGTGGTAAGAATAAAAGCAATCTGTGTTATACAATAGCAAATACTTCACTCTGCAGTTAAAATTCTATCTAAATTTTGACTGCCACACCTGAAGCAATGAGACAATTTTGCTCAGTCTCCTTTCATTTCCCACCCTGGTTTTGTCACCAGAATGAAGAATTGGCATTTGCATGCTCCATTTATTCTTTGAAGTATAGTAATATGCTGTACTATTTTGACCTTTTTGAAAGTCAGAAATTTAATTAGTTGACTATTTTCCACTAGTCATCATCTCAACCTCATTGAGTTGTGAGAAAGGATAGGCTAGCCATAAAATGTGTAAAAAATGATTAAGGCTTTAACATTTCATATGTCTTTAATCCTCATGATCCTCTCAGTTCTGTTTCAGGAATCTCAGATGTATAACCAGCATTAGATCATATTGAAGTCATGGTAATTAGAGCAGAGTGCTCATTACAACACATACATTATGATGCTTTAAAAATTTAACTTAATCTCACATATCTAGGAAATGATGCCCTTTTAAAGTGAGTATATAGTGTACTAGAGAAAGAGAAAGATATTTGGTGTGTAGTAAAATTTATTATTTTGATATCTAAGGGTTTGCTCTTTATTGCTAGTGAAATGAAGGGCAGTCATGGAGATGAAGAGGTACTATAAATTACGTGAAAGAAATAGTTATCTAATCTGATAGCAATCAGTCTTAAATATGTTTCTCCAAATTTATACTAATTAATATAGAAATCTGTGCTTCTAAAAATAATGAATGAAGCACTAAAACACTGTGTTTTTTTGGAATAAATAATGAATAATAGAAATTGGATATGCAGTACTTTAGTTATATAACTGCTAGTGAATTTCCAGCTAGTAAATTTCTTATTCTGTAAATAACTTTTGAACATGTATGATATTGATCCTAATGAATTATATTTTATATCCAAATGTGTAGTCTTTGTGAAATGCTGAACTACATCCATCATTAAAGCACATGATCTTTTAAAGTGAATATTATATTCCCCCTTTCCAATTCTTATCCAAGGTAGATCTTCAGAAAAAAAAATTTTCTTTGTCACTTTTTAGTGATGATATATTTCCTATATACTGTATACAATTTTAGTTAAAGACAAAATTTGTTTTTAATGTTAAGGTACATTACCATAGCATGAGCACTTGAAATGTTTTGCAATGGCATATCAAGCTTTCTAAGATTTTTCCACCTAAAGTAACATTTGAAACATGTAGTCTGCATGTTGGTTGTGGAACTCAGGAGGTAGAGGACTCTTTGCTTACTATCACCATGACTCGTTTGTTGTATACACACACACACACACACACACACACACACACACACACACACGCACACTCTGGAAGACGTAGCGTTATTCTGTTCGTAATGATTTAGGGAGATGGGCTTAAATCAGAAAGTATTTCCTTTTTATAGCTTTATACTTTCATCTTTCCCAATACTCTCATCGGTTCTCTGAGCTCTGTTGCCCATTACTAAATCCATTTCTTTGTGCCACTACATCAAATACTAATCAGACTCGTTCCCCCAAAATGACATATTTTAAAATAATTCTACTCCTCTTACGCACTTTGTAAGAATGGGAGCACTTTAATTAAGCCAAGTGAACAGGCTTTGAATTGTTACAAAGTAACTCTCACCAAAGGAATAGTTATAAACACTATAGTAATTCACGTCCATGAATATATTTTTATTATTACAAAGTGATATTTAAAAAATTCTCATTTGTTTGAGAAAGCACATGAGGACACATTACACTGTACAATACCAAGTTCCTAACATGAAAATGATTGTGTGAAATAGAGAAGCTAAGGTCAAAGGAAGAATCTTTGGATGCCAAATTTATTAATCTTCCCTAAAGGAGTCAATGTGTTTCATAATGATTCTGTTGTCTCTTTCTTGCAAAGGCAGACCATAAGGAGGGAAAAAAATACTATTTACATATGCACATTTTTTCAAATGCAAATTTGAAAAATTATTTGACAGCCACACAGATACCTGGTTTCATTTGTGATGTCATCACAAAGTTTAGCTCTCTGGAATCTAGATTGTGACATTCACAAGTGGATAACAAAATGTGTGGAACATAGAAGTTGCACTGTTGTTTATTATGGCAGGAGTTGCATTATTTTTAATTTTTTAATTATTATCATCATCAGGCATTCACGATTCTTTTAACACAACTTAAAGCATTTTCATGGATAATCACTTTTCTTTAACTTTTTTTTTTGGGGGGGGCAGTCTAAAATTATATTTTAAGTAGTACTCAAGGTGTTTACTGTTAGGTTTGACTGAGCAATTGAATCGGTAGCCCACCCCTGGGAACTGACTTTTCAGGCCATTTCACTATGGACATTCCGTTTTGCTGAGACCACACTTTACTTGCTGAGACCACATTCCATTATCTCTCCCCTCTGGACCTGCACAAAGAATTCCCACCCAGAAAAAGCCCGCCAAAAGTCCTTTAAAAACTCCTGATTCCCGTCACTGGGTGCTGGAACCATCCAGGCTCAGCCACCTGGTGTGTGGGTGATTGAATAAATTCATAATCCCTCACCATTCAGGCCTTGTGCATTCATCCTTCAGTGACATAACATTTACATTTCCCTCTTCCACTAAGATTCTGCCTAAGTAGTCAGAGATAAAGTAGCAAAGTAGGTAACATTTTTAAAAAACAAATTCTAAATGTTATACTTATTATTAACTAGAGGCCTGGTGCACAAATTCTTGCATGGGTGGGGTCTGGCTGACCCTCCTTGATCAGGGCCAATTGGGCCAGGCTGGCCTGGGGGAGGGGCCACGGGTGGTTGGCCAGTCAGCCCTGCCCCCTGGTTGAACTCCTGGTCGAGGGGACATTTTGTATATTAGCCTTTTATTATATAGGATTATTAATTTGTTTTTGGCATTTTAAGGAATAATTGGGAATAGTTTTAAGTAAACTTTTCTCTTAATAAATATGCATAATACTTACCACAGTGCTATGACTACACCTTAAATAGAAATTAGTTGGTTAGTTCATTAATTTAGAATGATGTCTACTATTGCACACTATTTCTGATTCTTCCCTTAGTGGAATTTTCCCATTTCTTTGATAGGAGGCATAGTGAGTGGCTTTTAAGCAGAGTTTATTTTATTTCACTTTTAGGTGCAAACATCTAGCATTTAAGAGCCAGTGGGTGATTCTCCATGCTCTTTCCCCTAGGTCACCATGGTAATGGAAACACAATTGATATAGACGTTGCATAAAATTAAAGTATTTTGGAATGAGAGTGGATACCTAGAGGATAGTTCTCAGAGGATTTCCTGAGCTCACAGTGAGCAATAAACTTGGCTTTATTAAGTCACTGATATGTTTGGATAATTTTGGATGAAGGACTACTTATTCTATTCTGAGTAATAGCAATGCTAGTTTCTAACTGACACATTTACCAGTGGTGCAGATAGAAGGTGTGTGTTCAATAAGAATAAGCAGATAGATAATCTAAAGAACATTGGGATAGCAATTGAATGGCACCATCATAAGAATAAGAACAGGAAAAATAAATGGAGATTACAGATGACATTTTTCTGTGAAGCAATTTTATAAAAAACCAAAGCTACCAATGTCAGAAATCTCCTCCGGTGGCAAATTTTTCCATGAGCTGCAGGTTTCTGTAAATATGGCTTGCTGGTCATTACCAGTGGTGTTTACAGAAGCACCTCATAGTCTACATTTCCAAATCTTAACTCCTTATTGCTTCTCCAAAGGATTCTATAATTCTATCTCATCGCTTTCTCAGTCACTTTATCTAGAAACTCAGAAGTAACTGATTCTTCCTTTCCCCTTACCCTTTTTGTCCAGGAGCTGATTCTATGGCTTCCAATTCCGTAACAGAGTTCACATGTTCCTCTTGCTTCCCTGCTCCTGTGCTCCTTCATTATCTCTTGTCTGAGCTAGCAGGTTAACCACACTTCCTTTATGCATTTATTTTAACCTTTAACCAAGCCTTCAGAAATCCTCAGAGAAGTATTTTTAAATCATAAATCTGGTCTTCTTACATATAAAACCTTCCATGTTTCCCAACCTCTCTGGGAGAATTTTTGATGGAATTTTAGACCTGTGAGATACTGCTTGTAAAAAATAACCTTGAACAATGAATTTAGGAATCTCTTATGTTTGATAATTTACAAAGCACATAGATATATTAAAAACTCAAAGAATGCCTGCTTAATCTTACTTAATTGGCATTTTTTAAATTTACTTAACAACGAACCTCTTTTATCATTTATAATATCTCTTCATACTCTGCAGATCTGTTTTCCATATGGAAGCCAGGATAAATGTCAAACCTCTTAGCATGTGGCCCATTTGCTCCTCCACACCTATCTCTGGTTTTTAATTTATGCTCTGGGAATTGTAAAATGCTTTATGTCTCCGCACATTCCTAGTTATTTCTCATTTTCCTGTATTTGCATTTGTAGTCTATCTTTAATGCCTTCCCACCAAAATTATCTGCCCAATTTTTATTAAATCTTTATGTTCCAGTTAAAATGTAAACTATTCCTAAAGCCCTCCTAATATTTACCCACTTCTGTCATTGTGATTTTCATAATAACCGCTAATTATTTTTGTGTATTTTCTCCTTAAGAATAAAAACTTTTCAGAGCAAATTCATTTTTTTATTTTTCTTTTCATTTCAGTTCCTGGAAGATATTTTGTGCTCAATAAATATTTATAGAATAAATAAACAAACAAATAAATTTATAAAACATAATGCCTGAAATGATATTTATATGAATGACTACATTACACATCAACATGCATAGTCTTTAAAGGTTTAATTTCTATGCTAGTGAGTTGTAATGAACTTTTTAAAAGACCCAATTCAGGATTATATTATTTTCATAGGGCATTCACAATGCAATCACATACTGCTTAACAATGGGGATAAACTCTGAGAAATGAATCATTAGGGGATTTTGTTGTTTTGCAAATATCATAGAGTACATTTCAGAAACCTAGATGGTATAGCCTAATACTGTGATTGAATGAGCTATATCCTTAGGTAAGATTGGCAGCACACTAGATTTGTTTACACCAGCATCACCACAAACAAGTGAGTAATTATAGAGTGAACCCTAATAGTTGGCTCTTATTTTTTTGTAATGACTTAAGGTTTGATTGCTGAGGCATCACACTAAAGCTCAAAGCTGGCAATCTCAAATAAATGCATCATCAGCCACAACTAGTTAAAGAGCCAGGATACCTCCACCGTTTGATACTCAAACGGTGAGCCCATGTTTTTCCCAGGATCTTGTCTCATGAAATTAAGAATAAAAATTTAAGCAAGATAATGCCCTAACCGGTTTGGCTCAGTGGATAGAGCGTTGGCCTGCGGACTGAAGGGTCCCAGGTTCTATTCCGGTCAAGGGCATGTACCCTGGTTGCGGGCACATCCCCCATAGAGGGTGTGCAGGAGGCAGCTGATTAATGTTTCTCTCTCACTGATGTTTCTAACTCTCTATCCCTCTCCCTTCCTCTCTGTAAAAAATCAATAAAATATATTTTAAAAAATTTAAGCAAGAGGATAGAAATGTATTATAAATGTATACAAACTCCCTGCACAGGCAGAGGTCCCAATAATGGGTTGCCATTAAGGCTCACTAATCTAGGGATTTTTATATTTAGCCAAAGCCTGTTCTTTGTCTACTCGGGTCCCTTTCTGATTGGTTTGTTCCATATTCTTTGTCCAGCAACAATTTAAAAATCCACCTGGTGCTCCCCCTCCACTTTTCCTCTTCCTCCCTTAGCTCTTGCATCCTTTTCATGTGTAAGATAAGCATTCTTGTCTTTTTACATGTGAAACATATGGTACCATCCTGTTTTTCTGCAAGACCAGCATTCCTGTGGTTTTGTTTTAGGCACCTCTCACTGATACCAGAGAGGTGTTACAGGACAGGACAGGCCCCTGAGACAGCGGGAGAAGGCAGTCCCCATCCTGGATCCTTGTCTTCTTATATAAATGAATTTATCTGACTGCATTGTGAAAAGCCAATTTATTAAAGTATTAAAGCATGCATCTTTATTGAAAAAGCAAAGCAAGCAAACCTATAACCAGGCTTATGAAGCACAGACAGGCTCTCAGCGAATCTGCAGAGCAGGTTGGGTAGGGGTCTGAGGTGTTATATACCCTCCTGTCTATACGTCTCAAAATCCCTCTGCTCACTATTTTGGTACAGATTAATTCTCCAGGTCTCTTTTTTACTTTGTTATGGCCTTCCCAGAATTCATGAAAAACACGTGGCAACTTTATCTTGTCAGGCCTTGAGACTGCTGGCTTCCCTACTTAGGGAGTAAAACTGCCCTTTTTCCCTTTTCTTTTCCCCTTCCCTTTCTTTATTCTCTCATCAAGGAGGTATTTTTAAACCATTTGTTCCCATATCCTTGGCCGGGAAAGATAATGGTTTGTTAGTTACAAGCTGGCTGCAAATTACCCACCTGTTTGGCCTTGTTTTTGTCGTAGTGTACTCCGAATCTCACAAAAGACGATTCAATCAAGAAGTCGAATTATGAAGTAATTTATTAAAGGCCGGAGGCTTATGAGGGGACAATCAGCACTCCAAATATCACAGCTCCGAAATGCTCACCACATCTGGTTTATATAGACAGAATATCACAAAGGTATTGATTACATCTTTGGGTTTGGAATGAGGAACCTGGTTTGCACAAAGCAGTTACAGAAGCGAAATTGAGCAAGTTAGTTATCTATAAAGATTAAGTATAGTTTTGGGTCTACGGATCACAGAATCAACAGAAACACTCACCCCCCCCCCAACTTTGCAGGGGCCTGAACCCTCACCGCTTCTGAGGGAAGTATCCTGCCTCCATGGCTGCTTCACTTCCCATGCCCAGCTCAAATCGGGACCCAGGTAACAGACAGAGACTTGGCCGACAGCAGCTGCCCTCTCACTGCAACAAGACTTGTTTGAGTTGTCTTGTGCCCATGGTGTGGGGAAGTGGGTTTTTGATATCTAAATCCAGCCTAGCACCAGGAATGCTCAGGGCCTACTCAAGAAGGCAAATAATCCTTTCCACTAATATTTACAGGGTAAAATAAGATTGTTGTTAGAGTATTAAATTTGACAGTAAAGTAGTAGTCAAGTTCTCAGACTAATTTAAATTGGCTAATTGAAATAAGCGAATATTCTAGAAAAATTAATGGTACTGGACAAAAAGCTGTTCCTAAAGTGTTAACTAAAATTTTTATCGGTAGTTCATCTCATGGTAAAATTGTGTAACATGTAATGAACCTAAAGCAGTCATATTTTAGTGCAAAAAATTAAAATTTAAAAGCTATCAAGACTGCATTATAAAATTTCCAAAAGCCTCCTAATATTTAAATCAAAAAAAGGGGGATAGTAGAAGAAAATCATGTAAGGAAAAATATCCTGTAAGTAAATTACATCTAGAAAATTTTTACTTTATAAAATTAACTTTCATTGGTAATGCTAACAGCAAGACACCCATGAAAAACACACATGGTCTCAAAACAAGCCAAAGGAAAATCGTTTGGGCAAAAAATGAAAAAGGATCCCAAGTCAAATTTATAGAAAAGATTCCTTTATTAACTTTTGGTCGAGAATAGGTTTGTATATTTTCAGAAAACAACTCCAAGATCATGTGGATTCCTGCAACAAAGAGGAATTGACAGGACTGCTCCAGCCATGAAGACAGAAGAGAAACAGTCCAGAGATGGAGGACGGTGATGATGCCTTGCCATACTAGCAGTCAGCAGCTGTGCATCGCTGCAGGTTGCCCAGGACCTAACCAGAGAGGGTCAGACCTGCATTACCACCATTTGTCCACCATCCAGAACTGAAATATCATTTCTGACATGTACACATAAGGAACTGTTTGACATTGAAATTGGAACTCAAAAGAACTGTTGGCCCAGAAAGAAACTCACTACAGACTGATTCATTTGCCCCTCAGCATAACTATTATTGCTTGTCTCACTTTCTGTTCTTATATGTGTATTTCTAGTATCACATGATCTCACTCATCTATTGGAAATAATGAAAAACATAAACGGATGAACAAAAACAGAACTGGAGACAGGGAAGCATCAATCAGACTGTCAAATCTCAGAGGGAAGGTAGGGGAGGGTGAGTGTATGGGGAAGAGATTAACCAAAGGACTTGTATGCATGCATATAAGCCTAACCAGTGGTCACAGACAACAGGGGGGTGGGGGCATGTGTGGGGAAGGGTCTGGGATAGGAATGGGGGGATGAGGACAAATATGTAATACCTTAATCAGTAAAGAAATTAAAAACAAAAACAAAAAACACAGAAACACATTATCTGGAGCCACTGAGGCAATTTAGAATAATTGTGTTGTCCTGGTCTTGGGACCACCGAGTCAACCGGAATGCATTATCTGTAGCTACTGAGACAATTTAGGATAATTGTGCTGTCCTGGTTCCCAGGTACTGAAAAATGTGCTTCGATAACCAGTAAAATCACAATCAATGGAATATTCAAACCACCATCCAGGGAGTATTCAATCGATTGGGATAGCATACATAAGTTCAGAAAATCAAAATAAATTTTCCATTGTTTTAGCAAGCAAATAAGTACAGAACCCAAAGTGCAGGGTTAAAGTTGAAGTTAAAACTGCAGTTTCTACCTGAGATGATTGCTGCATACTTTATTTTAACTTCCCTATCTCAGTTTCCCTATTTTTCCTGCCCTGGAACCCTGAAACAATGTTAGCTGCCTCCAAAGGTCATATCCATATTTCTTCCTTCTTCCACCCCTTGCTCTGTCTGCCTAATCCTGTTTCTAACTCCTCTCACACTCACTGAGGCACCTTTGTTTTAGAGCTCTTGGTTGATTTTAATAACTGACTTCTTGGTTTTGTTTTGTTTTATGCACTTCCCATGTTTTAAATATTCTCTCTTATGTTTTAAATTCACCAATAAGAAACGGGTCAGGAGAAACCAAGATGGCGGCATAGGTAAGCACCTAAACTGCTGCCTCGCACAACAGTTTCAAAACTACAACTAAAAGACAGAATGGACACCATCCAGAATAACAGGAAAGCTGGCTGAGTGAAAATTCTACAACTAGAAGGAAAGAGAAAAGCTCACAGAGAATTGCAGGTACGGCAAAGGGTCTTTGTGCATGCAGAGAGGAAGGGTGGCTGAGAGCCTGGCTGACTTTCTCTGGCAAAAGGGGGAAGGAAGCCCCTGACCGCACTGAACCCCAGTTCTGACTGCACTGAACCCCAGTCCCGGGAGAAACCCCATGGACCCAGGCTCATACAGGGGGAGTCTGGACTGTCAGGTAGAGAGAAAGGCACCCGAAGACTCCGAGACCCGGGGGAGACCCGGGGGAGCCCTGGCAGGCAGGGTTCTGGAGGCACGCGCGCCAGTGTGCACAAAGGCTGTGGAGGTTGCCACAGGCTTTCCCTAGAAGAAGGGAGTCAGAAGCTCCTGACTGCACTGAACCCCAATTCTGACTGCACTGAACCCCAGTTCCAGGCGAGCCCCTGGGGACCCGTGCTCTTGTGGGGGGAATCTGGACTCTCGGGCGGAGACTCAGGAGCCGGGGAAGGCAGAGGTCTGCAGGCGTGCACGTGCGCAAGGGCAAGGTTGCCTGGAAGCCAAGACTGTCTGCTCTGCCCTGAGACTGCACCCCATCCAAGCTGAGCACAGTGGCTATTGCAATTTGGCAAGTCTAATCCTTTAAGGCCGTCTCCAGCACCAAACTTCTCCAGCATAGACACAGCTGATCCTCACAGCCAACTGGCCTGGAAGTCAATTCCTCCCAGTGATACCAACAACAATCAAGACTTAACTACAACAAGGCTGTACACACAGTCCACAAAGGGGTGCACCAGGAGTGTCCACCTCAGGTTAACTGGGGAGGCTGACCCACTGGGCCATATAGGAAACCTAGCACACAAATCTACCCTACCAACTCAGGGAAGCAGTGAAAATGCGGCGTCAAAGAAACAGATCACAAACGAAAGAAATGGAGGAAAACAAATGACTGGATATAGAATTCAAAACCACAGTTATAAGGCTTTTCAAGAACATCCTAGAAAAGGCCGATAAATATAACGAGACCCTCGAAGATATGAAAAAGGACCAACTAGAAATTAAACATACACTGACTGAAATAAAAAATATTATACAGAGACCCAACAACAGACTAGAGGAACACAAGAATCAAGTCAAAGAATTGAAATACAAAGAAGCAAAAAACACTCAACCGAAAAAGCAAAAAGCAAAAAAAAATCCAAAAAGTTGAAGATAGTGTAAGAAGACTCTGGGACAACTTCAAGTGTACCAACATCAGAATTATGGGGGTGCCGGAAGAAGAGAGAGAGCAAGATATTGAAAACCTATTTGAAGAAATAATGACCGAAAACTTCCCCCACCTGGTGAAAGAAATAGACTTACAAGTCCAGGAAGCTCACAGAACCCCAAACAAAAGGAATCCAAAGCGGACCACACCAAGACACATCATAATTAAAATGCCAAGAGCAAAAGACAAAGAGAGAATATTAAAAGCAGCAAGAGAAAAACAGTTAATTACCTACAAGGGAGCACCCATACGATTGTCAGCTGATTTCTCAACAGAAACTATGCAGGCCAGATGGGAGTGGCAAGAAATTTTCAAAGTGATGAAGAGCAAGAACCTACAACCAAGATTACTCTACCCAGCAAAGCTATCATTCAGAATTGAAGGGCAGATAAAGAGCTTCACACATAAGAAAAAGCTAAAGGAGTTCATCACCACCAAACCAGTATTATATGAAATGCTGAAAGGTATTCTTAAAGAAGAGGAAGAAGAAAAAAGTAAAGATAAAAATTATGAACAACAAATACATATCTATCAACAAGTGAACCTAAAAATCAAGTGAATTAAAAACCTGAGGAACAGAATAATCTGGTGAATATAATAGAATCCGGGGCATAGAAAGGGAGTGGACTGATAATTCTCAGGGGGAAAGGGTATGGGGTGTGCAGGAAGAGACTGGACAAAAATCATACACCTATGGATGAGGACAGTTGTGGGGAGGTAAGGGCAGAGGGTGGGGTGGGAACCGGGTGGAGGGGAGCTATGGGGGGAAAAAGGAGAAACAATTGTAATAATCTGAATAAAGATTTATTTAAAAACAAACAAAAAAAAAAAGAAACGGCCAAGCAAAACATCAACCCCAACAAAAGCAGAACTGCAGATGCATGCTCTTCTCTCTCAGTCAATTTCTGAGTCTCTCCCCAACCCTTTCTCTCTGTCCTTCTCTTTCTTTTTCTTCCTTCTTCACCTCCACATCCTGCTTAGGCTATCCTGCTATGTGCCCCCACGCATGCTTTTAATTTCCAGGCCCATAAGTGATAAACTTTTTTTTCTTCTTCAAAGCTTTCCCATGATTATTGCTTGAGGGCATTTTGCAAACACATTGAGAACCACCAGGGTCAGTCCAGTTTTAGCACTGGTTTAGAAAGTGGAGATGTCTGTGTGAAGCTCACTTTATCCAGCTTGCTATCCATACACTGAGATGGCACAAAAAGTAATGTGCTCTCTTAGAACATTACCTGGCTACATCATTAGGTGATAGGAATTTCTTAGCCCCATCCTTGTCTATGCAGTCTGTTGCTGACTGAAATGTTGTTATACAGTGCATGACTGTATATACATTTATTTTGACCAGTGAAAACTGTCAACTTCAGCCATTGGCAATTTTTTCCCGTGTTTTCTTTTAATTCTTTTAATAAAGTGTGTTTTTACTTAGTGAACTAATATTGGGTATAAAAATGGCTGCTGTCCTGGATTTGCCATAATCCAGAAATATCTATGCTTTAATAACAGATTATGAGCATTTCCCTTGGGAGTTAGGATCTTTCTCAGAATCATGGACCACTTGTTTTTTGCCTTTTTGGTTTTGCTTCTATTTTCCTGGTTGGAAAGATATTGTTGCAGAATTTACCAGGTGACCAGAAAACACACAACGGGTACTCAGAATATTCAGGAAAAACCCTTTATTGCAGATGCACCAGTGTGGTGACTCAGGAGAGTCATTTTTCCAAAGCCTGAGCACCGAATGCAGAGGGTCTCTCCCATTTATCCCCTTGGTTTCTTTGTCTCCCCAAATATGGACCAGGCTTCCAGACTTTTCGTGGGCTTTGCAGTCCCGCTGACAGTGGTAAGGGAGAAGGGAGATTACGACCAACTGCCCAGGCTAGCTGGCGCCAGCAGTTAATCTTCTGTGGAGGCTTTTCATGGCCCCTGCAGATAAACAGGTTCTATAAGACTAGCTAGGACACAAGCAGAAAGGGGAGTTGGGGCTAGCAAGCATATGCATCAGAATACTGGTTACTGGGCACAGATTCAGATGGCTAACCCCCCAGTTGTTTTATATTCCCTCTCAATATAGTTATTTCTTCTGTGAACTTACGTTTTGACTTGATGCTGTGCCACCTTCTCCATATTTTTCTGAATCCTTTCACCTAGGGTTAGTCTGCATTTAAATGACATATCAATTGAGAAGTCTCCAAAATATGTATTCCCTGTAGAAACTGTCCTTAAGATAATGGCGATTGATTCTAGTTCTTTGCTTAATCTCTCTGGCTACAAGTGCCACATGCTTGAGAACCTGTTCTTTTCTTCTCCTTATTCCATCATCACCAATCTCCTTTGTTTTTACTGTTTCTCCTAAGGCAGTGGTTGGCAAACCGCGGCTCGCGAGCCATATGCGGCTCTTTGGCCTCTTGAGTGTGGCTCTTCCACAAAATACCACAGCCTGGGCGAGTCTATTTTGAAGAAGTGGCGTTAGAATAAGTTTAAGTTTAAAAAATTTGGCTCTCAAAAGAAATTTCAATTGTTGTACTGTTGATATTTGGCTCTGTTGACTAATGAGTTTGCCGACCACTGCCCTAAGGCAACACCATGCTCACAGTCACCTATATATAAAAAATCTGATAATCTTAGACTTCTTTTCCTACATAGAAACTCAAGTTCTTATAGTTGCTATCTTTATACCATAAGTAGATTTTTTGACATCCAATACTTTTGGATTTCTGTTTTGTGAGCCATTACAATAGAATCTATGCTTTTTCTCCCATATCAATTATTTTTGCTTTCTAGTACTTTGTATAATTTGACAGTTTGAAAATACTAAATCTAAAATTATAATTTTCAGTAAGAGCCTCATAATATTTTAACTGGCTTATAGTTATAACTTCATATAAGATAACAATGTCAGAAAAAGCAATAGAAAACACTTTATTCTGTTGTCTAAGCATATATTTTGCACTGAATAAGCTTAAATGGTTCAATGAAATTTATATTTCTCAAAATTAAACAATATAGTATATGAATGACTTTTCAAGTTGGATATTTAGTTATGATTACTACCTATAAATCTTTGGTTATCAGGGAATGATTTGTCTTTGTGATGAAGTAGATAAAAACTTATCTACTAAATATATTCTAAAATTTTATCTTGATATTTATCTATATATATCAAATTGGGTCATATATTAATTTTATTCATGAAGATAGCTGAATTCTAATTCCTTTTCTGTATCAATAATCTCTAACTTATTTTAGTGTCATACTTATCAAAATTTCTGTTGAATTAAAAGGAATATTAATTTACAATTTTAAGATTATATAGTCTATTCTTACTTAAAGTATATTTCTAGATTAAGTAAATTTACAAAAGAAAGGTGTTAGATCATATTATTTCGATCCTCCTAGACAAGACTGCCAAGCCAGTGTTTCACGGCTCTTGAGGTCACAAGTGTGCTGAGATATGGATCCCTTCTTCTCTTCTTAAAATGAACATGGCGGGCCTAAGGTGGCTGGATCCTTTAGACTGGTTGATCTGTCAGTAAGGGAAAAGGGACCATACTGTAGGGGAGGAAGAAACTGTCCTCTAACTTCAAGGTTCTTTTTGCTGGTCTAATAATCAAATAAAAGAGAAAATAACCAAATTGATACATACATATGCATAGGAAGCCCACATGCATGGGAGGGTCAGAGAGCCCACATGCAGGAGAGGTTCAGAGATAGAAAGGAGGATTGAGGTATATAAGACATCCTGAGCGAGTGATGAGGTAATGCTCCTTGGGGGTTTCAAAAAGTCATTGCAGGATGATAAGAAAATCAAATGTTTAGTAAATAAAGATCAAAATAAATTATTTCTGTTAATCTCTTATATGGGCAAGGTCCCTCATTCAAATTCTTCTAGGTAGTTAAAGGGCAAGACAAAAGTTTCTTTTGAGCCTGAAGCTAACATTGCCTTTAACTCAAAGTAAAGAGAAGTTTGAAGTTTGAAATCTATAGTGCAGGCCATGAGAAGGGCAAGATAAAACTCTCAGACATGATTTAAAACTGCTATCTGTAGGTAGAATTTTTTTCTTCCTCAGGAAAGCCTTAGTTCTACTCTTAAAGTATTTAAACTGATTGAATCAGACCTATTCAAATTATCTAAGAGAATCTACCTTAAAGTCAACTGCATATGGACTTTCTTCACATATACATACTACCTTCACAGCTACAGCTGGTGTTTGACTCAGTAACTGGTGAAAATGGCATTGTCAAGTTGATACAGGCCAAGGTAACTGCAATAGCTGATAAATCATTTTTTTAATAACAAAATTAGTCACTTTTAATTAAAAGAAACACGAAAAATAAGTATAAAATTAAATTTCATGATTAAATACACATAAAAGGAACATGCACACTTTACATTGAAACCCACATACAAAGTTTGAGGTTTACATAACAGTAAAATCTTAATGAGGTCCCAGAGCAGAATTCTACACCAATCTTTAGGACCAGGGATGTATGATAAGCTTCAGAGAAAGTTATTTTAGTTTGTTTGCCTGCTTTGAGTATATTTATTTTACCTCATTGACACCATGATCAGGTAACTGCCACAAATTCTGTTATAGACACATTCTGAGAGGACTTCACTGAGTCATTCCCTTGTTTATTCCCCTGCCATTGAGTCTGGGACAAATCTGTAAATTGATTCTAACAAAGGTGATGAGATGTCACCCCTTTAGTTGAAACATATAAGACTGTAATTTAGCAAGCTGGACTGAGATTTTCCTAGTCTTTTTAAAGAAACAAACAAAAATATTATGAACTTTTAATGGAGAGAGCCAAGAAATAGGAACCTGCAATTACCTTTAAGATAGTGATTAAGAAAGTGGGACCTGCAATCGTATGACCGGGAGAAAATAATTCTGCCAATAATGTGAATGAGCAGGGAAGCAGATTCTCCCCTGGGCAATCCCCCAGATGTAAATGCAGCAGAGCTGACAGCCTTAGAACCCTGAGCTCAGGAGCCAGGTAAGTGATGCCTGATTCCTGATCCATGTAAACTACAAGGCAATAAATGTCAGTTGCTTTTAGTAACAAAATCTCTGATAATTTCTTATACAGAAATAGTAAATTATTATAATTATCTTTCTTTATTTCTGGTTAGAAGGCTTAACTCTTAATTGGGGTTCTGTAAGCAAGACCTCTTGGCAGTCTAATTGAGCCCCATCCCTCACCCTAGACTGTTTCAACAATAAAGGCGATATTTTGACTTCTATGTGTTTCACTACTTGTCTTATTGGTTCAGAATTTACATTAAGTAGAAAGATGGTTTTAATTAGGTTACATAAAAGAATGCAGTCTGGTTGCTAATCTGGGGCTATTGGGGAATAAAAGGGAGTAGAATGTACAGACCCAAGTAATAAACGGTGATGTTTTTGGTGGAGGCTCTGAACTTAAAAACCTTTTAACTTCACTGTTTTATTTTATTTTAGTTCATTATAATGTCCAGTTTAGGACAAATTCTCTTTAGAGCCTTTACAGGCATTGGTAGATATAACATTTTTACTCACTTTAATGGTTTTTCTGTGAGATCTTGATCATGAACAAATTTTAGTCTTGAAACTGTAAGCATTGACCTTTATCCAATGCTCAGGCAATAGTCCAGAAATTGTGTGGCTTGTCTGCCTTGGCATCATTTTAAGACCTCTTCACTCACCCTGTGTTAATTATTCTTATTAATATCTGAGATCAGTATTCTGGCTTTACTCTGATAAACATATCATTTTTTTTTTTTTAAAAAGCAACAGTTGAACCTATCATATCAGAGATAAAATATTCACTTGTAAAGAGAGAAAGAAAGCCAGATGATTCTTAACAACCATAAGGCCAAGATACCATAAAGACAGAATACTTCCTCTGAGGTGACTTGGTAATTAAGCAGAGTGCAAGTAGAACAAAAGACAAAGAAATTATAGGGTACTTGAATAAAGAATAGTGACTCAGACCCTAGCTGGTTTGGCTCAGTGGATAGAGCATCAGCCTGCAGACTGAAGGGTCTGGTATTCTATTCTGGTCAAGGGCATATGCCTGGGTTGCGGGGTCATCCCCAGTAGGGGGCATGCAGGTAGCCGCTGATGAATGATTCTCTCTCATCATTGATGTTTCTATCTCTCTCTCCCTTTCCCTTCCTCTCTGAAATCAATTTAAAAAATTAAAAATAAATAAAAGAATAGTGACTCAGGAAATAGTTTAAGTACTAGAGTGGCACAGGCAAGAGATATGGAGAAAGAAAAGAGCAAAGGAGTGTGTGGGTAAATTATACCTATAGTCTAATATAAATTAGAAAATAGGGAGTATATCTAAGGCAACTCCCTATCACATCTGTCTTTAAAAATAAGGTCATAGCCTGACCAGTTTGGCTCAGTTGGTTGTATTGTCCTGTGCACCGAAAGGTTGCCAGTTCAATTCCATTCAGGGCACCTACCTAGGTTTTAGGTTCTGTCCCCAATCAGGACATATATGGAAGGCAAGAATTGATGTTAACTCTAACATTGATGCCTCTCTCTCTCTCTCTCTCTCTCTCTCTCTCTCTCTCTCTCTCTCTCTCTCTCTCTCTCTCTTCCTCTCTCTAAGCATGTCCTCAGATGAGGATTAAAAAATAATAACAAATAAATAAATAAACAAATAGAAATGAGGTTATAAAGAAGGATTTTTTACTATTAAGAACATGACTGGGGAAGAAAAAAAAAGGGATCAATTTAAGAAGATTGGAATCGCAAACCTAGGAAAAGACAGGATCTAGAAAATTAAAAATCACAATCTCTAATCCTTAGTTCTTATATTTGAAATGTGCTGAAAACAAAGTGTTTTTAACTCCATCTTAAAGCAATACATGACCTTACCTTGAATACCTTGTGAGAAAAGTTAACCTGAGATTATTCACAGTCTTTATGAACTTCACTTTATGTGCATATTCATATGTTTGCAATGGAAATATCAAGGTATTCTAAGTACTCTCCACTTCTTGTATAATATAAAGTATATGCACAATTTCACATTCTTATAATCCCAAAATTTTGAATTTTGAATATACTTAAGTCCAAGCGTATGGGATTGTGGAACTCCTTCAAGAACCTTTCAAATCTGCAAATAGAGAAACCATTACATAACAATTAGAAAACTACTTTTTAAAGTTTGGTAAAGGATTCAGAAAATGTGAACACAGGATAGGTGGTGGCACGCATATTGCATGTCTCCTGAGGAAAACATTTATGATAATTTATGGAACTAGGATTCTAAGTGATAGGAAAAACTATGATAAAGCATATTAAAGAGGAACCAAAACAAATAATTAAAAATCTGAATATAGGTATTATATGAATTTTGGTCCCCTAGTCAAGGAGATTGAGGTAGCCTCCAAAGAAAGCATAAAAGCCACTACAAATCCTATAGCAAAGTTTTGAGAGTTCCTGATGAATACTTTACAAACTTATTTTCTAGAGACTTGGTCTCCTATTTCCCTCTTATTTTCTTTCCCACATATTTTATTTTTTTTTTACCTTACCTTGTATTTCTCCAGTTTTCTTCAATCCTATATACATAAAAATGGTAAATAAGCAAACACAAATAAATATATCTGTATCATGGTAGCCAGATTAATATTTCTAAGGAATAGTTTTAATAACATCACTGTTCTACTAAAGAAAAAAAACACCTTGATAGGTTATTCATTGCTTATTCAGCATAAAAGATGTTCTATATTTCCATTTTTATATCCTACTAGAGGCCCTGTGCACCAAAGTCATGCACAGGGGGGGAGGGTCCCCTCAGTCCAGCTGGCACCCTCTCTAATTGGGAACACTTGGGGGATGCCAGTTTAGGCCCAATCCTGGGGATCGATGTTATATCTCACATTGATGTCTGGCAGTCGGACATCCCTCTCACAATCCTGGACTGCTGGCTCCTAAACACTCATCTTCCTGCCTGCCTGATTGCCCCTAACTGCCCCCCCAATGGCCTGATCACCCCTAATTGCCTTTACCTGCTGGTCTAATTGCCCCCAACTGCCCCACCCCTGCCAGCCTGGTCTTCCCCAACTGCCCCTCCTGCTGGCCTGGTTGCCCCCCACTGCCCCCCCTGCCGGCCTGGCCGCCCCACTCAGTCTGCTGTTCAGTCATTTGGTCATCCCTCATTAACCCCCCTGCTGGCCTGGTCACCCCATGCAGCCTATTCGGTCATCCGTCTTGTTGTTTCGGTCGTGACAGCCCCTGGCTTTTTATGTATATGGATGATACCCTATATCCACTCAAGAATTGAATAACCTTAAATACTACTTTTTAAGAATACATTGTGCCTTTCAGATAACCTTAATAATGAGCATTGATTCTTTTTTTTTAATTGGCGTATAAGAAACTACCCTAAAATTTAGTGGCTTATGACACTGAACTCTTATTTCTCATGACTGTGTGGATTAAAATTTAAGGCAGAACTTTTTCCTATATTTATTCTGCTCCAGTGGGATCAGCTTAGAATTCATTTGTTTATATTCAACTGGCAATTGGGTTATGCTGGAAGGTCCAAGAAGGTCTCCCTCACCAGTTTGCCACTCCAGTGTTCTCCAACAGCCACCTTCTCTTCTTGTAGGGTCTTATGCTCCAGGGCTGCTTCTTGTTCTTTCTTTCTCTCTTTCTCTCTCCAGCCTAAATTTGCTTACAGCATCATAAGTGGTTTTACAAGGTAGGGAAAATGAAGCCTCACTATCTTCTTTAGACCGACATTTGAGAGATATAGAACATCCTGCATGCTGCATTACATTGCTTAATGCAAGTCAAAATGCATTTAGAGCAAAGGGAAGTATTATTAGTAACCCTATTTAGTGGCTCTCTTTTAGTCAAAAGTACTTATATTTAATATGTTTGGCCTCTTAAATAATAGTATTTAAAAATTAGCCTCAAATTATTTTTACGTTGTTCCTTACTTCATTCAATTTGTTTGTTTTTCTCCCCATCACTGGAGTAGTGGTTCAGCCACCTTCCAAATCCTTTCACTATTTACTTTTTTACTCTTTGGACCTGTTCCAGTACTCATTCTTAAAAAGTGATGATTGGAAGTGCTTGTAGTGTTCAAGGTACAGGCACACGAAGGTTTTCTAGAAGAAAAGATGGATAATATGGGCACTTTTGGTTTTGCTTTTAATGTTTGCTGGCTTCCAAGAGCTCTCCTGAGAGTGTTAAATATTTTGTTGGCTTGTTTGTCTGTTGTAACACATTGACTTGATCTCTACAGGGTGAAGCTAGAGCTTGCCCCATTGATACTCACCTATTGCCTTAAGGGGACCCACAAATATCTTCCAGTGATCTTAAAATCTGGCAACTTAAATATATCTTTTGCCATTTCCTGGATGAAGCCCACTCTGACACAAGGAGTGTGAATATATGAAGATGGCATACTTCTTCTGAAAGTCACTACCTTTGTTCTGGCCATAATTGGAAACCGACATTTTCTATCCTTAAAAATTATGGTCTTCAGATGAAATGCTAATTTTTTGAAGAAGGAAAGGATATATGTTTCTGATAACATGCAGTAAAACCTTTTTGGATTTCACCCATATAAATCAAGTAAATCTCTCAATTGCTTTTTATTAAAAACAAATGTACATTTTCTTCATAGTCAAGATATATATATTTTTCAAAGCATTAAGATATTAAGATGAAAAAGATTTTTAAGAAAATTCTGGACTAATATTTGTAAACTTCTTAGACAAAAATTGCTTTGGTTTGAAGAAGAATTATCTCGGTGAGTTTTCTCACCCCTTAATAATGGAGGATTTTAAAGTTCTGTTTGAGGAGATTTTATGTGAGTATTTTACATCCTGAAATTGCTTAAGAGGACAATCTGGAATCATTGTCTCTTAAAAGATAGGGGAAAATATCCCATCCAATGTGTCTTTAGTTATGAGTTCAGCTTTCCATCCAACCTTAGGAAAGTGATTTGTACAATTAACAATAAAGACACTAGCATTTATCACTCCTATGTAAGACTGTTCATTAGTTAAGCAAATCTCTTTGAGAATGGTCACTCTTCATTTCAAGGTTATGGAGGGCATGAAAACTATAGCAGAAAATTTTGGAGAAAAGGAAAACATGAGTAATGAAAATAATGTTTCTGGATTATGGAGTGTATTACCTGAACAAAGAAATCTTTTAAATTATAACCAGAAAAATAAAATGTTTAGTGGGCATCTTTCTTTTCTTCAATACTTTAGGATTTGGGAACAGACAAGGGTGGGGGGGTTGAGGTGAGGGGTTAAGGAATCTTAAGGTGTATATTTCCTTGTGTTGCTATTTACTGGAGAGTTTAGCAGTTTGATGTTCCTTTATTTTTTATTTTTTGTTAATCTTCACCTGAAATTATTTTTCCATTGATTTTTTTTTTTAAGAGAGTGGAAGATAGGAAAAGAGACACAGAGAGAGAAACATCAATTGGTTGCCTCCTGCACAGACCCCAGAGCAGGGGATTGAGCCTGCAACCAAGGTACATGTTCTTGACCAGAGGAATCTAACCAGAGACCCTTCAGTCCATGGACTGACGCTTTATCCACTGAGTCAAACTAGGTAGGGCTGATGTCCTTTTAAATGTTTCTTTCAGAAAGTTCCATGGCTCTACAGAGGAGACGGTAGACTGTCAGAGTAAGAAAATTCTGATCCAAATCTCTCCCATTATGGAACACAGAGTTCCAGAGGGGGTGTTTTAGAGTACTTCAGTGGGAATGTTGAGTGTCTTGCCCAAGGAAATGCAGGAGTTGGTGACAAACCACAGACAAAAAAACAGATTTCCTGACTCTTTCCCTGGGTTCTTTCTGTGGCCCTCACTTTTCCCTGGCATTTGGGAGCTCATCTGTTTAGCAGTCCCAACCTTTCCTATCTGGCCAGGCTGTCCTGGCTGTACAACTCCTCAAGCATCTAAGAACACACCTCCAACTCTGTTTTGGGAGAAGGAGTGCTATGAGAGGCCAGCACAGGCCTTATGCATTCCATTCCTCCCCATAGAGGGCCTGTGACCAAGAAGGATTTGAGGACAGGGCTTGCTCTGGTAAATGAGAAGGTATCTGCTCTTGAGGGGTACATAGATTAGTAGGGGAGACAGGTATGGGAAGATAAATATTATTACAGTGTTGAACTGACAGTATCTTTATTTTACATATGAAAAAGCTATCCACAAAATGGTGAAATGATTTGCCCAGGGCCACAAAATTATTAAGTGGTAGAGCCTGTATTGAACCCCAGCAAAGTGAGTGCGTAGTTCTGTTATTGTTATATGAGAAGATACTTCCAAGTAATTAAGATGGAGATGTTCAAAGAGAAATACAAATGTCTAAAAATAATACATTGTGTAGTGTCCCTACAAAATTTTCACAAGTCCTAGTCACTACTGTACAATGATGAGAAATCTTAACATTTGACCCATTACTTGACATATGCTGTAGACTTGGGCAAAGCTTAAAATTATGGCATTTTCTTAATATAGATTAATCAGAAACTAGCATTTTCTGGAGGAAAAGTGCACTATTTTAAAAAGACTGCTTTGTTTCAATTAAATTATGGTTTTGCCTATTATAAAAATGAGATATAATAAAATATACATAGCCTTTAAAAAAATAAGAATAAAAAAATTCCCCAGTTTTTTGTTGTTAATTTGGGCCAGAAAACAGAATAATATTTACTCATGTATATTTTATAGATTTAAAATATTCCAAAATTTATAATTTATCGTTTGAGCCATTTGATTTTTTAAATTATTGAGTATAATATATATGAGTACATTTGAGTGTTCTCTTAATGTTCATGGTTTAAAAGAGAGAGGATGGTGAGTCCAAGAAAAAATCATATATTTCTGCTCTTTTCCTAAGAATCAGTCAAGTAGAATCAAAGCTTTTGCACAGTCATAACTATATATATGTTATCCATTTCTCAAATAGGAAGGCTAATGCTGTGATTCATCAAAACAAAAGAAATATCTTTGACCAATAAACATCTCAGAGAACAGATCATGAAATAAATTATAGGAATGAAGAGAAAATTTTATACAACTTAATACATTAAAAATATATTGTTTACTTATCAAACAGAAACGAAAAACATCCTACACCCACACCATACAGAAAACCACTTAATGTTGTTGCATAGATCAGTGGTTGGCAAACTCAGTCAACAGAGCGGCAAACCGTGGCTCGGATGTGGCTCGCGAGCCGCACTTTGCCGACCACTGGCATAGATCAATCAGTATTAGCAATGATTATTAAGTGAACTGCCTTATAGACTACTTTCCTTTATCCAGGATATGGAAATGCTTTTTTTTAAAAGCACACTTTCACATTAAGCATGTATAATATTTTTTTATCAAGTACTTTTTAATAAACAAAAATCAAAGGTCATCATTTTACTTTAAAGTTTATTGACTTTAGGAAGAAAAGTTTGTGGTTTATTTGTGTTTTTTTTCATAGAAAAAGTAGTATCTCTTCAGAAATTTCTTATCTAGGTCTTTTGCTCATTTTTATCATTTTTTGTATATTTTTATTAAAATATTGTTTTACATATTTTACATTAAGCAATAATTTGTCTATATGTTTCATATACTATATAGATTATATAGACAATTTTTTTATTTTTTTTAATTTCTGTATTGATTAAGGTATCACATATTTGTCCTCATTCCCCCATTCCCATCCCAAACCCCTCCCCACGCATGCCCCCACCCCCCTGTTGTCCGTGACCACTGGTTAGGCTTATATGAATGCATACAAGTCCTTTGGTTGATCTCTCCCCTTACCCCCACCCTCCCCTACCTTCCCTCTGAGGTTTGACAGTCTGATCGATGCTTCCCTGTCTCCGGGTCTGTTTTTGTTCATCAGTTTATGTTGCTCATCATTTCCTCTAGATGAGTGAAATCATGTGATACTAGAAATACACTTATAAGAACAGAAAATGAGACAAGCAATTATGGTTATGCTGAGAGGTAAATGAATCAGTCTGTAGTGAGTTTCTTTCTGGGCCAACAGTTCTTTTGAGTTCCAATTTCAATGACAAACAGTTCCTCATGTGTACATGTCAGGAATGATATTTCAGTTCTAGATGTTGGACAAATGGTGGTAATGCAGGTCTGACCCTCTCTGGTTTGGTCCTGGGCAACCTGCCGCAATGCACAGCTGCTGACTGCTAGTATGGCAAGGTGTCTTCAGTGTCTTCCATCTCTGGACTGTGTCTCCTCCATCTTCATGGCTAGAGCAGTCCTGTCAATTCCTCTCTGTTGCAGGAATCCACATGATCTTGGAGTTGTTTTCTGAAAATATACAAACCTATTCTCGACCAAAAGTTAATAAAGGAATCTTTTCTATAAATTTGACTTGGGATCCTTTTTCATTTTTTGCCCAAACGATTTTCCTTTGGCTTGTTTTGAGACCATGTGTGTTTTTCATGGGTGTCTTGCTGTTAGCATTACCAATTTAAAGTTAATTTTCTAAAGTAAAAATTTTCTAGAAGTAATTTACTTACAGGATATTTTTCCTTACATGATATTCTTCTACTATCCCCCCTTTTTTGATTTAATATTATGAGGCTTTTGGAAATTTCATAATGTAGTCTTGATAGCTTTTAAATTTTAATTTTTTGCACTAAAATATGACTGCTTTAGGTTCATTACATGTTACACAATTTTACCATGAGATGAACTACCGATAAAAATTTTAGTTAACACTTTAGGAACAGCTTTTTGTCCAGTACCATTAATTTTTCTAGAATATTCGCTTATTTCAATTAGCCAATTTAAATTAGTCTGAGAACTTGACTACTACTTTACTGTCAAATTTAATACTCTAACAACAATCTTATTTTACCCTGTAAATATTAGTGGAAAGGATTATTTGCCTTCTTGAGTAGGCCCTGAGCATTCCTGGTGTTAGGCTGGATTTAGATATCAAAAACCCACTTCCCCACACCATGGGCACAAGACAACTCAAACAAGTCTTGTTGCAGTGAGAGGGAAGCTGCTGTCGGCCAAGTCTCTGTCTGTTACCTGGGTCCCGATTTGAGCTGGGCATGGGAAGTGAAGCAGCCATGGGGGCAGGAGACCTCCCTCAGAAGGGGTGAGGGTTCAAGCCCCTGCAAAGTTGGGGGGGTGAGGGTCTGTGCCCCACCTCTGTTGACCCCCAAGTTCTCCCCTGATGACCCTCTGCGACTGTGCCTGTCTTAGGTTGTTCCTTCCCTGAGGAATCTTACCCATCTCTGGCTAATCAGCCATCCTCCGGGCCAAGTAGGGTGATGTGAGGTTCAGTTCTGTCTCCTTGGTAGCCTATGCCCCCATGGCCTCCATGCCTAGCACCTGATTTGGGATCTCCTTGCCTTCTGGCGGGGCCCCAGCACTGATCACATATCTTAGGGAACCCAGGTTTCTTCTTCAGAGAGGGCCAAGCTCACCTCACTGGGCGAGAGACAGATCCATGGTACCAGCCACCACGAGGCTTCAACCTCAGCATGAATAGAAAGCTCAGGCAACAGCTGTGGGCAATTGGATTGTGAGAAGAGGGTCCCTCTTGGCCAAAAGGGCAAGAGGGGCCAGTATAGAATGCTCAGGTGCCTTCCCAAGGGGCCCTCTACACAGTGGAAGGGATTAAATCCTTTCATGTCCTTTTTAAATTGCTTCTAGACATTCAAAGAATTAGTTTGCAAGTTTGTTTGGGGTAATTGTACATTATGCTGTTGTGATTCTAAAATATCAAGAGATGTGTTACCTTTGTCTCCAATCACCAAAAAGATGATTTTTTATTGATTCCCAAGCATGCGAGGTACTAATATAGGTAATGGGGGTAATACAAATCTGGGAAAAATTATAATGACATTGTAGAATAATATCATGTAAGGATATTCTTTGCTCTAGGCCATGGCAATTACATTTCAAACTGGCTGTCAATTTCTTTTTGTATAGACAATGTCTTAGTTACATTTTCTGCACCTCTCCCAGGAGCAAGTAGTGATAGTCCCTTTCTTTGTTGTCCAGGTAAGCCAGAAACCTCTTGCTGCCGAGCGGTGCACCTTTGGAGGTGGAGGTCCCAGGGTCCGCGGGTCCACAGCTGGGATAGCAGGATTTTGGCTGGAGTGGCTGCTGGGTTGCGGGGCAGTTCCAAGGCCTGTCTGGTTGGTGGTGTTGATGAGTTCCTACAAAAGGCCGTTCTCCCCTTCAAGATGGCGTGGGCTCCGTGCTGGAGTCCTGCCGTCCCGGGCGTGCCCACAGTGGTGGTAGTCTCTCCTTGTCAAGGAAAGCCTGTCTGCTAGCCCCCATTGCTCCTGTGAGATTTAACTTTCCCTCACTCACTCACACACACACCACGCACATCCACACACTCTCCTTTCATACCCTCAATCACTCACTCACTTCCTCTCCCTCACCTCCGTCCTGCCAGCTGCCATCTTTTCGACCTCATAGACTATTTTTACTATTATTTTATTTTTTTCAGTTTTGTTATCCTTTTGTTTTGACATTTATGCTTCAAAAATTATGTAATCAATTTTATTCCATTATGTCTATCTTTGAAAAGTTACTATTTTTGTTTTTCATTTACAATCCTTAAAATGAGGTTCTTTATGTTGAGATTACATATGCATTAACATTTACCTTTAATACTGAAGGTTTTTTAAATATTTAATTATTTGAGCCAAGTATAACTTATTTTTCTGTATCTGTAAGACAAGAAATTAAATGGATTTTTTCTAAATACTTTCTAATCTCTGCTAGCACTAGCTATATTTATAATTCATCTTCTCTCTAAGGATGTGTCATGGCATCTTCCAAGTCAACTGAGGCCTTCTGTATACTCGTTCTATGCCTGGGCTGCCCGTACAATGTCATTAATCTTGCTCTCCTTGCTTTGCAGTAAACCAGCATTTCAATTATTCCATTAAATTAGCTACATGATAATTATTTATAGTTGTGGTTATTGCTGTTATATTTATTTAGTGTATTCACTGTTTATTATAGTCCACTGACCTAGAAGATGAAACTATTGTTTATATTCCTTTTAAATTTGCCCTCTTTAGATAGTTTGGGGAAACATCCTTAGAAAAGACTTATCTGTAAGGTTATGGTAGGTTTTGCTGAAATAACTATCACAACAAAAACAAAATCTTTGTGAGTGGTTAAAAAAAAAAGATTTATTTCTCACTCATACTCTATATTCATTGTAGGTTAGCTGGTTGAGGGAGTAGTGTGCTCTTCTCATAGTGATTAATGAGGGTCTGGGATACTAAAGACCCAAAATTGATGCAAGCTTCTACAATAATCAGGGCAGATAAAACTGACCTGGTGACACTGTCTTTTAAATCTTCTAGCCAGGAGAGACATACATCCCTTTGCTAATGTTCTATGTCTGATGAGTCACAAGATCACACCAAACTTCAAAGAGGCAGGAAAGCATAATCCTGCTGTGTCTAAACAGGAGGAAATCTGAAGCATTTGCTGCAGAGATTGCCCTTCTGGTGACCAAGCATTCAGTTCATTCTTCTTCAAATGCAAGACACACTTACTCTTAACGTGAAAGAAACAACCCAGCTTTAAGCTGAAAGTCTAGATCTCTGGATGTTCATGATAGTGTCTTTATCAGCAGGTGAGGTCAGGTGGTCTACAGGCTGTCTAAAATGTGTTTTCCCTTGATTTTTATATTTGACAAATAAAAACATAAATCTAACTATGTTTCCAAATGCACAATATAAAATGATACAACGGAAGAATAAGGACAAGTTAACCAAAATAAAGACTTCCATTCAGAATTAATTAATGTTTATGAGACACAATAATCATAAATGTGTGTATATGTGTATATGTGTGTATGAAAAGTTGTAAAATTCTAACATTACATGAAAATAATATTTAAAAATTTATTGCAACCTAGAAAAGAAAATATTACAAAAGAGCAAAATTTTATTAATTTAATAAAAGAGAAGTTAAAGAACTCAAAGCATACAAAAATTTAATTTCATCAATTAAAATTTTAATTTTGAAATGACAAAACATTAGGTACTTGAATACAGAATAATTTAAGCATCCAAGTATAATAGGGGCTAAGAAAAACTGATTAATATTTTAAATATACAAAACCTATAGAAGAGAAACCAATGAAAAGAAATAAATTAATCAATGAAATTATGACCTGAATGTGAAAACAACTCTATTCCCTCTGCTCTCAGTGATCTCTATTTTCACCAAACTCATTCCTTCTTACTATTTACTGTTGTGTAACACAGATAAGCTAAGAATACCACAATATTACTATAAAATATTTCTTATACATGGAGGCAAAGTGCCCCTTATCTATAAATCTGAGCAAGCCACTATTACTACCATTCACATAATTATTAATATAAGTAGAATACAATAATTATCTAAGCATATTATAATTATATTATATGAATACACTATAATATACAAATGCAATTAAATATTATGTTAATTTATGACAATATGATTTATATATACATAAAATATTCATATGTGTACTGGTATACATTGGTAGGACAAAGTTTAGATATGTTACATGTAAGCGTATTATAAAATAAGGAATGATATGCCATCATTAAAGTAAGATAGACATGTATGTATTATCATGAAACATGTAAATTATATGTTGATAAGTGAAAAGAAAGACAATTTGTAGAAGGTCACATAAAGTGCATTTTGTGAAAATTTTAAATATTTCCATACTCCCTGTGAATGTGTATACACAGAAGAAGTTTTGGAGATGCACACTTCACTGAATTCTTAATTCTATCTGGACCACAGTAAGATCTTAAAAAAGGGGAGCAATATTTGGGGGCAAGAAGGAATACCTGATAAGGGAATTCTTCATTTCTATATCCTCATCTACTGTACAGTTTGATTTTTATAGGAATCCTATTACTTTTAAAATAACCAATAAGTGCAAATATTTTAAAAATATTTTTAATTAAGCATGTTGTGTATTCTCAGTTTTTTCTACAGGATTCTTTTTGAGAAAGAAATTATTTAAGTTTTATCTGTTCAGATGCATCAACTCTAAGACTCATGGTTTTTATTTTGGAATTCTGGATATCTAGGACATTTACATTATCTTTTATTAACTTTTATATACTTCATTAATATTGACTTCCAAATTTAATTTTTGAATATATGTGGAGGAGTCTATCTTTTATCCCTTGCTAGATAGAAATTCAGTTTCATTTTTCCATGTATAATCTGCAAGTTTCCCAAAATCATCTTTCTACACATTCTCTCTCTCTTTCCTTCCCTCGCTCCCTCCCTCCCTTTCTCCCTCCCTCCTTCCTTCTCTTTTTCTCTATCTCCTCTATTATGTTTCTTTACCTGTGGTATTCCTCAGTATCTAGTAAGAAAGTATTTTATCTTTGTTCATTTTCTTTCATTTTGACATAGATATTCAGGGAAATGTATTCTAAGTATTTATATCAAAATACATGAATTGAATTATTCAAAAGTCTAATTGAAATACTTATTGGAATTACAATGAATTTAGATTTAGAGAGAATTGATATTTTTATAATTTTAATCTAAGAACATAGAATATTTCTCTCATTATTTAGTTTTATTTATGTTTTTTAGCATACTTTAATATTTTCACTTCTGAGACATTTTAAATGTCACTTTAAGTTGTATATCTAAAAGTTGATGTCTAGATATTTTACAAAGATTTTGCTTTCATATTAGTAAATTACATTTAATTATTTATTACTTTTAATTGCTCTGGGAGAAATGTTAATGATCTTTGTACTTGATACTATCAAAGATAGTTGAAATTGATTTTGTATTAAAAATGCTAAAATTACCCTAGCTGGTTTTGCTCATTGGTTAAAGCATCTGCCTGAGGACTTATGGGTCTCAGGTTTAATTCAGATCAAGGGCATGTACCTCTGTTGCCCCAGCCCTGACCAGGGCAGGTGAAGGAGGCAACCAATCAACGTGTCTCTCTCACATTAATGTTTCTCTCTCTGTGTCTCTCCCTCTACCTTCAACTGTCTAAAAATCAATGGAAAAAATATCCTTGGGTGAAGATCAACAACAAAAAAAGCTAAAATAATTTGAATTAAATTCATATTTTATTTTTACATAAGTATTTTTATCATCTCTAAATATAATAACTTTTCTTTTTTATTCTTATACTAGAGGCCCGGTGCATGAAAATCCATGCACTGGAGGGGGGTCCTTCAGCCTGGCCTGCCCCCTCTCACAGTCCAGAAGCCCTCAGGGGTGGGAGGTGACCCAGCAATCAGGGTAAGGCATTGTCCCCATCACACCTCTGCTACTGCCACTGCCAGCAGCACAAGCCTTGACTGGCCCTGGTTACCTGAGCCTTAGGCGGCCCTGGGTGGCTGGGGGGTTGAGGGGACTGGGGGACTCTGAAGGCAGTTGTGCAGAGTGGCCGAACCAGCCTGGGGGCGGGCACAGCCATGCCGTGCACCTGCTGCCCTGACAGGGTTGAGGGGACTGGGTGCCACCATCTTGTGGCTGCGGGCACCACCATCTTTGAGGGTGTGGCAGTCAATTAGCATATTCCCTCATTATTGGCTGTGAGCTCCACCATCTTTGTGAGAGCATGACGGTCAATTAGCATGTTTCTTCTTTATTAGATAGGATGTATTATCACATTATTTTTGGCTATGTCCTTGATATTTAAAGGAAATAGTTTTAATGTATCTTCATTAAAGTTAATAGTTATTACAGAATTTTTAAAATATATGTATATTTTTATTGATTTTAGAGAGAAAAGAAAGAGAGAGATAGAAACATCAATGAAGAGAGAGAATCATTAATTGGCTGCTTCCTACGCAACCCACACTGGAGATCAAGCTGCAACTGAGTATGTGCTCAGACCAGAAATCAAACGGTGACCTCAGTTCATAGGACTATGCTCAATTACTGAGCCATGCTATTCTGGCATGTTACAGAATTTTAAAAGTTCTGCTTATTGTAAACAATTTCCCTTTGATTCATAGTTTGCTAAGACTTTTAAAAAGAATAATCTCTGGGGTATTAAAAATGGATGTGGAGTTAGTGGGTGCTACACAAACATGCTCCCAGGACCAAACTGGAATTAAAACTAAAATACAAAAAAAAAAAAAAAAATCCTGAATAATGAACTGAAGACTGGCTAGAGACAACTCTGATAACCAGGGATGGAAGGTGGAGACTGCATAGAGACTGGTAGGAAGGGTGGAGGTGTGAAAGGGCTAGACTAGCTCCCACAGACAGCAGCTGAAGTTCCAGCAATATATTTCAGCTGTGGAGAGGGTTGTCACTGAGAACTCTGGGGTCTAATCCTTAAGCTTGCCCCCCCCAGTAAAGATGGCTAGAACTGAGAAAGGTGTCCACATAACATCTGGCCATAAAAAGCAGCAGGGTTGTTGTCTGCCTGGGAAAGATGGCTAGAAATGCAGCCACCCTCTTAAAAGGCCAACACACAAATGCTGTATGTAGCTACTCACCTTGTGTCCTGGCAGTGGGAAAGCAGAATGGACAGGAACTATGTGAGTAGAAGCCAGGGTTGAGGGCTCTGAGGTTAGAACCCAGAATGCAGACACTCCAATTGCCATGCTGAGTCATTCCCTCAGGCTGTGGAGACCATCTTTTTTATGCAGACATTTGCTATCCAAGAGGTCTTGTCTGGGGAGAAGACAGTTGACCCACCCTATTGGATGACACCTTGTGTCATGTGTGAAATTTCTGAGGCCCATTAAAAGACTGAGAATAACAATTAGCATCTAGGTAGAATCAATTGCTCCACCCTATTGGGAGAATTCATGCCACACCAGTGGATGATTGTCTGAGGGCTACTCAAGACTAAATCCAATCAGTCTACAGGCAGAGGTGGTATCTGGAGGCCTTGAGTTTTTGCCTGATCTAATTAGTCACAAAGAGCTTTTGACACTGTCCTGCACTAGAGATTGAGAGACTTAGGAGATCTACCTAATACATTAATACATAGTCACAAACCCAAACAGGCAGCCAAAATGAGACCAAAAAAAGAAGGAAAAAAAAAAGAACAAGATAATTCTTAGAAGAAAAGATAAATGAAATAGAGATAAGAAATTTATCTGATATAGAGTTCAGAAGAATGATGGTAAAGATGCTCATCAGCATGAGAAAAGATAGTAAATATGAAAACAGAAATAAAGAACAACATATATCAAATAAAGAACATATTGGAAGAAAAACACAGCAGATTAGGGGAAGCTGGGGATGGGATCAGTGAATTAAAAGACAGGATAGAAAAAATCCTTCAATCAGAGACTCAAAAACAGAAAACAATTTAAAAACAGGATGACAGTTGAAGGGAGCTGTGGGATAACATAAAAAGTAACAATACTGCTGAAACCGGTTTGGCTCAGTGGATAGAGCGTCGGCCTGCGGACTCAAGGGTCCCAGGTTCGATTCCGGTCAAGGGCATGTACCTGGGTTGCGGGCACATCCCCAGTAGGGGGCGTGCAGGAGGCAGCTGATCGATGTCTCTCTCTCATCGATGTTTCTAACTCTCTATCCCTCTCTCTTCCTCTCTGTTAAAAATCAATAAAATATATTTAAAAAAAAAAAAAAAGTAACAATACTTGCATAGTAGATGTTCCAGAAGAGGCAAAAAGGGAGAAAGAGATAGAGAACGTATTTGAAGAAGTAATGGCAGAAAACTTCCCTAATTTGGTGAAGGGAAAACGTCATACAAGTTCAAGCAGTTCAGAGAGTCCCAAGCAAGAAGAACTCAAACAGGCTTATGCCCAGAAACATCATAATTTAAATGCAAATAATTAAAGACAAAGAGAGAAAAGTAAAGGAAGCAAGAGAAAAGCAATTTGTTACGTACAAAGGAGCTCTCATAAGGCTGTCATTTGATCTCTCATCAGTAACTCTACAGGCTAGAAGAGAATGGCACAAAGTACTCAAGGTAATGGAAAGCAAGGATCTGAAGCCAAGATTACTATATTCAGCAAGCCTCTCATTCAAAATAGATAGTCAAATAAAGAGGTTTCCAGACCAAAAAAAAAAAAAAAAAAAAAAAAAAAAAAAGACTAAAGGAATTTATCACCACCAAGCCAGCATCACAAGAATGCTAAAAGAACTGCTGTAATGAGAAGAATAAATAGAGAGAGAAACCTAAGCATACAGAATGAAAATGACAATAAATAAGTACCTATGAATAAGAAACTTAAATATAAATGGAATAAATGCTTCAATCAAAAGACATATGGTAGATGAATGGATAGAAAAACACAACCCAACTATATGCTGTTTACAAGAGACACATCTCAGAATGAGAGGGATGGGAAAAAAATTTCCATTCAAATGGAAAAGAAAAAAAAAAAATCTGAGGTAGCAATACTCATATCTGACAATATAGACTTCAAAATGAAGGCCATCACAAGAGACAGTAAATGTCATTACATGATACTAAAGGGATTAACCCAACAAGAGGATATAACCCTGGTAAACATATATGCACCCAATACAGGAACACCTAACAAAATTAAAAAAACAAAACAAACAAACAAAAAAAAAACTTCTAGAGGACTTTAAGGGAGAGATTGACAACAATACAGTCATAAAAGGGAACTTTAACACCCCTTTGACTTCACTGGGTAGATCTTCCAGACAAAAACTTAAACAAGGAAACGGTGACTCTAAAGAACACACTGGATCAGATGGATTTAACTTATATTTATAAAACATTTCACCCCAAAGCTGCAGAATATATGTGTTTCTCATGAGTCATTCACAAAGAAAGACCACATGTTAGGAGCCAAAACAGTTCTCTACAAGTTCTAGATGAAATCATATCAAGGATCTTCGTAGATCACAGTGGAATGAAATTAGAAATAAACTACAGTAAAAACACCTAAAAATATTCAAACACATGGAGGCTAAATAGCATGTTATTAAACAATAAATGGGTTAACAATGAGATCTAGAAAGAAATAAAAAACTTACTGAAAACAAATGAAAATGAATACACAACAACTGCAAATCTCTGGGACATAGCATAAGCAGTCCTATAAGGGAAGTTTATAGCACCACAGGCCTACCTTGAAAAACAAGAAAAAATAATATTAAACTATTTAACCCTACAACTTAAAGAATTAGAAAGAGAACAGCAAAAAAAGCCCAGTTTAAGTAGAAGAAAGAAA
Source organism: Plecotus auritus (assembly GCF_963455305.1). Lineage (NCBI taxonomy): Eukaryota > Metazoa > Chordata > Mammalia > Chiroptera > Vespertilionidae > Plecotus > Plecotus auritus. The sequence goes on along the minus strand of NC_137771.1, from coordinate 133,837,767 downwards.
ATAGTAAAGATTAGAGCTGAAATAAGCAATATAGAGACTAAAAAAAAAATGCAAAAAAATAAATCATTTCAAGAGCTGGGTTTTGAAAGAATAAACAAGATTGATGAATGTGGGAAGCACGCCAGATAACCCAGAAAGCTAAGGCCACTCACAGATAGAAGGGCATTATTGTTAGTCTGCCTGAATGTCCAAGGCCCCTGTGTGCCTAGACTAAGATACCATAAACAGCTGCAAGGCCACAGCAATCCATGCAGCCAAAATATGATTGATGTAACTATTGGGATGAAGCCTTCTTTGTCTCTGGAATAATATACAAGTTACTGAGCAGCTAGTCTGTTGGAGTGTGAAGAGGTGTGCTAGAGCATACTATACAGAGATGTAAGGCTAAGAGTTCAGAGAGAGCTCAGATATAACTAGAAAGTTAACCAGCCAGTGTGCAGCACAGAGGAGTGTGGTAGGCAGGGGAAACAGGAGAAACTGCTGAGCCAGAGAGACAGGAGAAGCTGCAGAGGCAGAGAGCTCAGATATCGCTATGATGTGAGGTGGTGAGTCTGGAGGCAGCGTGCAGCTGCTCAGATAATGGCTGTAGGTACAGAGGTTATTAGAGACTGCTACTGCTGTGTGGGAAAGATGTATTCATTCACCACCTGGTGTACAGCTGCCGGTATAGGACGGTTGAAAATAACTGTTTTGTCTCTGGGCTATATGGCCACTGGCTTCTGCAATAAAGACTCATTCTTATACCCACAACTTCTCATGGCTTCTCAGTCTCAGTTCCAGCATTCAGGAAGGTCCAGGCCCTAGGCAGAGGGGCTTGGATCTAACACCTAGTGAGCAGAGGATAAAGGAGGAACTTGGACTAAGTTTCCAACCATTGTACAGTGGGCAGGGTTCATGAAGGAACCTGCCCCGATATAGTTGGGAAGATGGACTCAGAGCAGCAGTGCTCAGACAGGGCTCTGGCGGTCTCTGAAAATGAATCATTATGCAGACTCATCAAGAAACAAAGAGAGAGGACCCAAATAAATAAAATCAGAAACAATAGCTGAGAAGTAACCACTGACATCACAGAAATACAAAGGATTGTAAGAAAATATGAACAACTATATGCCAACAAGTGGGACAATGTGGATGAAATGGACACATTCATAGAAAAATACAATCTCCCAAAACTGAATCAGAAAGAATCAGAAAACATGAATAGGCCAATAACAACTGATGAAGTAGAAACAGTAAAAAAAACAAAACAAAAACAAACAAACAAACAAAAAACACACAAAAGAAACAAAAACTCGCAGCAAACAAAAGCCCTGTCCAGATGGCTTCACAGGAGAGTTTTACCAAACTTTCAAAGAATAACTAACACCTATACTCAAACCATTCCAAAAAAATCCAACAGGGAGGAACACTTCCTAACAGCTATACTTCTCAAACTATTCCAAAAAATCTAAGAGGGAGGAACACTTCCAAGTTCTTTTTATGGGGCTAGCCTTATCCTAATTCTAAAATCAGATAGAGACACTACAAAGAAAGATAATGACGGGCCAATATTCTTGATGAACATAGATGTTAAAATCCTCAACAAAATATTTGCAAATTGGGTCCAGCAATATATTAAAAAGATCATACACCATGCCCAAGTGAGATTTATTCTGGGGATGCAAGGTTGGTACAATGTTTGCAAATCAATAAATATGATGCATCACATAAATGAATTGAAAGACAAAAAACACATGATTATTTCAATAGACGAAGAAGCATTTGACAAAATCCAACACCCATTTTTTATAAAAACACAGCAAAATGGGAATAGAGGGAGTATAATTCAACATGATAAAGGCGATATTTGACAAACCTATAGCGAATATCATATTCACTGGGCAAAAACTAAAACCATTTCTCCTAAGAACAGGAATAAGACAAGGATGTCCGCTTTGACCACTCTTATTCAATATAGTACTGGAAGTCTTAGCTACAGCAATCAGACAAGATGAAGAAATAAAAGGCATCTAAATCAGGAAGGAGGAAGTAAATCTTTCATTATTCGCAGATGACATGATATTGCATATATAAAACCCTAAAGACTCCATGAAAAAACAAACACCTACTAAATTTAATAAATTTGGCAATGTAGCAGGATACAAAATCAACACCCAGAAATCCTTGTCTTTTTTACATACCAATAATGAATTATCAGAAAGAGAAACTAAACAAACAATCTCATTTACCATTCCAACAAAAAAAATTAAGATACTTAGGAAATAACTTAACCAAGGAGGTAAAAGACTTGTACTCAGAAAATTATAGGACATTGCAAAAAGGGATAGAAGATATAAACAAGTGGAAGAATATACCATGTTCATGGATTGGTAGAATTAACATAATTGAAATATCCATAATACCCAAGGCAATCTACATTTTCAACACAATCCCTATTAAAATACCAACAGCATATTTCACAGATCTAGAACAAACACTCCAAAAATTTATATGGAATAAAAAAAGACCTCAGATAATTGCAGCAATCTTGAGGAAAAAAATAACAAAGTTGGAGGGATCACAAGACCAGATATAATGTTATAATACAAAGCCACAGTAATCAAAATAGTCTGATACTGGCACACAAACAGGTGTATAGATCAATGGAACAGAACAGAAACCCCAGAAATTGACCCTAAACATTACACTCAATTAATATTTGACAAAGGAGGCAAGAGCATACAATGAGTCAAGACAGTCTCTTCAGCAAATGTTGTTGGGAAAAATGGACAGATACATGTCAAGGAAAAAAACAAACAAAAAAAAAACTAGACGACCAACTTATACCATACACAAAAATAAACTCAAAATGGATAAAAGTCTTACATATGTCAGGAAACCATAAAAACCCTAGAAGAAACCATAGGCAGCAAAATCTCAGACATCTTCATAGCAATATATTTATGAATACAACTCCTATGGCAAAGGAGAAAGGAGAAAATTAACAAATGGTACTACATCAAATTAAGCAGCTCTGTACAGAAAAAAAAAAATCAACAAAATGAGAAGGAAATCCATTGTATGGGAGAACATATTTGGCAATGATACATCTGATAAATAGTTAATATCCAAAATATATTAGGGACTCATACAACTTAACAAAATGAAGACAAACAATCCAATAAAAAAAAAAATGGGCAAATGACATATATAAGCATTTCTCCAAAGTGGGCATAAAGATGGCCAAGAGACTTGAAAAAAATGTTCAAAGTCATTAATCATCAGAGATTCAAATTAAAAAGGCAATGAGATTTCACCTCACACATGTCAGAATGGCTACTATCCACAAATCAACAAATGACAAATGCTGGCGAGGATATGGAGAAAAGGGAATCCTAGTCAGCTTCTGGGGGAATGCAGACAGATGCAGCCATTATTGAAAGTAATATGGAGTATTTTCAAAAATTAAATATGGAACTTCAATTTGACCCAGTAATCCTATTTCTAGAAATATATCCTAAGAAACCAGAAAACCCATTCAGAAAGAATGTATGTACCCCTCTATTCACAGCAGCACAATTTACATTAGCTAAGATCTGGAAACAGCCCAAGTGCCAATCAGTAAATAAGTGGATAGAAAAGCAGTAGTACATTTATACCATGGAATACTATGCAGCAGTAAAAAATAAGAATCTTATACACTTTGAGACAGCATGGAGGGTCATAGAGAGTATCATGCTAAGTGAAATAAGGCAGTCAAAGACAAGTATCACATGATCTCACTTACATGTGGAATCTAATTAACAAAATAAACTGATGAACAGAATGGATTCAGAGACATGGAAACATGGGACAAAGTGCGGAATCTCAGAGGGAAGTCAGGGGAGGGTGGCTGGGAGATACACAACCAAAGACCTTGAATGCATATATGAATAACCCATGGACCCAGACAACAGAGTGGCGTAGGTCTAGAACAGGCTAGAGTGGGTCATCCTAAAATATAAAAACCCTGGGTTGTAATGACCAGTAATGCCCAGAGGCTGACCAACTGGAAGTCAGTGCTGGATCTGCCCAAAGTAAGCAATAAGGGGCAATCAGGCAAGTAGGCAGAGGTGTTAGGGGTGATCAGGTAGGCAGACCAGCCGTAAAGGGTGATCAGGTAGGTAGGTGAGCATTTAGGGGGGATCAGGTAGGCAGACAGCTCCTCGCAGGGCTGGCCCCGGCCCCCAGCAAAGAAAGAGGGAGGCCCAGGCCAGCTAAGCCATTGCACCCCAGCATGTCTCCTGCAGAGGGAGACCACCAGTGGCAGGGAATGGGGGGCAGTGCTGCACAGATGGTAAGCAGTGGCAGCGGCGGGTGTGGGGCCAGCTGCCTGCAGCCAGGGGGAGGAAAGCCCTGATAGGCCCTGATCTCAGGCCAGGCCTAGGGACCTATCCGAGGGGTCTCAGATTGTGAGAGGTTGCAGGCCGGGCTGAGGGACCTCCCTGAGTTCACGAATTTTCATGCACCGGGCCTCTAGTCTATATATATATAAAAGGCTAAGCAACCATCGCATCAGAAACAACCGAATGGACGACCGAACAGGCTGTGTGGGGCAACCAGGCCAGTAGGGGGGTTAGTGAGGGGTGACCAAATGACCAAGCAACAGGCTGTGTGGGGCGACCAGGCTGGCAGGGGGTTAGTGAGGGGTGACAAAACAACTGAGCAGCAGGCTGCATGGGGCTACCAGGCCCACAGGGGGAGCAGTTGGGAGCAACCAGACCGGTGGGGGGGGGCAGTGAGGGGCGACCAGATAGATGGGAGAGGCCATTGGGGGCATCCACACTGGCAGAGGGTGTAGTAAGGCACAATCAGGCCAGTGGAAGGGCACTAAGGGGGGACCAGGCCCAGGGGGGGCCGAGTTGGGGGCAGCCAGGCCAGCAGTGGGGGCAGTTAGGTGCGATCAGGCAGGTAGGCAGGTGTGCAGTTAGGAGCCAGTGGTCCCAGATTGTGAGAGGGATGTCCGACTGCCAGTTTAGGCCCAATCCCATGGATAGTCGGACATTCCTCGAGGGGTCCCAGATTGGAGAGGGTGTAGGCTGGGCTGAGGGGACCCCCTCCCCCCGGTTCACGACTTTCATGCACCGGGCCTCTAGTCTATAATAATAAAAGCATAATATCCTAATTAGACCAGAGTACCTTGAGGACAAAGCTGGGGCTGTGAGGGAAGCCTGTGCCAGCTGCTGGGGGAAGGAAGGCCTACTCTTGCAGGAATTTCATGCATTTGGCCTCTAGTTGGGAATAAATGGGGACTCATGTAATGCTTTCAACAATAAAGATTTTAAAAAATCATAATCTTTCATTTAATTTTTCTTTGCTCACAGATTTGTCTATCCTATCATGATACTAGATAACATATACTGGTACATGTTATCAAATAGTGATTTATGCAGTAAGTGGGAAAATGAATATTTAAAATGTTTTTAAATAGTGTAATAACATATTGCAAAAATAATTGTTGGTGTTGGATTTGGGGTAATTAGAAGAATGGCTTACTTATGCAACTGAAAACCCAAAGTGAACTGTCCTTGCAGGGAATCTGATCACTTGTATCTCATAGTAGTCTAAAAGTGAAGCAATATCAAAACAATGTGCAAGGAAAGTTATGAATATGTGAATAAATGTCACTTTATTTTTATATTACCAATTGTTCAGTGCCATACTGATTCTAAGAGACAATGTTAAATGATAGTGAAGGCCAATAGCGAGAACATTTTTGCTCATATCAAATGATAGAAGTTGAAGGGATAACACCAACATCACCAGCTATTTGTATGTGTACGTATTGTGGTAAGAAGCCCTTTGTTGTTAAATATCAGAAGCTTTTAATTAAAAAATAGTCATTCAGTCATTTTCTAGTCTAGAGTTCCAGCTCATCTAGTGCTAAGGGGGTTCCCTGAGGGCAAAACCTTTAGTTTTAAAACCAGGAAAAAAAGTCTTAGGAAATTGGCATGAGCTGGTCATCCCATCTTTATGTTCTGCTGTGCATAGCTAGAGGCAATGTTCTTGCCTTGAAAAACCTGGTCCTCCTTTACACACATTTAATAGTTTGGGTTTTTTTTAAGTTGTGAAATAATTTAATGTATCCTCTAATATATATAGGGATGATTTACACTAATATATGTAACCCTTGGAACAAATACAATTTCATTCTTGTTTAAAAGTTTACACAGAGGAAAGCCCATGGTTTAGATTCATTCACAAGTTAGCATACACAGGCTTCCATAATAAGGATTTTGTTCTTAAAATACTTCAATGAAATTCCTGAAATTTGTCAGACTACCAGTGTTAACCCTTTTCACATAGAGACAACTGTTATTATAAGCCTTTTTATTTCATGCTTAATTTCATAAATTATAAAATCATAAATTTCAAGTGATGCTGCTCTCCAGAGCCAGCAAATTACCCTAGCTCATTGTTTTCTCTTGTGCAACTGAAGAGCCACATATCCTGCACATTGATGGCTGCATGCTGAATGGCTATCGGGTAATAATAATAATGTAAAATGTATAGGATTGCATTTTGAATGATACACAGGGTAAAATATGGTAAAATATATCCTACCAATAACAGCACTTATGTTAGAAGTAATAGCTCTTACTGAGTATGGAGAATGGATCATTATAATGTTTAATTCTAAACCACTGGATGATGGGCTCTCAAGCTTGACAGAGCTCATGGTATGCATAGAGAAGTCACTTGTTTTGGTAGCATCATCTTATGCGCACTTCACAACTAAAGAATATTTCAAAGCCCCTCATGACTGGAACTAGAATTATTATCTTTGAATTATGTCTAGGTGCATATGTACCTTCATGACTCTCTTACTCTATTATGTTATTTAGACATGTATTTGGTGACAAGACTTACATTCCAATTTCCTCAAGGCTGAATTACAAAAAAAAAAAATCAGTTCTGTGAAAAACTGTGGTAACCACATGTGTCTTCCACTCTCAGCACGTAAACATATACAACTTTTTTAGGCAAGGCTCTCCTACAGATTTTCAGGAGACTTCCTATGCAAGTCTATAATAAATGGGAGGTAAATTTCAAACAAATAGCTTATTTTTATTTCCAATTCAGTCATCCATTATGTCGGTCCATTATGTTTTGGCTCCTATGGAGTTGAGCGCTGCAGGAGCAATGAGTTGAGCAGTGCTGACTACCATTCTGATTAGACCAGAAGCTGAGACAGAATATTTAAATAGAATAGGCTGGCCAATGGCGGGATGGAGGGGGTTGAATGAAGTGAGGAAGTCATTTAAAGAATTGGACAGCACCACAAAGGTGAGATTATCCAGGCTCAATCCCTCATTCATAGCTCATGTGGTCCTCCCTCCAATACTGTGGCCATCACCTGCTGTTAAAACTCACTTTGTTCTCTTGCAGGTTAGCAAATAACATCTATTTAGAACTATTAGAATTTGCTATGGTTTCACTAAAGAAAAACCCCACAGAGCTTTAAATAAGAAACTGCACCTGTACTTATCTAATTCTATCTTTGTATAATCTACACTCCAGTAATTGAAAATCAAACAACAGATGTAAAAATGAAGGTTATTTAGGCCCAAATGTTTAGAACAAATAACAATAAAACTATGATTCACATCACTGATGGAAGCAGAGATAATTATAGCAGACACTGGAGGACAAAGTTGAGGGTGAATCTTTGATGGCTAGTCTAAACATTTGTAGATGTAATGATCCTGCTGATTCATTACAAATAATAGTTTTTTATGTGGCTGAGATGTAAATTTGAAATACAAAGTAATATCAATGTATGTAAGGAAGTCACGTGGTAAGGATTCAGGCCTGGATGGCTGCCCCTTCTCAGAGCCATCTTGTTGGTCTCATTTAATGAAATACTTTATTAAACTTACACAACAATGTGGTGAAATTGGTATTACTAGCCATGTTATACAGATAGAAAAGCGAGAGCGAGGAAACGAGCGCACTGTTGTGAATCTCAAGGTTTTATACAATTACTAATGTCTGAAAAATATCCTTTGTTAATGGTACCAAAAAGCATGTCAACAATTACAAATTGTGTCTTCATCCTGAAAGTCTGATCCATAATGTTAGGGACAGAAATATTAATCATGCTCTGTTAACCATGATTGTTCAGTTCTGATTAGAGAAAGTACATTCTAACCTGGCCAAGAGCTGCACACCCTGGACAAGGGAATAAACCTGGAATGCTGTCTATTCTCCTTATCTGAAAACTGCCTATTTTCATGGAAATATTAACTTTGTTTTTGGAAACAATGGACTCCCAGAGGCATTCACCCCAGCCCCTTATTGCCTGGAACCTGTACCATTATACCCATACTTACTCCTTTTGCCCACTTTCCATGTAATCTTTGTCTTTCTAACCAATATAACCATCTGGTTTATGAGAGGGGGGAGGGTGCAGAGCAGATTTTCATGGATGACCTGCTCTCCCATACTGCCATCAGTTTTGGAATAAATGCTCTTATATGGTTCAACCCTGTCTCTGCTTAATTGGCTCACGAACAGATAGGCAGCCCAGGTCCATTGGTTGTCTGGTTTCAATTTGAGTGTAGTATTTTGGAAATGATTTGTTTATTACCATAAAACTAATGACCAGTTCACTTCTCATTGAATCAATAGCACTATTATGTATATTGCGCAAATTTTAATGAACTAGTCTTATTACAGATCTTTAACATTAAGTAAGATTTAAATCCAAAAAATATTAAATATTTTGACTATAATTTAGAACCATTTCAAAGGCTTTCTTTTATGATTTAAACATTCAATTCATGTTAAGCACTCGATTTTTTAGGAAATGCTATGAAGGAAATGCTTTCCTACTCCTGTCTTTTATTTTTTAGAATGTAAAGAATTCTTTTTGGAGATTTTCTTTCTGAGTTAATAACTTCTGTAGTGTGAAAATAAATCCAAAGGATCAAATATGGCATGTGCATTTAGAATTTGTCCCTTAAGACAGAACTTGCCTAAATCCTGCTTTGAAAAAGCAGAAGGGAAAATGATCTTGTGCAAAATATTTTTAGTTTGCAATTTCCTCATCTAGTACAGAGCATTATTCTGCACCTTAGGGTAAAACTTGCAGATCATCATCAACCTTATTTTTGCCTCCCAATCCAAATTAGAAGCATAAAATTTGGTAGGTATGAATTAAATTAATGGTAGTAAAATCACAGAGGCCAGTTTTATGCTGTGAGATGCAAACATAAAGTTGACAATTATTAACAGAGTCTACTTTGGAGCCCTGTTACCATGGGTTGATTTATTTCATCTATTTTTCTGGTATGAAGAACATAGCCAACCTACAAGATACCACACACTTGGAAATAGCCCTAGCCAAAATACACAGTTGGAAGAAGCAAATGCCTGTCTGTGAGCTTGCCTTGCAGTCTAGTTCTATTACTGGGGATCAGGGAGGAGAAATGTTTTCCAAGAAGCAGTTACACACAATATAACAGCCAAATGTAGGAATATCTTGTGGAATATCTTAATAATATCTCTAAATCTCTGAGCAGAAAAATAATCTGTTTCCGGATCATAAATTAGTGATATTATTTGTGATTCCTCTTATTGTGTATGTTCCCAAATAATGGCTCTTAAAATTCACTTTTCTTCTTTTGTTTTTTCCTACAGCAAAATTTCTATACAAGGAATAAAACTTCTCCTTTTTCTGGGCAGGGTATATATTTTTTATTTGTAATGGGCATATTAAAGTTAACCTCCACATCTGTTCTACTCTCTAATTACACAAGGAAACAAAATAGCATAATTCACAACTGTATTATAAATCATAAGGTGCATATGATTTAAGTTTGTGTGTATCATACACTTTATTTCAGACAGTATCCCTCTATTATGTTATTCTCCTGTCACAGACATAAATCAATAGGGAATGTCTTTCCCCTGGGAAGAATTGTGCACTGTATTTTCCCCTATGTAAACAAATCACAGTTTTCCTCAACAAACAAGACTTTCAATTCATTCATTTTTAGAGCAAAGTTCAAATAACTGTGTTAGAACTGTGAGTGTGCTTTGATTCCAAGGACTAGCTCCAAACTTTTTTTTTTTTTTTTAAAAAGGCACTTGGACAAAAAAAGCAGTAACTTCATGAGAATTTTACAAATACTAAGTTACATAAGAGCCTATTTTTCAGGAGTCTATTTGTATAAAGAATTAAACAACAACAACAAAAACTTTGTATTTGAGGAAAGTTAACAGTTGAATTGGTTTAATGTAAAAACCTAATAGAGTAATGCCCTCATTAAATAAACCACATTTTAAATTCCATAGTCTCAAATTACACTAATTAATTTCATCTTCAGTCCAGTCAAGTCAATACATTGTTTCTTACTGCAAAGAGTCAGTAACTTGGATAATGAAAATGTAGCCATAATATTTCAATTTGATTTAAAAATTAACTATTTCAAATAAGTTACATAATTTATGATGAGGTTTGTTTTGGGATAGTAGAATGTATCAAATAATCACATTCTTGTATACATAGTAATTTTTTATAAATGAAAATTAAATAGACAAATTAAAATGAAAATATATGTATACGCCATCTTTTTCATTCTCCTTGCCCCCATTTTCACCCTATATAAAGATGAGTCTTTGTTGTCCAAGATCATTCCTCAAACATATTTTCCATGGGGCTCTGAAGTTTGTCATTCGTAATTACAGTTTTTATGTAATTAACTTATTTTTTTGGCAATCAAATATTTGTCAAAATACATTCAAATTCTGTATTTTTTAAGGCATAATTTAATTCCCTATCTTATCTTTACTTTCTTTCTAATTCTGGGGAAAAATTTGGTCATCATTAAGTGACAGTATATAATGCTCTACTTCTACCCCAAACTTTATCTGCTTTCTCAATAACAAACCCCATTTCTGCTACTTTCATTCTATAACTGACCTTTCTTAGTATATTTTAGACTGAGGTTACTTGAAAAACAACTTCATCTTCTAATCACAACAAACCTGTTCCTTTTGTACTTCCCTTTGGGTTCAGAGAAATACATTTTAGTCTTGTTTACCAAATCCAATCTGCCTACTGAGACTATGATTCTTACATTTTAATGCTTCTCTCTTTTAAGTCTTTTTCTTCACTACATCTGTACAGTCTAATAAAAAATATGTTCAAGGTAACTTCATTCTAAAACCTAATGACAAAAAAAAATAAAGATATATATTCTCAAATCAAGTACCTGTCAAGGGTGACAGAGATGATAGATTTACCTGTCTACTGCTATGATTATTGAACAGGTTAGTGTACATTTACTGCCTCTGTATTATAATTACACCCAAATCTTGAATCACTTGCAAATTGATAGTCATCACTCTTCACAACTGCTCTTTAAAATGTGCTTGAGTGTTGACCTATGAACCAGGAGATCACAGTTTGATTTCCAGTCAGGGCATATGCCCAAGTTGCTGGCTTGATCCCCAGTAGGAGGTGCAGGAGGCAGCCAATCAATGATTTTCTCTCATCATTGATGTTTCCATTTCTCTCTCCCTCTCCCTTCCTCTCTGAAATCAATAAAAACATATTTTAAAAAATATAATCAAACCATTATCTTTAAGCTAACATATATTAAAGGTTTTCGGTAAAGATATAAACTAAAACCTTCACATGGATTAATTAATTTAACCTACTTACAGATAGGAAATTGGAAGTGTAGAAAACAGAAAACCACACAAAGACACAACAGAACTAGCAACTGGCAAAACTTGGGTTTGAATCCAGGTTATCTAATTCTAGAACTTACATAGTAATTAACCTTTACTTATTAGAGTACAAATTTCAAAACAAACAAGATATAATAGAATTATTTTAGCTGTTATCTTGAATTTTCTGCATCACTGTTGTCTACTATTATTAATTCATCATTCTTCCTTGGCATCTGATATTCTTTTTATTTCCTTCTTAATTTTATACCTGCTTTATCTAGTGTCTACACTGATGAATTTTATTCCTTTTATTCCACCAATTCAGAGGTTACCCGAAAGATTTTTCTGTAACCCCCTGCTCTTTCAACAATCTCTCCCTTTACACTGTTATATGTTTTCAACTATCACCTCTAAGTGGATAACTCCCAATTTTATAAATTCTGTCCTTAACTTCCTCCTGAGATATGAACATGACTTTTGACCATCCTTGCTTCTTGTTGAGGCTGAAAGTAGCACCTTCACCTTAAAATAAAAGGATAAAGTTAAATATTGTTACAATGATGTCATCACAAACATTATGATTTTGGCCCCTCAGCTACCAATCCTGCTACTCCAATATAAAGATTTGGAAACTGGTCCAAAAGAGGAATTATATTACTCATGGTTATAGGAAAACGGATCTAAAAAAGTGAAAGAAGGGGCCATTTTATTAAGTTGCATAATTGAAATTTTTTACTTTTGGAATTCAGTATTTTAACATTTTGAAAAAACATGTTGTATCATGGGACCTTTATTAGGTGGTAAGATCCCTATGACTATGTTTGTCAGTTCCATCCCTTCCTGGAAACCAAATTCTGGACATGACCATAGTCAAGTCATCTTCTTCATTTAAGTCTCTTACAGTTTCCTCATTTTTTCTATTCTAACTCATCCTTAGTGGTCAGGACATTATCCTGAAGAGTACAACACTTGGACATTTGTTTTAGACAATTTGATGATCTCTGTAATGCTAATGAATCATTCAGAGATAGTGAATATATCTTTTTCATAGGATTTTTCTTGTCCTCACAACTATCTCAGCATACACTATTCTTGGAAATTCACAAGGTCTTTTATCAAGAATCTTAATCCATCTATGCTCTTCTACCTAATAAGGGATTTGTTAGTGCTGGAAATTGCAAGGAAATCACAGGATAAAAACATTGTTTTTTCTGAGGGTTTATGCAAGTTGGTGCTCGCCACAATAACCTTCTGGAATGACTAGATAGACTTACCATTGCCTGTGGTATGGCATTATTGGGAGTGAATGATTACCATGTGATGAGCTAAAGTTAAATGGGTAGAAGATTAGGCCTTCTATTCAAAAGGAGAGAAAGTCAAATTATCCTAAATAATTTGTGAGCTGATGTGTAGACACCCACTATGCATTTTTATGTTATTGTTGTCATTTGTAACATGGGTGTTCCAGATTCACTTAGTAGTGTTAAAGTATTTTAGATTTCTTTATGTTCAATATGAAAATGGAAGATATTGAATATAGATATGGAGGGTTTTGAACAGGAGCCTATTTAAATAATATGTAAATGAGTAGCCATGATCAAAGTTTTCTGATATAAAGAAAACTTTCACTATTGAATAGAATATTAGTTGCTGAGCTGAGTGGCTGACAGGTAGAGTTTTAATGTACTATTGTGATTGAACTACCTTTTATCATGAAGGTGGTGGAAAAGTTATGGAAAGGTATAAAACTAAGTTCATTGTGGTAGGAATCCAAAGGTATCTTAGAATCTGGAGAGTTTCCAGCAATTTCTTGTACTTTCCATAAATGTTCTTGTTTTAGGCTCATGTAGCATGCATTTTTATGTACTTAAGATTACTGTGTGCTTTAGTTGAAAGGCCACACAAAGTCCCTAGGGCCATGTTATGCATAGGTCATGATCAATTATTAGGTAAATGTGAAAATAAACCTGTAGAAAATTAATTTGGATCTTTCTGATCAATCCTTTCAAATGGTCTTTCCTATATAGTAAAACCATCAGAGCTTTGATCTTCCTAGGACTCTAGAAAATTGTCAGTTTCAGTCATTTGCATAGAATCATCTGGCTATTGTTTTTAAATAAGTTTGTGGTGTAGGATGAAGATTAATTTCTTAGGTCCAAATATTTTTTAGGGTTAAGCAATTTTTTTTTCTTTTCTTTATAAGATGGCTTATACCACATAGGATTCTACATGTTAGTTTGGATTTCCTGGCTTTAGAAGTTAAAACTATATCAAGGGGCCCACCTGCACTGATCCAGTTTGAGTTTATGGGCCACACTCAGCTGCTGTAGGCTGTGGTGCTCAGAAATAGCCATCGCTGAGGGACCAGTTTTTCTGGAGCATCCAGAAAATGTATGCATTGAAAACATTTTGTTGTCTTTAATAGTTACCAAGGCTGTTCTCTGGTTTTCCAGTCCCCCCTCTCCTGCAAATATAATAGGATTGCATTTTCCTATGTTATTTAAGATGAAAATGGCTGTCTCGCTTGCTTCAGTGAACAGAATATGGAAAGAAGCAGCACAGTGCACTTGTTCATGAAGGTCATTAATAGCCAAAGAGCAATTTAGCAGATTCTCTTCCTCCTGCATGAAGAGTCTCTACACCAGAACCTTTCTGATCAGTTTAGTTTACAGACCAGTAGCATAAACATTATCTATGAACTTTCTAGAAATGCAAAATGTCAGGCACCTCCCCAGAGATGAATCGATATACACATTTTAACAAGCAATTTATATGGACATTCAAGTTTAAGAAGTGATAAACGCGCAGCCAGCCCGTGTCTCAGAGTGAGATGAGTTTGGAAGTGTGCTGCTAGCCATCCCACTAGGAAATTTTAGCATGAGTGGAGATAAACTTTCGTTGTCATAAGCACCTAGATATGGGGTGATATTTTATTGCAGCATAACCTTGCTTATTACAAATGAGACAAATATAAACAGGCTTAATGCAACATAGGATGAGTGATCTCATATAGATCCTAAAAATATGGTACCTAGCCCTGGCCAGCATTGCTCAGTGGTTAGAGTGTCAGTCCTTGAAATGAAGAGTCCACAGTTTTATTCACAGTTAAGGGCATGTACGTGGATTTCAGGTGGATCCCTGAATCTTGGTGGTGGTTCATGTTGTAGACAATCAATTGATGTGTCTCACATCAATGTTTCTCTCTCTCTTTTCTCATCCTTCCCTCTCTCTCTTTCTTGTTCTTTCTGTCTCTTCCCCTTCTTCCCTCCCTTCCACTTTCTCTAAAAATCAATTGAAAAAATATCCTTGGGTGAGAATTAACAACAACAAAAAAAGTGGTACCTAACATAAGGTATGCTATATTGGAGAAATTAAACTTTTCCTCAATATGTAATGCCATACATGAAAACAATTCTTTAAAAAATGAATTATATTATTTTCCAATTAAATGAAAATAGAAACCTTTACTTTCCACTTTTTCATTGTGAAAAAAAAACCCACAAATTTAGCATCTTAATTATTTTTAATGTAGAACTGAATGCTATTAAATAAAGTCACATGTTGGGCTACCATCATCACCATCTATTTTTAGAACTCTTTTCAAATATTATGACTTCTATTATGTTGAGGTAGCTTCTTTATATTCCAAGTAGTTGAGGATTTTTTTAGATAAAAATGTTTTGAATTTTGTCAAGTGCTTTTTCTGCATCAATTGAATGATCATGTGTTTTTCTCATTTATTCTGTTAATATGGTTTATTACATTAATTGATTTCTGTATGTTTAACCATCCTTGCATTTGGGAATAAGTTTTTATATGATTATATTTTCATTTTCTCTATTTTCTAATTTTCCCTATGATTTATTTTTGATCCATTAGTTGTTTAAGAGTGTGTTAATGTCAACCATTTTTTACTTTTCCAGATTTTTTTTTGTTTTGTGTTTTATTCTTTATTTTACATTTGATTTTTTTTCTTTATTGATTAAGGTATTACATATGTATCTTTATTCCCCCAGTGCCACCCCCCCCCCCCCCACCGCTTGTGCCCTCACACCCCTAGTGTCTGTGTCCATTGGTTATGCTTATATGCTTGCATACAAGTCCTTTGGTTGATCTCTCCCCCTTTCCCCCCCGCCCCCGCCTTTCCTCTGAGGTTTGATGGTCTGATCAATGCTTCTCTGGATCTTTATTGGTTTTTAACTTTATTCCATTGTGTTTGAAAAACATACTTTGGATGATATTTATAATTTTATAACTACTGAGTCATAATTTGTGAACTAATGTATGGTCTATTCTAGAAAATATCTCATGTGACCTTGAGAAGGTATGGATTCTGTTGTTGTTCTGTAGAATTTTCTGTATATTTCAGTATGAACTAGTTGGTTTATTGTGTTCTTCAAATCCTCTAATCCCTTACTGATGTTCCATTTGTTCTATCCATTATTTAAAGTGAAACATTAAAGTCTTTAACTATTATTGTGTAACTATCTTTCTTTAATTTTTTTTTCATTTTTGGTGCATGTATTTAGATGGTCTATTATTAGTTTTATAAATATTTGTAATGAATATATCTTTTTGCTAATATGAAACTTTTATTAATATCCTTCTTTGTCTCCTGTAGCTTTTTAATTTAAAGTCTATTGTACCTGAAATTAATGTAACCAGTACTACTTTCTTTGTGTTATTACTTTAATGGAACATATTTTTCCATTCTTTTATGCTTAATACTTTGTGTCTTTGGATCCATATGAGTCTCTTGTAGACCATATAAAGTCAGATCCCGTTTTTGTTTTCTTTGACTGCTTGTTTTAGCCATTTTTCCAGTCTCTGTCTTTTAAATGATATAATTCATATTAAGTAATTAGTGATAAGGAAGGACATACTTCCATCATTTTGCTATTTGCTTTCTGTTCATAATCACTGATTTTTGTTGTGTGTTTTTTTGTCCTGCATTGTTGTGTGTACTAGTATGTTTATGTTTACTTAAAATTTCATACTGCCCTAGCTGGTTTGGCTCAGTGGATAGAGCATCAGCCTGAAGACTGAAGGGTCTCATGTTCAATTCCGGTCAAAGCACATACCCAGGTTGCGGGCTTGATCCCCAGTAGGGGGCATGCAGGAGGCAGCCAATCAATGATTCTCTCTCATCATTGATGTTTCTATCTCTCTATTTATCTTCCTTCCTTTCTGAAATCAATAAAAATATTAAAAAAATTTCATACTGAAACAATTGCATTATTTTCTCATTTATTTTGTGTTTTTTAAAGCTGTTTTAATTCTGAATACCATGTATTTATGGATTTACATTTACCATACTAAAGTTATAACTTTAATATGAATTGATACCAGCATAACTTTAGTAGCATAAAAATTTATATTCCGCCCTAACCGGTTTGGCTCAGTGGATAGAGCGTCGTCCTGCGGACTGAAGGGTCCCAGGTTCGATTCCGGTCAAGGGCATGTACCTGGGTTGCGGGCACATCCCCAGTAGGGGGCGTGCAGGAGGCAGCTGATCGATGTCTCTCTCATCAATGTTTCTAACTTTCTATCCCTCTCTCTTCCTCTCTGTAAAAAATCAATAAAATATATTAAAAAAATTATATTCCTTTATAACTCTATCCTCACCTTTTTCAGATACTGATATTATAGAATTACATTTTTATACATGTGTGCCCCAAACATAGAATAATAAATAAGTTCTATCAAACCAAAGTTACAATACTAGCTGTTTTTTTTTTTTTTAAAAAAACTATTTATCTTTATTGTTGGAAGTATTACAGATGACCTCTTTGTTTTTTGTTTTGTTTTGTTTTGTTTTTCCCATTGAGGCCCTCCTACTGGCACCAGTCCTTCCCAAGTCTTCACCTCACTATTTTCTGTGTCCATGAGCTATGCATATCTATACTAATAAAAGAGTAATATGCTAATTAGAGCAGGTTGACCTGCCATCTTCTGGATGTCTGACTTCCTTCTGGACAAAGCCATGGTGGTGGGGGCTGAGGTAGAGGCAGTTAGGGCAATCAGGCCAGCAGGGGAGGCCAGTTGGGGGCAACCAGGCCAACAGGAGAGGACTGTTGGGGGTGACCAGGCCGGCAGGGGAGGGCCTTGGGGCATTAGGCAGTAGGCAGGTGAGTAGTAAGGAGCCAGTGGTCCTGGATTGCCAGTTTAAACTGGCAGTCGGACACCCCCCAAGGATTCCCGGATGGGAGAGGTTTCAGGCCAGCTGAGGGACACCATCCCTGCCCAGTCCACGAATCCATGCACCGGGCATCTAGTATGCATATAAGTTCCCCAGTTAATCACTCCCCATATCCCAGCCCCCACTGCCACCTTTCCTCTGAAATGCATCAGTCTTTTCAATGGTTCTATGTCTCTGGATTTATTTTGTTCATCAGTTTATTTTATTCATTAGATTCCACATATGAGTGAGATCATGAGATACTTACCTTTCTCTCACTGGCTTATTTTGCTTAGCAGAATATTCTTCAGGTTCCTCCATGCTGTGACAAAGGGTAAGAGTTCTTCTTTATTACCATTGATTAGTATTCCATTGGGTAAATATACCACAGTTTTATTACCCACTTATCTGCTAAGGGGTATTTGAGCGGTTTCCAAATCTTAACTATTATATATTGTGCTCCTATGAACATAGAGTTGCTTGTATTCTTTCTTGATTGATGTTTCGGGTTTCTTATGATATATTCCAAGGAGTGAGATCACTAGGTCAAATGGAAGTTCCATTTTTAATTTTTTGAGGTCACTCCATACTCTCTTCCACAGTTGATGCACCAGTCTGCATTGGCACCTGAATTGTACTAGGGTTTCCTTTTCTCCACATCCATATAACATTTGTCATTTGTTGATGGTAGCCATTCTTTTTTTTTAAATATTTTTTTAATATATTTTATTGATATTTTACAGAGAGGAAGGGAGAGGGATAGAGAGCTAGAAACATCGATGAGAGAGAAACATCGATCAGCTGCCTCCTGCACACCCCCTACTGTGGATGTGCCCTCAACCAAGGTGCATGCCCCAGACTGGAATCAAACCCGGGACCCTTCAGTCTGCAGGCCGACACTCTATCCACTGAGCCAAACCGGTTTCGGCAATGGTAGCCATTCTTAAAAGTGTGAGGTAATACCTCATTGTCCTTTTAATTTGCATATCTCTTATGATCAGTGACTTTGATCACTTGTTCATGTCTCTTGGCCTTATGCATGTCCACTTTCGAAAAGTGATTATTTAGGTCCTTTGCCCATTTTTTTTATTGGATTGTTTGCCTTCCTTTTGTTAAGTTGTATGAGTTCCTTATATATTTTGGGTATTAACCCCTTATCAGATATATCATTGGCAAATATGTTCTCTCAAGAAGTGGGCTCTCTTTTCACTTTGTTGATGGTTTATTTTGCTGTGGAAAGCTTTCTACTTTGATGTAGTCCCATCTGTTTATTTTCTCCTTAGTTTCCCTTGTCCTAGGGCAGTGGTCAGCAAACTGTGGCTCGTGAGCCGCAGTTTGCTGACCACTGCCCTAGGAGATGTATCCACAAACATATTGCTACAAGAAATGTCTGAGATGTTGCTGCCTATGCTGTCTTCAAATTTTTAGTTTTGTTTCATGACTCACATTTAGGTCTTTCGTCCATTTTGAGTTTATTCTTGAATATGGTGTAAGTTGGTGGTCTAGTTTCATTTTTTCACATGTAACTGTCCAATTCTCTCAACACCATTTATTGAAGAGACTGTCTTGACTCCATGTAAACTCTTTCCTCCTTTGGCAAATATTAATTGAGCGTAATGACTTGGGATAATTTCTGGGTTCTCTGTTCAGTTTCATTGATCTATATGCCTGCTCTTGTGCCAGTACAATGCTGTTTTGATTACTGTGGTTTTGTAGTATAGCTTGATATCTGGTCTTGTAATCCCTCCAAGTTTATTCTTCTTTCTCAGAATTGCTGTGGTTATTCTGGGTCCTTTTTATTCCGTATAAATTTTTGGAGTGTTTTTTCTAGATCTGTGAAGTATGGTGTTGGTATTTTAATTGGGATTGATTTGAATCTATAGATTACTTTGGGTAGTATGGACATTTAATGATGTTGAGTCTACCATTCCATAAACATAGTCTTCCACTTGTTCATATCTTCCTCTATCACTATTTTCAACATCCTGTAGTTGTCTGAGTACAGATCTTATATCTCCTTGGTTAAGTTTATTCCTAAATATTGCAATGATAAATGGGATTTTTTTTTTTAGTTTCTCTTTGTGAGAGTTCATTATTGGTGTATAAAAATGCCATAGATTTCTGTTTGTTAATTTTATATCCTGTTACATTGCCAAATTCATTTATTAAACCTAGTAGTTTTTTTTATGGAGTATTTAGGATTTCCTATGTATAATATCATGTAGTCTGTGCATAATGACAGTTTTACTTCCTCCTTTACAAAGTTGATACCTTTTATTTGTTCTTCTGGTCTGATGGTTGTGGCTAGGACCACTAGTACTATGATGAATAGCAGTGATAAAAGTGGACATTCCTGTCTTATTCCTGTTCTTATCTTATCAAATGCAGAAAAAGCATTTGACAAAATCCAACACCCTTCTTTGATAAAAAACTCTTAGCAAAGTGATAAAAGAGATTTCATACCTAAACAAAATACAGAACATAATTACACTTGAGAAGAATGCATATTCCATAGATTTGGGATGAAATGTTCTGAAGATGTTAATTAAGTCCATCTGATCTAGTGAGTCATTTACGATTGCTGTTTCTTTGTTGATTTTTTGTCTAGAGGATTTATCCAGCGATGTCAATGGGGTATTAAAGTCATCTATTATAATTGTATTGCTGTCAATCACTTCCTTGATATCTTCCAGAAGTTTATTTACTTTTTATGTATTTGGGTTATCTTGCAGTGGGTGTATATGTTTATCAGAGTTATATCCTCTTGTGTGTTGATCCCTTTAGTATTATGAAGTGACCTTATCTCTTGTTATGGCCTTGATTTTCAGGTCTATTTTGTCAGATATAAGTATTGCTAACCCAGCCTTTCTTTTTCTTTCATTTCCATTTGCCTGAGAAATATTTTCTCATCCCTTCACTTTCAGTCTGTGTGAGTCTCTTGTTCTGAGGTGGGTCTCTTGTAGACAACATATATATGGGTCATGTTTTCTTACCCATTCAGCCACTCAATGTCTTTTGATTGGAGCATTTAATCCATTTATGTTTAAGGTTATTATTAATAGGGACTTGTTAGTAACCATTTTTATTCTTTATGCCTGTGTTCCTTCTGCCCTTTCTATTTCTTCTTTTTATAACAGTCCCTTTAGCATTTCTTTCATTTCTGGCTTGGTAATGATAAACTCCCTTAGACTTTTTTTGTATACAAAGCTCCAGATATCTCTTTCAATTTGATTGATAGCCTTGCTGGATAGAGTATTCTTGTATTCTGTTCCTTGCTTTGCATAACTTTATATACTACATTCCATTGCCTTCTGGCCTGATGTGTTTCTGTTGAGAAGTCATTTGATAGTCCATTTCAAGATTCCTTATAGGTAACTCTCTGTCTCTCTCTTTTGCAGCCTTTAAGATTCCCTCTTTGTTGTTAACATTTTCCATTGTAATTATGACCAGTCTAGGTGTGGGTGTTTTTTGGGGTTCATCTTGTTTGGGACTCTCTGTGCTCTTGTGACTTTTTTCTTTCCCAAATTAGGGTAGCTTTCTATCATTATTACTTCAAATAGGTTTTCTAATCCTTGATCCTCTTCTTGTTCTTCTAGCACCCCTATTATACATATGTTACTTCATTCCATATTGTTCCAAAGCTCCCTTAGGCTCTTCTCCTGCTTTCTAATCTTTTTTTTCTCCTATTGCTCAGATTGGGTGTGTTTTTGTGCCCTGTCTTCTAACTTGCTAATTCGGTCCTCTGCTTCTTCTAGTCTACTGTTGAAACCTTCCATTGTGTTTTTTATTGGAGATATATCATTCTTCATTCCCTTTAGATTCTTACATAAGTGGTTGATTTTTTCATCCAGCCGGTTAAGGAACTGTATGACCCTTAATCTAAATTTTTCCCTGACATATTGCATCCCTCCATGTCATTTATTTCCTTTCTGGCGATTTTTTCTTTTCTTTCTTTTGGGAGTTATTTCTTTGTCTCCCCATTTTTGCTCTCACCAAAGGGCCTGGGGCCTATGGTTGAAGTGGTGAGATTGGCAGAAGGGGAGCACATCTGGCACTCACAGAAGCCCACAGCCTGAGAGGCTGGAGTCCCAGTGTCTGTAGGTCTGCAAATGAGGTAGCAGGTCTTTGGTTGGATGGCTGTAGGGTCCAGTATGGTGTCTGAGGCCAGTCTGGATGGTGGTGAGGTTATGCTCCTAGTTGCAGCAGTTCTCCCTTCAAGATGATGTGATTTCTGTGCCAGAGCCAGCCAACCTGGGAGGGCTTGCAGTGCTAGCAGGGGCTCCCCATCCAGTATAGCCTGGTCTGCCAGCCCCCGAGTCTTCTGCAGGTTCTAACTGTAACACACACACACACACACACACACACACACACAAAGTTTGTGCTCCCTTACTCACTCACACTCTCCCCCTCACTGCCATCTTGCCGGCCAACATCTTGACTCACCACAAGATGTCTGCCTGAAGTTTTTTTTTTATTATTGCTTCAATTTTATCAATAGTTATGGACCTATTAAAGTATTTTCATTCTTCCTGATTGAGTTTTGGAAGACTGATTTTTTTCTAGGAATATTTCCATTTCATCTAGGTTGTACAGCTTGTTGGAATAAAGTTGTTCATAATACTTTTTTACAACCCTTTTCAATTCTGTGGATTTTGTCAATTTGCCCTTCTATTTATGATTTTATTTGGGTCCTATCTATTTGTTTCTTGATGAGTCTGGCTAAAGGTTCATCAATCCTATTTATCTTTTCAAAGAACCAGCTTTTGCTTTTATTAATCTTTTGTAATTTTTTTTAGACTCTACATAATTTATTTCCACTCTGATTTTTATTATGTTCTTTCTTCTACTTATTCTGGACTGTTATTGTTGTTCTCTTTCTAGTTATTTAAGTTGTAGGGTTAAATAGTTTAATAGTAATTTTTCTTGTTTTTCAAGGTAGGATTGTAGTGCTATGAACTTCCCTCCCAGGACTGCTTTCAGTGTGTCCCACAGATTTTGGGTTGTTGTGTTTTCATTTTCATTTGTTTGCAGGAAGTATTTTTTTTTATTTTTTCTCGATCTCTTTATAACCCATTACTTATTTAATGATGTGCTATTTAGCATCCAGGTGTTTTCATGTTTCTGAGTGTTTTTATTGTAATTGATTTCTAATTCCATTCCACTGGGATGTGAGAAAATGCTTGATGTGATTTCCATACTCTTGCACTTTTAGAAACTTTGTTGTGGTTTATCTTTGAAAATGTGCCTATGTGGGCTTGAGAAGAATGTATATTCTGTATCTTTGGGGTGAAATATTCTTTAAATATCAATTAATTGAATCTGATATAGTGTATCATTTAGGATCTCTGTTTCTTTGTTGATTTTTTGTCTAGAAGATTTATCCAGTGATTTCAATGGAGTGTTAGGGTTTTCTACTATGATTATATTGTTATCCATCTTTCCCTTAAAAATAATCCAGTATATACACTGAGTGGCCAGATTATTATGATCTCTGAACACATAATAATCAGGCCACTAAATATATATATGTGTGTGTGTGTGTGTGTGTGTGTGTGTGTGTGTATTAGAGGCCCGGTGCATGAATTCGTGCATGGGTGGGGTCTGGCCATACTGGCCAGGGGGCAGGAACATGGGCGGTTGGCCAGCCTGCCTGCTGGTCAAACTCCTGGTCGAGAGGACAATTTGAATATTAGCCTTTTATTATATGGGATATACATTGAGTGGCCAGATTATTATGCTTTCAGAGATCATAATAATCTGGCAACTCAGTATATATATATATTCCTGTATTAGGTGCACATATTTTCACAAGAGTTATATCCTCTTGTTGTATCAATCCCATCTAGTATTATGAAGTGGCCTTCATTATCTCTTACGGATTTCACTTTGAAGTCTATTATTTTTAGATATAAGTATTGTTACCCCAGCTCTTTTTTTCATTTCCATTAGGCTGAAAATTTTTCCATCCCTTCACTTTCATTAGGTGTGAGTCTTTTTTTTCTGATGTGAGTATCTTGTAGAGAGCATATATATGAGTCATATTTCATACCCATTGAGCTATTTCATTTATTTTGATTGGAGCATTTAGGCCATTTACATTTAAGGTTATTATTGATAGGTAATTATTTGTTGCCATTCTTACTCTTGACATTTGAATTCTTCTTTACTTCTTATTTATACACTAGTCCTTTGGCATTTCTTGCAATGCTAGTGTAGTGATAATAAATTCTTTAAGCGTGTTTGTTGTTGTTGTTGTTATTGTTTTTTTGTGTTTTTTATTTGTCTGTGAAGATCTTTATTTCACCTTCTATCTTGAATGATAGGCTTGCTGGATAGAGTAGTCTTGGTCATTACTTTGTATACTTCATGCTACTCCCTTCTGGCCTGAAGTGTTTCTATTAAGAAATCAGTTAAAAGTATAAAGAGAGCTCCATTCTTGGAAAATTTCTGTCTCTTTCTTGTAGACTTTAAGATTCTTTCTTTGTCTTTTATGTTTGCCATTTCAATTTTTATGTGCCTAGGTGTGCATCTTTTGGGGTTCATCTTGATTGAGAGTCTCTATGTTTCATGAATTTGAGTGACTTTTTTCTTTACCAGTAAAGAAAATTTTCTGCCATTATTTCTTCAAATTGTGTCTCTATTCCTTTCTCAGATTCTGCTACTTCTGGTACCCCTATGATGCAAATTTTGTTAAGTTTTATGTTGTCCCAAAGCTCCCTCAAACTTTCTCCCTGCTTTTTAATTTTTTCTTTTTTCCTTTGCTGTTCTGAATGGTTGTTTTTTATATCTTGTATTCTAATTCACTGATTTAGTCCTCAACTTCTTCTAGTCTACTGTTGACTAGAAGAGTGACCTTCCAGGGTGTTATTTATTTTAGCTATGTCATTCCTCATTTCCAATGGATTTTTATCATTGTTTCATCCTCTCATTTAGTGTTTGTGTAACTCTCATTAATTCCCTTAATCTTCTCATTAATTTCCTTATAATTTTCATTAAGTTGCTTGTAGTTCTCACTGAATTGTTTGAGCACTCTTATTATTATTACTCTGAATTCTTTATCTGACAAATCACTTGCCTCCATTTCATTTATTTTCTTTTCTGGTGATCCCTCATTTTCTTTCATTTGGAGGGTCTTTCTTTGTTTCCCCATTTTTGCTGTTCCTTTGTTTTTGTTTCTATATATTAGATCAAACTGCTATGCCTCCCAGATTTTGTGGGTTGGTCTTATGTAGAAGCAGTTTTGTGGGACCCAGTGGTACAGACTCTTAGATCTCCTGCATTGGGTGCTCTGGGGAAGACTCTTGCTTGAGTTGTATTCTCCTGTTGTAGTTGTGTCTTGAATGTTATTATTCTGTTCATGGAAGGAATCTCCTCTCAGGTTGGCTGTCTATGTGGCTCACCCCTAACCATGTCGTGTGAACTGTTGTAGAGTTGCTGACAGAATAGGGCAAAAAAGAACACAATCAAATGAGAAACAAAAAGAAAGAATACTAAAACCTACACAGGACCCCCATAGCAATAACACAAGCAAACACAAGAGAAGACAGAATTAAGGAAGAGAAAGAGAGCAAGAATTATACAAGAAAAAAAGGGAAAAAATATGAGGAGAAAAATAACAATACAACCCACCAAACAATAAAACACCATACTAAAAAAAAATCAAAATGGACAAAAAATAAGGTAGGGGAGAAAAAGGAATATGTTGGTTCAGAGATGAAATAAATAAACTAAGAATAAAAATTTAGGGAAATACTTTGGAGGGGGAAAGAAAAACATTGAAAGAAAATAAAGTGAAAAAATTGTGTAGGAAAAGGGAAGAGAAAATTAGATATATAAATGAAACAATAGAGACTAGAATAATAATAAATAAATAAAGTAGATATATAAAGAAGATAAATAAAAAAGCAGCAAAAAGGAAAGAGAAAAAAATTTAAAAAAGAAAAGAATAAAGGGAAGAGCAAAATAAAAATAAAAAAGGAGAAATGGCATTTCTTTTAGCAGAATGTAGTGCCCCATGGAAGCTCCCTTTAGATCCTACTTTTCTGATGACTATGGCTGATTGTTCTGTCTGCCTATTTTGGGCTTTTCCTGATGTATTTAGTGCTGACCACTGTCAAAAACTGTCCTCTTTTGGCTTTCAGCAACCTTCTTGAAGCCTCATGTGATCCACAGTTTTTGTCTGTCTTCATAGGATTTGGCTTCAATCAAGAGGGGCCATTCTGCCCTCTAAAGCTGGTTTGTTAGCAATGTAGGGCCCAAGGCTGGGTCAGCAAACTTTCCTTGGTTCTCTGGGGTCTGCTCCTGCCGTCCTTTGCCTGCTAGCCATATGTCAATTTTAATCACTCAAAAGTCTGTTTCTGAAAGGGCTTTGGACGCTGGAGGTGCTGTTCAGATTTGAGGGAATGTCGTCGGTGTGTTTTCCTGTCCCAGAGCTACTCCTCTGCAAATGTTCCACATTATTACTCTGCTCTCATCTGGGCAGAGATCCTTATATGCAATCCAGTGTGATTGGCTGGAAACCTGGAGTTTCTATCAGCTCTCCCATGTGGGGAAAGTACCAGTCTAGTTCCTGGGATAGTGGGGCAAACAACCCCTCCCCAATCCAGTCACAGATGCTCCTTGAAACTGTTCAAAACCTGTAAGTGTTACCTTAGCATTTGTGTTCTCTAAAAAGGTCAAAATGCAGAGTGTGGCAGGCAGGGCTCCTGAGGGTCAGAGATTCTATATCATCTAGGGCAGGTCTTTTGGTGGTGATTGTTGTTGTTTACCTGCCCTGTGACTACTGAGAGCTACTATGTCCTCTCAGGAAAAATTGCAGTTTCTGTTTGGGTATGTATGAACAACCAAATGCAGGACTTCTGGACACTGCCCCTCCACATCTCTCTATACTGCCACCCACCCCAGCCTCTCCTCAGGCACCTGAAATCTTTACTTCCCTCCTTGCACCAAAGCCTTTGGTGACTAGCTGAAAATGAAAACTCCTGTGCTCTGGGTTTAGATAAAAAAATAATAATAATAAATGAAACAAAAATGCAGTTTTCTCTCTGGCTCTGCTCTACAAGCCCTGCTGCCTTTCTCATCTAGATGTTACATGGGCTGTGGGTCTCCTCTCTGGTGTTGTGGGCTGTGGAGCCCAGCCTGGATTCCCGAGCTTCTATCTTCTGAGGAAACAGACCCTCCTGTATCCAAGCACTCCCTCCTCACTCTTGGTCTGACAGCCTGCCAGCCCTGGGAGCTGGGTCAGCTCCTCTCATGACCTCGCCCTTCCTCCTGGTCTCTAGATGTTTTCTATTCTTCTTTGACATAAGTCACCTCCTCATCTTGACCTCAGTTGGCAATTACAGGTGAGTGTTCTCCAATTTAGTTGTATTACCAGTCTGGCACTGGGATTAGGTGCATGACAGGTCTGACTATTCAGGCGTCATTTTCCCCTCTAATACTAGCTTTTTTTTAAAGAAATATTTATTTATTTATTTATTTTTATTGATTTCAGAGAGAAAGAGAGTGGGAGAGAGAGATAGAAGCAACAATGATGAGAGAGAACCATTGATCCGCTGTGAGAATTGAGCCCACAACCCAGGCATGTGCCCTTGACCAAGAATCAAACCCAGGACCCTTCAGTCCATAGGCCAATGCTTTATCCACTGAGCCAAACTGGCTAGGGCTCTAATATTAGCTTTTTGCCTAATGATTGTTTTTTAATGTTTTTCAATCATGTAGAAAACAAAAAAGTAGAGTTGAAATCCATTAATAGAATAATATAAATTTTGTAATTGCCCATGTATTTATTTTTAGTGAGATTTTTACTTCTTCATATAGCTTCAAGTTACTCTCTAGTTCTTTTTATTTCAACCTCTGATAGTTCCTTAAAAATCTCCTGCATGGCAGGTCTAATTATAACAAAATTCCTCAGCTTTTGTTTATCTGAGTATATCCCAATTTCTACTTTATTTTTGAAGGAAAGTTTTGACAGACACGGGATTCTTGACTGACATTCTTTTTTCTTTTAACACTTTGAACACATTGGCCCACAGCCATTTGTTTCCAAAGTTTTTGATGAGAAATTTGCTTATACACTTATGGAAGAGACTTTGTTTGTGATGAGTCATTTCTATTTGTTGCTTTTATAATTCTTTGTCTTTTGAAAATTTTATTATTATGTACCCTAGAGTGGGTTTCTATGAATGTATCTTATTTTGAGAATTTTTAATTTTTAAATTTTATTTTATTTATTTATTATTATACATATTTTTTTACTTCTTCGATGTTAACATTAATAGCCTTTAACAAATTTTGGAATTTTTTTGACATTACTTCTTTAAATATTTTTTTTGCCCTTTTCTCTATCTCTTCTCCTTCTGAGAATTCCCTGATTTCTATGTTGATCTGCTTGATGGTATTCCATAT
The DNA here is from genome assembly GCF_963455305.1 of Plecotus auritus. NCBI lineage: Eukaryota > Metazoa > Chordata > Mammalia > Chiroptera > Vespertilionidae > Plecotus > Plecotus auritus. Next base: position 133,809,482 of record NC_137771.1, on the reverse strand, counting down.
ATCCCTAAATTTCTGTTAATTTTATTCAATATTTTTTCTTTCCATCCTTTAGACTCAATAATTTCCATTGTCCTACCTTCAAACTTATTCTTTATTTTCCCAGCTAAAATATTCCTTTGACTCTCTAGTGATTAAAAAAAAAAAAAATCAATTGTACTTTTCAGCTACAGAAGCTACAGAATTTCCTTTTGGTTTTTAGGTTTTTTTTCTCTCTTTATTAATATTTTTATCTTTATTGTATATTTAAAAAATGATTTACTTATATATTCACTTTCTTTATACGCTTTTAAGACCATTGTTTTAAAGTCTATGTCTAGTAGATCCATCATCAAGTCTTTTTCAGGGCAAGTTATTGTTGATTTACTTTATTTTTTCTGAATGTCCCATATATTTGATTCCTTTTATGCTTTGTGATTTTATTGTTGTTTTTGTTGAAACCTGAATATTTATACTTAATACTGTGGTAACACTGCAAATCTGATTCTCCCCCTTTTCTAATGGCTTTTTGGTCATTTTGTTTATTGTTTTTATTTACGACTTGAAGCCTGATGCATGAAGATTCGGACTAGAATGGGCTTTCCTTTCCCTGGCTGCCTGCACCGCCTTTCCATTCTGGCCCAGCCCCTTTCCTCTCAGGCCCCGGAGCCGCCTTTTTCCACTCCGGGAGCTGCCTTTTTCTGCTCTGGCCCCACCTTCCCATGCTGCCCAGAGGCCCTGAGATACCGGGGGTGGGGCAGAATGCCTGCATCATTGCCATGGCGACGACTCAAGCGTCCTGCTCCTGTCACTCCGCACCTGTGTATGCAAATTAACCACCATCTTTGTTGGGTTAATTTGCATATCACTCCTGATTGGCTGATGACATAGCAGAGATATGGTCAATTTACATGTTTGTCTATCATTAGGTAAGATTTTGGATTGACATAGGTCCTTTTCTTTTGAAAGAATCATTCTGAGATCTAAACTTAAAGTAATTCCAAGCTTTTTCTGAGCATATGCCTTTCTCTGGGCATACATTGTGACTTTATTTATTTTCTCCCATGTATGCAATTGCTTTTGAATGTTCCAATTCTTAATGTTTGGCTCTCAAATTCAAACAAAAGAGATAAAAATGAAAGGTACTAAATACTCTAGCTTTTTAAGTTCTCTATAGTTACTTTAGTCAGGGGTGGGAGGGGGGAGTGCTTGCAATCTTTAGGAGAGGTGCAAAAACAATGGCTGCCTACCTCTTTGGCTGTACCTCTGAGATCAGAAACAGTAATCAGTAATTAATCAGAGCACAGATCCATACTATTCTGAAGTCAGGATCCTTTTGACAACACTGGCTCATACTAGTTTCATATAATGTGCTACTAGAATGTATTCATGGCTGCCTGACTTGGGGTAGGAGGGTAGAGAGTAGCTGCTTCTGTGATGAGCTAAAACTGACAAATTAATCGTAATTTACCAGCTCAGCCTTCCCTCTGGAAGTTGCAAGCCTTCAATAGATTCAGAGCTCTAAAAGAGTTACATCAGATTAATTCTGCCAGTGCAATTTTTATATTGGTGGAAAGTCAGATTCTTGTTGTTTCCTACTCCATTTTCTTCTATATCTTTTCTATATTCATTATTTTAACAGCTTCATTGAGTTATAACTGATATAAAATTGCATATATTTAATGTGCATAATCAATGAGTCTAGACATATGCAAACAGCTGTGATACTATTACTACAACCAAGGCAATATACATATGCAACACCTGCCCAAGTTTTCTTCTTTGTCTCTCTCTTTATCTTTCATTTGTGGTAAGAGCACTCAACATGCAATCTATTGTCTTAACCGATTTTGAAATGTATCAACTATTGGAACTATGTTATATAGCAAATCTCTAGAACTTATTTATCTAGCATAACTGAAACTTTATACCCATCAATATTCAATCTTTACTTTTTAATGAGTCTAATCAATTACTATAAGAAGGTATAACTTTTTCTTCAAATCAGTGTAGCTGTTTTTGTATTTGGATCTCTTCAATAAGTTCATTAAAAATAACTATTGCTTTTTATTAAAATTAAAACAAAAATTTTCAAGCAGTTCTTTTGTAACAGAATGAATAATAACTTTAAATAATAAACTTAGATAATTTTCTTTAAAACAATGGATTAACAATTTACAAAGGAGAGCTAGATTACTAACTAGTAATTCAGAGAGATAAATGATATGCTGATCATCTTAGTCATTATTTGTTATAATTTTTAAGGACATTCATATAAAAAATGGTTCTACACTAAAAAAAATCATAGAAGTTAAAAAAAAAGTATGAGCTTTGTTGAATTTTTAGAAAACATGTGTATCAAATTGAGCCCAGGAATTATGGGTATATATTTCAAAACTCAGTAAGTAGACCTATTCTGGAAACTAGAAGAATTTAAATCATGGACTTAAATGAGATCACTTAGGAATTGTGAAGGTGGAGAAAACTAATGTCATCAAGAACCATCATTCTAGTAGAAATAGCTCCTCTGGGCAATTAAAAGAGAGAAAAAATCTTAATAGGAAAAAATTAGGAGATTTTATTAATTCATGGAGTTTGTCACACCAGGGAAGCTGGGCAATGTCTCAGTCTAGGCTTAAATAGGGGTGAGATACAGTCACAAATTACTGTCTATTCTCTCTTATTATTGTAGGCTAATGCACCATCAATTAGTAGGGGAAACCAGAGCAGAAACTTTCACCTATTTGTCCTTCTTCACTTTTCATGCAGGCATTCTATGGCATGGAACGCAACTCCAAATTGAAAGGTTTTAAGTTCAGTAGTGTACACTTAGTCCTTTTATGTTCCTTTTAAAAAGCTACAAAAACATAAACACATACGTAAAATCGGAATTAACTAATGAAATGACAGGAGGAATAATGTTAAAAGGTTTCTATACACAAGTGTTATTCCATGCAACTATATTTCACTATGAATAATTTAAACCAGATCTGTGCATGGGACTCAAGGGGAGATTTAAATATGTCTAGCCACCTGATTAATCTTAGTTCAATCATCTCAATTTTACTTGTACTTCATGTTAGGCCTTTAACATTTGGCCTCTGCAACATTAACCAGCTTATATATTGCTACAACTCAGGAAACCAAGGCAGGGCCCTGGAGAAAGAATCTGAACAAACAACCCACAAAGGAACCACTATTATAGATACAAGATATGAGTTAAAACTACGAGTTAAACTAAAAACTGTGTCATAGAAGCCTTTAAAAATGGGTTTTCTTAGAATTGTCTCTGAACTCAGACAAACTTATATTGATATTCTAGCATGAAGCATATCTTGTGAAACCTCAGCTTTATCATCTGGTAAATTGATACCTAATGAGCACTTTATTCTGAGGATTAAAGAGTCAATACTCATGAAAAACCTGAAAGATAGAAGATGTTAAATGTTAGCTATCTAACTCTTCCTAAAAGTGCTACCCCCTGGCAATCTGAGTTCACTAACAAAATGTGTAGGCACTTTATACTGTATGTGTGTCTGTTTGTACATGTGTAAAGGCAGTACATTTTTACCCATCAGGAAAAAAAAAATGTTATCTGAAACTCACCAAGAGCATTTCCCTCTAGAATATTTGTTCAATGTTTATAGTTGTTAGATACTTTTTCTAAATAAATTACTTCAGTTTGATTTATAATTTGCACAGATTCTGGACTATAAAATAATACATACCTAATGGATTAAGCAATTTTGAGACCAGATGTGTAAAATCATTTTTTAAATATATTTTATTGATTTTTTACAGAGAGGAAGGGAGAGGGATAGAGAGTTAGAAACATCAATGAGAGAGAAACATCTATCAGCTGCCTCCTGCACACATCCTACTGGGGATGTGCCCGCAACCAAGGTACATACCCTTGACCGGAATCGAACCTGGGACCTTTCAGTCTGCAGGCTGACGCTCTATCCACTGAGCCAAACCAGTTAGGGCTGTTAAATGATTTTTAATTATTTACCATGACTTATCAACTAAGTATAGAAAGCAGATTTCAAAGCCACACAATTTTATTGATCAATAGGACAGAATTATTCTTTCCTGAAAGCATTTTCTTGGCACATGAGAACACCTTATATGATATGTAACAGGCTTGATGTTGCGAAAGCCCTTAAATATTTGCAATATTACATTTTTCAAATGGAGTTGGAAATAAATAAATTTATGATTCTCATGGATGAAAAACTTAGTTCACCTGAGCTTATGTAAAATAATTCTTTTAAACGATGGTTATTTGAAATATTTTTTTCCACCTTTTTCCTTTAATAATATTTAAGGACTGAGAGCAGTCCCTCCTTCTAACAGGGCATCGTGACTATCTTCTCCTAGGGAAAGGAAGTTCTGCAATACTACCACTGTAACAGAAGGGTCACTCAAAATACCATCTAGTAACCTGGAAGAACGGGTTTTGTTCAGCACAAATTTCATCTGAGAATCAATTAATTCACCAATGATTGTCTTGTGATGCCCTCTTGTCTATCTCAGTACCCTTAAGTTAGTGAAGTCTTAATTCAAATTGAGGATGAGAAAATATTGTTGGTGAGTCATGAGAAAAGCTTAAACAATGCTAAAAACTGCTTACAGCAAGTCCTATTAAACAAATTTAAAAGAGGGGAAACTATACTATGCATTAACAATGGAAAGGAGTTTGTTTTTTTATCAGGTGCTATGACTTAAACAGTACTTTTAATAAATTGAATATCTTTTTTGCTCCACAAAATCAAATTATATTAACCAAAGTAACATAACCTTACTGTATCGTTGATAAAAGCATAGCAGAAGTTGATATAAAGAGCTTTTTATCTACTTGTTTTGTCTTTGTCTTTCTCTATATATGTAAATACATATTTTGCTTGTTAGAAACACATTGTAGTGGATCATTGAAAGGATAATGCATTTTGTTGAAGTGGGAGGCAAAATTATTGACTGATCTTAGGCAAAATTTTTTGTTAATGTGAGGAAATCTATTTACCACATATAGGGTAGCTGTACACCTAACATTTATCACTAAAATCTAGCATAAAATCCTATCTAATAAAGAGGGAATATGCTAGTTGACCCTCATGCCATCTCAAAGATGGTAGCACCCACAGCCAATAAGAAGGAAATATGCTAATTGACTGCCACGCTATCAAAGGTGGTGGGGCCCACAGCCAATAAGGAGGGAATATGATAATTGACTGCCCTGCCTCAAAGGTGGCAGTGCCCACACCCACAAGATGGCAGCACCCAGTCCCCTGAGCCCTTCTAGAGTGCCTACCTCTGGAGTCCCACAGTCCTTTCAGCCCCCCAGCTGCCCAGGTCTGGCCTGAGGCACAGGCAAGCCTCAATGGCGGCTGCCCAGCTGCCCAGGGCCACCCAAGGCTCAGGTAACCAGGGCTGGCCGAGGCGTGCACTGCCGACAGTGGCAGCAGCAAAGGTGTGGTGGGGGCATCACCTTCCCCTGATCACCAGGTTGCCTCCCGCCCATGAGGGCTCCTGGACTGTGAGAGGGGGCAGGCCAGGGTCCCTTTCAGTGCATAAATTTTTATGCACCGGGCCTCTAGTAATTAAATAAACACATAAGAGCAAACCTCTCAAATCCCAAAAGGAACATAGATGAAGTGCTAGACAGAAAATAGAATTTTCAAATAGCATACAAAATTACAGCAAAATAAGAAGTAACACAGAGTACCAAGTTAGTTTTTTTATGGACTTTTCTTAGGACTTTTCCTATGATTGAAGGTAGAGTTGATATCCTAATCACTTTTTCCCCAAAGGGAGTTCTGGGTTATTTCATCATTCATTTGATTTGGGTGGTAAGAAATTGGGGATCTGAAGCTTTTAATTCCTCGAAAGTTCCTCTGTTATCTGCCTTCCCTGTGCACTGACTTGCCCTATGTTATGTAGTTTATTCTCCTTTGGAATTGCTACTTCTTCTTTATAACAAATCTTGGGGTTCTGCTACTGCCACTGTTATGACTAATGTTGCAGTTGATAGGCTTTTAATCACTTCTATATACTCCAGCCCTTTCATTCCCAAACTGTTCTTGTGCCAAATGTCCTATATCTAAAGCCTTGCTTAAAATATGCATGGGGTTTTCTCTGCTTTTAGAGATTCCATGCATTAATCAGGCAACTACATAGGGTAGACCCTTTTTTGTCAGTAATTGTGTAAAGTATTGAATGCATAGAAGAAGCTGCCCATTCTCTTAGCGAGCTCACTATTGATTGGAATCACACATAAAATATTGTATGATTCACTATATGTCACAGGAATTGACAGAGGTATGAAAACTAACATGCATTTAGCAAAGGCTTTTAGGAAAGTTGGATGAGTTGAATTTTAAAGAATAAGTACCCCTTTGGTAAAAGAAGAGTGGTGTAAATGTGTGCATGTGTTTGTATTTGTGTGTGTGTGTGTGTGTGTGTGTATGTTGGTGGGATTACTGGAGTTTCTAGTTATGTTTCTAGGCAGAAAGGAAACCTTGTGTAAAAGTGCATATATGTAATGTTTTATGGTATTTTTGTAATACTGGGATACTATAAATAGTTTACCCTAGTTGGAATATAACAGACAGGTTGAAATAGTAGGGCATGTCTAGAAAGAAGGAAGTAAGCAAATGATATAGTAAAGATTTGCTTGAAGAATTAACTGGGGTACATATGATGATATATTCTGTTCTTTTTTGCTGTCTTAATCAAGTAGGTCTGAAAATATTAGTGATACTTCTATTATCACCCTCACAAGTACCATTGCTGAAATCTAAATATGGACCAGTTTTGTTGTTTATTTGGGAGAGTTCCAAATTTTTTTATTTTTTGAGAATTTTAGATTCAGATGGGCCAGGTTTTGTGCTAAATGTTTCACACACATTAAAACCTTTTATACATAAACTCTAAATGTTTATTATCATTTTAAGTTTTCATGTGGGATATTTTTAACTTAGGGGTTATATAGTTGTCCAAGGGAAATTTTAACTTAGGGTTTATATAATTGTCCAAAGTGTATAGCCAGTAAGTAGTGGAACCTAGTGACACATTTTCTCTTCTTATCCAGACTACCACACAGTATTGAAAGGTGTTTTTAGGGATGAAATAAGCAGGTTTAGGAAATTTTATAAATTAAGGAATCCTTGGAAAAAGCACAGGGCTACAGAGCTGCAAAGGGTACATTTCCATAAAACAAGGGAGCTGGAAACAGCAGAAGTTACATTTCCATAAGACAAGGGAGCTGGGAGTAGCAAAAGGTACACATTTACAGAATAAAGGGAAGGAAGCCCTTCATTCAGAGAGGGAGGAAGAGAAGCCCAGAGGGAATAGGAGAACAGTAAGGGAGAAGAAGGAACCTCACATATTTAACTTGAAACTTGAGCTCAGGAGTTGCTATAGTGACCAAATCAAAGGGGAATAGTGACCAATCAGAGGAGATATCTCGGTACAAAGAACTGCAACCTTTATAAACCATGGAAAAAGGGACTTGGTGGGATTCTTTCCCCCTCCCCACGTGGGAGTCTTTGCTTGTCCTATATAATAAAAGAGAAAGATGTAAATTGACCGTACCTCTGTGACACTCACCAGCCAATCAGGAGTGAGTATGCAAATTAACCTGACAAATATGGCAGGTTAATTTGCATACACAGGCACCAGGCAGAGAGCAGAGTGGGAGAGCTGGTGGCTTGGGGGGGCGTGGCTCCCTCGGTCGCCCCCCGCAAGCCTCTTGGTGGAGAGCAGAGTGAGACAACTGTCAGAGAGCAGCGTGGGAAAGCCGGCAGGTTGTGGGGAGCTATACCCACCAAGCCACCAGTCAGAGAGGAGTGCAAGAGAGCCGGGGGAGAGTAGAGCGGCTTGGGGAACTTGGCTCCCAAAGTTGCCAGACAGAGAGCAGAGAGGGAGAGCTGGCAGCTTGCAGGTCTTGGCAGAGCAGGAGGCCATGGGATGGAGACAGAGTAGGAAGGAAAAACCAAGAGCGTGGGGAGCACCAAGAATTATGGGAATAGTAGTTCTTGTGGCAGACAGATCTCCTAGACACTAGAGCAAGTGAGCTTGGAGCAAGTTACTGTTGCGGTGGGGGATGGAGGGAAAGCAAAGGTGAGAGACATAAGTAAAATCAGAGTGTCTAGTAAAAATTAAAGGGAAGATATTCTAAAACTTCCAGGAAATCTCCACCAATGAAGCAAAGAAAAATAAATGCCTCTATTATTCTGTGAGCAACAAACCAAACTGGGTTGGGGTCTCAGACAATTTGCTCATATGATTACAAAGACAGACAGAAACTCCCAGATTGGAAAGGGCTCCCCTGAGGGCTCCCAGATTGGAGAGGGTGAAGGTCAGGCTGAGGGACCCACCCCCCATGCTTGAATCTTCATGTACCAGGCCCTTAGTTTCTAATAAATTTCCACCTTTGCTGTATCATCTTCCATCCATGGTTTCATTCTTCGACTCCAATGACAGAGTCCCGGGAAACCATCCTGCCCAGGGGAACACCACGCATTTCCAGTCCAAATTTCCTGTATCAGTATCTGATATTTTATTTCTCTTGGAGTAGACCCATATTATAATTTTGTATTCCCAAGTGCTATAACTTGAACTTTTCTAAAAAGAATGAACCAGTGCTAAGCATTTTCTCAAAACTGGTTAAAAGATAGAGAATTCAACCTTGTCTAACTTACTTCCCCACATTCCCTAAAACTGTCATTATGTGTGCTTTTTTTTCTGTTCTCAAATATCTTAGTTATTTCTAACATCCCTAATACACATGTTCAGCTGATGATATTTCCACAGAATTCATTGGAAAAAATAGAAGCCACCATATGGGAACTCCCTCATTTCTTAACTGCAACTCTAGAGTTTACAGCCATATGCTTCAGGCTTTATTTTCCCCCTCTACTTTTAGGAAGGGAAAATCTTCTTTCCATCTTCACAGTAAAAGCCAATGCCTTCCCACTTTCTCTGTACCCCATCCTTTCATGTCTTCTTAATGAATTCATACCCACAATTTTTGCCTCTTTCTCCTACATATTCAAGATATCACTTACAAATGAATCATTCGAATTACCTATTTACATTTAGAAGCCTCCCTCAATCCTAATTCTTTTTCCTTTACTGCTCTGTATTTCTGTTTTTGGTCACCCTAACAGTAATTTTCCTGACAGACTTTTCTATTCGCATGGTCTTTGGTTCAAAAACATCTATTTATTCTTTGTGTGTAGGGTGCAGGGAAGGAGAATGGAAGTTAGGGTAACACAGTTATAATAAAGACTGACTAGTTAAAATAAAGGTTGGAGTTAAATGATATACTACTCCTCAGCATTACATTTGAAAAGGTAAAATGTTCCAGTTCAGCCTTGCTGTAACTCACAGCCCTGCTCTCCTTTCTCATATCCAGGCCATTGTGGCAAGGGTGGGGGCAGCAGCCAAGGTTGGGGAGCAGTAGTCGCTTACTGATGCAGCACAGCTTCAGAGCTACCATGTCCTGAGGTCTGGGTTATTATCTATGTGTTAAGAGGCCAGCGAAAAAGAAGTGAATCCTCTAAACCAAATATAGCAAACAAATCCCACTCATCGAGCTGGTTGAACCATGAAACAGCATGGTCCCAGTATTGTGAAAGTCCAAAGGCACAGGTGGTTCTCTACCTGTCTCTGGAGCAGTAACTTGATTGTGCTCATTCCCTTTCTCATTCCCTAGGAAAAGTCCATCCACTGTTCTTTTATTTTATTATTTTATTTTTTTATTAAGGTATTATATGTGTACATATCTTACCATTGCCCCCCCCCCACTCCCATACATGTCCTCACCCACCAATGTTTTGCATCCGTTGGTTACTCTTATATGCATGCATGTAAGTCCTTCAGTTGATCTCTTATTTCCCCCACCTCTCCCTAACCTTCCCGCTATAATTTGACAGTCTGTTTGATGCTTTACTGCCTCTGTATCTATCTTTTTGTTCATCAGTTTATACTGTTTTTCATTATCCCCAAATGAGTGAGATCATGTGGTATTTTTCTTTCATTGACTGGCTTATTTCACTTAGCATAATGTTCTCTAATTCCATACAGGTGTCTACAAATGGTAATAATTCCTTCTTTTTTATGGCAGCATAGTATTCCATTATGTAGATGTACCATAGTTTTCTGATCCAGTCATCTGCTGATGGGCACCTAGGCTGCTTCCAAATCTTACATATTGCAAATTGTGCTGCTATGAACATAGGGGTGCATATATCCTTTCTGATTGGTGTTTCTAGTTTCTTAGGACATATTCCTAGGAGTGGGATTACTGGATCAAATGGGAGTTCCATTTTCAGTTTTTTGAGGAAACTCCATACTGTTCTCCACAGTGGCTGCACCAGTCTGCATTCCCACCAGCAGTGCACGAGGGTTCCTTTTTCTCCACATCCTCGCCAACACTTGTCGTTTGTTGATTTGTTAATGATAGCCATTCTGACAGGTGTGAGATGGTATCGCATTGTCGTTTTGATTGGCATCTCTCGGATAATTAGTGACTTTGAGCATGTTTTCATGTGTCTCTTGGCCTTCCTTCTGTCTTCTTTAAAACAGATTCTATTTAGGTCCATTGCCCATTTTTTTATTGGATCATTTATCTTCCTTTTATTAAGTTTTATAAGTTCCCTGTAGATGTTGGAGATTAAACCATTATCAGTGATAACATTTGCAAATATGTTCTCCCATACAGTGGGCTTTCTTGTTGTTTTGTTGATGGTTTCTTTTGCTGTGAAAAAGCTTTTTATTTTGATTTAGTCCCATTTGTTTATTTTCTCTTTGGCTTCTGTTGCCCTAGGGGCAGTATCAGTGAAGAAGTTCTTTCGGCATATGTCTGAGATTTTGCTGCCTGTTGATTCCTCTAGTATTTTTATGGTTTCCCGTCTTATATTTTAGTCCTGTATCCATTTTGAGTTTATTTTTGTGTATGGTGTAAGTTGGTGATCTAGTTTCATTTTTTTGCATGTATCTGTCCAATTTCCCTAACACCATTTATTGAAGAGACTGTCTTGACTCCATTGTATGTTCATACCTCCTTTGTCAAATACTAATTGCGCATAGTAGTTTGGGTCGATATCTGGATTCTCTATTCTATTCCATTGATCTATATGTCTGTTCTTGTGCCAGTACCAGGCTGTTTTGAGGACAGTGGCTTTGTAATACAGCTTGAAATCTGGTATTGAGATCCCTCCTACTTTATTCTTCTTTCTCAGGATTGCTGTGGCTATTCGGGGTCTTTTTTTATCCCAGATTAATTTTTGGAAAGTTCTATCTAGGTCTGTGAAATATGCAGTTGGTATTTTAATGGGGAGTGCATTGAATCTATAGATTGCTTTGGGTAGTATGGACATTTTAATGATGTTGATTCTACCAATCCATGAACACGGTATGCTCTTCCATCTGTTTACATCTTCCACTATCTCTTTTTTCAGTGTCCTATAGTTTTCTGCATATAGGTCTTTTACCTCCTTGGTTAGGTTTATTCCTAAGTATCTTAATTTTTTTGGTGCGATGGTGAATGGGATTGTTTTTTTAGTCTCTCTTTCTGTAAGTTCACCATTGGTGTATAGAAATGCCATAGATTTCTTGGCGTTAATTTTGTATCCTGCTACATTGACAAATTCATTTATTAAGTCTGTTAGTTTTTTGATGGAGTCTTTCGGGTTTTTTATGTACAATATCATGTCATCTGCAAATAAGGACAGCTTTACTTCTTCTTTTCCAATTTGGATGCCTTTTATTTCTTCTTCTTGTCTAATTGCAATGGTAATACTTCCAGTACTATGTTGAACAGGAGTGGTGAGAGTGGGCATCCCTGTCTTGTTCCTCTTCTTAGGGGAAATGGTTTTAGTTTTTGCCCATTGAGTATGATGTTAGCTGTGGGTTTATCATATATAGCTTTCATTATGTTGAGGTATGATCCTTCTATTCCCACCTTGTTGATAGTTTTTATCAAGAAAGGGTGTTGGATTTTGTCAAATGCTTTTTCTGCATCAATTGATATGACTATGTGAGTTTTATGTCTCAATTTGTTTATGTGATGTATCACATTTATTGATTTGCGGATATTGCACCATCCTTGCATTCCTGGGATAAACCCTACTTGGTCATGGTGTATGATCTTTCTGATGTACTGCTGGATCCAATTTGCTAGAATTTTGTTGAGGATTTTGGCATCTACGTTCATGAGGAATATTGGCCTGTAATTCTCCTTCATTGTGTTGTCTTTATCTGGTTTTGGTATTAGGGTGATGCTGGCTTCATAGAAGGAGCTTGGAAGTGTTCCTTCCTCTTGAATTTTTTGGAATAGTCTGAGGAGGATAGGTTTTAGTTCTTCCTTGAATGTTTTGTAAAACTCTCCTGTGAAGCCGTCTGGCGCCAGGCTTTTGTTTGCCGGAAGTTTTTGATGACTGCTTCAATTTCTTCCATAGTTATCAGCCTATTGAGCTGTTTAGATTCTTCCTGATTGAGTTTTGGAAGGTTATATTTTTCTAGGAATCTGTCCATTTCCTCCAGGTTGTCCAGTTTGTTGGAATAGAGTTGTTCATAGTATTTTTTAACAATCCTTTGTATTTCAGCGGGATCTGTTGTTATTTCACCTCTTTCATTAATGATTTTGTTTATTTGGGTCCTCTCTCTTTGCTTCTGGGTGAGCCTTGCTAGAGGTTCATCAATCTTGTTTATCCTTTCAAAGAACAAGCTCTTGGTTTTGTTGATCTTTTGTATTGTTTCTTTGGTCTCTAGGTCCTTTATCTTGCCCTGATCTTTATTATTTCCTTCCTTCTGCTTACACTGGGCTTTTCTTGTTGCTCTTTTTCTAACTCTTTGTGTTGTAGGGTTAGGTAATTTATTACCATTGTTTCTTGTTTTTTGCAGTAGGCTTGTAGAGCTATGAACTTCCCTCTCAAGACTGCTTTCGCTGTGTCCCGTAGATTTTGGATTGTAGTGTTTTCATTGTCATTTGTTGCCATGATGTTTTTTATTTCTTCCTTGATCTCTCTGGTAACTCAATCATTGTTTAATAGCATGCTGTTTAGTTTCCATTTGTTTGATTTCTTTGGGTTGTTTTTATTGTAGTTGATTTCCAGTTTTATGCCACTGTGGTCTGAGGAGATGCTAGATATGATTTCTATCTTCTTGAATTTGAAGAGACTTTGCCTATGTCCCTATATATGTTCTATCTTTGAAAATGACCCATGTGCTCTTGAGAAGAATGTATATTCTGTGGCTTTGGGGTGAAATGTTCTGAAGATGTCAATTAATTCCATCTGGTCTAGTGAGTCATTTAGGATTGATGTTTCTTTGCTGATTTTTTGTTTAGAGGATTTGTCCAATGGTGATAGTGGGGTATTAAAGTCTCCTACTATGATTGTATTGCTATCAATCTCTCCCTTGATATCCTCCAAAAGTTTTTTTATGTGTTTGGGTGCTCCTGTATTGGGTGCATATATGTTTACCAGAGTTATTTCTTCTTGTTGGATTGCTCCCTTTAGTATTATGAAGTGGCCTTCCTTATCTCTTGTTATGTCCTTCACTTTGAGATCTAATTTGTCAGATATAAGTATTGCTACCCCAGCTTTTTTTTCAGTTCCATTTGCCTGGAATACCTTTTTCCATTCCTTCACCCTCAGTCTGTGTGCGTCTTTTTTTTTTGAGGTGAGTTTCTTGTAGACAGCAGATATATGGGTCTTGTTTTCTTATCCAATCCGTTACCCTATGTCTTTTGATTGGGGCATTTAATCCATTTACATTTAAAGTTATTATTGATAGGTACTTATTTGTCACCATTTTTATTCTTTACCCCTGTGTTCCTTCTTCGCTTCCTATTTCTTTTTTTTTTTTTTTTTTTTTTTTTTTTTTTTTTTTTTTTACAGCAGACCCTTTAGCATTTTTTGCATTGCTGGTTTGGTGGTAATAAATTCCCTTAGTCCATTTTTGTCTGTGAAGCTCCTGATTTCACCTTCAATTTTGATTGATAGCCTTACTGGGTACAGTATTCTTGGATTCAGACCCTTCCTTTGCATGACTCTGTGTATTTCATTCCATTCCCTTCTGGCCTGATGAGTTTCTGTTGAGAAATCAGTTGCTAGTCTGATGGGGGTTCCTTTGTATGTAACTTTCTGTCTCTCTCTTGCCGCTTTTAAGATTCTTACTTTGTCATTGGTGTTTGCCAATTTAATTATGATGTGCGTTGGCATCGGTCTTTTGAGGTTCATTTTGCTTGGGACTCTGTGAGCTTCTTGGATTTGTGTGGGTTTTTTCTTCCCTATATCAGGGAAATTTTCTGTCATTATTTCTTCAAAGAGGTTTTCTATTCTTTGCTCAGCTTCCTTTCCTTCTGGGACGCCTATTATGCGGATGTTGTTTTGTTTCGTGTTGTCCCAAAGTTCCCTTATGCTCTCCTCCTGCCTTTTAATTTTTTTTTCTAGAAGTTGCTCTACTTGGGTATTTTTTCCCATCTTGTCTTCTAGCTCACTGATGTGGTCCTCTGCTTCTTCTAGTCTACTCTTGATGCTTTCAATTGAGTTCTTTACAGCAGCAATGTCATTTTTCATTTTTCTTGGTTCTTCTTCATTTCCTCTTGGTTCTTGCTCATATTGTCGAATTTGTCTTCCATTCTTTTCAGCCACCTTATGACCATTTCTCTGAATTCTTTCTCTGGAAGGTTGCTTGCCTCCATTTCGTTTACTTCCTTTTCTGGTGATGCCTGCTTTTCTTTCATATGCGGGCTGTTTCTTTGTCTCCCCATGGTCTCTCTTCTCTGGATGTCTGGTTATGTAGTTCTCTCTCTCCTGCGTTGATTTAAAGGCACAAAATACAGCACTACCAGGTACAACACACAAGCACTGAACAGAAATGTATTCACGATATTAATAACCTCCAATAAAGGTGACCACCAGAGAAAGGCAAAATAAGGGATAGGAGAGAAAGAAGAAGAGGAAAAAGAAAGAAAGGAAAAAAAAAAGGAGTGTCAAAATGAAATTGGGAAAAGGGAAAAAAAAAGTAAGAGAGAAAAGAAAGAGACTAAGAGAGAAAGGGGAACACATTATATATATGGGGATAAAAGTCCAATAGAACAATCACTAATCCCAGCAAATGCCAGCAACAAGTACCTGGGGATTAATACAAACTACAACACCAACTAATATTGAGTGAGGCAAGGGAAAACAGAAGCACAAAACACACAAAAAAATAAACAAACAAAAGAAGAATAAGCAAAACAATCTCACAAAAAAGCATAAAAATTCAATATAATCAACATTCAAGCAAACAACAACAATTTTTTGGATAGTTAAGACAGCGAAGAGAGAGGTGTGTAAGGACTTGGAGCAGGGGATTGGAGATTAGATATGTAAGTAGGGTGAAATTTTAACAGGGGGTAAACAGAAAGAATAGGGGAAATCTAAAGCAGGTAAGTGGTAAGATAAACAGGACACTGAAAAGGGGAAGGTTAGGAAGAGTGTGATGGCATAAAGGTAGAGATGAGATAGAGTAAAATGATGCTAAAGGAAAGATGAAAATAGAATGTAGAACAATAATCCCAAAGTAAAATGAAGAGAAAATAAAATGGCACTTAAAAAAAACAAAAAAGATAAAATAGCAGTAGTAATAATACGGTTTGAAAATAAAAATGTAATAATTAAAAAAGTAAAATCAAGTGAGGAAAAAAGAAAAAAAAATTAGTTTCTTGAGTAAAAGATGCAAAAAATGAAAATAAAAAATAAAAATAAAATGTGGAGTCGTGAAGGTCATTCACTTCCTCTGTTGTTCTGTTTGGCACACCTGTTTCTCAGTCTGGACAGTATTGCAGTTCCCTGCGTCCCACTACTCTTCAGTATTGTAAGGCAGTCCTGATTTTAAGCAGGCGGTGTGTCTTAATTTCTCGTATTCCTTTATTTTTGATTACACAAGAATCAATTTGTGATTCAGCCCCTGGGTGGCAGTGTTTCTGGATTGACTTCCGGGTCTATCTATGGCCTCTCTAGGCAGTGTTAGAGCCTTCTTTCCCTGTGGCACTCACTACCAGTTTGTGGGAGTGGGCTGCCTCAGAGCTGGCTCTCCGATGGTCACTCCCCGCTCCGATCCCCAGGTTCCAGAAAAACAACTTTCCCCTGCAGACTCCCAGGGTGTCCCCAACTGGGTGATCCTATGTATTGGGCTGAGTAATCAGAAGCAAGAATTTCAAGAGGAAAAAGCCCAAGTGTGCTAACTTGGGGGCTGCGTAAGTCTAGGCAGCCAGCACACCTTTGAAATTCTTAGGCTGTCCCTGCACGTCAGATCAATATGGGTTGCTTTTTAGAGATCCCTTCTGTTAGCAGCTCTGAGGACCCCTTCCACATTCATGGATCATGCCAGCCCCAACAGCCACGGATTTTTCTAGGCTCAGACTTCCCTGGTCCTCCAGCTCCCACAAAATGCACGTTCCTCTCTCCCACTGGGACCAGAGACCTCACCTTATCCCAGGCGAAATCTGACCTTTCCGTGGTAGAGTGTAGAGCTCCTCTGAATCTCCGTGTTTGTGCCAACTGGGGACCGGTGTTCTGGGGCTCGCAGCTGTTCCGTGGGTGCCGCAGTTGTGGATTCTCAGGCTTCCAATAAGCTCCACTTTCCCGTTCAAGATGGCACAGATTCCGCTTCCAAGCCCGCAGCTCCAGGAGGGGACCCAGCCGCAGTGGGGGCTGTCCGGTCAGGGGAACCCCATCTAGCATTCCCCCACTTTCTTCTGGAGTTTAGCTGTCCCTTAACTTGCCAAACAACACTCCTCGTGCGACCCTCAGCTGTTCCCTCTTTCTACTCCGGGACAAGGCTCGGAACAAGTCTGTCTATTCCGCCGCCATTTTTCCTCCCCCCATCCACTGTTCTTTTAGATGTCACTTCATATGCTCCAGTACAGCACTTCAGTATCTAGGTGTTAGCATAGTCAGCATGGTGACCATGCATTAATGATGGGAATTAAAAAGCTAAATGATACTCCCAGTTTTGAATTTGGGTTCTGCTATCCTCCTCCAATCAGAATGCCAAAGAGTAGGCATACATTTCTTGAAAAGGTGAACACATAAACGTTCTAAACATCCATATTTTATCATAGAGCCAGGTCCTTAGATCTATAATGTTTTTGTTTTGTTTTGTTAATCCTCACTAGAGGATATTTTTTCCATTGATTTTCAGAGAGAGTGGAAAGGAGGAAAGGTGGGAAGGGGGAGAAGGGGAGAGAGGGAAGAGAGAGAGAGAGAGATATCAATGTGAGAGAGACACATCAATTGGTTGCCTCCCACATGCCCTCCAACTGGAGATCGAACCCAGGTACGCTCCCTTGACCAAGAATGGAAACAGCTACCCTTTGGTGTGCTGGCTGATGCTCTAACCATTAAGCAATGCCACCCAGGGCTAGATCTACAATGTTTTGCAAAGTCTTGCTTGAAGTCAGGGTGACCATAGAAGGTGCTTGTCTGTCAGTCTAAGTTGGGGTAAAGATAATTGCCTTGAAGAGTAGAGTCACTGCAAGCACACAGAACCTTAGATGGTAAAAATCCCCCGACAAATAAACTTCTCCTCTCCTGTGTTGCTCTCTTGTCTTGTTCTTGCTCCCTTACACTCCCTTGCTCCATGACACACAATCACCCATGCGCCTCCATAGTCATGTGGCATCAAGCAGCCACATGGCCCATGGCCATGCAGAACGCTCATGCAGTGAACTGCAACTAGAACTGCAACTAGGAACACAAGCTAAGCCAGCCTGATATTGGATTGGACTGGACTTTAATATGGAGTGGAAACTCTGGGCACTGGCTTTAATCCTAGCCTTGCTGAAGACAAGATTTGACTTTTTCCATGGCGAGACAGAGGGAGAATGGCCTTGGAAGGGGACACAGAGGGCAGCCTACAGATAACAATACCATGTATTAAAGTATCTGCAATTCTCACACATTGCCGGTGGGATTGAAACATGTTACAGCACTTTGGGAACCAGTTTATAAGTTTCTAATTAAGTTAATACTGAGCATATGAATCAGCAATTCAACACCCAGTTGATTAACTAATAAAAATTAAAATATATGCATGGCACATAAACTTGTATGCAAATGTTTATAGCAACTTTATTTATAATCACCCAAAATTGTACTGGCTAAATACCCTTCAACTGATTAATGGATGAACAAACCATGGTGAACTTATACAATGCTTTTTATTACTCAGCAATAAAAAGAAAATAATTGAATAAGCACATATAACAGAATATTATGTTTAGGGACACTAAATATAATATTTATATATTAGTATTCATTAGTATTTCAATTGCATTATGCTACAGGAAGACAGGCAGACTGAAAAACCTCCACATTTTATATGATATTCAGAAAAATGTAATATGATTTGGACAGTAAATATGGTTGTTAGCTGCAGAGAGTATGAGAAGGAATTGATTTTAAAGGGGATAGAGTAGAACTTTTTTTTGATGGTGATGGAGTGTCACCTATCTTAATTTTAATTTGATATAATTGTAAGTATTTGTGAAAACTCAGAACTATTTCTAGAATGATACATTTTATTATATATAAATTTTCTCAATAATCTGATTCTTAAAACTATTAATCTTTATAAAATATTTAAATCTTCCTTTTTTCAGATGTAATTGCACCTTCTGCTAATACTAACAGAAACTAATAAATTGTGAATTGTGACACAGAATAATTCTGTTAGTAACATCCTTTATTATTACATGGTTGGGAGCTATTATGAGTCACTTTATATCCTTATAAGTGGGAATAAATGATTTAATAGCACAATTTCAGGTGGCTGTCCCCAGGAAGATATGGAAGAATAGTTCTTAAGAAGTGACTAAATGTTTAGTGATTGCAAAATAAAGGGCATTTTTTCATTGTACTTACTTGGTAAGAAAAAAAAAAAAGGAAGTTATTTTTTCCCTTTTTTTTTCTGCTAAATCCAAAGACAGTTAAACCTTTTGTACTTTTTTAGTACAGGAAACATGAAAAAAAGATGAATCAGTATACTTATATGGCAAACTCATCCTTAGACAAAACAGGTGGCAGACATTTTTCTATGTTAAAGTTGCACTGTGTCTAGAAAACAAAAAGATATCGAGAACCCCAGGACTATAAGTAATGAAAATAATTACCATCAACAGACTAAGTATCCTATTTTTTAGTACAGCATACTAAAAAAATTCAGCCATCTCTCATATGCCTAAAAAGCTTATGTAGTATCTTATTCACTTTCATTATACAAATATATCATTTTGGATAATTATTTCACCAACTTAATATTCAATTTTATTAAGAGATGATAAAACATTTTCTGGTGTAAGGAAAGTTTTCAAGCCTCTGGTCATTAGACGCAGGGCTGTTGAGTCAACAGTCTGGTCTTACTCCTGTGTTTCTTGCTCTTGTGTGTTCTCTGTGTGGGAAAAGTTAAATCCTTCCTGAGTTACACTTCAACCTGTATCTGCTAAGGAATATTCCCATTTATGTGCATCTTCGTAGTATTTACTACTAACATTTGTGACTAGTAAATGCTACAGGAAGAAAGGCAGACTGAAAAACCTCCACATTTTATATGATATTCAGAAAAATGTAATAGATTTATTTTTTATTTTTTTCTTGACTCACGACCTAATGGTGTTTCATAAAGCTGAGACACATTATTCAAGATGAAGTTCTTTGACACATAGAAACTGCATAAATAGACTTCAGTTTACCAGATATGGCTCTGTTATTCACATGTAGAGAATAAATTTTAGGTTCTTGATTTAATGGAATTATATCTTTCTACAATTCTGGGTATGTGTGCACTATGTGCACTAATATATGTGCATGTGTTTGTGTGTGTGTGTGTGTGTGTGTGTGTGTGTGTGTGTGTACAATCTAAATGTTATTCAGTAGCTACACATTTAAAATATTTAGATATTAGTATTCATGACTTATGGGGAAAATCTTTGTCATTTTTTTGTTCTTATTTTTTAAAGTATATTATTGAATGCCACTATAAACAGCAGTAAATGAACCCTGCTGGATATCTTCTTGCACGAATGCATTGCATAACATCATGAAAAGCATTTCTTTTCATGCTTCAATTTTATCAAAAAAGGGATGATTTAAGGCAGTTTTTGTTTAATTTTGTTTTGCAGGAAAATCTTCCTAACAGTGGCAAATGCTTTAATGTACTAAATGCCCAACAATATTAATGTTATAATTATTGAAGTCTTGTTTAGAGGTAATGAGCTAAAATGTTGGCAGAATTTGTAACTATGAAAGCCTAATTTTTGGACATTGGATCCACCTCACCACAGAAACAAATACCAGAAAGCTGGATTGTTGTAAATCCCAGTTAATAGGACATCCAGCAACATTTCCCTCTGGCTGTCAGTATATGTGGGATTCAGCAGGATGTCCTGAATGCTTGAGTCCTCATAATCATATTATGTCTGCTCTTGCTCGTTCTGGAACTGGCAGCCTCAGACATGGTGAATTGATTTTTTGTTGGCTGTTCCCAATTTTATTTCTGGAAGAGGAGTTAGTTGAATAGACTCAATGATAGAACATACACCTTCATGAGATTTAAGGTTAGGCTCTTTACTTTCAGTTCCTTATGAGGAGCTCTTTTACAAGGAGATGTTTTTTAAAGTATTTTATCTTTAATATCTCATGTTCCAAATTCATATTAAACATAAGTTCTGCTTTGAAGATTTGAAGGCTAAATGAAAGTCTTCAAAATAAAATATCAGTGGAATATCATACTCAATTGATAGTTTAAAATATCAAATTTGTGCATAAAGTATCTGTTTTATGGATTGATTTAATATTTAAACTACTTCTCCTCACAGCTCTGCAGACTCTACATACATTACTATGAAAACAGACAGAACTGAAAGTGGACCATATTAAGTGTAGTAGTTCCCTCTTCCTTATATCTCAATCTTCAATCCTCTAAACCTTGATCTGAGCCCACTTTATGAAATACCTTTTTCCCATCAAGCTGATCATTACCAGAAAACTTTTATTAAGATGTTAAACAATAAGTAGTAGCCTAGAAGTAATAGGAAGGTAAATATGTTCTCAGCCTCACTGTTCCACTGATGGTCCCTGAAATCAAGGAGACATAAGTGTTTGTATATATTAGCATATAATATATAGTACTCCAATATTGTTCTTACTCAAAATATGAGAAACACTAAAGAGAGTCACAGAATATAGCTTGTGGAGCCAAGCAAGGTTTATTAGTATAAAAGTGATTTCAGATGAATTTTGAGAAATTAGTAGGAAAATTATACATAAACAGAATTAGAAACTTAGGCTGGGGTAAGATGGAAATTACCTTTATATTTTTTCACTTAAGTGTTTGAATATTTTTAAAAATACATTTTATTGTTTTTTTACAGAGAGGAAGGGAGAGGGATAGAAAGTTAGAAACATTGATGAGAGAGAAACATCCATCAGCTGCCTCCTGAACAATCCCTGCTCGGGAAGTGCCCGCAACCAAGGTACATGCCCTTGACTGGAATCGAACCTGGGACCCTTCAGTCCACAGGCTGATGCTCTATCCACTGAGCCAAACCGGTCAGGGCTTAAGTGTTTGAATTTTATCAAATAATCAACAAACAGGATACTGGAAGATAATGGTGGAGTAGGTGAAAGTTACACTCACCTCCTTCTAGGATCGAATTGAAATCACAACTAAAATATAGAATAATCAACCTGAATAACTGACTGAAAAACTAGCTTAATATAAGTTTAAAATCAAGGATTTACAGAAGAAGGCATGATGAGACTGGCAGGAAGGGCACAGGTGTGCAAAGGGCTGGCCTCATACTCACGTGCAGTAGCTAAAAACCCAGAGGGATAATCCACTCAGCTACAAAGGTTCCTCCTGAGGAGTCAGGATTTTCAACCCCATGCCTGGCTCTCCAGCCCAGAGTACCAAAGCTGGGAAGAGATGACCACATAACATCTGGCTATGAAAATCATCAGGGGTTCTGTCTTCTAGGGAGAGAGAGGAGTCTGCTAAAAAACCATGTGCCATTTTAAAGGGACAGCGCACAAGGTCTCATTTGCAGCCACACATCCTGGGCTTTCTTAGAGGGAGGGTGGACTGGAGCAGACTAGAGTCATGTGAGGACAGACTGGTTTATGTGGCTCTGTGGAGAGTGCTGAAGGGACAGCTATAAGCATCTCTACAGTCAGTCCTTCTGAACCATCCACAGGCAGCATCTCATCATTTGGGTCAAGCACTCTCATCCGAACTGCAGTAGTCTGGAGGACTGCACTAGCCCCACTCTCCAGAGTCCCTGTTCCTGCTCCCCTCCCCACACACACACTGGCTAAGCTCATGCCCTGATAAAGACACTACAAAGAAAGAAAACTACAGAGAAAGAAAGACACTACAAGAAAGAAAACTATAGGCCAATATTCCTGATGAACATAAATGCAAAAATCCTCAACAAAATATTAGCAAACTGAATTCAGCCAAACATTAAAAAGATCATACACTATGATCAAGTGGAATTTATTCCTGGAGTGCAAGATTCATACAATATTTACAAATCAATTGACCTGATACACCACATAAACAAAATGAAGGATAAAAATTATATGATCATATGAACAGATTCAGGAAAAAAAACCTTTGACTAAACTCAGCATCCATTTATAATAAAAAATCTCAACTTAAAGCCCACTTATGAAAAAACCACAACTGTCATCATAAGCAATGGGGAAATACTAAAAGTGTTTCCCTTAAGATCAGAAACAAGATAGGGCCATCTATTTTCATCACTTTTCCAACATGGTACTGGAAGTCCTTATGACAGCAATCAGACAAGAAGAAGAAATAAAAGGCATACACATTTCAAAAGAAGAAGTAATACTGCCATTATTTGCAGGTGACATAATACCATATTAGAGAACCCTAAAGATTCCACCAAAAATTTTCTAGAACTGATGTTAATTCCATAAAGTAGTAGGATATCAAATAAATATTCAGAAATCAGTTCATATTTATATATCAATAATGAACTATCCAAAAGGGAAATAACAAAATAATCCCATTTAAAATTGCATAAATAAGCTAGGAATACATTTAGCCAAGGAAGCAAAAGACCTGCACTTGAAATATTAAAAGATACTGAAGAAAGAAATTGAAGAAGATACAAATAAATGGGAGCATACACAGTATTCATGGATAAGAAGAATTAACAAAATTAAAATATCCATAATACCCAAAGCACTCTATAGATTTAGTGCAATTCCTATAAAAATACCAATAGTGTATTCACATAACTAGAACAAACAATCCAAAAATTTATATGGAACTACAAAAGACCCCGAATAACCTCAGCAATCTTGAGAAAAAAACACAAAGTTGAAGGGATCATACTACCTGATATCACACTATACTATAAAGCCATAGTATTCAAAAGAGCATAAAAACAGATATATGGATCAATGAAACTGAATAGAGAGCCCAGAAATAAACCCATATCTATACAGTCATTTAATATTTCACAAATATTATTATAAAGGTATTTCTTATTTTATGTTTAGCAAGTGGTTTTTTTTTTAATATATTTTATTGATTTTTTGCAGAGATGAAGGGAGAGGGATAGAGAGTTAGAAACATCGATCAGCTGCCTCCTACACACCCCCTACTGGGGATGTGCCTGCAACCAAGGTACATGCCCTTGACTGGAATCGAACCTGGGACCCTTCAGTCCACAGGTCGATGCTCTATACACTGAGCCAAACCTGTTAGGGCTAGCAAGTGGTTTTTAAGACAGCAGTGTTTAACTCCTTCATGAAGATATTTTTTCTCTTTTTACCAATTGATATTATTCATATTTAATACTAATATGGATTTCTATAATCAGTACTATTCTGATTATACATTAGCTTTTTGTAGTCTATTAAATTTCTATAATTTGACCATAAATATATTTCTTGATCATTAATATATCACACTAAAATTTGGTTTTAGTGTGATATATTTAGTATTTTAATAAGGACACTACTAAAAAATGAAAGAAAATCAGGTTTAAAAACAAAAGAAAAGCTTTGACGGTGTGGCTCAGTGGTTGAGCATTGACCTAAGAACCAGGAGGTCATGGTTCAGTTCCTGGTTAGGGCATGTGCCCGGTTTGGGGACTCAAACTCCAGTAGGGGACATTCAGGAGGCAGCAGATTAATGATTCTCTCTCATCATTGATGTTTCTATCTCTCTCTCTCTTTCTCTCTCTCTTGCTTCCTCTCTGAAATAAATAAAAATATATTTCAAAAAATTAAGAGACATTTAATTTATTTTCTAATGGATTCAAGATTTTTGGTTTTGCACAAAAACATATTCTACCATAATTATAATATGACAACTTCATAAATTTTGAAAGTATAAAAATAAGAAGCCCAGACTTCTGTGCATTGTTATAATGTGGTCTTGTCTTTAAAAATTTATGAACAGCCGAAACCGGTTTGGCTCAGTGGATAGAGCGTCAGCCTGCGGACTGAAAGGTCCCAGGTTCGATTCCGGTCAAGGGCATGTACTTTGGTTGCGGGCACATCCCCAGTGGGAGGTGTGCAGGAGGCAGCTGATCGATGTTTCTCTCTCATCGATGTTTCTAACTCTCTATCCCTCTCCCTTCCTCTCTGTAAAAAATCAATAAAATATATTAAAAAAATTAAAAAATAAATTTATGAACAGAGTTTCATAAGTTTTTATAAGGTTCTTCTTAAATATTTTTCCCCTATCCTATCAGGGTGGAATTGTCTTACTCAATATATGGGTATGATTTTATTCTTTTAAAAAACAAATGTTTTATGTATTTTAGAGAGAAAGGAAGGGAGAGGGAAAGATAGAAACATTGATGAGAGAGAAATATGGATTGGCTGCTTCCTGCACACCCCATACTGGGGATTGAGCACACAACCCAGTCTTGTGCCCTGAATGAGAATCTAACCAGAGACCTCTTGGTGCATGGGTCAACACTCAACCACTGAGCCACACTGGCCGAGCTATGATTGTATTCTTTACCCAATTAAAACTTGAACAGATATCATTTTTATTGATGGTAATTTTATTTGAGCAATAGCTAGAAACAGATTTAAATTAATTGAGAATGTTTAAAACCATAAAACTTGAATTCCATCATTCACTTATTCTTTAAAATTAGGAGTCTGTGATTTTGTTTCTTGTAATTTGTGGTAACACCAAGTAACTGGGAAGAAAATAGTTTTAAAAATTTGATCCGAAGTTGATTTTATGTCAACATAAGGTTTCTGTGTTTTATTTAAAGAGTGGTTCAATGCATCAATTTTTGTGTTCAGAAACCTCAATTAGACACAATACATAAGTGCAAAAAGGAAAACTAGGCAATGTATCAAGCTGTGAAACTGAAATCTCTGTATAAGGAACACAATAACTAACAATTTAAAATGAAGATGAAAACAAATGAGAATTTGGAACCTCTTAAATTATACTCTAAAATAAATACGCATTCTTGGCAATATTTTTCACACTTTTTAAAAAATTATACATGCTACCCATTCTACAGATTGTTATATGCTTCCCTGGATCAAATTCTATCTGATTAATAATGTGCTATCAGAGAAACAAACACATAACATGAAATTAGCATAATGCAAATTCTCTTTCTTTTTTAATATATATTTTCCCAAATAATTATTTTTCTTTATTAATTAAGGTATTACATATGTGTACTTGTCATCCCATAGCCCCCCACCCCCAACTCATGCCCTCACCTCCCTGGTGTCTGTGTCCATTGGTTAGGCTTGTATGCATGCAAACATGTCCTTTGATTGATCTCTCCCCCTTACCCCCACCTTCCCCTACCTTCCCCCTCAGGTTTGAGAGTCTGACCGATGCTTCTCTATCTCTGGATCTGTTCTTATTCATCAGTTTATGTTGTTCATTATATTTCACAAATAAGTGAGATCATGTGATATTTATCTTTCTCTGACTGACTTATTTCACTTAGTATAATGCTCTCCAGTTCCATGTAAATTCTCTCTTGCAATGTTCTTCCAAACATGCAATTTAGAGAATGTTGACATGGTAATATGTGGGGTGAGAAAGGGGAGCAGATTAAGTACCAACATTAATCACATATCTAAGTATTGAGTATATAGTATAGAATGCTAGAGTGAGCAAACAATAGTTGAATTGATGAGTGTGATAGGAAATTTCTTTATATAACAACACCCTAGAGTCCAGATGCATAAATTAACACTATATTCTCTTGGCAGTTTTCTTCAGGAATTTACTTAATGAACTATTCATTTTTATTGGTTCATAGGCTTTTACATTAAGACTGGGTAATGGCAAGATGCTAGAAATCATATCAAACATCATATCATTCACAATGGCATAAAATTAGAAATCAACTGCAATAAAAACAATGAAAAAATCAAACACTTGGATGCTAAATAACATGTTGTTAAACAATTATAGGATTACCAAAGAGATCAAAGGAGAAATTAAAAGTACCTTGGTAACAAATGACAATGAAAACACAACAATCCAAAATCTATGGGACACATTGAAAGCAGTCTTGAGAGGGAAGTTCATAGCTCTCCAGACCTACCTCAAAAAATGGTAATAAATTATCTAACCCTACAACTCAAAGAATTAAACAGAGAGCAACAAGAAAAGTCCAGAATAAGCAGAAGGAAGGAAATAATAAAGATCAGAGCAGAAATAAACGACATAGACCCTCCCCCCAAAATACAAAATATCAATAAAACCAAGAGCTGGTTCTTTGAAAGGATAAACAAGATTGATGAACCTCTAGGCAGGCTCACCAAGAAACAAAGAGAGAGGACCCAAAAAAACAAAATCAGAAATGATTGAGGCAAAGTAACAACCGACCCCACAGAAATAGAAATGATTATGAAAAAACACTACGAACAACTCTATTCCAAAAAACTAGACAACCTAGACGAAATGGACATATTCTTAGAAATATACAAGGTTCCAAAACTCAAATGGGAAGAATAAAAAACAGAAATAGGTCAATAACTACTGAAGAAATTGAAGCAGTAATAAAAAATCTTCCAGATCTTCCAGCAAACTAAAGCCCTGGTCTGGATGACTTTACAGGGGAGTTCTACCCAACATTCAAAGAAGAAGTAAAACCTATCCTCCTAGACTATTTCAAAAAAATTCAAGAAGAAGGCACACTTCCAAACTCCTTCCATGAATTCCAAAACCAGATAAAGACACCACAAAGAAAGAGAATTACAGGTCACTGTCCTTGATTATCATACATGCTAAAATCCTCAACAAAATTCTAGCAAATCGCATCCAGCATTACATTAGAAAGATCATGCACCATGACCAAGTGGGATTTATTCTGGGGATGCAAGGATGGTACAATATCTGCAAATCAATAAATGTGATACATCAGATAAAGAAATTGAGAGATAAAAATCACATAATCATACAAATCTATGCAGAAAAAGCATTTGACAAAATCCAACACCCTTTCTTGATAAAAACTCTCAGCAAAGTGGGAATAAAGGGATCATACCTCAACATAATAAAAGCCATATATGACAAACCTACAGCTAACATCATACTCAATGGGCAAAAACTAAAATCATTTCCCCTAATAACAGAAACAAGACAGGGATGCCCACTTTCACCACTCCTGTTGAACATAGTAATGGAAGTGCTAACCATAGCAATCAGACAAGAAGAAGAAATAAAAGGCATCCAAATTGGAAAAGAAGAAGTAAAATTGTCAATTGCAGATGGCATGATACTGTACATAGAAAACCCCAAAGACTCCATCAAAAAACTATTAGACTTAATAAATGCATTCAGCAATGTAGTAGGATACAAAGTTAACACCCAGAAATCTATGGCTTTTTTATACAGCAATAATGAACTCACAGAAAGAGAAACTAAAAAAAATAAATAAAAAAAATCCCATTTACCATTGTACCAAAATAATTAAGATACCAGGAATAAACAGGTAGAAGACCTGTATTCAGAAAACTACAGGATATTGAAAAAAGAGATAGAGGAAGATATAAATAAATGGAAGAACATACCATGTTCATGGACTGGTAGAATCAACATAATTAAAATGTCCATACTAACTAAAGCAATTTATAGATTCAGTGCAATCCCCATTTAAAAAACCAATGGCATATTTCACAGATCTAGAACAAACTCTCCAAAAATTCATCTGGAATAAAAAAAGACCCCGAGTAGCCACAGCAATCCTGAGAAAGATGAACAAAGTTGGGGGGATCACAGTGTCAGATATCAAGGTATATTACCAAGCCACAGTTCTCAAAACTGCCTGGTACTGACACAAGAACAAACATATAGACCAATGGAACAGAACAGAGAACCCAGAAATAGACCCAAGCCATTATGCTCAATTAATATTTGACAAAGGAGGCAAGAGCATACAATGGAGTCAAGACAGTCTCTTTAACAAACAGTGCTGGAAAATTGTTCAGATTCATGCAAAAAAAAAATGAAACTAGATCACCAATTTACACCATACACAAAAATAAACTCAATGTGGTTAAAGGACTTAAAGGTAAGACAGGAAACCCTAACAATCTTAGAAGATTCCATAGGCAGTGAAATATCAGACATATCATAGTTGTATGTTTACCGACACATCTTCTAGGGCAATGAGAAACTAAGGAGAAAATAAACAAACGGGACTACATCAAAATAAAAAGCTTCTGCACAGCCAAAGAAACCATCAACAAAACAACAAGAAAGCCCACTTCATGGGAGAACATATTTCCCAATGCTAGCTCAGATAAGGGTTTAAGCTCCAGAATTTATAGGGAACTCATACAACTTAACAAAAGGGAGATAAACGATCCAATGAAAAAAAAATGGGCAAAGGACCTAAATAGACACTTTTTAAAAGAAGACATACAGAAGGCCAAGAGACATTTGAAAACATGGTCAAAGTCGCTAATCATCCAAGAGATGTAAATCAAAACAACAATGAGGTACCATCTCACACCTGTCAGAATGACTATCATCAACAAACGACAAGTGCTGGTGAGTATGGGAGAAAAAGGAACCCTCCTGCACTGCTGGTGGGAACGCAGACTTTTGCAGCACTGTGGAGAACAGTATGGAGTTTCCTCAAAAAGTTAAAAATGGAACTTCCATTTGACCCAGTAATCTCACATCTAGGAATATATTCCAAGAAACCAGAAACACCAATCAGGAAGAATGTATGCACCCCTATGTTCATAGCAGCAAAATTTACAATAGCTAAGATTTGGAAACAGCCTAAGTGCCCATCATCAGATGAGTGGATTGAAAAGCTGTGGTACATCTATACAATGGAATACTACGCTGCTATAAAAAGAAGGAACTTTTACCAATTGCAACAGCATGGATGGAACTGGAGAGCATGATGGTAAGTGAAATAAGCCAGTCAGAGAAAGATAAATATCACATGATCTCACTCATATGTGGGGTATAATGAACAACATAAACTGATGAACAAAAATAGTTCCAGAGACAATGTAACACTAAACAGCCCACCCAACCTCAGAGAGAAGGCAGGGGGAGGGGGATTAGAGATCAACCAAAGGACTTGTATGCATGCATAGTAGCATAAACAATAAACACAGACACTGGGGCAGTGGCAGCTTGTCCTGGGGGTGGGAGTGGCCTGGGGAGCGGTCAATCGGTGAAAAAGAAGGCATATATAATATTTTAAACAATAATAAAAAATAATGATGATTATACAATCCCCAAGATAAATAAAAAATAAAAAGACTGGATAGCCGAAACCGGTTTGGCTCAGTGGATAGAGCGTCGGCCTGCGGACTCAAGGGTCCCGGGTTCGATTCCTGTCAAGGGCATGTACATTGGTTGCGGGCACATCCCTGGTGGGAAGTGTGCAGGAGGCAGCTGATGGATGTTTCTCTCTCATCGATGTTTCTAGCTCTCTATCCCTCTCCCTTCCTCTCTGTAAAATATCAATAAAATATATTAAAAAAAAAAAAAGCCTGGATAATGGGATCCTCTTTCCACAGTTGAGAAACTTAACTATGCTTAACTATGTTGTTGTTTTTTTAATGCTACTGAGCAACAACAGTACAGAATCATGGTATCCTAAGACAGTTTCATTTTGAACACTTTTCACAACAGAGAATAGCAAGTAATTTGATCTTTATGACTTGCAATTTCCCTTGTATGCCAACTTCCCTAACAAATAGACTTTATTATATATAGAACTCTATATGGAATCTGCTTTTGATTTGGTGTGTATATTTTAAGTAGCTAATAGCTAAAGTGTACGGCTACTTATTCTTATTTGGAAGGAAAATAATCCAATTTTCATTTTAGTTTGCCATATTTTGATATCTTTTATTTTCACATAACTTTAGATAAAATAAAAATGTAAGATACAAGACTGCATTCAAATGGTTTTATCAGGAAAATCTGCCATCTTCCTAACTCAAAATTAGGCCAGCAAAGAAAAGATGTATGTGGTGTTAGCAGCACAGCCCTATAATCTTGATAATCTGAATAATATGAGATAGTTTATTTGTAATAGATACATTGTTTATTAATTCAATGGGAATATTTTAATAAGTCAATTATAAATATAACTGCAGAAACAAAGAAAGAAAAGAAAATTAAGTAAAAATAAAATGTGAAGTGAAGCAAAGAGAGAAAAGGAAGCTTTAAATCCATAATGTAATTCTAGGTCCTTCTATGTAAGCTATAGAAAGAATAGTGTTCATATAGAAATTGTTTCTCTATGCTATATTTTAAAAATAGATTATTTCAGTTTTTAAAATATTTATTTCATATATTAAAATTATATTCATTATGTGAATCTCTGGATTAGACTAAAAAAGCAGGTTCAAAAGTATAAGATAAAAATGCAATATGCATTTCTTCAGTTAAAATCTTCCAATTGATATTAAGTTACATCTTTAACTGGACAGAGCTGTTCTCAAATGTTCATTACTCTGGAATAAAAATGTAGCCTACATTTCATTTTCTCAGATAAATGAGGCTGAGATATTGCTGATCTGCTGAACAAGGATCTGTTCTGATCCCAGTTTTTGTGAGTATCACCAAGGCTAGGAGTTTGGCAAATGGCACAGGGTAGTCACAGAATAGAAATCTGAAATATGTGCAATGACTCTGGCCTACTTTATTTAAGGCATCCTGATAGTGCCATTCCAGTAAACATTTGTGACAGGGCTGTTGTCAAGAATGATGATTTCATTTGATGATCTCTATCTGGTGTAGGTGGTGTAGCCTTGAGGCAATGGAGCTTGGTAAACATGTTATATTACCCGAAATGTTTCTGTAATTTAAATTATATATATATATATTGATTTCAGGGAGGATGGGAGAGGGGGAAAGAAATAGAAATATCAATGATGATAGAGAATTATTGATCAACTTCCTCCTGAACACCCCCACTGGGGATGGAGCCTGCAACCAGGGCATGTGCCCTGACCGGGAATTGAACCCTGACCTCTTGGTTCATAGGTCAATGCTCAACCTCTGGGCTGTTTCTGTACTTTTCACATAAAACAAACAATGTTTAAAATGGGAATAATCTTTCTAACCCATACTCAAAAGCAAATAAAATATAATCACTAAAATGGGTTTGCAATGCTCAGAAAAAATGCTGCTGCCCAATGGATCGTTTTCTTTAACAGAGTGTATGCCTGATATTAAGTTTGCAAGCAGAACTGCAAAGAAATCTAGTTGGATGATAATCACATGTTGAAAATCTTTGTTTTATAGTGTATGATTAAATTTATAAGTGCAACTATGGTGCAAGATCAGGAATATCTACATAGAGTAACATTTTCCTATATGAAATATGCTCCCAATAAAATAACCCTTACATAACATAATGAAACTCACAAAATAGATAATCGACATAGGGTAAGTGTCAAATATCCTATATAATAAAAGCTTAATATGATAAGTGTCCGGTCGACCAGTTGGCTGTTCAATGAATCAAAGTTTAATATGCTAATGATATGCTAAGGCTGCTCAACCGCTAGCTATGTCGTGCACTGACCATCAGGGGGCAGATGCTCTGACCAGTAGGTTAGCTTGCTGTTGGGGTCTGGCCGATCAGGACTGAGCGAGACAGGCCAGACACGCCCTGGAGCCCTACCACGGTCCCTTCCCAGCTTGCCAATCTCCCGCGTCTCTCCCTGACCCTGATCATGCACTGGTGGGGTCCCTTGGCCTTGCCTGAACCCTCTCACAATCCAGAACCCCTCGGGGGATGCCAGTTTTGGCCCAATTCCTTAGGCCAGGCAGAGGGACCCCACTGGTGTATGAATTCGTGCACCAGACCTCTAGTCTATAATAATAAACCAAATTCATTTTTAAATTTAAATGCATTTGAAAGAGCAACTCTTTATGAAACCTTTATGTGAATTTGCAAGTATTTTTGTTATTATATGTATTTGTTTTAAAATAATTTGTTGGGGGTTAGGGCTGGACAGAGGGGGATAAAGGGGAGGGAATGGGGGACATATGTAATACTTATATATACACATATATTTTAAAAAACAAGAAAACAAAACAATTTTCCACTCAGTCACTCAGTTAGAAAGTAGAGTCTCTTTGGAAAGAAGTTATATAAATCAAGGCTCTCTGGGTGCAAAAGGTCAAAAGGAGCAATAATTTAAGATTAAAATATCTGCATCTTCCAAGAAAAATCCTTTCAGTTAACAAATTGACTATGTTATTTCTATGGAAAATAACAGTGCTTTGTGTATATATGTGTTTGTGTGTATGTGTTTTCATTATAATCTTTATTTTTACTAAAACCATGAAATTGTTACTGAACCTGTGTTTTAAGGACAATGTTGAACAATTTATTTCATGAGTTAATGTGGATCAATGCCTACTAAAAGGGTGTTCTCAAAAACAGATTACAGCAGGGAACATCATTACCTTCCTGTTTTTACCTTAGTGTCATACACATATTAGGTTAATCATCTATTCATCAAACATCAGAATATAAACAAGGCTGCAGAAAGTGAATCAGAAAAGGCAACATCAATAGGGACAAAATGAGTCTAACTCTATCTTCTAGCATGCGTACTGGCTAGAAAAACAAGCCTCACATTCAGTTTCACTTTAGATAGATAGGTTCTCTTTTAAAAAATTATACTACAAGGAGTAAATTTCAAAGTGACCCTTTAAATGAATACAGAAATGTTGATTAAGAAGTTTATATTTCTTCTAGGCTCATAATAATATAATGAGAGTTATGTTGATAATCAAATTATACAACTGATACTATGCTGAGATCAATATATAAAGAGGTTTTTGCCTTTTGCTTAAGCAGGGATATTCAAAAAGTGACTCATTCTCTTGTGCAGTAAGGAAAAAAGAACACTCATTGGTTAGAGATGCAGGCACCCTTATTTCTAATTTTCATTTCACCAGTTTCAAATTGGTCATGTATCATTAAGTTAAACCAACCTTTAGAAAATGCTGTTAACTTCCTTAAGCTTTAACTATTTAATCTATAAAGTGAGGATGGTCAAATATTTTAATTTTTCTCATTATAGATTATGCCAGATATTCTTTGCTGATGGAGGTCCTTGGCACTATCCCTCAGAATATCCATACTACTGATATCTTGCAAGGGTCATTTATAGTGCTACCTAATATGAGATCAACAACTACAAAATACTTTTGGAAAAATATTCACTCATCTATTTTGTGATAAAGTATTTCACAGATGGACGATGCTTGAAAGATTCTCCATCACATCATTTAAATTATTTAGGAAATAGCTTATCATAAGCTATTCTTTATCATCAAATATTGTTGTTTATGGCATCAGAATAGTAGTCTCTAAGGTTGGGCATGTATAACTTGATCATATCAAGAAAATCTTACTCATTTCTACCTTATGTCTATTTTATAATGGACAATTTAAGTAACACCTGGATATAATATATTAATAAATTATTATAGTTATTGGTCTATGTCTCAAAAACTTTTTCCTGATTGAGGTGTAATATTAAAAACAACTGAAAGGGCACTGTGCTAAAATATTATCTGTTTCAATGTTATTAAGCTTATTTATTTAGATTTTAATTTATTTTTAAAAAATTTTATGAAATGTTGTAAGAATTTGGTCATTAGCTAATTATTTCTTCACTGTATAAACCTCTTAGTTAAATAGTATGTCTTTAAAAATTGAATAGTATTAAATTCCATATTTTCTTATCAACTAACATTATTATTATTACTAGAGGCCCAGTGCACGAAATTCGAACACTGGGAGAGGGGGGTGCCCCTCAGCCCAGCCTGCACTCTCTCCAATCTGGGACCCCTTAGGGGATGTTTGACTGCCAGTTTAGGCCCAAGCCCTAAACCAGCAGTCAGATATCCTTCTCATAATCTGGGACTGTTGACTTCCAACTGCTCACTTGCCTGCCAGCCTGACCCCTCCTAACCACTCGCCTGCCGGCCCAGTCACCCCCAACTGCCCTCCCCTGCTGGCCTGATCACCCACAACTATCCTCCCCTGCCGGCCATCTTGTAGTGGCCATCTTTGGCCACATAGGGGCAGCCATCTTTGACCACATGGGGATGGCCATTTTTGTGAGGGTGTGAGGGTCAATTTGCATATTACCTCTTTATTATATAGGATTATTATTATTACTATCCCAAAGTAATTTCCACATTATGAAATAAATTATCTGTATTTTTATTTTATAACTTCTTTAAATAAAAGATTTAAGTGAATATGCACACAATTCTCCAAACATTTAAGGCTTATCATCTCAAAGAAGTTAAGGACTGGTCATGACTTTTGCATTTGATTCAGATTTAATATGTTAGGTTTATCAATGTGAAAATTAAAAAAAAAAACAAAAAACCTGCAACCCATTTTGTTTGATCAAGGAAAGCCTTGCATTTACCAGGATTTTTTAAAAATATTTTTATTCTTTTAGAAGACTATCACCAATGAGGGCATCAGCATAATTACAAAAATGAAAGACAATAAAAAGTGACATGCTTCTTTTACTCTTTATTTCTTCACTTGACGATTGTGTTACTATGAACACATCACTCAAATTTAATGAAGCTTCATTGCTTTTCTTAAAAATGAAGAATATACTATTTTCATTCCCTATACAGGTTTTTAATTGAGAGTTGTCTGTAAAACATAGATGAGTATCCTACATAATAAAAGGTTAATATGCAAAAGACCAAATGGTGTAATGACCGGTCACTATGATGCACGCTCAACACCAGGGGGCAGACACTCAGTGCAGGAGCTGCCCCCTGGTGGTCAGTGTGCTCCCACCACAGGGGGAGCACCGCTCAGCCAGAAGCCAGGCTCACGGCTAGTGAGCACAGCAGCAGTGGTGGGAACCTCTCCTGCCTCCGTGGCAATGCTAAGGATGTCTGACTGATGTCTTAGGCCCACTGAGCCATCAGTCAGACATCCCCCCAGGGCTCCTGGACTGCAAGAGGGTACAGGCCAGGTTGAGGGACCACCCCCCCCCCCGGAAGTGCATGAATTTCATGTACTGGGCCTCTAATATGTATATAATGTGTTATTATTTCCACTAATCAGTCCTCTTGACCTCATTAAGTCATCCTTCAGGAAACTTTTTTGGATGACTTGAAAACTAGAGTAATAAAAGCATACCATTTTATTTGTTGATAACCACATGCTGAATTCTGAAAATTTGGCTTATTTTCCATATTTAAATGCATCAATAGTATACAGTTTGTTTACTTAAGTTATTCTGAAAAAATAGAATATGTTTATGTATAGGTTAGAAAATTTTAGGAACACAAACCTTTGGTCAATTTTATAGGCATAGATACTCTTCAAGTGGTAAATGAGTACTTTTAACTTTTGAAAATACCTCCTGAGTTGGTGTCTAAAGCAGACAAGTGAAATAAAGACTGTAAGGAACTATAGTAATCTTTCCTCAAAGAGAATTGTGTTTGTTTTCAGAGATAGGCAATATTCATGATTACATTAATGAATATTTATTGTTTAAATATTAGGAATGGATAGCAATTTATCAAATGCTTATTGAAATTTATTCCATTATCAAAGACAGTTTCCAGTAGTAATTTATTTCTGAAGCTTTTCAAATAAAGGAAGCATCACTTGTGACCTCATAAATGTGTATTTATAGTTTTTCACATGAACATTGTGTAGCTGTATTTCTGACAACACAATTGCAGTGTGAACTCACTCCATAGGCATGTCTTAATATTCCATACTTATAAAGGATATGGCCAAATATTTAAAGTTCAATAAATAATGTTAAAGGCATAAAATAATAAATTTGGTAAAACCTGGTAAAAGACACTAAGGATTCAGTAGGGAACAAAGGGAATAGATTTTCATGGATGGAATGAGAGCGCACTTTATAGAAATAGAATGTTAACACTGTCAAGTTCTGTGGAGCCTATGTACAATGATAAAACAGCTATAAAATGTGGAGATCGTTGGTAACTTTTAAAAGCATTTTTATTTATTGTTTGATTTGACAGAGAGAAAGAAAGTATGTGCCCTGACTGAGGACTGAACTCTCAACCTTGGTGTATTGTGATGACACACTAACCAACTGACTACCTGGCCAGAGCTCATTGGTAACTTTTAAGAAGACAATTTTATCAGGGATGGGTGTTAAAGTACAAGAACAATGTTTGGGAAGAACAGAAAAAGAAAAAGGGAAGCAATAATTATTTTCTAAGAATTGTAGATGAAGAGAGACTAAAAGGCAGAATCATAGTGGAGTAAATAAAGCAAAGGTAATGAGAGTTTGGAGGCATGAGACCAGCTGAGCAAGGTACTTAGAAGTGCACTTAAGAACACTGTCCATTCTTAGATAGAACCTGCCTATACTTGATACTAATGGCTAATTATTGTATTCTATGGTTACATTCACTTATTTCACTTACATTTTCTCAGATTTTTCTAACATTTCCACCAATCTCCCAAAGGCAAATTGTACCTTACTTTATTTCCCTATGTCTTGCCTCTGGCTCACACATTAATATACTGCTTTCTCTTCACAGAGCCCCTTCTATCATAAGAAGTTCTTTTCACATTGTTAAATATTGTTCAACATATGATAGCTCCATGAAGAAAAGTGCTTTATAAATAAATTAAAGTGGGGTCAGCAAATATGCCCGTTACTATTCCCATATTTGGAGTACATGGCAGGCCTTGCAAATTGATCTATGTACTTTTTTATAAAGGTTTAATTACGGAAGCAGCTTAAAAAGAGAATTTTTAAAAAAGACAAAACGTTGCCATACCTGCAATAGTAGTCTGGGTTAAGTTAAGGTAATATATTTAACTAAAGAAGAGTGCACTTTGAATTCTAGAGAGGTGAAAGTGTATCTTTTTAGTCACATAGAAATTATATGTAAGCATTCATTTCCTACATTTCCAAATGTTTATTAATTGACTACACTAGATACTCAGAAGGACCCAAAGTTGCATAGAAAAAGCAGTTTTGCCTTTAATGATATTTCAGCCTAGTTAATGTGTATAGCAGTACAGAACATGCTAACTATATAGATTTTATGCATATTATAATTTAGGTGAACAACTTGAAACTCACCAACCTTTAATTCACAAATATAGGTACACACACATGCACACACACAATTAGACAGCTGAGGAGAAATATTCCATCTATTTTGGAAAAAGTAAACTTTTCAGCATTTTTTCCAATAAATGAACTTATAAACTTTAGTCCATATATTATTCTTTGAGGGGGGAAATGAACCAAAATAGGCAATTTTTTGTGGCTGGTTTACACTGTAACTGTTCACAAGGTGATATCTCTGATTCTCTTGCTCTCCCGATTATCCTTCTTTAGTCAGAACTTCAGCTGGAAGTTAAATAGAAATTTAACTTACAACTTACCATCTCTAATGGTTTTGAGACTTCTTGGTCCACACAAAATAGGGTTAATGAGTTTTTTAAAAGCTGAGTTGAGTTGTTTGGATATGCAGATCAATCTGAATGAGTACTGAGAACTATGGGAAAGCCGATCACATCTGAATGAGTACCGAGAACTATGGTAAAGTGCTCCTGTGAGCACATTTTGCAGATGTTATGGTTCTCCTACCCTTTGGTCAGACTTATATGACCTTATGTCAATAGCAAAGGCAAATGTATAAAAATATACTCATCAATGAGTGTTGATCAATTCCACAGTTTCAAAATTTCAGCTTCATTGTTAGGAATGTTAGCTACCTACTTGGGTATAATACTTTATATGATTATTTATTTGTATTTATTCGTAACAACTCTAAATTCAATTTCTAGCCATCTCTGAGTTTTTATTTCTTCATTCCTAAGTCCAATCTCCTACATACATTTATTTTTAAAATATCTTTCATGAGCACTCTTTCCTCTCTATTCACTTTATTCTTATCACAACCTAGAATTACATAAAAGAAAACTACAATAATTTATCAGACTATCACTGAATCCACTTGCACGCTCTCTCACACACACATTTACATAGGGAAATCTCCCAATTTTTTCTAATCATTAACTGAAAATATAAGCAGGACCCTGTCTTTCCTTCACAAAGTCTTTTCCTATGTAGATTCCAAGAAATCTGAGAAAGCAATGTGCTCTATTCTGTGTTTACAAATGTAACTTAGATTTCTTTGTGCTATGAATCTTTCATTTAGAACAATCTATTTATTCTTTAAATAGTCCCTCATGAGTTTCCTTATGCCTTGAAGACTCTTCTCTCTCCTGGCCACATGGTTTAGAATGTCACACATCTTTCTCTTTAAAGTCCATTTCAATGCACTTTCTCAGACATGGAGTGGAATTGTGTGTTATCCAACTCAGAAATTTCCAACCAGTAAGTGGGACTGGTGAATTTCATACCATGTATTCTTCTGAGGGTTATATTTTCTTTAGTGGAGATTCCAAGCCAATCTCTCCATCAACACTATTGAATATGAAAATTGTTAATATCCAATAATGTCTAAACAATGCTCATGAAAAGGCACTAGTCAGTTATATTATGGGGAGGCATAGAATGTATGGAAAACTATTTAAATAGTATATTTATGGAAAGCAGCATATCTTACACTTAGATTTCCTTATACCTGGCATAAGATATTTTATTAGAAGGCATTAAAGTAGTAATATATTATAAATATTACCCAAACAAATTTATACTATAGGTTCAATTAATGTCTAAATATGTGCTTTTAAATATTGATATATATTGTGAGCATAAAAATTTTAATATTCCTTACTTTATGATACTATGAGATATAAAAAGGCCAATTTTTCTACAGATATAATACATTATGTAGGAAGTAAACATGAGCAATGCTTGTAAACATGGAAGCACCATTCAATTATATATTATACGTACAATAGATTGAGATATATTCTATAGTACTGTGACACATCAAAGTCAACCCTGGCATGAATTTGTTGTGTTCAAATATACCTCAGAAAATGATACAAAGTGCGGAATGAAATGTAAAAGTAAATCAAGGTATGCAATATTATAGCAATATTTTTAGCATGCAAACATGCCAATATGAGTTTTGATTTAGTCACCTCATAAAATAGCAGCATCAAAACTGTCAACATTCATATAAAAGTTCTTCAAAGAAAATTGAGATTTTATAGGAAATTGTGAGGTGGCATCATTCATTTTGAATGATAAATAAATCAATCTTTGAGAACTGATAGAAGGTTGCCACTATTTCAGTGCAACATACTGTAGTTATGTTCTTTAGTATTCATTATGCATTTTCTTGTGGTAATGTCACAACAAAACTTTCTGATCTGGGCAAAACCTATTTGTAGGTAATTTATTTGGCACTTTTGTATGTGTTTGTGTATGTGTGTATGCTCAGCACCTAAGTCATGTACAATTTATTTAAATTGTAAAGGTTATTAAACAAAATCTATTAGTGATATTTAGCACATTTAAATGTAAACTGTTATTTTACTGAAGATATTGCATAATTCTAGCCCATATTCTATTCCTTTTTAATAGAAAAATTGTATGGATTTATATTGAATCATGTTATCAGCTGAGCTGATAATTTATCAAATAGTTGTTAACAGATGTGTATTTAGGGATCCACTACCCCAAACAAAACAAAAGTCAATCTCCAAATGAACCAGCTAAAACAAAAGCAAATTTAAAATATGCCACTCAATTTTCACTTAATGGCCTTTATTATATCACTGTAAACTAGTTATAAAACCATATGCTGTGAGAGAGAAAAGAATTTCAGCAATAGAAGCCAAAACAGGGAACTCTTTTCAAGTCTAAATGACAAAGTTCTTTCTTTGGTCATGAACAATAACAAGAAAAACTTTCCATTACTCTGTATATTTTAAAATACCAATTTGCATTTCAAAACTGATTTAATACTCTGTCTTTAAATAATAATGATCCATAAGTTTTATTTTGTTTTAAATAATAGTAAATGGTATTAAAATTAAAATTAATGGCTACTTTGAAAATCCATGTTGCTACAAAAGAAAATTTTCAAACTTACCATTTATTGCTAAAGTCCATTAATCTTAAAACAAACAAACAAACAAAAACACACACACAAAAAAAACTTGCCCTGGCAGGGGGTGGCTTCGATTCCCAGGCAGGGTACATGCCTTGGCTTATTTTGCTTAGCATGATACTCTCTAGGTCCCTCCATGCTGTCTCAAAGTGTAAGAGATCTTTCTTTTTTTACTGCTGCATAGTATTCCATGATGTAAATGTACCACAGCTTTTTTTATCCACTCATCTACTGATGGGCACTTGGGTTGTTTCCATATCTTAGCTATTATAAATTGTGCTGCTATGAAAATTAGGGTGCATATATTCTTTCTGTTTGGTGTTTTGGAATTCTTAGGATATATTCCTAGAAGTGGGATCACTGGGTCAAATGGCAGTTCCATTTTTAATTTTTTGAGGATACTCCATACTGTTTTCCATAATGGCTTCACCAGTCTGCATTCCTACCAGCAGTATACTAGGGTTCTCTTTTCTCCATATCATGTCCAGCACTTGTTATTTGTTGATTTGTTGATGGTAACCATTCTAACAGGTGTGAGTTGATACCTAACTGTTGTTTTAATTTGCATCTTTCTGATGATCAGTGACTTTGAGCATTTTTTCATATGTCTGTTGGCTGTAGAATATACATTCTTCTCAAGTACACATGGGTTATTCTCAAAGATAAACCACATGTTACGACACAAAACAAGTCTCTACAA
Organism: Plecotus auritus; assembly: GCF_963455305.1. Taxonomy (NCBI): domain Eukaryota; kingdom Metazoa; phylum Chordata; class Mammalia; order Chiroptera; family Vespertilionidae; genus Plecotus; species Plecotus auritus. The sequence continues at coordinate 133,768,189 of NC_137771.1, read as the reverse complement.
GTTTAAGAAGATTGAATTCATACCAAACATCTTCTCAGATCACAGAGGAATGAAATTAGAAATCAACTACAGTAAAAACGCTGAAAAACATTCCAACACCTGGAGGCTAAATAGCATGTTATTAAACAATTAATAGGTTACCAATGAGATCAAGAAATAAAAACTTCCTGAAAACAAATGAAAATGAACTCACAACAACCCAAAATCTCTGGCACGCAGCAAAAGCAGTCCTAAGAGGGAAGTGCATAGCACTACAGACCTACCTCAAAAAATAAGAAAAATTAATAATAAACTTTTAACCCTACAACTTGAATTAGAAAGATAACAAGAAAAGCCCAAAAAAAAGTGGAAGGAAGGAAATAATAAAGATTAGAGCAGATATAAATGACATAGAGACTAAAAAAAGAAAAAATAGAAAAATCAATGAAACCAAGAGCTGGTTCTTTGAAAAGATAAACAAAATTGATGAACTGTTAGCCAAACTCATCAAGAAACAAAGAGAGAGGATCCGAGTAAATAAAATCAGAAACAACTCATCCCACAGAAATACAAAGGATTGTAAGAAAATACTACGAACTATTATATTCCAAGAAGCTGGACAATGTGGACGAAATGGTTGTCCTAGAAAAATGTAACCTGCCAAAACTGAATCAGGAAAAATAAAAAAAATAAAAAACCGAATAGGCCAATAACAACTGAAGAAACAGAAGCAGTAATCAAAAAACTCCAACCAAACAAAAGCCCTGGTCCAGATGGCTTCACAGAAGCATTTTACCAAACAAAGAACTAACACCTATACTCCTCAAACTATTCCAAAAATTTCAAAAGGAAGGGACACTTTATTAAATATAAAATTAGTTGTGGCCGGCTCAGTCCAGCATTATCTAATTCTAAAACCAGGTAAAGACATTACAAAGAAAAAAAAATCTCAGGCTAGTATCCGTGATGAACATAGATGCTAAAATCCTCAACAAAATATTAGCATATCGGATCCAGCAATATATTAAAAAGATTATACACCATGACCAAATGTTATTTATTCCATTCATGCAAGGCTGGTACAATATTCACAAATCAATAAATGTGATACATCACATAAACAACTTGTTGCTTTTACTTTTGAGGTCAAATTCAAAGATCATCACCAAGGCTTATGTCAAGGGAAGTTTAAGGTTTCTGTATTATATTAAAGTCTTTAGTTTATGTTGAGTTAATTTTTGTGTATAGTTAGTTTCATTCTTTCACATATAGCTGTCCAGTTTTCCCAGTACCATTTATTGAAAAGACTGTCCTTTCCCCATTGTATGTTTTTGACTTCTTTGCATAAATTTATCTTATATGTGTGGGTTTATTTCTGGGCTGTCTATTTTGTTCCATTGATTGATGTGTTTGTTTTTATGCCAATGTCATATTGTTTTAACTACTAAAGCTTTGTAATAAAATGCGAAATCAAAAAGTGTGATGCTTCAAGCTTTGTTCTTCTTTCTCAAAAATGCTTTAGTTATTTGGGGTCTTTTGTAGTTCTATATAAATTTTAGGATTGTTTTATTTCTCTGAAAATGCCTTTAAAATGTTGATAGGGATTGAATTGAACTTGTATATGGCTTTAAGTAATACAAGCATTTTAACAACATGAATTATTTCAATCCATGAACACAAAGTGTCTTTCTATTTGTATATTTTTATTTTATTTCTGTGAACAAGCTCTTACGGTTTTTGTTGTATAGATCTTTAACTTTCTTGGTTAAGATTGTTTCTTTTTTTTATGCTGATGCTGTTGAAATTGAGATAGTTTTCTTTATTTGATTTTCAGATGTTTTGCTATTAGTGTGTAGAAATGCAACCCATTTCTGAATATGGATTGTATATCCTGAAAGTTTATACAGTTTGTTAACTAGGTTCCGCAGTTTTTTTTTTTTAAATGAATCTTTGGGATTTTATGTACACACATATAAAATAATATCATCTCCAAGTAGTAACGTTTTAACCTACTCCTTTCCAATTGCTTGCTAGATATTTGTTTTGCCTAATTGCTGTTACTAGTACTTTCTGTGATATATTGAATGATTCAGGAAAGTGAGCATTCCTGACTTGTTCCAGAATTTTAAGTATAAAATTTTGAGTATAAAATTAGTTCTGGGCTTGTCATATATGGCCTTTATTATGTTGATGTGCTTTCCCTCTATACCTGCTTTGTTGAGAGTTTTTATCATAAAAGTATATTGAACTATGTCAAATGCTTTTCCTGCAATTATTGTTCTGACTGACCTATAGATGTTGAACTATTCTGTATCCCTGGAATAAAACCACTTGAGCCATGTTTGTCATCATTTAAATGTGTTGTTAAAATTTGGTTGCTAATATTTTGTTGAGGATTTTTGTATTTATTCTTGCGTTACCCTTCTCTGGTTTTGAATTAAGGTAATGTTAAGCTCATAATACAAGTTTATAAGATATCATTTCTCTTTCATTTTTTGAAGGGTTTGAGAAGGATTGATGTTAATTATTTTTTTTGAATTTATAATTCACTGGTACCAGATTTTTCTTTGTTGAGAAATTTTTTATTAGTGATTCAATATTCTTATTAGTTTCGATCTAATCAGATTATCTGTTTCATCATGATTCATTGTTTGTAGAATATATGTTTCTAGAAATGTATCCATTTCTTCTAGGTTGATTTATTTGTTAGTATGTGATTGTCAATAGCAATCTCTTATGATCCTTTGCACTTCTGTGGTATTAGTTGTACTATCTCCTGTTTCATTTTTTTTTTTTTTTCTTGGTCAGTCATTCTAAAAGTTTGCCAATTTGTTAATCTTTTAAATGACCAGATCTTAGTTTTATTGACTATTTATATTATTTGTCTCTATTTTATTTATTTCTGTTTCAGTCTTGTTATTTTCTTTGTTCTACTTAATTTTGGCTGTTTGTCTTCTTTCTCTAGTTCCTTGAGGTATAAAGTTAGTTTTTTTTTCCCTTTTGAGATATTTATTCTTTCTTGAATTAAGCATTTATCATTAAGAACTACTTTTGCTGTATCTCATTAATTTTGGTATGTTATATTTCCAGTGTTGTTTTTTTTTTTTGTCTCAATGTACATTTTATTTATTTCTCTTGGTTTCTGCCTTGGTCCATTGGTTGTTCAGTAGCATGCCATTTATTCTCCACCTATTTGTGAATTTTCCTGTTATCTTTGTGTAATTGATTTCTAGTTTCATACTACTGCAGTAAAAAAAATGTGTTTTATATGATTTCAGTCCTCTTTAATTTATTAAGACTTTTTGTAGCCTTAACATGATCTATCCTGGAAAATGTTCCAAGTGTATTTGAGGGGAATATATATTTAGATCCTTTTGGGTGGAATATTCTGTATATATCTGTAAGGTTCATGATGTCTAATGTGTTGTTTATGGCTGATGTTCCCATATTGATTTTCTGTCTGATGATGTAGCCATTGATGCTGGTGGGGTATTAAATTATTTTACTATTATTGAGTTGCTGTTTTACCTCTTTCTTTAGGTCTGTTATTATTAGCATTTTTAACTTATGTGCTTTTATGTTAGCTGCATTAATATTTACAAATGTCTTCAAACCTATGAACACAAGCAGAAGTTCTATGTTGTACTTTTGAGGTAGAATTCCTCCTTCTTGGGAAACCTCAGTCTTTTTTCTTAAGACCTTCAACTAATTGGATGAGATCTACCTGCATTATAAAGGGTAATCTCCTTGACTGGCAGTCCAATGAATTGTAAAAAGTATCTTCACAGGTACATCAAGACTAGTGTTTGATCACACTATCATATCTACCATCATCAATTTATAAGTGAACGTGTTCCTCTTTAACAGTAATAACCTTTAGATATGTAATTTTTTTTCTTTTCTCCCTGAAAGATTATATTGTTTTACATTTGAAAGTATACTGATCATCAAATTATGATAATAAACTGTATTTTAAGTTTTAAGTTTCATGTGATCAAAGCCTTTAGGTCTTAAAAATTTTTCCTAAGTTGGAACTTTAAATATTTATAGTGTAATTTATGAAATACTATAGAGAATAAATTGATTAATTTCTTAAAAATAAAAAGGCAATTTTTAAAATTTATTTTTAATAGACTAAGCTGTTTAACTGTTAGTTCATGTGTTCAGAATTGATTACTAGATGTAAGATTTTTATGTATTACTAAGATTCAATGGAAAAATAGTTAGTGCAAAGATGGTTGGGATCACTAGTGAAGTTTATGAAAGAGTATTAATGATTTTTGCTAAGTGTATTATTAATAGAGGTTACATAGATGCACATTAAGTTTATCTAAAATAATAAGGATAATAATAAAAAAGCAGAAAGGTTTTTTCAAGTGATTTCAAGAGACTTACTCCCTAGGGTATTTCAGTTATAGGGAAGAACCAACACAGATGTCTAAGCTGGAGGCATAGCTGGTTTGGATGAAGAAGCAAAGAAACCAATGTGCTTTAGAAGAGTGTCTGTGAGATGAGTTCTAATCTATATGTATAAAAGCCTAAGGAATCGAACGACCAAATGACTGAATGACCGGTCAACAGGTCAACCGGTCAACAGGTCAACCAGTCATTATGACACGCACCGACCACCAGGGGGCAGACGCTCAATGCATGAGCTGCCCCCTGGTGGTCAGTGTGCTCCCATAGTCAACCTCCTACGGTTCCTCCCCCGTAGCATGGTTGGACCCCATCGCCAGCAAGGGACCCCACCTGTACAGGAATTCGTGCACTGGGCCTCTAGTAGTTTATAAATCATGTTGTGGCTAGTAGGCCATTTTAAGGATTTAGATTTTATGAAGAAATTTTCATAGTGTTGACGTGATCTGATTTGACATTTTAATAGGGTATGTCTTGCAACTGTGTAGAAAATAGATGGGGAGCAAAGGTTAAGGCTAGGAGAGCATTCACAATGATATCACAATAACCCAGGTGAGAGATGGCAGTTAAACAGAACAAATTGTTAACAGTGGCAGTAGTGGGAACTGATTGGAATAATAGTATGTTCTGACAGAATTTACAGGTGGAGTATGATGGAAAGAGAAGTATCAAGAGTTTTACAAATGTTTTAATGTGAGAATCTAAGAGGGTGAGTGAACATTAACTGAGATAGGGAAGATTTCAAAAGAAGAAAGCTTGAGCCATATCCAGTACTTTTATTAACATAAGGAACACAGAAATAATATTGAGAGACAATTAACTACAAAATTATATTGCTAAACTGAGAGAAATAATTTTCTATTAATGTGATAGACAACAGCCTAATACAATGAATAAACAGATGATGTATTATAGAATTGTACACCTGAAAGCTATATAATTTTTAACCAATGTAATCCCAGTAAATTCAGTAAAAAAGAAAAGAGCTCATATATATATATATATATATATATATATATATATATATATATATATATCCTATATAATAAAACCCTAATATGCAAATTGACCAAATGGTGGAATGACCAACGGAAAGACCGGTTGCTATGACATGAACTGACCAACAGGGGCAGATGTTCAACACAGGAGCTGCCCCCCAGAGGGAGGCCACCTGCATGCAGGCCTGGCTGAGGGATCACCCCCCATCCCCCGCACTAATTTCAGGCACGGGCCTCTAATATACATATATCTCAACCATTCTGTTGTTCGATCAATATTCAATTCACATACATGGAAAGTAAATTTTAAAAATGATAACAATTCAAGATAAACACAATGTATTGTAAAAGCAAAATGCAAATACTTACCTAATTTTCATACTGGTGTGTGTGTATATGTGACTGTGTGTGTGTGTGTGTGTGTGTGTGTGTGTCTATTATTGATTATATCCAATTCCAGGAAAAAATGGTGAGATAAAATGAGTGCACTTAGGGGATTTCACCCGGGAAGAAACCAGAAGGCAGGACTGGTGGGATCCTGCTGTTTCCCACCGAGCTTCAGGAGGCTTTTCTGGCCACCTCTTTCCCTCCAGCCCTGTGCCAGAGACCAGGCGGTGAGGAGCGTGGTTGTTACCCTCAGACCTGGGTGGACACGGGTGACTGAGACCATAGGACACCAGGGAAACCAAGTCCTGGAAGACCTGAGGCCAGCCTGAGCTGAACCAGTGTGGAAGGAAGACATCTTCAGATGATACCACTGTCTGCCTAAAGGTGTGTTAACTCGAACCTTTGGGAATTTCGATGTGGCACCAACACCCCCATCAAGTCTATTTCCAGGATCTATTTCAGAGCAACTTCACGGGATGAGCCTCCTTCTCCACACAGACTCCTGGAACTGGCATGCCAGAGCCGGAGGGGTGAAGCCTCGGCCATCGCTGCTCTGGAGTCGCTGCCCATGGAGCATGGAACTCTTCCCACCCTGTTCACTGTGGCCTTTGCCAGGAAGCACAGCAAAGTCCTGAAGGTGATGGTGCAGGCGTGGCCCTCCCCTGCCTCCCGCTGGGGGCCCTGATGATCAGCAGCTTACCACGATATCTTGCAGGCTGCGCTCGAAGGACTGGATGCCCTGCTTGCCCAGGAGACTCACCTAGGAGATGGGAACTGTAGTTGCAGAATTTACAGAAGAAAGTTCATCAGGAGTTCTGGATTGTGTGGGCCGGTACCAGGGCCGATGTGTGCTCACTGCTGGAGCCTGAGGCCCCGCAGCCCAAGAGGAAGAGGGGGAAAGTGAGCAGTTGAAGGGCGGGGCTAAATCCCCCTTTGGCCGCAGTGGAGATGTTAGTAGACCTTTGCATCAAGAAAGGTATCCTTGATGAGTCCCTCAGCTACCTTATTAAGAAAGTCAATGAGAGGAGAGGTTTGCTGAACCTTTGCTGTAAGAAGCTGAAGGTTTTTGCTGTGTTGAAGCGAAACAGTAACATCCTGAACATGGTGCAGCTCTACTCAGTCCAGGATTTGGAAGTAAATTTTCCCTGGAAGCTGTCTACTCTGAGGAAGTTCGTTCCTTACCTGGGCCAGATGGGTAGGCTGCACCGGTTCCTCCACTCCCACGTCTTTACGTCTTCTCGTACCACCTTGGAGCAGGGGGAGCAGTGTGTTAGCCTGGTCACCCTTCAGTCCCTCAGCCTGCCCCACCGCCAGGAGGTCTACTTGGACGATGTCTCCTTCTTCAGAGGCCGCCTGGACCAGATCCTCAGGTGCTTGAAGGTCCCCTTGGAGGTTCTGCCCATCACTAACTACGTGCTTTGAGAAAGAGACTTGGGACATCTCCAACACCTGAACGTTAGTCAGCTGGAAGACCTGCCTGCCCTGAGCCACTGCTCCCAGATCATGACCTTAAGCTTCTGTGAAAACCCCATCTCCATGACTGTCCTGGAGGAGCTGCTTCGCCACACCATCCGGCTGAGAGAAGCTGAACTGCGTGCTGTATACTGCCGCCCTGGACAGCTACGAGGAAACAAGCGGCACTGTCCACCTGGGCCGTTTTGCCCGGTTGCATGCCGCCCTGAAGTATATGCTGCAGGAGTTGGGGCGGCTTGGCATGGTCTGGTTCTATGCTTGCCCCTGTCCTCACTGTGGTTATAGAACCTTCTATAACCCAAATCCCATTCTGTGATCCTGTTCCATGTCTATCTCATAGGATTTACTTTGGGCACTTGGACACTGAAGCCCAGACATAAGTGTATCTTAAAGGAACACAGCAGCCACAGTTTCAGATAACTACTCAGTGGTGGGGGGAAATGCTGACAGGGGGGGGGGGGTGATGGTTTATTTGGGGAGATGGGTCCTGTAGAGTTAGAAATATGCACCTGAATCTCTAGGTGGTGGGGGGAGGGAACTGCGTTTTGACCCAGCAGCCTAACTTCTGGGAATACATTCTAAGAATCTGGAAACACCAGTCAGAAAGAATATATGCACCCCTATGCCCATAGCAGTGCAATTTACAATAGCTAAGATCTGGAAAAAGTCCAAGTGCCCATCAGAAGATGATGGATAAAAAACTTGTGGTATATTTATACAATTTTATTGATTTCAGAGAGGAAAAGAGAAGGAGAGAGAGATAGAAGCATCACTGATGAGGGAATCATTGATTGGCTGCCTCCTGCACGCCCCCCACTAGGGATCGAGCCCAAAACCTGGGCATGTGTCCTTGACCAGAATCGAACCTGGGACTTTGCAGTCTGCAGGCCGACACTCTATCCACTGAGCCAAACCGACTAGAGCTTGATTCACTTTTAGATAGCATGATTCTGCACTATATATATAATTCAGTAGTTTGCAGATTATTTTAAATAATAAACATTTTTAACTTTTATAATCAGAAAATAAAACAAAGCATTAAATTATATATTGCAACATAATATATTTAAAGAAATACAATAAATACATTTATGAATTTTAACATTAAAAATGTTGATACCAGAAGAAACAAAATCAAACATAAAAGAGGTTATCTTCTATATATCTATCTTTAGTCTGTTCTTATTATTTTCTGATTCCATGCTTGTTAATTTGTTTACTCAGTAAAATGTATATGTAACCCCAAATCAATAGTCATGTTATTTTCACACTCATTTGCAGATATTTTTCTAAGAGCAGCAAAAATTTGGCTCACATAATGCACACATTTTCAGCTGAAGCCAAACAGTGTGAAACTGTCTTCTTTCAGCTATCACATACAAAACAAGTGGACTTTTCATTATCTATTTAGTGACACATTTCCAGAATTTTTGTGTTTTTTGTTGGTGTTTTAGCTGTTTAAAATATACCCCAAACACAGCGCTGAAGTGCTACCTGTAAGAAGGCTGTTACATGTCTAACAGAAAAATTCTTACATTAGATAAGCTTTGTTCAGAAATGACGAACAGTGTTGTGGACCTTGAGTTCTATGTTAATGAATCAGCAATATACACTGAATGGCCAGATTATTAAGCATTCAGAGATCATAATAATCTGGCCACTCAGTGTATATCTTATATAATAAAAGGCTAATATGCAAATTGTCCCCTCGACCAGGAGTTAGACCAGCAGGCAGGCAGGCCAGCCAACCACCCATGTTCCCTCCCCCTGGCCAGGCTGGACCCTACCCATGCACGAATTCATGCACAGGGCCTCATACACACACACACACACACACACACACACACACACACTGAGTGGCCAGATTATTATGCTTTCAGAGATCATAATAATCTGGCAACTCAGTGTATATTAAACAATGTATCTTTAAGCAGAAACATGCCTAAAACAAGTAACCTATTGATTGGTTGTAAGCAAAGGTTCTCAGGAACCTAATCTATTTCTCTAGGAGCAATTCTTCAGTATATGTTAAATCTGGGCCTATAGAAATTTTCTTTTTTATTGTTGATAGTATTACAGATGTCTCCCATTTATTCCCCTTTTGCCCCACTTCACCCAACCTCCACCCCATTCCAGGACTTCTCCATACTATTGTCTGTGTGCATGGGTTATGCATATCTGTATATATCTTCTCTGGTTAATCTCTTTCTGTCCTCTCCCACTCCACCCCGACCCTGAGATCTATTATTCTGTTCCTGCATACAACTACAGTGCTGGCAGGAATGTGGAGAAAAGGGAACCCTTGTGCACAGTTGGTGGGAATGCAGACTGGTGCAGCCACTGTGGAAAACAGTTTCCTCAAAAAATTAAAAATGGAACTGCGGTTTGACCCAGCAACCCAACTTCTGAGAATACTTTCTAAGAATCTGTTAACACCAATCAGAAAGAATGTATGCACCCCTATGCCCATAGCAGTGCAATTTACAATAGCTAAGATATGGAAACTGTCCAAGTGCCCATCAAAAGATGGGGGATAAAAAGCTGTGGTTTTATTTATACAATGGGATACTGTGCAGCTGTAAAAAAAGAAAGATCTCTTACCCTTTGGTACAGCATGGAGGGCTGGGGAGACTATTATGCTGAGTGAAATAAGCCAGTTAGAGAAAGACAATTATCACATGATCTCACTTATATGTGGAATCTAATGAACAAAATAAACCAACGAACAAAATAGGTCCAAGGGTGTGGATGGCAATTTTCTTATAGCACATAACTACTACAAATAACAAGAAATTACTGTACCTATTTTCTATCTATCTAAATTTCCTATGACAGTAAAGTATTATTAAACACTAGAGGCCCGGTGCACAATATTTGTGCATGGGGTGGTGTGTCCCTCAGCCCAGCCTGCACCCTTTCCAATCTGTGACCCCTACCGGGATCAGGCCTAAATGGGCAGTCAGACATCCCTCTCACAATCCAGGACTGCTGGCCCCAACTGCTTGCAGGCCTGCATTCCTGATTGCCCCTAACCACTTCTGCCTGCCAGCCTGATCACCCCCTAACCACTCCCCTGCCAGCCTGATTGATGCCTAACTGCACCCCTGCCAGCCTATTTGCCCCTAACTGCCCTCCCCTGCCAGCCTGGTCACCCCTAACTGCTCTCCCCTGCATGCCTGGTCACCCCCAACTGCTCTCCCCTGCAGGCCTGGTCACCCCTAACTGCCCTCCCCTGCAGGCCTGGTCACCCCTAACTGCCCTCCCCAGCAGGCTTGATCGCCCCCAACTGCCATCCCTTGCAGACCTGGGTCCCTCCCAACTGACCTCCCCTGCTGGCCATCTTGTGGCGACCATCTTGTGACCACATGGGGGAAGCCATCTTTGACCACATGGGGGCAGCCATCTTGTGTGCTAGAGTGATGGCCAATTTGCATATTACTCTTTTATTAGATAGGATACCGGGAACTGTATTTTTGGATTAGCAGCCATGAAGAACTAATTAGGATTTCCATGAAGAGGCATCAGTTTTCCTGAATGGGAAGTTATGAGGAGTTACAGTTATTTTTGCCATCGATGAACTCCATACACAGGAATCTCTCATTCTGGAACATACAGTCAACCCTTATATAGTTAAGTATTTGCCATCATTGATGTTCCTGTATATTGATAAGTAGAAATACATACTTAGAATTTCTAGTATATTTGTGATTTAGATTCTAAGAAAACTGTCTTCTGGAGTGGACAGTCTTGATAATTGGGGAAATATATATACACAATAATCTTAAATACTGTATTCAAACTTTAATTACTTTCCTTTGGAAAAGAAATTCTGTCATTTCAGTTAGCTCTGAGTATCAATATTATAATAATTTCCTTGAATTAAACATGAATAAAAATCAATCTAGATAAGTTTTTCAATGTGGTAAAGTCTCACTATAACACACTATAACACAATTTATTTCAAAAAATGTAAAACTCATAGTTTCATGATTATTCCTCAAAATAATAGTTTTATCGTGCCCTAGCAAACTGTAAAAATGCAATAAATTTCACAAAATAAAATTAGAAATGCCCCCCTCACCCAGTAAGACTATCACATGACAAAATAAATAAAATGCTACTTTCTTCTAAATAACATATGTCATTGTAATCAATACGGCTTTTTAATAGCACACTGAAATGACACATTGCTTTGATGTTCTTACAAAGGTATTTGAAAAGTCAAAATAATATTTCTGAATACCTATTGTTTCTTTTTAACTATAGAAAGAAAAGCAACTGTTTAAAAAAGATTATTTAGCTGTATGCTTTTCAAAGTATAGTTACAAGGAAGACAGCATAATGCTGTTCAGTAAATGATTAATCGGCCTTGGAAATGAGCTATGTGCAAATCTGTTTTATGGACCAAAAAGGTCAAATTCAAAACAAAAACACATTGTTGTTGTTGTTACAGAAGTAAAACAATCTTTTAATTTAATTTTTGAAAAAAATACAGTAGTTTTTTTCCCCAAAATACTATAAGTCAAGTTAAAATTCCATTATTGCTAAACCCCACCTTCTTTAAGCTGTGGGAGTGGACTGTGTATTATTTTTTTCTACTATTTAGCTCTCTGTGTCTTGTATTCTTTGAATCAGACATAAGGAGATAAGTATTTAACTTGTAGCCTTTGCAGCATCAAGGGAAACTGTATTTTCCACACATAAAGTTGGAAAACAAGGAAGTGAAAACTTTCATCTTGGTATAACATAATGTACTTGTGGAAATGAGGTCCAAGAACAGGTCAAAGTCAGTATTACCTTGTTCCTTTCTTAAAACAAATTCATGTGATTTCTTTGTAATGTGGTAAAATGTGTTGAGGGTTTTGAAATTGTGCATGGCTTTCCCAGCATAAATAATCTTGTTTTCAATACTTCTATTGACTCTTTCAGAGGCAAAGATCAGGATATTAAAATAAGGAGAAAATGTGTTACTTTATCTGACAATTGTGAACAAATTTCAGAGTGATTATAAATTCAAATTACAATGTTAATGTACCAGCTAGAAATATTTGAGGAGAGTGATAAAATCTCCATGTAGTACTTTAACCAATTTCAGAGTTAGTCAATTGGGACACTAAATGAGTTGTTCGCAATGCATAGCTTAACCTTTCCACTTCATAGTATCAAGAGTGTGTCCTCATATTTGTGTTTCATGGTTGGAAAATGATTGCTAACAGAAAGGGGAAAGGAGAAAGAATGATCATGCTCCTGCATTGTGTCCCCTTTTAGTAAGACAGCAAACACCTTCCTTGAAACTCCTGCTCCCCCGTGGATACATGTTTTTGGTTATTGGTGGATAGTGTCAGTGGCAAATGTTTGAAAGAGAGGCTGGTGATCTGAGTAATGAGGTTTGTGATTACATATATTTATTAGGGGCAGAAAAAAATAGAGATCTGGATTTGAGTTCTTGAACATTCAGTATAAATTACTATTAATTTTGAGAGCTTGAATCTTTCTCAAGTGTGTCCAGAAAGAAAACAAAAACAAAGAAACCTACTCGTATGCTTGCTCTTACAAATTTCTAACTGTGCCAACCAGCGTAGTAAGTGATCATGAATTTGTCCCATTTCAATCAATAGTTTCAATTCATATCAATTATTTTATTCAATAATTTCGAATAAAATAATTGATATGATATAATAATATACTCAAGTTCTTGTTGAGGTTTTTGTTTGTTTTTGCTCAAATACTTTGTGACCAATTCTGTGATAGATAGAATAGTTTATTTGAAGAACCATTGACATTCATCTTGTCAAGGGTAGTTTTATACAAATGAGGAAATAAAACTATTGTACATATAAAATAATGCATTTATTAAAATTAGCATAAGATGGAGAAATGAGAAAATAAAATGTAAGTGATAAATGCAGTAGAATGCTAAGATGATAGATAGAAATATATATAGATATGGTTGTGCTGAGCTATAAATGTCAGGAGGTACTTGTGGAGATAGTAGGAATGAAGAAAGGGTATTCTGTGATTTTATAGATTATTTTGTGGTATAAGATTCACACTGTCTTAGCAAAAAGTTTTAATTTAACAAAGAGGAGGGAGGATGATCATCCATGGAACTTTTCAAATTGATTCAATTTCTTTTCTTTATAGAACTGAGAATCGTGTTTTGAATGAGATATTATTTAGTGTGTGAGTTTGGCTACCTTTCAAGTTTGTCTAGGAACAAAGCAAAAATCACTTTACTAGTTCATGTAAAATGTTGAATTTTGAAAACAAGAATGATCTTTTTAAGCACTAGAATGGAGAGTAGAGTATACTCTGAAACAGTTATAGAGACAGAGTGAACCTTGAGGAAGAAATTAAAATAATTCCAGATTAAATTAATGTCTGATCAAGTTGGTAGTTTAAAAGAAAAATAAGTAAAACAAGAGAAATCTTTCATAGGTCTACATTCTAGGATTACATAACATGTAATAGCCTTTGCTTTGGGGTATTCTGTAGTAGTAGCCTTAAAGAAGATTTAAAATTATTTGAAATGACAAACTCATATCTTAGACTGATTTAGTTATTGTTCTAAAAAAGTTGGGGTGCAATTATAACTATATGTACTTTCTTAAAAATTAGTAGATGATAATCAGATAGCAGAAATAATAAAAGTCAATAATGGCTTTTGCTTCTCTATGAAAAGATATATACTTTCTACCACAAGATGCACATTTCATGAATAAGTATAACAGACTACCAAGGATGACTGCAGGTTTCTCTTTTATAATGTAAGCTTTCTTAATAGAGTATTCAGACATTGGCTGTACTAGAAACACTCAAGAATTACTACAACAGAATAATTTATATGTTTATACTGAAATAGTGTTCTAATTGAGTGCACCAATCTAATACTGATTTTGAAATAAAAAAAAAAAACAACTAAATTCAAAAACATGTTTTTGAAAATCAGAAACTTATTTTCCCTGTTTTTAATTGTAAGATAGATACTTCTAGTGAACCTTCATTTTAGAAACTTTATTACTATAGTTACAAAACAAAACAAAATTATCTTCTCTGATACTGTGTTTTCATTTTAACTCTGAATAAATAAAAAATATTGGATTAATTACTTATAGAGATTTTGAGTCAATAGGATGAGAATAGGTCTAATAAATACGTTAAGCTATCTATAATCATTCAAAATAGACCCCAAAAAGTCTCTTGATCATAAAGATTTTTTATGTATTCTAAGACATGTCAGTGCACTTATGCAAAGCAACCAGGGATCTTTTTCTTTCATTTTATAGCAAATAAATGATAGGGAAAGAAAACATTGGGAAAATTACTGTCTTATATTGAGCTTGATAGAATGAATGGACATTAATCCAACATATATATTTGTATTCTAGATTATGTTAATATTGATTATTACTAGCTAGATTAAGTTAATATTCCAGTCTTGGTGATGTTGTGAATAAGGCATTCTTATTTCGAATGAGCTTACATTCTGAAGAGGGTAATTTAATTTGACAGAAAGAATTACTTCTAATTGATGTTAACATTTAAAAGAATCCTTTTTGGGGCACAGATGAATGATAAACAGTTTCTGTATAACAATATTAAACACTTTCCTTGATTGCAGCATCTAGGGATATGTGATTGTGTAAGAGTTTTATACCCTTTCCTTATGTAGTCCATATGATTCCCTAACTTTTAGTTCCCATATACCTGTGATACAGTTGTAGAGGTTTTATACTGAAACACATTCACTTATGCATTTATTTATTAGCTTGATCAGTCTTTCAACAAATATTTGCAGACTGATTAATAGGTGCCAATAAGAATTTAGCAATAAGAATCCATTCCTTTCTAAGAATAGTGCAAAAGGTGGAGTCAGATATATTGGTGTTCAAGCCTAAATTCCACAATTTACAAGCTGGTAGTTATAACTTAGGGTAAGTTGCATAACATTTCTGTCCTTAAATATGTACTTTAATATATTCACAGGATTATTAGAAGCCTTAAATGATAAAAGATATATGGAGTATGACAGAGCTCTCAGTATATGATAGGTATGCAACAAAGCTTTGAGATAATCCACCTAAGAAAGATTTATTTACAAAGACAACAACAATTTAATGAGAAAGCAGTAAGGAAATTTTGAATTTATTTTTCAGGCCCAGCTGCTTATTTGTCATGTAACTGTGGTGATACCAGTTAAAAATTCTAGGCCATAATTTCTCATCTGTTAGATAGAAAATGTAGTTTAGCATCCAGTTTCACAAACTCAAGTAGTTATTGCAATATCACCAAAGAAAAGGATGGTTAAAATAATTTACAAACAATGAAACAATATATAATTTTAAAAGTTTTATACGTTTTGTTTTCTTTTTTTTCTCTTAATTCAGTATTTCAAAATTACATATTTCAAATTTAAAACAATTCTGATTTTTTTTAATATTTTAAAAATTAAATTTATTGGGGTGCCATTGGTTAGTAAGACTATATGAGTTTCATGTGTTCAATTCTATGATACATAATCTGTATATTGCAGAGTGTGCTCACTACTCAAAGTCAAACCATCTTCTATCACCATATATTTGACCCCCTTTACTCTTTATTTCTCCCCTAACTCCCTTCCCTCTGGGAACCACCATATTGTTGGCCTTGTCTATGAGTTTTCGTTTGTTTGTTTTTCTTTGTTCATTTGTTGTTTTCATTTTATATAACATAAATGAGTGACATAATATGGTTCTTTTTCTGTCTGACTAATTCTGCTTTGTGTGGTATTCTCAAGATCCATCCATGTTGTTTCAAATGGTAGTATTCCATCTTTTCTTGTAGCTGAGTAGAATTCCATTGTGTATATGCACCACATCTTCTTTATCCAATTATCTAGTGAAGGACACTTTGTTTCCATAACTTGGCCACTGTGAATAACACTGCAATGAACATAATAGTGCATATATCTTTGCAAATAAATGTTTTCAAATTTTTCAGGTAGATATGCAGAAGAGGGATTTCTGCGTCATATGGTAACTCTACTCTTAATTTTTTGAGGAACTGCCATACTGTTTTCCATATTGGCCAGACCAGTTTACATTCCCGCCATCAGTGAATGAAGATTCCTGTTTCTCCTTTTCAACACTTATTACTTGTTTTGATAATGGCCATTCTAAAAGATGTGAAGTGGTATCTCACTGTAGTTTTGATTTGCATTTTCCTAACAGCTAGTAAAGTTGAATATCTTTTCAAAGTATAAAAATCCACTTTATTCCTATATACTAACAATGATATTTCAGAAAAAGAAATAAAAATAAATTATTTTGCAATTGAAACAAAAATAATAAAATACCTAGGAATAAACTTAACAAAGGATGTGAAGGACCTATATACTGAAAACTACAAAGCATTATTAAGAGATTGAAAAAGATACAATGAAATGGGAACACATTCTCTGTTCATGGATTAGAAAAATCAACATAGTTAAAGTGTCCATATTACCCAAAGCATTACATAGATTTAATGCAATACTCATCAAAATGCCAATTAGCCTCTCCAATGTGGCTAAATTGTTGGGCACCGACCCATGAACCAAAGAGGTCATGGTTCGATTCTAGGTCAGGGTACATGCCTGAGTTGCAGGCTCCATTCCTACTAGGGGGCCTGCAAGAGGCAGCTAATCAATGATTCTCTTATCATTGATGTTTCAATTCTTTTCTCCCTCTCCCTACCTCTCTTTGAAATCAATAAAAAACATTTTTTTAAATACCAATGACATTTTTAGAGAAATAGAACAAAAAATGATCAGATTTTTTTTCTTGATACTTAACCTCTTTTATTTTTTCTCATTAGCTTTGTCTTAATTCACATTTTTACTTTTTATTCTGTGTTTTGTAATATCTTCAATCTTTCATCTTTAAATTCGAACATGTCTTCTAGATATATGTCTATTTGTTCAACCAACAACACACACACATAGCTCCATATACTAGTATGTATAACAAACCTACCAACATTTCTTTTCCTGTCACAAAAAAATTAAGATTTATCATGTAGAGAATGACAATTATTTCTATCACATTTATTTTATAAAACATTTTATTAGCTCTTATTATGTGATAAGTAGTATGCTAAATGCTTTTATAAGTGCAAATCTAATTTAATTCTCACACATCCTTGTGAGATTGAAGTTTAGTCATTTACATAACTTGCATAATAATAAGATTAGGAAGAGTTCAATCTAGTGATTCTAGAGTAGGATGCTTAAATATTACATGATATTTAGTTTTTAATGAAGAAAATTCCAAAATTATAAAGTTGTCCCCTGTTTTCTTTCAGATTGAATTACAAAGAAAGAACAATAGGAGAATTTAATGGTTCTTATTTCAACATGAGATATTTTTTACAAATGCATGACATGTGTAATATGCATGCTATGTTTTTCAGTTTAATTTCTTCTTTATATTTGCTCTTTACTGTGCTTTATTCTCTCTTAGTCATAATGTTAGTTTTTCTAAAAATCATTTTACCTTTGTGGCTACCACTATATAAGTAATTTTATTTACTATTTATCAACACGCCAGAATAATTAAATCTGAAAACATTTTTATTTATATTTTTACTAATATAAATAAAAATAGCTTTGGATAAAATATAACTAAAAATCAAATTTTATTTAAGAGACAATTGATTAGTGGTTGCTCTATAAAATATTTATGAAGTCACAGAATGATAAATAATCAATAATACCAAGCAATTTCTAAGACAGGATCAGCTAACATGTACACCTATTTTATTGATAAAAATTGCAAGGCTATGGTTTGATTTTCACTCACAGAAAATAGGGCTTTAGTTTTAAAGGGTTTCATTCAAAAGTTCCCTGCACAGCAAAGTTCATGGCACTCAATTTATCTACCTAGAGAAGATAAAGGGCTTAACTGCACTATGTGATCGGAAACTCTGGCTTTAGGAAGTCTCCCAGAAATACAACCTGGTAAGCCAGCCCTCTGACACTCACATTGTTATTATATAAATGCTATATTTTTTTTTCTAAAGAAAGACTGAAATTGGCTATTTTTACCTTGAGACAAAGCATTTTAGATGGGACAATATTATTTTTTTCTGTCAGAAAACATTTTATCTAAGCACATTGAGTGCACTTCACTAAATCAGCACAAACGGCTATGAGAACAAAGTCAAACATCTCCAAGTTAGATTTTATTAAAAATAAGGCATGCTTCTGGAGGTGAAAATGTTATGTAGGCATGTATGAGAGGGGAAGAATTTTGACAAAAACATAATAAAATTACTTAATAATTATTTTCCCAATATATGAAGCATGTAATTTTATGAAGTGGTCCATTATTATAGATAGAGCACTGGCTGGTTTTTCTCTTTTTTTTAACTACTGTATGGATACCTGCACACACAATAGGAGCACTTATATATTACAAAATAGCACAGCCAATTCACAGAAAACAATCACATCAATAAACAGGCAATAGAATTAAATAGATATGAAAATTAAAACTAGATAAGACACCTTTTAGAATATCGAAAAATAAATCTTTTTAAAATAATCATTATTGGTGAGAATGTGTGTGGAAAATAATTTACATGCTTAATTGAGAAGGGATTAAAATCTGTGTAATATTTTGGGAAGATGGTTTGTCACTAATTGCTTGTAAGTTAAAATACAAAATCCTTTGTTTCTAACAGTACTAGAAATTTATTTTTTCAGATATACAGTCAAATCTATACTAGTAAAAATGTGTATTTTTACATTTTTAAATGTTAATGAAGCCAAAGTGCTGTGATCAGGTCCAAGTTCATTGTCTCAAAATCAAAGAATGAGTTCAGGGACAACGATGGTCAGTGGAAGCAAAGTTTACTGAGAGATAGATGGACTCCCTGCAGCAGGCAGGGAGGGAGCCCACGCTGGTTGCCTATGAAGCTACTTTGTCTCAAGTTCCAAAGTCCCCTTCCCCTTAAGCCAGCCCTGAAAAAGGTGCAGCTGAGGTTCCAGGAGACCCAACAGCAGGCCAGTGTCCAGAGCTTCAATTCCATGTTGCAGCGAGGTGTAGTTCCTCACCCAAGCTAATTAAAGTCCATCAGTCCATGTGGAGTCTACATGGCCATAAGCCACGTGGGGGTAGGGGAGCATATCCCCTGCCACAGGAGAGCCAGGAACCCAGTGAACCAGAGAGAGAAGAGCAGAGAGTGTGCTCTTTGTCTAGGGGTAGATATATGCTTTGCTAGTTCCTGATGGATCTTTTCAAAGAATTCTGCAGTAGCAAAATCTATACATTTTAAAGCTCACATCTCTCACATGCTTCCTTCTCACACAGCCACCAACTGGGTTCGGTTCTAGGTCCTTTTGTTTGTCTCTGTGGTTTTTCTAGGAAGAGGGTACAGTCAGCAGGCTGCCTCCTGTTATTCCACAATGTTCTATTACTCTTGGACTTCCTGTTTCTGCTCCACCCACCTCCTCCATGGTCCAGTCCTTGACTACTTAGCCCCCTTCTATCTCCTCATTAATATCAAAAGTGAAAAAAATATATAAATATTTATAAATGAAAGGATGGTTAAATACATCTATCTATAATAATAAAGGGTAATATGCTAATTAGACCGGAAATACTTTGGACATCCTTTTGGACAAAGCCATGGTGGTGAGGCTGAGGTAGAGAGACAGTTAGGGGTGACCAGGCTGGCAGGGAAGGGCAGTTAGGGTGACCAGGCAGGCAGGCAGGGGAACAGTTAGCGGCATCAGGCAGGCAAGCAGAGTGTTTAAGGGTAATCAGGCAAGCAGGCAGGTGAGTGGTTAGGAGCCAGCAGTCCCAGATTTCAAGAGGAATGTCTGACTGGCGGTCACTCCTAACCGCCCTCCCCTGCCAGCCTGGTCGCCTCTAACCATCCTCGAGGCTGCAGATCAGACCCTGCCTCTCTCTCCAGGCCTCACCAGCAGCCACACCTCTCTCTCTGAGAGATCAGCAGTTCAGCCCACTCGCCAGCAGCCTGGGGTGGCTGTTGATCAATCCCACCTCTCTGATCAGGCCTGGAGATAGGCCCAGAGACACTGACTGGCAGAGAAACCAACCAATCAAAACCAAATCTGGGTGAATTGCGAGGAGCCAATGGCTGCCTAGAAGGCAGAGCTTCTGATGCTGACTGGCATAGAAACTGACCAATCAGAACCTAATCTGTGTGAACTGCGAAGGCAGAACCTAAGGTGGGGCCTGAAGAGGGGTTTTAAGGGCAACAGTTGTTTGGTGTAAGATGTAAGAAAGCGGTTCAATTTTTTAATGACCAGTTTGGCAGTATAGTGCATATGGCTGACTATCAGTCCAGATATAGAGATTATGTATTTTTGTCTGCCAAGAGCACCTCCTCCTGCTGAAAAAGGCCCCTGCCCCATTTAAGCAATCCTATCCTATATAATCTATCTATACTAATAAAAGGGTAATATGATAATTAGACTGGGTCAACCGGCCATCTTCCCAACATGAGACTTCCTTCCAGACAAAGCCATGGTGGTGAGGACCAAGGCAGAGGAAGTTAGGGGTAAGATCAGGCCATCAGGGGAGGGCCATTGAGGCAAGATCAGGCTTGCAGGGGAGGGCAGTTAGGGGCAATCATGGAGGCAGGCAGGTGAGCAGTTAGGAGCCAATGGTCCCAGATTGCAAGAGGGATTTCCTACTGCTGGTTTAGGCCCGATCCTATAAGGATCGGGCCTAAACCGGCAGTCAGACATCCCCCAATGGGTCCCCGGTTGGAGAGGGTGCAGGCTGGGCTGAGGGAACCCCCCCCCCCGTGCATGAATTTTGTGCACCAGGCCACTAATATATATATATATTAGTGGCCTGGTGCACAAAATTCATGCATATGTATAAATGACCGGCTGGTAGGTATGATGTGCACTGACCACCAGGGGGCAGACCCCTGGCCTATGGTGATTGGGTGAAAACTGGCAGTCTGACATCCCCTGAGGGGTCCCAAATTGCGAGAGGGAGCAGGCAGACCAAGGGATTCCATCGGTGCACAAATCCATGCACCAGGCCTCTAGTGGTATAAATAGAAACATATGAATGATTTTGATTTGTATTAAAGTTACAGAGTAACTCATACCAACTCACATGATAAAACAATGGACAGTATCATAGAATGGAGACAAAATCACTGACTCCTTTTGTAACCAAAGTTCTTGGTAAAAGACAAGAAGAATAAGTCCCTGCAGCATTGAGAAGGCACTAGACCAGGGGTCCTCAAACTTTTTAAACAGGGGGCCAGTTCACTATCCCTCAGACCATTGGAGGGCCGGACTATAGTTTAAAAAAAAAACTATGAACAAATTCCTATGCGCACTGCAAGCCGGGGACGAGTCGGCTGCTAAGCAGGACAGGCAGCGGCACCCGGTGGGCTGGATAAATGTCCTCGGCTGGCCGCATGTGGCCCGCGGGCCGTAGTTTGAGGACTCCTGCACTAGACAGAGACTTTGCCACAAGTGTTACATATAATTTGATTCATAACCTATTATCAAATTTCCTTGAAACTTACCAAATTTCATTGATGTTTATCTTATTTATAGATTTGAGTAGCATGAAGATGGCAGAGAGGATCTCTCTGAGTTACCTTATCACTGGAGATAATTACATTAAAATTTTAATATATTAGTATACCTTTTACTTTATATATGTAAATATAGATTATAGTAGTCATATTTAAATATATTTTTAAGTAATAACTATTATATATTACTACAAACAAAATTCTGGTCAATTTACTTTGAAAGCCATCTATATGAAAAACTCATTTCTTCATAATAAATTAATAGAAAATTAACCACCTGCTATCTATTTAAACAAACAAAATATAGGGGAAAAGTTCTTTGACATTGACCTTAGCAGTGATTTTTTTTTAGATTTGACACCAAAAGCAAAGGCAACAAACACAAAACTCACCAAATTGGACTACATCAAACTAAAAAGCTTCTGCAAAGGAAATAACTAACAGAATGAAAAGGTAACCCTTGGATGAGAAGAAAATTTGGCAAAATATATATCTTATATGGGGTTAATATAAAAATATGTTACTCATACAATTCAATAGCAAAGAAAAAGACAAAAATAAAAACAAAAACAAAACCTTAATTACAAAATGGTCAAAGGGCCAAAATAAACATTTTGCTAAAAAAAGACACACAAATGTTCAAGTACATGAAAAGATGCTCATCATTAATCATTAGGAAAACATTACTCAAAACCACAACTAGATATCATATTACATTTGCTGATTATTGCTTTTTTTGAATTTTCTTTTGGTGATAAAACCAAAGAATCATTGCTAAGACCAATGTCAAGGAATTTTTTCTTATATTTTCTTTCTAGGAGTTTTATAATTTTGCCTCCAAATGTTAAATTCTTTTGATGACCTAGCCTCTCTATCTTTATACGATGATTTTTAAATCTCTTGTTATAAATACTATGTCTGATAAAAGAATAGCTACACCTGCTTTCTTTTGCTTTCTATTTGCATGGAAGAGATAAATATCTATATCTATATCTATATCTATATCTATATCTATATATCTATCTATATATCTATCTATATCTATCTATCTTTACTTTTAGTCTAGTTTGGTCTTGTGTTTTTATCCATTGTGTCGTTCTATGTCTTTTGATTGTAGAATTTAGTCCTTTTACATTTAAAGTGATTATTGATAGGCAAGGGTTTAATATTTCTGTTTGAATATTTTTTGGTTTTGTAGGTCTTTTCTTCCTTGCTTCCTTTTGTGACCAGTCATTTCAGGTGACAAATGAGGGAGAACTTCGTTTGATTTTTTTGCAAATAGGACTATTTTTCTTATATTTTAATCCACATCATAACTTAATTTTATAGTTGCCTAGCAACTATCTTTATAATTTAGAAATGTAATGAACATAAATCTGCAAAATATTGTCCTGGATATTTTATGTAGTAAGTAAAGCTTTTCCAGTAAGTGTTAAAAACTACAATCACAGAATGTTTTGCCAAGAAGGTTTTTCTTTTCTCTTTTACCACCTATTCTGGATTGAATTGTGTCATCCAAAATGATATTGATGTTCTAACTCCAAATATCTGTTAATGTGATCTTACTTAGAAATAGTATTCTTATAGAGGTAATCAAATTATAATGGACCCTGTTACAGTATCATATGTTGTTGTTGTTTTTTAAATAAAAAGCATAAATTTAGGTAGAGAGAAATGTATAGAGGGAAGATGATGTAAAGACATAGGGAGAATGCTCTCCTCACACCAAGGAATGCCTAGCTATCAGAAGCTAGAAGAGAGTCTTTTTGTTTTTGTATTTTCTATTTGCTTTGTTTTGGTCTTTGCTTTGTTTTGAGCAGGTTGGTAACACTGATCCTGTTTCTCCACGTTGGCCAAAAACAGAAGTTTATTTTATATGGGTTCTACACACCTAAAGATAAAATAAGTGGGCTGTTATTCTCTACCTACTAAGAATGCTGAACTGTTAAATTATATAATTATTATTTATCATTTTAATTTATCATTTAACTATCATTAAATAATAAAAATAAGGTTATTTTCATAGTATCTGAAACAGATTAAAAAGATAAAATCTATGAACTGAATATCCTATGTAATAAAAGCTTAATATGCTAAGTGCCTGGTCCTGTTCAACCAATCAAAGTGTAATATGCTAATAATATGCTAAGGCCACTCAACTACTCGCTGTGATGTGCACTGACCACCAGGGGGCAGACAGACAACTGGTCAACCAGTCACTATGACATGCACTGACCACCAGGGGTCAGACAGTCGACTGGTCAACCAGTCACTATGACACTTCAACTGGTAGGTTAGTGTGCTGCTGTGGTCTGGCCCATTGGGACTGAGCAAGACAAGCCAGACATGCCCTGGAGCCCTCCTGTAATCCCTCCCCGGCTGGCCAGCCTCCTGTGTCTCTCTCAGGCCCCAATGGTGCACTGGTGGGGTCCCTTGGCATGGCCTGCACTCTCTCGCAATCCAGGACCCTTCAGAGGATGTAGGAAAGCCGGTTTCAGCCTGATCTCATAGACCAGGCTGAGGGACCCCACTGGTGCATGAATTTGTGCACTGGGTCTCTAGTTAGGCAGTAAAAGAGTAAGCCCTGAGGGTCAGGAAACAACATAAGTGAATCACACTGTTGTTCCAGTTTACTTTCTTAGGAAGTTTCTAGGCCAGTACTCAAGACTGTAGAAAGATCACCCATAAGGACTGGAAAAAACAGTACCTGGCACTGAGACCAGGATTAGCACTTGTCATCAGGTTCTTTCCAGATCACCTGTTGTCAGATTGGTTTAACTACTTCCTCTTCACTAAGAACTTGGAAATTCACAAGCTTTATTATCAATTTAAATGTTTTACATTATTTTAGGGATATTTAGAATATGATGAATAATTATGTGTTTCCTCAAACAAAAAATTGTATTTATCTTTTGAGTATATTTTTAAAAATTTTTTTGAACAGTATAAGTAATAAACATTATAAAAATTGATGTTTTTTAAAGTATATTACATGGTAGAATTCATAGATACTAATCTGTGACCACTGCATAGCACCTGTGTAGGACCCCATGAAAATAATTTTATAAACGAATATCATTACATGAAATATTTTAGGTTTACATTTAAATTTACTTATTTTAATATAATAGATCTTATGGTAGACTTTTTCAATATATTAGCTATAAAATAATGTGTCCTTTCCTCAGAGAGCTTTGATTTAATGATCCCCTGGAAGACTACTATCAATGTTTCTAACTCATGCTTTTCCAAGTTTCCAAAATTCAGTGATGTCATTCATGTAAACCAATGGAATTTAGAGATTGCATAATCACTTTAATTTTCCATAAGTTTTAGAAGGTAGCTCTAGAAATACCTTGTGGCATATCTTTGGTAAAATTTTCTGAACAACAACAAAAAAAAAAACCCTGTTTCTTTCTTAGATATAAATATAGATATATAGATGATAGATTTAGATAGAGATAGAGATAGAGACAAAGATAGAGAGATATAGAGATATATGTATTACTCAGAAGCCCCCATGAACATTTCTTTCAGAAAATATAGGAATATAGTTAGTTGTACAGTGAACTCATATTCCTGGGTACATTCTAAGTCATTTTCTTGCATCAAAGACAATGAAGACATAATAATAAGTTTAGTCTTAAGAAATATTTTCCATTCTACAAGTCCTGTGGGGTGACTGAAGTCAAATTTATCAGGGTATAATATTTTCACATAATGAAGTTTGTGTTATACATAGAGAGAAAAAAAATATGGCTTTGTTCCTGACAATCCAATTTCAAGAAGTCAAGGCAGGATGCTTTGGTATTATGTTTCTGTTTACAATATTTTGCAATCAATAATTACACTTTTTATTCATTATAGATGAGCAGAAATTCTAACAATGGTTCAATGAGTTGGTCACACCACTGCAATGATCCATTCCATCATAGATAAAGCTTTGACATCTTTTCAACACCAATGTTATTTTCTTTTTTGGCCAAAGAGAACTATATTCTCTGACTCAGAAAATGTTTTCCTTCTAATTGCTTAATTAAAGGTAATGGTTCACTAAAATCACTATAAATGTTATTTATTATGGGAAATATTAAATGCTCACAAATTCTTTGCCATTTCTCCCATTGAGATAGAATTAATGACACTTCATTTGAAATCAGGAAAATTTCTGACTGCTCAGTGCAATACACATTAAGAGGTGACCATGTACATGTACCTGGGCCCAGTCCCTAAGAGAATGTCAACTATGTGTCCTTTTGCAATACCGACATGTGACACCTCTTTTTAGAATTCAGCTGCCATATTATAAAAAGCCACTCCCATACAGAGGCATATAGGTGCTCTGATGGACAACATCATAAGAATTTCCAGACAATAATAAGCATCAACTGCCACCATTTGAATCCTCTTCAGCATCCATTCCTGAAAACCCTTCAGATTCTTGCAATATCTGATCACTGCCACTTGAGTAAACCAAGAGAGGACCACAGAGTTAAGTTTGGTCAAACCATAGAAGCATCAAGGATTAAAAAAAAAAAATTCCTGATGTCAGTGTGATTTTTTTTTTACAGAAATAAATAAACAAAAACTAATCCTTTCATAGTTTTAAATCTTTCCAGTCAGGGTCTCTTCCATGTTGGTGGAAATTATTAAGTCATCAGATTAAAGCAAGAGACAGGAACATTTTCTTCCTATCTGGTGCTGTCCAGTTTCACTTTTCTTAGGTTCTGGGCAGTATTTATACCATGTAACAATTTTCCAAATTTTTAACGTTAAATAAAGTAAAAAAAAATTAAAAAAAATTGGCCACAGCTTAGATTTGTCACTCATTAAATTGTATGGTTGTTCACCAAGCTCTTCCACATTCTCATTTTGAATATTCAACATATTGCATAGAATATTTACCAAATTAACTATTTTTTTAATCCACATGGTCCAAAGACATTTATCCTTTAGTCACTGTTTTTATAATTCTAATTTTCTCCCAGCTGTGAATATTAGTGGATACCTTTTCACCTTCATTTGGATTTCTAGTTAGAAATATGATATGGAGATTTTCCACACTATCCACTCTCCCCGCACACTGAATAAAACCTTCTAGCCATTATGTTCTATGGCCAAAGAATTATCATATCTGGAATCACAGAACACATAAAATGTTTGGCCCCTGAGACTATCCAGCAGCTGCCTCTGTCACTCTGTATTGACATTTGCTACAGCGGAAATATTTTGGAGAAATAATTCAGCAAGTTTTTAAATGTTTCTTCACTTATTTGGAGAAAATAGTCGTCCAAAAAATTATTTTCAGTATAACCATAGACTAAATTTCATACTCTTTAAACTTGAACAAAATATGAATTTGCATTTATGGGCATATCATATGCTTTATCAAATGAGAAGCACCTTTATCCTCTATAAAGCTCTAGAAATTATTATTTTTCCTGAAACAAAAACAATTAAAAAGAATGTGTATTTAAGTTTCAAGCTAACAATCCAGTTCCATGAATTTAAAAGGGTGAATCAGAGAGTGGAGAAAATGGCAGCGGACAAGCACACCTGTTGTGTGCCCTATCCTGGAGCCAGAAAAGAAGGAGCAACTAAATTGGAGAGCACCCACCCATAATTAACCAATTAGACACAGCTGGGGAGATGATTCACAGCCTGGAAGGGCAGAGGGTGACTAGAGAATGGTAGGATAGGGGACCTGGATTGGAGACAGATTCGAGACCAAGGGGCCAAGACGCTCAGGAGAAAGCTGCACTACGCCAAGACCTTGGGGACAGGTGTAACATCTGACTATGGAAAGTAGTCCACAGGGCTGCTGGCGGCTGGGGAGTCTAGATCTTAGTCCATAGTCATGAGAGGCTGCACCCAGAAAGGAGGCCTAAAGAACTGCCCAATCAGTGCAGTGCTGGGGGAAGAGAAACTTGCAGTTGTGTGGTGGTTTTGCCTTTGTTTTTTCTTTCTTTTATTCATTAAATCCAGTTCATAGGACATTTAAATTATGAACACTCTACCCAAGGCTGTGATGCAGGTAGAGGTGCTATCTGTGGAGTCTGGGGAGAGGCTGTGGAGGAAAGAAGGGTAGGGAGAGGTGACCAGGAATCTGGCACTGAGAAATTCCTGACCCTCCAAACCTAAGTGGCTCTTTCTCTCCTGAAGAGTCAGCCCCTCCCAACAGCCTCAAGACACTAATATAGCCGGACACACCTTGCCTGCATATTGAGCTTTACAAAGGAAACAAAGCTCCGAGTAGCCCCAAAAGAGCTAGGTTGGAAGAGGGGCAGCTCTGCCCCCACCTAAATCCCTGTCAGAAACAGATGCTTGAATAACAACTGGCAGACAGGCAAAGATTGACAACTGGCAGAAAGGCAAAGCAGGCAGATTGGTCCCTCCTGCTTGTAGCCAAGGCCTGTGGAGAAAAAGAAAAAATAGAGGAGCAGTGGATCTCATGGAACTTCAACACAGTGCTGAATGAACACCAAAGGCAGTCATTGACAGTGGTTGGAACCTAACTACCTAACAGAAAAGTCAGAAGTGGCAAACAGAACGGAAGAATGGGGTCTTAAACCAGCAGCCGTGGGGCATTAAAACTTGGCTTAAGCAAATGATACTTCACTTATTTATTTTTTATCTTTTATTTAAATTTTGTTATTTTTAAAAATTATTTTTAGTATTATTTTATCTTTATTTTTTATTGTTATTTATTTCATCCTGCTTTTTATTTTTTTCACCTTTTTCTCCCTCACTTCTCCCTTTTCATCCTGTTTTCTCTTCTATTCTCTGCACTTTAGTTTTCCTCTTTCCTTTCTTTTTACCCCTTGTTAAAAATGTATCTTCTTGCCAAAACCAGTTTGGCTCAGTGGATAGAGCGTCAGCCTGAGGACTGAAAGGTCCCAGGTACGATTCCGGTCAAGGGCATGTAACTTGGTTGCGGGCACATCCTCAGTGGGAGGTGTGCAAGAGGCAGCTGATTGATGTTTCTCTCTCATCGATGTTTCTGACTATCTATCCCTCTTCCTTCCTCTCTGTAAAAAATCAATAAAATATATTTTAAAAAATGTATCTTCTTTATCTGCTTTTTTGGCTTGTTATTATTATTATAGTCTCTGTTGGCTTACTCATATATATATATATATAATTTTCTCTCCCCTGCTTTTAGTCCATGCACCCTTCTCTTTTCTCTTTCTTCACTAGCCAATTTTTTATGTATTAGTTTTCCTCTCCTTTCTTGCTCTTTTCTTCTCCTAATAGTTTTATTAGTTTCACTCCCTAAATTCAAGCCTATCTGCTCTCTCCTCTATTCTTCTTTTCCATAAATAAATAAATAAAACTTATTTTACTTATTTATTTATTTATTTATTTATTTATTTATTCTTCTCTTCTTATCAACTCATTCTCTTTCTACCTCCTTTATATTGAATCATGGTCCTTCACCTATTTATGTAATTTTTTAAAATTATCTTCTCTGTATAAGCTCTGTCTCTACAGATTCTGTCCCCCTCCCCCTTTTTCTGGGTGTTTTTGTTTGCATTTTTGGTTTGTTTTTTTTCTGTGGTGTTTTCTCCCCATATATATTTTTCTCTTTTCTTCTTTTCTCAATATAATTTTTGCTCTCTTTTTTCTCTCCTAATTCTCTTTTCACTAATGGTAACATTTATTAGGGTTATCAGTGTCATGTGTACATCCGTGCTTTGTTTCCTTTGTGCCGTGTCTTGTCACATTATATTTTGTGTTTTTTGGTCAATACCTCCACAATGGTTGGCACAACTTGGTACAGAGAGAGCCACATAATCAGACACCGTGAAATTATACTCCGTCCACAAATGGTAAATAACACTAAAGACACAACTACACCAAGAGAACACAAATATCTCAAGTAGGGGGCATCCCTAGAATACGCAGCCTAAAAGACATAAGAAATTGCACCACTGGGTCCCACAAAACATCTACTATATGAAACATATTTAAAAAATCTCGGTGGCATACCAGTTTGACCTAATACTCAGAAATAATGACAAAGGAACAGCAAAAATGTGGAGACAAGGAAACAAAACCCATATGAAAGGAAAGGAGGAATCACCAGAAAAGGAAACAAATGAAATGGAGGCAAGTGATTTGTCAGAGAAAGAATGCAGAGCAATGGTTATAAGGTTGCTGAAAAGGCTGGATGGCAAATTCACCACGTATAAGAACCAAGAGAAAATGAAGAATGATATAGCTGCAATAAAGAACACAATGGAGATTTCAACAGTAGACTAGAAGAAGCTGAGGATCAAATCACTGAGTTAGAAGACAAGATAGGAAGAAAAGCATCCAAGCAGAGCAACAACTGGGGAAAAATATTAAAAATAGGAGGAGAGCATAAGGGAGCATTGGGACAATAAGAAATGAAACAACATCGGTGTAATAGGGGTACCAGAAGCAGAGAAAGCTGAGCAAGGAAAAGAAAAACTGTTTGAAGAAATAATGACAGAAAACCTCCTGTGATTTGGGGAAGAAAAAAAGTCCCACAAGTCCAAGAAGCACACATAGTCCCAAACAAAATGAACCCAAAAATACCAATACCAATGCCAAGACACATTGTAACTAAATTGTCAAACATCAATAACAATGTAAGAATCTGAAAGACTGCAAGAGAGAGATAGAAAGTTACCTATCAGATTATCAAATGATTTCTCAACAGAAACACATCAAGCCAGAGGGAATGGAATGAACTATACAAAGTGATTCAAAGCATGGGACTGAATCCAAGAATACTATACCCAGCAAACTATCATGCAAAACTGAAGGGGAAATCAGGAGCTATGCAGACAAAAAAAAAAAAGGCTAAGGGAATTTTCATTTCCATTTTCCTGAAAAGAAGTGCTAAAAGAACTGCTATAAAAAGAAGAAATAGAAAGAAAAGAAGTAACACTGGCATGTCTTGCATTGCTGGCTTGGTGGTAATATACTCCCTTAGCTTTTTATTATCTACAAAGCTCCTGATTTCACCTTCAATATTGAATGATAGCTTTGCTAGGTATAATATTCTTGGATTCAGTCCCTTGCTTTGAATCACTTTGCATACTTTATTCTACAGATAGTCCTTGGGTTGTTTTGTGGTTACATCGCCATCTCCCATTTATTTATTAAAAAAAAAGTTTCCTCATTTCAATGTATGTACATATGTGCTTTATGTTTTTTATTATTTATTTACCACAAGTAAAGGTCAGGAATTGTTATCTTTCTTTTAATTTTTTTTGTTACTGTTTCACTTCATTACTGCTGTGTATGTGCTCCATGTGAGTGTTATAGGTGCTTATGTATGTGGGTTCTGACTTACGGTGAAAATCACATTACATCACACGGTAGGAATGAATCTCCAATGTAACCCAAGGACCTACTGTATTCCCTTCTTGTCTGATGTGTTTCTATTGATAAATCATTTAATAATCTGCTTACTCTAATCTTTTGAGGAATCATTTGATAATCTACTTATTCTAATTTAATTTTTGAGGCAAATGAAAAAACAAAAAAGCTGGGGTAGCAATACTTATATCTGACAAAATAGACCTCAAAGTGAAGGCCATAACAAGAGATAAGGAAGGTCACTTGATAATAGCACCCAAATACATAAAAAAAAAAAAGAAAAAGAAAAACTTCTGGAAGATATTAAGGGAGATATTGACAGCAATACAATCATAGGAGGGGACTTTAACACCCCATTGACATCACTGGATAAATCTTCTAAACAAAAAGTCAGCAAAGAAATAGCAAGCCTAAATGACTCACTAGGTAAGATGGACTTCATTGATATCTTCAGACCATTTCACCCCAAAGCTACAGAATATATATTCTTCTCAAATGCACAGGGGACATTTTCAAAGATAGACCACATATTAGGACACAATCTAAGTCTCCACAAATTCAATAAGATTGAAATTATAACAAGCATCTTCTCAGATCACAATGTCATAAAATTAGAAATCAACTAAAATAAAAACTATCAAAGACATGAAGGCTAAATAGCATGTTAATAAACAATGAATGAGTTACCAGAGAAATCAAAGAAGAGAAAAAAAATTATGGAAACAAATGAAAATGAAAACACAACAATCCAAAATCTATGGGACACAATAAAAGCAGTCCTGAGAGAGAAGTTCATAGCACTACAGGCCTACCTCAAGAAACAAGAGAAACTGGTAGAAAGTTTCCCAATTATACAACTGAAAGAACTATAAAGAGAGCAATAAAAAAATCCCAGAGTAAATAGGAGGAAGGAAATAAGAAACATCATTGTGGAAATAAATGACACAGAGGAAAAAAAAAAAAAAAAAAAAAAAAAAACAATTGAAAAGAACAATAGAACCAAAAGCTAGTTATTGGAAAGTATTAACAATATTGATGAGCCTGTAGCCAGGCTCACCAAGAAACAAAGATAGAGGACCCAAATAAACAAAATCAGAAATGAAAGAGGTGAAGTAATAACTGACCCCACAGAAATACCAAGGATTGTAAAAATAAAAAAAAAAAATACTATAAACAACTCTACTCCAACAAACAGGACAACCTACATGAAATGGACATATTCTTAGACAAATACAAGCTTCCAAAACTCAATCAGGAAGAATAAAAAAAACTGAATAGGCCAATAATTACCAATGAAATTAAAGCAGTAATCAAAAATCTTCCAGGAAACAAAAACCTTGGTCCAGAGGGCTTCATGGGAGAGTTTTACCAAACAATCAAAGAACTAAAACCTATCCTCCTCAGACTATTCCAAAAAATTCAAGAGGATGGCACACTTCCAAGCTCTTTCTATGAAGCCAGCATTACCCTAATCCCAAAACCAGACAAAGATACTACAAAGAAAGAGAATTACAGGTCAATATTCCTCACGAACATAGATGCTAAAATTCTCAACAAAATTCTAGCAAATAGCATCCAGCAATACATTAAAAAGATCATACACCATGACCAAGTGGAATTTATTCCACACATACAAGGCCAGTAAATATCAGAAAATCAGGAGATGAGATACATTACATAATCAAATTGAGAGACAAAAATCACATAATCATATCTATTGATGCAGAAAAACCATTTAACAAAACCAACACCCTCTTTTTGATGAAAAACTCTAAGGAAATGGGAATAAAGGGATCATACCTGAACATAATAAATGCCTTATATGACAAACCTATAGCCCACATCATACTCAATGGGCAAATACTAAAACCATTTCTCCTAACAACAGGAATAAGACAGGGATGCCCACTTTCACCACTCCTGTTCGACATAGTATTGGAAGTGCTAACCATAGTGATCAGATAAGAAAAAGAAATGAAAGGTATTCAAATTGGAAATGACGAAGTAAAACTGTCATTATTCACAGATGACATAATATTATACATAGAAAACCCTTAAGACTCCATCAAAAACTGCTAGATTTAATAAATGAATTCAGCAACTTGGTAGGATACAAAGTTAATACCCAGAAATCTATGGCTTTTTTATATACCAATTAGAGGCCGAGTGTAAAGATACATACACCAGTGGGGTCCCTTGGCCTTGACTGCAGGGATCGAGCTGAAACTGGCTCTCTGACATTCCCCAAGGGGTCCTGGATTATAAGAGGACAGTTCTCAGGTGTCACACCCTGGAATCAGGCTTCCTCCTCTCTGGCAGCTCTGGCATTGAGAATCTGTCCCCTGGTGGTCATTGTGTGTCATAGCTACTGGGTGGACAGTCGAATGGTGCAATGGTCACTTAGGCTTTTATATATATATATAGATAAGGAACTCACAAAAAGAGAAACTAAAAAATAAACCCATTTACAATTGCAACAAAAATATTGAGATACCTAGGAATAAATTTAACTAAGAAGGTAAAAGACCTGTAGACTTAGAAAATTACAGGTCATTGAAAAAAGAGATAAAGGAAGATATAAACAAGTGGCAGAATATGCAATGTTCATGGACTGGTAGAATCAACATCATTAAAATGTTCATACTACACAAAGCAATTTATAGATTCAATACAATCCCCATTAAAATACCAATGGCATATTTCACAGACCTAGAACAAATTCTCCAAAAATTCATATGGAATAAAATAAGGCCCCTGAATAACTGCAGCAATCTTGAGAAAGAAAAACAAAGTTGGAGGGACCTCAATACCAGATATCAAGCTATACTTACTACAAAGCTACTGTTCTCAAAACTGCCTGGTACTGGCACAAGAACAGAAATATAGACCAATTGAAGAGAACAGAGAAACCAGAAATTGAACCAAGCCATTATGCTTAATTAATATTTGACAAAGGAGGCAAGACCCTACAATGGAGTATAGAAAGTCTCTTTAATAAATGGTGCTGGGAAATTTGGACAGATACATGCAAAAAAATGAAACTAGACCACCAACTTACACCATACACAAAAATAAACTCAAAATAGTTAAAGGACTTAAATGTAAGATGGGAACCATAAAAATCTTGGAAGATTCCATAGGCAGCAAATATCAGACTTACGTTGTAGCAATATGTTTACTGATACATCTCCTAGGACAGTGGTCGGCAAACTCATTAGTCAACAGAGCCAAATATCAACAGTATAACGATTGAAATTTCTTTTGAGAGCTGAATTTTTTAAGCTCAAACTTCTTCTAACGCCACTTCTTCAAAATAGACTGGCCCAGGCCGTCTTATTTTGTGGAAGAGCCACACTCAAGGGGCCAAAGAGCTGCATATGGCTCGCGAGGCGCAGTTTGCCGACCACGGTCCTAGGACAATAGAAACTAAGGATAAAATGAACAAATGGGACTGCATCAAAATAAAAAGCTTCTGCACAGCAAAAGAAACCATCAACAAAACAACAAGAAAGCCCACTGCATGGGAGAACATATTTGTCAATGTTACACCTGTAATATCCAAAATTTACAGGGAACTCATACAATTTAATAAAAGGAAGATAAACAATCCAATCAAAAAATGGGCAAAGGATCTAAATAGACAACTTTCAAACGTAGACATATAAAAGGCAAAGACTCATGAAAAAATGCTCGAGGTCACTAATCATCCAAGAGATTCAAATAAAAACGACAATGAGGTACCATCTCACACCTGTCGGAATGGCTATCATCAACAAATCACAAAACAAACGACAAGTGCTGGCAAGGATACGGAGAAAAAGGAACCCTCGTGCACTGCTGGTGGGAATGCAGACTGGTGCAGCTACTGTGGAGAACAGTATGGAGTTTCCTCAAAAAGTTAAAATTAGAACTCCCATTTGATCCAGTAATCCCACTTCTAGGAAAATATCCCAAGAAACCAGAAATACCAATCAGAAAGGATATATGCACCCTTGTGTTCATAGCAGCACAATTTACAATAACTAAGATTTGGAAACAGCCTAAGCGCCCATCAGCAGATGAGTGGATTAAAAAACTGCTACAGCTACACAATGGAATACTCTGATTCTGTAAAAAAGAATGAACGCTTATCATTTGAAACAGCATGGATGGACCTGGAGAGCATTATGCTAAGCAAAATAAGCCAGTTGAAGAAAGATAATATCACATGATCTCATTCATTTGTGGAATATAGTGAACAACATAAACTGATGAACTAAAATAGATCCAGAGACATAGAAGCACTGAACAGACTATCTAGCCTTGAAGGGAAGGAAGGGAGGCTGGGGGAGTTAAGAGATCAACCTAAGGGCTTGTATGTATGCATATAAGCATAACCAAAGGACGTAGACAGTGAGGGGGCTGGGACATGTGCTGGGTGATGGGAGTGGCTGGGGAGAAAAAGGAGACATATGTATTATTTGTCTCCTTTTATAGACTTATTATCTATATATTTGTCAGGCTGGAATATTCCTGGATAGAGATGGTGATAGATGATTTATAGGCAAATAGATACAAATATAGATATAGATAGAGTGATGCAATATTACTCTTTTATACTCAATAGCATAGAAAGATTGCTTAGAGAAGAGCCAAAACTTCATATTGCTCGTATAACCCCTAGATTACTAGCACAGTGCTTAATATATAATTAATATTATTGACATTTGACTAAATTTCATTTTTGCCAGTTTCATAGGCATCATAATTTTTGAAAAAAGATATTTGTTAATGGGGGAAAAAGGAGACATATGTAATACTTTCAACTATAAATAATTTGAATTTTTAAAAAAGTGTGAATCAATATTTATTAGTGAACAAATAATTTATGAGCATATCTGTGTGACATACACCTTCTAGGTCAGGGACTATAGAAGCTATAGCACCTATGTCATTATCAAAAGTCAGACAATAAGCAACTAAACACAGAAACAAACAAAATAAGCTTATGTTGTGATAAGAGCTAACCAGAAAAAGAACAAGGGATTTTATATATAACAATGCAATGATGAAAGAGTTTGCAAAGAATTTTAAAGTTTGGGAATGAGCCAGACACAGGAGAGGTTAGAGGGTGTGCATTTTAGGAAGAAAAAAACAAGCATTAGATATTTGAGTACTGAAATGCTAGAGTGTGTTGGTAAAATTTAGTGTGAAAAAGAGATAGTATTTTGAAAATTGGAGAAATGGAAAAAGTTCAACCAAATCAGGGAGTGTTTTCCATAGGGATATATTTATATATTTTTCCAGGAATTTTTAAATGTCTAATTTAAGCAAATAGACATTAAAAAAATCATATTAGTTAATAATGAACTTATTGTCTCTATATTTGTCAGGCTGGAACATTCCTGGATAGAGATGGTGATAGATGACTTATAGGCAAATAGATACAAATATAGATATAGAGTGAAGCAATATTACTCTTTTATACTCAATAATATAGGAAGATTGCTTAGAGAACAGCCAAAACTTCATATTGCTTGTATAACCCCTAGATTACTAGCACAGTGCTTAATATATAATTAATATTATTGACATTTGACTAAATTTCATTTTTGCCAGTTTCATAGGCATCATAATTTTTGAAAAAAGATATTTGTGACTGTCAGTCATTCAACTCTCCTTCCAATTATATGAAAATTTATTTTGTAGGCAACCCCTTGTTGGTATACTTTTGGAAAAACCTTTTTGCTCCTATTCAGTTAAACTCAGTTGATAGTCATGTAATTTTGATTCAGCCAATTGGATGTTCCCTTCAAGTTCTTTAAGGACTCTAATATGTGAAACAGCAAATAGATACAGTAGGTCTCAAATTTATAGCACCAACAGCTATAGCATGCTCGCCATTTTCCCCATTCACTATAGTTTACATTCAGTAGCTCCTTGGAGTGTGAACTATCCTTCCCATAGTATTGATTCAGCAGTATTGTGGCTCCCCAATATTCTAACACTCAATGTTCTAGTTGCTTAAGATAAGTTGATTTCTGTAATACACTGTTTTATGGCCATATATAGAATAAATATGTTTATTTATACAATCACAAAATGTTGAAGTTATTTAAGCTAAAGATTTTACCTATATATTTCAGAAATTTAAAGAAACAAACCTTGATCCTACACTAATCTATATCTATAAAAGCCTAAGTGACTGTTACAACTGGTCAACCAAACGACTGGTCGACCAAACGACAGGTCGACCGAATGACTGGTCAACTGGTCGCTATGATGCACACTGAACACCAGGGGGCAGACACTTAATATAGGAGCTGCCCCCTGGTGGTCATTGAGCTCCCACAGTGAACCTCCCACAATCAGCCAGTCCTGCAGTCCCTCTCCTGGCCCAGCCTGCCCCGATCAGCCCCAATTGGGACTGGGTGAGATGGCCCCAAACAGCCCCGATTGCCAGCCAGGCTGAGGGACCCCACCCATGCATGAATTTGTGCACTGGGCCTCTAGTAACATATATATTTCTACTTAAGTATTTACATTTATTTTGTTTTTTGTTTATAGTTAAAGTGAAGCACATAGGAGTCATCAATTGTCAGTCAACTAAAAGACTGCCTATCAATGCTGAAGTATCCACACTGATAATTCTTTTCTCTGATATACAAATTTCTTCATGCAAATGTTTCTTTCTTCTGTCTATACAAGTTTTCCTAAACCATCTGGGAGCATATGAATTCCCATTTTGTCCTCTAGAATTTCTTTGACAGCTGGAATTGAGCACTCTGAAGTCAGAACATATTTGGAACTTTGAATTTATCATGTCAATTTGCAAGTATGATATAGCTGGTATTTCTGAGTCATCAGATAGACTACAAGTCTAGTTTAGAGAGACATTATATCTTCTATTTTTTGGTTTCTATTTGCATAGTTTCCCCAAAGATTTAATATGATTGTTGGAAAAATATCTACAGACCTAGCAAAACAATGAGACATAAGGGTAGGTGAACATATGAGATTTACAGAGTGATGTTATAATATAAGCCAGGAGACACCAGTCAGAAGAGCCATTTTCTTTGATCTTCAAGTCTTCTCAAATTTTCCCAGTGTTTATGATAATTCTTTAGCAGAGAGAGGATCTTATTCTGGTCATTAAGAAATGTGCCTTTATTCTTCCCTCAGTGATATTTTTTCTAGTTATTTGCTTCATCTCACTATTTTGAAAATTGACAACATTCTTGTCCATTTCTAAGTGCAAGTAACAGATTATAAGCCTGGTCCAATCCTGAGCAATGCAAGACTGAATGAATTAAAGGTAATTTCACTGGCATTCCATACTCCAGTAGGCTCAAGTTTCATTTAGCCTGTGGCCATTTCTAGACTAGGAAAATTTAGTGTAGTATGTCCATATTAGGAGTTGATATATCTATCTGTAGCTTATTTCAAAGATAATACATATGTATTGGCAGTAATTTCTGAAAGCTGTTTCAGAGTGTATTCTACACAGCTTCTTATTTATCTTGTAATTCTCTCTTGACAATATTCTCTGGTAAGGCTCTGCAGTTTTATGTCAGATAGAAATAGTAGAAGTATGAATGTATATGGAGGAGGCAACCTAAGTATGTTGTGAGAAACTTGATATAACAAGGGATGCAAAAATATATGTATGTATTAGTTTCTTAAGTCAGCTGTAATAAATTACTACATACTGGGTGGTTTAACACAAGACAAATGTATTCTCTTACAGTTCAGGAGACTATAAATCAAGAATTAACGTGGTAGTGAGCCATGTTATCTCTAGAATCTCTAGGGGAGCTTTATCCTTGCCTTTCTTCAGCTTCTGGTGACTGCTGGCAATCTGGCATTCCCTAGTTTGTAGAAGCATTGCTCCACTTCCCACCTTCCTTGTCACATGGGGTTCTTCCCTGTGTTTCTCATATCTCTCTTTATGAGGACACAGTCTAATTGGATTTAAGACCCACCTTAATAGAGTATGACCCCATCTTAACTAAATCCATATGAAAATAACTATGTGCAAATAATGTCACATTCATAGGTACAGGGGTTAGGACTTCTAAACATATCTTTTGGTGGGGACAAACATATTCTTTGGGGGGACACAATTTAACAAGCAAAACTATGAAGGAAAGAAGGAAGGAAGGGGAAAAAAAGGATGAATGGAAAGAAAAAAATTGCTGAAGAAGAAAATGGTAGAGGAAAATGAAAGAACCTGTATAATTTTAGTTGTTGGTAATTAATGCTCGACGTTGGGCAACATTTAATGCCTGTGGGTCTTGATCTGGCATTCAGAAGGGTTCTGGACTCTGGAGAAGGCTGTGCGTAGATTAAGTAAGAGTCCAGAGACTAAACATAATTTTGAAAGGCATTGGGGGTCAGAGGAACTTTCGCTAAAGAAGCTAAGTTCTCTTGCCTCAGGACCCCTTGCTTTTTATTAACACAATTTGTCCTAAAGGCAAGGTGGAGATATACACTTCAAAGGTTAGGGTTTCATACAGAAGCATTGTCAGAATGGGCAATAGCTTACGGCTGTTCAGGTATTTGGCCAACAGGAGGCAATAACATGTAGATTAATAATCCCTGAGCTGTCTGGCAGCAAACAATCGTCCTATTCAGTTTTAGGGGAAATGCCTTCAGCCATTTCAAACAGGCGATAACATATGTGACTCAGCCCTTGTTGAGTCCCCAAGTTCCATCAACCTTTTGATGAAACTCTTGCAATTATGACATGCTGGAATTGGCTTCTGGCAGGTAATTCTTTTTAGTTTGGTTTGGTTTGAATTTTTTGATGAGGGGGAAGTCTTTTCAAGCAATTATGGTATTATAGATTAAAAAAGAGGGGGATGTAAATTCTATCCTTAATGGTGGCCTCCTGGAGAATAGGAACATGAGTTTTCACCACTTAATCCCTCAGAATATTGGATATCATCAAGATAATACTTAGATTTCAGAAAATAATTTTAAATGACAAAAATTTATGAGTTAATTAACACACAGCTATGTTTATAAATATGTGCTATGTCTTATAAATTGTATTTTCCTCTGAGTAAAGAATAGGTTATCATGACCAAAGTATTTCTTTTAATATCACTTCATAAAGTTACATTATAAAATTCCTAGAATTATTTTTTATTGTTTAAAGTATTTCTTATGTCTCCTTTTTCACTGTTTGACCTCTCCCCTGGCTATTCCCACTCCTGAGGGCCAGCCCCACTGCCCCAGTGTCTGTGTCCAATGCTTATGCTTACATGCATGCATGCAAGTCCTTTGGTTGATCTCTAACCTCCCTGACCTCCCTTGCCATTTGTCTCTGGATCTATTTTTGTTCATCAGTTTATGTTGATCATTATATTCCATATATGAGTGAGATTATGTGATATTTATCTTTCTCTGACTGGCTTATTTCACTTATCATAACACTCTCCAGTTCCATTCATGCTGTAGCAAATGGTAAATGGTAAAAGTTCCTTCTTTTTTATAGCAGCATAGTATTCCATTGTGTAGATGTACCAGAGATTTTTAATCCACTCATCTGCTGATGGGCACTTAGCCTGTTTCCAAATCTTAGCTGTTATAAATTGTGCTCCTATGAACATGGCTGCGCATATATCCTTTCTTTTATTTTTTTTTTGAATTTTTAAGAGCTCTTTTATTTGCAAGTTTCAAGTATCCAACATCCATTTTCATTTTACAAAGAATGTCAGGAATTACCAGGATAGCACAATATATTGAAGGTGTTAGCTAACTATCTGATAGAATAAGGCAATTTTTTTTGTAAAATGTGAAAAAAACTCACCTTTCATTTTGATTCAATATAGGTAATTTGATTTTTTGAAAGGAAGTCAAGATTAAAATTCTGACTTACTTTGAGTTAATCAACTTTTTTTTTTTTTTTTGGATATTAGAGGTTTATTGTTTAAAGTAGATTTCAGAGCATATCATGGAGCCAGTTGATAGGCAGCTGAGAATTCCACACTTTTACAATAAATATTTATTCTTCATAATGAAGAACATGTCTGTACCCTTACGTATCTTCCAAACTGTCTAAAACAGATGGCTTTATTTGTACAATTTTGGTGTTCAAAAGAGTAACGTATATGGATTGCACAGTAACTGCGTTTACCCAAGTAGGCAAGCACCCAGGATGCTTCTTTATGTACACATTGCTCACGTTCCTCACTTCCCAGCACTCTTTAAGGACAGAGCATAACCTGCCCATCCTCTACTGCAAATATGGGCCACCAGCATTCTTCCTTGTCTGTTTCCTCTACTCGCAGGAACCCTGCCTGCTCAGAGTCTTTTCCTCGCTTAGCCACTAAGGAATCTTTTAATATCCTTCCTCTCTGTGCCTTCAAACTCTGCTCACCACCAGCTTCCTTCTTTTTATTTTTATTTATTTTTTATTTTTTTAACTTTTTATTTTTATTTATTTTTATTTTTTATTTTTTTTAATTGTTGAAGTATTACTAATAGTAGTACATATGTCTCTTTTTTTTTCCCCATTGACCTTCCCCCGGCCTCCCCTCCCCCCCAGTACATGCCTTTACATGCCCCCCCCCAATGTTTTTTATCCATTGGTTATGCTTATATGCATGCGTACAAGTTCTTTGATTGATCTCTTACAGCGCCCCCCACCCCCCGCAACCTCCTCTGCCTTCCCGCTGTAGTTTGACAGTCTATTCAATGCTTCTTTGCCTCTGTATCTATTTTCCCCCATTTCTTTCCTTTAAAAAATCTTGCCTCTGCAGACTAGAAATAAACATATAATAACAAAAAATGTTTGAGTCCCAATTTCCATGTCAAAAAGTTCCTTAAGTGTACATGTCAGCAATGATATCTGGATGGTGGGCACATGGTGGCAATGCAGGTCCAACCCTCTCTGGTTTGGTCCTAGGCAACCTGCTGCGTCGCACAGCTGCTGACTGCTAGCGTGGCAAGGCATCGTCAGCGTCTTCCATCTCTGGACTGTTTCTCCTCTTGTCTTCGTGGTTGGAGCAGACCTGTCAATTCCTCTCTGTTGCAGGAATCCACATGGTCTTGGAGTTGTTTTCTGAAAATATACAAACATATTCTCGACCAAAAGTTAATAGAGGAATATTTTCTATATAATTGATTTGGGATCCTTTTTATTTTTGCCCAAACGATTTTCCTTTGTCTTATTTAGACACCATGTGTGTTTTTCATGGGTGTCTTGCTGTTAGCATTACAAATGAAAATTAATTTTGTAAAGTAAAAGTTTTCTAGATGTAATTTACTTATAGGATATTTTTTTCTTACATGATATTACCCTTCTATCCCCCCTTTTTGGTTTAATGGAGGCTTTTGTAACTTTAATAATGCAGTCTTGATGACTTTAAATTTTAATTTTTTGACAAAAATATGACTGCTTTAGTTTCATTGCATGTTCAGGAATTTTACCATGAGATGAACTACCAATAGAAATTTTAGTTACCACATTAGGAACAGCTTTTTGTCCAGTACAATTAAATTTTCTTGAATATTCACTTATTTCAATTAGCCTATTTAAATTAATCTGAAAACTTATTATTTTACTGTCAAATTTAATACTCTACCAACAATCTTAGTTTACCCTGTAAATATTAGTGGAAAGGATTATTTGCATTCTTGAGTAGGCCCTGAGCATTCCTGGTGCTAGGCTGGATTTAGATATAGGGCAGCTGCTGTCAGCCAAGTCTCTGTCTGTTACCTGGGTCCCAATCTGAGCTGGGCCAAGTCCCTGTCTGTCACATGTGTCCTGATCTGAGCTGGGCGTGGGAAGCAAAGCAGCCATGGGGGCAGGAAACCTCCCTCAGCCGGGGTGAGGGTTCAGGCCCCTGCAAGGTTGGGGGGGTGAGGGTCTGTGGCCCACCTCTGATGATCCCCAAGTTCTCTCCCGATGGCCCCTCTGCGAATGTGCCTGTCTTAGGTTGTTCCTTCCTTGAGGAATCTTACCCGTCTCTGGCTAACCAGTCATCCTCCGGTGCCAAGCAGGGTCATGTGAGGTTCAGTTCTGTCTCCTAGGTAGCCTATGCCCAGGTGGCCTCCAAGCCCAGTACCTGCCTAGGGATCCCCTGGCCTGCTGGCGGGGCCCCAGCACTGATCACATATCTCGGGGAACTCAGGTTTCTTCTCCAGGGAGGGCCCAGCTCACATGATTGGGCGAGAGACAGATCCATGGTACCAGCCACCACAAGGCTTCAAGCTCAGCATGAACAGAAAGCTCAGGCAACAGCTGAGGGCAATTGGATTGTGAGAAGAGGGTCCCTCTTGCCACAAAAGGCAAGAGGGGCCAATATAGAATGCTCAAGTGCCTTCCCAGCACCTTAATTCCTTCTGTAAGGGATTATATCCTTTCATGTCCTTTTT
Organism: Plecotus auritus; assembly: GCF_963455305.1. Classification (NCBI taxonomy): domain Eukaryota; kingdom Metazoa; phylum Chordata; class Mammalia; order Chiroptera; family Vespertilionidae; genus Plecotus; species Plecotus auritus. The sequence goes on along the minus strand of NC_137771.1, from coordinate 133,724,672 downwards.
TTTTTTTTTTAATTGCTGCCAAACATTCCAAGAATTAGCTTGTAAGTTTGTTTGGGATAATTGTACAATATGCTGTTGTAAAATATCTAAAATTTTAATGACATTGTAGAATAATATCATGTAAGGATATTCTTTGCTGTAGGCCATGGCAATTAAATTTCAAACTGGCTGTCAATTTCTTTTTGTAACCTTATATAAACTTTGTCAGGGAGGCAAAAACACAAATTATTCCCCCATAACTCCCCACCCCCTACTTATGTCCCACCCCCTTGTTGTCTGTGTCCATTGATTAGGCTCATATGCATGCACACAAGTCCCTTGGTTGATATCTACCCCTTACCCCCACCCTCCCCTACCTTCCCTGTGGTATGATGTGCTGTTTGACGTTTCTCAGTCTCTGGATCTGTTCTTTTTCATCAGTTTATGCCGTTCATTATACTCCACAAATGAGTGAGATCATGTGATACTTATCTTTCTCTGCCTCGCTTATTGCACTTAACATAATACTCTCCATCTCCATACATGTTGTTGCAAATGGTAGGAACTCCTTCTTTTTTACCGCAGCGTAGTATTCCATTGTGTAGATATACCACAGTTTTTTAATCCACTCATCTGCTGATGGGCATTTAGGCTGTTTCCAAATCTTAGCTATGGTGAATTGTGATGCTATGAACATAGGGGTGCATATATCCTTTCTGATTTGTGTTTCTAGTTTCTTGGACATATTCCTAGAAGTGGGATCATTGGGTCAAAGGGAGTTCCATTTTTAGTTTGTTGAGGAAACTCCATACTGTTCTCCACAGTGGCTGCACCAATCTGCATTCCCACCAGCAGTGCACGAGGGTTCCTTTTTCTCCACATCCTAGCCTGCACTTGTCATTTGTTGATTTGTTGATAATAGCCATTCTGACAGGTGTGAGATGGTACCGCATTGTTGTTTTGATTTGCATCTCTCTGATGATTAGCGACTTTGAGCAGGTTTTCATATGTATCTTGGCCTTCCTTCTGTCTTCTTTAGAAAAGTGTCTATTTAGATCAGTTGCCCATTTTTTGATTGGGTTGTTTATCTTCTTTTTGTTGAGTTGCATGAGTTCCCTGTAAATGTTGGAGATTAAACCCTTATCGTTGATATCATTGGCAAATATGTTCTCCCATGCAGTAGGCTTTCTTGTTGTTTTATTGATGGTTTCCTTTGCTGTGCAAAAGCTTTTTATTTTGAAGTAGTCCCATTTGTTTATTTTCTCTTTGGCTTCCATTGCCCTAGGAGCAGTATCAGTGAAGAAGTTCCTTTGGCATATGTCTGAGATTTTTCTGCCTGTGGATTCCTCTAGTATTTTTATGGTTTCCCATCTTATGTTTAAGTCCTTTATCCATTTTGAGTTTATTTTTGTGTATGGTGTAAGTTGTTGATCTAGCTTCATTTTTTTGCATGTGTCTGTCCAATTTTCCCAACACTATTTGTTGAAGAGACTGTCTTGACTCCATTGTATGTCTGTGCCTCCTTTGTCAAATATTAATTGAGCATAGTGATTTGGGTCAATTTCTGGGTTCTCTATTCTATTCCATTGATCTATATGTCTGTTCTTGTGCCAGTACCAGGCTGTTTTGAGAACAGTGGCTTTGTAATACAGCTTGATATCTGGTGTTGAGATCCCACCTACTTTGTTCTTCTTTCTCAGGATTGCTGCAGCTATTCGGGGTCTTTTTTTATTCCAGATAAATTTTTGGAAAGTTCGTTCTAGGTCTGTGAAATATGTAGTTGGTATTTTAATGGGAAGTGCATTGAATTTATAGATTGCTTTGGGTAGTATGGACATTTTGATGATGTTGATTCTACCAATCCATGAACATGGTATGTTCTTCCATCTGTTTATGTCTTCCTCTATCTCTTTTTTCAGTGTTGTGTAGTTTTCCACATATAGGTCTTTTACCTCCTTAGTTAAGTTTATTCCTAGGTATCTTAATTTTTTTGGTGCAATGGTAAATGGGATTGCTTTTTTATTCTCTCTTTCTGTAAGATCGTTATTGGTATATAGAAATGCCATGGATTTCTTGGCGTTAATTTTGTATCCTGCTACATTGCTGAATTTATTTATTAAGTCTAGTAATTTTTTGATGGAGTCTTTAGGGTTTTCTATGTACAGTATTGTGTCATCTGCTAATAAGGACAGTTTTACTTCTTTTCCAATTTGGATGCCTTTTATTTCTTCTTCTTGTCTGATCGCAATGGCTAGTACTTCCAGCACTATATTGAACAGGAGTGGTGAGAGTGGGCATCCCTGTCTTGTTCCTGTTCTTAGGGGAAATGGTTTTAGTTTTTGCCCATTGAGTATGATGTTGGCTTGGGTTTGTCATATATGGCTTTTATTATGTTGAGGTATGATCCTTCTATTCCCACCTTGTTGAGAGTTTTTATCAAGAAAGGGTGTTGGATTTTGTCAAATGCTTTTTCTGCATCAATTGATATGACTATGTGGTTTTTATCTCTCAATTTGTTTATGTGATGTATCACGTTTATTGATTTGCGAATATTGTACCATCCTTGCATCCCCAGGATAAATCCTACTTGGTCATGGTGTATGATCTTTCTGATGTACTGCTGGATTCGATTTGCTAGAATTTTGTTGAGGATTTTGGCATCTATATTCATGAGGGATATTGGCCTGTAATTCTCTTTCATTGTGTTATCTTTATCTGGTTTTGATATTAGGGTGATACTGGCTTCATAGAAGGAGCTTGGAAGTGTTCCTTCCTCTTGAATTTTCTGAAATAGTCTGAGGAGGATAGGTTTTAGTTCTTCCTTGAATGTTTGGTAAAACTCCCCTGTGAAGCCGTCTGGCCCCAGGCTTTTGTTTGCTGGGAGCTTTTTGATGACTGCTTCAATTTCTTCCATAGTTATCGGCCTGTTGAGATTTTTAGAATCTTCCTGAGTGAGTTTTGGAAGGTTGTATTTTTCTAGGAATGTGTCCATTTCCTCCAGGTTGTGTAGTTTGTTAGAATAGAGTTGTTCATAGTAATTTTAACAATTCTTTGTATTTCTGTGGGGTCTGTTGTTATTTCACCTCTTTCATTTCTGATTTTGTTTATTTGGGTCCTCTCTCTTTGCTTCTTGGTGAGCCTGGGTAGAGGTTCATCAATCTTGTTTATCCTTTTGAAGAACCAGCTCCTGGTTTTGTTGATCTTTTGTATTGTTTTTTTTGGTCTCTATGTCATTCATTTCTGCTCTGATCTTTATTATGTCCTTCCTTCTGCTCACTGTGGGCTTTTCTTGTTGCTCTCTTTCTAATTATTTGAGTTGTTGAGTTAGATCATTTATTAGCATTTTTTCTTGTTTTTTGAGGTAGGCCTGTAGAGCTATAAACTTCCCTCTCAGGACTGCTTTCATTGTGTCCCATAGCAATTGCATTGTTGTGTTTTTATTGTCATTAGTCTCCAGGATGTTTTAAATTTCTTCTTTGATCTCGTGGCTCACCCATTCATTGTTTAATAGCATGCTATTCAGCTTCCAAGTGTTTGAATTTTTTGGAATGTTTTTATTATAGTTTATTTCTAATATTATGCCATTGTGGTCTGAGAAAATGCTTGATATGATTTCAATCTTTTTAAATTTGGGGAGACTTTGCTTGTGACCCAGTATGTGGTCTATTTTTGAAAATGTGCCATGTGCACTTGAGAAGAACGTATATTCCGTGGTTTTGGGGTGAAATGCTCTGAAGATGTCAAATAGGTCCATTTGATCTAGTGCATCATTTAGAATTGCTGTTTCTTTGCTGATATTTTGTCTAGAGGATTTATCCAGTGATGTCAATGTTGTATTAAAGTCTCCTACTATGATTGTATTATTGTCAATCTCTCCCTTGATGTCTTCCAGGAGTTTTTTTTATGTATTTGGGCGCTCCTGCATTGGGTGCATATATGTTTACCAGAGTTATATCTTCTTGTTGAATTGCTCCCTTTAGTATGACGTAGTGGCCTTCCTTATCTCTTGTTATGGCCTTTACTTTGAGGTCTATTTTATCAGATATAAGTATCGCAACCCCAGCTTTTTTCTCATTTCCATTTGCTTGAAAAATGTTTTTCCATCCCTTCACTCTCAGTCTGTGTGAATCCTTTGCTCTGAGGTGGGTCTCTTGTAGACAGCAAATATATGGGTCATGTTTTCTTATCCATTCAGCTACCCTATGTCTTTTGATTGGTGCATTTAATCCATTTACGTTTAATGTTATTATTGACAAGTACATGTTTGTTGTCATATTCTTCCTTAGTGTTTGTGTTTCTTTTTGCCTTTCACTTTCTTCTTTTTACAGCAGTCCCTTTAGCATTTCTTGCATTGCTGGCTTGGTAGTGATAAACTCTCTTAGCCCTATTTTGTCTGTGAAGCTCCTGATTTCACCTTCAATTTTGAATGATAGCCTTGCTGGGTATAGTATTCTTAGATTCAGACACTTGCTTTGCATCACTTTGTATATTTCATTCCATTCCCTTCTGGCCTGGTGTGTTTCTGTTGAGAAATCAGTTGCTATTCTAATAGGAGATCCCTTGTAGGTAACTTTCTGTCTCTCTCTGGCAGCCTTTAAGATTCTTACTTTTTCATTGGTGTTCGCCATTTTAATTATGATGTGTCTTGGTGTCGGTCTTTTGGGGTTCAACTTGTTTGGGACTCTATGTACTTCTTGGACTTGCATAGTTTTTTTTCTTGCCAATATCAGGGAAGTTTTCTGTCATTATTTCTTCAAACAGGTTTTCTATTCCTTGCTTCTCTTCCTCTCCTTCTGGTATCCCTATTATTCTAATATTGTTTCGTTTTGTGTTGTCCCACAGCTCCCTTAGGCTCTCCTCTTGCTTTTTAAGTCTTCTTTCGAGTTGCTGCTGTGTTTGTGTGTTTTTTCCTACCTTGTCTTCTAATTCGCTGATGCGGTCCTCAGCCTCTTCTAGTCTACTGTTTAAGTTTTCTAATGTGTTCTTTATTGCAGCTATGCCATTCTTCATCTCCTCTTTGTTTCTTTTCATGTTGGTGACATTCTCATTCAGCTCCTTATAGTTCTCATTGAGTTGTGTGTATTTGTCATTGAGTTGTGTGTATTTGTCATCCATCCATTTAAACATCCTTATAACCATTACTCTGAATTCTTTCTCTGTTAAGCTGCTAGCTTCAATTTCATTTAACTCCCTTTCTGGTGACTCCTCTTTTTCTTTCCTTTGGGAGTTGCTTTTGTGTCTCCCCATGTTTTCCTGTAATGTATTAATTGTAGATCCAATTGCTTTGCTACCCAGGTTCTTTTGGTGATGGTGCTACTGGTGTAATCTCTCAGTTCTCCTGGGCTTGGTAATCTAGTGTAGCTCCCTACTTGAGCTATTTGGGTTCTCTTGATATATGCCTGCAAGCTTGAGAGGCACAACTGCCGTGTCTAGAAGTCAGCAGCCGTGGAGGGGAATATCCCAATTTTTGCTGTCTTGCATCCTTAATTGAAATCACGCGTGTTCAGTGGGGACTCACAGTGGCACCAAGGAACTGTCTGTTGGGGTGATGTGGCTCAGGGGGGCTGCCCTCTGGACAGGTGTGACTGTGATGCCCAGAGTTCTATAGTTATGGGGTGGGTAGACTCAGCTTTCGCTGCTGCACCTGTGGTGGATAGGCGCTTACTCCCAGTGGCGGCTCACAGGAGCACCCGCAGTAAGTTCACCAGCAAGGCACACTGAAGCACTCTGAAGGGCCCTGGTGGTGTAGCAGTGTAATTGAGGTTCCTAGCTTCTAAAGATTTCTCTTTAGGGCAGATCCTATGGCCTCAAGGAGTATTCAGATTCCATGGTGTTATTCAGGGTGAGATCTGGGTGTGGCTATATTGGTTGCCTGGAGACTGGAGGGAGGGGCTATCTCTCAGGAGTAAATGGCGTCAGGGGCTTAGATATGACTCAGCACCAGACTTGCTTCCACCTCTCCTGGACTGTCCACTGCCTACACTCCCCAGATTCCACAAGCCCACCCCTTCTTCTGCACCTCTGCCACAGGTAAGTGTCTTTATCCTAAAGATCCTACGAACTAGGTTCAGAGTAGAAAGGCGCAGGCCCCAGTGCGAGGAGGGACCATGTCTCTGCAAGTTCCTCTGTTCCCGGCACTGTGCGGTCCGGCAGCTCTTCAGGGCTGCCTTTGAGCTCAGATCCCAAATCCAGACTCCAAGGTCTACAATCCCCTACCTCCTGCAGTCCCGTGGACCCCCCTTTTTTTTTTCTTTTCTTTTTTTATTCCAGTCAGACACTTAGCCTGTCCTCAGGGACTCGGCTTGGCGCCATGTAGTTTCTCTCCCGCCTTCTGGTAACAGAGGTCCTGCAGATTCTATTGCCTAGATCTTTGATTTTACCTTTATCAGGGGGATCTCTGCCCTTCCCAGGTGCAAACTGTCTCACCAGCTGCACCTCCTTCACCAATTCAGGCTGGATCCCACTCGTTTCAGCTGCTCCCTCTATTTGCTCCGGGACAAGGCTCAGGACACATCCGTCTATTCTGCTGCCATTTTGTCTCCCCCATATATCCTTTCTGATTGGTGTTTCTGGGTTCTTGGGATATAGTCCTAAAAGTGGGATTACTGGGTCAAATGCCTATAATCTTTTAAAAATTCTGCTAATGTGATGGTTCTATAAAAAAAATTACAAAATAGGGAAATAGAAAGATTTCATTTGAAACTAATAAAAAATAATATTGAATGCAAACTGTAACTGAAAAAAATAAAAAATAAAAAAATAAATAAATAAAAATTAGCATTCTACTATTAAAAAAGATATAATTTGCACTTGCACCACTTAAACACAAATACCATCTCCAGTATATTATATTTCCTATCATTTTATGAAATACTAGAGGCCCGTGGCACGAAGATTCATGCAATAGGCCTTCCTTCCCCTGGCTGCCAGCACCAGTTTTTCTCCAGCACCTGGGACCCAGGCCTTCGCTCTGGCCGCTGCCTTCCATCTTCATTCTGGCCGAGCCTTCAGTCTTTGCTCCGGCTTGAGCGCTGTTCCTGTAGCTCCCTCATAGCAGGCATCCCACCCCACCTGGCCGCTTCACACCTGCAAGAGTGCTGCCCAGAGGCCCAAAGTGGCTGGGAGGCGGGGATGCTGCCATCTTTGTTGAGTTAATTTACATACTCACTCCTGATTGGCTGGTGGGTGTTGCAAAGTGACAGTCAATTTGCATATTTCTCTTTTATCAGTGTAGATACCTAAATTCTAAAGTAGTGGTTTCAAGCTTATTATTTTATTGTTTCCTGGATAAAGCTATACATTTTAAATTAGACAAATTCCATTATATTATATTTGGCCATATTTTATGACTAAATATAATATAATCTTATGTCTTATAACTACTATTAGAGTTTAGGAAAAACCAATACGACTTCAAATTTATTTAATTTTGTTTTATTCTAGTTTTTAAATTTTTCTATTTCAAGATTTTTACAATATCATACAACATTATCATTATGTTGTAGTCATCAAATAAAGGAATGACTTTTGTAATTGATTTGAAATTCTGTTATTTTGTTCTTCATTTTAGGAAATTTCCACAACAAAGATATATTTAATTTCTTTGGCCATATGGCATTCTATTTTTTATCTTTTTATATAAAACAAGAAAGTTAAGGATGTTCAACTGGCCTTATTTTCATGGTTAAAAATCTTTTCTACTTTTATAATTTTCAACAGATGACATCCTACTCTGTATTGAAAACATGTAGTTTCTCTTTAAATTAAAGTTTATTTGAGCTTACCTGAGATAATAGATTATCATGAAGTTTTAAGAAATATTAAAGATAAATCCATTGTATCCTTTACCTAGTTCTCTCCAATGTGATTAGCCTGGAAAACTATAGTACAATATCACAGCCAAGATAATGATATTGGGATAAATCAATACATAAAGTATTTCCACCACTACAAGGACCCCTCATGCTGCCCTTCATAACCACAGTCACTTCTCTACCACACTCTCTCACTCCTTAGCTTCTGGCAACCACTAAGTATTCTATTTCTTTTTTTTAATTTCTTTATTGATTAAGGTGTTACATATGTGTCCTTATTACCCCCTTTTTCCCCCATACTCATGCCCTCACCCCCCTGTTGTCTATGTCCATTGGTTAGGCTTATATGCATGCATACAAGTCCTTTGGTAATCTCGCCCCCTTACCCCCACCCTCCCCTACCTTTCCTCTGAGGTTTTAAGTATTCTATTTCTATAATATTTTTCTGGTCAAGATGCTGTATAAACGAAATCATACAAAATGAAACCTTTAGGGATTGGCTTTGTTCATTCAGCAATATTCTCTTAAGATTCTATCTATCTATATATAAAAGGCTAATATACAAAGTGCCCCCTCAGGAGTTCGACCAGGAGATTGGGAGTTTGATCGCTATGATGTGCACTGACTACCAGGGGGCGGAGCAGAACATGGAGGGCAACCAGCAGCGGAGGCAGGGCACTTAGGGAGCAAGGGAAGAAGGAGTCAGGGAGGCAGGAAGTTGGAGAACCTGATCTACCCTGATGCTGGCCAGGCCAAGGGACCCTACTGGTGCACAAATTGCATGCACCGGGCCTCTAGTCAGGTTATAAATGTATCAATAGTTTATATTCTTATTTGTTTGTGAGAATTATTCCATGATATGAATGTAACAGTTAGTTTCAACATTCACTAGTTGCAGGACATCTGAGTTTGCGATTTCAGGTATTAAAAATAATGCTGCAATAAATATTCTTGTACAGGTTTTGATGAGAATATGAATTTCCTGTCTCTGGGATAAATGCCCAGGAATTCAAGTGCTGGACTGCACTGTATGTTAGTTGAATGCTTATTAAAACAAACAAACAACAGCAAAAAGTGCCAAAAATGTTTTTTAGAATGGTTATACCACTTTACATTCCCATCGTTCTCTCCTGCATTTGGTTTTGTCATTAATTTTTTATTTTAGCCATAGAATGCTTTTTCATTATGGTTGTAATTTGCACTTTGCTAACAACTAGCAATGTTGCACATCTTTCAGGGGCTTATTTTCTGGTGTATATTTTATTATATGAAATGTCTTTTTATATGTTGTGCTCATTTTCTAATTAGATTGTTTTTTTCACTGTTTAATTCAGATAGTTCTTGATATATTTTATATTGTAGCCTTTTGTTGGATACATTGTTTACAAATATATTCTCCTACACTATAGACATTCATTCTATTAACATGGTATTAAATATCACAAATATTTTTAATTTTTATGCAGTATACTTTATGAATATTTTCATTTTAAAAATTATGTTTTTAGTCTCAAGTCTAAGAATTTTTCTTGACTCCAGGATTCTATATATTTTTTGTCACTTTTGTTGGTTTTCAAGCCTCTTACTTTCATAGTTTTATAGTTTTTATTTTAAATCTATGGTCCATTTTGAATTAATTCTATATAAGGTCTGATATTTGACAGGTGGTTTTTTTTTTCTTTTTTTTTTTTTTTTTTTTGCCTATGAATACCCAATTGCTCCACTATAGAAAAGATGATCTGTATTCAATTGAACTGTTATTTTTAACCTCTGTCAATATTTGTTGAGAATATAGTGGGAATTTTTTCCATATTCTTGTTCTGTTTCATTGATCTGTTTCTATCCCTCTGCCACTACCACAGATTCTTGACTACTTGAGCTATATAACAGTTTTGAAATTTAGTAGACTAATTCCTCTACTTTATACATCTTCCTCAAAATTACTCAGCTATAATTATTTTTTTGCATTTTTATATAAATTTTATAATAAGTTTATGTGTACAAAAAAAAACTTGTGGTAATTATGATAAAAATTATGTTAAATTTGTATATCAATTTGGAGAGAATCCACATTTTTACCTATGTTGTTTTTCAATCCATGAATGCAATATGTCTTCCCATTTAGTTATATCCTTAATTTCTTACATCAGCTTTATGTAGTTTGTAATATGCAAGTCCTTTATAAGGTCTGTGAGATTTAAAAGTAAGTTTTTCATTTTATATGGCTGTAAATGGTATTGAGTTTTAAATTTCAATGTGTATCATTCATTGCTAGCATTTATACCATTTTCTAACGGACTTCAGCAATGTCAGCAAGATGGTAGACTAGGAACTTTGAGGCCCTTTTTCTCCCACAAAATTATTAAACAAACAAGTAAAGACTGCCTGAAATAATTTTCTAAGATCTCTGAAAATCAGTCATAGACTTATAGCAGCAACAAAACAAAATGCCAATCAAGAAAATGGTAAGAAATTGTGTGTGATTTTTACTCAGATTTGTCCAAACTTCTTTTTCAGGGTGGCATGGCTTGGTTTGGGGGAATCAGTGGCTCCATCCATTTCTGTTTATGAACTGCAAGAGCACAGCTCACTGAATTTGCAATATTATAACTTTTCTGGGGACCGCCTGATTCGTCTGTTTCTTAACTCAGAGTTCAAATGGCCCAAACCACTACTGCTCAGATCTTAAGCTACAAGAAACTGTAGAAAGCAGTGGGCATGACTCACAAAAATATCAATGGAGCTACAGACCAGCAAATGCCTATGGCTAGAGATCACTAAATAAGGAATGCTATAAAACAGTTATGACTACCAAGAGAAAAAGGTGTTATATTCCTAGGGAAATTGTATTTAAAAAGAAGCCCTGTATTCAGGGGTATTGTTAAAAGTGCACACAGACTCAGGGGAGAAACATTCTCAGAAAAGACCCAAGAAGATTTAATTTAATTCTTCATTTAATTAAATTCTTATCCAAAGAGGCAGATACTACTTTATTCTCCACTTTATGCAAGAGGTAACAGACAAAGATTACTTAACTAGTTCAAAGTCACAGGGATAGAAGGTAGCCAAGCTGAGTTTGAAGAGAGATTCTCTCTCTAGAATCTATGCTGCTAACCTCTATAATCAAATGCTTCTCTATACTATACATTTGCTGTATCCTATCAGAATGTTAATTTATGTGTCTTTTTATCATGAATTCATATATATATATATATATATATATATATATATATATATATATATATATATATATATAAAAGGCAGCTACCATAACGGCCATAACGACCTAACAACCAGTTGCTATGATGCCCACTGTTGCCAGGGAAATGGCCTGATCAGGGGTGGGGCCAGTGGCCAACCTCGCAGCCCCTCCCCGCTGCCGCCCCACCCCTGATCATACTCCTGCCCCTGATCAGAATCTCCCACCCCAATTAAGAGCGGGGCTTGCCGGCCAAACACCCCTTCCCTACCTCCCTAGGCCAGCTGTGCCCCCATCAGCCCACCCCATCACTATAGGCCTGCAGCCTCTCCCCAGCCCCCCACGCCTGCCTGTCCCTGATCGCACACCCCGAGCCCAATAGGGGGCAGGGCTGGGCGGCCAACCTCCTGCAGCCCCTCCCCCTAGCCACCCCACCCCTGATCATACTCCTCACCCCTATAGGTTGCGGGGCTAGCCAGCCAACCTCCTGCAGCCCCTGCCCCCAGCTGGCCATGCCCCTCATGGGCCCCCAACACCCTGATTAGCCAGCAACCCCTCCCCCTGGCCAGCACTGCCTCTGATTGTCACCCTACCTCAATAGGGGGCTGGTCTGGCTGGTCAATCTCCTGCAGCCCCTCCCCCTGCCTGACCCCCCACCCCAATCAGGGACAGGGCCAGCTTGCCAACCACCCATAGACCCTCCCCCAGGCCACTGACCCCTGATAGGCACCCCTCACCCACCCCATTTAGGGGTGTGGCTGGTCGGCCCACCCCCCTCAGCCCCTCCCCATGGCTGGCAATCACCCTACTCGACCCCACAACCCCAATCGGGTGCAGGGCCCGCCTGCCAATCACTTGGGGCCCCTTCTCCCAGCTGGCCCTACCCTGATCAGGGGCCTGGATTCGGCTCCAATCCAGGCTGGCTAGCTGGCCAATCTTCTGCCATCTCCTCCTCCTGACAGGCCCAGCCCCAATCCACCCTGATTGGTGCCAGGCTGGCTGGACCCCACTTGTGCATGAATTTGTGCACTGGGCCTCTAATTTTTTAATGTTTTAAGATAAAAATTCCTATGAAATTTTCAAATTCTTGTCAATTTTCATCTTTTCCAAAAACCCTTCCATGGTCCAAGTTTGAAGTACTATCCTTTCCAGTGACCATGTATCTGTTTACCTTAAAGGATGTAATGCTTTCTTACTTGTATTTTAGTTATTTATAAACTTATATAAAATACACAATCATGTATTCAAAAATTGGGACTTGGCCCCAGCCTTTCTGGCTCAGTGGATAGAGTGTCAGCCTGGAGACTGAAGGGTCACGGGTTCAATTCCAGTCAGGCACTTACCTCAGTTGCAGGGGCTTGCAAGAGGTAATCAATTCATGTGTCTCTATCTCACATCAATGTTTCTCTCCCTCTGTCTCTCCTTCTCTCTGTAAAAATCAATGGAAAAAAAAAATGGGACTTGTTTGTGCATTAATTTTCTTAACCCAACACAACTAGCAGTTACTAATTTTCTATCCCTATCCCAATTATCCCTTTTTAGTTTTATTGATAGGTTAACACATTCTTGTGATAAAATTTTGCCTCTATCTTTAATATTACATTTTGCCTTTATCATATACACTGAGTGGCCAGATTGTTATGATCTCTGAATGCATAATAATCTGGCCACTCAGTGTATATCCTATATAATAAAAGGCTAATATGCAAATTGTCCCCTGGAGCAGGAGTTCAACCAGCAGGCAAGCCAGCCAACTGCCCATTTCCCCTCCCCCTGGCCAGGCTGGCTAGGCCCCATCCATGCACGAAATCATGCACCAGGCCTCTAATATATATATACACTGAGTGGCCAGATTATTGCATTCAGAGATCATAACAATCTGACCACTCAGTGTAATTTTTCCATATTCTCTAAGCAAATATTATTTTTAAATAAAAATTCTTAATGTTGGTAGAAATGCAATAAAGTTGAGGATGGGGCTATGAATTGGTAACAGTTACTAAGAAATCATTTTAGCAATATGCATAGGGCCCCCTAATGTGTTATATTCTTTATCTATTTTGAAATGTCAGTAATATTGCTAATCTTATTCCAGAACATTATCATAAAGATATGGTAATTCTGAAGAATTTACACATAGACATAGAAATTGTAATATAACTTAATGGAAAATGATAAACAACCAGTATATTGAGTTCACAATAAATAATTGAGGTACTCTACATTTTTGTTATTATTTTTCTATTTAAAATATTGCCAACAGAGAGTCATTGATATCATACAAAGATTACCTATACTTTATAAATAAAATTATGCATAACACATATAACTGGCATTCAATAAATAATTGTTAACTCTAAAACTGTTTATAGGACAATTATCAAAAGCCAAAATCATCAAAGTATGTTTTTTAAGAATTATAGCTTTTGACTTAAACCTTGACTTTATTCTCCCCTGGTGAGGTAAATTGCCTTTTTACATGTAGATGTGTGTAAGAGTATTTATTGAAATATATTTTTTCACTTTTAATATTTTAAAAATTCTCTGTAAACCTCTCTTAAACAGTATGTCTGATACTGGGGAAAATGGTAAAATAAATCAATTTGTTACGGAAATATTCAGTTTTCAGTAAAAATTGGTCATTCAAAAGTTATTGCATGGATATATTTTGAGTGAAATTAATTTACATATATGATAAAGGACTTCAATAAAGATTTATCTATGGACTGCCTTAGGCTTCTGGAAAATGTTAAACATTTATCTAACTAATCAAATAACCATAAATAATATAATAAAACTAGAGGCCTGGTGCATGAAAATTCATGCACTGGGGGGCTGTCCCTCAGCCTGGCCTGCCCCCTCTCACAGTCTAGGCACCCTCAGGGGATCTCCTACTGACAGCTTAGGCTCTCTCCTTCCAGGGATCACAGCTCTGGGCCTCACAGCCACCAGGGCTCACGGCTCACTGCTCATTGATCTCCGGGCCTTGCAGCCACTGAGCCACTGTGGCTTTTTCTGGAAGGAAGTCTGGAAGACATCCGGTCTAATTAGCATATTACCCTTTTATTAGTATAGATACTTCATCACAACCTATTATTTTTCCTTCTTTTCCACAACATTCGTTCTGTTCACAGTTATCAAAAAGCAACTATCATATACACTGAGTGGCCAGATTATTATGATCTCTGAATACATAATAATCTGCACACTGAGTGTATATATATATTAGAGGCCCGGTGCATGAATTCATGCATGGGTGGGGTCCAGCCAGCCTGGCTGGGGCGGGGGCGGTGGGGCATGGGCGGTTGGCCAGACTGCTGTTGAGGGGAAAATTTGCATATTAGCCTTTTATTATATAGTATATACACTGAGTGGCCAGATTATTATGCGTTCGGAGATCAAAATAATCTGGCCACTCAGTGTATATATATAATCTCAACACTTCAGCTAGCAGTATATACAAAATACAGGCCAATATAAAGCATGGGCTATACCTGATACTTATAAATGTGTCTTGGCACAAATATCAGAAAAATACTTACTTCTAAAACCACCAAATAAATTTGATGTAAGCAGAAACAGCATGTTAATAATCTTAGATGCGTATTCTTATTTTTAGTAGATGGAAAGGACACAAATTTATTTGTTTGTAATAAACTTCATTCATTCTATTTTCTGAAAGAGCTTTTATAAAAGTAGTTCTTTTTCTTCCTAAAAATCTGGATATAGTTTTATAACCATATTCATCTAATATAATTTTAAATTAGGAAATGTGATACATCCAGCTTAGTTCTTCTTTTCTTGGAGACTTTTATGGTCCCATACAAATGTTAGTCTACTATTGGTGGGAATGTAATATAGTATGTACAGTCTCTATGAAAAACAATATGAAAGTTCCTAAAAATATTAAAAAGAAACTGTAATATGATTCAGCAATTCCACTTATGGATATGTATTCAAAGGAAATAAAAACAGGATCTCAAAGAACTATCTGCATTTCCATATTTATTGCAACATTATTTGCAATAGCCAGCATATGGAAACCTAAGATGAATGTATAAAAAATGTTATTTATCTGAGTAGAATACACACACACACACACAAAATGGAATTTTACTTAGCAATGAGAAAGAAGAAAATCCTGCTATTGCAAGAACATGGATGGATCATGAAGTCATTATGCTAAATGAAATAAGTCAGACAGAGAAAGGCAATGCTATGAATTACTTATGTGTAGAATTCAAAAAAAGGAAAAAGCTGAATACATAGGAACAGAAGTAGAAAGATGGTTAGCAGAGGTTAGAGGGGACAGAGGAAATGAGAAAATGTTGGTCAAAGGGGTACAAACATCCAAATAAAAGATAAATAAGTTCTGGAGATCTAATATACAATATGGTACAATGGGGTGCTTGCAGTTAAAAATAATATATTATACTAGAAACTCGGTGCACGATATTCGTGTGCGGGTATGGTCCCTAGGCCTGGCCTGTGATCAGTGCCATCTTCCCCAGCTGACCACAGCCATCCCTGCCCCCCACCACCACCCACCCCCAGTTCCCCGTTTGCCATCAGGTGATCGGTGCCTGACAGCTGGGGGAAGGGACCGAGAGGTGGTCAATGAGCCTCACAGTGACTGATCCAGCGGTCATTCTGGTCATTCTGCCATTAGGATCAATTTGCATATTACCCTTTCATTATAAAGGACTAGAGGCCCGGTGCATGAAATTCGTGCACTGGGGGGTTGTCCGTCAGCCCAACCTGCACCCTCTCCAATCTGGAACCCCTCAGGGGATGTCCAACTGCCTGTTTAGGCCCGATCCCCTAAACAGGCGGTTGGACATCCCTTTCACAATCTGGGACTGCTGGCTCCCAACTGCTCGCCTGTCTGCTTGATTGCCTCTAACCGATTCTGCCTGCCACCCTGATCACCCCTTAACCACTCCCCTGCTAGCCTGATTGACACCTAACTGTTCCCTTGCCAGCCCGATCATCCCCAACTGCCCTCCCCTAATAGCCCGGTCACCCCCAAATGCCCTCCCCTGCATATTCCCTCTTTATTAGATAAGGTTTTTTCTTTAACATATTGGACAGTGTACCTGCCGTGGTCTTGACAAACCCGTAAAAATGTAAACCCAAACTAAAAGTGTCATAAAATAAACTCCTTAAACAGGAATTTCATGAGACCTTGGAAAGGTGATATCATGTGGTTGTTTCTTCATTTCTTCCTTCTGTTTCTTTTTCTTGGTGTTTCATCTTTTGTCCTTTCTTCTTTTCTCCTTTTATTCCTTTTTTGTCCTCTCTTTCTCTTAACTTTTCCATTGGTAGAATCGTCAATACTTGAATCTGTCTTGCTTCCAGAAGACGAAAAAGAGGGAAGCACACCGTCATCTGAAGAAAAAGATGATCTATGTTGGGATCGGTGGTGTTTCTGGTTTTGCTCTTTTCCCGTTTTTTTTGTCATTTCTGCCGGCCCCGGCATCTCAGGACTTGTGCGTGGGCACTTCTTATTCATGTCTACAAAACCTCCCTGCCTTGGTGAAAACTGTAGGGGAAAAGGCCTTTCTGGGTGGGCTCAAGCCCTGCCTGAGGTGCTGAGGAACCAGGGCGGGGAGCACCCACCACCGCCCTTGCAGAGCCAACCTCCAGACCTCCCGGTACTCTCCAGTAATGTAACTACAATGTCCCCGTTGCCTTCAGAAATTAGTTGTAAGTTACTTCCGATGTGAAACCCTACCTCAGACATTCCTTTGCAGTTCTAAAGATTTTAAACAAAATCCATTTACCTCCCTAACCTTGTCAGAAGTTTCTACCCAATAGGAGAGGTTTGCTGGGCAGCATCGCCCAGATACCCGCCTCCCGCCATGTCCAATCACTCCACTGGGGCAAGGGAAGTTCCAAGGCTATAGGTGTGTATGTGGGGGATCACTCCATGGGGGCGCAGGCCTTTTGGAGGCTGACACCCCAGGCTGTTTCTGGGAGGGGATCGCTCTGGGGGGCACAGCTGCCTCCCAGACCTACACCCCCAGCTGCGGCTGGGAGCTGATTGCTGAAGGGGGGTAGGGGAGCTGCTGCCTCCCAGGCCGACTGCCTGGGCGGCGGCTTTGAGCAGGTCGCCCCAGAGGCGTGCGGCTGGCTCACAGGCTGATGGCCTGGGCCGCAGCTGGGAGCAGATCGTGCTGTGGGGGCGGCCGCCTCCCAGACGGACAGCCGGGGCTGCACGCTGCCAGCTCTCATTGGCAGCCCTCCCTGGGACTGGGGGACTCCGTCGGGCCTGAGAGGACTGGGCGCCACCATGTTGTGTCTATAGGCGCTGCCATTTTTTCGTGGAGTGACAGTTAATTTGCATATTACTCTTTTATTAGATAGAATAAGTAAAAATTGCTGAGAAAGTAGATCTTAAGTGTTCTCATCATAAAAAATAAATGTTAATTATGTGATGAGATGAAGTGTTAGCTGAAGGCTAGGTAGTAATTATTTTGCATTATATAAGTGTATCAAATCAACACATTGTATACCTTAAGCAATAAATATTAATTATATTTCAGTGAAAGTATGGAAAAGGTATATAAGGAGTACTCAAGAAATGATTCAGATAAGTTCTTCATAATGCCAGGTAAACAGATATGGTGATATAACACCACTAAACTGTCCACATTTTAGAATTAAACAGCCCCCCCCCCCAAAAAAAAAGATACTTAAGAACAATTAAAAATTGATATATTTGGAGGGCTTACTGATTCTTAAAAGCATTGTATTTCTGAGAAAGGAAACCTCAATAGGAATTGTCAGTGTCTGGAAATGCTCCATCAAGAAAGTGGGAGTTGAGCTATGACTTGAAATATGAGTAGGTGTTTTATGTGACTTAAAATTTTGTTAAGTAATAAGGACATTTCTTTACTTTAAATAAGATCATCCTACTCAATGTCCCTCCTATCTGATATTTGTACAAGTGAAGGGTGAGGAGGAAAACATGGATTGGCATGTGGCAGCACAGCAGGTTCTAAACAAACACAACACATTGTGCTCTTGCACTAAATATCACAGAAAAAACACCTTCTCCTACTTTCCATATGCAGAGACATGTATTAAATTATGGCTTACCTCCTTATACAAATCCTACATTTTAAGTATACACAAGTTTAAGTACACATACATACATGTATTCGTGAACAGGATACATTTTTTATAAAAATGATCAGTGTGGAGTTTCACAGGCTTGTAAGAAATTTTATAGTATGTTTTATACTTAGGTAATTAGTCCAATAAATATTTCTCAACATTATTGTACACCATAAAGTTTCCTGTAATATAAAATAGAAGATAATAAATGAATATTTGAATTTTAAAGATTAGAACCAGGATACATGGTATATAAAACTTTTAGCATTTTACTCAAAAAAAGTCAATAAACCCAAGAGAACCTAAGCACAAAATATAAAAATAGCACTCATTATTATAGAATTAGGACAAAAGTGTCAGAGACATAACATATTGGTTAAGTGGTATGGGTGTTCTCAGAGGTTTATTATTTGGGAAAACTGGTAAAGCAAATAATATACTACATATAATATAAGCAGTTACCTTTTGTCTACAGAGATTCTGAGTAATGTTCTTAACTTGTAAAGTTGAATTACTCACATAGAAACTATCAAGGCAATCCAAGAGAAGTCTTTAAATTACCCCTATGAATTAACTGGAGTTTGTTTTGTTAAGGACACTGCTTGCAGCACATTGGAGATTTCATATTTCTAGAATACAAAGAAGTCTCTGGCATTTTAGTCTTCTATTACTATCCCATGTGCACACATTTAAAAAGAGAAGTGCCACCCTAGCTGGTTTGGCTCAGTGGATAGAGCATCAGCCTGCAGACTGAAGGGCCCCGGGTTTGATTTTGGTCAAGGGCACATGCCGGGGTTGCAGGCTCAATCCTCATTAGGGGGCATTCAGGAGGCAGCTAATCAATGATTCTCTTTCATCATTGATGTCTCTCTCTCTCTTTCTCTTTGCCCTTTCCTCTCTCAAATCAATGAAAATATATTTTAAAAAAGAGAGAGGTGCTAAAATCTAGTCAAATGGCTGAAAAGGATGGAGCAAGAGTGAAAGTACATGATCACCGATCACCATCCCAAAAAGAGTTGTCTTTTTCTCACTGACATTTAGCCAATATGAACTTCAATATACTCTAAGAAAAATGACAATTTCTTGATTGATGAGGAATTGGTGATGTGGAAATAACTGTGGCAAGCTCTGGTCAATAATCACAATATATTTCTTTCACAGTTAAAACTTCAAAACCTTAGATGTTATAGTAAAACAATTGTAGCATGGTTTCTGGATGATGAGAAGAACTTTTATGAATATCCATTAATATGTGCATTTAATTGCCAAATTCTCTTAATAGTGTTTTCAATTTATGTATATTTGCCTATAAGTAAAATGCTATATTCCACAATCTTTAATAGCTTATGTATGGATGTATGTTCCACCCACCACCTATAGATTTTAATGATTTATGTTATTAACTATTAGTAATATTTTTGGTAATTTAAACGTATCAATAATAATAATAATAATTCTCTAATTTGGTTCTGTCTTCCTCTGTAAGATTTTAGCCAATATCCATACAAATATGTTTGATGTATTTCAATGTATTTTACTCTGTGTTTATAAAACAACAGGGACTAATCAAAAATTAAAAGCAAGCAACTGTAAACACTCAGGATCAATAATTTTCATAGTCATTGAATTCAGTGCAGATAATACTACCAGTAACAAATAGTTTATCTCATTGTGGTCAACATTATGGTAGAAACTTTTAATTGTTGGATACATATTTTGGGATATTCCCTAACTTATATTTTTTGTTATGTTCCAGAAGCTGCCAGCTAAAAGGTTTAAGACTTTGAAATGCAGATATTTTTGTTTTATTTTATTACTCTTAGAAATTTAACAATAAAAGGTAATTACTTGTTGAGGCCAGTCCACAAATACTACCTACCACAATGTTATAGAATAATATATTGATTGAAACATTTTCATTATTATTAACCTACTAGAGGCCTAGTGCACAAAATTCATGCATGGGGGGGTTTCCCTCAACCCAGCCTGCAATCTCTCCAATTGGGGACCCCTCGAGGGATGTCTGGCTGCCTGTTAAGGCCTGATCCAGGTATGATCAGGCCTAAACGGGCAGTCGGACATCCCTCTAACAATCCAGGACTGCTGGATCCCAACCACTCACCTGCCTGCCTTCCTGATTGCCCCTAACCACTTCTGCCTGCCAGCCTGATCACCCCCTAACCACTCCCCTGCCAGCCTGATTGATGCCTAACTGCTCCCCTGCCAGCCTGTTTGCCCCTAATTTCCCTCCCCTGCAGGCCTGGTCACCCCCAACTGCCCTCCTCTGAGGGCCTGATTGCCCCCAACTGCCCTCCCTTGCAGGCCTGGTCCCTCCCAACTGCCCTCCCCTGGTGGCCATCTTGTGGTGGCCATCTTGTGTCCACATGGGGGCTGCCATCTTGTGTGTTGGAGTGACAGTCAATTTGCATATTACTTTTTTATTAGATAGGATTATTAACCACAGTTCATAATCAGCTGTGGAAAATATTTTTAGAATCCTATCAGAGAATGTAGGTCTATGTTCCCCAATTAAGCAGTCTGAACAGGAACTCCATCAGTCGCTTTGGCAGGAGGAAAGGGATTCCAGAATGAACTTCCCCAAAGTGTCATCATTACTTCAACACAGATTGGTCAGCATTGTATTGAGGTTTCAAGAAGCCCAGGTAGTTTATTAATTAATTACTCTTATAAAAAATATAATTTCTAAATGAGAAATTCTTAAATGTGTGAAATCTCCTGCTGCCCTTTGGCCTACCTGGAATCATATGGTTGAGATCCAGCCTTTTCTAGACAGTGCCTCACATACCAAATATTTAGTCTTTCTTATCCACCTTATTATAATAAACACTGCCATTCTTTCAAAGAATATGCTTTAGGATAATGTTTTGAGAAGAGACTGGTAACTAAATTCGCAAAAATATTTGAAAGCTAGTAGTAGATATTTTTATTTTATACACTTTAGGCTATATTTTCATCATGATTTCTCAGCGAGGTTCTTATAGAAGGAATTTTGTTTCTCTCCTCTTTCCTCTCTGAAATCAATAAAAAATATATTTTAAAAAAATAGCTTAGTTATATGCAGGGTACATTCTGATCCCAAAGTAATATAGAGTTAGGCTTTGTAAAATAGAGTAAGAAATAATTCAATGGTAATTGAATTTTAATGATTAATGATAGAAATCTGTATGTCTTGAAAATAGTGCCTTTAGTTGTAGAATAGCACATTAGTTTGCTTATCTTGAGTAAAACCAAATACAAAAGTTATAGAAATAAAATTATGTTTAATTTGTAAAAAAGATGTTGGAATTAATAACAAATAAAAACTTATTTTTAAAAAACATATTTATGCATAGCGTGCAATCATTGCTAACATTGAGTATTTAATTTTTTGAATAGTGATTCTACATATAGAATTTGATCACATCCTCCAGCTTTTGGGGGGAAAGTAGCATCTATTGCTTCATTTAATAATCATTTTTACTTTATTCATAATTTAATTAACTTATTCATTGTGAATACATCTGCTAATATATAATAATTTAGCACAAACTCTAAGATATACTGTCCTAGCTAATGATGAATAAGAAATGTTTTTATATATAATACTACTTATGACACAGGAGCCAATGTTGATATAGTGCTTAATGTGCTTCTAGCACTCTTCTATGTGCTTTGCCATATTAACAGGTGCAATCTTTAGAACAATTCTATATTGTCTCCCTTTAGCAGGTCAGAAGCATTAGAGATATTACATACCATGGCCAAGATTAGACAGCTAGTAAAAATAGAGATAGGCACATATAACTTATTTCCCTTACCAAAAATATTTTCCAATTTTCAGGCACAGGAAAATATGCAGGATACTTTTAAAGGCATCTACCCTAATTAATAAGGTAGTCTATCTTGAGAGATAATGGTTTTAAAAACCTAAACACAGGGAGAATAAATATACAAACATAATATTTTTTGGTAAGTTATGTGGCGAATTGATTAAGATGTCAGTGAAGTCCGTAATAGAATTATGGTAATTTGGTAAGAATGACATCGCTGACTATTTATTTGCAAGGAGGAGGGATAACATAATGTTACTAAAGTGTGGAGAATGTCTTGCAACGTAACAATAATAACTCCCAGAACTCAGAGAATAATTAATGATAATATGACCAAATTAGAGCAACTGATAGGAGAAAAATTAGAGAGAACTTAGAAAACAGAGTCTATGTGTGATTTGTTAGATATGGGAAAGAGGGAGAGAATAAGCTGGTGAACAATGACACATGGGATTCTGGCTTGGCAGTAGGGGAGTAGCTACTGACAATATTTCATTTAGCCAAGTTGAGGAGAAAACATTAGCACTGGCAAATTTGAGTTGGAGGATAAATGACCTCAGATACAGGCTCACTGATTTGACTTATAATGTGGGGCATTTTGTATATGTAAAGGCATGGAGAGAGGTTGAGTTTCACAAAGAATACTATAGTATAATTAGATTTTAAATTAAATTATGAGTTTCTAAAAATATGTGTTTAAATCAAAGTATTATAGGTATAGGTAATTTTATAAAAGTTCTATGACTAATGTATCAAAATGGTTGTGACTGTGTACTTAAAATATGTCCTTTTTTACACATTTTAAAAAGTGAGTGTGTTACCCTGGCTGGGTGGCTCAGTTGATTTGAGTGTCATCCTGTGCATCAAAGGGTTGTGGTGTTTGACTCCTGGTCAGGGCACATACACAGGTTGCGGGTTCAATTCCTGGTTGGGGAGGCTACAAAAGGCAACTGTGTTTCTCAAATTGATCTCTCTCTCTCTCTCTCTCTCTCTCTCTCTCTCTCTCTCTCTCTCTCCCTTGTCTTTAAATGTCAATAAAAGCATATCCTCAGGTAAGAATTTAAAAAAAAAAGTGAATTTGTAGTATGGGGCATCTTTAAAATAAATCTTGCCACAAAGTATAATTCTATAAGTCTTTAGGAAAAACAGTTGAACTACTATCTATTTAACTGTATTCCATAGTCACATTCATAGAAACAAATAATACAAATAAATTACTATATTAGAAAATAAGTAGAAAGTAGAATTAAAAAATAAAACATTTTCTCCTGCTGTCTTACTGATTACCTGCTGTTAATAAGAATATTTCCTGCTATTGAAGTCAGCCTGATTTTGCCTGCACAAATATATTTATGCCCTTTCCACCAAAAAAAAAAAAGAAACAAAAACTCTGAGATGATTAACATATTTCTACATAAAAATGTTCTTAAAGTTTTAAAATTATGTACTTTTTATTGTTTATAGTGTGACAGATTTAAAACATCAACTGTGTCACACATTGTACTTTGGCCTGTATTTTGTATTTACTTTCATCTTTTAAAAGTACTGAGAGATATACATATCTGATAGTTGCTCTTTGATAACTGTGAAGCAGAATGGATGCTGTGAAAAACAAAGGGGCACTAATAGGTTGTGATGAAATATTTCATTCTATTGTTGGGTGGTTATTAGGTTAGTTATTGTGAGTAATGTTTAACACTTTCCAGAAGCCTGAGGCAACTCATAGATATTTCTTTATTGAAGTCCTGTAGCTATGTATCTATTAATATTATTCAAAATGTATTCACTTAACAGTTTTGTCTGAACAGTTTTTACCAGGAGCTGAAATATCTTTCCCACTCCTAATACCACAATGTAGTTTAAGAGAGAAACTTTTAAAAATATACTTTTAGAAAAAATGGTTCTTGTTTCATAATCAGAAACTGTACTTTTAGAGTTTATCCAAAGAATTTGGGTACACAAAGACCTCTAGGTAACATGCACTCTTCTGACACTATATGAGAGACCTCTGAAAAACAAATGCATCTTTGATAGAGGATCAACTTACAAAATAAACAATATTATTAAGGTATGTGCTATTTACCATGAATCAGTTAATAGAAAATGGGAAAGTTGATTAATGACATTGTAAACTTAACCTTAATGAAGCTAATATGAAATAAAATACCCAATTAGTTAGATTTCATTGGCTTGCCAAAAGAAACTCTCTTGTGTGCTGTAGAAAATGTTGCAAAAAATTGTAAAGCTTTGAATGATGTATTATGTGTGTTGTGGGTTTAAAATTTTAGTGGTAGAAGAGAGGGAGTGTAATCTGATTTGTGTGTTTGGGCAGATCATTTCATTGATCTTGTACATTCCAACATTCCACTTGGCAGATGAAATTGAAAATGAACATCCAAAATTATGCATTTTATTTTCAGTACAAGTAGTCATGAAGGCTAGAAATCAGAATGCAAGCAGTTACTGTCTCCTAATAGCTGTACTGCAAAATATTGAAAGGAGATTCCACATAAGCACATTCTGCATAGTGTCCAAAATAAGCAAAATATTGGATTTATGTTTGTTCACACCTAATTCAAATAGGCATATTTCTCCACTGATATATGGAATTTACCATATTTAGTCTGTCACAGTAGCTTACTTAAAGGTATATTCACCTTTCAATATAAAATCATAAAGCTGGGGAATAAATATTTATACAAGGCATTACAAATTGTGCTTAAATAATGGTATACATTTTCTATTCTGTCACTCTTATATCTAATGTTGACTACAGAGTGAGGGTTTTTCCTGTCTTTTACAACTTTTCTGAATGTCTTGTTAATAAGAGTTTTACTCATAATTAAGGAAAATTATATTTTCCCTAGTCATGAAATTGCAGCATACTTACTTGTCACTGTACTTTTTGTTACATCTTTCTTAGAAGTCTCCTGCATACACAGCAGGAGGGGAACATGTTGTAATAGTCACTTGAGTGTATATTTCCTTACCAAAGACATTTTTCATTTTTCAAGCACAGGGAAATATGCAGGATGCATTTGAAATCACATAACAATAATTAGGAAGAGATTTTAAGATTGCCATTTAGAGAAATAGCATAATTGGTTAAGATGAAATGTGAAACTACTTACAATTTTTTTTGTGTGTTTAGCATTTATTTCTACTACTATTTACTTTAATAAAAATCTGAAAAGACATTTACCTTCTGTACCTTACAGACTTATGTGATCACAAAGAGCTTAAACAAGGTGAACCCTAGCTGTGGATTAGCATAATTAAATAATTAACATGAACCCAAAAGAGATCGGGCCTTTTCCTTATGTTTCTGGGAGGCAATCTCTCCCTGCTTGGAATATCTTACCTGATAAAATATCTCTCTTTACCTGAGAGTTTTGGAACATGAATGATAGCCAATGCTGACAATAATTTATGGTGAGAACTTTTGGACAGAAGGTATCAGCTAGACTTCTGGAGAAGCTAGAGGCTGGCTAAGGTCAGCCACATGGCAGTCAGCATGTGTACATGATAAAACCCTAATGCAGGCAGTCCTTGGGTTACACTGGACTCGATGTACGTTGTTTTGTGGTTACGTCGCATTCTCCCATTTATTTATTTAAAAAAAATGTTCCGTCATTTTGACGTATGCACATATGTGTTTTATGTTTTTTATTATTTACTAGTAGCCCTGCACATGAATTCATGTGCCAGTAGCTGTCTGCAGGGCGTGGCCGCCTCACACCCACTGCCCAGTCTCTCCACGGCCCAGAGGACCATCCACAGCCAGGCGAGGAATGCTTTCTTCGAAGACCTATAGCTCCCTTAGCAAAGTTCAGATTTTATTTTAAGTGACCTCTGTCCATTGTCGTCTAGGATAATACACCTTTGACATGTCAGAGTAATTTTTTTATCCTACCCCTGGAAACCATAACTACAGACAACAGAGCAGGAAACCACAGAAAACCTCATTATTATTTTGTTTCAGCATGCCATCTCTAAATGTTGTAAATGTTATTTATTAACTATTCTGAACCCAACAATGTAAAAGAAATATTTGTTTCCCCATTTTTCCCTTTGTATAATCCCAGAGGTTTGCTATGCTTTCTTTACTATGCTTTCTTCTACCTCCTTAATCTTCTACCAATGGATTTCATGCATCTTCCATATGTGTTCCATTTTGCTTCTAATGTATAAAGTAAGCAGCCCCACTGCCATTCTCTTGAGCATTTGAGATCTTGTTCCTTGGCATATGTTGTCTGTTTGGCTCAAATAAACTCATAAAAATTCTCTATAGATTTTGACATTTCCTAAATTGACAAGTGGTCAAATTTTTTTTTAAGAGCCAAATATTAATATTTTAGACTTCTAGTTCTGATCATCTCTGTTGCAACTACTTAAATCTGGCACTGTAGTACAAAAACTGTCATATAATAATATGTAAATAAGAGGATATGGAAGTTACTCAATAAAACCCTATTTAGAAAAATTGATGGGCATCCCATAGGCCACAGGTTACCAAACTGTTGTAATTTATCCTATATAATAAAACCCTAATATGCAAATCGACCGAACAGGGGAATGATCTGCAGAACAAATGGTCGCTATAATGTGCACTGACCACCAGGGGCCAGGAGCTCAGTGCAGGAGCTGCCCCCTGGTGGTCAGTGCACTCCCACAGGGAGAGCGCCGCTCAGCCAGAGCCAGGATCACGGCTGGCAAGTGCAGTGGCAGTGGAGTGCAGGCGGGCTGTAAGGAGAAAGGAATCCTGGACTGCAAGACGGATGCCTAATCTGGCAGGTGACATTCCCTGAGGGGTCCCGGACTGCAAGAGGGCACAGGCTGGGCTGAGGAACTCCCCCCTAGTGCACGAATTTTGTGCACAGGGCCTCTAGTTGATATATAAAAGGATAAATCAATAGATAGATTGAAGTTATCTGAATATAACACACTATTGTATACGTCACCATTTAATTTTTTATTATATATTTTATTAATTTTTACAGAGAGGAAGGGAGAGGGATAGAGAGTTAGAAACATCAATGAGAGAGAAACATGGATCAGCTGCCTCTTGCATGCCACCTACTGGGGATTGAGCCTACAACCAATGTTCATAACCTTGACTAGAATCAAACCTGGGACTCTTCAGTCTGCAGACCAATGGTCTATCCACTGAGCCACACTGGTTAGGGCTAAAGTCACCATTTTTATTGCTAAAATAATATTCATATTATCATATTATCCCATTAAAAATCCACTTGATTTTTATTTATTTTTTTAATTTTTTAAAATATATTTTATT
The DNA here is from genome assembly GCF_963455305.1 of Plecotus auritus. Lineage (NCBI taxonomy): Eukaryota > Metazoa > Chordata > Mammalia > Chiroptera > Vespertilionidae > Plecotus > Plecotus auritus. Next base: position 133,697,435 of record NC_137771.1, on the reverse strand, counting down.
GATATTTTACAGAGAGGAAAGGAGACGGATAGAGAGTTAGAAACATCGATGAGAGAGAAACATCAATCAGCTGCCTCCTGCACACCTCCTACTGGGGATGTGCCCACAACCAAGATACGTGCCCTTGACCGGAATCGAACCTGGGACCTTTCATTCTGCAGGCTGACGCTCTATCCACTGAGCCAAACCGGTTTCGGCTCCACTTGATTTTTAAAATATCTATCTCTATAAAAGCCTAAGCAACTGTTGCAACCAAATGGATGCTTGAACAGGCTGCATGGGGTGACCAGACAGCTGTGGGGGTGCAGTTGGGGGCAATCAGGCCGACAGGCAAAGGCAGTTAGGGGAGATCAGGCAGGCAGGCAGATGAGCGGTTAGGAGCCAGCAGTCCAGGATTGTGAGAGGGATGTCCCCAGGATCGGGCAGTTGGACATCCCCTGAAGGGTCTCAGATTGGAGAGGGTGCAAGTTGAGCTGAGGGGACCCCCCCCATTTAATGCGCCTCTAGTTTACTTATATAAACATAGGCATATAAAGTTGTTTTGTTTTCAATGCAAATTCAACAATAGAAAAAAAAGATTTTAAAATAAAGAGAGCTTTAGGGACATGCAGAAAAATTTCGGAAATTCTAAGGTATCTGAGATTGGAGTCTCAGAACAAGAGAGATATAATATTTGAAGAAATAATGGCTGAATTTTGCAACTGTAGTAATATATACAAATTTATAGGGTTCAAAAAGCTTAGCAAAACCCAAGTAGAATAAAAACAAAAAGGAAAAGTAGGCTTAACATCAAAGCATTGGAAACCAAAGATAAAGATCAAGATGAGTCTTAAAAGAAACCAGAGAAAAACAGCATATTAGGAATAATTATTTGAGAGTCATTGACTTCTTATTAGGCGCAATGGAGGCTTAAAGATAATGGAACAACATAATTTTTAAGTCCCACCAAAATTGATTTGAACAACCACTGAGAACATCTTTGAAAATTAAAGTTAATATAAAGTTGTTTTCAGCTAAAAGAAACAAAGAAACTTTTGCCAGAAAACCTGAACTTTAAAAAATAATAAAACAACTTTAAAAATAAAGAATAATGATATAAAAAACAAATGTATATCTGGAAAAGGTACTAAAAAACAGAATAAATGATGATTAAAATCATATATTTTCCTCAACATATTTAACAATATGTAATTGTTTTAAGGCAAAATTATATAATTATCTTGTGGAATTTAAAGTATACAGAGTTATAACTTATGTGTGTATTACAATCCTTTATAATAAATGAAAAATATGCAAATTGACCGTACCTCCACTGCGCCCACAAACCACGCCCACCAGCCAATCAAGAGTGAGTATGCAAATTAACCCAACAAATATGGTAGTGGCCATGGAGCTAGAGCAAGTAGGAGGCTTGGGTTGCATCCAGCGATGGAGGAAGCCAAGCTTCCCACCGGCCCTGGCCTCCGCTCAAGGCTCAAAGTTTCAATTATAGAAGATAAATAAATCCCAGATACCATGGTCTCTACTTAGGTCGCCAAGGGGCATGGCCAGCCTGAAAATTACCACAGACCCCTCGCTCAGGCTGCGGCACACCCCAAGGGAACCCCCACCCTGTTCCGGGACACCCTTCAGGGCAAATCAGCCAGCCCCCACCCGTGCACCAGGCCTCTATCCTATCTAATAAAAGAATAATATGCAAATTGACCATCACTCCAACACACAAGATGACTGCCCCAATGTGGTCAAAGATGGCTTCCCCCATGTGGACACAAGATGGCCACAACAAGATGGCCAGCAAGGGAGGGCAGTTCGGAGAGACCAAGCCTGCAAGGGAGGGTAGTTGGGGGCAATCAAGCCTGCAGGGGAGGGCACTTAGGGGTGACCAGGCCTGCAGGGGAGGGCAGTTGGGGGAAATCAGGCTGGCAGGGGAGCAGTTAGGCATCAATCAGGCTGGCAAGGGAGTGGTTAGGGTGGGATGAGGCTGGCAGGCAGAAATGGTTAGGGGCAATCAGGAAGGTAGGCAGCCGAACAGTTGGGAGCCAGCAGTCCTGGATTGTGAGAGGGATGTCCAACTGCCCGTTTAAGCCCAATCCTACCTGGATCGGGCCTAAATGGGCAGTTGTACATCCATCGAGGGGTCCCAGATTGGAGAGAGTGCAGGCTGGGCTGAGGACACACACCCCTGTGCATGAATTTTGTGCACCGGGCCTCTAGTTGAACTATAAAGGTCTTGTTTTAGTATATTTTTGTATATAGTTACAAAGTAAACCTATTCTATGTCAGGTATAAATATGTTATTTCTAATGGACAATGAAAACTTATGAAGCTATATCTTAATCCATAGAGCAAGCATTAAAACTTTGTGCAAATAATTTATTTAAAATGGCATTAGCTAAATTAAATAAGAATCTAAATATATTTCAATAATCCAAAGGAAAGTAAGAAAAAAACTGAAATAAAATAGAGAAAGATAAGCAAAAAATTAAATTCTAGAATTAAATCCAACCTTAATAATTGCAATAGATATTAATATATTAAACATACAAATTAAATGGAATTTATTGACAGAATGGAGAAAAATAATTCTACAAATGATTTACTTTAAATAAAGTGGCAAAGATATGTGGCAAGTAGTTAGATAAGAAAAGATCTACCAACCCAAACCATAGGAAGCATAAGTAAATTATGTGAGATTAATAAAAGAGAAATGCTAGATTTCACAACTAATATAACTGTAAGAGATGAGGGTTAATCTATATATATAAAAGGCTAATATGAAAAGTGTCCCCTCAGGAGTTCAACCATGAGACCACAAGTTCAATCACCCACCATGATGTGCCCTGACCACCAGGGGGTGGTACAGAACATGGTAGGAAACCAGTGGTGGTGGTGGGTTGCTGAGGAATCAAGGGAAGGAGGAAGCAGAGAGGCGGGGTGGTGGGGAACCTAATCAACCCTGATCGCCGGCCAGGCCTAGGGACCATACCTGTGCATGAATTTCATGCACCAGGCCTCTAGTATTTTATAATAATAAAAAATGAATTATTCAGAAAGATCAAACAATCAAAAATACTTAAGTTCAAATAACGAAGGTTCTAAATATATTAAACAAGGTAGATAGGCATAAAGAGAGAAATATAATATATCATAAGCAAAATGTATATTAAAATTGTTTTTTTTAGAAATTAGTAAAAACACCTAGAAAAAAGTAAGCAAAATCATAGACAATTTGAAAATCATTCCCAAACACCTGGAATTAATTATGATGTATAGAACACTAAACCTACCTGTTTCCCCAAAAATAAGACAGTGTCTTATATTAATTTTTGCCCCCAAAGACATGCTAGGTCTTATTTTCAGGGGATGTCTTATTTTTCCATGAAGAAGAATACGGTACACACTTATTGTTAAATGAAAATAAAGGAAATTTATTACCTGTATACGGTACGGTAGTACAGTAGTTGTCAACACAAACCAGACAAACTGTGAATCCTACAGTATCAAGAATTTACTCATTTATTCAATGAGAATCATGTCATCATCTTCTGGAACATCATCATAACAATCCAATTCCTGAATTTCCTGGTGAATTTCTTGTGACTCCATTTCTTTCAGAATCAGTGGACCAAATCTCTCATGTTTAGCAATAGCACTGTCTTTAAATGAGTACTTCTTGTCAAGGTAGCCTGCTCGCAGTGCATTTGCAATGCAACTGTCAGTGATTTTCTCCCATGAATTCTTCACCCAAGTCACAACTTCTTGCAGTTTAGGTTTCACAAAGTTTCCATGCTGATTTCTCTCCATTCTATTTTCAATGTAGTCATTAATTTCCATGCGCAAATTGTCTTTGAATGGCTTGTTTATTGCAATATCAAGAGTCTGGAGATAGGCTGTCATTCCTGCAGGAATCAATATCTGATCTATTTTTCTTTCGTGAAGAAATGTCTTCATGTCTTTAGCGTGGTGAGTGCTGGCTGCATCCCAGACTAGCAGACCTCTTTGGCTCCCTCGCATAACAAGCGGCAGCATTAAATCGACCCACTTCCTTATAACTGCTTGTGTGGCTCAGGCTTTTTCAGTTTCAAGAATAAAAATGCCCAAAACATGTTCAATCTTTTCCTTCTTGCCCTTAGAAATGATTAAAGGTGGGATTTTAGTGCCATCCAGACGAATTGCCAAAATACAGGAAACACGTGCACTTTCGTAAGCAGTGGAGGGAATGTACGCTAAGGAGGCACCCCGTTGTTCAATTGTTGTTTGAGATGATTGGCCCATAAACACTGCAGTTTCATCCATAGCAATCATGTTGGAAAGATTGTATTTAGAGAAGTCAGCATCATCAATAAAGGACTTGAATGCAAGTGCTCGATTAATAACTTGAGTATCTTCCAACCTAAACAATGTTGTAGATCTTCTTAAAGACAGTTCACTTCAATGAAGGAAATTATCCAGCCAGTGTTGTGATGCTTTGAAGTCTTCGGGGGCTATGTCAAACTGTGGTGCCATTGCAAGGGCAAATTCTTTAATCTGAGCCCTATTCACAACCAAAGTTTTTGCTCTCCTGTCAACAACCCATTCACAGATCAGGTCTTCCAGCTTGAAAAATAATGGTTGCCGACCTGATCCACACTTGCGCTTTTTAGCATTTCCCTTGTCCACTTGTTCAATGAGGTTACCATACTCTGCTCACCATTTTCGGACCAATCGGATACTCAACATCTTCTCTTTGCAGAAAGCAGTAAGATTTTGGCCCCAAGAGTCTTCTACGATTCCTTTCTTGTACTCCACGGAATAGCTTTTTCTTTTTGTGCTCATTTCTAGGGGTAAAAAAAAAAGGAATTGGGGTATCAAGGTGGAGGGAGGGGGATCACTCAAAATGACACAGGGGGGATCAGAGGGGGGAATCAAAATGGCACAGGAGAATCAGAGGGGGGTTACCATTTTAGTAACCCCTTTTGATTCTCCTGTGTCATTTTGATTGCCCCCTCTGATCCTCCTGTGTCATTTTGATTGTTCCCTCTGATCCTCCTGTGTCATTTTGATTGTCCCCTCTGATCCTCCTGTGTCATTTTGATTGTTCCCTCTGATCCTCCTGTGTCATTTTGATTGTCCCCTCTGATCCTCCTGTGTCATTTTGATTGCCCCCTCTGATCCTGCTCTGTCATTTTAAGTGATCCCCGTCCCCCCACCCCTTTGCCACTGAACACCTTCACCAGACATCCCCCCTACCCCTTTATCAGACATTTACCCCCTGGGGCCTGCCTGGGGACTGTCACTGGGCTTGCTGGGGCCTGGATCTGGGCTGCAGCAGGGACTGCCACTGACTGAGAACCTTCGGTCATCATGAAGGCATCAGGTAGTGTCACCAGAGAGAGACCAGCACTCGCCACCTTCGCCGCGTCCCGTCCGCTCTAATCCTCCTGTTCTTCTACACGCATCTGCAAAAGTCTCCTCCTCTCTCCCGCCCCGCACTCACCACTCACTCCGACCTCTGCTCCGCCTCCACACAGCAGTGACGTCAGGACTCCGTGTAACGTCGCTGGTTGCTAGACGCCAGTCGGGGCGGCCCTAGCTACCAGTTTACGGTAAATTAATTTTCATTCTGAGACAGAGCCCGGGGGCCTTATTTTCGGGGGATGCCTTATATTTCACCCAGAAGGAAACCTGTAAGTGGGTCTTATTTTAGGAGGATGTTTTATTTTCGGGGAAACACGGGTAGAAACTTCAAAATATGTATTATTTTTAATTGCACTTGGTACATTCAGCAAGATATACAATTTGATTAAACTTAAAACAAATCTCATAATTTAAAAGGCTCAGTATGATACAGAGTTAGTTTTGTGAGTAAAATATAATTATTATCATTAACATCTCTGAAAAATAAGATTTCTATGATATTAACACTGCACATAAATAATTCAGAGGTCAAGAAGAATCAAACACACACACAAACAAACACACAAGCTCACATTCATTCATATATACAACATGAATATATTCTGAACTAGAAAGAAAAACATCAAAATACAGCTATAAAAAGAATTTGGAGGTAAATTTATAGTCTTACATTTTATATTAGAAAAAATATTCGAAGTGAATTTATAGTTTTACACGAAGACTACTATATGATCCAGTTAGATAAAATTCTAGAAGCCAAATTTATATTACTAAAATATAATTACAATTGTTCTTTTCTCTGGTCAAATGCATGCAGAAATTCAGAAAGAAGGGGCCATGAAGAAAATTTATTTAGTAATGACAATGTTCATTTTCTTGTTTGGAATTTCAATTGCAAATAGTATATTCATGAAAACACTATCCCTCAGGGCACCAAAGCAGACTCATAGTAACAATTAAAAAAAAAAAAATAGAGAAAGAGGGAAAGTAAAGAGTATCTGATCACAATACAATAAAATTAGAAATTGATGACAAAATAGAAATTTAAAAATGTATTAGTTTTGGAAATTTATTAATTATTAGGTCTAAGGGAAAATGCAAACTAAAATTTTAGAACATCTCAGAAAAAACACACAAAGAAACTGGTATTTATAGGTTAATATAGTTATGAAAGAAAATTTATAATAAAGTTATTTATATTAAAGAGAGCAATAATAACTAACAAAAAGTGTTATTTTATTTACATTAAAAATATACTTGGTAAATCAAAGTTAAAAAAAATAGAAAACTAATGCAATGATTAAAGCTAGAAAAAAAGAGAAATTTAAACTAATAGTGAAAGACTATCCAATACAGATACACTTAAATAAGAGATTAATTGAGTATACTATAGTACATGCACCAAGTATAATACTAAGTTAATTAAATTAACATACACTGATAATAATAACTTCCTGGGATACATATTGTTAAGTAAAAATAAGGTGGACAATATTATGTGTAATATGTTTCCATTTATCTAAGAAAGGATAAATGACACTAGCATGAATATATGCACATACCTTATATTAAAAACAAATACACAAACATAAACCAATAAATTAAAATAGACTAGTTATCTATGTACAATAGAGTGAACAGGATGGAGAGCAGATGATTAAAAGTCATACTTCTCTGTTGTCTATAATTAACTTTGGATGCAAGGACCTGTTATCTGTAACTATAAAACAAAATTAGAATAAGAGTGCAAAGCCTAAAAAATGCAAGTAAAAGAAAACACATGAATTTAACCATAGCAAGCTTTATGCATAGCTCATGCAGAGCTAATGTATCAAGTAATTTTAAAATATAGTAATCTGATGAGATATGTTTTACAGTGAAAATAAAATTGTTTTCACTAATATTGTTGATAATAATATTAGTATTTTTATTCTGAAATGACTTGTAGATTAAAACATATTATTAATCATGACGATGTTATGAACCATTTTTAATCATAAAAACACATAAAGATTCAGAATCCTACAATTATCTAAAAATATCAGAATGAACATATTATTATTTTTCTTATTCAGATATATGTGCTGTATGTCTGGTTATTTTCTAGTTCTATCCTCTGAAAGAAAAAACAAAAACAGTGACCAATTTACTAGCAATTAATATCACTATTGACAGGTTATGGTTCCTTAATATTTCTACTAATATGAATAAAGGTTACTTGGATAAATATCAATTCCACCAATTTTTTTGTTCTATGACAAGAAATATACAATATTTTATCATACCAGAAAAGAAGAAAACTGTCAAAGATTAGAGGTCATGTCAAAAAGACATAGAAGCTTTTCTACATTTGCCCTCATTGGCCAAAAATGGGATAATTTTGAACATCAGTAAGCATAATAATTGTAAAGTATTGAAACATTGAATCAATTTGATCCAGGATATTTTATTACTCAGTAATGTATAATAACACATAGGTCACCTTTGATTAATTCTGGAAAGTAACTCCCTATTGTGAATATTAGCAAATGAAGAGAAATAAGCTTTTAATCTGCCCTCCAGGTACAAACTCTGCCTCACAGTAGCCTACAAATCTTAAGGGAAAATGCTCTTTATAGTATTTCAGCTAAACAGAAGGGATGATAGAATTAGAACCTCCACATGTGGCAATCCAACTATCATGTAAAAAGCCTGTGGTCATCACGCCATCACATCATAATGACCAATCAGCAGGAGGCTGCGTGCACGGGGTGGGCGGGGCTGCCTGTGAGCCAAGATGCATGCAGGTGGGCGGGGACTTGACTCTGGAAGACTTGACTGGAGGCACAGATGGGTTTCTGGGTCCTGCCTCCCGCAGCAGTGGAGGCGGCGCGGGACTCTTTCTGGGTCCTGCCTCCCATGGTGGAGGCAGCAGTGGCGGCAGGACTCTTTCTGGGTCCCACCAAGCCTCAGAACTCTGGTTCCTGGGTCTCGTGCGATTTCGCATGCTAGGTCACTAGTAACAAAATAATAAAACTGAATATTCATTACTTGATTACAGAATAAAAAAGTTAATGATCACCATTCATTTGCTTTCTGATGGAAGACTACATGACCTGTATAGCAATATTGGTAAAAACAAAACAAACTACCAAAATCAGATTAAAACTCTAGAGTTAGCATCCAGTATGAGGAAAATACAGGGGACAAAACAATATGTCCAATGACAATTCATGGAGATTTTTAACAAAATCACAACTGAACAGAATGAATGGCCTGGTTTCATCAACAAATTTGTAAAACAATTAATATATAAGTAGAAACAATTATAAATTGAAAATTTCAAGAGAAATATAAATGGCAAGCTATTGACGTTTTAGCTTTACATTTTAAAAACTTTTTTATTTTAAAAAACAATTATAAGGCCGAAACCGGTTTGGCTCAGTGGATAGAGCGTCGGCCTGCGGACTCAAGGGTCCCGGGTTCGATTCTGGTCAAGGGCATGTACATTGGTTGTGGGCACATCCCTGGTGGGAGGTGTGCAGGAGGCAGCTGATGGATGTTTCTCTCTCGATGTTTCTAGCTCTCTATCCCTCTCCCTTCCTCTCTGTAAAATATCAATAAAATATATTAAAAAAAATAAAAAATAAAAACAATTATAAGATACTAGAGGCCCGGTAGCATGAAATTTGTGCACAGAAGTGGGGGGGGGGTCCCCCTCAGCCCAGCTGCACCCTCTACAATCTGGGACCCCTTGGGGGATGTCTGACTGCTGGTTTAGGCCCGATCCCAATCCCTGACTGCCTACCTGCCTGATTGCCCCTAACTGTGCCCCCCCCCCGTCGGTCTGATCGCACCTCACCGCCCCCCCGCCGGCCTGATAGCCCCCAACTGCCCCCATCTGTTAGCCTGGTCACCCCCCCTGGCTGGTCTGGTCATCCCTAACTGCCCCCCCTCCTGCTGGCCTGGTTGCCCTTCACAGGCCCCCTGCCAACCTAATCGCTCCACGCAGCCTGCTGTTCAGTAGTTTGGTCATCCCTCACTAACCCCCCTGCTGGCCTGGTCATAGGCAGCCATCTTGTGAGGGTGTGAAGGTTAATTTGCATATTACCTCTTTATTATATAGGATAAGCCAATTGGGGAAGTGTGAACACTAACAGGATATTTTATATTACAAATATTGTTCATTTTTAGGTGTCACAGTGGTTTGGGGCATGTGTATATTTTAATTAAAGAGCTTCTGTCTTAAAAATAAAACACTAATTGGTGCATAATATTGATGACTTCCAGAGTCAAGCCTTATATTTAACTAATTTAGCAATTTAAATTGCAAATAAATTTTGAAATATTAACCAAAGTTCTATTTAAGTTTTGTTTCACTGAAAAATTATTTGCAGATACACAAAGATTATATGGATAGTTGGATAAATAGATGATAGTTGGATGGAAAGATACACACATATATACATGCATATATACATACTAGTAAATGTGGTGGTGGCTGGCTGACTGGATGAATTAATGGTTTAGGGGAAAGAGAGAGACAGAGAAAAAAGGTGAAAGAGAGGAGGTCAAGGAAAAGGACAGCAGAAGAGGGGAGGAGAGAGGAGGGAGTGTGTGCACACAAGTGCATGCAAATACACCAAACACTGCCCCATGAACTTACTAGTCATCACAAGGTATTTTCTTATTTTACTAAGTGACTTAATTCCCCTCAACTTCCTTTTTTTCTTTCCAATATTTCTGGAAACATAGTCCCAAAAAGAAAATCACAAAAACTTAGATCTCTAGTAAAATTGTTCTTGCATTAATAGCTAGGTTAAATGATCAAAACTGCTTCATAAATGATCAACTAAGTGTGTGTAAGGTCAACATAAGTATTTGACAAGTAAATAGAACTGTCTTTACTGAAGTTGAGAAAAATGCATAGCTGAACAGAAAATATATCATGGAAATGTAAAGAAAGTTCTATATTAAATATTGATTACTGAATAATGGGGAATGGAGGCATAGTTTTACCTATATAAAATATGTTCAAAATCAGTAAGAGATGAACAATTGATTTAATGAGAACATGGCTATTGTGTGTTCTGTGAGAATTCTATGGAGTTTTAAATAAGATTATTTAACTTCATTGCTATGTATTTTCATTTTTTACTTCTATATTTGGTTTATTATATGAATTATATTTGCTTGGAACACCACAACTCAACCAAGAATTTCTTAAATAAAACACTTTAGGCAAGATATAATTTATTTGTTCATTTTGTATAGCTAAATATTAAATCTGACAGAAAATTCTGCCTTGGTTATTATATAATTACTAGAGGCCCACCTGCACCCTCTCCATTCAGGGACCCCTCAGGCCTAAACCGGCAGTCGGACATCCCTCTCGCAATCTGGAATTACTGGCTCTTAACCGCTCGCCTGCCTGCCTACCTGATCGCCCCCAACTGCTTCCCTGCCTGCCTAGTCACCCCCCAACTGCCACTGTGTTGGCCTGGTTGCCCCCAAACTGCCACCCTGCTGTCCTGGTCACCCCCTAACTGCACCCCTTCCAGCCTGGTCATTTCTTAACTGTCTGGAAGGAAGTTGGACGTCCAGAAGATGTCCAGTCACCTAGTCTAATTAGCATATTACCCTTTTATTAGTATAGATTGGCAAAGGAATTATGCAAATGAATGGTCATTAATAAATGAAACCTAAAATATTTTAAAAAAAAATTGTGTGGGTTACTTTGTATTAAAAATCACTCTTTTTGCCCTGGCTTTTGTGGCTCAGTTTATTGGGCTTCATCCCACACACTAGGCAGTTGCTGGTCCGATTCCCAATTGGACATATGCCTGGGTTGCAGGCTGGATCCCTGGTGGGGGGATTGCAGGGACAGTTGATGAATGTTTTGTTCTCACATCCATGTTTCTCTTTCTCTCTTTCTCTCTCTCTCTAAACCAATGAAAAAATATTTTAAAAAATCACTCTTTTTTATAGATTATAATAATATGATTTAGGAAAAGATATAAATTCAAAAGTAAATCCTGTCTTTATTCCTATTTTTTGTTCTTTAGCTATTCAGTAGGAGTTTCAACTTAATAAATAACAATGTATCAACTAAGTATATATATATATATATATATATGTATATATATATATATATATATATATAGCTGTAAACTCATATTATTCTTTTGCATAAATTAAAACAGTAAGTGGAAATTCAATTAAAATATCATTTGGTGATTTTTTTCAATAGTAGGCACTGTAATACCATTTGTTTAGATACATCATCCTTCTACAGTCCTCTAAAAAGTGTATAATACTGTAGTATTTCTTTCCATTAAAATGAATTATATTTTGAGATTTTTTTTGGCATCTTCATGACACCTTATAGCTAATTATTCACATGGAGTGAAAGCCACAGGATAATTTATTATTTCTTTTATAATTATTATTGCCATTTACTCTGAAGACAACTTAATTGTAATCCAATGAGTTGATCCTGCTACTCATCCATTACACAAAGTAAATAAATTTCTATAATGTTTCCCTATTTCAAATCTAAGGGTCTTCAAACTGGAGAACACTATGGAGTTTCCTCAAAAAACTTAAAATGGAACTCCCATTTGACCCAGTGATCCCACTTCTAGAAATATATGCCAAGAAACAAACTGTTTATAAATAAGATCATGTGTCAGAATTCAAACAGTTAACTTTGTATAGCATTTTCAGCATGTATTGTGGAATCTATACAACTTAATGTTTATCTTAATACAACACTTTCTCCTTTATGACTATCCACTCCCTTCCTTAATCAAGTCCTTAGGATAGCAGATTCTGGTTATTATCAAACTGTCTTAAGAGCAAAGCCTCACCTGTAAATGGGATTGTATTTTTAGTTTCTCTTTCTGATAATTCATTATTGTTGTATAAAAATGCCATTGATTTCTCTGTTTTGCTTTTGTATCCTGCTACTTTGCCGAATTAATTTATTAAATCTAATAGGTTTTTGGTGGAGACTTAAGGGTTTTCTATGTACAATATCATGTCATTAGTGAATAATGAGTTTTATTTCCTCTATTTCAGTTTGGATGCCTTTTATTTTTTCTTCTTGTCTAATTGCTGTGGAGAAGACTTCCAGGGCTATGTTGAATAAGAGTGGTGAAAGTGGACATCCTTATCTTGTTCCTATATTTAGGGGAAATGGTTTTAATGTTTTCCCATTGAGTATAACATTGGCTGTAGGTTTGTCATAGATGGCCTTTATTATGTTGAGGTATGATTCCTCTATTTCCACTTTGCTGAGAGTTTTTTCTTTTTTTATCAAAAATAGGTGTTGGAGCCGAAACCGGTTTGGCTCAGTGGATAGAGCGTCAGCCTGAGGACTGAAGGGTCCCGGGTTCGATTCCGGTCAGGGGCATGTACCTTGGTTGCGGGCACATCCCCAGTGGGGGGTGTGTAGGAGGCAACTGATCGATGTTTCTCTCTCATCGATGTTTCTAACTCTCTATCCCTCTCTCTTCCTCTCTGTAAAATATCAATAAAATATATTAAAAAAAAAAATAGGTGTTGGATTTTGTTAAATGCTTTTTCTGCCTCTATTGATATGATCATGTGATTTGTTTATGTGATGTATCACATTTATTTATTTGTGAATATTGTACCAACTTGCATCCCTGGAATAAATATGACCTGGAACTCATACAACTTAACAAAAGGAAGACAAACAATGCATTAAAAAATGTGCAAAGGATCTACATAGACACTTCTCCAAAGCCGACATACAGATGGACAAGAGACATATGAAAAAATGCTCCAAGTCACTGATCAACAGAGAGATGCAAATTAAAACGACAATGAGGCATCACCTCCCACCTATCAGAATGGCAACCATCAATATATCAACAAATGACAATTACTGGTGAGGATGTGGAGAAAAGGGAACCCTAGTACACTGCTGGTGGGAATACAGACTGGTGCAGCCACTATGGAAAACAATATGGAGTTTCCTCAAAAAATTAAAAATAGAACTCTTATTTGACTAAGTAATCTCACTTCTAGGAATATATACTAAGAAACCTGAAACACCAATCAGAAAAAGTGTATGCACCCCTATGTTTATAGCAGCACAATTTACAATACCTAAGATCAGGAAACAGCCCAAGTGCCCATCATTAGATGTGTGGATAAAAAAAGCTGTGGTAACATTTACACCATAGAATACTGTGCATCAGTAAAAAGAAGGATCTCTTACCCTTTGAGGCATGATGGATGGACCTGGGAAGTATCATGATAAATGAAATAAGTCAAAGAAATATAAGTATCACATTATCTCACTCATATGTGGAATCCACTGAACAAAATAAACTGAAGAACAAAATAGATCCAGAGACATAGAAGCATGGATCAGACTATGGCATTTCAGAGGGAAGGCGGTGGGTGGGAGAAATCAACCAAAGAACTTGTATGAATATATGCATAACCCATGGACATAGACATTAGAGTGCTGAAGGCCTGGGGCAGGGGGTAGGTGTGGGCTAGAAGGGATCGACTGGATAAAGAGGGAACTTATGTAATACTTTCAAAGATAATTTAAAAAAGAAAGCCTCATGTCTGTTACTACAGAAACAGGCTTTTGGTGAAGCTAAAGATAACATCTTAGCTTCAGCTGTGTTTCAGCCTCTGGACCACACCCTCATGAAATCAGAACAATGCCATGGTTAATATCAGAACCTGATACAATGATCAACTACCTATACTCCATACCAAATCAATCAGTCGATCCCAAAATCCCAACTCCTATAAACACCATAATTTGTGATCCCCCTCCGCGCCCCCCCCCCACCCACTCATATAAGCTATTCTGTGAAAGCCATCATGGAGCCAGGGCTCTAAACCTTGGTTACTGGTGATTTCAGACATGGTTATATTTCCTCTACTAATAAATCTTACTTTCATGGCTGAAAATTCCTATTCACATTTGATTGGGCTTTGATGCACATAGGCAAATGGATCCCTTTAGTCCAGTAACACTCTTACTGGAAAACATACTATCTTTTATTTTACTGAATATTCATTGCAAAACATTATTTATGGGCTGGATACATTGGAAACTTAAATTGACCTCTTTTAGAACATTGAAATAAGCCTCTGGGATCAGTTTTTGGGAATACAGAAACACCTTTAAAATATTCCTTCTGGAGTATAGATCTTCATTTATAGGGGATCTGACACACTATTCACTGTTTATAATAGTATACCTTTATTAATTTCTGATTCTCTCTCTCTCTCTCTCTCTCTCTCTCTCTCTCTCTCTCTTCCTCTCTCCACCCCCTCTCTTTCTCTTTTTTTTCCTTATCTTTTCCCCTCCCACTTATCCATGAGATTATATGACATTCCATTTTAATGTCTATTGTAAATCTTTTTCAACTCTTTAAAAAATGAAACTCTATATGTATAGAAAAGGGACATACTATTGTATACTTTTAAAAGTAGAGACAGACATAACATTCCCTGGAGTTTTAATAAGTCTCTTCTTATTGCTACTGTCTGTTTTAATTTTCTACATCATAATATGTCTGTTGTCATAAAGGGTAAAAGATTCTTCCGTTTTTATGACAGAGTAGTGTCCCATTGTGTAAATGTACCACATATTTTTTATTCACTCATCTACTGATGGACACTGGGCTGCTTCCAAATCGTGGCTATCCTAATATATATAAAGCCAGGAGCCGTCATGACTGAAACTACCTGGATGGACTAACAAACAGCAGGCTGCAAGGGACGACCAGGCCAGCAGAGGGGTTAGTGAGAAACAACCAAACAACTGAACAGCAGGCTGTGTGGGGTAAGCAGGCCAGGGGGGCAGTTGGGAGTGACCAGGCCAGCAGGGGGTGCAGTTGGGGGTGACCTGGCTGGCAGGGCAGCCAGTTAGGGACGATCAGGCTGGCAGGCAGAAGCAGTTAGGGGTGATCAGGCTGGCAGGGGGTGGGGGAGGCAGTTAGGGGCGATCAGGCAGGCAGGCATGTGAGCAGTTAGGAGCCAGTGGTACTGGATTATGAGAGGGATATCCGACTGCCAGTTTAGGCCCAATCCCCAGCCTAAACTGACAGTTGGACATCCTCTGAGGGGTCCCAGATTGGAAAGGGTGCAGGCTGGGCTGAGGGAACTCCCCCCGCCCCGTGCACTAATTTCATGTAGTGGGCCTCTAGTTATAAATAATGCTGCAATGAACATAGTTATACATATATTCTTTCAAATTAGTGCTTCCAGTTTCTTCGGATAAATTCCCAGAAGTGGAATCACTGCATAATAAGGCAGTTCCATTTTAAATTTTTTGAGGTAACTGCATACTGCTTTCCACAGTGGCTGCACCAATCTGCAGTCCCACCAACAGTGCACTAGGGTTCCCTTCTCTTCACATCCTTGACAACACTTGTTATTGATGTATTGATGATAGCCATTCTGACAGGTGCGGGTGATAACTCATTGTGGTTTTAATTTGCATTCCTTCAATAATTAGTGATATTGAGCATCTTTTAATATTTTTTGGCCATCTTATGCTAAGTGAAATAAGCCAGTCAGAGAATGAGAAGTACCATATGTGTATTTCAATAAACAAACTGAACTACCAAGCAAAATAGAGACAGACTCATAGATAGAAGGCAGGAAGACAGCTCTGGTGGTGGTGGTGGTGTGTGTGCGGGTGGGTGGGAGGGGCATTGGGGTATGTGTATGTGGAGAGATTGAGCAAAAAAGAGAGATAACTCATGGATATAGACAACAGGATGATGCTTGTTTGTGGGGCGGAGAGGGGTGGAGAAGGAGGTAGAAGAGGGCATAGGGTTAGGGTTAGGGTTAGGAAAAAAGATAAAAAGAAAACAAGAAAAAATAGGTCTGTTGTTATATATTTCCTAGGGGTTCCAAATCTAGATTGTTAAAATAAATGAATCATACAATTTAGATATTTCAATCAAGCTTCATATTTTGTTCCTGTAGTGCTGCAAAATTGTGTTGTTGTTTTTTTGTTTTTGCTTTTGTTTTCCAATTTTAAGTTGCATGAATTTTAGGATCTTGTTAGGTCTTGGGAAAAATGCAAGGTGTTTACCAATTTAGAAAAAGCTTCATACTGATACCAGAACTGGTGAGCAGGAATTCTTCCGGGGGTTTTGTAACGGATTCAAAGAATGAAGCCGTGGACCAGAGGAGTTCAAACAAGGCAGGAGTTTATTGCGAACAAACACAGGCTCTCCATGCTGGAGGGATATTCAAATGGGTTGCTCCTGAAGCATTCTGCTCTCCCCCTTATATCAGCTAAAGGCCTGCTCTTTGTCTATCTGGGACACTCTCTGATTGGTTCCTGGCCTTTTTACAACGTTTTATTTGGAATTTGCAAGAAAAACATCCTTGTTTCAAAACACCTTGTGTTTCTGCTATCCATCCTGTTTTTCTGACATCCTGTTTCCTGCAAATCACATTTTTTGTTTGTTTCAGCTAGCTCCACTATTCCTCCTTCTTCTACCCCTTACCCTAATTCCACTTTAATGCCTTTCAATACTATTTTGGAATTTCAAGAGTGTGGTACACATTTTACAATCCTATAGGATATTACTTCATAGCTCTAATTATTAAGTAAATCTTGGTATAGTTGTAAAAATCTTCCTCAACTTCAGTGACCTTGCTTTTACTAGGAGACTTAGCTTAATATAATGGTCCCTTTCCTCTAACTTTTGAAACACCAATGTTCTAATAAAACTTCCAAGGCGGTAAGTAGGGTCAGTGAGCAATGGAAAGATCTTTCATACTTTTTTTAATCTTTTTTTTTTTTTTTTTTTTTTTTTTTTTTTTTTTTATGAAAACTTTCACATTTGGCTGTCCTATGCCCTCTGGTAGATCAACCAACATCCAGGTATTTCCTTAAAGTCCTTTTTGGACTTCTTACACCTTTATTATGAGAATTGTGAAGTCTTTTCTCTGAACCTTTTCCATTTGATTAATGTGGTCAGTGCTGTGTCTTTGTGTGAGCCACTTTGATTCCTTTCCTTGAAACTGAATTCACATTTTTTAAAATAGTTTTTGTTTCTTATTGATTCTCCTTCAAAGAAGTACTCTGTTTTTTCCCTAGGATATTAGGATTCCACATCGCACATCCACTTATTTTAGCTTAAAGAAGATTCTTAGAAAATTAATCATTCTACAGCAGGATTGGTAACAACTGGTAAAACAGGTAAGATTCCATGTCTTTAGTACTCAAGAGAGGAAACCAAAGCTAAAATTAAAATAAATAAAGTGAATGAATCCTAAAAATTATTTAAATGCAAGTATAAAATGTTGAGACAAAGGTGTAATTTGATATTATAGAATATGGAGATGTAAACATTTGTAAATATCATTTAGTTCAACACCTGATTTTACAGAGGAAACTGAGATGTAAGACAAGCAATTTGCTTAAAATGATTTGAAACAGGTAGATAATTATTATAAAAACTAGAGACCCGGTGCAAGAAATTCCTGCACGGGGCTGGGCGGGGGGATGTCCCTAAGCCCAGCTTGCACCCTCTCCAATCTAGGACCCCTTGAGGAATGTCTGAACACTCCTTTAGGCCTGATCCCACTGGGATCAGACCTAAACGGGCAGTTGGACATCCCTCTCACAATTTAGAACTGCTGGCTCTCAGCCGCTCACCTGTCTCTGCCTGATTGCCCCTAACCACTTCGGCCTGCCAGCCTGATCACCCCTAACCACTCCCCTGATCTATACTTAACTGCTCCCCGGCTGGCCCAATTGCCCCTAACTGCCCTTCCCTGCTGGCCTGCTAACCCCTAACTGCCTTCCCCTGCTGGCTTGGTCCCCACCAACTGCCCTCCCTTGCTGGCCTGTTCTCCCCCAACTGTCTTCCTCTGCTGGCCTGGTCACCCCTAACTACCCACAACTGCCTTCCCCTGCAGGCCATCTTGTGGCAGCCATCTTGTGTCCACATAAGGGCAGCCATCTTTGACCACATGGGAGCAGCCATCTTGTGTGTTGGAGTGACGATCAATTTGCATATTACTATTTTATTAGATAGAATGTCAAAAGGAATGACCTTAATCACTTCTCTCCAAACTTATATAAGCTTTCAAACTTCAGAAGAAGTTGAGAGAGCCTTTTATATGCATTAAGTTAAATGGTTGAATATTCCTATTCATTCAACAAATTTATATAAAATGCCTACTACATAGTTAAATATACTATTTGCAATGGGAATACAATAATAGATAAGACATGCTCCCACTGTTTAATAAGCAAGAATAAAAAGGAGGGGAATACATAAAAAAAATATAACAAAGTTGTGCATGTATTAATTCAGCAATGAGTGATGTATTTCTTAAACATTAGTGTCAGTGAATGTCTTCATTGATAAAGTTAATAGATTTCCCTTTGGAATGCACAAAATTTCCAGGAAAATATACAAAAATAATCCTTAGATATTTTAATGAGCTGGGATTTTATATTAGTTTATTTTTTTTTTAAATATTCAGTTCATCACACTTAAAATATATTTCTTTACATATGTAGAATATACAGAAATCTCTGGGATGTCTGCTTAAAAGAACAGCTAATAAGAATTTTTACTATGCATGCTCAAATGCATCTTATGGTAGAACTAGAGGTCCGGTGCATGAAATTTGTTCATGGGGGGTGTGTCCCTCAGCCCAGCCTGCACCCTCTCCAATCTGGGATCCCTCTCACAATCCAGGACTGCTGACTCCCAATTGCTTGCCTGCCTGCCTGCCTGATTGCCCCTAACCGCTTCTACCTGCCAGCCTGATCACCTCCTAACCACTCCCCTGCCAGCCTGGTCGCCCCTAACTGCCCTCCCTTGCCAGCCTAGTTGCCCCCACCTGCTTTTTCCTGCTGGACCTGTCACCCCTAACTGCCCTACCTTGCCAGCCTGGCCTCCCCAACTGCCCTTCCCTTCAGGCCTGGTCACCCCTAACTGCCCTCCCCTACTGGCCTGATCCCCCCAATCCCTCCCCTGCAGGCCTGGTTGCCCCTAATTGCCCTCCCCTGCAGGGCTGGTCCCCCCAACTGCCCTCCCCTGCAGGCCTGTTCGCCCCCAACTGCCCTCCCCTGCTGGCCATCTTGTGGTGGCCATCTTCTGTCCACGTGGGGGTGGCCATCTTTGACCACATGGGGGAGGCCATCTTGTGTGTAAGAGTGACAGTCAATTTGCATATTACAATTTTATTAGATTGGATGTTTTAAAACTTTTTATGCTACATATATTTGTCATTTTATTTATATAATGTTATTAAATATTATACTTACAGATTCATATTAATACAAATATAATGTGAGACCCAAAAGAAGTAAATAACAAAAGTTGTGGATGTGAACACATTAAACTTAAAATATTAGTAAAATTATAAAACAAACATAAAAGTGTTCTGAGTTCAAACTCTTACAGAAATTTCTTTCAATTCTCTTTCCCCTTCAAAGGTACCAAGTCTAGAATATGTACATGATACTTTAAGATGTAATATGTGAGAGCTAGGCTATGTAGAATTTGACTCAAAAAAAAGGTTTTTTTGAATATACAGATCATTTGTGTATATGTATATATATATATATGTACACATATATATGAGTATATATATCCATTTGAGTATATGCACATAAATGTAAAATGAAATGAATAATAAGGAAGTATGTATACTGTGATCTTGCTTGAAGATGTTTGTTCCATCTATATACAGGGTGTTGTACATACAGAAAATAATACAATTGTTAATTAATAATAATACAAAGATCAACTCTGTTTTGCATACATACAACTCTAAAACTACCTTTGCCCTACTCTGTAATGTGTGTTAAATTTACTTGTAATCAATGACTATATTATTTTATTTCTATTTATTTAGGTTTATTTGTTTATTTGGAGACAATAATAAATGTGTTACTGTGGTTAATAATCTTTATAATAGCTTAAATAGCTTCTGAAATTTACTATCAATCTTCCTCCAATAATTAATATTTTAACAGCTTTTGTGGAATTTAAAGCAGTGTTAAAAATTATACTTTTGTGCTTCACCTTTGTATCAGTTGATTTTGTGTGTATGTGGAATCCAAACTAATTTTACATTAATTATTGCTAGTGCCAAATATATATAGGAAAATATTCTCACAGAAATAAAAAATAAAGATAAAATAAGAGTGCCAAATGCATCTTTTTTATATTTCATATTTTTGTTACTTAAGGCAGGAACCAAAAATAATCTTTCCTATCTTTTAGTGACAACACTATTAAAGGGAAATTCCCTGATATTTTTCTTTACAATGATCACTTTTTTATAATACAGGGTTACATATTTATGTTTCAAAAGAAAAGGAAAATGATTTGAGCCAAAATATAAGAGCCATGAACATTGGTTATTATTAACTCAGAAAATATTATAGAATAATAATGATTGATGACTGTGAGGGCAGAGAAATATTCAGATACATTATCCTCTCTTTCAATACTAGAGGCCTGATACATGAAAACTCATGCAAGGGTAGGCCTTCCTTCCCCCGGCTGCCAGCACTGGCTTCCCTCTGGCACCCAGGACCTGGGCTGCTTCCCTCTTGTGGCTGTCTGCAGGCATCCATGACCCTGGCTGGCTTCCCTCAGGCCCCAGCTTGGTCAGGAAGGATGTCCAGAATAACATCCGGAAGACATCTGTTCTAATTAGCATATGACCCTTTTATTATTATAGATTACACTGAAAAGATAGGTGATTCTTAACTTTTTCCATAGGATTTATTTTGCTAACATGATATTCTCAAGATCCATCTGTGGTGTCATAAATGGCAGTATTTAAATTTTTGTTATGGCATAGTAGTATTCCATTGTATATATTTACCACATCTTCTTTATACAATTATCTATCAAAGGACACTGGTTGTTTCCATATCTTGGCTGCTGTGAATAATGCTGCAATGATTTTACTCATATGTGAGATATAAAACTGAAATCAACACATGAACAAGTGAGACAACAAATAAACAAAAACTCAGACACAAACAACAGTATCTATTGGTTACCAGAAGGGGTGTGGGGAGGGAGTAAAGGGTGTCAAATACATGGTGACAGAAGGAGATTTGACTTTGGATGTTTAACACACAATGCAATATGCAGATGATGTGTTATACAGTTGTACACTAGAAGCTTATATAATTTTATTGACTGACTAGTGGCCTGGTGCACAAAATTCGTGCAGGGGGAGTGGGGTGTCTCTCAGCCCGGCATGCATCCTTTCCAATCTGAGACCCCTGTGGAATCGGGCCTAAACTGGCAGTCGGATAACCCCCTCGCAATCCAGGACTGATGGCTCCTAACCGCTCACCTGCCTGCCTGCTTGATCACCCCTAATGACTCTGCCTGCTGGCCTGCTTGCCCCCAACTGCACCCACCTGCCGGCCTGCTCACCCCCAACTGGTCCCCTCTGCTGGCCTGCTCGCCCCCAATTGCCCAACCCCCCACCAGCCTGATCACCTCCAACTGCCCTCCCCTCCTGGCCTGATCACCCCTAACCACCACCATGGCTTTGTCCGGAAGGACTTCTGGAAGGTCTCATGGTCTAATTAGCATATTACCCTTTTATTAATATAGATAGGATAAGACATACTGCCATAACTACAACATATGTACCAGTATTACTCTATGAGAATACATACTTCATGCGATAGGAAGGCATCTAACATTATATTGTATATGTTGTAAGTAGTAGGAGATACTGTATTCATAGCAATAATATACACCCTGTGACTTCCCTTCCTGATTTAGAAATGGTTCCCCAGTTCTTTGAACGTTTCCTAGCCCCTAATGTATTTTTTTTGTCATTCAGTGTAACTTTATTGCATATGATTTGAGGTCTTTAATTTCTAACCACCAAAGATTCAAAGGACTATTTTTTCAATGAAGTTTAACATTAACATCAGTGAATTCATGTATTCATGTGTTTTTATTGTAAACATCTGAATTATTCACATTGTCATAGATCCTGAACTCATAAGCATGGACCATGCACAGGCTGGCAGCAAGCCAGGAAATCACTCTGCAAGCAAACAGATACTCTGCATAAGGAGAAAAGTCATAGCACAACATTTAATATCCAACCTGAGTCACCTCAGAATGTTATATATATTGACTTCTTAATTCATATAGTATTGGGAACTCAACTGCTTGGTTGGTGACAGGGTTGACCTGGTTTCAGGAGGATTATTTCTGAAATAATTAAGGAAATGGGGGCTCAATCTTTCTTCTTGGTTGCTTGCTCCTCCCCAGCACCTTCATCTTTCTTCTCATCCTCAGCTTCTTGGGCATCTTCTCCTTCACCTTCACCTCCTTCTTCTTCTTCCTTTGCATCTTCAAATTCTTCCTTGGCACCTTCTTCCTCTTCCTCTCCTTCCTTTCGTAAGCCACTTCCTTCTCCTCCTCTTCTTCAGCTTCTCCTTCAGAGGGGGGTTCATTCTTAGCTTCCTAGGCTTTTGCAGCCTCAATGGCCTCTTCCACCTCGATCTGCTCCCCCTGGACGTGGCTGGTGTATTAAGAAGGGAAGGAGTGAGTGGACATCAAGTAGGAGCTGGTCTGTAAACCACCGTAGGCAGATCAACCAAGGATCTAGAAACTCTGGGAGTAGCCACTGGCTATGCTTCCCATGCTGGTGAAACTGAGCTGGGTCTCCTCACCTTCCAAGAGTTTCCTGTAAGCTGCAATGTCAATGTACAAAGCCACATTGAGAAGGTCCTCATATTCTTTTAAATATCATGCCATTTCACTCTTTGTAGTTCTCAACTCATTTTCTAATTTGTTGATTGTGTCCTGCATAGCACTAACATGGGAGTTCTGCTTATCCTCCAGCTCTCGCAGCTGCTTTCCCAGAGCTTAGTTCATGCCCCGGCATGCTTTGATCTCCAGGGTCTTGGCCTTGAGCAGGCGGCGGGTTTCAGAAACCTCCTCCTTGGCGGTGTGCACCCTGTAGGTGTTCTTGGCAGTGCTCTCGGTCAGCATGGTGAAGCAGCTCTTGTACCATTCTTCTGCATTCTGCATGTTCTTGGCAGCCAGCTTCTCGTACTGGGCGCGGATGTCCTTGAGCGCAGCAGAGAGGTCGGACTTGAAGAACATGTCCGTTTCCACAGAGATCTGATCATACTGGATCTGTGCCTGCAGCTCGACGATCTCCTATTCATACACCTTCTTCAGAAAGGCGATTTAGTCCATGAGGCTGTCGATGCGCTTTTCAAGCTCAGCGCTGGCGAGAGCCTCTTCATCTGCCCCTTTGCGCACCTCCATCAGCCAGCCCTCTGCGTCATCATGGTTCAGCACCTCTTCCTGGTAGCATAACTGCAGGTTGCTCCCAGTCCCTTCCAAGCCCTGGTGCCTGCTAACTGCCCACTGCCCTCTCCTCACCAGGGCCAGGGCGCGGTGGGCCAGGGCACATGCATCCCATTTTCATTAAAATGTTCAACCCCAGCCTGCTCCACCTGTGTCCACAGGCGGCCCAGGGGCAGACAGTGATCCCAGAGACCCTGGCCACCCCCGCCTACCCAGGTCCCCGTCGGTGGCCTGGACCCCATGGGCGGTGTCAGTTGAAGCCCGCCAGGCCTGCCTGACCCTGATGGCAGCCTGGACCCTGCAGCGGCATCAAGCACTGCCTGCCAGGCCTGCCTGACCCCAATGGCTACCTGGACCCCGTAGGCAGCATCAGGAGCAGCCTGCCCCTTCTGCATATGCAAATTTACCCTCCATCTTTGTTGGCTTAATTTGCATATCACTCCTGATTGGCTGTGGGCTTAGCAGAGGTACAGTCAATTAGCATTTTTCTCTTTTATTAGTGTAGAGGCCACCCCAATAAATTTAATTTAAATTTTTTTCAAAAAGAGGATATTTGAAATCAGGAAATTAAAGGCATAATTACTGTATATTCCTCCATAAAGTGCATTCATAACCATAGTTTGGAAAAGAAGTGAGAAAATTTTCATATTAAAAATTCTAAATCCCTTCTACTATTAAGCTAACTTTATTAACTACAAATGTAGTTCCGGATACTAAAATTACAAAGGCATAAATATCATGGACTCTCAATGAGCTTTTAAATTAATAGGGATGAGAGACCTGTTATGGTAGTTCTTTCTTTCACAAATAGAAAAGAGTGACTTTTAAATTGACTGATGAATGATGAATCAGACTATCCCCAGAGTTTGGAGGAGGAGTGGGACAATATAACAAGGACAATGGCAGGAAAGTATTCTGATCAGATGTAATTCATGAACTGATTCTCTGAAGCAAAAGAATGTCACATTGGGAGGAATAAATTAATTATATTAGAGTTTGATCATGGGATGTTAATATGTGTTCCTGTGTGTACGTGTATGTATGGACAGACAGGTGCACTCATATGTATTGGAATGCTCAATGTAAAGTTTTAGGGTCAGTAATCTATTTGAAAAGAGAAGCATGTGGAGGCATTTGCTTCACCATTTCATAAAAGGAGTATCAATTTTCTATATCAGAGTGTTGGCTGGGTCACACTGATTAAGTAGAGCCTCTAAAGCTTGCCTTCTCCCAAACCTTTGTGGATGAATTAGCTAGGCCAAGGCACTGAGGGCCCTTCTGATTCTTGTTAAGGAGGTTTGACTTTCAGGATACTGACAATGGACAGGGATATATAAATTGTTTAGGAGTAATTTTATGCAGATTAGTGAGAAAGAGAAAAGCAACCTCTGACATCTGGGAGCTTGCTGGGCATTGGGGAACTGAGAGCTAGGTCTTGGTATTCTCCTGTTGAACCATAAACAATTTCATAGAATATCAAAATCAATAAAGTCACTCTGACCGTAATGGTTCAAGACAAAAACAAGACCATGCTGCACTCATGTATGAACACAGACAATGAACATTATACAAACCCTAAAAATGACCAAACATCTCCTTATGCTGGTTAAAATTAGTGATTTTAACAATTAAAGTTTTATCCTCACACTAGCCTTCTTTCATTCCAGATACACAATCACAGAATTAAATTCACTTCTTTACAGTACAACCAATCCCATCTAAGGGCAAATCCCTGCCCCATTAAACTCTCTCTAAAATCACAGGACATAGGTTCAAAACCTACAATCCTTTCTAAGATCTCTTACTGAGATACTTGTTAGTCCATTGGCGTGTGTGTGTGTGTGTGTGTGTGTGTGTGTCCTCATGTAACCACAAGCTAGAAGCCATTGACATTAGTAGCTATAAAAAATTTTAAATCGCTTATTTGGTTTCTAAATTAAGGTTTAATGTATAAATGAATATCTTATTTGAAATTTCTCAGAGCAAAAGTAAAGGGAAAATTTATAAGACACGGAAATTAGAGAAGAAATACTTTATAAGAGTTACTAATCTCTCTCTCTACTGATCCTAGAAGAATACATCTTCAAATTTATTTTAAAGTGATTACATCTTGCCCTAGCCAGTTTTGCTCAGTGGCTAGAGCATCGGCCTGTGGACCCAAAGGGTCCCAGGTTCAATTCTGGTCAAGGGTACTTGCCTGGGTTGCAGGCTCCTCCTCTATTCGAGCCCTGGGCCCTAGTCTGGGCTCCTGCAGGAGACAACACACACATCTATATTTCTCTTTGTCTTTCTCTCTCTCTTCTACTTTCTCTAAAAGTCAATGGAAAAATATCCTTGGGTGAGGATTAAAAAAATAATAATAAAGTGATCACATTTCAAAAATGGCAGATATATTATTAAAAAGTAATGATTTTATTATGTTAATCACCATTAATGGTATAGCACTATTAGTTTACAAGTAGTTTTCAATTATGCTATTATTAGGCTCTTTGAAAAAGGTCTTCTAAAACAATAGAACCCCCCCACCCCAGCCTACTTAGCTGTGTTGTGAGTACTATTAAATTTGTAAAATAGGGTAAGAAACATACTGTTTTAAAAACTATTCTTGTTTATTCTTTAACTAGAGGCTCAGTGAACAAAATTATGCACTCGGGAGGGGGGGTATCTCAGCCCAGCCTGCGCCCTCTTGCAGTCTGGGAGTCCTCAGTGGACATCCTTAGCACTACCACGAAGGCGGGAAAGGCTCCCACCACCGCCGCTGTGCTCACCAGCCTTGAGCCTGGCCTAACTTCTGGCTGAAGAACTCTCCCCCTGTGGGAGCACACTGACCACCAGGGGGAAGCTCCTGTGTTGAGCATCTTCCCCCTGGTGGTCAGTGCATGTCATAGCGAGTGGTTGGGCAGCCTTAGCATATCATTAGCATATTACACTTCGATTGGTTGAACAGACAACCAGACGACCAGACACTTAGCATATTAGGTTTTTATTATATAGGATACCAATAATTTTTATGCCATAAGTAGTAAGGAGAGACATCTTTCAAATTGTGATTGAGATTAGGTAACTGCTGAGAATTTTTTATATTTATTAAATACAAGTATAGCTCCACTTATTAATAATTAATACTGGCTTATAATTTTTCAGTTTATCATAGTTAACCATAGCATTGCTTGAAATATAGACAGAAAATTTTGTGTAGTTCTTAATTAGTTCTGATTTATAAGTGTGGCTATTAAGATTCTTCTACTTCATAAAAGTTTAAAGCCAAATTTATGACTTATTTTGTCAAATTCCTATGGCTGAATAGTCATTTTATGTATATTTTATGTAACAAGGTACATGCATGTTGTGTCATGTAAAATACAAGTGAGTAATACATAGTAATTTGATATATAAGAGTATTTCAAAATATTTCAGATAAAATAAATAACTAATATGAAGAGTAATCATAGGACTTTTTAAAATTAATAATTTGAAATGCTTATCTAATCATCTATTTTTTCTATTTTTTAAATTTTTTGAATTGGCTGAATTATGAATTTACCAGATGAATTTATTAAGCATACTATGCAAGAGTATTTGCATATTAGTCAGAGTTGTATGTATTCTACTATGTATGGATGCTAAAGTTGGACAGGGAAGGCTGATTGGGGAAATAATGATTCATTTGAAGAATGATGTTGGAAGAGAGCACTACTGATACCCTGGACCACCAGAAAGATAAATAAAAATAAGCCTGAAACATTGTTGGAGACAAAGGTGACAAAACTGAAGCTTTTCTGTTCTGGGTACATCATGAGAAGGCAGGGTTCTTTGTGGGAGGAAGGGAACACGGTAATGCTGTAAAAATCGAAGGCAGTAGGAAAAGAGGAAGACTCAGCATGAGATGGAATGAATTCATAAAAAATCCATAGGCATGAGTCTACAGGAGCTGAGCAGGGCCGTTGAGCACAGGACAATGTGGACTTCACTCTTTCATAGGGTCACCAGGAGTCAAAGCAAACTCAATGGCACAGTAAGGTGCAGACTGGGTACCTAGGGAATAATTGATGTTCAGTTCAAGTGTGAAGGCAGTCTGGAGGCAAAATTCCCTCTTCCTCATGGAAGATTCAGCTGGTTGGATGAAACCCACCCATATTATGGAGTATAATGTGCTTTATTTAAAGTCTATCTTTTTAAATGTTACTCTCATCTAAAAAATATTTTCACAGCAACATCTACACTGATGTTTAACCATATACCTTGGTATTGTGGTCTAGCCAAGGTGTCACATAAAATTCACCATTACAACTTGTAATATTACTTGCATATTATGGACACGTTGAATATTTCACCTTCAAACTGTAAGTGGATTTGTTCTGTGTTCTTCACCCTTATGCACAGAATTTTAGTAGTTTTAGAAAATAAATATACTGCCTATCTTTAGAGATGAACTCTGATTAATTAAACTAATTACACTGTATTGCTGTAAGTTTCTTGTAGAAAAAGTGTGACATTAACATTTTTTTATCATAAATATTTTTTAGTTAAGCTTATAGTATAACAGTTAGTAGGTAGGTGTTTAAAAATACTGAAGTATTTCAAGCATTAATACCAGATTATAGGCAAATAATTAAATACTAAGCTGTTCTCAAACTAACACTTGCTTTCTCTGAATAAATTTTTTTTTTAATGAGAAAAAGCCTTGGGGGTAAAATGTTTTGTTCATGAAGATCTATTATAGCAATAAAAATGCAAATTCTTGCCTTTATAATTATTATGTATGTTTAAAATAAACTGTTATTTTAAGGAGAAGTCTGCACAAACTGAATATTTGAGTATATTTTTTTCATAGAACATCAACTAACTGGTAGAATTAAGGCCCAGTCTCCTTTGTTCCCCTTCCCTTCCTCTCTGTGTCCTTTAGTCTTTTGCAAGCATTGCACACACATTTTCATTTAAGAAAATACAGAAGGTAACCTAAAAAAAGAGTTTTCAAAATTTAAAGTGAGGGTCTTTTTTTCATTACACCTATGAATATGTGAGCAGAGTATCTAGTACATTCTTTTAACAAGGTATTATTGCATCCATAGCTGAGTGAAATATTTAAGCACTTTTAATTGTTTCAGAGGCATGATACACTTTACAAGTAGTACATTTTATATTATCTAAATATCTAAATGCTCTTTATCTAAATAATGAAGATACTTGTTTAAATGTTCAAGGGACTTTTTATTTTGTGTTTATATATAAGTTAGAAATAGCACTGATTGCTGTGGCATAAAATTAGTAG
Source organism: Plecotus auritus (assembly GCF_963455305.1). Lineage (NCBI taxonomy): Eukaryota > Metazoa > Chordata > Mammalia > Chiroptera > Vespertilionidae > Plecotus > Plecotus auritus. The sequence goes on along the minus strand of NC_137771.1, from coordinate 133,668,434 downwards.
CACAGCATACATATAATGAAAGCTACAATTCTGCTAGCTCTTACTCAGGCAGTATCTATCCTATTATTCCTAGTGTTGGTGGGTCCAATACAGAAAATAGCACAACGGAAGCTTCAAATAAAAGGCAATGTTACTTTTGTGACTCATTACATTTAATGGGAAGTGTGAACACATGTAACAAAGCAAAATTTTAGCTAATAAATCTCTAAGACATTTACTTTTTCTTTAATATTTTTAACTCTATACAGACATTATTCTACATTTCCATATCTTTGATGGTTAATAATAGTTGGAAGAAAAAAAATGTGCAAAGTTGTTACTCCAAACTCAAGTACACACATACAAAAAATATAAAAACAATGTTAGAAAGGTACTATTTCATTAAAATGACTTATTTTTAAAGTTTCACTATTTTCTTAGCAGTATTGGTGTTATGAAAATATCTTGCTAGGAATTCCTGGAGTCAATGTTCTAGAGGATCTGATGTACATGGATGTTTTGTGATAATTTCATACTTTAGATTGGCTTCATGTGCACATACACAAATAGAAACTTATTTTTGGTAATCTAAGAAAAACAATTTCAAAATAGTGAAGAGAGATATACTTGCTTATTCCAAGTCTTTAAAAAAATATTTCTCAATTACAGTTGGCATACAATATTCTATTAATTTCAGGTGCACAACATAGTGATTAAACATTTATATACTCTATGAAGTGATCACCTTGATAGCATAGTGCCCATCTGACAACACAAACAGTTATTACATTACTAGAGGCCCCGTGCACAAAATTCATGCACTCAGGAGGTCCCTCAGCCTGTCCTGCGCACTCTTACAGTCCAGGAGCCTCAGGGAGCAGGCCTAAGCTGGCAGTCGGACATCCTTAGTGCTGCTGCAGAGGTGGTAGATATTAGTATGATATTAGTCTTCCTTTGTCTTACTTATATATTTAGTATAATAACCTCTAGCTTCAACCATGTTATCACAAATGGCAATATTTTACTCTTCTTAATAGCTTAGTAATATTACACACACACACACACACACACACACACATATATAACATCTTTTTTTCATTCATCTATCGAGAGTCATCTAGTATTTACAATATCTTGGCTACTGTAAATAATACTGCAATGGCAATAAGGGTGTATATTTCTTTTCAAATTAGTATTTTGGATTTCTTTGGATAAATTCCAAGATATGGAATTGATGGATCATATAATTGGGGAGAGAGGCATCCATATTGTTTTCCATAGTGGATGCATCAATTTACAATACTACCCAGGCATTAAGCTATTTGGCATTAGTCTTAGCAATATATTTTTGGACATGTATGATTGGGCAAAGACAGCAAAAGTAAAAATAAAGAAAATGGACTATATCAACCTAAAAAGCTTTTGCACAACAAAGGAAGGCCATTGACAAAACCAAAATGCAACCTGCTGAATGGGACAAGATATTTAAAAAAAAAAAAAAAAAAAAATATATATATATATATATATATATATATATATATATATATCTGATGCAAGGTTAATATCTAAGATATATAAAGAACTTGGGCACCTCAATATAAAAACACACACAAACAATTCAATTTAAAAAATGGGCAGAGGACATAATAAACATTTCTCCAAAGAGAGCATATAGATGGCCAACAGATATGAAAAGATTCAAATTGCTCAGTATCACTAATCATCAGGAAAATGAAAATAAAAACCACAATGAGCTATCACTTCACACCTGTCAGAATGGCTCTCATCATTAAAGGAACAAACACAAGTATTGGAGAGGATGTAGGGAAAAGGAGCCCTTGTCTCACAAAGTCTTTATTTTGAAATAGACCTAAAATACTGAACACATAAACATCAAGAGTTATGTAGAAAGTTTTGTTTTGATTCATATTTTCAGTTTTTGTTGGTTTAAAAAAAGAACTGATGTTAGATAAGGCACCTCATTTGGTGTTTAGCCAACCCATGCATCTTTTCTGTTTTGGTGAAGGTTTCTATATAGTTCAAATATAACCCTAACATTTCTAGCATCCATAGTTCTACCTATTTTTTTTTAAGACAAGGTCAAGTTCTCCTCAAATGTTGTTACTAGTTCCCTTGGGATTTTTCTTAAGAATGTTTTATCTTTTTAGACAGCAAATTGCTGACAATCACTACTTTCTATAAAAATATAGGATGCTCAGTAGTAATTTAAATTATTCCAGGTGTTTCATAACATTATTTTAACACAGGATAATGGAACTTCCTGTAATTAAATTATTGAAGTCTAGGCTTTGAATAGCAGTGTTCAAAAGAAAACAATACTGACCTGGCTGGGTGGCTCAGTTGGTTAGAGCATCATCCGGTACACAAAAAAGGTTTCAGGTTCAATCCCCTGTTGGAGCACCTATGGGAGGCAGCTGATGGATGTTTCTCTCACATTAATGTTTCACTCTCCCTCTCTCTTTCCCTTTCTCTCTCTTAGCTCAATAAGTATATCCAGGATTAAAAAAAGAAAACAATACTCTTTCCTTCCTTCCTTCCTTCCTTCCTTCCTTCCTTCCTTCCTTCCTTCCTTCCTTCCTTCCTTTCTTTCTTTCTTTCTTTCTTTCTTTCTTTCTTTCTTTCTTTCTTTCTTTCCTCTCACTATTTTTTCTTACTTTCTTTTGGGTAGAAATCAATTAGAATAGATTTGTTACTTTTAATTAACTTACAAAGATGGTTACCTTATATTTTTTGCTAAGACAAAAAATAACATCATGACAAACTCAATAAAATATGTCTCAACTATAGTGCAAGAGGAACTATATTAAATACTAGAGGCCCGGTGCATGACATTCGTGCACTGGGGGGGTTCCCCTCAGCCCAGATTGTGCCCTCGCACAGTCCAAGACCCCTTGGGGGATGTCTACCTGCCAGCTGAGGCCCGCTCTCGCCGCCACCGCTGTGCTCACCAGTCGTGAGCCCGGCTTCTGGCTGAGCAGCGCTCCTCCTGTGGGAGCTCACTGACCACCAGGGGGCAACTCCTGCCTTGAGCATCTGCCCCCTGGTGGTCAGTGTGTGTCATAGCAACCGGTTGTTTCACCGTTTAATTGATTTGCATATTAGCTTTTCATTATATAGGATCATTAATTCTTTTTCAAAACCTCCCAAAATACAAAGCATCTGCAGTAAAACATCATACTAAGGATATGTTGTAGAATGAGCTTCTAACTTTTAATAAGAAATACTAAATCTTGACAGGCAACTTTTCCCAGATACCTTCAAAGAAATTGAGTATAAAGAACATGATATGAAAGATGAATAATATCTTCTAAAAAATCAGAGATTAAAAAAATCAAGGAGTTTCTGTCATTCCAAAATGATCTGTATAGTCCATGTAAGGTTTGGCTCTCTCCCTTTGATTTGGGACAAAATATTTGCAGAGGATATCCACAAACAATTTAAGAACCAGATTTAGTTCATTAAAAACACAGTCTATGATGGGAGTAGAGGAAGCATAGCATACTTAGCAAATTATTGCATTTGTAACTACAGTGTGCCTTGTAATGAAGCTTGTTATTTATTTGGTTTTGACTTTAATTTTTTCTTATACATATATTCTTGATTTCCCTCAAGAATTATAGATTAAAGGCAGTTTGCCTTCTTATTCCTGTCACCTATTAGGTCTTTAACTCAGCCTTTCTTATACAGTCAACAACAGAAGTGACTAGATAATGTAGAAAACAAGAGAGATAAAAAAAAAAAGATCAAAGAAGCAAGCAGCATCCTTCTCCTCAGAGGCCATTCTAAAACTATGAAATTCCAAATCACAATTACTTTTAGTTTTTCTTCATTTTCAGGAAATAACTATGAGAGAAAAGTCCACAATTTACAAATTGTGAATGTTTTCTATTCTGCATCTGCTGATGCCACTTGGAGTTTCATTCTCTATTATGGACTAAATGTTTTTGTCTTCCCAAAATTCATATATTGAAGCCCTAATTCCCTAAGTGGCAGTATTTGAAGGTGGCATCTTACAAAAGTAGTTAAGGTCACATGTATTGGACCCTAATCTGATAGGATTATTGGTTTTACAAGAAGGGATACCAGATAGATTGTTTTCTGCCTGTTGGGATGAATGCAGGAAAAGCCATATGAGGACAAAACAGCTATCTGAAAAACAGGAAGAGAGACTTTCCCAGAAACCCACCTATGCCAGAACCTTTCCAGACTCCAGGACCATGAGAAATATATTTCTGTTGTTTGAGCCATTCATTGTGTGGTGTTTTGTTTGTTATGGAAGCCTGAGAAGAACAATTCATTCCCCCTACTTCAATCCACAGCTCCAAAAACTTCTTCACTATTTAGATTTATTTTTGTGTACTGTCTTTTCTAACTGTTGTTACTACAACCAAGGTAGACTATTACCAAGGTAGAATTCTACATCAGATCATGCACAGTTTTATTTCTACTTCTTCAAATGTCCAGATTTCCACTGCCTATTCTGGATACTTATTAACTATCACCATGAACTGTTATATCAAACGAAAAATATAAAAGATAAAGAAAGACTTTGATGATACAGCAAGAAGTTCTTGTTCCACAAGGATAGGTTAAGGAAACAATGACCAGAGGTAAGAAATAGTAGAGCTATTTTATATAGGCATTGGGCCAAAAGGGAGGTCTAATCTACACATCTGTGTATGAATACTAATAGATGCATTTTTGTGTGTTGTGTGAATGTTTTCTGTCTTTCAGTGACTCTAATGACATTTAATAGCAGGGTTCAGTTACCCCTTCTACCTGTGAGCAATGAAGCCCTGAAGAAAGCAAATCTATTTTAATTCTGAATGTCTGGTGCTATTTAAAACATCAATGGACTTTGATAGTTTTTATTTTAAGGCACCCTGAATTCTGACCCAGTTCTGTCACTAGGTTGTTAGTCACTTCATATGTTTGCTGTATATTTGAAAGTTTACATATTTTGATATTGTCTCAAACTTTTTGTTGGTCTTTAACATATTTGGTATACTGCAAATTTAAATTATTGTCATCAAAACCAGAATGTTCACTATATTCTTCTTTAAGTGATCTTGGAGAAACATAAAACAATGATGACACTGATAACTTTAGTGATGTGCATTTTCTTTGAAATTTAATGAATAGTTGAATGAAATATGAAAGGAGAAGATACTTCATGTGTAGATTTTATGAAGTGGAAAAATACAATAGACATTTTCTACTTCAGTTTTGTTTCAGCTGTGACTTTGGCAGCAGCCACTCCTTTGCTTGCCTATATGATTGCACAATGACAAGTGCCAGGGCACTATGAAACTGCAATAGATTTAGTCACACTTCAAATTAGTTTGCACGGCCAGTTTTAAGATTCAAACAACTTTTCACACTTAAAACACAACATCAAAAAAAAACAAAAAACTGATAGATATAGCCTATCTCAGGAGAAATGCAAATCTGTCTGGTTGGGATCACTATAAACACTTTCCTCAGTTTCAACCAAGTCTGAGAAACTTAGGGTTTAGGAAAGTTGAGAGCACTTTTGTAACTCCAAGAGGAGAAATCTGTGAGAAAAGCAGCCTTCTGTGTGCTCTCTGATTCCCACTTTACATCCTCATGTTCCACTGATGATACGTTTGAAAAAACCTATACAGATGTACTCAAATTAACTTTACATTTATGTAGTAATTTACTTCATCGTAAATTTTTGTTATATTGCCTTATAAATTAGGCATGGGCAGATTGGTGAATGAAATCCAGTCAGATTGAACTGTGCTTTCTGATATTATGATTCAGTTTGCTTTTCAAATCACCTTTGACAAAGAAAGTGGTACAAATGATCCTAATATATAAAAAGCCAGGGGCTGTCACAACCTAAATGACCAGATGGACAACCGAACAGCAGGCTCCATTGATCAAGGGATGACTAACGGGTGAATTGGGGTCCCTCAGGCTCCAATGAATCTGTGGCAGCAGTTACTGGTGAGCGGACAGGCAGAAAGCACACTGCTTGGTTCCTCCTCCCAGCCCTCAGACTCCAATCAATCGGTGGCAGAGGTGGGGCAGAACTGGGGACTAGCTCCCTTAGTAGTTCTGCAGTTCAATCTCCAGAGGAAAGAACAGGCACCAACGGACCAGTGCTGCTGGCCTCCTGGAACTTGGCCTCGGGCACTGCAGCCACTTCCCCTCCCAAGACACTCCACAAGGAAGAAAGGATACTGCCAGCAGTGCCAGGGGCAACCAGTGGTGACTGCTCGCCCCATACTTCATCCAGATCACTTGAGCCAGGCCCCCGCCTGCCCCGCTCCAGATGAAGTGTGACCACTGCACATGGAAGGAATGTAGTAAAAAACAAAACCACAAAAACCAATGAGCAAGAGAATGCTGCAGTCCAGAGTCTGGCCAGGGATGCCTAAGCGGCAGAAGCCAGGCCCAGGTGAGGATGGGCGTGCAGACAGGGCACTGCTGCCGCAGATGGAAGGCATCTAAGCTGCCTTCCCAGTGTGACTTGACCCACTTATGTTACTTTGCCACAATGTGAATAAACTGCCAACTTTTGTAATAGGGGCTCATACAAAAGTCTGCATTCCCAACTTTTCTTGAAACGGATCTATGTTCTGCAACTGTGGCCACCGTCCTGAGACCAGGTCCTGTTGACCAGGTCCTGTTGCTGGGAATCAGGGGCCACTGGAGTGAAGCCCCCCTCCCTGTGCCCTTTTACATTCAGGGATTGAGCTGAACTCACTTTAGGGGAGGCCTGACGAGGGTGACAGATATCACAGATGGAAGGATGGAGAATGGAGAGGCAGACACCCTGCTCCCTCCCTGGGTGGGGTCAGGCAGATGAAGGCCAGCCAGCCTGCCCCACAATTGGGTGAGATAGCATCCTCTGTGTCCACCTTTCACCCTGAGGGCCTGGCCACTCCCCTCAGCTCTGGGCAGCCCTCTGCATTCCATGACAGTATACTTTGCCCTCACATGCTGCTCGCCATAAATGAGAAGGAAGAGAGCAGTTGGCCCACAGACAACTACACAGAAAGATAGGGCTCATAGCTGGTGAGTGCAGAGGCAGTGGTGGGAGCCTCTCCTGCCTCCATGGCAGTGCTAAGGAGCAGCGAGCCAAGTGGTAAGGAGCAGCGAGCAGGTGGGCGGTAAAGAGTGAGGCATCCCGGACTGTGAGAGGGATTTCCAACTGTCAGCTTAGGTCCATTCCCTGGGGAGAATGGATGTAAGCCAGCAGGCGGACATCCCCTGAGGGGTCCTGGACTGTGAGAGGGTGCAGGCCGGACTGAGTGAACCCCCACCCCACCCCAATGCACGAATTTTGTTCACCAAGCCTCTGGTAATAATAATAATAATAATAATAATAATAATAATAATAATAATAAAGGATCTACTAGATAGTTCTATACAAGGTACCATCAAACCAGAATTATGATGCTGAAAGACCTGTGAAATTTTACTTTACATATGCCACCCTGTTTTTGAAGGGATGGAGGATACTTGAGCTAAATTAATTTACCCCATTCCCTGAGACTTTGCACCATACTGAATCCTGATTTATATCACATTTTCAAAAATACTAATTGTGGGCTAAACTTATTTAGTGGCTTTAACACCTGAAAATACAAAATACTAAAATGCTTATCTATCTCATGTCTCTAAAGGTGAATGGCATTTATTCTCAAAATGTACTTGCTGAAGATAATGTCTGAGGTTATTTGCTACTTCCTAGTCCTGAGATGTCTACATATATTTTGTAGATTTGTTCAAGCCGTACTTTACCAAAAACTGGTAAAGCTTTTCTTTTTCCTAGTGTGCAGCTGAGGACAAAAGACAAACCATTCTCTCTGATCTTAAATTCACTTGGATGCATGGCATCTTATTATTTTCTGCTGTTTCTGCTTTACTAAAGACTTATAATCCTATTTATACTTTTCAGATCATTTTTCATCATGTTTTTTTAAAAAGGCAAAGTAAAAAAAGAGCGTCCTCTGAAATTATTACAATTAGTTATTGCCAGTCCCCTATGTGTCTCTTAACTGTGGAAAACAGGAGTGTACACCATGGCTCTGAGCTTGGCCTGCAGCTCAGGAGTCAAGTTCTTAAGAACAGAAGTTTGGCTAACACACTCTTGGGAAAAAGTGCCTTCACAGAATCTCCAGCATCAGGCACCAGCTTCCCAATCTATAAAATGCAGCAGTGTGGGGATGGGGGAGGTTCACTAGGTTTTCAGATTGCAGTCAATGCGTCATTTTGGTCCCTAACAACAGTTCAAGTCTGTTCCTTTAGAGATTCTCACCACATTCTGAACTGGAGTGAAGCCAAAACAAGAGAAAAATCTTTGAGAGTTAAGATAGAATTTGTCCTATCAACATCACAACTGAAAAGTTCAGATGGCCTTTTGAACACACACAAATCTATCACTGCAAATAGAAAAGATTTTACCTTAATTATAGGATAATTTTCAATTCAAAGCAAAAGGAAAGACATTTTGCACTCAATAATAGGCTTGTACTTTTAGGTCAACAAGTAATATTTTATTAAAAAAATCAATGTTCTTAATTTGAATAAACAACAACAAATTTCTTGTATTTCAAAACATTTTAGACTGATAATAACATGAGTTAAAAACTTGAATATTTATTTTAGGTCAAATATATATATATATATATATATATATATATATATATATATATATATATATAAAATCCTCAGCCCAGGATATGTTTTATATTGATTTTAGAGAGAGAAGAAGAGAGACAGAGAGAGAGAGAGAAGAGACAGATAGAAAGGAGAGAAACATCAATGTGAGAAACATCAGTAGGTTACCTTCCATACGTGCCTGACCTGGAATTGAACACACTACCTAGGTATGTTCCCTGACCTGGAATTGAACCTGCATTCTTTCATAGTACAGGATGATGCTCTAACCAACTGAGCTACCCAGTCAGGACATATATATTTTTAAGCAATATTGAATATAATAAATTTCCTTCAATGGATCAAGTTAGTCTGTACACACCCTATTTTTTGTTTGTTTCAAGTACAAAAAAATTTTAAATATTTATCTGATACTTTGCCTTGGGCTATCTTCTGAAAGAAAACTAGGCAGAAATTTCCTAAAGAGGTTTCTAGTGAAATGGAAGAATAGAAACAACACTGAATAAAGCTAATGCAAACAAAACTTTGATCTGCTATTTAAAGCTTCATGGAATGTAACCTTTTAAACTTGTATTTTGCCAGCACACAAATGACCTTTAAAACTAAGTGGTAAAGTCTGTTGTTAGATTCACTGTAGTTTGATACTAGCAGTGGAAGTTGGATTTTTTTTTTCTTGACATATCCTTAGAAATGCTTCTGTGTTCCAATAAATGATGACTTTTTAATAGCATTTGTAAAAAAAAAAGAAAAAGAGAAAAAAAAAAAACTGGTCAGAAGACAATTTCCTGTTTATGTAGATCCTAATGTGAGCAGAAAATTGAAAGGATTTTCCAGTCATATCTTACAATATTCAGAAGCAAATTTAAGAGGGAGAGATCTGAATTTTGAAACTATATGTGCTTCTTTCTCAACATGGGTCCTTGGAAAATTTAATTTGCCTTTCTAAAATTTTCTATTGTAATGTAAAAAATGAGGCCAAGACCAATATAGTCCTTATAAAATGTTGGTGAGGATAAAATGAGATAGTATGTATAACCTCATAACTTAATATATTTGAAAAATATATCAAGGAAAACTTTTATGTATATTAGTTTTATACTTTAATATTTCATAATTCCTGATAATATTACCTACTGACTTATTTTTGTTTATATATTTTCCTGTTTAATTACATTGTGATGATTTTTTTGGATTGAGATCCTTTGAGAAACTAGACAAGTACAATGCACATACTATATATTTAGTTTTTGTCAACTACTATAACTTTGATAATACTGAAAATCATTGCCATTGAACAATTCAGGTAATGACTAAAACAACAACATGGATTTTCCAGTGCTCTTATTGATAAATTTCTCTTTCTCTTTCTCTCCCCACGCCGTCCCCCACCCCCAATAGCATGGTTATTCATAAGAACAAGCTAAGCCCTTGATCTCTGCCTTTCAATTCACAAGACAGGAAACTTCTCAGAAACTTTATCTCTCTTGCCATTTCTCCTGTATTTCTAGAAGGTCATTTTATCCCCAAATAAATATTTCTACTACTTTTTTTATGACACCATGGATGCTTGTAACACTGTGAGTCTTGTTTCTGTGCTTAAACTCAGTGGTCTTCTCCCACAGAAATGAAAACTCTATTTTAGAATAAAAATTACGCTTCTTATTTTATTTTGATTCAGTCTCTTAAACTAGCTCTTATACAGTGTAACATTAACATCTGAAATTTCAAAGACATTATATGTAAGGATTTTTATCTCTCTATGGTCAAACATTATTGATCCATAGTTATAAAAACATTTATTTGAGATTATCAGTTTTTATATATTTTATTTATATATTATCTTCTGAAGATTACTACATAAAGCAATATACATGTGTACACACACATATACCTATACTAGTACATATATATGTAACAATAATGTTTTACATGGATGTTCTTGAAAGAGTCTGAGTTCAAATAATCAAATGAGTAGGCCATATTAGATACTCATGGCTGTATTTAGGGATTGCTAAAAGTAAATTTTTTGAAAAGAAATATTTATTTTATTAATGGAAGTAAATGCTTCTAATATTGTGAATCACAGCACAGTGATATTGATTTATCCTTTACTTTGACCAAAGAAGTTGGAAAACAATGAAACCAGGCAATGCTTATGTGATAGGGAACTGATTATAGTTATGGTTGAGTGGCTTTTCAGATGTTATTGCTCATTAATGACAAAAAAGGAAAATAACATGGGAAAGCATAAACATGTATCTTAGAAACTATAGGACAGTGGTTCTCAACCTTTCTAATGCCGCGACCCTTTAATACAGTTCCTCATGTTGTAGTGACCCCCAACCATAAAATTATTTTCATTGCTACTTCAAAACTGTAATTTTGCTACTGTTTATGAATCCTAATGTAAATATATGTGTTTTCCGATGGTTTTAGGCTCTACAGCAGCGGTTCTCAACCTGTGGGTCGCGACCATAGGAAAACACAGATATTTACATTACGATTCATTAACAGTAGCAAAATTACAGTTATGAAGTAGCAACGAAAATAATTTTATGGTTGGGGGTCACCACAACATGAGGAACTGTATTAAAGGGTCGTGGCATTAGAAAGGTTGAGAACCACTGCTATAGGAAGATGAGGTAGAGATAACTGAACATCAGGAAGGTAAAAATTAACAATAAAAACCTGAGGATTCATGAGGAGTGTTTAGATATGTCTAAACATTGAATAGAGGAACAGTAAGCCCATAAGCAGAGTTGTTGCATAAGTTTGAGAATGTAGGTCCTAACACTGAAGTGATCCCCCTGGAGGTAGGGAGTTCTGAGTAAAAGATAGTAATGCTAGCTGAAAAGAAGCATAAGCATATTAGGGTGTTCTCTTTCTGGATAAGAAAGTTAGAGCTTCTTCCTGTGCCTCACATGTTTCTACAGAGACAAAAAAGATCATGGGTTAGAAATTGACAGGGAGTCACAGCACACAAGATGCATTTCTCATGGGCATGTTCATTACAAGAAGATTCTAGATAGAGCAGTGAAATAAAGGGTTAGGATGAGACTTGAATTATACACTTGATGAGAAAGAATAAGGAATACAGAAACATTTCAAGAGATTTAGTATTTCACATACAAATCTACAGAACAGGCCAAATAGCTTAAGGCTATTTTATCACCAAAACTGTTTGTTTCTTTGGGAGTTATTTGAATTTCAGAAGATGTATAACTCTAAAGTTAATTACAGAGATTGGACTCAAAGAAAAAAAGAAAAAGTAAGATTGTGCCAAGGTTACAGATAACAAAGCATATACTTATAAATCCTAGTTAATATTATATGAGGAATAACTTGAACAAATACTAGCAAGAATGTATACAGAATATTAATTACATTCTTTATAAGAAAGGGTCAATATAATTACTTTAAAGTATTTTAAAATATTCTTTTTATTATGAAATCTTTTGAGAAAACATATTTTCAAGATAAAGAATTTAAAATTTCTTAAATGGTGATTTAATAATTATAATAAATTATTATCCACGTGTGACAAAACATGGATTAATAAAATTAGAACATCTTAAAAGCTTAAAGAACTAATAAGGCTCATGAATCTGATGTCATCCAAGTTCTATCATCATCAGCATTATTTGGAAACTTAAAAGAAGTTCTAATTCTTGGGCCTGCTCCCATATTTAGTGGATCAGCTACTTTGGGGGGTAGGTCTCAGCAATTTATGTTTTACCTACCTTCTAAGTCATTGTTATACATGCTAAACTTGCAGAACTACTGATTTATCACTATTATTCTTGAATTAGTGTTCCCAGGCAGAACAAATAAAAACAAATAGGAAGAATGAAAACAAGAAAAAGACACCATTTAAATTAGATTTTCAGAGCCATAACAAATACATTTTTAGTATATGTTCTGTTATGGTTGACTAGAGGCCTGGGGCATGAAAATTTGTGCACTTTGGGGGGTCCCTAAGCCTGGCCTGTGCCCTCTCACAGTCTGGGAGCCCTCAGGGGATATCCAACTGACAGCTTAGGCCTGCTCCCCTGGGGAAGCGGGCCTAAGCCTCAGTCTAGCCTCCCTCTGTAGGAGGTGACCACAGCTGGCAATGTGGGGATGGCGCCGGGCGGTCCTGCCCCGAATTGCTCCATCACTGCTGCTGCCTGTGGCTTCCCTCTGCAGGAGGCAACTGGAGGGTGGGTGATCAGGGGATGGCGCCGGCCCCCATCACCCCACCTCTGGTCACCACCTCCCCCCCATCCCATCATCACCCCCTCCCTCTGCCTGCTGGCATAAGCCTTGGCTAGCCTGGAACCACCTGCTCATCAGCCCTTCCCCCCTCCAACTCTCATTCCGCCATTTGGTCGATTTGCATATTATGCTTTTATTATATATAGGATTATATGAAAGTCAAATTTCACTGAGTGTCCTATGTTTAATCTAGCAGCCCTAACTTGAATGGACAAGACCAGAGCTAGATTGACAATGTAACCCTCTCATTCTAAACATGGAAATACTATTGTTTACAAATCCTATCTAATAAAAGAGTAATATGCAAATTTACCATATCTCTGCTACACCCACAAGCCATGCCCACCAGCCAATCAAGAGTGAGTATGCAAATTAACCCAACCAAGATGGTTGCTGCCACAGAGCAAGCAGGAGGCTTGGGTTTCCACGGCAATAGAGGAAGCCAAGCTTCTGCCCACCCTGGCCTGCCCTGGCCTCCCCTCAAGGCTACAAAGTTTCAATTATAGAAGATAAATAAATCCCAGATACCAGGGCTTCTGCATGGGTCGCTGGGGCCATGGCCAGCCTGCAAACCACCACAGGCCCCTCACCCAGGCTGCCCTATACCCCAAGGGAACCCACACCCTGATCCAGGACACCCTTAAGAGCAAAGCAGCTGGCCCCCACCCGTGCACCAGGCCTCTATCCTTTCTAATAAAAGAATAATATGCAAGTTGACCATCACTCCAAAACACAAGATGGCTGCCCCTATGTGGTCAAAGATGACTGCTGCTATGTGGACACAAGATGGCTGCCACAAGATGGCCAGCAGGGGAGGGCAGTTGGGAGGGACCAGATCTTCAAGGGAGAGCAGTTGTGGGCAATCAGGCCAGCAGGGGAGGGCTGTTGGGAGGAACCAGGCCTGCAAGGTAGGACAGTTGGGGGCGATCAACCCTGCAGGGGAGGGCAGTTAGGGGTGACGAGGCAGGCAGAGGAGGGAAGTTGGGGACAACTGGGCCTGCAGGAAAGGGCAATTGTGGGGGACCCAGGCCTGCAGGGGAGAGCAGTTGGGGGAGACCAGGCCTACAGGGGAGGGTAGTTAGGGGCAATAGGGCTGGCAGGGGAGAGGTTAGGCATCAATCAGGCTGGCAGGGGAGTGGTTAGGGGGTGATCAGGCTGGCAGGCAGAAGCAGTTAGGGGCAATCAGGAAGGCAGGCAGGCGAATATTTGGGAGCCAGCAGTCCTGGATTGTGAGAGGGATATCTGACTGCCCATTTAGGCCTGATCCTGGTAGGCAGTCAGACATCCCTCGAGGGGTCCCAGATTGTAGAGGGTGCAGGCTGGGTTGAGGGACACACCCCCCTCCATGCACGAATTTCGTGCACCAGGCCTCTAGTATATAATAAATGTCCATGGTTGTGCCAAAATATCTTGAATTCCAGCTCAGTTATTATTTGCTCACAGTTCTGAAGGCTTAAAATCCGAAGCCAGGGTTCCAAAATAGTTGTTTTCTGGTGAGAGTGCTCTTCCTGAATTGCAGAGGGAGAGGAGAAGGGTAGGAAAGGGAAGGGAAGAAGCAAACTCTCTAAGGGTCTCTTTTTTTTTATGAGACCCCATCCTGAAGGTTCCACATAATCTAGACATGATCACCTCCCAAAAGCCTCATCTTCAAAAACCATGTCATTGAGGATTAGGACTTCAACATATGAATTTATGGGAGGCACACAAATCAGTGCATAGCAATGATTAGTCTGTATCTTATAAATGTCAAAAAATGCAGCTGTGCTTTCAAAATATGTATTTAGAAATTTTATATAAATAAAATAAATGCTGAAATTTCTAATAAAATATAGTATTTAAGAAAAAAATCTGGAGGTTTTTTTGTTTTTTTTTTTAATCTGAAGTATCCACATTTATGAGATCCCATCTTGTATAGCAGTCAATAAAGCCATATAACCCAGAGTAGATATTGAGTCTGTCTATAGTGTATATACAAAAGTGCATCTCAGCTAACATGGATATTTATTTCTATTTAATTAATGAATTAATGAGCAGCTTTAGGTTTGAAGAAAAAACAGAGGTTTCTCCTTACCACCGTCCCTGTCTCCCTTACTATTATCGTCCTTGAGTAATGTGTACATTTGCTATAATAATTGAGCCAATATTGAAGTATTATTATTAATTAAAGTCCCTACTTTACATTAACTAGAGTTCACTCTTTGCATTTTATATTCAATGGGTTTTGGCAACTATATATCAGGTATCCACCATTATGATATCACATGTAATCACTTTATTGATCTAAAGTCTTCTGTGCTCAAGCATTCATTTCTAAATCATAAATTTTCATTGATTGCAAAGTAAAGTCTCTGCTAAAAGGAAATATTTATACAAAGGAAGAGAAACATCTTTAGTTCCTATAGAAGCAATATTATAGCATTATTTTGTTTGTTTGTTTTCAGTAAGTTCAAAGGTCTGATTTATATGGACTTTAGAGATGAAACATTTAATCTCCCCAAATTCACTTTGAGCACCACGAACTAAAATTAAATGAAACATGCAACATAAGAATAATTAGAAAGCAGCATAGAAAATTAGAATCTTCCTCTGTGAGTCTCTTGGCAGCACTGAATGACATACATGAGAAATTTATGTTACCTTTCTAATAGCAAAGCAATCTTTTTTTATTTGCTGTATTCAAGTGCTAGCATCTGGTTGGTTACATTTCAGCTACATTTCATGTTGCTAATAGTCTGTTCAAAACAGTTACTTCAAAGATTTCTTTCTGAAACCATGTTTGTTATTGGTATTTGTTCTTAGTCATTTGTGGGGTGCATTAATTGGATCATTTTATACTAATGGAAACTGTTTGCCAGTTACTTTGGCAATTGGAATGGAGATTCTATTTTTGCCTTTCACGCAGGCTCAGTCTGGATCAGAGTAGAGACAAGAAAACTTATAGGTATGCATTTTCTTATTATTATTCCTCAACCTCTTAACTTCATGGTTAATTATGCTCAATCTGCATGTCTTAATAGATAATAAGAAATTTTAGTTACAAATTCCTTTTTTTATTTTTTTTTATTTTTGCTTCTTTCTAGTTCTCCTGACTAGAAAATTATACCTGTATACCTACCTATTTGGAGATTATAGTTTGGTTTCTCCTGGTTATTTAAATTCTAACATAGAAATCGTTGGTCCTTTGTTGAATAAAAGCATTGTCAATTAAAAATGTACTAACCTTATAAAACACTTTTCAAACATGGAAATCTAACATATATTTTCCTAGAAATGTTGACCTGTTTTTTTGATTAGTAAAAAACATTCTGCAGTCTGGTCTCTGTATTGATGAGTCTGTTTCTATTTTGTTTGTTAGTTTATTTGGTTCATTAGATTCTACATATAAGTGTACAATTCAGTGGCATTTGCTACATTTACAATGTTGTGCAACTATCCCCTCTATCTAGCTCCAAAACATTTTCATCAACCCAAAGAGAAACCCCTTTCTCATCAGCCCCTGTCAGCCACCATTCTACTTTCTGTCTGTCTGGATTTTCCTATTCTGATATTTCAGATAAATGGTATCATATGAAAAAAAAAAATTGAGAAGAAGAAGAAGAAGAAGAAGAAGAAGAAGAAGAAGAAGAAGAAGAAGAAGAAGAAGAAGAAGAAGAAGAAGAAGAAGAAGAAGAAGAGGAAGAAGAGGTGGGAGAAGAAGAAGCATTGTAACCCTGTCCACTGTGGCTTAGTTGGTTGAGTGTCATCCAGTACACCAAAAGGTTGTTGGTTCAATTCCTGATCAGGGCACATACCCAGGGTGAGGGTTTGATCCCCAGTCATACTGATAGATGTTTCTCTATCCCTTCCCCTTCATCTCTCTGTAAAACGAATCAAAACATATTTTAAACCATTCTAGTTAAGCTACAAAATGATATTCAGTAAAGTTTTCATGGACATTAGACAAGGAAGAAATGTATAAGAATATATCATTAAATATTAAAATATTTAACTTTTAAAATATCTTAGGGTTGCTTTTACCAGAGAGTATAAAATCTTGCAAAAAATAATAAAAAAAAATAAATGACTCTAGCTACTACCTTTCTGGGTGAAACAAACATGGTGGTACATAGTTTTGACCCTCCCTATTGGGATGTCAATATTTAATAACCTTGGTTCCTGTCTGTGCCCTTGACTGTGCCATATTCCACATTTTACCAGTAACACATTAAAGACATACAACAAACACTAATACATTTTTGAATTATATTAATAAAAAATTGAAGAACTACATTAATATCAGAAATAATAACCAGAAATATCATAACTAATTAGAAACAGAGGTGAAAATATAATGAGATTAAATTTCACAAAGATAAATTTAATTTTCATACCTGGAGAGGGGCAAGCTAGTGTTGCATTTATAGCTCCTATTTGGAAAGTCTACATCAAACTTTTAATTAGTCATAAATTTTGTACAATCTAAAAGTGACAGATAACCATAAAATAAGCTAATTTTTTGCCATTTTATTATTTTTAATTCTTTTCTTTATTGATTAAGGTATTACATATGTGTCTTTATCCCCCCCCATTAACCCCCACCCCACCCCCACTAATGTCCTCATCCCCCTGGTGTCTGTGTCCATTGGTAGGCTTATATGCATGCATAAACTGATGAACAAAAACAGATCCAGGGACAGAGAATCATCGATCAGACCATCAAACTTCAGAGGGAAGGTAGGGGAGGGTGGGGGTAAGGGGGACAGATCAACCAAAGGACTTGTATGCATGCATATAAGCCTAACCAATGGATACAAATATTTTTTTATTTACATTTATAGCTATATCCAGAGCAATAGAGCCAATATAGTGTCTGCCTTCTTAGAATGTCATTGCATCTCATTGAATCTTTATGTTACATTTTTGTCAGGGCACTTTTAAAAGAATGTAGAAAATTCAAACACATTTATTCAATAACAAGTGTGGTGATTCAACTTAAAAGCACACCTTATTAATAAGAAAGATAAGACTAAAGATAAGATTTGGGAAGAAAAGTAATTACAGCAATGCTCAGATATTAAAGAATGTCAAGCAAAGTTATTACACTTGTTTTCCTCTTTAGCAAAGATAAGATATAATAGAAACAATAACTGGAAGATTTAGAAACAAAACTCAACATCAAACATAAATCCCTAATACAATTTTTTTTAATTGGAGAATTTGCTATTTTGAAGATATCCAAGAGTAGTTTGGAAAAACTATTCTGCAGTTAAGTACAAAAAATAGAAGGATGGTGGGAGAAGATAAATGCATTGCCTTTCTTGTCCTAAAATAATATGTCTCTGTGCTAACCTGATAAAGTAGCTCAGAAAATGCCGAGATATTTAGCTCAAGATCTTAAGCTAGGGAATTAAGCCCTGAGGATAATGATTTAAAATGGCTCATTTTGAAACAATATTCTGCATCTAAGATTATCAGCAATAAATTAATAATACTTCTGATAGTAAAAATTTGTCACATTGACTCAAAACTTTTAACAGGTGTGAAAGAATATATGCTGAGTCAAAAATCTACTTGGCTATCTGAATGCTATTAAGTTCTATAGGAGTTATTAAAATCATAATCTCTTATATCCAAAGAAGAAAATGCATTTCAATGGTGGCCTTTTTATATTCTAAGGTATTGATGATCTCTGTGGGCCCTGCCATTTTTACTGTCTTATGCTTCTGTGAGCTTTTGTCATTCTACCTTAAAATAAAATTCACCAAGAAAAGCTCTTTTCTCAGGAAAGGTGTATTGAAGACTGGCTTGTCCACTACCTATGACTGTTGACCCAACAAAACAATCAATTGAACATCCCGACTTTTCACTTTCCAAGCAAATATTTGACATCATATTGGTAAAGTTTTAATCCTTTTGAATTAGTTTTCTTATCTGTAAGATTTCTGTTACCCATATGCTTTTTGGAAAGGTTCTAAGTAATAACAAAAATATCACTTTTTTGAAGTCTTTTGGAACAAGAAAGCATGTAGAAGATACTATTAATGACTTTTTTGTTAATCCTCATACTTCTGTGAGGAGTATATCCTTGATATGCAGTTGAAAGAGGATTATATAGCCAAGCAGTGAGCCAGAGTGTTTCAATATAGCTTATGGAACTATAGCAAGAGTTTCTTTTCTGATTATGTTTACTATTTGCTGAAGTAGCTCTTGTTAGAAATAATCTCACATGTTTAGGAATTCTTTTTAGAAAAAACATTAAAAAGTTAAAATATGATAGTTCTCACCAACAGCCTAAGAAATCAAATTATAGTGAATTAACATATATGTAAAAAATTAGCCTTAATATTTTGCTATGCTTAGAAAAATGAGATACAAATTATTTAAACTTTTAAATGATTATTTTTATGTTTGCATTTTGAATTCTGGCTAAAATATTCTAGGCATCTACATGCTCTTTTTTAATGTAAAATTAATAAAAAGTTGATATTTTAATTGACTTTTGAAGACAATTTTTCATTCACATATTTGTTTTTCTCTATGCCTATTTAACATATGCAATGTGGATAACATTTCTAAAATTTTGAGACACCAGCATAAAATGTGGTATTTACCTTCAAGGCTAAATATTTATTGAGATATAAATTTGAACTGAGAAATGTTTAAAAACAGTAATTGATTGCATTCATAATACCATATTAGTTGTACAGATTAAATCATGTATTAAGCAGTAATTTTATTTTTAATGATATCCATTTTCTTTGTAAACTAATCTTACTTAAAATAGAAATAATGATAGAATAACATGTTTAGCAAGCAATACGTTTTCAGCCATTCCATGCATTTAACATTAGTGGATGATACTGTGAACTATCTCATTCTAATTTAAAACTAGGAAATCATTTTCTTGTTGTTGCTGTTGTTGAAAGTACTATAGATGTCCTTCCCCTTTTCCCCCATTGACCTTCTCCATACACACCTGTCTGTGTCCATGAGTTATGCATATAAGTTTTTTGGTTAATCTCTTAATGATCCCCGCCCCCCTCCCTGCTGCTGAGATTCATCAGTCTGTTCTATGCTTTTATGTCTCTGGACCTATTTTGTTCATCAGTTTATTCTGTTCATTAGATTCCACATCCTAGCATGAGTGAGATCATGTGATACTTGTCTTTCTCTGAAGGGCTTATTTTATTTAGCATAATACTCTCCAGGTCCCTCCATATTCTCTCAAAGGGTAAGAGATCCTTTTTTTTTTTTTATATAGCAGTATATAGTATTCCATGTGTCAATATATGACAACTTCTTTTTCTTTTTTATTACTGCTTGAAGTATTTCATATGTCTGCTTTTTCCCTGATTGACCCTGCCACCCGGCCACTCCCAACCCCTATGACAGGCCACACACCCCAGTGACTGTGTCCATTGGTTATGCTAATATGCATGCATAAAAGTCCTTTGGTTGATCTCTAATGCCCCCCCTCCCGCCTCCCCTGCCTTCTCTCTGAGGTTGGATGGTCTGTTCAGTGTTACCTAATCTCTGGATCTATTTTTGTTCATCAGTTTATGTTGTGCCTCATACCCCACATATGAGTGAGATCATGTGGTATTTGTCTTTCTCCCACTGGTTTATTTCACTTACCATAATGCTCTCCAGTTCCATCCATGCTGTTGCAAATGGTGAAAGTTCCTTCATTTTTATAGCATCATAGTATTCCATTGTGTAGATATACCTCAGTTTTCTAATCTACTCATCTGATGATGGGCACTTAGGCTGTTTCCAAATCTTAGCTATTGCAACTTGTGCTGCTATGAACATATGGGTGCATATATTCTTTCTGATTGGTGTTTCTGGTTTCCTGGGATATAGTCCTAGAAGTGGGATTACTGGGTCTAATGGGATTTCCATTTTTAACTATTTGAGGAAAATCCATACTGTTTTCTACAGTGGCTGCACCAGTTTGCATTCCCATCAGCAGTGAAGAAGGGTTCCTTTTTCTCTGCATCCTCGCCAGCACTGGCATTTGTTGATTTGTTGATGATAGCCATTCTGATAGGTGTGAGATGATACCTCATTGTTGTTTTGATTTGCATCTCTTGGATTATTAGTGACTTTGAGCATGTTTTCATATGTCTCTCGGCCTTCTGTATGTCCTCTTTTGAAAAGTGTCTATTTAGGTCCTTTGCCCATTTTTTATTTGGATTGTTTATCTTCCTTTTGTTAAGTTATATGAGGTCCCTATACATTTTGGAGATTAAACCTTAATTGGACATAACATTGAAAATATGTTCTCCCATGCAGTGGGCTTTCTTGTTGTTTTGTTGACTGTTTCTTTTGCTGTGTAGAAGCTTTTTATTTTGATGTATCCCCATTTGTTTATTCTATCCTTAGTTTCCATTGCTCTATGAGCTGTGTCGGTAAAGATATTGCTATAACACATGTCAGATATTTTACTGCCTATGTAATCTTCTAAGATTTCTATGGTTTTCTGCCTTACTCTTAAGTCTTTTAGACATTTTGAGTTTATTTTGTGGATGGTGTAAGCTGGTGGTCTAGTTTCATTTTTTTTTTTTCATGTATCTGACCAATTTGTCCAACACCATTTATTGAAGAGACTGTCTTGACTCCATGGTAATGCTCTTGCTTCCTTTGTCAAACATAATTGAGCATAATGGCTTGGGTCTATTTCTGGGTTCTCTGTTCTGTTCAGTTGGTCTATATGTCTGTTCTTGTGCCCAGTATCAGGCAGTTTTGAGAACCCTGGCTTTGTAATATAGCTTGATATCTGGTATTGTGATCAGTCCAACTTTGTTCTTCTTTCTCAAGATTGCTGTGGCTATTCGAGGTCTTTTTTTATTCCAGATGAAGTTTTGGAGACTTTGTTCTAGGTCTGTAAAATATGCCTTTGGTATTTTAATGGGAATTGCATTGAAACTATACATCATTTTGGAGAGTATGGACATTTTAATGATGTTGATTCTACCAATCCATGAACATGGTATGTTCTTCCATCTGTTTATGTCTTCTTCGATCTCTTTTTTTTAATGTCCTTAGTTTCCCAAGTACAGTTCTTTTACCTCTTTGGTTAAGTTTATTCCTAAGTATCTTAATTTTTTTTTTGGTGCAATGTTAAATGGGATTATTTTTATTTAGTTTCTCTTTCTGTGATTTTATTATCTTATATAATAAAAGGCTAATATGAAAATTGTCTCCTTGGGAGTTCTACTAGTTTAGCCAGTATTCCTTCTTCCCTTCCTAATTCTTTTTTCTCTAGCAGTCTTTTTAGAATTTTTTTTTTCATTTATGGCTTGGTGGTAATAAAATCCCTTAGCACTTTTTTGTTTGTGAAGCTGCTGATTTCCCCTTCAATTTTGAATGATAGCCTTGCTTGGTATAGTATTCTTGGATTCAGTCCCTTGCTTTGCATCACTTTGTATATTTCATTCCAATTTGATGTGTTTCTGTTGAGAAATCAATTGGTAATCTAATGGGAGATCACTTGAAATTAACTTTCTGTCTCCGTCTGTCAGCCTTTAAGATTCTTACTTTGTCTTTGGTATTTGCCAATTTAATTATGATGTGTCTTGGTGTCGGTCTTTTTGGATTCATTTTATTTGGCACTATGTGAGCTTCTTGGACTTGTGTGAGTTTTTTCTTCTCAATATCAAGGAATATTTCTGTCTTTATTTCTTCAAACAGGTTTTGTATTCTTTGCACAGTTACCTCTCCTCTGGCACCCCTATTATGCAGATATTGTTTCATTTTGTGTTGCCCCAAAGCTCCCTTAGGCTCTCCTCCTGTTTTTTAAGTTTTTTTTTTTTTTTTTCAGTTTCTGCTCTGCTTGGGTGTTTTTTCCTAACTTGTCTTCTAGCTTACTGATGCAGCCCTCAGCTTCTTCTAGTCTACTGTTGATGCTTTCTATTGTGTTCTTTATTGCAGCGATGTCATTCTTCATTTCTCTTTGGTTCTTCATTTCCTCTTTATTCTTACACATGTTGTTGAATTTGTGTACATCCTTTTCAACATCCTTATGACCATTGCTTTGAATTCTTTCTCTGACAAATTGCTTGCCTCCATTTCATTTACTTCATTTTTTTTTTTTTTTTGGTGATTCCTCCTTTTCTTTTGTATGGGGGCTATTTCTTTGTCTTCCCATTTTTTCTCCTCTCAGAGTGTCTGGTTATGTGGTTCACTCTTTACCACGTTGAACAAAAGGAAAATAATACAAATCAAAAAGACACGACACAGAGGGAACAAAACACAAATGTATTCATGACACCAAAAACCCAAAATAAAGGTGACCACCAGAGAAAAGATAATTAGGGGAAAGAAAAGAATGCAAAAATTATATTGGGAAAAAGAAAAAAGGTACAAGAGAAAAGAAAAAGAATATAAAAGAAGGTGAAAAACATTTACATATATGGGGAGAAAACTCCACAAAACCAACAAATAAACCAAAAAATACAAACAACAAACACCCTAAAAGAAAAAGAGGGGAGGAACTGAATCTGAAGAGGCAGAGCTTATTTCCAGAAGGAAATTGTAAAGGAATTGAGCGAATGGGGGACTTGCCATGAATCAGTTTAGAGGAGGTAGAAACAGAATAAGTGTATAAGAAAAAAAAATACTCAATAAACTAAAAAAATAATTAATTTAAAAGATTAAAATACATATATATTAAAAATATCCTATATCCTATTAATAAAGAGCTAATATGCTAATTAGACCAGATGGTGGAACAACCTTCCAGAACCACCTTTCAGAATGACCAGTGTAGGGTGAGCTCTGCAATCAATCACCCTGCAGAGTGTGGTGGCAGCCAGGGCTGCGAGGGCTGAGCCCCTTGCATGAATTTCATGCATCAGGCTCTTGTATATAAACTAGTGGCCTGGTGCACAAATTTCATGCATGGGTAAGGTGTCCCTCAGCCTGGCCTGCACCCTCTCCAATCTGGGACTCCTCAGGAGATGTCCGACTGCTGGTTAAGGCCCGATCCCACAGGGCCTTAACTGGTAGTTGGACATCTTTCTAGCAATCTGGGACCACTGGCTCCTAACTACTCACCTGCCTTCTGGCCTGATTGCCACCAAATGCCCCCCTTTTGGCTGGATCACCCCTAACTGCCCCCCATTGGCCTGATCACCCCCAACTTCCCTCCCCTTCCAGCCTGATCACCCCTAACTGCCCCCCCACTGGCCTGCTTGCACCCAACTGCCCCCCTGCTGGCCTACTCAACCCCAACTGTCCCCCTGCCAATTTGCTTGCCCCAACTGTCCTCCCCTAATGGCCTGATTGCCCCTAACTGCCTCTGCCGTGGCCCTGCCACCATGGCTTTGTCTGGAAGGATACGTCCGAATGGTGTCCCAGTCTAATTAGCATATTACCCTTTTATTAGTATAGATAAAAATAATTCCCCTTTCTTCTTTTTTAAAATATATTTTTATTGATTTCAGAGAGGAAAGGAGAGGGAGAGAGAGATAGAAACATCAATGATCAGAGAGAATCATTGATTGGCTGCCTCCTGCATTCTCACTACTGGAGATCAAGCCTGCAACCCAGGCATATGCCCCTGACTGGAATCAAACCTGTGACCCTTCAATCCACAGGCTGACACTCTATCCACTGAGCCAAGCCAGCTAGGGTAAAAGTCCCCTTTCTTTAATCTATCTATTATATATTCATCTATTTTTGGAAATGGAAAATAGAGTAGAGACCAGATAGGCCTGAGTTTGGTGAGCAAAACTACTTAAGCTATTAGTAGAAGAGAGCAAGCCAGGAGGGGGAAAACAAATGCATAAAATAAAACAAACAAACAACAACAAGAAAAAAATTGGCTAGCACAGAAAGAGAAAAGAGAAGGGTGCTAGGACTTGGAACAGGGGAGAGGAAATCAGATATATGAGTAAGCCATCAGAGACTACTATAATAGTGATGTGTCGATAATGCAGATAAAGAAGATCACTTTTTAACAAGGAGTAAAAAGAAAGGAGAGAGAAAAACTAAAGCAGGAACATGAGAAAAGAAACAGGATGAAAAAGGGATAAGTGAGGAAGAAAAGGTTGGCAGAAAGGAAAAAATGAGATAAAGTAAAATCATGATAAAAAATAAAAAATAGAATGTAGAATACTAGTCCAAAAGAAATAAAAGATTAAAAATAATAAAATAATAATAATAGAAAAGAAAATAGAAAAAAGGAAAAAAAATAGTTTCTTAAATAAAAGATAAAAAATAAAAAAGTGAAGTAGTGAAGTGTTGTTCACTTCAGTCGTTTTAATGTCCCATGGGGGCTGGTTTAAGACCCCACTCTACTGCTCTGTCTGCCACATCTCAGTTTTCTATTAGATAGTCAGCACCGTGTTAAAGTTCCCAGCAAGCCCCTGCTCCCCTGTATCTGTCTCCACAGCCTTGGTTTCAGGCAGGCGGGATCAATCTGCTCACTTTGCCTGCTTTCAGTCATGTTTACACAAGCGTCTTTTTCTGACATGGGCTTTAGGTGGAGGTGTTGCTGTATTAGTTTCTGGGCCCAAATGGCCCTTCACCTGAGTCCCTGAGGGCTCCCTGGGGATATTTAGAATACTTGTTTTCCTGCTGAGCTCAACTCTGGGTGTGGCTGCACTGCTAGGAGGGGCTGGCTCATCAGTAGAAAAATGTCTGTTCAGGGTTGGAAGGATCAGACTGTCCCAGAACTGGCTTCCTCCTCACCTCTCCCTATTTTTCTCCCCAGTTTCCACAAAAACCACCTTCCCCTGCATCACAGCCTCAGTAAGTGTTTGTAATTGAAAGATACTATGCACTGAGTTTAGTGAATAAAAGCAAGGAAAATATAAAGACAGAGCAACTGTGCCACTGCATACCTCTCTCCCTAGCACTGCACCACTGGTGCAGAACTTCAGGCTGCCTTTCTGGGCATAGCCTCTCATGGCTGTGAGCTTAGATCTGTGCCACTGTCTGTCTCTCTTCCCCTCCCCACCCCACCACTGTGTAGGCAGTGCAGAACTTCAGGCTGCCTTTCTGGGTGCAGCCTCCCATGACTGTGAGCTTAGATCTAGAGTCTTGCACTGCCAGCAGCCCTGTGGACCCCCTCCCGCAGTCAAGTGTTACGCGTGTCCACACAGGACATGGACTTGGTGCAGCACAGTTTCCTTCTGGCCCTCTACTCCTGTTATGCACATGTCTCTCTTCACAGCTGAGGCAGCAGGTCCCAGGCTGATGTGGCTCTAGGGTTCCAGGTGGTGTCTGAGGTCTCCCCAGGTGGAGGTGAGGCTGGGCTCCCAGTCACAGCTGTTCTCCCATTAAAGGTGAAAGGTGGCATGGCCTCTGCTGTAGAGCCGGCTGCCCCAGGAGAGATTGCAGAGGTAGCAGAGGTTGCCCAGCTAGGGGAGCCTGGGCTGCTATCCCCCAGAAGTCTCACAGAATATAATGGTCACACACACACACACACACACACACACACACACACACACACACACACACCCCGCACGTCCATGCACTCCCCTTTTGCTCACTCACACTCTTTCCCTCACTGCTGCACTGCTGGCCACCATCTCAGTCCCCCTACCACAGCTTTTTTATCCATTCACCTACTGATGGCCACTTGGGTGGTTCCAGAACTTATTGTAAATTTCCCTGCTAGTAACATAGGAGTGCATACATTCTTTCTATTGGTGTTTCAGGTTTCATAGGATATATTCCTAAAAGTGGGATTACTGGGTCAAATGGCAGTCCTTTTTTAATTTTTTGAGGAAACTCCATATTGTTTTCCATAATGGCTTCACCAGTCTGCATTCTCCCCAGCAGTGTACTAGGGTTCCCTTTTCTCCACATCCTTGCCAAAATCTGTCATTTGTTGATTTGTTCATGCTAGCCATTCTGACAGATGTGAGGTGATACCTCATTGCTGTTTTAATTTGCTTCTCTCCAATGATTAGTGACTGAGCATTTTTTCATATGTCTCTTAGCCATTTGTGTGTACACTTTGGAAAAGTGTTTATTTAGTTTCTTTGCCCATTTTTAAAATGGATTGTATGTCTTCCTTTTTAAGTTGTATTAGTTCTTTATATGTTTTGGAAATTAACCCCTTGCCAGATATACCATTGGCCAATATGTTTTCCCATACAGTGAGCTCTCCCTTTTCATTTTGTTGATGGTTTCTTTTGTTATGCAGAAGCTTTTCAGTTTGATGTAGTCCCATTTGTTTTTCTCTTTTGTTTCCCTTGCCCTAAGAGATGTATCAGCAAACAAACTGTCACAGGAGATGTCTTACATTTTGCTGCGTATGGTTTCTTCTAGGATTTTTATTTTTTCATGACTTACACTTAAGTCTTTTATCCATTTTGAGTTTATTCTTATGTACGGTATAAGTTGTTGATCTAATTTAATTTTTTTTGGATGCATCTATGTAATTAGCCCAACACCATTTATTGAAGAGACTATCTTTACTCCAGTCTATGCTCTTCCCTCCTTTGTCAAATACTAATTGAGCATAATGACTTGGGTTGATTTTTGGGGTATCTGTCCTGTTCCATTGATCTATATACCTGTTCTTGTGCCAGTACCAGGTTGTTTTGATCACAATAGCTTTTTAATATAATTTTATATCCGGTATTGTGATTCCTCCTACTTTGTTCTTCTTTCTCAAGATTGCTTCGACTATTCAGATTCTAACTACTAAACGTGTTTCCCTTAAAAACAGGAACAAGATACATATGTCTGCTTTTACCACTCCTATTTGACATAGTACTGGGAAAAAACAAGTCTTAGCCACAATTAAGCAAGAAGAAAAAATAAAACCATCTAAATTGGAAAGGGGAAGTAAAATTGTCATTATTCACAATGACATGATATTGTACATAGAAAACATGAAAGATTCCACCAAAAAACTACTAGAATTAGTAAATGAATTTGGCAAAGTATTTGGATACAAAATTAACATTAGAAGTCATATATATATATATATATATATATATATATATATATATATATTAATAATGAACTCTCAGAAAGAGAAACTAAAAAAAATAATAATCCCATTAAGCATTGCAACAACAACAATAACAAAAAGATACATCGGAATAAACTTAGCCAAGGAGATAAAAGACCCTGATTCAGAAAGCTATAGGACATTGAAAAATGAAATAGAGGAAGAAACAAACACACCATGCTCATGGATTGGAAGAATTAACATCATTAAAATATTCATACAACCCAAAGCAATCTATAGATTCAACAGAATCCCTGTTAAAATACCAATGGCACATTCCACAGATCTAGAACAAATTCTCCAAAAATGTATATGGAACCTAAAAAGACCCAAATAGCAGCAAAAATCTTGAGAAAGAAAATCATTTAAAAAGAATGTAAATGGTTTGCCAAAATTGACATAGGAAATATTTGTACTTAGTATTTTGTACTGCAAATACAATAATATTCCATTCTCACGTCTAGGCTTTTGTCTTTGCTATAGTAGCACTGATTGCAGTTACAGCACCTGTTCACAGTGTTGCAAATGGGGACCCAGCCAAATGAATGTTGGTGAGTAATTGCAAGTCACCAGTTATTATAAAAGTAAGCCAACAGTTACTCCAAATAATACAAGTCACTGTTGTATTTCTTCAACATTTTGTCTTCTTGGATTCTACTTCTTAATAATTTTCTTCTCCAACTTTCATTTACATTTTGAGATTAGAAAGTCATCCTTGAGGAAGTTACCTTGTGCTTGATGGGAAAAGAAAACTGCCTGGATTTAGTTTACTATGCATGCAATGCATCCCCTAATCTGAGATTTAAAAATAATTATAAAATAAAATATGAAAATAAATTTAAATATTAGTCTCAAATAAATATTAAAATAAGAGTTTTGTAATATCTTTAAAACAGATTATATCTCAATAAATATAAATCCATAAATCTAAAACTATAAATTGATTTCAATGTATAACACAAATATTTTTGTATTAACTCTTGCTGTCTTGCTGTTTCATAATTCTCTTTTTAAAAGTTCCACTAGAGATGTATTTCTATGTATGTTACTATCATTCCAGAATCTATATTCAGAAAACCAAATGTTCTGCTTCAACACGTTTGACATGTGATTATCAGACTGATTTTCTTAATTATCATATGTCAACATCTTGTGTTGTTTTTGTTTATTTTAGAGGAAAGTCCTGGCCAGTGTTGCAGATGGCCTCCACATTCTGAGCTTATATAATTTTACTGTTATCTGCAATATGTCCTTTGGGAGAAAGTAGTTCAGCTTCTAGTGAATGCCTACCATTTCAAAGTAGTTTTCCAGGAATATTTATTTGGTTAAATTATTTTAATATTCTCAATATCACAAGTGAGGTAAGTTTAAGAATTATTTTTTATATATTAGAAAATAAATTGATGCCCCTTTTTTTTTACCAATACTTCACTTTCAACAATACCATGGTCTTCTTCCTCCTTCCACAACTTTGCATGTGGCCAGGATAATTTATAATTCTCCTAAATATTCAAGCCATGTCCTCATTTCAAAGTTTACCTTATATCTGAATTGCTCCATAAGCGGCTGCTAATTCAAAAATGTGAATTTATTATCTTAAATTATATTTACCTTAAAATTAAAACTTTGCAAATTGTAAGTAAGTTGAAGGCATGCCGATTATTTCATTCTTTATTGAATCCCTAAAACCTGATACCTAACTGGTATGGGAAGAATAAGTAATGTACATGTATTAATGAAAGACTTCTTGTGTTTGTATCATTCCAGCATCACTATAAGTGTTAAAAATATTTGCAAAACATGTACTATATTTTTGTACTATGTTTTTAAATATCTTAGAATAAACCTAATTTGGAAGGCAGCCTGAATGCTGACATTATGAACAGTGCATGATAGTGGTGAATCAACTTTTTCCTCCACTTAGAAGCTCATCTGCAGCAATTCCTAGGAAAGATGTAGACAGGTTTCATTTTTCAAATATTTTGTTTTTGTTTTTATTTTTTTAAAAAATAAACCATACCTTCTACCTCAGAACTTGTTGGAAGACAATTTAAGGCAAGGGAGATAGAATTCTTTTATCTATTCTTGAATAATGTGTCCCACCAGTTTATTGGTGAGAACTGAAATTTTATATCAGAATCTCCTAATTATTTGATATGTATACAATGAAAAAGTCCTTCTGAAATACATACACTTAGGTTAATACACAGATACCTGTAAAGTTTCATATTCCTTATTAGTTCTTCATGAAAACTTATAAAACCTGGGCTAAAAGTCTTTGCAACACAACATTTTAAATAGATATCTGAACATGCTGGACCTTCATACATAATATGTCTTAAATTCCCATACTATCTTCCTGCCAATATTCTGTACAAATTAAGTTTGTTTTTTGTTTAGTTGAACTTCATATTAAAGTTAACCCTATTTCCTGTTCTTTCAAGTTTTCTTACAAGATTATTATTATTTTTACTCAACTCTGAAATTTCTTTCCATTTCTAAAAATCAGGAGTTTCCACTATTTTCTAGGAATCAGAATGTACTAGTGAAGACCATGAGTTTTGGGTTCAAGTAGATCAGGTTTGAGGTGATTTTTACAATGTATCAACATTATGACTATGAATAAATTATTTAACCTTTCCACCAATTTTGCTATAATTTTTAAAAACAACTTTTTGCTTAAAAATTGAGTAAAAAACCTAAAGTCTTATTATAGAGATTAAAAACTGTAATTAATTTAAAACCTATTTATTGTTTATTAGTATTAGATTTAATATATTATTTCTTATAACATCTATGGAAGAAAAGGTTTTAATATATGCAAATTTAAAGCCAATTTATTATTTTGAGTTATTATTATTATTATTTTGGCATCTAAAATGTGTTTATTGGGATAGTTCCCCATTCATCTTTATTGGAGGTTCTTATTTTTAAATTTTTTTATTGATTAAGGTATTACATATGTGTCCTTATCCCCCCATTGTCCCCTCACCCCCCTACTCATGCCCTCACACCCCCCTGTTGTCTGTGTCCATTGGTTAGGTTTATATGCATGCATACAAGTCCTTTGGTTGACCTCTCCACCTTACCCCCACCCTCCCCTACCTTCCCTCTGAGGTTTGACGGTCTGATCGATGCTTCTCTGTCTCTGGATCTGTATTTGTTCACCAGTGTATGTTGTTCATTATATTCCATAACTGAGTGATATCATGTGATATTTATCTTTCTCTGACTGGCTTATTTCACTTAGCATAATGCTCTCTGTTAGTGTTACTTCCTCCTGAAGAGCATTGTCTGGAGGCCTTGCTTTTCTACCTTCTGGCTGACAGAGGACAATGGAGCAACAAACATACCTAAGTTCTGTTTGTGCATGGCTAAAGACGGTGGTGATTTCACATCCATGAAATAGGAATTGGGGCTCTGCACCAGGCACTTCTTCTTGTGCTTCCTCTTCTTTTCTGGAGATGGATAAAGAAGATCCTGAGTGATGGGCGTATTGTCTCTGCTGGAGAGGAGGTCGTCTCTGCTGGAAAGGCCATTATTTTGAATTTTTTATAATTGTTGCTATTTCATTAGAATATTAAATGACTATTGATACAAACTCAAAATACTTTCCCATCATTTACATTTATAGTTTCAAATTCTTTTGAGTATCACTATTATTTTGACATCCAAAATATATTCAAAAGTTAGATTTCTTAAATGTGAGTTTTGTATTTTTAAAAAAATTCTATTACATATAAAGTGATAGAAAAACATAGTAGGAAAATAATATACTATACTCAGAAATTGCCTTTGCAAAGATATTTTATTTTCCTTCATTTTTGAAAGTATTACAGATATCTGCAAAGATATTTTAAATATATATCAAGTGAAACACATATTAAGTGATACAACAAAACTGGTGGGAAAATAAGATGCTATATTCTGAAACTGATTTTACAAAAATATTAATTTCCAAATAACTGTTTTATAAAATAATATTCAACTCTATCTAAAACCTGCAAGCACATAAAAGTCTGTGCAAATTATTTATTTTTTGAGATTTAATATACTAAAAAATATATACTACACAGATGGCCAAAGTACTGATGATCTTGGGAAGTCTTGCTCCCTTATGCCTCTTATGTTCTGAGCATTGTTTGTCAGGATGACACTGAGTCTATTAGAACAGCTTGGCCCATTTTGACAGAATTTATTTCTGAATTAAAGATAGCTGATAAAGCTTGTAGTTTAGTGAGGGAAACTTGAATTCTATTGCTAGCTCTCAATGAACACAATATATTTGTCACTGCAAAATGTATGCTTTCTTGTTTAATTAAAATAATTTCAATATTCCATTTAAAATTATATCATATCCATGCAGTAAAAACAATTTGACTAACTATCAAGACCTATAGGCTTGATATCAGACAAAAGTATTTTTGAGTTTTGCTTCTACCAATTCACATATACATGGTGGCATGTTCTTTGAAAACATTATTTAATTAAACTTAATTCATATCTACATGGTGGCAGATTCTTTGAAAATAGTATTTAATAGTCAATATGCAAATCCCAACTGAAAGTATTTATGAGTGCTTAACAAGTACTTAACAAATTGGGCCTATGTTTGCACAAATTGTTGTTTCTATTATTGTCATTATGAATATACTGATGTCTTGAGTAAGAATCTTACTTATCATATTTGGTTCATAGAGAAATGCAAAAGAAGTGTTAAATTAAAATTTTTACTAAAGAATATCTACTATATACTTCTGATGTTACCCATTGTGTACATATGACATCATTAAAATGGTTACCATTTTACAGACAGAAATCATGAACTCAAAGATTGAATTTTTGTTTAATTTTTATACTCATAGAAAATAATCAACCCAATATTTAAACCAAGACCTGTCTCCAAAGCTGCATATGATGTCCCATTGTGTTTTCATTCAGAATTATATTAAGGCTTCTGTTTATTTGGGGAAATTTTACTCCCTATTAAGATCATATCAGATATCATATGTGTACTTTATACTCTTAATCAATTTTTGAAAATAAGTCAATAGTTGAAAATTTAGTTATATCAACATTATAGGAGGAATAAAGTCTATTAGAATTAATGAATTACATACTAGAATTGTTTACTGATAAAATAATTTCATATAACATTGTCTGAGGCTATGTTTTTAGATATTGTTAATAATTTTAACAAATTTGTAACAGAAGTAAATATAAATCAGATTTAAAACTCAACAATCATGGCAAATGTCAGTATGAATAATATCTAAGGCATGTACATTGCGAAAATGCAACTAATAATACAATTACTAAAATAATATTCCATGGACACTAGTGATTTCAAGTCACTTGTGTGAAATAGTTGTATTTCTAAACATAATCTATAATAATAAAAGCATAATATGCTAATTAGATCGGATGTCCTTCCGAACAACCTTCCAGACGAAGCTGCAGCAAGCAAGGGCCAAGGCAGAGACAGCCACTGCTGCAGCGGCAGGGGCCAAGCCCCTTGCATGAATTTCGTGCATCAGGCCTCTAGTACTTAATAAAAAAAATGTTTCACATATAACCTGATGCTACATATTATAAAACAAGTCACATTAGTTTCCTATTTTATATCCACTAATGAATATTAACAATAAAAATTATGGTAGATAAATTTCATTCTGTCCTATATCCTTACCTTTTGAATTACTGATCCACAGATCTGATAAGATAAAAATTAAGTTAATTAACTTTTTGAGTCATCAGTTAATTAAGCTAGGTAATGAAGAATTACATGTAGAGCAAAGAAATAATTGATCCAGAGCCGAAGAATAAAGTAAATGCTTTTATAATATAATGAGGGGCCATCTGGTCTCTGGTCATTTCGGTCATGATGCCTCTGGCCTTTTATTATATAGGACTAGAGGCCCGGTGCATGAAAATTCATGCACTGGAGTGGGGGTCCCTCAGCCTGACCGCTCCTTCTCACAGTCTGGGAGCCCTCAGAGGCAGGAAGCGACCCAGCAATCAGGGGAAGGTGACGCCCCATCAAACCTCTGCTGCTGATACTGCCAACAGCACAAGCCTTGGCTGGCCCTGGTTACCTGAGCCTCGGGCAGCCCTGGACAGCTGGGCAGCTGCCATCTGAAGTTTGCCTGCACCTTGAGCATTAGCTGGGCAGCTGTGATCCGAGGCTTGCCTGTGCCTCAGGCCAGACCTGGGCAGCTGGGGGGCTGAGGGGGCTGGGGTACTCTGGAAGCAGGCACACGCCTGCCACCCCATTATGGGACTGGGCACCACCATCTTGTGGCTGTGGGTGCCACCATTTTTGAGGGTGGGGAGTCAATTAGCATATTCCCTCCTTATTGGATGTGGGCGCCACCATCTTTGCAATGGTGTGACGGTCAATTAGCATATTCCCTCTTTATTAAATGGGACTAGAAGCCCAATGCATGAAATTCGTGCACGGGGGGTCCCCTCAGCCCAGCTTGCAACCTCTCCAATCTGGGACTCCTCGGGGGATGTCTGACTGCCGGTTTAGGCCCGATCCCCTAAACCGGCAGTCGGACATCCCTCTCACAATCCTTGACCACTGGCTCCTAATCGCTCACCTGCCTGCCTGCCCAGTCGCCCCTAACTGCCCCCTCTGCTGGCCTGGTTGCCCCTAACTTCCCCTTGCTGTTGGCCAGGTTGCCCCCAAATGCCCCCTCCCTGCCAGGCTGGCTGCTCCTAACTGTCCCACATGCTGGCCTGGTCACTCTTACTGCCCCCCTTGCTGGCCTGGTTGCCCCCAACTGCCCCCCTCTGCTGGCCTGATCACCCCCAACTGCCTCCCCTGCTGGCCTAGTCATCCCCAACTGCCCCCTCTGCCAGCCTGGTCGCCCCACGCAGTCTGCTTTTTCAGTCAT
Organism: Plecotus auritus; assembly: GCF_963455305.1. NCBI lineage: Eukaryota > Metazoa > Chordata > Mammalia > Chiroptera > Vespertilionidae > Plecotus > Plecotus auritus. The sequence goes on along the minus strand of NC_137771.1, from coordinate 133,633,673 downwards.
TTGGTCATCCCTCACTAACCCCCCTGACGGCCTAGTCATATGCAGCCATCTTGTGAGGGTGTTAGGGTTAATTTGAATATTACCTCTTTATTATATAGGATTATTAGTGTAGCATTTTATACTCCTACAATGTCTTAAAGTATGCTTTCATTTTTTAGCTGAGTGTGTGAGTGCATATGTGTGCATGTAATTATAAGACAGGAAAGGGTGTTCCAATACTCTTATTAATAATGTTATATTTTTATCATTTTCTTTATATGGCCTTTGCATTTCACACGAAGCATTTATTAATGGAAATACACTTTGAAGGAGTTTTACAATGTTAAAAGTTAATATGCAACAGTGAAATATATTTGTCTTTTATGAACTCACTTTGTAAATGAAAATTTCTAGATTTTCCTTTTAAGAAAAATGATTTACATGGTGATCTAGAATTTCTACAAACTAAGAAATCAAAAGAGTATTTAAAGTACACCCATTGTAGAGGCATGCATGCTGTACAGTATGCACCCTTTCTAGAGGCATTAATAATGTCTTGAACCAAACTTTTGTCGTGGAGTGCAGTCTTCCAAGATACCTGCATGGCTCCTTCATTCAAGTCTATTCTTAAATGGAAATTATCAGATAAGCTTTTTGTGAATACTCTGTTCATAGTATTGCCCCTTGCATCTTATTCCATAACCTCATTTTACAATTTGTTGTAACACGGTATGTCCTTGTTATTCATGATGATGTTTATTATTGACAAAAGGCCCAGTGCACAAAATTTGTGCATGGGGGGTATCCCTCAGCTCAGCCTGCACCCTCTCCAATCTGGAACCCCTCAAGGGATGTTCAACTGCCAATTTAGGCCAGATAAACTGTCAGTCAGACATCCCTCTCACAATCCAGGACTGCTGGGTCCTAACCACTAGCCTGCCTGCCTGCCTGATTGCCCCTAACCACTCTGCCCACCAGCCTGATAGCCCCCTAACCTCTCCCTGATTGATGCCTAACTGCTCCCTGCCAGCATGATTGTCTCCAACTGCCCGCTCCTACCAGCTCAATCGCCCCCAACTGCCTTCCCCTGCAGGACTGAGTGGACTGAGGGACTCTGGCTGGATGAGATGGGGCTGAGGGGACTGGGGGACTGAGGCTGGATGAGGCGGGGCTGAGGGGACTAGGCGCCACCATCTTGTGGCTGTGGGCACTGCCATATTGTGAGGGCGTGGCAGTCAATTAGCATATTCCCTTTATTAGATAGGATTTCTCTCACTAGCACATAAGTCCATAAAGGCAGAGACTTTAACTCCTCTCTCCCTGCACTTGCAACAATTATGCATTTAAATTTTTTGTTGACTATTGAAGGATATTATACATAAAACAAACCACAAATATATTTAACTCACAAATAAATTAGTATAGGTATTTAAAATATTTGTATTTAGGGAGTATTAATCAAACACAAAATTATTATTATAGTTATGACATAGCTATGAAAGTTATAACTTTCATAATTCTCACTTTTCCAGTCTTCTAAGGATTTTCTTCTGTTTGAAATCTATGATGTTAAGAACACTGAAAATACACTTTTGTCACAATCTACACTTGGCAGTGAGGCACAGAGTTCAGCACATTAAAAACACAAAGTAAGTCCAGGAGAGGGAGATTCCAGATTGGGCATTATTCTCATATCCGTGCAGCAAGACAGATGCTGGGAAAAATGGCCTAGATATGCAGCTGTGCCTCTGACATGTGTGCTGGATCTCTGAAAGGTTTGACAAACTTAAGTGGGATTCTAATAGGAGATTTAATTTATCAATTAGTTACTAATGAATTAATCAATTAATTGTTACATATTCTACTGATTTTGTCTTTCAGATCATTAGCATATTCCCCCTCTCTCTTTCCTATCTATATGTCCTTTAGTATGTTAGCTTATTCACTTATACATGGTATCCTGATTTAGACTCACAATCCTCTACTATATCTGATGCTCTGCTCCCAGAATTTTTCTTATAGTCAAAATACACATTGTCATTTCAAGATTCAAGGTTCTTCATTGCTGAAGATGTTATTAGTAACTATTTTTGTTGTTAGTGGTGATTATCAGTCTCCTGCCTAGATTATAAACTCTCAAAGGAAATGATTACCTTTGACTGTTTTGTTTCTTGATATATCCCCAGTTAATATATGCTGTATAAATACTCATTGAATGATTAACAATAAATAATCTAAGAATTGTGTCTAGTGTTTTATTTAGTTCTGATCAGGCTTAGAACCATAAGCCTGACAGTGATTTGTAACACTGTATTTTCTTATGTAACAACTTTCCCTCTGCTTTTCCTCTTCTTTTCTTGATCACATATTTCCTCTCTCCACACCACTTTGCTGCAGCTGCACACACACGAGCCTACACTGATATTATTAGCCCACCCTTCTTCTTCCTCTTCCGGGATGAAACCTTATTCTGAAATCTGTGTGTTTTTTTAATTAATCTTTATTGTTGAAAGTATTATATATGCCCTCTTTTGTTTTTTCCCCATTGATCCCTTCTAGTACACCTCCACCTCCGCCTACGCCCCAGGCCTTCATGACACTATTGTCTGTGTCCATGGGTTATGCATATATGCATACAAGTTCTTTGGTTGATACATTCTTATCCACCCACCCACCACTGCCTTCCCTCTGAGATTCAACAGTCTGTTCCATGCTCCTATGACTCTGGATCTATTTTATTCACAAGTTAATTTTGTTCATTAGATTCCATATATGAGTGAGATCTTGTAAGTCTTTTCTTTGTCTGACTGGCTTATTTCACTTAGCATAATACTCTCCAGGTCCCTCCTGGCTGCCTCAAAGGGTAAGAGATCTTTCTTTTTTATTTCAGCATTGTATTCCATGATGTAAATGTACCACAGCTTTTTCTTTCTTCCTTCCTCTCTCTCTCTCTCTCTCTCTCTCTCTCTCTCTCTCTCGCTTTCTTGCTTTCTTTCTTTCTTATCCACACATCTACTGATAGGCACTTGGGCTGTTTCCAGATCTTAGTTATTGCAAATTGCCTTCCTATGAACATAAGGGTGCATAATCTTTTTGATTGGTGTTTCTGGTTTTGTAGGATATATTACTAGAAGTGGGATCACCAGGTCAAATGGCAGTTCTGTATTTAATTTTTTGAGGAAACTCCATACTGTTTTCCATAATGGCTGCACCAGTCTGCATTCCCACCAGCAGTATACTAGGGTTCGCTTTTCTTCTCATCCTTGCAAACACTTGCCATTTGTTGATTTGTTGATGCTAGCCATTCTGACAGGTGTGAGTTGATACCTTATTATTGTTTTAATTTGCATCTTTCTGATGATCACTGACTGAGCATTTTTTTCATATGTCTCTTGGCTATCTGTATGTCCACTTTGCAGAAGTTTTATTTAGGTCCTTTGCCCATTTTTAAATTGGATTATTTGTCTTCCTTTTGTTAAGTTGTATGGTTTACTTATATGTTTTAGATATTAACCCTTTAACAGATGTATCATTGCCAAATATATTCTCCCATACAGTGGGCTCTCTTTTCATTTTGCTGATGGTTTCTTTTTCTGTGCAGAAGCTTTTTATTTTGATGTAGTCCTCTTTGTTTATTTTCTCCTTAGTTTTCCTTGCCTTACGAGAGGTATCCACAAACATTGCTTTGAGAGATGTCTGAGATTTTGATAATTATGGTTTCTTCTAGGATTTTTATAGTTTCACATCTTACATTTAAGTCTTTCATCCATTTTGAGTTTATTCTTGGGTATGGTGCACGTTGGTTGTCTAATTTAATTTTTTAGCATGTATCTCTCCAATTTTCCCAACACCATTTACTAAAGAGACTGTCTTGATTCCATTGTATGCTCTTGGCAATATTAATTGAGCATAATGGCTTGGGTAGATTTCTGGGGTCTCTATTCTGTACCATTGATCTATATGCCTTTTCTCATGGCAGTCGAGGCTGTTTTGATTAAGGTGGCTTTGTAGTATAAGTTGATGTCTGGTATTGTGATCCTTGCAACTTTCTTCTGTTTTCTTAAGATTGCTGCAGCTATTTGGTATCATTTTTGGTTGAATATAAATTTTTGGAGTATTTTTTCTACATCTGTGAAACATGCCCTTGGTATTTTAATAGGGACTGCATTGAATATATAGGCTGCTTTGGGTAATATGAACATTTTAATGATAATTCTACCAATCCATGACATGGTATTTCCTTCCACTTCTTTAACTTCCTCTATCTATTTTTTCAATGTGCAGTAGTTTACCTCCTTGGTTAAGTTTATTCCTAAGTATCTTAATTTTTGTTGCAATGGTAAATGGGATTATATTTTCTTTTTTTAAGTTTCTCTTTCTGAGAATTTATTGTTGGTATATAAAAATGTCATTGATTTCTACCTGTTAATTTTGCATCCTGCCTCATTGCTGAATTCATTTATTAAATCTAGTGGGTTTTGTTGGAGTCTTTAGGGTTTTTTATCTTCAACAACGTGCCATCTAGGAATAATGAGAGTTATACTAACTCCTATCCAATTTGGATGCCTTTTATTTCCTCTTCTTGATTGAATGCTGTGGCTAGGACATCTAGTACTATGTTGAATAAAAGCAGTAAAAGTGGACATCACTGTCTTGTTTCTCTTCTTAAGGAAAATTGTTTTAGTTTTTGTCCATTGAGTATGATGTTCGCTGTAGGTTTGTCATATGTGGTCTTTATTATATTGAGATATGATTCCACTATTCCCACTTTGCTGTGAGTTTTTATCAAAAATGGGTATTGGATTTTGTCGAATGCTTTCTTGTATCTATTAATATGATAATGTTATTTTTGTCTTTCAATTTGTTTATGTGATGTGTCACATGTATTGATTTGTGAATATTGAACCAGCCTTGCATTCCTGGAAAAACATCCCACTTGGTCAAGGTGCATGATCTTTTTAATATATTGCTGGATTCGATTTGCTAATATTTTGTTGATGATTTTAGCATCTATGTTCATCAGGGATATTGATCTGTTAGTCTCTTTTTTGGCAGTGTCTTTACCTAGTTTTTTCAAATTAGGATAATTCTGTACTGATAAAAAGAGCTTGGAAGATTTCCTTCCTCATAGATTTCTTTGGAATAGTTTCTGGAGGATATGTGTTAGTGCTTCTTTGAATTTTGGTAAAATTCTTTTGTGAAGCTGTCAGGACCAAGGCTTCTGTTTTCTGGGAGTTTTTGATTACTGCTTCTATTCCATCAGTTATTATTGGCCTGTTCAGGTTTTCTGATTCTTCCTGATTCAGTTTTGGAAGATTATAGTTTTCTAGGAATTTGTCCATTTCAACCACATTGTCCAGTTCTATGACTGTATTGTTGTCTCCCTTAAAGTCCTCTAGAATTTTTTAAAAACTATATTTAGTCCCCTGCTGGCCTGATCACCCACAACTGTGCTCCCTTACTGGCCTGGTCCCTCCCAACTGCCATCTTGTGTACACATGGGGGCAGCCATAAAATATATATATATATATATATATATATATATATATATATAGGCTCCTATGTCAGGTATATATATGTTTACTAGTGTTATTTTCTCTTGTCAGATTGATCTCTTTAGTAATATATAGTGACCTTTATTGTTTCTGTGGTGGCCCTCATTTTGAAGTCTTTTTTGTCAGATATGAGTATTGCTACCCCAGCTTTTTTTTCATTTCCATTTATATGGAAATTGTTTTTTCTATCCCTTCACTCTCATCCTTTTGTTCTTTTTTTCTGAGGTGGCTCTCTGGTAGACAGCATATATTTGGGTCATGTTTTTATATCCATTCAGCTACCCTATGTCTTTTGATTGGGGCATTGAATCCATTTACATTTAAGGTTATTATTGATGGTTACATTTATATTGCTACTTTAATTATTTATGCCTATGTTTCACTCTCTTTCTTTCTTCTTCTCATTACAGCAGTCCCTTAAGCAATTCTTGCAGTCCTGGTTGGTAGTGATGAACTCCTTTAGCCTTTTTTTTTGTCTGTGAATCTCTTTATTTCACCATCTGTTTTGAATGATAGCATTGCTGGATATAGTAATCTTGGTTTCAGATTCTTTCTTTTCATTACCTTGAATACTTTATGCCATTGCCTTCTGGCTTGTAGAGTTCCTGATGAGAAATCAGCTGATATCCTTATGTGAGATCCTTTGTAGGTAATAAATTGCTTTTCTCTTGTTCACTATAAGTTTCTCTCTTTGTCTTTAATTTTTGGCATTTTAATTATGATTTGTCTGAGTGTGGGACTATTTGGGTTCTTCTTGTTAGGGACTCTCTGGGTTCATGAATTTGTGAGACTTTATTCTTCACCAAGTTAGGGAAGTTTTGAGCCATTATTTTTCAAACAAATTCTTTAGCCCTTGCTCACTTTTTCCCCCTCCTAGCATTTTTATGATGCAAATATTGTTATGTTTAATGTTGTCCCACAGCTCCCTTAAACTGTCCTCCTGGTTTTTTATTTTTATTTTTGTTTTTAATTTTTAATTTTATTTTCTGATTGAGTCATTTTTTTCTATCATATTTTCTAATTTGCTGATCTGATCCTTGGTTTGCCCTAATCTGTTGTGTATTCCTTCTACTGTGTTCTTTATGAGGGCTATGCCATTCTTCATTTTTTACTCTTCTTTTTTACATAGATACTATATATTTTTTATGCTGTTGAGCATCCTTGTAATAATTATTCTGAACTCTATATTTGATAAATTTATTATCTCCATGTTACTTAGCTCTTCTGGATAATTCCCTTGTCCTTTTATGTGGGGCTTGTTTTTTGTCTCCCCATTTTGGCTGCCTATTTGGATTTGTGTCTATGAATTAGGAAGGTCTACTACAACTCCAAATATCTAGTGCAGGACAGTATCAGATGATGTTTGTGACTGGTTCTGAGGGCTGTGTTTTGAACTATCAGTAATCCACAGCTTGTGGGTCCCTCTGCTGGGGCTGGGTGCCTTTGGACAGGACTAGGATGTGTACTGAGGTCTGCTTTTTTTATGCCTTTGCCCATAAGGATATTAGGCAAAGACTCAATGCCTCAAGAGACCTGCCTTTGCCTATAATCTGATTGTTATTCAGTCTTGATTACCCTCATTTCAACTGTTCAACTGGTTTTAAGATATAAAAAGATACTTGAGATCCATTAAATAAATGGAGAAAGAGGATAAAAATACTTAAGCTTTTTCTGCCACAATCTGATTTGTTCTCCAGTGACTGGGATTTAAAATCATAGGGTAGCTGTTTCCTTTTTTTGTCTCAACTGTAGGCAGTTAGGAAAAGCAAAGACAGAATATGAAGTCTAGTTTGGTATAGTATAGAATAGTCCCCCCTTCTTCATGGTTTCACTTTTTTTTTGGTCTCAGTTACCCAGCATTAACCACAGTTCAAAAATATTAAGTAGAAAATCACAGAAATAAGCAATTCATAAGTTTTAAATTGCTATCCATGTTAAGAAGTGTAAAGAAATCTCACTGATCCTGCTCTATCCACTCAGGACATGAATCATCCCTTTGTCCAGCATCTCCAAACTGTATGTGCTCCCAGCATGTTAATTTACTGATCAACTGTCAAGGTATCACAGTGCTTGTGTTTATTACCCCTTATTTTACTCAATAATGATCCCAAAGTGCAAGAATAGTGATGTGGCAATTTTATATGCCAAATAGAAGCCATAAATATTCCTTTAAGTGAAATACTACATATGTATAGAAAGAAACCACTAGTGTGTGTGTATATATATATATATATATGTATATATATATATATATATATATATATATATATATAGTTCAGTACTTTTTGCATTTTCAGGCATTCACTGATGGGGGGTCTTGGAAAGGGGTCACTATCATATATTCTTAGTTTGCCTTGTCTGAAATTCGTAACATACATGTCACTCTGGGTATATAACTATCATTCTCTAAATAATCTTGATTTAATTCAACTAACATTGAATTGCAGTCATTCTTGATCATATTAAAGAAGACTGAGGCACAGGAATCTAGATACAGACCTGTCAAGCAGAACACACAAAGGTTTCAATCAATTGAGGCCCATGTATTCATTGAGAGGAGACAACAAGGAAGAGAAACAGAACAGTGGCATGGAAACAGGACTCAGAAAGAAGATATGATTCTCTTCTAAGGCTGGCCCTGGTTATAACCTCTTATGACTTTGCTCAATGTGGGAAGAAAAGGATGAATTTTTCAGACAGAGATTTTTGTTTGACTCCTCTGGAAGACTGACACATGATTCTGTATTCTTCTATAAAAGGCATGTTGATTTGAAGGCAATTGTTTGTTTCCCCAGTTACTCACTAATGATTGAAGGAAAATAAAATTTTCTTTGTGAGAAAGAAAAGAAACTTCACATTTCTCTCTTTTTCATGAAAAGAAGACCAAAATGAGATTGAACTGAATTGAAAGATTATATGGGAGTAGAATGAGCATAGTAAGAAAGGAGATAACACAAATGTCATGAAAGGACTTCCAGCTAGCTGTCAGGTAAGAAATTAGACATGAACGGCTGAGATGGGGCCTGCCTTGGGGTCCTAACAGGGGCCACACCAACATTTCCTTCAGAAGGCCTATTCATGGAAGGCCCAGCAGCCAGCAATTCACCAATGGGCAGGTTTGGAACCAGCCAGTTCCTGGCACAAGCTCAGAGGAAGACATCATGACCTCAATGCCACCTTGCTAAATCCCTGGACTAATTATAATAAAATTTGCATTGCAGTTTTGTGCACCCCCCTCCATGGGTGTTTCTGTATGCATTATGGGTAAGGGCATGCACAGAAAAAATATCCTATATAATAAAAGGCTAATATGCAAATAGACCAAATGGCGGAACAACCGAACAACTGAACAACCGGTCGCTGTGATGTGTGCTGACCACCAAAGGGTGCTTGCGGAACATGGCAGGCATCAGCTGCTGCTGATGGTAGAGCAGGTGAGTGGGGGCACCAGATCAAGGCGTGATGCCTGTTGCTGTCATCAGGGCCAGCCTCTGGTGGTTACTAAAAATTATTTGCTCCTGCACACTGCGGTCCCACCCGGAGCTTGAACCTGCTGGGCCCCAATCACTCGGAGCCATCAGCAGGTGGGAGCAGCAGCTACTGGCCCCAATCACCCCTCAGGGTTTCTCGGGGCCAGCAGCTGCCTCTTGCAGCTGCTGCCGATGATGGCCCCACTCACATCCTCTGCTGGAACCAATCCCAATCGCTCCTAAGGGCTTCTTCTCCTCCCCCTGCTCCTGAGGGGTGATCAGAACAGCAGCCGCCGCTTGCACCCACTGACGGCGCTGGCCCTGTTTGCACCTGCTGCTTTCACTGGCCCCAATCGCTTCAACGGGTGTGAGTGGAGCCAGTGCCATCAGTGCATGGGAGCAGTGGCAGTGGGACTGGGGCTGCTGGCAGACAAGGGACCACTGGGTCGTGGTGGGAGGGGCCAGGTGGGGGCATGGAGAATGGGTTGAGATCTGCCCCTGTGCCCACTGCAGCCTCATGGCCCACAGTTCCTTTCAAGGTGCATGAATTTGTGCACTGGGGCCCTAGTAATTATATAACCCTTTTCTGTCAATCATCCCTGAATGCAAATGAAATTCTTCACCCAGAAAATCCCTATTTTTTTGTTAGTCCTCACTGGAGGATATTTTTTCTATTGATTTTAGAGAGAAGGGTTCAGGGGAGATGGGTAGGGTGGGGAGAGAGAGAGAGAGAGAGAGAGAGAGAGAGAGAGAGAGAGAGAGAGAAATGTGAGAGAGACATATTGATTGGTCACCTTTCACATGTGCCCTGACAGGGAGCAGGGAGTGAAACCACAACCCAGAATCAAACCGGTGACCTTTGGGTTGGAGGGCTAATGCTCTAATTACTGAGCCATGTCTGCCAAGAAAAATTCCTCATTTAAACCATGTAACTTAGGATGTGTGAGCCTTTATCTCTCTCAACTGGTTCACTCCTCTGTTGGAGTGTATCTTCAATAAGTCCCACTTTGTTTTCCTTTCATTTTCATTGACTTTAAAATCTTTTCTGTGTCCACATGAAGAACCACGTCCCAGCCTGTCACCCCAATCAGTAACATAACCAGGTAAGCCTATCATTAAAGAATAAGCTTGTTTGAAGGTTTGTGTATAAGTTTTCTAACCAATATCATACCATTGCAGTTTTATTTATTTTTTTGATAGTTGACAGTTTTCAAATGTGAACTCTATCTTTTCAAAGGAATATAGCAGAAACATTTGGCCACTTTTTAAAATCCTTACCTATGAGGGACATCTTAAATGACTGAAGGACTAATGTAGTCAAGAATGGTACAAAAACAATGATACTGTGCCATTGAGGGCAGTTATGAATTTGTTGCAGTTGAATGCATATGCCAGAAACTCTGTTTATGAGGCTTTTCAAGGAGACACATTGGGGGAGAGAGAGAGAGAGAGAGAGAGAGAGAGAGAGAGAGAGAGAGAGAGAGAGAGATATTACTTAGCCTGAGGAAACATCACAGTGAAATATTTCTTAAACAAGATCTGTTCTTGCATACAACACCATGTCACTTTCACAGGCTGATATTCAGGGAAAATAAGAAAAATTGTAACAAATTTTCTTAAACTTTTCTCCAAATATTAAATTAAAGAGTAGTAATGAGAGAAAGTTCCCACCTTCCCACCTAATCTCTCCCCATGTGCACAGGACTATGTACTTGGAAGTATGTATTGATGCTACACAAGGTGGCATTCTTATACTTACATGCTGGGATTTCATATATGCCTTTGAGATTTTAAGTACTGAATAATTAAAATATGCACTGACATTTTTGACATTTAAAGTCTATTTTAAACTCACAACTTATTCAGTTTTAAATTGTCTAGACAAGAATCATCCCCTGATTAAAGAATTATTCTATCCCCAATCTGCTTTTCTTCAGTCTAACTTGAATATAAGGAAACTTATTTTCTATGCAATGAACTGTTTTCAGGTAAAGTAGAACAACATATTGGAAAAAGACTTTTACAGTAATTGAATAATGAATCATACCTAATCTGTATCTTAACCATGCCAATTTTACAGACTTTCATGCAGTTTTGGCTTTTTGTTTTATTTTGTTTTGTTTTTAAGTAATCATGGTAAATTTTAGGCAAACTTCTCAGAGACATTGCAATATCCTTATGTATCACTAGTGTTTTTATGTTGATTAACTCTGGACTCTCCTCTAAGTGTGAGTTGATGGTGATGTTTCCAGTAAAAGTTAAAAATTGCATAGAATTTTCAAAATATTCTTTAGAGGAATATGTGTTTCATTATGCATAGTTAAACAATTATTTCATGTTGAGTTTCATAGAATTAATAGTCCTGAAAATTCTGTTTTCTTAAAATCTACACTAGTAAATCTATCAGTATTTGTTAAGAAATTATTATTTAAAAAGTTTGAAAATATTCTATGTACATCAGAAAAATGCTTATTTATTTAAAATGAACTGAAAATCCATGTTTTGTCAATAAAATGTGGGAATATTAAATTCAAGTTGTTGTAGTTGTAATCACCTAAGAACCATTAGATCACTTCAACAAATTTTCTTTAAATAATTCCCAATAACTAGGAAAACCCCCAATCAGTTTCTACTTGAACAGAAGCTTGTGTATTCTAGCTACTAAGACAACATCATATATATATATATATATATAATATATATATATATATATATATATTATATATATATATATATAATAAAGCTCTTTAAAATATTTATTAATTTGAGAGAGAGAGAGATAGAAAGATTTGTTATTCCACTTATTTATGCTTTCATTGATTGATTCTTACATGTGCCCTGATAAGGCATTGAACCCACAACCTTGGGACAATACTCTAACCAACTGAGCTACCTGGCCAGGGCTGTCATATGTTTTTAATGAGTTGTCATTTCTGCATGTAACTCATACATGCATAATGTTGAAATTTTACATAATGCCCTAGACACATGATGTAATTAAAATTCAACAGTGTTTTGTCCTAAGGCAGATGGCTTGCTTTATGATGAGCAAGCACATCATCTAAAATTGGTTCAGGTAAGAGAATTTGTCCCCTAATAAATAGAGTTATCTGAGATGTGAGCCAAGTGAAATAATTCATTCATCGTAATATGATTTTAAAAGGTGAACATTTTGTCAAAACTAAAAACTAACAGAAAGTTAGTTTAAATTCTAATTTTAAAGACTTCTAACGTTCAACAAAGTCAAAATGATCATACTTCTGGACCATTTTACCAGTAAATTTTCTGTGACTTTTCTTTCCTTCCTTCTTTCCTTCCTTCCTCCCTTCCTTCCTTCCTTCCTTCCTTCCTTCCTTCCTTCCTTCCTTCCTTCCTTCCTTCCTTCCTTCCTTTCTTCCATCATCTTTCTTCTCTCTCTCTCTCTCTTCTTTCTTTGGACATTTTGTGGGAAATTAAGTGACATGGAAGCAGAAAAGTTTTGCTGACAACAACATAATACCCTGAGCCAGGAAAGGAGAGGTTAGGAGACTTGAGACAAAGGGCAAAAACCCAGCAGAGACAAGGAGGAGAGGTATTTGCATAATTTTCCTAGTTGGCTTCCCATTTTAGAATGAAAATATGAGACAATCAGAGATTTTATAATTGGATACAGTGAGGAGACATTTCAAAATACCTGTATTACCTGAAGCTACGTTGCTATTATTTCATTCAATATTAAGAGGTTCATTCAAGTTAGTAGCAGTATAGGAAATGTGTTGAAAAGTAGATCATCAGAGGAAAAGGGGGGGAATCGGCATGACTGAAACTGAGGCTCTGGCTGAGCACACTACAGCTGTGGATGCTATGGGAATTATGTATACTACCTTACAGGTAATGGAATTTGGCTATATTTAAAGATCAAACATACGGTGTTGCTTAAAAATTTGTCTTTAAGAAAGACTTTATTTCAAACATGCATGCTAAAATGACTATACTGTCAAGGTAGAACAGAACACTAGATTAAAAAATCTTAAGTCACATTTATATTTGCTATCTAACCCTGAAACCCTCCTTAATGAATTCAACAAGGATTTAAGAAAAGTTTTAACACACATAAAATACCACAGATTGAACTGTTTTTTGTTGTTAGTGTACAAATGTTAATAAACATAAAAATTATAAAGCCAAACTAATGCTTGTGGTTTCTTCCAGAATGTGAGATGGAAAGTTTTTAAGGAAATACTTTTGTTCTAATTTTACTCAGATCAGGTCATGGTGAGATAAAAATAAATGTAATTGCTTTTTACATTTAATTTTAATGTACTCTTTCTTATTTAATTTTTTTTTCATTTGATCTCATTCTTTTGTGTGTGTGCACTTGTGAAAGGTCTTCTTGGCAAGGTAATGCATTTTTAGTGTTAGTATTTTCACAAAGGTGTGATGTGCTTTGCTTTGTTCCCTCTGATCTCTGAATGCTCTCCTGGCATTAAGATTCTGCCCTATTTATTAGGAGTCAATAATGCAGTTTTATGAGTTGTGAGCACTAGAATATTACCTTTGTGCACTAATTAATTGAATATGGTAATGAGGGCATGAGTACAAAGTCAAAGTAGGAGAAAATGAGAAATAAGGCAATTTATTTACTGGTGCATAAACAGTGAAAGCAGGTTGTATTGTCTCTAAAACAATAGTTTCGAATAGTTATATTTTATGCACATAGTCATATGTTCATTTGAATGGAAATATAGAAGAATCCATTTCATTCTAGCTTTTTAAATTTAAAAAATAATGATAGTGCCTTAAACCTAAGATATTCAGCTAAATTCTGTGACTATTGTATAATTCTTATTCCAAATCACTATTTAAAATGGTTAATTCATTTTCACATCATGTTTCATAAGTTTTAATTTTGTTTCTTGAACATATACTATGGAACTTTTGTATTCAAATCTTTACATGATGAACTATAGCAAGAAAGAGTTTCTTAACCATAACTGCTAAAATTTAAGAGCAAAAATAAAACATTTATTAGGAAACAGTTCTTAATAATTATACAATTATTTTAGCAGTCAATTATAATTGCTCTGAAAATTGCTGATAATAGCCAATCAAAAATGTGACATTTTATTTTTCATGAAATAGTTATTGTCTGCTTATTAAAAAGGTCTCTGCTCATGCTATCCAGGCCACAAAAGTAAAACCTGTGACCTTTAAGTTAAAAATAAATATATTTTTTGTTTCTTTGATGATTTCTTTTATATTCCAGGACATTTTTTTTCATGTAAAGTTAAAGTATTCCCATAATATACATAAACCATATTATGAAAACTTGTATTATTAGTATCTCTACATAAAATTGGTTAAGAAAGAAAGGGATTGAAAGTTTTAGAGTTAGAGTTTATGACCAGTATCGCATCTAAAAAATTGCTATTGCATTCAAAGTTGTGGTCATGGTAGATAATTACAATGCTTTTCCACTGTTAAAAAGAGAAAATTTTTAGAAAATGGAACTGATAAAGTATGGCATTTCTATAGGCTTATTAAATACAATAATTATGGATTATTGTTGTTAATATGATTTCTGATATTTGTATATTAATTTGTAGTGTTTTATTTATTGTTTATATCTCCTAAGGCAATATTCTTTCACCCAGAGTATCTGCTTCCAACATAAGGAAGGAGAAGTAAAGGGACTCAAATTTAAATTTAAATACTTTTTTATAATACTTAATTAGATCAGAATGGGAACAGTGGTTAAATATAGAAAATTCACGTAAGAAGTAAGGATATTTTGTCTTTTGTGTTCTCATGAAAAATATCTGTTATATAATACTAGAGGCCTAGTACATGAAAATTCATGCACTGGAGTGGGGGTCTTTCAGCCTGACCTGCCCCCTCTCACAGTCTGGGAGCCCTCAGGGACAGGAGGCGACCCAGCGATCAGTGGAAGGCAATGCCCCCATCACACCTCTGCTGCTGCCACTGTCGGCAGCACAAGCCTTGGCCGGCCCTGGTTACCTGAGCCTCGGGCAGCCCAGGGTGACTGGGCAGCCAACATCTGAGGCTTGCCTATGCCTCGGGCCAGCCCTGGGAGGCTGGGCAGCTGCCATCCGAGGCTTGCCTGCACCTTGAGCCAGCCCTGGGAGGCTGGGGGGCTAAGGGGACAGGGGGACTCTGGAGTCAGGCATGCCTGGGGGCGGGCCCTGCTTTGTTGTGTGCCTGCCTACCAGGTGAGCCTGAGGGGACAGGGCGCCACCATCTTGTGGCTATGGTTACCACCATCTATGAGGGAGTGACAGTCAATTAGCATATTCCCTCCTTATTGGCTGTGGGCGCCACCATCTTTGTAACAGTGTGAGGGTCAATTAGTGTATTCCCTCTTTATTAGGTAGGATAAATATATCTATCTATTTCTGTATCTATCCATACCCTTTACAAAACTAATCAATTAATTATCTACTTTCTTATCTAATAAAGAGGGAATATGCAAATTGACTGTCATGCCATGACAAAAATGGCCTTGCCCATAACCACAAAATGGTGGCACCCATTCCCCTCAGCAAGCCTCAGATGGCGGCTGTCCAGCTGATGCCCAAGGCACAGGTAAGCCTCGGATGGTAGTTGCCCAGCCTCCCAGGGCCGCCTGAGGCTCAGGTAACCAGGGCTGGCCAAGCCTTGCACTGCCAACAGTGGCAGCAGCAGAGGTGTGATAGGGCGTCACCTTCCCCTGATCGTTGGGTCGCCTCCTTCCCCCTGATGGCTCCTGGACTGTGAGAGGGGGCAGGCCGGGCTGAGGGACCCCCCATCCAGTGCATGAATTTTCATGCACTGGGCCTCTAGTTGTTTAAATAATCTCTTGTGTAATTTAAGTATATTTAAGTACCTTAATTAATATGACTAATTTTCTCTCTTCCCTTATTTATTTTTCTTTCATTCACTGGCCACCTCAGGTTACTTTCTATTTCTAAATCAATATGTGAAAAATTTCAACCTCATTTTTTGTGATTAAAAATACAAGTGGTAATCACTGTGAAAAACATTTCTGTTTTAATAACTGATATATTAAGAAAAAGTAGTCTAAATATGTTTTTCTATATTTTTTACTTGGTCAAATATGTAAAAAGTGACTTTTCATAAAAGATTTATGTAACATTAATATTTCAGAGCAAGCTTAGGCTAATGCAGCAACTTGGATCTTCTCCATCTAAAGCAGGTTTCATACAAGGTAATGTACATCTGAATCATCTGTGGGTGCTTGTTAAGCATGCATTCTTTTTCTTTTTTGTTTTTTTTCAAAGTGAAGAATTTATTGGAATTGAGGGAGAATAGTCAAAGGTTCTTAAGAAAAACAATTTTAAGTTATTTTGCATAATTGAGTAATTCAGAACACAAGCATTCTAGCTATCTCTGTTTTTGTTTCTAGGGCCACAGATGAGCACATTTTGTGGCAAGGTAGAGTCAAACCCATGTGACATCCCACTCAAAATGTCATAAAAAATCTAAGTGTTCTGCCAGGCTGAGATTTTAACTTGTGTCCTAGAAGTACTAAGTCCACATATCAAAAACATAAAGTGGTTAACATAAAAATGATCAAGAACTAAGCTGTTTAGTTTCTGAAAATAAGCATGCATATTCTTGAATCCACATCCATATCCATTGAACCAGAATTTCCTGGGGAAAATTTTCTTATGCAGATAAATAAGTCTCATGCTTTGGCAGACTTAGCTATATGAATGAAACTAGCTAGCCTCATAAAACTACAGATTTAAATTCCTTCTGTGTTCTTTGCACACATCTTAAAATGCACAGAGTGCAACAAAATTAGCCAGTTTTCTTTTCTATAAAAAGGGAACTAACATTTGTCAAAAAGCTGGAAATGGGAAGAATAGAATTCAAATGCAGATCTGTCTGGTGCCCAAATTTGTGCACTTTCTGCAGCAATATGGACATCAATTTTAGTTTAAGAGTTTCTTGCATGAATATATAAATTATTTTGCCGTCTTCTGTTGCATAATCATATAGGGAAAAAAGAAGAAAATGTGAGTTAATTTTGCCTACATTTAAGTTACAGCTTTCACAGTAATGCTAGTTTATAATTTTTAAAATAATGTGAATGAAAATCTTACCTTTTTACCTTCTGAAACTACTAATTTTTAAAACTCATTTTGTGCTTTAAGTTCTGTGTTAATTGTACATGCCTTTGTTCTCAAACCGTCATCTCTTACTTCTATAATACTTTGCTTCAAAAAAATGAATAGAGACCTGGCTGGTGTGGCTCCATTGGTTGGGCATCATCCCAAGCACTGAAATGTTGCCTGTTCTATTCCTGCTCAGGGTACATGCCTGGATTTGGGGCTCAATCCCCAGTAGG
This sequence comes from Plecotus auritus, assembly GCF_963455305.1. NCBI lineage: Eukaryota > Metazoa > Chordata > Mammalia > Chiroptera > Vespertilionidae > Plecotus > Plecotus auritus. The sequence continues at coordinate 133,616,319 of NC_137771.1, read as the reverse complement.
GGGTGACAGGAGGCAGTAAATCAATGTTTCCTCTCCCTTTCTCTCTCTCTAAATATCATTAAGAAACATTTAAACAAATAAAGGTGAATAAAAATATTGAAAAGCACTTAACTTTTTTTATTTTGAAATACTTCATTTACAGAAGAGTTGCAAAAAGAGTATGAAAACTTCCCATGTGTCCTTTACCTAATTGCACAAATATGAAGCATTTACTTTAGCATTCTCTCTCTCTCCTCTATTTCTATCTCTCTCTGCCTCACCCATATATGCTCTGAATGGAATAAGACACACATATTATGCAGTCACATTGCAATTATCAAAGTCAGTAAATTAATATAATTATGTAATCTGCAGACATTTTAATTTCATCAATTGTTTCACTAGAAGCAAACTAATTTACTAAAACTCAATCACAGATCCCATAATGTGTTAGATATCACATTATTATAGGCTCCCTAAATTGAAAAAATTTTTCTTCAGGACTTTGTTATTTTGAAGATGAAAGAACAATTATTGCATAGATTGCATAGATGTCCCATAATGTGTATTTATCTTGTAATTCATCATGATTATGCATTCAGTTTATGATTTTATGGCAGAAGTTCCATAGAATAGCAGTTCACTTTTCAATGATTCATAAAAAGAAACTTATGATGATGAACTGCTCTATTACTGATGATATTAACTTTCATAACTTGGGTTAGGAGGGATTCTGTCAGGTTTCTCCATTCCATTGATAAGTTACTGTTTTTCTTTCTTTTATTTTTTCCAGTGAAGATTTTATAAAATTAGCAATACTTGCTACTTGAACAAGAATATTCCTAATTGAAATTGTTATGATTATTCCTGTGAGTACATAGCACTAAAGAATACAATGAGCCGAAACCGGTTTGGCTCAGTGGACAGAGTGTCGGCCTGCGGACTGAAGGGTCCCAGGTTTGATTCCGGTCAAGGGCATGTACCTTGGTTGCGGGCACATCCCCAGTAGGAGGTGTGCAGGAGGCAGCTGATCGATGTTTCTCTCTCATCGATGTTTCTAACTCTCTATCCCTCTCCCTTCCTCTCTGTAAAATATCAATAAAATATATTTAAAAAAAAAGAATACAATGAATAATAATACAGACTAGTGTCACTGTCCTGATTCATACTAATATATGTAGCATTTTATTTACTTGTGTTACTTATTTTATTTCTAATCATTTTCTATTTTTAAATTACAGTTGACATCCAATATTATATTTGCAGCTGTACACCCCAGTGATAGACATTATATAACTTACTAAGTGATAATTCTGATAAATTTCATACCCATCTGACACCATACACAGTTATTAGAATATTATTGACTATATTTTCTATGATCTGCATTGCATCCCCGTGACTATTCTATAACAACTAATTTGTACATCTTAATCCTTTCACCTTTTTCTTTACTGAATAGAATAATCTTGGTTGTACATCCTTGATTTTTATCACTTTGAATATCTCTTGCCAATCCCTTCTGGTCTGACAAGTTTCTGTTGAGAAATCAGCTGACAATCTTATGGGAGCTCCCTTATAGGTAACTAACTACTTTTTGCTTGCTGCTTTTAAGAATCTTCCATTCTCTTTAACCTTTTGCATTTTAATTATGATGTGTCTTGGTGTGAGCCTCTTTGGGTTCATCATGTTTGGGATTCTTTGCATTTCCTGGACTTATGTGCCTTTTCCTTCACCAGGTCAGGGAAGTTTATGTCATTATTTTTTTAAAATAGGTTTTTAATTTTTTTAATCTCTCCTCATTCTGACACCCCCAGGATACAAATGTTGGTCAGCTTGAAGTTGTCCCAGAGACTCCTTATCCTATCCTCATTTTTTTTTTTTTTTGGATTTATTTATTTTTTTTTGCTGTTCTGATTAGGCATTTGTTTTGCTTCCTTATATTCCAAAGTAGAGGCCTGCTGCATGAATTCATGCATGGGTGGGGTCTGGCCGGCCCGCCCTGATTGGGGCCGATCAGGATGGGCCAGCCAGCAGGAGGGGATGTAGGAGGTTGGCCAGCTGGCCCTGATTGGAGTTGGGGGGAGGGTGGTAGGGGGTGGGCCTAGCCAAGGGGAGGCAGTCACAGGTGGTTGACCACCCTGCCTCACCCTCTGGTTGAACTCCCGGTTGAACTCCTGGTCGAGGGGACAATTGGCATATTAGCCTTTTATTATATAGGATGGCTGATTTAATTTTTGGCTTTATTTACTACTAGGGGCCCAGTGCACGAAATTCATGCACTCGGGGAGGGGGGGTCCCTTAGCCCAGCCTGCCCCCTCTCACATACTGGAAGCCCTCAGGGGATGTCTTAGGCCCGCTCAGTCTGGCCTCCCTTTGTGGGAAGTGACCAGGCTGATCAGGGGAAGGCACCAGCCCCATCACCCAGCTGCTGCAGCCATTGCCAGTCACCACAGCCACCAAAGTGTTTTCATCACCTTGGAAGTCCCTTCACCATGAAAAAATAACAACTTTCTTTAGGCATTTTCAAGATGTGTCTTTCATAGGATATGACATTTCTTTCTTTCTTTCTTTCTTTCTTTCTTTCTTTCTTTCTTTCTTTCTTTTTTTTTGTCCTCACCTGAGGATATGTTTCCATTGATTTTTAGAGAGTGTGGGAGAGAGAGGGAGAGACAGAGAGAAACATCAATGTGAGAGGGACACTTTGATTGGTTGCCTCCTGCATGAGCCCTGACCTGGGCCCCAGCCAGGGAGGAGTCTGTAACCTAGTACACACCCTTGATCAGAATCAAACGCGGACCCTGCGGTCAGCAGGCCAAGGCTCTATCTACTGACCCAAACCAGCTAGGGCAGGATATGACATTTCTAAGCGCTCCAGCAGCAGACCTTTGTTTTTTTCTCCAGGAGTGTGGTGGAAAAGCTCTAGATCACCTTTTTGGATTCTTATACCCAAGTTACTGAGAATATTACCAGTGGCATACAGGGAGCTTAGCCAAGGAGTGGTCAGAAAAGGTGTTTCCTCTGTAGTTCACACTTATCACCTCTGATCTCTGGCTCCACCTCTGCCAAGGCCCAAAGCCTTGGAGCCTGGGCAGGGGCCCCACAGCTCTCTCTGATCACCGTCTCTGCCCCTGCCAAGTCCTAAAGCCTCGGTGCCTGGGCAGGGGACCCCCAGCTCCCTCCAATTGCCGGTTCCACCTCTGCCAAAGCTTGGGTCCTGGGCAGGGGACCCCCAGCTCCCTCCGATCGCCCGCACTGCCCCATCAAGGCCCCAAGCCTCTGGCCGAGGCTTGGGTCCTGGGCAGGGGCCCCCCATCTCTGTCCTATCCCCCGGCTCTACCCCTGCCCAGGAGCCCCCTGGCTCAGGCCCTTCCTGGTTGCTTGGGACCCACCCCAGGCCTACCTCGGAGTGACCTGGGGCTGAGAAAGTTTCCAGGACCCAGTCTGCTGGGCACCAACATATGCAAATTAACCTCCATCTTTGTTGGGTTAATTTGCATACTCACTCTGATTGGCTGTGGGCATAGCGGAGGTATGGTCAATTTGCATGTTTGTCTATTATTAGGTATGATGATACTGTTGATTCCCTGTAAATTATTATTTATTAATGTGTCCTTCATTTCTGACTTGTTATTTTTATGTTTTTCACATCCTTTTTCATGCTGTTCAAATTCTCACTAATATTCTTGATGTTATCACTAAGTTCATTGAGCATCCTTATAACCATTGTTTTGAACTCTGTATCTGATAGTTTGGTTGCCTCCATTTCATTTAGTTCTTTTTCTCAAGATTTCTCTTGTTTTTTGTTTTTTGTTTTTTAATTTGGAACCTGCTTCTTTGCCTCCACATTTAGGCTGCATCTTTGTATTCATTTCTATGTATTAGGTAGAGCTGCTACATCACTTGGACATGGATGGTAGAGTGGCCTTGTATAGTAGGGGTCCTATAGGACACAGTAGAACAGCTTCACCAGTAACATGAACTTGGAGCTCCAGGTACACCTCTGTGTAGCCTGTGGGTACGGTACTGTTTAACCGTGATCCCTCCCAGTGATGCCAATAGCCTTTATTACTATTGGCATCACTGGGAGGGATCAACCACAGGCCAATCAGCTACAAGGACCGGCTGCAACTACAGTGGAAGAACTGCTGTGCAGGAGCAGACTCTACTGAGCAGGACTTGCTTCACTGGAGCTTTGGTGCTCTCTGAGCACCCCCCTCCCCACTTTAAATATGTAGATCATGGAGGTGGTAGGGTTGTAATCCAGCATGGCCGTAAGCTGTCCACAAGGTGCACTGGCTCTGGGGCCCTCCAGGAGGTGTAAGGTCAGTCACTGCCTGTGACTTGCTTTCACCACCTAGCACAAGATACAGAGGGACCTACTGATGGCTGCTACTTGTGTTGGACTTAGAGATGCCTAGAAGTCCAAGCTGAAAACCAAGTTTGGCTGCCACTTAGAAAGAGGTATGGGGTATACATAGGCCAGATGCTACTGTTTGAAAGATTTTAATGAATCAACAGACAGAGTGAACAGTGTGAGCCAGTTAATGTGGACTCAGATATGGAAATTGCCTGCCAATTCTGTGTGTGTCAGGGCTTGAGGGAGTATCTCTGTTAGTGCTTTCACCTGGGAAAAAGCTGCCCTTCCAGTTCTCACCCTGATCCCAGACAATTCAGTTCCTCCCCATATGTACCTGGTTCCTTTCAACCTGCTTCCCTAGCATCTGAGTCTGTCCATGTGTGGGCCCTTTAAGAGGCACTGTCTGGAACTCCAGCAGCCCCCTGTCTTACTATAAGCCACAATCCTTACTGTTTTGTTTTTTGTTTGTTTGTTTGTTTGTTTGTCTGTTTTTAGCTAGAAGTATGGGGACTTTTCTTCCCAGGTCTAGAATACTGGGCTGGAATGGCCAGTGTGTCACTGGGATTCTCACTCCTCAGGAGGGACCTCAGCAACCAATATATCCCTCCTGTTTTTTAAGTGCCACATGTGAGCATGGGACCAGCCAGTTCCTCTGTTCTGCCCATTCTACCAGTCTCAGTGTGGCTTCTTTAAATCTCTACTTGTAGAATGTCCTTTCTGCTAGGGGGCAGGAAGAGCTGAATGATGGTTTTTCTGTAGTTTAGTTGTAATTCTGATGTAGTTGTGGGAGGATTTGAGCATCACATTTTCCTAGCCAACATCTTGACTAGAATACTGTGAGCCAATTTGTAGTTATTATTTTTCTCTTGTTGGAGATACTTGGTGACAATATATCTCATTCTCATGTTTATTGTTTTTATGCACACAATACACGGATGATTAATGCCTTAAAAATAGTTATTACTATTTATTAATGATATTGCCTGAAAAAACTATTACTATAATGGTCAAATGGTGATTTAACAATTCCATAATTTCTGTTACATTTATTGGTTTAAATTATTTATAATTTAGAGCTGTATCCTATCTCCTATCCATCTATCAGTCTATCATCTATCTACCTACTATTTTTATTCATAACAATATAATTACATAAATTCTTATTTTACATAAGTGGTATATAAAATATTTTCATATACACTGAGTGGCCAGATTATTATGATCTCTGAATGCATAATAATCTGGCCACTCAGTATGTGTGTGTGTGTATATATATATATATATATATATATATATATATATATATATATATATTAGAGGCTCAGTGCAAGAATTCGTGCATGGGTGCGGTCCAGCCAGTCTGGCCAGAGGGAGGGGACATGGGCGGTTGGCCGGCCTGCCTGCTGGTCTAATTCCTGGTTGAGGGGACAATTTGCATATTAGCCTTTTATTATATAGGATATACACTGAGTGGCCAGATTATTATGCGTTCAGAGATCATAATAATCTGCCCACTCAGTGTATTAAGCCTATAGAAGAATCATTGAAAGAAAACATTTAATATTTCATTTTTACATTTAGGCACCTGATACATTTGGAAGGTATTCATATATATGATGAATTATATTGTTTTAATAATTAAATTCTATTGTCCAGTTGTTCTAGCATCATTATTTAAAAGATAATATTTCCTGCTATAATTAGAGATTCCACATTTAAGAAATATTCTCTATTATGATAACCTATATAATAAAGAGGGAATATGCTAATTGACCATCATGCCCTCACAAAGATGGCAGCACCCACAGCCAATAAGGAGTGAATATGTTAATTGACTGCCACACCCTTAAAGATGGTGGTGCCTACAGGCACAAGATGGCGGCACCCAGTCCCCTCAGCCTCGCTGGGGTGGCAGGCGTGCGGCACGACCAGGCCTGCCCTCAGGCTGGTCTGGCCAGCCCGAGGTGCAGGCAAGCCTCGGATGGTGGCTGCCCAGCCACCCAGGGCTGCCCCAGGCTCAGGTAACCAGGGCCGCCTGAGGCTCGCACTGTCGGCAGTGGCAGCAGCAGAGGTGTGATGGGGGAGTTGTCTTCCCTTGATCACCGGGTCACCTCCCACCCCTGAGAGCTCCCAAACTGTGAGAGGGGGCAGGCCAGTCTGAGGGATCTCAGAAAATTCATGCACTGGGCCTCTAGTATAGTCATAAGATCTGACATATTATTTGTTACTAGAGGCCCAGTACACAAAATTGGTGCATGGAGGGGGTGGACCCTCAGCCCAGCCTGTACCCTCTCCAATACAGGACCCCTCAGGGGCAGTCAGACATCCCTCTCACAATCCGGGACCACTGACTCCTAACTGTTCAACTGCCTGCCTGCCTGATCACACCTAACTGCCCTCCCCCCCCCCCCCGCTGCTTACCTGGTTGCCCCCAACTGCCCTCTCTGCCCACCTGGATGCCCCTAATGCCCCCTCTTCTGGCCTGGGCACCTCTTGATGCCCCCTCCCCCAGCCGGCCTTGTTGCCCCATGCAGCCTGCTGTCCCATTGTCCATCCGGTTGTTTTGGTCAAGATGGCCCCTGGCTTTTTATATATTAGGATTTATGTCTTCTGTATCTTGTTTGTGTTCTGTTTACTTAAGCACTCTGATAGTAAGAGTCCTTGAATTTCCTATTGCCCAGTAGAGGAGTGTTATATTATTTAGTGCAAAGATATTCATCTAAATAGTGAATTATCACCTTTAGCCTCAAAAAAAAAAACAAAAAACTCATCATTTACATGAATAAAGCTATTTTATTTGAATTATACTTTTTCTGGTACAATAAACTAACCCTGCATCTTTATTGTTTTAATTCTTCTGGCATATATTTGGCAATTTCTATTTTTAGCCTTCTCTTTACCACTCTAAGTATGTTTCTTATATGAAGTAAATAGTTGAATCTTTCTTTGTGACTCAGATTTGGAATATTTTTTATAATAAGTGACCTCCACATGTATTGTTATATCTGCTATATTTAGTCTCAATTTTGATTTACAAATTTTAATCACATGTGATATAGTATATTTGTCATGTTTCTTTGTCCCTATTGTACTTTAACTTATACTTAACTTTTTAAGAGATGCTTGATATTCATTCTATTAATCTTTATACTCATACTTTTTTTTCAGTTCACTTCCCTATTTTCAAATTTACATTTACTATCTGGTTTATTAGGTTTTTTACAATATACTTTTATTCCCATATTTTGCTATTCAAAATCCATAAACTAATTTTACTTTCCTCTTACTTTCTCTTTTCTGTTCTCATGTTTAATTGCATTATTTTTAATTACTTTGTCAGAGTATGCATTTTCATGCTATTCTTCCATTTGTATTCCCAAATTATTTACTTTTAGGTGGAAAGTTAAAAATATTAAATGCTCTTCACCATTTTTTGGCCTAAATTTTTCCAGCCACTTTCTTGTTGAATGACAATTTTCTGCTAGTAAATTCCTCAAGAAGGGCTCAAGGGTAGAGAATTTTCTGATATCTTTTGTGATTAATGTTTTCCAATAACTTTGAAAAAATACTAATAAACAAGTGGAGGGATATCAAATATTTGGTTAACATTTATTCTTGAATATTTTGAAAATGCTTTTTTATTTTATCCATATAAAACACTGTTTCTTTTTGCCTGGAAGCATTAAGGGATTTGTTATCAAGGTTATTAGTAAACTTTTAAAAAAATCACTTAAAAATGAAATTACTTGCCTAATTAAAAAAAACAAAACATGTTCAAAATGTGACAGATTTCAAACAAGGCTAGACTGTTTTGTAGCTCCTTCTTAAGAGTTCGAATTTATTTCCCCACACTTTGAAACTAAGCTGGCCTGTAATTTGCATTGACCAAAGGATATGGTAAAATTTATGTTGTGCTTAACTTTCATAAAATATTGTCCTGAGACTTACATGCAAAGGATCAATCTAGTCTTGTTTACAGAAGGTTAAGAAGTGCTATTAGAAACAACATGTCATAACTGACAGACACCTTCTCTGCGCACTCATGTGAGTGGAGCCATCCAGAATCACTAGACCTGCTATTCCTCTTCCTGAAGGCATCTGTGTAAGTGAATCACAGCACATTCAATAGGGGATCCACCTAACCAATGCACATTTCTTTTTTTGTTAATCCTTACATGAGGATATTTTAGGATATATTTTCCATTGCTTTTCAGAGAGAGAGAAAAAGAGAGAGAGACATAGATGTGAGAGATACACATTGACTGGTTGCTCCCTGCATGCTCCCTGACTAGAGGCAGGGAGTGAACCCACAACTCAGGTATGTGCCCTTCATCTGAAATCATACCTGTGACCTTTTGGTGTGCAGACTGAAACTCTAACTACAGAGCAAAACCACCAGGTGTAATCAACAAACTTTTGAGAAATATTACATTACTAGAGGCCTGTGCATGAAATTCGTACACATGGGAGGGGGGTCCCTCAGCCTGGCCTGTGTGCTTTCACAGTGCAGGAGCCCTCTGGTGATATCCAACTAATGGCTTAGGCCTGCTCCCTATGGGGAGCTGTCCTAAGCGGGCAGAGAGACATCCTTACCACTGCTGCGGAGATGGGAGAGGCTCCCACCGCTGTCGCTGCCCTTGCCAGCCATAAGCCTGGCTTCTGGCTGAGCTGTGCTCCCCCTGTGGGAGCCCACTGACCACCAGAGGGCAGCTCCTGCATTGAGCGTCTGCCCTCTGATGATCAGTGCACATCATAGTGACTGGTCATTCTGCTGTTCAGTCAAATTGCATATTAGCCTTTTATTATAGACTAGAGGACTGGTGCACAAAATTCATGCACGGGGTGTGTGTGTGTCCCTCAGCCCAGCCTGCACCCTCTCCAATCTGGAACCCTACTCACAATCTGGGACTGCTGGCTCCCAACTGCTCACCTGCCTTCCTGCCTGATTGCCCCTAACCGCTTCTGCCTGTCAGCCTGATCACCCCCTAACCACTCCCCTGCCAGCCTGATCGATGCCAAACTGCTCCCCTGCCGACCTGATTGCCCCTAACTGCTCTCCCCTGCAGGCCTGGTCATCACCAACTACCCTCCCCTGTAGGCCTGGTTCCCCTCAACTGCCCTCTTCTGCAGGCTTTGTCCCCTCTAATTGCCCTCCCCTGCAGGCCTGGTCGCCCCCAACTGCCATCCCCTGCAGGCCTGGGTCCCCCCCCAACTGCCCTCCCTTTAGACCTGGACCCTCCCAACTGCCCTCCCCTGCTTGCCATCTTGTGGTGGCCATCTTGTGTCCACATGGGGGCAGCCATCTTGTGTGTTGGAGTGATGGTCAACTTGCATATTACTCATTTATTAGATAGGATAGGATTATTGTTTTAAACTAACAAGTTTAGTAGTAATCTCTATGTCAGCAATATAAAATTTATGCAAAAAAAATCAGATCTTCACAGACAAATGAAGCACTAAATGTTCAAATAACAATTCCCAAGGTATTTTAAAATTAGAAACATACTTAAAATGACAGCTAGATTAACTTACTTTAAGTTTACCTCCAAATCCAGAATTCTTTCATCCTATCTAATAAAAGAGTAATATGCAAATTGACTGTCACTCCAACACACAAGATGGCTGCCCCCATGTGGTCAAAGATCCTGCCCCCATGTGGACACAAGATGGCCACCACAAGATGGCCTGCAGAGGAGGGCAGTTGTGGGCAATCAGGTCAGCAGGGGAGGGCTGTTGGGAGAGACAAGGCCTGCAAGGGAGGGCAGTTAGGGGCTACCAGGCTTATGGGGGGGGGGGGGCAGTTGGGGTGACCAGGATAGCAATGGAGGGAAGTTAGGGGTGACTGGGCCAGCAGGGGAGGGCAGTTGAGGGCTACCAGGCCTGCACAGGAGGACAGTTAGGGATGACCAGGTTGGCAAGGGAGGGCAGTTAGTGGTGACCAGACTGGCAGCAGAGTGCAGTTAGGGGCAATTGGGCCAGCAGGGGAGCAGTTAGGTGTCGATCGGGCTGGCAGGAGAGTAGTTAGGGGGTGATCAGGCTGGCAGGCAGAAGCGGTTAGGGGCAATCAGGCAGGCAGGCAGGCAACAAGCGGTTGGGAGCCAGGAGTCCCCTATTGTGAGAGGGATGTTCGACTGCCCGTTTAGGCCTCTATTCCACCAGGATCGGGCCTAAACGGGCAGTTGAATATCCCTTGAGGGGTCCCAGATTGGAGAGGGTGCAAGCTGGGCTGAGGGACACCCCCCCCCAACCATGCACGAATTTCATGCACTGGGCCTCTGTAATTGTAAATAATTGCTTTAAATCATAATGCCTATCAGCATTAGATGAATCTAAGGCAGGGGTGGGCAAATTTTTTGACTCGAGGGCCACAATGGGTTCTTAAACTGGACCGGAGGGCTGGAACAAAAGCATGGATGGAGTGTTTGTGTGCACTAGTATAAATTCAAAGTAAAGGAGCAGAGGGGAGAGCAAGAGACCCGGATAGAACAGCCAGATCCGGCCCGCGGGCCGTAGTTTGCCCAAGGCTGATCTAAGGTTTTACCCAAACTATTTTTCTTTGCTCCAAACACTTCACTTGTCAGAGGGAAATCAACCTTAGAGATCTGAGGACTGGTCAGTATGGAGAGTGCCAACCTGTAAAGTAGTCAAGAACATGCATTACTCAGCCTAGCCCATTTCTGCAAATACAGTTTCCTTAAGAGGAATTACCTCTCTGGCATAAACTGCAAACTAAAATACACTCTCTCCTGATGTATAGTTTGGGTTTCTTTTAAGTGCAGCTAGGCCTTCGTGATCCTTGACACTTAACAAAGTGAGTTTAATGGAAAATAAATCTGTATTTTAATACTTAACATTCCAAAACTCTCAGAGTCTTTTCACCCATACTGAAGATATCAGAAAATTATTCAGCCTCTTAACTTTATAGGTCATTTCTAAGAACTCAACTAAATTTTCATAAAACCACCATTTTATTTCTTTTAATGCTCCTGTTTAATGAATTTTCATAACATTTATTTGAACTAAATAATTATTTTAACAGTATGCCTGATAGGATCATTTTTGGGGAAAAGACACACTGACTATTGGTATGTAACAATTAATAAGTGCAAGTGGAAGTGTGGACTATATTAGGAAGTATAATGCCCATCAGTGTTTAGTTTTGAACTTTAGTCAGTAGTTTAAATAGGAAATTTAACCATCAATTAAAAAGCATTTCAGTAGAGGCCATATAAGAAATTTCCATTGCATTTATATGAAAGAGAATATATATAATAATAAAAGCCTAGGTGGCCCTCGCACACAATGTCTTCACAAGTTGGCCACCGCAAGACGGCTGCCACAAGATTGCCAACACAAGATGGCTGCCACAAAGATGGCTGCCAAAGATGGCCACCACAAGATGGCCATGTGCACAGTGAAGGCAGGGCCCAGTGGCCGTTCCACACAGTGAAGCCTGGGGTCCCACAGCTCCTCGCAGCACAGAGGAGACCGGTTCTGTCATCTCTTCCACCTGGCTTGGAAGAGGCAGTTCCTGGTGGAGGAGGTGGGTTGTGGCAGCAGATGGCAGTTGTGGGTGATCAGGTTGGCTGGGGAAGGCAGTTGGGGGCAATCAGGCCAGCAGGGGAAGGCAGTTGGGGGCAATCATGCTGGCAGGGAAGCAATTAGGCATCAATCAGGCTGTCAGGGGAGTGGTTAGGGGGTGATCAGGCTGGCAAGCAGAGGCAGTTAGGGACAATCAGGCAGGCAGGCAGGCAAGTGGTTAGGAGCCAACAGTCCCGGATTGTGAGAGGGGTGTCCAACTGTCAGTTTAGGCCCAATGGCAGTCAGACATCCCATGAGGGGTCCCAGATTGGAGAGGTTACAGGCCAGGCTGAGGGACACCCACATCTACCTTGCATGAATTTTGTGTACCAGGACACTAGTATAATTATAAAAATACTAGAGACTTGGTGCACGAAATTCGTGCACGGGGGGTTTGTCTCTCGGCCCAGCCTGCACCCTCTCCAATCTGGGACCCCTCGAGGCATGTCCAACTGCCCGTTTAGGCAAAATCCAGGTAAGATCGGGCCTAAACGGGCAGTTGGACATCCCTCTCACAATCCAGGACTGCTGGCTCCCAACTGCTCGCCTGCCTTCCTTCCTGATTGCCCCTAACCACTTCTGCCTGGCAGCCTGATCACCCCCTAACCACTCCCCTGCCAGCCTGTTTGTTCCTAACTGCCCTCCCCTGCAGGCCTGGTCACCGCTAACTGCCCTCCCCTGCAGGCCTGGTCACCCCCAACTGCTCTTCCCTGTAGGCCTGGGTCCACCCCAACTGCCCTTCCCTGCAAGCCTGGTCACCCCCAACTTCCCTCCTCTGCTGGCCTAGTCACCCCCAACTGCCCTCCCTTGAAGGCCTGGTCCCTCCCAAATGCCCTCCCCTGCTGGCCATCTTGTGGCAGGCATCTTGTGTTCACATGAGGGCAATCATCTTTGACCACATAGGGGCAGCCATCTGGTGTTTTGGAGTGATGGTCAATTTGCATATTATCCATTTATTAGATAGGATTAGATAGGATAGAGGCCTGTGCACAGGTGGGAGCCAGCTGGTTTGCCCTGAAGGGTGTCCCAGATCAGGGTGTGGGTTCCCTTGGGGCATGGGGCGGCCTGGGCGAGGGGCCTGTGGTGGTTTAGATGCCAGCCACGCCCTCCAGTGACCCAAGCAGAGGCCCTGGTATCTGGGATTTATTTCTCTTCTATAATTGAAACTTTGTAGCCTTGAGGGGAGTCCTGGCCCACCAGGGCAGGCAGAAAGTTTGGCTTCCTCCATCACCAGGGGCAACTCAAGCCTACTGCTCTCTCCAGCTCTGTGGCTGTGGCCATTTTTGTTGGGATTTATTTATCTTCTATAGTTGAAACTTTGTAGCCTTGAGCGGAGGCCTGGGCCTGCCAGTATAGGTGGAAAGCTTGGCTTCCTCCATTGCCGGGAAAACCCAAGCCTCTGCTCTCTCCGTGGCCGCAGCCATCTTTGTTGGGTTAATTTGCATACTTGTTCCTGATTGGTTGGTGGGCGTGGCTTGTGGGTGTAGCAGAGGTATGGTCAATTTGCATATTACTCTTTTATTATATAGGACTAGAATCCCGGTGCATTAAAATTCATGCACTTGAGTGGGGGGTCCCTCAGCCCAACCTGCCCCCTCTCACAGTCTGGGAGCCCTCAGGGGTGGGAGGCAACCTGGTGATCAGGGGAAGGTGATGCCCCCATCACATCTCTCCTGCTGGCACTGCCTGCAGTGCAAGCCTCAGCCGGCCCTGATTACCTGAGCCTCGGGTGACCCTAGGCAGCTGAGCAGCTGCTATCTGGGGCTTGCCTGCATCTCGGGCATCAGCTGGGCAACCGCCATCTGAGGCTTTCATGTGCATTGGCCAGCCCTGGGTGGCTCTGGGGCTGAGGGTACTGGGTGCCCCATCTTGTGGTTGTGGGTGTGGCAGTCAATTAGCATATTCCCTTCCTTATTGGCTGTGGTTGCTTCCATTTTTGTGAGGGTGTGATGGTCAATTAGCATATTTCTTCTTTAATAGATAGGATAATGTGAAGATATATAAAGGTATAATGTTAAGAACCAAAATATGGGTGGGGAATTTACATACAGTAAATAATATTTACATGCTAACAATTCTTATATTGACTTAAATTAAATTTCTAAAAATATAGGGTATTTAAAAACTGACTTCAAATCATCAAAACACTGAAATTATGATAAAGGAATCCTATATAATAAAGAGGTCATATGCAAATTGACCATCACTCCAACACACAAGATGGTTGCCCCATGTGGTCAAAGATGGACACCACAAGATGGCCAGCAAGGGAGGGCAGTTGGGAGGGACCAGGCTTGCAAGTGAGGACAGTTGGCAGTGACCAGGCCTGCAGGGGAAGACAGTTAGGAGTGACAGTCAGGTAGGAGAGAGCATTTAGGGGCAATTGGGCCAGCAGGGGAGCAGTTAGGCATCAATCATGCTGGCAGGGCAGTGGTTAGGGGCCAATCAGGTGGGCAGGTGAGCGGTTGGGAGCCAGCAATCCTGGATTGTGAGAGGGCAGTCGGACATCCCTTGAGAGGTCCCATATTGGTGAGGGTGCATGCTGGGCTGAAGGACACACCCCCCCATGTACGAATTTCGTGCACCGGGACTCTAGTATATTATAAATGTAGTTAAATAGCAATTAAGAGAATAGTATTAAAAAGATTTTGCAAGTTGATCAAAGAGGAAATCAGTCATGAACACATTCAGTTATTGATTCAATAATTTCTTAAAATTTATTTATGAAAAATTATTTGAATTATGCATTGTTCTAAAAATTGCCTTTGTGTATGCATATGAGCTAATGATAGCCATATCTCTAAACAATTCTAATTGATATTGTATTAGCACTTTATTAATGATATGGTTTAAAGTTAAATAGGTTGTTAATAAAATGTATACTTGTAACAAACAATGAAATATATGTTTTACTTTTTAAATATAGAGCAATAACATAATACATATAAATGTTAATATAATTAAAAATGTAAAATTACCTCCTTGGGAGAAAAAGAAAATGAAAAGGAAACCTTTTAAAAATTATAATCTTGAAGTAGATGTGTTTAGTCATGTAGAAAGCTTAGATTGAAATTGAAGAGCAAAAAAATTAGTATTTACAATTCTGTTTGATAAAAAGACCTACCATCACACTACACACGCACACACACACACACACACGTGCACACTCATCACAGTGTGTATTGCAAAAGATGTCCCTTTAACATACCAGCATTAAGAGATTGAATGATAAACCTAATTAGCTAGATCACTACATTTTTTAATGTTAAGAATAGTTATTTTCTGTTATTTTTCATATATCTTGTTATCCTGCTCCCTTAAATATAATACATCAAGGTCACTTAAAAATTTTAATTACTCTATAATTTAGAGATTATATAGTATGTGAAATCTGCTATAATTAAAAAAGAACATAAGAAAACCCCTCACTAATACACCTAAACAGAATAGAAATAGAAAAGTTAATTGAAATAATGATGGATATAGGAAGAGATCTAAGTAATATAGAGGAAAAGAGAAGGAATAAAATTAAAGGCAAAGCACCAAACATTATTAAAACTTATTACTAATTCATTATATTATTGAAGAGTCTCCTTTGAGAGTAGATAAAGCTTTTATTAGTGGCTAATTATCTAAAGTTTGACAGGTATCAAGAGATGTACTGAATAAAATAGCTTGTCTCTGGTACTATCATTTGAAGTGAAGAGCGAGTTTTATAATCTAAATGCATATTTTGCATTTCTAATTTGGGCAATAATTTTATCCCAATGGTTTGATTACAATTTTCATAAAATATTTAATATAATATATGGATCTAGGCATGCTGTGAAAAGTATCTTAAATATCTGAATGAAAATATGTCAGAGGTGGGTTGAATCATTTTTTAAAACAAAAATTCCACATTGTTTATTTCTTAAAGAAAACCAAGTATAAAAAATAAAGTATATAGGTTTCCTTAACTAGTAAATTATCTTCATTATATATTATTATAAAATAAACATTTTTTAATCCAGTTTAACCTAAGAACAAACTCACTGCATGGAAACAGTGAAAAATTACCATTTTCAAATGTCAATTAAAATACTTAAGGAATAAAAGATAAGATACAAATTTCATCAAAACATCAGAACCATAGACCATTAATCAATATATTTGAAACATTGATAATAAATTTTTACCAATATATATAAACTAAAATTTGAATCTCATGTTGTATCTAATTGTACCATAACTGTTTTTGAATATTTCACAATATTTTATTAATTTTTACTTCTAATCAAGTAATATAAACAACTGTTTTAAAAGTCCAATACCTCTAAGCTTTATCATGAAAACATCTTTTTCTTACACACCTTCTCCCAATTCTTCCTGCTTTCCAGTAGCAACCTCTTTCCAAAGTTGGCTAGTTCTGTTGTAAATAATAGGCTAATGGTGCTATTTTTATTCTATTTATTTTTAATATATTATTTTTACTTTTCAATTACAGTTGACATACAATATTATATTAAATTTTAGGTGTACAGCACAGTGTACAGACCTTTATATAGACTACTAAGTAAACACTGAGATAAGTCTTATACATATCTGACAACATAAATATAACTTTTTATGCTGTATATTATATTTCTGTGACTGTTTTAAGAACTGGCAATTTGTACATCTTAATCCCTTCTCTTTTTCCACTCAACATCCCCATCCATCCTTCCATCTGGCAACCATTAAAATGTTTTCTGTATATATATGAGTTTGTTTCTGTTTTGATTTTTATATATAATTTTAGATTCCACATAGAGTATAAGTGAAATCATATGGTATTTGTTTTTCTCTGGTCTGATTTATTTCACTTAGCATGATTCCTGCTATGTCCATTCATGTTGTTCAAAATGGCAAGATTTTGTTCATTTTTATGGCTGAGTAGTAGTTTGTTGCATACATATATCACTTATTCTTTATCTACTCATCTATCAATGTACACTTAAATTGTTTTCATATCCTGGCTATTGTAAAATATTCCTGCAATGAACATAAGGATACATATGGCTTTTCAAATTAGTGATCTGGGTTTCTTCAGGAAATATCCAGAAGGGAATTACTTGATCATGTTAGTAGTTATATTTTTAACTTTTAAAAATATTTTATTCATTTTTTTTTCAGAGAGGTCAGGTTAGTGAGAGAGACATCTATTGGTTGCCTCCCAAATATACCCCAGTTGGGGACCGAACCCAAAACTCGGGTATGTGCCCTGACCAGTTACTGAACTGGCAACCTTTAGGTGCACGGGATGATGCTCAACCAACTGAGCCACACTGTCCAGGGTTATATCGTTTAATTTTTTGAAGGAACTTCATACTGTTTTTCATAGTGGCTGAACCTATTTTCAATTCCAACCGTGTGCATGGTTTCCCTTTTCTTCACATCCTTGCCAAAATGAGTTTGTCAATTTATTGATGATAGCCATTCTGACAGGAGTATGTGATATCTCATTGAGGTTTTAACTTGCATTTTCTGATGATTAGTGACGTTGAGCAACTTTTCATGTTTATTGGCTATTTGTATGTCCTTTTTGGAAAAAAATATGTATTCAGGTACTCTACCCATTTTAATTGAGTTATTTATTATTTTGGTGTTAAGTTGTATGAATTTTTTATATATTTTGTACATTAATCCTTTATCAAATGTATCATTGGTGAATATCTTTTCCCATTCAGTAGGAAGCCTTTGCGTTTTGTTGTTGATTTTCTTCACTGTGCACAAACTATTCAGTTTTATGTAGTCCTATTTGTCCTTTTTCTTTTATTTCTGTTGCCTGAAGGGACATATCAAAAAATGCTACTAAGAGGAATGCCAACATGTTTACTGCCTATGTTTTCTCCTAGGGTTTTATGATTTCAGGCTTCATGTTTAAGACTTGAATCTATTTTGAGATTAGACTTGTGTATGGTATAAGAAAATGATTCACTTTCATTCTTTTGTATGTGTCTGTCCAGTTTTTTCAACTATTTATTGAAGAAATTGTTTTTATCCCATGGTTATCTTGCATTCTTTGTCATAGATTAACTGACCAGATAGAAATGTGTGTGTTTATTTCAGAGAGTAATGGAGAGGGAGATAGAAACATCAATGATGACAGAGAATCATTGATCAGCCACCTCCTGCATGCCCCTACTGAAGATTGAGCCCACAGTTATGACTGGGAATCAAACCATGATCTCCTGGTTCATAGGTTGACACGCAACCATTGAGCCACACTGGATTGCCTAGACATGTTGTTATTGTTTGTTTTCTCTCTCTCTTTATTTTGTTCCACTGATATGTGTGTCTTTTTTTATTCCAGTTTCATGCTCGTTGGATTATTACCATAGGTCTTATAGTATAGTTTGATATCTGGTAGCATAATATCACCACCTTTGTTCTTTCTCAAGATTGCTGTGGCTAATGAGGGTCGTCTGTGGTTCCATGTACATTTTTGGATTACTTGTTCTAGCTCTGTGAAAAATGCTATTGGTATTTTGATGGCAATTACATTGAATCTATAGATTACTTTGGATAGTATGGACATTTTAATGATGTTAATTTTTTTTCCTATCCATGAGCAAGTAATACGCTTCCTTTTATTTGTATCTTCTTCAGTTGCTTTCTGCAGTGTTTTATAATTTTCCACAGGTCTTTTATGTCTTTGGTTACATTTATTACTAGGTATTTTATTTTTTGAAGAAATTATAAATGGGATTGTTTTATTAGTTTCCATTTTTGATAGTTTATTATTGGTGTATAAAGTGCAACAAATTTCTAATTATTTGTTTTGCATTCTACCACTTTACTGAATTCATTTATAAATTTTTTGTAGGTTTTTGGTTGAGTCTTTAGGGTTCTCTGTATATAACATCATGTCCTCTACAAATAATAACAGTTTTACTTCTTTCCAATTTGGATGCCTTTATTTTTTCTTCTTGTTTGGTTGTTATGGCTAGGGCTTCCAATACTATGTTGAATAGAAGTGGTAAAAGTGGAAATACTTGTCTTTTTTATCTTAAACAAAATAATTTTTTTAGTTTTTCACAATTGAGTGTAATAACTGTGGATTTGTCATATATGGCCTTTATTATGTTGAGGTATATTCCCTCTGCTCCCATTTTGCTGAGAGTTTCTATTATAACTGAGTGGTGAATTTTTTCAAATGTCTTTTCTACATATATTGATATAATCACATTACTTTTATCATTTTTTATTTATGTTATTGACTTGTGAATATTGAACCTACCTTGTATCTCAAGGTCAAATCCAAAATTTGTTTTAATAAAATTTTGTTGAAATTTTTTGTGTTATAGTTTAATTGTGTTATTGAACTATAATATTTTTTTGTGATGTTTTTATCTAGCTTTGGAATCAGGGTAATGATGGCCTCTTAAATTAGTGTGGGTGTCTTCCCTCTTCTTTAATTTTTTGGAACAGTTTAAGAAGAAGTGACATTAGTTATGTTTTGAATGTTTAATATAGTACACATTTGAAGGCATTTGGTCCAGGACTTTTTTGTTGGGAGCTTTTTTTATTATTTATTAGAAAGAAATTGTTATTGATATAAACAGATTTTCTATTTCTTCTTGATTCAATATTGGAAGATTGTATGTTTTTAGTAATTTATCTATTTCTTTTTTTAATTCTTTTTTTAATATATATATATATATATATATATACATATATATATATATATATTTTTTTAATTTTATTTTATTTTTACAGAGAGGAAGGGAGAAGGATAGAGAGTTAGAAACATCGATGAGAGAGAAACATTGATCAGCTGCCTCCTGCATACCCACAACTGGGGATGTGGCCACTACCATGGTACATGCCCTTGACTGTAATCGAACTGGGGACCCTTTAGTCTGCAGGCCGACGCTCTATCCACTGAGCCAAACCGGTTAGGGATCCATTTCTTTTATGTTGTCTAATTTGTTGGCATATAATTATCTGTAATACATTTTTATAATCCTTTGTATTTCTGTGGTGTCAGTTGTCTCTTCTCTTTCATTTCCAATTTTATTTGGGCTCTCTCTCTTTTCTGAGAGGTTGGTTAAAGGTTTATCAATCTCATTTATATTTTCATAGAAACAGCTATTGGTTTCATTGATTTTTTGTGATTTTTTAGACTCCATTTTGCTTATTTCTGCTCTGATATTATTTTCTTTTTTTTTCTACTCACTTTGGGTTTTGTTTGTTCTTCTTATTCTTTTAGATGTAAGGATACAGTGTTTATTTGATATTTTTCTTGTTTCTTTAGGTACTATTTCTATGAATTTCCCTCTTAGAATGTATTTGGTTGTACCCATAGATTTTGGTTCATTGTGTCTCATTTTCATTTGTCTCATGAGATATTTTTATTTCTTCCTTGATCTTATTGTTAACCCAATTACTGTTTAGTATCATGTTACTTAACCTCCATGTGTTTGACTGTTTTTCAGTTTTCTTCTTGTATTTGATTTCTATTTTCATACCATTGTGATCAGAGAAGATACTTGATATGATTTAAATCTTCTTAAATTTGTTGAGACTTATTCTGTGGCATAACATATGGTTTAAGCTAGATACTGTTCCATGTGTGCTTGAAAATAATGTATATTTTGTTTCTTTGTGTGAAATGTTCTAAAAATATCAATTAAATCTATCTGATCTAATGTGTGATTTAGAGCCATTGTCTTCTTGTTGATTTTCTCTCTGGATGATATATCCATTGATGTCAATAGGGTGTTAAGAATTCTTACTATTATTGTATTACTGTCAGTCTCTCCCTTTATGTCCACCAATATTTGCTTTATATGTTTAGATGTTCCTATGTTGGATGTGTAAATGTTTACAAGGTTTATATCCTCTTGTAGGATTTATCCCTTTATCATTATGGAATGACCTTCTTTGTCTCTTGTATAGCTTTTGATTTAAAGTCTATTTTGTCTGATATTGTAAGTATTGTTATGCCAGCTTTTTTTTCATTGCCATTTGCATGAAATATATTTTTCCATCCCTTTATTTTCAG
This sequence comes from Plecotus auritus, assembly GCF_963455305.1. NCBI lineage: Eukaryota > Metazoa > Chordata > Mammalia > Chiroptera > Vespertilionidae > Plecotus > Plecotus auritus. Next base: position 133,595,371 of record NC_137771.1, on the reverse strand, counting down.
TCTCTGTGTCTTAGCTGGCTTATATTCCACTGTGCACTATTATAATTACTTCATCAACAGCTTCTTTGTCTCATGTTCCTAAACTTTTACTTAACTGGCAAGATCCCTAAACTGATCAAATATATCCTCCTCCAAATCAGGTCAATGGAAACATATAAGTCCATACAAACTGTCTACTAGAAAATATGCCCATATACATTCCATTGGATCAGATACTGGAAACTTATGTATATTTCCTGGTTTCTAGTTCTTTTATTCTCCTTACTCTTTAACAACTCTCCAATTCTGTTATAACCTACAATACATAATCTTCCCTTGTTACACCCAAGTATTTAACATTTTTTTGATTCACTAAAACAGGAGAGATAGTAAAACATAAAACAACCTTAGCTGGTTTTGCTCAGTGGATAGAGCGAGCTTCAGCTCTTAGACTGAAGGGTCACAGGTTCGATTCCAGTCAAGGGTACATACCTAGGTGTGTATGTACCTAATTGATCCCCAATCCTGGTTGGGCATGTGCAGGAGGCAACCAATCAATGTTTCTCTCTCACTGTCTCTCCCCCTCCTGTCAACCCTCTCTAAAAATCAATGAAAAAATATCCTTGGGTGAGGATTTACAAAACAAACAAACAAAAAATCATAAAACTATCATATTTTCTATATTCCCATAATTAAGTCTACAAACAAACTTGCACCTCCTTCCCACATACTTTATCTTTATCTTCTCTTAACTTAAAGCAGTGAATCTCCACAATTCTAACCATAGTTTACGCCACAACATTTCCCTCTTCTGTATTATTACCATAAGCTTACATAACATGATATCAACCATCTTTGAATAAACACATTCCTTGGAAACTACTTCAGTTTCCAAGATTTCTCCTCTTCCTCTGTTTAATTTAACATGAAAATTCTTTCAAGGAATGACATTGATAGATATTTTTTCTATTTCTACAATTTCCATTCTTTTATAAATCAATGCTCATCAGGCTTTCAACCCACAATTCTATCAAAACAGATCTTACCAATGTCATTAATAATCTCCATAAGCTTAATTTATAACAAATTCTTAATTTGTCAGCAACATTTGATACTGTTGCTATAACTTACAAAACAACAGCAAGAAACAAACAAAAAAGTCCTCTTCTTTCTTTGAATGTTGAGATGGCACTCAAGTTTTTTTATCTCCTTCAACAACATGCCCCTTCTTAGACATGTTTGCTTATTCCTGGCAAAAGCTTTCTGAATTATTATGGGTTCCATAGCTCAGTTTTTGGTTTCCATATGTAATTACATACATTCTCTAAATGACATCATCCAGCCTTAATTGCACTCTCTATATAAATGGCTCTAGAATTTTTATCTCTAGCCAAGACTTCTCCCCTAACTCCCGTCTTATATATTCAATCATCTACTCAACATTTTATCTAGATTTTGCATTAGTTAGAATAAAGACCAAGCTGTTGTAATGGAGATACCTCAAAGTGCAATTATGTAAGCATATAAAAGTTACTGTTTACTCCTATTGCAGTCTAGTGATGAACGATCAGACTATGTTCCACAAGGTCAAAGAAAAACACTATCTCCTATCTTGTTTTTTACAGTATTCTGGCAAGTTGTTCCCATGTATATAACTTCCATATTGCAAGAGATAAAAAAGGGAAGGACAAGAATGAGAACACTTGTACTAGTATTTCAATATATAGGCTGGACATTACATATTCCCTCGCCATAAATTTCTTTAGATAAGTGGTCTCAATTACACTAAAAAATGGATGGGAAATATTATCTAAAATATGGGTGTTTCAGGATTCTGCTACCTAGTATTATCATATTAGTTATTTGAATTAAAACTCCGACCTACGACAACTGGAAAACCTGATCAAGTTTTCAGAAATATTTAGCCACATGAATCAGAAATCTACGAAGGCAGTGAAGATTGTGATGGCAGGATTTGGGGAGAATATATAGACTAACAAAGGTGAACCAACATTTAACCTATAATTCTGGTATGGCAATTTTACAGTTCCAAAATAAAGTGATTAGATGGTAAGAAGCTAATTGAAACTTTTGAGAGCCTTGTAGGAGTAGGATGAATGCAAATAATTTCATTCTGGTAATGAAAAATGTGGGGAAATTTTGAAACTATATATGTCTAGTAGGGAACTTAAGGTGCCAAAACTTAGTAGCAAGGCCAAAGCAAAAGCAGAAAAGTTCATGGAGAGACTGACACCTAGTCTCAATTAATTTCAGTCTGGAAATTGCTTTGAGGTAACCTTGAATACTAGTGCTTAAGCAGCTTGCAAGAAAAAAGAAAGTAAATTCTCAAAAGGAAATCATCCAAATATCAGTCTTTGTCTATAATTTTAACACCATATCTGATAAGGAATCAAATCAGGCTCAAGAAGAAAAGGACGATATGAATATAAAACAGAGATAAATCATAGGTAAAAAAAAAAAAGCTTAATGGGAGAGTTAGAATTGTTTCATTAGACGGATGCATTAGTAAATATTTTTTATTTGTTCAAAGATACATAAGACTGAGAAAGTGTGTAGAGGACTATAATCTAGAAAAGAATAAATCAAAATTCTAGAACTGAAATCATAAGAATCCAATGAGGTGTTTGACAACTGATTAGAGCTGGCTAAAGAGAATATTAGTGAAATAGAAAACATCATAAGGAAATACTCATAATAAAATTCAGAAACATAAAATATAAAAAACAGAAATTGGAAAATAAGTGAATAATAGACTCAGAGAATATATGTATATGAAGTATAAAATGTTATAAATATTCAAAGAAATAATAGTTAAGGATTTATAAAAATTATGAAAATCATAAAGCCATAAATTATGATAACAAAGAAATTATTTATAATGAGAATCAGAAAATATTGTAAACTAATTATGGTTAAATATTTTCTAAAACACTTATGGTATTCTCAAATCCTAATATAGTGAGAAAAATCAAAAGCCTTAAATGAACATACAAGAAAAAAATTGAAATGATAAAAATAATTGACCTAATTATTATCTTCAGAAGGTAACAATAAAGAGTAAATTTAACCCAGTATGAGAATAATAGAATAAAAAAAATAAAAAATGAATGAATATTCTTTTTTAATGACATTCATGAAAGAAAATATAACAAAAGTTATACTTAAAAGCCTGAATTCGGTACTTTCAAAAGACTAATGAACTTTATAATATTTCTGACAAAAAAAGAGTAGGTATTAATGAAAAATATATAAAAAAAGAGGGGACATTAGTACATCTTTCTGATATTGCAAAGACCAAATACAATATTGGAAGAAATTGTGCAAATATCATTAACATTTTTCACTAAAGGAGTGTATTGCAGAAAAAACACCATGGCCAACACAAAAATTGAAATAATCTAGTGTATTTCAAAATAAAATATTTTATCAAAAATCTTCCATAAGGGAAAACTAGGTTATGATGACTTTACAGGTATCCTATATAATAAAAGGCTAATATGCAAATTGTCCCCTTGATCAGTAAGTTTGACCAAGAGTTCAACTGGGAGTTCAACCAGGAGTTCGACCAACCACTGGCGGTGCTTCCCACTTCCTCCTCCCCCAGGCCATCCCCACCCCCGACCACCCCCCACCCTTATCAGGGGTGGGGCCAACCCGCCAACCACCTGTGGCCCCTTCGATCAGCCCCCCACCCTAATCAGGGGTGGGGCCAGTTGGTCAACCTCCCAAATCCCCTCCCTCAGGCCGACCCAGCCCAATTGGTCCTTATTGGGACAGGCCAGCTGGACATCACCCATGCATTAATTTGTGCATGGGGCCTCTATTCCTATATAATCCTATACAATAAAGAGGTAATATGCAAATTGACCATCATGCCATCGCACAAGATGGCCACCCTCATGTGGTCACAAGATGGCCACCACAAGATGGCCGGCAGGGGAGGGCAATTGGGGGCAGGCCAGCAGGGGAGGGCAGTTGGGGGTGATCAGGCCTGCAGGGGAGAGAGGGCAGTCTGGGGGACCAGGCCTGCAGGGGAGGGCAGTTGGGGGCAATTGGGCCAGCAGGGGAGCAGTAAGGCGTAGATCAGGCTGGCAGGGGAGTGGTTAGGGGTGATCAGGCTTGCAGGCATAAGCGGCTAGGGGCAATCAGGCAGGCAGGCAGACGAGCAATTGGGAGCCAGCAGTCCCAGATTGTGAGAGAGATGTCTGACTGGCAGTCAGACACCCCCGCCCCCGATGGTCCCAGATTGGAGAGGGTGCAGGCTGGGCTGAGGGACACCCCCCAGTGCACAAATTTCATACACTGAGCCTCTAGTATTCTATAAGGCAGTAAGAATTCACTGTTGTCAATGTTTTGCAAATACATCTAAATAAAGGAAAGATCTGAAACTCTTCCTAATTTGTTTTATGACAAGGGCAACATTAATTAAAAAAAGAAAAACATACAAAAAACTTTACTAGAATATTTTGAAAACAGAGAATTATATGTCAGTCTCATTCATAAATTATTTGATAAAATGTAATATACAAAAGTATAATACCTTATAATAAATTGGACTTATTCCATTATTAAAATATTTGAAATTATTAATGAGTATAATTTTTTAAATTTACAGAATAAAGCAAAAATGGCATATGTTTATTTTTAAAAATGATATGTTGGAAAGATGTACCTGAACTGGTACTGAGTAAGAGAAAACTGGAACCCATGGGGGCAAACTGGAAACCACTGTTGTCTGTTACTACATCCAAGTTTCCAATTTTGATGATATGAATAACCTCAGAGCAAATTGGTCCTTTTCATCATGGAACAAAAATTATCTTGGCCAGAGCCAGGCTTCTTAATAAAGCATGGCACTCATTTGCACCTGGGATCAATAACCAAATAGTAGAATGGCATTCATTATTGCCCACTCTTGAATTCAGTTAGGCTATTTCTATTTTTGTAATGTTACATGGGCCCCAGACTCATCCTCTTCCATAGTTCCCATACTAAGTTTGATCACCTAAGTGATTTGTTTTTGTTTACTTATTTATTTTTTTTTGTTAATCCTTACCTGAGGATATTTTTTCTTTTGATTTTTAGGGAGAATAACAGGGAGGGTGGAGAAGAGAGAGAGAGAGAGAGAGAGAGAGAGAGAGAGAGAGAGAGAGAGAGACATTGATGTGAGAGAGACACATCAATTAATTGCCTTCTGTAACTGTCCCGACGGGAACCTGGGACCAAACCTGCAACCTAGGTAGATGCCCTTGACCAGGAATCAAATCCACGACCCTTCAGTGTGTGGTCCCATGCCTTAACCACTGAGCATGCCAGCCAGGTCCTAAGCGTTTTTGATTTTTAGGAGAATTTATTGAAAATGAGGAGGGTAATTTTGTGAAGACAGATATGGAACAAATTAATTTAGCATCGTGTGTTCTTTTGCCTAATCCTAAACTGATAATGAGATTAAATTGGAAAATCCACCAGGAAAAAAAACAGAACAGATGTTAAAAAGTTAATGTAAGATAGAAAACAGGTGAAATAGGCAAAAATTTTGAAACAGGATTGAGAAATATGCAGCTCAGTAATATACTGTGATAAGAATACTGCAAAACAGTCATTCTGATTGATGGACTCTGAACTAAAATGCCAACTAAAGGGATGGTACAGGGAATGAGAAAAGTAGGATTAATTTAAAATCTGATTTGAAATCATGTCATTTTAGGTGGGAATTCTGCCTGAATTCATAAAATAAGGTGGAAACTAATCTTTATTTATTCTTTAAAAGAGATTACATAAGATTGATATTATTTAGTCCTCAAATGTTAAGGAAAATTGACCATTAAAGACTTCTTGGCCTATAGTTGTTTTGTGGAAGGTTGTTGGATATAAATCAATTTTCTATAAAAGATATAGTTTTAAATGGGGGAAAAAAACAATTTAATTTCTGGATTTTTTATTGTAGCTTTCTTAAGTTGCATTTTTTAAAGGACTTTGTAAAATATGAAATTTATTAGAAGGAATTGCTCATTAGGTATTGTTACCATCTTTTTTAACACCTAAGCCTTCATTTTGATGGCTCTTTTTTCATTCTTAATATTGGTAGTTTATTTTTTTTCCTTGAGCAATCTCATAGGGTTTTATTGTTTTATTAACTTTTAAAAATAGAAACTTCTGATTTCTGAACATTTTCTTATAGGTTTACTTTTCTTCATCCTACCTTTTTTTTCCTTCTGATAAGCTATTTTATTTTAACTACATTGATTTTCTACCTATCCTCACTCTTAATACAGATAGCAGCACTCTAAATTTACTTATGAATACATTTCTAGCTGCATTGTAAACATCTTTATTGTAACATTTTTATGGTTCAAACTATTTTCTAATCTCCATAGCAAATCCTTCTATATCCTTTCATTATGTAGGCTTCCAGGAAATAAATATTAAATAATTGCTGGACAAAGTTTGCATTTTATACACATACTAGAGGCCCAACGAACAAAATTAGTGCAAGGGGCTTGGCCCTCGCTGCCCCAGCTGCCCTGGCTGCCATACGGACCCAGCTGCCTGGCAGCCCACAGCCCCACCCCTGGGTCATTCCAGAAAGTCATCCCAAAAGGTCCTTCCAGAAGGTCATTCCACTGTTCCGTCTAATTAGCACATTACTTCTTGATTATATAGGATATCTACACATATTTAAATTCTATAGCTTAAAAGTTTGCAGTTTTAGAGTGTTTAAAATCATATGCTGGATTAGTTCTACGAAGTTCCCCATAATATATGTGTTTATGTTTACACTAGCGAAATAGAATGATATGTACTAGTATATTGAGTATATGGAGCAATAGATATCAAAAACACTTTTTCATAACATTCATTATCAATTTTTCTTAATACTTAATTTACACTAAAAGAAGTACTGTGTTGTTTTTCCCTATTTAAAAGAGCATAGAAACAAATATGGGAATAGTTTTATCATCTTAAATTATTAAAAACCTGGGTAATAAGGGATCTTAAAATGTTCTGTTTTTCATTGACAGGAATTGCCAATCACTTTTGCTATAGGGATAGCTAAGTTGCTTTATTTTCTCCTGAACATTTGTTTTTTCTAGAAATTTGAAAACCAGAACTGATTGACAAGTGTGCAAGTGTACTGAGAAACACTGTGATCTTTGTAGAGTAAGTTTTTGCTACCCAGGAGGTATGACTTTGCACATACTAGCAGATGGTTATGTAAATGTACTTGTTCTACTAAAGCTTGACACAGTGACACATTTAATTAATTTTACATATATCAAAATTTTTTACAGAAAATTTATATTAAGATATGATTTAGAAGATTTTCACTCATTGCAGAATTCCTCTTACCTCTTAGTCAGGCTGATGGACATTGTGAAATCTTGGCAGAACATTTTATAGTTGAAAGATTTCAATCTCTGAAAGGATTACATGGCAGATGGAAATGTAAAGGAACTACTCAAGTATTTGAGTACGAAGTTTATTCAGCCATCTGCTGGGTATTCATTTCCCTCGGCTTTACAATTTACTTAGAGACTAGGACATATGCTGATTCAAAGTGTTTAAGGGTCCAAGCACTAATATATATATATATATATATACATACTAGAGGCCCAGTGCATGAAATTCGTGCACTGGGGAGGGGGGGTCCCTCAGCCTGGCCTGTGCCCTCTCACACTCAAGGAGCCTTCAGGGGATGTCCAACTAATGGCTTAGGCCCACTCCCCATGGGGAGCAGGCTCAAGCCAGCAGTCAGACATCCTTAGCACTGCTGTGAGGCGGGAGAGGCTCCTGACACTGCACTGCACTTGCCAGCGGTGAACCTGGCATCTGGCTGAGCAGCACTCTCCCTGCGGGAGCACACTGACCACTAGGCGTCAGCTTCTGCGTTGAGCATCTGCCCGCTGGTGGTCAGTGCAAGTTATAGTGACCTGTCATTCTACCATTCGGTTGATTTGCATATTAACCTTTTATTATATAGGATGAGTATATACACTATCTACATATATATGACATAGTTAGGAAAGTATTTCACTGCTCTGTAGCTGTTTTTTTTTAATTTAAGTAATTTTGTAGGATATTTTATTGAATATTCTAAATAGATACATATTAAATGTCATTTAATCTTTCAACTGGAAAGCTTGAATAAGAGTCCACTCATGTATAATCTTAGACCAGTTAATTTTCCTACAATTTATTTAAGATTAAATTTGAAAAATTAATCTTTTATAGATTAATGTTTTATTGATATCTTATTAGATGATATCTTATTTATTGATATCTTATTAGTTGATAGAGTAGTATATTTAAATCATAAAATAAAATAATTTTCAAGGAGAAATTAAGCCAAAGGTTAGGATATAATTCAAATACTTTCAGAATTCTTTTTATTTGTTATATATATTTTTCACTTTCCCTTCCTCCATTATTGAGTTTTTTGAGTAAAATACAAGTTCAGTTATCAACCACTCAGATAACTACTATATTATTAAATTGAAAAATATTTATTCAAATGCAATATTCAGGGGAATGAAAATCCATAATTGTATATTAATTTTTATACTAAAATAATACTCAAAAACACCAGTGACCCTTGTAAAATTGTACAAACTCTTACCTGTAGTAATTGAGTTAGAGTTTTCTGCCATAACTACAATAATTGAACTTACTTGATTTATACTTTTGCCTTCTCTATGATTGAGAAATTTCCTGATATAAATGAACCACTAAAATTATTTCAAGTTATAAATACTACTTTTAAAGTTTTAAATCTCAAATTATCATATAAATAAAATAAAACAAGGGTTTGTAGGATATATTGTATTTTGAGGTAGGCATTTTCACCAGAATAAATATCAAGAACAAACACTTGCTGAAGAAAAGACAGTATTTGCTCTGTGAAGTTCAGAATAGTAAGTCGTCCAAAACTCCAGGTTCATGGTCAATTGTGATGCCCAGGGAATCAGTCTTTATTTCTAGGGCAATAGATGAGTTATTTCCAGGCCTGAGATGAGTTGTATATAGACTTTTCCTGAGTAAAATGAATACTAACTATTAATAGCTTATAGACGATATTTAATTTGTAGACTGCACATGTAGCTTGTCACTTCTGCTTTCCTCTGTAGACCAGTTTGAGTAATCACATAGTAGGAACATTTTACATGGATATTTTGTACTAACAGTTCGGATGTACCCGATATTTAAGGTTATTTTCTGATACAAAATCATGTTACTGAAGCTACTGGAATACTTTCGTGGGTTTATTTTTCAGGACATCTCTGAGGATCAAAATCCTCTAGTTTAGCCATTTGTGCCAAATAATAAGTAATCTCCTGACCTTTGTTAAAGAATTAGTTCTGGTTAGTTGCTTGGGGAATCCCAAATAAAGTTGTCTTAGTATTAAACTGTCTGCTCTCGTAACATAATGCTGCTTGGGGGAATAGGATTGTATATGTGACATTGGGGGGGGGGGGGGGGGCGGGCGGGGGCGGTAATATGTTAACAAGCAACAACCAAAATTTTTTCTTTATTCCTGCTGTAGTTTATATGCATATTACAAATGTGCTTAAAAATAGAGTAAATTATCTTGTTTTTCATTAGGTTGTGAAGTAGGAAATATATAAGTATATCATTCTTTATTAGATACCTGGTATGTTCATTTAAAAAAACTATATTGACCTTTAGCATTTCTTTTCTTTTTTTTTTTTGGATGTATATGCCTTTTTTATTTAGTGTTTTCAGTTTCTTCTGATAAATACTCAGACCTGGAGTCGCTGGGTCCTTCTTTGTCTCTTGTTTATTTTATTTTATTTTATTTTATTTTATTTTATTTTATTATTTTATTTTATTTTATTTTATTTTATTTTATTTTATTTTATTTTATTTTATTTTATTTTAATTTATTTTATTTTATTGTTTAAAGCATTACATATAATAGTACATATATCTCCTTTTTTTCTTCATTGACATTCCCCCAGCCTCCCCTACCCCTGTCGCATGCCCTCATCCCCCGCACCCCAATGTCTTGTGTCCATTGGTTGTGCTTACATGCATGCATACAAGTCCTTCGGTTGATCTCTTTCCCCCCTTCCCCAACACTCCCCAGCCTTCCCGCTGTAATTTGACAGTCTGTTTGATGCTTTACTGCCTCTGTATCTATCTTTTTGTTCATCAGGTTATAATGTTCTTTATTTTCCATAAATGAGTGAGATCATGTGGTATTTTTCTTTCATTGACTGGCTTATCTCACTTAGCATAATGCTCTCCAGGTCCATCCATGCTGCTGCAAATGGTAGGAATTCCTTCTTTTTTATAGCAGGGTAGTATTCCATTGTGTAGATGTACCACAGTTTTCTAACACACTCATCTGCTGATGAACATTTAGGCTGTTTCCAAATCTTAGCTATGGTGAATTGTGCTGCTATGAACATAGGGGTGCATATATCCTTTCTGATTGGTGTTTCTAGCATTTCTTGATTACTACTAATATATGTGATCAATGTTTCAGAATATTTTCAAGAAAATGTGTGTTGTTATAATTTCATAGAAGCTGGACTCTGTCTTAAATAGTTTTGTAATATATTTTAAACAACAACATTTATGGATATCCTGGTCAACTCAGGTGAGTTGGTTCGTAATTCCACTGGAAAGCTGAAACAATAAATCAGCAATATTTAATCTTAGTCACTTAATTTCTCTGCAAATGCATTTAAATGTTCAACTGTGTATTTTAAAAAGGATATATATATATATATATATATACACATATATGTATATATATGTATGTATATAATTGAGACCATAACATTAAGCCAGAATAGATAAAGCACAGAATATTTTCTCAGCTTTTTTGTTTGTTTGTTTACTTTTATGTTTATTTTACTCCCTTCTCAGGTTAATGTTTCTTTGTTTCTTTGTTTGTTTGCTAACTCAAATTTTTGTTATCATCTACTCAGGTGCTGACTACTATTACTATTATCTACTCAGGTGCTGAGTACAATATTATTAATATTGTGTAAGTGTGTTAATATTTTAATATTGAATATAATATAATTGATGTTTACATGCCTCACTTTTTTGACTACATATGAAACTAGAGATGCCCAATCAGTGGGTTTTCCTAACCAGTTTAAGTTTAGAAAAACATTAAGTGGTCAATAAAGAATTTATTTAATTGAATTGTTTAAATTTGTAAGTTATATAAGTTCTCTTCAATATCCATTCTTCCCCCAATTTTAAAAATTTCACAGTTGCTTAACAATTTAAACAAGGAGCAAAATACACATTTAACAGTGTGGCCATTAACGTAGCTAATCCTGGGAAGGAGGATTTTCAAGACTCCAGGCACTCTAAGTAATGCACATTGTGAGTGTCATTCATGAGTAGGAAAGTTCCTACATTCCCATTTATTCTATATGTTTTCATCAAATATTGAAATTCCCAGGGAAACTAAAGAAATCTTCTGTATTTTCTTTTTTCAAAAATTTTAGGCCAGCCCTAGCCATTATTGCTCAGTGGATAGAGCATTGGTCCATGGACTGAAAGGTCCCAGGTTCAGTTCCTGGTCAAGGGCACGTATCTCAGTTGCAAGCTTGATCCCCCGACCTGGTCCAGGTATGTGCGGGAGGCAACCAATTGATGTGTCTCTCTCATAGCGATGTTTCTCTCTCTGTGTCGCTCCACCTCCTTTCTGCTCTCTCTAAAAATCTATGGAAAAATACCTCAGGTGAGAATTAACAGAAAAAAATAGGTTATGAATATATGCATATATAGTAGTTTTTGAGCATTGAAATAACTATCTTAATTGAAAGATGACACTGTATATATACAAATGATTTGTGAAGGCAAATAAAGCAAAAAGACTGTTATTGAGTGCACAGAGGCATCAGACACTACCTCCATAGTTTCCAGAACTCCATCTGAGAAAGTAAAAGAGACCTATGATGGAAGTGAATTAGCAATTAATTAATTTCCTAAAGTCCTAATTCAATATTGAAATAGAAAAATTATTATAAATTGTTGTAGACAATTCTAGATAAACAATGATGAATAGTTTGCTGCTGATACTGAATTCAAATTGTTGTGTAGTATATTTTATACTCACACTTTTAACCAATATATATATATATAATATATTTTATATAAAATATTTATTTTAAATGATGATTATCCAAATAAGTTGCACCCATATTAGTGAATTCCATGTATTGTCTTTGTATGTTATTCCTCTGAAATTTATACAGTATCATATGCCTTTTCAGTGTAAATTTAAAAATCAGAACTGTTTATAATTCTATCATGTGAATTTCACTACTATAGATTGCCCATTTGTAGAAATCTCTTTTCAGAGATAATTGAACCTAACTTTGATATTTGACATTTTCATTTCCGAGAGGATATAACCTTTATCCTTTACACTACAGCAGGTTGGAGGTGATATATATGACAGTCCTATCCCTTATCTTAGATGAAATAGGAAACTACAAGTTCAATTTTAAGGTGACTGTACAAAAGGGATATTGCATTCTGTTGAGGAACAGAGAGATTAAAAATTTATTGAATATAAAGTGTCCATCTGGCCATGTATTTTGAAATTTGAGTCACCTTAAAAAATAAGTTTTTCGTACACAAATTGAAAGCAATTTTAACTATAGATAAGCTAAAATTATTAATTTAAAATCCTATTTAATAAAAGGCTAATATGCAAACTGACCGAACGGTGGAACTACCAGTTGCTATTATGTGCACTGACCACCAGGAGGCAGATGCTCAATACAGGAACTGCCCCCTAGTGATCATAGTGCTCCCACAGGGGGAGCGACACTCAACCAGAAGACTTGAGCGGGGCTCATGGCTGGTGAGCACAGCAGCTGTGGTGGGAGCCTCTCTTGCCTCTGTGGCAGCCCTAAGAATGTCCAACTGCCACCTTAAACCATCAGTCATACATCCCCCAAGGGCTCCTGGACTGAGAGAGGGTGCAGGCCTAGCTGAGGGACCCCTCTGCCCTGAGTGCACGAATTTTGTGCATCGGGCTTCTAGTGTTTTAATAATAGGGTTATATCCAGGTTTTATGTAATTCTTTAAAAAAAACAACAAATACAGATGTAGATTATAAAGTTATATATAAATATCTATAACTATTTAAAATGAGATGATATATCACAATAAATTACAAATGTTAAAAGGAAACAAATAGTTCTGGCCAATATTTCTCAGTGGCTAGAGTATTGACCCACACTGCAAAGGATTGCAGGTTTGATTTCCAGTCAAGGGCACGTGCCTGGGTTGCAGGTTCAATCCCAAACCCAGTCAGAGTGCCTGTGTCAGGCAACCAATTGATATGTCTCTCTCACATTTATGTTTCTCTTTCTTCTGTGTCTCTGTCTCTGTTTTTCTCTCTTTTTTTTCTCTTCCCCTTGCTCATTCTCTTTTATTCTCTCTAAAAATCAATGGAAAATATATTCACCTATGAGGATTAACAATAATTGGTTTCCTCCTGCAAGTACCCCAAATTGGGATGGAATCCACAACCTGGTTAAATGCTCTGACAGGGAATCAAACCCAGTACCTTTTGATGTATGGAATGACACTCCAACCAACTAAGCCACACCAGCCAGGGTGAGATATTTAGATTATTTAATATAATTGTTTTTACTATTTTAATTAAATAGTAGATATGATATTATTTTCTATAGAGAAAAGAAACATAATTTATATTTTTCTACATGATTGAATTAAACATTTCTGATTATTAGTAAATTAGAATTTTTTTATCTCATGACATATTAATAATTTAATGCAAATGGGTAGAATTTATGCAAATTTTGAAAAATATATAAATTGCCTTTCATACATAGACTATTTTTGAAAACAGTTCATATTCTGTTATCTGAATCCCTCTAATTCAAACTTCATCTCTCTTCTGCATTCTACATTCTTTTTTAAAAATATATATTTTTATTTATTTTTTACAGAGAAGAAGGGAGAGGGATAGAAACATCGATGAGAGAGAAGCATCGATCAGCTGCCTCCTGCACCCTACCCACTGTGCCTGCAACCGAGGTACATGCCCTTGACCAGAATCGAACCTGGAACCCTTCAGTCTCCAGGCCGATGCTCTATCCAGTGAGCCAAACCGGATAGGGCTGCATTCTACATTCTTTATGTCTTGTGTACTAGCATCATCAATTTTATATTTTATTGAGTGGTAAAAATTAATTTGTCCAAAATTCATCATCTTTAGGCTAGACTGTAAGGAAAGAAAGAAGTTTTTTACAAAACTCCGAAGAAACTATATAGATTTTGTCAACCATGACACATGAATGTTGGTAACTCCAATACACATTTTTCACCAATTATGCCAAAATATAGGAAGATTTGGGAAATTCTACCATTACCTTGCCAAATTATGCTCAAGACACCAATCTCTGATCCAGGACATAGGAGTGGTGGGTGCTATTGCCAACCACATACTGAATAGGCAGGATGGAGTACAGTCAAATTTCTATAGGCCATACAGCTCTTCAATCCTTATCCATACTCTGAAGGGCAAGAATGACCAATGCTTCCCAATCATGAACTTAAACTGCATAATCCCAGGGTTTGAGATCACTATCCCAGAAGCTGATTTCTGAGTTGCCAGACTGTTATGGTCAAGAGTGGGTTAACTGCTACTGATATTAAGTCATAAATTTTCTCCAGTGAACACTACTACTCCAAGTGTCCAGGTGCATGTGCTCTTTGGCCATCTAATCTTGTTTGGATTGTGCTCATTTTTAACATTGTCCTTGATGACTTGGGAAAAAGAAATAATCTTCAAAGTTAGTAGTCAATAATAGTTTTGCATACAAAACAAACTTTTTAAAATAAATACCATATCATTTTGTATAAAAAATAATATTAAATAATTGTCAAATAATTCCCAATAATGATTGACTTCTGAATGAATTACTTCAACCAGGAGATATATTTATTCATTCATATATTATTTCCTGGGCATCATAATAAGCACTATAATATCAAAAAATCCCCTGCCTTTTTGAATTTTGATTTTTGGAAGGATACATAAAATAAACAAATATATAATATGTGTCACTATGAAATTAAATGAAGCAGAATAAGGAGATAAAGCAGGGTAGAATAATTAATGAAGTTTATATGCACTGACAATAATACTGAAAGTAACTCATATTTAAGAGTAAATAATAGTAAACATAATATTTCTGGTCAAAGTTGCTAGTGTTCCACTGACAAAATTAGAGTGTTTCATAAGGTAAATCTTTGATTCTCTGAATTGTTTGTGTGTGTGTGTGTGTGCGTGCGTGTTTACATGTCTTCATTTTTTTTATTGAGGTGTTATTGACATATAACATTGTATTAGATTTGATT
This sequence comes from Plecotus auritus, assembly GCF_963455305.1. NCBI lineage: Eukaryota > Metazoa > Chordata > Mammalia > Chiroptera > Vespertilionidae > Plecotus > Plecotus auritus. Next base: position 133,579,984 of record NC_137771.1, on the reverse strand, counting down.
ATACAACATAATGATTTGATATTTGTATATATTGCAAAAGATCATCACAATAATAAGTCTAGTTAATATCAGTCCCCAAATACTTTTACAAAAAATTATTTTCCCCCAAATTGGTTTTAATTGCATATTTCAACTAGCAACTTCAGAAGATAGGAATGTATTTTGTGAAATGTTCCTTTAATATTAAAAATAAGTATAATTCAATATACATTTGTTTGTTATACACATAGATTTTTAATAATAATTCAAACATGTATAAAATATCTGTAAAAGAAGCAGTGAAAATATCAGAATGCATGTGAAAGGCATTTTCAAATTCAAATAGAGGGGTTCCATTATTTAGTTTCATCCGAATGAAATACACTCAAATCATTTCTGCATATTCTATGTCTTTCTCACATCAGTGGTCTAAAGTTACTGTTGAAAGTAGAATTACAATATCAGCTTCCACTGAGAGACTATTTACACCGCTGGAAATTATGGAAATTTGGAAGTAGTGACAGGTGTTTCTAAAAACTTTTAAATATTCATGTTTACCATGTTGGTGATATTGTCCAAAGATAGTGCCCTTAGGTTTAATAACATGTTGAAACAGTATTTAATTGTTCATACATCCATGATACCATATTGTTCACCAAATGTTAATATAAGTAAATATGGAGATATGAGTATAGGAATAAGTAATGAAAAATTATGTGGTGAATGGATACAGAGATTCCATTTCTAACACATTAAATTTACAATTTCAGAAATGAGGCTGATTGAGGAAATAGCGAGGTTAATAGCCTGGAAATTTTTAAATTAAAATTATTGTGGTGACATTGGTCAACATGATCATATATGTTTCAGAAGTGTGTTCCTATGTTATAAGATCTGTATATTGCACCATGTGCCCACCACCCAAATTCAAATCTTTTGCTGCCATCATATATTAGGACTCTCTTCTCCCCCAACTCCCTTCCCACTAGCAACCACCACACTGCTGTTTGTATGCGTGAGTTTCAATTATATATCCCACATATGAGTGAAATAATATTGTTCTTAACTTTTTCTGATTGACTTACTTAACTTAGCATAATATTCTCAAGGACCATCCATGTTGTTGCAAAAGGCACTAGTTCATCCTTTCTTATGGCTAAGTAGTATTCCATTGTGTATATGTACCACATCTTCTTTTTCTGGTCCTCTAACGCTTGCCTTGGCAATGATGAAAAATTCTTCAATGAACATAGGGGTACATATATTTTTCTGAATATGTGTTTTTGAATTTTTTGGGTATATACCCAGGAGAAGGATTGCTGGGTTGTATGGTAGATATATTCTTAATTTTTTGAGGAATCTCCAGACTGCTTTTCATAGTGCTTGTACCAGTCTAAATTCCCACCAACATTGAATGAGGGTTCATTTTTTTTTCCCCACAACCTCTCCAACACTTAAAATTGCTTGTCTTGCTGATAATGGCTACTCTAACAGGTTTGAGGTGGTATCTCATTATAGTTTTGATTTTCATTTCCCTAATTGTTAGTAAGATTGAACATCTTTTCATATATCTATTGGCTGTTCATACATTTTCTTGGGAGAGATGTATTTCCAGGTCCCCTGCCCATTTTTTTATTGTGTTATTTGTTTGTTTAGCATTGAGTTTTATAAAAATACTAGAGGCCCGATGCACAAAATTTGTGCATGGCAGTGGAGGACCGGGGGTCCCTCAGCCTGGCCTGCACCCTCTCCAATTCAGGATCCCTCTCATAATCCAGAACCACTGGCTCCTAACCGCTTACCTGCCTGCCTGCCTGATTCCCCTAACTGCTCTCCCCTGCTGGCCTGATCCCCCTATCTGCTCTCCCCTCCTGGCCTGATCACCCTAAGTGCCTATCTGCTCTCCCCTACTGGCCTGATCCCCCAAACTGCCTAACTGCCACCTTCTCCCTTCTGCCTTCTCCTGCAGTGCAGGCCTTCTCACCTTTTCCCTGCTGCCTTATCCGATGGCACTGGCCTTCTCACCTTCTCCCTTCTGCTTTCTCGTGCATGGCGCTGGCCTTCTCACCTTCTCCCGTGGCATCGCCTTCTCCCTTCTGCCTTCTCCTGCAGTGCAGGCCTTCTCACCTTCTCCCTGCTGCCTTATCCCATGGCACCAGCCTTCTCACCTTCTCCCGTGGCACCAGCCTTCTCACCTTCTCCCTTCTGCTTTCTCGTGCATGGCGCTGGCCTTCTCACCTTCTCCCATGGCATCGCCTTCTTCCTTCTGCCTTCTCCCGTGGCCTGCTGATCAGTCAGTCATTACTGTGACAGTGTCCTGACTAATTTGCACATTCCCCTATTATAAGTATAGATTTATTGTAGGGTGAAAAATTATATGCCTCATCTACTTGAAAAGCAAGCAGTGACCAATAACTCAGAAACTGCTTTTCCTATGTACATCTGGTGTTGTAATATAAAACTCTTGTATGTATCAGTGACTACCACAGTACTATTTTACTCAGAAAATAGTATGTTTATATTTGGTATAGATTATTAATTTTGAACCCCAATGTTTCTATTTTAAAAGAAGAAAAACAGTGATAATTAGCGGAATAAAGACGTTTGTGTCTAATTATCACAAAGATAAAAATCCCCTTAAAAGAAAAGTATTTGGGAGGATTTCAAAATGGTGGAGGAGTAAGTGAAAGCTACACTGAGAGGTTCCTAGGACCAAACTGGAATTACATCTAAAATACAGAAAAATCATCCTGAATAATCAACTGAGGACTAGCTGGAGAGAACCCTGATAACCAAGGATGGGAAGTGGAGACTTCATCAAGAATGGTAGGAAGTGCAGAGGAGCAAAGGGGCTTTTTGGGCTCCCCAAAGTTCTAGAGGAATATCTCAGCTGTGGTGGGCTCCCAGTAAGAACCTTGAGGGCTAAACCCCAAATTTGGCTCTCCAGCCCAGAGCACCAGAACTGAGAACATCTGGCTTTGAAAAGTAGCAAGGTTTCTATCTGTCTGGGAGAGATGGCTGGAAATTCAGGCATCATCTTAAAGGGCAAATTCACAAAATTTTGTGTGCAACCATTCACCTTGGGCTCTGGCAGAGGGAGGGCAGAGTGTATTGGAGCTGTGTGAACAGAAACCAGTGTTGAGGGCTCTAAGTTTAGAACTCAGAAGTAAGACACCCCAGTTTCCTGTGATGAGTCATTCTCTCATATTACAGAGAACATCTTTCCCTGCAGAGCTTTACTATCCAGGAAGCTTTTTTCTGGGGGGTAAGCAATTGCACAACCCTATTAGAAAACCCATTGTGGAATTTCCAAGGCCCATTAACAGGTTGAGAATAACAATTACCTTACAGGCAGAAAAAATTCCCCCACCTTGTTGGGAAACCTCTCCCCCTCCCCCACCAGTGTTTGATAGCCCAAGACTAATCAAGAGTGAACAATAATCCAACTGCAGGCAGAAGCAGATCTCTGGAGGTTTTGAGTCTTTGCCTGGTGAACATCTTACTTCTATCCAAAGGCAGCCAGCCCCAGCAGAGGGAGACACAAGCTGTGGATGGTTGATTGCTCCAAAAAGGGTACTCACAAAAAAAGGGCCAGTCACAAATATTGTCTGATATTGTCCTGCACTAAAGATTGGGAGTCATGGCAGATCTACCTAATAAATAAACACAAACCCATACAGGCAGCCAAAATGGGGATACAGAAAAAAAAATAAAATAAAATAAAATAAACACAAATAAACAAAACCCAAATAAAAGAACAATCTAATTCTCCAGAAGAGCTAAATGTAATCAAGATAAGGAATTCATCAGATATGGAATTCAGAATAATTATTACAAGGATGCTCAACAGCATGAGAAAAGATATAGTAACTGCAAAAAAAGAGCAGTCAGAAATGAAGAATGACATAGCACTAATAAAGAACACAGTAGAAGGAATACACAGCAGATTATACACAGGGGAAGCCAAGGATCACATCAGTGAGTTAGGAGTCAGGGTAAAAAAAAAAATCACTCAATTAGAGAACCAAAAAACAAAAACAAAAACAAAAAAACAGGAAGATAGCTTCTGGGAGCTGTGGGGCAACATGAAACATAACAATATTCATATAATAGGAGTGCTAGAAGGGAAAGAAAGTGAGCAAGGAATAGAGAACATGTTTGAAGAAATAATGGCAGAAAAATTCCCTAACCTGCTGAAGGAAAAAGTCACACAAGTTCAAGAGGCCCAGAGAGTCTCAGGCAAGAAGGGCCCAAGCAGGCCCACACCCAGACACATCATAATTAAAATGCCAAAAATTAAAGACAAAGAGAGAATTTTAAAGAAAGCAAGAGAAAAGCTATTTGTTACCTACAAAGGAGGTCCCATAATGCTATCAGCTAATTTTTATCAGAAACTCTACAGGCCAGAAGGGAATGGCATGAAGTGTTCAACATAATGAAAAGCAAGGATTTGCAACCAAGATTACTATATCTAGCAAGACTATCATTCAAAATAGGTGGTGAAATAAAGGCATTCACAGATCACAAAAAAAGCTAAAGGAGTTTATTACCACCAAACCAGCACTGCAAAAAATGCTAAAGAGACTGCTGCAATGAGAAGAAATATATGGAGAAACATAGGTATAAGGAATTAAAATGGTAATAAATAAGTACCTATCAATAAACTTAAAGGTAAATGGATTAAATGCTTCAATCAAAAGACATAGGGTAGCTGAATGGATACAAAAACACGACCCAATTATTTGCTGTCTACAGAGACCAACCTTAGAACAAAAGTAGCACATGATTAGAGGGAAGGGGTAAAATTTTTTTTTTGTTCCAGGCAAATGGAAAAGAGCAAATAGCTGGCATTGCAATACTCATAGCTGGCAAAATAGACTTCAAAATGAGGCCATCACAAGAGACAATGAAGTTCAGTACATAATACTAAAGGGATTGATCCAATAAGAAAATATAACACTGGTAAACTCATATGTACCCAATATAGGAGCATCAAAATATATTAAAAAATAAGTTCTGGAATATTTTAATGGAGAGGTTGACAGAAATACGGTCATAGCAGGGACTTTAACAACCCATTGACTTAACTGGATTGATCTTAAAGACAAAAATTTAACAAGGAAACAGTGATTCTAAATGACATACAGAATCAATGGATTTAATTTACATTTAATGGCAAAGCTATAGAATATGTATTCTTCTCTAGTGCACACAGATCGTTCTCAAAGATAGACCACATGTTAGGGACACAAAAAAAGTCTATAAGTTCAAGAAGATTTGAATCATATCAAACATCTTCATATTTCACAATGGAATGAAATTAGATATCAACTACAGTAAAAACATTCACATACATGGAGGCTAAACAGCATAGTATTAAAAAACTAGAGGCCTGGTGCATGACATTCATGCACTGGAGAGGGGGGTTCCTCAGCCCGGTCTGTGCTCTTTCGCAGTCCCGAAGCCCTCGGGGGATGTCCAACTGATGGCTTAGTGCTGCCGAGAGGCGGGAGAGGGTCCTGCCACCACAGCTGCACTCGCCAGCCATGAGCCCGGCTTCTTGATGAGCGGTGCTTCCCCTGTGAGAGTGCACTGACCACCAGGGGGCAGCTCCTGCATTGAGCTTTCCCCCCCTGGTGGTAAGTGCACATCATAGCAACCGGTTGATTTGCATATTACTCTTTTATTATATAGGATAAGATGGGTTACCAATGAGATCAAGAATGAAATTTAAAATTTCCTGGAAACCAATGAAAATGATCAAAAGACAACCCAAAGTCTCTGTGACAGAGCAAAAGTAGTCCTGAGGAGAAGTTCATAGCACTACAGGCCTACTTACAAAAACAAGTAAAATTAATAATAAATTATGTAACCCTATAACTTAAAGAATTAGAAAGAAGAAGTAAAACCTAGAGTACATAGATAAATAAAGAAATAATAAAGATTAGAGCAGAAATAAATGGCATAGAGACTAAAAAGCAATACAAAATACTAATGAAACCAAAGAGCTTGTACTTTGAAAAGATAAATATGATTGATGAACCTTTAGCCAGACTCATCAAGAAACAAAGAGAGAGGGCCCAAATAAATAAAATCAGAAATGAAAGTGGTGAAGTAACAACTGTCAACACAGAAATACAAAGGATTTTAAGAAAACACTATGAGCAACTATATGCCAACTAGGTGGAGAAATTTAAGGATCTGCATCCAAGACTATTATATCCAGCAAGGGTATCATTTAAAATGGATAATGAAATAAAGGGATATGCAAATTCCTAGAAAAATACAATCTTCCAAAACTTAATCAGGAAGAATCAGAAAATCTAAAAAGGCCAATAACAACTGACAAAATTGAAACAGTAATATAAAAATCGTAGCAAATAAAAGTCCTGGTCCAGCCCTAGCCTTCTTGGCTCAGTGGATAGAGCATTGGCCTGCAGACCCAAGGGTCTCGGGTTTGATTTCAGTCAAGAGCACATACCTCAGTTGCAGGCTTATTCCCAGCATGGGCCCTGGTCAGAGTGCACGCAGGAGGTAACCAATTAATGTGTTTCTCTCACATTCATGTGTCTCTCTGTCTTTCCCTGTCTCTTCCACTCTCTCTAAAATCAATGGAAACATAATCTAGGGTGAAGATTAAAAAAAAAAAAAAGTCTTAGAAGGATTCACAGGGGTGTTTTACCAAAGAACAACTAACACCTATTCTCTTGAACTATTCCAAAAATCCAAGCAGAAGGAATACTTTCAAACTCTTTTTATGAGGCCAGCATTATCCTAATTAAAAAAAAAAAAAAAAAAAAAAAAAAAAAAAAAAAACAGATAAATACACCACAAAGAAGGAGAACAATTACAGGCCAATATTCCTGATGAACATAGATGATAAAATTCTCAACAAAATATTAGCAAATCAGATTCAGCAATATGTTAAAAAGATCATACACCCTGACCAAGTGGGATTTTTTCCAGGGATTCAAGGCTGGTAAAATATTTGCAAATCAACAAATGTGATATATCATGTAAACAAATTGAAAGACAAAAATCACATGATCAGATAACTAGACTCAGAAAAAGGATGCGACAAAATCCAACACCAATTTTGATAAAAACTCTCAGCAAAGTGGGAACAGAGGGCTATATCTCAACATAATAAAAGCTATATATAAAATATCTACAGCAAACTTCATACATAATGGTCAAAAACTAAAACTATTTCCTGTAAGAACAGGAACAAGACAAGGATGTTTGCTTTCACCGTTTTTATTTAACATAGAAATAGAAGTCCTAGCCACAGAAATCAGACAAGAAGAAGAAATAAAAGGCATCCAAATTGGAAAGGAGGAAGTAAAACTCTCATTATTGACAAATGATATGATAGAAAACCCTAAAATCTCCACCAAAAAAAGTACTAGATTTAATAAATGAATTTATAAATGTAGCAGGATAAAAAATTAACACCCAGAAATCATTTTATACACCAATAATGAATTATCAGAAAGAGAAACTAAATAATCACATTTACCATTGCAACATAAAAATTAAGATACTAAGGAATAAACTTAACCAAAGTGGTAAAAGACTTGTAATCGGAAAAGTGCAAGATATTGAAATAAGAGATAGAGTGGAAGAATATACCGTGTTCATGGATCAGTATAATGAACATCATTAAAATGTTCATACTACCCAAATCAGTCTATAGATTCAATGCAATCCCTATTAAATTACCAATGGCCTATTTCAAAGATCTAGAACAAATGCTCAAAACATTTATATAGAACTAAAAAAGACTCTAAATAACAACAGCAATCTTGAGAAAGTTGGAGGTCTCACAAAACCAGATATTATAATATCCTACAAAGCCACTGTAATCAAAACAACCTGGTACTGGCACAAGAACAGGCATATAAATCAATGCAACAGAACAGAGAACTCAGAAATTGACTCAAGCCATTATGCTCAATTAATATTTGACAAAGGAGGTAAGAGCATTACAATGGAGTCAAGACAGTCTCTTCAATAAATGGTGTTGGGAAAATTGGACAGATACATCCAATAAAATGAAATTAGACCACTAACTTACTCCATACACAAAAATAAACTCAAAATGGATAAAAGACTTAAATGTAAGACAGGAAACCATAAAAATCTTAGAAGAATCCATAGGCAACAAAATATCAGACATATCTTGTAGCAATATGTTTACCGACACATCTCCTAAGACTGTGGTCTGCAAACTGCGGCTCATGAGCCACATGCGGCTCTTTGGTCCCTTGAGTGTGGCTCTTCCACAAAATACCACGGCCTGGGTGAGTCTATTTTGAAGAAGTGGTGTTAAAAGAAGTTTAAGTTTAAAAAATTTGGCTCTCAAAAGAAATTTCAATCGTTGTACTGTTGATAATTGGCTCTGTTGACTAATGAGTTTGCCGACCACTGTCCTAGGACAATGGAAACTAAGGAGAAAATAAACAAATGGACTACATCAAAATAAAAAGCTCCTGTACATCAAAAGAGACCATCAACAAAACAACAAGAAAGCCCACTTCATGGGAGAACATATTTTCCAATGTGACATCTGATATGGGTTTAATCTCCAAAATTATATGGAACTCATACAACTTAACAAAAGGAAGATAAACAATCCAATAAAAAAAAATGGGCAAAAGACCTAAATAGACACTTTTCGAAAGTGGACATACAGAAAGCCAGAGGCATATGAAAAAATGCTCAAACTCACTAATCATCTGAGAGATGGAATTCAAAATGACAATGAGATATCACCTCATACCTGTCAGAGTGGCTATGATCAATAAATCAACAAAGACAAGTGCTGACTAGGATGTGGAGAAAAAGGAACCTTAGCACACTGCTGGTGAGAATGCAGACTGGTGCAGCCACTGTGGAAAAAGTATGGAGTTTCCTAAAAAAAATAAAAATTGAATTCCCATTTGACCCAGTAATCCCACTTTTAGGAATATATCTCAAGAAATCAGAAACACCAATCAGAAAGGATATATGCACCCCTATGTTCATAGCAGCACAATTTACCATAGCTAAGATTTGGAAACAGCCTAAGTGCCCATCAGCAGATGAGTGGATTAAAAAATGGTGGTATATCTACACAATAGAATACTGCAATACTGTAAAAAAGAAAGAACTCTTACTATTTGGAACAGCATGGATGGACCTAGAGAACATTGTGCTTAGCAAAATAATCCAGTGGGAGAAAAGTAAGTATCACATAATCTCACTCATTTGTGGAATATAATGAACAACATGGACTGATGAACAAACATAGATCCAGAGGTATAGAAGAATCTAACAGACCATCACCCTCAGATGGAAGGCAGGGGAGGGTTAGAAAAGGGGGTAAGCGTTCAACCAAAGTCTTGTATGCATGCATATAAGAATAACTAATGGACACAGACAATAGAGGGGTGAGGGCCGGTGCTGGGTGGGAGGGGGTTGGAAGTGGGCTAGGAGAGGTCAATGGGGATAAAAAGGAGACATATGTAATACTTTCAACAATAAATATTTTTAGAAAATGGGTAACAGACCTAAATAGACAATTCTCCAAAGGGGACATACAGATGGCAAAGAGAAATGTGAAAAAAATGTTCAGTCACTGATCATCAGAGAGATGCAAATTAAAATGACAATGAGGTATCACCTCACACCTGTCAGAGTGCCTACCATCAACACATCAACTAATGACAAGTACAGGCGAGGATGTGGAGAAAAGGGAACCCTAGTACACTGCTGATGTAAGTGCAGACTGGTGCAGCTATTATGGAAAACAGTATGGAGTTTTCTAAAACAAATGGAATATGGAGCTGCTATTTGACCCAGTGGTCCCAATTCTAGAAATACATCCTAAGAAACCTGAAACAACAATCAGAAAGAATGTATGCACCCCTATGTTCATAGCAGCAAAATTTACAATAGCTAAGCTCTGGAAACAGCCCAATTGTCAGTCAGTAGATGAATGGATAAAAAAGCTGTGGTACATTTACACCATGGAATACTATGCAGTAAAAAATATGGATCACTTACCCTTTGAGATTCATGGACTGACCTGTAGGGTATTATACTATGGGAAATAAGCCAGTCAGAGAAAGACAAGTATCACATGTGGAGTCTAATGAACAAAATAAAGTGAACAAAATTGATCCAGAGGCATCGAAGCATGGAACAGACTGTGGAATTTTGGAAGAAAGGCTGGGGTGAGTAGGTGGGTGGGGAGAGATTAACCAAAGAATTTATATACATCCTATCTAATAAAAGAGAAACATGCAAATTGACCGTATCTCCGCTACGCTACCAGCCAATAGGAGTGAATATGCAAATTAACCCAACCAAGATGGCGAGACCCATAGCAGTCAGGTGGCACTGGGGCTGCTGGGGTGGATGGGAGACACAAACCAGCATGGAGGCCAGCACCCAGCAGCCCCAAGCCCCACCATAGCCATGCTGGGGCTGCCCAGGGCAGGATCGGAGACACAAACCAGCAGGGAGGCCAGCACCCAGCAGCCTCAAGCCCCACCACCACAGACCTGGGGTTGGGGGTGGGGGGGTGGATTGGAGACACAAACCCACAGGCCTGGCACCCAGGAGCCCCAAGGCCCGAGGCAGAGGCGCTGGTGCTTCTGGGGGGTGTTGGGGGGGGGCAGCGGAGATACAAACCTTCAAGAAACCTGTGGAAAGGGAGATAAACTATCATAACTTTATCTCCCTTTCCACAAGATGAGAAAACTGACCCTGGTTTATTTAGTGATGTGGCCCACACCTTTCTACAAACACAGGGTATGTTATGACCACTCCCAGAAAGGTCTGGTCAGAATACCGTCTCCAGGGAATAATGCTCCTGTGGCAAATTATCTAAGAGAGGAAACAAGCTTTTGTTGGGTTTATTCTGAAGGTCAGAGAACATGCCACCCCAGCATATGCTGTGTTGTTATATTGATGATCTTGAGCTGCAGATGCTTGAAAAACAACAAATGCATGCAGAGGATTTCACTGAAGTCTCCTGATCTGCCTAAAATCAAACCCTCCAAAAGGAGTTTAAATGCCATAGGTCCCCTTGATGGGAGAAGTGTCATCAGGCAGAGAAGACTGACTCCTGTCACAGGACTGGAGAGTAGAAGTTGACATAACACCCAAACTTTGTTACAAACTATTTCCCCCCACCCCCATTCATCTTTCCTAAAAATCATTTACTCTCCTCTAAGAGGCCTACATCTCCTGTTGCCTTTCCCTAGGAAGACGGTATTTAAATCTGCATTCTAAGCCACCTTGAGGAGTTACTAATTTTTCCCTGGGATCTCCCACATATACACGAGGTACACATGTTAATGAACTTTTGTTTTTCTCTTGGTGATCTGTCTTTCATTACAAGGGCCTCCACTAAGAACTCAGAAAGGTAGAGGAAAACTGTTTTTCCTCCTCAATTATTCTATCTCGGGAAATCAAGTCCCCAGCTGAACAATGAGGTGGGCTCAAGTACCAAGCAATCCCAGACTGATGGGAGGGAAGCTTCTAGGGAGAAATCAATGATATTGGCATCAAAGTGGGACGGAGGGCACACGCATGGTTGCTGGTGGGAGTTTAAAGTGGTTCAACATTTTTGGAGGATGATTTGGCAAATTCGATAGAAATGTTCAAGGTACATCCAAGAGTCTTCTAGGAATCGCATCTGCTGAGATAAAGAACAAGCACATAAGCCCTGGTCAGAACCCAGGATGCTACTGCGGGCTCCCCTTCCACGATAGGAAAATCTGGGTACAATCTGCATTTTAGGACAAGGTGACATCTATACTAATAAAAGGGTAATATGCTAATTAGACTGAACATCTTCTTGACCTTCCAGATGTCCTTCCAGACGTCCTTCTTGACAAAGCCATATTGGCAGGGCCAAGGCAGAGGAGGTTAGAGGCTATCAGGCAGGCAGGGGAGAGCAGTTAGGGGGACCAGGCTAGCAGGGGAAAGCAGTTAGGGTGAACAGGTTGTCAAGGGAGAACAGTTAGGGGGATCAGGCTGGCAGGCAGGTGAGTGGTTAGGAGCCAGAGGTCCTGAGGGGTCCCAGATTGGAGAGAGTGCAGGCCGAGCTGAGGGCACCCCCTTCCCATGCACGAATTTCATGCACCGGGCCTCTAGTATATGCATAATCCTCGGTGGTAAAGACCTGGGGCAGAGGTCGTCTAGAGGGTATCAGTGAGGGAAAAAGGGGACATAGGTAATACTATCAACAACAAAGATTTTTTTTTTTTAAAGTGAGAGAAATGTAACTGGACAAATTATAGAATATTAATCTATTTAAAGGTCCCTGGAATTGACTGAAAGAAGGCTGCACCATAATAATTTACAGTGTCTAAATAAACAAAATATAAAAATATGATCCATAGATATAAAGCTAAAACCACTGATATGATTTTTACTATATGCAGATCACAAAACATCAAAGGTCCTAAATTCATTTAGAAGTATAATATTTAATGTATTCTCAAATATTAATGAAAATTTTATAAAAAACACAAGAGAGTATAAATGGCTTAAGTTTTACAAATACAATCCACAAGTGAAGGTTTTGCTACATGTATTATAATCCTTTGCAATTTGGGCCTCTTTTTATTACATCATAGACTGACATGTAGAATACTTGGCAAAATCATGTAACAAGCAATTCCTACTTGCCCAAATGTAAAATATTCAGTGTCCTAGGAATTGAAACATAAGCCCTTAAAGTTACTGACCTAATGAGCTTTTTCAAATAAATACACTGAGTTAGCATTATCTGCTCAGAAATTATGCTTAGCTTAGATTTGAAGGTCAAACAGGTCAGAGAAGCGTCAACCTATAGTTTTACAGATTCACAAATTCTCCAGGTTCTACAAGAGGATGGGTGACCTTGGGAGGCTAGGCAGTTCAGAATCCATTAAGCTGAAGTTGAGGACTTCTTCTAGGAGTTTTTAGCTTCTTATCTCAAGTGTGCTTCAGTACTCAGCTCCAAGAATGAGAAGACAAAGGGAAGCTAAGTAGATAGGGTGGGGCCATAGGAAGGGAAAATGAAACCTGGGAACCCAACTAGACACAGTTACTATGGCACTCCAACTGGGAGGGGAAGAAAGGGTGCTTGCCAGAGACATAAAAAGGACCAGTAAGGAGCTAGCAAGGCTGTCTCCACCCCCTAAATTAAAAACCCACCCTTCTGCTTTCCCCTCTTCTCCCCTGTGCAGGGCACCATGGATTCCTGATGTTCCTGTGGCGGTGGGAGCACATCTCCTTAGCCCAGGTGGCTTATGGCCATGTGGGACTCTACGTATGGACTAATAGACTGTAATTCACATGAATGCTCTCAGTAAACTTTGCTCCTGCTAACTGTTTTTGTCTGTGATTTCATTCTTTGATTTCCATGAGACAATGAGCTCAGGCTCAACATCCTACATTTTTGGTATCAATATGACATTGTTAAATTGGCTTTGAAAATCAAAAAGTTAATCTGATCAATCTAGGGTAGTGGTAGCCTATTTATTTATTCATCTGTGCTGTTTGGTTTTGTTGAGGGAGGTATTGACTTTTTGACCTCAACACACTTTCTTACATTTCATTATATGCTTGTCAGAAAGAATTGTCTGACTCTGCAAGTGTGTTTCTTTCTCTCAGGCTGTATTGCAGAGCCCCTAATTCCCTGGGAGAACATGTATTCATTTCTCTTTTTGTTATCAGTCTTATGTCTAACACATATTGTACTTGTAGAAGATGCTAGGCTGGGCATTCTATGACTTTCACTTAGAATGAAGCAAAGAATTGCACTGTTCAGAACACTGTCCCTTTGCACACTTTGACAGGAACATTATTATTTGCAACTGTAAGTATATTAGATTCCATAATGAAAGAATGTTTTTAACGTCAACAGAAGCATACTTAAAATAGGATAAGGAAAGCTGCTTAAATACCTGAATATGTGAAAAAGCTACAGTTTATTTTAAAAAAAAATAGTGTATGAAATTAAAATTTTCACTTTGTATTAATATTTTTAGAAAGCCAAAATTGATTATATTCACTAGTTCTACACTTGACAATGACTACCATAAGAACCTTATTCTTTCATTATGAGATTTTATTTTTACACTATGATGCTCTTCTCCCTTATTTTTCAGTTACAATTTCCTCTCCTTTTTTATCAGCAAAAATACCCTCATCAGCCTGAAATTTTGCTCTTTCCAATATGATCTCTATCTATCTAATCATAGAATGCTACACAGGCCTGTAAAAATATCCTTATACTTTGTGCCTGAGGGGATTGGTCAGTTGATTTATTATCCTTTTGTACTAGAAATAGGACAAAGTATATGAAGACCTGAGTTAAAATACAGTTTATAGCCAACCATGCTTTCACATGAAATTTGTATGAAGATCTCCCTTCTTTATGGTGACATTTAATATACATAAAGTGCACTGTGACTTGGTCTTGGGCTCATTATGTTTGCACTTAAAAATATTCAAAGACATATAATTAATATCTACTGCTTTTATACTCTACTATTTGAAAGCTCTCTGGCATAAAGCAGAAATGACTTTGAAAAATGTTCCCAGTGATTGGACTGATGATATACAAGAATTCAAGGACTCACTTTCAAGGACTCCTCCTAAATACAGTTACAAGTTCCCCACACTCAGGCTTTCATAATAGCATCAAAATGTTTTCCCCAAAAGAACTCAAGGAGTTTATGGGGGCAACCAGGCCTGCAGGGGAGGGCAGTTGGGGGTGATTGGACCAGCAGGGGAGCAGTTAGGTGTCAATCATGCTGGCAGGGAGTGGTTAGGTGTCAATCAGGCCAGCAGGGGAGTGGTTTGAGGCAATCAGGCAGGCAGGCAGGCAAGCAGTTAGGAGCCAGCTGTCCTGGATTGTGAGGTTTAGGCCCGATCCCTTGGACATCCCCTGAGGGGTCCCAGATTGGAGAGGAGGGTGCAGGTTGGGCTGAGAGGAACCCCTCCCAGTGCACGAATTTTGTGCACCAGGCCTCTAGTAATAATAATAATAAACAGAAACAAAACCTTGAAACTTGTGTCAGAGTGTAGGTTTAAGAAATTAAAAGATACCTTATTTCACTGATAAAGAACAATTTATTTTCATCTGGCATTTATAGATAAGAAGGTAGGTTTCCAAACAGTGGAATTATAGATCTTAGCAACATAGTCACAGAAAATAAAAGGGACTATAAAGGGAGTTTCATCTCACTCATATGGAGCTTGTGACTGCTGTCAACTCTAGTGAAAGTTGCACATATTCTCTCAAAAACAAGTGACTTTTTAGTAATATCAACATATTTTTATCCACCTTGTGACAAAGATGGTAAACCGGTTATTGTGCTGAAGAGCACACTACAATGCTATCACATTCCTTTTATTCTTAACAAATAATTTCAGGATGAAATAAAGCAGTAGTAAGTGGAGGGAAGTAAGCTTAGGCTGCAGTAATTTTACAAAAGCTAACCAATTCTGACATCTAAATTTCAAGAGGGTAAAAAGTAATAAATTATTATTTAGGAAAATACATAATGTATTTCCAATATATTAATTTTAATTTTAATATTAATGTTCGAATATATTAATTTTAAACTGAGGCTTTTCACACATATAAGTGAAATTGTTTTCATTTTTTCCTACCAAACAAAGGGATCCTGACTAATATAACATTCAAGTAAGAACCTCAATAATCACATGCAGATGCCCACGCTCACACACCCTCATGAAGATGAATATTTAAAACATAGTAATATTGATTAAACTAATAGCTCATAACTTTGTTTCACTTATTTTTATCTGACTTCAGACTTAGCGTCTAAATGTGCTTTGGAAATTAAATATTAATTTGTTATATTAGAAAAGGCTTGAGAGAGTACTCACATGTTCCTGCTTGCTCTCTCCTGCCATCACCTTGAGAACACACTCAGGCTACTCTACTCTGCTGGAGGGTAAGGAACAGCGATATCAGAGTCAAGTTCCCCCAGTTTTCCCCATCAAAGCCAGCATAGGTGCACTGACAGCCAGACCTGGGAGTAATCCCAGCCAAGATTTGGACCTTTCCAATCACCCTAAATATAAAAACAATTTATTGTTCATGCCACTGCAGCCTTGAAGAGCTTGTTTTTGTTGCTGTTCTTGTCATTGTTAAATTGCTCTATAGTGTCAATGGATAATGGATATCAAAGTAGCCACACCAATAAAAGTTTTGGTCTTTATTTTATTTGCATGATCTTTCTTCTTTCAGGAATTTGCTAACCTTATATTATTGAGCCATAAGTGCAGCATTAAAGAACTTGGCAGTAATTAATTCAAGCTTAGTTTATATCTATTAAAATATCTGAAAAGACCACACCAGAAGAGAGAATTAGTTGTGTCCTTTCTGCGTCCTCATGGTGAACCCAAATTGACCTCATCAACTATCCTATTGATATCCCAGATGCATTCTCTGAAGTGTTTTCCCTATGGATTTCCCTTCAGTTTGTTCTCGAAGAGCTATTAGGAATTCATTAGCAAGGAGTAGAAAAAAGCTGCCTATTTTCATTTGTGATGCCTGTGTTAATCCCGGTAATTCCTGACCCCTTAAACTCTGAATTCATTGAAAAACTCAAAAGACATAAATAAAAGCCTTTCCAAATTTATGCAGTTATGCAGTATAAAAAAGTATCTTGGGGGAGTACACTAAGTCACTATAATTTCCTCCTAAAATGTATGCATATCTTTATAAGTGTCATGATTAATACTATTATCTAAAATTGAAATTTTGAAAATATGTGTTCATTTTTTCCTCAAAGAGTCAGGTCCAATGCAATGGCCTAGTAGTAGAATATAATTAAATTCTGAACAAGTTGTATTAAGTTGTTAAAAATTATTAACTTGGAAATTCACTGGGATGTACAGTATATGTGTGTTATAAATAACTAGAGACCCAGTGCATGACATTCATGCACTGGGGGGGTCCCTCAGCCTGGCCTGTACCCATGTGGGAGCACCACTCAGCCAGAAGCCAGGCTCACTGCTCCTTAGCGCTGCCTCGGAGGCGGGAGAGGCTCCTGCCACCACTGCTGCGCTCACCAGCCATGAGCCAGCTGACCACCAAAGGGCAGCTTCTGCATTGAGCATCTGCACCGTGGTGGTCAGTGTGTGCCATAGTAACCGGTCATTCTGCCATTCGGTCAATTTGCATGTTAGGGTTTTATTATATAGGATGGGAAGTTACTGGTGGAAACATGACTTCCAACATGTCCACATCAGAATCCCTTGAACTTGTGAATGTTAGCTATATGGCATGAAAAGGACTTTGCAAATGTGAGTAAGTCAAAGACGTTGAAATGGGGAAGTTACCTATTACCCTGGTGGATCTGATGTAATCACGAGAGTCCACATAGGAGGGATGTGGGAAGGTCAGAGTTAGAGGCAATGGATGTAATAGAAACAGATGGACTGATGCACTTTGAAGATGGAAGAAAGGCACAAAAGCCAAGAAATACAGACATCCGTAAAAACTGAAAAAAGCCAGGAAATAACCTCTTTCATCAAAGGCTCCATGAGGAAACAGCTTTGTTGACACTCTTTACTTCTGACTTCCAGCCTGGTAAGAAAATATTTTTGTTCCTTTTTAATCTGCTAAATTTTTAATAATTTAATTTGTTATAGTACTAGTAAAAGCAACAACAACAAAAAACTAATACATGGGCTAGTGAGTTTATAAATCAATCACCTGATATTTTAAGGCAGTGTTTAATTTTATTTATTAATTTTTTAGGCCTCAAGTGTGTCTGTTTCTAACATTCTAGTATTGAAATAATCAGTGATTGGACTTGAAACCCAGTCCCTTTTAGTCCTCATATTTATAAATTGATAAATGAAATTCAGCATCTAACCATATGGCTGAATCATAGAGTCATAACAATTGAATCTGATCCAAACCTGGTTCTCCAAAAAGTAGATGAGAGACTTGTTAGCTTCCCTGGGAATAATATTAGGGTTTAAGGCTTGTCACCTATTACAGTAGTTGAAGAATTATTGCCCTATTGCCAACAGAGTTTATTAGAGAGATTTGCCACAAGTATGCTATGAATTCAAACATTCCTATACATTGTATGAAGCAGCATTTTCTTTAAAAATATCTTATTGTTGAGAGTATTACAGACATCCCATTTTTCTCCCCATTGTCCCCCTACCCTCAGTTGCACCCCTACCCCCTGGCCTTCACCACCCTAATGTTTGTGTCATAGGTAATGCATATATGCATATAAGGTCTTTGGTTTATCTCTTCCCACCACCTTCTCTCCTTCCCTCTGAGATTCGTCAGTCTGTTCCATGTTTCCATGCCTCTGATTCTATTTTATTCACTAGTTCATTTTGTTTATTAGATTCATTAGTTTTATATTTTTATATTCAATTGTTGATAGATATGTGTTCATTGCAATTTTATTGTTCTTATTTCTTATCTTTTTCTTCTTCCTCTTCTTAAAGAATACTTTTCAACATTTCATGTAATACTTACTGGTTTGGTGGTGATGAACTCCTTTAGCTTTTTCTTGACTGTGAAGCTCTTTTTCTGACCTTCAATTCTAAATGATAGCTTTGCAGGGTAGAGTAATGTTTGTTGTAGGTCCTTGCTGTTCATCACTTTGAATATTTCTTGACACTCCCTTCTGGTCTGCATAGTTTCTGTTGAGATAACAGCTGACAGTTCTATGAGTGTACCTTTGTAGGTAACTAACTGCTTTTCTCTTGCTGCTTTTAAGATTCTCTGTCTTTAATTAAGCCTTGGGATTTTAATTATGATGTGTCTTGGTGTAGTCCTTTTTGGGTTTCTCTTGTTTGGGACTTTCTATGCTTCCTGGACTTGTAAGTCTATTTCTTTCACCAGGTAGGGGAATTTTTCTGTCATTATTTATTCAAATAAGTTTTTAATATCTTTCCCCTCCTCCTTCTGGCACCCCCAAAATGTGAATATTGGTACACTTGACATTGTCCCAGAGGCTCCTTACACTATCTTCATATTTTTTATTCTTTTTGCTCTTCTGATTGGGTGTGGGTTTTTTTGCCTCATATTTCAAATTGTAAATTTGATTCTCAGAATTATCTACTCTTCTATTGAATCCCTGTAAATTATTCTTTATTTCAGTTAGTGTGTGCTTACTTACTGACAGGTCCTTTTTCAAGTTTTTGGCATTCTCACTAAGATCCTTGAAAGTCTCACTAAGTTCTTATGAAGATCCTTGAGTAACCTCATAACTGTGGTTTTGCACTCTGTGGTTTGCTTTCTTTCCTTTATTTTATTTGTGACATGTTTATTTCTCTCTGCATTTTGGCTGCTTCCCTGAGTTTGTTTCTATGTATTAGGTAGAGATGCTTTGTCTCTTGGAGTTACCTTGTATAGTAGGTGTCCTGTAGGGCCCAGTGGTTCAGACTCCCTAGTCACCTGAGCTGGGCACTCTAGTTGCACCCCTGTGTTGGCTGTGTGCACAGTCTTGTTGGAGTTAAGCCTTGATTTCTGTTGGTGTCACTAGGAGAAATTGACCTACAGACTAATTGGCTGTAAGAATCAACTGCAACTACAGTGGGAAAGCTGCTATGCAGGAAACACCCTTATGGAACAGGATTTGCTTCAGTCAAGCTTTGGTGCTCATTGACTCTTCCCCTGAGAGGGTCACTTGTGGATGTAGAGTTGTAATCTGGTATTTCTGAAGATGTCCACTAGGTGCACTGGCTCTAGAGACCCCAGGGAGGTGAACAGTCATCCACTGCCTGGGGCCACCCAGGAGGAGCTATAGAGAAATCTTCTATTTGTACTGGGTTTGGAAGTGCCCAGGAGAGGCCCAGTAGTGAAGCAAGACAGGCTGGGGCTTGGTGCTGGGTCTTGGGCCTTTTATTGATAGGTTTGGGGCATGCTGATCCCAACTGCTGCTTGTTTCAGATATTTTAGCAAAGTCTGAAGCCTGAGCCTGGTCAGGGCATTCATATGAAAAAACTGCTGCAAATAGTTTGGGTGGAGCTGCAAATTGGATGGGGCAGTGTCTCAAGAAATCACTAGGAAGAGAGAACAGTTTAAGCCAGGTTGATGGGGACTCAGATATGGCTTCCAGTTAACCCTGTGACAGGGAAGGTCCCAGCTCAGGAACAATAACTCCTGTGAACACTCTTATTTAAGAGAAAGCCATCTCTGAGTTCCTGTCCCAAAGCCAGACAATTCAGTTCCTCTCTATATGTGTCTGGCTCCCCCAACACTTCCTGGTGCTGGAGCTCATAGGGGTCAAGTCCAAGTAAGTTTGTGTGCCAGCCCTTTAAGAGGGACACCTGGGTTTCCAGCAGCCCCAATCCCCACTGATTTTTACAGCCAAAGTTTTGGGGACTTCTCTTCCCATCTCTGAGAAGAGCTGGGGTGGGAGTATGGTGTGGGGCTGGGACCCCTTGCTCCTCATGGGTGACTCCACAGTGATGGTCTCCCTCCAAATAAGGATGAAAAAAATGGCACATGTGGTTGTTTGATCTGCTTGTTACACACCTCTTCCCTTTCTACCAGTCTCCATGTACTTTCTTCTTTACTTTTCTAGTTATAGGACTTCCATTTAGCCAGCTTTCAGGTGGTTCTGAATGATGGTTGTTGTATATTTTATTTGTAATTTTGATGTGGTTGTGGGAGGCGGCAAGTATCAGCATTTACCTACACTACCATCCTGGTTCTCCCTGGAGCAATATTTTGTATTGTCTTTTTACTTTATTTTAAAATATATAACTTTTTATTATTGACAGTATTACAGATGTCCCCCATATTTTCCCCTTATCCCCCCTTCACCCAGCCACTACCCCACCCAGGCCATCACCACACTGTTCATGGGCTATGAATATAAATATATAAATTCTTTGGTTAACCTATTATACTTTAATATTTCTTTAGGTCATTCCTCTTGATCTTATTATGCTATTATTTAGCAATCAATCTTGTGTTTCTGTACATTATAATATACTAGAGGCCTGGTGCACAGATTCTTGCACCGGTGGGGTCCCTCAACCTGGCCTGCGAGGATCAGCTGAAACCAGCAGTCCAACATCCCCAGAGGGATGTAGCAGTACTCAAAGTGGCAGGTGGCCGGGGAGGAGCCCAAGCCCTGGCTGGTTGCTGCGCCGCTCCTGCTCATCCTGGCTTTTCTGTTCCTGCCGCTGCTGCTGCTCGGTAGGCTCTCGGCTGTTCCACTGTCATCTCTGCCTTCCCGTCCTAGGGCAATACTAGTGCATCCATGACCGAGAAGCACTGTGGGCTCACACCCAGTCAGTCCCAGTACTGGTCCTGATTCTGGTCCTGGTCCAGAGCGGGGGGGGGGAGCACAGGGGGAGTGTCTGTGGGAGTGGTGTTCCCACTGTGGGAGTGCACTAACCACCAGGGGGCAGCTCCTGCACTGAGCGTCTGCCCCTTGGTGGTCAGTGCACATCATAGCTACTAGTTGAGTGGTGGAGTGGTCAAGCAGTCGAGCAGTCAAACGGTCGCCTAGGCTTTTATATATATAGATTTAGACATTTTGAATATTTGTCTTATTATTCTTTTCTTTATTATACATAGTTAAAAGTTTTCTGGCTGTACTCATAGGCTTATGTTTCCACACTTTGATGGATCCCTTTTTAACTCAAAAAACTTTCAAATTTGACTATTTCCTTTTTATCAGCATGGCAAATTTGGGACAAAACTGTGTATTGGGCAAAATGTGTGTGTCCTTATGTATTTACTAGAGTCCTAGTGCACGAATTCGTGCACGGGTGGGGTCTGGCTGGCCCAGATTTGGGCCAGGCCTGTCGGGAGGAGGAGACAGTGGGAGGTTGGCCCATCAGCCTGCCGGATCAGGGCCAGGCTGACTGGGGGGAGGGTCTGCGGGCAATTGGCTGGCAGGCCCCGCTCCCGATTAGGGTGGGGGTGTTATGGGGTGGGTCCGGCTTGGGGTAGGAGTTACAGGCTGATCGAGGTGATGGTGGCCCATCAGTGGCAGGGCTGGCCGGGGAAGGGGCTGTAGGAGGTTGGCCACTGGCCTCACTCGCTTTGGGGTGAGGCAGTGGTCGGCAAACTGCAGCTCACAAGCCACATGAAGCTTGCGAGCCACGGTTTGCAGCTCTGTTGACTAATGACTTTGCTGACCACTGAGATAGGGGCTTAATCACAAGGAACAATAACAGCCTGTAATTATTGGAATCGAGAGTCTAGGTCAGTGGTCAGCAAACTCATTAGTCAACAGAGCGGCAAACCGCGGCTGGCAAGCCAAACCACAGTTTGCTGACCACTGGGGTGAGGGAAGCAATCAGGGGTGGGGTTGGCCAGGGGGAGGGTCTGTGGGTGGATCGGGGTTGTGGGGGCCCATCAGGGGTGGGGCCAGCCAAGGGGAGGGGCTGCAGGAGGTTGGCTGGCTAGCCCCACCCCTATTGGGGTGGCCTTGCGATCAGGTGTGGGGCTGGCTGGAGGGAAGGGCTGCTGATGGGGGAGGGGGGGAGGGGGGAGGGTGTTGGCTGGCAACCCCGCCCTTGATCAGGGTGGGAGAGTTCGATTAGGAGTGGGGAGGGTTGGGGGAGGAGCCACGGGAGGTTGGCTGGCTAGCCCTGCCAGCAGATAGGCCACAGTGGGCGTCACATTGACTGGTCATTCCTGTTGTTATGGCATTCTGGTCGCTGACTTTATATATATATATATATATATATATATATATATATATATATATATATATACATTTTTTTTTTCTAGTTAATAAGACTATTATTTTTCTTTTTAAAACTTGGGTCTCCTTTCATTAACACCTATCCTTGAATGAATTCCAGAACTACTGTTATGTTTGTATGAACTTTTCAGCAAGATATGAATTTATCTCTAATAAACTATGCTGTTGGCAGAAAACAAAGGGGGATCTCCCAGGAGTCATTACAATTTAAAGAGAAAAATGCTCATAAACTTTTTAAAAATTAAAATAATAAAACTTTATAGCTAATCACATGTAATAAGAAGTTCATTTTGTTTATATTTTTTCTATTAGAAAACCTTGCCAAAAGTTCCCTTTTTTTGGTAGCCTAAAATAATTTGGGTGCATGGGAACTCTTTGAAAATTAACTGCATGTATATAATGAAAAAGATTTTCACTGCACATAATGATTAATTCAAAGTCACTGTAAAAAATGCCTCCAAGTAAAAACAAAACATTGTTCTTTATCATGTGTGTAATACTAAGCATGCATTCAAAAATAGCCTATTTATACACTTATTTAATTTTTTCCTCAAATTATCTTTTAGTGCTTTGTTAATTTTCCAATTCAGTGAATGCAGAAAAATTTACCAGGGTTTTTCTAAAATGCTCATTAATGAATCACAAATACATATTCCAGATAAAGATTAAAATTCATACCTAGTATTGGCACTATGCATTTTTTAAGTGTTTTATAATTTCTAACCAGACACTATGCATCTCTGGTTACCAAGAGTGCCAATATTCACCAAGTTTTTGCTGATGAAGAAATAAGAAAACTTTTCTTGACACATTTTAGTTCTTAAAATAAAGATACTGTGATCATCTTTCTGGGATGATACATTTTGTGATATGCGTTAAATACCCTTTGGTGCCAGTCAAATGACATAGATGGTGACATCCACAAAGCAGCAGCTCCAACAGACATTACATTTGCAACTTTGGCCAGGGTAAGAAATGTTTATGTTCTGAATAAAAAAAAAAAAAAAAAAATTCTATGGTTGAAACTCAATAGTCAATTGAGTTATCAATTTCTCCAGGCCTCTGTTTTACTTAAACAAGTGACATCTATTAAGAATTTGTTTACAGGCTTCTGTGACTCTGGGTCTATTTTTGCTCAACAGTTTATTTGGTTCATTATGTTCCACATATGAATGAGATCATGTGGGAAGAGACCAACCAATGAACTTGTACGCATATATGCATAGCCGTGGACACAGACAATGGGGTGGTGAGGGCCTGAGGGGGTGCGGTGGGAGGGCGGGAGTGCAATGGAAGAAGTTTATGGGGGAAAAAGAACCTATGTAATACTTTCAACAATAAACATTTAAAAATAAATCAATAAAAATATTAAGTAAAAAAAAATAAATGTCAGTATCCATGGGGGGGGAAAAACACTTTTTTTAAAAGATTTTTTTTTTTTCTTTAGAGATTAAGGTATTACATATGTGTCCTTATCCCCTCATTTCCCCCAACCCACCCCCATTCATGCCTTCACCACCCCCACCCCCGCCGGTAACTTTGTTTAAATTTTATGCTTTGGTGTAAAGGTCTTTAAAACAAGGATAGTTTTTCATGAAAGCAAAAGAAGAGGGGAAATTAGAGATAAAGCAAGGATCTAGTTTTTGTAATTATTGCTGCTGTTTCAATTGTTAAAGAAATATCAAGTTGGTTCAAAAATAGTGGGAAGGAAAGATTTATGAGTAAAAGTAAATCAAGAAACCACTTACTCCAATCCCTCTTCGTTTCTCTTTTGACCAATTTTTCTGAAATATATAATCTTATTGTTCAGAGTTCTTCCTGCTGAATGTGAGATTAGGTGAAACTTTATACGAATAAAGATCAATGACAAGCGTGATTTAAAGAAGTGTGTTATTGGGTGCAGTTTATTGACAGGGAATCTTGGAACTATAAGTTCCTTGTTCCAGAATAATGTTTGTGAATTTAAAAATATATAACCCTTCTTTCATAATAAGTGATTCTGAAATGGATACATATTCAAACCACATCAACATGTGTCTTTGGCCTTTTAAAATAAAAATGATACAGTAGTATAAATTAAAATATTGTAAACTTTATATCAATATGGCTTACTCTTTATAAGTAAACAATTTATTACCTCTTCATATGTAGTCATGAAGTGTTAGACAATAAGTTATATACATTTTGCATCTGAAACATTCCAGCTGACAATTAATAATTATTTTTATTACTTACACCAATTTTCATATTTTAATGTGCTTAGAACTTAAGCCATATACATAGAATAGTCTCAATAATATATGCATTGAGTTAATTATGTTTATTTATATTGGTATAAGCTAGCAATTTTATAAAAACTTATATTATACTTAAGGGTATCTTTTAAGGGTAGTCTGTTAAAACTAACATTCAAAATATCTAACTTAGAAAATCTATTTTTTAAGTGCTTCTGTTTCTAATGCTATGTAATAAATGCTGGCATAATAATTAACACTTATATATTTCTTTTTCAGAGAGCTTAAAAAGAAAATTTCACTCACTTTACTTAACATGTGTTGCATTACTTAGCTATTAGGAAATTTCACATATAATCATAAAAAACAATTGCAGCAGGACAAGATGGCGACCAGCAAGAAGGTCAGGAGGGAGAGTGTGTGTGAGAGTGAGGAAGTGGTAGAGGAGTGTGTGGACGGGTGTGGTGTGTATGTGTGAGAGCTAGGGACAGTTAGATCCTGCAGGTCTTCCAAGGGGCTGCCAAACCAGTGTGAAATCCCACTGCCACCACAAACACTCCGGGGAGGACACTGCCGGCACAGAGACCACGCCATCTTGAAGAAGAGAACTGCGTGAGACTAGGGTCCTAGTCTCACCAACACCCAATCTGGTCTCAGTCAAAAACGGGGACCCTACAGCCACTCAGGTAAAAGACATGCGACCACAGCTGCAGACCCACAGACACCAAGACCCCAGGCACCCCGGCCGCATATTTCTGTGAGTCACACAGCCAATCCCCCTCCCCGCCAGCCCACTGCAGCTACATAGGAACTGCCAGACCCTCTCTGTGCAAACAGGCCTCCTGCCCACACACAGCAGCAGTGGCTCTACTTGAATTTGAGCCTGGGTGTGTGGACACAGGAAGTTTGTTTACCGTGACCAGACCCCACGCCCACACAGGAAGGCTGTACTGAATTTGAGCCTGGGCACGCAAACTTGGGGAGTTTGTTTCCCGTGACCTGAACCTGCACCCACACAAAGGGGTTGTGCTGAATTGGAGCTTGGGTGCAGGGACACGAGGAGTTTGTTTCCTGCAGTGCACACCTGCGTGACCAGACCCCACACCCTCACAGGGCAGCAGTGCCACCTGACTTTGATTCAGGGCAAGCACACACAGAAGGCTGTTTTCCACAGGGCAGGAGTGGACCTCCTACTGACAGTGTGACTGTGCAACCCAGTCGCCCAAGCAGACTGGGGACCCTGATTCTCAGCATGAGAGGCAGCACTGAGCACCAGTGACTTGACTCTGTTTCTCATTGTGTGCACCTGGGATCCCTGATTCCCAATGCAGGCACACTAAGAGCCAGTGACTCTAATTCTTGGTGCATGCACACACAGGATCCTGATTTTCGGCGCAAGGCCGCACCAAGCAACAGTGACTCAGATACTTGATTCTCGGTACGGACACAGGGGTTCTCTGACTCCTGACACACATTAGGGGACTCTGATTTTTGGCAAACGCCATTGGGGTCTCTGTTTCAGCATGGTGCAGGCAGGGTCCCTGATTCCAGGTATGCACATGAGGCTACACTAAGCATTGGTGACTCTGATCCTGGGCGAGTGTGGATCCCACCAACCCATGGCAGCCACATGTCTTGGTGTTGGAGCTCTTCAGTGACACTCAGAGAGTGCGTGCCAGTGCACATGGCCCAGGCCCCCACAACTCGACATTTGAACCTTCTGGCGATAATTAGAATAGGTAGACAACAAAACAATCCCCAGAGGAAAGAAAATGAGAAACCATCAAGAAAAAAAATAAGTGAAACGGAAGCATGCAACATGACAGAAAAAAATTTCAGAGTAATGGTTATACAGTTCATAAACCAGATGGACGAGAAAATTAACAAACTATGCTAGAATCAGGAAGAAATCAAAACTGATATACCTACAATCAAAAACACCATGGAAGGTTTCAACAGTAGACTAGAAGAAGCAGAGGACCAAATTAGTGAGTTAGAAGATAAGGTACAGAAACAAGCCCAATCTGAACAGCAAATGGAGAAAAAAATTAAAAAACAGGAGGAGAGCCTAAGGGAGCTTTAGGACAATGCAAAACAAAGTAGCATACGTATAATAAGGCTGCCAGAAAGACAAGAAGAGCAGCAAGGATTAGAAAATCTATTTGAAGAAATAATGACAGAAAACTTCCCTGATATGGGGAAGAAAAAAGTTACACAAGTACAGAGATGAATCCCTAGTAAGATGAATCCCAAAAGACCCAAACTAAGACATGTCATAATTACAATGGCAAATGTTAACAACAAAGAGAGAATCTTAAAGGCTGCAAGAGAGAGACAAGAGAGTTACCTACAAAGGATCCCCCATCAGATTACCAAATTATTTCTCAACAGAAACACATAAAGCTAGAAGGGAATGGAAGTAGGTATACAAAGTGATACAAAGCAAAGGACTGAATCCAAGAATACTCTATCCATCAAGACTATCAATCAAAATTGAAGGGAAAATCAGGAGCTTTGCGGACAAAAAACAAAAAACAAAAAACAAAACAAAACAAAAAAGGCTAAGGGAGTTTATCACTACCAAGCCAGCAATGCAAGAAATGCTAAAGGGAATGCTGTTAAAAGAAGAAATAGAAAGGGAGGAAGGAACACAGGTATAAAATACACAAATGGCTACAAACAAGTACCTATTAATAATGATATTAAACATAAATGGTTTAAATGTTCCAATCAAAAGACATCGAGTGAATGAATGGATAAGAAAACATGACCCATATATATGCTGCCTACAGGAGACCAACCTCAGAACAAGGGACTCACACAGACTGAACGTGAAGGGATGGAAAAATATCTATCAGGCAAATGGAAATGAAAAAAAGCTGGGGTAGCAATACTTACATCTGACAAAATAAACCTCAAAGTGAAGGCCATAACAAGAGACAAGAAAGGCCACTTCATAATACTAAAGGGATCGATAAAACAAAGGATATAACTCTGGTAAACATTTATTCACCCAATGAAGGAGCACTCAAATACATAAAAAAAAAAAAACAAAAAAAAACTTCTGGACGATATCAGGGGTGAGATTGACAGAAACACAATCATAGTAGGAGACTATAATATCCCATTAACATCACTGGATAAATCGTCTAGACAAAAAATTATCAAAGAAACATCAATCCTAAAGGACTCACTAGATCAGATGTTAATCAACATCTTTAGAACATTCCACCCCAAAACTACAGAATATACATTCTTCTCAAGTGCACATGGGACATTTCAAAGATAGACTACACGTTAGGACACAGGCAAAGTCTCTTCAAAGTCAAGAGGATTGAAATCATATAAAGCATCTTCTCAGATCACAGTGGCATAAAATTACAAATCAACTACAGTAAAAACAATCACAAAAATTCAAACACTTGGAGGCTGAACAGCATACTATTAAACAATGAGTGGGTTACCGAAGACATCAAAGAAGAAATAAAACACATCCTGGAAACAAACGACAATGAAAACACAACAATCCAAAATCTTTGGGACACAATGAAAGCAGTTCTGAGAGGGAAGTTCATAGGATTACAGGCCTACCTCAAAAAACAAGAAAAACTGATAAAAAACCATCTAACTCTGCAACTTAAAGAATTAGAGAGCAACAAGAAAAGCCAAGAGTGAGCAGAAGGAAGGAAATAATAATGATCAGAGCAGAAATAAATCACATAGAGACCAAATAAATAAATAAATAAATAAATAAATAAAACAATACAAAAGATCAATGAAACCAAGTGCTGGTTCTTTGAAAGGATAAACAAGATTGATGAACCTCTAGCCAGGCTCACCAAGAAGCAAAGAGAGAGGACCCAAATAAACAAAATCAGAAATGAAAGAGGTGAAATAACTTTTAAAAGACCCCACAGAAATACAAAGAATCATAAAAATAAAAAAATTCTGTGAGCAACTCGACTCCAACAAACTCATCAACCTAGAAGAAATGGACATATTCCTAAAAAAATATGCCCTTCCAAATCTCAATCAGGAGGAATCAAAAAATATGAATAGGCCAATAACTATGGAGGAAATTGAAGCAGTTATCAAAAAACTTCTAAGAAACAAAAGCCCTGGACCAGACGGATTCACAGGGAAATTTTATAAAACATTCAAAGAAGAAATAAAACCTATTTTCCTCAGACTATTCCAAGAAATTCCAGAGGAAGGAGCACTTCCAAGTTCTTTCTACGAAGCCAGCATTACCCTGATCCCAAAACCAGATAAAGACAATAGAAAGAAAAAGAATTACAGGCCAATATCCATCATGAACATACACGCCAAAATCCTCAACAAAATTATAACAAATAGAATCCAGCATTATATTAGAAAGATCATACACCATGACAAAGTGGGGTTTATTCTGGGGATGAAAGGATGGTACAATATCTGCAAATCAATAAATGTGATACACCACATAAACAAAAAGATAAAAACCATATAATCATATCCATTGATGCAGAAAAAGCATTTGACAAAATCCAACACCCTTTCTTGATAAAAACTCTCAACATGGTTGGAATAGAGGGATCATACCTCAACATAATAAAAGCCATATATGACAAACCCACAACCAACATCATACTCAACTGGCAAAAACTAAAACCATTTCCACTAAGAACAGGAACAAGACAGGGATGCCGACTCTCACCACTCCTGTTCAACATAGTATTGGAAGTACTAGCCATTGTGATCAGACAAGAAAAAGAAATAAAAAGAATCCAAATAGGAAAAGAAGAAGTAAAACTGTTCTTATTTGCAGATGACATGATATTGTACATAGAAAACCCCAAAGACTCCATCAAAAAACTACTAGACTTAATAAATGAATTCGGCAATGTAGCAGGATACAAAATTAACACCCAGAAGTCTATGGCTTTTCTATACAACAATAATGAAACTTACAGAAAGAGAAATTAAAAATCAATCCCATTTACCATTGCAAATATATATATATATATATATATATATATATATATATATATATACCTAGGAATAAACTTAACCAAGGAGATAAAGGACCTGTACACAGAAAATTTCAGAATGCTGAAAAAAGAGATAGAGGAAGACATGAACAAATGAAGAGTATACCATGTTCATGGATTAGTAGAGTCAACATCATTAAAATGTCCATGCTACCCAAAGCAATCTATAAATTCAATCCAATCCCCATTAAAATACCAACGGCATACTTCAAAGACCTAGAACAAATTCTCCAAAAATTCATCTGGAATAAAAAGACGCTGAATTGCCGAAAACCGGTTTGGCTCAGTGGATAGAGCGTCGGCCTGCGGACTGAAGGGTCCTGGGTTCGATTCCAGTCAAGGTCATGTACCTTGGTTGCAGGCACATCCCCAGTGGGAGGTGTGCAGTAGGCAGCTGATCGATGTTTCTCTCTCATCGATGTTTCTAGCTCTCTATCCCTCTCCCTTCCTCTCTGTAAAATATCAATAAAATATATTTTAAAAAAAAGACCCTGAATAGCTGCAGCAATCATGAGAAAGAAGAACAATATTGGAGGGATCACAATACCAGATATAAAGCTGTACTACAAAGCCATTGTTCTCAAAACTGCCTGGTACTGGCACAAGAACAGACATATAGACCAATGGAAAAGAAGAAAGAACCCAGAAATCGATACAAGCCATTATGCTCAATTAATATTTGACAAAGGAGGCAAGAACATACAATGGAGTCAAGACAGTCTCTTCACTAAATGGTGTTGGGAAAATTGGACAGATACTGGCAAAAAAATGAAACTAGACCACTAACTTACACCATACACAAAAATAAACTTAAAATGGATAAAGGACTTAAATGTAAGATGGGAAACCATAAAAATCTTAGAAGAAGCCATGGGCTGCAAAATATCAGACATTTGTCATAGCAATATATTTAACAATACAGCTCCTAGGGCAATGGAAACTAAGGAGAAAATAAACAAGTGGTAATACATCAAAATAAAATGCTTCTGCACAGAAAAAAGAAACCATCAACAAAACAACAAGAAAGCCCACTGCATGGGAGAACATATTTGTCAATGTTATCTGCAATAAGGGTTTAATCTCCAACATTTACAGGGAACTCATACAACTTAATAAAGAAAGATAAACAACCCAATCAAAAAATGAGCAAAGGACCTAAATAGACACTTTTCAAAAGAGGACATGCGGAAAGCCAAGAGACATATGAAAACATGCTCAAAGTCACTAATCATCAGAGAGATGCAAATCCAAACAACGATGAGGTACCATCTCACACCTGTCAGAATGGCTATCATCAACAAACAACAAACAAGTGCTGAAGAGGATGCCAAGAAAAAGGAACCCTCCTTCACTGCTGTTGGGAATGCAGACTGATGCATCCACTGTGGAAAACAGTATGGCGTTTCCTCAAAAATTTAAAAATGGAATTGCCATTTGACCCAGTCATACCACTTCTAGGAATATATCCCAAGAAAACAGAAACACCAATCAGAAAGGATATATGCACCCTATGTTTATAGTAGCACAATTTACGATAGCTAAGATTTGGAAACAGCCTAAATGCCCATCATCAGATGAGAGAATTAGAAAACTGTGGTACATCTACACAATGGAATACTACACTGCTATAAAAAAGGAAGGAATTCTTACTATTTGCAACAGTATAGATGGGACTGGAGAGCATTATGCTAAGTGAAATAAGCCAGTCAGTGAAAGAAAAATACCACATGATCTCATTCATTTATGGATAATAAAGAACATTATAAACTGATGAAGAAAAACAGATACAGAGGCAGAGAAGCATTGAGCAGACTGTCAAATTACAGCGAGCAGGCTGGGGAGGGTGGGGTGGGGAGATAAGAGATCAACCAAAGGACTAGTATGCATGCATATAAGCATAACCAATGGAGGTAAGACACTGGGAGGGGGGTGAGGGCATATGCCGGGGGGTAGGGGAGGCTGGGGGAAGGTCAATTGGAAAAAAAGAGAGACATATGTACTACTATTTATAATAAAAAAAAATGCAATTTTATATCGTAGTTTAAAACAACATCTTTGACACCAAGTTACTTGGACTGAAGTCCTGATACTGCCACTTACTGCCAGGATGACCTTGAAAAATTGGCAAAAATAGTAAATAATTTGTTATTATTATGCACTACTTCCTTTGTAATTTTTAATCCTGTTTTCATTTTTATATTCTTTCAATGTTTTTTTGTTCAAATTTGCATCTTATATTATCCTACAATCTTGCTTATGTTGCTGAGATATGCTGTTAACACTGCTTATTAACTATTCTCAAAATTCAAATTGAGGTTGTAATGCGTCACCAACCGATGGCTAGTAGCTGTCTGATTAGGGCATTTAAAATACCATTGCTCATAAACCATTGTTCATAAATGTAAATAGTATCACCTTAGTGTAGCTCTGTTAACAAACAAGGCTGAAATATCTTTAACATTAGCAGACCAGGAATGGAAGTTACTGAACCATTCTAATGAGTGCTCTCCCTTCATTATTTAAAACAAAAAACAGAAGAGACATAATAGCATCCATAGGACTAAATAACATCTTAAATTCTTGGTAAATCCAATTATTCTCAATGTAGGTATAGATCTAAATTGACTTGTTGGACATAACTAGATGATGTATGAGTACGCCATTGATTATGAAAAGCTCATGTTTTTATTTTTCCATTTTTTAAAAAAAGCTTTATATAATTTATATATTCATGTATTTCTTTTCTTTTGTTGCTACACATATATTAAATCTTCATGGAGCACTTACACACAGTGAGCAGAGGCACTGCTTTCCAATTAAAATATGGCTTTAAAATGGAATACTATTACAATTTTTTCTGTACAATGGAATGAAAGATAAATGTTTAAAAAAAAACAAAAACAAAAACAAAAAAAAATATCTTGTAGACATTTAATTAGCCCATTTAACTTTTACTAATTATTATTGGTACAATTACTCTATCTTTGTATTGTTTTTCATGCTTATAGATTTTAAAATTGTATTTGTTTCTCATTTTCTTATAAAACATTTTAAAACCAGATGTTCTATTTGTGTGTCATAAGATTTAACAATAAAATGTTTTATAGATGAGCTTATGCTAGTTTTCATCCAATGAGAAAAAACACACCTAGTAGTGTATTTTTATAGAACTAGAATCATTGTGAAAGAGAGATGCAATTCCTAACCCTTTTCTGGGATTAAAATACACAAAGATATTAGATAACTCTCAGGGAAGGTTGGAGATTCAGGGACAGGAGAGATTTTTACTCTATTTACCTTCTGGAATTCTGGTCAATGGCCACCTCCCAGGCATTCTACATATCATAATGGTATGGGAACAATGGAGTAGGTTTGGGTATGTGGCATATTACTGTGTCAGAGTTGCAATTCATCACTCTAAGAAAGCACTACTGAGTTTCTGATGGTCCTCTAAGGTGAGGAGAGAGTGATGTACTAGTATTTCCTTGTTCAACCATGGACAGCACCTAGCATAACTGGAAGAGATAGGTGGCAGATTTGAGAGGTGTTGTGATTGTGCAACTATACTGCCAGGAGGTGCAGAATGGAAGGTAAAATTGATGATAAAATGAGGATGAGAGCATTGGAGTGTTTGATTTTGAAGCGAGGTGAGGAAAGACATAAGAATTCCATACACTCATGTGTTAATCTCATGTGATGTAAGTTTAGAATATTGTTGACTTTCCAAAGACTTTTAGGGGTTACTGTCTGGTATTCTAACGCCAACTGGGTCAGAAGGACAAAGAGAAGAAAAAACCCCAAACCCTTAGAACTTTGAACTTTAAATGGAATGTTTTACATTAAGGGAAAGGCCTGTTGTTCATTTAGAGCAGTGGTTCTCAACCTTTATAATGCCGAGACCCTATAATACAGTTCCTCATGTTGTGGTGACTCCCAACCATAAAATTATTTTCGTTGCTACTTCATAACTGTAATTTTGCTACTGTTATGAATTGTAATGTAAATACCTGTGTTTTCTGATGGTCTTAGGCGACCCTGCTAGTGGTTCTCAACCTGTGGGTCGTGACCCACAGGTTGAGAACTGCTGCTGTAGACCCTAAGATCATCGGAAAACACAGATATTTACATTACTATTCATTAACAGTAGCAAAATTACAGTTATGAAGTAGCAACGAAAATAATTTTATGGTTGGGAGTCACCACAACATGAGGAACTGTATTAAAGGTGCGGCATTAAAAAGGTTGAGAACCACTGAGGGTGGTATCCAGGAGAATTGCATTTAATTTTAAAATATAGAAGAGAAAGCAAAACATGTTTTTAATATATATATATATATATATATATATATATCCTATAAAATAAAAGGTTAATAATATATATGTATCCTATATAATAAAATATTATATTGAGACACAAGCTAGCTATATTTTAATATATAATAAAAGGTTAATAATATATATGTATCCTATATAATAAAAAGTAAATATGCAAATCGACCAAATGGCAGAACGCACAGTCGCTATGATGCACACTGACCACCAGGCGGCAGATGCTCAATGCAGTGTGCCCCCACAGCAGGAGTGCTGCTCAGCCAGAAGCCAGGCTCATGGCTGCTGAGTGCAGTGACGGTGGCGGGAGCCTCTCCCACCTCCACAGCAGTACTAAGGATGTTTGACTGACGAACATCCCATGAGGGCTCCCGAACTGCAAGAGGGTGCAGGCCTGGCTGAGGCACCCCCCACCCGAGTGCACAAATTTTGTACACTGGGCTTCTAGTGTGTGTGCATATATATATATTAATTATAGATTACAGAGAGGAAGGGAGAAGGAGATAGAAACATCAATGATGAGATAGAATCATTGATTGGCTGCCTCCTGCACACCCAACACTGGGACTCTAGCCTACAACCCAAGCATGTGCCCTGACATGGAATAGAACCATGACCTCCTGGTTCACAGGTCGAAGCTCAACCACTGAGCCATGCTGGCAACGCCTCCATGTGTATGTGTGTGTTTTTTTAAATTGTTATTATGGAGAACTGGATTAGAGAAAAAGTCAGAATACCAATATTGTTGATTTAAAAAGGCTACTCCTCAATAAACCTGTATAGATATAAGTTAATCAATAAAATATATTTAAATGCAAATGGGTTATGAACTAAGTTATACCTTCTGTTGTTTAGCTTGTATATCATAAGCAAAACAATATTAATAGATCCATTAGAAATTGCAAGGAAGTAATATGATGATACTCATAAGATTATCTTATTAAAAATTAACAAGTGTGGCATTCATAATATAGAAAAGGTTTTAAATGAGTCTAGGAACTATTCTATTGAGCTCAGTTCTCAATCCTCAGATTCTGCTTTTAGTCACTTTCTACAAGGGTCACTGAATCAATTACTTATTTACACTATTCTGTTATTTTAGGTATCATATAGCACATTGATAAATATTTGAGTTTCATTAAGTATATGTCTTCTTATTTTTTCTCCTGAGTGAGCTTTTGTGTCATTTAAAATGTCAGAAACCAGCTACACAGCAGGATGTCAAAATCTGGAGATCTAAGGTTTAAAAGCAGTAAGAAGAAAATTCCCTCCAGAGTTTTGTTTCCATTGATAAACCCTGATTATATCAAGAGAAAAGATTCCAATCCTAATATGAAGAACTTGAAGAGCCATTATGAGATGACAACTGAATTATCTGTTGTTTTCATGACATTTTTCATTATATGAAAAAGCCCAAAAATATTTAGGTGTATAAATATTTTTAGAGAGGCCAGTATGTGAATCCAAATATATTATTTGGAGTGAGCTTGGTCAATAAGACATAATAAGGATATTTCCATTATGGTTCAGGATCTAACTTTTCCTGTTTATCCAGAAGACCAGAAGAAAGGTTGTCCAGATTGTACCTAATACAGTGTTTGCTTGAGTAGATGTTATAAGAACGCACATATATGCACTGGTGATATGACTAAGTATATGCTGCAGGCTCTTGCAATATTAAACCATATCTGCTTATACCAGATTTTAAGATTGGTTTTATGTTTCTAGATAAATTGGACAGTCATCGTCATCTTTTTTAAGAAGAACCTGTGGACCCCACATGGGAGAGAACATAAAGTCAAGAGAACCAAGGGAAAATATTTTGCTTAAGGTAGCACAATGATCTCTGAAGTTTAACCATTTTTAAAGTTATAATTATGTTTGTTTGTCTATCTTCCAAGAAGATATAATATCAGCAGTAAAAGGCATGTATTTATGTATGTATGTATGTATGTATGTATGTATGTATGTATTTGAGCAACAAAATCCTTATTGAATTCAAAGGTGATACTTGTGCTAAAGAAGTACTTCTGCCTGGCCAGTGTGGCTCAGTGGTTGAGCATCAACCCATGAATCATGAGGTCAAGGTTCTATTTCCTGTCAAGGCACATGCCTGGGTTTTAGCCTCAATCCCTAGCAGGGCACGTGCAGGAGGCAGCCAATCAATGTCTGTCTCTCATCCATGTTTCTGTCTCTCTCTTTCTTCCTTTCTATCTGAAATCAATAAAAAGCATATTTTAAAAAGAAAGTACTTCTAATACTAAAAGATAAGTGGACATACATTTAGTGAGAACACCAAATCTAACACTTTCTTTGACATCATGATGGTGTCAAAATAACCTTCCTAAAAGGCAAGTCCTTAACTCATCCTAGATTAAGCAAACTATTATGAGAATATTTTGTAACCCACTAGGGATCCAGTGCATGAATTCGTGAACCTTGAAAGGAACTGTGGGCTGCGAGGCTGCTGTGGGCACAGGGATGGGTCTTGGCCCATCCTCTGGGCCCCTGCCCAGCCATCCCACCACAACCCCCAGTCCCCTGTCGGCCAGCAGCCCTGCTCCTGCCACTGCCAGCTCCCAAGCGCTGTTGGCGCCAGCCCCACCAGTACCCGTTGACAGTGCCGAGCAATTGGGGCCGGCACCAGCAGCGGGTGCAAGTGGGGCCTGTGCAGTCAGTGGGTGAGAGCAGTGGCTGCTGCCCTAATCGCTCCTCAGGAGCAGGGGGCGGTGGAGAAACCCCGAGCGGCCATCGGGACTGGCAGCCCCCACTTGCACCCACTGACAGTGTCAAGTGATCGGGGCTGGCACCGGGCACCAACAGTGGGTGCGAGCAGTGTCCCCAGTGCCGGCAGCAGGTACGAGTGGTGCCGGTGCTAGCAGCAGGTGTGAGTGCCCCGCGGGACTGTGGTGCACAGGAGCAAAGAATTTTCAGTAACCACCAGAGGCTCACCTGGATGACAGCAACTGGCACTCCACCTTGGTCTGGCACCCTTGCTTACCTGCTCCACCATCCCGCTGCCACCAATGTCCTCGATGTTACATGCGCACCCCCTGGTGGTTAACGCACTTCATAGCAATTGGTTGTTCAGTTTTTCGGTTGTTCCACCATTTGGCCTATTTGCATTTTAGGGCTTTATATATAGATTATGTAGTTGTCAATTTGATAATGTTTGATAGGTCATTTAATTTAGAGTCAATTTTTTTGCCTTTCTTATAGAATATTTGAATAACTTCATGGAGTCATCTTCCTGTAGATCCTAATCTATGTTGAAAAAACAGATTTTTATAGAATAGTATTGCCTACTAGTGAGACACAAACTAGCTATATTTTCTATATTCTGGCTAATTTATTCCTACCAGGAAAAGTTGTATCACACAGTTTTAATCTTTTTTGCATTAATTAGAAATAGCTAACATAGGTTTCGAAAGAAACCTTATTAAAGTTAACTCAGTTTTTAGAAAGACTACTCAATATTTAAAGTCTAGCTAGTTGGATTAATATGCAATTTCAGAATATGTTGAAATCCATTATTTATAAAAAACCTTCTTTTTTTAAATTCTCACCTGAACATGTATTTTTATTGATTCTTGTGAGAGAGATAGGAGAGAGAGGAACATAGATGTGAGGAAGAAATGTCTATTGGTTGCTTCCTGTACATCCCCTAACCAGGAATCGAACCCATAAAACATTCTTTTGGTATATAGGACAACTCTCCAATCAAATGAGCCACCCCACCAGGGTGCCAGTGAGTCTTAATAATATTATTAATTTTGTTTTGTATGGCTGGCTTTGGATAGTTATCTTTTCATGCTCTCTCCTCAGACAAGATCCTCCCTGCTAATGGTAGGATTTGGCCAAGGTCACGGAAGTTTTATAAAACTTGAAATTTTTCTTGGAGACCATATATCTATTATTTATTCTTTAAAAACAGAGCATAGTAATTCTTGCAACTCTTCATATCAAAGGGGTAAAAACATTAATGGCTCCATATTAAGTCAACATAGTACTATAAGAAACTAATTGTTTTTTTTTTTAATTTTATGATTTACATTTTATGTAAAATATAACAGAACATCTTAGTCTGTATGGGCTGCTATAACATAATACCAATGATTGAATAGCTTAAAAACAACAGAAATTTATTTTTACAGTTCCAGAGGCTAAAAAGTCCAAGATCAAGGCACTGACAGGTTTGGTGTTTAGTGAAAACTCACTTTCTAGTTCACAGATGACACCTTTTTACTGTCTTCACATGGTAGATGGGATGAGGGATCCTTGGGAGATCTATATTTAAGGGCACTAATCACATTAATATGGGCCTCTCCACTCTAGTGACCTAAGCACCACTCAAAGCCCCACCTTCTAATACCATAATATCCGACATTAGGTTTCAACATATGAATTTTTGGAGGTTCAAATATTCAGCCATAGCATGGGGCTTAATGAAAATGTTGATGCATTAATATTGAAATTAGTTGGTTCTAATTCATGAATTTGCATAAAAATGGTTATCATAATCAAACCTGCCATTAAATCTGGACATACTGCCAAAGTGGAAATTTTTTTCTTCAGGTAGCGTTGAATATGATATAGTGAGATGGTAAACCATTAGCAAACAATGTATGCTTATCTTGCTGAAAGCACATTGGAATTATACAAACTATGCTCTGAAATATTAGGCTTTCCACCCAGAGGACAAGGTTCTTCAAGGACAGTGAAAGACATACTATTTTCTAAAAAAGTGTTTATAATTTGCCTGAATCCTTCCTTGACTTCTATTATAATAGAATATTAAGGTAG
Organism: Plecotus auritus; assembly: GCF_963455305.1. NCBI lineage: Eukaryota > Metazoa > Chordata > Mammalia > Chiroptera > Vespertilionidae > Plecotus > Plecotus auritus. The sequence continues at coordinate 133,540,885 of NC_137771.1, read as the reverse complement.
CTTAATCAATAGTTTGAGTTGACAATTCCAATTCTTATGGGTATTGCTCCTTTCACTCTTATGTTTTTGGGGCCATTAGTCCATAGCGTCTATGAGGTCAATATCTAGTGCTCAGTTCTATATGGAAACAATTGATTTTGTAATATTTAAAGGAGCAGATTTATAAGCAGTGGTTATTGTTTAATTTATATGCAGTGGTTATGTTAGTTTACATTCTTTTCAAATGCTTATTTTCTTGGGTAGATTATATATATACTTTAATTCCTCTAACACAGTGATTTTCCACCCTAATTCATATTTTCCTATTAGATCTTTCATATTACATCTTAACCAATTGATAAAATTTCCTTAAACTTGAAAGTTTATTTCTATTGTTGCCACTAGACTCATTTTTTTTCTTGTTAGCTATATATTCCAATAGGATATTAGGAAGTTTCATGAATAGTTTCAAAAGTGATATCCTAAATGTCATTTTCATATCTAGCCATTCTTGAATATCATAGAGTACTAATTACTTTATATAATTCTAAAAATCTAGCTAATCTTCCCTATTTATTCAGTTTTTTTTTCATCTGATGACTCAATAAATTAACAAGATCAAGCATTTTTAGGCAATACATATGCAATAGAATTTAGTTTTATCTAATTTTAGGAACAGCTTTGGTGATAGAATAAAGTTCATCCTGAGACCAAGATTTAAATTCTAAATGCAGAGGGTCATTTTTTTTTTTTTTTTTTTTTTTTTTTTAGGGAAATTGAAAATTTTCTTTTGTGAGAATCCTTGAGAGGAGGAAAATTATTGGAGAGGACTAAAGGGATGTTTGGAGAATACTGAGGAGGTAGAATAGGATATGAGAAAGAGACAGATCTCAGGATTTCATGACAGATATGCTGTGGAATTTGAGAAAAAGAAAGAATGTTGACCATCTGGTGTGGCTCAGTGTTGAGCATGGACCTATGAAACAAGAGGTCATAGTTCAATTCCCTGATCAGGGCACATGTCTGGGTTGTGGGCTCGATCCCCAGTATGGGGCATTCAGGAGACAGCCAATCAATTATTCTCTCTCATCATTGATGTTTCTATATCTCTCTCTGTCTCCCTTCATCTCTGAAATCAATAAAAATATTTTTAAACAAGAATGTTAATAATAAAACAGAAGTATATAAATTTTTTGGTTTATAGAAAAGTTTTTAGGCAAAGCAAATGAAAGGGTAGAATTGTCATCAACTGAGATGGAAAAGAATGTGAGGGGAGCCAATGTATCATGTTACATTTGAGATATTGTTGAGACTTCCAACAGGTTGTGCAGAACAGGCCATTGGATATTACCTCTGGAGTTGGGAAGTTTGGGAATCATGGGCACAGATATGTATTTACTGTCCTGAGACTGAATAGATAACCCAGGGTTAAGTTTGCATAGAAAAGAGCAATAAGGATCAAGCCCTGGGTCAATCCAACATTAAGAATTTGTATTTATGCCCTGCATTTTGTAAATCCAGCTGACCAGTCCATGCTCACTGTTTCTTTTAAAGGAATGTTTTTGTGCTTCCTCTTTGCTTATCAACTTATCAAAGTTCACTCATTTTTGAAAATTGCTCTCTTGCTCTCACTATCCTAACCAAGCCAGCACTATCCCCTCCTATTTTTAATTCTTTTTTCCAGTTTTACTAAATTTAATGGGGTGATATTGGTTAACAAAATTATACAGGTTTCAAGTGTACAATTTTACAAGACATCATCTGTACACTGTTTTGTGAATTCACCACCCCAAGTCAGGTCTCCGTCAATCACCATTTATCTCCCCATACCCTCCTCCACCTCCCCCACCCACCTCTCCCCAGCAATCACCACACCATTGTCCATGTCCATTAGTTGTTTTGTTTTTTCCTTTCTCTTTTTTGTCCCCATTTTGCTCAATCCCTCCAACTCTCCCCCATCCTTATTCTAGTCTTTTTGCAAACATATTCAGCAGTGAAGAGTGAACATTTAGCTTTTCTCTCTTTTCATGTGTCTTAGTCTTCTTTTTTAACTTGTCACCACAGGATATTTTTCCATTGATTTTTAGAGAGAGTGGAAGAGAGAGGGAAAGACAGAGAGAAATATGGATATGAGAGAAACACATGGATTAGTTGCCTCCTGCATGTACCCCGACTAGGGAGGAGCCTGCAACCAAGATACATGCCCTTGATGGAATCGACCCAGGACCTTTCAGTCCACAGGCTGAGGCTCCATCCACTTAGCCAAACCGGCTAGGGCTGTCTTATTCTTCTCACTGCTAAATTTTAACAGATATCTGAGAAGGCATAGTCAAAAGAAGATATTTTTGGTATAATAATGCATCAGTTATTTATAAAGACAATCAAAATTAGCAAAGGAAAAGTTTATCTCCCTGAATTTTTCTGTGAATAGTTAAAATTTTTTTTTTAATCACCTAGTTAGGACTACACCTTTGCCAACATGGGGATGAAATAACAATCTGTGATACACCCACAACTCTGACTTTCAACATGATGGAAGATCAGAATTAGAGAAACAAGTTCATAGCACTATAATGCCAAGACTGGTGGAGGCATTGCGTGGCTGAGCAGTGGTTCTGTCAGCAAACACCAAATAAATAACAAAGGGTCTATTGGTTACAATCAAGTTAAAAACATAATTTGGGGGCACTTACTGCTTTGAGCTTTAAAGGGACTGTGGTGCCCTGGCTCTCACAAGAAACCTCCTTTCTGTTACCAAGAGACAAGGGAAGAAGTTAGGGGGCTAAAATATTAACTCTCTAACTGCTTATTTCAGTAAGTAAATTCTCTTGTAATATTCTGCATGTCAGAAGTGCTATTACTTAGTCAAAGATGGAAAATGTAATTTTTAAGAGTTTAATGTTCTATGATTTAGAGCTCCCATGCTTTACAACTTCAAATAATTACACATCTGCTAAAAATATATCATACACAAATGATATCTAGATAGGATGCCATAGTAAATATAATTAAAATGGCACTGGGTCTTTAGGCACAGTTGATAATCTTCTAATAGAGGATAAAGTAAAAAAGAGTTTCCCTCCTAATTTTTTAGTAAAAAGTTGTTAAATTTATGATAATATCATAAGTAAAATTTAAATGTTTCACAAATAACAATTATTTTAAATTCTTATATATAAGAAGTTATAAATGTTTTATTGGAGTGATTTTAAAATCAAGGGTATTAAAACCTTTCTGTAAATAGGAGTATCATTTCTGCTATATGAAGCATAATTTTTCTTAATTTGAGAATTAACGTTTGAAAAAAGCATTACTAAACCTAATTAAAATATTTGAAGTTACACTGCATTATACTAATTTTATCTTGAACACAGGTTTTGATTACTTATTTTAAGAATATCAATGTATTAAACATATCTTATTGCCAATCTTTACATTTTAATTATTAATACTTCAACGTTAGATATTAGTTTGAACATTTTATATAATATCAATCTGTAATATAAAGTAATTTTTATTCACAAAGTGATTCTTGGTATTACACATAAAATATGGTCAAAGTATAATAGTATACACATCATTAAAACACATTTTCTATACTTTCAAGTAATTATTTTGATTGAAAATCTGTTCAATTTAATAATCACAGCATTATATTTTAAGATTTAATGTGTAATTCTCCTATTTTTAAATAGAAAAATCCTATTATCTCTTAGCCCATTGTTATGGACTAAAACTTTGTTTCTCCCCAAAAATTCACATGTTGAAATTTTAGGCCACAGTACAATGGTATTAGGAGGTGGGGTCTTTGGAGGCAATCGGGTACTAAGTGTGAAACCCTCATCAGTAAGATGAGTGCCCGTAAAAGAGGGAATCAGAGCTTTTTCTCTCTTTGTGTTCTCCACCATGTGAGGACACAACTAGAAGTCAGCCAAATGCAAAACAGGAAGAATGTTTTCACCTGCCACTGGATCTTTATCCTTTCAGTCTCCAGAACTGTGAGAAATAAATTTTGGGGTTTTTAAAATATATTTTATTTTTAAATTATAATTGACGTACAATATTATATTACTTCCAGGTGTACAACTCCATGATTAGATATTTATGTTACTTATAAAAGTGATTACCCCAATAAATCTAGTACCCATTTGATATTATATATGGTTATTAAGGTATTTTTTACTATATTTCTTCTGCTGTACTATATTTCTCAATGACTAATCTGTAATTATCAATTTGTATTTCTAAATCTCTTCACTTTTTTTTTTAACCAATCCCCCCAACATCCCTCTCAACTGCCAAATATCAAAATGTTCTCTGTATCTATGAGTGTTTCTGGTTTGCTTGTTTGAGTATTTTGTTTTTATATTTCACATATAAATAAAATCATCTGGCATTTGTCTTTCTCTGTCTGACTTATTTCACTTAGCACAGTTCCCTCAGGTTCATGTTGCTACAGATGTCAGTATTTCATTTCTTTTTATGGCTAATTCATATTCTATTGGATATATATACCTTTTCTTCTTTATCCATTCATCTATTAATGGACACTAGGGTTGCTTCCATATCTTGGCTATTATAATGTTGTAATAAACATATGGATGTATGCGTCTTTTCAAATTTCTGTTGTTTAAGCCACTAGTCTATAGTTTTCTATTATAGCAGCCTGGACTAAGACACCAACATAGTAGAATTTACATTTATATAGTTCAATGCAATGGAAAAATTTTTGTTCTGCCTTCTATTATATTTTGAATATGGGCATATAAAATACAATGTCATTTTTTTCATTATATACAATCATATCATATAAAACCTATTCCTTTTAAGTCAATTTAACACTATTTAAACCACTAATCAGGATTATGAAATTGAACATTTCTTATACATATGAAAAGTTACAGTTGATATAATTTTGAAATAAAAATTGTATGTGTGTTATATGTGCGTGTGTTCCAGAATATTTTAATATAGCATAAATTCTCAACCCTGCTCATAACTTAGAACCACCTGGGGAGTCTTACTAAAAAAAAATTACCTTTGCTGGCAATCCACCTCTGGAGATTTAATGGGAAGGATCTAGAACTCAGAATAGGTATGATGTGCTACAATTCAAAAATATTTTATTGTCCAGTAAGGTTTAAGAACCACTTATCTAAGTATGAGCAGATAGCAGCACAAGATTTCTTAATAATTTCTGTTTCCTCTGGTAAGAAGAGGAAGAGAGGGAGGGATGGAAGAAGACAGAAAGAGAGAGAGAGGGAGAGAGAATGAATTTCTCTCTTTTGGCAAAACGCAGTTGTTCTTTTCCCTAATCAGGAAACAAATGTTGAGAGTGAGAGAAATTATTTTGGTGGCAAAATTGATTTTGTGTCTTTTCTTTCTGCCTATCAGGGTGAAACCTTATGACCTACCATTTTTAAAATATTTTGGAAACTTTGAGGTGTTTCACACAATAGCTTTCAAGTTTGCTTTATATGCTTTCCATTTCTGGTATTAGCACATTTAGATAAACTTTTCAAGTCTTTCTGCTGTTAGCCAGAAAAGTAATAAAGATTTGGCATCTGCAATAAACTGTGCTTGTCTTCACAGGGAGTACTAACATGTTTGTTTTAATATATCTTCACAGTTGTTGAGCCATTTTATTTAATGTGAAATTTAAAGCTGTATAATGCCAGGACAAAAGTACACAATCAGAAATATGCAAGTATTACATATGCAACAATGAGCCTGCATTAATTTTTTATACACGTGTTCCACATTCACTACTTTATTCAGAGGCTCTGGCAAGACTCATTGGCATTTGCATATACACTATTCAAATTAGTTTGTACTAAGTTTGAAAGGGTGAAAATTCAATTGGTGAATCTATCAAAAATTCTATCAGTACCAACTTTATATCTGATCATATTGTATCATTAAAACACAAAGTCCTGATAACTATTTTAACAAATTCATCCTGTTCTTAGATGTAGAATGTGCAGTTACTGTTTTCACTTGATACATCTTTGTTTTGGACACAATGTGTATAAATCGTAGTCTCAAGAATAATGGCAACAGACGGGGCTGCCATTTTTCCCTTTCTAAGTTTTCTCTTAGGACAAGAGGATCACTAGCATTCTGTAGGCACTGCTCCTCAAGCATATTTTGAGAAGCAGATCTGAGAAATAAAATAGGTGGACTGTGGTAGACATGGAGATGCACCTCCCCAATTGTCTTTCCAAGAAGCATTAGCTACCCAGTGTATGTGTGTGTGTCGAGGGGGCTGCTCATCATCCCGCCTCCAGGCTCTCCATCTTCTCTCATTACACTACAACTAATGAGAAAGAGGAGGGAGGGAGTTGACTTGAGCCAGAGAGGAATGGTAAAACTGTAACTCTGATTCAGAAAAAAAAACTTTATTTATGGAAAAGACAAGATGCCAGCGCCTGTCCCCAGATGGCCCATTAGAACAGTTTTGAGCTTAAATGTCATTTCTGTGGATAAGGAGAAGTTTTATGGTTGAATACATTCAAATCTTGAATACAAAAATAAAGCTATATTTGCAATCTAAATAGTCATGCAAACTTTTATTTAAAAGACTACTAAAATAAGTAATGCACTTGAAGAAATTTTAGCTGGTTGCAGGAGAATCAAGACTTCATACTTAATATATTTTAAAAGAATGGTGGGAAACAAAAATATTATCTGTGCTTTATGTTATGAAGCACACATATTTATGTCAATATATTTATTGTTCAAACTAGAGGCCTGGTGCACAATATTTGTGCACAGGAGTGGGGGATGTTTCTCAACCCGGCCTGCACCTTCTCCAATCTGGGACCCATTGAGGGATGTCCGACTGGCGGTTTAGGCCTGATCCCTGTGATCAGGCCTAAACCGCCAGTCGGACATCCCTCTCACAATCCAGGACCACTGGCTCTTAACCACTCACCTGCCTGCCTGCTGATTGCCCCTAACCGCTTCTGCCTGCCAGCTTGCTCGCCCCCTAACCACTCCCCTGCCGGCCTGATCGCCCACAACTGCCGTCCCCTGCCAGTCTAATCACCCACAACTGCCCTCCCCGGCTGGCCTGATAACCCACAACTGCCTTTCTCTGCCGCAACCCGCCTCCTCCGTGCAAGGTGGCGAAGACGCCAGGACCAGCCTACTCTGCACCACGTAGAGCTGCGGGACCCCCAGGCCTCACCGTGCAGAGCAGCCACTGGGCCCCGCCTCCACTGTGCGCGTGACCATCTTGTGGCAATGTTCTGCGAGGGTGTGACATCACCTAGGCTTTTATAATATAGGATTGTAAGTTTTATGTATAATGATAAACTTGATACATTGTATTTATATTTATATTTATGTTTATGTTTATACTTATATATTATCTTTTTTTTTTTTTAATATATTTTATTGATTTTTTACAGAGAGGAAGAGAGGAAGGGAGGGGGATAGAGAGTTAGAAACATCGATGAGAGAGAAACATCGATCAGCTGCCTCTTGCACGCCCCCTACTGGGGATGTGCCCGCAACCAAGGTACATGCCCTTGACCGGAATCGAACCTGGGACCCTTGAGTCCGCAGGCTGACGCTCTATCCACTGAGCCAAACCGGTTTTGGCTATATATTATCTTTTAATAATTGTACATTTAAGTATGAAAACAGCATGAGGGCTAGGACTTCTCACTCTTCCACTCAATTCTATAATGCCAGTGTCTGAAACAGTGTCTAACATATGCTAGACATCCCATAAAGATTTTTGAGTGATTGAATGTATAAATCAAATGATTATTTTTGACAGGCTACTCAGCATATCTTTCTACCTTAAAATCAAATCACTATTCTATATCCAGGTTATTATTCTTGTTTATTGCAAAACAGGCTAGAACATACATAATGTTGTTGTTGTTTTTATTTGCTTCAATTATTTTCTTTATCTTAACAAATCTTCCTTCTCCCCTTTGACTTTCCAAAATTTGTTTTTGTTATTCTGTAGGTTTGCAACTCAAGCTACTTTTTAGCCACATTGCTCTTCTAACTCCATTTAAAAAATTAATTTTAGCAATATTGTATATGTGCTTCATGCCATGTAATGAATTATAATATTGTATTCTTTTCAAACTGTTTCAACAACATATTTTAATATACTAAATTATATTGCAAGACTTTCTGAGTGACTTTGATATGCCTAGTAAGTTTTTGTTGTTGTACCTTCTGTACTAGATAGTGTTGTTTTACAATATTTCTGCTCAACCTCCTGTGAGTTCACAGTCCAACCATGGAATACTGATAGCTTCACATGTAAATCACACTTGCCTATCTCCTCTTGCTTCTCAGCTGTTCTCCCTAAAGTCTTTCTTGAAAAATTTGGAAGCTTGCTTAGCCCTCATACACACTAGGTATGTCTCTCCACTGGTGAGAGCTGGAGTTGTCAGATGGAACTCACAGTCTCTCCAATGCCACTGATACAAGTCTGAGATGTGCTGGATCCCCAGCAGAATTGAACTCCAAATACTCATATTGATAATTTTTTTCATTAGTACATTCTTTGGTGGCTAATATCTCTTCATTGTGTCACTTTTCTATTCTCACTTTTAATTCCAGGTATCACCTCTTAAATAAGTTACCTGCCTTCAATTCCTCGCCTGAGTATGTGTTTTCAAGAAAATTCTAACTAGGACAAGATATTTTCTAATTTTTGTGTCACTGGCTCCTTTTCCTTCAGAATTCAGTTTAGATATCATGGTAACCTGAATAATAGTCCCCTGAAGTTATCGGCCTTCTAATTTCCAGAATCTGTGAATATATCACCTTACATAGTAAAATGGACTTTCCAGACATGATTAAGTTAAAATATTGAAATATTGCCTTGTATTATCCACATGGGCCCAGTGTAATTGTAAGAATCTTCCTTAAAGTCAAAGGGAGAAAAGAATGGAAGCAGAAGTCAAAGAAGAAAGAAGATGGCACACTGATGGTTTGGAAGATGGAAGAAGAGACAGCAGAACAAAGAATGACGTCCTCTAGAAGTTGAAAAAGGCATGGAAACAGATGAACACCTACATCCCCCAGAAGAAATGTAGAATTGCAGATCCAATTTGGACTTCTGGTTTCCAGAATTATATGATAACACATTTGTGTTTTATGCTCTGAATTTGTGGTAATTGTTACAGCAGCAACAGGAAACTAATACAAATATTACTACCTCAAAAGCTTTTCCTGATCTTTTTATGGAAAAATTCCCTCAGACCAATATGTGGAAAATATGATATGGTTTGGTTTTGTCATACAATATGTATTCCACATTCAGTGACAGGGGATTTCATAAACCTTTTATTTATTTTATTGTCTTATAGTTATATTATTACTCAATATTATGGAAAAAAATCTGTGTTCCCCTCTCTAATTTATAAACTGACACTTAAAGGTTTTTTCCAAGATAGTGTCCTACCACAATAATTGAACTTTCTCACAAATATTATTTCCTCATTCTATTTCAGTGAAAAACCACATTTTTAAATTTCTCTGCTTTCTCAATGCACAGGGCTGACATATGCTTTAAAGTTCAGAGATGTGTGACTTGCCAGGCCCATAGCAATTTTGCACTGTGTTATTTAAACTGTAGACTGTCATCTTCACAACAAATAAGCTCTAAATATCTTCCTGTTATAACTTTCATATTACAAGTCTTTACTCTCTCAACAAATAGGGCATGTTCTTTGACATGTTCTCTTATGTCCCAATGCAGATATAGCATTCTTAATCTCCTAAGTAAAAAGAAAACAAAACAAAAAAACAGACATATACACCGATTAAAAAAACATACACAAAACCTGAAATACCCAAATAAGGCATTTAACCGCTATCTGTTTATCACCATCATGTTTCTATTATGTACAAATCTACCTACTTTATCCGAGTAGCTGAGGCTCAGAGTTGTGGGTCTTATTGATAGGATGTAGCCACACTCTGCTGTTTCCTGGCTCTCTATTGAAAATTCAAGTGCCTCATTTTTTAAATGTACTTGGTGTATTTTCCAATATTCATAAACGATTTTAGATATGGTGCTATTATATTTTACCAGAAGCCCAATGCATGAAATTTGTGCAAGGGGATCGGCCCTCGCAGCCATGGCAGCTTGCCTTGGTGGCCTGCCTCGGCGGCTTGCCTGGGCCCTCGTCGCCACAGCTTCGTCTGGAAGGTCATCCAGAAGGACGTCTGGAAGGTCATTCGGCTGTCCGGTCTAATTAGCATATTATGCTTTTATTATTATAGATACTATTTTTCTTTAGGAGGTGACATATCAATTTAGAGAATTGAAAAAAGCAGAGGAATCAAGCCATAAGGAGAAAGAAGAAAAGGCCTTTCTAAGGGAAGACACACCATATGCAACTTTTCTTAGGAAAATGTGAGTATATTCATGACACAAAAGTAGGATAAAACGTAGGGAGAATAGAGAAGGGCAGGATTTGAAACAGTTTAGCAGACTGTAGCTAGAACTTGAACATTTTTTGAGATGGTCATAAAGAGCATGGGTTCTCTTATCATTTCAATGTGATATCACCAACAACCTAATCATGTTCTTAGTGATCACCATAATTATTGTGGGAAATAAACTATAGCCCAGGTGATCCCCTTTTAATGGCTAAAAAAAGCACTGATTTTGTCACTTGCTTTCTTATAGTAAATAAAGCTGGGAATTTAAAATTTAAATTTATAACTCTTTTCCATGGAATGAATATATATATATTTTTAATTTGGGTGAAAATAACCCATCCAAATATCTTAAATTATCTCCAGTTGATTTTTCATCATGAAGTGTTACTTAACCCAAACAGTGAAACCATGTAAAATGTCATTTCTTAATTACACTATTTCTCTCTTCCAGATGTTGTGTGACTACTTTCAGTATAGAGTATTCCCTGTAAATATTATTTTTTTCTCTTTTAGAATATTTTTCCTTTTATAAAATCTTTTCTTTAGCCTTGGAGTTATATCACTTTTTAAATTTATGACTAGTAATTTTTCTTAACAGGAAAAGTAAACAGATTTTTAGTATTATGGTCACTACCGTACATTGCTCCTGCCCATCACATGAAATTGACCCTAAATAAATTATAATCCATAAACCAGATTCTTTTTTAATTGAAAAGCTAACACTATCTACATCTAATATGAGCACCCTAAAGAGTGCATAAATAGATAGGTAGGACTCTAATAAATGTCTCCACCTAATGCTAGGATTTTGCCAAAGATATGATAAACATAACAAGCAACATTTGGTTTAATACAGATAAATAATCAAAAGACAGTCAGCAAGTAATAATTCAACCCAGGGCTGAATATATTCTATGTAGATAGAGATGTCAACATGGATTGTTTGCTATGACACTTCAGTAGCTGTAATTAAAGTGCCTGCAGCAGCAAAAGCACTAATATGAAGAGCAGCAATAAGATGGGGAGGAGAGCCCAGCTGGTGTGGCTCAGTGGTTGAGCATAGACCTATGAACCAGAAGGTCACTGTTACATTCCTGGTCATGTCAGGGTCAAGGGCTTTGCCCCTAGTGGGGGGCATGCAGGAGGCAGCAGATCGATGCTTTCCTCTCTCTACCCCTATCCCTTTTCCCTCTCTAAAAAATTAATTTAAAAAACTGCTTTTAAAAAAGATCAGGAGTAGAAAGATGATGATGTGGGAAAAGAAGAGGAGTATGAGAATGAGTAGAAATTATAGCAACAGAAGCATTGTATATAGTAATCTGAATACCCATAACATGTGAGCACAAATGAAATTCTAGCCAAAAGTCATAGCTGATTTGCTCTTAATTAGTGTAGATACTACATGAGTAATTTCTATCATTCCATTTATTGGCTTCCATTTTGTTTCATCAATCTGGATCATTCAAAATAGATATTTTTAAGAAGACTTGTACTGGACACTTGTAAATTCAGTCAGCAATATTCTCAATGACAGCCTCAGTGGTTTTATTCAGGTTGGAAACAGTGGAGCTTAAATGAGTAATTAAAATATATATCATAAGAAATATTATAGCCGAAACCGGTTTGGCTCAGTGGATAGAGCGTCGGCCTGCGGACTGAAGGGTCCCGGGTTCGATTCCGGTCAGGGGCATGTGCCTTGGTTGCGGGCACATCCCCAGTGGGAGGTGTGCAGGAGGCAGCTGATCGATGTTTCTCTCTCATCGATGTTTCTGGCTCTCTATCCCTCTCCCTTCCTCTCTGTGAAATATCAATAAAATATATTTTTAAAAAAAAAAAAAAAAAAAAAGAAATATTATAAAAGGCTGAATACATTTCTCACCTATATAGTTAATTAATCTGAATTAGATTTGTCTTGTTAATACTTGTCATAGAATAAAATTGATTTAAAGAATGAAAGCAGATGGTATTTTTGTTTGCCTACTGATCATTTTAGTGGAATGACTTATTAATGGAGTACCATGAAACTCAATTGCAACAAAACTTTGTTTGGTTAAGACAAAGTGAGATAGAGATTTATGTAAATTATCTTTATTTAGTTAAATAAACTCTCTTTTCTTAAAAATGTTAGGTAACTATGAGCATAATATAATTTTTCTTTGCATTAATTGGGTAAATATTATGGAAAGATGCCAGGTTAAATATCTAAGGAAGTAAAGAGGTAGTATCCCAATTTCACAAGGTTCTTCCAAGAAATTATGTACTGTTGCTCATATTATTAATTCCAGATATGAAAACCAAGCAAATATCAATATAGCAATCATGTAGTTTCTTTAATATTCATTATGGTCTATCAAAATCTGATTTTATGTTTAGTTTTCTTTTAGTTGTCTGGAATTAATCTGAGAGTGCTACTCTTGCAATTTTCATATTGATTTTTATTACCAAATTAAAATGATATTTTTATGGTTGTTTATTCTTGCATTAGTTGCTAAACATTACACCACTTTAATTAAATCTTTGTGTTAATGGGCTTAGGACTATTTCCCACCTCAATAAATCAGAACTACCAAATCTGTACAGTTTACTTAAACTGCAATCAATGCTAATTTCTTTTTGGTTCAGCAATTTCATTTATTTGTGTATTGGAAGTTCAATTATTTGCAATTACAGTTTCACTATATTAAAATAAATGTGATATAACATCTAAATTATAACTTACAGAAGCTCAATTTTTATTATTTTGTGTATTGGAACCTATTTAGAAACAATCCTAGAAAAAAAGATGTATTTTTAATTCTAAAATTTGTGTACTAGTATTTTTTCTGGACATTATCTATGCAAGTATACACATAAACACATCCACTGTCAACATATACATTTGAAATGATAAAATAGCAAAATTAACAATCAAAAGTAGGAGTAATTCACAACCACCTAAGTGCTCTTCTGTAGCATATTAGTAAGAACTGAAACATAGATGTTATTCTATGCTTTCTTTCCAATGGATTATTTCTTAATGTTTTAGATATCAAACAACACTGAAGTTGTGGGATAGCAAACAATTTTAGTTAATGGCAATACATTTTCCACAATTGTACAAGATTGAGTAATATGTCTAAACAAAGTCTGACCCTCACCTTTTATTTTAATAAAAGAAATTATTACTTTTGTCACATTTATTATTAACCAAAGAATGTTTTGTGTAAGTAAAAAATTTAAAACTCCAGCTTTTCTGAAACAATAAAAATGATAAAAAATGAGAGTAACAAAAATCCTTGAGTGCTTTATAGTGAAAATTATAAAGACTGCATTTATATTTTTCAACTTGTATATTATTTATGCATGTTATCTATGAGATGCAACTGACCCTGAATAGTTTGAATAGTTTTATTTTAAACAATGAGTCATCTTTTCTTATAGATGGAGCAAAAAAGTTATTCTAGCCTTACCTTTCAAATTAATGAAATAATTTTTATTTATTTTTTAATGTTTTCAATAGTCTGATTACATTTTTCAAGAAATCCTATTTGACTAAAAGTGTTTTGCCATAGAGAGAAGGGTAACTTTTAAAGTTATTTTCCTTTACATTCTCCCTATGTTTCTTATATTTTCAGAGAAAAAAAAATTGAAAATTTCTTGAGATTTAAAACCAGAATTTTGATATGGAAAAGTAAATCAATTCTGAAATTAATATTTGAAAATATTTTAATATGCTCTGATGCTCTGAGCTGCCTTATAATATCTTCACAATTAAATCCCAAGCTTGTTATACTATTCAAAAATGTGATCATTTTTTATATTTGCACAATGATTTACATCTGTAACCCTGTGAAATTCCTGTTAATCATACAATAAATAGTAAAAATAGTGAAATATGTGACTTTGAGCACATGTAAATATGAATTATAATATCTATGCCAATTATTTTTTTAACTTATTGTATCCCATGTTGAATTAAAAGTCAGTGAATGCAAAATATATCCTAATTATGATTTTTTAAAATGGAATTGTAACATTTGTGAACTTTACTGGTCAACTGTAAGTTCACTGGTTAATAATAATTAATGTGCTTATTTTAAAGTTATAGCTTGGAGTCTAAGTGCAAATTAATGTGAAAAATATTTGTCATACTTTATCTAACAGAATTACAGAATATTCATTTAGGTTTCTTTTTTAAGTCATTTTATGATACAAACCTAATTTAGAGAGTTTTTAAAAGATACTGGAAAATCTAATGTGGCATCGTGTGTGTGATTGTTATTCATTTTTAGATGTAATATTTCTAGATCATTAAGATATTTAATTTATTAATCTTAATGTTTTCAGAATAAATAAAAAGTTGTAATTTTTGTGTTATAAGGGACATTTTTTAAATCCCTACACATTGTATAAGTACTTAACTTAGAGATAAGTTTATTTTATTTTGAAGAAAAATCCCCATTAATAATTATCTAAGAGGTTATAATCACACTTGAATATATTCAGCAGGATAGTTTGGATGTAATATAAAGCATAAGTGAAGAATGCCCATGGTTAATTAAATTGCACATTTTTAGCAAAACAAAAAGTATGCCAATAAGATATGAGATTCCTATTCTATTTCCCTGCTAAGCATTTAGACTTGGAGAGGGAGGGGAGTTGGAGAGGGACAGAAAAAGGAATAAGTTGGGTTTAGCATTATTATAGATGTGAACCACATCTCTAGGAGATAATACCATGTTATTTTTCTGGAATGACAATGAGGACATTCACCTTAAGAGCCTCCCTTTGATGCAGTCTTTAAAATCACAAGTGAGGGAAGTGCTAGAAATAAAATAGAGCCACAGGTGGTGTTTTGGTTCTCAAGTCCTAATGCTTCAAATAGAAAAGTGAGTTAACAGATGAAAAACAGAATCTGTAAGAAGTCTGTGAGAAACTGTTCAAATATTTAATTGGTCTGTTTATGTCTTATTAATAACAACAAAACACATTATCACAGAATGAACAGAGTTTGAATAATTACTAGTTAGCAAATCATTAGCATCATAGTGTTATTATTTTAAATTTGTGTTGTTGTTTTTTTAGGGTGAATAAACTTTTTTTCTTCTTTTAAAAAATATATTTTAGTGTTGTTTTTTTTTACAGAGAGGAAGGGAGAGGGATAGAGAGTTAGAAACATCGAAGAGAGAGAAACATAGATCAGATGCCTCCTGCACACCCCCTACTGGGGATGTACCCACAACCAAGTAACATGCCCTTGACCTGAATCAAACCTGGGACCCTTTAGTCCACAGGTCCACGCTCTACCCACTGAGCCAAACCAGTTATGGTAAACTTTTTTTTCTTTACTGAGAATTTACCAGTGAACATACTTGTTTAAAATACTTTTAATCACACCTTCTTTAGACTCTTTATTTTTTAATCTATTAAGCCTTTTCGTCTTGAGTAATACTCAACTATGAGGGGGTATTTTGTTTCTCTTTGCCTCACTGTATAAGCTATTATAGCCCCTGCAGCTAATAAGGGCCATAGGTTCACATGGCTTTCTGAAAATGCCTCATAGTCAATGACCTGTTAAGTGTAGTGGTTTATGGGGATTATCAGTTTGACTTTTTTAGCACAACTATTAAAGAGCTAATAAAATTGATAATGTGTTACTATACTACTGGAGTTTAGAAATTATTAAAGTATGTATACTTATAAACTGACTAGAGGCATGGTGCATGAAATTCGTGCACGGTGGGGGGTGTCCCTCAGCTCAGCCTGCACCCTCTCCAATCTGGGACCCCTCAAGGGATGTCCAAATGCCCGTTAAGTCCCGGACACGGGATCGGGCCTAAACGGGCAGTCGGACATCCCTCTCACAATCCAGGACTGCTGGCTCCCAAATGCTCGCCTGCCTGCCTTCAAGATCAGACCCACATTGGTCTTCAGACATTTTCTGTTGATAACGCTGGCTTCTTTCTGCTGCAGAGCTACCTTGTATCAATAGTAGATGTTTAGACATAGTCCCATCTCCCTGCTGTCAGGTGAATGAGAGTCCTGGCTGTCAGGTGGCAGGGAGCTGTCTGACCAAAGGCTGATTCTCTAGGGGTGGGACTTCCTCCTCCCTGCTGTCAGATGGCTGTCAGGCCACTGAAAGCTGTCTGACCAATTGCTGATTCTGGCCTATTTGGTGGGGGTGGGACTCCTCCTCCTGCTGTCAGAGTCTGGGCCAGCACAAACTGGGACACAGCATCAAGTCCCCCTGCACCAGAAGACCCAGAGTCAACTCCCTGCCCACTTGCATGTGTCCCCTGGATGCAGCATCCACCCTCATGGAGGGGCTGACAGGCCCAGACACTTCCAGAGGCTGGGGAGCAGTGAGAATGGATCCGCTGCTGGAGTGGGTGGATCCCACCTCTCCCCTTGGTCCCCGTGACCCCTGGCCAGGCCAACAGGCCCAAACACTCCAGCCTCGCTGCTCAGCCCCAGACATTCCAGAGGCGGCAGAGCAGCAAGGCGTGATCCACTACCAGAGTGGGCAGAACCCACCTCTCTGCTTGGTCTCCCGGACCCCTGGCTGGGCCGACAGGCCCAAACACTCCAGCGGCGGGGCTGAGGGGACTGGGCACCGCCATCTTGTGGCTATGGGTGCTGCCATTTTGTTGCGGAGTGACGGTTAATTTGCATATTACCTTTTATTAGGATAATTTTAGTGAGTATTTTTTTTCTGGGATACAGTAATGATACAAGAGATAAGTAAAAGAAATAAAGAAACTCTCTGGAGAATCAGAAAAAAAAATAATGCAAAAAAGAAGTAAAATTCATACAAACTTAAAAAAATATGAAGATAAAAATTATAATACAGTTCCAGGTAACTGTTGAAAATATTGCAAAACACAGACAACACGGGGGTAAGGGCATTAATGAGGGGTTGGGGAAGTAATGGGGGAATAAGGACACATGTAATACCTTAATTAATAAAGAAATTTAAAAAATAAATAAAAAGTATATACTTGAGGGTTGTTTTTCATGATTAATGCTTTTTGTGATAACAAAAATTATGGTTTATTAAGACTTGTTAAACTCAGACATATGTCCCCTCTGAGACAAAGGTACTAGTAAGAATTTCAGAAATTATTTACAATGTTTATTTAGTAAAATAATGCCTGAGAACTTATGAAAGTGTTTTGCCTTTATTTTATTAAAACATTTAACTAATTGAAAACATCACCAGTTATTAATTAAGCTTTTGGTTCTTTCTTTAGTCCCTTGGAGGGACGTTAAACATAATCTTTTGAATATCTAATGTGTGTGCTTTTTAAAATAAGAGCAGATATTATAAAATGTCATTGTAATAGCTACATATTTGGTCTTCTGTAATAAAAACCATAGCAGAGATGTGGGTCCAGGGTAGTAGGGTAAATTAGAGAAAGTAGCTATTGGGTCAACACGCAAAATCTTGTTCTACATATAAGGAGTAACTTAAAATTAGGTAGAACAAGTAAGTCATCCTATGAAATAGTGTTGCCAAATCTAATTTTTCAAGAGAGAATGGTATTTTAGGTTCTATATCAAGTTGCTTGAGAGTTAAATATAAGCAACACATTAAAATGTTTTGAATATTTTAAAAAATAACTTTATTGGTATAACACTAGTTAACAAAATTATACAGGTTTCAGGTGCACACTTCTACAACACATCATCTATACACTGCATTGTGTGTTTACCACCCCAAGTCAAGGCTCAGTTCATCACTATTTATCCTCCTATATCCTCCTCCATCTCCCACCACCTCCTCTCCCCTGCAACCATCACACTGTTGTCTCTGCCCATGAGCCATGAGCCATGAGCTCTTTCTTTTTATTCCCCTCAGTCTCTCCACCACTTCACAGAACTCCCCGAACCCTACAACTGTTATCCTGCTCCCTGTCTATGAGTCTGTTTCCATTTTTCTTATTAGTTAATTTTACCAAGAAATCATAGGTGAAGTCTCTATTTGGCATGCATGCATGCATCCAGTTCTTTATCTCAGGTATTAGGACAAGAGCGATAAAAAATCTGGCCTGAGTATATCATTCTCCTTACTGAGATCATTTGCTTGCACATGCAATTTATTCAATACTAGGGGCCCAGTGCACAAATTTGTGCATCTTGAAAGGAACTGTGGGCTGTGAGGCTGCAGTGGGCACAAGGGTGGGTCTCAACCCATCCTCTGCTCCCCAGACCAGCCCCTCCTGCTGCGGCCCCGGTCCCCTGTCTGCTGGCAGTCCTGCTCCCGCTGCCACTGCTCCCATGCACTGACAGCACCTGCCCCACTTGTACCCACTGATGGTGCTGAGTGATTGGGGCCAGGGCCAGCAGTGAGTGCGAGCGGGGCCATCATTGTCAGCGGGTGCGAGTGGCAGCTACTGCCCCAATCGCCCTTCAGGAACAGGGGGAGGTGGAGAAGCCCTGAGGGGCAATCAGGGCTGGCAGCCGCTGCTCGCACCCACTGATAGTGCAGAGTGATCGAGGCCAGCACCGGGCGCCAGCAGCAGGTGTAAGTGGCAGCTCTGGCACTGGCAGCAGATGCGAGCAGGGCCAGCACTGGCAGCAGGTGAGAGAGCTGGGTGGGACCATGGCACACAGGAGCAAAGAATTTTCAGTAACCACCAGAGGCTCATCCCAATGACAGTAACTGGCGCCTGCTTTGTTCTGGCGCCCCCACTCACCAGCTCCACCATCCCGCCTGGGCAAATGCCCACCATGTTTTGTTCTCTGCCACCTGTTGCTGAAGCCTTCCATGTTCCGTGTACCCCCTAATGGTCAGTACACATCATGGCAACTGGTTGTTTGGTTGTTCAGTTATTCTGCCATTCGGTCTATTTGCATATTAGAGTTTTATATATATATATATCAATTGTAAAACTCTTCACATTCAAAGAACTATTTTCAGTTGCCTTAGAATTGATTTTTTTTTATTTAATATCACCTAGTCTTTGAATGAGACACTTCCTACCTATATATGATAAATGCCATAATTTATAGATAATTGTTCAAGAGGTTAGAAGAGGTCATACCTGGTTAGTAGACACTGAAACAAAGTTTTTATAAAAGAAGCATCACTTGAATTTGAATCTGAATATTCAACTTGAATATAGCATTTGCGCTTAAATATTCTCTAACATTTTTGTTTAAAAAAATCGTTCTAACTAATACTATTGTTACTGGTCAACTGTGTGGATTGCCTTTCTCTGTTGATAGAGGGAGTGGGGTTCTTCGGATATTATGGGAATAATAATTTCTGAAGGCCCAGTGCTGGAAGAGGAGCGGCTGGGAATTCAGCAGAGCTAAAAGCAAAGCCAGTGTCCAAAGTTTCTGTTCATGGTGGAGTTGAGTTCAGCACAGGATCAGGCTAGTTGCAGTCCATCGGTCCATCATGTGTAGGGTCAAGTGCAGAACATGAGAGGCCTGCAAGCCAGGAGTCAGGTGCAAATAGCAAGAGCAGGCAACCAAGCAAGAGGCAACAGAGGGAACTCCTTTGTTCAGGAGCTTATGTATCTTGGCTCTGGAGCCCTTGCATGGCCATGCCTATTCTGGCCAATGACCTGCTCCCAAGTGTGACTGATAAGTAATCATCTTTCCTAGTCACCCAGAACTCACTGAGCATGCCTATAATATTCGGCCTTCCCTTTTTTCCTTCCCTGTTAATTAATAACTGGGTTGAATACACCAGTATCACTAGGGCACATATTGAAAAGAATGGTATGATGTTAATAATATTTGTAGCAAGAGTCATAGTTTTCTTATTTAGTCAGTGGTAAGGATATTAGAGTATGAATATTTATAAAAATGTTATTTTGAGGTATACTAGTTTGAGCACTGATTATTCTAGTGAACTCTTATGCTCATTCAAGTTTCTCACATGCTGGTTCTATTTACTAAATGTTATCCTGGGCTCACAAGTTCTAATGAATTTTTCATTGTCAAGTGATGATACGATTTTCTGCTGACACTCAAAAACCATCCATCATTAAATACATTTTACAAACTGATTCCCTTCAGTTCCTGATCACCTGGAAGCTGACCTACTAATTTGACATCTTGTCATTTGACTTTTTTGAAGTAAAGCAAATGATGCACCACTTTGCTTTTAGATTTCTTCCTTATTATAGTAACTTAAGTTGTAATTTCTCATTTACATACAGTAACAGCTTAATTAGATTTATATCTTAGTTTCTCCTGGGAAATCCTCCCTGCATACAAAACTGCATTTTGGGCTCATTCTTGTTGATCCTGTTTATTTGCAAACATATATCTATTTATTATTCATTGAAAAATTGCCTGTTCATATTTTTGCATATTCTCATCTTTTAAGCTAAGAGAATCTTTGCAAATCATTTAAATATGTTTAAGATTCTGTCACTTTCCCAATTAAAAAATGCTGTTAGCTTACCTAAAAGATGCCACAAGATTAGTTATGAATATAATTTTCCCACTTCTGCATTTGAATAGTCTGCTTTTTAAATGAGTATAGCTAGCAGTGAAAACTATTTTGACAATCAGAGAATACATGCACTGTATAACTAAGATCAAAGTCTTTTTATGAGTATGATGCTTGGGAGTCCATGATTTTCAGATTTTAATTTAGAACATTAATGTAGAAAAAGAAAAAAAAAGTGATTTTAAAAAGGTAAAAGGTGAAAAAATATTAAAATGACAATGGTTGCAGGACATTGAAAGAGGCATGATTAGAGATTCTTAAATTTAATAAACTACTCTGCATTTTGGAGTTATATTACTCTTTCTTTAAATGTGAATTTCAGTGTCAATGAATACCTACTCCTTAGATATAATTTTAATTCAAATTAACAAATTATTTTGTAATCTTTAAATCCAAAAATGTATTAAATTTCAAATATGTAACTAGAGTAAAAAAACAGGTTTTCTTCTGTTTATATTGATATTTATTATTCTCTTACCTTGGGTTGATATGACTCATTCAAGTACTGTGCTAGAGGCAAAAAATACTTCATAGAGCAATAGTTCCAAAAATATGTAGCACACAGCCTATATTATACAGAAATATCTCACCCTCTTATGCTATCTATACTTCTAATTCTTGTTTCAAAATATCATGTGGACATCTGAATCACTACTTTTCAATAAAAGTTTACTCATGAGTTGAGACCTTTTTTGATCCTAGCTAATCATTCATAATCTTCAGCTCAAATTTAGGCTTTTGATTAGATGACTACTTATTCATTATAAGTTTTTCCCATATGCCAAAATACTGGGAATTCTTAACAACCCTGCATCCATTTCTCTGGGGTAAGCTTTTGACTACTACTAGAAAGCAAAGTAAGCTATATTAGTCATTAGCCTTAAAGCCAATTCTTATAGCTTGGGTCATGACTCCCAAGCATGTGTTTGATCTATTGTCACTTCAGAAAATAATATTGAATATATTAAAATAGTGGAAAAATATAATATAGTATGTTAGAAAATCACAAGTGTTTAGAAAAAATAATATATTAAATTTGAATTGTTAAGTCTCCCATTCATAGGTCATTTGCTTACTTATCTAATCATTAATAACCCACTCTTGTAAAACTAACAGTGCTGTACACCACCTTGCAGAGGGTTGTGGAACTGAAATGAAATAATACACAGATTGTGGGTTTTTTTCTATCAAGGGTTTTTCTGATCATTGATGTTGAAAGAAAATTAGTTCTTCACTCTGCTACATGAAGCCACTCCCAATAAACTGATTGCTCCCAAACCCCTGTTTTAGGCTCTGTTTTTGGAATAACCAACTAAGGAAAGATATAAAAACTAGTTTTGGTCGTGATTTTTTAGTATTTTTAAGACATGCAAAGTAGAAATATTATATAAATTGTTCAGTAACTTCTGGAAGTAGACATGAATTAAATTCTTCCTAGGGAGAGAGACACTTAACAGAAAAAATATCCAAGACACTTAACAGAAAAAATATATCTCCAGAAAATATCCAACAGATGCAGAGAGTGGCTAAGGAAATTAAGACTGACTCCAAATGAGGGGAAAAGTTTAGTGAAGCAAGCCCAGAACATTTTTGTGTTGCCAATAGCTAAATAAAATAATGACAAAAAAAAAATCTCTATTTTGTTTGAGAATCATGAAAGTCATTTTCACTAATATGATGGGCAGACCATCCCATAGTTGCTTTAGTGGAAGATAAAAACAATGCAGACCACCTTGTAAGCAACTGATTTATGAGTGGAGAACCTATTAATTAAGTGGAAAAAGTAATGAAAATAAAAATTTCAGAGAATCTATTTATTACTAGAGGCCCGATGCACAAAAATTTATGCAAGAGTAGACCTTCCTTATCCCGGCTGCTGGCACCAGTTTCCCTCCCGCACCCGAGACCCAGGCTACTTCCTTCCTCTGGCCACCAGCAGGTACCGGGGACCCAGGCTGTCTTCCCTTCAGCCCCGGCTTTATCAGAGAGGATGTCTGGAAGACATCTGGTCTAATTAGCATATTACCCTTTTATTATTATAGATATTCAGAAGAATTTATCCTCAGAACTCACCAACAAAGAGTTATTTGGGTACCCAAATATGTACTAATGCTTTAAATTGAAAGACAGAATTTTATTTTGTGGAAATATTACCACAAAAATTCATCATGCACTTACACACTTAAATATAAAAAGTAATATAGATTTTGGTATGTTAAAATTTGTCACAGGCCAGATATCAAGCACTAAATCCAATCATTTTGCATCTGAAACTGATTATTTAATCCTTTTTATTTAGATAAAAATATCATTATAATAAAATAAATGTTATTGATGATAATAAAAAGCCTGATGAATTAGTGAATGATAAAAGATATAGTGCAATCATTAAGAACACATGCCTGAAATGAGACTGCCAAATTTGAATCCTTTGCTTACCCTTTCTTGTATTTGTGTTCTTAGGTGAGTTATGTCATCTGCCTATGCCATAGTACTTTAATCTAAAAAGAGGATATATTACAAAAATTGTTTATAGGATTGGCAAGGTGTTGGATGACCTAACCCATGTAAGCACTTAAAACAATGATTCATATGGAATAAACACTCATAAACTTAACTATTTTATTAAGTGCTTACATATACTCAAGTAAGTATAAGATTCTCTTTTTTTTTTAGCTTGATCCCACCTCTATTATTTTTATTTTTTATTTATTTATTTTTTTATTAAGGTATTATATGTGTACATATCTTACCATTGCCCCCCCCCACCCCACTCCCATACATGTCTCACCCCCCAATGTTTTGCATTCGTTGGTTACTCTTATATACATGCATATAAGTCCTTTAGTTGATCTCTTATTTCCCCCACCTCTCCCTAACCTTACTGCTGTAATTTGACAGTCTGTTTGATGCTTTACTGCCTCTGTATCTATCTTTTTGTTCATCAGTTTATAATGTTTTTCATTATCCCCAAATGAGTGAGATCATGTGGTATTTTTCTTTCATTGACTGGCTTATTTCACTTAGCATAATGTTCTCTAATTCCATCCAGGTGCCTACAAATGGTAGTAATTCCTTCTTTTTTATGGCAGCATAGTATTCCATTGTGTAGATGTACCATAGTTTTCTGATCCAGTCATCTGCTGACTGGCACTTAGGCTGTTTCCAAATCTTAGCTATGGTAAATTGTGCTGCTATGAACATAGGGGTGCATATATCCTTTCTGATTAGTGTTTCTAGTTTCTTAGGATATATTCCCAGGAGTGGGATTACTGGGTCAAATGGGAGTTCCATTTTCAGTTTTTTGAGGAAACTCCATACTGTTCTCCACAGTGGCTGCACCAGTCTGCATTCCCACCAGCAGTGCACGAGGGTTCCTTTTCTCCGCATCCTCGCCAACACTTGTCGTTTGTTGATTTGTTGATGATAGCCATTCTGACAGGTGTGAGATGGTATCGCATTGTCGTTTTGATTTGCATCTCTCGGATAATTAGTGACTTTGAGCATGTTTTCATGTGTCTCTTGGCCCTCCTTCTGTCTTCTTTTGAAAAGATTCTATTTAGGTCTGTTGCCCATTTTTTTTATTGGATCATTTATCTTCCTTTTATTAAGTTGTATAAGCTGCCTGTAGATGTTGGAGATTAAACCTTTATCAGTGATAACATTTGCAAATATGTTCTCCCATACAGTGGGGTTTCTTGTTGTTTTGTTGATGGTTTCTTTTGCTGTGAAAAAGCTTTTTATTTTGATGTAGTCCCATTTGTTTATTTTCTCTTTGGCTTCCATTGCCCTAGGGGCAGTATCAGTGAAAAAGTTCTTTTGGCATATGTCTGAGATTTTGCTGCCTGTGGATTCCTCCAGTATTTTTATGGTTTCCCGTCTTATATTTAAGTCCTGTACCCAAGATTCTCTTTTAAGCTAGAGTTTACTGATGTGTACAGACTTTAAATAATTGGCTGTTGGGCCTAGCACACACACAAAAAAGAATTATGCACATCAAAAACACTAGCTTTTACCTTGAATACAGTGAATTTCGTAGCCTAAAAGTCAATGAGTTTTCCTCTCCTTCTACTTTAGGCACATTAGTGGTTTCATTAATACACTGCAACTTCAGAGATATTATATCTGGGCAAGGATATTAAAAACACACAAAAACATCTTCATATTATTTTGTTAATGTGTCACTCAGCCTTCATTCTCTCTGAAAACAGATATTTGAGAAATTAGTAATGTGTCTTCTCTCCTCATCTTTTTATTTTACAAACTAGAGGCCTGGTGCAAGGATTTGTGCACCAGTGAGTCCCTTGGCCTGGCTTGGCCTGTAGGGATTGGGCCAAAACCAGCTCTCCAACATCCCCCAAAGGGTCCCAGATTGCAATGGCAGTTCTCAGGTGACACATCCCAGAATTGGGCTCCCTCCTCTCTGGTTCCGGGTATGTCACCCGAGATCTGCAGCTGCCAAGTGACCACAGCTTGGCAGCTCCTGAATTGAGCGTCTGTCCTCTGGTGGTCAGTGTGCATCATAGCTACCGGTTGAATGGTTGGCCAGTCGGCCAGTCGCTTAGGCTTTTATATATATAGACTAGAGGCCCAGCGCACGAAATTCGTGCACAGGTACAGTCCCTAGGCCTGGCCTGCGATCAGGGCCATCTTCCCCTGCTGCCTGTGGCCGACCCTGCCCCCCACCACCACCCACCCCCCGTTTCCCTATTGCCATTGGGTGATTGATGCCTGACAGCCGAGGAAGGGACCAAGAGTTCAGCCCTTCCCACCCATTTGCAGGCTCTGTCCCCGCCATGGGTCACCCTCTGTGTGTGGGGTGATAGGCAGGGTGAGGGCCTTGGCCTGGTGCTGCAGGATCCCCCGCCACCCACCCCCAATTCCCTGTTCACCATCAGGTAATCGGAGCCTGCCAGCCGGGGAAAGGGAGGAGAGGTCACTGTGCCTCATAGTGACTGATCCAGAGGTCGTTCTGCTGTTGCAGTTGCTGGGCTTTTATTATATAGGATATTTATTACATATTTACATTTTAAGGCAGGATTACTTTTAAAAGGGATGAATATGCACATTATGGGAGGGTATATAAAATGGAAGACCCATTTTCATTTGCAGTGCAATAGAATATTGTAGGTAGAAATGGACATGAGAGTCACCTTGTTTTTGCATGCTTAGTTTACATGCTGCCTGTCCCACTTGTTAGGTTTGGCTCTTCTTTCCCTGTATTCACATCGTACATGTCTCTGTTCACTTCCATACATAGAGCTTGCCACAAATGCCTGTGACAAGTGACTATCATCTTCCCTGTGTACAGACAAATTATTCATAGTAGATATCAGTGAATAATAAAACAATGTTGAACATTAGAGTGTGATCCTCTGCAGCAAGTAATAATTTGCTCATGATTTTATCATAACATGCCAATACTATTTTTCTATATCTCTCATTGTAAATCCATTGATAAATTAAGTTAAACAGTGTTATATTTATTTAAAGAACAATGTTTCTTAGAACTACTTCTGATTATTTCCCTAGAAAAATGTATCTCCAGAGAATAAATAAGAAACATAGCCTTCTGCATGATTAATTCTAGATGCTCAATTTGAATACCAAAATGCAGAATGTAAAAAGGAGTCAAACATTTCATTATTAAAACTGAAGAAACCTAATGCAACTACATTTGAACTTTACAAAAAATGAATTAGACCAAATGTAATAATTCTTACTTCTTCATTCTTTTTAAATATGTCATTAATTTAAAATAAAAGAGAAGATAAATAAGTTTACCTTACTGGCTAAAATTCAGTACATTTGCTATTCATCAAAAAAATATAGAAATGGGTTTTTATATTACATATCCATAACTTTCTCTTAACCATTACCCACATTTTATGGAATGCTAGACATATTCCTGATGTATTTAAAAGAAACAAACAAAAATAGCCCATGCTAATTCATCATCTTGGCTATTATAAATAATAACACTAATAATCACAAGATGCAAAGAAGTCTTAGATAGTTAATAATGAAATAATGGAGAGTCTCAGCAGGAAAGTTTTCCAGTAGAGAGATGAATTTCTTAATGCAATATTTACATGTTTGACATTTTTAGATGTGTTAAAAAATTACCAAATAAAGCACAAACTAGGATCTGTGTATACTATGAGAATGAGTACATAATGTATATAAGGGAAGTATATGTGCTCATTATTGGTCACACATTTGAACATTACTAAGTTTTCACTCTATCTTTTTTTCTCATGAAGGAATGACTTTGACCAAACAAGATCACAATTCTACTTGTGGGTACATATGTAAAATAACTGAAATCAGGATCTTGAAGATACCTGCACCCCCATGTTCATTGCAGCATTATTAATAACTAGTAGCCCATCACGTGATATCATGTGCAGTAGGCCGCCCACCTTCTGCGAGAGCCGGCGGGAACCACAGTGCGCCACTGGGAGTCACGCTGCTTCCACGGGAGCCATGCAGCTTCTGTGGGAGGCGGAAACCAGCTGCTGGCACCCATGGGAGCTGGGAGGGAGCCATGCCACTTCCACGGGAGGTGAGGGACCTGCATTCATTCTGTGGGAGCTGGAAGGGACCCGCGCAGATTCCGTGGGAGGCAGGAGGGACCTGCACTGCTTCTGCAGGAGGGGGGCCACCATCTCCTCTCTGGGCCTGTGCTTGGCCGCAGAAGCTATGGGCCATCCCCCCTGTCCCTGTCCGTGTCTGCTCTGGCTCTGGGGGGCTGGCCTGAGCCAGGCACAATGACAAAGCAAGCATTCTGCCAGGCCACTCACACTGCCCGCTCTCAGTGGCCACCCCTCCTGGGACTGGGGGACTCTGGCGGAGCTAAGAGGACTGGGCACCACCATCTTGTGGCCATGGGCGCCACCATCTTTGTGATGGAGTGATGGTTAATTTGCATATTACCCTTTTATTAGATAAGATAGTCAACATACGGAAATAACTTACTTATTCATCACTAAATGATTGGAATGAACTGATATATATTTTTTCTTTTTCTTTTTTTAGTCTTTAAAACGTAGGAAATCCCACCATTTGTGACAACATGGATGAACCTGAAAGACATTATGCTAAGTGAAATATGCCAGTCATAGAAGGACAAATACTATACAATTCAACTTATATAAGGTTTCTAATATAGTCAAACTTGTAGAAGCAGAAAATACAATAATGGTTGCCAGAGACTGTGGGATGGGGGCATGAGAAATTTTTATTCAATAGGTATAAAATTTTAGTTATGCTAGAGACCTTCTGTACAGCATTGTGCCTATAGTTAAAAATATAATATTGTCCCCTTAAAATGTTATTGTTAGTTTAGGTAAGTCTCATGTTAAATGACCATATCACATAAAACAAAGAGAACTAGGAAACTCTGGAAGAAGTTGGATATGCCTATTATCTTTATTGTGATGGTATAATGGGTGTTTGCATATTTCTATACTCATCCAATTGTACACATTAATTAAGTGCAGTTCTTTATATATGAATTTTAACTCAATAAAGCTGTCAAAATGTTTTTTTTTATAAAGATGGATAGCGAAGGTCAGATATTTTGAGTCCCCACTTTATTATAATGAATAATGTGGACAGTGTTCTTGCATAATATTTTTAGTATTTTGAGTAATTTACTTTTATCATATTTATTATTGTATGAAACACATCAAACCATCTAGATCAGCATGGTCCAACAAAATTTTCTGCAATGATAGAAATAGTATGTTATTTTGGTGCCCAATACAGTAACCACTAGGCACATATCATCATTGAATACTTGAATTAAAGCCAGAACAACATAGATATTTAATTTTATTTTTATTCAATTTTTATTAACTTAAATTTAAATCTCCACATATGCCTGAAGTCTACTGTATTGGACGACATAGATATACTCTCCTTTTGATGACTCGAGTAAGTCTAGGTGCCCAATAAATGTCTCTATGTAAATTGTTGTAAATTATATCTTTTATATGAATAAAAAGTATAAAAAATTCACAAATTGAACAAGTTAAATGGTCACAAGTTAAGTTGAATTCTACCAGTTTAGAGAGACTATAAATTCATAGTTTCATAGAAAATAGAAATATCAAGACACTGCTAGCAAAATACTTGCTGAAAATATATTTCATAAAGAGTAAGAAATTATTAATAATTTACAGAAAATTATCTATATTTTCATAGTCTTCAAGACTGAGTGTTGGTTCATAAAATATCATCTCTACTCAAATATTTATATTAATCATTTTATTAGAAAACAGCTTTATGAAAACAATAGCTATTATTTTGACTAATTTATGCTTAATTTTAAATGAGTACGTCAAGTATAATGACTATAGCTAACAATGCTATATTGTATATTTGAAATTTGTTAAGAGAGTATATATTAAAAGTTGTAATCACAAGAAAAAATATATATATGTGATGTGATGAATGTTAACCAAACATTGTGGTAATCATTTCACAATATATATATTATTAAAATCATTATACTGTACATCTTAAAGTTATATAATGCAATATATCAACTATATCTCAAATTGGAAAAATAGCCATGTGATTAGAAAACAAATTATTAAAGTTTTAAAGTCACATTATTATAAGCTGTTACAATAAGTGAAGTATATGCATCAATATCTATTTTGAAATTTAAGATCACTATCGTTTGGGAATTTGGTATGGTATAATTATGTTTCTCTTGTTTTAACTGTGTCATTCACAGTAGAGTCAGTCTTAATAAGAGCCTTGGCTGTCATTGTGATAAATAAATTGAAGCTTAGTTGGGTTATATTTTTAAATTAATAGGCAGTTGGAATATTATAGGCTTTTCTGAACATTTTTTTTTTTTAATCCATGGAGCCCTAGCATCAGTGAATCTATATCTTTATCTGTTTTCCTAGATCTACATGAGGATTCATCTTATTTTCTTACTAGAGGCCTGATACATGAATCCGTGCACTTGGGGGTTCCCTCAGCCTGGCCTATGCCCTTTCACAGTCTGGGAGCCAGCAGTGGATGTCCCTGCAGCGAGCAGGCCTAAGCTGTCAGTCAGACATACTTAGCATGGCTATGGAGGTGGGAATGGCTCCCACCACCACCGCTGCACTAGCCAGCTGTGAGCCTGAGGAGCTCTCTCCCTATGGGAGTGCACTGACCAACAGGGAGCAGCTCATGTGTTGAGTGTCTTCTGCCTGGTGGTCAGTGCACATCATAGCAACTGGTTATTCTGCCATTTGGTTGATTTGCATATTAGCCTTTTATTATGTAGGATATATTCTTATAACAATTCAAGGATTAAATCAAAGAACATTGAATCTATATAATGACATACAGCTATATTAAATTGCACTGTAAATTTTTTAAGAACACATGAAATCATAAAATAAAACAGGGTGTCAGTTTGAACATTGTCTATTTTCCAAGTTTGATTATAATTAAAATAATTATGTAATATGATAGATGATGCATAGGGGTTTATTTTCTCTCTCTCTCTCTCTCTCTCTCTCTCTCTTTTTCTTAACAATTACTTGGATCTCAATTATTCATTTTGTAACTATAAAATATGCCTTTGTAAGACACAATATCCAAAGCCCATCTCACTCTACAAAGTGTGCATTTATTTATTTATTTTTACATTTTCATATTTATTTTCCCATTTTAATACCTATGTTTTGTAGATTTTCTTTCATTTGGCTACTTCAAAAAAGGGGTTTAGTGATATCTTGTAATTCCATCTGACAAATGGAACTTTATAGTGAAAATATAAGTGTACTTTTCTTTCATATTAACAGAGGTTTCTGAGTTGATTTCTCAATTGGCATTGAGGTGACAATATCTAAGGAAACATTGCTTGTTACAAATAATAGTGGACAGCAATGAAATTCTAACATCATAATAAACAAGATATGTGAGATTTAGGGGGCGGTTTCTTGTATTCATAGATTGACTCAGGAGCTATGCATGAGTTTTTTTATTTGTTTGCATGTTTGCAATGTTAGAAGATACCTGTACTTGATATTTTGTTAGATGTACTGTTAACGGTGTTTGTCCCACAACTTCCATTTGACTCAAAGAAACCTGCAACCACATAAATAAGACTAAGGACAGAATAACCTCTGAAGCAGATTTTTACTAAAGTTGAAAAAAAAAAGTAAATGCACAAAGTACGTGTGAATATATCATATAAATGCTTTACAGGTCAAGAAGCATAACATCGTTGGCATCCCAGAATACTTACTGAAATATACCACAGTCACTACTCCTTCTCTTCTCCTTAGGGTAACCACTACACTGGCATCTAACAACACAGAGTGGTTTGACAAATTTTCTATTTTATATAAATGAAATAAGTAATTTATATAATTTGTCTTGTTTGACTAACTTAACTTTCTATGAGACTCATCCATATAATTGAGTTATATTAATTTGCTAATATTGCTCTAAGGTATTCCATGTATGGATATATACCATTTCTAAGTGCATTTTACTGAAGATGAGAATTATGAGCTTCAGGATATCATATTATAACTAATGTTATGTTAGTATGTAAATCTTTTAGATTAAATATGCACTCATTTCTAAAGGGTACATTCCCATCAGTAATGTATGTGGACTCCTCAATATGTTATTAATTTGCATTTGTATGAAGACTAAAAGAGCAGAACATCTTTTATATGCATATAGTCCATTTAGATATCTTTCTTTGCAAAGTGTTGCTCTGTCACTGGCTAGAACAAGTAGTTCAAGGGCTATCAGATGGTCCATGGGCCATATTTTAAGGGATATTACCTCAAAGCTAAGCTCTCTTCTTTTTTTAATTTTCTCTGAGGTATTGGACACTCATTCTTCACTGCTATGCAATTTCTCAGATTATTTTTTAGTAGTAGTCTGCCAACTTTTACTAATTGTTCTCAGGAGGAATGTTAGTCAACTTTATGTAGACCTCCTATACCAGAAAAAGTACATAAAATTTACTTTTCAAGGGTGTGAAGTATTTTTGTTATTTCTAAAATTAATTATTTATCATCTATTTATCTAAAATGTTTACTTGTCAGCTTGCTTCAGTTGGCAGGAAAAATATCTAAGAAATTATTATTTTTTTACCTCTAAATTGTAGAATTCTGGATCTAATATCACTCCTGTTATGTTAGTGAAATAGAGAATAGTAATTTTTTTCCATATTTTAAAATTTATAATTTTGTTAATTACTTAGATAAATATAGAATTAAATCAAATTTTAATTTATTACGATGCAGTTTTCTTTTATATTAGCATAAATTTCAATGTTTTTATAACTCCAACATCTGGAAAAGTTAATGAGGTTGGGAAGGAAATATTGATTACTGATTGGACTGGAATTTTATTTGGTAAATTAGCTATGACAACAAACCATATTTTGTGCTAGCAAACAGTATCAGTCTAATCAAATATTGTGGTGATGTTAGTGTTTAGATACTAGTGTCTAGGAGTCCATTTACATGATAGAGAGAAACGTTCTTTTTCTTTCACTGAATATCACTTTAAGAATGTAATAGGAGAAATAGTTTTCACAATATCCTTAGGTTCTTAAGAATCTGTGTCAGCTAAATCTATTGAAAAATCAGAGAGCTGATTCCTCCAAGTTTACTCAAATGGACCAGGTAAATTTTGCATATTACATTCCTACAGTATTTATTGCTAGCTTTTTAAAGTGTGCAAATATTGAATGCATGTGTTTTTATATCAACTGTATTTCTTTTTAAGATCCCTATTTCTTATTTTTATTTCCATAATATTCTATTAGAAGAAAGTCAATAGCTAGAGATAGTCCATTAACATATCCAAAATAATTAAGTAGCTAACAGATTTATATAAGCTACATTCCTCAAGAACCAACTGTATGTTGAAATAACTTTTGCCAAGAAAATATTTTAAATAATCCTTATGCCTTTTGTAATTAATTAAGTTAATTAAACCCCTCTTATCTAGTTTGGGCCAGTTTGCAATCACATTGGATTTAAAAGAGCCTTCTCTTACAATCAAACACTTTATAGTGTCAGACCTAAGGCATCTTGTGAGTAAAATACCTGGGAACAACCTTTGGGAATTATATCTGGTCAATATGCAATCTTTGTAGCATGATGAGAAAGGTTCTTCCTCAGCAGTGAACTGGTGAGGTGAATAATTTAAGTAAGAAGTGACATTGCTGGAGGCCAAATTGCTGAAATATTTCTCGATTAGAATTATAAGAACATGAGAGATTTTTGGAAAGAGAATAAAGGTCATTTGGTCCATCAAGGCATATCCTTTTCAATACTCTATTTCCCCAACGATAGCATCTAATTGTTTCTTGAATGACATTTCTGCATTTTGCTTCAACAACTTTGCCTTCAGGCTCTTCTAAGCATTTATTATTCTCCACATGAATAGGTGCTTTCTGAAATATATGCTGAATTTATTTTTTAATTTCCATTTATGTCTTCCTGTCCTATAATCTGTGTTGAAATGGAAATAATAATTTAGGTTGACATTATCTGTGGCAGTTAAGACTTTATATGCTTCAAATCAGATAGTTCCAACCCTGTCCTTAATATCATAGGCCCAGATTTATAGTTCTAACAAGCAGCACTGCATAGCAAACAGTGGTAAGGGTCCCAGTTAGAACATTTAATCATTCAAAAATTCAAATTTCCTTATCATATATTCTTTCTTAGCAAAATAGAAACTGGACCTTATAATTAAAAAGTAAATGAATTCATTGATATGTATTCCCTGTCACTTGTATATATTAGTTAATATGCATATATATATATATACAAGTATATATAGATGCTAACATACACATATATGTATATACATATATGTGTGTATATAAGTATATGGTACACATGTATTTATATAAGTTTATGGCACACCCATTTATATAAGCACATTGATATATATAAATATTTATATACTAGAGGCTTGGTGCACAAATTCGTTCACAGGTATGGTCCCTAGGCCTAATGGGGGGGGGGACTGTGGGAAGTTGGCTGTCCAGCCCCGCCCCCCATTGGGGCAATGGGGAGGGGCGACCACCTGGATGGAGGGGCTGCAGGAGGTTGGCTGTGGGAGCACACTAACCACCAGGAAGCAGCTCCTGCATTGAGCGTCTGCCCCCTGGTGGTCAGTGCGCATCATAGTGGTCATTCCAGTCATTCTGGTTGTTTAGTTGTAATGGTCACTTAGACATTTATATATATACTAGTAGATATCCTGATAGTTTCCTCAAAAAAGGGTAACGAGAAAAACAATTAGTTTAATGCTATCTAAATAAGCATTTTATTCTATATTTTATCCCAAGTTCAAATAGTGTTTTTATTGTTCTTAACTAAATATTCACAATAGTAAATTACAAAATTAAAACTTCCATAAACTTAAAGTATACATGAAAAACATTTCATATTTTGAATTAAATGTAGACATTACAATAATAACTATTTTAGAGACACAAAGAAGTTAAGTCTGAAAATTCACAATGAGTTTTCAAATAACAAGTAATGCCCTTTTTTTGTTTTAGTTTGGAAATGTAAGAAGAAGGAATCGTTACTAATCCAATATACATATCTCATCTTTACATTAACTAAATTTTAGACAATCAACCATTTTGTTGCAAAGATAGTATTTGACATATTAGGCCAAGAATTATAATCAAATCCCCATTGCAATCATTGATTGTTACTAGTAGATCTGGAGTGAGCAGTAATCTAGGTTAAGCCAATTACTTAAACCAATCTTCTTTTGACATTGCTTTGGCCACAGTGATTGATACCAGTTGATCCAATAAAATATAAGTTATAAAATCAGGATTTTGTTCTGACTTGTGAAAAACAATTATTCACTTTTCTTTAGCTGTGAAGGAGGAAGTATGCTGCTTGTAACTGGTGACAGCATATTGCCACTGATGAAGGAACCAATCAGACCAGCTCAGGCAAATGTGAGTGA
The DNA here is from genome assembly GCF_963455305.1 of Plecotus auritus. Taxonomy (NCBI): domain Eukaryota; kingdom Metazoa; phylum Chordata; class Mammalia; order Chiroptera; family Vespertilionidae; genus Plecotus; species Plecotus auritus. The sequence continues at coordinate 133,506,051 of NC_137771.1, read as the reverse complement.
GACAGAGACTCTTTGAGTGGGAACTAGAACCCTGAATTCCAACCTAATTTTCATCTTTCAGTTGCATAACCAGTAAAACTTTACATTGTCTAAACCAGTTTAGTTTGGGTTTTGTTAACTACAAATGAAGCATTTAAGTTGATAATCTAAATTTTATTTTTAAATTAAACTATACCATGTTTCCCTGCCTAGATTTTACCTAATATTTGTATATTTCATATCTTTGTGAATCTGGATTTTGTCAGTTGTCATCATACCACTCCATAAATTATTTCTAAAATCACCAAACAATCATTAGGAATAACTAACATGCTCTACTACCAATGGTCTTTAGATAGGCAAAAAACATACACATATACACACATACGACACACACACACACACACAAATCACACATTAGAATTGAAGTAGGTAGACTAGGGAGCCAATGAACATGGTCTTACTGTCTGGTCCTGGTTGACCTCAAAAAGAGCTGGTAGAAAAATCAAATGTGAACTTAGCTAATCTTTAATCATACAGATGGTTAACATTAAACCAGGTACCCCAAATAAAGTTATCCATGTGATTGACCGCTCTTTTGGAATAACTGAAATAGAATGTCGGGTTACACTTCTCACTTATGTGTTCCTTCTAAAAAAGAACAAAAGTAAAGAAAAACATTTCTTTTTTTATTATCAGGGTTCTTGTCATTAGTTTTTATTGTCACAAGTGTAGGAGAAGCTTGACTATGATCATAAGAGATACTTTAATCACAAAGCAAGAGGAAAGTTATGACACATCTTTTTCTCTTTTATCACAAGAGCAGCAGGACTCTTCCTTTATCATGAGTAAAGTGAATCTCTTTCCCATCTCTTCTTTGAAACAACTTTTGGAATAAGAGGGTCACAAAGTTTAGGAAGGAAGACTATTATTCTGAGAATATTCTTATAGAATTTCTAGGCCTATTTTCTAAGTTGAAAAAGTTTTTAAGTCTTCAAGATTTGTTTTCCAACTTTTTAAAAACTTCCTAATGCCTTAATCCCAATGGCAAGTCATTAAAAAAATAAAAATAGAAAAAGACAATAAGATAAATTAATCACTCCTGGAATTTCTTGAGTTCAATAAAAACACTCAAAGGGGACTTGGATGATGAAGAAGTACATTATAAAAACTTAAAGTACACATATGTGTAATGTAAACTAATGAAGGATATCAGACTAAGAAGAGGTGCTCTTGAAACTTAGACAACAGCCTTTGAAATGATAAGAAAAATTAACTTGCTAGTGGATAAACTAACCTTTACAATTCATATTGTGCTATATACATTATATAAATTACCCAACTTTCACTAATTTTGTGTTGCCCTTTGATACAGAGCATCAGTGATTTTTTTAAACTAACAAAAATAAGTAGTAATCCGATTTATTTGAGTACATTGTCAAACTTTTATACTACATCTTTTCATGACAAATTACACTAATTTTCTAAATTATTTTAATAAGAGTAAGGAACTCTGAATTCAGTATATTTGTATCATGCCAATTACTCTAATACATAATTACATTGACGTTTCACTTTCAAATATTTTAAAATACATTTCTGCTATAGAAATAAAACACAGAGTAGGAATAAACATGCACACCTCTAAAGGTTTAAATATTACCTATATTATCCAGGCACTTTTCAATGCCTAACCATTTCATATATTTAATAGAGTGTCACAAGAAAGGCACTGTATTTGCTAATATGTTTGAAAAAAACTAAAATCATGTGTGATTAGATAATTATATAAACCCCTGCCTTTAAAAATTCAATCTACAGAGTCAGTTTACATTATTTGAAGAAGATGAAGATAATATTGGCTCTTTAGGTGTTAATTAGCTCAGCACAACTATAAATTCTATAGTTAGAATAAAGTATAAAGATGACTGCTATAACATAAGGTTCATGCTCACCACATACCACAGTTATTCTAATAAATGACACCAGATTTCTAAAGCAAATAATTATCTGTGAGTAAATTGCATGTTGGCTTGACAGTGCCTCCCACAGAAGCTGGCATATCCCTCTCCAATCTCTTTCTTCTCCCCAGTCTATCCCTTTTCAACAAACACATTTAACAGCTGTGGATACAAACAAGGCATATTTGGCAAAAGTAGGAGCCAGATGCCAAAGTTTGAATGTATGTTCTATTCAAAGCAGCAGGGCCTGTTGCTAACTCCTTGGCATTACCTCTGTTGGCTATCTTTCTTGATCTTCGGCTGGCAAGCAGCAGAGGCGCATCTGGAGACATCGCCTGGGCCATGCAGCTGTGGCCTGGTCTTGGCTACCTTATGAAATCGAAATTGAAACCATTTTGAGATGGTTTCCCATTTCTAAGAATGTGTTGGTAGAAAATAATTTTCAATATTATATAAATATTACCAGTGCTTATTGAAAATAAAATTCCCAAATTTAAGAAGGTTAAAATTTTGCCTGAAGGCAAAACACTGCTTTCTGCAACAGTTAAAGCACATCATTACAAAGAATGTTTGGACAAGTGTAAGTAAGGTAGAAATTAATATTAGAATCTGTATTTCAGTTGCCTAAGTGGAGGATTAGCAGCTTGTTTTAGCTCAGATTTTCTTTGCCTATGGCCAGCTTGCATGTATAGAGTTTATTTGGAAGTTGATCCCAGAGAGCAGAAGAGAGACGCGGAATACTGAGGTGGGTGTGTTGGCAGAGAAATAGGGAAGGTGGGAAATTCAGTAATAGGTTGGGCAACACCTGATTAGTGTTGGACCCCACAATCATTTCTGGGGGACCCTTCTGAAATATATTTTTCCCAGAATTTCACATCTGAGGGAGAACAATGAAAGCATTGGTTTTTATTCTCCAGTGACCAAAATTTGTCTTTCACTCTCCCCTGCGTCTTCCAAGTTGTGGATGTGAGAGTGTTTGCCAGATCCCTATGTTCTCTACATTTTGTGAAATAAGACAGTAAAGCAGTGTTTTACATAATATGGCCTTGCATCATGGCAAATCACAACCAAAACAAAAGTAGCTGCATTCTGGAGGTGGAGCTTAAGATGTTTGCAGTGCTAAATAAGCAGGAATGAAAACCCAGCTACTAGTTTGTTTGTTTTTTTAAAAAAAAAATGCTTCTATTTGATAGTCATTTGGAAAAACATAGGACTCAGAAATTACACAGAAATAATTATTTATAAAAATGTTTTCCTAAAGATACTATTAATTGCAATATATTTAGGATACCTTAATTTATTGAAGATTATGTATCAAGATTTCTTCTTAACTTTTTTTTTTTTTTTTTTTAAGTAGAGTGTGTTTTATCCTATACTAGAGGCCCGGTGCATGAAATTCGTGCATGGGGGTGTGTGTCCCCCAGCCCAGCCTGCACCCTCTCCAATCTGGGACCTATAGAATTGGGCCTAAACGGGCAGTTGGACATCCCTCTCACAATCCAGGACTGCTGGATCCCAATTGCTTGCCTGCCTGCCTTCCTGATTGCCCCTAACCACTTCTGCCTGCCAGCCTGATCACCCCCTAACCACTCCCCTGCCAGCCTGATTGATGCCTAACTGCTCCCCTGCCAGCCCGATTGCCCCTAACTGCCCTCCCCTGAAGGCCTGGTCACCCGTAACTGTGCTTCCCTGCAAGCCTGGGTCCCCCCCAACTACCCTCCCCTGCAAGCCTGGGTCCCCCCCAAGTGCCCTCCCCTGCAGGCCTGGTCACCCTTAACTGCCCTCCCCTGACAGCCTGGTCACCCCTAACTGCCCTCCCCTGCAGGCCTGGTCCCCCCCCCCAACTGCCCTTACCTGCAGGCACAGTTGCCCCCTACTTCCCTCCTCTGTTGGCCTGGTCACCCCTAACTGCCCTCCCCTGCTGGCCATTGTGTGGCAGCCATCTTGTGTCCACATGGGGGCAGCCATCTTTGACCACTGGGGGCAGCCATCTTGTGTGTTGGAGTGATGGTCAATTTGCATATTACTCTTTTATTAGATAGGATAATAAAAACTTAATATGCAAATTGCCCGCTAGGGCAGAAGTGCAACCGACTGGGAGCTCAACCAGTTGCTATGATGCACACTGCAGCTGCCAACTGGCCGATCTGGTCCCTGATTGGCCCCTCCACCCTGATCAGGGGTGAGGCTTGCCAGCCAACTGCTGTGGCCCCTCCCACCAGTCGCCCCTCCCCCAACCAACAGCCAACCTCCTGTGGTTCTTCCCCCTTGCTAGCTGCACCCCCCCCATAGGCCCTGATCGGGGGGCTGGCTGGCCAGCCTCCCAGGGTCTCTCCTCCCTGGCCAGAGGCCTTGATAGGCCAGCTGAGGGGCCCCACCCATTCACAAATTCATGCTCCGGGCCTCTAGTTTTTTTTTTTTTAATAAACATGTTTTAATTGATTTCAGAGAGGAAGGGAGAGGGAGAAATAGAAACATCAATAATGAGAGAGAATCATTGATCAGCTGCTTCCTGCACACCCACTTGTGAGGATCAAGCGTACAACCCCAGCATGTGCTCTGACCAAGAATCAAAATATGAACTCCTGGTTCATAGGTCAATGCTTAACCACTGAGCCGTGCTGGCCAGGCTTAACTTTTTAGATATATCATCATATTATTTCTCATAATAATGTTATAAATAGTATTCTTATCATTCTTGTTCCATTTTGTAGTTGAGAAAACTAAGGACACAGAAAAATAAGGTAATTGTCTTAGCAACATTCACATAAAGAGGCCCAAAAGTAGAATTTGACCTTTTTCTGGATGATACGTAAAGTTCAGTCTCTGTTAGCAGAGGCCTTTAATTACTAGTGATGTAAAGATTTGTTCCTTATAGATGAAATACCCTGTTCATTTCACTGGAGAGGTGGTCTTCCAGAGCAAATCCCTAATGCTGCCTATAGGTAGAGCTCACTTTCCCTTTTTCCTTGGCTCAGGTTACCTTCATGTAGTGCCTCCTAGCTCCTCCTCCCAGCTCCCCTCTGCACTTATCCACTTTCATAGTCACTTTCTCATGGTTTTCAAACAAATACTTTGAAAATAAATCATAGCAAAACCAATCAGATAATTAAAAACAAGACAACAAAATAAAATATTCATTTGTTTTTACATTATGGATGTAGTAATCTTACTTCGCTTCAAAGGAATGCTGGGTACTGGTAACTCAGAGCAAAAGGAAGAATGAAGAAAATAAATAAATAAATAAAGGAATTAAATTATCAATATTTCTATCTGCCATAATTTTATATGTAGGAGGATAACTGAGCTCTGTAAGATATACCTTTAGAGTTTTGTTAAATTTATCTTTGAAAGATAAGTACAAGAGTGACTTAAATGTGTATTTGCTTAACATAGATAATGTGATTTATCTAGTGTGGTGGCATGTAGTACAAATTAAATTTAGGAGGGTATATACGGAGGTATATGGAAGAGGGTAAACAGTAGTCTTGAGTTCAAGAGGAAGAAAAGTTTGCATTTAATAGGCAAAGGGGAATCAAATTAGATCCTCAAAGAGGAGTGAGGGAGTATATAGTATTTGAAAAATAAATTCCTACCAGTTATGTTAGGATTTGGTGTGAATTAAAAAAGTAAATGATGAAAATAAGAGAAACAAGATAGCTAATGTCTAAAAAAGTCAAATATGAATTGATAAGGAGTCCAGAGAAGTTATCAAAGACATAATTGCCAAGATTTATTGAAGGGAGAAATTATGAAATATATGAATACACATGATTCTATGTCAAATCTTACTGAGTCAAACTTAGAGTTAAAGAGACACTAGGTAGGAGTGAAAATTTCAGGTAAAATCTATGATGCACACTACTTTTAATATTTTATTAATTTCAATGCACATTGCTATAACTCAATCTATTTTGAATTTGTGAATAAATTAGTGAATGAATAAAAAAACTATTGAGTAAAAAAAAATTGACTTTTAGAATGCAGGATAATCTGTTGTATATTATGTAAGCTGAGGAAAAAAAATACTGTAAATGGCTGAGCTCAGTAAAAATTAAATATGAAAAGAGTTTGAGAGAATAATGTTGATCATACCATAAGCCTTTAGTTATTTTTCAAGCTAATGATTAAAGAGAAATAAGTAACAGTGAAACAGACCATATGAAGCCAAAAATAGAATAGGGGAATCGGAGAACATGTTATTAAAATAGAAAAAATAGCAGCATTGACGTCTAATCATGTAGAAAGCATCCAAAAATTATGGGAAAAAAAAAAAAAAAACATTTTTGTGGGCAGTAACTTGATGTAGAATCATTCCGGGGATACAGAAAGAAGGAGCACCATAATGAAGATGGAGCAGGTATACTGACAAATGCAATGGAATGCTGTAGCAAGTTTATTTTATTATAATACTAGAGGCCTGGTGCATGAAATTCATGCACAGAGTGGGGAGTCCCCTCAGCCCAGCCTGCATCCTCTTCAACCTGGGACCCCTTGGGGGATGTCTGACTGCCGGGCCTAAACCTGCAGTTGGACATTCCTCTCACAATCTTGGACCTCTGTCTCCTAATTGCTCACCTACCTGCCTGCCTGGTCATGCCAAACTGCCCCCCTGCTGCCAGCCAGGTCACCCCCAACTGCTCCCTCCTTACTGACCTGGTTGCCCCCGCCTGTCCCCCCCACCCACTGGCCTGGTCACCTCTTACTGCCCCCCTGCCGACCTGGTCACCCCACACAGCATGCTTCTTCAGTCGTTTAGTCGTCCCTCACTAACCCCCCTACTGGCCTGGTCACCCCACGCAGCCTGCTTGTTTAGTCGTTTGGTCGTCCCTCACTAATCCCCCTGCCAACCTGGTCGTAGGCAGCCATCTTGTGAGAACATGAGGGTCAATTTGTATATTACCTCTTTATTATATAAGATAGAAAAGGTGTTTTACCTGATTCATCTTCAAATCTCCCAAAATGTATTTCAGAGATACTTGAATAAAACAAATAGTTAAAGCAAAATGCTTTTATGGAAACATTGTAAAGCGAGTAAAATAAATGAAACAACTAGTTGTGCTTTTAAGTTATGACAATAAAATATTAATGTATTGTGAGACAAAAATATACCTCAATAAGATTAATATATTAAAATATATACCTATTAACATGCTAAGGAATGATAGCAGTTTGATAGATAAAGCATGCAAATTCCCTTAGTTGTGAACTTCTAAAATTTGACTTCCCAGCCAATGAAGATAAGATATATATTCATGATTGTAGCCAGGTAACATGAATACATGATACATCTCAATAGAGTTTTATCTAGTAAAAAAGGTTAACAATGAAGAAGCTATTCTGCCTCCTATGTGAGTCAAAAATGGCCTTGATGTTCTATGACTTACATTTTTTATTGTTGTTCAGTTAGAACTGAAAATATAATATTTCCAGACCTTTGAGAAGTATTGAGAAGGCCGGAGGTATTATTTTAACACTTTAGGTAACTAATATGTAGTTTTTATATTTTCAGGATAATTAATATACTAATAATGGCTAAAATGTGTTGTCATTTCTACTTTGCAATCATGAAGGAATTAGTTTGAAGATGAAGCTACATTTTATTGATGAGAAAGTTAATTTAATATAAAAATTAAAGATGTTATTACATGTAAAAATTTCAACCAACAATTATTTTAATATGATTAAAATTTTATTTTGTTATATATATAGGTATTACACTTAAGAAGTGTGGCAGTCAGTAAAAGTTTATGGATTAAATGCCTTATTTAAGATTTGAACTATAACCACAAAATGCTCTTCTTATTTTAAAATGTAACGTTATTTGAACATAAACACACAGATGAGCAATGTCTACCGGTTGAGCAGGTTTTTACATCTTAATGATAATGTTGTAGGTCATTGCAAGCAATATTTTGGCAATTTTAAAGTAAAAACCGTTTCCATTATGAGTACTAAATGGTCAAGAACTAAACACAAAGTGATGAAAAAAAAAAAAAGAGCGGCAGATGGGGAGGATGTGAAGCTAACCGTATTTAAGGAGCTGAAACCAATTAGAAAGGTATCACTGCAAGCAATTCCACAGCAGACCTGAAATGGAGAGTAAGTATAACAATAAAATGCCACGGCTGCTCGCTCTCAAGGTCTGTGGAACGTCAAGAAACAGTAAGAGTGTAATGTCAGCACCTTAATAAGCAATTTATGAGTAATTCAATGCAAGACTGTTTCTGTTTTTCGAAGCTAGATTGAGCACTGTATATAATGGAAAACAGTTGGGCAATGCTATTAATCTGTGCACTAACCACATGTTCAAAAAGCTTCTGTAGCTGATAATTGGCAATAGGTTAAAAATGGAAGATCACTACATGTTAAGGATTTAGAAAATGTGATGGTGTGTTCCCCCAGGGAAAGGAAAAGATGGACCTGTGGAAAAACTAAGAATTGCTGAACAAGAAGCAAATCATTTCCTCACTTTTATTATCAATTTACTGTGGTAGACTTCAGATTTGTATTAAAAATTAAAGTTTCAAATATATAGTTGTGAACTTTGCAAGATACTTTGAAGTAAAAAAAATATTTTTCTTCTAATGAAAACCTCAAAAACACATCCCAAATAATTTCAGTTGTTATCTTTGAGGTAAAATAGTTTATATATTGCTTGTGTTTTCAAATATGTATAATGTGATTTGGTTTCAATATGTGTTCTAAAATATTTTTGAGAATACTTGGTAACTTATATGATGATTTCAGTTATACAATATGGCTGAATTCATTGTTTAACATATTCTTTGTAAAGAAGTAAAGCAACAAAATATTTTTCTTTGTGAATTATTTGAAATAATTGTAACACATTTAACATAACAGAATTCACTTCAAGTTCTAGTAAAAATTGCCCCAAAGCCATACATTATTCAAATTGGTTGCACATCAGATGACTTGTAGCATATTTTTAAGCTATTTAATATAATGCTATACATTCATATTCATCTATATAGGTGAACATTTATACATGGAAATAAAACAATGTAATTGAAATAAATATTGGGGAGTGTCAATTAGCAAAACATGTCCTGCCTTCTTTGACTTAATGCATACTAAAACTACAATATGTTAACTAATGATTCTCTTGCAGTGAAAAACTTGTCTGTATATGAAGATTAAAAACCCTGGGTTTATCTGAACACTAATTTTATATTGAGAACAAAAGTAAATTAATCACAAATAAATGTCAAACTTAAACCTGGAACTTGGTCAATATTTTTAGGTTAATCAGAAAGTACACATTATTTATAGAGTCTAGATTATAATGAAAATAAACTGATCACTATGCCATAAGTGAATATTGATATATATGAACATCTGTGTTTTTAAAACCTGTTGGACATTGTCTATGATCTACAAAACTTTTCTTGCTTTCAATAAATTGTTTATAAAAAATAGAAATCCAATTACACACTGGAATATATATATATATATATATATATATATATATATATATATATATATATATGTAATATGCTAATTAGACCAGACATCTTCTGTATGTCCTTCTGGACAAAGCCATGGTGGCAGGGGCCGAGGTAGAAACAGTTAGGGGCAATCAGGCAGGTAGTCAGGTGAGCAGTTAGGAGCCAGTAGTCCAGGATTTCGAGAGAGATGTCCCCCAAGGGGTCCCAGATTGGAGAGGGTGCAGGCTGGGCTGAGGGCCCCCCCCCCATGCATGAATTTCGTGCACCAGGCCTCTAGTATATATACATATATATGGAAGGTCATGAATGATATTTATCTTTACCTTATTAATCCAATCACTATTAATACTATCCTACTATCCATTAAGAAAAATGTATGCAGATACAGTAGAGTATTATTTATAGTCTTTCCATTCCCTAAGTAGACGAGAATGTTTATTATTCATCAGTAAATATACCTCTGTTAGTAAATTCTGCCTCTGGGAATTTAGATAGTCTTTTGGGCCTCACTTTTCTTATAAGACTATCTAGATTTTTCAAAAATTTGTGAAATTTAGACAAAATAATTAGCCAGCTCTACTGGAGACAAGTGCTTCAATTTTAAAGGGGGCACTGTAGCATTATAGGAATTTATTTTTTAAATATATTTTTATTGATTTCAGAGAGGAAGTGAGAAGGAAAAAGAGATAGGAACATCAATGATGACAGGGAATCATTGATTGGCTGCTCCTGCATGCCCTTTCTAGGGACTGAGCCTGCAACCCAGCTATGTGTACTGACAGGAATCAAACCATGACCTCCTGGTTTATAAGTCAATGATCCTCAATCACTGAGCCACTCCAGCTGGGAATAAATGAGATAACACTATTTTTAGTCAAATAGCTCCCAGGAAAAGAGGAACAAGTAGCTAGAAGTAAGACTTTGGGAAGTCACTCTATGTAAAGGCCCATATGATCCCTGAATGAGCACAGTAAAATAATATCACTAGTTTGCTCAGCTACTTCTAAGAAAGTTGGCTTTTGATAGCTATGAGACATTTGTTTGGGTGAGTGTAGTATACAGGTTTTGGTCTACAATATATTTTCTCAGAACAATATACTAGAGGCTGAGTACTTGTACTGAAAGCTTTCTTTTTCCTTCCTTTCATCCTCATTGTGCTTATATTGTCTTCTCTATAGAATAAGTAAATACTTAATGAATGTCACTTAAACAGTCACAGCTCATTATTAGTTTTCTTGGGTGTACAGGTATTTTGTAAGTTCTCTGAATCATATCTAAAATCTAAGTGTTAAATATTTAATAAATGTGTTAACTCCTCACATATTTGTGAAAGCAATCACAATTGCCATCAAACCTTCAGACACCTAGAAGACCCAACCCTTTGCTGATATCTTATTATCAAATGATCAGATAAATAGATGCTTCTCTGAAAAAGTAGTCAGCCTCAGTGTATTTATCAGATTCTACTTTCATACCTCTCAAAGTCATACCTTGGGTTGAGGGGGAGAACTGAAACTTGCAGGGGTTGTAAGTAATTTCACACTCTGATTCCCAGACCAAATCCTATCATGTCTTGTTCCCTTGTTCTCCTTTGTAAAAGTGTCAAAAATAATTGCTCATTTATGAGTGCTAATTCCTATACTATTCTGCATATTCCTTTGATATACTAGTGCTAACTATATACTTGTATTTCCCTAAGAAGCTGTGTTTTTGTTTTCACAATGAATGTGGAGGGGAGGTGCTACTGGTATTTAATGGTCTGTATTTTGAAATCATAAGTATAATTTGACTTTCTAGCCACCTCTGATATCTAAGATATTCATTGACCTGGACATATTTTTCACATATACATATAAGGAAGTTCATATATTTTCAAAATTATTTTTCCAGGATATTAACCATAGAAATCAAACTTTTTAAAATATAGAATTCTACCAAATTGTATCATATTGAAAAGTTGGGTCCTCAATGGCCTCAGATGGTATTTGAATTTTGAGTACAGCATACTGACACTCTGCATTTTTATCCCATTCAGGGTGGTTCTAAGTAGAAATGCAAGTTCCTAATATGTTATTACTAGAGGCCCGGTGCACGAAATTTGTGCATGGTGGGGGGAGAAGGGGGTGTCCCTCAGCCCAGCCTGAACCCACTCCAATCTGGGACCCCTTGAGGGATGTCCGACTGCCCAGTTTAGGCCCGATCCCATCGGGCCAAAACTGGGCAGTCGGACATCCCTCTCACAATCCCTCTCACAATCCAGGACTGCTGGCTCCCAACTGCTCACCTGCCTGCCTTCCTGATTGCTCTTATCTGCTTCTGCCTGCCAGCCTGATCACCCCCTAACCACTCCCCTGCCAGCCTGATTGATGCCTAACTGCTCCTCTGCCAGCCTGTTTGCCCCTAGCTGCCCTCCCCTGCAGACCTGGTCAACCCTAACTGCCCTCCCCTGCAGGCATGGTCACCCCTAACTGCCCTCCCTTGCAGGCCTGGGTCCCCCCCAACTGCCCTTCCCTGCAGGCCCAGTCGCCCCCAACTTCCCTCCTCTGCCAGCTTGGTCACCCCTAACTGCCCTCCCCTGCAGGCTTGATCGCCCCCAACTGCCCTCCCTTGCAAGCTGGTCCCTCCCAACTGCCCTCCCCTGCTGGCCATCTTGTGGTGGCTATCTTGTGTCCACATGGGGGCAAGATCTTTGACCACATGGGGGCAGCCATCTTGTGTGTTGGAGTGATGGTCAATCTGCATATTACTCTTTTATTAGATAGGATAGAGGCCTGGTACACGGGTAGGGGACAGCTGATTTGCCCTGAAGGGTGTCCCGGATCAGGGTGGGGGTTCCCTTGGGGCATGGGGCGGCCTGGGCGAAGGGCCTGTGGTGGTTTGCAGGCCGGCCATGCCCCCTGGTGACCCAAGTGAATGCCCTGGTATCTGGGATTTATTTATCTTCTACAATTGAAACTTTGTAGCCCGGAGCAGAGCCAAGCCTCCTGCTCGCTCTGTGGTGGCAGCCATTTCTGTTGAGATTTATTTATCTTCTATAATTGAAACTTTGTAGCCTTGAGTGGAGGCCTGGGCACACCAGGGTGTGTGGAAAGCTTGGCTTCCTCCATCACCAGGGAAACCCAAGCCTCCCTCCGGCTTGCTCCGTAGCTGCAGCCATCTTGGTTGGAGTTAATTTGCATACTCGCTCCTGATTGGCTTGTTGGCATGGCTTGTGGGTGTAGTGGAGTGATGGTTAATTTGCATATTACTCTTTTATTAGATAGGACTAGAGGCCAGGTGCACAAAATTTGTGCATTCGTTGGGGGGTGGGGGAGACCCCTCAGCCCTGCTGCATCCTCTCGCAGTCCAGGAGCCCATGAGGGATGTCTGAAGCGGAAGCGAGAGAGGCTCCCACCACCTCTGTGCTCAGCAGCAGTGAGCCTGGCTCAGGGCTTCTGACTGAGTGGCACTCCCCATGTGGGAGCACACTGACCACCAGGAGGCAGCTCCTGAAGAGAGTGTCTCTGCCCTCTGGTGGTCAGTGCACATCATAGCTACCAGTAGTTCCACCCTTTGGTCAATTTACATATTACCCTTTTATTATATATCTTACAGTAGAGTTATGCCTGATCATATATTTTCTTTTATTTATCCATATTATGTCCAGAATATTGCATTAATTTTTAAAAGTGTGTTTTAAGTTGTTTACATGTTGTTCTATGAATTCCATTTCATAATATTAAAGTGACTAGAGGCCTGGTGCATGAAATTCGTGCACAGGGTGGGGGGCTTGTGTGTCTCTCAGCCCAGCCTGCACCCTCTTCGATCTAGGATTCCTTAAGGGATGTACGACAGCCCATTTAGACCTGATCCCATCAGGCCTAAATGGGCAGTCGGACATCCCTCTCACAATCCAGGACTGTTGGCTCCCAACCATTTGCCTGCCTGCCTGTCTGATTGCCCCTAACCACTTCTGTTTGCCAGCCTGATCATCCCCTAACCACTCCCCTGCCAGCCTGATCGATGCCTAAGTGCTCCCCTGCTGGCCCAATTGCCCCTAACTTCCCTCCCCTGCAGGCCTTGTCCCCCACACCTGCCCTCCCCTGAATGCCTGGGTTCCCCCCCCCCAACTGTCCTCCCCTGCAGTCCTGGTCACTCCTAACTGCCCTCCCCTGCTGGCATCTTGTGGCGACCATCTTGTGTCCACATGGCGGCATCCATCTTTGACCACATGGGGGTGGCCATCTTGTGTGTTGGAGTGATGGTCAATTTGCATATTACCCTTTTATTAGATAGGATGATACATAATATTTCTTATAAAATGGGAGTTTGATGCTATTATGAGACCTGGGAAACATTTCCCTGAATTGTTCCTAGTCCCATTTCTCCCCAGTGTCCAAACCATTCCAGTCTGTCATTTCTAAGTAAATTCTCCTTCTGTCATTCCAAAGTATGTTTGCTGGATTTCACATTTAGCTGTTCCTGTATATGCTACTTATTTTGAAACCCTCTTAAGTAGAGATTATCAATGTCTTCCTCTCATATTCCATGTACCAAATGGCATAAAGGATATAGGTAAGCCCTGTTTCACATCATTGCTTGTCATTTATCTTACCTAAAAGTATAGTCCATGTGAAGTGAAGGTCATCTGAGTTCATTGTATTTTATCCCTTCATGTTATTATCACTTATTGGAATTAACTGATAATTTCATTACCTAGCTCACCTTATCTTCTCTACTATTCTTTTCATTATAATTGATTATTTAAATCATCTATCAATGATCTACTTAAACTCCTAATGTTCCAGTTTTTTTACCTTGTTATTCAGGACAATGATATTTCTTTGACAAAATCATAAGCCCCAAAACACATGTTCATATTTACACCTTATCATTACCAACAAATGTCCAAAATTATTTATTTTAAATATTTAATTTTATCTATAATAAGCAGTAGCTTAAATAGCCATTGATTGGTAAATCGACACACCAAACAAGATATATTCATATAATGGCATCTTATTTGGCAATTAAAAGCAACAAAGTACTGATATGTGGATGAATTTGAAAGCATTATTAAAGTTATTAAGTTAAAGTGATCTAGTTTTCAAGTTGCCAACTTCTTAAAATTTACTAAATTAAGTCAGACCCAATAAACATTTTGTGATATTTCATTTATATAAAAACTTCAAAAACAGTGAATCTTAAATATGAAGCATGTATTATTGGTTTTACCTGGAAATAGTAGGAATGAGGATTAACTTTAGAGGGACAGGTGGAATCTTATTGGGGTTATAGGAATGTTCTAAAACTGGGTTGTGGTGATGGTCACATAAATTGGTAAATTCACTAAAAAATGCATAGAATTGTATACCTAAAGTGGGTAATTTGTGTTATGGAAATTGTTCTTTGCCAGCCTTGTATGCCCCTTCCTTCTTAAACCAGGGTAGATCCAATTGTCACTCTTTATAGTTGACTATCATTATCCCTCTCCTCTCCAATGTATGAATCTGCCTTCTAAAGCTACTGAAGGCGATCACACAAAATATTGTTTTTCAAAATTATGATGAAAAATGTCAAATAGATATCACCACTGCCAGACAATCACAGTACACTTCTTTAGTAAAATCACTTTTTGAATATTTGTTTTACAACATCTCCTGTTTAGTGATGTCTCCTCCAAGCCTACACCCCCATAACTAACTTCTGATAACCTTGTCATTTCATTCACCTCCCTCTAACTTCCTTAACACACTAGGCCTTCACTTCCAGCAGAATAAAATAATAAATGTTTGTACCAATGTAAAGAACACACCTCTTCATTTATATCTTAGATTTCATCCCATATTAGCAATAAAGAAAAAATAAAACAAAACAAAATCAATCAAACAAAAATTATCCTGTATGTCTATCAGTTTCTCCTTTAGCACCACTTTCTTCCCTTCTACAGAATCATTGCCAAATTATTCTCCTAACATTACCATATTTATACAACATTTATTAGTGATTATCACTCACCTAAAAAAAAATCTGTAATCCCACATATTCATTGGTACTCAGTCTCTTCTCTCTGTTCCTCTCCCAGGGCCTCAAAAAGCTGTGTTTGCCTATTTCATTGTCTAATGTTCTGCCAGGACACTATAATTTTGCTACCAGTACCTCTACCATTAAAACAAACTGCTCTATTAAGGTCAATATGAACCCATTTTCCACCAAAATTAATGGTTGTTTTTCTGTCTTTTTATTAACTTCACAGCAGAATTAGAGATTATTGGAAATTCCCTACTCTATGAAACTCTGCATTTGGATTTCAGAACACCACCTGCACTTCACTTTACTCCTAGGTCCTCAGTGCCCCTATTAAAACTCTAGTGCTGGTTCTGACTATTCGTCCCCAATTATCTCCAAAGTTTTTGATCTCATAATCTTAGAGTTGAAAAATAAATACTATTTTGAATATTGACCTTCAAAAATTAAATGGCTAGGGTACTTTTTAAAATATATTCTTTAGAATTTAAATGTCATAACATTCAATATTTATCATCATTCCTTGAAAAAATGCATTATTAAACTCTTCTTTACAAGTAAAGGTAATTAACTGTTCATCTTCTTGAGCTTGTATATCTGTTTTACTTCAACAAAATTTTGTTCAAATATAACATACTAGGGGCCTGGTGCACAAAATTCGTGCATGGGGGGGTGTCCCTCAGCCCAGCCTGCACCCTCTCCAATTTGGGACCCCTCAAGGATGTTTGACTGCCCGTTTACAGGGATCAGGCAATGGAGGTGTGGCCAGCCTGGTTTAGGGGCTGAGGGCTGTTTTCAGGCTAGCCACACCCCCTTCAGGGTTGGGGTCCCCCTGGGGTGCCTGGCCAGCCTGGATGAGGGGCTGAGGGCTGTTTGCAGGCTAGACACACCTCCTTCAGGGTGGGGGTCCCCACTGGGGTGCCTTGTCAGCCTGGGTGAGGGGCTGATGGCTGTTTGCAGGCTGACCACACACCCCAGCGACCCAAGCTCCCAGCTCCTCCTTTTTTTCTTTTTTTTTTTCAGCGCCTCCTTGAGTGGAGGCCTGGGCCAGCTGGAAGCAGGTATCTGGGATTTATTTATCTTCTATAATTGAAACTTTGTAGCCTTGAGCGGAGGCCAGGGCCGGGCAGGGCAGGCGGGAAGCTTAGCTTCCTCTATCACCTGGGGCAACCAAAGCCTCCTGCTTGCTCCAGCTCCATTGCCATCCCCATCTTTGTTGGGTTAATTTGCATATTCACTCCTGATTGGCTGGTGGGTGTAGCAGAGTGATGGTCATTTTGCATGTTTCTCTTTTATTAGCGTAGATTACTTACATTAAAAATATTTTATTGATTATCCTCTTAAAATTCTTAGCCACAAAATACCTAGATAAATTTAAAAATCCATTTTGAACATTTAGGTTATCATAAGTTCCTATATATTTTTAAAAAATCTTCTAGGAAAATTATTAGTTCAGAGTTCATGAAAATAATATTACACACTTTAATATGTAATTTTTAAGCATAAGGAATAATGTTGTATTTAAAATTCACTTCTTAATTAGATGAATGTATGTCTATGATATATTGGAGCATCTATCCATAGATTAATTTTACTCATGATCCAGTGATACAGGATTTTATTTCTATGTTTCATTTTTTATAGATTAAAACATGGGAACATTTTACTTCATTACAAAGTAATGATGCCCTTGCTGGGTGGCTAATTGGTTGGAGTGTTGTCCATACACCAGAAAGTTGCAGGTTTGATTTCTGGTCAGGTCACATGCCTAGTTTTTGAATTCGATCCCCATTTGGGGCCTGTACAGGAGGTGGCTGATTGAAGTTTCTTTTTCACATCCCTCTCTCTTCCTCTCTCTCTCTCTCTCTCTCTCTCTCTCTCTCTCTCTCTCTCTCTTTCTCTCTCTCTCTCTCTCTCCCCCTCTTCCTCTCTCTCTAGAATCAATAAAAGCCTATCTTCTGATGAGGATTAAAAAAAAAAGTACATGGAAATTTAGGAGTTTTTAATAGTGCATTCAAATCTTTGAATTTCTTGAGAATTATATGACAAAGTCACATTGTGACCAACATGAAAAATAACTTTCAATTATGTTTTGGGTAACAATACAATTAATCTTTGTTGAAATTAAAGGATTGAAAATAAAATAAATCACAAAATTTGAAATAAATCACACTTGAAAACCTAATCATTTAAATCATTCACTTTCACAGTTTCTGGGAATTATACAAAACAAGGCTTTCCTTAGACTCATCAAGTGACTATCAAGTTCATCTGTCACCCTATCATTTATAGGGACATTTTTAAGCTGTTTGTGAAAATTAAAATATTGTTCATTTATAAATATCTTTCACATGAGTTAAAATACTCTTATATTTGCATTTAAAAATATAAAAATAAACTATAAAATCCATGATAATGAAACAAAAATGTGGGGTTCAGGTCTGAGTTTGTTGTGTCACAAAATTAACAAATGAATTTGCTGACAAAAGTGGTTAGGGGAAACAAAGTTTATTGAGATAAGCCAGTCCTGGAAAAGGTGCAGCTGGGTTCCAAAACCAGCCCAGTGTCCAGAGCTTCTGTTCATTGTTGCAGCCGGTGTAGTTCAGCATCCAAGCTAATTAAAGTCCATTAGTCCATGTGTGGAGTCTATCCCCCACCATAGCAACCAGGACCCCAATATGCCAGAGAGGGAGAGAGAGAGAAAAGAAGAAGAAGAAGAAGGAGGAGGAGGAGGAGGAGGAGGAGGAGGAGGAGGAGGAGGAGGAGGAGGAGGAGGAGAAGTGCTTCTTTGTCTAGGGCTAGATACATGCTTGCTGATTTCTGATTTTTTTTTCAAAGAATTTGCCTCAGTAATGTCCTTGGGATTGGTTATATACCTCACTGTATTGTTATTGGTTATGTGAAAGCTGCCTGTCTTAGCAACATCTATACACTTTAAAACTTATGTCTCCTGCTGCAGGCCCTTCTATCCCCATGCAGCTTGTTGCCTTAGTAACTCCTGGTGGTGGGTTCAAGGTTCTACTTCCTCCCCGCCATGGCCTGTCCCTGTCTACTTAGTCCTTCTATCTCCTCCCTAGTAATTTGAAATGGCAAATAAAATTTAAAAAAAAACAAACACAAAAACAATGATAAACAAACAAGCAAAAATAGTATAAGTCAAGAGAGAGCCCACAGAGAAAGGGAAAACTTCACACCTTTAATAGGAAACATTTCCTACTTTTTGAATTAAGGGAACTCACATTTTCATTTTGAGCTGGTCTCACAAATTATATAGCAGGCTTTGCAATAGCCATTTCTAGGATCTCAAACTCCACAGGCTAACACTGAGTACAGATTTTGGTAAACCAACAGGCACATGATTAGAAAGCATTCAGGTTATTGCAAAAGGCATGTGAAGGACTTTAGAGAATGTCATCCCAAATTGTGACTTTGACATACAAATTATTTTGAGCTGAAGGCAATTGATAAAAAGCAGACCCAGGAGGAGCTCTCTCCCTTTCCCTCAGTTGTATAAAAGCAGAACATAAATTCCCCTAGTGAAGGTGTCCCTCCCCCAGTTCCTGTCCAGGACAGAGCTAACAGTCTCATCACCAGAGATGAGAGGGCATGGAGATAAGAGTCTTACTAAACACAAATAACTTTACTAAACAGTCCTTGTCTTCTATTAGTTTGCCTATATATTTACCTTCCACAATTTGCTGATCCAAAAAGCCTAAAACTGTTTTTATTTGTCTTATTGATACCAAAAAATGTGGGTGTTGTTTGAGTCTGAGTTCTTGTCTCATGAAAATCAAAGAATGAAGTCCAGGACAAGAACAATTAACGGGAGCAAGGTTTATTGGGAGAAGCCAGTCCTGGAAAAGGTGCAGCTGGGTTCCAGAAGCAGGCTAGTGTCTGGAGCTTCCCCATGTTACAGTCTGGAGTAGTTTAGTATCTGAGCTAATTAAAGTCTAATAGTCCATGTGTGGAGGCCATGTGGACGCAGGGAAATGCTCCCCTGCCATAGGAACAAATGTTATTGTGTGCCAGAGAGAAGAGAGCAAGAGGAAGTACACACCTGTTAATTTAGGTGGTGGGTAGTCTTGCTAGCTCCTAATTGGTCTTTTTTTTTCTTTTATTTAAATTCTTTATTGTTTAAAGTATTTCATATGTCTCCTTTTTCCCCTCATTGTCCTCCCCCCAGCCTCTCCCACCACCCAGCATATGCCCTCACCCCCCTACTGTCTGTGTCCATTGGCTAGGCTTATATGCATGCATACAAGACCTTTGGTTGATCTCTTATCCCTCCCTCCCCCACCTACTATCCTCCCTTGCCCTATGAGGTTTGACAGTCTATGCCATGTTTCTATGTCTCTGGATCTATTTTTGTGGTCTTTTCAAATAATTCTGCCTTAGCATTATCCTTTGGATTGGTTTATATGCCTTAATGCCTTGACATTGGTCATCTGCATGCTGCCTGTCTTAGCAACATCTTTACTTTTTAAAGTTTATGTCTCTCTCATGAGTGCCCTTCCTTCCCCGCCCAATTGGGGTGCCTTAGTAAATCCATCTAGTTAGGTTTCCAGTTCTACTTCCTTTCCTGTGGTCCCATTCCTATCCACCTAGCTTCCTTCTGTCTCCTCATTATCACTTCTCTACACTAAAGTTCTAACTACCCTTTTGAGTGTTACTCATTACTGAAGTCTTTTCCTATGCTGTCGTGAATTAATAAACTGTTTTTATTTTGTTAATCTGTCTTTTAACAGTCAAATTTGCAGGGCCCTAGCTGAAGGACCTTGGAGGGTAAAAGGGAATAGTATTTCCTCTCCTACACATGTGAGCAAGATTAACCATCATATATATTATAATTGTAACTTCAGACTAATCATATGTTTCCTTTCCTATTATAATAAGTTAATATTTATTTCCACATATAATTCCTAGAATTTTACTAATAATTGCATAGATATATATATATATATATACACACACACACATATATATATATATAAATATGTTGAGATGTGTATATTATCTATAATTTATGTATCTCTAATCTATAATTTTTCTATCATCTATCTATCTATCTATCTATCTATCATCTATAGATCTATATTGTCTTTTGGTGCATTTTCCTGAATTTTATTTTGCGATCAACTATTCAAGGAAGATAAAATCTGACTCAAATTTTACTTTCTTTTATTTTTATTTATCTTTATTATTGAGAGTATTACAGATGTCCCCCGATTTTTCCCTCATTGCCCCCCTCCCCCTGGTTTACACCCCACTGGTTTACACCCCACCCCAGGCTTCACCACTCTATTGTCTGTGTTCCTGGGCCATGCATATGTGCATACAAGATTCTTGGTTGATTATCTCCCACCCACCTACCTTCCGCTGCCTTCCCTCTGAGATTCCACATTTTTTTCCATGCTTCCATATCTCTGGATGCACTCCATTCATCAGTTTATTTTGTTACTTACATTCCACATATTAGTAAGGTCAACATATAAGTGAGATCATGTGATACTTGTCTTTCTCTGACTGGCTTATTTCAGTTAGCATAATACTCTCCAGGTCCCTCCATGCTGTCTCAAAGGGTAAGAGATTCTTCTTTTTTTACTGCTGCACAGAATTCCATGGTGTAAATGTACCACAGCTTTTTTATCCACTCATCTACTGATGGGCACTTGGGCTGTTTCTAGATCTTAGCTATTGTAAATAATGCTCATATGAACATAGGAATACATATATTCTTTCTGGTTACTGTTTGACTGATTTTAAATTATGACAGTTTAATAAAGTCATTACAGTGCATCCTCCCCCACCAACCCCCCCCCAAAAAAAAAAAAAAAAACAAAAAACAACAACAACAACAAACAAACCAGGAACAAGAAAAACTTCATCAGAAAAGAACTGATTCACCCAACATGAATGGTATTTGGGAGTTTGGGATACTACAGTCATTTGGCTCTTCAGTATATCACTATTTCAATTCTACATTTTCAGATGTTTCTCAGTCAATATTTCTGTTGCCTTCAGATTTTGGTTTCCACATTCAGGCAATTATCATACATTGATGAGTTAATTATCCTGATCATCAAAAGTATGTAGGCAAACTACGACATACTGGAGGCAGGGAAGAGTAAGGTTTACATACAGGTGGCCTACTGGAGCTTCTTTTGGCAGGCTGTAGATATAAACAGGTATACACCAAATAAGGCCTACTAAAAGTATGGGAATCTGTAGGGTAGGTACAGAGATATGGCACCCAGATCTCCCTTTAGTAAAGGGAGTATAGTCAGCAGACAGCTTTTTAGTATTGGCCTCAGCTGCACAGAATCACCACTCTCAAGCTTGTACACTTCCAGAGGTTTTTATCTGATGGAGTGGGCATAGGTAGAGGGGCCTGGCCATTTTGTATTGACAAAGAATAACTCCAGCACGTAACCTTTGCCCCAGACTCACAGGTGAATTAGCCAAGGCTTTATGAGGCATATGTTATGTCCTCCCTCTGCTAATTCTGCTTCCCCTTCCTTTGTTCACAAGTGTTGAACCTTAGTGTAATCCTAGGCCCCAAACTTCTTAACTTCTTTTCTGAAGAACCCAACCTAACTTTTGACACAGAGTCCTTGATCCTTTATTGATGAGAGTCTGGGTCACCCCAACAGACAAGCTACTTAAACCAGCAGAATTACTAGCTGGGTATCTAGAATGAGTGGTTTAACAAGGTAATGATGAATGTCAATTATGGGACCAACTATAGCACAAAGAAGGCTATAGATCATCTCTTCTTAAGCTGTTTGATTTTTGTTCTGCTACTATAAAAATGTGACAGCAAAATTCCTCTTAGATCTATTCCCTCATGGGATTATTGATGAGAAAGAAAAATTCAAGGAAGAAAAATTCTGGTCAACTTGAAAAGTATTTATAACCCTTTCAATTGCGAGAGGAGAAATAAATAGGTTATTCACTGTACTTAGCCAGGAAATTTTTGTGTTTTATAAATACTTAGTTTTATTTTGTGGCACATTTATTAAATGTTTTATTATTTACCAATGACTTTAATTTGAATGGCTCTAGGAATTAGATTCCTAAATGTTGTCCAAAGTATTTATAACACTACAGAAAAAAAGTAGGTAAAACACTTGGAAAATTAAGTCTCGACAGCAATGCTCTTGTGGGCCTTTCTTAAATTAGGTAAGGCATTTCCCAGTTTATGCTAAGAAATAATTTCTAATTTTTTAAAGTGTTGTTTGGAAAGAACAAAAGAGATGTAACATGTATCTTTAATTTTGAAAAGCAAATGCATTAAGTAATTTCCTAGCACAATGTATGTTCCAGAGAAAACATTGATTATCTTTCAAGGTTGTTACACTTCAAATGGCATGACCTTTAGCCTGGAAATCCTAAATGATCACTCTTTTAAGCAGCATAGCCATTGATATTATGATCTCCCACTTGGAGGCATATTAACCAGAATGAATACATATCATTTATGTATGCATGTATTCAGGTTGTTAATTGTATGTTTACCAGGGCCTAAGATCTGGGCAATGTTGTAGGTATAGAACAAAACAAAACAATATATAATCTTTGTGTTCCTGCTTTAATGATTTTTGTTTTGTTTTGTTATTTTATTTATAAAAATTACTTAAGTATGTTATTTACAAAAATAAAGTTTATCTAACATCTTAATGGAATAATTCTGGTATGAGGGCCTACTCTGTTTCAACCTTTGCTTATCCAAATATTAAACTCTCAGTTTCTGATGTTACCACTATAAACAATGAAATCATTTCATACTATAAATATTCAGGAAAATTACACCAGAAAATAACAGGTGGCAGTGAGAGTTCATCTGTACATCTCATATGCAGCCAGAACAGTAAATTGAGACACAAATATTGCCTGATGGGAAGAAAGAACATCCAAAGACAAAGACAGAAAGCAGGAATATGGCAGACAGATTCTAAGATGGCTCCATGATCTCTACCTCTCGATGTTAATGCTTTTCTGTAATCACCACCCCCAGGACTGAGTTTGTGCAGGACTCTAACTCACGTCTAACCAATAGTAAAGCAAAAGTGATGAGATGTCTCTTTTATAATTAAGTTTTCTTATACAAGATTCTGTCTTGCTAACATCCTCTTTCTAGTCTTCCCTTCCTTCATTGGCAAGAAACAAGCTTCCATGAATCTTACAATCACAATGCACTGAATGCTGCCAACAGCCACAGGAGTGGGGAAGCAGCTTTCCCAGCCAGCTCTCCAGCGGAGAAGCCAGACCTTGCCAACACCTACACTGCAGCCACATGAGCCCCTCTGCAGAGAAGAGAACTAAGCCACGCTTGAACTTATGACCCATAGAAAATGTAAAGTTACTTTATGCTGCTAATTTTGTGGTAGTGGGTCAGATCATATAGAAAACTAATACACATGCATGACAATTCTGGGCTATTACTACACTAGCCATATGGAAGAGAGAGAGAATAAATGAGGCCTATTCCATGCACTGAAATCTGAAATACAGGATGCCGCAAAAGTAGGTTTATAGTTGCTCATATGGAAAATAATTAAATAATTAATAAATAATAATACAGGAATAAAAGCTGTTTTTCAAACTCACAACTATAAGCCTACTTTTGCCCCACCTGTATAAAGAATGATTGGTAATGAGAAATAAGGAAGATCAATGGTCTGCCCAAATAGCAGTGTCTCATCATTATAAACCTAATTATGTTGCTCCTATTGTTTCAAAGGTTCAGGTGTTTTTCATTTGCTTTTTAAAATCCTTAGAAAGTTTCATAAACACCTGCATGGTGCTCTCGCCTTATTTATCAAGTTCCCTTTGTGCTTCAGCCACACTTCTCTTGTTTCAGCTCCTCTCTCACACTTCACACTGCTAACGTCTTGAATTGGGTTCTCTTCACTTTGCCTAATAAAATTTTACCCACTTTTTATACCTTTATAACAAGATATTGTTTTTACATGGAAACTTTTTATGACCTTTAAGACTAGGTCAAATTCTCTGTTTGAACTCTTATTACATCATATATCTCTATGATATTTCTACATAATATCTTGCTCTATAAATCCTATATCTCATCACACATCACAGAGGGTGAGGAAATGTGTGGAGAAGCTTGCAAACAGAAACAAGAAGCAATGATATGAAGATTATTTGTCTACAAAATTTAAGTATGATTGATTACATTAGCTAACTATTAATTAATACTTAAGTAATAAATAATGACAGGGAGATTGCTTTTCACAGTGACAAACATGTATGAAGTCTTTGAGAAATTTGAAAGATGTAAACTTCCAAAGAGTTCTGATGGCAACTCAAATAAATGGATGTTTCACAATCCACTTAATGTGGCAATCAATATAGGCATGATTCCAGAAAAATTCATATAAGGCATTCAAAAT
This sequence comes from Plecotus auritus, assembly GCF_963455305.1. NCBI lineage: Eukaryota > Metazoa > Chordata > Mammalia > Chiroptera > Vespertilionidae > Plecotus > Plecotus auritus. Next base: position 133,481,226 of record NC_137771.1, on the reverse strand, counting down.
ATTTCTGGTAGTTTTAACAAATGTCAAGCATATTCAGTTCAAGAGAAGATAAAAAGCCTATTACAATAATCTGGTTTTCTTCCAGCTCAGTGAACTACATCCTTAAAAAATAATACAGCATTTATAGACAGTTGCAGATTAGAATGATGAAATGAAGTATCTTCTCTCTGAGATTTGTTTTTATTGTTTTCTTACATGTATTTCTTTTTTAACTTTATTTTTATTGTTTACACTATTACAGATGTCCCTATATTCTCCCCTTTTTCCCCACCTGTACCCAGCCCTGGCCATGCCCCTTCTCTCAAGCCATCACTCACTGTTGTCTGTGTCCATACTTATGCTATATGTTGTTTGGCTAATCCCTTCACTGTCTTTTATCCAATCTACCCTTCCCCCCATGAAAGCTGTCAGTCTGTTCCATGTATCCATGCCTCTGTTTCTATTTTGTTTGTCAGTTTATTTTGTTCATTAGATTCCACATATAAGTGAGATCATATGGTATTTGTCTTTCTTAACTGGCTTATTTCACTTAGCACAATAAAATAGAAACTGATTTCTCCTTCATTTCACAAATACGTTTCAATCATGTTCGATGTTCTAAAAATTAGGCTTTAAGTTTCATAGTAGATGCCAAATATTAAGAAAACTCTGACAATTGTGACCTGAGAATATCACCATTAACAAGTCTTATTTCTCTGAATAACATATTTGAAACTGGACGCAAAAGAGTTGGAGATGCCTGTTGCTACCAGAGTCAAATAAATAGAGACGCAGTTGAATTTTGTGGTATATTTATTAATCAGATAGTTGTCAATCTGAGAGAGCAACAGGTGTAACAACCTGAAGAAAACGCTTTGACATTTCATCTCAAGTCTGCCATTATGCATGGTTAGAGGGTGGGGGAAAAATCTGAAACTAGTGAGATACAGGGTCGGCTTTCTATTGTCCTTGCAAAGTTTAGTCTCAGAATTCTGTAAAGATAAGCACCAGAACACTGCAAAAATTATCCCCAGAATGCTGTCTCCCTTCAGATGGGTCTTATGCTTGATCTGAATTCAAAATGTATATTCTTTTCTGAGTAATGAACCCATCCAGCCTTCGAGGTCACCTTATCTATAAAGCCCTGTTTTTCTTCTTGTAACACATCCTCCAGTTTCCCAGGGTCTGTAAGAAAATCTCTTTTCTATTATGTGCCCCTCCATTATCATATTCATTTTATAAATCCATTGACTAGCTATTATTTGCCATCTTTTGATACTGGAAAGTGTAGCTATTCCAACAGCTGTGCCTTAAATAATTATCTTTCCTTTTCTATTCAATTCACTTTGAAGTGTTTGGTTCTTCCGGTCTTTATCTTGAAATATGCTGAAACAGCAGAAGTCAGCATTTATTGGACATTTTTTGATCTCATCATGCAATAAAAAACATTTTTTAACAGGCCCACTCTATATTATTTTTATATTTTATACTACCTTTCCAGCAAAAATGTCAGACATCCATACATAATATTTTAAACATGTAAAATATAAGAACAGCAAATGAAAAAGCAAGATGGGGTGGTTATGTACCAAACAAAAAAAAGGTTATGTACTAAGCAAAAAAAAATAGAGAATAAGATAAAAAGAAAAAAGTAATCTTAGAAAAATGGATAAATATTTCTTAGATTTTGTACAAAAACATAGCTCATTTTTGCCCATAATTTGGCATTTCAGCAAGAGTAATATATGACTATTCTTAGATAATCCTATATAATAAAAGCCTAATATGCAAATTGTCCCCTCAACTGGGAGTTTGACCAGGAGTTTGACTGGCTGCAAGCAGCTGGGGGAAGGGAGTTGCCCTCTGCCGGAAACTATTAGGGACCCTACCCATACACGAATTTCATGCACTGGGACTCTAGTATATAAATTAAAATTCCAAAATAATTAGCATTTTATATAATGGTCAACAATCCTGTCAGGGCTTTGTAATATTTCTTCTGTTTAGATTTATATTTTCTACATTTGAGAAATACAGGTACCACTGTATTTCCAAAGCCCATAATCAGGTATGCTGCTAAAGGTGGTCAGGGGTACCTATAATCTCTGAAGTTTAAAATTTGTGTTAAAAACTCTCAGTAAAGTGGGAATAGTGGGATTATACATCAACATAATAAATGCTATATATGATAAACATAATACTTAATGGGCAAAAACTAAAAGTGTTTCCCTTAAGAACACTAACAAGACAAGGATGTCTGCTTTCACTACTCTTATTCAACACAGTACTGGAAGTCCTAGCCACAGCAATCAGGCAAAAAGAAGGGATAAAAAGCAACCAGATTGCAAAGGAGGAAGTAAAACTGTCATTATTCACAGATGACATGATGTTGTACATAGAAAACCCTAAAGACCCCACTAGGAAACTAATAAATTTAATAAATGAATTCAGCATGGAGCAGGATACAAAATCAATATCCAGAAATCAATGGTATTTTTATGCATGAAAAATTAACTCTCAGAACGAGAAACTAAAAACAAAAATCCATTTATTATTGCAACAACAAAATAAGATACCTAGGAATAAACTTAACCAAGGATGTAAAAGACCTGTTCTTAGAAAACTATAGGACATTGAAAAAAGAAATAGAGGAAGGTACAAACAAAAGAAACATATACCATGTTCGTGGGTTAGAAGAATTAACATCATTAAAATGTTTATACTACCTAAAACAATCTACAGATTCAAGGTAATCCCTATTAAAATACCAATGGCATAATTCACAGAACTAGAACAAATACTCAACAAATTTATATGGAACCATAAAAGACCCCAAATAGATGAAGTAATATTGAGAAAGAACAAAGTTGGAGGGATCACAATACGGGATATCAAACTATACTACAAAGCCGTTATAACAAAAACAGCCTGGTACTGGCATAAGAACAGGCATATAGACAATGAATCATTACAGAGACCCCATAAATTGAGCATTATGATCAATATTTGACAAATGAGGCAAGATCATACAATGGAATAAAGACAGTCTCTTAAACTGGGACAACTGGACAGATACATGCAAAATAATGAAACTAGACCACCAACTTATACAATACTCAATAATAAATTCAAAATGGATAAAATACTTAAATGTAAGGCATGAAACCATAAAAATATTAGAGGAGTAAATAGGCAGTAAAATCTCAGACATCTCACATAGCAGAATATTTGCCAATACATCTACTAGGGCAAAGGAAACTAAGGAGAAAATAAACAAATAGGACTACATCAAAATAAAAAGCTTCTGCATAGTAAAGAAACCACCATCAAAATGAAAATTGGCCCACTATATGAAAGAACATATTTTTCAATGATATCTGATAAGGGGTTAATATTTAAAATATATAAAGTATTCATACAACTGAACAAAAGGAAGACAAATAATCAAATTTAAAAATGGGCAGAAGATATGAATAATTCCAAAGTGGACATACAAATTGCCAAGATACATATGCAAAAATGCTCAAAGTCACTAATTGTCAGAGAAATACAAATTAAAACCACAATGAGATATCACTTCACACCTTTCAGAATGGCTGTCATCTCAAAAAAATCAAGAAACAACAAGTGCTGGGGCGGATGTGGAGAAAGGGGAACACTAGTTCACTGGTGGTGGGACTGCAGACTGCAGACTGCTGCAGCAACTATGGAAAACAGTATGAAGTTTCCTCAAAAAATTAAAAATGGAACTTCCATTTGACCCAGCAATTCCACTTCTGGGAATCCATCCTAAAAGCCCCAAAATACCAATCAGAAAAAATATATGCACCCATATGTTCATAGCAGCGTTATTTATAATAGCTAAGAATTGGAAACAGCCCAACTGCCCATCAGGTGATGAATGGATAAAAACAGCTGTGAGATATTTACACAATGGGATACTATGCAGCTATTAAAAATAGGGATCTCTTACCCTTTGGGACAGCATGGATGGACCTGGAGAATACTATGCTAAGTGAAATAAGCCAGTTAGAAAAAGAAAAATATCATATGATGTCACTTATTTTTGAAATCTAATGAACAAAATTAATTGGCCAACAAAATAAGACCTGAGGCCTGGAGGCATGGAACAGACTGACATACCTCAATGTGGGGATGAGGAGACAAGAAGAGATGAACCAAAGAATGTATATACTGATATGGATAGCTCACGGATGTGGTCAATAGGGTAGTGAAGACATGGGGGAAAGGTAGGAGCTGGGAAGGGGGAATTGAAAGGGAGGTGAATGGGAGACATCTATAGTACTATCAACAATAAAAAAATATTTAAAACTGTGTTCAGATTAAAAAGGTTATAACTCTATTTTTAAATTCTATAAAGTATTTGGTTCTAAATGTAAAAGGTGTTTTCTATTGCTACCATAACAAGTTACCACAACCTTAGGGGTTTAAATAGCATCCATTTATTATCTCCAATTTATGTATGTCCAGTGGGCTCAAATGGGACCCACCTTAGTCTCCGAAGACTGAAATAAAGAAACGTGTGGGGCTGTGTTCGTTTCTGGATGATCTGGGGAAGAATATGCTTCCAGGTTCATGCAGATGATTTGGGTTGCAAGCAATTGTAGGACAGAGGTCCTGTTTCCTTGCTGGCCACTGGCTGGGGGTTCTTCCCAGTTCCTAGAGTTTGCCTGTGTTTCTGGGTGATAGCCCTCTTCATGTCCTTTTACGCTTTGCGGTGCACTCTCCTCCCTCTTCTGCATCATCTCTCTTCTGACTCATCTCCTGCAGTAACTCTCTGGATGATTATTCTGCCTCTCTCTTCCATCTTTTAAGAACCCTGGTGGCTATATAGGGACCTTGCCTAATCCAAGACTACCTCCCTATTAAAGGTCAAGTGATTAACAATTAATTCTACCTGCAGATCTCTTTTGTTGTGTAACTGATATATTCCAAAAAATTAGGGTATGGTCATCTTTGGGGTTGGACATTAGTTGACCTAGATACATAGGTAAAATATATAATACTCTACACATCAGGCAGGCTTACCATTATTAGGTTTTTATTTTTAACCATGAGCAGGTGTTATTGTTTTGATAAAAAATATTTATAATGAAAATAATTGTTATTTAAAAATTATATAGTTATTGGTAATCATAGTTTATTCAATTTCTGATCTTAAATTGAATTATCTACTTTTAGTACAGTGCTTATTTTGCAACCATACAGAATATTAATATTACATGAAATTTATTAGATTTAGAATATGAATTTCTCCCAAGAAATTTTACACCTTCTCTCCAATAATTTACTTTATCATTAAACAATTTCACATTGAGTTTATTCAAAATATTAATCTAGATGGGTATTTTCTGGTAATTTTCAGAAACATTTATGAATATAATGTTATATGGTACAGGCCTTAAACAATGGATACAAAAATATGTTAATGATCTGAATGAATATTATTAAGGAAGAAATATCGAAGTTAAAGAAATAGCACAAGGAGTAGAATCAATAATGTATGTAATATATATGTTTGGTTCCAGGAGGATATTAAACTTATCAGAAGGAATCCTTCCTAAATTATATAAATGTCTAACCACTATGCTGTACACTTGAAACTAATATAAAATGATATTGAATGTCAACTATAATTTTAAAAATGTAAAAATATATATTTAAAATATGGAATTAACAGTGAGATGTCTAAATTTGTTAAAAATTAGAAACAAATTAAAGTAATAATAAAAGACTGAAACTTTAACAAGATCAGAGCATGCAAACATTCTCTCTATATTGTACTGTTACTCCTTTAGAAAGTCTGCATGCCAAGTGGAAATGACTCTTTTACCTCATAAACTTATCTCTGTGTTCTTCACTCTATCCTTATTGCTACACTCAAAATCTTGAATATATAATATGTCCATCTTTCCTTCTCCATCATCAATTACTCTCTGCCAAATACTCTTTTTCCTTTATTTTTCAAAAATTTGGGAATCCAGTGTGTACCTGGTTCACAATTGTCCGCATATAGAGTTTATTCTTCATTGAGATAAAGATAATTGATTTAAACTCTTTAGTCTTCTAATTTGTATTACAATTTAAATAGGTCACTCTCTAATCTTTCTGTACATTTTATTGTTTCAACCATGTAGCACAATACTTTCTTCAATTCTATAACTGCATTAACATTTTTGCACCTGGATTTTGAAGCACTCCATATATAGAAAGAGCCAGGGTCCATAATGACTGAAGGCTCAACCTAACACTGGAAAAACGGCAACCCAGCACTGACTGCTGAGGGGGCTGTGGATTAGGTCCAGAGAGAGGCCTGCAGAGAGGCAAGGTCTGATCTGCAGCCTCAGTGGCAGCTGTTGATCAGCCATTGCCTCTCTCTTTCTCTCCAGGCTTCACCAGCAGCTCTGCCTCTGTTTCTCTCTGGGCCTCAAGGGGGCTTTTGATCACCCCGCCTTTTGATCAGGCCCAGAGATAGGCCCAGAGATGCTGACTGGCATAGAAACTGACCAATCAGAACCTAATCTGGGTGAAGTGTGAGGAGACAATGGCTGCCTAGGAGGCAAAGCTTTTGATGCTGACTGACTGGCATAGAAACCGACCAATCAGAACCTAATCTGGGTGAACTATGAAAGAAGAACCTAAGGTGGGGGCTGAGGAGGGGTTTTAAGGGCAACAGCTGTTTGGTGTAAGGTATAAAAAAGCAGTTCAATTTTTTAATGACCGGTTTGGCAGTATAGTGCATATGGCTGGCTGTCAGTCCAGATATAGGGATTATGTGTTTTTGTCTGCCAAGAGCATCTCCTCCTGCTGAAAAGGTCCCCCCACCCATTTAAGCAATCCTATCCTATATAATCTATCTATACTAATAAAAGGGTAATATGCTAATTAGACCGGGTCAACCAGTGATCTTCTGGACGTCCAACTTCCTTACAGACAAAGCCATGGTGGTGGGGGCTGAGGCAGAGGAAGTTAGGGGTGATCAGGCCAGCAGGGGAGGGCCGTTGCTGGTGAAATCAGGTCAGCAGGAGAGGGCAGTTGGGGGCAATCAGGGTGGCAGGGGAGGGCAGTTGGGGGCAAGATCAGGCCAGCTAGGGAGGGCAGTTAGAGGTGATCAGACAGTCAGGCAGAGGTAGCTAGGGGTGATCAAGCAGGCAAGCAGAGAGGTTAGGGGTGATCAGGCAGGCAGGCAGAGGCAGTTAGAGGTGATCAGGCAGGCAGGCAGGTGAGTGGTTAGAAGCCAGCGGTCCCAGATTGCAAGAGGGATGTTGGACAGCTAAACTGGTGGTTGGACAGCCCCCAAGGTGTTCCCGATTGGAGAGGGTGCAGGCTGGGCTGAGGGACACCCCTCTCCCCGCCCCACCCATGCATGAATTTCGTGCACTGGGCCACTAGTAAGCTATAAAGTGGCAGATTCATCTTATAGAAAATGTTTTTGTCTAAACTACCCATCACAGCAGGGTTTATTGGTGTGGAAGTGCCCTGAAAGGAGGTTTTACAAGTGGAGGCAAGTGATTGAAATTCATGGTGTCAATCAAAGAAGAGAGATGAGATAGGGCCTAGTAGTTATGCGACCCTTAATATTCACTAAGGGTACAAGTCTCTCTTACCATAGACTGTGTCTAGCTGAATCAGCTGAATCTGGTGCCCCAGTTGCAGTGCAAACATATCAAAGTACAGTTAAACTGTTACATTGGCATATTTATATAATTCATTTTTTAAAATTAAATGCAACATTTTGGCCTGGCCGGTGTGGCTCAGTGGTTGAGTATCAATCTATGAACCATAAGTTTTGGTTGGGTTCCCAGTCAGGACACATATCAGGGTTGTGGGCTCAGTCCCTAGAGAGGAGCGGACAGGAGGCAGCCAATCAATGATTCTCTCTCTTCATTGATGTTTCTATCTCTTGCTCTCCCTTCCTCTCTGAAATCAATAAAAATATATTTAAAAAAAAGAAATGCTACATTTTGAACATATCCATCATATCCAATGTACTTAAAAATACCCCTTGGGTTGTCACTCATAGGCGCTGTGATTGAGGTTTGAACCTGCAACTTAGGTATGTGCCCTGACTAGGAATCAAACCCACAAACTTTGGATGTATGTGACCACTCTCCAGCCAGCTGAACCAATTAGTATATTTTTTATGTCAGATACTTGGATCTAAAATGCATTAAAAAAACCCCTGTATTTTATGATACTTTTTTTTGGAATGACTGCTGTAAAAGGATGGAAACAATAGATGAGGAATTATGGAGATTGGACTGCAAAACATAGATTAGCCTGTTGAGCTTGGAGAAGCCAGGGGATTGAGCAATTCACAATTGACAGTGGTGCCTGGTTGATAAACCTGCAATTATGAGAAAAATAGAAAGCCGGAAGCAATAAGAGACTGAAGCCATCATAGAAAAGAAATGAAAAAATTAGGAAAGTAGATAATAAACTCATTGAAGGTAGAGATGGGTAAACTGAGACTAAACAGTTTCTAAATTTTGAAATTGCCCATAGATCTAAAATAATCTTAGAGGAAGAATACATACACATATACACATGAGCACATATGAATACATACACTTATACTTGCGTAGTCAATGCAGTGATTCAGGAAGTGGGAACTGGAGTTAGAATGGGATTATATTCCAGCACAGACACTTTAACAACAATGATTCTAACCTCATCTAGTTTAAACTGCTTAGACCCGTGGTCGGCAAACTGCGGCTCGCAAGCCAAAAGCGGCTCTTTGGCCCTTTGAGTGTGGCTCTTCCACAAAATACCACGGCCTGGGCGAGTCTATTTTGAATAAGTGGCGTTAGAAGAAGTTTAAGTTTAAAAAATTTGACTCTCAAGAGAAATTTCAATCGTTGTACTGTTGATATTTGGCTCCGTTGACTAATGAGTTTGCCGACCATATGTCTGATTGTCGCTGAACTATCTTTGCAATCATGTCTGTTAAATATTTATCTGTCCTTAAGTTTTACTGTTTATGATGGACACCTTCAAAATGTTGCATTTCTTTTTCTTAATATATTTTTTATTGATTTCAGAGAGGAAGGGAGAGAGAGAAATTGAAATTCCAGTTCTCACTTTAATTACACTACAATGCATATTATCGAAACAGTCAATAAATTGTTAACAAATGTTGCTTTTTTTATTATTATAATTGTTAGCATAATAATAAATAACTAGAGGCCCGGTTCACAGAATCGTGCACCAGTGGGGTCCCTCAGCCTGGCCTGAGCCCTCTCACAATCCAGGATCCCTTGGGGGATATAGTAATGCTCCAATGGGCAGGCAGCTGGCCCGGGAGGAGCCTGAGCCCAGGCCAGGCACTGTGCGACTCTCATTCATCCGTCCCTGCTGCGCCTGCTGCTGCCTCTGCTTGGTGGTGCTGCACAGAGGCAGGAGAGGCTTGGGCTGCCACAGCTGTGTTCACCAGCCGTGAGCCCAGTGTCTGGCACCCCTCAGTCAGCTGAGCTGGGCTCCCACTGTGGGAGCCCACTGGGGTCAGCTCCTGCATTAGCATCTGCCCCCTGGTGGTCAGTGTGCATCATAGCGACTGGTCTACAAGTAGTTTGGTCACTTAGGTTTTTATATACTAGTATAGATTAGATAAATAAAATGTCATTTTAGGATATTTTTAAATGAAAGCCTTGTCATGGCCAGTATTTCTCAGTGGTTGGAACATTGGTTCCCACACCAAAGGGTCTAGGTTTTGATTCCTGGTCAAGGGCATGTGCCTGGAATGCAGGTTCACGCCCCATCCCCTGGTCTGAGCATGTTCAGGAGGCAACCAGGTGATGTGTCTTTCTCACATGGATGTCTCTCTCCTTCTCTCTCTCCCTCTCTCTCTCTCTCCCTCTCTCTCTCTCTCTCCCCGCCTGTCCCTCCCTCCCTCTCTCTCTGAAAATAAATGGAAAAAAAGTCCTCTGGTGAGGATTAACAACAACAAAAATGAGGACCTTAATACTGTTTTTAACATTGACAGCCGGCATCAGGATGAAGATTAAATTCTTCTGATAACCATGGGAGAGTTAAAAGCCTTTGCTACATGAACATAGTCCAGAATAAGCAGCAAGAGTATTACCAGGGAGCTTGTTAGAAAGGCAAGGGACACACCAGGTTCAGTGCTCAGAGGCTGCCTTATGACAAGAATTCCAAGCTTTTTTATGCACATTAGATAGAGAAGCAGCGAAACAGGTTGCTGAGTGTAAAAATGTAAAGTCTCCTTAAATATTACACATTATAAAATGTATAATTAGAAAGATCCATAGAGATCATTTAATTCAAAGACTACATTATATATTATGAGGAAATTAAGACCCAGAGGGTTAAGTTATTGCTTCAAGGCCACATAGCTACTTGTTATAACTGCTTTAATGATAATGGTTTGTCCCAAGATAGTTTCAGATTTTTGACTTTTAACATTTGAAAAGCATTATAATATTTAGCATAAACTTGGTCTTATACTAACAATATTGTACTTCATCTATCTAATATATAATTAGAAAAGAGAAGTAATATCACTATTTATAATATAGAAGGAACCCAGTAAAAATATTTATAAATTGACTGCTATATTTAAAACTGCTTAAATGTGTTTTGTATATATAACACATTAGTTTGTCAGGGCTGCCATAATAAAGTATCACAAACTTGGTAGAATAGATAACAGAAATAAATTTTTTGTCTGTTCTGGACACTGGAATTCTGAGAGCAAGTTGTCAGCAGGATTGGTTCATTTTGAGGGCTGTGAGAAATACTGGTTCCAAGCCTCTTATTCAGCTTCTGGTGTTTTACTGGCAATTGTTTGTGTTCTGTGCCTTATAGAAACAGCCCTATCTATGGCTTCACCTTGACATGCTATTCTTCGTGTGTGCCGTGTGTGTGTGTGTTTGTGTCCCTGTCTCTATATTTCCCCTTTTTACAAGGACACCAAACATATAGCACACTTTAATTACCTCATTTTAACTTACCTAATTACATCTCTTGCAATGACCCTATTTCCAAATAAGGTTGTATTATGCAGTACTATGGATTAGGACTTCACCATATTAATTTTGAGGGGATACAATTCAAACCATAACACCAGGTTTTAATTATCCTTAAGAAAAGGAGAGGGCCTATTATTGAACTTAAAATTTGAAATTGTAATCAGCAGCTGCTAAAATAAACTGGAGTCATAAACTTTTTAAAACGAAATGTCATTCATTCTTATTTTAAAATAAATATATTAAGAAAAATATTATTACAAAAGCTTTTTAAAATATGTCTTTTAAGCCCTAACTGGTTTGGCTCAGTGGATAGAGCGTCGGCCTGCGAACTGAAGGGTCCCAGGTTCGATTCCAGTCAAGGGCATGTACCTTGGTTGCAGGCACATTCCCAGTAGGGGGTGTGCAGGAGGCAGCTGATCGATGTTTCTCTCTCACTGATGTTTCTAGCTCTCTATCCCTCTCCCTTCCTCTCTGTAAAAATCAATAAAATATATTTTTAAAAATATGTCTCTTAATTTATCCTTAAAATATCTTTATCTGTGTATGTAAAAGAACAATATATAATCAAGCAAGTGAAAAACAATTATAACATAATTATTTAAAATTCAAGCTTTTATAACATTCTCAGCATATTTTTAATCTGAAGCTTCACAATTAATTACTCTAAAATGTCTTCTTTCTGAAATAATTATAACAATAAGACATTTATTTCTCTCGCTAATACCTTACTAAATAAAAGTTCACATAATCTCTTTCTCTAGCTTTTAAGGGACAGAAAAAACACCTGCTAAGTACTAATTAAGGAATAGATGGTATTACTTTGTACACATTCTCTTGAAGATTTTAGAGGTCACACCCACTCTATTCTATCCTCTTTTCCACCAATGTCTGATCAATAACTAAATCCATATTAATTTTATTTCTGCATTATCTCTCCATTCACATTCTAGGTCTTTCATAATTACTTTAATAATATTTAACCCTTCTCCTTATATCAGTTCTTTACTCTTCAAATTTTTCTTTACATTAGAACTGGATTGACTTTCTAAAACGTAAATATGATCATGTCACTCTCCTGATAAAATCCTTCAAGCCATACACTTAGAGAATGTGAACTATGACATCAAACTATCAGCATTAGAATATTGGCTTTACTGTGGATGAGTGAATTTGATTTTGGAAAAATTTATTTGTACTTACCATGTACAGATTTCTTTACCTGTGAAACAATGATAATTGAAAGTTTCACCTGCTTTATGGGGTTATTGTGGGGAACAAAACATAATATGAATGTCATTAAAGAGCTACATAAACATCATCAATTATTATTACCATTACTAAAAATGTCATGTAAAAGTTTACTAAAGGAATGTGATCAAAGAGTTTTTGGCTCTTAAGGTAAAAATTTTTATATCAGACCCTGTTCTGAGGGCACAAGGTGCCTGTTTATTGGAAAGAGTCTAGTGTCAACCATTCTTCAGCCAAAATTATAATTGACACCTACTTTCACTATAAAAACAAGTCTTCCTATTTGGGTAATAAAGTATATGGTAACTTTATTGGTATTCTCAATTGTTCATTCCACAAGTACTTAATATACAAACACTTAAGAATTTAAACAAATTTATTAGCTAGAAATGGTATAGCAAATAATTTCAAAGTGATTCCACCTAATCAAATGTATACCATCCCAGATCCAGAAATAATAGTAGTAGCTAAACCTCAAGTTGAGTCTGCTGTTCCCTGTACTCCACATACTGTTTAATGTCTTTACAGATGCCAGTTAATTTAGTTCTCAGAATAATCCTATGAAGAAAAATGGTCTATTATCTCTATTTTACAGGAAATCACATTGAGAATTTAAATAACTTAGGTGTCACAGGTAGTCATTACCAAAGCCATAATTTCATCTCAGGCAGTTAACTCCTGAGTCAAGCAGACAGTATTCTACTTCACTACAGTGCCTCTGTAGATAGATAGCTTACCAGGAAATGTTCTCTACCTAAAAGTGGTGGCCCTAGATGTCAGGATAAACAGTCTCCAATGATCTGGCCTTTCCAAGCTCTTCACTGTCTTGACCTTCGTTCTAGGGAAGATTTATTCACACCTTGAGTGACTTCTGTGTGGCATACCAATTTAGTTGCTATAAGTTGTTTATTTCATTCTCTATGTAAAATATATGAATCATTTTTGAATTTTCAGCAATATAAAATAAGCATATAAGTGAATGATTTGTTCATAAATACCCATCTTACATAATAATAGACAAACATGTAAATTGACTGTACCTCTGCTACGCACACAGCCAATCAGGAGTGAGTATGCAAATTAATCCAACAAAGATGTTGGTTTAATTTGCATATGCAGGAGCGGAGCAGGTGGGTGGGACGCCTGCTATAAGGGGGAGGGGGGGGTGGAGGGAGCTACAGGAGCAGTGCTCCGGCCGGGAGTGAGGACTTGCAGGCTCCCAGGCAGCCGGGAGCGAAGCCGAGGGAAGGAAGACCTATTCTTGCACAAATCTTGGTACAATGGGCCTCTAGTTTTCTATGTTTCTCTGTAAACAGCACATCTGGTAAGTGTATAATCTCCTCCTTGACTTCTCTAGGATATCTAAGACCTGATGGCCCTTGCCAACTAGCATCATTTATTGCTTTTTTCTAAAGCAGGAACAGGTCTATAAATCAGTGAACTGAGAATAAAATTAAAACTATTTTCATGACTTCCAAATCATCTATGTTTGGCTCCTGCTTACATGCTCACTCTCTTTTCTCATTGCTATTTCTCCTCCACAAAATTCTCTTCAACTTTTAATGGTGATTTTCTTTCTCTAGCTTCAAGAGGTTGACATTAGTATTTTCTATACTAACAAAACTCTTCTCCAACTCCTTTGCCTGGATAACTTCTTTTTTATCTTAAGACTTAATTTTAGCCCTGGCCGGGTAGGTCAGTTGCTTAGAGTGTGATCCCAATACATCAATGTTGTGGGCTTGATCTCTAGTCAATTCACATACAAGAAGCAACCAATGAATGCATAAATAAGTGGAACAACAATTTGCTGTTTCTTTCTTTCTCTTTCTTTCTTTCTTTCTTTCTTTCTTTCTTTCTTTCTTTCTCTTTCTCTCTGTCTCTCTTTCTCTCTCAAAGTCAATAAAATTGAAGGAAGAAGACCATCTTAAGAGTTCAGTTTATGTGTTAACAAGACCTCCCTACCAAAATCAACAGGACCACAGTACATGACTTTTCTTTGTGACATCTACTCCCAAGGCATTTAATCAGAGTAATTGCTTACTAACTTGTTTTACCCTAATTTATATATGTTATGCTTCATTCAGAAGTAACTGTGCCATGTTTACCATAGAAATAATTCCTTTTAGTATATTAACTAATGGTCCACAAATGTATCCAGGGCTTATATGAATTATTTTATCTGTCATACAGAAGCATATGACCAATGATTCCTAAACTTAAATTACAACACAACATAACAATAATGAATAAAATATATTCAAGTAAAATGTAATATTAAAATAAAATACAATATTAATTTAACTTAAAATATCACCATGAAAGTGATTAATACTATGCCGATGATAGCCATGCTAACATAAACACATGTGATTGCTACCATGGTACTTTCATTTATCTAAAAATGTGGAGAAGATTGTTGACTAGGAAGATGCTCTGAAGATTCCTTATTTACTTTTTCCCTCTCATGAGTCTTCCTCTAATCTAAAACTGCCAATTTGTTTGGCATCCACTTAAGGCAATCCAAAAAGTAGGACTGAAAAAAAAAAAAAGAAATAAGAAACATATTATATTAAACCCAAAAAGAATTAGGGGAAAAAGCAGAGATCTAGGAACAGCAGGGAATAGCTCCAGAATCTGTCTCTTGTGATATCTACTCTTTTAATCCAGTTTTAATTTTAATCAAAAACTTAGTATTCAGAGAATTGGGGGTGGATATAAAGAAACAAGTAAACCTCTTTTGGACAAAATTAATTCATATTTTTTAAAAATGACAAATTAATAGTATTTGAAAAATAAACCATAATCTTCAACTTTCTAATTTCATATAGCTTAGAAAATATTTATTAAATGATTAGCATAAAAGCCATATATAATAATATTATCTCATTAATTACAAATAATTACTAATTATATATTAATATTAACATTAAAAGTGATTGTTACTATTACATGAAAATATCTACAAATCTCATTGTTAAAAAGGAGCACATCCTTGGTATTTTAGTCAATTCTTGGACAGATTTGGAAATAGATAATAACCATTAATATTTGCTTTATTTTTATTAGGTCTTCTTTTTTAAAATATGAATATACTGAGCCTGTGGACCTGGAGAAGAAAGATTCATTTGATATGAGCTCTGAGAAGGAATATATCTGTGGATATGGTCTCCCATGGTCAACTGAATGCCCAAATTATATATAGAGTAAGTGCTTAGCATGCTAACAGGGGCTTCTCATGTACTCTGTATACTGGCAGCACCTCAGACTGAACTCTCAGCTTCCTGCACTACACCCGCTTATTTATGTCCCCTGAATCAACAATTATAAGGAAACCCTGGTTTCATCTTCTACCAACTGATACCTGATCCATCCAATCAGAACTGCACAATTTGCATACCTCATTTATTTATTTTTAGTATATATTTTATTGATTTTTTACAGAGGAAGGGCGAGGGATAGAAAGTTGGAAACATTGATGCGAGAGAAACATCGATCAGCTGCCTCCTGCACATCCCCTACTGGGAATGTGCCTGCAACCAAGGTACATGCCCTTGACTGGAATCAAACCTGGGACCCTTCAGTCCCCAGGCAGAGGCTCTATCCACTGAGCCAAACCGGTTAGGGCATGTATACCTCATTTACATGAAGTGGACCTAATTGAGAACCTGAGTGGGAACTTTTGCTATAAAAGGCAGCCTACACTTTGCCTCTGTGAAACAAAATTTACCTTGCTACCTGAATCTGTGTCTCCTGAGCTGTTGCTCCTTTGCTCAAATAAATGCTTTTTATTCATTATTATGTTCTAAAATTAATTTTTGTTTATGGCCTTAGAGTGATAATGTGAAAGGTTTTTAAACCAGATAATAATATCAAGATTCTGACCTGTGTTTTGTCCTCTTGACCATTAAACCAAACAGTATCTATTTTTTGAACTATAAAGTGTTCACAGTTTTTCAAAACTAAATGCAAAAATTGAAGCATAAATATATATTTTAAAGTAGTAGATGTTTAACTGACAAGGCTTCCCATTTATCACAGTATGAACAAATTACACCATATTTCCCCCCACTTATTAACTTCAGTAACTTGGCTTACTCTATACTTTTTTCAAATATAAATTATTAAATGTAAAGGCAAATATAAGGCTTATTAGATAATAACAGAATGATTTAGCTCATCAAGATAAAATAAAACAATGTTGAGATACAGAAGCATAGTAATGTTAAATATCTAGGACCTTAATTTTCGATAATTGAAATATGATACCTACTTTTGAATTATTTTCATAGATTGAGATATAAGTTCACTACAATATTCTGTGCCCAATTATGATAAGAAGGTAAAAGAGAAATGGTTTCTGGCTATCCTATTTTCTTTAAGGAACTTAAATTACCTATAATACATAAAAATGAATTAAAAATAAATGATTACTGAAAAAATATAATAAAATGCTTTAACAAAAATATATTTTTTCTATCAGACTTCAAGTTTAGTGATACGTATATATGGTGCAATAAAGAAAATTTAACTTATTTTTGTGAATTTGCATGTAATTTTTGATTATTATAACTTCACTATCGTGTTCTCAACCAGTAGAAATACTTAATAATTGTTTTGGTCTTTAAGTTAAAATACTTTCAAAATAAGAGGGTTAGCCACTGGATCAAAATTAAATTACTTTAACAATAGTTAATTACAGATTTCACCTATCCCTAGCCCCTATCTCATATTCTTTTAGAAAGAATATTAAAGAAAGATTTATATCACTAACTACCAACTCAGTGTTGGTTTCTATTGTGAGAATATCCTCAAGCAAATCTCTTTAAACCTCTTTAACAAAATAGCATGGGGCAGTATCACCCAAAGGAGTATAGTCTCTGGGGTTACAATCACTTCTGTCAATTTGATCTATTTCTGAGTCATTCAATTATGTAGACATCCATTTTTACACAATAACTTAACAAAGTGAATATATTCATCTATTTCTTATATTATTTTTCCATGTCTCCCTCCTTTCTCCTTTCCTGCTCTGTTTGAATTTTAATTATTCTTATTTTATATGCTCTTTTTTATTTTCTTTTTCATCTGACATTTACCTTTTGCAAATAACTTGCCAAACAATTCCTCTCTGTGTTTTGCATTGGTTGGTCATAAATCAGATTATGAACTACATTTGTAATAGATGTTACATAGAAGGGGAGAAGGAAAGAGTAGGAGATTAAAACTGAAACATACACACACACACACACACACACACACACACAGTCCTTGATTCAGAATTTCTTTTTAATAGTTTTCCACATGTGTAGTCACTCATTGCAAACAGATCCAAAAAAAAGCAATGTTTATGTTCATGAGGTATATTTTCCTACATTAATTTTTCTATCATGCTAATCACAGAACTGACTCTGAGACCATGACATTTTGGGATGTCCTCCCACAAAGCTATGAAGGGCAGTATTGTTGGCATTGTAGGCCTTGTGATCTAGGATATTTATTATGTTACTTTAAAATTATTTGAAATTGGTGGATCAAGTTTGATTTAAATATGATAATAAATATTTTTATCAATGGGTTATAAGTATTAATACAATAGTATTAAACTGCTAAAATATTTGTATTCATATGCTTTCTAAAGATATTTTATTATGATATTGAGAAGTATACTTCTTTTTTCAATTTTTAACCAAAAAAATATTTTTATTGATTTTGCGAGAAAGGGGAAGGGAGAGGAAGAGAGAAACATTGATATGAGAGAAACATTGATCAGTTGGCTACCGTACTCGCCTCAACTGGGGATTGAACCTGAAAACGTAGGTATGTGCCTTTATCTGGAATCAAACCCACAAACTTTTGGTATAAGGGATGACAATCCAACCAACTGAGCCAGCTGGCCAGGGCAGAGTATGCTTTTTTTAGAATACAGTTCTGTTTGTCTAGTAAATGTAATGCACTTTTGGAGAAGTATTTTACAAATGTATTTCTCAGGAAATATTCTAGTTATATTGCAATTGGTGTTTTTCAGTGAAGAAATAATAAAACAAATGTGTTTCTGTACCTGCCTAGGCATAGATATTTTTTATTGTTGTTGATGTATGTTTGATTTTAATGTAGGTCCTTGCACTTATTAAAAAAGATACCTTGAGAGAGAGAGAACATTACATAACAAGCTCATTATAAAAAGACATTGGCTTTTAATTTAGTCAGGGTACAACATTTTGCCTAATAAAAATGGAAAATCAAATTATTTCCATAGCTCTTTTTAGAAATTTATTCTGCCAGGACAATGAAACAAAATACACATGATAGGAAAATTAGATTAAATGGAGATGGGCCTTTACAAGTATCAGAAGATAAATACAATCTCTTTTAAGATGTTTGAAATAAAAATGTGGTGTGCCCTATTTTTGACCAACTTTTAGAGATACTTTTTAAAAATTTATATTTATTATTGAAAGTATTATAGATGTCTTTTTTTTTTCCCCATTGAGCCCCTCCTTCCTATACCACCTTCCTCAGGCCTGCACCACACTATTGTCTGTGTCCATGGGTTATGCATATCCTATATAATAAAAGGGTAATATGCAAATAGACCGAACGTCAGAACAACCGAACAACCAATCAAAGCATAATATGCTAATGATTTGCTAAGGGTGCTCAACCAGCTCTCTATGATGTGCACTGACCACCAGGGGCCAGACAGTTGACCGGTCAACCAGTTATGACGTGCACTGACCACCAGGGGGCAGATGCTCGACAGGTAGGTTAGCTTGCTGCTGGGGTCCGGACAATTGGGTTTGAGCAAGAATGGCCTGACATGCCCTGGAGCCCTCCTACAGTCCCTCCCCGGCCCAATTGTGCACCGGTAGGGTCCCTCAGCCTGGCCTGCACCCTCTCGCAATCCGGGACCCCTTAGGGGATGTCAGAGAGCCTGTTTCAGCCCAGTTCCACAGGCCACACCCCTTGGGAGGTTGCCAGACACAGGGCTCATGGCTAAGGAGCCCTGCTGTGGCAGCGCAAGCCTCTTCCAATTGGAACTGATTGGGCGTGAGCCCGTGGCTGGCACAGTGGAGCCGGGATGAGCGGGAGCCGCAGGTAGGAGCTGCAGGCAGTGTTGGACTGCAGCTTTCGACCTGATCCCTGCAGGCCACCCAGAGGGACCACACACACACACACACACACACACACACACACACACACACACTCACACACACACAAAGTACTTTGGTTAATCTCTTCTTGCTCCCTCCTCAATCATTCCCTCAGAGATTCGTCAGTTTGTTCCATGTTTCCATAACTCTAGATCTATTTTGTTCATCAGTTTATTTAGTTCATTAGAATCCATATATGAGTGGAATCATGTAATACTTATCTTTCTCTGACTGGCTTATTTCACTTTGCATAATAGTCTCCGGGTCCCTCCATGCTGTCTCAAAGGGTAAGAGGTCTTTCCTTTTTACATCATTTTTATCTACTCATATACTGAAGGGCACTTGGATTGGAAGAAATAACAATCAAAATGTTATACTACCCCCCCAAAAATGTATAAATTCAATGCAAACCCTGTGGCATATTCACATATCTAGAACAAATATTCCAAACAATTATATGGAACCAAAAAAGATGCTGAATAGCCACAGCAATCTTGAGAAAGAAGAACAAAGCAGGAGGGATTACAATACAGGATATCAAGTTATACTACAAAGCCATTGTACTCAAAACAGCCTGGTACTGGCACAAGAACAGGCATATAGATCAATGGAACAGAGCATATATGGAGTCAAGATAGTCTTGTCAATTTATGGTGTTGGGAACATTGGACATGTACATTCAAAAAAAAAAATGAAACTAGACCACCAACTTACACCATACACAAGAATAAACTCAAAATGAAGAAAATACTTAAATGTAAGGCATGAAACCATAAAAATCCTAGATGAAAACAGGGGCACCCAAATCTCAGACATCTATAGCAATACATTTACCAATACATCTCCTAGGGCAAGAAAAAAAAAGAAGAAAATAAACAAATGGGACTACATCAAAATAAAAAGTTTCTGCAAAGCAAAATAAACCATCAACAAAATAAAAAGAGAGTCCATTTTATGGGAGAACCTATTTTCCAATGAAACATCTGATAAGGAATTATTTTCCAAAATATATAAAGAACTCATATAACTTAATAAAGGAAAAAAAAAATAATCCAATTTAAAAATGAGCAAAGGGCCTAAATAGACAAATCTCCAAAGAGGACACACTGATGCCAAGAGACATATGAGAAAATATTCAACATCACTAATCAACAGAAAGATGCAAATTAAAAGGACAATGAGGTATCACCTCACACCTGTCAGAATGGCTACTATCAACAAATCAGCAAAGGACAAGTGCTGGCAAGGATGTGGAGCAAGGGGAACCCTAGTACAGTGCTGGTGGGAATGCAGACTGGTGCAGCCTCTGTGGAAAACAGTATGGAGTTTCCTCAAAAATTAAAAATGGAACTGCCATTTGACCCAGTGATCCCATTCCTAAGAATATATCCTAAGAATCCTGAAACACCAATCAGAAAGGATATATGCACTCCTTTGTTCATAGCAGCACTATTTACAACAGCTAAGATCTGGAGATACTTGTTGTTTTAAATAATACTTTCTACAAGGCTACTTCATATATATTGTACATGTAAATACTGTTTATAGTTATTTTTAATAGACTAGCTTGAAATTAGAAATAGATATGACTATTTCTATAATCTTACCTCATTGAGAAATAATCTTCCCTTCTTGGTTTTAAACTTGGTTAAATAAATTTCCCCCAGTATTAATTAAGGACTCATTTAACAAATTTATCTATATATATAAAAGCCTAAGTGACCATTAGACCAGTCCACTGGTCGACCAGTAGCTATTACTCACAATGACCACCAGGGGCAGATGCTCAATGCAGGAGCTGCCCCCTGGTGGTCAGTACACTCCCACAGCAGGAGTGCCACTCAGCTGACCAAGGGGCACCAGATGCCAGGCTCAAGGTGTGAGCCTCTCCTGTGGATATCCCCCCTCAGTGCCCCTCCCCCATCCGGACTGGGACCTGGATCAGGACTGGCATTGGGACTGACTGGGTGAAGCCTGCGGCCACTTCTTGATCATGGGCATGCCAGTATCGCCCTAGGATGGCCACAAGGAGAACACAGCAGAGTGGTAGCAAGCCTTCCTTCACATATTACTACATCCCTGAGGGATGTAGGGCTGCCAGTTTTGCTCAGTCCTCCCCAGGGACTGCACCGGTACACAGATCCGCGAACTGGGCCTCTAGTATATATACATATCCTATCTAATAAAGAGGGAATATGCTAAATGACCATCACTCCATCACAAAGATGGCTGCACCCAAAGCTGAGGCCAAGTTCCCATAAGGAGCCTTAACAAGCAATAAGCAGGGACCTGAGGCTATACCCTCCACCACCCCTGTGGGGCTTGACAGGGGACCTCAGGCCACATCCCCCACCCGACAGGGCTTGACAGGGGACCTCAGGCCATGCCCCCAGTCCTGGTGTCAGATTTGGGGACTTCAGGCTGCACCCCCTGCCCCAGTGGCAGGCCAGGGGCCCTGAGGCCATGCCCCCAGCGTGGCAGGGCTTGACAGGGGACCTCAAGGTGCTCTTCCTGTCCTGGTGCTGGGCTAGGGTACCTCAAGCTGTTCCCCCCACCCCAGCACCAGGCCGGGGGACCTCAGGCCATGCCCCCCACCAGGTGGGGCTTGACAGGGAACTTCAGGCCACACCCCTCAGTGTGCAGGGCTTGACAGGGGACCTCAGGCCGCGCCCCTAGTGCCAGGCTAGGGGACCTGAGGCTGCGCCCCTCTGCCTGGCTGGGCTTGACAGGGGACCTCAGGCCGTGCCCCCCACCCAGCGGGGCTTGACTGGGGACCTCATGGTGCACCCCCACTGCTGTGTTGGGTGAACTCAGGCCGTGCTCCCTCCCAGTGGGGTTTGACAGGGGACCTGAGGCTGCACCCCCCTCCCGGTGCTGGGCCGGGGGACCTGAGGCTGCCTCCCCCCACTTGGCAGGGCTTGATGGGGGACCAAGCAGGGCTTGACAAGGGATCTCAAGCCATGTCCCCCACCTGGCAGGGCTTGATGGAGGACCTGAAGGCACTCTCCCAACTCAGGTTTGGGCTGGAGGACCTCAGGCCACTCCCCCTGTCCTGGCACCAGGCCAGGGGACGTGAGACTATGCTCCCTGCCTGGCAGGGCTTGACAATGGTGGGACTGGCCAGGTCAGGATCTAGCCCAATTGGGGGGGCCAGCTGGGTCTGGGTGTCATGTGATTTTGGGGTGCATGTGGGTGGGCGGGTACTTGACTCTGGGTCCCGTGGTGTGTCCCAGACTGTGACAGGAGGAAAGTTTTCATATACATTTTACTAATTTTTTTTTCATCTCTGACACTTCTATTATAGAGAAAGGGCAAATAGCAATATTAAATTATTTCCTCTAATTAATCCCCTTTTAATATACATGAATTTCATCCACCTTTCCTCCAGTCAAACTCCTGGTTGAAAGACCACCCAAGGGGACAATTTTCATATTATGCTTTTATTATATAGGATATCCTATATAATAAAGAGGTTATATATATATATATATATATATATATATATATATATACACACACACACACACACACAAGAGGCCTAGTGCATGAATTCATGCATGAGTGGGGTCCCTTGGGATGCCCTGCAGAGACAGGGCTCCAGCTCACACCCTTAGCCTTGCAGCCCTGCATCCCCTCCTGGCACCCCACCTTGGCTTTGCACCACCCCCTCACCTGCTCCACAATCCTGTGGAGGGATTGGTTGGGTCCGGGACCCCCTCCCAGCTCCCTCAGTGCCTGGTAGTCATGCGGCAGCCCTGCCTCCCACCACTGCTTCTGATCGCCATCTACAGGGCTATCTGTGAGGCTATCGTGACCCCTGCTTGCACCTACCTTGGCCTGGTGCTGCCCACTCACCTGCTCCACCATCCCACCGTGGTCCTGCTCTCATTGGGCCCCATCAGGGCCAGCAGTGCCTTCACTGCTGCCCACTGCTGGTACTGTGTCACTGACACTCATAATGTTCCATGCCACCCCCTGTTGGTCAGTGCATGTCATAGCAAGCGATCAAACTACTGGTCTCCCAGTCAAACTCCCGGTCGAAAGACCACCCAAGGGGACAATTTTCATATTATGCTTTTATTATATAGGGTATCCCATATAATAAAGAGGTAATATGCAAATTGACCATCACTCCAATACAAAAGATGGCCGCCCCCATGTGGTCAAAGATGGCCTCCACAAGATGGCCAGCAAGGGACGGCATTTGGGGGGGATCAGGCCTGCAGGGGAGGGCAGTTGGAGGCAACCAGACCTGCAGGGGAGGGCAGTTGGGGGCGACCAGGCCTGCAGGGGAGGACAGCTAGGGGTAACCAGGCCTGCAGGGGAGGGCAGTTAGGGGCAATCGGGCCAGCAGGCAGCAGTTAGGCGTTGATCAGGCTGGCAGGGAGTGGTTAGGGGGTGATCAGGCTGGCTTGCAGAAGCGATTAGAGGCAACCAGGGAGGCAGGGGAGCAAGCGGTTGGGAGCCAGCAGTCCTGGATTGTGAGAGGGATGTCCGACTGCCTGTTTAGGCATGATCCCACCAGGATCATGCCTAAACAGGCAGTCGGACATCCCTCAAGGGGTCCCAGATTGGAGAAAGTGCAGGCCGGGCTGAGGGACACCCCACCCTGCCCCCATGAATGAATTTCGTGCACCAGGCCTCTAATATATATATACCTAATAAAATAGTAACATGCTAATTGACCGTACCTTCACAACACCCACCAGCCAATCAGGAGTGAGTATGCAAATTAACCCAACAAACATGGCGGGTTAATTTTCATACACAGGCGCGAGCGGCCAGGGGCAACAATGCAGGCATGCCGCACCACCCCAGCCGCTCCGGCTCTGGGCTGGAGCAGAAAGGCTGCTCCGGGCCGGAGAGAAGGCTGTGCCGGCATCCAGGGTAAGAAAAGCCCATTCTTGGACGAATCTTCGTGCATCGGGCTTCTAAAATATATATATATATATATATATATATATATATATATATATATATATACACATACACACACACACACACACACACACTGAGTGGTCAGATTATTATGATCTCTGAACGCATAATACTGGCCACTCAGTATATATATATTAGAGGCCCGGTGCACGAAATTGATCCATGGGGGCAGGCAGGGGTGTCCCTCAGCCCAGCCTGCACTGGTGGCATGGGTGGGGTCCGGCCAGCCTGGCCAAGGGGAGGGGATATGGGTGGTTGGCCGGCCTGCCTGCTGGTCGAACTCTTGGTCGAGGGGACAATTTGCATATTTGCTTTTTATTATATAGAACATACACTGAGTGGCAGATCATTATGTGTTCAGAGATCATAATAATATAGCCACTCAGTGTATATATTTCTTTGTGTTTGTTTAATTTTTATGTAATGCATTATTTTTCATATTTAAACAGTCATCTTTTAGAAATTATGGATTTATTCTGACTCCTTACTAATAAGTATACATTTGTTCTAGTCTTGAAAAAAATTATGAATATCAAATAGAATTTCTATTTTAACAATACTAGCTGTCAAATATATTTAACCAAATCATTGTTTTTTCAGAAGTTTTGATCTAAAATTCAAAATTAGGTGAGATTTTTAATGAAAAACAATTAAATTTATTGTCATGTAATTAGGCTGTCTTTAGTAATGTAATTATATATATGATTTTATTTGTAATATATAATCGCACATCTGTATGTATGTTCACATGCATGCATTTAAGTGCATACTTTCATAAATATATTTAAACATCTTCCAGTCAATACATATTAAGTAAATTTATAAGATTCAATATTAAAGTAAGATTTATGCATCATTTTATTGACATTCTTGTAACTATCATGTGGTCAATATGATTTTATAAGAAATACTGCTTTTTAAGAAAACAAAAATATTATGCTGAGAGGGTGCCTTATAATCCCACATTAATGGATAGTCACTTTATTTTTTTGATCTTTAAGACAAGTATATCTTTAGTGAACAAAGATGAATAAAAGCCTAATTTAAAATATGATTAAAGAAACATATGATGACAATGTCAATAATATCAATAAAGAGATAGAAATTATAAAAAAGAACCCAAAGGAAACTCTGGAATTGAAATCAATAACTAAAATTAAAAAAATATACATACTGGAGTATCTCAACAGATTTGAAATTACAGAAGAAAGAATAAGTAAACTTAAAACGAAATTTAGAGATATTATGCAAGTTTCATAAAATAAAAGGAAAGGATAAAGAAAAATGAAGAGTTTTGTAGAAATGAGAAACACTCTTAAGTACACCAACCTATGCATAATGAATATACCAGCAGGAGAGAGGAAAAAAGGAACAGAAAATCCATTCAAATATATAAGACCTGAAAACTCCTGACATTTGCTGAAAAACATTAACCTACCCATCTATAACAATCAATAATTAATAAATTCCAAGTACAATGAAAACAGAAAGAGCCACAAATATAAGCAACAGAGTAAAAAGCCTTTGTTTATTCATCCCTAGAATGGGTGGAAGGATGGGTGGGATGCTATGAACTGAATGAATACTGCAGCAACAGTATTTAAAATACTTAAGGAAAAACTCAAAAAATTTCCTCAGGCTGTAACTCTTCTAAGAATTTATAATGACTTGCTCCAGTCATATACATATCCAAAGATGTAAATCTCATGCTAGTCGGTTATGCCGTATCTTACAACTATAAACTGGTTCTAAATCTGAACAGTTTTTCTAAAATACATGTTGATAGTCACAACCAATGAGGAGAAAGATACCAATAAATCAAGCTCTAGTAATTCCCTAGGGTTCAGTTAGCCCTAAAATGGGTGATGGTTTCTGTAGTTTTCTTCCTGTTACCTCAGTGTCCCATGTTACTGTTAGTATTCTAATACCAAATTTTAGGAAATGGAGCCAATTCCCTTTAATTAACCCCCCATAGTTAGTGTAACTAGTGGAACTTATGTTTCTCTGATAACTCTTGCTGATATAGCCAATGTTTTAAAAATTATATTCTGCTATTGTCCATTTATATAAAATCTTTAATAATAAACATTTCTGAAATTAAATTATGTGTTTTGATATAAACATACCAGAAAGCACATTTAAAGTTATAATGTAACATAATAGATAATTGTCAATGCTGAGCACTTCACTGTAGAGAAAGTATATTTTATGATTATTTAGAATCCTAGCGCCAAATGATCATTTATTACATTACATTAGAGTTCCATTCATCTACACTAATAAAAGAGAAAGATGCAAATTAACTGTACCTTCGCAATGCCCAAAAGCCAATCAGGAGTGAGTATGCAAATTAACCCAACAAATATTGCAGGTTAATTTGCATACACAGGCACCAAACGGCTGGGGGCGGAGCGGGATGCAGGCGTTCCTCACCGCCCCAGCAGCTCTGGGCCTCTGGGCAGTGTGAAAGGCAGATAGGCAGCTCTAGGCCGGAGTGAAGGCAGTGCCAGCAGCCAGGGGAAGAAAGGCCCATTCTTGCACGAATCTTCATGCATCGGGCCTCTAGTGTAAGTATAATTACTTACACTTTGTGTGAAGATTTCCCTAAATATTTTCTTACCTACAAGAAGAAAAAGGATCTTTAGTTCCTCAGTCTATATTTTCTACAGGGCGGGGGTATAGGATTAGTGACACATATGCTGCTGTTACATTAATTTGGAAACATACTAAATGCCTTTAGTTTCTCTTTCTGTAAGTCATTTGCATTTAGACCACTAAAATGAGTCATAACATTATCTATTCCCAAATCTAATTAATAGATACTGTTCAAAGGATATTTGATTACATTTTTCTACAAGCCAGGAGAGATATATTAGTTTGCTAGGGTTATTATAACAAAATATAACAAACTAGGTGACTTTAATTCAAATTTTTTTTCTCTCACAGTTCTGGAGGTTAGCGCTACAAGATCAAGATGTCAGCAGGTTTGATTTCTTCTGAGTACTCTCTCCCTGGCTTGCAGATACTGCCTTCTTACTTTATGTTCACATGTGTCTCTCTATGCATATATGTGTCTGGATGTCTGGTTCTCTCTCTCTCTCTCTCTCTCTCTCTCTCTCTCTCTCTCTCACTCACACACACACACACACACACACACACACACACACACACACACACACATTCTTGTCCTATTCTTCTCCTTTTTTATAAGGACACTAATTATATTGGATTAGGGTCCACTCTAATGACTCTGTTTTAATTAAGTAACCTCTTTAAATACCCTGTCTCCAAATGCAGTCACATATCTGAAGCAATTCATGGTTAGGGCATCAATATATCAATTTTGAAGAAATACAGTTCAGTCCATAATAAGAGAGAAATTGTCCTGGAAATGATGTGACCAAATTTTAAAGATAAAATAACTATAAGATTCAGTTTCTTGCTCAAGTTCATTGAGATAATCAGTTACAGAGCTCATCCCCAAACCCAGATACCCACATCCCAATTCAAGATCCTTTCTATCTCATAATCTTACTTCCATTATTGATTGTATCAAATGCACTACTGTGAATTAGGAAATTGCATACAATATACATGGTTGGCATAGTAAAACTAATTTTTTATTTTTCTATTCTTTTATTATTGGTTTAACATCTCTGTCAACTTTTTAAAAGTAGTTTTCATTGGGATTTTTGAACAGGTATGAGACTTATGAAGAAATCAACATAATGGTGTTCAATAAAATTTTGATCCTCCAAGATTCCTAAAGGTTCCTGTGCATTCTAAAAGAACTTAACAGGTATTCCAGAAACTTTCACATCAGAATATTGCTAAAATTCTCTCTATATATATCTATTATCAGATAACATGAAAAATAAGAAAACATATTTTATAAGCATATTTGTAAACCATTTATAGTTTGCACAAGATTTGTAATATTATAGAAATAAGCATGAAGCACAAAATAATAACGGATAGTGTAATTTATTTAAACAGTGGTTATATGAGATACAGTCTAAATCATGCTGTTTTTAGTGAAATATGAATTCTTAGTAAATCATGCAAATGACAAACTCCTTAAACATAAATAGAATCAAGAGCAAATTAGAAGTGTTAAGGCCAATTTTGAGGAAGCCAATACAAATGAATCCAAATTATCTATCTATGTTTTAGTTCTTGAATTAGAAACAGTATGCATACTGTGATTTAGAATACTCATAAATGTGTCATTTGACATCAGACTAAACTATACCAGTAATGTTGTTAGTTGTCCTTTCTTTAGATCACAAAAATAATTTTAATCTGGTAATCTCTACAATGTAGACATCCTGGTCTACAAAACAAACAATTGCAAGTTTAATGTCATTGTGGTGCTATTATTAAACTAATTCTCCCAATAAACACTGTCTTAAACAGAGACATATAAATCCAAATACTTGCCTAAATTTCTACAGATTTTTGGATTTTCACAAAGTGGTTATCTCTTCATTGGAACAAGCTTATTGAATTAACAAACATTTGGAAACCAGATGCCTGATCTGTAAAGCATGGTGTTTTATGGCAGTTGGCAAATGCAAATATAAGAATGGGTACATATTCAGGGATCTGATTTGGAAACAGGGTTAAGACTTTGGAGGCAGGACCGAATATCATGCTTCCAAATAGACTCTTGAGACTAAAAAATGACTTACAGGTATAAAGACCAGACCTGGCATTATTACCATAAGTGCAAGTTTAAAACCAGAATCCAATACCCATATATCTGTATGACAGGGCCATGAAAGGCAAGCAGGAAAAGATTGAGTTATTATTCTACAGTGACAATTAGCATTATATTAGGTATCAGATAATATGCATTGTAGTGTAGTTCAAGTGAGACTGGAATTTCCACGGAGAAACTTAAACAGTAAAACTTAAGGACAGATAAAAATTTATCAGGACATGGCTGCAGAGACAGCTCAGCAACAATCAGACCCATGATATATTTACTTATTATTGACAATGTGAATCGACTTTTGTCATTGAATATATAGGATTTTATTGCACAGAAACATTATTGGGCACTCTGCTCACTGAGATGTCAGATTCTGTAAAGGTTCAAAAGCTCGGCTGTAAGCATTGATCTTTCCATAAGTCTCTTTGATTTTATTACCACCATGGATGGAAACAAACAAATTAACTCCCTTGTGTGTGAGGCAAAATGTGGTGTTAAACCAAGTTTTTGCAGGGTCATACATTTCTTTTCCAAAAAGCATGTTCAGAGGTATAATTTCAGGTTGTTTTAACTTTGCAAAGATGATTTTTAAAAAAGCGTATCAGAACAATGTAGGACAATGGTCAGCCACTTCTACTTGATATAATTGGATAAGCCTACTTTCTACCTAATCCTGATCACATGGCTAAGTGTCATGGTGATAGATTCCATATCCGAGGAACCAAGGATATCCAGTGGCTAAGTTAAATTTTTATGCTGGAAATTCCATAATTCTCCTAGTGCTAACATGCTTCGGTAATTCCACTAAAGGCTTAATTCTGACCTACAATTTATTGAGAATCCTAACTATAAACATTGTTATAACTCTGTAGACTGTAAAATATGTATTAATTAAAGTCCTTGACTTCACAGAATTTAAACTCTAATTAATGATAAGATAGGCAGGGAAACTAAGATAACAAGCCAGGAATTCGAGTACAAAGAAAAATACAAGTATGATTTCAAATGGAGTTGTTCTTAACTGTCTCATTTGTCACCTTCTACTTAATCCTCACTGTTTTTCCCACTTCAATATTTGTATTTTCTTTGATTGCTTTGATTCAAACCATTTTAACAAAGTGGGGTGAATTACAGATAGACAACTTTACTTTAAGCCCTTGCTAAACATCTTTACAAAAATGAATCAGAAATACAAATTCAAAGTGTTCCAAATATAACTCATCCCTATGTCCCCTTTACATTCCTCAAACCAGTTTTTATTCTTAAATCTCCCATCTCAGTCAATGGTTTCATGTTTACCAATAAATTTTAAACCTTAAGTACATCCTAGATCCTCCTAGGTCCCTCATTCTCCACTTCTAGTCACCCAGATGTACTGCTTCTGTTTAAAATATTGTTCTGTTCATTCCTTTTCTGAATCTTCATGGCTCTCCTTCTATATAATTGTTCTTTTCTACTGGTTTCAAAAATGTTCATTTTTTTCTTTTATTTCACTCTATTCCAATAAATGCTAAACTTACCAACCAGAGATTTTTTTTTTCTAAACTTCAAACTGAACGTTTCAATATTGATTCCAAGTTTTCCCAGAGTTCCTTACTTATGGACATATAAAAACCTTCATATTGACTGTATAATCCATTGTGATATAACTCAGCAGTCCCATTGTACAATCTTTTCTGTTCCAAAACCTTGCCTGTCTTTATTTAGCAACATTTAACCAAATTTTTCTCAAGCTCCTAAATTGTCAGGCCTTTGTGTATTATCTTTGCCTAGAATATGCTTAGACTGTGTTCAGCTATCAATCATAAGATTCTTTACAAAGTTTTGACTCCCTTAAACAGGGATGTGGTTTCTTTCTGTCTGTTTTCACTATTCTTTGTATGCATTTCATTAAAGCAATAACCTCATTGTGTTGAACCAATTCATTTGTATTTTTGATTGCCTCGTCTCTAGAACATATGTTACTGGAGAACAAGGGCCGATCTTATCATTATTGTGAATGAACAACTAGTATTAAACTGTTACTTTAATTGTGTTTACCAAAGCACTACATGCAGCTGGATGTTTCTGATAGACTTTAAATTAAGTACCCTTTATAGTTCTTCTCTATAGAGATAAGATAATTTTCAACCTGTGAAGTTAGTGGAGTGGGCTAGGAGTTACTTCATCAGTTGTAGAAATTAGGAAAAGCAAAACTCTACGAATCAGGATAAGCTTGGTTACACTGAACTGACAGCCCCATAAATCTGTAGTTTAATGATTACTATTTGTGTTTCTCTCAACAAGTCAGCTGTTGATATGAGTGTCCTTCTAGGGCAACTCTTCACTATGTGACCTCTGCAATCCATATTGAGGGAGTCTCCACTATACAGAAGTCTTCACTTGCACATCCAGGATGACAAAAAAGAGAATGGGGGATCTCCTGTTAATTCTTATGTATTTCTGCCATTGGCTAAATGTTAGTCATGCTGAACTTCAGTGGGACAGAGAAGTGAAATTACCCAGTATGCGTAGGAGAAGAGGAAAACAAGAAATATCACTTTCTACCATAATGATAAGTAACCAACATAAATTATTAAAAAGAAACTTCAATATTAAATATTAGCATGCCAGTTTAATGCATTACAGTGAAACCATTTCATATTGATCAAATATCAAGTTATAAAATTTTAAAAAATATATGATTGACACTTTTTTGATTCTAATTAGGTAATGTATGGTAAGCGTAGCTAATATTAAAAAAAGAAATATTGTGACTTTGGCTGACAGTTCAGTAGATTAGAGCATTGTCCATTATGCCAACATTGTGAGTATGATCTCCTGTCAGGTATGAAAATCAACCAATAAATGCATAAATAAATAGAACAACAAATTTCTCTCTGTGTTTCTCTCTCTCTCTTTCCTCTCTCTCTCTCTCCTCCCTTCCTCCCTCCCTCCCTCTGTCTCTCTCTCTCTCTCCCTCCCTCACTCTCTCTCTCGAATCAATTTTAAAAAGTTTAAAAGAGAAATATTCTGACTTAAGATGGCAGAATAGCTGCCTTTTTAATGACTGTGGTAAAAATAGGTGATTGTGTACCTTAAGACATCTGGGCATTATGAAAGCTGTATGTTGGAATATATGAAATGTATTAAAATGTGTCTTAGTTAGAATAATCATTAATTATACATTTAATTTTTTCAAATTTCCAGAAATAAATTTGAATATGTACATTATAGTTACAATTATTATTTAGAAAGATGAGAGTTTAATCACTGTAAAAGGTTAAGCCACGCAAACACCACTTTAACCCACAAATATCACAGGGACATTTTGGTACTAAAGATACTGTATTTTAAAGCAGTAATAATTGTTACCTAAAATAATGTGCACATAGTATATATTTTCTCCTAAATGGAGTTCTGTCTTTCTACTGTCTATATATTTTGTGTCTTATTGATTTTATCTTATGACTATAATAAAACTACCCCATCTGACATCTACAAAAACCACAAATAAAATACTTTTTGTCAATATCTCTCTAGATTGTACAGCGTTCAATTTATTGGTGATTTTCTACTTGGTGTTAATTCATTGGAATAACCACTAAACCATCCCACATCCCCAAATGCTGTGATTTGTTAGGATGACAGCAAATATTCTGTTGAGTAGAAAACCCTCCAGTTTTGTTTCTTCATCTCCTCCTTATTTTAGTCCCACATCAAATACTTGTGACAGTTAACTTTCTTTCTTGAAAGGTGCCTTGAATTTCTCTTGCCAGCTGCTTCTAAATTCTTTATTTCTTCCCAAAGATGAGGAGATTTAACAGCTTTTCCTTTCTCTTTTCTCTATTTTCTGATTTAGGACATTCATAGATAAGTGCCATCGCACATCGTAATTCAACTCTGCATTTCAAGCTGAAGGAGAACTGAAATAGGTGTTGGAAAGATATCTCCTTTAGGGTTACTGAGAATTTAGACTTTCTGAAGACACAGATCATAAAATTATTATTTATTTACCTTATGCAATTTTCTCCTTTTTTAGCATTTAATTTTGAGTATGTTATTAAGCCACAGAATTATAACTTTATAGGCCCCTAGCCAGCATTACATTTAGTAATATGTGTAATGTGTAGTAAATTTAGTTTCCATTTAATATTGGTAGAATCTACTGGTATCTGCAAGATACTTGAGAGAAAGATGTAATATAGTCAGCAAGTATTGTCATACTCCATCAATGCACTTTCACATGTTAATATACAAGAATCTCTCATTTTGAAACATTGTTAGGAAAACAACACACTTAGAATCATGAAATAGCCACTTTGGATTTATTTATTTATAATTATAGTTATAATTTTTCTTTTATCTCATGTGTTTCCTAAACATGAATTAAATATAAATTACTAATTCTTCAATTTACCTTGATACCTTAAAAGAAGATGTTGCAAGCCAATCAGTGATTCTTTCTCATCATTAATGTTTCTATCTCTCCCTCTCCCTTCCTTTCTGAAATCAATAAAAATATATTAAAATAAAAGAAGATGCTGCAAGATTTTTGTATGCTTACTTTTTATTTAATTAAATAATTTAATGTATGTAATAGAAGATACAGAATAGAAATATATTTTATTTATAAAAATTATATGAGTCTGTGAATGTTGTATATACCTATGTATTTATAAATCTACTATCTTTATTGAAGATATATGATTTTCCTCTTCTGTTTATATTAACCAAGATAATATTACATTTTCTCAACTGAATTTATGAAAGGATGCTAAAAAACTTAGACCTAATTATTTAAAATACTATTCATTTATAATGTCCACTTAATGATGTAATTTGGTTTATTGCAAACCATCATGTCGGTGATTATTATAAAACACTACCAAACAAAAACCAAAGAGGCCTATGCTTATATATGTACATAAAATTTTAATTTAATATACAAACAATCTTGCAGGTTCCCACTTTATCTGTGAAATTTGAAATTATTAAGTGACCTGAATTAGATTTTACACCAGTGATCTGTATCTACTATTGGAAGTTAATATCCTGCTGCAACAAATTTAACTAGTAAAAGGAAACATTCATTTTAGTGAAGTTCAATAATTTGAAAAATAATCAATAATAATTACCATTTATTCAACATTTACTCTGAACCACAAAATACACTTACACTTTATTGACATGAACCCTGAGATAATTAATGACTGCTCCATAAAATTTTATATGTAGCAATATTAAAAAAAATAATTCCACAATGTCTGCCTGAAAAGGGCTATGAAAACTTTAGGAAGGAGAAAATTCAATAGTTGTCTCCACTGAGGGCAGAGGAGAGGGGACACAAGAATGTATTTCTTTAATCATAACAACACACTAAGAGTTAACATGACACAATGTGCATAGTAGACTATTTTATGTTTTTCAGTTCTTAAATATTTCATGTTTACTAAAGAATCAAATTTATATTTTATTTTCTTCATCGTTAAGTTTTTAAAATTTCGAAGAGCTATTTCAATGAATGCTTCCTATATTAGTTTTTTTCTACAGATAATATACTTTTTGTGATAACTGTTCTATTTTTTCCCTTCTTTGTAAGAAAACCAATATGTCATGGCTGGCAATGTCTGTAAATAAGATATTTTTAAAATAATTACTTAAGATAAGACAAATGTAATAAGGTATCTACAGCATTTCTTTGTGGTTGTTGATATTTTGACTTTTACTGTCTCCTTAAATTTACTTAGGAAATCAAATGAGATGTCTTATTGAGGAGATAGAAGGGGGCTAGGTAGTCAGGGGCTGGACCATGGGAAGGGAAAGTAAAACCCAGAAGTCCAAGAATAACAGGATCTTATAAATGTAGACAGAATATAGCTTGTTGACTTATTCCCCTGTTCCTGGAGAAACAAAGTAACCTAATGCTGAACCCAGCCAGGCAAGAGTTACCAGGGCAACCCAGCTGTTCAGAAGGAAGCTTTACAATGTATGGATGTTGCTAAAGCAGAATTCTTTGAAATGACCAATCAGGAACTAGCAAAGCATACATCCGCCACTAGACAAAGAAGCACACCCTCTTCTCTTCTCTCTCTCTGGCATACTGGATTCCTGGCTCTCTAGTGGCAGGGTATATGCTCCCCTGAACTCACATGACTTATGCCCATATGGGATTCCACACATGAACTAATGGACTTAGCTTGGGTGCTGAACTACACCGGCTGCAACATGGAACGGAAGCTCTGGACACTGGCCTGCTTTTGGCTCTCCTGGAACCCCAGCTTCACCATTTCCAGGATGGGCTTAAGGGACATGGGACTTTGGAACCTGAGACAAAGAAGCTTCACTGGTTTGGGCTCCCTTCCTGCTGCTCCCTGCTGGTCCCTGCTATAGGGGGTTCATCCAGCTCTCAAAAAACTTTGCTTCTGCTTACTGTCTTTGTCCCTGAACTCATTCTTTGTTTTTGTGAGACAATGAACTTGGACAAGATCACAGCACTTTGATTTCATTACTTTAATTTATTTATTCTGACATTTGCTGCTACTCCCTTAGCAAGGGCATCTGTAGCCTGACCTGTATGACTGAATCCAGCGATTACCACTCAGTTGATACTTGCCAATAACTCAGAATGTTTGTATTGCTTGCCTGTGTGCAAATTAAGCTACGATGTCTTGGAATCTTTTTCCAGAAAAAGTATGATAAATAATTATGTTTGAATGGATGAGATCCAAATTTCTAGAGATTATAAAAGTTTTGTTGTCTGGAAGCTATAAAATGGTAAACATGATTTCAGTAAGAGCACACATTTAGTGATTCTTATTCTATGCAATTCATATAACTTCAAAAGTAATAATCCATATAATTTCAAAAGGAATAGTATGACAAGAAAGGGAAAATAATGTGTGGTTTTCTTTCTAAAATATAGAATGTAATGAATTTGGAGTTTTTAATTCCAACTGATTGTGAATCAGCATCAGGCACTGTCCCCTCAGTTTGGCACAGACTGGCAGAGTTGGCTCCCTGTGTTCTGCAAAGACCCAGAACTGGGCGAGTGGTTTGGATGGAGATGCAGTGGCACAGCTGTTTGGAGGAACCTCACAGGGAATGTGTCTAAAACATTTCTTTAGCCAATATTAGTTACTACTTCTCTTTTTCTTTTTCATAAATATTTATCAAATTAGAAACAAATATAAAGAAAGAAAGTGATACTGCTGGAACTGATTACATTTACTCTCATTAACATATTTAAAATTATGAATAAAAAGTAGTATCAATAGAAAATAATGTAAAATGTATGTGTGTTTGTGTTTGAAACTTTAATTACATTCTCTAGCTTCCAATCCACCCCCCTTGATTTTTTTGGTTAAAGTTAAGGTCACTCTTAAAATATTCCTATTCATTTTGTACAAAACCAATGGAAAAAAAGTAGAATGTAATTCTCACTCTTTACTAATTATTCAAGAGTTATTAAAATAGATTAAAAAATAAACTAGTCACAACATATAAATCATTTATAAGCAGGAGCATTAGATAATTGAACACATTCTTTCCACAATAGGTAAATGTTTAAATGGGTATATGTGGGCAAAAATGTTTTCAACCTACTTCCCAAAGCTTCTCGAAGAAATAAGAGGATAAAAATAAAAAATATAAACTGAAAAGAAATCGTATTATTTTTTATCTAACAAGTTTGAATACATGGCAATTAGTATTGCCTTACTGAAAACTTTTTAAATGGTAGCTTAACTTAATCAACGTTTACTTTTAATATGATATAAATATATTAAATGAAAATAAAAGCACACTAATTTATGTGCAAAAAGAAAAACAAACGGTATCACTTGAAATAAAATATTAAAACTGGCTTTTTAGTGCTTCAGCAGAATCTCTAACATAGCAGAGCATAATTTGTGTATTAATTTAATTAGCATATTGTAAATATGCACTACTGAAGATATAAGCTAACAAAGACTGCATGCTTTCCCTCACTGAGATAATAGTCTATGAGTACCTTTGAAATTAAAATTTTGAGAAAACTGTGATACTAATGAAAATAAAATAGTGCCACATTAGTATAACATAATACCTAATTCTTAAGAAAGGGCAAAATCTGAAAATGAGTGGGATTTGGCCAGAGGTAGAATTAAAGATAATAATGAAATTAAGAGAAAATAAACCTATGAATGCTTGAATGCAAAAATGGACCCAACTCCCCATTTTACCATATTCATATTCTTATATCCATTGTCAAACTTTCAGCATCCTCCCACTCAGATTCTGGGCTAGCAAATCACGTGACTTACTATTACCAGTGGTCTATCAGTACACTAGATGCAAGCAGATACTTAAAGTAAGGGCTTTTGCCTTGTCCTATTCTGCTTTGCTTTCTGAAATTGCCATGGAGATAGGCACAGTGACAGGATGCAAGAGGATGAGAGAAACATGTTGAAGAGACAATTTATCCAAGTGTATTATTTTCTTGGTGGCTTAAAACAACAGATATATTTTCTCTCACAATTCTGGTAGCCTTAAGTCTGAAATCAGTATCACTGGGTCAAAA
Source organism: Plecotus auritus (assembly GCF_963455305.1). Lineage (NCBI taxonomy): Eukaryota > Metazoa > Chordata > Mammalia > Chiroptera > Vespertilionidae > Plecotus > Plecotus auritus. Next base: position 133,443,648 of record NC_137771.1, on the reverse strand, counting down.
TCAAGGTGTTTTCATGGTTGAACACCCTCCAAAAGGTGTAAGGGAGAATCTATCCCAGCTTCATCAACTCAATTCCAAGATCTCAACAAAATAGGTAACATGTACAGTAAAACCTCGATATAATGGACTAATTTGGGCAAGAGGGTGTCTGTTAAAGCCAGAAGTCTGCTATATAGTAAAGTAGGTTTTCTGAATGCATATGCTAAAAAATTGACAAATTAGCTAGTTTACCTGTTTTTACTTATGTAGAAACATTTGTATAATTAGATTAAGTATGTATTAAGAGTTTAATTTCACAGAAAAAAAACAAACACAAATTAAGCATCTCAAAACTCATGACCTAAGTCATTTAAATCAGATATGTATGAGGCTATTTATGATTTACACTGGAGCAAAATCACTCCCCATATATGGACTTGTGAACCTAGAAAACAAGTTGCATGTTTCCAAAATACAGTGACCAGACAGGGATATGTTAGCAGTTATAGACATTTCTATTCCAAAAGGGAAAAAATGGAAAGAAAAGCACTATCCCCCAGCAATTTCAACTTTGCTAGTATGTTTCAAGGCCTAAGAATAAATTTGAGGTTTGAGGCTCCAATCTCTGGGCCCACACAAGGCTCTAGTTTTTCTTTTACAAGCCTAACCTAGATAATCAAAGATAATCTCCCCATCTCAAGATTCTTAGTCATAGAAATAGCTGTAACTTAACCATATCTGCAAAATTTCTCTTTCTAAATGTGACGAATTATACTGTAAGTGCCCATAAATAGAACAAAATACTAATATCTCTGGGTGATGGTTTTTCAGCTTCCCTTATACAGTCCTCCAAGCTGAGACCACTATAAATCACCAAGTGCATCCAACTAAGACCCTAAATTGCAGACTCACACACTCAAGCACTAAAAAAATGTTTAGCATGGAGGCCCTGAAGAGTTTGTGATTTTTGTGTGGCACAGATTGTGAATATAGGTACTTGATATACAGTGAAAGACTGAAAGCTTCATGAGAACAATACATGTTCTAAAAACCTGAAGAAATGCAGTATAGTTAAAACCTAGCATTTATAGAGTGGGGATGGGAATAGAGTTGATAGTTGACAAAAGGTGAGACAGGGAAGTAAGCAAGATCTAGATCGTAAAGGGTTATGTGAGCCATATTAAGGCATTGAAAATTTATAATTATAAGGACAATTGGGAGGCATTCAGGCATTTGAAGCAGAAGAGGCATTTAGATATTCTTTCAAAAACCAGATTGGATTTGGCATTAGCCAATCGTCACAGACTCATAGCTCTAGAGAAACAGGTGTTTGTTATCCTTGTGATGTCAAGCATGGATGTCACATGGTAGTATCTGAGGGTCTGTAGGTTGCAGACTTTGATAACAGATGATTTTGTGTGTGTTTGTGTGTGTGTGTACACATAAGGAAGACTGAGAACTCCACATGGCATAACAACTTAAACCAGGGTGTTATATATGTTCCATTTTGTTTTTATTTATTATTAACCTGGTTCAATGAGCTGTGTGAGAAGCTGGCATAGCAACTGAGAAAACAATTCCCTTCAGAAGACAGAAGACAGATCTGCTTTTGATGGAGAGGAAGAAATCTTTTTATACTTCAGTAAGCCATAACCTCAAATGGCAGCATTTAAAAGGTTTTTTTTTTGTTTTGTTTTTGTCTTTTTCCTCAAAACCATAAGGAAAAAAAACATTTCCAATGTTCCTGGATAGGCCAAGGCATCCTGCATGATAAACTTTGAGTTAGATCTACTGTGAGTCAGGATAATGTTTACTGAAAGGAAGGAGAGCTTGTGTGGCTGGCCATGGGGAAAACTGGGCAAGTGTGGTGCAGACAGGCCAGCTTCTTTATATTTTATTACACTATTGCTTGCCTTAGGAAGGAAGTGCCTTTCAGCACCTATTTATGAAGGTTGTTTATTTTTTTCTTATGTCAGATTTTTCAATTCTAACAGTTTAATAAAGAGCTAATAAAATGCTAGGTTTTAACTTTAAAAAAAAGCAGATGGGAGAAAACAAAGACAGAAATTTGGGAGTCCAGTTTTTAGGGTATTGAAATGATGTTGGTAGGCATATTGAAAGCCATAAATAAGGTTATACTAGATTCAAATATTATTTAGACTATAACGTTGACAACATTTAGTAATTAAGAAAAAAGATAATTATGGAGCATTATCTTTATTTAAAATTTTTTAAAAAGTATAATTATGGATGCAATATTACAGATGAAACAAATTTTTTACAACAAAAGCAAAAACAAATGGTTAACTTTTGTGTATGCTGGGTTTGGTCTACCTATGAGATGTCCCAATAGAGACGACCAGTAGATTATTGGATATATGGTCATATGTTTAAGAAAAAGACCTGGGCTTCAAAAAGTCTTGGGGGGAGTCAGGGAGTGGGCTAGAAGGGGTCAATGGGGGAAAAAAGGGGACATATGTAACACTTTCAACAATAAATATTTTTTTTTCAAAAAAGAAAAAAATGAATTTGTACCTGAAATTACATATTATATATTTGATTATGTATTAGCTTGTCTTGTCCTTCATTTAATGCAAGCTCTATGAAAGAATAAATCTCATTCAGCAATTATCACCAATAATAACACATATAACCCAATAATATATAATACATATTTTTATTCAACACAATTCTGTAATTTGGTCCTTTTAATAGTAGCATCTCATATTTTTAATATACAAAGGAAAATTAGTCAATTTACCTAAAAACCTTATATATATATATATATATATATATATATATATATATATATATATGCAAATTAGGCTGGGATGCAGTAACAGTCACGACTGGTCAGGAGGAGACTGCACATGCAGGTGAGGCCTGGAATGGAGACGGAGACAGAGACAGGGGGCCTGCCTGAGCTGCTGCACCACCGTGCCAGCTCGGGCAGCCCCAGAGCAGACATAGGCAGGGGGGCAGTGGGGGGCCTGGGGTGGAAGTCAGGCCTGGGTCCCGGCCGCCCGTGGCTGCAGTCAGGCCTGGGTCTGCGGTGGCCTGAGAAGTAGGCAGAGGACAGACCACTGAGGGTCTTATATACCATAGCAGGGAGCTTAGATTTTATTCCACAGAAGGAGGAAAAGTGAAGAATGTCAAGCATGGGAGCATCGTGGTCTTGCTTTCATTTTAAGTGAATCATTCTGGTGGCTGTGGGAAGGATTAATTTAGACAGCTGAAGTGTTTTAGAGCCCAAGAAAAAGAGAGACTGATGTTGAGAACTAGGACTAGACAGAGGCACTGGATCAGAGACATATTTATGAGGAAACCTGATTGAACTATTTGGCTGATTATACAGGGGTGAAAGCAAACAAAGCAAATGGTATTAGCCCAGGTTTTTCAGTTTGGGCAACTTCATTGAATGGGTGATTCTAATAATTGGTAGAAGGTATCGAGGAAAAGGAACAGTGTAAGGGAGCTTCCTTAGTTCAGCAATGGCCAAACAGTTAGGACAGAAGACAGACTTAGGCTCTTTCTTTGCTGCAACATTTGTTTTTCTGCCTTCAGCCACCACTCTGTAAGGCTAATGTGCCATATTTTCTCCTAATTTAGGATATTATCAATCTACTACACATTTCTATCACCTAAATTAGCTTTCCTGCATGATCCCTTAAAAATACTTATCTAAGTCATTAAATGCTCTGTGAGTATGGGGAATTTAAAGATGTGGAAATATTATGAGCCTATGTAGATTGATAAAGAGATATTGGGTGCTCAATTTTTAACAATAAAAATCATATACTGACTGTGGTCATGCCAGAGGCATAATTTTAATAAGCCAATGTCAGTTTACTGAAGTATCAAACTTCAAAAGAGATCTTCTCAAATAATACAATGTATAACACTCATCTGGGTTGCCTGTTACTATGTAGGACCACACCTTTAAAAACACTCCTTCTAGAGCTCATTTTGGTGGATAAATCTCCCTCCAAATAAAGCAATCCTATATAATAAAAAGTGTAATGTGCAAATTGACCGAATGGTGGAACAACCGGTCAGTGGGGGACGGGGCCGGAGAGCAGGTGTCATCAGGCCAGCCAAAGAACATGCCAGTGGGCAGAGGGACGGGATGGCGATGGGGTGGGGGTGGGGAACAGTGACAACTAGAGGCCTGGCGCCATCCCCTGATTGCCCACCTAGTTGCATCCCGCAGAGGGAGGCCTCGGACAGCAGCAGCAGTGGGGCAATTCAAGGCAGGGCCACCCAGCACCATCCCCAGATAGGCCTGCTGGGGTTGCCTTCTGCAGAGGGAGGCCACCAGTGGCTGTGGCACAATTGGGGATAGGGGTAGCCACTCCCTGCCCACACCATCCCGATTGGCCCACCAGTCACCTCCCACAGAGGGAGGCCAGACTGAGGCTTAGGCCCGCACCCTGCTCCCCTAAGCCATCAGTAGGACACCCCCTGAAGGCTCCCAAACTGTGAGAGGGGGCAGGCTGGACTAAGAGACCCTCCCCCCAGGTGCACAAATTTCATGCATCGGGCCTCTAGTATTAATAATATACTCTGTGGCAAAATTCTGAATTACAAAACATATACAATACAGACTTTATCCGAGAATTAACAATCTTATGAATATAAATATATGAGTAAGAAATTGCATCACACCATATGTGTTTAAAAGTATACACAAGTGCTCTTGGGCCAACATCTTGGCCGAGCAGCAGCATGTCAGGCAGCAGTGCATCCCTGCTCTCTGAGTCCCGCGATGCTGCCCAAGGACGACAAGAAGAAGAAAGATGCTGGAAAGTCAGTCAAGACAGACAAAGACTTCGTGAACAAGTCAGGGAGCAAGGCCAAAAAGAAGAAGTGGTCCAAAGGCAAAGTTTGGGACAAGCTCAATAATCTGGTCTTGTTTGACAAAGCCATCTATGACAAGCTCAGTAAGGAAGTTCCGAAGTACAAGCTTATAACCCCAACTGTGGTCTCCCAGAGGCTGAAGATTCGTGGCTCCATGGCCAGGGCAGCCCTTCAGGAGCTACTTAGTAAAGGACTTACTAAACTAGTATCAAAGCACAGAGCTCAAGTGATTTACACCAGAAACACCAAAGGTGGGACACCCCAGATGCTGGAGAAGATGCATGAACAACAGATCTCACCAGCTGGACATTTTGAAAAATAAATCTGTATTAAATTTAAAAAAAGTATACACAATTATACAGTGGGCACAGTGGGCAAATAAGTTAACTTTACACTATAATCTATAGTTATTTAAACTGATTTAACTTCAGACTTCTAACAAACTAGCTTTGTGGGTTTTTGTTGTTATTGTTTGTGTGTTTGTTTTCTTTTGTTAATCCTCATCCAAGCATATTTTTTTTCCATTGATTTTTAGAGAGAGCGGAAGGGAGGTGGAAAGGCAGAGAAGGAGAAACATGGATATGAGACACCTCAATTGGTTGCCTCCTGCATGTGCCCCAACTGGGCAAGGGATCAAGCCTGCAATTGAGGTATGTGCCCTTTACCGGTATCAACCCTTCAGTACATGGGCCAATGCTATAACTACTGAGGCAACCAGCTAGGTCTAATAAATGCAAAATTAACACTCTTAAAAAAGGTAAGAACTTTGACATGCATGAATAGTTCCCCAATGCCCATATTCTAACCTACTTATATTTTAAACTAATCTAAAGACTTCCTGAATTGTACTATATAATTCTTATAACATGAAAGGGCATCTTTCAAAAGAAAAGCACAGGGCTAAGGAGATAATCAGACCATGATGTTCCATCTCTCGTAAAGAACAAATAGACAACTTGTGCCATATCAAACCTGAGGCTAATACTACATGGCATAATCTCATGCCTGTAGCCTCCCTGATGGAGGTCCTGTTGAGAATAATCATGAGTGTTGACAACATTTAACAAAGAAGCAGTGGCAGCATGCACAAGCAAATAAGAGCCAAAGGGAAGCTCTCAACAGAAATAGAACAATACAGAGAATTATCACAAGATGTATGTGACAAGTAACACAACATCTCACAGCTTTAAAATAAGAAGATACTGTGGATATTGCCTAATATAATTAAAGAGAGCTAAAAAAGAAATATTTGTTTTTCCCTCTGCATATAATAATACTTCTGAAAAATGGAAAGTTAGGGGAAGATAAAATTCCAATGTACATTTCAGAAGGAAGACATTTGTTCTGAAATCCCACTGATAGTCTCTTTTTAGGCTAGTGGTGAGAAATAGAAATATATATAACATAAAAACATCCTAATTCTCAGCCCAAATCCTAGGAAATGATAGCAATTGTAAAAATTATTCCTGAAGCAGTATAAAGTAGAAAATTTGCTTGCAGGTTTAGAAAAAGTATTAAAAATTAACTAACCCACATGAACTTATTAATTTTGATTATGGGATACATGAACATAGAATTTTAAAACCTTCATGTTGATTTGATGCATCAAGAAAATCTGGACCGTCAGAGGTATTAATGGAATCAGAAGATGTTACATTTTATAGAGATTTGCTAGTAGACTAACACTGAATTAGAACCCTAGTTAGTTCTATCAAAGTATAGCCAAGTAGTTCAAAATGTGGCAGGATAGAAAGAAGTTATGAAATTTCTGGGCAAGTAGAATGGAGAAACTGAGACAAGAAAGTTTGGGTAGCTTGCAGACAACTTGTGAATTGCAAGACCTTATCTTTTCCAACCAAGGACACTTGAGAGAAAATGGTTTATACGTCTCCTCTGCCATCAGAGAATACATAGTTTAAATCACCCTAACCTGGGAAAATAGAGAAAAAAAACCCCAATTAATGCCACTTGTGCCAGCTAAACCCAAGGACAGATGAAGTCTGGGGGACAAATAACAAAAAAAATAATAATTTTGATGGTATTACTTGAAGGGGGAATATTAGGCAGTGTAAATAACTGCTAGGGCATGAGAATGGGAAGGGGAAAAAAGGGGAGGTTATCTCACCCACAGAACAAAGAAGTCAGAAGTCTTGAGACTTGCCAAAATAAAATCACCAGATGTGCTCATAAATTTTGAGAAAAGCCACAACAATGTAAAAAAGTGAACCTTGAAATTTAGTCTATCCAGCAGGGGAACCTGAAACCTACTGGAAGATAACCTATAAAATCCTTAAACCCCCACCAGGTAGGGCGCTCAGACTAGCTGAGTTGCCCACTTGTGCTTTATGCTAAGTGTATTCTTAATAAATTTGCTTGCTTTTCTTCAACACTGCTTTCAGTCACGTTTCTGAATTCTTTCTCATGCGTGTGGCAAGAGCCAAGGAGGGGAAAGCCCTCTTAAACATGGCAGGTTATCTGATAACAAAAACATTTTATTATTTCTTGATGAAACAAATTTTCATGTTTTGTCAAAAGAATACCCAAAATTATATAAAGAATTCTGGTAGGCAGAAAGAAAAAAAAAGTATACAAATAGTTTTGTTAAGGAGACAAATCATTGCATTTTATATTTTTGAAATATTTCCATAAAGTCAGGGGAAGAATTAGTTGAAGTTTAAAGAGTTTCTTAAAATGTATGCTTTAATGAAAGACCTCTTTATCCAGGAAATTTCAGATAAATTGTTCTCCATTTAAGTAATTTGCCCAATAATAAAAAGTCTTTTATTTGTAAAACATTAAAAATCTACCTATATATTTTAAAATGATTAATTTAATATTAGTTTTTTGACAATAATATGCATTATAATTTATTGAAAACACATTTTTCATTTTATTTTACAATGTTTTGCTATAAATGTAAGCATGCTGATTAGCAACTATTATATATATTTGCTCAAGCTTTTGGGCAAATTAATAAATCCCTTGTGGAAGTGTGAACTTTTCTAATAAAGCTCCTTTTTTCCTATTCTCTGATGGTTGCTTAAGAACCATTTTTATACCCTGGATCTCTAAGACCAAAGATAAATAATTCTTATAAATTACTCATAACAATTATTTTATTTACCCACTCAATGTTAGAAATAATTTAAAAGAAAATACGGGGGGGGGGGGGGAATCACATTTGCAAAAACAAAGAAAGAATTAGGTATAATAAGTCCTCAATCCTATTTTCCACAGGTCAAGCCATAATGACCTGCAGCAACTAGAAATTATGGGCAAATGAGATTATTTGAGAATTAACAAAATTTTAAGATAAAAAACATTTTCTCTGAAAAACCTGTTTAAAAAAATGTTAGGAATCTTTGAGAAGTGAAAACCAAAATTTAAGGCAAGGAAAATTGAACAGCTGGGAATAGACCAGAGAACAGTTTGTGGAATTAGCAGCATGGATAAACATTTGCCCAGACAGTAGCCCAAGATTGCCTAGGGGTTTGGTTGTCACAACACAAATGAACTAATAGTGATGATTAGTTTCTGAGGAAGATGAAAGAAAAAATAGTTTATTAGTCAATATAGTTAATTGATATGTTTTTGAAACATTATTTATTTTTCAACATATCTGACTCCAAGTATACCTACACCCAAATAAAATCTAGAGAGTAAAGTAGAAAGCAAACAAACAAAAAATAACACATATTTTAATGTATCCAAGTTTTTAAAAATTGAAACATTTTCTTGAGCCATGTTTCTACTTTATAAGATATTTTTGATTCAGAAGTTGTCATAATTTAATCTTTTCCAGGAAAATCTTTTTCAAATAAATTTTAGCAGGAGTGATAAAAGAAAAAAAAGATTGCTACATGTTGGTTTTTTGAAGAATTTTCATTCTGTTCTTGATCTTTAGAAACAATTTTGAATAACCCAGTGTTCATAAAAATGGTGAAAAAAAAATCTTGGAACTATCAGTATGGCTTTGTATTCAAATATGTGAAAGGAAAGAAAAGCATATGGCCATGAATGAGAGACCTCAGAGTAGAGCACTTAAAGAAATCAGAATGGAAATAAAGTGCCCATTACCAAATGATGATTTACTGTATAATTTATGATAAGGAAGAGTATGCTTAAACTGCACTTAGCACCTGGATGATATGAAATATAAATGAAATAAAATGTGTTCATGAAATTCCAGTAATAAGGAGTATGATTTTGGTTTCCTTTCTGTTTTATTTCTAGTTTAACAGAGAGCAGTGGTAAACCTACACATTATTCAGTAGCTTCCACTCGATTATTTCTTAGACTCATAAGACCTTGATTTTCAGAGTTTCAGAATTATCCTATATAATAAAGAGCTAATATGCAAACAGTTGTTATGCCATCACACCATAAGGGCTCAGACACTAAACACTGGGGAGAGAGGAGTGGAGACCAGCCAGGCACAAATGAGCTTGTGAGACAGGAATGGGGACCAGTCAGCTGCGGCTCAGGATAGGGACAAGCCACTTGCCCCACAGTCCTGGGTGCCAGCAGCTGCGGCCTGGGCAAAGCCTCCCATCCACGGTCCCCTCCAGTTGTGGCTGCCCTGGGCAAAGCTGGCTCGGGTCCTGGGTGCCTGTGGTCGGCCAGAGAGAGGAAAGCCTGGGTCCTGGGTGCCTGTGACCAGCCAGAGGAGGGAATCCTGGGACCTGGGTGCAGGGTGAGGCAGAGGCAGTTAGAGGCAATCAGGCCAGCAGGGGAGCAGTTAGGGGCAATCAGGCAGGCAGGCAGAGGGGTTAGGGCAATCAAGCAGGCAGGCAGGTGAGCGGTTAGGAGCCAGTGGTCCCAGATTGTGAGAGGCAGTCGGACATCCCCTGGGTCTCAGATTGGAGAGGGTGCAGGCCAGGCTGAGGGACCCCCTCCCCATGCATGAATTTTGTGCACCAGGCATCTAGTCTGGTATAATATCTTTCTTGCATGCATGCTCTCTCTTTCCTGCCCTGTCTTACCATGAAACATCTCAGACAGATGCAAATCTAACACACCAAACTATATAGTCTAGAAGAGTGTTACTCATTTAATTAACAATTCTATATTGTCTGCCTAACATGTCAGGCATAATTTTTGTCACTTGAAATACATCAGTAAACAAAACTGACCCAAAGCCTTCCTTCACTGAGCCTACATTCCATAATAGCATGTTGTAGAGTGATTTGTTCAGTATATTAATCAAGGTTCTCCATATAAACAGAACCAATATAATGTATATAAGTAGAAACAAGAGATTTATTTTAAGGAATTACTCATGTGCTTGTGGAGGCTGACAAGTCCAAAATGAGCAGAGTAGTTTGACAAGCTAGAGATGCTGAGAAGAGTAAATGTTACAGTTCAAGACTAAAGGTAGTCTATTGGCAGAATTCCTTCTTGCTTGGTGGAAGATCAATCTCTGTTCTATTAAAGCCTTCAACTGATTTAATGAGGCCCACCCACATTATTGAAGACAATCTGCTTTACTCAAGGTCTCCCAATTTAAATTTTAATCTCATCAAAAACACCCTTATAGAAATATCTAGACAATAAGGTCCAGCCAAGTTGACAGATAAAATTAACTAGCACATTCAGAAAATATAGAGGTTTGGGGTGAAGGTACAGTGGAAATAAATAAAGAGCAATAAAATGAGAACATCAAATGCTCTTTAGTTAGAGTTTGCTCATAAGAAAAAGTTATCCATTGTCACTTGTGTTTTTACAGAGAACTGAAAGGCAAGCAGAGGGGTGGGGAAGCTTTATTGGGAAAAAATGGGAAGGTTTTATGTATGACCTTATTTGAGGCTATTGGCATATGGAAGCTGTAGACAGGCTAACTGGAAGTGGAACATCCTGCATAATTGGTTAGGGCTGCATATCTGGCTTTCTCTAGTTGGTGCTAAGTTGGAAACAGGGACAAAAATAAGGGGAATTGTCAATTACTAATTAAGTCTTGACCATTTGGGACCAATTTAGAGAGGTTGTATGGCTTTCTGGAGATAGTGGTAGGTAGAAAGAGCAATCTGACTTCCTACATGTCTTATTACAAGAGTTTAGCTTTCTGCATAGTTTATTATAAATAAGGGGGCTGTTTTTTTGTGTTTTTTTTTTTAAAGAGGCTGTTATATGCTGTCACTCAGACTTCTATTTTAATATGTGGTCTTGTCATTTTCCACTTATATATTTAGCCTCTCAAACGATAAACAATATAATAAAGAAGTGAAGTAAACTGCATAGTGTATAAAAAGGTGATAAATGTTGCAGGGAATTATAGAACAATGTATGAACAATTTGCAGTACAAAATGGAGGAAGGTATAGGAAAGTTTGCAGTATTTTTAAAACATATTTTTATTGATTTCATAGAGGAAAGGAGAGGGAGGGGGAGAGAGAGAAACATCAATGATGAGAGAGAATCATTGATTGGCTGCCTCCTGCTCGCCCCACTCTGGGGATTGAGCCTGCAACTTGGGCATGTGCCCTGATCGGGAATCAAACCATGACTCCTGGTTCATAGGTTGATACTCAACAACTGAGCCACACCAGCTGACAGGAAAGTTTGCAGTATTAAATTAAAAGTGAGATTTAAGCAAAACTTTGAAGAAGGTGATGATATTATCCAAGCAAAGTTCTGAAGGGATATAACCCTAAACATATTGAACAGCTCCTGCTAAGCCTCCAAAGTGGGTTGATACTGAGTATTTACAATATATCTAAAATAATCACAATGCCTCTATTCCATCTTTTGGAATTCACCTTCTTTGACATATATTTCACAATAGACAGCTACATTGTGAATCATTCATTATCTTATGGAGGGAATATTTAGAGGAAAAATAAAATGGGGAGGAAGGGAGATGGAGGAGAGAAAGAGAATCAGAAGAAAAATAAAGTCAGCAACCAAAGATCACAGACTTGTACTCAAATAAAGCTCATCTTTGAAATCTAGACCATTCTTACTTGAAAATTTTATCAGTTATATTTTTATATATTTTTTCTAAGTTGCTTCTGCTTAAACATTTCAGGGTTACTGGCTTAAGATTAGTATCTGCTTAATTGATGTCCATTTTATGGAATTTCCACACCTCACAAATAATTCCAGATTAGGTCTTATATTTTCCTAGAACAATGAAAACGGTTAGAGTCTGTGTTGTTCAGCCCCCAAAATGACTCCTGATTATTCACATTAAAAACTGGTTAAATCTCCTTCTACCTTGAATAGGACTCACCTTGAATAATATGCAAGGGATATTGTAGGAATGCCTATGTATGACCTCCAATGATCTACACTAATAAAAGAGAAAGATGCAAATTGACTGTACCTTCATGATGCCCACCAGCCAATCAGGAGTGAGTATGCAAATTAACCCAATAAAGATGGTGGGTTAATTTGCATACACAGGCACCGAGTGGCTGGGGGCGGGGCGGGATGCCTGAATCATTGTCATAGCGACAACACAGGCATTTCACACTACCCCAGCCACTCCGGGCCTCTGGGCAGCATGGGAAGGCAGAAAGGTGGCTCTGGGCCAGAACAAAGGCAGTGCCGGCAGCCAGGGGAAGGAAGGCCCAGTCTTTCATGAATCTTCATGCATCGGGCCTCTAGTAAGTTATAAAATACATTGTGGCTTCTACTTTATGGTCTCTTGTATCACTTGATCTGGCAGAAGCCAGCCACCATGTCAAAAGGTCTATGGAGACAACCACATGTAAGGAACCGAGATTTCCTGCCAATTACTAGCTCAACTTGCCAGGCATTCATGTTAACCACATTGGCATGGATTATTTTGCCCCAGACAAGACTTTGGATGACTGTCCTTTGTACAGGTGACTTTTACCACGTATAATGGTTAGTTTTATATGCCAACTTGACTGGGTTAAGTGATATTCGCGTAATTGGTAAAACATTATTTCTGGTTATGTCTCTGAGGGCATTTCAGGAAGAGATTAGCATTCAAATTTCTGAATTGAGTTAAGCAGATGGCCCTTCCTAATCAGGTGAGTACATCCAATCCACTGAGAGTCCAAATAGAACAAGGAGATGAAGGAAAGAAAAATTTGCTTTCTCTCTGCCTGAGCTGAGACATTATTTGATCCTGCCCTTACATATTGGTGTTCCCAATTCTTGGGTTTTTGCATTCCTCACATCGATTTACTCCATCAGTTCCCTCACTTTCCTCCATAATCTCAAGCCTTTTTAGTCAAACTAAATTATACTACAAGCTTTCTTGATCTGTAAAAGGCAGATGCAGGGATTTCATAACCTCAGGAACTATTTCCTTTAATTAAAAAAATATACAATTGGTTTAGTTTTTGTTTTTTCTGGAAATCCCTAACTAATACACCACATAAGAAACACAGGACCAAGATCATCCAGCTAAACTTCTTGTAAGTTCCTGACACTCAGAAACTGTGAGATGCTTACATTTTTTATGCCACTAACTTTTCAAGTGAAGATGTTACATAGGTTGTCCAGCCAAAGATGGGTTCCCATTAATAGATGATGAAGCAATGCATCTCAGTTATTTGCTTTATGCAAATAATCTCCTCTAGCTCCCTGCCTCACAATAAATCTATTCTCAACCCCTGTTTTCATATGGATCTTAAAATTCTAGTTTCCATGATCTAGAACTTCTAGTACCTTGTTTGCTTCACTAGTAGCAGTTCCCTTTTTATTTCTGTAATACAATAGTTTTCCATTTTTGTACAAAATAAAATGGTATGGCATATTAGGAAAGAAAGTCATGTTTTATCAGAATATTGTAAAAGAAGTTTAATTTTCTTATCAGGACAAAGTGAAAAAGAAGATTAATACTATTTATGAATTGATCCTCTGTTAATGCAAGTCTTCCAAGTATAAATATCTATCTTTTTAATGAAAAGTAACTTCATCTAAAATTGCACATAACATTCCATTAATGCAGCCTTATCATTCTGTGAAAGCTATTTTCAAAAATTATTTTTTAATTTCCAAAATTAGAATCCTGATTCTGTAAATCTTCCTGAGTTCAATGAACAACATTAGGAAAGTGTTGAATGAATAACTTTATTAAAATAAATAAATGTTTGTAATACAGGTTCATGGGGTTTGAGTCCAGGTCTACCAAATGGGTTAATAAATTTTCTGAGTGCCAATATCAGCGGGATTTTAGCTGAGATTTAAATATAACCCAGTGCTGTAGTCTTAGAGAATCTGATTTAATAGATCTGAATAAGAGTCTGCAAATTGGTATTTTAACAATCAAGACAGGGAGTTTTGACCAAAGTGAGGTTAATAATAACACTTAGTGAAATATTGTCCATTCGTGCACTGGGGGGTGTCCCTCAGCCCAGCCTGCACCCTCTCCAATCTGGGACTTCTGTGGGATCAGGCCTAAACCGGCAGTCAGACATCCCTCTCACAATCTGGGACTGCTGGCTCCTAACCACTAGCCTGCCTGCCTGCCTGATTGTCCCTAACCACTTCTGCCTGGCTGCCTGATGACTCCCTAACTGCTCCCCTGCAGGCTTGATTGACACCTAACTGCTTCCCTGCCAACCTGATCAACCCCAAGTGCCCTCCCCTGCAGGCCTGGTTGCCTCCAACTGCCCTCCCCTGCCAGCCATCTTATGACAATGTGGGGGTAGCCATCTTGTGATGACATGGGGGCGGCCATCTTGTGACAATGTGGGGATGGCCATCTTGTTACATGAGGGTGTGAGGGTCAATTTGCATACTACCTCTTTATTATATAGGATTGTTCCTCATATTCATTGATATATATTTCTTCTTTCATTTCTTATCACTCATTCTTTAAAAACATTTATTTTTTGTGGGTGGGGACTTTTTTTGGTTTGTTTGTTTGGTTTGCTTTTATATGGATTTTATAATTGCGATTAAAGGGTTACTGTTGTGAGGAGTAGGTAGAAAGAAAAACATCAGCAGCCATGATTTATTAGTGAAGATATTTGTAAATCATGTTTTAATAAGTCAAAACACTATGTAGCATTTCCATGAAAATTCAATTAAAATGATAATAATGTATAACATGATGTACAATGCACTTAAAATATAAAATATAAAATGTATACCACAACAATTCTAAAATATTCTAAGATAAATGGTAATATAAACAGCAGTAGACTTTAGTTAACTGCCAAATGCTAACTATATTATAAATATTAACAAAACTGATACAAGTATCAGAAATTTAGGGTAAATATGAAGATTTTTTATTGAGGTTTGGAGTTAGAAATATTCGTTCAATTCATAAAACCAAATATGCCTCTTAGGGCACAGCAGGTAGATCACATTCATTGGAAGATATGATGTGAAGACCTTAAAGACATATGCACTTGATTTTCTTTTCTTTTATCTTATTGATATAAATTAGTTTATGGTTCTTATAAAGACAGAGATGATGAGTGATATTCAAGGTAAGAAAATATCTAATGATTCTTTCCAGAGAAACATTTAGAAGAATAAAATAAAAGGATAAACACACTCTCACATATAAAAATTTTAAAATATAGTTGAATACCCTGAAATAGGTAAACCTTAGGGGAAAATATAATAGAAGGAATCAGTAAATATTGATTTATTTTTTTATGCATTCATTGGTTTCTTCTTCCTTTTTAAAAAGTCTTTACTGTTAAAATTATTACATATGTCCCCTTTTTTCTGCCATTGACTCCTTATAGTCTCCCACTACCCCCCACCCCAGGACAGCACCACCCTATTGTCTGTGTCAATGGGTTATGCATATATGTATACTTGTTCTTTGGTAGGTCTCTTCCTACCCACCCACCCTCCACAGCCTTCCCTCTGAGAGTCCACAGTCTGATCCATGCTTCCATGTCTCTGGATCTATTTTGTTCATTAGAGTCCACATATGAGTAAGATCCTGTGAGACTTGCCTTTCCCTGACTGGCTTATTTTATTTAGCATAATACTCTCCAGAGATCTCCATGCTGTCTCAAAGAATAAGACATCCTTCTTTTTTACTGCTGCACAGTATTCCATGGTGCAAATGTAACTCTATTTTTTTTTATCCATTCATCTACTGATGGGCACTAGGGATATTTCCAGATTTTAGCTATTATAAATTACACTGCTATGAACATAGGTGTGCATACATTCTTTCTGATTGGTGTTTGGGGATTCTTAGGATATATTCCTAGAAGTGGGATCACTGGGTCAAATGTGTATAATACTACATAAGTAGGATTTACAATGCAAATTTTAGCATCAAAAATTCTGCCTTTATTTCACTTATATAAGAATGTATGACAAAATTCGAGGAAAGAGTTTTATGTTTTTGTTTTTACTTTGAATTAACAAAGAGGGCTAAAGATACTCTCCATTTTCTCATCTGTAAAATGAGCTACCTCATCAAATATTATTGTCTCTTTCTGCTTTGTATGTTTCATCTATCCCTAAGCCAACTTAGAGCTTCTGGGGGGCAGGGGACATATCCAATAAAATGACATATTGGTAAAACTAAATGTTCTTTAAGGAAGATGAAATGATGAGATGAGGAAGAGACTGAGATTATAAGATAATACTTTTAATTAACAGTAAGATTCTAAGTGAAAAAAATGCCAAATGTAGTTCTGAACTGAAGTTATAGTGGAATAATGAACAATATTGTTAGTTACCCAAATCTTTCTGCTCCAGTGAGAATTATAACCCAATTTAGATAAGTCCAATAAACTCTTCTATGCAGGAAAACAATCTGATTTCATCAAAATGGATTCAGCCTGTGGCATGCTGTGTTTGGTTGTGGCCCAAGTCACAGCCCGCTGGGAGTGGCAGCCCCTGCCATCAGTGTCTGTCAGGGAGCAGACACTTCTCTCTTTGTATTATCATAGAGCTCCAGGCTCCCGTGTCAGTCAGACCACAGTGAAATGCTGACAGTGAGCTGCTGCACAGACCAGCGAGAGGCTCTCACTCGGTATTTAAAGGGCCCAAGATCTGCAGGAAGACAGTGTTCCTGCCTCTCCTAAGTGGCATGTACGAAGAGATATCTGAGTTAGCAGTTCTGACAGCCCACATGAAACTTGATCCAGACAGAAACCGAATGAGAAATAACAGGAGCTCTCATCCTGGAGTTTACGAAAGAGGAGAGAGGATGAAGAATTCGGAGTGTCTCTGATAAACCTGGCATTACATGGGTGC
Organism: Plecotus auritus; assembly: GCF_963455305.1. Lineage (NCBI taxonomy): Eukaryota > Metazoa > Chordata > Mammalia > Chiroptera > Vespertilionidae > Plecotus > Plecotus auritus. The sequence continues at coordinate 133,426,657 of NC_137771.1, read as the reverse complement.
ATTAAACACATACTTGCATTTTATTTCCCAAAACACCCATGTATGCTTGCAGAGTTTAAACTTTAGTCATTTAGTAAATAAGTAGTTGTGGATGAGAAAATCTGAGAATCTGAAAAGGAACAGGTTAAAACACTGTGATGAAAGTGGGCTCTGGAAACCTGCAACTTGGTTTCAAAATTTGTTTTGACCACTTCCCAACAATGAGAATTTGGACAAGTTTTCTAAGTGTTTTGTACATTAGTTTCTTCATCTGCAAAATGTAAGTAGGGTTCATATGACAAAGCCATTGTAAGAGTCAAATAAGATTACCACTATTAATTGCTTAGACAAATAATTAATGTTTAGTAATATCCCAGAAACGGTTGACATTATTTTTCTTTGATCATCAAAATTTATGCTTATTCTAAAATGCGGTTCAGCTTCTTGTATTTGAGTGTGGTAGTCATAATACCAATTGAAATATGTTTTCAATGTTTCTATGTATAAAATTCAAGCACATCATCTTTCATATGATTTATCCTTTTTTATTTTTTAATGTTTTTTATTTATCTCAAGAGAGGAAAGGAGAGGGAGAAAGAGATAGAAACAGCAATGATGAGAGAGAATCATCGATCAGCTGTCTTCTGCATGCCCTCTACTGGGGATGGAGCCTGAAACCTGAACATGTACCCGGACTGGGAATCCAATTGTGACCTCCTGGTTCATAGGTCAAAGCTCAACCACTGAGTGACAGAGACTGTCAGCAATTAATAATTTTGAGTGGGTTTTTTTAATCCTCATCCAAGGATATGTTTACTTATTTTTAGAGAGAGGATAAGAGAGAAAGAAAGAGAGAGAGAGAGAAACATTGATGTGAAATGGAAGCATCCATTGGTTGCTTCCCAAAAGGTAGGTATGTGCCCTGACTGGGAAAGGAATCTGAAACCTTTTGGTGTATGGGATGACGCTCCAACTAACTCAGCCACACAGCCAGGTCCATATAATTTATCTTGATTATGGTGATGATCTTAATCTATTTGTGTATTTGTTTTAATAATTTATTTTACCTTTATTGCTTAAATGATACTTGGGTGAATTATTAGTAAATACATTATTGGAAATGCAAAACTTAAACTCTAACTTTCTAGCTTCAGGAATTGTGATTAAAGAGCAATGAACATACAGAAAAATATTTAATAGGTAAAAAGGTAAGTGTATTAATGGGAACACAGATAAAAATGCTTCAAAGATGTTATTTGTGCACTGTCATCTGAATACCTCACAGGTATCTTGAACTTAACATACTAAAAGAAAATTACTTACTTTCCCATTTCTATTGCAAATTGACTCTACATTCTGTTTTGTATTTACTGTTAATCGACACAGATTAATAATCTATTAATTAATTTGCTCTTAAACCAAATCTTTGTGAATTATATATTACTAGTGGCCCGGTGCACAAAATTTGTGCCCGGGGCAGTGGTGTCCCTCAGTCCAGCCTGCACCCTCTCCAATCTCGGACCCCTCAGGAGATGTCCGACTGCCGGTTTAGGTCCGATCCCTGTGGGATTGAGCCTAAACCGGCAGTCGGACATCCCTCTCGCAATCTGGGACCACTGGCTCCTAACTGCTCACCTGCTTACCTGCCTGATCACCCCTAACCACTCTGCCTGCCGGCCTGCTTGCCCCAAACTACCCCCCCTGCTGGCCTTCTCACCCCCAAACTGCCCTCCCGCAAGCCTTCTCACCCCCAATTGCTCCCCCGCTGGCCTGATAGCCCCCAACTTCCCCCCATTGCTGGCCTGCTCACCCCTAACCACCTCTTCCTCGGACCCACCACCATGGCTTTGTCCAGAAGGACATCCAGAAGGTCTCCCAGTCTAATTAGCATATTACCCTTTTATTAGTATAAACACATATATGTATAGTTTATACATATTTTACATACATAAAAATCTATGAGGGCATGAGTGGGGGGTGGGGGGCAATGGGGGGATAAGGACACATATGTAATATCTTAATCAATAAAGAAAAAAATAAAATACTGAAAAAAAACTATTTTATATACTTATATGTAGACATACAGTTATGTGTATATGTGTATATATGTGTAATTATATATATAGTAGAGGCCCAGTGCATGGAAGTCTGCACTGGTGGGGGGTATGGCCTGTGGGAATTGGCCCACTGTGGGAGTGCTGTTCATCCTGGTCAGCCGAGCAGCTGTGAACCCGCCTTCTGAGCGGCTGCTCCCGCTGTGGGAGCGTCACTCATCCCAGTCAGCCAAGCAGTGCTCCCACTGTGGGAGCATACTGACCACCAGGGGGCAACTCCTGTGTTGAGCATCTGACCCTTGGTGGTGAGTGCACATCATAGCGACTGGTAGACTGGTTGTTTTGGTCATTCCACCATTCAGTCTCTGGGCTTTTATATATATATAGATTAGACAAATATACCCTAAAATTCACTTATTTATATATAGAAGCATATACTCAACAAATATTTAACTGATGTCTACCACAGGCATTCACTTTTTATAACTTTATAAACAATGGTAAACAAACAGAAATTATTTTTCCCATTATTCATAGTGTTTGCAGAAAAAGACAAATTTGTGCTTAATACAATTAAAAATTCTGATAGTACCTACTATAAGTAAGCACATTTACAAAACAAAACACAACAAAAATGAGCAATAGAAGATAGTTGAAAATTCAGGGGATACATCCAAGTGTTGTTTCTTCAGTCTGAAACACACTTTCCCAAATAATTATATTGTCCTCTCTCTCAGTTCTTCAGGCCTCTATTCTATTGTTGTCTCTCTGGTCATCTATAAAAAATGTAAACCCTCCTCCAATGTGAAAATTAAATTTTCCTTAATTTGGTTATTTTTTAAATAATAATACATATTAACAGCCAACTTATGGCATGTTTACTTGTATATTTATTTTTCTCTGCCATCCCCCAGAATGAAGATCTGAAAAGCAGGGATTATCTGTAGTTTATAGTCAAATCCCCAAACTGAGAAGGATACTAGATACTCAGTAAATATTGTTAAATAAATAAATAAGGCATGCTCCCTGTAAGCCTCAAGAATAAGGAGAGGCTAAGATGTTAGAGGTGGAGGCTAAGGTGTTAGAGGTAGCAAAAACTTATTAGCACAGGGAGCACAATATTGTGGCAATGATATGAAAAAGAGCCTGACAGTTTGAAAAATAAAGCAACTAGTGTACCTAGAATACAGTGAAAAGAGGAACCATGACTCAAGAGAGGTTGGAAATATAGTGTCAATCTTTTCAGGCCTTTTATAGGAATGATTAGAATTCATTTTAGGTACATCATAAATCCTCTAAAGTGACTAAATGTCTTGAAAGTATAGCAATATAATCCCATTTATTTAGTATTTATTTAGTGTGGTTTCTTCTTAAGTATATTTTATAAATTTTACATATAAAAACTTTATTTAGGTTTAATTCTCATAAACTAAGATGTGTACATTGTAATTATTTAAATACACAAGTTCTCGATACTGTATTAAATTGTACAGCCACAAATCCAACCAAGATACCAAGCATTTTTATCACTCCAGAAAGAACCTCGGTGCCTCTTTCCATATGGTCCACAATTGCCATTCTAAAGCAATTATTGATGGACCAGAAGGCTTCACAGGGGAGTTCTACAAAACATTCAAGGAAGAACTAAAAGCTATCCTCCTCAGACTGTGCCAAAAAATTCAAGAGGAAAGAACACTTCCAAGCTCTTTCTATGAAGCCAGCATTACCCTTATCCCAAAACCAGATAAAGACACTACAAAGAAAGAGAATTACAGGCCAATATCTCTGATGAACATAGATGCTAAAATCCTCAACAAAATCCTAGCAAATCAATCCAGCATTACATTTGTCTGTTGTTGAGGTTATTTTTTTATAAATGGAATCATACCCAGCAAACTAATCTGTGTCTTCATTTACTCATAACATTTTTGAACAATCTATGCTGTTGAGCACATTAGTAATCCATTTATTTGTATTGCCGAATTGCATTTCATTCCACTAATATACTAGGAATTTTTTTTGTTTTTTAACCATTCACTGGTTGGTGGACATTTGTGTCAGTTATAGTTCAGAGCTATTAAGAACAAACCTGCTATACGCATATATCAAAAAATATTCCTGTGGGCATATATGTCATTACTCTTGGGTAATGCTGGAAGTTGAATAGCTAAGTCATGCAATAGAGGAAAAATTTAAATTATAGCAATTACCATCAAGTTCTTCTAACTAGTTGTATAATTTTACATTTCCACCAGCATTATATGACAGTTCTAATTTCTCCACATGCTCAGTAATTCTTGATAATTTAAAAAATTCTAGTTGGCATGTAGTTGCATATCATTATGGCTTCATTTTGCATTTTCTTGATGGGGTATGATGTTTACCATTATTCATGTGCCTAGTTACCATCCATGTTATCTTCTTTCATAAAGTGTCCAACAAGTCTTTTGCACATTTATAAAGGTGAATGTTTAGCTTTTTATTATTGAATTTTAAGACTTCTTTATATTTTCTAGATACAGTTCTCTTTTTATACATTTGTAGCACATTGGCCAGTGTGAATGAAGCTTGTCTTATCACTTTCTTAATATTTTTAAAAAAGCATTTTTATTTTATGAAATTTCAAAAATAACTTCTTAACTAGTTTAAGTTTCTTATATTGCCTAAGTTATCTCTGCCTACCTCAACAGATGGGTTTAACATTAGCAGGTTGCTCAGTAGTTAGAGCATTGGCTCATGGACTGAAGGGTCCTGGGTTCGATTCCCATCAAGGGCTTGTACCTTGGTTGCAGGTTTGATTCCTTGCCCAGTTAGTGTGTGTGCGGGAGGGAATCAATCATAGAGTCTCCCTCACATCAATGTTTCTCTCTATATATATCCTTCCCTCTCCCTTCCATTCTCTCTAAAAATAAATGGAAAAAATATCCTCAGGTAAAGGTTAACAACAACAGAAAAAAAGATGGAATTAGGAATTTTATTTATTTCCCAACATTGTAGACTTTTATATGATTTTTATGGATTTCTAATTAAATTCTTTGTTGGTCAGGAAATATACTCTATGATTTTAATTCATTTAAATTTGTCCATATTTGGTTTATGGCTTTCTATTGTCTGATGGAAAATATTGCATGAGCACTTTAATAGAAAGTGTGTGGTGGCATGTTTGCTGGTAGTGCCCTAAAATGTAAATGAGGTCAAGTGTTTAACATTGTTTAAGTTTCCTGTATCCTTAGTGAAGTTTGTCTGCTGCTCTTTTTATTAATTGCTAGTAGAAGTGTACCAAAATACGCCATTATGAGTGAGGGCTTGTCCATTTCTTCTTTCTGATCTCTCACCTTTTGTGTCATATATTTTTAAGTTTGTTGTTACAAATATATACATTTTGGATTACCATGTCTGTTTAATAAATTGAAGCTTTTATAATTAAAAATGCCCCTTTTGTATTTGGTTAAAATTCTTTTTTCTGAAGTAGATTTTATATATTAATATAGTCACTTTTTCTAACTAGTATTTGAATCTATTTTTTTTAATATATTTTATTGATATTTTACAGAGAGGAAGGGAGAGGGATAGAGAGCTAGAAACATCGATGAGAGAGAAACATCGATCAGCTGCCTCCTGCACACCTCCCACTGGGGATGTGCCCGCAACCAAGGTACATGCCCTTGACCGGAATCGAACCCGGGACCCTTCAGTCCACAGGCCGACGCTCTATCCACTGAGCCAAACCAGTTTTGGCATGAATCTATTTTATAACATATTCCCTAAGGCAGCTGTTTGACTTTACTTTTTTTTTTTTTTTTTTTTTAATCCTCACATGAGTACATTTTTCTATTGATTTTCAGAAAGAGTGGAAGAGAGGGAAAGACAGAGAGAAATATTGATGTGAGAGAAACACATGTATTGGTTGCCTCCTGCACATGCCCTGACCAGGGCCCTGGCCAGGAAGGAGCCTGCAACCCAGGTACATGCCCTTGACTGTAATTGTACCCAGGACCCTTTGGTCTGCAGGGCGACGCTGTATCCACTAAGCCAAACCAGCTAGGGCTTGACTTTACATTTTAATATGCCAACTCCTTGAATTTGAACTTCCACTGCCCATTCAGAATTGTGACAGAATACATTTTTGTTGTTTTAAGCTACCCATTTTATAGTAATTTGTTACAGCAGCAATAGCAAAATGATATAATTGGTTTTAAGCCTCCCATCTCTCTATTTGCTGTGTATGTTTTCTTCCCTTTTCATTGATTACAAATGTATTTTGCAGTATTCCATTTTGTCTCCTCTGTTCGCTTACTAGCTGTATATATCTATATTTACAATGTGCATATTTTGTTTCATTTTAAAATATTCAACATTAGTTTATCAGAACCTACTTTCATTTCAAATGTACTGCCATTTCACTCTTCCAGTTCTTTGTATTATTATTAATACTTTCTAATTCTACATATTTTATAAATATCATAATATATTATTATTGTTACTTGTACTTTTCAATCTCAATTTCCGTTATTTTTATATTTATCCATTTATTTCAGTTTTCTTTAATTGTTTGTATTTATTTATAGTATCTGTGTGAGAGGTTTGTTTGTGTGTGTTTTGTTTTTGATAAATCTAATGTGTGGATCTATTTAGAATCAATTTTAACTCATTCTTTTTCTTGAGTATATGCCATACTTTTTTTAAAAATATGTTTTTATTTGATTTTAGAGAAACAGAGGAAGAAAGAGGGAGAGAAAGAAACCCCATGAGTGAGAACCACCAGTTGGCTGCCTTCTGCATGCCCCCTACTGAGGACTGAGGCCACAGACTGGGCATGTGTTCTGACCCAAAATAAACCAGTGACCTCTAGGTTCATGGGTCACCGCTCAACCAACTGAGCTACATTGTCCAGGGCACCATACTTTTTATTCTTTGCATAGATTATAAGTTTTTTTGAAAACTGAACATTTCAGATATTTATAGCAACTCTGGATTTTGCCACTTATTCTCCCTGAGGATAGTTGTTGTTGCTTTTAATTTTTATGTACTTTTATTTTATTAACTTATTTATGTATTTATTTGCTTATTTCAATAACTTGCCTGTACTTAATTTTTCGAATTTATTTTCCCTGCATTGTGACTGGTGATATAATTTCTGTTTTATCTTTTTAATTTTTTATTCTGATTTTCTGGTGTTACTGCTTTGTTTGTATATCTTGGTGGTTAACCCACAATTGGAAAAATGTTATGCTTCAACAACTTAAATTGATAAGGATTCCAATTTCTGTCAGTAAATCTGTGTGTGAGTTAGAGACTGAATTCAAAAGGGAGGCTATTTTCACCTCTTACTTAGCTTTTACTTTCTCCTGGGCACTCCCTGATCTCTCCTGCACATATAGGTAACTTCCTACTCAGCCTGAGGTACAGGTGAAGTCTCTTTAATTTCCAACATCCCCCACTAATTTTCTGACTAGATTATGACTGTCCAAACAGGGATGCTAATCTCAGGGTAGCAGAGTCATGGGATATTTTATTGCTTTCTACAAAGTTTGCTATACTTTCTGATAATATATTTAGACATCGGTATTGACCTTCTGCTCCAAATCAAGTCTGCCCCTTGGCAGTGAAACTGTTTTCTTTTTCTTTTCAACCTAAATATATTAATATTACAAAATCCAGTACAACAGGGCAGAGGTTGGGGTGAGAAGGTATAACAAGAATGGCCCTAGGCAAAAGGCTACAGATTTCCACTGTTCTTACCCATTATTTAATAGCATTGTTTTGTTTTGTTTTTATTAACATGTACCAATTTACACTTTGACTTTATGCAATTTTCAGAGATGGAAAATTATAGAAATTTTTGGAGCATGTTTTCCAGTTTATAATTTCTATCTTTGTGTTTAGCTTTTGGACCCATTACAATTTTAAGTATGATTTTGAATTGAAAGAGTGATAACAAGTATCTTATCTCATTCAATTCTTGGGGGAAAGAATTAAATATATTTTATCAGATTAAGAATGCCTGTTTCTCTTTCTAGTTTCCATCTCCATCATCTTGGTCATTAAATGTTTAAACTTTAAAAAAAAAATGACTTGAGAGAGAAAGAGATTGATTTGTTGTTCCATTTATTTATGCATGTGGAGATGATGCTCTAACCAACTAAGCTACCTAGTCAGGGCTTAGTCATTAAATGTATGTTGAATTTTATAAACTACATCAAACCTCTATTGAGGAAGATAATTTTTTTCTTTAATAAATTAATGTGATTTATTTGGTTGATTTTATTGAAAATAATACTGTATTTCTCAAAAAATGTCTAACTTGTTTATGAAGTATTATACATCTTATGATTAGCTTAGTTAAAATCTTTAATTTATTATTATTAACACTAGAGGCCTGGTGCACAAAATTTGTGCACGGGGGGTGGGAGAGTGTCCCTCGGCCCAGCCTGCACCCTCTCCAATCTGGGACCTCTCGAGGGATGTCCGACTGCCCGTTTAGGCCCGATCCCGGTAGGATCGGGCCTTAATGGGCAGTCGGACATCCCTCTCACAATCCAGGACTGCTGGCTCCCAACTGCTCACCTGCCTGCCTTCCTGATTGTCCCTAACCACTTCTGCCTGCCAACTTGATCACCCCCTAACCACTCCCCTGCCAGCCTGATTGATGTCTAACTGCTTCCCAGCCAGCCTGTTTGCCCCTAACTGCCCTCCCCTGCAGGCCTGGTCCCCCGTCAACTGCTCTCCCCTGCAGGCCCGGGTCCCCCCAAACTGCCCTTCCCTGCAGGCCCGGTCACCCCTAACTGCCCTCTACTGCAGGCTTAATCGCCCCCAACTGCCCTCCATTGCAGGCCTGGTCCCTTCCAACTGCCCTCCCCTGCTGGCCATCTTGTGGCAGCCATCATGTGCCCACATGGGGGCAGGATCTTTGACCACATGGGGGCAGCCATCTTGTGTGTTGGAGTGATGGTCAATTTGCATATTACTCTTTTATTAGATAGGATAGAGGCCTGGTGCATGGGTGGGGGCAAGGTGGTTTGCCCTAAAGGGTGTCCCGGATCAGGGTGGGGGTTCCCTTGGGGTGTGGGGCGGCCTGGGCGAAGGGCCTGTGGTGGTTTGCAGGCCAGCCACGCCCCCCGGTGACCCAAGCAGAGGCCCTGGTATCTGGGATTTATTTAACTACTATAATTGAAACTTTGTAGCCTTGAATGGAGGCCTGGGCCCTCCAGGATGTGGGGAAAGCTTGGCTTCCTCCATTGCCGGGGAAACCCAAGCCTCTGCTATCTCTGTGGCTGCAGCCATCTTGTTTGGGCTTAATTTGCATACTCACTCCTGATTGGCTGGTGGGCATGGCTTGTGAGTGTAACAGAGTGATGGTTAATTTGAATATTACTCTTTTATTAGATAGGATGATTTAATTTTTGATTTTGTGTTTGTGAGAAAGATGATAATGAAATTATTTTTTAATATTGGTCTCATAAAATATTTAAAAAATGTTAATAAATGAAAGAATTATATAAAACTAGTATAAATTATTTCCTAACTGAAGATATAAATTCAACCAACAAACCATCTGCTCATGGAGATTCTGTGTGGAAAAATTTTCAATTGAAGTTTTATTTTCTTTATTGGATTTAGAATTATACTGTATTTATATTTATTCTGTGTCAGTTTTGTTAAATTGGGTTGTTTTTATGAATGTTTACCTTTTTCATCTAAGCTTTTTTATAAACTTGTTCATAATAATATATCCATTATTTGTTTAATATTGGACACATTGGATACTTAAAAATGTTGACCTATACTCAGAAGATATTGATGTTAACTAATTTTAAACTTTTTTTAAAAAATCATTATTTGTTCTAGATATAACAATATGTTTACTATTAATGGATGAAAAATAAAAATATATATTACAATTGGTCTGCCACTCTGACAGCAACTCATATTTATAATTTGAACTTTAAAGTTTTTTTCTTATAAAATAGCAAATATATTAATTTGTAAAATAACTGAGTCAGTATTGTTGCTGTCCTCTTAAATCAAAGTAGATAAAGATATTATTTCTACCTGTTTTAATATATATATTTATTACATAATTTTAATAAAATGGCATTTTTATTATACTGTCTTATATGATTTAATTTTAAATTCTCATTGTAGTACTTTATTGGTACTCAGTAAAAATATTTTAATTCATTAAAATCTATTTTTCTATTGCTTAGAATCAATATTTATTTACTTATTTATTTTTAAATAAATTTTTATTGATTTCAGAGGGAAGGGATAGGGAGAGAACAATAGAAACATCAATGATGAGAGATAATCATTGATCGGTTGCCTCCTGCATGCCCCACTCTGGGGATCAAGCCCACAACCAGGCATGTGCCCTGACCATGAATCAAACCAAGACCTTTTGTTCATAGGTCAATGCTCAATCACTGAGCCATGCCAGCCAGGAATAATCAATATTTATTTATAAATAGTTTCCATATAATTAAAAATGTATTTTGAATTTGCATTTACTGGTAAGTTATTATAAGGATGTTTCTAAATCAGTATAGGAAGAGAAACCAAGATGGCGGCATAGGTAAACACCTAAACTGCTGCCTCACACAATAATTTCAAAACTACAACTAAATGACAAAACGGACATCATCCAGAACCACAGGAAAGCTGGCTGAGGGAAAATTCTACAACTTGAAGGAAAGAGAAAAGCACATTGATACTCAGAGGAGCTGCAAAAGGCTGAGGTAGGGAGACACGAGCGTGGAGAGGACTGGCGGCAGAGTGCATGGCTGGCTTTCTCCAACGGGAGGGAGACAGAAGCCCCTGACTGCGCTGAACTCCAGTTCTGGGCGAGAATCTGGGAACCCAGACTCATTTGGGGAAAATCTGGACTGTCGGGAAAAGAGAAAAGCACACTGAGACTCAGGGGAGGTGTGGAAGGCAGAGGTCCGGAGGCGCGGGCGTGGCGAGGACTGACTGCTGAATGTGTGGCTGGCTTTCTCAAGTGGGAGGGAGATGGAAGCAGCTCTCGACAGCACTGAACTCCAGTTCTGGGCGAGACTCTAGGAACCCAGACTCATTCGAGGGGAATCTGGACTGTCAGGAAAAGAGAAAAGCACACTGAGACTCAGGGGAGCTGTGGAAGGCAGAGGTTCGGAGGCGCGGGCGTGGCGAGGACTGACTGCTGAATGTGCGGCTGGCTTTCTCAAGTGGGAGGGAGGCGGAAGCTCCCGACTGCGCTGAACTCTAGTTCCGCGCAAGACTCTGGGAACCCAGATTCATTCGTTGAGAAACTGGACTGTCTGGCAGCGGGCAAAACTCGAGGGCGGCTTTCTCTCAGAGGGGTTTGCAGCGATTACCGAGGGACACTGAGACCCAGGGGTCTCATAGGGCAGAGGTGACGGGAAGCCAAGGCTGTCTGCTCTGCCTGAGACTCCGCCCCATCCAAGCTGAGCACAGAAGCTTTTGTAATTTTGCAAGTCTTGTCTCATAAGGGTGTCTCCAGCACAGAAGTTCTCCCGGCGTAAACACAGCTGATCCTCACAGCCAATTGGTCTGGAGGTCAATTCTTCCCAGTGACACCAGCAACAATCAAGACTTAACTACAACAAGGCTGTGCACACAGTCCACAAAGGGGTGCACCAAGAGTGTCCACCTCAGGTAACTGGGAAGGCTGAGCCACTGGGCCCTATAGGACACCTAGCACACAAAGCTACTCTACCAACTCAGGGAAGCAACGAAAATGCGAAGACAAAGAAACAGATCACAAAAGAAAGAAATGGAGGAAAGCAAATGACTGGATATAGAGTTCAAAACCACAGTTATAAGGTTTTTCAAGAATTTCCTAAAAAGGCCGATAAATTTAGTGAGACCCTCAAGGATATGAAAAAGGACCAACTAGAAATTAAACATACACTGACTGATATAAAAATATTATACAGAGACCTAACAGCAGACTATAGCACTGCAAGAATCAAGTCAAAGATTTGAAATACAAAGAAGCAAAAAACACTGAACCAGAAAAGCAAAAAGAAAAAAGAATCCAAAAATTTGAAGATAGTGTAAGGAGCCTCTGGGACAAACTCAAGCGTACCAACATCTGATTTATGGGGGTGCCAGAAGAAGAGAGAGAGCAAAATACTGAAAACCTATTGGAAGAAATAATGACAGAAAACTTCTCCCACCTGGTGAAAGAAATAGACTTACAAGCCCAGGAAGTGCACAGAACCCCAAACAAAAGGAACCCAAAGAGGACCACACCAAGACACATCATAATTAAAATGCCAAGAGCAAAAGACAAAGAGAGAATATTAAAAGCAGCAAGAGAAAAACAGTTACTTACCTACAAGGGAGCACCCATACGACTATCAGCTGATTTCTCAACAGAAAGTATGCAGACCAGACGGGAGTAGCAAGAAATATTCAAAGTGATGAATAGCAAGAACCTACAACCAAGGTTACTCTACCCAGCAAAGCTATCATTCAGAATTGAAGGTCAGATAAAGAGCTTCACAGATAAGAAAAAGGTAAAGGCCCTAACCGGTTTGGCTCAGTGGATAGAGCGTCGGCCTGCGGACTCAAGGGTCCCAGGTTCGATTCCGGTCAAAGGCATGTACCTTGGTTGTGGGCACATCCCCAGTAGGGGGTGTGCACGAGGCAGCTGATCGATGTTTCTAACTCTCTATCCCTCTCCCTTCCTCTCTGTAAAATATCAATAAAATATATTAAAAAAAAAAAAAGAGAGAGAAAACTAAATGAGTTCATCAACACCAAATCAGTATTACATGAAATGCTGAAAGGTATTCTTTATGAAGAGGAAGAAGAAGAAAATGGTAAAGATAAAAATTATGAACAACAAATACATATCTATCAACAAGTGAATCTAAAAATCAAGTGAATAAAAAATCTGATGAACAGAATAAACTGGTGAATATAATAGAATCAGGGGCATAGAAAGGGAGTGGACTGACAATTCTCAGGGGGAAAGGGGTATGGGTGTTGAGGGAAGAGACTGGACAAAAATTGTACATCTATGGAAGAGGACAGTGGGGGGGTTGGGGCAGAGGGTGGGGTGGGAACCAGGTGGAGGGTAGCTATGGGGGGGGAAGAGGAACAATTGTAATAATCTAAACAATAAAGATTTATTAAATTAAAAAAAAATAATTAGAACAAAAAATAAGTAAATAAATCAGTATAGGAATTACTAAGCAATTACAAATTATGAGCTATTTTTTTCACATTTTGTCTTTTTTTACCTCACATGAGTCTTTTGAAATTACATCTTGTCAGTATTCAGATAATTTTATAACAGGAAACTGAGTTGCAGGCAGATTCTTATTTAAAAACAGGAAATATTAACCAAGATATGTTCTTAAACTCTTTGGGAATATCTGATCTCATTGTCCTCATGTAATGTATACTTTATAATTAATAAAGACTGAAAGAGAAGTTTAAGATGGTGAAATACCCTGCAGAATATGTTCACTCACTTTCAATATGGTTTCATCCTATACATCAGCTTTGAAATATAAGCAATTAAAAATTTTACCTCAGCTCAGCAAAATCACAAACTACAAAAAGTCAGAAACTTTCTAAGTTAACCATAGATAGCTGAAACCATAGATAGCAAACTTTGAATGATAATATTAAATTCCAAATCCTATCTTTTTTCACAGTATAATAAGCAAAGAGAAATCCAATTTTATTAATCAATTATATGGCACTTCTGATACCAAATTTTTAGACTGGAACCCGGATTCTTTGTCCACCAGAATCGAAGAATGAATCCATGGACAGAAAGTGGTATAGCAAAGGTTGTGACTTATTGAAGAACAAGTACAGACTCCCACATGGGGAGATGGAAGAGTCTCCCAGAATGGACTCCCAAGTAGGGATGGGGAGAAGGGTCCCTGAACTGACTCCCACATGGAGAGGGTGAAGAGTCCCCCAGAATGAACTCCCAAGTAGGGAGGGGGAGAAGGGTCCCTGAACTGACTCCTACATGGGGAGGGGAAAGAGTCCCACTGGGTTCTTTTTCCCCATGGCTTATATAGGCTGAAGAACTTGGTGCCTTGATATGCCCTCTGATTGGTCACTATTCCCTTAAACTGGTTACTATAGTAACTACTGAGCTCAAAAGTGGAACCTCACATGGGACACCTGAGGTTCTCCCCACCTCCTTCCTTCTGAATGAAGGGCTTCCTTCTATTTATTTTGTAAATGTGACCTTTCTTGGCTACTTCCAGTTCCCTTGTCTTATGTAAATACACCTGTTGCTGCCTCCTTGTCTTATGGAAATGTAACTGCAGCTGGCATTTTGTATTATGGAAATGTACCTTCTCCCAGTCTGCAGCCCCATGCTTTTCCCATGGACCCCAATTCTAAAAATCCCTAAGCTTGCCTATGTCCCCCTAAAATTCCTGCTTCACCTCAATGTATTAATGCATAAGCAAACTATTCAATATCAAAACTAATATTAAGAATTGTAATATGTTTCATATAAAAATTCTAAGCACATATAAATATTTACAGATTCTGACTTCTGGCTCCCTGTAACCCCAGGATGGTCTGAACTCCACAGCACTGCCCACCGCTGAAGGCTCATGCCCAAGAAGAGTAAGTTTCATTCCAAAATGATGGCAGAGTAAGTGCAAGCTACACTGACACCCTACCAGGACCAAACTGGAATTACAACTAAAATACAGAAAAACCATCCTCAATAATCAAGTGAAGACTGGCTGGAGACAACCCTGATACTGAGGATGGAAAATGGAGACCACATAGAGATTGGTAGGAAGTGCGGAGGTGCAAAAGGGCTGGACGGGCTCCCACAGACAGTAGCTGAAGTTCCAGAAGGACATCTCAGCTGTGGGAGATTTCCATTGAGAGATCTTGGATCAAAACCCCAAGCTAGACCCCCCAGCCTAGAGCACCAGAACTGAGAAAGGTGATCACATAACATCTGGCTTTAAAAAGCAGCAAAGTTGCTGTCTTTCAGGGAAAGAAGGCAGGAAATGTTTACAAAATCTTAATGGACCAACACACAAAATTTGATGAGTAGCCATTCACCTTGGGCTCTGAAGAGGGAGGGCAGAGTGTACTGGAGCTGTGTGTGCAGAAGCCAGGATTGTGAGTTCTGGGGTTAGACCACAGAAATCAGAAACCCAAATTTCCTGTGCAGAATCATTCACTCATGCTGCAAAGGACATCTTTCTCTGGTGGACCTTTGCTCTCCAGGTGGTTATTGCCTGGGGTGGGGGGGGAAGCAGTTGCCCCACCCATGCCCCTCTGTGGAGTTTCTGAGGCCCATTAAGAGACTGAGAATAAAAATCAGCCTGTAGGCAGAAACAATCGCCCCACTGTTGCAGTGTACCCCCATCTTACAAAGGACGCCTCAAGAAGTCAAATAATGGAGTCATTTATTAAAAGCTGGTGGCATACGAGGGAGCCATTCAGCATTCCAAACCTTGCAGCCCCGAACAGCTTGCCACATCTGGCTTATAATGGCAGAATATCACAAAAGTATTGATTATATCTTTGGGTCTGGAATGAGGAACCTGTTCCTGCAAAGCATTTACAGAAGCGAAATTGAGCAAGTTAGTTATCTAAAGTATAGTTCTTGGGTCTACAGATCACTGAATCAACAGAAACACATTATCTGGGACCACTGGGGCAATTTAGAAAAATTATGCTGTCCAGATTCCGGGACCACTGAGATACCGGAATGCATTATCTGTAGCTACTGAGGCAATTTAGGGTCTGTTCTGATTCCGGGACCACTGAGTCAACCGAAACTCATTATCTGTAGCTACTGAGACAATTTAGGATAATTGAGCTGTCCTGGTTCCCAGAAGAATGTGCTTTGATGACCAGTGTGATCACAATCAATGGGATATTCAAACCATCATCAACAGAGTATTGGGATAGCATACATAAGTTCAGAAAATCAAAATAACTTCCTATTATTTTAGCAAACTAAGTACAGAAGCCAAACAGCATATCTACCTGAGTTGATTGCTACCATACTTCACCACCATGTTGAAAAATCTCTTGCCCCACCCTGTGGTCCATATCCAGAGGCTAATAAAATCTGAATATAATCAGCCCAGCCTGTGTCATTAGTGGTTGTGCATGATCTATGAGCCAGGAGTTCATAGTTCTATTCCCTGTTAGGGCATATGCTCAAGTTGCAGGCTCAATTCCCCATGTGGGGTGTGCAGAAGGCAGCATATCATTGATGTTTCTGTCTCTCTCCCTCTCCTTTTCTCTCTGAAATAAATAAGTAAAAAAAAAAAAAATATATATATATATATATATATATATATATATATATATATGTATATATATATATATACCGGAGCTGGTCAACAAAACAACAAAAAAAAAAGACTAAATACAATCAGACTGCAGTCACAGGCAGGTCTCTGGGGGTTTTGAGCCTTTGCATGATCTAATTCAGAATCCTGGGCTAGGAAAAGCAGACCTTGGTGCACATCTTAGTCCTTTCCAAAGGCATCCAGCCCCAGCAGAGGAAGCCCATAAGCTGTGGATTGCTTACAGCTCAAACAGGTTCCTCAGGGTCAGTCAAAAATAGTGTCTGACACAATCATGCACTAGACATTGGGAGTCTTAGCAAATCTACCTAATACATAGAAACAAGCCCAAACAGGCCACCAAAATGGGGGAGACAAAAAACAAACAAACAAAGAAAAAAAAAAAAACCTAAACAAAAGACAAGAGAAGTCTCCAGAAGAAGAGCTAAATGAAATGGAGGTAAGAAATTTTATCAGATATAGAATCCATAATAATGATGGCAAGGATGCTCAACAGCATGAGAAAAGACATAGTAACTGTGAAAACAGACCAATTGGAAATAAAGAATGACATAGCCCTAATAAAGAACTCATTGGGAGGAATACACAGCAGATTAGTGTCAGCTGAGGATCAGATCAGTGAATTAAAAGACAGGGTAGAAAAAATCACTCAACCATAGACATAAAAAAGAAAAAAAAATTAAAAATAGGAGGACATCTTAAGGAAGCTGTGGGACAACAGGAAACATAACAATAGGAGGACCAGAATGGTAAGAATGGTAAGAAATAAGCAAAGTATAGAGAACTTGTTTGAAGAAATAATGGCAGAAAACTTCCCTAACCTGGTAAAGGATAAAGTCACACAAGTTCAGGAGGCACAGGGAATCCCAAGCCAGAAGAACCCAAAGAGGTCCACCCCCAGGCACATCATAATTAAAATGCCAAAAATTAAAGACAAAGAGAGAATTTTAAAGGCAGCAAGAGAAAAACTATTTGTTACTTACAAAGAAGCTCCCATCAGGCTGTCAGATGATTTCTCATCACAAATTCTACAGGTCAAAGAGGAATGGCATGAAGTATTCAAATGGAATGAGGAACAAAGATCTGAAACAAAGATTACTAAATCTAGCAATGTTATCACTCAAAATAGATGGTGAAATAAAGAACTTCACTGAAAAAGAAAAGGCTAAAGATTTTCATTGCCAACTAATCAGCACTGCAAGAAATGCTAAAGGGACTGCTGAAATGAGAAAAAAAAATAGAGAAACATAGGCATAAAGAATTAAAATCCAATAAATAAGTCCCTATAAACAATAACCTTAAATGTAAATGGATTAAATGCTCCAATCAAAAGACATAGGGTGCTGAATGTGTACAAAAACATGACCCAAATATATGCTATCTTCAAGAGAGCCATCTCAGAACAAAAGAATCACACAGGTTGTGAGTGAAGGGATGGGAAAAAATTTCCATGCAAATGGAAATGAAAAACACTGGTTTTGCAATTGTCAAAACTGACAAAATAGACTTCAAAATGAAGGCCATCACAAGAGACAATAAAGGTAAATGCATAATACCAAAGGGATCGATCTAACAAGAGGATACATGGTAAACATATATGCACCCAATATAGGAGCACCAATGTATATAGAAAAACTTGTGGAGGATTTAAGGGAGAGATGAAAAGCAATACAGTCATAGTTGGGAACTTTGACACCCCACTGACTTCCCTAGAGAGATCTTTCCAGACAAAAATGAACAAGGAAACAGTGACTCTAAATGGCACATTGGATTAGATGGATTTAATTGACATTTATAGAACATGGGTAATTCTGAAAGATTATACCTTATGTTAGGTCACAAAAAAAGTCTTTAAAAATTCAAAAAGATTGAAATCTCATCGAGCATCTTCTCAGATCATGATGGAATGTAACTAGAATTCAACTATAGTAAAAACATTCAAAAACATTCAGACACATGAAGGCTAAATAGCATGTTATTAAACAATGACTATGTTACTAATGAGATCAAGAAATAAATAAAAACTTCCTGGAAACAAATAAAAATGAATGCACAACAACCCAAAATCTCTGGGACACAGCAAAAGCTGTCCTGAGAAGAAAGTTCATAGCACTACAGGCCTAACTCAAAAAAGAAGTAAAATTAGGTTGCAGGTTTAATCCCAATTGGGGCATATAGGGAAGTCAACCCAATTGATGTTCTCTCTCATATTGATGTCTCTCTCTCTCTCCATCCTCTCCCTCTCTTTCTCCCTCTCCCTCTTCATAAAATCTATAAGAATATCCTTAGGTGAGTATTAAAAAATAAACAAAAACCCTAAGAATGAACTCAGAATAGGAGAAAATATTCTTACCCTTAAAGTCATGAATGAACTATTTATCTTTAGTCACTGAGTACAATAACCTTACCCATACACTCTTCTCTGTATTGCTATGGTTGAGAACCTACAAATTATGTTTCCCAGAACTCCTTCCCAATAAACTTTTACAAATTCTTCCAGACAGAAACAAGGATTGGATATCAAAAGGCAGTAGGAAAGAGCAATTGTTTGTGGTTATTTTTATGGGAGCAAGTGGCAGGATGATGGCAGACCCCAGCTTTTTGAGCAGAGGATGTATAATTTGTGCAGGTCAAGTCTGAATTCAAATAAAATAAATGAGAGAGAGAGAATCCTGTCTAGGAGGTGCAGGAAAATGTGTGCTAAAACAATGAGATGACATTTTATATAAATCAGATTAGCCAAACATTAAAATACTAAATATTAACAAGGATGTGGAAAAACCCAAACTCTTAATCACTGGTACAAGCACTGTGATAAGCAACTGGAAAGCATCAAATAATTTGTTTTATGTTAAGAAATTGGTATAAGAACATTAATTAAACACATTGTGGTTGAAATATGAATTTGGGGTTTTAGCAACAACCTTTGTAGATAAATATATATAATACTAGAGGCCCAGTGCAAGAAATTTGTGCACTGGGGGGGGGGGGCTGTCCCTCAGCCCAACCTGCACCCTCTCCAATCTGGGACCCCTCGGGGGATATCCGACTGCCTGTTTAGGCCCAATCCAGGCAGTCGGACATCCCTTTCACAATCTAAGACTGCTGGCTCCCAACTGCTGGCCTGCCTGCCTGATGGCCCCTAACCGCTTCTGCCTGCCAGCCTGATCACGCCCTAACCACTCCCCTGCCAGCCTGATTGACGCATAACTGCTCCTCTGCCAGCCCGATTGTCCCCAACTGCCCTCCCCTGACAACCCGGTCACCCCCAAATGCCCTCCCCTGCATATTCCCTCTTTAGTAGATAGGGTTTTTTTCTTTAGCATATTGGATAGCCCTAATTGGTTTGGCTCAGTGGATGGAGCATCAGCCTGCAGACTCAAGGGTCCCAGGTTCAATTCTGGTCAAGGGCATGTACCTTGGTTGGGGGCACATACCCAGTAGGGAGTGTGCAGGAGGCAGCTGATCGATGTTTCTCTCTCATAGATGTTTCTAGCTCTCTATCCCTTTCCCTTCCTCTCTGTAAAAAATCAATAAAATATATATTTTAACAAAAGAAACATTTAAGATTACTCCATATCTTCCTGGCTGGTGTGACTCAGTGGTTGAGACCCCAGGCTGCCACCACTGGAAGGGGATCACACCCCGGCCAGGCTGAGACCCTAGCCCAGGCTGCCATGCCCAGCTGGGGATGGTGCTGCGGAGGGTGCTCGCCCCAGCCAGGCTGAGACCCCAGACCAGGCTGCCATCTCAGACTGGATGGGTATGGCGCCACAGGGGGGTGCACGCCCCAGCCAGGCTGAGACCCCAGCCCAGGCTGCCATCTCAGCCTGGCCAGGGATGGCACTACGGGGGGTGCGTGGCCCTGCTGGCCTGAGACCCCAGCTCAGGCTGCCGCCCTGGCTGGGAGATCGCGCGACTAGGGTGCGAGACCCTGCCGGCCTGAGACCCCAGCCCAGGTTGTGGCCAGGGATCGTGAGGGGAACTGGCACCACCCAGCCAGACACCCTGAGCTGTCGCCGCTGGGCAGGAATTGCTGCATGGGGGGTGGGCGCCTCCCAGCCGGACACCCAGGACTTTCGCCGCTGGGTGGACTGGGGGACTCTGGCGGGGCTAAGAGGACTGGGCACCACCATCTTGTGGCTATGTGCGCCTCCATATTTGTCACGGAGTGATGGTTAATTTGCATATTACTCTTTTATTAGATAGGATATTTACCAAATATCTGCAAATATAATTTCTTATTCATATATGGAAATGAGGGATCCCTAGCTTGATGAGATTGATGATTATTAATAATCATAAAAATGGTAATAACCATGATAATAATAAGTAAACATTATATTTAACCATTCAGGTTCTTTCAGTACATGCAGAAAATATGGGGAATATAAAAAATGTTATCAACACTTCTACAGTTAAAAAGAAAACCAACTACTTGCCCATTTGTATTAAACTGACATCTTTTCAATATTGAAAACTTGAGGATATATAGCACTACACTTAAAGTCTCATAAATTTTGAGTGGTATATTTTGCATTTTAGAATTGATTGCATCTAGTACTGAACTCCTTCCTCTATATAACTAAATGTAGGAATAGTTTATGTTTCCTCTTTACCTGAAAATATTCTCTATCAAATATATTGTCATAAGAGTTGTTGGAAAATATGCTTAGAGTTCCATTTAGCACTGTAAGATGTCAATATCTTACAGTTTTTTAATTGTCCATTTAACTTCAATAATTTATTTTGTTGAAAATCAGATGTTCTTTGTAAAAATGCTACTGAAAAAGTATAACACTGTATTTGTTATATTGAACAAATTTCCTAAAATATAACCAAAAGTGAGTAAAACATCCATACTTAATTAGTAAATTATCATAATAAAATCTTAAAACCTCATATCTTTACAACTGTAAAATTACTACATTAGTAATATACACATATTTTGTAACAAGATTCTTCTTGGCATTATAAGAAAGAGATACAGCCCTTTCCTCATAGTAAACTTTTCAAAATATTCAACCCTTACTATTTATGTTTAAAATATAATTTAAAGCTTTTCTCATACCTTATTTTGTTTAAAATGTTGTATTATATTTTTGTTGAGTGTAAATATTACATACAACTTTTTTTCTGTGTACACAACAGTAAAACACATTGTATAGATAATGGCCTGCCATTGCAGATTTTCTTTATACCTTGATTTGGAATTAAAAATGCTATTGAATAAGTAATTAAATAGTTCAATAAATACTTTAGCTTTAAAAATCCTCTGTAAAACATTGTGCCTCTAATAAATAATACTGTATTATGTACTTAAAAATCTGCTAAAAGGTATATATCATGTCAAGTGTTTTTACACATACACACACACACTAAACACATAGAACATAGAAAAAATTGTGGAGATAATGGATATATGTCTATTGACGTGATTGTGGTGATAGTTTCACAGGTGTATGAATATGTTGAAATTGATAAAGTTGTTATGCAGCTTTTTATATTGATTATACCTCAGTAAAGTTGTTTTAAAAAGACAGAAAAATAGACTCAATTTCATATATTTATTAGGAAAGGCTTTAATGACATTAAAAAATTTAGAATATGACATCATGAACTTCTTGTAATGTTTTATAAGTCTCAATATAATTATTTAATAGTTTTTATTAAATATTAAGATAGAAAAATATTTAGTTATAGTAACATTAATAAAATAAACTTTTTCCAATTCATGAAAAATATATAATTGCGCTCTATTTAACCATAACAACCTAAATGATTATCCTTTAAAAAGTCATGACATATTCTTTATGCTATGCTAATGTCTCTTAAGTTACCTAGTTCAATCCACACAATTGTATAAATGACTACTACAACTAAACTCACTTTATATTAAATAAATTGGAATTGATATCTTGTCCTAGTGCACAAAGCAACAAAACCAACAGCTATCTTTTCCACAAAACACTGTGAATGCCCTGCCTGAGCTTTTAACTCCTAGGCTGCATCTTTACTGGTGAAAAACAGGTGCTATAAATCCACTGTTTTATATAGCTTACATGCATCATATAACATCTATCAAAACAAAACATTATTTTAATTCTACCATTTTACAAACTCAGCAAAAAAATGAAATAGCATGTAAGTTTAAAAATGTATCATTCAACAACCCCAAAAATATGTAAAATATTCTTGTACATTATTAGCATGAATGATCATAGAACATTTGGCATTAATGGTATTTATGAACTCCTTTTAAACAAAGGCAAAAAAAAAGTAACTGCAACATTTATCCCATAACCAGATGGCCACGCATAGCAAATCAGTACTATGTAAATAACAGCATTGCAAGGACACATAAAAAATGGCTTGCTACTTGACATCTATCTTATACATAGATGATCCCCATGTAGACAAGACAAAACTATGTACTTTTTATTGTGGCTAATACAGTCCCTGGAGTTGCCAGTATCATTTTGAAGTTAATTTATATAAAGGTATGAAAACAGATGTGTCAGGAACATCTGGATTCTGTGCTAAAATCAACTATGAAATATAGTGCATATGCAATTCAAAATGTACATAAAATAAAGTGGGGAAATATAGTTAACTGTTAAGTTACTGAAAAGTCAGCATCATTATTCTCCATCTTGATGCATATAATAAATCTTTTCCTATAGTATTAGCAAATATTACCTAGAAAGCAATTTACATTCCTCAAGTCAGCCAATGTCATTATCACAACAAATTATTTTGAAGAATACATGAGCACATTTTGATAGTTATAAATTTATTAGTGACAGTTTTATCTACCCTAACAAAAATGTTATAAAAATATTTGCTTCAAAATAACATTTCTGACGTATTTCAAAGAGGTTTCCAGCCAAAACAGGTCACCCAGAGCTAATTATATGCCTTTTGTCTTTGTGCATATATTATGATTGGCAAGCTGCCAATGGACATGTGTAAATAATGAACAAAGTGATCAATTTAAAAATTCTAAACCACTGGACCAAGCTGCTGTCTTAACAGCAGAATATTAACTTTCACACCTGGTCCCCATTTTGATAATTCCAAGGTATCTTCATCACATTTATTTTCATTGTCTGTCTAAAATATTAAGACTAGTAAAGAGGATTACAATCCTTTGCAATAAAATAAAGAGGATTAATTTGGCTGAAGAACTATTTGATTTAATAAAGTTCTACTTTTTGTAATTGCTTCTAATATTGTTTACTTTAACCTCAATCTTTAAGCCATTTTTTCTCATTCCTCACTCATGCTCTCCATGCTAGTGTTTTTCCATTGGTGTATCCTACCTTTAGCTTCTCAATTTTTATTCAGAAGCCATGCTGTCTCTTCCATCGTATCATTCCTAAAAGGAGCTTGTTTAGTGGTATGTTTGTGTTGATTATTCAGATTTCTCCTTTAGTGCACCATCTGGTCATGTCATAACTTGAGACAGAAACAACTATTCATATTCCCTCTGTAATAATTGTTCATACATTTTTAAACCATTAAATCACTCTGTAGAGTTATTTTTTATAACACAAATCATTCTGCCCCAATTAGTTTTGCTTTTTAAAATTTATTTAAAGATAGGTGTATTTGTATTTTTGTCAACACATTAATTCTAGGAGTTAATTCTTTGCCCCAAACAGTTACATTTCTTTTTACTTTCTATTAAAAAAGAATACCTAAATATTAAAGGAATTTAATTTTCTTAGTTTCTGGTATTATTCAAGAAAATACCTCACATTATTTAACCTTTATTGTATTCTTCATCTTTCCTCATATATATAATGAAACTTCTGATACATTTGACATTTATAGAATATTTGGTTTAGCTCTTACTATAAATGTTCACAATAGATTTCAAACCTTTAAAATTTACTTTTAAGTAAACTTTAAAAACTTAAAGGACAAATCATATTCAGTTAGAGGAGCATATTTAAAATATGAATCTTATACATCTTCTTTTTTAAACTTATATCAAAGAGGACACACATATGCCACATCTGCCATTACTATAATTTTTTATATCCCTAGTAGGGGCTGTTGATCATGTACAGCATTTTCATACTAGAGTCAAGCTTGGCCTCAAATTTTTTTCTATAATGTGACTACAACAGAGTACAAATAAATTGAATTTTAGGTTTTAAGCCAGCTGTTTATAAGTCAGTTTTTTTAAAAAAAAAAACACTCATTCAGGAAGCTTTGTCATAATATATACTTCTAGGTCTGCTCCCTGGAGATTTTGATTCCATATATCTGGGATTCTGCATTTGATATAACCCCCAATTAATTCTTAAGAAGTTAAATGTTCACATATTTAAGGTGAACATTTAGAAATATCTGGTCTGAAATATTCAAATCAATGATCCCCTCATTTTGTTCAACTTGTTTATATACATATATATTTATACATTGATTTGGTTTATTATTTGTTTTTATTTGCTTAATCAATGTTATGGACCAAATGTTTACCCACAAAATTCATCTGTTAAAGCCTGAACTGCAGTTTGGCTGTATCTGGCAATAGAGATTCTAAGAAAATAGTTTAGGTGGGGCTTTAATCTGATAGGATTAGTATTCTTATGATGAGAATACCAGAAAGCTAATTCTTCCTTTCAGCTGCACTAGCCTGGGGATGCCATGTGACTACATAATAATAACATGGCCATCTGCAAGCCAGGAAGAGAGCTCTCACCAGAAATCAATTTAGCTGGCACCTTAATCTTGAACTTCCAGAACTGTGAGAAAATAAATTTCAATTGTTTAAATCACCCACTCTATGGTATTTTATTTTGGCAGCTTAAGCAGACAAAGTAGCATATAACAACTTCCATAGCTCAGTTGGTTAGAGTGTCCTTCCCATATACCAAGGTTATGGGTTTGATCCCAGTCAGGGCACATACAAAAATCAACCAATGAATATATAAATAAGCTGAACAACAAATTTCTCTCTCTCTCTCTCTCTCTCTCTCTCTCTCTCTCTCTCTCTCTCTCTCTCTCTCTCTCTCTTCTCTCAATAAAAAAAAAACAAAAAACGGATATAAATTATTCTACTTGTAGTAAAGCTCCTTATTTCAAAAAGGAATGCTTTCATTTTTCTTTCATTTAGTAGTTTGAGGACTTAAAAACAAGACAAAAGAAAAAAAACATACAAGTCAGAACTCAGCCAAGAAAACAAAGTTACTAGATGAAGGTGGTCAAAAGGTACAAACTTCCACTTATAAATAAGCACTAGGTATGTAAAATGTACAAAATGATGACTATAGTTTACAAGGCTATATGCTATATTTAAAGTAACTAAGAGAGTGTCTTAAAAGTTCATATCACCAAGAAAAAAAATTAACCATATTGAAATCAAAATGTGGATGTTGAGTCAGTTCATTGTCTCGAGAAATCAAAGAATGAAATTGCAGACAAAAACTGTTAATGGAACCAAAGTTTGTTGAGAAACATCCATGAGAATTCAAGACTATTAGTCCATGTGTAGAGTCCCACATGGCCATAAGCCCCTGCCACAGGAAGGTCAGGAATCCATTGCATGCTAGGGAGAAAAGAGGAGGGTGAGAGGAAGCCCATGCCTTTTAATTTAGGAGGTGGGTACAGTCTTGCTACCTCATAGTCTTTTCAAAGAATTTTGCCTTAGTAACATCTTTGGGATTGGTTTATATGCCTTACTGCCTTGTGATTGGTTACCTGCACGTTGCCTGTCGTAGTAATATCCATATATTTTAAAACTTGTGCCTCCCATGAATGCCCTCTTTCCCTGCCTAGTTGGGTTCACAGATTAAATCCTCTCCTCCACCCCCACCCCAGCCCCCTTCCCCATTCCTTTTTTTCTGTTTCCTCAATACGAGGTGAAGGATTTTAACTGAACTTACTGTGGTAATCATTTTGCAACATACTGTCAGCATTTTGCTGTGTACACCTTAAACTTATAGTGTTGTTTGTCAATTATATCTCAACAAAACTGGAAGAAAAAAACAATTAATAAGCACTATAGGAATCAGAGATTTGTTATATGAATTAGAACTCAGTCAAATGAGTGAGGGTTGGGGATAGTTTGAGTAAAAAAGGTCTGGAATTGGGAAGTCAGTGTTTCAGAGAAAAAGTCTATACTGATGCACAAATCAAAGCTGCAGGAAAATTCAAGAAGTCAAGCACATCAGGAACTGAAGAATGATGAGGAATGACCTCCTAGAAATGTCTATGGAAATAGGAATTTCCAGCTCTTGAGAAGCTTTATTAAAAAATATATATATATCCCCAAATTTATGTAAATTTTACTCATGTTCATTTATAATCTGAAATCCAGAGAAGAGGATTTAGGGAAGGACCACTCTCAGCCTTAGGCAAGTCAACATAATACAAACCAGCATAAGAACCAATAAACAAACAACTCTGAAGTTCAGCATTCTCTTCAGGTGAAGGTTAATTTTCTTTCTGATTCTTCACAGTAAAATAGAGTGTGATAATAAGGCACTGAAATGGGAGTCAGAAAAATGGAGAATATGCTCTTTATTCCTCAAATAGCTATGTACCGCAATACATGTCTTTCAACATTTTCAGGATAAAACATTTCCTTATATGAAAAGAGGTTATTAAATTAATGATGGCTGAAATTATTTCCTAGTCTAAAACTCTATTGTTATCTTTATTATTGTTCTTTGTCTCTTTGTTGGCCATAGCACAGAAAATCTAAAAATGTGGTTAGCTATTGGGGTTTTTAATATATTAAGAAAGGATGAGTCAATCAAATGCAATGTGCATGGTTTATTCTTGCCCTCATATATTACATGCTCTTCAAAGTCTTACATTATCCTGTTTTATCCAGATAAGATTTGCTTTACAAACTCATTGAGGCTTGTGCTCCTTCCTATTCAATATCTAGGCTATTTTTTATTATGATATTTCATCAATACTCACCCCATTTTAGAAGTCCTGTTTGTAGGAGGTGTTAAAGTCATGCTGAATTTAGACAACAATATTTTAATATCAACATTGCTCACTTAAAATAAAATAAAGAATAGTATACTTTATCTTAAAGAGTCACATTATGTTAAATTGAAGAATGCTTTCTTATTAATTTTTTTTATTAAAAGAGATTATTTTTAGAGGAAAAGTAAATAAATTCTCTCTTACAAATGAATCTAGGTAATGTAAGTAGATATTTGCCCTCAAAAAGGTGGAACTGCTTCACCTCCCTTAAATATGGATTCTGCTTAGTAACTTACTTTGAAAGAGTTAAATTATAAAAAAAAAAAAAGCGGCAGGTGCAACTTTACTGGGAGGAAACCTGGCCCACCTTGCTTCAGCCAAGTAAGCTTTAACATAATCAATTATCAGCTCTGTTGATAGCACATACTTTCAGCGAATGTGATGAGCATGGGACTTACCTCTGTGGGTTTCCCTCAAATCATACAACCCTCATTTAAACCTTCAAAAAAACCCCAATTGAGTGACATTGTACAGAATACCTTATCAGTACTCCTGAAAACTGTTAATGTTTTCAAAACCAAGGAAATTCTAAGAAACATCACAGACAAAAGAAGCCTAAGGAGACACAGCAATTAAACATATTATCTGGTTGAGATCCTGCAATAGAACAATAACATTGGGGGTGGGGGGAGTGATATCTGAACAATTTGTGGAGTTTAGTTAATAGTAGTATACCAAGTAGTATACAAATTTGGCTCTTAAATTGTAACAAATATATCATGAACATATAAAATGTTAAAATAAAAATGAGGGTCATATGGAAACTCTGTCCTGTCTTCTCAACTTTTCTATAGATCTAAGATTAGTTTAGAATAAAATTTATGAAAATCATAGATTTACTAGATAAATTGACATTATGTCATTTATCTATTCACTCAACAAACAATAAATGCCTGCATTTACACACTCCCAAACACATATATTGATTTGATTCTTTAAAAAGCAACAACAAAAACTACAAAAAACCCACACCTCATTGCTTGCTGATATTGGGAACATATATTTTTTAATAGTAATAGTTAAGTGGAAAGGATTGTGTTTTTCCCTTTAGATGAGGCAGGGCTATGTTGTTCACCAGAATTTCCATCTAATTCATCTATCTCATTTATTTTATCTTCTTGATTATTCAGGCATTTACATTTGCAACTCACAAACTGGGTAGTGGGACAATATGTTAAACCAAAGTTGGTATATCTATACTAATAAAAGGGAAATATACTAATTAGACTGAGAGACCTTCCGGAAGTCCTTCTGGACAAAGCCATGGTGGCACGGCCGAGGCAGAGATGGTTAGGGGTGATCAGGCCAGGAGGGGAGGGCAGTTTGGGGTGATCAGGCCAGCGGGGGAGGGGGAGCAGTTGGGGGTAAGCGGGCCGGCAGGGGGGGGGGCAGCTAGGGGTGAGCAGGGTGGTAAGGGGGCACTTGGGAGAGAGCAGGCCGTCATAAGGGGAAGTTGGGGGGTGAGCAGGCTGGTGAGGGGGGGCAGTTGGAGGCAAGCAGACTGGCAGGGGGGGAAGTTGGGAGTTATCAGGCCAGCAAGGGGGTGGCAATTAGGGGCAAGAAGGCTGGTGGGCAGGCACTTGGGGGAGAGTAGGGTGCAAGATGGCACAGTTGGGGGTGAGCAGGCTGGTCGGGGGGGGGCAGTTGGGGGTGAGCAAGTTGGCGGGGGGGGCAGTTGGGGGTGATCAGGCCTGCAAGGGGGGGGGGCAGTTGAAGGCAAGAAGGCCAGTGGGGAAACAGTTGGGGGTGAGTAGGCTGGCAGGCAGAGTGGTTAGGGGTGATCTGGTAGGCAGGCAGGTAAGCGGTTAGGAGCCAGTGGTCCCGGATTGTGAGAGGGATGTCCAACTGCCAGCAGTCAGACATCCCCCAAGGGTCCCAGATTGGAGAGGGTGCAGGCCGAGCTGAGAAACACCCCCCATGCACAGATTTTGTGCACTGGACCACTAGTAATACCATAAAAGCTGTAGAAGTGTCTTATATCATGTGAAGAAAAAAGTAACTAACTCTTTCAAATTCCAATTTTTTTTTATTGTGTTGAATTATGCTCAGAAATGTCATACTCAGATATGAGTGGGAGTGTGGCAGGAAGAAAAGTGGGAGTAGCTCAGCATAGACTGAAATGATAGCACATATACAAGCTTGGGAAGCAACTATATATTATAACTATCAGTGCATCTTAATCTTGGCTAATCACCAGAATTCCCTGAGAATTTGTTAAAAACACAAATACCCAAGGTAGTGTTTCTTAAAGTGAGTCCCCATTACTAGCAATATTAGCACTACTAGGAATTTTTGAAAAATGCAAATTTTTGAACCCCATCACAGATACACCTGAAATGTAAACTCTGGTGATAGAACTCAGGAAAAAAATATTTTATTTTCCAAAGCCATTCAGGTAATTCTTATTTCAGGCTAAAGTTTGAGAACCATTTCCCAAAAGGTTTAATATAGTTATCTTAGGCAGCATAATATTTTTTAAGCTAGCATTTATGATGAACATGAGAAATACTGACCATATAAAGATACAAATGTTGTGGAGAGATATATGGATCCATCATCCTATTCAACTCATAGATTGCAATAAATTTATGTTTGATACAGAATATTAGAATACTAACCATCAAAGAACAAGAAAATACATCTATATGCAGTGTTCATTCAAATTACTATTTCTATGTCAGCAACTACTTCTATGTTTTTCTTAAACTACATTTCGAGCCATTATATGGTAAGTGTAAAGGAGTATCCACCCATTTCTATGTCATTTAAAGAATTAATAGAAAAACAATATATTTAGACAAATTTAAATTAAAGTTTTGAAACGTGTATACCTGAAATTGTCTTTGCATTAATATATAGCTACTAAATTTACATGTATAAAGCTGCTATATTTATGACAGGAAATTAATATATATTAATATAATTAATAAAAGGATCATGAATTCTGACCTATGAGCACCATACAAATTAATTCTTCCTCCTAATGAGTATGATTTAAATAATTAAAATTCCATTAAAATTATGATTGAGTAAAATTTAAAATTATTTTAAATTTAAATATAATTATAGTTTTAATTTAAAATATAGACAGTTAAGAATCATTTGTGTTCTTGAAAAAATTAATAAGAAATACATACATGGATTTAAAAAATATATTAATTTGAATTAAGCCTGGTTATATGTTAGTTTTTTCTGGAATAATTTAACTTATATTGATGGTTTTGATTTATTCATTTTTTATATCTGAGATGAAAATAGATCTTTGAGATACTACCGTTAGCAATTGTAATTGGATGTTGCTGAGGAGGACTCTGACAGCTTGAATAGGGATTGCTTTGGGCTTTTCAGTGCTGTCTCCTTCCTGGCATTTGAAAGGAGGATTAAACCACTTTACATTAAAATGTACACAAGACACAAGCCAAGATGCTTTGCCCAAAGCTGTGAGAAAATAGGGAAAAGGACACAACTTTCTGCTAATGAGGGTATGGATCTAGTATCATTCATTAGTAAAAATGAAGACAGAAATATGACAATATTTTTTACTTAAAGCTAAACATATGAGATACTCAAGTTGTAATTTTTAGCAAATGTTTGCTCAACATAAAACGTATTGCGCCAGGCGTGCTTTTCCTAGCTTCCTCCCCATCCCCGCCTTAATTTAGGCTCAAAATATAATTAAATTAATGTTATTTTCTGTATTTGGTCATATATTTTTTTCTGGTGGTTACACCTTGGTATATTTATTTTCCAATCCGAAAATATTTTAAAAATAATCTGAAAAGTGTTCTTTTCATGCATTTATATTTGGGGAATAATAATCAGTCCTATTTTCAAAATGGGAAAAGCAGTTTAATTGACAATTTAACTATTTATGAGAGACAGACAATATCAGATAATATGAACGATGGCTACCAATCACTTCATATTCCATATCCTTAATCTTTTTTGACCCTCAGTTTTCAAAGTTACCTACCTTTGAGTTTTTCTCTATTTCTCTCAGACCAATGCTAAAGTTTTCTTTCTACCTGTACTGATAAAACTCCAGCCCCCTTTTCAGAGGTCCTAAGGATTGTCTTGCTACAATGTTTAACAGCAGTGAAGCTCTTTTGCATTCATCTTCGCCTTTGTGTCATTGTGAAGGTCAAAAGCTGCTGGTGCAGTCCATCCATGTACTCTAAATAAGGCTGGCTTTCTTTCACTTCTTTGCCTTCAGGCACAGGGCATCATTCCTCATGAGTGTCTTCTGTCATAAAGAAATACCAAGACACAAAAGTACTTGAAAAGAGGGGTTAGGTGGCTTAGTGGATAAAGCCCCTGACCCTCTATCTCAGAGAAGACAGCTTAAATTCAGACTTTCAGCATAACTGAAAGATTTACGGAGTTATGGATATTACCTGTGCAGAGTGTTTTGGAATAGATAACAAAATACCAGTAACAACAAAATCTCAAGACTAAATTTACTGGAAAAACCACCAGTATCCAGATCATATCGTTTTGAAATTTGAAATTAGGAATGTTTTGTATCTTGAATTATTTATTATCAAATCTGCTTTTCAGTCTTCATCTCTGAGCTCTTGTTAATTGCTTCGGTATTTCTGTTAAATATCATATCTTTAATTAAAACCAGGGCCGTTACTTATTTTTAAAAGAAAGCCACTATTTTAATATATGTGTTCCCTACCTAAGAACAGTTCCTCACTTTGAAGTTCATGAATTATCTCTATCTATCCTACTAATGCACAGCCTTGGCTGCTGGAATCTCAGCTGGGAGAGTGGTGAGCCTTAAACTTCCGCATAACTGATGTGTGAACTTGATTTATCTCAGAAAAAAAGCTTTAATTTGTTTTTTAAGTGCAGTTTTAGGTTTGGAAGTTTCAGAGCTATACCATATAATCCAAGCCCATATGTGCATAGCCTCTCTTATTAACATTCCCCACCAGAGTGGAATTTGTAACAATTGAAACTCCATTGGCAGATCATTATCACCCCAAATCAATAGATTAAATAAGTTTTCACTCTTGCCTTATTGTATATTCTATGGGTTTCGTCAAATGTTTAATGTCATTTATCTATCATTATTGTATCATATAGAGTATTTCACATCTTAATACCCTCAGTGCTCAATCAATTCATCCCTTCCTTCTCTGCCCTTGGTTACTACTGATCTTTTTGTGTTTACATACTTTTGTGTTTTCCAGAAGGACATGCAGGTGGAATTATACAATAAGTAGCCTTTTCAGATTGACTTCTTTCACTTTGTAATAAGCATATGAGTCCTCTATAGTTTTACATAACTTGATTGAACTCATTTCTTATTAGCACTGAACAACATTTCATTTTCTGGATGTACTATAGTATACTCTATTTATCTATTTACCTACTGAAGGACATCTTGATTGTTTCCAAGTTTTGACAAATATGAATAAAGTTGCTATAAACATTCATGTGCAAGTTTTTGTGTGTCCATACGTTTGTTATACTGTATGGAAAGAGTAGATTTTGGACATTCTAAAGGAGCATAGTGCTTTATCTTTGTTTTAATTTGTATTTTCTTAATGACACATGATGTACATCTTTTCATATGCTTATTTGTCATTTGTACATCTTCTTTAGTGAGGTGTCAATTAAAGTCTTGGCCAATTTTTATATCAAGTTGTTTGTTTTCCTATTATTAAATTTAAGAGTTTTATAATATTATGGAAAACAGTTCTTATCAGATATGTTTTTGCACATATTTTCTCCCAGTCTGTGGGTTGTATTTTTTCATTCTCTTGACAGTGTCTTTCACAGAACATAAATTTATAATTTTAATGAAGTCTAGTTTATTAATTTTTTTCTTCGCGAACAATGACTTCAAAGTCATACTTTAAAGTAATCACCATCTAAGGTAATCTAGATTTTCTTCTACATTATGTTCTAGGTTTATAGTTTTATATTTTACATTTATGTCTATGATCCACGTTGAGTTATTTTTTGTGAAGAATATAAGATTTGTATGCAGATTCTTTTTTTTTTTTTTTTTTTTGCTTGCAGATATCTAGCTGTTCCAGCATCTTTTATTGAATAGGCTATTTTTGCTTCATTGTATTGCCTTTGCTCCTTTGCCCACAATCAGTTGATTATATTCATGTGGGTCTATTTCTGGGCTCTCAATTCTGTTCCATTGATCCATTTGTCTATTCTTTCACCATTACTATACTGTCTTGATTACTGTAGCTTTATAGTAAGACTCAAATTGAGGTAGGATTTGTTCTTCAATATTGTGTGGGCTACTCTGGGTCTTTGCTTTTCCATATAAACTTGACTTTGAAAATGACTTTATCAAAATTTACAATTTACTTTCTGGGATTTTGATTAGAATTGTATTGAATCTATCTCAAATTGGAAAGAACTGACAGCTTGACTATATTAAGCCTTCTTATTCATGAACATGAAATATCTTTCCATGAATTTAGTTCTTTGATAAGTTTAAACAAATATTATAGCTTTCTCATATAGCTATTGTATTTATTTTGTTCAATTTATACATAATTACTTCATTTTGAGATGTGTTAATGTAAATTGTGCTATGCTGTTAATTTTAAATTCCACTTGTTAATTACTGTATACAGAAAAATTAATGAGCTTTGTATATTAACCTTGTATCCTGCAAAATTACTGTAATTTCTTATAAGATCTAGTAGTTTGTTGATTCTGATTTTAAACAATCATGCCACTTGAAAACAAAGATGGTTTTATTTATTTTACCAATAAATATACCTGTTTGGTTTTTTTAAAACTTTTTTCTTCTCTTCTTGGCTTCTCTTATTAAATTAGCCAGGACTTTCAGTATGATGTTGAATGAAGTGGTGAATAAGGGCATCCTTGCTGTGTTCTGGATCTTAGTGGGAAAGCTTAGAGTGTCTCATCATAAAACATGATATTAGTTTTCAGTTTTTGTAGATATTCTTTATCAGTTAAGGAAGTTCTCCACTATTCCTTGTTTACTGAGAATCTTTATTATGAATGGTTGCTGGATTTGTCAAATGTTTCTTTAGTTTCTATTTATATGATCATGTGATTATTCTTCTTTGGTTTGTTGATGTAGTGGATTACATTATTTGATTTTTGAATGTTAACCAGCCTTGCATACCTGGGATAGATCCCACTTGATCATAGTGTATAATTATTTTTATACATTATTTTATTCAGTTTGAAAGTATTTTATTGAGCATTTTTGCGTCTATGTTGATGAGATATATTAAGTTGTAGTTTTCTTTCTTTTTTTAAAAAAAGTCCTTCTCTGGTTTTGGTGTTAGAGTGATGCTAGAGTGATGAATGAGTTAGGGATTACTCCCTTTGCTTTCATACTCTGAAAAATATTGTATGAATTTGTAAAATTTCATTCTTAAATATTTAATAGAATTCACTAGTAATCTCATTTGGGCCTGATATTTTTTGTTTTAGAAGGTTTTTAATTACTGATTTGATTTCTTTAGGAAATACAAGCCTTTTTAGATTACCTATTTCTTCTTGTGTGAGGTTTGGGAGGTTGTGTTTATCAAGGAATCGGTTCATTTTGTCTAAGTTATCAAAAACGTAGGTAATTACTTATAGTAATCCCTCATTACTTCATTAATGTCTATAGGATGTGCAGTGATGTCCCCTTTTTCATTTCTTATAGTAGTAATTTATGCTCTTTAATTATTTTTTGCTTAGCATGGGTAGGGGCTTCTACATTTTTATTGAACTTTTCAAAGAACAAGCTTTTGGTGAATTTCTCTACTGATTTCCTATTTCCAATATAATTGATATATGCACCTGTATTATTCCATGTATTCTGCTTACTTTGGGTTAACTTGTTCTTATTTTTCTAGTTTCCTACGGTGGAAACTTAGATTACTGATATCAGATTTTGTAATTCAATGCAAATTTGCTTTCTTTGCTACCTATTTCCCCCAAGCACTCCTTTGAGTGTATCTTAACATTTTTATAACTGTATCTTCATCAGCTCAAACTATTTTTAATGTTTTTTTTCTTTGACCCACATATTATTTAGAAGTGAGTTGTTTAAAGTCTATATAGTCTTTCTTTCTTTCTTTTTTTTTTTACTTCATTGTGGTCAGGAGAAGACATTGTATAATTTCTATTCTTTAAACATTTTAAATTGCATTTATGGTGCAAAATGTTGTTTATCTTGGTGAATTTCCCATATGATCTTGAAAAGAATGTGTATTCTGTTATTGTATGAAGTAGTCTATATATGTCAATCGTATCTAATTCATTGATGATATTGTTGAGTTATTGTATTTCCTGACTTTCTGCCTGTTGGATTTTCCATTTATGAAAGAGGAGTGTTGAAGTCTCCAACTGTAACAGTGGTTTCATCTGATTCTCCCTTTAGTTTCTATCTCATGTAATTTGATGTTCTTATGAACTGTTTATGTCTTCTTGGGTAATTAACCCCTTTATCATTATGCAGTGCCCCTCTGTATCACTGATAACTTTCCTTGTTTTGAAAAATCAGTCTTAAATTAATACAGCTAATTCTGATTTGTGTTGATATAGTATATCTTTCTTCATCCTGTTACTTTTAATCTGTATGTGTCTTTACAGTTAAAGTAGGCTTCCCATATATAGCATGCGTTTGAATCTCATTTCTTGATTCATTCTTTTTCTTTTTTTGGCTTCAACCATCAAAAACAATAGCAGTCAGCAGCTGTGAGTCGCGGCAGGTTGCCCAGGACCAAACCAGAGAGGGTCGGACCTGCATTACCACCATTTGTCCACCATCCAGAACTGAAATATCATCGCTGACATGTACACATAAGGAACTGTTTGACATTGAAATTGGGACTCAAAAGAACTGTTGGCCTAGAAAGAAACTCACTACAGACTGATTCATTTGCCTCTCAGCATAACCATTATTGCTTGTCTCATTTTCGGTTCTTATAAGTGTATTTCTAGTATCACATGATCTCACTCATCTAGGGGAAATAATGAACGACATAAACTGATGAACAAAAACAGACCTGGAGACAGGGAAGCATCGATGAGACTGTCAAATCTCAGAGGGAAGGTAGGGGAAGGTGGGAGTAAGGGTGAGAGATGAACCAAAGGACTTGTATGCATGCATATAAGCCTAACTAGTGGTCACGAACAACAGGGGGGTGGGGACATGCATGGGGAGGGGTTTGGGATAGGAATGGGGGATGAGGACAAATATGTGATACCTTAATCAATAAAGAAATTTAAAAAATTATTGTATTTACCTAAATTTATACCCTTTTTTCTCTTTCTGACATTCATTCTTATATAATCTATCTGTTAATTGGTGTATCAGAACACTTATAATTCAAAGTGTTTATCGATACGCTTGGCTTAATATTTACCATATTTGTTACTGTTTTCTATTTGTCACCCTTGTACTCTGTCTCTATTCTTGTACACTCTTTCTGCCTTTTGTATATTTCATTGAACATTTCAAATGATTCCACTTTATCTTCTTTCTAAGCTACAAGTTATATTGCTTTCTTTGTTCTTTTTTTGAGTAGTTTCCCTAGATTTTGCAATATATTTGCAAATATTCCAAACCCACTTTAAAATACACTATAATGCTTCACAGGTAGTGTTCCTTATAATAACAAAATGATCCTAATTCTTCCCTTCCAATCTTTATATCATGGTTATTAATTTTACTTACATATAAGCACATATATAAATATAAATATATATATATCATGTTGTATATAAATATACAAAATTGAATAGATCTTTGCTATCATTATTTTAAACAAACTTATATTTCAGGTGAATTAAAAATAAAAAGTTATTTTATTTTCACTTATTTCTTCTTTGATGATCTTCTATTCTTTAGGTAGATCTGAGTTTCTCACCTATTATTTTCTTCAATCTAAAGAACTTATAACATTTCTTTCAAGACACTTCTTCTGGCAAAACAAACAAACAAACAAACAAAAAAACCACACACACACACACACACAAAAAAAAAAAAAAACAATACCTTAATTTTTATTTAGCTAAAAAAGTAATTACTTCTCCTTCACTTTCAAAGAATTTTTTATAGGGTACATAATTTCAGGTTAGTGTTTTATTTTGTTTTTTTTCTCTCACTACTTCAAATATTTCATTCAATTTCTGTTTGTTTGTATGGTTTTTGAGTGGGTCTTATATAAATGTCATCACTTTTCTTCTGTAGGTGCTTCCCTGCAGAATTATCTCAGAAATTTTTATTTGATTTTATTTAGTTTGAAAATTAGATATCTAGGTATAGGTTTTTGGGGGCATTTCTGAGTTTTCTTCTGAGTTTCCTGGATCTGTAGTTTTATATCTGACATTAATTTGAAGAAATTCCCAGTCATTATTATTTCAAATATTTATTGTTTCTTCTTCCTTTCTTCCATTTCTGGTATTCCTATTACATTTGTATTATATATTTTGTCGTTGTATTATAGTTCATAAATATTTCTTGCTGTTTTTTAGTCAGTCTTTGTTGCCTTGTGTTTTAGTGTTGGAAATTTCTTTTGCTATATCCTCAAGGTCAGAAATAGAAGGGACAAAAACTTTTAGTTTCCCCTCAAGCCTGTGGTGGGAATATTGGGGACATCCCACCACTGCCACTTTTCCTCATCTACCAAATGTTTATTCTTCCCATTTAATAAATTATTATTCCTTGAGAATATTAATCATGATACTTTGTAATATCAGTGTATTTCATTGTAAGGAAATCTATGTAATGCATGTTATATTAATCTGAGGAGACATCAACTTTCATTTTTCAAAAATATTGATTATTTTAAAATCCAAAGCATTTTTCTAGGAGAATCACACCTAATTGTCATTATGTAATTACTCTAATGCATAAATGATGAACTTTCGATAAATTTACCTTTTTATAAATTATTTTATTATATTTTATTCTGAAATAACTTTTAAATTAAATTTTAAAGATGCATATATATGTGTATGCAAATGTAATTAAATATTTTTAAATGTTCAACTGAAGCCCCATCTAGGTGTAAATTTCTGGTGAATTTTCATTAATCATATAAAAATAAAAAGATGTATAGTTTTAAATTGCTTTGACTGATAGAATATATATATATTATGAAAGGTAAAGGTTTTATTGAGGTAGAGTACCTACAAGGAAATAACAATGATATAAAGTGCATTATTTTTCTAACTCTATACAATCAAATGTATAGTATGTCATGTGTATCAGATAAAAAAATATTTGAAGTACCATATTTCAATGAAATCACCCTTTTTGTTTCAGCATCAGAAGAAAATCTGAGGAGTATGAAACAATCACTAACAAAACTGTCTCTATTTAATGACCTTATGAAAAGTACTAGACACATTTATAACTTAAAAAATGTTTTGGCTGATATTACTACTATCACTGTCACAATGGCAACAGTGACTCTAAAAAATGACTTAAAATAAGAAGGGCAAAAAAAAAGTATCCCTCAAACATGTGAAATACAAGTTGCATAAAATATGCTGATTTATTGGAAAAAAATTAGAGATAAAAACAGTTTTCTAAAATTAGACCTAAAAGAATTTTGAACATTGTAAATTTAGTTTTATCAAATATATGACAATTTTAACACTTGGTGTTCAGAAATATGATATTGATATTTGTAACATGGTCTTCAAGTGAGGACTAGCTTTATTCATAAAAATAGAGGCCCAGTGCATGGATTTGTGCACCAGTGTGGGCCCTCGCATTGGTGCACAATCGGGACCGGGGAGGGACTGTGGGGGGGCTCCAGGGCATGTCTGGCCTGTCATGCCCAGTCCTGATCAGCTGGACCCCAGCAGAAAGCTAACCTACATGTCAGTGCATCTGCCCCATGGTAGTCAGTGCATGTCATAGCAACTGATTGAATGGTTGAATGAACAGTCGGCCACTTAGCATATTAGGATTTTATTATATAGGATGATTTTCAGGTAAAATTCTTCATTTTGTAAAACTAAAACTAGAGAGTAGATGTTTTCATTTCTTTACTTAAAAATAAATAATATTTTGTCCCCTAGAAAATATGGTACTGATGATGGACTGAAAATGCTATGATAACTAGAGAAGAAAAAACTAATTTACTTAAAATGTAAGGTACATTATTTCAAAAAGTTAAAAAAAAATGGGGAAAGTTTGCTCAGGTAGGTAGTCAGGATTTGAAGTTTTCAGCTACTATAGTCAAGTCAGGCCAGGACCACTCTTGTGGTTCACTAAATTAAGTTTTAGGCTTGGTGATGGTGAGCATGGAAGATCCCATATCAAACTTCCTCCAGTTAAGCATCAGGTAAACTCCATAAACTTGTATTTCCCATTTTTCACTGAATCATTAGGAAGCTTTGACCTTTGTACATTATATAATATGAATTAAACATAGACAATGCAATCCAGATATCACAGTACAAAATATTATAGATAATTTATTTTGGTTACTTCATTAATCAAAAACCTTCATGAGTGAATAATAATGAATAGTTTAATTCTAAGAAATGTGTCCATTGGTTTCAATTATTTGCACTTTTCATTAAAAACAAATCACCCAATCTTTGCATCTTAGTTTATTCTCACTTTATTAAGACACATTAATTGTATCAAGTAAACCCTTTTGTAATTATTTTATTTTTAAATCTTTATTGTTGAGAGTATTACAGATGTCTCCCTTTTTCCCCACACCTGGTTCCTGCCCCACCCCAGGCCTTCATTACATGATTGTCTGTGGCCATAAGTAATGGATAATCTCTTCCCACTTCCCTAACCCCATCCCTCTGATATCCATCATTCTGTTGCATATTTCCATGCTTCTGGTCCTATTTTATTCATAGATTTATTTTGTGCATTAGATTCCTTGTTCATTTATTTTTATTTCTTCAAATTGGTTTTAAACATCTTGCCATCTCTCTTTTCCTTTTGGCACACCCATAATGCAAATGTTGATATTTGTGAAGTTGTCCCAGAGGCTCCTTACACTATCTTCATATTTTTATCTTTTATTTTTGTGTATTTATTCTTTTATTAATATTAACTAGAGGATATTTTTCCATTGATACTTAGAGAGAGAGAGGAAAGAAGGCACAGAAATAGAAAGAGTAAAATCAATGTGAGAGAGACACATGGATTGGCTGCCTCCCACACATGCCCTGACTGGGGTTGGGGATCAAGTCAAGCCTGTAATCAAGGTACATGCCCTTGACTGGAATTGAATCCTGGACCCTCAGTCCAGGGGCCGATATTCTACCCACTGAGCCAAACCCATTAGGCTTTTTAAAAGTATGTTTTAATTGATTATTTTAGAAAGCGATAGAAACATCCATGAGAGAGAAACATCCATTGGCAGCTTCTTGTATGCCCTTTACTGGGGATCAGTACACAACTCAGGCATGTGTCCTAACCAGGAATCAAACCAGCAACTTTTTGGTGCAAGGGACAGCTCTCAACCAACTGAGCCACACTGGCTGGGTGTTTTTTTAATTTAGTTTTGTATTCTTCATATCTTTAGCAAGTTGATAACCAGTAAGGCCTACATGAGTTTACTATTATAAGATTAAAAAGCATGTTACTTTAAAAATGCAAATAGTTAATTTAAGATTTTAATAATATATATTATAATAAACTTTCGAAGCTTTGATGTTATTTCAGAGTTTTAAACACTAAAATACTTACTTGAAAAGAATGTTGTTTTATTTTGTTTTATCTGTAGAACCAAATTAATACTATCCTACTGTTGATGTCACATAATTAGCATCAAAATTATATTTTAGACAGATTTCCCATTTGAAAATGAGAGAGAAGTTAAGAAATAATTGCATTAAAGTTATCTAAATAGCAAAGCTATTTTAATTTATTTCTTAAAATTGTGCCACAAAATCACCTCAAATTGGCCCTACCCTGTTCATTACAAGATACTGAGTTGTTTTTCAGAGACCAAAGGACAAAGCTACAAGTCACACAGTTAAAGTATGCACATAGGAAAAAAGGTTGCAAATTTGCCAGAACAAAGTTTCTTCTCCCTACCCATGGAACCAAAGAACCGGGATGTGACTGGAACCAGAAAGATGAAAGCCTTTTAGAAGTGAAAGATCTAATGCTAAGCCCATTACATTCCACCCAAACTATTGATCAAGGAGACAGATTTGAGTGTTGCCTCCTGACTCCTTGTCAGTTGACTTTACAATAAAGGTTTTTCTTTTCTCAAAAGCTGGTGTCATAGTATTGGCTTCAATGCAACACAAGCAGTGAGTTTTAGCTTGGAAATGAAATTAGCTTTTGCTAAAGAATCAGTAAAGAAAGGAAGTTAAATTATACAAACAAACTGAATACTTCATGAAGTCAATATTTTCAGAGAACTACAAAATGGGGCAGAAAGCAGGAAGCTTTTATGGAATAAAGAACAAGGAAGAGAAATATAAAACAACTAGAGGCCCAGTGCATGAATTTGTGCATGGGTGGGGTCCTTAAGCATGATCTGTGGGGATTGGACCGAAACCAGTAGTCTAAAGCCGCCTGCCACTCCTCCCTGCTTCTCCCGTTCATCCTGACCCCACTGTGCCTGCCATGGGTTTGCACCCAGTCAGTCTTGATCGGGAGAGGCTCACACTGCTATAGCGGTGCTTGCCAGCCGTGAGCCCTGTGTCTGGAGCCCATCCTGAGGGGATGGGGGTTGGAGCCAGTATGCAATTGGCCCTCTGGGGGTGGCAGTGGGATGCCCTTCCTGGCCTGGAATCCAGATCCATCTCTCTGACATTCGCGCCGGTTATTGGTAACCACCTGGTGACCACTTTTATATCTTTTCTTCTTTATGGAGCATCTAGGGAGGGGAAGCAGCCAAGGAGCAGGAGGCCAACGTTCAGGAGGTTGGCGGTACTGTTGGGATCATGCCAGTGGCACTGGTCCGTCGGTGCCTGGCCCGTTCTCCAGAGATTGGACCTGCAGGACTACTGAGGGAGCAAGTGGCTGCCTCCAGGCTGGTGGGCCACCAGGATGGGTCAGTCAGCTGAGCAGCACTCCTGCTGTGGAAGCGCACTGACCACCAGGGGGCAGCTCCTACATTGAGCATCTGCCCCATGGTGGTCAGTGTGTGTCATAGTGACTGGTTGACCCTTCATTCAGCTACTTAGGCCTCTCTCTCTCTCTCTCTCTCTCTCTCTCTCTATATATATATATATATATATATATATATATGTATATTTATATTTATATTTATTTATTATTGTTGTTGTTAAAGAGAAAACCACAACCACAAGGCCCCAAATAGTGTCACCTGTTTTAAGGCTCATGATACCAAACCTAGATTTTATAACTGACTTAATCACAGTTTTTATCTTCACCAGAAATGTAATCTTAATCAACTAGTCTGAAATTTTCTGGTCAACATCAATGAGGTAATCTGCCATATGGGCCTTCTCCCCATAGGAAGAATAGGCAGTCTGCATGATAAAACCCTTTGCCTTTTCCTTTCCTGCAAAAAGAAGAAGTTTTGGACTAAAAATAACTCTTTCTATTTTTTTTTTATTAATATGCTTCCTGCTATATTCTTCTTTCTGTGAAAACTTCTCATTTTGTACAATCACTTGTAGCACTCTTCCACTTTTTGGATGGGGTACTGCCTGATTCATGAATCACTTAATAAAGTAAATTAGGTCTTCAAATTTACTCAGATGAATCTTGTTCTTTAATGTTATTGTTATTTATATGTTAATTTCACATAAATCATATGTGGGATATTTTCTTATCTTTATCAAATATTGTTGTATAACTAAATATAACAGATGGTTTTTCTTGTATGCATGCACATATGAAATATGAATTGTTCACTGTATAGTTATTGGTAGTGCAAGCATCTATTTATAATTTATGTTTGATCACAACCTTTTTTTAAAAAAGTGAGGAAAAAATGCAACTGTTTAACATTGTTAGTGTTTGATTAAAAATATTTCCTGTATTATGCAATCTAGTAATATTCCTATGCAAGCAAAGTGTTAAGGAACAGGGGAATTGGCTGATAAATATATTGGTTAACTTCTTGCTGTCTTGATGACTATGGAAATCTGCCCAGTGTGATTGGAGTAAAATGTCAGGAGCTTTGTAAAGTACAAATTTTGAAGGTACAAGTGGCAACCAGAGTATGGATCTGGAAAAAAATTATAACAACACGGTATTAGGTGTACGTTTTTACATATGTATGTTTCCGTGCGTGTCTGTATATTCACACATGTATATGAAAAATTCAAAAGAAGTTTTGAATTTATAGGGTATTGCACTACAACATTGAAAACAATGAATGGACTGTAAATTTCTATGACTTTTATTTCATTATGTATAGCACAAGGCTTATAAATTGGATGGCTTTTGGACAGACATAATTTTTTTATTATAATAGGTTTTTAGGTTTTACAAAAGTTTTCCATTATATAAGCCATTCCTTTTAATCAAAGTGCACTCAAAGCATGTATTCATTAAAAAATATATCTGGTCACAATTAATTTGATGCAGGAATAACATGTAGTATTAGTTGATAATTAAATGTGTTAAAAGTCTCACCAAATTAAGTATGAGGGATTGGTAGTAAAACTTTTTTTTCAGCCTATGGGTCATAGCAAGTTATAAAAAAATTATGAATCTCAATATATAAAAATAAGTAGGCTACTTCTCAATCATACTTGACTTATTATTCAATTGTTCTTTTACTAATATGTAAGAAAAACAAACATTATGCTAATTAAAAGGAGTGTGGGATTTGAAAAATTCTCTTATCCTAAGTTTTATTTCTTATTATTTTTATTTTTTAATGCTAACCTGAGGATTTTTTCCATTGCTTTTCAGAAAGAATGGAAGAAGAGAGAGAGAAAGAGAGAGACACACCAACTGATTGCCTCCCTTATGCACCCAATGAGGAGGGGGAGCAAACCCGAAACACAGGTACATGCCCTTGACCCTCTATCCACTGAGCCACACCTGTCAGGGCTAAGTTTTGTAATAAAAATAATCATTCACTGAGAATTCAACAAGACATATTAGCTATTATATTTTTACTAGAGGCCAGTGCACAAAATTAGTGCACGCAGCGATGTCACTCAGCCTGACCTGCGCCCTTTCGCAGTCCAGGAGTCCTCAGGGGATGTCTGACTGATGGCAGTTGGTCATCTTTAGCGCTGCCACGGAGGCAAAAGAGGCTCCCGCCACTGCCACTGCACTTGCCAGCCATGAATCAGGCTTCTAGCTGAGTGGCACTCCCGCTGTGGGAGCGCACTGACCACCAGGGGGCAGCTCCCATGTTGAGAGTCTGCCCCCTGGTGGTCAGTGAGAATCATAGCAACTGGTCGTTCTGCCGTTCTGTTGATTTGCATATTAGCCTTTTATTATATAGGATTTAATCTTAATTCATTACCCTAGTATAATGATTTTTTAAAAATCTTGCATCTTCAATTTTCTTGA
The DNA here is from genome assembly GCF_963455305.1 of Plecotus auritus. Classification (NCBI taxonomy): domain Eukaryota; kingdom Metazoa; phylum Chordata; class Mammalia; order Chiroptera; family Vespertilionidae; genus Plecotus; species Plecotus auritus. Next base: position 133,381,838 of record NC_137771.1, on the reverse strand, counting down.
TACTATTTACATTAAGAAATCGAGTAGGTATTTAATAAAAAGAAGCAGGTCAGTGTTAAATAGCAATGTCTAATTAGTAGAGTAATAACACTTGGTTGTTTTCTGCAAATAGTGTTGCACAAAAAAGAACACTTAAGTGATGAACAAAACTGCATGTCTGACACTAAGATAATATAAAAGTAACATATGCTAAAATAGTATTCTAATATTTCATAACTAAAAGTGACAGACAACATATCAAGAAAATAATCATGTTCCTTAAAATACAGAGAATATCCAATTTTTAAAATTACAAAGTAGTTTGCAAATAAAATGATTTTTCAATCCCCATTTTATGTCCCAGATCCTTTTACCTTATAATGTTTTAGAGAATTGCATATTTACAACTAAAATAAAGAAAAAATCTTATCAAGAGAAACCTATATTTAAATGATAAAAAGTATTAAACTATGTAAGGCATGTAAAAGGAGACAGTTTGTCTCTTGAACTTTAATTTTATTCTTAAATTAACTGTTTATAAAGTATTAAATGCTTGTATAGCATATGCATTAAGCATCATTTTTATAAATAACCAATAAACTTGTTCCAAAATTATTATAGCATGCACACAAGATTCCAACATCTCTTTTAACATTTAACAAAATGGATAAAGGTAAACATATATGAGGGGAGAATGTTATTCATACAGCAGCCCTGAAATGATAGAAGTCATAAAATTAGCTTTGAAAACTTCCATCAGCAAAAAGCAATGAAATGTGTTTAAACATGTGGATGAAAAAGGGCCACATACTACACCTGACAAGCTCAGGGGAGGCCTGCATGGCAGACCTTACAAACTCGACCTACAGCAACCACATAGGATGGTCTGAAATTAAAACTTCCTAACTGAAAGCTTGTCATGGCAGGTAGTCATGTCCTAGGCTGGTATCTCCTTGACAAAAGTCAATCTTTAGCTTAACTGAGCCTGTCCATTGTCTTTTCACATCTATGATAACATAACTTTGGAATGTCAGTGTGATCTCCTTTTTCCAGACCCCTAGGCACAACCTCCTTCCTGAACATAGAACACAGAACTCCTTATTATGTTCTCCCCCATACCATCTCTGTGTGCTGTAAATATTAATCGTTAACTATCCTGTGCCCACCAATGTAAAAGAAGTATTTGCCTCTTCATTTTACTTTTTATCCAATCTTAGAGATTTCCCATTTTGCTTTCTCCCACCTCCCTAATCTATCAACAGTAGATTTCACATAACCCCTTTATCTCTTCCCCTTTGATTCTGACAGATAAAATATGTGGTAAAATTGTAATTTTCTGTAATATTTTCTCAATCCATGGAGGTTTTGATTCCTGGGAACTGTTGTCAGTTTGGCTCCAATGAACTCATAAATGTTCTCTATAGAAGTATATTTGTTGAGTGCTTTTTACATCAACAAAGGAAAAATTCCAGATACAGTGCCTTCCAGCCAAGACAGAGAATCTCGACCAAAATAGAATTAAACCTGTGGAAAACTAGTATAAAAAGATGAAAATATATATAAACACTCAATCTATTGATGAGAAGGTTTTCTTTTAACATTTCATAAAAAGTATATTTTAATTTTATATGAACCCTTGCTGATCACCTTTATTTATTTATTTATTTACTTGTTTATTTATTTATTTATTTATTTATTTATTTTTTTATTTGAGAGAGAGGAAAGGATAGGGAGAGAGAGATAGAAACATAGATTGGCTGCCTGAACCCCTTTCTAGGTATCAAGGCCGCAAACGAGGCATGTGCCCTGACCAGGAATGAAACCATGGACCTCTTGTTGCATGGGTCCATGCTCAACCATACTGTCTGGACTTGCTGATCAATATTAAAATTGCAAATATTCAACTAAATTTAGTTTTTCAGCCATTTTTTTTCTCAATAGTATAATTTAAAATGCTAGAAATATGTAATCATTTTTAAAGCAACTAAATGATCCAAAATGATACTAGTGTTAATAATAATTAAAACACAACTATGCAGTAACAAATGTTTCTGGTTTTCTAGTTTTTTCTTTATCAAACTCAGTATTTTACTAGTATAACTTTTTGAGAAGGCAATTTTATAGTCCTGATCACAAACATATGTTCTGGCTAAAACATGAATGACTATTATTTGTTGATAAACCTGATAAATTAGTTGAGTACTTTAAGCCTCTTTCTCCCTACACCAGCTCAAATTCTATTTTGTAAACCTCTTCCTAACTAATGTGTTCACTAGTTGCAGCATTCTCTTGTTTAGTTACTGTTTGATCGAACATCTGTAATGGACACTACAATTGCTCTAAACTGTAATTTAGCTTTGAAACCTTTGCTCTGGAGTTTTCTATAAATAGGGGTGGGGTATTTTACCAACATTATGAATTATTGTGCAATATTTTAATGATTTTATTAAAAATATAGTGTGCTATTTCTTTTCTTTTATATATTTATGCAATGGTACAATTAAATTGATAGTGAAAATTAATGTCATGCTGTCTATTGTTGAATAATCTGTAATTTGGAGATGTTATAAATTTACCTGGATAAAGTGACAGCAATGAGGGAAAATGTTCAGTTTAAAATAATAAAAATAACTAAACACATTTAATTTCCTTTTTAATTATGCTTTGCATCCTTAGTAGTAGTGGAGACATTGGAAGATTATTCTTAGGAAGTAAAATAAATACCCCATCTATTCTTTCTCACAGCAAGTATCATGATTCTGCACATGGTAAGGGATCCCAATTAAGTGTAGAGCACTTATTAGATTTAATAATTCACATTATTTCAATCCTTGTATCTTATTTAAAATTATAAAGATAAAATAGAACATCAAGCTTTTCAATTTATTAACAATAAATCTAAGGAATTGGATATTTTAACTCTAACTAAGAACATACAAATAGCAAATACTGCTAATATTAAAATTATGTCCCTTTATACTGTCTCTCACCAGATAAGTGAAATACTTTTGGTGGGCAAACTCAGTCTTCACAATAAGAAAAGTTAAATACTTCATATTATTTTTTAATTTACATAAGCCTTTGACTTTGCTTTCTTTGAATTTATCTCTCTCTTTTTTTTCCCCCCGTTTCATTTAAACTCTAAGTCAGTGATTTTCAACTGGTGAGCTGCAAGAATTCTTAAAACATGCAATACCTGACAGTTTAGTCAGAGGTATTGACTTCTTTTCCCTTATATTGTCAAGTAAAAAAAATGACAACAGCCAACACAATAGCAGTCCAGTGTGAATTAATCATAATTATGCCTGTGTTTTTTATTTGTCAGATCAGCCAAAGATATAACATATTTTTGGTATGCTGCAGAATTTTAGTGATTAGTTTATGTGTGCTCTAGATAAATGGGATTTTTCTGAACATGAAATCTTAATAAGCTTATAGTTATGTGTACTTTTGCTCTCATTTAATTATTAGTGAAGCAGGAATTTGAAGAGGACATAGGCAGGCTTAGGGATTTTTTTAGAATTGGGGTCCATGGGAAAAAGCACGGGGCTGCAGACTGGGGGAAGGTACAGTTCCATAACACAAGGAAGCCAGGTGCAGTTACATTTCCATAAGACAAGGAGGCAGCAACAGGTATATTTCCCTAAGACAAGGGAACTGGAAGTAGCCAAGAAAGGTCCATATTTACAAAATAAAGAGAAGGAAGCCTTTCATTCAGAAAGAGAAGAAAGCCCAAAGGGAATAGGAAAACAATAAGGAAGGAGGGGTGGGGGAGAACCGCACAAGTGTCACGCAAGGTTGGACCTTTGAGCTCAGGAGTTACTCTGGTAACCAGTCTAAGGGAATAGTGACCAATCAGAGGGGATATCAAGGCACCAGGGTCTGCAGCCTTTATAAGCCATTGGGAAGAGGAACCCAGTGGGACCTTTCTCCCCCTCCCAACTTGGGAGTCAGTTCTGTGGGACTCTTCCCCTTCCTACTTGGGAGTCTGTACTTGTTCTTCAATAAATCACCACCTTTGATGTACCACTTTCTGTCCGTGGATTCATTCTTCGATTCCGGTGGACAAAGAATCCGGGTTCCAGTCCAAAAATTCGGTATCATTAGTAGCACTGAAAACACATCTTAGCCTAGAAAGAGGAAGGTTAAGATTCTTAATTAATTTTTATTCATTGGGAGTCCAAAGGACTTTTCAAAAGAATGAATTTTATCTTTATTTTACCTGAAACTTGTAGACAATCGTTGGAATAGCACTGCAGGTAACTTCACCCTAGATTGTTATGACTTGCTCTGTACTCAATTATTAATGTTGCTACTAAATTTTAGAATGGTTAGCAATAGATTTATTTCTTATGATTATATGGAAAAAATACCATAGGATTATAAATACCCAGATATTCTATAATCTGTGACAGTATACTATAACAATTGATTTGAGATGGAAAGATGCTTTATTAACTTCTCAATTTTAGCAGTTCCCCTTCCACTCTTCACAGGAACCATTGACAATAGTTCTCAATAGTTTATAAAATGCTTGCAAAGCTCAGGTAACTCCCGTTCCCCCCCCCACACACACACACACACACATTGCTACTTGACTACTTTCCTTAAATTCCACTTAAATAACAATTTGCCAAACACCCCAAATAATATTTTCATAGAGTTATGCATTTGAGTCAAGGTAAATTCTGGAGACATGTACACATACAAAGAGTATACTGAGGACAGTCACATGAAGATATTAAAAAGGGCAGTTTCCAGAAGACAAGAAGCAGATACTGTCATAAATTGACAGACTATTAAAATAATTTTGTATAGTGCACAAATCTAGCCAATGGAACACTAACAGACAAAAACACTACTCCTAAGAATTACTGTATTTTCATAATTTTAAGAAGTCACACTTTATAAGGAATATCACTGATTTGGTAAGTTTTTATTAGCTCTATTGATATAAGATGTTAACACTAACACAACAAACCATTAAATAAACACGTTGGTATGAAATGGCATTCAATTCTTGAGAAAATAATAAGTGAAAAAAATATACATGAAGCAAAATGTTATTCTAAACTCAAATGTAGAAACAGCATAATACTAGTAAAAAAATCCATTTATAATTAAAAGAAGAATTAAGATAGATTTTGTATAAATATAATATCCAGAAAATAAAATGCTAATAAATATAAATTAATACAAATATTTTATTTTAGTAGACCAGCAATTATATTTTTTATAATTAATAATTACCCTTACTAATAATCAACTGTAAATTCTACCATAAATGTGGCTTAGTCATTGTTCATTTAATATTTGTAAAGTTGTCATACTTCTTGAACTTCAAATGTATAACTTTTGGAATATAATGGACAACATAAACTGATGAACAAAAACAGATCCGGAGACAGAGAAGCATCAATCAGATCGTCAAACCTCAGAGGGAAGGTAGGGGAGGGTGGGGGTAAGAGGGAGAGATCAACCAAAGGACTTGTATGCATGCATATAAGCCTAACCAGTGGACACAGACACCACGGGGGTGAGGGCCAATGGAGGGATAAGGATACATATATAATACCTTAATCAATAAAGAAAAATAAATAAATAAATAAATACATAAATTTTTATCCCAAATATTTTCACATTCCAGGCTGCTAGAGACATATTTTTTTAAATGCTACATTTTAAATTGCAATTAATTTTTCTACCCCTTTGAGCACATTTAAGTCTGAATTTGTCACTTTAATTAAGCTGAATAATTCAAATATTAAATGAAACTGTGGAACCTCAACTAATTGAAAAACAAGTTGGCTGATTACTGAATGTGAAGACAAACTTGAAAGTGTAGAGTTCTATATTAAATTCATATCTATTCTTAAATTATCTTTAAATATTATATTCTTATGAATCTGAACTGAAAGAAAAATTTACACTTTGGGGGTACAGGTATGCATGTGTGTGTATGTGTGTGTTAAACAAAATTATAATGTTCCATCTAGTTTTCTGCTTGATACACATATCCCCATTAAAAATGTCATCAGATTTATTCTCCCCTTCTTAATGAAAATGTATAAGTTTAAGTCTTGATAAGCATCAATGATTAAAATATGATTTTAATAGTAAAGTTGAATTTAATTATGTCAGGATTTTTGCGTTTGAAAAATCTTTACTGCATTAATGAATATATATGGGGAAAATAGTGTCAGGAAAACATCTTTGTTGCTGTTGTTTTTAATTGCAGTGGCATGGCATTAGAAGCTTCCTGAAATATGAATGACTCTGATTAAGAAATTGTTGTATAAAGTGTGTGTGTGTATATATATATATATATATATATATATATACATATACACACACACACACACACACACACACACATATATATATATATAAACATATATATATATATATATATATATAGAGAGAGAGAGAGAGAGAGAGAGAGAACTATTACAGCTCAGTAATATAAAAATACTGGAGGCCCAGCATATGAAACCAGGTGAGACCCAGACCCCCGCCACATCGGCGGGACCCAGATCCCCTGAGTGCCGCGCAGTGAGACCGAGACCCACCGCGCAGCGAGGCCCATCAATGCACCTCCTGGTGACCGGTCGTTTGGTCGTTACAGTTTTACAGTGTTATGGCCACTGGCTTTTTCTAATATAGATTATATAATACAAACTATTTGCATGTTAATGACTTACAATTTCAATAACAACAACATTAGAATTTAAGTTCTGATTCTCATAGAGAAATAAATAGTCATTAGATGCTTCCTTCAATTTAGTATAGGAACTAGTAAATCTTGTTCTCCCATGGAAGTAGACCTATTCTTAGATTTTTTTTGACTTACTTAAAATTAGAAATGTACCACCTTAGCTAGTTCTATATCCTTATTTTTTTTAAGTAAAATGATTTATTTTATTATAAATTTGCCTCTAAAAAATTGTGTACATTCAGCCCAGGCAGCATGGTTCAGTGGTTGAGCATCAACCTATAAACCAGGAGGTCATGGTTCAATTCCAGTGAGGGCACACGCCTAGGTTTCAGGCTCAATCCCCCAGTGTGGGGCATGTAGAAGGCAGAAAATCAATGACTCTCTCTCATCTTTGATAATTTTCTCTCTTTCCCTCTCCTTTCCTCTCTGAATTCAATAATATATCCCATCTAATAAAAGAGTGATATGCAAATTGACTGTCACTCCAACACACAAATGTCCGCCCCCATGTCATCAAAGATGGCTTCCCCATGTGGACACAAGATGGCCACCACAAGATGGCCTGCAGAGGTGGGCAGTTGTGGGTGATCAGGCCTGCAGGGGAGGGCAGTTAGGGGCAATCAGGCTGGCAGGGGAGTGGTTAGGGGGTGATCAGGCTGGCAGGCAGAATCAGTAGGGGCAATCAGGAAGGCAGGCAGGCGAGCAGTTGGGAGCCAGCAGTCCTTGGTTGTGATAGGCATGTTCAACTTTCCATTTAGGGCAGTCTGACATCCCTCAGTGGGTCCCAGATTGGAGAGAGTGCAAGCTGGGCTAAGGGACACCCCCCTGCCCCGTGCATGAATGAATTTTGTTCACTGGGCTTCATATAGATAGATAGATAGATAGATAGATAGATAGATAGATAGATAGCTGAGAATTTTCAAATTACTTTTTCATCCATCACATTTCTAATTTCTTTTCATGCTATTAACCAGAACAGAGGGAGAAATATCAGTGTACTATGCCTAAATGTAGCACTACTATCTATAATAATAAAAGCATAATATACTTATTAGACAGGACAGCCAAACGACTTTCCAGACGTCCTTCCAGATAAAGATGCAGTGGTGGGGGCCAAGGCAGAGGCAGTTAGGGGCAATCAGGCAGGCAGGCAGAGTGGTTAGAGGCGATCAGGCAGGCAGGCAGGCCAGCAGTTAGGGGCCAGTGGTCCCAGATTGCGAAAGGGATGTCCGAGGGGTTCCAGATTGTGAGAAGGTGCAAGCTGGGCTGAGGGACTCTCCTGTGCACAAATTTCATGCATCGGGCCTCTAGTAGGTCTTATAAGGATCAATTATTTACCACGTTTACATTTAGATGGTTTTTAAAATCTACTTGTGAATGCAAGCCAGCTGTTCCTGAATGTTGATTTTTGAGTACTGGATTTATTCCTCTGTGTATGCCAGGATTGCCTCATAGTCACCCAAAATCATTCAGCTACGGGCTTACAAGTTTTCCTTTGTCTTGGGACAATATTAATAGGTAGTCAAATATCATCTCTTCTTTTTGGTCCAGTAATTAGTGAAAGACATTTAGTCCTTAATAGTAATCTACCAACTATTTTTCTGGCTGTACTGAAAAAAAACAACATGATTAAAATTGTATGCTCTATTAATACAAGGAGTCTTCAATGAAGCAGTTAAATAGGAAATTATTGAAGACCATTATAAATAATAGGATGATACATTTTTATCCAGATTGATGAAATTCATTAAGTAGTATTGCATGCATTGACTTTAGTTTATATAGGAAATTCTAATTTTTTTCACATTTATTTTAATGGGCATAACTTGACACTGTCTTGATGTAGCTAAAAACAGGTATTATTGTTTTAGCATAGTGATTAGAAAACTAAAAAGATACACTTAAGATCATTAAGAGATATCTAACTCATTTTACATTTTCAGTCCTAAAACACCATGCTTTCTGAACTATGCACATAAAAATTAAAGTTCAGTTCAGTGCACTAATAAATATTATTCTTCCATGTTACTCTATGATATTATGCATTATCAGTACTACCTAGATGCACTATTTATACATGGAGACCAAAAAGATCTCATCTTTAGGCATTATCTTTTTGTGGACACATATCCATTACCTGGTCTTTAGTTTTTCACATCTAAATAAGTTAGCATTATAAGTAAAGTTAGACATATATTCTTATTCATTTTTGATGAAGTTATATTTATACTGAATGGTATGGATTAATGTCCAGTGAAAGAAACATCTTTAAAGCAAAGAGCACAGTTTTCCCTCTACCACAAATTCCCCCTTGCATAATATAATTGAAAGCAATGTAAATTTAGATTTAGGAGGTTTGTTGGTAAATCGGTTGGATGATATTAATGTCTAGTGATATACAATTATGATGGCTTCATGTAACCATCTCAATTACAGGAGCTGCTAAAGATAATAAAATATTTCTTTACAGAACTATCTTCCTGGCCGGTATTGATAAAACACTTGTACCTTCTTCTTCTTTATGTTTTCTCTTAGTAATTCTATCTTTTCCTATTAATATTTTCTTTAAGAATTGAATAGTAAAGTTGCTTGACTTATAATTCTGCTTCAGTTCTGTCTTCCTAAAATTTCACCTCAGTTACTTTAATTGAATTTTCCAATACATGCAATACAAGTTTAGACATAGTGTGTTGATCTGCTATCACAGTGAACTGGTAATTTTAGCCATTTTTTGTGAGACTTTTCTGGGAAACCCCAATAATATTATTCCTGCCATGAAGGGTAAATCAGTTGTTTTACTAATCTTTACTTTGAAATTTCATGAGGTGGGATGTAACAGTGCAGAAATAAAGTAACAATTTTGAATTACAAAGAAATAACATGCCATTGTAACTGTTTATGACTTGAAATAGCAATGATTAAAACACTAAAACATTTTGCCTTTTTTATTAATGCAATTTATTTTATAGCCTACTTTATTTTACTTGTTAATCCTCACCTGAGATATTTTCCATTGCTTTTTCAGAGAGAGTGGAAGGGAGGGAGGGGGAGAGAGGGAGAGAGAAGGAGAAACATCAATGTGAGACAGACACATCAATTGGTTGCCTCTGGCATGCTCCCAAATCAGGGGCTGGGAGCAAACCAGCAACCCAGGTATGTGCCCTTGACCAGGAATGGAACCCAAGACCCTTTGGTATGCAGGCTGATGTTATAATCACAGAGCAATCCTGGCCAGGGCTTTACATCCTATTTTTTTTTTTTATTGTTTTTGAGAGACAGCCAATATGCTTCTTGAAATTCTACTATTGTTGATTTACATAATAATTATCAATCAGATAGATATCAATTACAACAGCTGAGAATCTGAGAATTCTGTAGAGGTGAAACTCTAAGGCAGCCATGGGCAAACTACTGCCCACGGGCCGGATCTGGCTGTTCCATCCGGTTCTCTTGCTCTCCCCTCTGCTCCTTTACTTTGAATTTATATTAGTTCACACAAACACTCCATCCATGCTTTTGTTCCGGCCCTCCAGTCCAGTTTAAGAACCCATTGTGGCCCTCTGAGTCAAAAAGTTTGCCCACCCCTGCTAATGGCACTGGGCTTTCATATGATAATTACCTACAAGTGCAATTCTGACTATTATAAAATTAAATGAATATATATTTTGCTGTACAAAAATAATTGAGTTCACCAAGTGTAAGTACTGCACTAAATACTAAAACCAAAGAAACAAATTAGAGAGCACATTGCTTTTCAGCAGTTTAAAATATGAGACTTGATATTTGAAGGTAAAATTTAATGTTATTTATAACAATTTTAATTTGAATTGAGTAATAGATAGTGATGCATAGTTTACTTCACAAAATATTTCCTTTAAAGATTCATAAGAAACAATATTAAGTAACCAAGTTCCAAGAGCCTTGTAAATAGGGTCCATCAAGTGCCAGGTAAAACTTACAGAGAGATTCATCTCCATGTTTATCAAAACAAAATTTTTGAATTTTAAATAATATTGTCTTTACCCATGGGGCAATGAAAAAGTTGACAATCTATGCACAAAACGCATAGCTACACTTCTCTACAATGTAATAGCTACTAATATAATTTAGTAATATATACAGCATTTTGAGAATAAAAGAACTGTTGCATATTCTATACTAATCCAAGTTGTCAGGTGTGTTTTGAGTTTTTTGTTTTGTTTTGTTTTGATTTATTTTTGGGGGGAATGAATAATGGAAAGATAGCCATTATACAAAATTGAAAGATTCAGGACATATACATCACAAATGTCCATTATTTTGTTCTTTTAATTTTAAATAAATAAACAAATAGATAATATACACACATTTTGAAATAATATTCTAGATATAATTATTGTTTAGTTGAAATGAATGTTACACATTTTCCATGTATGTGGGCAAAAACTATAAAATCAAATTTAAGTTTTATCATCAACTCTACCTTTTCCAGTTAACATCACAGACATTTCTACTTTGTGTTAGTCCCATGAATTTGTTTGTAATAAAGATGCATTATTGTTTTGCATGTTTTAAAATTTTATTTAACTATTACCAATTTATGTATCTCATTTTAATTTCCTTTTCTTCACTTTTTGATTTTTATCTATGATGATTTATGTAGGGCTATTTTATTAACTTTAATTCTGAATAGTACAGTTTATTCGTTTTCCTATAGAGGAAATGTTCATGTTTTCTACATGTGTTTTTCAAAATAAAACAGTTGCTATAATTAACAATCTTTTATATAAATTTATCAATAGGAATATGCACAAGGTGTCTTAGATATAAAGCTAGAAGTTAAATTTTTGGAGTGATACAGTATGAACATTTGTCACACAGTATTGTCACCAGATTGGTTCTATGACAGGGGCTGTCCCTTCTCCAGAATGGCCCAGGTCACCAGGCTTTTGACTAGCACAGGAAAGAATTCAAGGACAAGTCGCAGTGAGAATCAAAGCAAGTCTTGTCCAGGAAGGGAAAAAGAGGCTGGGACTTGGCACTCTGAAAGAAATGAAAGTGCATGTGAAGTGGGTGCAGACATACTTGAGAGTAAGTTGTGTACTGTATGAGTCAGCTATTGGGATTTTATGTGTTTCCAAGGGTGGGGCATTTCTGAACTTTGTGGTGCCAAATTCTGACTCTGCCTCCTGGTGGGAGGGGTCTTGTCCCTAATATAGTCCACTCCGGAAGTCATAATTCACCATCTCAGTCCACTTTCTACTTGTGGTGTCAGTTTTCATTATAAAGATGGTATAATGAACTTTGAGGTCCATCTCTGTTCAATTTTTCTTCATTTTTGGAATGATCTGGTTTTAGGCAGTCTTTATTTTTGCTGACTTCTGTGACCACTGCAGGAGTCTCCTGTTTTCCCTTTGATCATGAATGGAAATGGGGGCTCTGATGAGAGGACCCTAGTGGTTTACTGGCCTCAGATGTCTGTCTACTCCATTTCCTCATTACCTTGTAGAGAGTTTCCCTAACTTCTATCCTGCCTCAGCAGGACTGAGTTGTTATGGCAAATCTTTTCCAGATACTTGCTCATGTATATCATAATTTCTTTTTAAAATATTTTTAAAGTTCAAAAATATGTGTTTTCTTTATTTGCCATTGATTAGTCTGATTGCATTGAAGAAAACTTATTATATTCTCTTTTAGATTATTTATGAACAGGCATACACTGTGTTCAGCTTGTTATGGTCTTTATAGCTTCTCTGTCCATAGTAATTTTTCTGCTTGATATAGATTTTACACAATAATGTTCACTTCAATATTTTAAAATTTATCAGTACGATTGTGATTTTTTTCTTGTAATTTTGACACCTATTATATATGCTTAGGCTATTTTGCTAGGTTCATCCAAGTTCAGTTTCCTTATTTTTGGCATTATATTGTTATATTCTATATCCTGACTAATGCCTTTTCATTGTACAATTAACTTTTTTGATGTTAATGTTACACAATTTTATCTTTATTATTAATTTCCTGAAATTTATTTCCAACACTTTACATTGACACTCTTTTATATTTTACTATAAAAGGATCTTTTCAAATAACCCCGAGTGCTATCTAATTTCATTACAATAACCTAATAAGCACTAACAATAGGAATGAGCGATAGGAGTAAATAAGGAATAAATTAAATCTATTAAAATATTTTAGTATTCCACTGATCTCAAAATGCAATTAGGGATAAATTAGAAATCTTTCCAATTTTCCATTTGCATGAAAACTTAAAAATTAAAAGGGTTGATGGCTCCTGTTAAAAAAACAACAAGGACCCCCCTCCAAAAAAAAAAAAAAAAAAAAGAAAAAGAAAAAGAAACCTACGGTACCATTAATTAGATAGCTTTAGCAGGTGTCTTCTTTTATAGTACCAGAGCTAAAAAGTTTAAATTTGATGCATCAACAGGGCCATACTCTCACCAGAGGCTTTGGAGGAAAATCTATTTCATACTTTGTCTCCTCGTTTCTGGTGGCAGCTGTCAATCTTTGGTGTTTCTTAGCTGATAGCCGCATGAATCTAATCTCTGCTTCTTGATCCCTATCACCTCTTCCTGTGTGGATGTCTTTTCCTCTTCCATTTGTTTGATCAATCTCTGTTCACTCTTATGAGTATACATGTCATTGAATTTAAGGGTACATCTAGATAATTCAAGATTATCTCATTGTCTCAAAATCCTTATCCAATTATATACACAAAGTTTTTTGTTTTTTGTTTTTCCATATAAGACAACATTCACTGGTCATAGATATTAGGACTTTGACATAATTTTTGAACCTACTTATCAACTTACCACAAAGTTTATATCACAAACTCATGAAAACACTTTGGTTTTTTAAAATATATTTTTAATTTTGTATTATTCTCAAAACATGTATGTCATTCTTTTATTGGAAATTTAAAGACAATGTTTCAGTAATTCCCACAGAAATATAAAGTAGAATAAATTTTATTGAGAAAAATTACAAAATATTTTCTGGGAACAATTATGTAGCAACTTACCTATGAAATTACCTTAAATAAACAATCCCAATAAAAATGGTTGTTTCAACAAAAAAAAGCAATTTGTATTAGAGTTGTTTATTTAAGTGACTTATTAAATTGTATTTAATATATTCTTCATATAATTGAAGGTATATTTAAGAGGAGTATTACTTTTCATTAATATATAACTTTATATCACTATAGTCACCATATTCCTTAAGCACATAAACAGTAAGATCAACTACATTCTTTTGGTGAAAATCCATGTTTATCTCCCAGTGCTGAACTTCTGCAGATAAACTATTTCTGGAAGTTAACCAGTTTCCTGATATATATAGTGAGAATTATATCAGAATGTTTTTTTTTTCTTGCCTAATGTTTCCATATATGTCATTCTTATTGGTATTTATTTCTTCCATCCAGGTGCTACATTCAGTTTAAGTGCTATAATTTATGTTCTGTATATTGTGCTACTTGCTTTGGGCAATGTGTACATTTTAAACAAGTTAAATGAATAAATTAGTTTTGCTGTTTTAATCGCTTCTTCCACTATTTCTCCCTAATCCTCCCTTGCAACAGCCTAGTGAGTTCCTGGTGGGAACTGTCTGATGACTTCTACACAGGAGTTTTACACTTTCCTGTCATCCCAGCACTTTGTCAACACTACTGGTCTAATATCCTATTAGAATATATTGTGTCCAGTGACATTTGCCTCATTTAAGCAAATGCTTAAGTTCTATATCTTTAGATTCCAGTATGACTCTGTCCTGGAACCTGAGTTTTCTAAGTTCATGAGTAATAATTACACTTTTCTGCCTCCCTACCCTCTTTCCCTAGGGATGGAAATTGCATCTAGTTTTCTTCATATCTGAAATGAAACCAGAAGTCATTTTTTAAATATATATTTTTAAATCAATATTTTGTGTATTTACCTATTCCTGGAGCCTAGCATAAAGGACCACAAAATTGCATGCAAATCAGAACAAATGATGTATAGTATATATTTAGTGGGGTAAAATGAAATAACACCTGGTTCCAATAAATGTATATATATTTTTTTGTTGTGTAGAAAGACACAAGGTGAGTGGATAACTGATAGAGTAAGTGATAACAAGGAAGAATATGTGATAACATAAGTATAATACAATGATTAAATATTGAATTATTTTTAAAGCTGATGTGTACTATGCAAAATGGTGCAAGGCAAGAGCTATAACATCAACATTACTTCCGGTTTTTTTTCAATGTAAACTCAGAGAAAATGTTACAAGTCTAAGGTCTTTTTTTCCCTGAGATTTTGAGAATTATAAATAGCAAGAGAGTGTAGAACTAGATCTAGGTTTTTATATCCTAATCCCTGAGATCTATTTCTTAGAAGTTGAGAATAAATTTTAAATACTTAGTTGAAGAAATAATAAAATAACTGGCACAATTTGAATTAAAGGCTGATGATTAAAGAATTCCTTTTATCTTTTATTCTAGTGATATTTAATGTGTTGAGTATAATTTTTCAAGGTTGTACATTCTAAAGTTAATAAAATTACACTTGGTTTAATTTTAACATAATAAAGCATTTAAATCATTATATCAACTAACCATTTCCTACAATTTTAAAACACAGAGCTAGTTTTGAAAACAATCATCTAGAAATTTGTCAGTTATAGCATGATAATATAAATTATGACTCTAATTCTCTGGTTTAGCTAAATGTCTCCTAATATTTTTCTGATATAATCTACAATTGTAACAATCTTTTGTATTTGAAAGGAGGTGGAATAAGAAAACTTCAGAGAACTTGATGTATCTACTGAGTCATAAATAAAACACCCATACTATTTCTTTATTGAAACATAACAAGGAATTATAACCTATATGCATTTGTGTTTGTGTATCCATTATTGAAGTGGAAACCAAAACAGCAGTTTCTAACATTATTCAAAATATTTTTTCTTCTTTATGTTGTTTATAATGCAAAAGCATTACAAAGATCTATTTGAAAATAAAAACTCATTGAAAGATAAAGTGCAAGTATTGAATACTTGGTTTAATTTATTCTTGCTGTTGTTAATACTTGATAATGTTTTAAACAAAGATATTATGTTTGTTTTATATATTTTGTCAGGACTTTCCCAGAATTATTCTATGTTAATTTATATACTTTATACTATTTATCTTTTGATTAATAATAATAAAAAAAATACCAAAAACAGGAACACCAAAGTTCCAATCTTAGAACATAAAAACAAAAACAACAACAAAAAACCTTCAAAGTCAACATTTTGCTAGACAGATTTGAAAACAAGCTATCATCCCTATGGAGCCATTAAACACGCCCTCTTTTTCATGCTTAAAGAGCAAAGAAAATCTCTTCCGTGTTAAACACTATTGAGAGTCATGACGGTCTGGTAGCTTATTTCATTAAAAATATCTTTAATATATTTTTCTTTATTTTTACACATGCCCAAACAGCAATGAACTAAAGTGCTTATATGTGTTGATAGGAGAAATTAAGGTTTATTTTTAATGTCAAAAGTTTTAATTTTAGAAAATACAGTCTTCTTTTTTTCTTCCTTTTATGACACTTTATTTTATGGTCAAACTCCTGCCAAAGTCACTATTAGTGAAACCTAATATATGTATTTCTTTAAATTACTAAAATTATTATTTCTTTAGATTCATTGTATAGGCTGAATTTGCTTTTACTTTATTTATATATTCAAAAACATGAAAGAGTTGCTTATTCTATAATATCATATTTCCATTATGTAGTTTTAAACTGTATCAACTTCCTTTCAAATTTAAAAAGAGTGATTACTTCTAGCATAACATATACAATATATATGCATACATAATATATAAACATATAAATACTCGGTCAATCAATGAAAAATATATGCCTTGTTTTATTGTTCCTTGAAGATATTATATATTTTACAAATTGAAGGCTTGTGACAACCCTGCACCTAAAAGTGTATCAGTGCTATTTTTTCACTCAGCATTTGTTCATTTCATGTCTCTGTGTCTATTCCTGGTAAAAAAAAAAAAAAAAAAAAAAAAAAAAATCCTATCTAATAAAAGAGTAATATGCAAATTGACCATCACTCCAAGATACAAGATGGCCACCCCCATGTGGTCAAAGATGGGTGCCCCCATGTGGACATAAGATGGCCACCACAAGATGGCCTGCAGGGAAGGACAGTTGGGGGACACCAGGACTGCAGGGGAGGGCAGTTAGGGATGACCAGGCCACCAGAGTAGGGCAGTTGGGAGAGAACAGGCCAGGAAGGGAGGACAGTTGGGGGGGACCAGGCCTGCAGTAGAGGACAGTTGGGGGGGGGGACCCAGGCCTGCAGGGGAGGGCAGTTGTGGGTGATCAGGCCTGCAGGTAAGGGAGTTGAGGGGGGAACAGGCCAGCAAGGGAGGGCAGTTGGGGGGGACTAGGCCTGCAGGGTAGGGCAGTTGGGAGAGGGACCCAGGCCTTCAGGGGAGGGTAGTTGTAGGTGATCAGGCCAGCAGGGAAGGCAGTTAGGGGTGACCAGGCCAGCAGAGGAGGACAGTTGGGGGGGATCAGGCCGCATGGGAGGGCAGTTGTGGGCAATGAGGCAAGCAGGGAGGGCAGTTAGGGGTGACCAGGCCAGCAGAGGAGGGCAGTTGGGGGGGACCCAGCCCTGCAGGAAAGGGCAGTTGGGGGGGATCAGGCCGCATGGGAGGGCAGTTGTGGGCAATGAGGCAAGCAGGGAGGGCAGTTAGGGGTGACCGGGCCAGCAGAGGAGAGCAGTTGGGGAGACAAGGTCATCAAGGGAGGGCAGTTGGGGGACACCAGAACTGCAGGGGAGGGCAGTTGGGCAGGACCAGGCCTGCAGGGAAGGAAAGTTGGGGGACACCAGGACTGCAGGGGAGGGCAGTTAGGGGTGACCAGGCCAGCAGAGGAGGGTAGTTAAGGGTGACCGGGCCAGCAGGGGAGGGCAGTTGGAGGTGACCAGGCCTGCAGGGGAGGACCATTAGGGGCAACCAGACTGGCAGGGGAGGGCAGTTAGGGGTGACCAGGCTGATAGTGGAGGGCAGTTAGGGGCAATTAGGCCCGCCGGGGAGCAGTTAGGAGTTGATCAGGCTGGCAGGGCAGTGGTTAGGGGGTGATCAGGCTGGTAGGCAGAAACAGTTAGGGGCAATCAGGCAGAGGCAGGCGAGCAGTCAGGCGCCAGCCGTCCTGGATTGTGAGAGGGATGTCCAACCGCCTGTTTAGGCCCGATCCTGGTGGGCGGTCAGACATCCCTCAAATGGTCCCAATGGGACAGGGTGAAGGCTGGCCTGAGGGACACCCCCTCCTGTGCATGAATTTCGTGCACCGGGCCTCTAGTATTGTATAATAGATCAATGAAACAGAATAGATCCCAGAAATAAATCCATGCCTTTTTAGTCAATTAATTTTGACATAGGAGGCAAGATCATACAGTGGAGTAAAGACAGTCTATTCAATGAATGGTGTTAAGAATATAAGACAGATACATGTAAATATGAATAGAGGCATACTTTGAAGATATTGCAGGTTCAGTTTCAGACCACTGCAATAAAATGAATATCATAGTAAAGAAAGTCACATGAATTTTTGTGGTTTATCAGTGCATATAAAAGTTATGTTTATACTATGATACATACTATTAAATGTGTAATAGGGTTGTCTTAAAATATATCTACCTTAATTTAAAAAAAAATTATTGCTAAAACATGCTAACCATCATCTGAGCCTTAAGTGAGTCCTAATGTTTGCTGGTGAAAGGTTTGCCTTGATGTCAATGGCTGCTGAGTGATCGGGGTGGTGGTTGCTGCAGGTTGAAGTGGCTGTGGCAATTTTTAAAAAATAAGACAATAATAAAATTAGACCACATGCTCACCCTATATTCAAGAGTAAACACAAATTGGGTTAAAGGCTTAAATGTAAGACTCAAAATCATAAAAGTCCTGGAAGAAACATAGGCAGTAAAATATCAGACACTTATCATAGCAATATTTTTTTCTGATATATCTCCTCAAGGGAAACAAACAAACAAGCAAATAAACACATGAAACTACCTCAAACTAAAAAGTCTTTGCAAAGCAAAGGAAATCATCACAAAATAAAAAGACAGCCCACTGGATGGGAGAACACAGTCAGCAATGACACACCTGATAAGGGTTAATATGAAAACTATACAAAGAACTCAGACAACTCAGCATTAGCATTTTCTGGCCTGACACACTCCAATGTGCTTCCAAAGGAAGAGCAATGATACTCATCATCTCTTCCAAAAAAGCATTTACTCTCACAGCTTTCCCTCCTCGAAGTATCTAGTGAATTTCACTTTATATCTTATACCAGTGGTTGGCAAACTGCGGCTCGCGAGCCACATGCGGCTCATTGGCCCCTTGAGTGTGGCTCTTCCACAAAACACCACAGCCTGGGCAAGTCTATTTTGAAGAAGTGGCGTTAGAAGAAGTTTAAGTTTAAAAAATTTGGCTCTCAAAGAAATTTCAATCGTTGTCCTGTTGATATTTGGCTCTGTTGACTAATGAGTTTGCCGACCACTTCTTATACAATATTCCATGTTAATTGGGTTTTATTTTGGTTTTATTTTTCATTAAATTAATTTGGGGAGACATCAGTTAATAAAATTATATGGGTTTGAAGTGAACAATGCTATAATACATCATCTGTATATGGTGTGTTTACCACTCAAAGTGAAATCTCCCTTTGTCACATTATATTTGATCCCCCTTTGCTCTTTACTTCCTTCCCACCCCCTTTCCCTCTGGTAATCACCAGACTGTTGTCTATGTCTATGTGCTTTTGTTTGTTGTCTTCTTGTTCATTTGTTACTTTTGTTTTATATTTCACATACGAGTGAAATCATGTGGTTCATAACTTTTTCTGTCTGACTTATTTCACTTAATTTGATATTCTCAAGATCCATCTAAGTTCTTACAAATGGGAGTGTTAAAAAATGGGCAAGGACCTGAACAGATACTTCCTGCAAGAAGACACACAAATGACCAACATATACATAAAAAAAAAAATATCAGCTTCACTAGCTATCACGAATATGCAAATCAAAACTACAATGAGATACCACCTCACACCTGTTAGAATGAGTACTATCAATAAGACAAATAATAATAATGTTGGAGAGTTTGAGGAGGAAAAGGAACCCTTTGCATTCACTGCTGGTGAGAAGGTTATCTGGTACAGTACTATTGCAAACAGTATGAAGTTACCTCAAAAATTAAGAGTAGGATTACCATATCACCCCCCTCATACTGAAAATATTTATTCACAAAGATATATGCATCCCTATATTCATTGCAGCATTATTCACATTGGCCAATACATGGAAACAATCAAAGTGTCCTTTAATAGATGGTTAAAATGTTAAATTTTTGATACTTAAAAAAACACTTCTTTGGAAGTATTATTAAGTTTTTATGGCATTTATAGAATTAATAACAGTTCTGGGTAATAAATTTGAAAAAAAACAGTATTAAGAAATAAAAAAATAACTTTAAATGCTATGACACATTCAGAGATAAGATTTAAAATAAATGTGTATTTCTTTAAAACATTAAAAGTTAAGTGTCTTTTTTTTTGGTTGTTTAATTTTATTTTAAATATTATTCTTTCAAATGCAATGCATACATATTTACTTAGCCAAGTGTCTGAAATAGCTTTAAAGGAATATCAGGTATTATTTAAAGAAAATTATTATAATTACTAGAGGCTTGGTGCACAAATTTGTGCACTGGTGGAATCCTGAAGGCAATGGGGCGGGGCGGTGTGCTGGGATGTGATCGCCCTCCTGGTGGGCATTGAGATCCGTCCCACTGACATTTGTGCTGGTTGTCGGGAGCTACCTGGCAGCTGCTTTTATATCGTTTCTTCCCTGTGGAGCATCTAGGGAGGGGAAGCAGTCATGGTGCCGAGCCTGACTTCCAGGAGGCTGGCAGCACTGTCGGGATCATGCCAGTGGTGCTGGTCTGTCGGTGCCTGGCCCTTTCTCCAGAGAATGGAACTGCAAGACTGCTGAGGGAGTGAGTGGCTGCCGCCGGGCTAGTGAGCCACTGGGACAGGTCGGTCAGCTGAGCTGTGTTCCTGCTGTGGGAGCACCCTGACCACTAAGGGGCGGTTCCTATATTGAGTGTCTTCCCCCTGGTGGTCAGTGCACATCATAGTGACCAGTTGTTCCGGTTGTTTGGTCGCTTAGGCTTTTATGTATATACTAGAGGCCTGGTGCATAAAATTCACACACTCAGGGGGGTTCCTCAGCTCGGCCTGTGCCCTCTCACAGTTCAGGAGCCCTCGGGGGATGTCCAACTGACAGCTTAGGTCCACTCCCCAGGGAGAGCGTTGGAAATCCTTAGCGCTGCCATGGAGGTGGAAGAGGCTGTGAGCTGGTTATTCTGCTATTCAGTCTATTTTCATATTAGCATTTTATTATATAGGATAGATAATCATAGTTAAATATTTTTCATAAAATGTTAAGCATATTTAAAACATATCTTTACATTAATATTTTACATAACATTATATTTTAAACATTTCTTATTAAACTATTCAATTATTTTTTAAATACAAAGTATATTATTGTATTGAGATACGTAATATTATGAACTCTACATTATTACTTTTAAAAATTAAATTAAGAAATCAATTTTTATTTTATGTGAGAAAAATATACACACATGCAAACATACATGTAAAAGATAGTTTGGCAGCATTATCTTTAAAATTTTCTCTTAATTGTTTTATAAATATTTCTACATACTATTATTTACTCCCAAATATTTAGATAATTCTTTTGGTTTATATAAATGTCCATACTTGTTTTGATGGAACTCAATTAAATTCTCCATGCTACAATTATGTAAGCATTAGCATTATATTATTTCCTCCAACTATGAGAATAAACAAAGATCATCTTTAAACCTGAAAAAAACACAAAAACATTCTGATGCATAAAATCAGAGTGTGAATATAGACAACAAATACTTCTAAGTACATAGGAGGTTCCCACCCCCCCCCCCAATTTAGCTTCTTTTTTTTCAAATTTGTTATTCTTTCTGTACTAACAGTTGGACAATCTAAATTATGCAGGTCAAACTTAATGTTGAGGGAATTATGATATTTGAATAGTACACTAAAGGTACACTTTACCATTCATAGAGTTGAATGTTCTGTTGGACTATATTTTAAAGAGGTCATTCTATCCCTTCAGATTATAATTTGTTTGAGATCCCAGAAACTCAAACTATCAAATAAATATGTTTTGGATACTTGTGAAACCAAAGTGCTGTGACCAGGCCTAAATTCGTTGTCTCACAAAATCGAAGAATGAGTTCAGGGACAACGATCATTAGTGGAAGCAAAGTTTATTGAGAAATAGATGGACTCCCTGTAGCAGGCAGGGAGGGGGCCCAACGTGAGTTGCCAGTGAAGCTTTTTTGTCTCAGGTTCCACAGTTCCATACCCCTTAAGCCAGCCCTGGAGAATGTGCAGCTGGGCTTCCAGGAGAGCCAACAGCAGGCCAGTGTCCAGAGCTTCCATTCCATGTTGCAGTGGGGTGTAGTTCATCATCCAAGTAAACTCCAATAGTCCATGTGTGGAGTCCCACATGAACATAATCCCCCTGAACATGGGGATAATAGCCCCTGCCACAAGAGATCCTGGAACCTAGTGTGCCAGAGAGAGAAGAAGGAAGTGTGCTTCTTTGTCTATTGGTAGTTGTATGCTTTGCTTGCTCCTGATTGGTCATCTCAAAGAATTCTGCCTTAGCAACATCCATACATTGTAAAGCGCAAGTTCCCACCTGCAGGACGGACCTGATTAAGGACTGCCACCTCTAGTCTGAGGTGACCTCACTGTCCCCACCTAGCCGGGTTTCCTTAGCAACCCCTGCCTAGCTGGGTTCAGTTCTAGGTCCTTCTGTTTGTCTCTGTGGTGCAGTCAGCAGTTGCATCCTATTATTTCACAAGATTCTTTTAATCGTGGGTTTCCCTATGCTATTCCTCCTCCCATGGTCCTGTCCTTGACTACCTAGTCCTCTTCTTCCTATCTTCTCACTTGTAAGGTCTTTACAAATTCTAAATATAAAATAATTGCAAATGAAATTAATTATCCAGAAATCTGATCATCAGCTTTTTAAATTTACTTTCAATATTTCCTTTAATTTTTATATTATTCTGTAGATTTTAGCTTATTATTTATTTACTCTGTTGAATTGATGTTTTATTCAGTATCTTTAAGATTGTTGAGTTGTATAATAGTTTGATAATATGTAAGGTATTTTAAACTTGCCATTTTATATATAACTAGAGGCCCAATGCATGAATTTGTGCACCAGTGGGGTCCCTCGGCCTGGCCTGTGGGATCAAGCCAAAACCGGCTCTCCGACATCCCCTGAGGGGTCCCAGATTTTGAGAGGGTGCAGGCCAAGACAAGGGACCCACCAGTGCATGATCAGTGCGGGGAGGGATGCAGGAGGTTGGCCAGCTGGTGAGGGACCACAGGAGGGCTCCAGAGTATGTTTGGCCCATCTCACTCAGTCCAGATCGGCTGGACCCCAGCAGGAAGCTAACCTACCAGTTGGAGCGTCTGCTCCCTGGTGGCAGTGCACGTCATAGTGACTGGTTGACCTATTGACTGAATTTTGTGCACCAGGCCTCTAGTAAACAAATAAACAAATTTTAACAGGCAACATAATTGCTTATGTATGAGATCTCTGGTTACTCTAGAAAAGTCAATGTATAAGACAAATATCAAGTATGTACTAACGGTGAGTTGTGTGAAGATATGCTTCAAAGAGGAAATGCTACTTCAGTTTAAAAGAAGTAAGAGTGCCCTAGATGGGTGGCATAATTGGTTGGAGTGTCTTCTCTTATACCAAAAGTTTGTGGGTTTCATTCCCAGTCAGATTACATACCTAGGTTGTGGGGTTTGATCCCTGTTCTGAGGTAACTGAAGGATGTTTCTCCCTTACATTGCAGTTTCTCTCTCTCTCTCTCTCTCTCTCTCTCTCTCTCTCTCTCTCTCTCTCCCTTCTTCTTTCTCTAAAAAAAAAAAATCTTCAGGTAAGGATTACAAAATAAAAAAATAAGCAAAAGGAAGTAGGAGTTACCAAATATAGATAATTACTATTCACTGTGCTATGGTAATCCGACTGGCCTTTCCTTCCACCCTATAGGAGGATGATACTTTCCTGCCTTTTGGTAAAAAAAACTTTGAGCAAAAGAATTATGTGTTTACCAGAGGCCCAGTGCATGAATTCATGCATTGGTGGGGTCCAGCCGGCCTGGCCCCAATTGGGGCAGATCAGGACTGGGCCAGTAGGGAGGAGGAGATGGTGGGAGGTTGGCCAGCTGGCCTGCCCTGATTTGGGCCTGATCTGGGCTGGGCTAGCTGAGGGGAAAGGCTGTGGGCAATTTGCCAGGGGCCCTGCTCCCGATTGAGGTTGGGGGGCTAATTGGGGCAGGGCCAGCCATGGGGAGGAGCGTGGGCAGTGGGCCAGCTGGCCTTCCCTCCAAATGGGGTGGGGGGTGCTGACTGGGACCAGTGGCCTGAGGGAGAGACCATGGGTGGTTGGCCAGCTGGCTCTTCCCCTGATAGGGGTGGCGGGGCTGATCTGGGGTGGGGCTGTGTGGGGGAGGGGTTTCGGGCCAATCAGGGTGGTGGGGGCCCATCAGGGGTGGGACCAGCTGAGGGGAAGTGCTACAGGAGGTTGGCCGGCCAGCCCCACCCCCTGATCAGGCCAGTTTGCTGGTCACAGTGGGCATCATAGCGACCGGTCATCAGTCGTTCTGGTCGTTACGGATGCTGGCTTTTATTTATATAGTCTAGTGGCCTAGTGCACGAAATTCATGCACAGGGGGATTCCCTCAGCCCAGCCTGCACCATCTGCAATCAGGGACCCCTTGGGGGATGTCTGACTGCCAGTTTAAGCCCGATCCCTAAACCAGCAGTTGGACATCCTTCTCTCAATCTGGGACCCCTGGCTCCTAACCACTCACCTGCCTGCCTGCCTGATTGCCCCTAACCCCTCTGCATGCCTGCCTGATCACCCCCAACTGCCTCTGCCTGCCTGATCATACCCAACTGCCCTCCCCTGTCGGCCTGATCTCGCCCAGTCTCTGTCTCTCTTTGTTTTTCTCAGCAATCCTCCAGGTCTCCCTGCCTCCCTGTGTCCCTCTTCCTCGTCCCTGGCTGGGAGGGGACAGGGCCAGTGGGGGCTGCTCCACCCTCTTCTGGCCCTCCCTTACATCCAGGCCTGTTCAGGCCCAGTCTGTTTTGTTTCCATCTCTCCATCCCAGTCTCTCCCCATCTCTATCTCTCTTTGTTTTTCTCTGCAGTCCTCCAGACCTCCCTGCTTCCCTCTTTCCCTCTTCCTGTTTTCTGGATAGGAGGGGGTGGGGCCAGTGGGGGCTGCTCCACCCTCTGCCCACCCTCCCTTTCATCCAGGCCTCTTCAGGCCCAGTCTGTTTTGTATCCTCATTCTGAGAGAGGCTCCAAGAACAAGCTGGGAGGGAGGGAAAGAAAGGGAGAAAAGGCTGTGAGCTGGTGGGCGCTGTGTGTGTCTGTGCATATGTGCAGTTGTGAGTGAGTGTGAGTTCTAGTCCTGCCTCCTCTGTCACCGTCTCTGCTGCTACAAGTCCTCACCCACCAGAGCCTGCTACGTGCGCAGCCTGGGTGTTAGGTTGAGTCTCAGGTCGTTGTCAATGTGATGGACCCAGGGTTTTTATATGTTAGGATTCCTTATACAGGTGTAAAACTCTGAGGCCCCTTTCCCTCCTCTGCCCCAGCAAGCATGGTGACACATGATAATATGAAGACTGAGTCATCACATTGAGATTGGCTTTCCTGAGTGTTTTCTTACACAGCAGTATAATTTGCATGATAAATTTTTAAACATTTATTGTTTTAAGCCATTCTAATTTAAGGCTCACAATATAACTTAGAATACCCTGAATAATATACTATGCAAACCTAATGTGAGAGGTGGTATGCTAAAGAGACTGGGGTAAGAGAAAACTTAATGTTCAAAAGTCAGGTGTGAAAAACAAACAAACAAACCAAAAAAAACATGGTATTTTGTTGGGAAGGGGAGAAGTCCAATACAGCTTGATTTCACAGAAAAATGAAGGTGGAATGAAAATTAAGGTGAATTGTTTTTACTTAGAAATGATATATTTAGAAACAATATGTTTCTATTTTATCATCAGGACAAATGGCAGCTAGTGAAACATTAGAAGCAAAAATATTATATGAACTCATTTTCATATTAGAAGTTATCTTGGCTATAGTATATAAAATATATTGGATTAATCAATTAACTGTATGAGATGATCAGTCAATAATTTGTTTGAGTTGATGGGAAAAAAAGTGTTTATGTTTTCCCTTTTAGTATTTTAAAATTGTTGAACCATTAACTCTACTCTGCATTTTTTATGATTAATAATCAGATACTTTTTGTATATTTGGTTTCCTCTCAATATTATATCTTGTCACTGTGACAGTTTGCAATATTTTCTTTGTTTTTTTATTAGTTAGACTATGATTTGATTAGTTATGGTTTATTTTGTATTTATCTTCCTTGGTGGCAACAAACTTTTTGAATCTGTATATCAGTAATTTTTCTTTCCCAATTTTAGAAAAATTCAGATTTTTGTCTTCAAAATTTTTCCTAGTCCCAGTCAATTGTCCTTTAAAGAGTCCAGTTAAGACATTTTAGAAATTTGGTATTACACCACAGCTTCCCTGAGTCTATGCTAATTTTCTTTTTTTTCCCTCTCTTCCTCCTATTTGTTCATAATGATAACTCCTTAAGTTCAGTAACTCTGTATTTTGTCAATACTCATCCAGAAAATTGTTCACTTTCATTGCTATATACTTTAATTATAGAATTTCTATTGGGCTCTATATGTATAGTAATTGTTTCTATGCTGAGTTCACATATCTGTTCATTGAAGTCATATTTCTTAAAGTTTATAAACATATTTATAAACAACTGATTTTACATCATTGTCTGGTAGGTTCAATATTTGTATCATGTTAATTTTTTTGCTGACTGCTTCAATTCTTGGTTGTGAATCACATTTTTAGGTGTGTGTTCTTTCACATATCTAACAAGTTTTAATTATCTGGTTCATAATACAGATTAGCTATTGTAGAGACTCCAGTTTGTGTTATCTTCCTATGACCCATGTTGAGTTTATTTTGGATCTAGCAAATATTTGAGTTACTGGCTAATCATGTTGATCTTTTGTACACTTAAATTTACTATTAGAGCATATGTATACAGAAGTCCCAAATCTTTTCAGATTCCTTCTAATTTGGCATGACTTAAATCCAATCTCTCCATTCTGTAAAGACATTGTAAAACCTTGTTTTTTGGCTTTGTTGGAACATATCTAGTAGACTAATTTTTTATGTGATATCATTATGATTATTACTTGTGCTTCTGATACCATCCAGCTGACTTTTGTGATAAATTAATTGCTCTAATCTGGCTGAACCAGAAATCTAAACTTTCCCAACACTGCTTGGCCTCTAGTTTTATCTGCTTAACTCTCAAGCCTGTAGTAGATTTAATAAATGAATACTCTCTGATAAACCTTGAGTTTTTGCCCTGTGCATATGCAGCCTACCTGTCACTCAAGGATTCATGCGAAAACTCTGACAATGATTTTTAAAAGATATATTTTACTGAATTTTACAGAGAGGAAGGGAGAGGGATAGAGAGTTAGAAACATCGATGAAAGAGAAACATCAATCAGCTGGCTCCTGCACATACTGGGGATGTGCCGGCAACCAAGGTACATGCCCTTGACCAGAATAGAACCTGGGACCCTTCAGTCCATAGGCCGACACTCTATCCACTGAACCAAACTGGTTAGGGCTCTGACAATGATTTTTGATAACTCCCTACTTGCATAGATACTTCCTCTCTAAGAAACTATCCTGAGATTTCAGATGCTTTTGTTGATCAGATAATTTTGTTCAGGAAATCACCATGGTATTTAGGACTCTAGCTCAATGTAGTTTGAGCAAACCTGATTCTGTGGTTCGCCTCCTGAGTTTCACTCCTACCATAAATTATAAATGTAAACTTCCTATTTCCAATGTTGGAAATAAACTGCCTCGTATATTTTGTCTATTTTAAAATGTATACATTATTATGACTTATGAAATAGTACTTAATCTACTATAGCTGGAAGTGGAGTTCTATATAACTTATGTTTGGAAAACAAACAACTTAAGTGAGAGAAAAAATAGTCTAATAAAAATAGCCTACTGATATTCCCCCTAATTAACCCATCACTATTATATTTCAGCAATGCCGCTCTGTCTGTCCCTACAGTTCACATATGGGATTTAATAGCTGCAGTCTATTTGTAGGTTGAAAAGGTCATAATGAATTTTGTTAGCAGCCTCTCAGCTTTCCCTAGATCACCTGCTCTTCTTTGGAGCACAGCACTGCTCTCTGTTAGCTTAGCTGGACTTCTAACCAAGCTGAGCTTTGTCTCAGCACCATTTTGTTTTGCTCCAATGCTTACCTAGCCTAGTTTATTTCCTTAGAGTTCTCCAAGCTTAGCTCTGTTCCCTGGACTTTCCAAATTTGTGCATTTATACTAATGGCATGATTTAATATTACTTATACAGTAGATTTTGTTAAGGTATTTAAGCTGCTCTGGAAAATGGTTTAGCCTACAGGATTTTAAAAAGACAAATGTACTCATTAAAATAATGACTTGTGGCAAATGTACAAAATTAATTTTTACAATTACCTTACTAATCTGTATGACCAATCATTTAGATGTAGAAATATAATGACAAATGGAAAAGAAGACTAAGCGATTCTAATAAAATGGAAAACAGTCAGGATTTAGGTAAAAACTACGTGAATGTGAAGTTCTAAGCAATTGATGAGTGACTGAATAGGAATTCACAAAATTAATTTGTACACATTTTATTTTTTGCATATTACTACATGATAAAATATTTTCATCTGGTCAGTTTTACAGATGAAGAACGGTTATAAATATGCAGTGTTTGGTATTGATTAAATCATCTACTCATCCTTGATATCCTGGCAGCAGATGATAATCCACACACAGGAATTTGATTCTAGCAAAGGAACATATGGAGTACAGCAGGTCCAAATGAACACATCTATGCAGGCTGCCCATTCACACTGCGCAGGCTCAATGAAAGGTTCGCTGATGTGAATTCTCACTTAACATTATTGAGATTCAAACTGGTAATTCTGATTTGAGCAGAAATCTATAGAGAATCTAGAATGTATAGAATTACTTCCATAAGTTATTAGTAACCTTCTTTGAAAACATTTTATTATTTACTAGAGGCCTGGTGCATGAATTTGTGCATAGGTGGGGTCCAGCTTGCCCCCCACCCTGATCAGGGGCCAGGCCAGCCGAGGGGAAGGAATGGGGGAGGTTGCCTGACCAGCCCTACTCATTATCGGGATGGAGGGGGCTGATTGGGGGTCAGGGCGGCCAGGGGAAGGGGCCACGGGCATTTGGCTGGCTGTCCCTGCCCCTGATCAGGGTTGGGGGGCTCATAAGGGGCCGGATGGCTAGGGGGAGGGGCCACAGGATGTTGGCCAGCGACCCTGCCCCAGAATGTTGTGAGGGGGGTCAATTGGGGGCCAGGAAGGCTGGGGGGAGGGTCTGCAGGAGATTGGGGGGGCCGATTGGGGTCCCTGATAAGGCCAGTTGGCCACTGCAGTGTGCATCAAAGAGACTGGTCATTCCGGTCATTCTGGCCGTTCTGTCATATTGGTCGCTTGGCTTTTATATCTATAGATTTGAAGTAAATTAATACTTAATGAACATAATAATGAAATTAAATTTACCATATTAACATTACAATTTTGACTTTTCAAAAATATTTATGAGCAAAATTAAGGTATTTATAAAATTTTATTTATTTTTGTTAATCCTCAACCAAGTGTATTTTTTTATTGATTTTTAAAAATTCTTTATTGCTTAAAGTATTACATATAGTATTACATATGTCTCCTTTGCCCCAATTGACTTATCCCCCGCCACCCCCACCCCCCAGCACATGCCCTCACCCCTAGTGTCTGTGTCCATGGGTTATGCTTCTATGCATGCATAAAAGTCCTTTGGTTGATCTCTTACCCCCCTCCTCCTCCCCTGCCTTCCATCTGAAGTTTGATGATCTGTTTGATGCTTCTCTGTCTCTGCATCTATTTTTGTTCATCAGTTTATGTTGTTTATTATATTTCACAAATGAGTGAGATCATGTGATATTTATCTTTTTCCTACTGGTTTATTTTGCTTAGCATAATGTTCTCCATGTCCACCCATGTTGTTGTGAATGGTAATAGTTCTTTTTTTTTTTTTACAGCAGCATAGTATTCCATTGTGTCAATGTACCAGTTTTTCAATCCACTCACCTGCTGATGGGTACCTAGGCTGTTTCCAAATCTTAGCTGTTGTAAATTGCACTGCTATGAACATAGGTGTGCATATGTCCTTTCTGATTGGTGTTTTTGATTTCTTGGGATATATTTCTAGAGGTGGGATAACAGGATCAGTTGGGAGTCCTATTTTTAATTTTTTGAGGGAACTCCATACTGTTTTACACAGTGGCTGCACAAGTCTACATTCCCACCAGCAGTGCACAACTTCTAACCAATGTTAAGGTATTTAAGCTGCTCTAGAAAATGGTTTAGCCCACAGGATTTTAAAAACTCACGTCCTCACCAGCACTTCTCCTTTGTCAATTTGTTGATGATAGACATTCTGACAGGTATGAGATGGTATCTCATTGTCATTTTGATTTGCATCTCTTGGATCATTAGTGACTTTGAGCATGTTTTCATATGTCTCTTGGCCTTCTGTATGTTCACTTTAGAAAAGTATCTATTAAAAAGTGCCCATTTTTGATTGGATTGTTTATCTTCTTGTTAAGATGCATGAGTTCCCTATAAATTTTGGAGATTAGGCCCTTATCAGATATAAAATTAGGAAAAATGTTCTCCCATGAAGTGGGCTTTCTTGTTCTGTTGATGGTTTCTTTTGCTGTGCAGAAGATTTTTATTTTGATGTAGTCCCATCCTATATAATAAAGTGCTAATATGCAAATGGTTGTCATGCCCTCATGCTATCAGAGCTCAGACACTCAACACTGGGGAGAGAGGAATGGGAAACAGCCAGGCACAAATGAGCTCATGAGAGTGGAATGGGGGCCAGCCAGGCTATGGCCCGGGAGAGGGACAAGCCGCATGCTCCGTGGTCCCAGGCACCAGCTGCTGGGTCTGGGGCCCAGGAGAGGGACAAGCTGCCCACCCCACGGTCACAGGCACCAGTGGTTGAGGTGGTGGCCCAGCAAAGGGACAAGCCACCCACCCCCAGTCCCGAGTGCAAGCAGCTGGGGCTGTGGATTGGGAGAGGGACAAACTGCCCGCTCCACAATCCCTGGCACCAATGGGTGGGGCTTTAGCCCAGGAGAGGGACAAGCCGCATGCCCTGCGATCCAGGGTGCCAGCTGCTGCGCCTGTGCCTGCGGCCTAGAAGAGGGACAGTCTGCATGCCCCAGGGTCCCAGGCACCAGTGGCTACAGCTGCACCTGTGGCCCAGGAGAGGGACAAGCTGCCCACACCATGGTCCTGGGTGCCAGCAGCTGGGGCTGTGCCTGTGGCCTAGAAGAGGGACAGTCTGCATGCTCCAGGGTCCTAGGAGCCAGTGGCTACAGCTGCACCTGTGGCCCAGGAGAGGGACAAGCCACCCACCCACCCCGTGGTCCTGGGTGCCTACAGCTGCAGCCTGGGAAAAGCCACTTGCCACAGTCACTTGCGGCTGCAGCCATTCCAGGTCCTGGGTGCCTGTGGCCAGCCAGAGGGAGGGAAGCTCGGGTCCTAGGTGCCTGCGACCAGTTGGAGGAGGGAATCCCGGGTCCCACGTATGGGGCAAGGCAGATGCAGTTAGGGGCTATCAGGCCAGCAAGGGAGCAGTTAAGGGCAGTCAGGCCAGTAGGGGAGCAGTTAGGGATGATAAGGCAGGCAAGCAGAGGGGTTAGGGGCAATCAGGCAGGAGCCAGGAGTCCTGGATTGGAGAGGGTGCAGGCCGGGCTGAGGAAACCCCCCCCCCCACCCCATGAATGAATTTTGTGCATGGGCCTCTAGTTTTATATTCACTTTAGTTTCCATTGTCATAGGACCATTATCAATGAAGATATAGCTACAACATTTGTCTGATATTTTGCTGACTATAGATTATCAAAAAAAAATTGTTATGGTTTCCCATCTTACTTTTAAGTCCTTTATCTATTTTGAGTTTATGTATGTGGATGATGTAATTGGTGATCTAGTTTCAGTTTTTTGCATGTATCTGTCCAATTTTCCCAACACCATTTATTGAAGAGACTGACTTGACTCCATTGTCAAATATTAATTGAGCATAATGCCTCCTTTGTCAAATGTTAATTGAGCATAATGGCTTGGGTCAGTTTCTGGGTTCTCTGTTCTGTTCCATTGGTCTATATGTCTCTTCTAGTGCCAGTACTAGGCAGTTTTTAGAACATTGGCTTAGTAATATAGGTTGATATCTGGTATTGTGATGCCTCCAACTTCGTTCTTCTTTCTCAGGATTTCTGCACCTATTCGGAGACTTTTGTTATTCCATATGAATTTTTGAAGAGTTTTTTTCTAAGTCTGTGAAATATGCCATTGGTATCTTAATGGGGATTGCATTGAATCTGTAGATTGCTTTGGCTAGTATGGACATTTTAATGATATTGATCCTACTAATCCATGAACATAGAATATTATTCCATCTATTTATGTCTTCATCTATCTCTTTTTTCAATGTCCTGTAGTTTCAGAGTTCAGGTCTTTTACCTCCTTAGTTAAGTTTATTCATAGATATCTTATTTTTTTTTATTGCAATGGTAAATGGGATTTTTGTTTGGTTGTTTCTCTTTCTATGAGTTCATTATTGTTGTATAAAAAATACATAGATTTCTGGTTGTTAATTTTGTATCCTGCTACATTGCTGAATTAATATACTAAATCTAAAAGTTTTTTGATGGAGTATTTAGGGTTTTCTATGTACAATATCATGTCATCTGCAAATAATGATCATTTTACTTCTTCTTTTCTGATTTGGGTGCCTTTTATTTCTTCTTCTTGTCTGATCACTATGGCTAGCACTTCCAGTACTATATTGAACAGAAACGGTGAGAGTGGGCATCCCTGTCTTGTTCATGTTCTTAGGGGAAATGGTTTAAGTTTTTGCCCATTGAGTATGATGTTGGCTGTAGGTTTGTCATATAAGGCTTTTATTCTGTTGAGGTATGACCCCTTTATTCCCACTTTGCTGAGAGTTTTTGTCAAGAAAGAATGCTGGATTTTGTCAAATGCTTTTTCTGCATCAATTGATATGACTGAGCTCCCCTGTGGCCTGAGTTG
This sequence comes from Plecotus auritus, assembly GCF_963455305.1. Lineage (NCBI taxonomy): Eukaryota > Metazoa > Chordata > Mammalia > Chiroptera > Vespertilionidae > Plecotus > Plecotus auritus. The sequence goes on along the minus strand of NC_137771.1, from coordinate 133,348,663 downwards.
GGCGCACACTGGGTTACTACTGCAGGTTGCCCCAGCAGCAAGACCCTGAGCTCTGAGTGAGGTGGGCATGGGTTGCTCTGGGTCACAAAATCCCAGCTTTCTTGTATCCTGGAGTGAGCTAGGTTGCTCCAGTTTTCCCCTCTTCAGTGTGGATTGGGGGTGGGTTGCCCTGGGTTGCTCAGTCTGTGCTCCCATGTGGTGTGCTCTGGATTGCTCAGGGTTGTCCTGGCAGCAGGTCCTGGTGCTGGGGTTGGAGTGGGTGCCTGGTGGCTTTGGGTCAGGCTAGAAGCAGGGTTCTTGGTTCCCCGGTGGGGTTGGGGCACAGGGTTCCCCCTGGCTTGTACTCATTGTGGAGTCTTGGAGCCAGATCCTAGGACCCTGGGTCCCAGAGGGCTGGTGAGGAGGCCTTGTGTGGGACTTGCTCCCTGCAGGTGTCTGGAAGCCTGCTGGGAGGTACTGCCACTCACTGCAGGGGCACGTGGTGGTTCCACGTGGGTTATGGCAGCGCTCTCTAGGCCTCCTCTGCCCTTCCTTGTTGTAAATTATCGCCTCAGCTGTGTCAAGTTTGTTAATTCATGGTAGATGTTCTCTTATTTAGTTGCTTTTCTGGCCTGGCCCTAGGAGGAATTGCAGGTCACTGCTGCCGATTTGCCGCCATTTTTTCTCTCTCCATTGATTTTTTTTTTTAGAGAGAGAATGGAAAGGAGGGGGAGAGACAGACAGAGAGAAACATCAATGAGAGAGACATATCGACTGGTTGCCTCCTGCATGTGCTAATATTTGGTGCTACTATATAACTTCCATGTAAATTACGGTTTCAGGACTTATGTTTAGGTCTTTGATGCATTTTAAATTAATTTTTGTACATGGAGAAAGACTGTAATTCAGTTACATTCATTTGCATGTGGCTTTCCAGTTTTCCCATCACCATTTATTGAAGAGGCTATCTTTACACTATTGTGCATTTCTGGATTCTTTGCAAAAAATTATCTGTTCAGATATGTGTGGTTTCAGAGCTGGGCTCTCTTTTCTGTTCCATTGATCTGTGTGTCTGTTTCTCTGGCAATACCATGCGTTTTTGATTATTGTAGCTTTGTGATGCAATTTGAAGTCAGGTACCATGATATCTCCAGCTTTGTTCTTTTTTTTTTTTTTTTTTTTTCAGGATTTCTTTGGTTATTCGGGGTCTTTTGTGGTTCCATACAAATCTGATGAGTTCTCATCCTATTTATTTAAAAAATCACATTGGGATTTGATGGGAATTGCATTGAATCTATATATTGCTTTGGATAATATGGCCATTTTAAGTATGTTGATTCTTCTAATCCATAAACATGAGATATTTTTTCCAGTTTTTGTATCTTTTTCAATCTCTTTTAATAATGCTTTGTAATTTTTAGTATATAGGTCTTTCAAATTCTTTGGTAAGTTTATTACTCAGTACTTTAATCATTGGTTGTTAATATAAAAAAATTGTTTTCCCATTTCTTTTTCTGAAATTTTATTATTACTATACAGGGAGGCAATAGATTTTTGCACATTAATTTTGTATCCTGGAACTTGACTGTATTTGTTTCTTGTCTCTAATAGTTTTTGGTAGAGCAACTAGGGTTTTCTATATACAGCATCATGTCATCTGCAAAAAGTGACAGTGTGACTTCTTCCTTCCTTATTTGGATGCCTTTTATTTCTTTCTCTTGACTTGTTGCTCTGGCTAGGACTTCTAGGGCTATGTTGAATAAGAGTGGTGAGAGTGGACAACCTTGTCTTATTCCTGATCTTAGCAGGAAAGCTTTCAGGTTTTTTGCCATTGATTGTGATATTAGCTGAGGATTTATCATATATGGCCTTTATTATGTTGAGGTGCTTTCCTTCTGTTCCTATTTTATTGAGTGTTTTAATCATACATGTATGCTGTATCTTATCAAATGTATTTACTGCATCTATTGATAAGATCATGTTATTTTTATCATTTCTTTTGTTAATGTGGTGTATTATATAGATTGATTTGTGAATGTTAAATCATTCTTGTGCCCCTGGAATGAATCCCACTTGATCGTGATGTACTATTTTTTGGATGTACTATTGTATTCAATTAGCTGTATTTTGTTTAGGATTTTTGCATCTGTATTCATCAGTGATATTGGTCTATAGTTTTCATTTTTTTGTGTTATTTTTGCCAAGTTTTGGTATCAGGGTTATATTGGCTTGGTGTAATGTGTTAGAAGTATTGCCTCTTCAATTTTTTTAAAGCGTTTGAAAAGGATAGGTTTTAATTTGTCTTTGAACATTTGGTAGAATTTACTGGTGAAAACTTTTTTTGGGGGGAGGTTATTGATGGTTGTTTCAATTTCTTCACTGCTAATCAGTCTATTTTGATTTTCCAATTCTTCATGATTTAGCCTAGGATGGTTATGTAGTTCTAGGAACTTACACATTCCTTCTAAGTTATTCCTTCTAATTTGGTGGCATATATTCTTTCACAATATTCTAATATGATCCTTTTTATATGATTTATTCTCTCTCATTTCTTATTTTGTATATATGGGACTTTTCCCTTTTCTCCTTATTGAGCCTAGCCAGAGGTTTGTCAATTTTATTAATATTTTCAAAGAACCAGCTATTTAATTTATTTTTGTATAGTCTTTTTGTTCTCTATTTCATTTAAGTCTGCCTTATTTTTTTTTAATGTCCTTTCTTCTGCTGACTTTGGGTTGCTTTTGTTCTTCTTTTTCTACTACCTTAAGATGTGATGTTAGATTGTTTACTTGTGATTTCTCTTGTTTCTTGAGATAGGCCTGTAATGGTATAACCTTCCCTCTTATTACTGCTTTCACTACATCCCAGAAGTTTTGATATGATGCGTTATCATTCTTATTTGTTTCTGTATATCATTTAAGCTCATGTTTTATTTCTTCTTTGACCCAGTCATTTTTTAGTAATACGTTGTTTAATCCCCAAGTATTTGTGGGTTTTTTTTATTATTTTACCTACTTTTTTGCAGTTGATTTGTATTTTCAAGGCATCTTGGTCAGAAAATATGCTTGGTATAATTTCAATCTTTTTAAACTTGCTGATGCTTGTTCTGTGACACTACATATGGTCTATCCTTGAGAATGTTCCATGTGTGCTGGAGAAGAATATATAATCTGAAGTTCTGGGATGAAATGTTATATAAATATCAATTATATCCATTTGGTCCAGTGTTTCATTTAAGGCCAATATTTCTTTATTGATTTTTTTTTTTATTTGGATGAGCTGTCTAGAGCTGTCAATAGAGTATTAAGGTCTCCAACTATGACTATGTTGTGATCTGTTTCTCCCTTTAGTTCTTTGAGTAGCTGTTTAATATATTTTGGTGTTCCCTGGTTAGATGCATACATATATTAAGACGTGCTTTGTTTTCTTGATGAAGTATTACCTTTATCATTATAAACTATCCATCTTTGTCTCATTTTATCTTTGTTATCTTGAGGTCTACATTGTCAGATATAAGTATGGCCACACCTGCTTTTTTGTGGATGTTATTGCTTGAAGAATCATTTTACAACTTTTTACTTTGAATCTACCTTTATCTTTGCTGTTTAGGTGTGTCTCTTGTAGGCAGTATATGGTTAGGTTTTGTTTTTTTTATCCACTCTGCTACTCTGTGCCTCTTTATTGGTGAATTCAGACCATTTACATTTAGGGTAATTATTGATGTATAAGGATTTCCTATAGCCATTTTATTTTTTGTTTTCTGGTAGCCGTGTGCCTCCATTGGTTCTATATACCCAAGGCTATACACAAATACAGGAAAAGATAGTCTTGAAGAGAACTTGCTGTTAATATTTAATTGTGTAGAAATATGAAAAATCTAAGGCCAATTGTCTCCCCAAAACACACACATACAGAATACCACTAAATTAATCACATTCATGTTTGACGTGGACAGCTTCCATATAAAATCAGGGTTTCTTATCTTCAGGGTTCTTTATCTATGATGGACCTCACTGTATGCACAGGTGCTTCCATTTTTAGCATGTCTCCATGGGAGAATTGGGGCTTGAAGAGCTGATGCAAGATGTTATTTAAATTTACTGATGTGTTTAATAGACTATCTTTTATCTCTGACCCAGAGGCTTCATATTTGTCTGCCAGGCTCTATGATACTGTAACTGGTTAACTGGCTAACCTGTGAGCTTACAAATTAGGGTAAAATCTCAGACCCTTCAGAACTCCTGACCTGACATTTTGATACATGCAATTAATACATACCAAATGGTCTATTTTGAAAGCATGAAATTAATGGATACTATATTATAATGCTTATGAAGTACATATATGTATATTTACAAATGACCTAGGTTATATATAATACACATGTATACATGTATGTATAAGTGTAAATATATATATATTTAAAATAGAAATAAAATGTAACATGCAGATTATCTACAAGGATATAAGGCTTCAGTTCAAATATGAAAAATCTGGAATATTTTACATATCCTATCTAATAAAAGAGCAATATGCAAATTGACCGTACCTCCGCTACACCCACCAGCCACGCCCCCCAGCCAATCAGGAGCAAATATGCAAATAAACCCAAAAAAGATAGCTGCAGCCACAGAGAGCAGGAAGGAGGCTTAGGTTTCCCTGGCAATGGAGGAAGCCAAGCTTTCCGCCTGGCCTTGCCAGCGCAGGCCTCCACTCCAGGGTACAAAGTTTCAAATAGAAGATAAACAAATCCCAACAGAAATGGTGGCAGCCACAGAGCTGGAGAGAGCAGGAGGCTAGGGTTGCCCTCGGCGATGGAGAAAGCCAAGCTTCTGCAGCCCTGGCCTGCTTTGACCTCCACTTAAGGCTACAAAGTTTCAATTATAAAAGATAAATAAATCCCAACAGAAATGCCTGCCACCATGGAGCAAGCAGAAGGCTTGGCTCCGCTCCAAGCTACAAAGTTTCAATTGTAGAAGATAAATAAATCCCAGATACCAGGGCCTCCACTTGGGTCGCCGGGGAGCTTGGCCAGCCTGCAAACCACCACAGGCTCCTCCCCCAGGCTGCCCCACACCCCAAGGGAACCCCCACCCTGATCCAGGACACCCTTCAGGGCAAACCAGCTCGCCCCCACCCATGCACCAGGCCTCTATCCTATCTAATAAAAGAGTAATATGCAGATTGACCATCACTCCATCACACAAGATGGCTGCCCCCATGTGGTCAAAGATCCGGCCCCCATATGGACACAAGATGGCCAGCAGGGGAGGGCAGTTGGGAGGAACCAGGCCCTCAATGGAGGGCAGTTGTGGGCAATCAGGCCAGAAGGGGAGGGCAGTTAGGGGCAACCAGGCCAGCAGAGGAGGGAAGTTGAGGGTGACCGGGCCTGCAGGGAAGGGCTGTTGGGGGGGACCCAGGCCTGCAGGGGAGAGCAGTTGGGGGGAACCAGGCCTGCAGGGGAGGGCAGTTAGGGTCAAACAGGCTGGCAGGGGAGCAGTTAGGCATCAATCAGGCTGGCAGGGGAGTGGTTAGGGGGTGATCAGGCTGGCAGACAGAAGTGGTTAGGGGCAATCAGGAAGGCAGGCAGGTGAGCAGTTGGTAGCCAGCAGTCCTGGATTGTGAGAGGGATGTCTGGCTGCCCATTTAGGTCCCTTCCCACTGGGATCAGGCCTAAATGGGCAGTCGGACATCTCTCGAGGGATCCCAGATTGGAGAGGGTGCAGGCTGGACTGAGGGACACCCCTCTGTGCATGAATTTTGTGTACCAGGCCTCTAGTATTTTACATATATTTTAAAGGCACAATATATTGCAGATATCTATGGAACATTGAACATTTTCATTTTCTCCTTTTATTAACCATTGTTATTTTTGGTGCCATTTGATTGAGGTATGAATGACCACAAATTTAGAATGACTGATAGTTACTCTACAGTTCATATAGAAAATATTTCTAACAGAAAGTTAGACTAAAAAGTGAAGTTATATATGAATGAATATCATAATTCTTTTAGTATCCATGATAAAAATCTGAAAGTAATTTCCAGCATAATATTTCTTAATAAACTGGTGAAATGTTGATAAAAAAAAAAATGTCTTAGAATGGTGACACTACTACTATGATCAGCTAGGTGGGGAATAAGAAAGAAAAACTTAGGTAGTATTTACAACTATGTCCATAACTATAGCTATAATCCTATAGAAGAAGAATAAAGATGTGTGAGTAAGCAGCACCTAGCATTTCTGCCTTAGAGGTACACTTTTATATTTCCTGTTTAAACACAAATATTTTCAAGCACAAAATTATAAATATGGTAACCCCCACAAAATTCTTTCTTTATCTTTAAAAAATCTAAAAAAAATGTATACATACACTTTGAATAATTACAAAGGCAGTATTTATTACAATATATTTCATTTAACAGCTATCAACTAATAGAGTATGTATTTCTCTAGAAAGTGTTAATCATAATTTATTCTTGAATATGGCAGAAATATTTACAGATTTCTATACCTCATTTAAAGATTCATCTTGGCTTGCCATTTTACTGAACTTGTATGAAACCTTAACTTGACCCTCATTTGCCATTTCACACTGCCCCAGGGTGATGTTAAGGTTATAGGAAACTCACATAGCGTGAAAGCTTTGGGGAAGGGAGTATAGTTGCTTCAGTTTCTTGAGTAATCTTTAGAACTTCAAAACATGTTTATAATAAAACTAGGTTTTTACTCAATGTCCATTGTCCTATCTACCTATAGGAATCTTGTATCAACCTCTTATTAGTTTCTCCTGGTGTACAGCTGTTCTAAGTAGTAGGGTAGTCATTCTATCTGTACTGGGAACCACAGAACTCTATTCTTATCTGCTCTCCCCAAGTGGGGGACTTATTGATACAAATAAATAATAGTTTTAATATTGAAATAGTTGATTTGTAAGAGCTAACAAATTTATATAAAGGATATTTTTGTGAGATAAATTACTTAAAATAAGACACATTCTCATGCCAACAGCTGATAACAATTTAGAAAAATGTCTTAAATGCACTTCTCTCATATACTCTTCTTTCTATTTCTGGAGCTGTTAAGTCTAAGAACTGTTATCCAGACTCCCTTGCCTACAGAGCCACCTCATTTGCAAACTAGTAAGATGAAATCATGTGAGATCTGCAAGTTAAAAGAGAGATCAAGGTAATATTCTTCCCGCAGCATTATCAGAAATGGTTGAGCTTGGGAGATAGAATTTCTGCTGTGGTTTCAAAGTCCCCCTTTCTGAATTGGCTGCCTGATTATGGCAGGCAGCCTTACACACCAGTAGTGAAATCCTGCAATTCCTTACCTGAATAAGAGGAATACTTTTTAGATTCTCTGAAAGCTATAGGGAAAGCTGTGTCATCTATGTTTGGCTTAGCTCATCTAGTCTGTTCAGTAATTTTAAAATATCAAATTCCTATGATAAATATCACACTAATTAAACAGAAATAAATTCTAGAATGGTTTCTGTGTTTCTCATGAAATCTTACGAAAGTAAATGAATTTATGTTTGGTACTGTTATACTTGTCAAGGTGAATTTTAACCTGTCTGGCCAGGTGCTAGAGAGCAAGCCACATAACCAGACTCCTGGAGAAGAAACTCCATCCACAAACGGGTCAATAACACCCCAGACCCAACTACAGAGGCAGGTAGAAGGCAGCAGTGAGGGAGAGAGCGTGAGTGAGTGAGGGAGCAAAAGAGGAGTATGTGGTCATGTGGTGTGTGTGTGTGTGTGTGTGTGTGTGTGTGTGTGTGTGTGTGAGGCACAGTTAGATCCCGCAGGACCTTCGGGGGCAGTCTAACTGGGCTCGCCCAACTAGGCAGCCTCTGCTACCATTGCAAACAGTACTGGGAAGCCAGCTCATCCTCAGAGGCCTAGGCTTTTTGAAGGGGAAAGCTGCTGTAACTGGGAGCCCAGCCTCACCTTCACCCAGGGTGCCCTCAGATAACACCTATAGCCATCCCTGCAAGGGACCTGCAACCTTGAGTGTAGTCCCACAGTCAACGAGTCTCCAGCTACCCCAGGCGCAGGCCCCTGTGAGTTCTGAAGCACTCTCCCCTCTGACAGGCCCAACACTTTAGCCCAGGGCATTGCAACCACATGAGCAGCAGACACGTGAGTGGCCCACTACTGTCCAAGGAGCAGCAGCCCCACGAGCAGCTCATCCAAGTCCTAAGAGCAGCAGCCTCTCATGGCCTGCCCCTGTCCAAGGAACAGCAGCTGTGTAAGTGACTCAGTCCCCCATCCAAGGAGCAGCAGCCACGTGAGCAGCCCACCACCATCCGAGGAGCAGCAGCCATGTGAGTATTCCGCCCCCGTTCAAGGAACAGCAGCCACACACAGCCTGCCGTTGTCTGAGGAGCAGCAGCAGCGTGAGGAGCCTACCCCCATCCAAGGAGCTGCAGCCACGTGCAGCCCGCCCCCATCCAAGGAGCTGCAGCCACGTGAACAGTCCACCCCTGTTCGAGGAGCAGCAGCCACATGAGCAGCCTGTCTTCATCCAAGGAACAGCAGCTGTGCGAGCAGCCTCCCAACCAGCCAGAGGAGACACCACTGCTGTGAACAGCACCCACCAGAGAAGCCACTGCCAACTGAGGAGCAGCTGCTTCCACGACCGCCTGAGGAGCAACCGCAGCCCGAGGAGCCACTGCCACCCAAGGAGCATCCCCTGCATGACTCGACATCTAGATCAGTTGGTGAGACCAAAATGGGTAGACAAAGAAACCCCCAAAGGAAAGAAAAGGAGGAATCACCAGAAAAGCAGCTAAGTGAAACAGAGGCATGCAATATGTCAGAAAAAGAACTCAGAATAAGGGTCATACAGTTCATAAACCAGATGGATGAAAAAATCAACAACTTATATAAGAATCAAGAAGAAATGGATGAAAAAAATCAATAACTTATTTAAGAATCAAGAAGAAATGAAGAGTGGTATAGCTGCAATAAAAAACACCATGGAAAGTTTCAACAGTAGACAAGGAGAAGCAGCAGACCGAATTAGCAAATTAGAAGACAGGGAAGCAAAAGACACCCAAACTGAACTGCTATTGGAGAAAAAACAAAAAATAATTTATTATCTAATTGAGGAAAGTGTCTACACTAAAAATTTTAGATAAAAACACACAATATAATATGAAAAGACACTGAAAAAAATTATGACATAAATATGCCAAATTATACTGAAATTGTTAGAGAACCTGACAGTAAGTTATACTCACATTCTGGAGAGTCATTAAATAGGAATGTCTTTACAGGGAATCATCATTCTAGAAACATTCCTGAGGAACTCAGAGTTAAAGAAATGCTGAATGAGGCTAGAAATGCAGAGGGACATTGTATGGATCAGAGGCAGTTTCTGTATGTGAACAATGTAAAATAAATGAACAAAAAGTAGCTTAGCTATGATAGAAGTCTCATTTTGGAATTTAGTGGGAGGTATAAGTGAGCACATAAAATGATACCGGATTTTGAAAAAGCATACAAACCTCATAATGCAATTTCAATTTAATGCATTGCTTTAAATTCTGAAGTGCCATTTCTGCATTGTGATGTAGCACCAAGAAGATTCTCCAATCACTGGAATGTGAACTACATCACACTACAGCACTGGAATGTGAACATTCTACTGTATTAAGTTAAGGAGTTCACTATATCCCACTGGTATTTGTAATTTGCACCATTTGGTTGATCACCTTTCTCCCAGACATTTCTTGTCATGTTATCTACTCCCAAAGGACTCTAAAATACCTTTTTTGAAAAGTATTTAGAAAAAAAAAATATGTAGAATAAAGCAGGATTATAAATTCTACCTTAATTAATACCTATCATAGTTAACTCCAACTGAATTATTAAAAAAAAAAAAAAACCACAACAGTTACACATGCACCAATAGCATTTTCTTTTTCAAACACAGCTCTCAGTAACAATTCCTTCTTTTCAAACAATATTGATTTGTGTGCTGGGAGACAGCATGGTTTTCATCTGAGTGTTATTTTACAATGTATGTTTATTTCTTAAAGTACAGCAGACTAAAGGATGTAGCAGTGGGGCCTCCAACCTGGATTATCAACTCTAAATTACCATTGACTCCAATTTCTCTCCTAGCTATCTGTACTTCATGGGGAATGACCACTCAGGTCCTCTGTCTATATTTCTTTTCACAGTTGGAAACCTGTCTCTTTTTAGTGAACTCTTCCCACTGTTATCCCACCACTGATTTTTCACCAGTCATTCACTGTTCTAACACTTGGGTACCAGATGGTATAAAGTGACTAAGGATGTATTTGCTGAGTGAACATAAGGAAAGCTGTCACTTGGCTTACTTCTTTTTTATCACTAACATTCCACTATTAATGAACAGATAAGGAAATGCTTGATGGGAATAACAAGATCTGAACTTTGTGTGCTTTCTGAAATAAAGTGGAAATTTTTTTATTCCCATTGTTGTGGAAGAGTTTTCCATGAAATCAGAAAGTTGGTAAGAATGACATCTTAGCATTATATTAAAAACATTTTTATTACATTAAAAATATGCAGGTTTCTTTGGTTCCTCAGATTTGCCTCCCTCTGTTCCTTCTTTCTTCTCTTCCTTCCTTTCTTCTTTCCTTCCTTCTTCTCTTTTTTTCTGATTTTTGCTTAATAGTTACATTCTTTTATTGATCATTGCAAACATATGTTTTGTTAATTTCCTAGTTGTGTTTGGCATAATTGGGAAAGGAACTTTCTCTTTGTTTTGTCAGTTAATAATGTACTCTGATGTTGTGTCAGAATTGAAAAGATGAGGGCAAATGTAATTTTAATAGTGTCAATAATTTTTTTTAAAAAAAGAAGAAGAAGAAAGCAAGCCTTGAAGGGTGAGGAAGGGAGGAAGGGGAGCTCATTATTTTGCAGTGGTATTATGGACCATCTTTGCTTCCTTTTTATATATTTTTTAATGTAAACATCAGGAATGTCCTCTAATAGCAAAAATAAACCCACACTAAGTCTAGATAAAAAAGAAAAATATCCCCAGGGCAACTGAATTTTGCTTTCTACAACCAAACCTCCTATATTTATGATTTTTAACCACAATGCTGCCTGAAGCTTCATTTACTTCTGTAGTAAGCCAGAGATAATCCTATATAATAAAGAGGTAATATGCAAATTGACCCTCACATCCTTGTACAAGATGGTTGCGCCCAGTGTTCAAAGATGGCCGCCCCCATGTGGACAAAGATGGCCACCACAAGATGGCCGGCAGGGTAGGGTAGTTGTGGGTGACCAGGCTGGTAGGTGAGGGCAATTGTGGGCAACTGGGTCTTCAGTGGAGGGAGGGCAGTTGAGGGGACCAGGCTGGCAGGGGAGGACAGTTAGGGGCAATTGGGCTGGCAGGGGAGCAGTTAGGCATCAATCAGGCTGGCAGAGGAGTGGTTAGGGGCAATCAGGCAGGCAGGAAGGCGAGCAGTTGGGAGTCAGCAGTCCCAGATTGTGAGAGGGATGTCTGACTGCCAGTTTAGACCTGATCCCTGTGGGTTTGGCCTAAACTGGCAGGCGCACATCCCTTGAGGGGTCCCTGATTGAAGAGGGTGCAGGCTGTCCCCAGTGCATGAATTTTGTGCACCAGGCCTCTAATATATATAATGCTTCACCAGCAAATTGGAAACTCACAAGTTCTCTAATTGATGGATCCACATTTCTGTTTCTGAAGGCTGCTGTTATAGAAATGTGTTTTCCTACTTATTCTCTTTTCAGATTGTTTAGTTTAAATAATTAGTTTCTTTGTTTTATTTTTATGTTTTCACTCCACCTGGTAGTGGTCAACCAGAAAAAAAAAAAAAATCTACATTTACTAGTAAATTGTAAGGAAACCAACAACAAAAAAATAAATAAATAAAAGGAAACTAAATGTTTTATTATATAAACATATTGACAGTATACTGAGGTAGCTGAAATATATCAAATAATGTAATGGAAAAAGTATTTAAATGAAATATGAGTACAACATGAACAAGCAATCATTTTTCCAAAAAGAACAAAGTATTTTGTGGGGGTTTTTTGGTGGGGATATTATGTAATGAATGAAAATAAATAGCTGTTCTCCATAATAGTAGGAAGAGAAAAGAAAATATAAATTTAATAGCCTCTTAAAACTTTGAGCTGAATTATAACCTTATTTTTTAAATGATACCTATTTACGATATTTGAACTAAAAACCTTTTTAGTTTTTTTCCCCTTTAAGTGCACTGGCACTTAGGAAGAGTATGTCTTTGAGTAGCACTGTGCTCTTCCCAAAGCTTTCTCCTAACTCTGCCTGTAACACTGGGACTGCTAAAACCTTCCTGCGTGTTCATTCCCAGCCTTAAAGTTTTTGAACTCTTTGCTGGGCCTGTGTAGCCCTTGCCTTACCTTTGTCAGCTCCATCTCTAAGGGAAGCACTCTTTCCAATTTCTGTCCATTTTTTCCCTTGGGCAGGGTTCTCATCTACGTGTAACCCATCGAGCTGACTGGTGGTGTTTGCACACAACTCATTCCCGTTAGGCATTAATCATTTTGGATAAATATGTTCTGTTTTGTGTGTTTGTTGTTAAATTTGGTTGTTGATGAAAATGTTTTAAAGTTATACTTGTTAAAGTATAAAGCAAATGTTTTGAACTATTCTAAAGTTTGCTACTATAGATGCCAGTGTTTACTTCTTTGTCATCCTCACATGTTATCAAACAAGTATAAACAACTTGGTAAATGTGCATGCATTTTAGTAAGTTTTTAATTATAATTGATATATTTCATTTAAGCTGTACTATATACTCCTGGTGAATATTAGTGAAAGTAAAAATTGTTATGGCATAGTTTTCTAAACTAGAATTAAAAATTTAAAATGCAAAATTCAAAATAGGCCCAATACTAAGGAATATACTTGAAAATGAAATCAATGAAAAGTTTTAAGATAAAAACACAATATAAGAAATTATCCTATTCAATAAAAGCCAAATGTGCTAAGTGTCTGGTTTTCCGGTCATCCATTCAACCAATCAAAGCAGAATCTTACCTAATAATAGACAAACATGTTAATTGACCATACCTCCGCTACACCCACAGCCAATCAGAGTGAGTATGCAAATTAGAAGGCCAAAGATGGCAGCTGCCCAGCTGCTCCAGGCATGAAGTGGCCAGGTGGGGTAGGACGCCTGCCATGAGAGGGATGGTAGGGGGTGAAGGGATCTACAGGAGTGGAGTGCCGCAGCGAAGACAAGACTGCAGACTCTGGAGTCTGCAGCAAAGATGAAGACGGCAGACTCCAACTGGAGTCTGCAGCGAAGCAATGAAGATGAACATGGCAAACTCTGGCTGGAGTCTGCAGTGAAGACGAAGATGGCAGACTCCAGCCTGAGTCTGCAGCAAAGAGTCTGGCCGGAGCGAAAGCCTGGGTCCCGGGTGCCAGAGGAAAACTGGTGCTAGAAGCCAAGGGAAGGAAGGCCTATTGCACGAATCTCTTCGTGCAACGGGCCTCTAGTATGTTAATGATATGCTAAGGACGTTCAACTGCTTGCTATGACATGCACTGACCACCAGGGGACAGACAGTGTACCAGTAGGTAAGCTTGCTGCTGGAGTCAGGCAGGTTGGGACTGAACAAGATGGGCTGGATACGCCCTGGAGCCCTCCCGCAGTCACTCTCTGACTGGCCAACCTCCTGCGTCCCTCCCTGGCTCCGATCATGCACCAGTGGGGTCCCTCAGCTTGGCATGTTCCCTCTCGCAATGTAGGACCCTTCAGGGGATGTTGGAGAGCCGGTTTTGGCCTGATCCCGCAGGCCAGATCGAGAGACCCCACTGGTGCACAGATTCGTGCACCAGGCCTCTAGCATACATATAAAACGTATTAAGCAAGAAACATCTATCTTGCATATATTTAAAGCATTAAAAGGGAGTTAATTATAAGAGTAACTGCTGAAAAATATGCAAGTTTGATAATGTGATATTGGGCATGTTGGTGTACTCTCTATAACAGTTTAGAAATATTTATGATCCATTACTTTAAGAATGTTACCTTATAACTAAAGAATATTAGCTTTGGTAACTAATATTTATTGAATACTTAATTATAGCCTGGTGTTAAGTGCTTTATATGTGTTTTCCAACTTTTCCTTATAAAAAACTTTATGAAATGGAAATATATATTCATTTTACAGGTGAGTAAAGTGAGTTTTAGAGAGTTCACCTAGGAAGGGACCCATAGACTTAATTACTGCAGACACTGGTTTTTTAATCAAATAGAAAATAGTGCATTACCAAAACAAGTAAGATTAAAAGCTAGACAAAGTGTTAGGAATATCACCTGATAATTAAAGCCCACATTTAACAGTCACTGTATTCTTATTGATCAACTAATGATATTGTTATGCACAGTTTCAAATAATGACTAAAAAGGAAATTATAACCATATCTACAGTCAAAACAACCATTGGTATAATAAAACACTCTCAATGGTGCCATATTTATGAGAGACAAAAATAATTTATTTTGATTTATTTCTGATTTTCACAATTGAATCGGTGGGATTCACTCAATTAGTATAAGAGTTTATATTATTTCAAATTATAAGATTTGATGAAGAAAAACACACAATCTTGTCAGTGTGAAATTTTAAAGCTGTAGATCCTTCATGGAGGTTTGGAGACACCAAATTCTTCTGTGGCTTAGAACAGCTGAGAGCAACTGAAGGGATGGTAAGACATTGGCGGAAAACCTGTAGCCGCTGAAATTGCTTTATCTATACTATACTATTTTTCTCCCAGCTGGCCCTGTTTAAGACCACATTATGGAAATGAGATTAGGACTCCACATTTATCATATCTTCCTATTTAGAGTATAACTACCATGTAAGCCATCGCCAACAGCTCTGTCTCTAACTAGATCAATTATGTTAGCAAGACTTTTTTTCCTGAATATTGTCCTCAGGATGGCAGAACAGACTGGTTCAAAGCAAAGCTTTGATGAAATGTTTTCTCAGAAAAATCTGTTTCTGCTGCTAAGAGACTGCAACCTATAACCATCTGTGGTTTTCTGTCACTTGCCAAACTTTTCTGCTGTCTTTAGGTGGAGCTGCCTTTGTCTCTTTTGTGGTATCCAAACATGGCAAGCACTTTTATCAGTTGCATTCTTCTGTTAAAAGTGTTTAACAACCCTAGTAAATGTTATAGTGCATATTCAGATACATATGCACACATATTATAGACTTTAATATATTAGTCGCTATATCACTCTAGCATAACACTACCTTGAAATCCTTTCCCCCATAGTGACAACAGTGATTTATATATAGGAGGCATTATGGGTCATAAAATAAATTAAGAAACATGAGGAGAGGTGGATAAACTATTTAAAAAGTTAAAATGTTAATGGTATAAAATGCATTGCATAGCAGGTAAGAAATACTGGAAAAGATAATTACTAGCAAGTTTCCAGGACTGAAGGAAGTTTTCTTCAGTAAAAAGCACATGCTGATTGCCAAGAAGCAAGATAAAAATAAATTCTCAACTTGATACAGTGTAGTAAAACCACAGTACATCTAGAAAATATAACAAAAGCCTATTCATTACAAGGAAAATGTAAAGATTACCTAGACAGGAAAAACAGATTTCTGCTTTCAGCTAGAAAAAGGTAGATCATATCAAATTAATCCTTCTACTCAGAACAGCAAAAAGTTAGGTTATTATGATTATTAAGATTATGATTATTATTATTATTTACAACAACCACAAGAAACCCTGTGAGGCACTAGAAGGCAATCAGATTAGAGAACATGAAAAACAAAATATCGTATAAGAGAAACTGAATGAGAGGAAATTTACTTTTTTTTTTCTGTTGATTTTTCCTTTGCTGATATTTGGTGTAGACCACAAAGGCTATATAGTAAAGAGCAACCTAGAATTTAGAGCAGTTACAAGAGCCTGGGAGACCTAAATCTAAATTTAGGAGCAACAAGATAGCTAGGCAGCTGAGGACCAAGATTCTAGAAAGCGTGGGGAACATCTGGCCTGCAAAGTCACTTGGTCCGGCCTGGCAAGGCATTAGGGGTGAGTTAATTAAATGTTAGACCAAATATAGCAAGCTAATTTTTAAGTTGATACTTTTGTATGGCCTGTAAATAATGTTATACATATCCAAATGGCCCTTGGCAATTAGAAGTTTCCCTACCCACCTAGAGGAAAGAGTGTTGCAGGCCAGCAGATGCGCCATTTAGAACACAATTTTCTTAAAGTATCTGTGACCTCCAAAGCTATGTCTGTGTGTGTGTGTGTGTGTGTGTGTGTGTGTGTGTGTGTGTGTGTTTTGTGTGTGTGTTTTAAGGGAGCAGTGATAAAAGACATTCACCATAAAAAATGCAATTATAAAATATACAGAAAGAGGGTGGGAGAGAGAGAGAAAGAGAAGAGAAAGGGAGGGAGAGAGAATATTATAGTAGAACTAGAGGCCCGGTGCACGAAATGCGTGCACGGGGGTGTGTGTCCCTTAGCCCAGCCCGCACCCTCTCCAATCTGGGACCCCTCGAGGGATGTCGGACATCCCTCTCACAATCCAGGACTGCTGGCTCCCAACTGCTCACCTGCCTGCCTTCCTGATTGCCCCTAACCACTTCTGCCTGCCAGCCTCATCACCGCCTAACCACACCCCTGCCAGCCTGATTGATGCCTAACTGCTCCCCTGCCAGCCTGTTTTCCCCTAAATGCCCTTCCCTGCAGGCCATGTCCCCCCCAACTGCCTTTCCCTGCAGGACTGGTTGCTCCCAATTTCCCTCCTCTGCCAGTTTGGTCACCCCTAACTTCCCTACCCTGCAGGCTTGATCGCCCCCAACTGTCCTCCCTTGCAGGCCTGGTCCCTCCCAACTGTCCTCCCCTGCTGGCCTGATCGCCCACAACTGCCCTCCCTTGCAGGCCTGGTCCCTCCCAACTGCCCTCCCTTGCTGGCCATCTTGTGGTGGCCATCTTGTGTCCACATAGGGACAGGATCTTTGACCACATGGGGGCAGCCATCTTGTGTGTTGGAGTGATGGTCAATCTGCATATTACTCTTTTATTAGATAGGATAGAGGCCTGGTGCACGGGTGGGGCCCAGCTGGTTTGCCCTGAAGGGTGTCCTGGGTCAGGGTGGGGGTTCCCTTGGGGCATGGGGCAGCCTGGGCGAGGGGCCTGTGGTGGTTTGCAGGCAAGCCACGCCCCCTGGTTACCCAAGCGGAGGCCCTGGTATCTGGGGTTTATTTATCTTCTACAATTGAAACTTTGTAGCCTGCAGCAGAGCCAAGCCTTCTGCTTGCTACGTGGCGGCAGCCATTTCTGTTGGGATTTATGTATTTTCTATAATTGAAACTTTGTAGTCTTAAGAGGAGGCCTGGGCCGGGCAGGGTATGCAGAAAGCTTGGCTTCTCCATCGCTGGGGGCAACCCTAGCCTCCTGCTCTTTCCAGCTCCGTGGCTGCTGCCATTTCTGTTTGGATTTATGTATCTTCTATCATTGAAACTTTGTAGCCTTGAGTGGAGGCCTAGGCCGGCAAGAACAGGTGGAAAGCTTGGCTTCCTCCATTGGTGGGGAAACCCAAGCCTCCCTCCTGCTCTCTGTGGCCGTAGCCATCTTGGTTGGGTTTATTTGCATATTCATTCCTGATTGGCTGGTGGGTGTGGCTTGTGTGTGTAGCAGAGTGATGGTTAATTTGCATATTACTCTTTTATTAGATAGGACTAGAGGCCTGCTGCACAAAAATTTGTGCAAGAGTAAGCCTTCCTTCCCCGGTTGCCAGCACTGGGTTTCCTCTGGCACACAGGACCTGGGCTAGCTCCCCTCCAGCTGCCCTCAGGCACCTGGGAACAAGGGTGCTTTTCTAGGGCCCTGGCTTCGTCGAGAAGGATGTCCGGCATGACATCCGGAAAGATGTCCAGCCTAATTAGCATATTGCCCTTTTATTATTATAAATTCTAGTAATTTTTTTCATGGCACAATAAAAATAATTAGCTAGGGATAATGAGCCCTAAAAATCTCTAGTTTTCAAATAAGATTCTAAAAACACTGTGTCTTAAAAATCCAAGCAAGTCAGGATGGATAGAGGTAATATCTCCATCCTCTGTCATTCTTCCAAAAGAAACAAATACTCTCTAAAGAATGATATCTGTTCAATTACTACTTTTTCCTTACATATGTTTGCTCTAAAAGTAAGTAACTGCAACAACAAAACAGTGTAATATAGCACACCAAAACTCAATACCTTAAAGTAGCAATCACTGATTCTTATATTCATAAGCTCTAATGTCTATAGTTTTGTCGTATATAGGCTTGATTCAGCTTGGTCTTTTTAGGGCTTATTCATGATAATGGCAGAAACAAAAGGTATTAGAATACACACAATATGACGTTTAAAGTTTGTACTCATAAAACATTCACAAATTTTTATTGGGAAAATTATTAACATGACCAATTCCAATTTAAATGTCAAAGAAATATGGCCTGTCCCAAGTGGGAAGGTCTGAAAGCCAATTATACATGATGAAATATAATGCTATTTACCAATTCTCATATTAATTTAATATTTTCAAAGCATGCAAGAAAATAGAACCATAGATTAGAAAACAAGCAAACAAATAGAAAACAAATGGGACATATCAAAATACATGTAAGTGATACAAACAATAGTTATCAGATATTGACAAAATATAATTATGATTAATATATTGAGAAAAGAGAAAGAAAGAGAAGAAGAATATCATGAAAATCTTAATATTGATTAAAAAACTGAAATTAATAGTCATATAGTGTTAACTGCATTTTGGACAAATGGTGAAACAAAATAATTTATTGTATTTAAATAGAGGCAAAGAAAAAGAGAAAAAGTGCAAATAGAAGAGTGAAAGAGACATGTGGGACATGGTTTGACAGATATTTAATTAGAACTTAGCAGACAAAGAAATGTGAGAATGGGCAGAAGTGTAATTTGAAGACATAATGACTACAAATTTTCACAAAAACAATTTAAGATATGAAGCTAAAATTACAAAAAATGTCAGCTATCTCTAAACAGAATAAATACAAAGAAAATTATTTGTAGGCATATCACAGCGTGCCTTAAATCTTAAAATCAGTCACAGTGCTTATTCTACATGTGTACAGGGTATGCAAAGCTTGAAAGGGAACTGCTCTTGCCATACCACCAAAAAAATATGTATAAATCAAATCATAATTTTTTTGTACCAATCAGAGTTGCAGAGCAACTTAGTAGTCTAAAATGTAAGAAATGGCAAGACCCTCTAGAAGAGCTAGGACACCGCAATTATTCACCTTTTGGAAAAGCATTGTAGGGCAGGTACTCAGTGCAAAAAAAGTGGTCAAAAGAATCCAGTTAACACATTATCAATGGCTATAAACCTAGTGTGGGCTAGTATAAGAGTACAGAATCACTTGGA
This sequence comes from Plecotus auritus, assembly GCF_963455305.1. NCBI lineage: Eukaryota > Metazoa > Chordata > Mammalia > Chiroptera > Vespertilionidae > Plecotus > Plecotus auritus. The sequence goes on along the minus strand of NC_137771.1, from coordinate 133,329,227 downwards.
GCCATAGATACATTCTTTTCCTGAACATCCACTTGGTGCTCACGAAGGAATTGGAGAACCTGGCATAGACTGGGGAGGTTTCACCTTGGTAATAATAAAGGAGGGGTTTAGCCTTTGCTACAGGAAATACACACACATACACACACACACACACACACACACACACACACACACACACAAACCCTTATCCATTATGAACCAAAAGCCATGACACACTGGAGGAGGGGGAAAATGCTTTTACTTCACCCAGGCCCAGGGTAAAGACCAATGTAGCTGGGAGAAGGTTAAAAGAAAATAAACTTCTACTCACAAAAATGAGATAGAAAAATATACTGGAGCAGACGTCCCATGCCAATACCATCAAAAACCTATCACTGGGCAGAAGCAGGAAATACTTCCTCCCATAATGACCACCAAAGATACAAACTAGATTAGCTGGCAGTGGAAAAAGAGACAGGGCCACTGAGAATGCCTCTTTCTTGAGACCTGGGCACAAGTTTGGAACCAAAACACAGTTAATCACCTCTGACTCTCATAATCAGGCTAGAAAGTGCCAAGTAACTGCAAAACTGGTCCAACACGGTGGCAGGGACAAGAGCATGGAGAGTGAACCCCTCTGTGGCATGAGCACCACTCTCTACTGTTAAGAGGTAAAGCAGTCAACAGATTTAGACCTTAAATCAGGCTCACAGATGACTTTGATGTTTATATTGCCATAAAGAATTTAATAGAACAATGGTTAATAAATTAAAAGCTCTAGTGGAAAAAGAAGACAACATGCATTAACAGATGATAAATTTAAGGCAAGAAATAAAAGCTATAAGAAAGACTCATAAGGAAACATTAGAAAAAACAAATAAACAAACAGATCTACATGGGGAGAAACATGAAGCATGCCCTAGACATTCCCCTGCAATTAGCAACATGGCCAGAATGTCCACCGTCAGCCCTTCAAATCAATAGCTTTAGATTCTTGAGAGTTCCATGAGGTAAAAAAATAAAAGACACTGAGATTGAGAAAGAACATAGAAAGCTGCAACAAAAGAAATATAGCTGGCTACAGATAAATTTTCTAAATGATCTGCAATAATTTTTTAATTAAGTGAATTTAGTAAGGCCACAGGGTATAAGGTCAATATGGAAGAGATAATTGTATTTCTCAATACCATTAATGAATAATTAGAAATTAACAGTGAAACATGTAGCATTTATTAAAGCACACAAAATCATTTAAAAGTTAGGTATAAATATAATAAACATATGCAAGGACTAGGACTGTATGCTGAAAAATAGAAAAACTAATGAGAGAAATTAAAGAAAATATAAATTCATGGAACTTAGAAATGTTAAGATATGAATTCTTTCCAATTTGATTTAGAAATTCAATACAATCTTAAAGCCCTAACAACATCTTTTGTAGAAATTGGAAGTTGTTTTTTAAATATACATAAGGAGCAAAGGAAATAAACTAGTCAAAATAATTTTGAAAAACTATTTTTAAAGAACAAAGTTGGAAACTCATATTTGATTTCAAGATTTACTTTAAAGCTACTGAATTAAAAAAAAATACACACATGCTATTGGCAATGTAAAGTGGCATAGATCTGTGGAATGGACTTGAGCATTAAAAAATAAACAGACTTGGAGAAACCAAAATGGCGGCATAGGTAAACATTTAAACTGCTGCCTCACACAACAATATCAAAACTACAACTAAAAGACAAAACGGGCACCATCCAGAACCATAGGAAAGCTGGCTGAGTGGAAATTCTACAACTAGAAGGAAAGAGGAAAGCACATTGAGAATCAGAGGAGCTGCAAAAGGCTGAGGTACAGAGACACATGAGCGCATGGAGAGGACGGGTGGCTGAGTGCATGGGCAGCTGAGTGCGCGGCTGGCTTTCTAAAGCAGGAGGGAGACGGAAGCTCCCGATTGCACTGAACTCCAGTTCCGGGCGAGTTTCTGGGAACCCAGACTCATTCAGGGAGAAACTGGACTGTCAGGAAAAGAGAAAGCACACTGAGACTCAGGGGAGCTGCGAAGGCAGAGGTCCGGAGCACGCGCGCTCAGAGAGGACTGACTGCTGAGTGCACAGGTGGCTGAGTGCATGGCTGGCTTTCTAAAGCGGGAGGGAGATGGAAACTCACAACTGCATTGAACTCCAGTTCCAGGTGAGTTTCTGGGAACCCAGACTCATTTGGAGAGGAACTGGACTGTCTGGCAGCGGGCAAAACTCGAGGGCGGCTTTCTCTCAGAGGTGCTTGCAGTGATTACCATGGGACACTGAGACCCAGGGGCCTCATGGGGCAGAGGTGATGGGAAGCCAAGGCTGTCTGCTCCGCACTGAGACTCCGCCCCGAGACTCCGCCCCATCCAAGCTGAGCACAGAGGCTTTTGCAATTTTGTAAGTCTTATCTCAAAAGGTTGTCCCCAGCACAGAAGTTCTCCTAGCATAGACACAGGTGATCCTCACAGCCAATTGGCCTGGAGGTCAATTCCTCCCGGTGATACCAACAACCATCAAGACTTAACTACAACAAGGCTGTACACACAGTCCACAAAGGGGTGCACCAAGAGTGTCCACCTCAGGTAACTGGGGAGGCTGAGCCACTGGGCCATATAGGACACCTAGCACACAAAGCTACTCTACCAACTAAGGGAAAAAGCGAAAATGTGGAGACAAAGAAACAGATCACAAATGAAAGAAATGGAGGAAAGCAAATGACTGGGTATAGAGTTCAAAACCACGGTTATAAGGTTTTTCAAGAATTTCCTAGAAAAGGCTGATAAATTTAGCAAGACCCTTGAGGATATGAAAAAGGACCAACTAGAAATTAAGCATACACTGACTGAAATAAAAAAAATATTATACAGAGACCTAACAGCAGACTAGAGGAACCCAAGAATCAAGTCAAAGATTTGAAATACAAAGAAGCAAAAAACACTCAACCAGAAAAGCAAAAAGAAAAAAGAATCCAAAAATTTGAAGATAGTGTAAGAAGCCTCTGGGACAAACTCAAGCATACCAATGTCTGAATAATGGGGGTGCCAGAAGAAGAGAGAGAGCAAGATACTGAAAACCTATTTGAAGTAATAATGACCAAAAACTTCCCCCACCTGGTGAAAGAAATAGACTTACAAGTCCAGGAAGCGCACAGAACCCCAAACAAAAGGAATCCAAAGAGGACCACACCGAGACACATCATAATTAAAATGCCAAGAACAAAAAACAAAGAGAGATTATTAAAAGCAGCAAGAGAAAAACAGTTATTACCTACAAGGGAGCACCCATAAGATTGTCAGCTGATTTCTCAACAGAAATAATGCAGGCCAGACAGGAGTGGCAGGAAATATTCAAAGTGATGAATAGCAAGAACCTACAACCAAGATTACTCTACCCAGCAAAGCTATCATTCAGAATTGAAGGACAGATAAAGAGCTTCACAGATAAGAGAAAGCTAAAGGAGTTCATCAACACCAAACCAGTATTATATGAAATGCTGAAAGGTATTCTTTAAGAAGAGGAAGAAGAAGAAAAGGGTAAAGATAAAAATTATGAACAACAAATACATATCTATCAACAAGTGAATCTAAAAATCAAGTGAATAAAAAATCTGATGAACAGAATAAACTGGTGAATATAATAGAATCAGGGGCATAGAAAGGGAGTGGACTGACAATTCTCAGGGGGAAAGGGGTGTTGGGGGTGCAGGAAGAGACTGGACAAAAATCGTACACCTATGGATGAGGACAGTGCAGGGGAGGTAAGAGCAGAGGGTGGGGTGGGAACTGGGTGGAGGGGAGCTATAGGGGGAAAAAGAGGAACAATTGTAATAATCTGAACAATAAAGATTTATTAAATTAAAAAAATAAAAGTGAACACACTCATATAATTTTCATTTTTGACAAAAATGCCAAAGCAATTTTATGAGAATTTAATATCATACCTAATAATAGACAAACATGTAAATTGATTGACCATACCTCTGCTATGCCCACAGTCAACCAGAGTGAGTATGCAAATTAACCCAACAAAGATGGAGGTTAATTTGCATACGTAGGCACCCAGCAGCCTGGGTCCCGGGAATTTTCTCAACACCCAGGTCACTCCAAGGTAGGCCCCCGGTGGGTCTTGAGCAACCTGGGAAGGGCCTGAGCCAGGCGGTTCCTGGATAGGGGCAGAGCCGGACGATCCAGGGAGCTGGGGGTCCCCTGTCCAGGCCCCAAGCCCAGGCCAGAGGCTTGGGGTCTGGGCAGGGACGGAGCTGGGCGATCGGGCAATCGGAGGGAACTGAGGGTCCCCTGCCCAGGCCTGGAGGCTTTAGGCCTTGTCAGGGGTGGAACCAGAGTTCGGAGGCGATTGGTATGAACTACAGAAGAAATACCTTTTCTGACCACTCATTGGCTAAGCTCTCTGTTTGCCACTGGTAATATTCTTAGTAACTTGGGTATAAGAATCCAAAAATTGATCTAGGGTTTTTCCACCACACTTCTGGAGAAAAAAAGGTCTGCTGCTGGAGGGCTAAGAAATGTCATATCCTTCCCTACTCAGTTTGACTCAGTGGATAATGCCTAGGCTTGCCGACTGCAGGGTCTGGGTTCAATTCTGATCAAGGGTGTGTACCTAGGTTGCAGGCTCCTCCCTGGGTGGGGCCCAGGTCAGGGCTCATGCAGGAGGCAACCAATCAAAGTGTCCCTCTCACTTTGATGTTTCTCTCTGTCTCTCCCTCTCTCTCCCACACTCTCTAAAAATCAATGGAAACATATCCTCAGGTGAGGATAAAAAAAAAAGAGAAAGAAATGTCATATCCTATGAAAGACACATCTCGAAAATGCCTAAAGAAAGTTGTTATTTTTTCATGGTGAAGGTACTGGAGTCCATGTTGATGAAAACACCGTGGTGGCTGCGGTGACTGGCAGTGGCTGAAGCAGTGGGGTGATGGGGCTGGTGCCTTCCCCTGATCAGCTCGGTTGCCTCAGTAGGACATCCCCTGAGGGCTCCCATTATGTGAGAGGGGTCAGGCTTGGCTGACGAATTTCGTGCACCGGGCCCCTAGTGTTAAATAAACGGTGCAGGAACTATTGAACACTCATTGCATGTATATGCAGATATATGTGAAAAAAACATGTGTGTGCATTAAAAATATATATTTACAAATATACAAAAACTTAAATATAAGACATAAAAAATAAAGGTTTTATAAGAAATACAGGAGGAACTATGGGACTATTATTTATGGCCTTGGTAATACAAAGATTGCCTAAATATTGCATAAAAGTATGAAAAAAGTTCATGTTTTTCTTCATCAAAATAAAAAAAAAATCATTTAAGTCTTATCTTAAAAATCCTGAGGGATTGGGCCTTAACCAGCAGTTGGACATCCCCCAAGGGGTCCCAGATTGGAAAGGGTGCAGGCTGGGCTGAGGGACACCCTCCTCCAGTGCATGAATTTTGTGCACTGAGCCTCTAGTATATTATATATGTGAAAACCAGGGAATACTTGACTGAAAGAGCTAAACATTAGATAATTCCTTCTGCTGTTAGTATATCTGAACTCTATATTAGGTGCTTCATAAATCCAAAGGTGAAAGAGAAGCATCTCATTTTCTCCATTGGGTTTATAGAAGATATGCTATCTTCTTTACTTATAGAGAAGTTTATGAAGTAAAAGAGAATGAATCAGTGGGCAATATGCTTAGGCTAGGTACTGAAACAGTATCATCACATTAGCCACTCTTTAATAGTATCATAGGCAATTCTGAAAAAGGGCTTAGAAAAATTCTATGAAACCAAAGCCATTTCTGCTTAGTATTTAACATGAAAGCAATATACCATTAATATTTGCTAACATTATATAAGAGAAATATATATAAATCAGCAGTCTTGATTTTTGTATCTGTACATGTAATGAGCAATTGATCATTTAGGACAGTGTTTCTCAATTACTCTAGGTCTTGTGGGAAGCCCTCTCTTACACATTCGGATTGTTTGCATGTAGGGAACTGTGTGGAAGTTCAAAATGCTTGCCAGGTGATTTTAGAGATAATACCTGAATGACATCTACAAAAGAATCTCAGAAAGTGCAGTGTTTATACTGGAAAGTACAGAAACTATTAGGCTTAATAGATCCATTTCAAAGTAATATATTTAAGGAGTTCTATAAATACATTTTACTTTATATTTAAAAGAACATGAGATTTTATGTCAGTAGTCATGGAAATGAATTGCCTTGCTAACCTATAACTAATGGTGAGCTCTTGATTATATAAATATGATTTATTGATGTGTTTTAAATACATCCACATTGAATTGTTTTAAATTTTAGGCAACAAGATACAGTTTTATTGTTGTTGTTTTCTCACTATATTGATAAATTTGTTGAAAGTCCTAATTTGGTGCCTCAGAGAAAATATTAATCATCATCTAGCTGAAACTAAGGATCTAAGAATGGCCTGAAAGATTCTTCATGGCAAGTTAAATATAAACTTAATCTGTTGCCATGGCAAGAGGGTATTCATATTAGCTTCAAAATAAGCTTCAATCAAATAAAAAAAATAATCTTTCTTTATAGAAGATATTTATTTGCTAATCCCTTGGTTCTAAACCTGGCAATACAAAGCTCTGTGGTCTTAGTGGCAGGAATGTTTTATGGCATAATGATTATGTAATTGTGGCAAGCAACCTAGGAGATCAACCAGTTAGTGTTATTGTGATTTCAGATATTTATTACACTTTTAAAAACATATTTAATATAATTATACATGTTAAAAACATAATATAATAGTAAAAGAAGCAAATGATAAATTAACCTAAGCATAAAAGAATAAGTGTATATATGATAGAAAAGTAATAACTATATTGTTTATGGCATTTCTATTTAATAAACAATAAGTGTGCTGTTATAAAATATTAAAATAATTGAAGAAAAATTAAATATATGACATAAATAGAAAAAATGTAATATTTTACTCAAGGAAAGGTAAGTTGAAACATTTCGAGATAAAATTATTTAATTTTTTAATAAAAAAAATAAGTTGAAAAACATGCAGAAAAAATGGTAGTTCTGCTGCTATGAAAATGAAACTTAAAAAAAAACAACACCTTTATGTAGTACTTTTTGAAAAATACACACCACAAACTAATATTTTAAAGCAGTAACCCAGACAATAGATTCCAGTTCAACCAACTTGGACACCTAGAAAAAAATATTATTTAATTATGAGCATGATGATTTTAATGTGCTGAAAATTTAGTTTTATTGAAGATTTTTGCATATATGTTCATTAAAAATTTTGGCCTGTAATTTTCTTTTCTTGTAGTGTCCTTGTATGCCTTTGCTATCAGGCTAATTCTGGCCTCATAAAGTGAATTTGGAAGTGTTACTTCTTCTCCTGAAGTTTCAGAAAGGTTCAGGAACCATTGGTATTGTCTCTAAATGTCTGGTAGAATTCACCTGGTTTGCTGGCCAGATTACTGACTTTCTCTCCTTACTTGTCAGTCTGTTTTGATTTTCTATTTTTTCAGAATTCAGCCTTGCTAGACTGAATCTAGACATGTATCAATTTTTCTAAGTTATCAAATTTGTTGCTGTATAATTATTCACAGTCGTCTCATAATTATTTTTTGCATTTATTTGGTGTCGGTTATATTCTTTAATTTCTGATTTTTATTATTATTTTAGTCTGGGTAAAGACTTGTCAATTTTGTTTATTTTTTAAAAAACTAACTCTTGCTTTTATTGATATCTTCTATTGTTTCTTTAAGTCTCTTATTTATTATGTTCTGATTTTTGTTATTTTCTTTTTTTCTGCTAACTTTGGGCTTTGTTTGTCTTTCAGCCGTGGGCAAACTACGGCCCGCGGGCCGGATCTGGTCCGTTCGGCTGTTCTATCTGGCCCACGGAGCCGAAAGAGCGGAGGGTTCTCTTGCTCTCCCCTCCGCTCCTTTACTTTGAATTTATATTAGTTCACACAAACACTCCATCCATGATTTTGTTCCGGCACTCCGGTCCAGTTTAAGAACCCATTGTGGCCCTCGAGTCAAAAGGTTTGCCCACCCCTGCTAGTTCCTTGAGATGTAAAGGTAGGTTGTTTGAGATTTTTTTCTTAATATTGCTATAAACTTTCCTCTTAGAACTGTTTTTCCTTTATTCTTTAAGGTTTGGTATGCTGTGCTTCCATTTTTATTTGTTTCAAGATATATTTTTGATTTCTGATTTAATTTCCTTTTTTTTCTTAAAAAAAATCTTTGTTGTTGAAAGTATTACATATGTCTCCTTCTCCTTTTCCCCCCATTGACCTCTCCCAGCCCATTCCTGCCCCCTAGCACAGGCCCTCATCCCCCTACTGTCTGTGTCCATTGGTTATACTTACATGCATGCATACAAGTCCTTTGGTTGATCTCTTACCTCCCTCCCCCCACCTTCCTTCCCTCTGAGGTTGGATGGTCTGTTCAATGCTTCTTTGTTTCTGGATCTATTTTTGTTCATCAGTTTATGTTGTTCACTATATTCCACAAATGAGTGAGATCATGTGATATTTATCTTTCTCCGGCTGGCTTATTTTGCTTAGAATAATGCTCTCCAGATCCATTCATGCTGTTGGAAATGGTACGAGTTCTTTCTCTTTTATATCTGTATAGTACTCCATTGTGTAGATGTACCATCATTTTCTAATCCACTGCTGATGGGCACTTAGGCTGTTTCTAAATCTTGGATATTGTAAATTGTGCTGCTATGAACATAGAGGTGCATATGTCCTTTCTGATCGGTGTTTCTGATTTCTTGGGATATATTCTTAGAACTGGGATTACTGGGTCAAATGGGAGCTCCATTTTTAGTTTTTTGAGCAAACTCCATACTGTTCTCCACAGTGGCTGCACCAGTCTGCATTCCCACCAACAGTGCAGGAGGGTTCCTTTTTCTCTGCATCCTCGCCAGCACTTGTGGTTTGTTTCCTTCTTTCATTTTCCTTGCTTTCAGTAGATCACAATTTTTTGCCTAGTTTTATGACTTAAGAGGATTTTCACTTGGAATTCTTTCTCTGAAAGAAAAGCCCATTCTCTATGGAGAAGGACCTTGGCAACAGCAGCAAGTTTTCTCAAAGGACTCTATAGACATTTATTTCAGTAGCCATACACTAGGGGAAGGGGAATACACAGACACTTTAGAGCATGTTGTCACATAGTTAACAGTGATATAGATTCTCAGGGACTTAAAGTTCACCTTGTCCACTCTAGGAACACATGGCTTCCTAGTCAAGTTTCAGTTTATAAAACACAAATCCACCCAGTGGTCATTTTCCTCTCCCAGAATATACCATTTAAATGGATATACTTAGCAGTTGGCAGACGACCCATATTTGTTCTTTTTTTTTTTTAATTGAATTTATTGGGGTGGCATTGGTTCACAAAACTATACAGTAAAAACTCAATAAAACATAATCTGTACACTAATTCGTGCATCCATCATTTAAAGTCTCTTTCCATCACCATACCACCCCCCTCCTAGCTCACCTCCTCCTAGCTGCCAGACCCCTTTCCCTCTCGCCATTACCACACTGTTGTCTGTATCTATGTGCTATGTATATATGTATTTTGGCTAATTCCTTCACCTTCTTTCATCCAGTCCTCCAGGCCCCTCTCGTCTGATAGCAATCAGTCTGTTCTATGTATTCATATTTGTTCTTAACCTTTTTTTTAATGTTATATTGATTTCAGAGAGATAGAAACATCAATGATGAGAGAGAATCATTGAGTGGCTGCCTCTTGTATGCCTCCCTACTGGGGATCGATCCTGAAACCCAGGCATGTGCCCTGACCGGGAATTGAACCTTAACATCCTGGTTCATGGGTCCATACTCAATCACTGAGCCACACCAGCCAGGCTATTTTTAATCTTGTAAGATAAGAAAACAATACACAGTGAAGGCCATATAGTTTTCTAACCCCATTTTCATCCAAGAAAATACATAAAAAAACAATGAGACATCCCAGGATGAGTAGCAGAGATGAGTTAATGGTAGAGATTATTTAAAAATCTAAAACTTCTGTGGTGGATGTCCTCATTATATCCCATATAATTTACTAGGTTGACCCTTAAAAAAAAACTTAGACAGTAGGTTATTGCACACTCAGCTATTAGTAGTTCTCTTTGAAATTGCATGTGACAGATGTGATGTATCACTGAAGTGGATTAACATGAATCCAAGTACAGTGTATGCAATGTTTTTTTAGCCCTATTATGAAAAAATACATTTTTTTATTTATGTTGATGTACAGCAGCACACATAAAGGGTTTTGCATGTGGGCTATATTCACTTTCATGCCCTCAATCATAAAATATCTCTAAGAAACACGGACAATATGGATAAGTCAGAGACATTATGTTGGCCAACTATACTGATGGCATCATGTTAATCATACTGGATGAGCAAGGATTGGCAAGTATTTTGAAAAATTTAGTATGACAAATAATCTCCAAAGCATTTCAGAGGACCATGACATTAGGGACATTTTTAGGGAACCTGTGAGACCATGCATGAAAGTTTAAAGTAAAAGGCAAATTATTGCCTCTTAAAATTTCCATTACTAAAAGGGAAGCACAATGCCTGGTAGACCTTAATGGGGTATAGTAGCAGCATATTCATGCTTTTTAATTGTCAAAAGTATAGCTAAGCTGCCTCCTAGTCTTGCTGCCTTGGCATCTATTTTGGCTGAGCAGCCTGCAGTCACCTTGAATTGAAACTAGTCCCCTCTTGCAAGTGAAGTGTCCTAGATAGCAGCCTGCAGAGTGGCAAGCTAATGAGTTCCTGATATGGTTTCCCCAACAGCCCTTGTGATGGAGAGTCTCTCCCAGCCTTCCTGTGTTTCCCCTGATGTTCCTGTTAGATAAGATCCCTGTGTGGCTTACCAACACTCTGCTCATTTTGTTTCAATACACCAATTTGGTGTTAGACTCAAACACCAAAGCATTCCACCCTTGAATTCTAATAAAGGTATGTACCCCAGATCCTACTCCTCTCTTTGCCGGTAACCTGTCTGATCTCCCCTGAGCAGCTCCTCAAGGCAGATGGGATACTTCCTTCAGGACAGTGAGTAATAAACTTCTCTATTTCAATTCCTCTTGTGGTCTGATGTTGAAACATGGCTCAACACCCAGCATCCTGTGCTCCACTTAATAAATGATAATTTGAAAACTTCATAACAGTAATATGACAGTCCCACTAGCTGAATGGCAGAAAGGCTATCGTGGTTAAGTGGAGCCAAAAGTTCAAACAAGATCCGCAACAAGGGTAGCCCTGCCAATGGGAACCATATGATATAGCAGACCGTATATTACTATATATTTACAGTGAAAAAACATGCTGCATAGAGTTTTCACAAGCCAATAGAAGAATGAAAAGGTAGACTCCTAAAGGTCCAGTGAAGGCCATGCTGTGTATGACAGAGAAATAGTCATCTTATCAAATTAAGCTCCTGGCATCCTATTGGGCCCTGGTAGGAAAGATTTAAAAATATGAGATATGAAAGGCCCACATGGCCAGAGCTGCCCTCATGAGTGAGGTTCTGTCAGCCCTGCTATGTTATAAAGTTAGTTAAGGTTTTTCCATAATAATCAATATGGGAACAGTAGATCCAGGTTAAAGAATGAGAAGATAAGATCTCATAGATACATTTCTTAATTCTTACCCACCACCAAGAAAATATGTCAATGCTTGGCCAGAATTGATAGATGAGATAGGTTCAATTAGAGTCATGGTGATACAAATTTATCAGTAAAACTAAATGGGATAAATTCCTGATAATTTCAAACTTTGTGATCAACTTTTATTTATAATGTTGCCAAATTTAATTTAATTTCTTCATGTATAAAATGAAGATTTATATTGTCATTTCATATATTATAAAAATGAACACATAAACCACATAAAGTTTAGTGCCTAGAATAATCACTCATTAAATACTATTAGTATATAGTAGTAAATACTTAAATGTTAGACTAAAAAGAAATGCAATTTCTTATGTTTTCAATAATTAAATTTCCCATCTACTAAAAATGCAAGCTAATTGGGCAATTAGAGAGAAAAACAAAAAAGAAAAATAAAAATTTTCACTAGCTACAAATGTTGCTGATTTAATGTTGCTAGTGATATTAGGCTAGGGCAATATTTAATCTTTTTCTGAAATATTTGATTCACAAAGAAGAAAACAAAGTTATCACAGTTATTAAAAAATTCAAGCATACAAAATTCCATTAATCTTATTAGTGTCTCATTCTTATATTTTATATACTTATTTTGATCTCATTTATTAATTTTGTATTTATTTTTATGATAAAACTTACACTCATGAACTTACCACCATAAGAGAAGAACTAGAACATCACCCAAATCCTTAGCTCTCTATTTCCATGTCCTCTCCAGTTCATTCTCCTGCCTCCCTTCCAGAGCTAACCACAATGTTGAATTAGATGTGTTTTATTTCTCTCACTTCTAAAGTTGTGTGTGTGTGTGTGTTTGTGTGTTTTGTTTTTTTTTTGGCTGCTTATTTATTTATTTTTAAATATATATATATATATGTATATATATATATATATACACACACACACACATACATATATATGTGTATATATATATACATATATATGTATATACACACACACACACACATATATATATATATATATATATATATTGATTTCAGAGAAGAAGGGAGAGAGATAGAAACATCAATGATGAGAGAGACTCATTTGTTGCTTGCTTCTTGCATGTCCCCTTTTTTTTGGGGGGGGCGGGATTGAGCCCACAACACGGGCATGTGTCCTTGGCCAGAATCAAACCTGGGACCCTTTAGTCTGCAGGCCAACCTCTATCCACTGAGCAAAACTGGCTAGGGCAGCTGCTAATTTATTTTTGAAATAGTTAACAACTCTGATCTTATTGTTCCTCTTCCTGTTTCAGGGGTGCGTGAAGAAAATTAACCCCTAGTCAAATTTCTATGGAATCATCCAAAGGTGTGTATCCATTGGAGAGTTTAGCTGGTATTTAATTAATGAGTACTGGAATGCCTCTCAGGATGCTGTTATTGGGATTATTTATTGTACAGTTACAGACTTCAAGTGCGATAAAGAGTGGCAGCACAGCATATACCCTCCAGTGCAAGGTGTAGACTTTCAGCTTCTTTGTGCTTGTGACTTTTTTTTTAAAAAAAATATATATATATTTTATTGATTTTTTACAGAGAGGAAGGGAGAAGGATAGAGAGCTAGAAACATCAATGAGAGAGAAACATCGATTAGCTGCCTCTTGCACGCCCCCTACTGGGGATGTGCCCGCAACCAAGGTACATGCCCTTGACTGGAATCGAACCTGGGACCTTTCAGTCCACAGGCCAACGCTCTATCCACTGAGCCAAACCAGCTAGGGCATGTGCTTGTGACTTTTATGTCAGCTGTTGTCATGATCCGCCACAAAATAATTCATCTCTTATGGTGTTTGGGAAAATCAGAAGTTACAGCTGTGTGATTAAAGCTTCTGAGATACTCCTGCTGTGAATGATGCTATATTCTTTATTAAACCTTGAGAACTTTGTGCTGGGTTTACCTATTGTGTCTAACAATTTAATCCAGAAACTCACTCTACTGGACATACAGGCCTTAACATATTATCATCATTATTATTAATTTTACTTACTATTAAATACTAGAAAAATGACTTGCATTTTTCTGATAGAATTGTATTACTACAACTACTATAGGTTAATACATATGTATATGATGAATTTATTTATATTGCTTTATGTATACTAGTGTGTTTGTGTGTAAATAAATGTGTATGTGTATATGTTTCTACATTTTATAAATACTAAAGCTTCAGTGCACGAAATTAGTGCACTGAGAGGGTGTCCCTCAGCCCAGCCTGCACCCTCTCCAATCTGGGACCCCTTGGAGGATGTCCGACTGCTGGTTAGGCCCAATCAGAAATGAACCAACTGTGTCAAATACATCACGTGCAGTAGTTGCCATTTCAAGAGGTTTGCAAAAAAGAAACTCATCTTCCACAACAAGTCTACTTCTGTATTTAGACTTGATAACCAACAAGCCGGAAAACCCTGTTTCACAAAGATATGATGTTGGAAATGGAAGAAGAAGGCACAACACAGTCTCAGACAAAACAGGATATGACTGCAAACACTTGATCCAGAATTTTGTAACTGGCATTGTAGAGAAATCAGTTCTCGCTGCATCGCTGTTAATAAGTTCAATGAATTCCATTTGTGCTGTCTCAGGAACATCTTCAACTTTGACTGTGAATGGGCTTCTGGAAAGTGCAAATGAGGTGTCAGGTAGATTTGGAAAGTACGATGAAATTTCATCTGCAAACATGTGCAAGTGTTCTTTCACAGAAACTATTATCGTAATCCTTTTGTCTGGTTCAATGTCATGTTCCTCAAAGAAAGCAGATAAGGTAGGCAACATGTAAATTTTATTTTCATCCAATTTTTTTGCCAAAGCTGAAGTTTCATTTGCAATGATCAGATCTTTTCAGACAAATCGAGGCATGTTGCATTTGGTCCTTACAGTGATAAATTTAACTCATTCAAGATGTCAACCAAGTAAGCTATTTTCTGCAGTTCACTTTTATCACGGAAAAGTGCGTCGAACTGCAGTCTTGCTTTCTGATTAAAAAACGTTTTTGAGTTCATCACGAAGCTCAAAAACACGTTTTAAAACTTTTCCTCTTGACAACCATCTCACTTCACATGTCAAGTGAAATATCAGAGCATTGTTCAGCGCATTCAACTCATTGCACAGTAGCGAAAACAGTTGACTGTTTAAAGTGCTCACCTTTACAAAATTGACAAAATTTATGACGCTTTTCATTACTTCTTGTAACTCTTGTGGCAGCATCTTCGTTGCTAATATTTTCCGATGAATCATACAGTGAGTTCTGATGACTTTTGGTGACTCATTCAGTACCAAACGTTGAAATCCAGATCGACATCCTAGCATAACTGGAGCACCATCTGTGCAAACACCACAAACCTTTTCCCGAGATCTTATGTCTTTCAGAAATGAACCAACTGTGTCAAATACATCACGTGCAGTAGTTGCCATTTCAAGAGGTTTGCAAAAAAGAAACTCATCTTTAAAGTCGCCATCATTAATATACCTCATGTAAACCAGTAACTGTGAACAGTTTGCAACGTCTGTAGATTCATCAAGCTGGATACTAAATGTTGGAAGTGGAGCGATTTAATTTCCTGGATTACCTGATCAAGAATATCAGCAGACATGTCATCTATTCTTCTGCAGACAATGTCGTTAGATAAGGAAATTGCACTCAATTTCGTAACAAATTCATCTCCGATCATAACTCGAACAATGTCTTAGGCCTCTGGCAACAGTAAATCCTCAGCAATGGTGTGAGGTTTCATAGCTCTGGTGATTCTGAGTGCCACCAAGTATGAAGCTTCAATGGCTGCTACATTTTGTTTGTGGTACTTGCCACCAGTGTCAAGTCTGGCTTTCTTGAGTCCATCAACTTTGCTTCTAAAATAGTTGGTATCCTTGCCAGCAAAGCTCGGATACTTGCTATCAAAATGGTGTTTTAGTTTGTTCAGCTTCATAAATTCGGCTGATAGAACTTCACAACAAATAACACATTGCGGTTTCTCAATTCCTGCTATAATTATTGAGGTAAACCATATCGTAAAAAAACCCTCACTATATTTTCTTTTCTTAACATTCTTCTCTACACGATCCATTGTCATGGGGTGTTTTGCTAATGAAAATAATATATAACAATAGCTTTAATAATACAAAAGATGATGCATGGCATAGTTCAGTCAATATAGTTCATTAAAGTTTTTTATGATTTACCATTCTCTGTGTTGTTTTTTTACATACCTGTTACTATCACAAGGGCACAGTATTCACATCAACCACAGCTGAATATAAAAAGACAGATCAGCATCCAGATTAAGTTCCCATGGTACAGATATTTTTTTTACAGTAGTTGATGATTTTACAGTACATGATTTTACATTTACCCAGTAATTATAATTCATGAAGTGTCGTTTTACCTCCAATACTCCTGCTTTCTACACAGTAGCTGCTCTCTACACATGTGTGACTGGTCTGCATAAGTACATTATAGCGCCAACCCTGTCACATACACCTGTATTTGTATGGGGTGTATGTGATGGGGTTGGCGCAATGATGACATCACGCCGGGTACTCGTATGTGGGCGTATCTGCATGTGGGCGGACCCGCCTGAAGACGGATAGAGGAGCGGTGTCTGGGTTCCTAAGACCATCAGAAATATGTGCTTTCCAATGGTCTTAGGTGACCCCTGTGAAAGGGTCATTCGACCCCCGAAGGTGTCGCAACCCACACGTTGAGAACCGCTGGCCTTCATCAGTTGGAAATCCCTCTCAGAATCAGGGACTGCTGGCTCCTAACCGTTCACCTGCCTGCCTGCCTGATTGCCCCTAACCGCTTCTGCCTGCCAGCCTGATCACCCCATAACTGCTCCCCTGCTGGCCTAATTAATGTCTAACTGCTCCCCTGCCCTCCCAATTGCCCCCAACTACCCTCCCCTGCTGGCCCAGTTGCCCCCAACTGACCTCCCCTGCTGACCTGATTGACCAAAACTGCCCTCCCCTGCCAGCCATCTTGTGGCAGCCATCTTGTGATGGCCTGGGGCCGGCCATCTTATGACAATATGGGGGTGGCCATCTGGTGGCCATCTTGTGATGATGTGGGGCATCCATCTTGTGCTGACATGAGGGAGAGACACCACCTAGGCTTTTGTTAATATAGACTAGCGACCCAGTACACAAAATTCATGCACAGGGGGTGTGTGTCCCTCAGCCCAGCCTGCACCGTCTCCAATCTCGGACCCCTTGAGGGATGTCCGACTTCCAGTTTAGGCCCAATACCAGTGGGATCGGGCCTATACAGGCAGTTGGACATCCCTCTCACAATATAGGACTGCTGGCTCCCAACAACTCACCTGCCAACTGCCCTCCACTGCTGGCCAGGTCGCCCCTAACTGTCATCGCCTGCCAGCCTGTTTGCCCCTAACTGCCCTCCCCTGCAGGCCTGGTCCCCACCAACTGCCCTCCCCTGCTGGCCATCTTGTGTTTACATGGGGGCAGCCATCTTTTTTGTTGAAGTGATGGTCAATTTGCATATTATGTCTTTATTATATAGGATACTAGAGGCCCAGTGCATGAAATTCATGCACGGAGGGGTCCCTCAGCCCAACCTACACTCTCTCCAACCCAGGAGCCCTCAGGGAATATCCTACTGATGGCTTAGGCTCACTCCCCTTGGTTTTCTGCCCTCTGCGGGGCCTTCCTGCTCCACACCAGGCCAAGGGCAAGCAGGTTGCCGTGGCTATGTCTAAGCAGGCCCTGCTTTCTGCAGTCAAGCTGCGTGGCCGCCCTCATCTTCTGGGGCTGGCGATGGTCACGGGAGCCTGCGGACATGGCACCCATCCCCGGGACTCGGGCAACCTGGCGCCACCCTGCCCCAGGCTGCATGGCACCTGCATATGCAAATTAACCCATCATATTTGTTGGATTAATTTGCATACTCACTGGTGGGCTGGTGGGTGTCGTGGAGATATGGTTAATTTGCATATTTCTCTTTTATTAGTGTAGACTAGAAGGATTCGGGGAGTTCTTGAACCTTTGTGGCAGTCTGGTCCAGGTGAACTGTTCCTTAGCCCCTGTGGTTGTGTTTTCCCACTCAAAGGCAAATAGGGGCTGACTGGAGGGTGCCAGCTAAAGGCAGAAAAAGGTCTTCTGCCCATACCAGTGGGAATTCCTTCTCTAATTAAGGCTCTAATGGTGAGTCCTTTGACTGGGAAGTATAAAGTCTCCATTCTCCCTCCCTAGGCACTGCTAAAGACAGGATCATTGGAGAGGTCTGCTCATCTAAGTGCAGTTGTGCTGAGCCATTCGGGGCTAAGGTGATTTCTGCTCCCATTTTGGCTAAAAGGTCTCTGCCCATTAGAGGGACTGGGCAGTCTGGAAAATACAGGAATTCATGAACCACCTGGTGGCCACCTAGCTGACATAAGTAGAGGGGGCAGAATGGTCTCTGGGTGTGGTGCCCGGTAGCTCTGATAATGGTGACTTCCCATCCTAAGAGGGGAACTACTTTCTGAGTAACTACCAAGTGCTCTGCCCCTGTATCAATCATAAAGTTCACAGTCTGGCTCCCAATTTTCATTTTGACCATGGGAGCATGGGGGCCCAGTTGGAAAGAGCCCACTCTGTCCTAGTCGGAGTAGGCTACCACTAATTCGATGAGGTCTGCCTCAGGCGGATCTGGCGGGTAGCAGCTGGGTGGTTTGGACTGACTTGCCTGCTTTTTCTGGTGGCTCAGACAAAAATTCTTCCAGTGTCCTAATCCTTTACAATAGGTACACTGGTCCCATTTAAGATTCCTCCTTCCTTTTCCTGTCTTGACTCCTTGCTGTCTCCCTTTCCTTCCTGCCTGTGGGTTCTGGGAGTTAGCTTCTATGACAGCCGCAGCAATCAGGGTTGCTTGCAATCGACCCAGGTGGGCTTATGGGTCTGAAAAATTGAATCCAGGAGATCAACAATGGCCTGAGATTTTTCAGAATAAGCGGGAGTGTGATGCTTCTAATTTAAAAGATTGGTCATAGTGAAAGGCTGGCAGTAAAAGACTGATACCCCCTCTTGTAGGGTCCCATCTTCTCCAATTACTGGGGGACCCGAGTTTCTCAGAAAGGCATCTGGAAAGCCGGGGTTGCCTGGGTCCCTAATCAGCTGTGTGCAAATGTCATCCAACTGGCTTCTTTCTCCTTCAAAATGCATTTCTATGCCTGTGCTTTCTTTATTACACCAAAGCCATACTTTCCTTAACTTAATTTTTAGGTAACATGTAAGTAACTTACATTCCTTAGATTAGCCATACATTTATATATTTTTTGTCTTTTTTTGTTTACCATTAGAGCAATATCTCATGTAGTGTGCTCTATAAATAGTTATTAAGTGTATGAATAAATCTGTCAGCTAAAAAAAAGGAATATATTGTGCAATCCTTGGTAAAGGAAAGTGATACTGTTGCCCCAAGAATCTCACACATTATCTTTAGAATTATCTTGTAAAATGATCTCTGATGAGAAGAAAAAAAAGAATTGTTGGTTTTTAGCATTTATCCTTGGAATTTTTATTTGGGACCAGTTCTGGTCCTACAACTTACTTTCAGTTTGTGGCTTAGTCTTCCTCAAACATGGGAAGGAAAGAGGTTAAAGGTCCTATCTCTGCCAACTGCCAGGCTAGGACTAAGGAGGCCCTGGTAAACCCCGTATCAAGTCTGGGGAGGCTGTTTTTACTTCTTGCTGCTGCTGCTGTCTACGGAGGGTAAGTGACTGCTTTTATTCTCTCCATTCCTTGAAGGAATGAAACTTCAGAAACAACAGGGTCCTCTGAGGAGCCACCGGGCAGAAACACCGACCTGCGCCTGACTTTGCTGTGCACAGAAACAAGGAGCCAGAGGAAGAAACTGAAGTGATGCAGACACAGTCGGGATGGCAGCCTGTGGGGCGCGCCTGCCTCCACCACCTCCCGTGCTGTGGGGTTCCGCCCCTGAGGGGCGGGGCCGAGCACCTCTTCTGGGTTGCCAGAAGTGGAGATTTTGAATGTTGCAGGCCATTGGATAGGGATGTTGCTGTTGTTGCAGCATGAGAACTGAAAAGTGGCCTGGCCCTTCTTCCGGCTGCTCGGTGGTGAGCGCTCCGTGGTGAGCGCTCCGTGGTGAGCGCTCCGTGGTGAGCGCTCCGTGGTGAGCGCTCCGTGGTGAGCGCTCCGTGGTGAGCGCTCCGTGGTGAGCGCTCCGTGGTGAGCGCTCCGTGGTGAGCGCTCCGTGGTGAGCGGCTGGGGAGCAGGAGGAAGCGGAGGGTTCCAGGGCTCTGCAGGTAGCGTGGGTAGCGGGGGGCCTTGGGCTGCCTGTGGGTTTTCGGGTGGCGGGGCTGGCTAGAGGGACTTTGAGAAGTCAGGGTGCAGGGGAGCTTCTCCTGGTCCAGCGCTCCAGACAGTTGACGTGTAGGAGGCAATTCTGATAGTATTGAGCCTTGTTTAACCTTTGACTTTTGTTTAATCTCTGACATGCTGGTAATTGCTGTCTAGCATTTTCCCCAATTCAGCCCAAATGCTGAAGCTTCAACAATAGTTATAGATGATTGTGAAAACGTTGCCACAGGTAAAGGAATCGTCCTTTATTAAATACTAGAGGCCCAGTGCACGAAATTTGTGCCCGGGGAGGGTGGGGGGAGGATAGTCCCTTAGCCCGACCTGCATCCTCGCCAATCTGGGAGCCTTCAGGGAATGTCCTACTGATGGCTTAGGCCCGCTCCCCATGGTTCTCTGCTTTCTGTGGGGCCTGCCTGCTCCACAACATGGCGATGGGCAAGCAGGCCCTGCTGGGTGCTGTCTGTGGGCTCACTTGCCTGCTCGTGGGTCACCACGGCTATGGCCAAGCAGACCCTGCTGTCTGCTGTCAAGCTGTGCGGCCGCCCTCACTTCTATGGGAGCCTGTGGGCATTTCTTGGCGCCACCATCCTCGCCTTTCAGGGTGGCGATGGTCCCAGGAGGCTGTGGGCTTGGTTCCCGTCGCCGGGACCCAGGCTGCTTGGTGCCTGTGTATGCAAATTAACCCGCCATCTCTGTTGGGTTAATTTGCATACTCACTCCTGATTGGTTTGTGGGTATCATGGAAGTAAGGTCGATTTGCATCTTTCTCTTTTATTAGTGTAGATTACATCCTCACCAATGCTGTCTGAGGGTTGCAATTTCTCCAAATTCTTGTTGCCAGTACAGTGACTTCAAATTTTACATATTCTAATAGGTAGGAAGTTATCTCATTTGAATTAATCTGCATTTTTCTAATTATTGATGATATTGAGCATATTTTCTTGTGAATATGTGTATCCATATACCTTCTAGAGTAAAATATCCTTTCATTTTTTTAATTGGGTGATTTGCTTCTTTTTACATAGTATAACAGGTCTTTATATATTTTAATCACATGTTATTTATCAGATATATAATTAATTATATTCTACCAACTTGTGGCTTGCTTTTTATTGTCTTAACAATGTTTTTTGAAGAGCAGAAGGTTTTATTTATTTTTTTTATGAAGTCAAACTTACCAATTTGATCTCTTATAAATCATGTTTTTGGTGTCCTATCTAAGAAAGCTTTGCCTAGCCAACATCTCAAAGGTTTCCAATCGGTATCTGTACATGATACAATACAAGGATTAAAGCTCCTTTTATTGTACATATGGGTATCCAATTGTCTGAACATCATTTGTTGAAAAATTATTTAATCTCCACTGAATTGCATGTGCACCTTTTTAAAATCAGTTTTCCATTTTGTGTTTTTCTATTACCTGGGTCTATGTTCTGTTGAATTGGATTATTTGTCTTGCTTGGCACAAATACCACAGTATTTTGATTATTTCAGTTTCATAATAAGCCTTAAAAGTAGATGGTGTTGGTACTTCAACTTTGTTAATCAGACTGTAATAGAAAATACGTACCTAGAATAGTCAAAACAACATTTATTTTTATTGCTGCTTTTAAAAAATGATGTTTTACTTTTGACTTTCAAGAGCTTGAATCTACTTTTGAGTTAGCAAAGCTTTTAGTAATATGTTTAGCTTTTTTGGTGTTTATTACACATCTAAATATGTACACTTATGCTTTTTATAAAATGTACTATCACTATTTAATAAATGATTATTTTCCTTATTCCCCTTTTCCTAAAATTCCAATAACATTTGTTAGCCACTTTTATAATATCTAATATTTCTGTGATTCTGTTTCATTTTTCAATGTTTTTCTCTATTTCTCAGATTGCATAGTATTTATTTAACTATCTTTAAGTGTACTAGCTATCATCCTTCATCACAATTCTACTGTGATGTCTATATTATAAGCTTTTTAGCTTCTGTTTTTAAATTTGTAGAATTTTTATTTCTATTATTTTTATACTTTTATTTATCTATAGAGAAATCCTATATTTTCATTCCTTGAGAATACATTTTAAAAATATTTAAAATTTACATTTAACACCTTATCTGGGTCATCATAGGGTTGATCATATTAACCATCTTCTCTAAGTGGCTCTATTTATCTTGTTCTTCAAATGACAAAATATTTGGGGTTGTGTCTTGGATGTTTCAAATATATGTCATGGAGTCTCTAAGTTTTGTTATTTTCTTCTAATCATTGATGTATTATTTGTTTTAGTGGGTAACTAACTCTGTTAGGCATGAACAACAAACTCTGTTTCTTGGGAAGCAACATCAAACTTCAGATTTTTTCATCTTAAACTGAGGTTTGTTGAGTCTTTTGCATATGTGTGTGCTTTAGGTAGCAGAGATGTTGTCAGAATTGGGATCCTCTTTCTGCCTCTTTTGATTTTTGTATTTGCCTCCATCTCGAGAGCCCATAGTTGCTACAAATCAGTACTCTAATTCACATAGAAAGTTTGCAGTTTTTCCATTCCATAACCCTGCAGCAACTGTACCTTCTCCCATCTTAGACACGATGAAAGGGAGTACTTATCTTTTATATGTCCCCTGCTGTGTAAGTGAAATTCCTACCAGTATATAACTGCTCCTTTTCAGTCTCTATTGCCCTCAGATAATTGCTATTTCTATTGTGTTCAGAAGCTATAGAGGAAATTTATGGGAGAGTTAGTCCAATAGGATACTACTCAACTATTACTGGAAAAGGAAGTCACATATCCTACCATAGATATTTAACTTACTAAGGTGACTCAGTTCTTTTTTGTTTTTTTCCTCAATGCGCATGCCCACACAGTGGAATCCTGTGATTCTGACATTTTTTTACCCTCAAGTGTTAGACACTACTAATGCAATACAAACAAAAATAACAAGTAACAATAACAAAACAAAACAAAACAAACAACCAAACAAACAAAAGATTTTAAAATATCTTCTTGAATCTTAGACCATTTGGGTTATATTTCCTTTTTCCTTGATATATGTGCTTTAGCAGTTCATTTATAGCAGATATTTTAGTGGTAAATTTTATGTATTATAAATGTTTTTATACTGCTTTTTATTTTTTATTATGGTAAAAACACTTAAATGAGCTTTATACTCAACACATTTTTTCAGTGTACAATGGTATTATTAACTACAGGCACATGTTGTATAGCAGATTTCCAGATTTTACTCATCTTAAAGAACTGAAATCTTTTATCTATCCATATTGAATTTCATTTATTTTTCGAAATAAGATTTTGTTGGGTATACAATTATAAGTTAAACACTATTTCTAAATCCTCACTTTGTAAATATTATTGCACTAACTTTTGGCTTTCATTTTTGTTGTTCTTGTTGTTGTCACACATTCTGTCACTGCAACAATGATTTTTTTAAATGATATGTCTATCTCTGAGCAATTAAAAAACCCCTGTCTTAAATGATCTTTAGTTTTAGAAAATAGGAATTGATGCTTATTATTTATTTTATTCTGGCTACAGGTTTTTTTGATCTGTAGAGTGATGTTTTTCATCAGTTCTGAAAAATTCATAATCATATATCTTTACTTTTTTCTCTCCATTTTCTTACTTCCCCTCCCCTTTCCACCCCCCACTCCTGACCCCCAGCCTTAAACTGGATATATGATGACTCTTCTGATTCTTTATTGTTTATTTTTAACCTTTTTTTTGTGTTTTTGGTATTTTCAGCTCTTTATGTTGCTTTATGAAATTTTTCATATATTTCTTCCAGATTTTTAGTTTTCTCTTTATCCTTTTTACCTATTTATTCATTTTAAAAGTTATATAGTACAGTTCTAGAAATTCTATTTCCTTTTGCAAGTCTAACTTATTATTGATAGCTTCTCAGTATACTTTTAAATTCAATTTTAAAACATTTTCTAAGTTAAAACTCTATTTCTGTATATGACACAGGCAGCATTTGCTTTCTTTGGAGCTTAAATCTCTTGTAACTGCTTTCTGTATCTTTCGTTTCTGGTGGCTTCATTTCATCAAAGTTATCTTATCCGTAGTGGCTTTATTTAACCAAAGTTTATTGATATTTGGAATTTTATATTTGATAGATTAGTGTGTTTTTTTCCAAATATTTCCTTGTATTTAGGTTAATTTTCATGTGGCTCAAGTGTCTTTTATGAGAAGAGAATGCATATATCCACCTATTTGATACATAGCTTGACCATTTGACTAGTTTGACTCAGTTGTTTCTGGGTAAAGTGACAGAGTGTCAGTTCTAAGCCCAAGCCTTTTAAAGAGCATCGTGTTTCTGTTGGTTTCCTATACTACACCATTTCTGTGGTAAGAACATTTATCACATACTCTACTAACTCCAGAAAGTGAGGCTCACACAGTACTCTGATGCCCCCAAATTTATTCTCACAACTGGTGCTCAAAGAAAATCCATCATGGTCAACACATAGATCCAAAATCTAAAGCAGGAATTTCTCAACTAATCTTCCTAAAAAAAACATAATTATAAGCATCCACTGTTACGTTCAGTTTTGCATTCTTTTTATTGCATCATTAGTGAGATTAAAAATATTCCAAATAGTGTCCTTTTTATAGTAGCCCCATTTGTTTTTCCTAAAACAATGGCTACTAAATATACAATAAAGACTACCATGTTCACTTAAATTGGTCTCTGGTATGTGATATACTTAGCATATACACTGATGCAATAAAAATATTTTTCCCAACTCTATTGTAATTTAATAGTTAACTTTATCTAGCCTCTTACTTCTTTGAAATTTAGAGAATTCTACTTTCCCCAACCCGTGAATACTTTATTCAAATTAACAGGCCTTTCTTTTTCTTTCTTTCTTTTTTTTTTTTTTTTTTAGAAAAATGAATTTGATAGTCATTTGTGTTTCTACCCTGTAGTTGACATTTTCTCCAATTTTCTGGAGAAATGGTGTTCCATCACTTCTCATCCATTTTAATGCTTTTTATTGCATATTAAGTGGACAGGGAAGAGCTAAGAGAAATGAAGATAAAACTCTCCATACAAGTGACCTTTCTGCAATAGTGTGGCTCAGTAATACTATGTTATAAAAACTGTATAATAACTTGAATAAAAATATAATAAAACTCAAAAATATCTGACAAATTGTGAAGTTTAAAAAAATGAATGAATGTATATATACACTGAAATGTATAGCTTTATTTTATTAAAATTTACATTTATAATTATTTACATATAGTTTATATGAATGGAAATTATATACTTTTTTAACATAAATATCAGTGTAATGTCTCTGTAGACTTAGAATGCTTGGGATGTTATGTTTGATAACATCTTTTTATATGTACACACAACTTTAATTCTAAAATATTATTTTGATACTAGAGGCCTGATGCATGAAAATTCTTCCATTGGGGGTTGGAGGGGGGTTCCTCAGCCCGGCCTGCACCCTCTCACAGTATGGCAGTCCTCAGGGGATGTCCTGCTGATGGCTTAGGCCCACTCCCTGCGGGGAGCAAGCCTAAGCTGCCGTCTGGCCTCCATCTGCGGGAGGCAACCGGAAGTGCTGATCAGGGGAAGGTGCAAGTACCTCCCCCTTCGCCCCTCCACCACCACTGGTTGCTGCCTCCCGCCCCATCGCCATTCTCTCCCTCTGCCCGCTGGCACATGTCTTGGCTGGCCTGGTGCCACTTGCTCGCCGGCCCCATCCCCTACTGGCTGTTCATCCCGCTGTTCAGTCAATTTGCATATTCTGCTTTTATTATATAGGATTAGTAATATAATTTCACAGTGTGCATGCTAGATAAAGTTTAACCTGATCATAGCAGAATCACCTCAGTTTTATTTTTTATTTATATTTAATTGAGTGTGATCGCATCAAGAGTCTTAATTTTATTTCAACATTTTGAAATGTAGTAACATTAAATACCATAGCTAAACATTTGAAATGAATGGAAATTTATATTTTTATATGTAATTTAAAGGCAACAACAAAATAGAATTATTATTAAAAAAATAAAATACTAAAATATAAATTTTGAAGAGAGTGTTTCCTGACTCTATCAAAATTAAATTCAAATATTCAATCTTAAATGTCCTGACAGTTCATGGAACTATAATCAAGAATAACAGATAGTAAAGAGGAAGCTATATTGTGTATTACTTAACTATGACAATAGGGCAATCAAATGGTTAATGGTAAAAATCTAAATGTCCCACTTAAAAATTGGACATGTGTAAGATTATAATGAGCTTAAGATGACACCAAATTTACCTAGTTGTATGTAGATATTCCTAATTACCTAGGAGGAGATTGTCTTCATCATGAACATAAACATCTAGAATCCACAAATTATAATACTGATGTCATTTAAATATACACATCTCTGTAACATGCCTATGGGTTAATTTTTGTTGATGAGTTTATTACTCTAATTTCATTGCATTGCAATGAATTCCTATAGGCAAGCACCTGGAAGTAATTACCTGCCAAACTTAACTACATGCACAGGTATGGCTTAGGAAAGCAAAAATATGCTTTAGCTCATGCAAAATTCAACAGTTTGCCTACTGTGTTACATTTCTTATTTAAGTGAAAAATCATCACACTGAACTTTGCAGATCTAACTAAAGCAAATCTATAAAATTCAAACTGGTTTACTTGCCCATAAATACTGTTAATCATCATGGCTTTCTATATAAGTAAGACCAGTTTCCAAGAAGAAGCATACTTTCTGAGAGGGAAAATAGTACCTTTACTCTGTGTTGTGGAATTAAGTCCTTGCAAGACTTTATGATTCTCTGGCCTATATTGGAGTTCTCAAAAAAAAAAAAAAAAAAAAAAAGGAATTTCTATATTTTAGCACTTTTATTACTATCCTATCTAATAATGACAGAATATGCAAATTGACAGTAACTCCACAACAAAGATGGTGGCGCCCACGGCCAATAAGGAAGGAATATGCAAATTGACGCAACAAGGCGAGAGGCGGAAACTGGCTCTGGGCCGGAGCGAAGGTGGTGTTGGCAGCCAGGGGAAGGAAGGCCTATTCTTGCACAAATCTTCATGCATCAGGCCTCTAGTAATTAAATAATATTAAACGTATAATAGTAAACTCCAGGTACATTGTAAGATGTTTATTCATTACAACGATCATCATATACATCATCCTCATCATTTTATCCATCATAAAGCTTATGATTATCATCAAAGTGCTCCTTAATGCATTCTATTTTATTCTTTTAAAAAAGTTATTAAAATAACTTATCCCAGGCTGTGTTGCTCAGTGATTGAATTTGAGGTCCTATTGTAAGCTAATATACATCGTGGCTTTAAAAAAATTATCTTTATTGTTGAAAGTAATACAGATGTCCTCATTTTTCCCCCCATTGACCCCTTCCATCCTGGTTCCGCCCCCTTCTCATGCCTTTACCTCACTATTGTCTGAGTCCATGGGTTATGTACATATACATATAAGTTCTTTGGTTAATCTCTTCCCACTAACATATATTGTGATATTTTATGTCTTAGGTTTTGTGACATATATTACTTATTAAATAAATTCTCACAACAATAGCATAATAAGTACTATTACTGCAATTTAAGAAGTTAGGAAACTACAAAAATAAAATACTTGGACCAAGGTAACATAGCAACAATGTGACAGTAGTAGAATTTAACACAAATTTGTATTTCAGAATCAAATCTGCCATTTGACCCAGTAATCTCACTTCTGGGACTATATCCCAGGAAACCAGAAATACCAATCAGAGAGGATATATGCACCCTTATGTTCATAGCGGCACAATTTATAATAGCTAAGATTTGGAAACAACCTAAGTACCCATCAGCAGATGACTGGATTAAAAAGCGTTGGTACATCTACACAATGGAATACTATGCCGCTATAAAAAAAAAAAAAAAAAAAAAAGGAACTTTTAGCATTTGCAACAGCATGGATGGACCTGAAGAGCATTATGCTAAGTGAAATAAGCCAGTCGGAGAAAGATAAATATCACATGATCTCACTCATATGTGGGATATAATGATCAACATATGTAATTTGATGAACAAGAATAGTTCCAGAGACAAATGCCAGGGGAGGAGGAGTGTTAGAGAGCAACCAAAGGACTTTAGTGTGCGTATTAGCATAACCAATGGACACAGACCCTGGGGCAGTAGGGGCTTGTCTAGGGTGGGAATCGTTAGGAAGGGGTGATCAAGCGGGAAAAAGGAGACATATGTAAAACTTTAGACAATAAATAAATAAATAAATAAA
The DNA here is from genome assembly GCF_963455305.1 of Plecotus auritus. NCBI lineage: Eukaryota > Metazoa > Chordata > Mammalia > Chiroptera > Vespertilionidae > Plecotus > Plecotus auritus. The sequence continues at coordinate 133,300,913 of NC_137771.1, read as the reverse complement.
TAAATAAAATCTGATTAAATAAGACACTATACTGTTTCAATTTTTTATTTCTATTTCTTTACTCATTTTGAATGAATGTTGGCTTATTCAATTGTGACATTTGATCAAAAGCCCTATGCATATATATTTCTTGTCTTACAATATATGATTTAAATCCTCTTTCTGGAACATTAGCTGGATGACTGGTTGATATAAGTCTGTATTATCAGTTTAGTGATCTGTAACTTCAAGTCATTTAGAATAAAATAAAGGGTCATGAATAAACCCTGTTTTGGTGGAATTTTTTTATTTAGTGAAGACAAAGTACTCAAAATTAAATTTCTGTATCTAGCATTGTGTTTGACCTTCACTCCAGTACATCTTAGGTTTGTGTCAGGCCATCTTCCAAAAGTTAAAATGTATTATCTGCTGGCTGAGCCTGCTCCTAATACCAGAAGTTCTGCACCTTTCTATTTTGTTTTTTATTAAGGTTTAATGAACATATATCACATTATGTCAGTCTCAAGTATACAACATAATGACTTGCTATTTGTATATATTGCAAAATGGTCACCACAATAAGTCTATTTAACAACTGTCACCATATATAGTTTTATTTTTTATCATGCTTAGAAACGTTAAGATCTTAGCAACTTTCAAATATGCAACACAATATTATCAACTGTAGTCACCATGTTGTATAGTATATTCCCATGACTTATCCTATATAATAAAAGGGTAATGTGCAAATCGACTGAACGACAAAACGACCGGTTGCTATGATGCACACTTACCAACAGGGGGCAGGCACTCAACACAGGAGCTGCCCCCTGGTGGTCAGTGTGCTCCCACTGGAGGAGCACTGCTCAGTCAGAAGCCCTGAGCCAGACTCACAGCTGACAAGTGCAGCAGCAGTGGCAGGAGCCTCTCCCACCTCCGTGGCAGCGCTAAGGATATCCGACTGTGGGGATCGGGCCTAAACTATCAGTCAGACACCCCCCAAGGGCTCCCGGACTGCGAGAGGGTGCGGTCCGGGCTGAGGGACTCCCCCCCACCGCCGCCCCACAGTGCACGAATGTCATGCACTGGGCCTCTAGTTTATTTTATAATTGGAAGTTTGTATTTTTTAATTCTTCACCCATTCAGCCTACCCACGTCCCCAACCCCCCACACACATACAAACCCCTTGCAACCATCAGTCTATTCCCTGTATCTATATAGTTGGTTGTTTTTTATTTGTTTAGATTCTACATTTAAGTGAGATCATACAATACTCTCTCTGTTTGACTTATTACAATTAGCATAATGCCCTCAAGATCTACAGATCTATCCATGTTGTTGCAAATGTAAGATTTCATTCTTTTTTATGGCTCAATAAAGTTCTATTATGTTCTATTATGGCTGAATAACATTTTATAATATAGGCCACATTTTCTTTATTCATCCACTGATGGAAACAAGGTTGTTTAAGTATCTTGGCTAATGTAAATAATAGTATGTGGTGCATATGTTATTTTGACTTAGTGTTTTTATATTGTTTTGTTTTTGCAGATTGCTCTTCTATGTGGCTGCACTGCCCCACCAGTGCTTCTGAATCGCTTGAATGACCTGCAGAGTGGAATATTCAGATCTACAGTCATCCTTGATTCTATAACTCAGGTCTTCTTTCTCCTACTTTTTTTCAGTGCAAAACTGTGTTGCTTTCTCTCAGAAAGAATCATCATGTATCTTTTGCATTATATCTACTAGCAATAAGACTCAAAATATCTCATACAGTGGCACATTCCTTTTTTTTTAATTTCTACCAAAAATGCATGTTTCTCTACATTTTTATATTTCTGAGGTGCTTTCACCAAAGTTGTGTTTGAAGGCAGCTGAGAAATTTATACTGTAACCCATAACTTTGCATTTCGGTCAAATTAAATCACTTAATAGAATGTACCATGTGCATAGATGCAACTACTATTTTCCCATATGTTTCAAAGTTAAGTACAGCCCAACTATTTTATGTATATATTTTCTAAGACATTTTACCTGCATAGACTTTAATAAGCTATGAATATTCTGATTTTCCAATATATTTCTTGCAGTGATATTTATCTGTTCACTATTATAAATTAAGCTAATATTTGCTGGATTCTTCCTTTCAAGCATTATGTTTCAGCTATGAGAAGAGCATCTATTTTTTTAAAGTGATTCACAGATTAGTAGCAAAAACAAACATGCAAATAAGTATGGATACAAATATATATGAATATAAAACACATGCATACTGGTAATTCAAAGTAAGAAATATTATAATAAGATTATCATCATATTAACAATAAAACATTTTCAATTTATTCAGAAGAAATGTAACTGATATGGATTATAAAATTTATTTTTTTTCAGTTGTATTAGCACCCATTGGGAAAATCAGTGGCCTTTGTGGTAGACAATTCATTTTATTCAAACTCACCTTCTGAACTTCACTTGATTCACTCATCCAGTACAGTTTCCCAATATGGTTATGTTTGAGCCTAGGTTGAGCCAGCTCTGAGGCTTATGAACCATTCAGTCCCAATTGAAATCAGGCTGCTTTATGGTACATTGAATTTCTGTTGCTTAGAAGCATATATCATTTAAAGAATAAAAACTTTTAAAATAAAAATTCTTAAGGTGAAAAACAAAGTAATAATAAATGCCCTAATATATTGATTTTTATTAATTTGTATGGTAAATGAAAGTTGAGTTTAATAAGTACTTAATATGTCTAGTCTGAAAATGATTTATTGTACTTGGAGTAAAAAATAAAACCATGTATTAGTTATTGTAAAATTAATAATGTTTCATGTTTTGTACTTACACTTGAATAATGTAAACCTTTAAATTACATTCTTAATAATACATTTGTTTTAGCCATTGTGAATGGACATATTAGGGGTTTATTATTCAGGTAAGTTCTGTAGTCAGAAACAGGTTAATTTTGGATGCTTATATTTGGTATTTCCTCAAATGGAAGTTTGAGGTTTCCTAATTGCAGTATATGAAGGTTAGAAAAAGAGCTACAAAAATAATTTTATAATTGGTAATATAAGCACAAATTAACTTTCAAATATGTAATCTAATGACACCTATATATCCTGATAAATTCATAAATGACTATTACTAAATTGATTCAGTAGAAATTTTATATTATCAATATCCACTTTCATGAAATGCTAAGGCATTTTTAAAGTACCATCAGAATACAATATGGAACACAAATGGTAGCACAAACTTATGTAAATAAATTAATCTTTAAGATGCACATGTATGTATCTGTGTCATAATTGTATCATAAAGCAGCCTGATTTCAAATATATGTGCATACATATTTCTCATAAATTTATTCATTTACATATATATTTACATTTATTCATATAAATGTGATTTAAAAGTTGGAAAATTTAAGAAATAATATTACCATCATTCAAATAAAATGATGTGAATATACTGGATGTATATTTTTAAAATTATCTAGCTTTAAATTAACATATAGCTTAATTATATGTATACTAGAGGCCCGGTGCACGAAATTCGTGCACGGGGAGGGGGGTTGTCCCTCAGCCCAGCCTGCACCCTCTCCAATCTAGAACCCCTCGAGGGATGTCCGACTGCCCATTTAAGCCCAATCCTTCTGCCTGCCAGCCTGATCACCCCCTAACCACTCCCCTGCCAGTCTGATTGATGCCTAACTGCTCCCCTGCCAGACTGTTTGCCCCTAACTGCCCTCCCCTGCATTCCTAGTCACCCCTAACTGCCCTCCACTGCAGGCCTGGTCACCCCTAACTGCCCTCCCCTGCAGGCCTGGTCCCCCCCAACTGCTCTCCCCTGCAGGCCTGGGTCCCTCCCAACTGCCTTTCCCTGCAGGCCTGGTCGCCCCCAACTTCCCTCCCTGCTGGCCTGATCTCCCACAACTGCCCTCCCTTGCAGGCCTGATCCCTCCCAATTGCCCTCCCCTGCTGGCCATCTTGCGGTGGCCATCTTGTGTCCACATGGGGGCAGGATCTTTGACCACATGGGGGCAGCCATCTTGTGTGTTGGAGTGATGGTCAATCTGCATATTACTCTTTTATTAGATAGGATAGAGGCCTGGTATATGGGTCGGGGCCAGCTGGTTTGCCCTGAAGGGTGTCCTGGATCAGGGTGGGGGTTCCCTTGGGGCGTGGGGTAGCCTGGGTGAGAGGCATGTGGTGGATTGCAGGCTGGCCATGCCCCCTGGTGACCCAAGCAGAGGCCCTAGTATCTGGGGTTTATTTATCTTCTACAATTGAAACTTTGTAGCTTGGAGCAGAGCCAAGCCTTCTGCTTCCTCCTCTTTCCAGCTCCATGGCTGCCCCCATTTCTGTTTGGATTTATGTATCTTCTATCATTGAAACTTTGTAGCCTTGAGTGCAGGCCTGGGCCTGCAAGGGCAGGTGGAAAGCTTGGCTTCCTCCATTGCCGGGGATACCCAAGCCTCCCTCCTGCTCTCTGTGGCTGTAGCCATCTTGGTTGGGTTTCTTTGAATATTCGCTCCTGATTGGCTGGTGGGCCTGGCTGGTGGGCATGGCTTTGTGGGTGTAGAGGAGTGATGGTTAATTTGCATTTTACTCTTTTATTAGATAGGATTTCCATTATGTATTTTATTACTGATATAGCATTCTTTAGCTCATATATTATTATTAAAATTATTAATTTTAGTATTTACACATAAATTAGGACATTTAATCTCAAAGTATATATTTAGACTTATGATCTTATCAAGTTAAATGTGATATTTATAAAAAATATATACAAAAGATGCTATGAATTATTTGTAAACTTATCACAAACCCTAGCACATTGTAGGGGTCCAATATATACTTTTTCGCTGCACGAATGTTTATATTATAAGTTAATATTTTCATTTACATAGAGTAAATAGGATGGTAAATACTTTACTTAGCATTATTGTTTGTCATGCTTCACATTTTCCTAATTGGAAATTTAAGGATTAAAATTTATTCCCCGCCCTGGCTGGTGTGGCTCAGTTGGATGAGCATCATTCCTGTACACCAAAGAGTAGCTCATTCAATTGCCAATCAGGGCACATGCCCAGGTTGCTGGTCAGTCCTCAGTCCTGGTGCATGCTTGAGGCAACGGATTCATGTTTCTCTCTTGCATTGATGTTTCTGACTTTCTCTCTCTAAAATCAATAAAAACATAAAAAATAAAATCTATTCCCTAAGCCCAAAATTATCATAGGGTTTATGCTACTATCATATCTTATGTCCTTCTCTATGGCAAAAATTACCTAAAAGACTTCATTGTAACACAACATTCACCATATTCCAAACTTGGTTATTAGTATCTGAGCACCAGAATTTACAAGATTAAGCAATTTTGTGATCTAGAGCCTATTGCAAACAAAATATGGCAAAAACATATAACATTACCTAATAATAAAGGGTTAAAATTTAATAATCACTTAATTTTTTTTTATTGACACAAAAATCCCATAGATACATACCTAGTAAAAATAACTTTATATAGTTACTAGAGGTAGAGGCCCAGTGCACAAAATTTGTGCACTCGGGGATGGGTCCATTAGCCCGCCCTGTGCCCTCTCACAGTCTGGGAGCCCTGCGATCAATCACCCCAAAGTGGAAGGCCCTGCCCACCCAGCTGGGGCTCTGAGATGGATTTCCCCCACAGAGGGAGGCCCCACCCACCCACCGCAGAACTGTGGTGGGGTAGCCTGGGCCTCCCTCTTTGGGGTGATTGATCACACCCCGCAGAGGAAGCCCCCTCCCACCCACCACAGCCTACCGGTTGGTGGCCTGGGCCTCCCTCTTTGGGGCTATCGTGGGGCTCCGCCATTGATTACCTCACTGGCTGGTGGTCTAGGCCTCCCTCTGCAGGGCGATCATGCAATCAATTGCGTCCCACTGAGTGAGACCCAGCTCACCCACTGCAGCCCGCTGGTAGGTGGCCTGGGCCTCCCTCTGCAGCACAATCATGGGGTGATAGCCAGGCCCCTGACCAATCTCATCACACCCACTTTGGCTGGCCTGGCGCCAGTGGGTGTCATAGCATGATGGTCCAGAAGGTTGTCTGGATGGTTGTTCTGTTGTTCGGTCATTTGGTCGATTTGCATATTATGCTTTTATTATTATAGATTAGTATTTTATAAAGGGTCTAAAACCAAAAATTTTGCCCTAGAAGCTACAATCATTAAGACTATAGCTAGAACACTTCAATGTTATTTATATATGTCCATGTGCTTATGCAAAAGTATTTTTTAATTAATACAAATGTAATTACTCTTTTACACATTTTTTGCATCATTTTTTTCCATTTGATTTTTCAGTTAGTGTTTTGATAGACACCATCATTTTACCCAATATATACTATTTTATAGAACTAGTCCATCATACTATAATATGTAAAGAAATTCTCATTTTTTAGCTTTATAAATACTTCTGTAACTAATACGTTTTTCTTTATTACTTTATGTACTTGGACAGGTAAGTTTATAGAAGTGTAATTATCAACTAAGAAGATATTTTTATTATATCTGTCAGGGTGATTTTGACTTGAAAAACCTGAAATCAAACCGGCTTTTCCAACAAAGAGGATTATTGAGTTATATGACATATATCCCAAAGAGGGCAATTTCTAGTAGGTTGAGTTAAAGTACCAAGATTGTTTCTTTCTTGCCTATATCTCACATCTTCATGTCTTCAGGTCCACATCTTCAGACCATTCCTTCTTTGCTATAAAGAGGCCAGAAAAGCAGCTTGGACTGTGTACTTTCTAATTAATATCAAGATCAGAACAATTAATTATGTGTGGCATTCTTTCTTATTTTTAGCAGAATAGTTTGCATTTTGTTTTTACTTATTCAGTAATCTGATTATCATGACCTTAACACAAATAGTGTGAAGTATGAATTCCACACCAAACTGTTAATCTTTATAAAATACTAGTGCCCTGCCAAAACCGGTTTGGCTCAGTGGATAGAGCGTAGGCCTGCAGACTCAAGGGTCCCAGGTTCGATTCCGGTCAAGGGCATGTACCTTGGTTGCGGGCACATCCCCAGTAGGGGGCGTGCAAGAGGCAGCTGATCGATGTTTCTCTCTCATCAATGTTTCTAACTCTCTATCCCTCTCCCTTCCTCTCTTTCTCTCTGTAAAAAATCAATAAAATATATTAAAAAATATATACTAGTGCCCTGGTGGATGGGTTCATCAACATTGAAAAGAAATCAATTAGGTGGCTGGTGGGGTGGTACTGGGCGACATGGGCTGGACACACCCTAAAGCCAAACTCCCAGGGTCCCTCCGTCAGCCGGATGCACCTGGAGCAGCACTGTGGCTCAAAGGGCATCTGTAGGGTGAGTGGGTTACCTCTGGCAGGTGGGTTCCCTCAGCCTGGCCTGAGGGGATTGGGCCGAAACCAGCTCTCTGACAGCCCCTGAGGGGTCCTGGATTTCAAGATTCCTCCTCTCTGGTACTGGGGTGCATCACCCAAGAACCACCACTGCCAAGTCACCGCAGCTCAGCAGCTCCTGCATTGAGCGTCTCGCACCTGGTGGTCAGTGCGCATCATAGCTACCATTCAGACAGTTGGATGGTCACTTAGCCTTTTATATATATAGACTAGTGGCCTGGTGCATGAAATTCATGCATGCGGGGGGGGGGGTCCCTTGGCCCAGCCTGCACCCTCTCCAATCAGGGATCCCTTGGGGGATGTCAACTGCCAGTTTAGGCCCAATTCCTGTGGGACATCCCTCTCACTATCTGGGACTGCTGGCTCCTAACCGCTCACCTGCCTGCCTGCCTAATTGCCCCTAACCTCTCTGCCTGCCTGCCTGATCACCCCTAACTGCCTCTGCCTGCCTGCCTGATTGCCCCCAATTACCCTCTTCTGCTGGCCGAGTCACCCCCAACTACCCTCCCCTGCCAGCCTGGTCACCCCCAACTGCCCTCCCCTGCCGGCCTGATCCCCCTAACTGTTCTCCCCTGCAGGCCTGATTGCTCCAACTGCCTCTGCCTCAACCCCACCATCATGGATTTGTCCAGAAGGACCTCCAGAAGGTCTCCAGAAGGTCTCCCAGTCTAGTTAGCATAATACACTTTTATTAGTATAGACTAGTAGACCGGTGCATGAAATTCATGCATGGGGGCAGGGGTGTGTCCCTCAGCCTGGCCTGCACCCTCTCCAATCTGACCCCTCGGAGGATGTCCAACTGCCTGTTTAGGCCTGATCCCAGTCGGACATCCCTCTCACAATCTGGGACCACCTGGGACCACTGGTTCCTAATGGCTTACCTGCCTGCCTGCCTGATCACCCTAACCACTCTGCCTGCAGGTCTGATCGCCCCCAACTGCCCTCCCTTCTAGCCTGATCACCCCAAACTGCTCCCTCTGCTGGCCTGCTCACCCCCAACTACCCCACCACCAGTCTGCTCCCTCCCAACTGCCCCCCCCCGCTACTGCCTACTCACCCGCAACTGCCACCCCTAACCACCTCTGCCTCGGCCCCGCCACCATGGCTGTGTCCCAAAGGACGTCCAGAAGGTCTCCCAGAAGGTCTCCCAGTCTAATTAGCATATTACCCTTTTATTAGTATAGATTTTGCAATAAGAATGGCAAAAAACGTTTTAAAAGAAAATTTGCTGTGATTCATGTCTAAAGTTTATCAAATCTGAACCTTTACTCTAGACCTCAGCCTTCCAATGAGGCATTCTTCAAATACAGCCTGAGCTGTGGACCCTGAGGTATCCTGCCCAGGAGCCTCTCTTCAGGGTTCCTTATCCACCCCATTCCCTTCCCCATCCCCAGCACTTGCCCATTATTTTTTCCAAGCCAACTCAGCATCTCCAAAGCCCAGTGTTCTCATTCAGGAGCTGTTAGAGTACAAGAATACATTTTAAAGGCTATTTCACAACCCAAAGCACTTTTTAAGTTTCTCAAAGATAAGTGGATGGTCACTGAACATGGATGCAAAATGCATTTTCCATGAAAAAAAGAGTTACTTAAATGTTATTTTTAGAAAAAATTTTCTCATCAAAATAATACAGTATCATTAGTAGAAATTTTAAAAGAATAGTATAAAGTAAAAAAAAAACTACTTCTCTCCACTATCCCAAGTTAACCACTGTCAACATTTCTAAGTATTTCCTTTTGGCTTTTTGTAAATTTACATATCCAAATACCTTTTTGAGGTGATACTATTTATTTATTATTTATTTATTTATTTATTTATTTATTTTAATATATTTTGTATTGACTTCAGAGAGGAAGGGAGATAGAGATAGTAACATCAATGATGAGAAATAATCAGTGATCAGCTGCATCCTACATGCCCCCTACTGGGGATGGAGCCCACAACCAGGGCATGTGCCCTGACAGGGAATCCTTGCATGACTTCCTGGTTCATAAATCAATGCGCAAGCACTGAGCAGGCTGGCAGGCAAGATGATATTATTTACGTGTGTATCCTGATTTGTTTTCTTTTAGTTATGGTGTATGCATTTTACTACATCTATAACCACTTTTTTTCCCATTTATTAAGGTACTGTTTATTTTTCCCAGCTTTATTGAGAAATAATTGATATACACCACTGTATAAGTTTAAGGCAGACAGCACAATGGTTTGGTTTACATACATTGTGAAATGATTACCACATTGGGTTCAGATAACATCCATCAGAGATATAACAAACCAAAATTGAAATCTTCAATGTAATTTGAGTTAGCACAGAGACAGCCAGTACTACCCTCTCGGGACGGTGGCCGGTGGCCCTGAAGCCCCTGGTGTTGCCACCAGGAAGAGGCGGGACGCCCGCAGCAGCTGCTCCAGCGTGTCCAAGACAAAGTCATCTGGGAAGCGGCACCGCAGCTCTTCCAGTTCCAAGGTGCCCCGGCTGCGCAAGCACCTGGGTCACCTGGGTCACCTGGGTGAGCGCAGCAGCCTGGGCCATGGCCTTCGGCAATGGGAGGCACTGCCCGTCAGGCCCCTGGCTGGCAGGGTGGGTCCCGTGGGAAAGAGACACTGGCGGGAATCAAAAAGGAAAGCTGCCCTGGTCAGGGGAAAGTAGAATCGCTGCAGGCTCGCCCCGCCCCTGGGCCCGCAGCTGAGTGGAGCGCGGCACCTTCCCTCGGCACCTTCCCTCGGCACCCTCAGCGGAGGCCCTGGCCAGCCTGACCAGGAGATCATCCTGCCATCAGGCCCAGCGCTCTGGTGGTGCCCGGACAGACAGCTCGTGGCCCCTGAGGGCAGCTCTCGGGGCACAGGGAGTGAAAGCGCCTCTCAGGGCCCTTCACCTGAGGATGGAGGGCGACGCCGCATGTGTGCTCTCCTCCTGGGCCCAGCGTGTAAGATAGGCTCCACTGAGCAGAGATTTTTTGCCCGGCACTTCCTTCAGGTGGTTTGCGATGGCCCCTGGGAGGATGTGCCATCCTGGTTTGTAATGAGAAAGGTACTGTGCTGAGCCGTTTTCCAATTGGACCTTCCTCTTCCTTCCCCAGCACACTCCAAACCTACTCTGGCCGACCACCTCAACCCCGCAGACCCTTAAGACCTTCCTCCCTATTTTGTTCACTTTCCCCCATCTAACATGCAACGCACCCTATCATATTGCCTAGGGGCGCTCCTAACCGCTCTCTGGAGGGTGGGGCCAGCCAGAGGAGGGGCCATGGTGTTGCAGGAAAGCAGGCTGTGCATTCCATCAGTGGCCAGCCAGGTGCACATGCATGGAGGTGAAGTCTCCAGCACCCGTTTTCCCACAGGCCTGAGCCTCAAAGCAGCCGGGGATGAGCTGGTGATCCCAAGGGCCTGCCAGCCAGCCTGGTCCTCCCGCCACCCATCCTGATTCCCCTGTTCACCATCGCTGATCCACTGGAGCCTAGCGGGGGAGGGGGGACCAAGAGCCTGCCGCATGTGAGCCTGGGCATTAGGTGTAGCCTTTGGTCATTGTGGATGTTATGGATCCTGGCTCTTTACATATATAGATATTTTCAGAGAGAAGATGGCATATACTGTTTGCATAAAAAATAGACAAAATTTGCATTTGGTTATTTAACAAACAAATGCTATTTTATGTTTTCAAATATCTATATCTCTTAATGTTTTCTGGTGTCTGAGAATAAAAGTATTATAAGTTAAAAAAATGTTATTGGTAGCCCTGGCCTCTGTAACTCAGTGGTTAGAGCATTGCTCCCTCCCCTTTCCCCCCTCCCCCACATAGAAAGGATCACAGGCTCTGTTCCCAGTCAAGGGCACATACAAGGGCAGGTACCTGGGTTGCAGTTCAACCCTGGCCAGTCTGGGCATGTAGGAGGCAACCTATTGATGTGTGAGGGATCTCTCTCTCTCTCTCTCTCTCTCTCTCTCTCTCTCCCTCCATCCCTTCCACTCTCTCTAAAAATTGCTGGAAAAAATATCCTCGAGTGAGGATTAATGACAACAACAAAAATATTATGGGTAAAAGCAAAATTATATTTAAAGTAGGTGTTTTCTTTTTATCCATTATATAACAAACGATTTAATCTCTCATTTTAAAGGTAAAATGGCCACCATAATGTAGTCTGAGTCTAAAAAATATCAGTTTTATATCCTATATCTGAGTGAAACAATATGGTTCTTAGCTTTTCTGACTTATTTTGCTTATTATAACAGTCTCAAAGTCCAACTATGTTGTTGCAAATGGCATTATAAGGGTACAGGCGGTAGTAAAGGGTAACAGGGCCAAGTATATGGTGACAGAAGAAGACCTGACTTTGGGCGTTGGTCACACAATGCAATGTACAAGTCATGTATCATAGAAATATACACTTGAGAGAGCAAGATACTGAAAACCTATTTGAAGAAATAATGACTGAAAATTTCCCCTAACTGGTGAAAGAAATACTATAGGTTTTCAAGTCCAGGAAGCTCAGAGAGTCCAAAACAAGATGAACCCAAAGAGGCCCACACCAAGACACAATTAAAATGCCAAAGTTAAAGACAAAGAGAAAATATTAAGAGAAAAAAGAAAAGCAGTTCATTACCTATAAAGGAGCACCCATACAATTGTTAGCTGATTTCTCAACAGAAAATTTGCAGGTCAGAGGTAGTAACAAGAAATACTCAAAGTGATGAATAGCAAGGACCTACAACCAAGATTACTCTACTCAGCAAAGCCATCATTTAGAATTGAAGATCAGATAAAGAGCTTCACAGACAAGGAAAAGCTAAAGGAGTTCATCACCACCAAATTAGTATTACATGAAATGTAGAAGGGTATTCAAGAAGAGGAAGAAGAAGAAAAAGATAAAATATATGAATAAGTAAAATGAATCATTTTGTAGATTGCAAAGTTACAAACATGATGTATTTTCTGTGATACTTTGTAATATATTTAATGAAATACTAGTTTTATATACAATTCTAATGACATCAAAGATAAATTGATGATAACATTAATAGCCAATAGTTTATATTGTACTATTGAGATATAAAGTGAAAATCATGAATAAAAACCTATCTTATATAAAGTAAAATTAGCCTGGCATGTGTGGCTCAGTGGTTGAGAGATGACTCATGAACCAAGAGATAATGGGTTCAATTCCCAGTCAGGGCACATGCCCAGGTTGCAGGCTTAATCCCCAGTGGGGGCATGTAGGAGGCAGTTGATTGATGTTTCTCTGTCATCAATGTTTATATCTCTCTATCCCTCTTCCTTCCTCTCTCTCTAAAATATCATTAAAAACATATTAAAAAAACAAAAAAATGAAGTAAAATCGTTTCCATTTTTTCCAATATGACAAAATGTATCAGCATCAAATCATATAAAATTTGCAGTGACATTTTAAAAAAACAGTCAATTCTTTAGTTTAAACCAAAAAACACTTAACATCTTCTGTAATTAAAAATGTTTACTCAAATCTTCTGTCTTAAATGATCTGACAATATTTTGACCTACATTAATATTGCCCACCATAATATTCATTGTGATAAATTAGAAAAATCAGGGCACCATCATAAAATGAATTAGAAAAAACAAACAAAACAACTGGCTGTGTGTGAAAAATACATATTTTTTACTGCCTAATGGAAAATGCATATCCTATCTTAAAACTGTGCTAATCATTGCTTCGTTGCAAAAGAATAACACTGTTTTCTATATTATTTACAGGCTTTTCTGAATTTAAAGACCAGCGTCTTATGGTTTAGTGAGAACAAATTTGGGAAGGTCTTCATATATAAACAGATATTTGAAAATGTACACCTATGTCATCTAGAAAAACCTCAGATTTAGAGATTGAGAACTAAAAATCAAACAAACAAAAACAAACAAACAATTGTTTTCAGATATACTATAATCACTAGAAGCCCGATGCACAAAATTCATGCACGGGGGTCCCCTCAGCCCAGCCTGCACCCTCTCCAATTCGGGACCCCTCAGGGAATAGCCAACTGCCGGTTTAGGCGCAATCACAGGAATTGGGCCTAAACCCGCAGTCGTACATCCCTCTCACAATCCTGGACTACTGGCTTCTAACTGCTCACCTGCCTGCTGGTCTGATCACCCCTTACTGCCCCCCCTGCTGGGCCTGGTTGCCCCTTACTGCTCCCCTTCCTGCCTGGTTGCCCCCACTGCCCCCTGCCAGCCTGGTCGCCCCTTACTGCCCCCCCTGCCAGGGCGCGGCAGTGACAGGGAGCTCTGAGCCCTGGGTTTGAAGGCCAGCCACACTCCCGATTGCCACACTCCCGACCCAGTATTCTGCCGCACCCCAGCTGGGGCTTAGAGCTTACTTCCACTGCTGGGCTCCAGCTGGGGCATGGCAGTGACAGGGAGCTCTGGGCTCTAGGTTTAAAATCTGGCCACACCCTTGATCACAGGACACCCAGAGTTCCACTGTGCCCAGCCAGGTCCCAAGCCCAGTCATTTGGTCATCCCTCACTGCCCCCCCTACCAGCCTGGTGGCCCCAAGCAGCCTCCTGTTCGTTCATCCGTTTGGTTGTTTAGGTCGTGACAGCCCCTGGATTTTTATATATTAGGATTATTGGGAGAAAAGTAAAGTTTGTTCTTTATTGTATAACCAGTACCTTTAAAAACAATAAATATTAGCTAATGTAATTTATTGTCAATTGAATCTTTGCATCACTTTAAAATGACTTTCAGATATATGTAAGACTTTTTAACATTTTGTGGATTTCATCCTCTAATTACAATAAATATAAGATGAAATATCATAAACTTAATTAGAAAAAGAGACTATTGTGTCATTACACAAAAGATCTTGCAAATTGTTTTTAAAAAGACTGGCTAAGTATTAAATAAACAATGAGATTTTATACAAGCTGGATATTGTATTGCTTAGAAGGCTGCATCATCATCTTCATTTTCACACATTAAAACCAAGCATTTTATAAGCAATTAATCATATACTTTTTTTATTGTTTAGAATTAAATGTATTTTATATGTTTTGTTTAGAATTTAATTCACTTTCAAATCATCCTGTATGGATTAGTCATTAGTTTACCATGTTTTAGAAAAGAGAGGGACAACAGAAAGAAAAAAAGAAAGAGAAAAAAACCTTGTTGAAATAGGAATAGCACTTTTGGATGTCTAGTAATTTTTGATAAAATAAATGGGACATTATTAATTATATCTAAAAGTGAATGGTATTGACAAAAATATATTTTCTCTTTTATGCAACAGATAATACAGAACATCCAAATCGCCTCATTGCTATCGCTATTTGAAAACCACTTGCAGACCCATTTTAAGGATGAGTCTGGTTGAAGACCTTTGTAATTACATTTCAATTTTTTAAAAAAATTTACATGATTAAAATCTGTGCGCTAATATAAGAAAATATTTTTAAATCTTTCAAGTAACTGTTGGTTAAATATACATATTGTATTTCATTGATTACTTATTTCTAATAAAACTTCAAAATAAGGATTATTCATGGGTGTCTTATTCATTATTAGTCTGTCCATTTTTAGACAATTTGTTTTTAGGTATTCTTTTAGATACAATTTCACACATATAATGTAGTTATTAAACTGGAAAGTTAAATAGTTTCAGACCATTTTATTACTATAAAAGTGCTATTTTATATAAACTGGTTTTATGAATATCTTCTTTTGAAATATCATAGGGCTAGTCTGTTACTAGAAACCCATTGTAAGTGAAATTCCATAACTATTGTTTTTCTCAAGTGTGTATCTCATAAAAGAATGATAATTAAATTTTCACATCTTAGTATACTAGTAAGCTTACAAAGTAGATTAGTCTTGATTCTATTTATCACAAGTGTATTAGGAATTGTGAATTGTTTTAAAAATTACAGTAGCAAGTAGTACTTAGAGTTGTAATGAAACCTTCACCAGTTTTAATTTTATATTACTTTACTAGAAGACCGGTGCATGAAAATTCATGCACTGCAGGGGGCATCCCTCTGCCCAGCCTGCCCCCTCTCACAGTCCGGGAGCCCTCAGGGGTGGGAGCTGACCTGGTGACCAGGGGAAGGATTTATTAGATAGGATTTTTTTTCTTGATTTCAGAGAAGAAGAGGGAGAGATAGAAACATCATTGATCAGCTGCCTCCTGCACGCCCCCAACTGGGGATCAAGCCTGCACCCCAGGCATGTGCCTTGACTGGGCATCAAACCATGACCTCCGGGTGCACAGGATGATAATGATAACCACTGAGCACACCACTGGGCTATGTTTCACTTTTTAAGGAATCACCAGGCTGTTTGCACAGTGGCTGGCCCACCTGAACTTCCCACCAGCGGTGCAAACGCCGGTTTCTCTGCATCCCACCAGCACTGTTGTTTCAGGGGAGGGGCTGCATCACAGCCAGGGAGTGGGTGCGAGTGGCATCTCATGTCTCGTTTGACTGCGTTTCCCTGCGGGTGAGTCTTGAGTGCCCTTTCAGCTGCTCATGGGCCATTTGCATCTTTTCTTTAGAGAAATGTCCATCCGAAGCCCTTGCCCACGTTCCGTCAGGTTGGTGCTGGGGTTGAGTGAGGGGAGCGCTCCCAGGTCCCAGGTGTCAGTCCCTTGACAGACGGGGACCTGCAGGCACTTCCGGGGCATTTTAAAGCTATGGACAGTGTCCTCTGATGCCCAGACGGTTTTCATTTTGATGAGCCCAATGTGTCCTCTCCCCACTGTGGCTGTGCCAGTGGTGCCACACCGACACCTTCCTTAAAGGTCTCTTTCTCCTTCCTGCGCAACACCCACAGGTACTCACAGAGCCGGGCCCTGCTTCCCAGTGCAGATGCCCCACAGCGGCCCGCCTCCACCCCCGCCAACCCACTGCCCCACCTCAGCCCCAGCCAGTTTCCTGCAGGTGC
This sequence comes from Plecotus auritus, assembly GCF_963455305.1. NCBI lineage: Eukaryota > Metazoa > Chordata > Mammalia > Chiroptera > Vespertilionidae > Plecotus > Plecotus auritus. The sequence continues at coordinate 133,284,589 of NC_137771.1, read as the reverse complement.
ACTGGGGCTTCTGGCCTCAGGCGGTAGACGTGGGCTTGGCGTCTTCCCCACTAGCCTTCAGGGATTCTAGTCCTTGGGAACTAGTGAACCCCTGGCCGATTTGTATTTGAATCTTTATAGTTTCTAAAGTTCATAAGTCTCAAAGGTTACAAATGCACGAGGTATGAGAGTTACATGTACACAGATACACTCTAACAGTGTCAGCTATGTGCTTGGCATGGGCATGTGCTACAGAGGCCCATTTTTAGAAGTGATTTTTATTATGGGGTCTCTGTTTTTAAATTAAAAATCAACACTTGGTGGCTGCTGGATTTGCTAGTGTGTTTACACATAAAGTCTACAAATATAAGGTGGTCACGTTTAGAGGCTCACAGCTCCCTTGGTGAACATGGGCTCGCACGTGGTGGGCTTTCCCTTTCTGAGAAAATGTGCCAGGGCCACTCAGGGCCCTCAGGCAGTGCCCCCACCTGCCCACAGGCCCTCAGGCCACTGGAGAGTGGAGTGCGGCCCTTGGAGGGCAGCATGCTGGACACGGAGAGAGCATCCTCTCAGGTCCAGAGCCGAATCCGAAGCTCCTGAACAACCTGTGGTCCACTTTTCAAATCCCCAGGACCCCACAGTGGGGGCCACTCATGACCCAGCTTTGCACATCGAGTCCCTATAGGCCACAGACGTGATTGGGACGTGCAGGAAGCCCTGAGAGCCGGCACGCCTGGGAAAGAGTTAGAGGCCTCCCAGCAGTCGCAAAAAACGCAGGGCAGGGACTCACAGCTCAGACTCCTGGGACCTCAGTCCAGGGTGCAGGAGGAGGCGGGTGTCCGCGGCCAGCTCTGATCCTCAGGGTGCTGGTGGAGAGTAGAGGTGAAGGACAATGTCCCATCAGGACAGAGGCTGGGTGCACTCGGAGGTGCGGCAGCTTGGAAACGGGTGGGCAGACCATGTGGAGGGGATGCTGTGAGGGCACAATGGGAGGTGAGGCTACAGGTTCCTTCCCAAGTTGGGGTTTGGCCTTAGAACGGGGGATGTGGGAGGAGGGAGGGATTGGCCATGGCCATTGGGGAAGGTGTGCAGGTTGCGTGCCTGTGGGCTCCACCCTGCAGTGTCTGCATGGGGTCAGCTTTGGCATCCAAAAGGTCCAGCTGGGCTGGGGGCGTAGACCTGGGCACGCGGCCACCTCTGGGGGCACACTCCCAGCCCGGCAGGCCAGCATTGTGTTCGCTGGGCTGGTGGCATGCTCCCAGTAGCCAGCGTGTGGCTCAGGGCATGCCCCCAGCCCAGCCCTCCGGGACAGAGCGACCTGGACGCTTGGCTATGAAGCCAGGCCTCCCACCCCCTAACCACTCACCTGCCAGGCTGATTGATGCCTAACTGCACCCTTGCCAGCCTGTTTGCCCCTAACTGCCCTCCCTGTCCCCGGCCACTCAGCACCTGCTCGGCGTCCTGCCCCACCTCCGTCTGCTCAGTGGCCAGCACGCATGCAAGTGGCCGCCCCCCCCCCAGCTGCTCCGTGCCTGCTTATGCAAATTAACCTGACACCTTTGTTGGTTAATTTGCATACTCACTCCTGATTGGCTGGTGGGCGTCGTGGAGGTACGGTCAATTTGCATATTGCTCTTTTATTATTGTAGATATTTTTAATATGAAATATTCATCCAATGCCTCATATCATTTTAGTGTAAACTGTATTTCATTTTAAATGCTAGAATTCTTACTGTACCCAATACTATTTTTTTACGTACCTAAAACTTCATTTTTTAATTTGCATTAAATCAACACTTTTTTTTCATTAGACTTGAACAGCTTAAATAAAAAACGTAAACTTTGCCAAAATTCAGTTAGATAATGTGTAAGTTGTTTTTAAATGTCATACCTGTACTCAGAAAATTATAGATTACTTATGAGACTATTAGAGCAATGCCCATAATATCTGTGTAATGATTTTCCAAATTCTTAGGCTGCATGATAGATTTTGTTCAGGATTTGTTACTCTGATTTTTTAAAAAATATTTTTATTGATTTCAGAGAGAGGAAGGGAGATGGAGAAAGAGATGCAAATATCAATGATAAGAGAGAATCATTGGTTGGCTGCCTCCTGCAAGGCCCCTGCTAGGTATTGGCTGGCAACCTGAACATGTGCCCTGACCTGGAATTAAACTGTGACCTTCTGGTTCATGGGTTGATGCTCAATCACTGAGCCACAGTGGCTGGCCTCCTCTGATTTTTTCCACTTTAATTGTATTGCTGACACTATTGTAGATGTCCCCATTTTCGCATGCCCCTTTGCCCACCTGTATTCACATCCAGTCCCCTCTTCCCTATGACCCTCACCACATTGTTGTTTGTGTCTATGTGTCATGAATATATATTCTTTGGCTAGTGCCTCACCTTCTTTCATCCAGTTTCCCTCTGCCTCCTTGCCTCAGAAAGCTTTCTGAAGACTTTTGAAAATGTTGTCTTATTTGCTCCATTACTTAATAAATGTAATGTTTGAAGATTTAATAGAAATATATATTTTTTGTTTATAGTGATGTCTCATTTATTTGGTTGCTCTAGAGTTATAGTCATTGTTTCAAAAGGGTCAGAGATGGGTGGGGAGGGTGTCATACATTTCTTGTCTACTAGGGAAACTAAAAAGGAAGACAAATGGGGAAGCCATTCCTATTTCAAGGTTCTGCTAAAACATTGTAGGGTGTTCTTGACTCTGTAAAGTTTATTGTTATTTTATAGACACTAGAGTCCTGGTACATGAATTCCTGCATGGGTTGGATCTGGCTGGCCCACCCTGATGGGGGCCGATTGGGGCCGGGACAGCAGGGACAAGGGCATGTAGGAGGTTGGCCTGCTGGCCCTGCCCATGATCGGGAGGGGGGTTGGGGGGAGCAATAGGGGGCTGGACCGGCCAGGAGGAGAGGCCGTGGAAAGTTGGAAGAGGTGATTGGGGCTGCCATTAGGCTGGTTGGCCACTGCAGTGCATGTCATAGCAAGTGGTCATTCTGGCCATTCTGCCATTCTCGTCACTTGGCTTTTAATTTCTTTAAATGTTGGTGCTTAATTCAATAAAGTATTATTTCCCAAATAATTCCCCTTTTGTCACTATATTCATTAAAAATTATATTCCCAAAGTTTTAAAATATTTTATCATTTACATTTACATCAGTTCAAAATCAGTAGTTTTTATTTTCATTTTTTAAGTTATAATTGTTTTAAATCTAAAATATTGATAAAGTACAATATCACTTTGCATTTTCAATTTATTTTTAATATTGTCAATGTGGTATAGACTTTTCAAATGCCACGACATGGTAATATTATACTTTTTAATGATTAATATGAATTTATGTTGATTGAAATGTGTGCCATAGATTACTTTGAGAATAAAGTTTAACTACTGTAGCCATAAAATTATTCTTGTTATTTTTTCTATATATTTTTACCAATTTAAATCAGTCAATTGAGTGCCTACATTGATAAAACTTATTGATTACCAGATAGGCATTTTATTTTCATCATTTCTCTATTTCAGTAGACTTAAAAAAACTTCAGTCATAAGAGTGAGTAAGACAGGTATGGAGAAAAAATGAAGAAATTGGAAAGAGTAAGAGGGAAACTGACAAACTTCTAAAAGCTCCATTTTCTTTTTTTCTGGTTTCATGTATAGTTTATAAAACTTCAGTGAAGCTTAAACATGTACTGAACCTGAAAGGTTACTGTTAATGAAAACAATAAAAGCTTCAATAATATAGTACTTTCACACATATCTGACATCTTTTCTGAAATTGCTTGAAAAAATAAAATAAGTTGTAGACAATAATTATCACATGATGTAATTAAATGTAATGATAAATTCTAGCTTCTACAGTGCAGTTAAAGTATCTTCTTTGTAGAACACAAAAGAATTTCTTTTCATTTTATAAATAAATTAGCACAAAAATGCTTCAAATTCATGTTATTGCATATATCACTTAACTCAGCATACTAAAGAAAAGAAAGTATTATATAAAAAACTAGAGGCCCGGTGCACAAAATTTGTGCACAAGGGCGGGGGGGAGAGGGTGTCCCTCAGCCCAGCCTGCACCCTCTCCAATCTGGGACCCTCTCACAATCCAGGACTGCTGGCTCCCAACTGCTCACCTGCCTGCCTTCCTGATTACTCCTAACCGCTTCTGCCTGCCAGCCTGATCACCCCCTAACCACTCCCCTGCCAGGCTGATTGATGCCTAACTGCTCCCTTGCCAGCCTGTTTGCCCCTAACTGCCCTCCCCTGAAGGCCTGGGACCACCCAACTGGCCTTCCCTGCAGGCCTGGTCGCCCCCAACTTCCCTCCTCTGCCCCCCTGGTCACCCCTAACTGTGCTCCACTGCAGGCTTGATCACCCCCAACTGCCCTCCCTTGCAGGCCTGGTTCCTCCCAACTGCCCTCCTCTGCTAGCCATCTTGTGGCCACCATCTTGTGTTCACATGGGGCAGCCATCTTTGACCACATGGGGGCAGGATCTTTGACCACATGGGGGCAGCCATCTTGTGTGTTGGAGTGATGGTCAATCTGCATATTACTCTTTCATTAGATAGGATAGAGGCCTGGTGCACGGGTGGGGGACAGCTGGTTTGCCCTGAAGGGTATCCCAGATCAGGGTGGGGGTTCCCTTGGGGTGTGGGGCAGCCTGGGTGAGGGGCCTGTGGTGGTTTGCAGGCCGGCCACCCCCCCCTGGCGTCCCAAGCAGAGGCCCTGGAATCTGGGATTAATTTATCTTCTATATTTGAAACTTCGTAGCCTTGAGCAGAGCCAAGCCTCCTGCTTGCTCTGTGGCCACAGCCATTTTTGTTGGGATTTATTTATCTTCTATAATTGAAACTTTGTAGCCTTGAGTGGAGACCTCGGCTGGCCAGGGTGTATGGAAAACTTGGCTTCCTCCATTGCCAGGGAAAACCAAGCCTTCTGCTCACTCCGTGGCTGCAGCCATCTTGGTTGGTTTAGTTTGCATACTCACTCCCGATTGCCTGGTGGGCGTGGCTTGTGGGTGTAGCAGAATGATGGTTAATTTACATATTACTCTTTTATTACATAGGATAGCAGTGGTGAAATATCCACTTATCACTTTAGGATTCATAAATATTGCCCTAGAGGCAGTTTTTTCTTTGAGAATAAATTCTGCAATAATTCAAACTACAAAAATTATTATTTAATTGACTCAGGGTCATATCATTGGCTTTGAAAGGATATGATACATTAATGAATATGTGTATACCCATAATATAATTATTATTATAATTAAAATATAATATTATAGCTAGAAACATAATCTTGTTATGAGAATGCATCAAAGAAAATATCAAATTTCAATTATGCATACATTAAGTTTCAAACATTTTCTTCTCTCTTTTCAATATTCTTATGAAGATGTACACATTTTAAATCCATTTTTAAAAATTGGTCATTGTGTTCAGATAAAATAACATCGCTTTGAATTTAGCTAAAGTGCTTTCTCAGAATGATTATCAGTTTCCAAATATTTTCTTAATTGTGGTTTTAATCTCATGTTTTAAACAAATCATTCTTGAAAATCAACAATGTTTTAGGATTATCTCAACTTTTCTGAATGACTCTGTACTGATTACACTTCAATTTCTCTTAATTATTTTTCCCAAATTCTGTATCTTTTTACATATTTATTTCCAAAAATTATTTTGGAGGAGGTATTGGGATACAAAATTGTTTCAGTGTCTGATTTTTCCAACTAACAGAAGAGGCATAAATTTATCATTTTTTTTATAGAGTGTTTTCTTGCGTTATTTTGCTATACAAATATAAAAGCTAGGTTCAAAAATGTCAAATTTTTATTGTCTGAAAAGGAAAGAACTGTTGTTAAAAGTTTCTGGTTAAGACAAACAAGATTGAGAAACAGTTTGGGATTGATGGAAAACTAGATTCTAATATCAATAACTGGTACTGTTTACATTTTAAGAAGAAAGTTTTAGTAAACATGGCTATATACAATAATACACAAGTGATAAGGTTTTAAGCAAAATTAAGAGGATTCCAAATGATACAAACGATATACAACATGTATAACAGAAAAGGCATTAGTTATTAGAATGTATAGAATATTATATATATCAATAAGAATATTTAAAAACATATCACTAGAAATTTTTTAAAAAGTATGAGTAAGCCAAGGGCGGTGGGTGGGAGGGAGAGATCAGCCAAATAACTTGTATCATATATGCCTAACCCATAGACACAGACAATGGTGTGGTGGAGGCCTCAGGATGGGGTGAAGGCAGCCTAGGAGGGACCAATGGGGGAGAAAAAAGGGACAAGTATAATACTTTAAACAATAAAAATTTAAAAATATATGTAAATAAATAAAAGATATGGGTAGGCCCATGGATTATGAATAATGTCATTTGTTATTTCTAGCCAAAAGAGTCAATTGATTACATGAAAATCCAGTATTTTCTTCCCCTGCCCTGTAGACAAAGCTGCAAGCTTTAGCTCTAAGACTCAGCTACAAAAACATGTTGAATCTCTGATGGCCATGTTGTTTTAAGTACCTTCTGAATTTTCTGAAACTATACTGGGCTTAACATACACATGTACTGTTTTCCATCAATAATATTTGAGATTTCTTATTGTAGCACAATATGGACACTCCTAATACTACTTTTGAGAAATTTATATATATGCAAAAGAAAAACATGTCTTATAAGAACCTCTTATTTCATCTAAGAAAACATATTTAAATCATGTTTTGGAAAACTATGCAGCAATTAAAAAACAACCTATTTCTTTACATATGAAAAAAGTAACTTACTGAATAGTCTGGACTCACAGGTATACAAACTAGACAACTATTTCTTTTTCTCTTTACAGATTTACACATGTTCCACGGAGCCTGCATAACCCTCTCCCCACTAATGACAACATGGACAGATCTAGTTCAGTCCAAACAAATGAAAACTTCACACAAATAGACAATTCAAAGTTCAAGCCCTCCCCCAGCTTAGCCCTTCTGTTCCCTGAGGAATATCCCACAAAGCTATTTGCCAGTGGAGGGTTTGAGCACTGAGTAGCCTTCTTAGGCATGGTCTCAAGGCTGATATTTACCGAGTAAATATTGGCACAGCTTGTTCCATTCATATATAATATATCGTTGAGCATATAGAAGAGTGCTAGGCACATATGGTACACTAAACAAATATTTAATAGATTAACTATAGAAAAACTTTGTAAACATACTTGAAAAATTAGATGACATATGGTGAAATTTCTGGAAAAATACCATTATCAAAATCAACTTTAAGATAATATGAAAAAGCAATTAGTTTTAAGAACATGAAAAACACTAGTAATAGTAAAAAATTATGCGTGCAAATATTACATGTAAGTTTTTCAAACTCCAGGGTACAGATATTTCCTAGTTTCTAAAAGTTGTTTCAGGAAATAGAAGAAGAACAAAATCTATTTAACTCAGTGGATAAGGCTACTAAAATCTTGAAAGTAAAATCATACAGGACATTATCTAAAAATAAATATATAAGCCCATAATTTATAAATATGGAAAGAAAATTCCTGAAGTAAATTTAAAAAATGAATTTACCTATATATAAAAATTTTAAGTCATCATAACTAAGAAGAACTTATTTTAGGCTGACAAACATAGCTCAGTTTTGAAAACTTTATTAAATTAATTTATTACATTAACCTATTTAAATATAAGGGATACAATCACTTCAATAGATTTAGGAAACAAATAAAAAATTAGGGCATGGTAACATAACTTTAAAAATTATAAAGGTTGGGAAATTCTTTGATTATTAGTAAATTACACAATTAATATCCTCTTATCATTCCCATTCCCAATTATCAGATATGCTTAGGCCAGATTATAGACTTTATATTTATTCTGTCTCATTAATATATGTATCTATTCTAGGACTAAACTATATATAGGTATTTGATAAGTAAGGTGAGGAGAAATAGATAATTTTCTTAAAACATACAACAGGATAAATTGCTAATGAATTCAGGATCAACTGTAAAATTGGTATTAAAAAATAATTTGAAGCCTGACAAGTGTGGCTCAGTGGTTGAGAAGCAACCCATGAAGCAGGAGGTCAGTGTTTGATTTCTGGTCAGGTCACATGCCCGTTTCCAGCTTGATCCTCAGGAGGAAGCATGCAGGAGGCAGTCAATATTTCTCTCTCACTGATGTTTCCATCTCTTTATTCCTCTCCCTTCTTCTCTCTCTAAAAAATCAATGAAAACACATTTTTAAAATAATAATAATTCAAAGTACATATCATTATTAGTTTATATAATAAAAATTTTCAGAATTCATAAAACAAAAGAGATTAATTACATTAAATCATAAAACAAAAATGACAAAAACATAAATTACATTAAAAAAAAGGTACAAAATAGGTGAAGATATTTTTAGCATCTTATATAATAAAAGGCTAATATGCAAATTGTCCTCTTGACCAGGAGTTTGACCAGGGGGTGGGGTTGGCCGGCCAACCAGTCCCGATTGTCCCCCAGCCCAATCAGAGTGGAGCTAGCCCCCAACCGCCCACAGTCCCTCCCACCAAAAGGCCCCGCTCCCGATCGATCAGCGTTCCCACCCAGATCAAGAGCGTGGCCAGACCACCAACCACCTATGGCCCCTCCCCCTGGCCGGCCAGGCTTGATTGGCCCCAATTGGGTCAGGCCAGCTGAACCTCACCCATGCACTGGACCTTTAGTATATAATAAAACAATAAAATTCAAAACATATAAAATACATTTCTATGAACTATAAAAAACAAGAGGTGAATAATGATCAAAGATAATGCATATGAAATTCATGGAAGAGAAAATTGAATATGTTTAAAGTGTCAACTTTTAACAATCAAAGAAATTTTAATTAAAATGAAACTTGAATATCACCACACATTCATCAGATTGGCCAAAATAAAAAAAATATTCATTTTTTTGGCAATGTGATATTAAAATAGAAATTTGTATATAATTGCTGGTGAAATATTTATTAATTCAAACAAAGTAAAAATACTTGCCATTGCATTACTATGGCACGTGACAACATTAGCAATTTCTATTAGAGATGCATGAGAATCAGTATAATTGAACATAGAGTACTGATTAAGTAAGTACTAGTACAGGAACTCCAGAGTGAGAATGTCTGTATTGTATTTTGATGCCATCAATTAGTAGCTCTGTGACCTTCAAAAAGCTTTTAAAATGTTCTGTACCTAATTTTCTAAGTTTGCTCATTTTTAAAATGTGTGTGTCTATGTGGATGCATAAATGTGCATGTATGTGTGCACACATATATGTATGCATATGCATGCTTTAATACAAGTATAGAGATGTGTGTGTATGAAATTTATAAGAAAATGTCTTGATTAAATGACTGCTTCATGATGGTAGCTGGTTTTGGAGACGTAGATGAGCAATGGGGTCTGGGAAAGAAAACAAAGAAACAGTTTGAGATATCAATTTTATTTGTAGCTTGTTACTTAAGGTAAAATCTATGAGGCAAAAATTTAAAAAAATATTTACATTACATTTTTGTGGAATGTGAAGAAAGTTATTATTTTTTTATAATTTATGTACACATTTTGTTAATTATAAGACTATGTAAATACAGAAAAAGAGAGGAAAAATGGGAGGTGAGGAAGTAGAGATAGCAAAATACACAATGGGTTATAGTAGAGTTCTGTATTAAATATGAGAATATGATTGAATGCCCATGGGAAGAACTCACTTGAGAAAGGAACTGATGATGCAGAAGTAAGAGGATGTAGTTGCAGGAGCAAGTTCTTGAGTAGATTCTTCTTGTGATTGAGCACTTAGTTAGAGGTTCTGGGAATTGATTGCTGCATCATTCAGGCTTAAAGGATACAGCTTCAGGGACCTGAAAAGCAAGGTGCATTTTTTTCTTGAATAGATTTGAAGGGAAAAAGCAACTCTCTTGAATTTTTCCACTAGTAAAGTATAGGTGTTCTTTGTTTTATTATTTCTTCTTGGTATAAATAATTCTCAAATTGATAATTGCATCTTGTGTATGTGTATCTTGTATGTGCATGTGTATGTACTTAGAAATACATATTTATTTTAACCACAAATGAATGAAAAAATTATGTCTTTAATTACTTTATCATGTCTTAAGGAGAACTTATACAAAGGACCACTTTGTGACTATGTGTAACTTTGAGCCCTCTGTGAATTTATTTGCTAACCTCTACAAAAAATAGTTTAGGACCTCTGGTAGAAAACTGTTCTTTCCTTTTAAACACTGCTCAATATTTGATCTATTTTAACTTGGTTTGCGATTAGGTACCAAAAGCTCAATGAATTAAATTGTACTGGCTTTAATTTCTTTTTCTCTTTGGTCTAGTTCAGTGGTCAGCAAACTGCGGCTCGCGAGCCACATGCGGCTCTTTGGCTCCTGAGTGTGGCTCTTCCACAAAATACCACGGCCTGGGCGAGTCTATTTTGAAGAAGTGGCATTAGAAGAAGTTTAAGTTTAAAAAATTTGGCTCTCAAAAGAAATTTCAATCGTTGTACTGTTGATATTTGGCTCTGTTGACTAATGAGTTTGCCGACCACTGGTCTAGTTCATAATTCAGTCACCCAAAATTTTGTGTATACATTGTACTCCAATGTTCTAGTTTATGTACAAAATGAGTCCAAAATGTTAAGAAAAATAAGCAGACTGGTTGATGAAATGGTCTATGATGTATTACAACAAACGTGTTACACATAATAAAAGTTCTAAAATGTGCTAGTTCTCTTGTTCTTTACACCATAAAAGTCACCCACTACAAAGGATGTGAGTTTTTCTTAAAAGTTACAAAGAATAAGCATTCAAATTAGAATGTGTTATGCAGCAAGGCAGCCTCAAAGAGACCCTTGAGTACATAATAAATTAAGCGTGGCTTCACATAGCAATACTACCTTTGACTTTCAAAAACAAATGCAGCATACTTTTATTTCTTTAAATTTTTTTTTACTGATTTTTAGAGGGAGATGAAGAGAGAAGGAGAGAGAGAAACATCTATCAGTTACCTCCTATAAGCCCCCTACCAGAGATTGAGCATGCAACCTGGGCATGTGCTCTCTAAACTACAGAACAACCATCATTCAGAACCACCTGAAATCTAGCGGAAAAGAAATCTTGCAACTAATGATATAAAGAAGCCAAATTGAGACTGGTAGGAGGGGTGGAGACAAAGACCAGGCTGGTGTCACACCCACCTGAGGCAGATAAAAATCAGGAGGGATATATTGACTGTGGAGGTACACCCTGAGGAAAAATGGGTCTCAGTCCCACACCAGAGACACCATCCCAGGGTTCCAGTGCCAGGAAGAGAAATCCCCATAAATTCTGCCTGGGGAAACCAGTGGGAATTGAGGCTGAGTGAAACAAAGGGCTGCTGGAGTCGCAGGTGTTCCTCTTAAAGGCCCTGTGCATAGATTTATTCAGACTCACTTGCTCTGAACTCCAGTGCAGGGACAGCAGCTAGAAAGGCACCTTGGACATTCAGGGAGAAACTGCATTGCCTGGCATTGGGGCGAGGGCTGTTGAAGCAACTTTTCCCAGGCAGCAGTGCTGGCAGAGACCATTGTTCCTTTGCCGAGCCCTCACCCAACAGAGCTGGCAGGCATGTGGCATATCAGAGTCTCCATCAATCTTGCTAACACTGTTTGTCCTGCCCTGGTGATTACGTGAGACCCCACTCCAACAATTTACAGGCCCACCAAGCCCTTTCCAGTAGCTTTTCCATTAAAAACAATGGCAAGTCTTGGTTGATGTTGCTGACATTCCTAAAATTTCTCAAACAAGCAGTGTCTGGCCTTAGCATGCCCTTTACCATTTGTTAAATGATCCCAGAACCACTGCTAATGCAGCCAGCCTTGGTTCACAATTTGACCTTTCCTGGGCACCTACAAACCCAACACAAGTAGCAGCCATCTGAATATTTCTTTGTAGCTCATTCCAGATGGCCCTGAGTAGGGCACAGGTAGCAGTTGACCTTGGCCTGCACCTCCAGTGAGGCCTCAGAGACAGTACACATGGTACACAGCTACAGACAACATTGAAGCACCACCCTATCACCTCCACAAGTGACACATTCAAGGTGTGGACTTGGTGATCCCCTGAGACTCACTGATGTGAGTTCTGTGCTGTGGGGTTGGTCCCTGCACAGCAGATCCTTTATGGTGATCTTGGAAAGTTCTCCCAGCTGATTAGCCTGTGGGTAAACCCCTCCCTCCCACTGATAAGCAAATAGCAATCAAGGCTAGACTAAAATAGAAGTGTTCACACAGCCCTCACAGGGGTACACATGAAGTGCCCAGCTCAGGTGACCTGGGAGGCTCCTCAACTGGGTCCTACAAGACACTTACTGCATAAGGACACTCTACTAAGACCAGAAGATGTAGCAGTTCTACCTAGGAATAAACACAGGGAGGCAACCAAAATAAAGAGACAGAGAAACATGTACCAAAGGAAAGAACAGAACAAAACACTAGGGAAAGACTTTAAAAAATGGAGATGAACAGTCTATCAGCTGCAGAGTTCAAAACACTGGTTATAAGGATGCTCAATTAACTTAGGGAAAGAATAAAGGAACAAAGAGATAGAAAACATGAAATGGAGATTAAAAAAAAAAAAAAAACATGAAAAAGAGCCAGTCAGAAATAAAGAATGCATATAAACATAACCAATGGACGCAAGACACTGGGGGGTGAGGGCATGTATGGGAGTGGTGTGGAGGGGGCAATGGGAAGATATGTACACATGTAATACCTTAATTAATAATAAAAGAAAAAAAAAAGAATACATTAACTAAAATGAAGAATGCATTACAAGAAATCAACAATAGAGTAGATAAAACAGGGGATCAAATAAGCAATTTTGAAGTTAAAGAAGCAGAAAACACCCAATCAGAGCAGCAAAGTAAGCAAACAAACAAACAAATAGATAAATAGAATATTGTGAGGAGTCACTGAGACAACTTCAATTGTACCAACATTTGCATCATAGGAGTGCCAAAAAGAGATGCAAAGAGAACAAGAAAATGAAAACTTATCTTAAAAAATATATACAGAGCCGAAACCGGTTTGGCTCAGTGGAAAGAGCGTCGGCCTGCGGACTGAAGGGTCCCGGGTTCGATTCCGGTCAAGGGCATGTACCTTGGTTGCAGGCACATCTCCAGGGGGAGGTGTGCAGGAGGCAGCTGATCGGTGTTTCTCTCTCATCGATGTTTCTAGCTCTCTATCCCTCTCCCTTCCTCTCTGTAAAATATCAATAAAATATATTTAAAAAATATATATATACAGAAAACTTCCCTTACCTGGTGAATGATATAGACATGCAAGTGCAAGAATCACAGAGAGGCCCCAATAAGATAAATCCAAAGAGGCCTATACACATCATAATTAAAGTGCCAAAGGTTAAAGACAAAGAGAGAACCTCAAAAGCAGCAAGAGAGAAGAAGTTAGTTACCTACAGAGTAGTTCCCATAACTCTGTCAGCTGATTTCTTAACAGAAACTTTGCAGATCAGAAGGAATTGGCAAGAAATATTCAAAGTGATGAAAAGCAAAGACCTACCCAGTAAAGCTGTTTGGAATAGAAGGATAGATAAAAAACTTTCCAGAGAAGAACGAGCTGAAGGGGTTTACCACCACCAAACCAGTGTTAAAAGAAATGCTGAAGGGTCTTCTTAAAAAGAAGGAAAAAAAATAAAAAAATATGAATGATGAAATTGCAATATATTCTTGTATGTCAACAATTACTTTAAAGGTAAATGGGTTAAATGTTTCAATCAAAAGACATGAATGGATAACAAAACAAGACCCTTGCATATGCTACCAATAAGAAACTCACTTTTGATCAAAAGTCACACACAGAATGAAACTAAAGAAATGAAAAATAGTACTTGATGAAAATGGAATAAAAGTAAGCTGGGATATCGATACTTATATCAGTCAAAATACACTTTAAAACAAAGACTATACGAAGAAACAAAGAAGAACCGAGCAATTCTGCTTCTAGGTATTTATTCAAAGAAGCCCAACAAACTAAATAAAAAAATGTACACATCCATATGTTCACTGCAGTATTATTTATAATGCCCAAGATAGAAAACGACCTGAGTATCAATCAATAGACAAATGGGCAAAGAAGAAGTGGTGCATATATGCAATGGAATATGATTCAGCCATAGAAAAGAGTGAAATCTTGTCATCTGCAGCAACATGGATGGACCAAGCAGGTATTGTTCTGAGTAAAATACTTTAAAAAGAGGGATACATTTAAATGCCAGATGACTGTACTTATATGTAGACTCTAAAAAACAAAATAAATGAACAAACTGAATAAAAAAAGACTCAGAAAACATTTTGACGGTTGTCAGATGAGAGGTAGGAGGAGAGGGAAAAGTGGAGAAAGGTGAAAAAGATGAAGAAATTATGAAGTACTGCCCTGACCGGTTTGGCTCGGTGGATAGGGCGCCGGCCTGCGGACTGGAGGGTCCCGGGTTCGATTCCAGTCAAGGGCATGTACCTTGGTTGCGGGCACATCCCCAGTGGGAGGTGTGCAGGAGGCAGCTGATCGATGTCTCTCTCTCATCGATGTTTCTAACTCTCTATCCCTCTCCCTTCCTCTCTGTAAAAAGTCAATAAAATATATTTTTAAAAAAAAAGAAATTATGAAGTACAAATTGTAGTTACAGAATAGTCATGGAGATGTAAAGTACAGCATAGAGAATATAGTAAAAATATCCTAATAACTACATATGGTGTCAGGTGGGTAATAGATTTATTGGGGTGATCACTTTGTAAGATGTATAAATGTCTAATTATGTGGTTGTACACCTGAAACTAATATAATATTGTACCTCGACTGCAATGAAAAATACTTAAAAGTAACAAGTTATTTTTATCTTGACCTTTCTGATGGGAATTTTGATCAGATCAACTAGTGATTCCAAATAATTTGGTAGTAAGAGTTTATCTTCTATATATTTGTAAAAGATGTAATACCTTTAATACCTTCAAATATGTACAAAATTCAACTATTGCTATAAACTGATAGCACAGAACTGAAATGTAACTCAATATGCTTTAAAAACCAAAAATATAAGATCATTGTACTGGTAATAAAGTAAATTTTAAAAATTAAAATAAAAATTAAAGTTCTTAAATTAGGAAAAAAATAGAATTGCATGTAGTATGTGTAGGGATCATTGAAATATTAAATAAGATTATTTTTATCAATTATTTAGAATATTGTTTATGTTATTATATTTATGACTTGCATAGAATTTAAAGGCATGCCTTTAAAAATAAGTTTAACATTTGGAAGTACTTGAGAGTGTACCTGCTTAGAGATAGATAGACATTTGTCTCCATATGCGCACTTTGTCAGAATTTCTAACTTGAAAGTAAAGTTAGCAAACAAAACAGTTTTTTTAATATTTCTCAAGTTTTTATTGTGATAAAATTTGTGTAATTTTAGTGCAGAAATATTTATTTGAAAGGATTCTTTAAATATACAATATTTTTGTGGTCATTCCACTGTTTTAACATACATCAATAGTTAACAAATTGACATCCACTTTACAGTAATATTTGACATTGCACATATAGAAACTAACAAGATAATCTTATAAAAGCTCGAAACAGGTAATTATAAGAGGGAGTTATATTTTTTACTTTAAATAACATAAAACTAAAATTTTAGAAGAACAAATGCATTTTTATGTTTAGGTTGGGCTTCTGATTATAAATTATGTTTCAAAGTAATTAAACCGGAAAACTGTAGTCTAATAATTCAATATAGTAGTTAAGCAAATATGCACAATACCCAAAAGCTTGGAGAAATATTGGATTAGTGGTTTTAATAAGCAGGTGCTTCCATTGAGCTATTTTCATGCATTGTTTGTAACCATGCTTCTAAAAATTTTTAAATAAAATGATAGAGAAATTGTTTCTGCAGTATTAAATTATCTTGCATTAGTTGTGGTTTCCTTTATCCTTTCAAAAATAACTTCAGCATCATTATCCTGGTAAGAGATGATTAACATGTGTAAACTATGTCCAGGAATAATTTGAGAAAATTCAGGTATTCAAGGCAGCAGTTGACACAATATCATGCCAAAGAAGCCTCTCTCTCTTTCTCTCTCACCTTATCTAATCAATTAATATGTCATCATGTAATGATGCTTGCCTTGAATAGGACAAAATAATCTCCCTTATTTGAACTTAGCTGTGAATTTTGGCTAAAGGCCAATTTCTTGAGTGGGATAGATTTAATATTTTTCCTTAGAATTGCTAAGCTTAAATGGCATTTTAAGCCACTATTGACATTTTATGGCAACTACAAATAGGCTTTCTGGCATGACAGGATAGTTTTCCATATTGAAGATCATCTTTGATCTTCCTTATAATCCTTTGCTATAATGTTGCATAGAATTATGAAAACAAGCTTAAAATGCCACTTTGTTTTCACCAAATAATTGTATTATAGAAAGATATATAGTCCATTGATTTTTTAGAAAATCAATGAAGACTCATTTTACTAAATGTAAGATGGTCATTTTTTTTTACTAGACTGTGTCTCCAGATTTTTTGAAGTAACTACCAATTGGTTGAAACAGTCATGAAATTTTTTTTAACAATTGTGCTTTCTATGGAGTGAAATGATAATGGTCTCATGGATGCATTTAGTGACTCTAATAACGGTTGTAAGTATATGATAAAAAGTAAATAGTCTGGGTCTACATGATGTGTTCTTAGAGTCTCATATGTCATATTTAGAAACATAAGTAATTGTCTCCAAAATATAGATGGAGTTTAAAATTAGGTCTAAAAGTCTGAAAGAGTACAAATCATTAATCTAAAAGCCAAAAAACTTAAAATATCATGCCAATTATCTTATAAATAAATACATTTTCAATAGATGACACAAAATCAGGATATACTTGTGACCTAAATTAATACTAATGCTTCCTGTACTAATAAAGTAAACATTTTATTAAGATTTTGGAGTGAACTATCAGAATGCTTAATAGAAGTTATTTTGATCATTGTTAAAACTTCATGCATGGGTGTAGAGTTTCCAGAAAAGTAGTCCCTTGCCCAGAAATATAATATGGACAAAATGTTTTAGTATTTGTATCTATGTTCATTTTCTTTGTTATGCATATGCTTTGGAGATGTATTTTCTATAACAATATTCTATTTTTAATTAATATATATGCATATATATACATATATGCCATATGGTCATATAGTTTTCAGGTAAAGTGAAGTTTTCATTTTCTAATTAATCAGCTTAATCAAAATATTGTTCATTTAGTCAAACTCATCCAAATCAGTTAATTAACCAAAGCAGTGAGTACATATTTATGGTAGGCAATCTCAAATGAGAGTATAAAGCTCCTTAGCATTCTGCTATGTTTCTTGGGTATATAATTTCTTCCGTACTAAATAGATTCACTAAGTTCTTTCTTCCATATCAAATCTTTCTACAATTATCCACAAACTTCCTGCTTTAAATTTCAATAATCAGTAATAACAGTAATAATAATAATAATAACTTGCTACTTTGCACTAGGAAAACCCTAAGAAACTCATTTTGCATAATCTCATTTATATTCCCAACAACCATATGAGATAGACGGTATCCTCATCATCATTTTACCTTAAAGAAAAACTGAAGCACATAGCAATTCAGGATGTCATTGATATCACAAAGAATAAGTGGCAGTGGAAAGTCTTGCATTCAAGCAATCTTAGTGCAAAGCCTGGATATTTAATCACTACACTTAAATTTCTCTTTTTCTATGCAATAGAAACTTAATATTTGAAATACTTGGTTTCCTGACACTATACAATAAATTTTTACTTTTTTCTTATTTTTCTTGTTTGAAAAGACAAGCATGTTGATCTGGTAGAATAAATTTTTCCACTTACCAACCAGAACTCATCTTCTTTGTCCTCTGCAATGGCACCTTCCATCTACTATTTACATTCATTCCTGACCATTGTATCTCTCCTTCATTACTGGCTTTGTTCCATAATAACTTAGTCAGGGTCAAGTTTTCCTAGTCTTAAAACAAAGAACAAAGAAACAGCAAAATCCACAACTAAAGATCTCACCTATCGGAGAGAAACCAAGATGGCGGCATAGGTAAACACCTAAACTGCTGCCTCGCACAACAATTTCAAAACTACAACTAAAAGACAGAACGAACACCATCCAGAACCACAGGAAAGCTGGCTGAGTGAAAATTCTACAACTAGAAGGAAAGAGAAAAACTCACAGAGAATTGGAAGTACGGCAAAGGGGCTTTGTGCGCGCAGAGAGGAAGGGCGGCTGAGAGCCTGGCTGACTTTCTCTGGCGGAAGGGGGAAGGAAGCCTCCGACCGCACTGAACCCCAGTTCTGACTGCACTGAACCCCAGTTCCGGGCGAACCCCTGGGGACCCACGCTCTTACGGGGGGAGTCTGGACTCTCGGGCGGAGACTCGGGAGCCGGGGAAGGCGGAGGACTGAAAGTGCGCACGCGCGCGCGTGCCAGTGTGCACAAAGGCTGCAGAAGTTGCCACAGGCTTTCCCTAGAGGAAGGGAGTCAGAGGATTCTGACTGCACTGAGCCCCAGTTCTGACTGCAGTGAACCCCAGTTCCAGGCGAGCCCCTGGGGACCCACGCTCTTGTGGGGGGAGTCTGGACTCTCAGGCGGAGACTCGAGCTGGGGAAGGCGGAGGACTGAAAGCGCACATGCGCGCAAGGGCAAGGCTGACAGGAAGCCAAGACTGAGACTCCACCCCATCCAAGCTGAGCACAGAGGCTATTGCAATTTTGCAAGTCTAATCCTATAAGGCTGTCTCCAGCACCGAACTTCTCCCAGCATAGACACAGCTGATCCTTACAGCCAACTGGCCCGGAGGTCAATTCTTCCCAGTGATACCAACAACAATAAAGACTTAACTACAACAAGGCTGTACACACAGTCCACAAAGGGGTGCACCAAGAGTGTCCACCTCAGGTTAACTGGGGAAGCAGACCCACTGGGCCATATTGGAAACCTAGCACAAATATCTACCTTACCAACTCAGGGAACCAGTGAAAATGCGGGGTCAAAGAATCAGATCACAAATGAAAGAAATGGAGGAAAACAAACGACTGGATATAGAATTCAAAACCACGGTTATAAGACTTTTTAAGAATATCCTAGAAAAGGCCGATAAATATAATGAGACCCTTGAAGATATGAAAAAGGACCAACTAGAAATTAAACATACACTGACTGAAATAAAAAATATTATACAGAGACCCAGAAACAGAATAGAGGAACACAAGAATCAAGTCAAAGAATTGAAATACAAAGAAGCAAAAAACACTCAACCGAAAAAGCAAAAAGCAAAAAAAAAAATCCAAAAAGTTGAAGATAATGTAAGAAGACTCTGGGACAACTTCAAGCGTACCAACATCAGAATTATGGGGGTGCCAGAAGAAGAGAGAGAGCAAGATACTGAAAACCTATTTGAAGAAATAATGACCGAAAACTTCCCCCACCTGGTGAAAGAAATAGACTTACAAGTCCAGGAAGCCCACAGAACCCCAAACAAAAGGAATCCAAAGAGGACCACACCAAGACACATCATAATTAAAATGCCAAGAGCAAAAGACAAAGAGAGAATATTAAAAGCAGCAAGACAAAAACAGTTAATTACCTACAAGGGAGCACCCATATGACTGTCAGCTGACTTCTCAACAGAAACTATGCAGGCCAGATGGGAGTGGCAAGAAATTTTCAATGTGATGAATAGCAAGAACCTACAACCAAGATTACTCTACCCAGCAAAGCTATCATTCAGAATTGAAGGGCAGATAAAGAGCTTCACAGATAAGAAAAAGCTGAAGGAGTTCATCACCACCAAACCAGTATTATATGAAATGCTGAAAGGTATTCTTAAAGAAAAGGAAGAAGAAAAAAGTAAAGAGAAAAATTATGAACAACAAATACATATCTATCAACAAGCGAACCTAAAAATCAAGTGAATTAAAAACCTGAGGGACAGAATAATCTGGTGAATATAATAGAATCAGGGGCATAGAAAGGGAGTGGACTGATAATTCTCAGGGGGAAAGGGGTATGGGGGGTTCATGAAGAGAATGGACAAAAATCATACACCTATGGATGAGGACAGTGGGGGGAGGTAAGGGCAGAAGGTGGGGTGGGAAATGGGTGGAGGGGAGCTATGGGGGGAAAAAGGAGAAATAATTGTAATAATCTGAATAAAGATTTATTTAAAAAAACAAATAAATAAATAAAAAAGATCTCACCTATCTACCACCCTAATTCGTTTTCTTCCATAAAAAATTAATATCTATAATAATAAAAGCATAATATGCTAATTAGACTGGACATCCTTCCAGATGACCTTCTGGATGAAGCCAGGGCTGTGAGGGAAGCCCGGGTCCCGGGTGCCAGAGGGAAGCCAGTGCCGGCAGCCAGGGGAAGGAAGGCCTTGCATGAATTTTGTTCACCGGGCCTCTAGTTATACAATAATAATAAAAAATGATTCTTCTCTCTTTGTCTTCTATTTACACTGGAGGCCATTGTTATATTATTTCCTGAAAATAATTTGTCTTCCACACTTGTGTAAAATCATATGACCAGTTCTTTTCACTTATCATTTATAAACCTGTTATTAATTGCTTCATTTTTTAAATACTCTGTCATATTTGTTAATATTGTCACACTCTCTGATTTTCAATAACTCTTTCTTATATGCCTTCTCATTAAGTATCTGTTTTTTTTTCCCTTTCCATTCTTCCCCTTCATATATTATCCCTTGGGGATCACTCCTTAACTCTCTTTTCTAGCTATCTGTTTTTCCTAAGCTAATACACTATGTTTTATCTTTTTAGTCATTAAAATACCCTAATTTTTGTACATGGAATACTGATCTGGACATTGGTGAAGTCTAGGTGTCTTTAATACTTAACATCAATTCTCCCCACATCTAACCAATTGCAATATCTTTTTTAAGAAAATGTCTGCATTGTCCCTCATGCCCATTTGTTACTCTATTCACTGCTACTTCATTGATTTTTATTTGAATTATGATGATTATTTCTTTTTTTTTAAAATATATTTTATTGATATTTTACAGAGAGGAAGGAAGAGGGATAGAGAGCTAGAAACATCGATGAGAGAGAAACATCGATCAGCTGCCTCTTGCACACCCCCTACTGGGGGTGTGCCCGCAACCAAGGTACATGCCCTTGACCGGAATCGAACCTGGGACCTTTCAGTCTGCAGGCCGACGCTCTATCCACTGAGCCAAACCGGTTTTGGCTTGATGATCATTTCTTAATGTATACTCTTGATTAAAGCCTGTCACTCTCCAATTCCTTTAATTATGTAAATGTAGAGTATGATTAAAACATTTTTGAGTCTCCATTGCATTTAGAATCAAGTCTATACTTATTAATATGATTTCTAAGTTTCCTGTAGGCCTAGATCTTTAATCTCTCTAGTAATATCTCACCCTACCTTGCAAATGATGAATCCTTCTTAATGAACTATACTCAAAGACAGTATATTACATTTCAGTCAACCATTTTTAAAAATATACCATTCATTTCCAGGAGTAAATTTTTATCGATTTAACTCACATTTGTATAAATATTTAAGCTTTATTTGGAAAGCCTTGTTCAAATTCAAGATCAGGTTAGGATTCTATCCTGTAGGTTTCTAAAGTACTCTCTTAGTACCTAGGGATATGTTCTGTAATTTCCTGTTAACTATCTCTCTCATTTACTATGTTTAAGTTTCATAAAGCAAGGACTATATCTCACTTATCATAGCCTCAATGATTAATATTTAGTAGTTTCTCAATAAACATGCACAATTAATTAATAAATTATAAAAATATGCATTCATTTTTCTCAAAATAATAAACTTTTTACACCTGTTTTTATTTTTATATATCTCACCTTCTATTCTAGATCTAGTTGATGTTATTGTCTTATGCACATGTTTAGTTCTATCCTCAAGGTTACAATATTGCCAGAATTCAGTTCCATAAGACTGAGGGAATGATGGTGATATTTATAGAAATCTGAAATCTGAAGGAATAAGGATTGAGACAACTGTTAGAGATAACTGAAATTGTCCTGCAAGTTTGAGTTTGAGGAACTGGCGAAGTATTTGGAAAGCAATTACTGGTAAGTAATAGAATTTGAAAGCCTGGAGCTTAGGAGAGAAGCCAGAGCTGAAGATCTGAAATTAATCTGCATAGAGTTAATATATAAACCTGGGGTTTTGATGATATGGTAAAGTAAGATGACTAAGAGAAATGAGGACTGTGAACCATAACCTGAATTTTCTTTCCCCATATATAAGGCATGGAAACAAGAATAAGAGCAAAGGAAGTAGAGAAGAAGTCATAAAATTCAAGGGAGAGCTGAGAATACAGAAAAAAAAAAAAAAAAGGAAGAAACGCTTTTTAAAATAGTGATGTTTCTTTCCAGTGATATGCTAAAGAAATATCAAAATGGGTAAGGTCTAAAAAATAAATTTTGGATTTGGTTATCAGGAGAATATCAATGCCTTTTTTACTTGAAATCTGTGTTTACAAGGAAATTATTTTTATTTAATAAATAAATACTGGTTTATTTATTGATCAATGATTATACAAAAAAACTATTGAAGCACAATAAAGAAGATTAAAAGTAAGATTTAAAAAAATAAAACCTCCTGGGTCTTATTCCCTAACTTCTAAGGGCTTAAAATCTATTGGTAAAAAATAGAAATAATAGTTTTAAAGTTTATTGATGCATACTATTATGTTCTAGGTATTGTATTGAGTACTTCCTGCATTATCTACCCTCATAGCAAGCTTATTAGATAGGTACCTATATTATTCAGACTTTACAGAAAAATTTAATACCCTATATATTTCTTATCACACTTAATTATAGAAACCATAATTATTATAATGGAGGTCTCTTCTATATGAAATAATTGATCTAAGAGAGTTTTTATATTTATGTGAAAAAGTGTGTGAATATTCTGAGCATTTAGGGGGATAAGTGTCCTAACATCTGCCGGGTATAATACAACATCCTACCCAATAAAACTATGCATGTGCTACCACAGAGGGCTTTTAGTAGCCAGTCAGTACCAGCCTGTCTTCCAGACCATCACCTGTAATGAAAACATTATGTAACCTCAGTTAATACCATTCCTTTCTAATTTAGATATGAGACTAATATATTTTTTTCTAATTCCATCTGATTGATAGTTGCTATGTAAACCCTGGTGCTCTGAATAGCATATTTTTTTCACATGAACCATAAAGTGAGGGAAGTATATTTGTAATAAAAGATGAAGCAGATGTTTAGAAAGGAAAAAAAAAAAATATATATATATATATATATATATATATATATATATATATATACACACACACATATATATGGAGAAAAGCAATCCTAACTAGGATTGTCCCACTCCTTCAATGTCCCACTCCATTTCTTAATTAAGGATGCATTCCAAATATTTCATTACATGCAACAACTTACAACTTTGAGGAAATCCTCACTACTTATTTACATTAATACAAGAGTGCTTGCAATATATAATTAAAGTGATCTAGCTGTAATAATTTTAAATGGGAAATATATAGTAAGAAAGAATCAATAATACCTATAAATTATTGTTTCTCCTCTTTTCTCTTTTGAAACTGAATTATTTAATATTGAAATCATTGAGTGTTATTCTACAACTGGAAGCCTGGTGAATGAAATTCATGACTGGGGGGGTGGGGAGGGTCCCTCAGCCCGGCCTGGACCCTCTTGCAGTCCGGGACCCCTCAGGGGATCCAGGATTGAAGAGGGTGCAGGCTGGGCTGAGGGATACCACCAACATGTGAACGAATTTCATGCACCAGGCCTCTAGTTAAAAAATACAATGAAAAATGTAATTGATCTTGCTATCTTCACTCACAAGGAAAACCACTCACATTTTTTTTTTTTTTTTTTTTTTTTTTTTTGGTAAATCAGCCCACAGCTGTTCATGCATATTTAAACAAGTTTATATATAGTCATTTGCTATATAATGTTTTGGTCAACAATGAATTGCATACAGGATAGGGCCCAATAATAATATAATGGAGCTGAGTATCCTGTAAGAAATGGAAGGATATGTGATTAAGGAGGAATTTTTATTTCTCAGATATAGTTTGATGGTCTTTAGAGAACTTTGCTGTAAATGCATTGCTGAGGACTTAAGATCCTATACAAGAACACTGGTCCACAGGAGCTACCTTAACAAGTATTCAGTGCCACTGCCACTTTTAGTAAAAGCTTAGTGTGGTAGTGTGGAGCCAGCCTGTCCTTATATTTTGAAAATGTTTACAGGTTGTAATGATGTAAAGTGTAAATAAGTTTTTTTTTTTTGTTTTGTTTTTTTTTTTTTTGTTTGTTTTTGTTTTTTTACATCAATCCAATGCCAGACAGAGCCTTTTGTGCCAGATAGGGTCAAAAGAACCAAAAACAAATTTCCAAAATCAAAATAATAAAACCTCAGTGCTATACTCTCTCCATGTTAAATACCGTCTTTTTTTTTTTTTATGAATACCACATATTTCCTTAAGCTGACCAGTGCTCCAACCTGCAATAGCCAAAATCATATTGTGGCTGTAATACTCTATGTTTCTTTATCTATCTTGATTTTTCATTCCAATAGATCCTAAGGCCACCTTACACGGCCACCTGACAGTCACTACTATAAAGATCTATGCCTTACCCAGTCAATTTTTCCTCAGTATTTTCAACCAATCCAAAACACATCTCTCATGGAGAAGCATGGATAGGTTTGATGCTGTATTTCTGACCCTTCTGGAAGTAATTATGGTGGGGGACTTGTGGGACAGTGTTTACAAAGTGGACAGTGGTATACAGCAATGTCCTTTGCCTTCACATTCACTCACCACGCACTCAATGACTCACTCAGAACTTCTAGTCCTGAAAACTCCATTCATAATAAGTACACTAACAGATGGACTATTTGTCTTTTATACTGTATTTTTACTCCACATTTTCTGTGTTTAGGTACACAAATATTTATAATTTTGTTACAATTGCCTACAGTATTTAGTACAGTAACATGATGTATATATTTGTAGTCTTGGAGCAATAATCTATACATGTAGCCTAGGTGTATAATAGGCTATAACTTCTAGGTTTGGGTAAGTACACTGTATGATGTTTGTACAATGTTGAAATTGCCTAATGATACATTTCTCAAAAAGTGTCCCTGTTGTTATGACAGTATTTCTAATTTTCTATAGTTAAAAAATCAAATGCACACTTTTTTATCCTATAATTCTTTAATATAGTGATACATATTACAGAGAATTCCATAGCAGCATAAAGAGCTTTCTTAGAGCTGCATAGTATTTGTATATTAATATATTATAATTATTTAAATCTTAATATTTAGATTATATTCAGCCATTTGCTTTAAAACAAATTATGTAATGAATGATAGTATAAACATATCATCATATAGATGTGCAAATATACCAGTTGGATTATCACCAAGAAGATAAATTACTGGGTCAAAGTTTCTAGAACTACTAGAGGCTCAGTGCATGAAATTCATTCACTCAGGAGGGTTCCTCAGCTCGGCCTGCACCCTCTTGCAGGCCGGGAGCCCCGCGATTGATCGCTCTGCAGAGTGAGGCTCCACCCACCCAGCTGGGGCTCCAAGATGGATTGCCCCACAGAGGGTGGCCTGGGCCTCCCTCTTTGGGGCGATCGCAGAGCCCCCCTATCAATTGCCCCACCACCGGTGGCCTGGGCCTCCCACTGCTGGGTAATCGTACAGTGGTGGCAGGGGCCCCTGACCAATAGCATCACACCAGCCTTGGCTGGCCTGGCGCCAGTGCATGTCATAGTGTGGTTGTCTGGAGGGTCGTTCTGCTATTCAGATGTTCGGTCAATTTGCATATTATGCTTTTATTACTATAGACTAGAGGCCCAGTGCATGAAATTTGTGCACGGGTGGGTGTCCCTTAGCCCAGACTGCACCCTCTCCAATCTGGGACCCCTCGAGGGATGTCTGACTACCCGTTTAGGCCCGATCCAGATAGGATCGGGCCTAAACGGCAGTCGGATATCCCTCTCACAATCCAGGACTGCTGGCTCCCAACTGCTCACCTGCCTGCCTTCCTGATTGCAGTTAACCACTTCTGCCTGCCAGCCTGATCACCCCCTAACCACTCAGCTGACAGCCTGATTGATGCCTAACTGCTCCCTTGCCAGCCTGTTTGCCCCTAACTTCCCTTTCCTGCAGGCCTGGTCACCCCCAACTACCTTTCCCTGCAGGCCCAGTCACCCCTAACTGTCCTCCCCTGCAGGCTTGATCACCCCCAACAGCCCTCCCTTGCAGGCCTGGTCCCTCCCAACTGCCCTTCCTTGCTTGCCATCTTGTGGTGGCCATCTTGTTTCCACATGGGGGCAGGATCTTTGACCACATGGGGGCAGCCATCTTGTGTGTTGCAGTGATGGTCAATCTGCATATTACTCTTTTATTAGGTTGGATAGAGGCCTGGTGCACGGGTGGGGGCCAGCTGGTTTGCTCTGAAGGGTGTCCTGGATCAGGGTGGGGGTTCCCTTGGGCATGGGCGGCCTGGGCGAGGGGCCTGTGGTGGTTTGCAGGTTGGCCACGGCCCCCAACGACCCAAGCGGAGGCTCTGGTATCTGGGATTTATTTATCTTCTACAATTGAAACTTTGTAGCCTGGAGCAGGGCCAATCCTTCTGTTCACTCCGTGGCGGCAGCCATTTCTGTTGAGATTTATGTATCTTCTATAATTGAAACTTTGTAGCCTTAAGTGGAGGCCAAGGTAGGCCAAGGGCTGCAGAAACTTGGCTTCCTCCATCGCCAGGGGCAACCCTAGCCTTCTGCTCTCTCCAGCTCCGTGGCTGCCACCATTTTTGTTGGGATTTATTTATCTTCTATAATTGAAATTTGTAGCATTGAGTGGAGGCCTGTGCTGGCAAGGGCAGGCGGAAAGCTTGGCTTCCTCCATTGCTGGGAAAACCCAAGCCTCCCTCCTGCTCTCTGTGGCTGCAGCCATCTTGGTTGGGTTTATTTGCATATTCGCTCCTGATTGGCTGGTGGGCGTGGCTGTTGAGCATGGCTTTTGGGTGCAGTGGAGGTATGGTCAATTTGCATATTACTCTTTTATTAGATAGGATTGTTACAATGCTTTCCACTAGTTTTACTCCTATTAGCAAAGTATGAGAGTTGTTCTTTCTCCACAGCTGCCTCTGCCTCTGCCCCCACCACCATGGCTTCATCCAGAAGGTCGTCTGGAAGGTCATCTGGTCTAATTAGCATATTACACTTTTATTATAATAGAATAGAGGCCCATTGCACGAAGATTCATGTTAGAATAGGCCTTCCTTCCCATGGCTTCTCTCCTAGCCGCCCAGGAGCCTGCAAGTCTTCACTCCAGGCTGAAAATGCCTCTCCTGTAGCTCCTTCTGCGCCCCCCCCCCCGCCCCGTCCTCCTCCTCATAGCAGGCGTCCTGCCCTGCCGGGCCGCTCTGTACCTACGTATGCAAATTAACTCACCATCTTTGTTGGGTTAATTTGCATACTCACTCCTGATTGGCTAATGAGTATCGTGGAGGTACAGTCAATTTGCACATTTCTCTTTTATTAGTGTAGATAATTAAAGACCATTTAGGTTTAACAAACTTCAACACTTCAAGAAGGAAACCATCTCCTTTGGGGAGAACTGCAAATGGGGCAGAAGGCAAAAAGCTTTTCTAGGATAAAGAATAAAGAACAAGGAAGAGAAAACTAGAATATATCTGATTAGCCAGGGCTACATAGTCAAGCTTGTTAGGGATGAAAAAGAAAAAGGATATAAGTGTAGAGCCTAGAGTTGGCCTGATGTTTGGGTGATTAGATGGCTGAATATACTCTGGTCAAGCAGAGCATTTATGGGGATCACACATGTAAATCCTAGTTTCAATCTGCTGATGTGGCACAATGAATAGGTGTGACTCCATCTTGTGCCTAGATATTTATTCCAACACTACCAACACTTTTTTTGTAGTCTTGGGTTTTACCTAGTATCACCATGATGGAGGCAGTCTTGCCTAATGGAGTATTTTAAATAAATGAAACATAGCTTATCTTTTTCACTACATTGGTATATTAATTAATATATTTTAAACACATTTATGAGTGAATTTGATCTATGAGTGTGTGTGTGTGTGTGTGTGTGTGTGTGTGTGAGAGAGAGAGAGAGAGAAGGGAGAGAGAGAGAGACAGAGAGAGGAGAGATAGTGAGTTTCTGTATTAGAACAATCTTCTTTTACAGATAACTTAAATAAATTAGTTATCTTTAAATATTTGGTAATATTCAACTGTAAAACCATGTAACTGTACTCTATTGATTTAATTTTTAAAATATGTATTTATTTATTGCTAAATTATATAATTCATGTATTGAAAGGTATATTTTAGATGGTTTTTTCTTCTGAAATATGACAGTAAATATTTTAGGTTTTCAAACATTTTTTCAAGGTATTAGAAAAGTTAACTCATCATACTAATAATTATCTCAATTTTGTGCCTATTTGATTCTAACTTTTATTTTTGAATTATTTTCCAACTTACTAACTTTAAAAAAATTATTATCTAAAAATGTTAAAGGCAAATGTTTGGAATATTTTTCTTTTGGAATACTTTGTATTTCTACTGTTTTTAGATAACAATTACTAGTTTTAGCAGCATTAATTGTATGTTTGACCATTCTACTATTTATTTTGATATTATGTTTTCATCTTCTATAGGTTAATATAATTGTTGCCATTCGTTATTGTATGAATATAAATATTGATTATATCACTGTTGTTATTTACTTCTGAGCACCACTTTATCATATCAAATTGTTTTTGGTACAGATTGCTTGCATTTTTTAATTTCAATTTTTATCACCATTAATACAAGGAGTATTTAATAATATTTTTAATTAGCAGAAAGTAGAGCCTTTTTTTATATCTCAAGGCAAAGTGTCATTGCCGTAGAAATATATTGTCTATAGTCAATCTATATTTATAAAATTACCAAATATGTTAAGATTAACTTTATGGCATAGTTTATTATGAAATACTGTGAAAATTCTATTGACATTTTCAAAGATCATACATTTACTAGTAATATTGTATAAATAGGCAGCAATTAAACTGAATCTAAATTAATAATTTAAGTCTTCTGTATATTTATAATTTTTATTTTTTTAAATACAATTTCATTGTTGAAAAACTGGTCCCATTTTTTCCCATTGACCCCTTCAGGCTGCCCCTGCCCCCTCTCCAGGCCTTCACTGTCCTGTAGTCAGTGTCCATGGTTTTTGCATACATGCATACAAGTGCTTTAGTTGATACTTCCAACTCACCTACCCTCCCCCACCTTCCCTCTGAGATTCCACAACCTGTTCTATGCTTCTATGTCTCTGGGTCTATTTTGTTTATTTTGTTCATTAGATTCATATATGAGTGAGATCATGTGATATTTGTGTCTTTCTCTGACTGACTTATTTCACTTAGCATAATACTCTCAAGGTTCTCCATGCTGTCTCAAAGGGTAAGAGATAATCCTTTTTTACTGCTGCATATGTATTATATGGTATAAATATACCACAGCTTTTTTATCTACTCATCTACTGATGGGAACTTGAGCTGTTTCCAGATCTTAGCTCTTAGAAATTGTGCTTCTATGTACATTCTTTCTGATTGCTGTTTTGGGTTTCTTAGGATATATTCCTGAAAGTGGGATCACTGAGTCAAATAGCAGTTCCACATTTAAATTTTTGAGAAAACTCCATACTGTTCTCCATAATGGTTGCAGCAGTCTATTTCCACCAGCCTTGTACTGGGGTTCCCTTTTCTCCACATATTTGCCAGCATTTATCATTTGTTGATATGCTGATGGTAGCCATTCTGACAGGTGTGAGGTGATACCTCATTGTTTTTTAAATTTTCATCTCTCTGATGATCAGTGACTTTGAGTATTTTTTTCATATGTCTTTTGGCCATCTGTATGTCTCCTTTAGAAAAGTGTCTATTTAGGTCCTTTGCCCATTTTTTAATTGGGTTGTCTTCCTTTTGTTAAGTTGTATGAGTTCATTATATATTTTAGATATTAACCATTTATCAGATATATCATTGGCAAATATGTTCTCCCATACCAGTGGTTCTCAACCTTTCTACTGCTGCCACCCTTTAATACAGTTCCTCATGTTGTGGTGACCCCCAACCATAAAATTATTTTCGTTGCTACTTCATAACTGTAATTTTGCTAGTGTTATGAATCGTAATGTAAATATCTGTGTTTTCTGATGGTCTTAGGCCAGCCTTGGGCAAACTGCGGCCCGCGGGCCGGATCCGGCTGTTCTATCTGGTTCTCTTGCTTTCCCCTCTGCTCCTTTACTTTGAATTTATATTAGTTCACACAAACACTCCATCCATGCTTTTGTTCCGGCCCTCCGGTCCAGTTTAAGAACCCATTGTGGCCCTCGAGTCAAAAAGTTTGCCCAACCCTGTTATAGCAGCGTTTCTCAACTGTGGGTTGCGACTCACAGGTTGAGAACCGCTAGCAGGGTCGCCTAAGACCATCGGAAAACACAGATATTTACATTACGATTCATAACAGTAGCAAAATTACAGTTATGAAGTAACAATGAAAATAATTTTATGGTTGGGGGGTCACCACAACATGAGGAACTGTATTAAAGGGTCACGGCATTAGAAAGGTTGAGAACCACTGTCCCATACAGTGGGCTTCATTTTCATTCTGTTAACGTTGAGTGTGTGTGTGTGTATGCTTTTTTTGTTTTTTGTTTGTTTGTTTGTTTTGTTTTTGCCATGCAGAAACTTTTAACGTTGATGTAGTCCCAAATATTTATTTTCTCCTTAGTTTCCTTTGCCCTAAAAGAGATGTACATGTAAACATATTGCTATGAGAGATGTCTGAGATTTTGCTGCCCATAGTTTTTTCTAGGATTTTTATGGTTTCACAACTTACATTTAAGTCTTTTTTCCATTTTGGGTTTATTCTTGTGTATTCTTGTTTTGGTGGTGTAGTTTCATTTTTGGGGGGCTTGAATCTGTCCAATTTTCCCAACATCATTTATTGAAGAGACTGTCTTGACTCCATTGTATGCTCTTGCTTCCTCTGTCAAATATCAATTGAGCGTAATGGCTTGGGTCAATTTTGGGATCTCTGTTCTGTTCCATTGATCTACTAGTATATGCCTGTTCTTGGGCCAGTATCAGGCTGTTTTGATTATGGTGACTTTGTAGTATAACTTAATATCTGCTATTGTGATTCCTCCAACTTTGTTCTTCTTTCTCAAGATTTTTGTGGCTATTCAGGTTCCATGTAAATGTTTGGACTTTTTGTCCTAGATCTGTGAAATATGCCATTGGTATTTTAATAGGAATTGCATTAGATATACTATATATATATTTCTGTGGGTAGTATGGACATTTTAATGATGTTAATTCTACCAATTCATGAATATGGTATATTTTTCCACTTGTGTATATCTTCCTCTCTCTCTTTTTTCAGTGTCTTGTAGTTTTTCGAGTGCAAGTCTTTTACCTCCTTGGTTAAGTTTATTCCTAAGTATAATTTTTTTTCAATGGTAAATGTGATTGTTTGGTTAGTTTCTCTTTCTGAGAAGTCATTATTGGTGTATAAAAAGTCATGGATATTTGTGTGTTAATTTTGTATCCTGATACATTGCCAAACTTATTTTTTAAATCTAGTAGTTTTTTGGTGGAGTCTGTAGAGTTTTCTATGTACAATATCATGTCATCTGCAAATAATGAGAATTTTACTTCCTCCTTCCAATTTGGATGTCTTTTATGTTTTCTTCTTGTCTGCTCACTGTGGCTAGGACTTCCAGTACTATGTTGACTAAGAGTGGTAAAAGCAGACATCCCTGTCTTATTCCTGTTCTTAGGAAAAATGATTTTAATTTTTGCCCATTGAGCATCATGTTCACTGTAGGTTTGTCAAAAATGGCCTTTATTATGCTGAGATATGCTCCCTCTATTCTCACTTTGCTGAAAGTATTTTTTAAAAATTGATGTTGGATTTTGTCAAATGCTGTTTCTGCATCAATTGATATGATCATATGATTGTTGCCCTCCAATTTGTTTATGTGATGTATTAACTTTATTGATTTGTGAATATACCAGCCTTGCATCCCCATACTAAATTCCACTTGGTCATGGTCTATGATTTTTTAAAAATATATTGCTGGATTTGATTTGCTAATATTTTGTTGAGGATTTTAGCATCTATGTTTGCTGGAGGCTAATTCCAGCAGGGCATAATAAAGTGCAAGAAGTTTGTCAGAAGGCTGATGGACACCTTCAGCAGGGCTGAAGGTCTGCATGTTATTGCCTGCTGCCAGACAGCTGAGGGCAGTTCCCCCAACCTGATAATTCTTTACTGTTTACCAAACCTTACCTTTGATATATATATCTGCTTTGCTAAAGGGCAAAATGTGTGAATAAAAAGCCCTTGGTCCAGAGATTCAGAGAGCTTAGTCACTAGAGCTAATCCTCCCCGGCTCCGCCAAAATGCCTCCCAAATTTATATTACATGTCTAGTCTCTTTATTCAATTTACGCACAACCCTTCTCCAAATTCCTGAACCCTTACAGCTGCGGAAAGACCCCAGCACATGTTCATCAAGGATATTGGCCTGTAATTTTCTTTCTTTGTAGTGTCTTTATCTGATTTTGGAATTAGGATAATGCTAGCTTCATAAAAAGAGCTTGGAAGTGCTCCTTCCTCTTGGATTGTTTTAGAATAGTTTGAGGAAGATAGGGGTTAATTCTTCTTTGAATGTTTGATAAAATTTTGGTAAGCCATCCAGACCAGGGCTTTTGTTTTCTGTGAGATTTTTTTTTTTTTTTTTTTAATCACTGCTTCAATGTCATCAGTTGTTATTGACCTATTCAGGTTTTCTAATTCTTCCTGATTCAGTTTTGGAAGATTGTATCTTTCTAGGAATTTTGCCATTTCATCCACATTGTGAAGCTTGTTGGCATATGTTTTTCATGGTATTTTCTTACAATATTTTGTATTTGTGGTGTCAGTTGTTACTTCTCTGCTTTTGCTTCTGATTTTATTTATTTGGGTCCTCTCTCTTTCTTTCTTGATGAGTCTGGCTAGAGGTTCATCAATCTTGTTTATCTTTTCAAAGAACCAGCTCTTTGTTTCATTGATTTTTTTATATAATTTTAGTCTCTATGACATTTATTTCTGCTCTAATCTTTGTTATTTCCTTCTTTCTATTTACTCTTGGATTTTCTTGTTATTTTCTTTCTAATTCTTTTTGTTGTTGGGTAAATAATTTCTTATTAATTTTTCTTGTTTTTTGAAGTAGGCCTGTAGTGCTATGAACTTCCCTCTCAGTAATGTTTCTGCTGTGTACCAGAGGTTTTGGTATGTTATGTGTTCATTTTAATTTTTTTTCCAGCAAGTTTTTTATTTTTATTTTTTTATCTCTTTGGTAACCCATTCATTGTTTAATAACAAGCTATTTAGCCTCCATATTTTTGAATGATTTTAGTGTTTTTACTGTAGTTGATTTCTAATTTCATTTCATTGTGATCTGAGAAGATGCTAGATATAATTTCAATCTTCTTGAACTTGTAGAGACTTAGTTTGTGTCCTAACGTGGTCTATCTCTGAGAATGATTCATATGCACTTTGAGAAGAATTATGTTCAGCAGCTTTGGGGTGAAATTTTCTATAAATATAAATTAAATCCATCTCATCCAATATGTCCTTTAGAATCACTGTTTCCTTGATTATTTATTTATTTTTTTTGGTCTGGAATACCTATCCAGTGAATTCAGGAGAGTGTTAAAATCCCCTACTATGACTGTATTGTTTTTGATCTCTCCTTCAAAGTCCTCTAGTAGTTGTGTTTGGTTTTTTTAATATATTTAGGTGTTCCTATATTGGTTGCATATATGTTTTCCAGGGTTATTTCCAATTATTGGATCAATTCCTTTAGTATTATGTAGTGACCTTCATTGTCTCTTGTGACTGCCTTCATTTGAAGTCTATTTGGTCAAATATGAATATTGCTACTCCAACTTCTTTGTTTGTTTGTTTCTATTTGCATGGAATTTTTTTTTTCATCCCTTCATTCTCATCCTGTGTGAGTCTTTTGTTTGGATATGGGTCTCTTGTAGACAGCAAATAATTGGGTAAGGTTTTGGTATCCATTCAGGTACCCTCTGTCTTTTGATTGGAGCATTTAATTAATTTGCATTTGAGGTTATTATTGATAGGGACTTATATATTGCCATTTTAATATTGTATGCCTAGGTTTCTTTATTTCTTCTCATTACAGAAGTGCCTTTAGCTTTTCTTGCAGTTCTGGTTTGGTGGTAATAAACCCCTTTAGCCTTCTTTTGTCTTGGAAGCTCTTTGTGTCATCTTCTGTTTTGTGTGATAGCCTTGCTAGATGTAGTAATCATGGTTTCAGATCTTGGCCTTTCTTTGCCTTGAATACTTTATGCCATTCTCTTTTGGCCTGTAGAATTTCTGATGAGAAATCAATTGACAACCTTATGGGAGCTCCTTTGTAGTTAACAAATTGCTTTTCTCTTGCCGCCTTCAAGATTCTTTGTCTTTAATTTTTGACCTTTTAATTATATTGTGTTTGGGCATAGCCCTATTTGGGGTCTTCTTGGTTGGGACTCTCTGTGCCACATGGACTTGTATTACATTTTCCTTCACAAGGCTATGGAAGTTTTTTTCCATTACTTATTCAAACACATTCTCTATCCCTTGCTTACATTCTTTTCCTTCTAATATTGTTGTCTATATTCACTATACTGTGCATTAGATCTCTAGGACTGGCATTATTCACTGAAAGTTTTTACAGTTAAACAGCATATGTCCTAGTCCTTAATCCCTATCCCCTGATAACTACCACTTTACTCTCTGATTTTAGGAATTTGGCTTTTTTTATATTCTACATATAAGTGATAATCACACAGTATTTATCTTTGCTTTATTTCACTTAGTACAATGTCCTTAAGGTCCATATATATTGTCACAAATGATAAAATGATCTTTCTCACAGCTGAATAATAGTCCAGTACACACACATAGACATAGACACACACACACACAAACACACACAAACATATCACTTTTTTTTATCCAATCATTCATTGACAGGTACTTAGGCTCTTTCCATATTTTGGCTATTGTGAATAATGCTGCCTAAACATGGAAATTGATCTATCTCTTTGATATACTGTTTTAATTTCTTTTGAGTATAATACTCATAAGTGAAATTGCTGGATTATATGGTAGATTGATTTGTATATTGTTGAGAAACTTCCACATTATTTTCCATAATAGCTAATCCAATTTACATTCTCACCAACAGTATAAAAATACTACCTTTATTTTATATCTTCACCAACATATTATCTCCTAACTTGATGATAGTAATTCTAACAGATGTTAGGTGATACCTCCTTGTGATTTTAATTTGCAAGTTCCTTATGAATGGTGATGTTGAATACATTTTTATGTAGCTGTTGGCTATTGGGATGTATTCTTTTGTAAAACATTTATTTAGTCCCTCCACCCATCTATTAAATCATTTATGTTATTGAATTGTATGAGTTTCTTATATGTTTTGACTATTAACCCTTTACTCAATATATGGTTTGCAAATGTTATCCCATTATGTATATTGCCTCCTCATTTTGTTGATAGTTTGTTTTTATTTTGCTGTGCAAAAGTTTTTAAGTTTCATGTAGCCCACTTGTTATTTTTTTCTATTGTTGTTGGTGCTTTTTTTTTTTTGTCATATCTAAAAATCCATGTCAAGACAAGTGGAGCTTCTCCCTTTTTTTCATTTTTTTCTAAAAGTTTTATGATGTAAGGTCTTGTGTTTAAGTCTTTGATCTATTTTGAGGTATATTTTGTTAGTGTTGTAAGATATGTATTTAATTTTATTGCTTTTTTTGTGTTTACTTAGTTTTCTCAGTACCATTTGTTGAGGAGACTATCTATTTCCCACTGGGTGTTCTTTGATCCCTTGTCCAATAGTTTTCTATATATGTTGTTGTTTAAGTATGGTCTCCCTATTCTGTTTTACTTGTCTATTTTTATGCCAGTATTATATTGTTTTAATTATTATAGCTTTGTAGAAGAGTTTTAAATCAGAAAGTGTCCAGTGAGAGGAAGACAAGTACTATATGATTTTACTCACATGTGGATTCCAATGAACAAAATGAACCAACAAGCAAAATAGTGACAGATGCGCAGACAGAGAGTAGGCTGACAGCTCTCAGGGTGGGGTAGCTGGATCATGGGGTAGAAGGATTGAGCAAAAAAGAAAAAAAAAAGGAGGAAATAACTCATGGACATGAACAACAGTGCAGTGATTGCCATTGGAAGGTGGAGGAGAGTATAGTAGGGAATAAATGGTGATGGACAGAGACTTAACTTGGGGTGGTGAATATACAATACAGTATACAGATTACTTGTTGTAGAATTGTGCACCTGAAACTTATATAATTTTATTAAACAATTTCACCCCAATAAATTCAATTAAAAAAGGAAATGTGATAGTTCCAGTTTTCTTCTTCTTTTTCAAGATTGTTTTGTTTATTTGGGGTCCTTAGGGTTCATGTAAAACTTAGAATTGGTTTTCTTTTCTATTTCTGTGAATAATACAATTGAAATTTTGAAAGGGATTGAATTGAATATACTATAGATGGCTTTAGGTAGTTGGGACATTTTAGCAATAACAAGCCTTACAATCCTTTAGCAAAACATGTTTTTCTATTTGTATCATTTTTGATTTCTTTCACTAAAGTTTTATTAAAGTTTTCATTGTATAAATCTTCCTCTTCTTTGGTTAAATGTATTTCTTGATATTTAATTGTTGTTGATTCTATTGCTAATGGGATAAATTTCTTCATTTTTTATATCTTTTATTATTAGAAATGGATCTGATTTTTATGTGAATTTTGTAGACCAGCTGTTGATTAGTTCCAACAGTTTTTTGGTTGAGTCTTCGGAGTTTTCTGTATGTAAAATGATAAATTTGAAAATAATAAAAATTTTCCTTTTTAATTTGAATGC
Source organism: Plecotus auritus (assembly GCF_963455305.1). NCBI lineage: Eukaryota > Metazoa > Chordata > Mammalia > Chiroptera > Vespertilionidae > Plecotus > Plecotus auritus. The sequence goes on along the minus strand of NC_137771.1, from coordinate 133,247,334 downwards.
TTTTTATTTCTATAACTTGCCAAACTGTTCTATATTAAACTTCCAATACACTATTAGATAAGATTAGTGAGTGTCAGCATCCTTGCCTAGTTTCTGATCTTAGAGAACTTTTTTTTAAATTTTCACCATCATCTATAATGTTAGCTGTGGTTTTGCTGTGTATGGTCTTTATTATGTTTCTTCTATATCCAATGTCTTATGTATTTTTATCCTTAAAAGTCACTGTATTTTGCCCTTTCTGCCATCTTGGAGCATAAAAGCTTGCTGGAAAACAGAACTTCTATGACAGATAAGTCTAGAAGGTTGTGGTCCAAAGACGTTTTTGCTAGCTGTGGGTTGGGTCTGCAGAACCTGAGGAAGCAAACAACTCATTTAAGTTAAAGATGTTTATGCTCAAGATGAAACTGAATTCTATCTAGGCAAAGAACAACACAGCGACTCCTGGTGGCAAACAGAACTAAACCAGAGTAATCTAGAGAAAGGTAACGTGTTCATGGAAACAGTGGCATGGTTTCCATGAACACAAGCTCATGGAAGAGGAAGAAGAAGAAGAAGAAGAAGAAGAAGAAGAAGAAGAAGAAGAAGAAGAAGAAGAAGAAGAAGAAGAAGAAGAAGAAGAAGAAGAAGAAGAAGAAGTAGAAGAAAAGGGTGAAGAAAGGAGAAGAAAGGAGAAGGAGAAGGAAAAGGAGAGGGAGAGGGAGAGGGAGAGGGAGAGGGAGAGGGAGAGGGAGAGGGAGAGGGAGAGGGAGAGGGAGAGGGAGAGGGAGAGGGAGAGGGAGAGGGAGAGGGAGAGGGAGAGGGAGAGAAGGAGAAGGAGAAGAAAGATGTAGAAACATAAAGCTAACTGGTTTGGTGAGAAATCTAAAAGGTCCTCATGTGGTAACTAAATGCAATTAATTTAGGAAGATTTGTTTTATGTTTAAGACTCAATTTGTTTGATAAACTTAATGTGAGCTAGAATAATAAGTCCATACATTCTGAAAAGTGTGAATTATGAAATCTTAAGTGGAATGGCAGCTATATAATATTGTTTTATCATTGAAGAAATTATTCTCTTTACATTGCAATGGAAATACTATAAATTATGCTACATTGAGAATAAATATATATATGTATGCTTTTTAATATCATTTATAAATAAGCACTCTTGCTTTATTCATACTACATAAAGACAATGAACAAAATTTTTAAATTTATTAAGCTATATATCCATAGAAATATGACTTCCCTCATATTCATGTATCCCATTTATTCACTTGGGGATTTTGTTATCCATCTGTGTTTTCTTTCTTTTACAGCTGGAGAATAAGTAGGGGGTACGGTTGTAGTTATGGTATGATATTTTTGAAGACATTATTTTTATACTTACTTAAGTTGTATAATTTTCCATTGAACAATTATATTTTGTGCCCTGATAAAAGAGTTCCAAATACTTAGTGTAATGTTTAACACATATTTCTCATGTGTAGGTAATCACTAACTCTTTTTTGAATTTGCAATAATAATGTGTTTCTTTTTATATTTCCATTGTAAATAGAACTAAAATGTACTTATAAATTTATTTATAGAATATATTGTATATTAACATTATATTTGGTTTGGTGTCAATGCTGAGACAAATACCTTGCTTTTAATAAACAGATGGTGTCTATTAATTGTTCTGCTAGGTCATGCTAATATGACATTATTTATTATTCAGATGCCAGATAAACGCTGACAGATGGAACGTCAGTATAGCTAATGTCAGATGATATAACCATCGCAAGCATAATACTAGCATGTTAACTGTGGTATTGACATTTGGAACCAGAAAAGTCATCTTGGCAGGAACAGAGGTGCTATAATAACTGGCTGGTGTCTCTGGCCAACCAAGCACATGTATGTCAGTCATATCATTATTGGAAGGAAGCAATATCCAAAACTAAAAAACTGGCTAATGTATATTTCTATTTAAATCTAATTCTGAATTTTGTCAAGTCCATATGCTTTATTCTGTTTGCCTTGTTGTTCATGAAACTTTTCAGATAAGAGGGCATCTGCTAACTTTGGCTGAGAATGTTACATGGACTTATCCTCAGTCATTCTGCTCTTGAAACAATTTTAAACAAATAACAAAAAGTTTTTCAGCATGCTTTAGGCCTAGTCAGTCATTTCATATAATTCAATGGGTCTAAAAGATCTTTTTTAAAATGATTTTTAATGGGCTTTTCAGTGTTAGAATTTCAGGTTGTTTCCTCTCTGAAATCTCTGAACAAAATGGCCTTAAGCATGCTCCAAGAACAAGCTGCTCTTTGGCATAAGTCATTTGACATTCATTCTACTTCCAGAAACTTGATTCTTCTGGACTGATATCTCACAGAATTTAGCCAGAAGCTAGAGAATTTGCCTTCTAGCATTTTTTTATGCACCTCCTGGACCTGGATATAGCTTTCTTTACATTCTAACCTTCAGCTTCTGCTGAGGTCTTGTAGATTTTCTGTTTCTGAGGCATAAAGAATCATCTAACATTGTGCTGTTGAATATTATTTGTGCTTCTGTAATACTGATTCCAACTGAAAAACATAGAAAAATACTAAGTCATGCATGCTTTATGCTTCTTAGTGTGTTTATTCTCTCTTTATTGGAATAAAAGTTCAGATCACAAAGGAGAAGCTGGCCATTATAGGTGAGAAACAAAACAAGTCCTACTTCAGCTACTATATTGAATTGTACTGTATTCTATGCCCTGTAATGAATGGATAAATATGTTGTCTTTTCAATGTCTAATGGGGAAAGATTATTTCAAATGAGTGCTAGTCCTTTAGCATTTTCTTGTTTTGACTTTAATCAATGTGCTAAAAAAAAAACAAAGGAAAATAGAAAATACGCTCAATGTTTCAGATGACAGACCTGGTATTTTGGTGAAGCTGCTTTTATTAAGAGAATAAAAATCAGGTAAAATATAACAATAGTCAAATTTTCATTAGTAAATCACTGTTTAAAATACTTTAGAAGATTTCTACATTACAAACAGTTTAAAATGTTCCAGATTGGATTAGATACATATTTCATAAATATATTGCCTTTATGATATATAATTATTCTTTTCATTGTTATTAGAATTTATAGTAATATAGTATTTTAGAGCATCTTTAAACATTTGCTTGATTTCTTTACATTACTAGATATCTAAATTGCATATGTATTAGCAAATATAATTTATATCAATTTTTACTTTAGAGGCATGATAATCTGTTTTGTTCAATCTAAATATTTTGGATAAGCATGCCTGACAATTGTTTTTGGTAAACATTTGCTTGAAACAGAATAGTATCTGATTTGAGGTAGGTGAAGCAGCTGTTTTAGCTTCACAGAAAATGTTGCCAGGAAAAAAAAAAAATTGTGTCCCTTAGGTATGGGCTGAATTACAGCTTTAAAAAATTAAATTAGCTCAGCACACTTTTGGCTCTACTGTTACTTGGCTTCCTTGTATCATGGCCCTTTACCATTGTTTCATATTTGTTTGGCCCAAACTCTTCTGTAGTTTATTGACAGTAGCATGATAAATCACAGTTTTCACTGGGCACCATACCTGCTCACATAGTCGTAGTCTGTGTAAGGAGGCCAATAGTTCTCATGAAGGGTTGTAAAATTGCTCTTTCAAAAGCTTAGAAATGGATTTTCTATGGGGAAAAATAATCTTAATTCAGGCAGTAATTTTTAGAGAGTTGTGACTCTTCCCTCAAAAATGACTACAATCCTGACTCTAAGGTGGTATCTGATCATTTTTGTGCAAGACTCACATAGTCATAAATATTTCATGCATGGAGGAGATGATAAATATAATTATGAAATGGGTGGTTAGGCTTTATGATTTTTTATTCTAAAAAATATTTTAGGTGAGCCCTGGCCAGTGAAGCTCGGTTGGTTAGAGCATTGTCCCAGGCATCAAAAGGTTGCTGATTCAATTTCTTGTCAGGGCATATACCTAGGTTGCAGGTTCCATCCCTTGTGGAGATGCATACAGGAGGCAACAAACCGATGTTTATCTCTATCTTTCTCCCTAAAATCAGTAAAAACATATCCCCAGTGATGATTAATGTATACGTATTAATATATGGTGAATATTTGTTAATTTCTTAGACTTACATATCAATCTATAATAATAAAAGGGTAATATGTTAATTAGACTGACATCATCCAGACGTCATTGTGGATGTCCTTCCTGATGAAGCCGGGGCTGGAGAGAAGCCAGCTCAGGTCCTGGGTGCCTGCAGGCAGCCCAAGCGAAGCCAGACCAGGTCCTAGGTGCCTGCAGGCAGCCAGAGGAGGGAACCCGGGACCCGGGTGCCGGAGGGAAGCCAATGCTGGCAGTCTAGGGAAGGGAGGACTACTCTTGCACAAATTTTTGTGCATCAGGCCTCTAGTTCTTAAATAATAGTAGAAAATATCCTTTGAATCTAAAGCAATTTAATTAAATCCCATTTTATTTTCATTTGTGCTATAAATTTTCCTCCTTTGTGGGAATAAAAGTATTGTATTACTTGAATTATACATATCAAGCCTTTACTTACCTTAGGCTACTGTCCAATTAAATTTTAATTATACTATGTGTCTTGAATTTATGCATAACTAAAGAACCTCTTATTATGTCAAAACATAATACCATTATAGAATAAAATTAAAGTCACTATGGCTACTTGGAAAGAAATGTCATTAAATCACAATGGAATATTAATCTAAAATTGATATAAGGCAAAATGAAAAAAATGAATAATGGAAATTGGCATTAGTGAAAGCTTATGTTGCCTCTGTTCTAATTGATGAGTGACAAAATATCTTAACACTTAAACTCACACACACAAATCACGATTTGTTTTATATTAACTAAATAGAAAATGCATTTGTAGTTAATATTTTAGCAATTACTTAGAAGAATATGAGAACTCACCTTTGACTTCTCAAAGCATTGCTTATGGATTAAATGCTCAAACTACAGAGCTGCATTATTTCAAAACAGTGTTTTCTATTAGTTTGTGTCAGACTTATTGATTTAACCATGTTTTTAAAACAGAGAATTATATTTCATATAACATATACATAATAAATATGTTAAATAAAACTAAAATTATTATGAATCATTTTAAAACGCAAGAGGTCATGAACTGAGTGAAGGTCATGGCTGCTTTCAATGCCATTTTGTGACTCATGGTTTTACTCAGGGCTAATAATCTTATTGAAAGTACATTTATAGAGTGCACTTTTTACTATTTTGTGTGTAGTTTGATTTGTATTTTTAGTACTGTCACTAACATAGTAAATCAATGTTACGTGACACTTTCCCAGTGGTAAATAACGCAACTCTTCTTACTTTGTCTAGATTCAGAAGGAAGCATAGAGTAGATAAATCCCTTGTAGCTTGATTCATTTCTGGTATTGATTTCCAAAGTATAGAATAGGATGACAGCATTTCAAGTTATTGAACATTTGAAAAATAATCTGTTTGAGTTGTTTATTCACTCTAAAATTTGATGCTAAGCAAGCCTTACTGATTTTTACATTATAAAGGATTTATAAAAGCAAAATTAAAGATTTGTTTTCTAATCTTTTGGTCCTTCCAATTTTGCTTGAGCACTAATGATAATTTTCCGCCCTGTGCATGAATATAGATTATGAAAATATAATTGTATATTTGCTGTCAGAAAACATATTCCTAAAAAAAAAAACTTACTTTATATAAAACCAAACTCTGTAAGATGCCTTTATTTTTCTTTTTCAGTTAGAGGAATCATAAGCCTTATGTCTTTGTGATGTATTTTCTTTTAAAAAAATTTAATGGCATCCTTCACTTAGAATTTCTTTAATTAGTATTAAAATGTAGAAGATGTTCTTGCAATTTTAGTTTTGGTAAGGGTTTTTATATATAATCTAAGAACTAATGGACAATATTGTAAGACTAACAACTGAGATTAGAAATATTATTTTATTTATTTATTTATTATTTTTAAATATATTTTTATTGATTTTAGAGAGGAAGGTAGAGGGAGAGAGAGATAGAAACATTAATGATGAGAGAGAATCATTGATTGGCTGCCTCCTGCACACCCCCTAATGAGGATCGAGCCTACAACCTGGGCATGTGCCCTTGACTAGAATCAAATCCAGGAACCTTCAGTCCGCAGACCAATGCTCTGTCCACTAAACAAAACCAGCTAGGGCAGGAATATTATTTTAATATTTCTATCTGTACAGTGTTTACTGATCATATCATTTAGATCGACTTTGCAATTTGAAATATATATGCCAACTGTATATTGCATTGTGTACTTACCACTCAAAGTCAAATCTTCCATCACCATATAGTTGACACTCCTTGACCCTGTACTACCTTGCATTCCCTTCTCTCCGGTAACTACCATACTGTTGTGTGTGCCTATGAGTTTTGCTTGTTTGTTTGCTTTTTTTCTGTTGTTGTTGTCCATTTGTTGTCTTCAGTTTTTCATCTCATGTGTGAGTGAAATCATATGGTTCTTAACATTTTCTATCAGACTCATTTCACTTAGCATGATATTCTAAAGATCCATCCAATTTGTCATAAATGGCAGTATTTTACTTTCTCTTATGGCCGAGTAAAAAGCTTACATAATCTTGTTAACCAGCCACCCAAATAAATTTAATAAAAAAAAGCTTCCTCAAATGTCAAAAAAAAAAAAAACACACACAAAAAAACCAAGTATATGTCAAATGATGGTATAGCAGCATAGTTCTGTTGTTAAATATTTCTTCCAAATCTAAAAATAACCAACTACTTTTTCTGATAATCTCTCAGAGTAACCATTAAATTCAAAGTTTTATCTCACACTTAGGAAAGCTTTAAAAAAACATCAGGTTGGCGTATAAGGTCACTTGACATTTTTTTAATGCTCACAGGGGCCAGTTTCTCGGTTAGGTATTTCAAATACGTAATATCATTTACTCCCCAATAATACTGTAAGGAAAGTAATATTACTCCTACTGTTCAGATGAGAAGCTAGAAGTCCAAAAATTTGTAACTTGCCCAAGAAGTATGATATAGCTAGTCAGTGGAAGACCTTAAATTCAAATCCTGATGTTTAGGACCTTAAATTCCAAACTATTTCCATTTTCCCATTATAAAAATAGGTTTTCAAGTTAGATTTGTTATCCCTATTTTCACTTTCAAATTTTGTTGCTTATATTCAAAAAATTTAATGGTTGACATTCATCTCCAAGTGTGTTGTTTGAAACAAAACTGCCAGAAACTCTCTAATAGGAACATACTTTACATAGTTGAATTTTTACCCCTCCCCCCAAAAAAAAATCTGCATTGGAAAAGAAAATATTTTACTACTATAATTAATTACAAAATCATTAAAGTTAAATGAAAAGCAGACTAGATGGTAGGTGAAGAATTACTCCCTTTTTGCATTTTTAAATATGCCATTGGCCTACTGAATGACTTATAATACAAATTAATGCAGTGATTATGGTGATTAGCAACATGGCACCTAAAGTCAAATTGCTCAGGTTCAAATCTCATCTCTGTCAATCTTTGATATTGTGTATGTTACTTAAACTTTCTATTCTTCAATTCTCTCAATTATAAATTAAAATAAAAATGTAATTTCTCTCATAGGTGTGTTTGTTTGAATACTAAATACCGTTAGAGAATTTATATAGAATACTTCATCCCCAGTGCCCAATGCAACAACTGATAGCTATTATTAATTTAAATGCTATTCTCAGGTCAACTGATTCAATTGATATTATTGCGTATAATACATAGATATTTTTATATTGGTTTTATTTTGAAAGGGACACATATACAAAAGATAAAATTATATGAATAATTATTCTATTTTATTTTAAGAAATAGAAGTATTTAAAATAGAATAATTTCTTATCTTTAGTTGGAGACATTTCATTTTTATATAATTGTATGCATCCTCAGGAATATGGAACACACTTATTCAGATGTAGCTAAGCAAATAGGAAACAAAACAAGAACAAGATAAAAAACATTTTAATCTTTGAGGTGTCGGCAGACAACACTAATAGTTAAAAATAACCTCATGTAAGTAAGTAAGTAAATAAATAAATAAATAAATAAATAGGCATAAAAACATTAACATCTTACAGAGAATGTAGAAATTAAATACAGTATATTAAGAGAAAAATCAATTGTCCCATCTTATTAATATATTTGATAATCCTGAAAATAATATTTCTCAGTGTTAATTAACTAGTTGGTGACTATACAGTCTGTTGAGGTTGGCACGAATCCACTTCTCTCAAGATATTAAGCAGACCAGGCCAGGCAAGGTTTTAGTGCTCAGCAATGGTATGCTGCAACGTTTCTCATGGTTGTGCTCCGAATGTCCCCTTCACTTTTCATTCCAAGTATCAACACCATCTTTCTTGCTCTATTCTCACATATTTTTTCCCTATGAACACCCAACTTTTAGTCTTTTGCAACCAAACTATATCCTCTTTTTTCTTCTTTTTATAATTAAGTGCAGATATCATGGCTACTTGATCTTTTTTATTAAATTATTTCCATCATAATATTTGTTAATTTCAATATTTATGTTGAGAGACTCTATCAAAACCTCTCAGTCCTTGCATTTTTCAGGGAAAATTTTTTCTACACTGCCTCAGCAGTAACTTAGTTGTTATCAAGAATTAATCTTATACCCTAATCTCAGTTTCAAGCTTCCTACTTCCCAAGTAACTATCTTGTCATTTCTCTCCAACAAACACTCTGACTCCATATTTTTTAGCTCTTATTCAGTCTGAAAATCTGTTCATCCTAACCAATTTATGATATATTTTTTACCTGACTCACATGCTCAATTTTCTTTCTCCCTCCTTTCAAAGTGTATGTCTCAAAAAACATCACCCTTATTAAATGCATATCTCTACCTCTTTATTGGCTGAATCTGTGCCACTAAATGTGTCCAGAAAAGAAGCAAACAATATATTAACTGATCTTTAAATTCATTACTACAAACAGCTGCTGGGTCCTAAGTTAAGTTTAATTTGGTGATATGAGACTTAGCATAATCCTGATAATTCTACTATATCTATCTTCTTATTTTCTTAAAGATCTTGATTAACTTACATATTGGTTCTGCTAATTATTAATTTTCTTACTATTTTTAAGACATTGATTCTTTTGAATTTTTTATGCAATCATTCCACCCCCATAGAAATGTTTTTAATTTTATTTATTTATTCCTTTATTATTCCTTTTGGTTAATTTTTTACTCTGGCTAGATGTCTAGTCCACTATTGAACTGAAGAGATGAGTGAGGACATTGTTCTTTTGTTCCCAGTCTTAGGATCTTGGTTTTTTTTTTTGTGTGTGTGTGTGTTTTTTTAACTCAATACCATTATCTTCCCCCATACAACTCTACTGAAACTGCTCATAAAGATAACCCATGAACCCAATTCTCCTGATTCTATTGGTTAATACTCAGCCTTTTGATTTCACTGATTTATAGTGCTTGAATCCTTTAGACACTCCTTTCTACTTTGACTTCTGCAATATCACACAAGCCTGATTTTATTCCTTCCTTATAAGCTGCTTTTTTATTAAATTCCATTTAGTCATTTCCTCCTATCTCTTCACATTTTAAATTTTATTTGCTTCAGGGATCAGGCCTCAGGACCTTTTATTCTCTATCTGGACTAGCTCTATAGATTTTTCCTGCTATTTCATGGATTATATAAATAATGTAAATAGTCTCAAATTATATTTTCCTAATTTGTATATCTAGAGCAGATGTATCTTCCAATGTATAGAATAACATATCTAAATGTGCATGTGACAACATATTTTCTTTGTTTTATAATATATATATCAAACTTAAGTCAAATTTAATTTCCTAATCTTTACCCCAAACTGGTTATTTTGCATTCTGCTCTTCCTTAATAAATAGCAACTCCACTCTTCCAGTTACTCAGACCAACAATCTTGGAGCCCTATTTAATTCTTTCTTCCAATCACATTTCATAGAAAATTCATCAACAAATTCTGTTTACTTTATTCTCAAAACATACCAGTACCCGAAAACTTCTCAACACATCTATCCCAATACACTGGTCCCAGGTACCATTATTTTCTGCCCAAATTGTCCTCTAATGGGCAAACTGCTCTCTGTTCTTCTGCCTTGATTTCCCTCCTCAATCCATTCCAAACATAGCAGCTATGGAGATCTTTTTCAGCAAGTCATTCTTCTAAACATATTTCTTAAATGGTTTCCTATTTTTTTTCAAATTGAAATGAAAATTCTTGTAAAAGGTTTTCTACTGTTCTGGCTTGTCTCTGCCTTCATTTCTTACTGCTTCTTCCTTTGCTCACTCTGACCCAGACACATTAGCCTCATTTGTATTCCTTTAACACAGCAAATATATTACAGTGTTAGTACCTTGTACTTGCTATTCCTGAGCCTGGAATAACCTTCCCGCTGATATTCACATGTTGCGATTTCTCTTCTGTTTTAGGTGCCTTATCAAATGTTAGTTATCTTTGAGGCCTTCCCTCCCTTCTTTAAAATAATAACTTTTATTCTAGTACTTTCCTTTATACTGTTTAATTTTCTTCACATTATATACTGAGTGGCCAGATTATTATGATCTCTGAACGCATAATAATCTGGCCACTCAGTGTATATCCTATATAATAAAAGGCTAATATGCAAATTGTCCCCTCGACCAGGAGTTCAACCAGCAGGCAGGCTGGCCAACCACCCATGTCCTCTCCTCCTGGCCAAGCTGGCCGGACCCCACCCATGCACAAATTCATACACACACACACACACACACTGAGTAGCCAGATTATTACGCATTCAGAGATCATAATAGTCTGGCCACTCAGTGTATATCATTATCTAAAATGCTAATGCTTTATTTATGAAGTCAAAGAACAAAATCCAGCTGAGTAAATTTTAAAGATCTTATTGAATTTGCTCAGTGATTCAGACATTGGACATCAGACAGTCTGGTAGTTATAAAGGAGCTCCAAAAAGCTATACAAGGAAATAAAGTTTATATGCAAAAGAGAGCAGATTGGTTATTGCAAAGTAGCTTTCCTTATAGTGGATGGCAGGGATTTATCAGGCAAATTGCCTAACTTATGCTGGTCAGGAGAGTCCTCACTGTCTGGTTTAATATTATATTTCTGGAATAGCTGAAACTATAACTGTAGGTTTAGTTTGGTGATAGAGGACTCAGCATAAGCAACTCTATTTTTGGCCTGTTGTCTTGCCTTTAATGATCTACCTTCATGAATTACAGCTAAGTGGGCTAGTTTTTTGTTTATTTGCTCACCACTGTGCCCCAAGTGTGTGGAACATTTCATGGCACAAAGAAAACACCAAACAAATATTTCTGAATGTATGAATGACTGAAAGATGAACATTTTTCATTTTATTTTAAAAGCATTGTCTCTATTATCTCAGTTTTCTTGTTTTGCAACAGCTGAATAATTTTAAAGAAAAAGATAACCAGACCAAATTGCAGGCAGAGCAACAAAATCTAAATATGTTTGAGAGAACCTTTTCATTTTGACATAAATCATAAAAAAGTCTTATATTTCTAATGGAAAATAAGCTTTTAAAGTGTTAAAGGTGACCCATCACTTATAAAATAATGAAACAGGGTCATTAGTCAAGAAATACATGGATATATGATAAGCACACAATCATCTGATATGCTTTCAAGTTTTATAAAATACATTTAAAATTATATTGTCATTGAAAAAAGAATATAATTATAGGACATTGTGCTTCTCTATTAGCTTAGTCAATCTTTTATGTGAATGAGGGCATATATGGCACAAAAATTTTATTTTGAGTTTGACAGCAACCACATCTATTAAATTTTACTATGTATTTAAAGCTGGAAACCTCTACCTCAAGGTACATATGCCACAACCACTCATGAGTTTAGCTAAAACAGCATTTTTCTAAAAAGTCAGTTCTGTCATTTTTACTGATCTAACCCTTACTGTCCTTGGGTGGTTACTTATAAAATATTAATGATCTCAATAAAAATGGAAACCAGAGCATAGTTGAAAGCAAAAATTACTTATCAAATTAAAAAAGCCTTTGAAAATATAAATGCTTCCATCCCAAGGTATACAGTGCCTAAACATAATCTGAAGACCTTGAACTCTTCATGCAATAATAACCTATTTGAAATGTAAACAACATTACTGTATTTTTATTTTTTTCTCCAAATGGGAAGCACTGCACTATGTATTTTCTGCTTTGTTTGCTAATCAAACATATCTGCCTCATAAAACTTTCTACATGTTATCTTCTAAACATCTCAATTATTTACGAACACCAAAAACAACTTCTAAATGGTAGAAAGAAAAAGGTCTGGCATTTTTAGATCTCTGTTCCCGCATTTCTGAAATGGTGTTAAAGTAATGTATCAGACAAATTATTTAACAGGATAGCCTAGTGCCATGTTGGTAATGGTGTTAAAAATATTATGATTAGCAAAGTGATTTTAGAATTTAAAAATGTATTATCAACATTAGAAGATATTTGTAAACATAAAACATGGATATTCCTTGATAGCAACTTGTAGAGTTTTATTTATCTTAACAATTTCTTTGTAACATAATATAAAATATCTTACAAATTATTTGATTGAATTGCATTTGTGTCATTGGGTTGAGTGCCATTATCTGACTTATTAAAATGCTTTTCATCTATCATTAGTGATAGACTCATATCATTATTTGATGCTCCATGTAGAAAAAGCACCCCAGTACATGTCACCTGTTATATGAAATGGCATGACTTCCATTCACAATAATAATGTGTGTACATCATATTTACATTAAGTATCTTGAAGACTTCTTCAGTAATCATTGAGTTTAAATTGTTGGCCTATACAAATTGGTTTTCATCTTTTACCCAGAAAATTGAAAATTTTACTTCACAAAATAAACACATAAAGAAAGGCAATGAAATATGTCTTTATGTGCTGATCAACTAACTATTAAGTATAATTTCCTCAAATATATTTAGAATTCATTTGGGTAAAATCTCTAAATAATATTAATAAATGAAGGCACAATATGTGTAGTGGTATTTCTTTTAATTTTTTGTTATTGATTAAAATATTACCAAGTGACATTTTACTTTTATAAAATTGAATCAATGGTATCAGTATCAGTAGTCTTAGTTTAAACACACTCATTCAAATGTAGTACATATGTCCCTTTGCCACAAGAGAAAAATAAAGAAGTTTTTATATGAAATACAATTTAAGCATAGCATCTCTTAAGATCCCTCTCAATATGTTTTTCCTTTCCTATTATACTCTGGAAAGGAAAAGTACATTAAGAAATGCTATCAGATGATAGATCAACAGATATTGATAACTAGAATAGTGCCTGAGTCTTTATTTCCACTGTCTATGAGATATCTCCTATGATAGTACTAATTCTTCTTGAAAACTTGGTAATTAGAGTCTTCAAATAATGTGTCAATGAAGGTAAAAACTTATCTGCTCTTCAATTCTAATAAGAGAATGCCATTTTAATCAGATCACTAATAAAAATAATTACTATAATACTTATAACTACCTTACATTAAGTAATTTGCAAATAATATCTCACTTAAAACAAAAGGAACAACTTGTTATAGTCACAGTCATGCTAAAGCTATGTAGATTCTCAGTATCTTTTTTCAAGGTAATAAAGCTCAATTTAGTAATTTAAACAATGGTTACTATTACTATAATTTTTACTATTTCCAATATTACACTGAGTTGTTCATTCTTTCTGAATTAGGAGAATAAAATAACATTTGTTAAGTTCCTTTTATATGTGAAATATAATATGTTTAGTTATAATAATCCTGAAAATTAACAATTATTTTTATTTTTAATTTTATAAATTTTATAAAGTGATACTCAAATATATAATACAAATTGCACAGGGTAACACTATATAGCTGATCCAGAAATTGGATTTAGTTATTTTTTATTCCACAACAGAAGCTTTCTTATGTTCCCTCACGTTTATCAAAAAAAAAATAGTTATTTCCTGATTTGCAGTGTGTTGGTGCTCAAAACTGTTTACACAGTAAAAGGTTATCAAGCACTAGGAAATGTTGATGCTCTTCTATCTTTGCTAACTAGTGAAAATTTGGCGATTTACCTTAATTAGTATTTACCAATGTTACTACACCCTAATGTAATTTTATAAGAGGCTTCATGATGTCTTTATAAAGTATTTTTGAAGCCAAAAATAGTGTAAAGGATCAAAACAAACAAACAAAAGAAAACTTCTGAACTATCTACCATGTCATTGCTAAATCAATAAGGTATGTTTTAATTCTAATTTTTGCTATTCACAAAAAACGATTCACAGTGAGAAAATGAATAAAAGTAATAGGGTGGATTTTGTAAGTAAATTAGCAGTATTTATTCTAATACTATTGACAATTAGACATTGGTGTTGTCTTTGTGAGTGTTATCATATTAACACCCAATATGACATTTGGTAATAAAATTGAAAGCTTTTTCTAAATTTTTTTTTCATATTTTAATGGGAAATTATACATCAAATAATTTTTTTTAAGATCAAGTCAAAGAGAAATGGTTGTTTCAGATGCCTAAATAAAAGATCATTTTTAATATGCTTTTTATTGATTTCAGAGAGGAAGGGAGAGGGAGAGATAGAAACATCAATGATGAGAGAGAATCATTAATTAGCTGCCTCCTGCATGCCCTATTGGAGGTCAAGCTGGCAAACCAGGCATGTGCCCTGACTGGGAATTGAACTGTGACCTCCTAATTCATAGTTCGATGCTCAACCACTGAGCCACACAGGTTGGGAAGATATCTTTTAAAGGGAAGAGGTTATCAACATACATGTTGCATATTTCAAAATTACATTAATCATACATATAATATACCAGAGGCCCAGTGCACGAATTTGTGCACTGGTGGGATCCCTTGGCCTGGCTGGTGATAGGGGCCAATTGAGGCCATCTCGCCCAGTCTGGATGGAGCTGATTGGGGTCTGCCAACTGGAGTGAGGGGCCACGGGAGGTTGGCCAGCCATGGGAGGTTGACTGTGGGAACGCACTGACCACCAGGGGCCAGCCATGGGAGGTTGACTGTGGAAACGCATCTGCCCCCTGGTGGTCAGTGCACATCATAGTGACTGGTCAACTGGTTGTTTGGTCATTCAGTCATTCATTGTTTGGTCATTTGGTTGCTTAGGCTTTTATATATATAGATATATGATTTATTATTATTAACTATATCACAGAATGTTTCTTATGAAGTTTAAAATTATTTTGAATTTTAATTCATTTTGAAACTCCTATTTTACATAATAAAATTAAGCACTCCTTTAATTAAATTATAGTTAATTAAGGGTGACAGATAAAAAACACTGTTTTTTAAATAATGTATTTTCTAAATAATGTGTTTTCATTAGTACTATTTTCGTAAGTCATTATCAAGAAAAGGTTATATGAAAAAATTACTTAATGTAATTATATTTGTAAACATTATATAAGCAAATGTATCATAGAAGGGAATATTTTCATTTTTATTAACACTGTATTCCAAGTTGATTTTATAATACTCCACCACAAAAATGCCTTTGATAGGATATTCACTTTCATGGTAGTGTAAAAATACTAGCTGGACAGTTGACCTCTTGTGGGGACAATCAGAGACCCTTTGAGGTTTGAGCAGCCTAGATCATCAAAACACAGTGCATAAAATGACTTTAACATGTCAGAGAATACACTATTTTTTATTAATTATAGTTTTGATTATAATTTCTTTTTAATACAAAACACAATAATTAGGAGCATTTTATTGCTCCAGTTAAAATGGTTATTTTGTGGTTTTTAGTGACATGTTAGCAGAAGAACAGATATTTTTGCCTCCTTGTGAAATCTTCATTTTGTGTGGTAAAGAGGAATAAAAGAGGCTGATATAGAATAGTGATGAGAAGTTTTGTATATGTAACAAATCAGAACTTTGGTAGTGTCAGGTTGATGACTGCTATGTGATAGCTCAAATTTGACTGCATATTTTAATGCACTTGATTTTAATGGCCTCATTGATTTATTGAGGCAAAGTACAGGGTGCATTGCTTATCTAATCTTTCTCTGCACTCATATAGACCACTATTACCTAAGGAAATTGCATCTTTAACTTGAGAATGAGCAGGTCTCAATTATTGACTACCGTTAAGGCAGCATTGAGTAGATTATGATGATTATTGTTTGATTTAATTCTTTATAACTTCTATGATGTAACATTTTTATTAAATGTATTATTTCACTAGCACATTATTCTGAATACTTTGAAATTATAGTTAAGCACTGAGTTTGCTTAATAAGATCCTTCAAATGTTCTTCTACATGCTTAAAGACAAGTATGAAAAAAATCATTTCAATTAATATGTAAGAGATGAAGGTGACCTCAATAAGTTTTAAAAAATTCCACTTCAAACTTAGATGGAGTCATTTCTGAATAATTAAATGAAACCTTTCCACCAGTACCCCATTTTTTAGACAATATAGACCGTCAAATCTTGATATTCTTATGCAGTTTTCTTTAGGGAAAGAGGTATTATTGGTTTCCTAAGAGATACATGTCCTTCGTATATTTCATGTTAATGAGTAGGGTGAGTTGAGTGGAATCATTTTGGAAAGGAGACCAATTTTGATAAAAATTGAAGCATTATCATAAAAGCTATGTTTCCCTAACTGCAATGTGTAATATCCTTATACAAAATACATATTTGATTTAGTTGCTCCTTGCCTTCCAATATGAGTGATTCAAACTCAAAAGTTAGAGCAAATTTTAAATACTTTAAAATGCCACACATTACATCATGAAAAGTGGCCAAATTCCATTATGCAATTTTATTACAAATTTAATTAGTACTTTAGTTTAGATAAAATAATATAGCTTTATTTAATTGTTTCCTCTATTATACATGTTATGGTCACACAATTTTTCACATTTAATCAAACGTATTATGATTTATAAGCAAAATAATCAACATAAAGTAACAGTAATTTTGATAGAAATAATTCTGTACATTTGGAAGCAAATTCCTAAATTCAGCATTTTTATATTGTAGATTAGAGTAAAAAGAAGAGCAAAATAATACAGATAAGTAAAATAGTAAAAAATAGGCATTGTAAGAAATGAAAGGCCAATTTTAGTAAGTGTATATAGAATGTTTAGCAAAATAATTTTATAGGAAACAAATTGTTTATAAAAACTTTAAAAGCTTGACTTATAAATAGTTACATTTTACCATGAATCTTTGTGAAATGTTTTATTTTCTTTTGAATAAGTCTAAGGAAAATAGTAAAATTTAGCTCATAGATACAATTATCAAATTATACTACATTAACTCTGTATTATTTTCATACATAAAATAATTAGAATATGATAAAAATAAATTTTCCAAACTGAAGTCAATATAAAATGGAACTAGGAAAGGCATTCATATATATTACATACATTTTGCACTTACAAGCACATACATCTCTGTATATATAGATAATTTTGAAGATACACACACCCCAGGCCTTCACCACCCTATTGTCTATGTACATGAGTTATGTATGCATACAAGTTCTTTGGTTAATATCTTCCCACCCACCTACCCTCCCCCATTTCCCTCTGAGATTTGACCATCTGTTCCATGCTTCTATGTCTCTGAATCTATTTTGTTCATCATTTTATTTTGTTCATTAGATTCCACATGAGTGAGAACATGTGATACTTGTCTTTCTCTGGCTGGCTTATTTCACTTAGCATAATACTCTCTAGGTCCCTCCATGCTGTCTCAAACAGTAAGAGCTCTTTCTTTTTAGTGCTACATAGTATCCCATGATGTAAATGTACCAGATCTTTATTATCTACTCATCTGGTGATGGCAACTTAGGTTGTTTCCAAATCTTAGTTATTGTAAATTACACTGCTATGAACATAGGGGTGCATCTATTCTTTCTTTTTTTCTTAGGATATATTCCTAGAAGTGGGATCACTGGGTAAAATGGGAGTTCTTTTTTTTTTTTTTTTTTTTTTTTAGGAAACTCCATATTGTTTTTCATAGTGGCTGCACCATCTGCATTCCCACCAGCAGTGTACTAGGGTCACCTTTCTCCACATCCTTGCCAGCACTTGTCATTTGTTGATTTGTTGATGGTAGCCATTCTGACAGGTGTGAGATAATACCTCATTGTTGTTTTAATTTTCATCTGTCAGATGATTAGTGACTTTGAGCATTTTTTCATGTCTCTTGGCCATCTTTGGAGAAGTGTCTACTTAGGTCCTTTGTCCATTTTTAATTGGATTGTTTTCCTTTTGTTACATTGTATAAGACATTTTATATATATATATATATATATACATACATATATATATATATATATATATATATATATATATATATACATACATATATATATATATTAATCTCCAATATATATAGACAGCACTTTCTTTATATTCTTGTCTGAGAGATCTAAAAGCAACCATTGATTGTTTGTTTATTTTGTTAATTAGATTCCACAGATAAGTGAAATCATACCTTGTATTTCTTTGACTGGCTTATTTCAATTTGTTTAATACTCCCCAGGTCCATCTATGCTATCACAAAAGGTAAGATTTCCTCTTGTTTATGTCCAAGTAGTAGTCCATTATATAAATATACCAAAGCTTTTCTATCCACTCATCTACTGATGGCCACTTGTGCTGTTTCCAGATCTTAGCTATTCTAAATAATGCTGCATTGAACATAGGGGTGCATATATTGTTTCAAATTCATATTTCAGATTTCTTTTTTAATATATATTTAAATTTTATTTTATTGTTGACAGTATTAGAGATGTCCCGCAACTTGCCACCCTTTTACCCACCTCCTGGTAGCTCCTGTCCCACACCAGGCCTTCACCACACTATTGTCTGTGTCCATTGGTTATGCATTTATGTATATGAATTCTTTGGTTAATCTATTCCTGTCCTCTCCCACCCCCCACTCCTCTCTGAGATATGTCAATCTGGTCCATGACTCCATGTCTCTGAACCTATTATGTTGGTCAGTTAATTACATTCATTAGACTCCACTTGTAAGTGAGATCATGTGATATTTGTCTTTCTCTGACTGGCTTATTTCACTTATTTTCTCCAGGTTCCTCCATGCTGTCCCAAAGGATAAGAGGCCCATCTTTTTTACAGCTGCATAGTATTCCATTGTGTAAATATACCTTAGCTTTTTATCCACTCATCTACTGATGGGCAGTTAGGCTGTTTTTGATTCTTATCTATTGTAAATAATGCTGCTATGAACATAAGGTGTATATATTTTTTTCTGCTCCGTGTTTCAGGCTTCTTAGGATATATTCCCAGAAGTGAGAACTCTGGGTCAAATGGTAGTTACATTTTTAATATTTTGAGTAAATTCTATACTGTTTTCCATAGTGGCTGCACCAATTTGCATTCCCACCAGCAGTGTACTAGCATTCCCTTTTCTCCACATCCTCAGCAGCAGTTGTTGTTTGTTGATTTATTGAAGGTAGCCATTCTGGTGTGAGTTAACACTTCATTATAGCTTTAATTTGCATCTCTCTGATAACTAGTGACATTGAGCTCTTTTCATATGTCTCTTGGCCATCTATTAGTATATGTTCTCTTTGGAGAAGTGCCTATTCAGCTCCTGCTCCCATTTTTTAATCAGGTTATTTGTCTTCCTTTTGTTGAGCTTTATGAGTGCTTTCTGTATTTTAGAAATTAGGCCCTTGTTAGATGTATCTGTGGCAAATATGTTCTCCCATACAATGGGTTTTCTTTTCATTTTGAGGATAGTTTCTTTTTCTGTGCAGAAGCTTTCTGGTTTGATTTGTTTATTTTTTCTTGTGTTTCTCTGGTCCCAGGAGATATATCAGTGAAAAATTCTATGTGAGATTTTACTGCCTGTGTTTTCTTTTAGGTTTTGCAACTTATATTTGTCTTTCATCTATTTTCTTAAAAGTGGATAAGTTTGTGATCTAGTTTCATTTTTTTTTGCATGTACCTATCCAATTTTCCCAACAACATTTATTGAAGAGATTTTCTTGACTCCATTGTATGCACTTGCTTATTTAGTTAAATATTAACTGGCCATAAGGATGTTGGTTGATGTCTGGATATTCTGATCTGTTGTATTGAGCTATAAACCTGTTCTTGTGCCAGTATCAGGGTTTTTTGATTATAATGACTTTGTAATATAGTTTGATATCTGGTATTGTGATACCACCAACTTTGTTCTTCTTTTTCAAGATTTCTACAGCTATTCGAGGTCTTTTTTGTTGTTGTTCCATACAAATTTTTGGAATATTTGTTCTAGATCTGTGAAGAATACCATTTGTATTTAATAGGAATTGCATTGAATCTATAGATTGCTTTGGGTAATGTGGACATTTTAATGATCTTAATTCTTCCAATCCATGAACACAGTATATTCTTCCATTTGTTTTTATCTTCCTCTATTTCTTTTTTTCAATGTGGTATAAGTATTTTACCTCTCTGGTTAAGTTTATTCCAAGGTATCTTATTTAGTTATTTATTTTTGGTAAATATACATAGGATTGGTTTTTAAGTTAACTTTCTGAGATTCATTATTTGTGTAAAAATTCCATCGTTTTCTGGATGTTGATCTTGTATCCTACTGCATTGCTGAATTCATGTATTAATTCTAGTAGCTTTTTAGAGGTGTTGTTATGTTTATCTGTGTATAATATCATGTCATCTGAGAATAATGACAGTTTTACTTCCTCCTTTCTAATTTGTATGCCTTTTATTTTTTTCTTCTTGTCTGATTGCTATGGCTAGGATTTCCAGTACTATCTACAATAATAAAAGAGAAACATGCAAATTGACTGTCACTCCACTACACTACCAGCCCAACAGGAGTGGGTATGCAGATTAACCCAACAAAGATGGCAACACCCATAGCTCCCAGGTGATACTAGGGCTGCTGGGGCCCAGATAAGAGACACAAACCCACAGGCCTGGCACTCAGCAGCCCCAAGGCCCACCACCATGGATATGGGGATCCTGGGGGCTGTATCAGAGACAAAAACAAGCAGAGAGGCAGGCACCCAGCAGCCCCAAGCCCTGTGGCCAAGGTGCTGGGGATGCTGGGGGGAAGGGAGGCAGTGGAGACACAAACCCGCAAGAAACCTGTGGAAAGGGAGATAAACTATTACAGTTTTTCTCCCTTTCCACAAGATGAGAAAACTGACCCTGGATTATTTAGTGATGTGACCCACACCTTTCTACAAGCACAGGGTATGTTATGACCACTCCCAGGAAGGTCTGGTCAGAATACCATCTCCAGGGAATAATGTTACTGTGGCAAATCATCTAAGAGAGGAAACAAGCTTTTGTTGGGTTTACTCTGAAAGTCAGAGAACATGCCACCCCAGCATATGCTGTGTTGTTATATTGATCATCTTGAGCTACAGATGCTTGAAAAACAGCAAATGCATGCAGAGGCTTTCACTGAAGTCTCCTGATCTGCCTAAAATCGGACCCCCCAAAAGGAGCTTAAATGTCATAGGTCTCCTTGATGAGAGAAGTGTCATCAGGCAGAGAAGACTGACTCCTGTCACAGGACGGGAGAGTAGAAGTTGATATCACACCCAAACTTTGTTACAAACTATTCCCCCCCACCCCCATTCATCTTTCCTAAAAATCATTTACTCTCCTCTAAGAGGCCTACATCTCCCATTCCCTTTCCCTAGGAAAAGGGTATTTAAATCTGCATTCTAAGCCACCTTGGGGAGTTACTCATTTTTCCCTGGGATCTCCCACATATACACAAGGTACACATGTTAATGAACTTTTGTTTTTCTCTTGGTGATCTGTCTTTCATTTACATGGCCTCCACTAAGAACTCAGAAAGGTGGAGGAAAACTATTTTTCCTCCTCCACAATTCTATCTCGGGAAGTCAAGTTCCCAGCTGAACAATGAGGTGGGCTCAAGTACCAAGCAGTCCTGGCTGATGGGAGGGAAGCTTCTAGGGAGAAATCAATGATATTGGCATCAAAGTGGGACAGAGGGCACACGCATGGTTGCTGGTGGGAGTTTAAAGTGGTTCAACATTTTTGGAGGATGATTTGGCAAATTCGATAGAAATGTTCAAGGTACATCCAAGAGTCTTCTACTAGGAATCGCATCTGCTGAGATAAAGCACAAGTGCATAAGCCCTGGTCAGAACCCAGGATGCTACTGTGGGCTCCCCTTCCATGATAGGAAAACCTGGAAAAACCTGCATTTTTAGGACAAGGTGGCATCTATACTAATAAAAGGGTAATATGTTAATTAGACTGAACATCTTCCGGACGACCTTCTGGACATCCCTTTGGACATCCTTCAGGACAAAGCCATGTTGGTGGGGCCAAAGTAGAGGAGGTTATAGGCGGTCAGGCAGGCAGGAGAGTGCAGTTAGGTAGATCAGGCCAGCAGGGGAGAGCAGTTAGGGCAAACAGGCTGTCAGGGGAGAGCAGTTAGGGAAATCAGGCCAGCAGGCAGGTGAGCAGTTAGGAGGCAGAGGTCCTGAGGGGTCCCAGTTTGGAGAGAGTGCAGGCTGAGCTGATGGGAACCCCCTTTCCCTGCACAAATTTCATGCACTGGGCCTCTAGTCCTATATAATAAAAGGCTAACATGCAAATAGACTGAACAGCAGAACAACCGAACAACCAGTCACTATGACATGCGCTGACCACCAGGGGGCATGCATGAAACATGGTGGGCATTGGCAGCAGGTGGCAAAGCACAGAACATGGCATGCTTAGGCCATGGTGGGATGGTGGAGCAGGTGAGTGGGGTGCCAGACCAAGGTGGGGCACCGGTGGCTGTCATCAGGGCAAGCCTCTGGTGTTTACTGAAAAATTCTTTGCTCCTGCTTGCCATGGTCCTGCCTGGTGCTCGCACCTGCTGCTGGCAGTTGGCCCCACTTGCACCTTCTGCCAGTGGCTGGTGCCAGCCCCGATCACTCAGCACCGTCAGTGGGTGTGAGTGGCAGCTGCCAGCCCCAATTGCCCTCAAGGCTTCTCCACCTGCCTCTACTCCTGAGGGGCGATCAGGGCTGGCAGCCGCCACTCACACCCACTGATGGTGCGGGCCCCAGTCGCACCCACTGCTGGCTCTGGCCCCAATTGCTCCATGCCATCAGCAGGTGCAAGCGGGGCCAGTGCTCTCAGTGCATGGGAGTGGGGGTAGAGGGAGTGGGGTTACTGGCAGACAGAGAACCAGGGGCCATGGTGGGAGGGGCCGGGCAGAGGTGGGGAGGATGGGCCGAGACCTGCCCCTATGCCCACCACCACCTCATGGCCCACAGTTCCTTTCAAGGTGCATGAATTTGTTCAATGAGCCCCTAGTGTTGAATAAGAATTTTTAAAGTGGACATCCCTGTCTTGTTCCTGTTCTTAAGAGGAACACTCTTTGTTCTTGCCTATTGAGTATGATGTAGGATGTAGGTTTGTCATATATGACCTTTATTAGGTTGAGATATGATCCCTCTATTTTCACTTTGCTAAGAGATTTTATCAAAAATGGGTGTTGGCTTTTGTTGAATGCTTTTTCTGTGTCTATTGATATAATGTGATTTTTATCGTTCATTTTGTTTATGTGATGTATCATATTTATTGATTTGCCAATATTGTACCAGCCTTGCATCCCCAGAATAGATACCACTTGGTCATGGTGTATGATCTTTTTAATGTATTGCTGAATCTTATTGGCTGATACTTTGTTGAGAATTTTAGCATCTATGTTTATCAGGGATATTGGCCTATAATTCTCTTCCTTGTAGTGTCTTTATTTGGTTTTGGAATTAGGATAATGCTGGACTCATAAAAAGAGCTTAGAAGTATCCCTTGGGTTTTTTTGGAATAGTTTGAGAAAGCTAGGTGTTAGTTTTTCTTTGAATAGTTGGTAAAACACACCTTTGAAGCAATCTGATCCAGGACTTATTTTTGCTCAGAGATTTGTTGATTTTTTATTATTACTGCTTTAATTCCTTCTGTTGTTAGCCTATTGAGGTTTCTTAATTCAGTTTTGAAATATTGCATTTTTCTAGGAATTTGTTTATTTCTTCCAGGTTGTCCAGCTTTTTGGCATATAGTTGTTAATAATATTTGCTTACAATCCTTTGAATATCTACTAGTATAGTGTCAATTGTTACTTAGCCTCTTTCATTTCTAATTTTATTTATTTGGGTCCTCTCTCTTTGTTTCTTGATGTGTCTGGCTAAAGGTCCATCAATCTTTTTTATCTTTTTTTTCTTTTTCTTTTTTAATTAATGCTTACCCAAGGATTTTTTTTTCATTGATTTTTAGGAAGAGTGGAAGAGAGAAAAAAAGACAGAGAGAAACATCGATGTGAGAAAAACACATCAATTGGTTGCCTCTTGCAGGAGCCATGACCAGGACCCAGGCTTAATAGGAGCCTGCAACCAAGGTACCTGCCCTTGACTGTAATCAAACCCGGGACCCCTTGATCCACAGGCCAACACTCTATCCATTGAGCCAAACCTGCTAAGGCAATCTTGTTTATCTTTTCAAAGAACCTTCTCTTGTTTTCTTTGATTTTTTATGTTGTTTTTTCAGACTGTATGTCATTCAGGTTTCTTTGGATATATTCTCAGAAGTGGAATTGCTGGATCACCAGAGAGTTCTATTTTTAATGTTTTTAGGAAACTTGATACTGTTTTCTACAGTGGCTGTACCAATCTGCATTTCCACCAATAGTATACAAGGGTTTCCTTTTCTCCACATCCTGTTGACTTATTGCTGATAGCCATTCTGACAGTTGTGAGGTGATATCTCATGTGGTTTTAATTTTCATTTCTCTGGTGATTAATGACATTGAGCATCAGACTCATAGATACAGAAAACAGACTGACAGCTGTCAGAAGGGAGGGAGGTTGAGGGCGGGTGAAAATGATGAAGGGATTAACCAAAAAATAAACTCATAGACACAGACAACAGTATGGTGATTAAAAATAAGAAAGAGGGTTGAGGGAGGTAGAATCATGTAAAGGGGTCATAAATGGTGATGGAAAGAGATTTGATTTTGGATGGTGAAAATACCATACAATATACAGATATGTATTATAGAATCATACACTTGAAACATGTATAATTTTTATTAACCAATGTAACCCCAATAATTCAATAAAAATTAAAAATTAAAAAAGCAATTATTGATACTACAGGGCCACAAAATGGAAACAGACTAGATTTCTCAGTAACTGATTGGAAGAATGTTGTTCTAAAGAGTGTTCTTTTAAAAACATATAATATAATTTAATCATTGAGATGACATAGGTGCTTGGGGTCCTTCTGGCTTTTGCCTTGCTGAGCAATCTAGGATGGTGTCTGCAGTGGGGACCCAAACTGCTATTTATGACTAATTAGATCAGGCAAAGACTCAAAGCCTCCAGAGAATCACCTCTACCTGCAGACTGAATTGTTTCAGTCTGGAGTGTCCTCAGCAATGACCCACTAATGGGGTGGGAGGTTTTCCAACAGGTGAGACAATTGCTTCTGCTGGATGCTAATTGTTACTTTCAGTCTCTTAATGGGCCTCAGAAACTCCACAGGGTAGGGCAGGATATTTTCCAATAGGGTGGGTCAACTGTCTTCCCCCAGGCAAATATGTCATGATAGCACAGGTTTGCCTGAGAAAGATGACCTCAGCAGCATGAGGGAATGACTCAGCACAGAAAACTGGGGTGTCTGCCTTCTGAGCTCTAACCCCAGAGCCCCCAGATCCTAGCTTCTGCTCACTCAGCTCTAGTCCACTCTGACCTCCCTTTGCTGGAGCACAGGGTGAGTGGCTGCACATGGAAGTTTGTGCATTGGCCCTTTAAGAGTGTACCTGCATTTTCAGCAGTCTCTCCCTGGCATACAGTAACCCTGCTGTTTTTCACAGTTATGTGGGCTCCTTTCTTAGTTCTGGTGTTCTCTGGTAGGGGACCCAGCTAGGGGATTAGACCCCAGAGTTCTCAGTGGCCATCCCCAATAGCTGAGATATCTCTATGGAACTTCAAGCTACTATCTATGGGAGCAAGCCAGCCCTTTGCACCTCTGTCTCTCCTACCAGATTTTATGCAGTCTTCACTTCCTGTCCTTGGTTATCAGGGTTCTCTCCAGTGAGTCCTTACATTTTTTAGAGTGGTTCTTCTGTGTTTTAGTTGGAATTCCAGTTTGGTACTGGGAGTATGTCTGTGAGCTTTTATTTACTCCACCACCATTGTTAATCCTCTTCTTTTTACATCTTAACAGGTTGTATAACTTCTGCTTTCTCTTGGGGTTCAAGAAGACAAATTCTGCAGCTGCTCACAGCTGGAGCAAAGCACTGAATAGGAAGATGACAGCAAAGAGGATGAGTGCATACCTTCATGGGGTCAAACAATGACTCTGGGGATGAAAAAAGACTGTGAGTTCAGAAAGGCAGAGATCTCTGGGGATTGGGAGGCTCTGAGGAAGCTTCCTGGCTGAGGACACTGAGTCCCCTTCCCCCAACTTTACATTTCTTTAAATATTTCATGTGGTCTGAGTTTTGACTTGTTTATGTTACACAAAATATTTCATTTCACCATTATCTCTAAACTATAAAAAGAATTCTCTTTTTTTTTCTATTTAAAATAGCATTAAACTAATAAGGATCACTTGCTTTTTTTCAAAGTTGAAACACTTAGTTTCTCCAGGAACAATACTTAGAAGAAGTTGAAGAGCAGAAGGTGATTGTCTACTCTGATAACTGCTGCTCAAATAGAAAGACAGAGTGATGGGGGGCTGGGGGGTTATATTCACCTAGTAAGATTGGTAATAATCAATCTGGTAATAGGATTGATTCATAACTATTCAGAAAATAGTATAGAACATAGAGCTAGAGGTAATTCATCTATTATGTGACTATATTTAAAAAAATATTTAGAGACTAATGGACAAGGTGTTCCCTAATTAAGAAATGTAATAACCCAAGTTGCTTTGGCTCAGTGGATAGAACATCTGCCTGGGGACTGGAGGGTCTCAAGTTTGATTCTGGTCAAGAGCACATGCCCAGGTTGTGGGCTCGATCCCTAATAGGGAGTGTGCAAAAGACAGCCAATCAATGATTCTCTCTCATCATTGATGTTTCTATCTCTCTTTCCCTCTCCCTTCCTTTCTGAAATCAATAAAAATATATTAATTTTTTTAAAAAGCAAAGAAAATGTACTTTAAAAAAAAGAAAGAAATGTAACAGCACTATGGTAAGCCAAGTGGAGATCTCAAGGCCAAAATAAATTTTTCCTTTTCATTTAATTTATTGGGGGTGACATTGCTTAACAAAATTATACAGGTTTCAGGTGCACAATTCCACAACATATCATCTCTCCTTTGTTTGTCCACCACCCAAAGTCAAGTCTCCATCCATCACCATTTATCTCCCCTCTACCCCCCCATCTCCTCCTACTCACTTCCTCCCCGCAATCACCACACTGTTGTCCATGGACCATTGTGTTACACACACACACACGTACAAAAACAAATAAATAACATCAAAAGAACAGAACTACATTATTTCAATAAAATTCTACATCTAAGTAAACCCTTGCTTCCCCAGCATAGTAGGGAAAACTCCAGAGACATTGAATAACTTGGGTTTCCTTGAATGGAAATACAAAGCAACTTCATTCCTTCACTAATATACTTGGTATACTTGGTATGAACCAGAGCAGAATTATCTAGTTAGACAGAAAGTTATGATGTTGAGAGGGATGCCATAAAGGAGAGGTCAGAGGAGAGAGAAACAATAATCTCTAAGTCAAAGGCTCAATCTTTTAAAAAGCTGAAGTGACTATGACTATCTGGGAAGTCCCTGAGATAAGCATTAATCCATGAATGACCAGATTATTGGAAGAGAGTAGAGTGTGGAGGGAGGCAACATTAATTAGATGATGAGAGGTTAGGGCAACACACATTTTCATCAAGTACAAGAATATTTAATATTTTTACAAACAGTATAGCTAGGCAGTATGTTCTGTCTCAATAAGAGCCTTGATTATAATTCTAATATCTTTTACTTGAATATTATATAGACTTAGTTGGCTCTGCCCTATCTTAATGACTTCAAATCAGAATTCTGAAATATAGCAACACTTTGCAGAATGGCAGTGTACTTTATTTTATGCACATAAACCCCAATAGTTTAATCACTTTGATGTTAATATGGCATATTTTCACTAAGGTTTGTGGGGCACATAAATATACCCTGTAAGTTCAGCAAAAAATGATTTAAAAAAAAGACATAGGAAATGTCGGTATGAAAAACATCAGGTGTTTTTTTTGTTTGTTATTGTTGTCATTGTTAAGATTTTTTTAGTAAAACAGTTTACATTTGCAAAAATGTCACCACTAGTATAATTTCTGAAGTAAATGTAATACTATTGTTACCAGGGAAACCGCAAGACCTTGATTCTTGTCTTCTTGAAGGAAATATTTCAATCAAGAGACAAAGTGCAGCAAAGCAAACAAGAAGCTATTGGCCTCAGAAAAATCACACTTAGGACAGTGAAACAAGGAAAGGCATAGAAGTATCAGGAGAGCCTAGTCTGGGCTGCACTGGCTCTGAGAAGTCAGAGAAAAGGGGGCCTTGGAGATATTACATGAGGTTAGCCTTGGGATGAGCTACCACTGCCCATTGCACTCCTGGTTGCAAGTCTCTTTGAGGGATGAAGGGGGAAGGGAATGGCATGGGCATTCATCCAGTGTATTTATCTCTGTCTTGCAGGAAACATTAGGGGAGGTCTCAGGGGAGAGTCTCAATAGAATATTCATCAGCTTTCCAGATATGCTCTTTCCGGGTGGTGGTCCCCACTGATTGGTCCAAGCCAGGGCAGGGGCCATTAACCAAGGCAGCTGGTCCTTACAGTTCTAAATATGATTCTTGTTACCCTTTCCCATTTATTAAGGAGGTAGCTAAGAATTTAGCAAATAAGTCATTTGTTAAGAATCACCAGCCAGTAAGAAGGGCTGAGTCATACCTAGACCTGAGCGACAAGAAGATTCATATGCTTTTTAGCAATTTCACTTGATATTCATTATGAGTTATGAATGGCTTAAAATTCTTCCTTCCCAAAGGAACTACAAAAATTGTAATTATCTGTATTTTTCCTTTTGATATTCATATATTTACTTAGGATACCTAAGTTATAATTTTTCTCATACTGTTTGTTTGGCACCCCACATCCCACCTTTAGAAGCTTGAGAGATGACATAATGCTTTTTAGTCTACATTACTTAGTTTGTTTGAAATAGTAATTGTTTTGCTGTATATATACTCAGTCATGATTAGGAAATGTACAAGTTTACCTTTTCATATATGATTAAGTAAAATATGTGTGTACTGATGTTTTATAAACTTTAATATGTATACTCATTAACTAGGGTGGGGCTGGAGATTCTGCATTTTAATCAATTCACAAAGGATACTGAAAATCTGGTCTATGAAAACGGCTTTGAGTAGCAGGACCATAGGTTTTAAGTTTCATAAGAACAAAGTTACATCTGGTTTTGTCTTTTATGTTGGAAAGTGTATTAGTGTTTGGCTTCTCTTGCTCTATGTATTTACTAGAGGCCCAGTGCACAACATTCGTGCACGGGGGGGGGGGGGGGGGGCGGGTCCCTCAGCCTGGCCTGTGCTCCTTTGCATTTTAGGCGCCCTTGGGGGAGGTCTGACTGACAGCCTAAGCTGCAGTTGGACATCTGTAGTGCTGCCACGGAGGCGGCCACTGTGCTCACCAGCCATCAGTCCGGCTTGGGGCTGAGTGGCGCTCCCCCTGGGAATGCACTGATCACCAGGGGGCAGCTTCTGCATTGAGCATCTGTCCCCTGGTGGTCAATGTGCATCATAGTGACAAGTCATTCTGCCAGTCAGTCGATTTGCATATTACTCTTTAATTATATAGGACTAGAGGCCTGGTGCACAAAAATTCATGCACTCAGGGGGGCTCTCTCAGTCTGGCCTGCACCTTCTCGAAGACCGGGACCCCTCGGGGAATGTCCACCTGCCAACTTAGGCCCAGTCCCTGGGGGATCGGGCCTAAGCTGGTAGTCAGACATCCCTCTGGCAGCCTGGAAGCCCTTGGGGTATGTCCTACTGACATTTAGAGTCGAACATCCTTAGAACTGTGGAGGAGGCAGGAGAGGCTCCTGCCACCACCACTGTACTCCCAGTCATCAGCCCCTGTGGGAGCACTCTGACCACTAGAGGGCAGCTCCTGCATTGAGCATCTGCCCCCTAGTGCTCAGTGCACATCTTAGTGAACCATTGTCCCTGGTCATTCCGTGGTTAGGGTCAATTTGCATATTACTCTTTTATTATATAGGATACTTGTGGGTTTTGATATTGTTTATCAGTTGCCTGGAGGTATCTGATATATTTCAAATAAATCAAGCAATCAATAAATATAGGCTAAGTGAATTATTTAGAAAAAGTACTTGAAATTAAAAGTTAATGGGGATCAGAGATTGAAAAGTACATATTAAGTACTTTAGAGAACAAAATATCCACAATAAGCTGTGCAGAATAAAACTATGATCTTTCTCACTTTCTCCTTTGAAAATAGTTGATTGTGCCTTTAAAAAATTTTAGGTTTTTTTATTTAATTTCCCTAGTGATCAAAGACCAGATTTCAAGTAAATTTATTTGATTTGTTTATGTAATATCAATGATATCCAATTTTGAAAATCATTTATATTAAATAAACAAATCACTGGTCATGCTAAGAGAAAGTATTTCTAAAGAATAGTTAAGAAAATCCATGTGAATAACAATAAAAAAACTAAAACAAATAAAATCCAGGTTTTCTGATACTTTTGTCTTTGCACTAATTAAAAATTCTATGCTTCTCCAGCACACTTTAGTTTGCATGGCTAAGTTACAAGAAATATTCATAAAGACTAGGCTTATATAAATTTAAACTCAGTATTGGAAACCTGACCTGAAAATCTGGGCTATCATAGGTCTATTTCACTAGATGGATTTGAGCATCAAATAAGATAATGGTTGTGCTGGTGCCACATAAACTATGGAGCAGGTACTAGTCTGGGGTATCATAGAAGGGGTCAGAAGGGAAATGGATGGACCACAAAACCCATTACCTGAAATCTTACATTCTAGTTTATCTTTTCATTGTCTGATTTCAAATAAATAATGTAAAATAGATTATCTCTACACTAATAAAAGAGTAAGATGCAAATTGACCATGCCTTCGCTATGCCCACCAGCCAATCAGGAGTGAGTATGCAAATTAACCCAACAAACATGGTGGGTTAATTTGCACAGGCAGGTACCAAGCAGCCGTGGGTGGGGCAGGACGCTTGCATCATTGCCATGGCAAAGACGCAGGCCTTCTGCACCACCCCAGGCGCTCCGGGCCTCTGGGCAGCATGGGAAGGCGTTAAGGCGGCTCTGGGCCGGAGCAAAGGCAGTGCAGGCAGCCAGGGGAAGGAAGTCCCATTCTTGCATGAATCTTTGTGCATGGGGCCTCTAGTCTAATAATAATAAATCATAGAATTTCTTCAAATAATTTTATGAAAAACAGTCATATTTGTTTATGAGCAACTTTGAATTTAAAGGGTAACTCAGGTGTAAGTTGTGTCTCACAGATTTTGGGAGACATCTAGACTTGAAAATACCTGCTACTGGTGATACACATTAGCATCTAGAGCAGTGGTTCTCAAACTTTTTTGTGCCGCGACCCTTTAATACAGTCCCTCATGTTGTGGTGACCCCCAACCATAAAATTATTTTCTTTGCTACTTCATAACTGTAATTTTGCTACTGTTATGAATCGTAATGTAAATATCTGTGTTTTCCAATGGTCTTAGGCTCTATAGCAGCGGTTCTCAACCTGTGGGTCGCGACCCACAAATTGAGAACCACTAGCAGGGTTGCCTAAGACCATCGGAAAACACAGATATTTACATTATGATTCATTATCAGTAGCAAAATTACAGTTATGAAGTAGCAAATAAAATAATTTTATGATTGGGGGTCACCACAACA
The DNA here is from genome assembly GCF_963455305.1 of Plecotus auritus. Lineage (NCBI taxonomy): Eukaryota > Metazoa > Chordata > Mammalia > Chiroptera > Vespertilionidae > Plecotus > Plecotus auritus. Next base: position 133,215,221 of record NC_137771.1, on the reverse strand, counting down.
TGAGGGACTGTATTAAAGGGTCGCGGCACTAAAAAGTTTGAGAACCACTGATCTAGAGAAAACATTCTTAGAACATATATCTAAGAAATGAGATAAGAGAAGAATCATTAGAACAAGAGCCTTCCTCTTGTAGGATAGTTATTTACTTGGGATGGGGGGAAGGCAGCATGAGTGTTCTAAAACTGATAATGCCAAAATTACATTATTTATTTGTTAGGGTTTTAATTGAAGGGATGTGTTACCTTAATCTATTTAATATCCTTAATGTAGAAATAAAAAAAGATTGCTACCAAAAAAGCATCCTCCCATTTTCTACCTTCTCCCTTCAGCCCAGGTTGGTAACCAGCTATGCAAAGGTGTCTTCTAGTCACAAATAATCACAAAATTTATTATCTTAATTAAATGAAGAACATAATAAATATACTAGTACATAGTTGTTTTTATGAATTCCAAACTTCCTGTAACATTAAAGAATTTTGACTTACTTTGTTATAAATAAAAATTAATTTTGTTTTCCCAATATAGAAATAACTACATTCTTGCCATTTTTCTAGCCAGGAAGAAGAACATTTAGAACCAAAAGCAAATTCTTATGAATATAAATTCCTGAACTAGTATCTACTTGTTTCAATAACCTGTCCTTGTGAATATTGGTATCACATATATGTGGTTATAAAATATTCAAGGATTATTATTAAAGTTTGAAATGTTCTTACATCTAAATTTTATTGGATTTAGGCATCCATAAATACAGTAGAAAATATGTTTTTAATACAGTGAATTAATTATTACTTGCATATAAAAATTAGAAAATAATAAAATTTACTCCAATAGTTTAAAATATTTTGTCATATGAATATAGTGAGCAATTACAAGGAATATAAGCACTGTTGAAAAAATTGTATTTGCAAAGTGTTCATTTGCCTAATGTAATTTTTAAATGTATGCTGTTTATATGTACACACAGATTATACAGTGAAGACTAATTGGCAAAAGAAAATAGTAACTAACACAGTACTTTAAAATCAGCACATATGAAGATACACTTCTTAAATGGCTCTTTATCATAAAGCATATCTTGAAATTTTAATGCAGGCATAGTATCAAGTAGGGCAGTGGTCGGCAAACTGCGGCTCGAGAGCCACATGCCGCTCGCTAGCCGCGGTTTGCCGCTCTGTTGACTAATGAGTTTGCCGACCACTGAACTAGGGCATACTTTAAAAGCTGTAATTGGACTTTATCCCAGAAAAGGCTAAATAAAATGAAATATGTTTTATATCATTATGCATATTTTTCTGTGATAAAAATAGCTTTATATTTCTTAGAAGCATGAAAAGTTTTCCAAAAAGAAAATCATTTTCAAAAAGAAAGAGAGAGGGAAGGAAAAGAAGCAATCAAAAAAGAAAGGGCAAGAATTTTAGCATTCTTTAGCAAAGAAAGCAATAAATGACATGTGTGAATAATTTCAAAGCCTTCAATAAGCTGCTTGTACCTCCCAGAAGACTTATTGGAAAATATTAAAGAAATGTTTTAAACACTTGAAAAGTCCATATGACACAATTTTTATGTTTTTTAAATCTAAAACATAGAATGTGAGAAGTACAATATTTACCGTATAAAGTCTTACCTGAGAGAACATTAAAGAATATGGAAATAGCTGAATATTGCAAGCCTATAGTCCATAAAGTTTACCTGGCAAACAAAAGATCCTTCCTAACATGTACATTTATTTTGTTGTTGTTCAAAGAAGAAATTACCTTATTATTTCTATAAAAATTTGTAAATGGCTATATTTACACATTACTATTTAGCATTGTTTTCATGTTTGTTGAAGGTAAAATATGGGATTCTACCACAATTTTAGTCTTTCAATTCCTCAGTTCCAATGGCTAAACATTTGGAGTCAAAATAATGTGAGAATATACCATGAATGGGATGGACATGGGTATTATATATTGTAACATTTCTGTATATAGGCTTAAAATAACAATATAACAAATGGATCCAAAAGTTCAACACAAATATATAGATGATAGTATTTACTCAATTATGCGTGAACATTTTATCTTTATTTATTTATTTATTTTTTATTGTTTAAAGTATTACATATATTAGTACATATATCTCCTTTTTTATTTCCCAATTGACCTTCCCCAGCCTCCTCTATCCCCTGTCGCATGCCCTCATCCCACCCCTGCAGTGTCTTGTATCCACTGGTGTGCTTATATGCATGCATACAAGTCCTTTGGTTGATCTATTTCCCTCCCTCCCCACTGTAATTTGACAGTCTGTACGGTGCTTTATTGCCTTAGTATCTATCTTTTTGTTCATCAGGTTATAATGTTCTTTATTTTCCATAAATGAGTGAGATCATGTTGTATTTTCCTTTCATTGCCTGGCTTATTTCACTTAAAATAATGCTCTCTAGGTCCATCCATGTTGCTGCAAATGGTAAGAATTCCTTATTTTTTATAGCAGCACAGTATTCCATTGTGTAACTGCACCATAGTTTTCTAATTCATTCATCTGCTGATGGGCATTTAGGCTGTTTCCAAATCTTAGCTATGGTGAATTGTGCTGCTCTGAACATAGGGGTGCATATATCCTTTCTACTTGGTGTTTCTAGTTCCTTGGGATATATTCCTAGAAGTGAGATCACTGGGTCAAATGGGAGTTCCATTTTTAGTTTTTTGAGGAAACTCCATACTGTTCTCCATAGTGGCTGCACCAGTCTGCATTCACACCAGCACTGCATTAGAATTCCTTTTTCTTTGCATCCTCGCCAGCACTTGTCGTTTGTTGATTTGTTGATGATTGCCATTCTGACAGGTGTGAGATGGTACTACATTGCCATTTTGATTTGCATCTCTCAGATAATTAGTGACTTTGAGCATGTTTTCATATGTCTCTTGGCCTTCCTTCTGTCTTCTTTTGAAAAGATTCTATTTAGGTCTGTTGCCCATTTTTTTATTGGATCATTTATCTTCCTTTTATTAAGTTGTATAAGTTGCCTGTAGATGTTGGAGATTAAACCTTTATCAGTGATAACATTTGCAAATATGTTCTCCCATACAGTGGGGTTTCTTGTTGTTTTGTTAATGGTTTCTTTTTCTATGCAAAAGCTTTTTATTTTGATGTAGTCCCATTTGTTTATTTTCTCTTTAGCTTCCATTGCCCTAGTAGCTGTATCGGTAAAGAAATTGTTTCGGCAAATATCTGAGATGTCTCTGCCTGTGGATTCCTCTAGTATTTTTATGGATTCCGGTCTTATGTTTAAGTCCTGTATCCCTTTTGAGTTTATTTTTTGTATGGTGTGAGTTGGTGATCTAGTTTCATTTTTTTTGCATGTATCTGTCCAATTTTCCAAACGCCATTTATTGAAGAGACTCCATTGTGTGTTCATGCCTCCTTTGTCAAATATTAATTGAGTATAGTGGTTTGGGTTGATATCTGCATTCTCTATTCTATTCCCTTGATCTATATGTCTGTTCTTGTGCCAGTACCAGGCTGTTTTGAGGACAGTGGCTTTGTAATACAGCTTGAAATCTGGTATTGAGATCCCACATACTTTGTTCTTCTTCCTCAGGATTGCTGTGGCTATTCGGGGTCTTTTTTTATTTCAGATGAACTTTTGGAGAGTTCTTTCTAGGTCTGTGAAATATGCCGTTGGAATTTTAATGGGGAGTGAATTGAATCTATAGATTGCTTGGGTAGTATGGACATTTTAATGATGTTGATTCTACCAATATATGAACATGGTATGTTCTTCCATCTGTTTATGTCTTCCTTTATCTCTTTTTTCAGTGTCCTGTAGTTTCCTGCGTATAGGTCTTTTACCTCCTTAGTTAAGTTTATTTCTAGGTATCTTAATTTTTTTGGTGCGATGGTAAATGGGATTACTTTTTTAGTCTCTCTTTCTGTAAGTTCACTATTGGTGTATAGAAATGCCATAGATTTCTTGGTGTTAATTTTGTATCCTCCTACATTGCCGAATTCATTTATTAGGTCTATTAGTATTTTGATGGAGTCTTTCAGGGTTTTTATGTACAATATTATGTCATCTGCAAATAAGGACAGCATTATTTCTTCTATTCCAATTTGGATGCCTTTTATTTCTTCTTCTTGTCTAATTGCAATGGCTAATACTTCCAGTACTATGTCAAACAGGAGTGGTGAGAGGGGGCATCCCTGTCCTGTTCCTGTTCTTAGGGGAAATGTTTCAGATTTGCCCATTGAGTATGATGTTAGCTGTGGGTATATCATATATGGCTTTTATTATGTTGGGGTATGATCCTTCTATTCCCACCTTGTTGAGAGTTTTTATCAAGAAAGGGTGTTGGATTTTGTCAAATGCTTTTTCTGCATCAATTGATATGACTATGTGATGTTTATCTCTCAACTTGTTTATGTGATGTATCACATTTATTGATTTGCAAATATTGTACCATCCTTGCATTCCTGGGATAAATCCTACTTGGTAATGGTGTATGATCTTTCGTATGTACTGCTGGTACCTATTTGCTAGACTTCTGTTTTGGATTTTGGCATCTTTGTTCATGATAGATATTGGCCTGTAATTCTCTTTCATTGTGTTGTCTTTATCTGGTTTTGGTATTAGGGTGATGCTGGTTTCATAGAATGAGCTTGGAAGTGTTCATTCCTCTTGAATTTTTTAGAATAGTCTGAGGAGGATACGTTTTAGTTCTTCCTTGAATGTTTGGTAAAAGTCCCCTTTGAAGCCGTCTGGCCCTGGGATTTTGTTTGCCAGAAGCTTTTTGATAACTGCTTCAATTTCTTCCATAGTTATTGGCATTTTGATATGTTTAGATTCTTTCTGATTGAGTTTTGGAAGGTTATATTTTTCTAGGAATATGTCCATTTCCTCCAGTTTGTTCAGTTTGTTGGAATAGAGTTGTTCATAGTATTTTTTAACAATCCTTTGTATTTCTGTGGGGTCTGTTGTTATTTCTCCTCTTTCATGTCTGATTTTGTTTATTTGGGTGTTCACTCTTTGCTTCTTGGTGAGCCTAGCTAGAGGTTCATCAACCTTGTTTGTTTTTTCAATGAACCAGCTCTTGGTTTTGTTGATCTTTGGTATTGTCTTTTTGGTACCAATATCATTTATCTCCATTCTGATCTTTATTATTTCCTTCTTTCTGCTTACACTGGGCCTTTCTTGTTGTTCTCTTTCTAACTCTTTGAGTTGTAGAGTTAGATAATTTATTACCATTGTTTCTTCTTTTTTGCAGTAGACTTGTAGAGCTATAAACTTCCCTCTAAAGACTGCTTTCACTGTGTCCCATAGATTTTGGATTGTTGTGTTTTCATTGTCATTTGTTGCCATGATGTTTTTTATTTATTCTTTGATCTCTCTGGTAACCCAGTCATTGTTTAATAGCATGCTGTTTAGTCTCCATGTTTTTGATTTTTTTGGATTGTTTTTATTGTAGTTGATTTCCAGTTTTATGCCACTGTGATCTGAGAAGATGCTTGATATGATTTCTATCTTCTCGAATTTGAAGAGCTTTGCCTATGATCCATCATATTGTCTATCTTTGAAAATGACCCATGTACATTTGAGAAAAAGGTATATTCTGTCGCTTTGGGGTGAAATGTTTTGAAGATGTCAATTAATTCCCTATGGTCTAGTGAGTCATTCAGGATTGATGTTTTTTCGCTGATTTTATGTTAAGAGGATTTGTCCAATGGTGATAGTGCCGTATTAAAGTCTCCTACTATGATTGTATTGCTGTAAATCTCTTTCTTGATATATTCCAGGAGTTTTTTTTTTATGTATTTGGGTGCTCCTGTGTTGGGTGCGTATATGTTTACCAGAGTTATTTCTTCTTGTTGGATTGCTCCCTTTCTTATTATGAAGTGGACTTCCTTATCTCTTATATCCTTCACTTTGAGATCCAATTTGTCAGATATAAGTATTGCTACCCCAGCTTATTTTCATTTCCATTCACCTGGAAAACCTTTTTCATTCCCTTCACCCTCAGTCTGTGTGCGTCCTTTTTTCTGAGGTGGGTTCCTTGTAGACAGCAGATATATGGGTCATGTTTTCTTATCCAGTCACTTACCCTATGTCTTTTGATTGGGGCATTTAATCCATTTACATTTGAAGTTATTATTGATAGGTACTTATTTGTCATCATTTTTATTCTTTACCCCTGTGTTCCTGCTTTGCTTCCTATTTCTTTGTTTTGTTTGTTTGTTTGTTTTTTGTTTGTTTTGTTTTTCACCAGACCCTTTAGCATTTCTTGGATTGCTGGTTTGGTGGTAATAAATTCCCTTAGTCCTTTTTTATCTGTGAAGCTCCTGATTTCACCTTCATTTTTGATTGATAGCCTTGCTGGGTACAGTATTCTTGGATTCAGACCCTTCCTTTGCATGACTTTGTATATTTCATTCCATTCCCTTCTGGCCTGATGAGTTTCTGTTGAGAAATGAGTTGCTAGTCTGATGGGGGTTCCTTTGTACATAACTTTCTGTCTCTCTCTGGCCACTTTTCGATTCTTACTTTGTCATTGGTGTTTGCCAATTTAATTATAATGTGCCTTGGCATCGGTCTTTTGGGGTTCATTTTGCTTGGGACTCTGTGAGCTTCTTGGATTTGTGTGGGTTTTTTCTTCCCTATATCAGGGAAGTTTTCTGTCATTATTTCTTCAAAGAGGTTTTCTATTCCTTGCTCATTTTCCTCTCCTTCTGGTACCCCTATTATGTGGATGTTGTTTTGTTTCATGTTGTCCCAAAGTTCCCTTAGGCTCTCCTTCTGCCTTTTAATTTATTTTTTCTAGAAGCTACTCTACTTTGGTATTTTTTCCTATCTTGTCTTCTAGCTCACTAATGCGGTCTTCTGCTTCTTCTAGTCTACTCTTGATGCTTTCTATTGAGTTTTTTACAGCAGCGTTGTCATTTTTCATTTCTTCTTGGTTCTTCTTCCTTTCCTCTTGGTTCTTACTCATATTGTCAAATTTGTCTTCCATTCTTTTCTGCCACCTTATGACCATTTCTCTGAATTCTTTCTATGACAGGTTGCTTGTCTCCATTCCGTTTACTTCCCTTTCTGGTGATGCCTGCTTTTCTTTCATATGCGGGCTGTTTCTTTGTCTCCCCAAGTTCTGTCTTTGGGCTTAGTAATCAGAAGCCAGGATTTAAAGAGGAAAAAGAAAAAAAGAAAAGAAAAGAAAAATAAAAAGAACCAGTGTAAGTGTGTGAACTCTGGGGCTGTGCACAAGTCTGTGCAGTCTTCTCCCCCGCCCCCTTGGGTCTAAATAGCCAGCACACTTTTAAGGCTATCCTTTTGAGTCAGATCAAAATGGGTTGCTTTTTAGAGTTCCCTTTTGTTGGCAGCTCTGATCACCCCCTTCTACATTCACCAATCACACCAGCCCCAACAGCCATGGATTTTTCTAGGCACAGACTTTCCCTGGTCCTCCAGCTCCCACAATGTGCACACTTCTCTCTCCCACCAGGACCAGAGACCTCACCTTATCCCAAGTGAAATCTGATCTTTCTGTTGTGGAGTGTAGAGATCCTCTGAATCCGCATGTTCATGCCAACTGGGGACCAGTGCTCTGCGGTTCTCAGCTGTTCTATGGGTGCCGCAGTTGTAGATTTTCAGGGTTCTGATAACATCCACTTTCCCCTTTAATATGGTGCAGTTCCGCCTCAGAGCTGGTCGCTCCAGGAAGGAACCCAGCAGCAGTAGGGGCTGCCCGGTCAGGGGAGGCCCATCCATCAGTCCCCCACCATATCCTGGAGTATAGCTGTCCCTCAACTCACCAACAAACACTCCCTCAGTTGTTCTTTCTATGTGTTCCAGGACAAGGCTCAGGACACGTCTGTCTATTCCACCGCCATTTTTCAATCCTCTATACGTGAACATCCTAAAATAATTTTAACATTTTAAACAATATTTTAAAACCTCAATATTAGTAAGGTATCTTAATATTATAAATTGTATTCCATTTTTGCTTCTAATTTTCTAGGCCCATGTCTTACATTCAAACTCTAAAAGTATGAAAATTATCTTTTTGTGTGGATTACCATTTCTATTAATCAAGCAAAAGAGTAGCTGAGAGTAATTTTCTTAATCTTAGATGAGACCGAGTCTAAGGATTAATCTAAGGATTAAGAATAAGTGAAAATTAAATCTTTCTTCCATTTACAGATATATTTTCAGATCTACTCCAGTCTTGCAATCTTTAAATGATTTACTTTACCCCTTATTACCACTAACTCCTTGATTTTTCTGGTCATGAAGTCATACATTTTAATATATTTTGCTTTATATCTCTAATTTTTAAGGCCATCACATGAGTTCATCATTATACCTAATGTTGAATTGCTATGAAAGTTTTTTTGTTGTTTCCTGTGTGTGTGTGTGTGTGTGTGTGTGTGTGTGTGTGTGTGTGGCCATGGCCTGTAAGCTCTTGTTTATTCACATTACTGCAAAACATATTTTTGTAAATACATTAAATAGACATCTACATTATTTTTCAGCTCAAGAACATATATTGTTTCCTGGCTGCCAATAGTTTCTTATCAAAACTTTTAACCCCTCTAAACGTCATATTTGGTTGTAATATACCAATATTTCACTGACACACAGAAGAATGTCAAAACTGAATAATTTAGGATAATTTTCTTTAAAAACAAAATTGAAATAGAAAACAAATGGTGGCAGAGTAAGTGGAAGCTACACTGACACACTTTCAGGAGAAAACTGGAAATACAACTAAAATACAGAAAAGCCATGCTGAATAATCAACTGATGACTAGCTTGAGGGAACCTTATAACCAAGGGCAGAAAGTGGAGACCTCATAAAGACTGGTGGAAAGTGTGGAAGTGTGAGAGGGCTGGCTGGGATCCCACAGACAGCAGCTGAAGTTCCGAAGAGATATCTCAGCTGTGGGTTGGTCCCCACTGAGAACTCTAAATGCCAAGATTTTTCCCCCAGTCCAGGGCACCAGAACTGATAAACATGCCCACACAACATCTGGTTGTGAAAAGCAGCAGGGTTACTGTCTCCAGGGAGAGGCAACTAGAAATATAGGCACCTTCTTAAAGGGCAAATGCACAAAGTTTTACATGCAGCACTCACCTTGGGATCCACCAGAGGGAGGACAGAGTATACTAGAGCTGTGTGAGCAGAAACCAGGATTGGATGCTCTGCTGTTAGAGCTTAGAAGGCAGCCACCCAAATTCCTGTGCTGAGTCATTCCCTAATACTGCAGAGAACATCATTCACAGCAGATTTTATCATTCAAGCAGCTTTTGCTGGGGAGCAGAGGATAAAATTCCCCACCCTGTTGGAAAACTTCTCACCACACAGTGTGATTGATAGCTTGAAGCTAATCAAGACAGAATAACAATCAAATTGCAGGCAGAGGAAGATATCTGGAGGCTTTAAGTTTTTACCTGATATTCTTCTGGGCCCAGGGCAAGAAAAAGCAGAACTTCATGCACATCTTGGTCCTTTCCAAAGGCATCTGGCCATAGTAAAGAGAATCACCATGTGTGGAACTCTGATAGCATCAAACAGGGTACTCAGGACCACTCACAATAGAGTCTGGCATTGTCCTGCACTAGAAATTGGAAGTCCTAGCAGATCTTCCTAATACATAGACACAAACCCAAACTGGCAACTAAATCAGATGCCAAAAAATAAAAAATCAGAAAATGAAGGAATAAAAATTCTCCAGTAGAAGGGCTAAATGAAATGGAAATAAGAAATTTATGATATATAGAGTTCAGAATAATTATGTCAAGGATGCTCAAAAGCATGAGAAAATATACAGTACCTATGAAAAAAGACCAGTCAGAGATAAAGAATGACATAGCACTAATAAAGAACACATTGGAAGCCCAAGATTGCATTAGAGAATTAGAAGATAAGTTAGAAAAAACTCACACAATCAGAGAAACAAAAAGAAAAACAAATAAAAAACTGGAGGACAGCTTAAGGGAGCTGTGGAACAATAGGAAATGTAACAATATTCACATCATAGGCATTCCAGAAGGTGAATGAAATGAGCAAGGGATAGAGAATGTGTTTGAAGAAATAATGACAGGAAAACGCCATAACCTGATGAAGAAAAAAGTCACACAAGTTGAGACACAGAGAGTCCAAAGCAAGAAGAACCAAGATAGAATCTTAAAGGCAGCAAAGGAAAAACAATTTATTACCTATAAAGGAGCTCCCATAAGACTGTCAGCTAATTTTTCATCAGGATCTCTAAAGGCCAGAAAGGAATGACATGAAGTATTCAAGGTAATGAAAAGTAAGTGTCTGCATCCAAGATTAGTATATCCAGCAAGGCTATCATTCAAAATATATGGTGACATAAAGAGCTTCCCAGAAAAAAAAAAATAGAGTAGTTTATCACCACCAAACCAGCACTGCAAGAAATACTAAAGGGATTGCTGTATTCAGAAAAAGAAATAGAGAAACATAGGCATAGAGAATTGAAATGGCAATGAATAAATACCTGTCAGTAGTTGAATGTAAATGGATTAAATGTTCCATTCAAAGACATAAGAGAGCTTAATTAATATGAAAACATGATCTAAATATATGCTGTCTATAAGAGACCCATCTATGAAAAACAGACTCACATAGGATGAGAGTGAAAGGATGGAAAAAAATTTCTATGCAAATGAAAATAAAAAGAAAGCTTGGGTAAATATATTTATATCTGACCAAATACACTTCAAAATGAAGGCCATCACAAGAGACAATGAAGGATCACTATATAATATTAAAGGAATCAATTCAACAAGAGGATATAATCCTAGTAAACATATATACACCCAATATAGGAGCACCTACATATATAAAAAACCTCTAGAAGACTTTAATAAAGATGTCCACAGCAATCCTATATAATAAAAGCCTAATATGCTAAGTGTCCGTGTGTCCAGTCAACAAATCAAAGCATAATATGCTAATGATATGCTAAGGCCACTAAACTGCTCGCTATGATCTGCACTGACCACCAGGGGGAAGACGCTTCAACCAGTAGGGGTCCTGGATTGTGAAAGGGTGGAGTACAGGCTGAGGGACCCCATTGGTGCGTGATTGGGGCCAGGGAGGGATGCATGAGGTTGGCCAGCTGGGGAGGGATTGTGGGAGGACCCCTCGGAGGGGAACATTGAATGTTAGTAATTCCACCTATATAATAAAAGCCAAAGTGGCTGTATGGCAGAACGACTGGTCACTATGATGCACCTGACAACCAGAGGAGAGACTCTCAATGCAGGAGCTGCCCCCTCATGGTCAGTGCGCTACCACAGGGGGAGTACCACTCAGCCAGAAACCAGGCTCATGGCTGGCAAGTGTAGCGGCAGTGGTGGGAACCTCTCTTGCCTCTGTGGCAGTGCTAAGGAGCAGTGAGCCAAGGAGTAGGGAGTGAGCAGGTGGGGGGAAAGGAGCGAGGGGTTCAGGACTGCAAGAGGGATGTCTGAATGTGAGCTTAAGCCCAATCACCACAGGATCAGGACTAAACCAGCAGACAGACATCCCCCGAGGTCCTGGAATGGGAGAATGCGCAGGTTGGGCTGAGGGACCCCCACTCCAGTGCATAAATTTCGTGCACTGGGCCTCTAGTACAATCATAATAGGGGATTTTAACACTCCACTGATTTCATTGGATACATCTTCCAGAATAAAATCCTATCTAATAAAAGAGTAATATGCAAATTGACGATACCTCTGCTACACCCACAAGCCATGCCCGCCAGCCAATCAGGACCAGTATGCAAATTAACCCAACCAAGATGGCTGTGGCCACAGAGCGAGCAGGAGGCTTGGGTTTCCCTGGCGATGGAGGAAGCCAAGTTCCTGGCTGACCCTGGCCTCTGCTGAAGGCTACAACGTTTCAATTATAGAAGATAAATAAAACCCAGATCCCAGGGCCTCCGCTTGGGTTGCCGGGGGGTGTGGCCGGCATGTAAACCACCACAGGCCCCTTGCCCAGGCCGCCCCATGCCCCAAAGGAACCCCCAACTTGATCCAGGACACCCTTCAGGGCAAACCAGCTGGCCCCCACCCATGTACCAGGCCTCTAATCCTATCTAATAAAAGAGTAATATGCAAATTGACCATCACTCCAATACACAAGGTGGCTGCCCCAATGTGGTCAAAGATGGCTGCCACAACACGGCCAGCAAGGGAGGGCCGTTGGAAGGGATCAGGCCAGTAGGGAAGGGCAGTTTGGAGCAATCAGGCCAGCAGGGGACAGCAGTTGGGAGGGACCAGGCCTGCAAGGGAGGGCAGTTGGGGGTGATCAAGCCTACAGGGGATGTCAGTTAGGGGTGACCATGCCTGCAGGGGAGGGCAGTTAGGGGCAATCAGGCTGGCAGGGGAGCAGTTAGGAATCAATCAGGCTGGCAGGAGAGTGGTAAGGGGGTGATCAGGCTGGCAGGCAGAAGCGATTAGGGGCAATCAGGAAGGCAGGCAGGCGAACAGCTGGGAACCAGCAGTCCTGGATTGTGAGAGGGATGTCCGACTGCCTGTTTAATTGGGCAGTCAGACATCCCTCGAGGGGTCCCAGATTGGAGAGGGTGCAGGCTGGGCTGAGGGACACACCCCCCCATGCATGAATTTCGTGCACCAGGCCTCTGGTTATAATAATAAGGAATCAGTGACTCTAAATGACATATTGGATAACATGGATGTAATTGACATTTAAAGAACATTTTCACCCCAAAGTTGCAGAATATAATTTTTCTTAAGTGCATATGGGTCATTCTCAAAGAAAGACCACATGTTAGTACATAAAACTAGTCTCCGTAACTTCAAGAAGATTGAAATCATATCAAACATCACCTCAGATCATAATGGAATGAAACTAGAAATAAAATACATTAAAAACACTCAAGACATTAAAAATTATGCAGGCTAAATAGCGCATTATTAAAAAATGAATGGGTTATCAATTCAATAAATCAACAAATAAAAAACTTCTTGAAAAAAATAAAAATAAAATGAGGACACAAACACAAAATCTCTAGAAAACAGCAATAGCATTCCTGAGAGGAAATTCATAGCCCTCTAGTTTAAAACAATAGGCCTAGTTCAAAACAATAAAAAATAATAATAAGCTATCTAAATCAAGAGGTCTAGCTCAAAAAAATAAAAAATTATAATAAACTATCTAAATCAAGAACTTAAAAAATTAGAAGGGGAACAATAAGAAAAGCCCAGAGTAAATAGAAGGAATGAAATAATAAAGAATAAAAGAAGTAAAATTGTCTTTATTTGCAGATGACATGATATTGTACATAAAAAACCTGAAAGACTCCATCAAAAAACTAACAGACTTTATAAATGAATTTGGCATTGTAGCAGATTTCGCCTGGGATAAGGTGAGGTCTCTGGTCTTGGCAGGAGAGAAAAGTGTGCACACTGCGGGAGCTGGAGGACCGGGGAAGTCTGTGCCTAGAAAAATCCGTGGCAGTTGGGGCTGGCGTGATCGGTGAATGTGGAAGGGGGTCCTCAGAGCTGCTAACAGAAGGGATCTCTAAAAATCAACCCATTTTGATCTGATGCAAAAGGACAGCCTAAAATTTTTTTAAGTGTGCCAGCTGCTTAGACCCAAAGGGTAAAAGGGGTCTGCACAGACTTGCCTGCAGCCCCGTTGTTCGCACACTTGGGCTTTTTCCTCTTCAAATCCTTGCTTCTGATTACTAAGTCCAATACATAGGATCACCCAGTTGGGGACACCCTGGGAGACTGCAGGGGAAAGTTGTTTTTCTGGAACCTGGGGATCGGAGTGGGGTGTGACCGTCGGAGAGCCAGCTCTGGGGCAGCCCACTCCCACAAAACGGTATTGAGTGCCACAGGGAAAGCAGGATCTAAGCACAGGCTAGAGAGGCCATATAGACCCAGAAGTCAATCCAGAAACACTGCCACCCAGGGGCTGAATCACAAATTGACTCTTGTGTAATAAAAAATAACAGAATACAAGAAATTAAGACACCGCCTGCTTAAAAATCAGGACTGGATTACAACACTGAGGAGTGGTGGAACACAGGGATCTGCAATATTGTCCTGACTGGGAAACAGGCATGCCAAACAGAACTATAGAGGAAGTGAATGACCTTTACTACTGCATATTTTTTTTTCATCTTTTACTTAAGAAACTAATAATTTTCTTTTTTCCTTACTTGATTTTACCTTATTAATTATTACATATTTATTTTCAATCAGTATTATTACTACTACTATTTTACCTTTTTTTTAAAAAAAGTGTCATTTTATTTTCTCTTTATTTTACTTTGGGATTAGTGTTCTACATTCTATTTTCATCTTTCCTTTAACATCGTTTTACTCTATCTCAATACTATCTTTATGTGATCACTCTCTTCCTAACTTTTCCCCTTTTGGTGTCCTGTTTCTCTTACCCTTTTCCTGCTTTAGATTTTCCCTATTCCTTCTGTTTAACACATGTTAAAATTTTACCCTACTTATATATCTAATTTCCAATCCCCTGCTCCAAGTCTATACACACCTCTCCCTTCTCTGTCTTACCTGTCCAAAAAATTGTTTTTCTTTCTGTCCTTGGGTTGTTGTTTGCTTGAATGTTGATTATATGGATTCCTTATGCTTTTTTGTGAGATTGTTTTGCTTATTCATTTTTTGTTTGTTTTTTTGTTAGCTTTGTTTTTGTTTGTTTTTTGCTTCTGTTTTCCCTTGCCTTGCTTGATATTAGTTGTTGTTTGCAGTTTGTATTCATCTCCAGGTACTTGTTGCTGGCATTTGCTGGGATTAGTGGCTGTTATCTTAGAGTTTTCTCCTAATATGTATAGTTTGTTCTCCTATTCTTTCTTAGTCTCATTCTTTTCACTCTTACTTTTTTTTTTCCTTTTCCCAATTTCATTTTGGCACTCCTTTTAATTTTTTTTTATTTTTCTTTTTCCTCTTCTTCTTTCTCTCCTATACCCTAAATTGCCTTTCTCTGGTGGCCAACTTTATTGGGGGTTATTAATATCATGAATACATTTCTGTTCAGTGCCTTGTGGGTTGTACCTGGTTGTGCTGTATTTTGTGCATTTAAATGAACGCAGGAGAGAGAGAACTACATAACCAGACATCCGATGAAGAGAAACCATGGGGAGACAAAGAAATAAGCTGCATATGAAAGAACAGCAGGCATCACCAGAAAAGGAAGTGAAAAAAATGGAGGCAAGCAACCTGTCAGAGAAAGAATTCAGAGAAATGGTCATAAGGTGGCTGAAAAGAATGGAAGACAAATTCAACAATATGTGTAAGAACCAAGAGGAAATGAAGAAGAACCAAGAAGAAATGAAAAATGACAATGCTGCTGTAAAGAACTCAATAGAAAGCATCAAGAGTACTAGAAGAAGCAGAGGACCACATCAGTGAGCTAGAAAACAAGGTGGGAAAAAAATACCCAAGTAGAGCAGCTTCTAGAAAAAAAATTAAAAAGCAGGAGGAGAGCCTAAGGGAACTTTGGGACAACATGAAACAAAACAACATCCCCATAATAAGGGTTCCAGAAGGAGAGGAAACTGAGCAAGAAATAGAAAACCTGTTTGAAGAAATAATGACAGAAAACTTCCCTGATATAGGGAAGAAAAAACCCACACAAATCCAAGAAGCTCACAGAGTCCCAAGCAAAATGAACCCAAAAGACCGATGCCAAGGCACATTATAATTAAATTGGCAAAGACCAACGACAAAGTAAGAATCTAAAAGCGGCCAGAGAGAGACAGAAAGTTACCTACAAAGGAACCCCCATCAGACTAGTATAGCCTTGGGCAAACTACGGCCCGTGGGCCAGATTCGGCTGTTCTATCCGGTTCTCTTGCTCTCCCCTCCTCTCCTTTAGTTTGAATTTATATTAGTTCACACAAACACTCCATCCATGCTTTTGTTCCTGCCCTCCGGTCCAGTTTAAGAACCCATTGTGTCCCTCGAGTCAAAAAGTTTGCCCACCCCTGGACTAGTAACTGATTTCTCAACAAAAACTCATCAGGCCAGAAGGGAATGGAATGAAATATACAAAGTAATGCAAAGGAAGTTTCTGAATCCAAGAATACTGTACCCAGCAAGGCTATCAATCAAAATTGAAGGTGAAATCAGGAGCTTCAGGAACTTCACAGACAAAAAAGAACTAAGAGGATTTATTACCACCAAACCAGCAATGCAAGAAATGCTAAAGGATCTGTTGTAAAAAAAAAAAAAACAAAAAAAAAACAAAACAAAACAAAAAAAAACAAAAACAAACAAAAAAACAAAAACAAAAAAAAACCCACAAAGAAATAAGAAGCAAAGAAGGAACACAGGGGTAAAGAATAAAAATGATGACAAATAAGTACATATCAATAATAACTTCAAATGTAAATGGATTAAATGCCTCAATCAAAGACATAGGGTAATGGATTGGATAAGAAAACAAGACCCATATATTTGCTGTCTACAAGAAACCCACCTCAGAAAAAAAGAGGCACACAGACTGAGGGTGAAGGGATGGAAAAAAGGTTTTCGAGGTGAATGGAAATGAAAAAAAAGCTCGAGTAGCAATACTTATATCTGACTAATTAGATCTCAAAGTGAAGGACATAATAAGAGATAAGGAAGTCCACTTCATAATACTAAAGGGAGCAATCCAACAAGAAGAAATAACTCTGGTAAACATATACGCACCCAATACAGGAGCACCCAAATACATAAAAAAAAACTCCTGGCGGATATCAAGGGAGAGATCAACAGCAATACAATCATAATAGGAGACTTTAATACCCCACTATCACCACTGGACAAATCCTCTAAATAAAAAATCAGCAAAAAAAAACACATCAATCCTAAATGACTCACTAGACCAGATGGAATTAATTGACATCTTCAGAACATTTCATCCCAAAACCACAGAATATGGGAAATGACCCATGTACACTTGTGCTTCTCAAGTGTACATGGGTCATTTTGAAAGACAGACCACATGTTGGGACATAGGCAAAGTCTCTTCAAATTCGAGAAGATAGAAATCATATCAAGCATCTTCTCAGATCACAGTGGCATAAAACTGGAAATCAACTACAATAAAAACAATCGAAAAAAATCAAACACATGGAGACTAAACAGCATGCTATTAAAAAATGACTGGGTTACCAGAGAGATCAAGGAAGAAATAAAAAACATCATGGCAACAAATGACAATGAAAACACAACAATCCAAAATCTATGGGACATAGTGAAAGCAGTCTTGAGAGGGAATTTCATAGCTCTACAAACCTACTGCAAAAAAAACAAGAAACAATGGTAATAAATTACCTAACCCTATAACTCAACGAGTTAGAAGGAGAGCAACAAGAAAAGCCCAGTGTAAGCAGAGGAAGTAAATAATAAAGATCGGAGTGGAGATAAACAACATAGAGACCAAAGAAACAATAAAAAAGATCAACAAAACCAAGAGCTGGTTCTTTGAAAGGATAAACAAGATTGATGAACCTCTAGCCAGGCTCACCAAGAAGCAAAGAGAGAGGATCCAAATAAACTAAATCAGAAATGAAAGAGGAGAAATAACAACAGACCTCAATGAAATACAAAGGTAAAAAAAAAAAAAAAAATACTATGAACAACTTTATTCCAACAAACTGGACAACCTGGGGAAATGGAAATATTCCTAGATAAATATAACCTTCCAAAACTCAATCAGGAAGACTATTAAAATCTCAATAGGCCGATAACTATGGAGGAAATTGAAGTGGTCATCCAAAAGCTTCCAGCAAACAAAAGCCCAGGTCCAGTCAGCTTCACATGGGAGTTTTACCAAACATTCAAAGAAGAACTAAAACCTATCATCGTCAAACAATTCCAAAAAATTCAAGAGGAAGGAACACTTCCAAGCTCCTTCTATGAAGCCAGCATTACTCTAATAGCAAAACCAGATAAAGACAACGCAATGAAAGAGAATTAGAGGCCAATATTCCTCATGAACATAGATGCCAAAATCCTCAACGGAATTCTAGCATCTCAGATCCAGCAGTACATCAGAAAGATCATACACCATGACCAATTAGGATTTATCCCGGGAATGCAAGGATGGTACAATATTCACAAATCAATAAACATGATAGCCCTGACCGGTTTGGCTCAGTGGATAGAGCGTCGGCCTGCGGACTGAAGGGTCCCAGGTTCGATTCCGGTCAAGGGCATGTACCTTGGTTGCAGGCACATCCCCAGTGGGAGGCGTGCAGGAGGCAGCTGATCGATGTTTCTCTCTCATCGATGTTTCTAACTCTCTATCCCTCTCCCTTCCTCTCTGTAAAAAAAATCAATAAAATACATATTTAAAAAAAAAATAAAAAAAAATAAACATGATACATCACATAAGCAAATTGAGAGATAAACATCACACAGTCATATCAATTGATGCAGAAAAAAGCATTTGACAAAATCCAACATCCTTTTGTGATAAAATCTCTCAACAAGTTGGGAATAGAAGGATAATACCTCAACATAATAAAAGCTATATATGATAAATCCACAGTTAACATCATACTCAGTGGGCAAAAACTAAAACCATTTCCCCTAAGAACTAGGAATAAGACAGGGATGCCCACGCTCACCACTACTGTTTGACATAGTACTGGAAGTATTTGCCATTGCAATTAGACAAGAAGAAGAAATAAAAGGCATCCAAATAGGAAAAGAAGAAATAAAGCTGTCCTTATTTGCAGATGACATGATATTGTACATAAAATCCCCGAAAGACTCCATCAAAAAACTAATAGACTTAATAAATGAATTTGGCAATGTAGCAGAATACAAAATTAATGCCAAGAAATCTATGGTATTTCTATACACCAATAGTGAACTTACAGAAAGAGAGACTAAAAAAGTAATCCCATTTACCATAGCACAAAAAAAATTAAGATACCTAGAAATAAACTTAACTAAGGAGGTAAAAGACCTATACACGGAAAACTACAGGACACTGGAAAAAGAGATAGAGGAAGACGTAAACAGATGGAAGAACATACCATGTTCCTGGACTGGAAGAATCAACATCATTAAAATGTTCATACTACCCAAAGCAATCTATAGATTTAATGCACTCCCCTTTAAAATACCAATGGCATATTTCACAGACCTAGAAAGAACTCTCCAAAAATTCATCTGGAATAAAAAAAGACCCCAAATAGCCAGAGCAATCCTGAGAAAGAAGAACAAAGTAGGTGTGATCTCAATACTAGATATCAAGCTGTATTACAAAGCCACTGTTCTCAAAACAGCTTGGTACTGGCACAAGAACAGACATATAGATCAATGGAATAGAACAGAGAATCCAGATATCGACCCAAATCACTATGCTCAATTAATATTTGACAAAGGAGGCATGAACACACAATGGAGTCAAGACAGTCTCTTCAATAAATGGTGTTTGGAAAATTGGACAGATACATTCATAAAAATGAAACTAGATCACCAACTTACACCATACACAAAAATAAACTCAAAATGGATACAGGACTTAAACATAAGATGGGAAACCATAAAAAAACTAGAGGAATCCACAGGCAGCAAAATCTCAGACATATGCCGAAAGAATTTCTTCACTGATACACTTCCTAGGGCAATGGAAGCTAAAGAGAAAATAAACAAATGGGACTACATCAAAATAAAAAGCTTTTGCACAGCAAATGAAACCATCAACAAAACAAGAAACTCCAATGTATGGGAGAACATATTTGCAAATGTTATCACTGATAAAGTTTTAATCTCCAACATCTACAGGCAACGTATACAACTTAATAAAAGGAAGATAAATGATCCAATAAAAAAATGGGCAACAGACCTAAATAGAATCTTTTCAAAAGAAGACAGAAGGAAGGCCAAGAGACACATGAAAACATGCTCAAAGTCACTAATTATCTGAGAGATGCAAATCAAAGTGATAATCCGGTACCATCTCACACCTGTCAGAATGGCAATCATCAACAAATCAACAAACGACAAGTGCTGGCGAGGATGCGGAGAAAAAGGAACCCTTGTGCACTGCTGGTGGGAATGCAGACTGGTGCAGCCACTGTGGAGAACAGTATGGAGTTTCCTCAAAAAACTAAAAATGGAACTTCCATTTGACCTAGTAATCCTACTCCTAGGAATATATCCTAAGAAACTAGAAATACCAATCAGAAAGGATATATGCACCCCTATGTTCATAGAAGCACAATGTACAATAGCTAAGATTTCTAAACAGCCTAGGTGCCCGTCAGCAGATGACTGGATCAGAAAACTATGGTACATCTACACAGTGGAATACTATGCTGCCATAAAAAAGAAGGGATTCTTACCATTTGCAGCAACCTGGATGGAACTGGAGAACATTATGCTAAGTGAAATAAGCCAGTCAATGAAAGAACAATTCCACATGATCTCAGTCATTTGTGGATAATAAAGAACATTATAAACTGATGAACAAAAAGATAGATATAGAGGCAGTAAAGTATCAAACAGACTGTCAAATTACAGTGGGAAGTTTAGGGAGAGGTTTGAGAGACAAGAGATCAACCGAAGGACCTGTATGCATGCATATAAGCATAACCAATGTATGCAAAACATTGGGGGGTGAGGGCATGTATGGGAGTGGGGTGGGGGGGCAATGGTAAGATATGTACACATATACCTTAATAAAAAAATGGAAAAGAAAACAAAACAACAACAACAAAAAAACTATGGCTTGTCCAGTTTTGTTAAAAATACCTCTCTTTTCTTACTACATATACTTGTGAAGCTGGATTTTCTTCTTTTATTTCAACAAAGACAACATCACAATAAACAATACAGAAGCATAAATAAATAAATAAATAAATAAATAAATAAATAAATAAATATAAAAAGAAACTAGCCCCTAAGCTCCAATTGGATGGTGCATTGTCAGTCAACTTGCTGATGTGGTGCTGTAATTATTGAGCAGGTGAAATGCAAACCTATGCAGAGGAGAGGATGGAGAATGAGAAGATGGTAGTGGAGCAGACTGCATTCTCATCATCTAGAATGGTAAAGATATGTGAGTTTTCCAAGAATCAAAGTATTATTTCAGAAAATAGTGAGATTTAAACCCTCTTTATTTTATAGCTACCAATGTGCAGAAGGGATAAGCTACAATAAGGAAACATAAACTGAAAGAAATTGTGAACAATATTGTTGAACTTGAGCCATATTTCTATATACACATACATTCAGGGTGGGACAAATGTAGGTTTACTGTTGTTTGAATGGAAAATAATGCAATAATTAAAGATAATATAAGAAAAAAACTCTGTTTTGTATACTCACAATTGTAAACCTACTTTTCCCCATCTTATTTATTCAGATTCACATGAGAAGGCATCAGTTTGGACCACTGGCAAACAATGAATGGCAACAGAGGGTGAATTCCCACAACAGATACTTAAGGAAAATATATTTGTAATTTGTCCTCTTCTCTATACTAATTTAAGCACACTGGAAGAATGACATCTCAAAGAGAAAAACAAGAGGTATCTCAAGATTTATTAAATCCCCCTGACTTCACACCATAAAGGAAGATAACATGTGGTTTTTAAAAAAAATTTTTATTGATTTCAGTGAGGAAGGGAGAGGGAGAGACAGATACAAAGATCAATGATGATGGGATCCAGCCTGCAACCTGGGCATGTGCCCTGACTGGAAATGAAACCATGATCTTGGGTTCATAGGTCTATGCTCAATCACTGAGCCACTCCAGCTGAGTGGAAAGATAACTTTTTAAAATTCAATACAAGAATTTTAAATTGGAGGGAGTGGTAATTCAATAATTCAAAGTAAATGTATAAAATTGTTCATAAATGTAATTCGTATCCTATCTAATAAAAGAGAAACATGCAAATTGACCTTACCTCTGCTACGTCCAAAAGCCACGCTCACCAGCCAATCATGAGCGAGTATGCAAATGAACCCAACCAAGATGGCAGTTGCCATGGAGCTGGAGCAAGCAGGAAGCTTGGGTTGCCCCCGTTGATGGAGGAAGCCAAGCTTCCCGCCCGCCCTGGCTGGCCTGGCCTGGCCTCTATTCAAGGCTACAAAGTCTCAATTATAGAAGATAAATAAATCCCAGATACCTGCTTCCAGCCAGCCCTGGCCTATGCTTGGGTTGCTGGGGGGCGTGGTCGGCCTGCAAACCACCACAGGTCCCTCACCCAGGCTGCCCCATGCCCCAAGGGAACCCCCACCCTGATCCTGGACACCCTTTAGGGCAAACCAGCCAGCCCCCACCCATGCACCAGGCCTCTATCCTATCTAATAAAAGAGTAATATGCAGATTGACCATCACTCCAACACACAAGATGGCTGCCCCCATGTGGTCAAAGATGGCTTCCCCCATGTGGACACAAGATGGCCGCCACAATATGGCCAGTAGGAGAGGGCAGTTGGGAGGGACCAGGCCTGCATGGGAGGGCAGCTTGGGGGGGACCAAGCCTCCAGGACAGGGCAGTTAGGGGTGACCAGACCTGCACCGGGGGGAAGTTTGGGGGACCCAAGCCTGCAGGGGAGGGCAGTTGGGGGTGGGTGACCAGATCAGCAGGGGAGAGCAGGTAGGGGCAATGAGGCTGGCAGGGTAGGGCAGTTAGGGGTGACCAGGCTAGCAGGGGAGGGCAGTTAGGGGCAATCAGGCTGGTAGGCAGAAATGGTTAGGGGCAAATGTGCTGTTGGACATCCCTCGAGGGGTCCCAGATTGAAGAGGGTGCAAGCTGGGCTGAGGGACACCCCTGCCCCTTGCACAAATTTGGTGCACCGGGCCTCTAGTTTTAAAATAAAAGTTTATAAAGTGCTGTTGAAAACAGTGCAATAGAATAATTTTATATCCCTAGTCCATTGGTTAGTAGCAACTACATATATAACTTCATGGGCTTTCAATAATGGAAATTACAGAAGAAATAAGATGAGCTGGAGGAACTTATTGCATTAGTGGAAGATAAAATAATTATCAGTAAAACTTTAGAGAAGCTACGTAAGAAATATGTAACTTTGCACTAGAGGATAATTGGGATAAAATTAGACTGTATGCAATATAATTAGGCTAATGAACTTTTAAGGCTCAGTCATAAATGTTAAAACTAAAATATTAAATGAATGATTATATATATTAGATCATAAACTCATTAAAATATACTTGGAATACATAAACAGAAGTTTTGTGACATTTATAATTTTCAGGCATTGTTTTGAATTTTCTATAAAAGGCCCAATAAATGTTTCATAGAGCTACTAAAATCCTCTGATGGCAATATTATAAAGAAGTATTATAAATGTTATAGTCTACCATTAAAAACCTATTTTGAGTTTGCAACAAAAAGTATTTAAAGTATAAGATGATAAAATAATTGTCTGTGAA
Organism: Plecotus auritus; assembly: GCF_963455305.1. Classification (NCBI taxonomy): domain Eukaryota; kingdom Metazoa; phylum Chordata; class Mammalia; order Chiroptera; family Vespertilionidae; genus Plecotus; species Plecotus auritus. The sequence goes on along the minus strand of NC_137771.1, from coordinate 133,191,827 downwards.
AATTTCAGAAATAAAAGTTTCTCAGCATATAATGAACCTAAAAAATCAGGGTGTTATATCAAGGATCGCATTCCAATCATTTTGTGACCCTTTTACTATTAAATGTAGTTTTGGCATTGCTAAATTCTCACAAATTAGTTATTTTTTTAACCCGGATGGTGTCCTAATGGAGGGGGTATCACATTTGAATATTGTAGCCAAAATGTCCTTTATGTTACTAATAGTTACATCAGACAGAAAAAAATGATTAAGGGGTGAAAATCACCTTCAGTCATGAAGCAATTTCCACAAGAAAATGCATAGGATGCAATTACTTTCTGCTACCAGGCCTGAAAAGAACAGACAGCTAGACATTAGTGCTGAAATTGTAGTCCAGAATCTTTCAATGAAGAGGGTTGATTAAGTTCCTTTAAATTAAAGGTGATCAAACAGTGAAATAGCCTTTATTCATTTATTGCCATAGGGATCAGTGCTCATGGAAAAAGCAAGATCTGAAATCTAGATTAGAAATTCAGTAGCCAAATTAAATCCATACCAAATTCAGCAAACTATTTCTTTGACTGATATTGTGCAAACACCCCAGGAGATAAATATAAGTTTTAGGCTCATGGTGCCACAGTCTGATAATTTTACTTGGTATGTTGTAGAAAGGATACATTCAGTGTCATCTTTGAGCAAGTGAAATTATTTTACTGTGATGGTCTCTTTTTAGATATTGAGAATAGTGAAAATTTTTCAGAGGCAGTCATTTCATCATTTTTTATGCCCCAGTATAGGAATTTATTTTGTTTTTAATTCTTATTCCAAATATCGTTTTCTTTAACGTGATTTTATCCTAGGTTTATTGAGATAAAGTATCCTAGGTTTATTGAGAAATATTAAAATTTATGTGTTAGATTAGGAATTTTGACATTCAGAGATAGCTTTATAACTACTCCACAATAAAGACATAAACTTTTATATCTTCCCCAAAACTTCCCTCATGCTATTTTGCATTGTATCCCCTCCCTCAACCTGAAAGGCTGTGAAGCACTGATCTGTTTTTTATCCCCATAAATGCATTTTCTTGAATTTCAAATAAATAGAATCATACAATATATGTGGTTTTGAATTTTACTCCTTTAACACAGCATAATGCTTGTGATATTTGCCCACATTTTTGCATCTATCAATATATATTTTTATTACTTGGTGGTATCCCAAACTACAGATACCATAATTTAGTTATCAGTTTATCAGGTGATGAGCATTGGGACTGTTCCTAGTTTTTGTATATTTTAACCAAAGCTGCTACAAACAGCTTTGTGCTTTCTGTGTAAAATGTAGTTTATTTCTGGTCAATACCTAGGATTGGGACTGCTGAGTGATATATTACATGCATGTTTTACTTAATAAGATATTGTCAACCTGTTTTCCAAAGTGACTGTAGCATTTTTCATTTTCATCAGCAATATATTCAAACTCCAGGTGTACCACATATTCACCAACATGTGTCTTTACAGTCTTCTTTAGCCATTCTAGTGTGAATGTAATGGTATCTCATTCTGATTTAAATTTCTATTTCCTAATTACCTGGGCAACTTTTTATGTGCCTATTGTCAGTTCATATGCCTTTGTTGAAATGTCAGTTGAGGTTTTCAATGATTTTTGTTTTCTTATTTGTATTTTTAAAGTTCTTTACTCAGTGTGGGGAGAAAGTAATTTTATAGTTGTGAGTATGCAAAACTAAGTTTATTCTTTATTAATTACTAGAGGCCTGGTGCACGAAATTTGTGCATGGGGGGCGAGGGGGTCCCCTCAGTCCAGCCTGCAACCTCTCCGATCTGGGATCCCTTGGGGGATATCTGACTGCCGTTTTAGGCCTGAACCCGGAAATAGGGCCTAAACAGGCAGTCAGACATACCTCTCACAATCCGGGACCACTGGCTTCTAACTGCTCACCTGTCTGCCTGCCTGATCGCCCCTAACTGCCCCCCCCCGTCAGCCTGATCACCCCTAACCACCTCTGCCTGCCGGCCTGGTTGCACCCAACTGCCCCCCACCAGCCTGGTCACCCTTCAATGACCCCTCTGCCGGCCTGGTCACCCTTCACTTCCCCCCCTAACCACCTGGTCACCCCCAACAGCCCCCACCTGACAGCCTGGTTGCCCGCCACTTCCCCCCCTGCCAGCCTGGTCACCCCTCATGGCCTCCCCTGCCAGCCTGGTCGCCCCCAACAGACCCCCCTGCTGACCTGGTCGTCCCATGCAGCTTATTTGCATATTCTCTCCTGATTGGCTTGTGGGCGTGGCTTGTGGGTGTAGTGGAGTGATGGTTAATTTGCATATTACTCTTTTATTAGATAGGATTTGTTTATTTGTGTATTTGGAAGAGCGAAAGTGTTAAATTTGATAAAGTCCAATATATTATACTAGAGGCCTGGTGCATGAATTCATGCATGGGTGGGGTCCAGCAGGCTGACCCTGATGCGGGGGGGGGAGCCGATTGGGGCTGAGCCAGCTAGGAGGAGGGGCCCTGGGTGGTTGGCTGGCCAGCTCTGCCCCAGATCAGGGTGGTTGGCTGGGCGTTCCGGTCACTGTTTTTTTATATATATACTAGAGGCCCAATGCACAAAATTCTTGCAAGGGCCTCTGCCCTCGCAACCCCGGCTTCATCCGGAAGATCATCCTGAGAGACGTTTGGAATGTCATTCAGCTGTCTGGTCTAATTAGCATATTATGCTCTTTTGAGTATAGACTAGAGGCCCAGTACATGAAATTCATGGACGGGGGGTCCCTCAGCCCAGCCTGCACCCTCTCCAATCTGGGAACACTCGGGGGATATCTGACTGCTGGTTTGTGCCTGCACTTTTAACAGATGACAGCTCCATTGTTGTATCTTTCTTTTCATACTTAAACCCATTGGAATTAGTAGGTATTCAAAGTGTGTATACATTTTGGGGGGACACCCTGTATATCTCTAGTCAGCAGTGAAAGGAACCAACAGCGGATTTGGAACCCCCGGACAGGGAACCTCGCTCACTCCCTGCATGTCTCCCACTCCACTTTCCACCTTCGTGGGCAGCGGGAGAATCAATGTTTTCTCTCATTAACTCAGAAAAGCACATCCTATCACCTACTGCCTGACAGGAGTGCGCTAGGCCCCAAGCGAGCGAGGCTCAGTCAGGGCAGCTTTCACTCATGGGTGCCAGCACCCAAAGTGCACATTCCTCCTCTGCAGTCGCTCTGACTCTCCCACCATTTCACTGAGAGGACGGACCTCCTCGCCTCCTCTGGGTTCCTGATCTCGAACGCTGACTGAAGGCACCTCAGTGAGGGCCGCCCACGCCCACCAGGTGTGTCTGTCCACACCTGTTCCCACCTCAGCACCTGCATTAGCCCCACGGAGGTGATCTCATTGCCGCACTGGCCTCCGCGGGAACAAGGCGTCACCACTGTGCCCTCTCACTGTCATCTCACAGGTGCCCACCCCGAGCACCCAGATACGCTCCAAAGGATGTGAGCATGCTTGAGGGAACTTGACACATCATGTGGGGGATGTAGGCATGCTGGGGTTGATGGAAGTGCAGCAGAGGGGCGGGGGAATGAGCACACAGTGGTCCAGGACTGTTGTGGGTGCGCGTGGGTGACAGCGTGATGGGGGACGTTCACATGCAAGGGGGGGGAGAGAATGTGCACACTGGATGCCTGTGCCTGCGCAGATCCACATACCCATGTGGCGTGGCCAGGAGGACATCAATCGGGCCTACCATGGGGGCTGTTCCTGCGATTGCGCACCTTCTGGTCCAGGAGGCTGCACCAGGATCAGCCAGCAGAAGGGCAATGAGGAGAGCGAGGGAAGCCAGCTGAGAGGGCTCCACAGATGTCCAGCACGCTGTCATTCACAGAGGCTGCTGCCACCACAGCCGCCTTGTTGCCGGGCCCTGTGCTACCTCTGTCGCTGGGGTCCTCCCAGGCCCTTGGCACACAGGGAGCCAGGCTGCCCACCACAATGCCTACAATGTTGTCCGCCTCCTCCAGAGCCAGGCACACTTCAAGGGTGGGATCTTCCCACAGGCTTTGCCGGAAAAAGCTTGGGGAGGGTGCCTCAGGACAAATGGTACTGACAGAAGTGGGGGTGTGGCATGGAGATGGTGCCTGTGCTTCTGTTAACTTACACAATGTGTTTTATACCACAGCATGTGGCGGCTGTGAGCAGCGCCAAGCGGAGCCTGCGGGCCAAGCTGAAGCAGCACCTGTGGGCCATCAGGAGCACTCACAGCCACTGCCACCCCCATGTGGGAAGTACAGGCTGCCCTCCACTGAGCCCACCTCCTCAGCCTCCCCTGCCCCCTTACCCCGCTGCCACAAGTCCCTGCCCACCTGAGCCTGCTATGCACACTGTTCAGTCTTCCATCTGGTTGTTCCAGTTGTGATGGCCCCTGGCTTTTTCTATATTAGGATAGGTTTTTCTTATGTAATCCATGCTATTTGTACCATCTTCAATTAATCTTTGTCTAAACACAAGATAACAAGTATTTTCCTATATTTTCATTTAGACATATTATATTTTCAGTTTTGGGGATTAGGTCTATATTGTCTGATATAAATTTCAGCATTATTATTTTTTAAAATACGGATATCTAGTTTTTCAGCACCTTGTATTGAAAATATATTTTTTGGTCCATTAATTATATTGGTAATTGCAAACATTAATTGGCCAAATATATGTTGGTCTATTTCTGAATTTTTTTGGTTTCATAGATTAAATGACTATTCTATGCCAATGAAATATTTTCTTGATTATCCTAACTTAATAATTCTAAAAATAAAATCTTCCAAGTTGTCTATCTGAATCTTCATTTGATTGCTTCATTGTATATGCTTTTTTTGTTTTCCATATAAATTTTATAAAAGTCTGATATATTTATTCAAAATGTCTCATAGGATTTGATTGGAACTGCTTTGAGTCTGCAGATGATTTTGAGAAAAATTATTATCTTAGAAATATTGACTCTTTGAATTTATAAACACAGTATGGATCTTCATTATTTTAGGTGTTTGTTAATTTTCATCAAAATGTTTTGTAATTTGCAGTATACAGTTCTTTCATATTTTCAGTTAAATTTATCCCTGAGTATGTCATTTTGAAATTTTAAAGTGTTTCATAACTACTTTCATAGAAAAATCTGATATAACCTAAACTAATTAGGTTGACAATCTGACATAAAATATGAGCACTTTTTTGTTATTTTCTCAAGTAGTGTAAATATTCATATTTTTGCTACATAATTTTTAATTAGCTTTATTACATCACATAGTCCTTTATCACAGTGGGGATGCATGTAAATCATGATATATCTACAATATTACTTTACTAAATTGCACAAAATCTATGATTTTTGAAATACATCAGATCTCAAGAGAAGTTAATGGATAAGAAAATGTGAAAGAAAACCAGAAGGGAAAAGTTAAATTTATCAACATTAAATATTTCCTTAAGAATAATATATTAATTGAAGCTGACCCACAGATTAATGGACACTTGATATTTGTCAACTATTTACAAATCAATGATTAAAAGACGAATTGTCCAAAAAGAGTCCCAGGATATTCAGTTATTGTCATGAAATAAAATTAATAGTAGATTTCTTCATTATGTCATCTATAAATGAAAAGAATTAAATATGTTATTTTAAATATATATTTTATTGATTTTAGAGAGAGAGGGAAAGACAGGTAGAGAGAGAAAGAGAAACATTGATAGAACCACAACCTGGGTACGTGCCCTGACCTAGAATTGAACTGGTGACTTTTCAGTGCATGGGATAACACTCAACCAAAGTATATGTCAAATAGATAATAGGTATAAATGTAAAATGTGAAACTGTCAAAAAACCTAGAAGATAACAAAGAATACACATAGATGTCCTTGCAGAAGGTAATACATTTTTAGATACAACATCAAAAGCATGATATGTGAGCTCTGACTAGTGTGACTCAGTTGGTTGAGCCTCATCCTATGCACCAAAAGGTTGCTGGTTTGATTCCCGGTCAGGGCATATACCTGGCTTGATCCCCTGTAGTGGGCATGCAGGAAACAACCAGCCGATTTGTTTTTTTGTTTTTTTTTTTCTCACCTCTCCCTCTCCCTCCCTCTCTCTCTCTCTCAAATCAATAAAAACCTATTTTATTAAAGAAAGTATGATCTATGAAACAAATAAATGAAAAAGTGGTCCTTATTAAAAGTAAGAATTTCTGATCTGCAAAAGACAATGTCTAGAGAGCAAGACAAACCACATACTTGGAGAAAATGTTTCAAAAGACACATCTGATCAAGGACTTTTATTCAAAATATACAAAATAACATTAATCTCAATACTAAATAGATATAGAATATTATTTTAAAACTAGAGGCCCGGTGCATGAAATTCGTACATGGGGGGGGGGAGGGAGGTTTTCCTCAGCCCAGCCTGCACCCTCTCCAATCTGGGACCCCTCAAGATATGTCTGAATGCCCGTTTAGGCCCGATCCCAGTAGGATTAGGCCTAAACGGGCAGTTGGACATCCCTCTCACAATCCAGGACTGCTGGCTCCCAACCACTTGCCTGCTTGCCTTCCTGATTGACCCTAACCGCTTCTGCCTGCCAGCCTGATCACCCTTTAACCACTCCCCTGCCAGCCTGATTGATGCCTAACTGCTCCCCTGCCAGCCTGTTTGCCCCTAATTGCCCTCCCCTGAAGGCCTGGTCACCCCTAATTGCCCTCCCCTGCAGGCCTGGTCCCCCCAACTGCCCTCCCGTGCAGGCCTGGTCCCCCCCTCAACTGCTCTCCCCTGCAAGCCTGGGTCCCCCCCAACTGCCCTTTCCAGCAGGCCTGGTTGCCCCCAACTTCCCTCCTCTGCTGGCCTGGCCTCCCCTGTAGGCCTGGTCCCTCCCAACTGCCCTCCCCTGCTGACCATCTTGTGGTGGCCATCTTGTGTCCACATGGGGGCAGCCATCTTGTGTGTTGGAGTGATGGTCAATTTGCATATTACTCTTTTATTAGATAGGATAGAGGCCTGGTGCACAGGTTGGGGCCAGCTGATTTGCCCTGAAGGGTGTCCCGGATCAGGGTGGGGGCTCTCTTGGGGCATGGGGCAGCCTGGGCGATGGGCCTGTGGTGGTTTGCAGGCCAGCCATGCCCCTGGGTGACCCAAGCATAGGCCAGGGCTGGCTGGAAGCAGGTATCTGGGATTTATTTATCTTCTATAATTGAAACTTTGTAGCCTTGAGTGGAGGTCAGGGCAGGCTAGGGTGGGCAGGAAGCTTGGCTTCCTCCATTGCCAGGGGAAACCCAAGCCTCAGGCTGGCTCCAGCTCCATGGTTGCAGCCATCTTTGTTGGGATTTATTTATCTTCTATAATTGAAACTTTGTAGCCTTGAGTGGAGGCCAGGGCAGGCCAGGGCGGGCGGGAAGCTTGGCTTCCTCCATCACCAGGAACAACCCAAGCCTCCTGCTTGCTGCATCTCCATGGCCACAGCCATATTCATTGGATTAATTTGCATACTCGCTCCTGATTGGCTTGTGGGCATGGCTTATGGGTATAGCGGAAGTACGGTCAATTTGCATATTACTCTTTTACTAGATAGGATGGCAAATAATTATGTGAACAGGTGCTCCATATATTACCTCATCAGGGACATGCAAATTGAAACGAGATACCACTGCACACCTATTAGAATGGCCCAAATCCAGAACACAAACAATACCACATACTGGTGAGATGTGGAGCAATACAAGCATTGCTCGTATAAATGTAAAATGGCGCAGCCATTTTGGAAAACATTTTGGTGAATTTTTACAAAACTAAACATAATACCGTCATAGAATCCAGCAATTTCTGTTAGTATTTACGCAAAAGATTTAAAAACTTATGTCCACACAAAAGCCTGTACATGGATGTGTATATCAGCTTTATTCACACTGGCTAATCTTTGAAGCAACCAATATGTCCTTCAGTAGGTAAATGGATAAACTGTTATAAATCCAAACAATGGGTTATTATTCAGTGCTAAAAATAAATGAGCAATCAAACCATGAATAGACATCATGGAAACTCAAATGCATAGTGCGTAATGAAATAAGTCAATTAAACAAAAACTGCATAAATGATTCCAAGTATATGGCATTCTCTAAAAGGCAAAACTGTGGAGACAGTGAACAGATCAGTGGATGCCAGGGCTTGAGATTAGGATTGAATAGGTGAAACACAAGATTTTAGGGCAGTAAAACTATTCTGTTGTAACATGATAATGATAGATTCATGTCATTACACATTTATCCAAACACATAGAATGCACAACACAAAAAAGTGATCCATAATGTAAACTATGGGATTCAGATGATTATTATGTATCAACTAGAGGCCAGTGAAAGAAAATCCTACATGGGTGGGGTGCCTAGGCCTGGCTGGCGATCAGAGTTGATCTGTGAGGTGACCAGCAGCTGGGCGATCAGGGCCCCCACTTGCACCTGCCTTGGCCTGGCACCGCCCTCTCACCTGCTCCACCATCCCACCATGGTCCCACTTTCATAGGGGCCCATCGGGGCCAGCAACACCTCCACTTCCACCCGGTGCCAGCACCACGTCGGTGATGCCAGCCATGTTCCCCGCTTCCCTCTGGTGGTCAGTGCACGTCTAACTCCCAGTCAGTCGAACTCCCATCCATGGGGACAATTTGCATATTAGCCTTTTATTATATAGGATTAAAACAAGTGTACCCTTCTGTCAAAAAATGTTATTAACAGTGGAGGCTATACATATGTTGTATATGAAATATAAGAAAAGTCACTATACTTTTTTCTAAATTGCCTCTAAACTAAAAACTACTCTAAAAATAAAGTTAATAAAATACTGTTAAATAATATAAACTAAATATTTTAAATCAAACTGAAACCTATCCTCCTCAGACTATTCCAAAAAATTCAAGAGGAAGGAACACTTCCAAGCTTATTCTATGAAGCTAGCACTACCCTAATAGCAAAACCAGATAAAGACAACACAATGAGAGAGAATTATAGGCCAATATCTCTCATGAACATAGATGCCAAATCCTCAAAAAAATTCTAGCAAATTGGATCCAGCATTACATCAGAAAGATAATACACCATGACCAAGTAGGATTTATCCCAGGGATGCAAGGATGGTACAATATCCTCAAATCAATAAATGTGATACATCACATAAACAAGTTGAGAGATAAAAATCACATACCCATATTAATTAATGCAGAAAAAACATTTGACAAAATCTAACACACTTTCTTGATAAAAAAACAAAACAAAACAAAACTCTCAGCAAAATGGGAATAGAGGGATCATACCACAACATAATAAAAGCCTTATATGACAAACCTACAGCCAACATCATACTCAATGGGTAAATACTAAAACCATTTCACCTAAGAACAGGAACGAGTCAGGGATGCCCACTTTAACCACTTCTGTTTGACATAGTTCTAGAAGTGCTAGCCATAGAAATTAGACAAGAAGAAGAAATAAAAGATATCCAAATTGGAAAAGAAGACATAAAACTGTCATTATTTTCAGATGACATGATACTGTACATAGAAAACCCTAAAGACTCCATCAAAAATTATTAGACTTAATAAATTAATTTGGCACTGAAGCAGGATAAAAAATTAATGCCAAGAAATCTATGGCATTTCTATACACAAATAGTGAACTTACAGAAAGAGAGACTAAAAAAAACAATTCCATTTACCATCACACCCAAAAAAATAAGATACCTAGGAATAAAATTAATTAAGGAGGTAAAAGACCTGTACTCAGAAAACTACAGGAAATAGAAATAGAGGAAGACATAAACAGATAGAAGAACATACCGTGTTCATGGATTGGTAGAATCAACATCATCAAAATGTCCATACTACCCAAAGCAATCTATAGTTCAATGCACTCCCCATTAAAATACCAATATCATATTTCACAGAGATAGAACAAACTCTCCAAAAATTTATCTAGAATGAAAAAAAGACCCCGAATAGCTGCAGCAATCCTGAGAAAGAAGAACAAAGTAGGAGGGATCTCAATAACAGATATCAAGCTATATTACAAAGCCATTGTCCTCAAAACTGCCTGGTACTGGCACAAAAACAGACATATAGATCAATGGAATAGAATAGAGAACCCACAAATTGATCCAAACAACTATGCTCAATTAATATTTGACAAAGGAGGCAAGAACACACAATGGAATCAAGACAGTCTCTTAAATAAATGGTGTTGGGCCCTGACTGGTTTGGCTCAGAGGATAGAATGTCGGCCTGCATACTGAAGGGTCCCGGGTTCGATTCCAGTCAAGGGCATGTACCTTGGTTGCGAGCACATCCCCAGTAGGGGATGTGCAGGAGGCAGCTGACTGATGTTTCTCTCTCATCGATGTTTCTTAACTCTCTATCTCTCTCCCTTCCTCTCTGTAAAAAATCAATAACATATATATTTAAAAAAATAAAAATAAATGGTGTTGGGAAAATTGGACAGATATATGCAAAAAAATGAAACTAGACCACCATCTTACACCATACACAAAAATAAACTCAAAATGGATAAGGGACTTAAACGTAAGATGGGAAATCATAAAAAATATTAGAGGAATACATAGGCAGCAAAATCTCAGACATATGCCGAAGCAATATCTTCACCAATACAGCTCCTAGGGCAACGGAAACTAAACAGAAAATAAACAAATGGGACTACATCAAAATAAAAAGCTTTCATACAGCAAAAGAACACATCAACAAAACAACAAGAAAGCCCACTGCATGGGAGAACATATTTGCCAATGTTAGCACCAATAAGGGTTTAATCTCCAACATTTACAGGGAACTCATACAATTTAACAAAAGGAAAATAAACAACCCAATCAAAAAATGGGCAATGGACCTAAATACTTTTTGAAAGAAGACATATGGAAGGCCAAGAGACATATGAAAACATGCTCAAAGTCACTAATCATCCGAGAGATGCAAATCAAAACAACAATGATGTACCATCTCACACTTGTCAGAATGGCTATAATCAACAAATCAACAAATGACAAGTGCTGGTGAGGATGTGGAGAAAAAGGAACCTTTTTGCATTGCTGGTGGGAATGCAGACTGGTGCAGCCACTGTGGAGAACAGTATGGAGTTTCCTCAAAAAACTAAAAATGGAACTCCCATTTGACTCAGTAATTCTATTCCTAGGAATATATCCCGAGAAACTAGAAACACCAATCAGAAAGAATACATGCACTCCTATGTTCATAGCAACACAATTTACCATAGCTAAGATTTGGAAACAGCCTAAGTGCCCATCAGCAGATGAGTGGATTAAAAAATTGTGGTACATCTACTCAATGGAATACTGCGCTGCAGTAAAAAAGAAGGAATTCTTACCATTTGCAACAGCATGGATGGAACTGGAGAGCATTATGCTAAAGGAAATAAGCCAGTCAGGGAAAGATAAATATCACATGATCTCACTCATTTGTGGAATGTAATGAACAACATAAACTGATGAACAAAAACAGATCCAGAGACAGAGAAGCATTGATCAGACTGTCAAACCTCAGAGGGAAGGTAGAGAAGGGTGGGGGTAAGGGGAAGAGATCAACCAAAGGACCTGTATGAATGCATATAAGCCTAACCAATGGACACAGACACCAGGGGGGTGAGGATATGAGTGGGGGTGTGGAGGGGCAATGAGGGGATAAGGACACATACGTAATACCTTAATCAATAAAGAAAAAAAATATAAAAAAAACTACCAATCTGTGGGAAGTGATCAACCAAAGAACTTGTATGCATATATGCATAACCCATGGACACAGACAATAGGGTAGTGGAGGCCTGGGGCGGGGGGGCAAGGGTGGACTATAAGGGGTCAGTGGGAGAAAAAAGGGGACATATGTAATACTTTCAATAATAAACATTTTTATGAAAACTACCACTAGTTTAAGGATGGCCAAAATTATGAATTTGGCTCCTAAATCACTGAGCATTTTAAAACACTAAGTTATAAAAATAGTTTATGTTGCAGATTAAATTAGTTAGTTTGAACAGTAGCATTGCATTTAAAATACAAGGACCTTAAAATGGTCAGGTGGGATTTCTGTGGTCCTCCATTCATTATGTACCATTTCTATTCTACACATTTCTACATTATGTGTTTGTTGAGGAATGAGGGTATATGGTTCTTGACAGGGAGATAAAGAATCTGTAAGAAAAGTATATTATTTTAACAGGGACTGTAACACCAGCTTTTAAAGGCCTTGGAATCCTACTCTATCAAGAATATAACATTTCTAACAATTTATTGCTGATCTCTAAGGGCAAAAATGGAAGAATCTTATCCTCACATTTTCCAAATCCCCAGCTCTTTCATCCAATAAAAGAGCATCCAACTTTTACTGACAGCTTTGTTGTTTGATCTCCACAAGTGTGTACTCACTCTGGGGATATTTGGGAGATCTAACACCAGTCTGTGATTTTCACAAGTGCTGTGGAGGAAACATGAATTTATTACTATGATAGAAAATTGCTTCTTCCTTGTTTCTTCCAGAAAGTTCTGCAAGTGTTAAACATGTGTGGAACTGATTAGTCAATAGATAAGGGTATAAGCTATGGATAAGATAGCAGGCCTGAATCCCTTCCCAGATACTGGTCAGAGCTATATGTTTTAATCTATTGCCTTTGTACTAGTATTTATACCTTATCTTTGATCCCCAATCCAAGAGCATTCTAAATACATATGGGCATTTTCTATAGTCTCAAGAATTAAGGACAATTATTGTATTTAACAACAATAAAAAGTGCATTTACTAGAATGTCAAAAGTGTCCTTAGTGGAAATACTACAGAGAAGGCCTGTTAGGGATTTCAAGGCTAGAGAAGTACATTTGATTGTCATATGTTAAAAAACAGATTTCATGTCTTCAATTTTCTTCTTGTCCTCAATAAAGTTTACATATATAGAGGTCATATTGAGATTCATTATTCTTCATATTATTTACTCCAGCATATTAGAAAAATTTTTAAAAACTGAAATAATGATCTATTATTATAAATCTTTGTTCATTTTTTTTTTTTTCTGCTCTGCAGAACCTTTTAGTTTGGTGTAGTCTCACAAGTTTATTTTAGATTTTGCTGCTTGTGCTTTAGTTGTTATATCCAAGAAAATCATTGCCAAGATCCAGTTCAAGGAGGTTTGCTTTTTTTCTTTTGTTTTTCTCCTAGGAGTTTTATGGTTTTAAGTCTTTTATTTAAGTTTTTAATCCATTTCAAGTTTTTTCTTGTGAGTGATGTCAGATACAGCTCTAGTTTCATTATTTTATAAGTGAATATCCAAATTTCCCGGCACCATTCACTGAAAATGTTCTTTTATATATTAAATATTATTGGTTACCTTGTCAACTATTGGTTGACTATATAGGCTTTGGTTTACATCTGGGCTCTTGATTCTGTTCCATTGTGAGTGTGTTTTTTGTTCTTGTTGTTTTGTTTTGTCTTTTAATGCCAGTGTGATACTGCTTCAATTACAATAGCTTGAAATGAAAAAGTGTGATGCATTCCACTTTGTTCTTTCTCAGAATTTATTTGGCTATTCTGGGTCTTTTAGGATTGTTTTCATACTTCTGTAGAAAATTCCATTGGGATCCTGATAGGGATTGATTCCATTGAAACCATACATGGTTTTTGTGTTATATTATAGTCCATTTATTTGTGTCTTCTTCAATTTCTTTCATCAATATCTTATAGTTTTCAAAGTATTTTACCTCCTTGGTTAAATTTATTCATAAGTAATTTGTTGTTTTTTATGTTGTTATAAATGGGATTATTTTCTTTATTTTTCAGATATTTAGTGTCAGTGTTTAGAAATGATAGTGATATTTTAAATGTTGTATCCTGCAACTTTGATGACTTTGTTGATTAGATCTAACAGGTTTTTTTTTGTTTGTTTGTTTGTTTGTTTTGTGTGTGTCTGTGTGTGTGTGTGTTAAGAATCTTTGGGATTTTCAATATGTAAAATCATGTCTTCTTTAAATAGAAACAATTTCACCTCTTCCTTTAGAATTTCTTTCACATTTGATACCTGTTATATTTTTTCCTTTCTTTATTCATTGCTGTAGCTGGGGCTTTAGTACTATGTTAAGTAGGAGTGGTGATAGTGGATATCCTTGTCTGTAACTAGTCTTAGAGAAAAAGCTTTCAACTTTTCACCATTGGATATAAAAATAGTTATGGGCTTGTTATGTTGGGCCTTTGTTATATTGAAATATGTTTCTTCTATATCCAATTTTACGAGCATTAAAATATATATTTATTGATTTCAGAGAGGAATAGAGAGAAAAAAAGATAGAAACATCAATGATGAGAGAGAATCATCGATCGCTGCCTCCTACATGCCCCATACTGGGGATCAAGCCTGCAACCCAGGCATATGTCCTGACCAGGAATTGAATCATGACCTTCTGGTTCATAGGCCGATGCTCAACCACTGAGCAACATTGGCCAAGCATCAATTTTTAAACCATGAACAGATGTTAAATTTTCTCAAATGCTTTTTCTACAGCTGAGATGATAATTTGATTTTTTATTCTATTAATATGATGTACAACATTTATTGATTGGCATGTGTTGAAATATCTTTGTGTGTTGAAACATCTTTGTGTCCCATGGATAAGTCCCAGCTGGTCATAGTGCATGATCCTTTTAATGTACTTCTGAATTGGGTATACTAGTATTTTATTGAGAGTTTTTGCAGCTGTATTCATCACTGACATTGGCCTGCAGTTTTCTTTACTGGTAGTGTCCATTTTTGTCTTTGGTATCAGAGTAATGCTAGCCTCATGAGATTAGTTTGGAAGTGTCTGCTCCTTTCCAATTTTTGGAAGAGTTTGATAAGTTAATTCTTCTTAAATGTTCTGATTATGGATTCAATCTCCAGTAATCAATCTGTTCAGATTTTCTATTTGTTACTGATTCAGTCTTTGGAGATTTTATGTTCCTAATTCTTTTCCATTTTTATGGTTGTCCAGTTTGATTATAGTAACGTCTTTTGTGTGCGTATTTGTTTTATTTTGTTTGTAATTCTGCGCTATCACCTGTTTCTCCTTTTGACTTATAAGTATTTTTGTTTTTTTATCTTCTCTGTTTTTTCATTGTTAGTCTAGATCAGTGGTCGGCAAACTCATTAGTCAACAGAGAGGCAAACCGCGGCTCGCGATCCGCATGTGGCTCTCCAGCCGCAGTTTGCGGACCACTGGTCTAGATAAAGCTTTCCAACTTTATATTTTCAAAGAACAAACTATTAGTTTGGTCAATCTTTTCTGCATTTTTTTTCCTGTTTTGTATTTCATGTTTCTCTGCTCTCATTTTTTTCATTTTCTTTCTTCTGCTAACTTTGTGATTAGATAGTTCTTTTTTGTTTCCTAGTTTCTTATAGCATAGTGGTAAGTTGTTTATCTGAGATCTTTCTTGCTTCTTAATATAGGCTGTTATTGCTAGAAACTTCTCTTTTAGACCTACTTTTGCTATATCCCATATATTTTGGTAAGTTGTGTTTTCACTTTCATTGGTCTCAAGATACATTTTGATTTCTCCTTTAGTTTTTCTTTGATCTATTGGTTGTTCAGGAGAGTGTATTTTACTTTCCATGTATTTATACTTTTTCTAGTTTTACTCCTGTTTTTAATTTCTAGTTTCATACAATTGTGATCATGGAAGATACTTGGTATATTTTCAATATTAAATTTGTTAGCACTTGTTTTGTACCTAACATATGCTCTATTCAATAAAATGTTCCATGTACTCTTAAGAAGAATGTGTAGCCAAGACCGGTTTGGCTCAGTGGATAGAGCGTCAGCCTGCAGACTGAAAGGTCCCAGGTTCGATTCCGGTCAAGGGCACGTAACTTGGTTGTGGGCACATCCCCAGTAGGAGGTGTGCAAGAGGCAGCTGATCGATGTTTCTCTCTCATCGATGTTTCTGACTCTCTATCCCTCTTCCTTCCTCTCTGTGGAAAATCAATAAAATATATTTTAAAAAAAAGAAGAAGAAGAATGTGTATCCTGATGTTGTCATACACAACACTCTGTTATGTCTATTTGGCTCATTTGATCTGTAGGGTTCTTCAAATGCACTGTTTACTTACTTTCTGGCTGGAATGATCTATCCATTCTTGAGAGTGGCATATTAAAGTCCCAAACTATTATTGTATTGCTGTTGATTTTTCCTTTTAGTTGTTCTATTTCTTGCTTTATATATTTAGGTGCTCCAACACTGGACACATAAACATTTCCAATTGTTCAATCTTCTTGATGGATTGATCTCTTTCTTATTATATAATGATTGTCTTGTCTCTTTACCATTTGTAGTTTAAAGGCATTTGTCTAATTAAGTATAGCTACCTTCACTTTTCCTGTTACCATTTGCTTGAAATATATTTTTCTATTCTTTCACTCATATTCCATGAGAGGACTTCTTTAAGAGGACTATTGTGAATTCTTTGTGGAAAGATCATAGATCTCCATTTTATAGGGTTAGTTTTTAGAACTTTATAATTTTCCTTTGATGTCAGATTTACCTGATTTTTTTTGTAATCCTTGATTCCTTATGTTATAATCTGCACATGTGGGTAAGATGTCTCCTCTTTTGGATTTCACAGGTTATCTTTAAGGCTAAAGTGAGTCTCTTGTGAACAGCTTATCTTTGGACTTTTTTCTTTTAATCTATAGCTTTAATCTTTTGAACCATTCTATACCTTTAGATTGAAGATTTTAATCTGCTTACATTTAAAGTAATTATTGATAGGTATGAAATTACAATTGACATTTTGTTGTTTTCTGGTTATTTTGTAGATCTATTGTTTTTTTTTTGTTTTTTTTTGTTTCTCATCTTGCTGTCTTTTTTGTGCCTGGATGTCTTTTGTTATCAGTATGTTTTGACTTTTGAATCATGTTCTTTTGTGTAAATACTACAGTGTCTTTTTTGCTTATGTTCATCATGAGGTTTACATAAAATATATTAAGATTATAACTCCCTATTTAAACTGCTAACAGCTTCAATAGACTTCCTAAACCTTACAATTTTATTTCTCATCCCCAACACATTTTAAGTTATTGATGTTACAGTTTACATATGTTTTTATATTGTGTAACCAGATTATTGTAGTTATAGTTATTTTACTAGATTTGTTTTTAACTTTTAAAATAGAGTCGTTAGTGAATTGTGTGGCATTACCATATTACAGAATCTGACTTTGACTATATATTTACCATTAACAATGAGTCTCATGATACCTTCTTATGTTTTTATGATGTTAATTAGCATATTTTTACTTCCACTCTAGGAAACTCCTTTAGCATTTCTTGTAAGGCAAGTCTAATGCTGAACTCTCTTAGCTTTTGATTGTTCAGAAAATTCCCTCCCCTCCCACCCCTACCCCTTTATTTCTGAAGGACAGATTTGCTGGGTATGGAATTCTCAGTTGACAGGTTTTTTTATTTTAATATTTTGAATATAGCATCCCATTCTTTTCTTACTGCATTTAAATATATCCTTTGAGGAAAAAAAAATGGCAGCAGAATAGACAGATGTGTTCTTGTCACAGAGCAGTAAGAGAGAACAGCTGAGGGTCGCACGAGGAGTGTTTGTTGGCAAGTTAAGGGACAGCTAAACTCCAGGAGAAGGTGGGGGACTACTGGACGGGGTTTCCCTGACCAGGTAGACCTCATTGCAGCTGGGTCCCCTCCCAGAGCTGCGGGCTCGTTCGCGGAGTCTGCCCCATCTTGAAAGGGAAAGTGGAGCTTATTGGAAGCCTGAAAATCCACAACTGAGGCACCCACGGAACAGCTGCCAGCCCCAGAACACCAGTCCCCAGTTGGTGCAAACTCGTGGATTCAGAAGAGCTCTACACTCCCCACGGAAAGGTCAGATTTCACCTGGGATAAGGAGAGAGAGAACTACATAACCAGACATCCAAAGAAGAAAGACCATGGGGAGACAAAGAAACAGCCCACATATGAAAGAAAATCAGGCATCACCAGAAAAGGAAGTAAACAAAATGAAGACAAGTAAACTTCCAGAAAAAGAATTCAGAGAAATAGTAATAAGGTGGCTGAAAAGAATAGAAGACAAATTAGACAATATGAGCAAGAACCAAGAGGAAATGAAGAAGAACAAAGAATAAATGAAAAATGACATTGCTGCTGTAAAGAACTCAATAGAAAGCATCAAGAGTAGACTAGAAGAAGCAGAAGACCGCATCAGTGAGCTAGAAGACAAGATGGGAAAAAATACCCAAGTAGAGCAGCTTCTGGAAAAAAAAAAAAATTAAAAAGCAGGAGGAGAGCCTAAGGGAACTTTGGGACATCATGAAACAAAACAACATTTGCATAATAGGGGTTCCAGAAGGAAAGGAAACTGAGCAAGGAATAGAAAACCTCTTTGAAGAAATAATGACAGAAAACTTCCCTGATATAGGGAAGAAAAAACCCACACAAATCCAAGAAGCTCACAGAGTCCCAAGCAAAATGAACCCCAAAAGACCGACGCCAAGGCACATTATAATTAAAATGGCAAACACCAATGACAAAATAAGAATCTTAAAAGCAGCAAGAGAGAGACAGAAAGTTATGTACAAAGGAACCCCCATCAGACTAGCAACTGATTTCTCAACAGAAACTCATCAGGCCAGAAGGGAATGGAATGAAATATACAAAGTCATGCAAAGGAAGGGTCTGAATCCAAGAATACTGTACCCAGCAAGGCTATCAATCAAAAATGAAGGTGAAATCAGGAGCTTCACAGACAAAAAAGGACTAAGGGAATTTATTACCACCAAACCAGCAATGCAAGAAATGCTAAAGGGTCTGCTGTAAAAAAAAAAAAAAAAAAAAAAATAGAAAGTGAAGAAGGAACACAGGGGTAAAGAATAAAAATGGCGACAAATAAGTACCTATCAATAAAAACTTTAATGTAAATAGATTAAATGCCCCAATCAAAAGACATAGGATAATGGATTGGATAAGAAAACAAGACTCATAAATCTGCTGTTGACAAGAAACCCACCTCAGAAAGAAAGACGCACACAGACTGAGGGTGAAGGGATGGAAAAAGGTTTTCCAGGCTAATGAAAATGAAAAAAAGCTGGGGTAGCAATACTTATATCTGACAAATTAGATCTCAAAGTGAAGGACATAACAAGAGATAAGGAAGGCCACGTCATAATACTAAAGGGAGCAATCCAACAAGAAGAAATAACTCTGGTAAACATATGTGCACCCAATACAGGAGCACCCAAATACATAAAAAATCTCCTGGAGGATATCAAGGAAGAGATTGACAGCAATACAATCATAGTAGGAGACTTTAATACCCCACTATTAGGATTGGACAAATCCTCTAAAGAAAAAATCAGCAAAGAAACATCAATCCTAAATGACTCACTAGACCAGATGGAATTAATTGACATCTTCAGAACATTTCACCCAAAGCCACAGAATATACATTCTTCTCAAGTGCACATGGGTCTTTTTCAAAGATAGACCATATGTTGCGACATAGGCAAAGTCTCTTCAAATTCGAGAAGATAGAAATCATATCAAGCATCTTCTCAGACCACAATGGCATAAAACTGGAAATCAACTACAATAAAAACAATCGAAAAAAATCAAACACATGTAGACTAAACAGCATGCTATTAAAGAATGACTGGGTTACCAGAGAGATCAAGGAAGAAATAAAACACATCATGGCAACAAATGACAATGAAAACACAACAATCCAAAATCCATGGGACACAGCGAAAGCAGTCTTGAGAGGGAAGTTCATAGCTCTATAAGCATACTGCAAAAAACAAGAAACAATGGTAATAAATTACCTAACCCTACAACTCAAAGAGCTAGAAAAAGAGAAACAAGAAAGGCCCAGTGTAAGCAGAAGGAAGGAAATAATAAAGATCAGAGCGGAGATAAACAACATAGACACCAAAGAAACAATACAAAAGATCAACAAAACCAAGAGCTGGTTCTTTGAAAGGAGAAACAAGATTGATGAACCTCTACCAAAGCTCACCAAGGAGCAAAGAGAGAGGACCCAAATAAACAAAATCAGAAATGAAAGAGGTGAAATAACAACAGATCCCCCAGAAATACAAAGGATTGTTAAAAAATACTATGAACAACTCTATTCCAACAAACTGGACAACTTGGAGGAAATGGATATATTCCTAGAAAAATATAACCTTCCACAACTCAATCAGGAAGAATCTAAACAGCTCAATATGCCAGTAACTATGGAAGAAATTGAAGCAGTCATCAAAAAGCTTCTGGCAAACAAAAGCCCGGGGCTAGATGGCTTCACAGTAGAGTTTTACCAAACATTCAAGGAAGAACTAAAACCTATCCTCCTCAGACTATTCCAAAAAATTCAAGAGGAAGGAACACTTCCAAGCTCCTTCTATGAAGCCAGCATCACCCTAATACCAAAACCAGATAAAGACAACACAATGTAAGAGAATTACAGGCCAATATCCCTCATGAACATAGATGCCAAAATCCTCAACAAAATTCTAGCAAATCAGATCCAGCACTACATCAGAAATATCATACACCATGACCAATTAGGATTTATCCCAGGAATGCAGAGATGGTACCATATCCGCAAATCAATTAATGTGATACTTCACATAAACAAGTTGAGAGATAAAAATCACATAGTCATATCAATTGATGCAGAAAAAGCATTTGACAAAATCCAACACCCTTTCTTGATAAAAACTCTCAACAAGGTGGGAATAGAAGGATCATACCTGAACATAATAAAAGTTATATATGATAAACCCACAGCTAACATCATACTCAATGGGCAAAAACTAAAACCATTTCCCTTAAGAACAGGAACAAGACAGGGAAGTCCACTCTCACCACTCCTGTTTGACATAGTACTGGAAGTATTAGCCATTGCAATTAGACAAGAAGAAGAAATAAAAGGCATCCAAATTGGAAAAGAAGAAGTAAAGCTGTCCTTATTTGCAGATGACATGATATTGTACATAAAAAATTTGAAAGACTCCATCAAAAAACTAACAGACTTAATAAATGAATTCGGCAATGTAGCAGGATACAAAATTAACGCCAAGAAATCTATGGCATTTCTATACACCAATACTGAACTTACAGAAAGAGAGACAAAAAAGTAATCCCATTTACCATCACACCAACAAAATTAAGATACCTAGCTAGGAATAAACTTAACCAAGGAGGTAAAAGACCTATACACGGAAAACTACAGGACACTGAAAAAAGAGATAGAGGAAGACGTAAACAGATGGAAGAACATACCATGTTCATGGATTGGTAGAATCAACATCATTAAATATACATACTACCCAAAGCAATCTATAAATTCAATGCACTCCCCATTAAAATACCAATGGCATATTTCACAGACCTAGAAAGAACTCTCCAAAAATTCATCTGGAATAAAAAAAGATCCCGAATAGCCACAGCAATCCTGAGAAAGAAGAATAAAGTAGGAGGATCTCAATACCAGATTTCAAGCTGTATTACAAAGCCACTGTCCTCAAAACAGCCTGGTACTGGCACAAGAACAGACATATAGATCAATGGAATAGAACAGAGAATCCAGATATTGACCCAGACCACTATATGCAATTAATATTTGACAAAGGAGGCGTGAACATACAATGGAGTCAAGACAGTCTCTTCAATAAATGGTGTTGGGTAAATTGGTCAGATACATGCAAAAAAATGAAACTAGATTACCAACTTACACCATACACAAAAATAAACTCAAAATGGATACAGGACTTAAACATAAGACGGGAAACCATAAAAAAACTAGAGGAATCCACAGGCAGCAAAATCTCAGAAATATGCCGAAAGAACTTCTTCACTGATACTGCCCCTAGGGCAATGGAAGCCAAAGAGAAAATAAACAAATGGGACTACAGTAAAATAAAAGCTTTTGCACAGCAAAAGAAACCTTCAACAAAACCACAAGAAACCCCACTGTATGGGAGAACATATTTGCAAATGTTATCACTGATAAAGGTTTAATCTCCAACATCTACAGGCAGCTTATACAACTTAATAAAAGGAAGATAAATGATCCAATAAAAAAATGGGCAACAGACCTAAATAGAATCTTTTCGAAAGAAGACAGAAGGAAGGCCAAGAGACACATGAAAACATGCTCAAAGTCACTAATTATCTGAGAGATGCAAATCAAAACAACAATGCAATACCATCTCACACCTGTCAGAATGGCTATCATCAACAAATCAACAAACGACAAGTGTTGGCGAGGATGCGGGAAAAAAGGAACCCTCGTGCACTGCTGGTGGGAATGCAGACTGGTGCAGCCACTGTGGAGAACAGTATGGAGTTTCCTCAAAAAACTGAAAATGGAACTCCCATTTGACCCAGTAATCCCACTCCTAGGAATATATCCTAAGAAACTAGAAACACCAATCAGAAAGGATATATGCACCCCTATGTTCATAGAAGCACAATTTACAATAGCTAAGATTTGCAAACAGCCTAGGTGCCTGTCAGCAGATGACTGGATCAGAAAACTATGGTACACCTACACAATGGAATACTATGCTGCCATAAAAAAGAAGGAATTATTGCCATTTGTAGGAACCTGGATGGAACTGGAGAACATTATGCTAAGTGAAATAAGCCAGTCAATGAAAGAAAAATACTACATGATCTCACTCATTTGTGGATAAAAAAACATTATAAACTGATGAACAAAAAGATAGATTCAGAGGCAGTAAAGCATCAAATAGACTGTCAAATTACAGCAGGAAGGGTAGGGAGAGGTGGGGGAAATAAGAGATCAACCGAAGGACTTGTATGCATGCATATAACAATAACCAACGGATGCAAAACATTGGGGGGTGAGGGCATGTATAGGAGTTGGGTGGGGGGTGCAATGGTAAGATATGTACACATATAATACTTTAATAAAAATATGTTAAAAATAAAATAAATTAAAAAAATATATCCTTTTACTTTGACAATTTAAGTATAATATGTATTGGGGTGGTCCTATTGGGTTCAAACTATTTGGTATATTTTGGCCCCCATGTCAACACCAAATATAAAATTTTGAATGCAGCAAGAGAAAAGGAAGATGTCCTTTCTTTCTTTCTTTCTTTCTTTCTTTCTTTCTTTCTTTCTTTCTTTCTTTCTTCTTCTCTGTCTCTCTTTCCTTTTTATGGTTTCTCTTTCTTTAGTTATCTGTGTGTATTCTTGTAATTCACTAAACTTCTTTAAGAGTACTATTTTGAGTTCTTTTTTGAAAGTTCATAGATCTCCATTTTGTAGGATTAGATTTTAGAACATTATAAGTTTCCTTTGATGTCATATTTTCCTGATTTTTTTTGTAATCTTTGATTTCTTATGTTATAATCTGCACATTTGGGTAAGTGGTCTCTTCTTCTAGACTTTATAGGTTAACTTTGGCAGAAACAGTTCTTCCCAAAGCATCTCAGTTCGATTTTCTGGATGTGTCTTCTAGTAAAGTCCTTGAACAGATGGAGGTTCTTATTAAGGTGTATTTTGAAACAAGGCAACTGCTCAAGCTTGAGATTGGGGGTAGGTTATTGTCTCACTGGCTAAGAACTATTGGGTAGGCCTGTTGTCTTGTTTCTCTGTTCAAGTAAGGCTATAGTATGGGCTCTACAGTTGCCTGATTGGCTTACTAGGTAGTGAGCCTGGGTACTATACTTGCTATATAGCATTGAATTAGCTTATTTGCCCTGGTGGGCATCAGGATAAGACCCAGGACTTACATGGCTCATTGTTTGGGTTCTCAAATCAGGCAAGAGTATGCACTAAATTTCCTAGCCAGATGTTCTGCAAGCAGGCCTGTGAGTGGGCTTTGCAGTTTCCTATGTGCTTTGGTTATGTTCCTTAGTCAGGTAGTTTGTAATTATTAGAGTTGGAAATCATTTTCCTTTCGTGAGTGCAGCAGAAGAACCAGCTCCAAGACCCTTAATTCTGGGGCTGACCAGCAGACCGTGAGCAATGGATGAATGATTACTCTGACACATGTTTCTGTAAAAGAGAGGGTTAAGGGACTGCTTGGCTATAGGAACCAAACAGCCCCATTCACCTGCCTTCTTCGGCTTTTACTATAACAACAGCTTGAACTAAAATTAACTATTAAGATATTATCAGGAGGATAAGCATCCTTGAGAAGACACATTCATCTGCAGTGTCCTTTAAGCAAGGATGTCTAAAGACTAAGTATAAAGATTCCAGTAAACACCCGGGGGTTCAGACTTGTTTGGAAAAGTCAAGGCAGGGGCAGCTGCCTTCAGCTAACTCCTGTTCTGTGCCTCCCCACACAGTAAGGCTTTTTCTTTCTTGCCTTGATTCAAACTGAACCACACCCCAAGTTTCCTGGCTTAATGAGGCCACTGGATTTGATTTACAGACTATCTTCTCTGCCTGCAGTACTCTTTGCTTGAACTTACTGAGTTATGCACTCACAAAGTATTCCCTCCAGACCCTCTGACCAGAGAAGCTGAAAGGCACACTCAGAAGTGGGTGGAGCTATGGATCAGAGAGTTGAGTCCCACTCCAGGCATTCCCCAAGTTTTTCTAAACAGACCTAGGGCCCAAGAGCTATTCTCAGCAGTGTGTGTGGCTATGAAATAATGTCTCTGCCTGAACATAGCAGGGGAATTGTCAACACCCAGTATTGGCTTTGCTCTAAGAAGCAATTTGTTCTGCCTGCCTGCTTCTTGGCTTGAATGTTGCTGGGCTTCCAAATGTTCTCACCTGCCATTCAAGTGTGATAGATCCAGGATCCACTCTCTGCTGTGTGTGGGGCTATCACTAAACTGCCCTGCTTGGGTGAAGGCCGATCAATCTCCTGGGCCAACAAACCTCCTCATTTCAGGACCGGAATGAGATAGAACCAAACTCTGCTGAGCCTCCTGGTCAGACTGTGCCACCAACTTGGTTCTGCAGATGAGCAAAGCTGTTAGTTGGGACTAATATTTGAGCTCTGCAGGTAGGACTTGGTCTCCCAAGGTCTGAGTGCTAGTAAGTTCAAACCTCTCCCCACTTCATCACAATCATATTCCCAACAGTTTAGCCTTGTAGAGTCCCCTATGGACAATGTGAGGTGAAACTATAGTAGACCATGAAGTGACCACAGAGTGACACAAAACACAGGAGATGGTGTATGTCCCTCTGCCCCTATGCTGTTTTTCTACTGCAAGAACCATAGAAACAGGAAAACCTCTCTGCATGTTGCTGTTCTAACCTGGGGGAGGGGCGATGCAGTCAGTGAGCAGCTGCTTCTCTTACCTTACTAATGTAGTCTGTGGTGCAGGGGCTGATTCAACATCACCCTCTTGTTCTAGGATTCTCTCAGTGTGTCTTGCCCATAAAGAGTTGTTAGTTGTCATTCTTATGAAGAGGAACAAAGTCAGGAATAACCTGTCTCCATCTTGGTGACATCATATTTTGTAGATTTAAAAATGATGAATAACAACATTTAGAACATAACCAAAAAGACAGCATTGACCAAATACCTTGACCTAGTAAAGGAAATTTTATATATATATAATTGCAAGGTCAAAATACCACTAAAGTTAGTTTTTAGTTCATTCTCTCTTTTATCTTGGAGACAGTGCCATCTTGCTGTGTTTTTACATGGTCTTTTTTTTTTCTGAGAGAGAGAGAGAGAGAGAGAGAGAGAGAGAGAGAGAGAGAGAAGACAATGATACATTTTCCTTTCTTAGGATTAGAGCCTCACTATTATGACCTAATTTAATATTTTACCACCTTACAATCACATTGGTGTTAATTGTCCAATATATGAATTTGTGAGGACATAGTTTGTTTAATAATAATGAGATACAATATATTAAAAAAAAACACTTGACATTTACCTATGTTTCAAAAAATGACAGTTGCTATTGTTGATGCTGATGGTGCTGTGTGAATAAAGGCATTGCCATTCTGTTAGTAAAAGAGAAGCATAATGCAGAACTAATTTTCACTAAAAATTTCCCAGTTACTTTTTCCATAGACTATTTTGAAAATTGACTGTCATTAAGGAAAAACAAACACACATATATTGTATTAGTTTGCTGGGGCTACTATAACAACATTCTATAGAATGGATGACTTAAACAACAGAAATTTATTTTCTCAGAATTCCAGAAGCTAGAACTTCAATATCAAGGCATTGGAAGGTTTGGTTTCTTCTGAGACTGCTCTTGTTGGGTTGCAGATGGTTACCTTCTTGCTGTGTCCCCACGTGGACTTTTCTCTGTGCAACCCTGGTGTCTCCCGAAGGGTTCAAATTTCCTCTTTTTCTAAGGACACCTATTAAATTTTATTAGAACCTCTTCATATGAAGAGGCAGCATTGAACATTAATGATCTCTTTAAAACTCTTATTTCAAAAAACAGACACATTTTAATGTACTGGGGGTTAAACTTCAACATGTAAATTTTGGGGAAACAAGATTCTGACCATAATTATTGTTATATCTCAGTACATTGAGTAAAAAAAACCTACAAATCATAAAAACTATACTTATCTGCTGTCTTAAAATTTGTTATGGTTACTTAGGCCAAATAATTTAGTCTTGAAATATTTACTGTCATAAGCTTTAAATTTACTTAAGAATCTCTTGGCAAGAGAGTACAAATGAGTAAATAACTTCTTCATTTCTGGTAAATGAGCCATTAATGAAAATGTTAATCATGAAAAGAAGAGATGTTGGCACCAACAGTTACGAAGAAAAAACAAAACACTAGTGAAAACGGTGCCTTTTACATTATATAAGAGGAGTTGGAGAAATGCCATTATTATTGCTCTGAATATGAGAGATGAAAAACAAGGAGTTGCTAAAAAAAGATTTCATCATCAGCACATATTCTCAGATACCATCTTAGTTTGTATTTATATTTAAAAATTAACTCAATGTTCTTAGTTATTGGAGAAATCAGCAGAAAATAGCTTATCACTAGAAAGCTTTTATGTTTTAGATTTCAACAAAGTGCAGCCTGAAACTTAAAATAGAGTTCATGCTTGAAAAGGTTTTGACTATAAGAACATTTCTCTGCATAAATATTGCAATTGCTTCTTTTATTTAAGCAATATTTATCAAGTGATTTTTGCCTAGGGACAGCTCTAGGCCCTTGAAATTTACTCATCAGTAAAAAAACGACATCATTGTCTTCTACCCTTAAAGATAATTCATTCCAGTTTGGGAGGGTTGCAGTACACATCAACTTAAAGAATATAAAATACATAAAATATAAGAAATGTGTTAAAAGTGAGAAGTGCAGGGTAAGAAAAACAGTGAATGATTATTGGGGAAGGAGAAAAGAAATACATTGCAGTATAAAGTTTTGTGATCAGGAGTGGCCACCCTGAGAAGATGTTTGAGCAAGGACTTGAATTAAGATAAATAGTTAACAAAGGGAAGGTTTAAATAAAAAATCCTAAAATGGGAAATATATTAAGCTTCCCCCAAATCCTCCATTCCATCAACCAGGAATAAAATGGTGCACATGTATATGGAATAAGATCTTAATCACAAAATGTATCAACATTATAGTTGGATTAGAGATTAGGACTATGACTCCCTTAAAACATCTCCCCTCACTATTCACGTTCAATATAAGAAGGCTAGAGTGAGAGAGTCAGCAATCTTCATGTGTGTATTGGCAGGGACTCAAAGGTAGGCAGAAGAATGGAAAAGCCTTACAATGTGAAAAAAAGAAAGGCTTTCAGTTTGCTCCTATTGGAAGTTGTTGACATAGGAAAGCTGGGAAAGCAACTAGAAGCAGGGCATCCTATGTGATTAGTTAGGGGTGCATATTCGGCTTTCTATGGTGGAATTTTGGACATAAATTATCATTACATCCTGCTTGTGTTAACATATTCATCCAAAAATCCCCATCAATGTGGTAAAGCTCATTACTTCCTGTTCTACAATATTAGTATCAAATTGGGTATCAACTTGCTTTAAAATAACATTATGAGATGAAGGGTTATAATCTCCTATTGAGACTTGTTAGAATAATATGTAAAATTAGAAAATGCTAATAACTGTTCCTCAAAAAAGCAGTAACTTTTTAAATTAAAATTATGACAATTACATTTTAGAGACCAGAAAGTATTCAAAATACATTTGAGCCATAACCCAAAAGAAATGACTGGACATATCACAAATATACAATGTCAGATCTTCCTTGATTATTTTTAAGCAATATGTCTAATATGCATTTGCTCTGATCTCTCTTTATGATTACTTAAGCTGATATTTCTCCTAATTCAGAGGAGAGTTTGGCTTTCTTTATAAGGCTTTATCAAATTGTTTTTGACATTATTTGTTCTTCACTGCTGTTCTTCCTGCCTGTTAATTTCTCCCTCCTCAGTGTGTTTTTCACCTCAATCAACCCAAGAATAACTCATTCCCATGCTAAAAAGAAACTGAAAAAAAGAAGAAAAAAATCCTTTCTTTCAAACTATTCTGCCTAAAATAGCATGCCCTATTTCTTTTATTTTATTATAAAACTCATTGATTGATGCAGTTCATGTCAATGTCTCTATTTTCATCTCATTCCCTGATGCATTAAATTTGGTCCCTATCCCTATGATTACATAGAAAGAGCTTTGGCTACAATTACTAATGAATTGCTCATCAATAAATTCAATCCATAGGTTTTGTTCTCATCCTACTTAATCCCCCTGCAGTATTTGGCACTGCTAAATATACTCTTCTTTAAATCTTCTCTTTCACTTCAGAGATTTTAATTTCTATGCCTTTTGTTCTCTGACTATACTTTTCCTCATATTTAATATAGCCTATGTCTCTCTACCTCCCCCAACATTTATGTTTCTCATGGATATACTTTAATATTTAGCTCTTCTTACACTACACATCCTCCCCACCAAGTAATGTCATTTATTACAAAATACTTTATCATCAGCAGAAAGAAAGTCTCAATATAAATTCAACATGGGGCATGGTTTGACTATAATTTTTTTTTTTTACTTTTGTACTCCCATTAGCTGTTTAAATCTATAGATTGAGCCTGTAAATATTTTAATTAATGTAAGATACATTACTTACCTTTAAAATCTCCATGAACTCCATATTTATAGTTCTAGGTACATATTACACACTAGAGGCTCGTTGCAAGAAGAGATTCGTGCAATAGGCCTTCCTTCCCTTGGCTTCCAGCACCAGTTTTCCTCCGGCACCTGGGACCCAGGCCTTCACTCCAGCCAGTGTCTGCTGCCTTCGTCTTCGCTGCAGACTCCGGAGTCTGCAGTCTTCATCTTTGCTGCGCTGGAGTGCAGCTCCTGTAGATCCCTTCCTGCCTGCCACCCTCCCCATCTGCCGCCCTCCCTCTCATAGCAGGCATCCTGCTCCACCTGGCCACTTCTCCACCTGGAGCAGCTGGGCAGTCACCATCTTTCTCCTTCTAATTTGCATATTCCCTCCTGATTGGCTGGTGGGCGTAGCAGAGTGATGGTTAATTTGCATGTTTCTCTTTTATTAGTGTAGATATCTAAATTATCTATCACCATATTCCCATGTTGCACAAATAGCTTAAAATTAATGATAAAATATTTCCCCAAGTATTATTGTACTATATTCCACACTTCATTTTTCATTTATTTATGATTACATAAATATTTACTAAGTTTGCACTTTGCATCAGGCATAGGTTATAGGAGTGAATAGACAAAATTCTTACCTTAATGAAGTTCACACTATAATGAAGAAAACAAAGGAATTCAATTTATATAAAACTCCTAGATGAAGACCTAAGAAAGTAAGGGAGCTTCTTTTAACTTCCATATAACTGTGAGATATGCAAGCGAGTGCAAAAGCCCCAATGTGGGAGTTTGCATGTGTACTTGATGAAGTAGAAAGGGGCCGAAAGGGCAGGAACAAAAAGACCTAAAGGGAAAGTAATAGGAGTAGAAGTCAGAGAGGTAACAAAACGGACAGTTCTTGTGGGGCTTTATAAATCATGGAGTAAGCAATCAAGGATAACATTGAAGGTGTTAGTCTCCACATTTGAAAAAATAAGTGTAATTCTCTTTAAATGATATGGAGGAGATTGTGAGAGCAGTTAGTTTGGGGATGATTATCAAATGCTCAGTTTCAAACACATTAAGTGAGATGTATTTACCTCTTTATGTATTCTGGTCTTAAAATGCCAGTGAGAGGTTTGCACTAACAATCTTTAAGTCCTCAATAAATATGTAGTATTTTAAAACATTATAAAAGACACTCCAAAAAAGTAAGTGAAGGAATAAAAAGAATGAGTATAGAGTTCTAGAATCCTTTGAAATTGAGAAGTCACAACAACTAGAAAGAACCAAGAAAAGTGAATGAGACAGAGTAACAGGTAAGTCAGAGTAAAATGACAAGTATGATGTCTTAGAAGCCAAGAGATAAAAAATTCAAGAAATAGAAACAGGTTAATTGAGGCAGTTGCTACAGTCTGGTCATTTGGGCAGTCAGACATTCAGGCCTAAACCGGCAGTCAGACATCCCTCGAGGGGTCCCAGATTGCAGAGGGTGCAGGCTGGGCTGAAGGACATCCTCCTACATGATTTTTGTGCACCAGGCCTCTAGTTTATATATAATCATCTAAAAATCTTGTCATTTTAATTAATAACCTAATAATTGTATATGAAATAAAAACATTTGTTTTCATAAGAAATTATATTAATTATGCCACTAGGAAAATCATACAGACTAAATAATCCTTAAATAGTTTCATTTACAATTTTAACAATGAATAAGTTCAAAAATACACGAAGAATTTTAATATATATTGTTAGCACTATAGGTATTTGTTTGAGCAATTTTATATCCAAGTACTCAATTT
This sequence comes from Plecotus auritus, assembly GCF_963455305.1. NCBI lineage: Eukaryota > Metazoa > Chordata > Mammalia > Chiroptera > Vespertilionidae > Plecotus > Plecotus auritus. The sequence goes on along the minus strand of NC_137771.1, from coordinate 133,160,882 downwards.
TTAAAAATATCATGGGGTGATTTATTAACTTTAATTAATTTGTATACAGAAATGTTATATAATTTTTCAGATGTGCTTTAAATTTAGTTAAATTATCTGATATATTTTAACTTAAAACTGAAATTTCAATTAAACTACACTTACTCAACTCAAATACAAATATTTTCCTTCAAAAAACTACTGTGCCAAGTTCCCTTCAAAATCGCAATCATTTTAATACTAATCATATCATTCCTAATTTTAAAATAAAATTACAAATAAGAATGACTTAAATTGCTTTATTTTATCCATTTTAATTATAGATTATTACAGGGTTAAAAGCTAGGTAATTCATAAGGGAAGAATCTAAATTTAGTATCCTAAGAGAGTTTGATTATTGAGAAAACAGTATGTGACCATGAAGTCTCAGGTGGGCCAAGAATGTGGATTAATCAGAGTTTTGACAATAATTATCAGAACTTGATCTAGTATATCACCAGTCTTCTCTATTCTGATTTAAATAACTGAGTAATTTTTATCGTTATTACTACAGAAGCCATTACTTCATAGACTATCAAATTAGTTAGTTTCACTATTTGGTTCTTTTAAGTTCATCTTCTAACTATACACTGTTTTTTCCTCTGATTTAAATCAAAGGAAATCTATCCATCTAACTATTTTCTAATTTATTACAATCTCTATATTGTTATTGATTTAAAATATTTAATATTTTCTCAGTGGTTTTCTTTCTCAACTTTAGTTTGGTATAATTTACATTAAAAATGCCTCACTTAAAATGCAGACAATAGAGTGGTGAAGGCCTGGGAGTGGCAGGTGAGGAGTGGAGGAGGTCAATGGGAAAAAAACAAAGGGGTCATCTATAATACTTTCAACAATAAAGATAAAATTAAAAAGAAAATGTATAACATGATGAGTTTACAAATGTATATACCTGTAGAACCACAGCCATTACACAAAATATATAGAACACTTGCATCATGCAACTCTCCTAGAACCAGGCAACAACTGATATGCTTTCAGTCATTAATCATTTTTTAATTTTTTTATATTTTAATATAAATCATATCATATAATATGTGCTCTTTTGAAACTGCTTTTTCAGCTAGCATAATGTTCTGAAAGCTATCCATCTTGTGGCATGTGTCATTAATCCATTCTTCTTAATCATCATGTAGTGTTCCATTATATAGATACAACATAAATGTAGTCATCTATTTATCTGCTCATGGTTTTTACAGTTTCAGGCTATTACACATAAAGTTGCTATGAACATTCATGTACAAGTCCTCATGTAGATATATATTTTCCTTTCTTTTGAGTAATTCATAGGAATAAATTGTTGGGTTACATAGTATTCGCTATTTTGTTGCATAGTAAATCTCTCTCATACATTATGACTGAATGGTTACAATTTATAATTTGGACTAATGGTTTAGCTTCTTAGATGCAGAGCCCAACATCTGTTAACATTGCTGCAGTATATGCACTGACATTTAAGTGAATGATTCCAAAAGTGACTTTTGCTGGCTGGTTGCTTTTGCAAACAAAAACATAAAGCCTTCATAAAGAAATAGTAAAGCTTCCTATAAAATGTAGAGGTTCATGAAGAAACATTTTACTTATTCCTATATTTTTCTGTAGCTATGGGAAAAAAACTGTAAAATATCTCAAGAATTTCCATGGCATACAAGTGAAACATATATAGCAAACATGTTTTGAAAAAGAAGTTAATAAATCATTATATAACAAAATTTAAACCTCTATCATGAAGTAAAATAGCATAAAGTCGAATTACAGTGTATCTGAAAAACAAAGCTTATACAGGTGTTTCCCTAAAGACAAAAATGACAGGAAAGTCAGTGGCCTGAATACTGAATCCCATGAAGATCAAAGACCTAAAAAGTAGAAAGGGCTCCTCTCATGGAGAACAGGTTCTTCAGGACAGTGATTGACAAAATCTTCCCCTCAAACACACATTGGGAAGATAAGGAGGTCTCTAGAAAGGATTGGGCTTATTTCTTTGGTTTTATATAAAGGGTTCTGAGAATAGAATTTCCAGGAAACAATCCAAATACTGACCTAAAATGTAGTGGCCTACCAGTCACTAAGATAGCTATTCTGAATTGATTATAATTATTTTAGGACATTTGTATATGAATGGGATCAAATACACTATTAATTGAAATGCCTTTTTTTAAAAAAATATTGTTTGAGGTATTACAGATGTCCCCATCCCCCCCTCCCCCATTGACCTCCCCTCCTCTCCATTCCCACCTCCTCCACAGATCTTCACCTCACTGTTGTCTGTGTCTATGGGTTATATATATATATATATATATATATATATATATATATATATATATACGCATATAAGTTATTTGGTTGATCTCTTCCCTCCACCCCCTTCTTTCTGAGATTTATCAACCTGTTCCATGCTTCCATGATTCTGGATCTACTGTGTTTGTCAGCTTATTTTGTTTATTAGATTCAACATATAAGTGAGATCATGTGATACTTGTCTTTCTCTGACTGGGTTATTTCACTTAGCATAATACTCTCTAGGTCCCTCCATGCTATCTCAAAGGGTAAGAGACCCTTCTTTTTTACTGCTGCATAGTATTCCTTTGTGTAAATGTACCACAGCTTTTTTACCCACTCATCCACTGATGGACACTTGGGCTATTTCCATATCTTAGCTATTGTAAATAATGCTGCTATGACCATAGAGGTGTATATGTTCTTTCTGATTGGTGTTTCAGGCTTCTAATGATATATTTATAGAAGTGGGATCACTGGGTCAAATGACAATTCCATTTTTAATTTTTTAAGGAAAGTCACACTGTTTTCCCTAGAGGCTGCACCAGTCTGCATTCCCACCAGCAGTGCACAAGGGTTCCCTTTTCTCCACATCCTTGCCAGCATTTGTTGTTTGTTGACTTATTGATGGTAGCTATTCTGGCATGTATGATGTAGTACCTCATTGTCATTTTAATTTGTATCTCTCTGATGATTAGTGATGTTGAGCATTTTTCCGTAAGTCTCTTGGCCATTTCTATGTCCTCTTTGGAGAAGTATCTTTTTAGGTCTTCTGTCCCTTTTGATTGGGTTGTTTGTCTTCTTTGTTGATTTGTATGAGTACTTTATATATTTTGCATATTAATCCCTTACCAGATTTATCATTGGCAAATATGTTCTCCCATGCAGTAGGTTCTATTTTAATTTTGATGCTGATTTATTTTGCTATGCAGGAGGTTTTATTTTGATGTAGACCCATTTGTTCATTTTTTCCTTTGTTTCTCTTGCCCTAGGCATTGCTACATGAGATGTCTGATATTTTGCTACCTATGTTTCCTTCAAGGATTTTCATGGTTTCACAACTTACACTTAAATATTTTATTCATTTTCAGTTTATTCTTATGTATGCTGTAAGTTGGTGGGGTGGTCTAGTTTTTGTTGTTGTTTTTGTTTTATTTGCATGTCTGTCAAATTTCTCCAACACCATTTATTGAAGAGACTAGAAGTCCGGTGCATGAAATTTGTGCATGGAGGGGGGTTCCCTCATTCCAGCCTGCACCCTCTCAAATTGGGGACCCCTTGGGGGATGTCTGACTGCTGGTTTAGGCCCGATCCCAGGGAGTCAGACATCCCTCTCTCAATCTGGGACCACTGGCTCCTAACTGCTCACCTACCTGCTTGCCCGATTGCCCCTAACTGCCTCTGTCTGCCAGCCTGATTGCCCCTAACTGCCCTCCCCTGCTGGCCTGGTTGCCCCCAACTTCCCTCCCTTGCCAGTCTGATCTTATCCTCAATGCCCTCCCCTGCCAGCCTGATCTTTCCCCCAACTGCCCTCCCCGGCTGGCCTGATCTCACCCCCAATGGCCCTCCCCTGCCAGCCTGATCTCACCCCAACTGCCCTCCCTTGCAGGCCTGATCTTGCCCCCAACTGCCTTCTTTTGCTGGCCAATTTGGTTCTGATTGGTCAGTTTCTATGCCAGTCAGCCTCAAAAGTTCCACCTCCTATGCAGCCATTGGTTCTTCACAGCACCCAGATTTGGTTCTGATTGGTTGGTTTCTATGCCAGTCAATTTCTCTCGGCTATCAACAGGGCCTGATCAGAAAGACGGAGCTGATCAGCAGCTCCAGTGGAGGCCTGAAGAGAAATGGTTTGCTGGCCAGACTGAGAGAGAAAGAAAGAGGCAACTGCTGATTAAAAGCTGCCTCAGAGGCAATGTATCAGTCCCTGCTTCTCTCTTCAGGCCTCTCTCTGGCCCTGATTCACAGCCCCCTCAGCAGTCAGTGCTGGAGCACCACGCCTGCAACAGAAGCAGTCAGCACTTGGTTACCACGGCAAACCAGTGCTGGCTGCAGTACTGACTTCCAGTTGGTCAAGCCTCAGTTGTTACTGGATGTTACAACCAGGGTTTTTATATATTAGGACTGTCTAAACTCCATTGTATGTTCTTGACTCCTTTGTCAAATATTAATTGAATACGATAGCTTGGGTCAATTTCTGGGTCTCTGTTCTGCTTCCTTGATCTATATGCCTGTTCTTGTGCTGGTTTCAGGCTGTCTTGATTACAATGGCTTTGTAGAAGAGCTTGATATCTGGTATTGTGATCCCTTCATCTTTCTTCTTCTTTCTCAAGACTGCTAGAGCCATTCAGGGTCTTTTTTTTTTGGTTCCATATAAAGTTTTGGAGTCTTTGTTCTAGATTTGTGAAGTGTGCTGTTGGTATTTGAATAGGAATTGCATTGAATCTAAATTGCTTTGGGTGATATGGACATTTTAATGATGTTACTTCTTCCAATCCTTGAACACAGTATATTCTTCTACGTGTTTATATATTCTTCTATCTCTTTATTCAACATTCTATACTTTTCCAAGTACAGATCTTTTACCTCTTTAAGTTTATTCTTAAATATGTTAACTTTTTGTTGCAGTGGTAAATGGGATTATTTTTTAGATTCTCTTTCTGAGATTTCATTATTGGTGTATGAAATGCCAACAATTTCTGGGTGTCAATTTTGTATCCTGCTACATTGCTAAAATCCTTTATTAAAACTAGTAGTTTTGGTGTAGTCTTTAGGATTTTCTATGTACAATATTATGTCATTTGTGAAGTGCAATTTGTCTTGAGCCTTCAACCTCTGATGAAAATATTGCCATATCCTATATAATCAAAGCCTTATATGCAAATGGACCGAACAGCAGAATGACCGGTCAGTGGGGGGTGGGGCCAGCGAGTGGTTGGTGCCAGGCCAGCCAAGGTGGGTGCCAGCGGGCAGAGGGAGGGGATGGCAATTGGGGGCAGCGGTGACTGGTGGTGGAGCAATCAGGTGACAGGGCCCGCCGCTCACCGGCCAGCACTGTCCCCAGTTAGGCCTGTGGGTCACCTCTCGCAGAGGGAGGCCACCAGTGGCAGCAGCATGGCGATGGCAGAGTGGGGCCAGCCACTTGTTGGCCAGCGCCAGCCCCTGATTGGCCTGCCAGTGGCCTTCCACAGCGGGAGGCCACTGGCAGTGGTGGCGGAGTAATGGGGGGCGGGGCCAGCCATTCGCCGGCTGACACCATCCCTAGATTGGCTCGTGGGTCGCCTTCAGCAGAGGGACATCCCCCGAGGGTACCTGGTCTGCTAGAGGGCGCAAGCAGGGCTGAGGGACCCGTCCTGAGTGCACGAATTTTCGTGCCCTGGGCCTCTAGTCCTATCTAATAAAAGAGTAATCTGCAAATTGACCGTCACTCCAGATACAAGATGGCTGCCCCCATGTGGTCAAAGATGGTTGCACCCACATGGACACAAGATGGCCGCCACAAGATGGCCTGCAGGGGAGGGCAGTTGTGGGTGATCAGGCCAGCAGGGGAGGGCCGTTGGGGTGGGGGGACCTAGGCCTGCAGGGGAGGGCAGTTAGGGGTGACCAGGCCAACAGGGGAGGGAAGTTAGGGGTGACTGGGCCTGTAGGTGAGGACAGTTAGGGGCAACCAGGCCTGTAGGGGAGGGCAGTTATGGGTGACCAGGCTGGCAGGGGAGGGCAGTTAGGGGCAATCGGGCCAGCGGGGGAGCAGTTAGGCATCAATCAGGTTGGAAGGGGAGTGGTTAGGGGGTGATCAGGCTGGCAGGCAGAAGCAGTTAAGGGCAATCAGGAAGGCAGGCAGGCGAGTGGTTGGGAGCCAGCAGTCCTGGATTGTGAGAGGGATGTCCAACTGCCCGTTTAGGCCTGATCCCATTAAATGGGCAGTTGGACATCCCTCAAGGGGTCCCAGATTGGAGAGGGTGCAGGCTGGGCTGAGAGACAACACCTGCCTCTACCCCCCGTGTACTAATTTGGTGCACCGGGCCTCTAGTATTACTAATAAATGGATCCAACATTTCTAGTTTAATTGAGTAAATGGTAAAGAATTAGACAGTCTTTCCCTGAAATGGTTAGTTTGTGTGTGTGTGTGTGTGTGTGTGCACGCGCACATGCATGTGTGAAAAGTCAGTGAACCAAATATAGAATGAAACATAGCTATTAGTGCTTTTACCAAATATTTTCAAATCTCCTCAGGCTCTTTTTCAATTGAACTTCTCTGACCTTTGAAGTTGTATGCAACCTGACTCCCTTGGTATAATAAAACATGAGCATAAATGATGCATGTTATTTCCAGGCAAACATTAGAATGTGAAATTTGTTATTTACCCCATTTAAAATGGAGTTTGTAGATGGCTGTTACTTCCCATTGAAACACTGAGAGAAAGAAAATCACCACAGGTCCGCCTGCTACCAACAAATTTAATAGAAAATTGTGGAACTATGCTATGGAATCTGGAAGCCCTCTATGGCAGCATTTAAAGTTACCTTCATCTTTTGGAGGGCAGCATGTGCTAAATGTTTGGTATAACTTCTCATTATTATTCTAGAAAACTTCACAATCCTGGCAAACCTTTTGGGGACAAATGATAGTACTATATTAGAGAAGGAGTAAAAGCCTAACACACAGAATGCAGACATTTTGGTGAGTCTACTAAGAACAGGTGATACCCATTTCACCTGAACCATCTAGGCTACTTCCCTCTTGCTGCAGGTGATCAAATTACATTCTCTTAAAAAGGACTCACCTGAGGCAGATGCCTATTAAAGTTGCTTGCCTTCTTCCAAATATTTCCCCACCTTCTTTTGTTCTTTGATTCATACAATTCAAAAAGTATACCAGCAGCATCAGATTCACCTGGAAATATATTTAAAATGCCCATTACTGGGACACATCCTAAACCTAGTAATGAGGAAGGGCCATCATTCTATATTTTTGTAGGTTTCTTAGGTCTTTCTGATGCACAACACAGTTTGAGAACCTTTGTTTTAAACTAATAAATGGACTAGTATTTCCCCTGCATTGGAGGGAAAGGCATTGTATCTTAAAGAATGTTTGGGACCCAGGTAATATGTCCTAGCAGAAAATGAGAGAAGTGCCTGGAAATGAGTCTTTATGGAGTTGAATTTTAGTTGGGGTAAATAATATAAAGCTGGATAATAGTTTTAATATGGGGACTCTTATGATTTAGAAAGCCTGAAATAAATCTTAATATTCTTCTGTAATAAATCTTATAAATTAAAAAAATATGTTTTATAGTAAACAAGGTGAATATTTTGGGTCTTCCTTGAAAAAAAGACTGAGGTAAAGTTAAAATATTCATACAGTAAAATGATTTTTAGGTAAAACTAGATCATTGATCACCTGACTCTATTCCACAGGAAGAACCTGCCAAAGAAAACCAGAGCTAGACATTAATTAAAGCATCAAAGTCAGGTTTTATTCCTTAGCTATTATAATAGAGGAAAGATATTTCATATACAAATGATCTGAATTTGAAATATAGCCAATATAGTTGAGGATTTATAATCAAGGAACAGGGTGCATCAATGGATGGAAAATTACTAAGAGGAGACTTCAAAGGTAAGAGGAATTTTGCTAAACCAAAATAGTAGGATTTTTGCTAAAGACAGGCAAAGGTGATCAGCTATCAAGGGTGAGGAAGTAGTTAGCAGGAAACTTTGGTAAGACTGGGCTGGCAGGAGTCTTTGCTAAATCTTTGCTAAATTCAGGCACCAAGATTGATGTCCAGTGAAGAGGGCTCAGAGCAATCTGACTTAAGTTAGGTCAGGGAGTGTTTGTCAGTCCATAGCATCTTTACCTAAGTGATAAAGAAAAGGTTGCTATCTTTTGTAGATTAGGGTTGGTATAATTGGAAGTGTAAATACGGAACTGTATTCCTTCTAGCAATGGGAATGGAAGGATTGCAGAATAATAGAGGTCATATAGTTGCACTGAATTTATAGATGCAAGGTAGAAATAATTATCATAATGGGCAGCAAAAGTGGAAGAGCCATTAGCAAATGTCTGTATTGATGGTTAATAGATCAGTGTGTGTCAAGGGACAATATACTAGTAAATATTCAGACAGAATATTTCTTGACTTATATAACTTAAAAATACCTGAAGTCAATAATGATATGTTATTATAAGAAAAAATAATTACTCAGTTTCCAAACTTAAGCCACTTCTTTACTTTTAAATATATTATTATTACTAGGGGCCCAGTGCACAAATTTGTGCACCTTGAAAGGAACTGTGGACTGCGAGGCTGAGGTAGGCACAGGGGTGGGTCTCAGCCCATCCTGTGCACCCCCATCCAGCCCCCCCCACCTTGGCCCCTGCTCCCCTGCCTGCCGGCAGCCCTGCTCCTACCACCACCACTCCTGCTGGCCACGCTCACACACGCTGATGGCACCAAGTGATCTGGACCAGCACCAGCAGTGGATGTGAACAACGGCTCTGGCTCCAGCTGTGGGTGCAAGTGAGACCAGCACTGGCAGTGGGTGCAAGCAGCAGTTCCAGTGCCAACAGCGGGTGCGAGTGGGGCTGGTGCCGGCAGCAGGTGTGAGTGTCAGTGGGACCGCAGTGCACAGGAGCAAAGAATTTTCAGTAACCACCAAAGGCTCACCCTGATGACAGCAACCTGCACCCTGCCTTGGTCTGGCACCCCCGCTCACCTGCTCCACCACCCCGCTGTGACCAAAGCCCACCATGTTCCACACACACACCCTTGTGGTCAGTGCACATCATAGCGACCAGTTGTTCGGTTGTTCTGCCATTCGGTCTATTTGCATATTAGCCTTTTATTATATAGGATTATTATTATTTTCAATTACAATTTAACATTTGATATTATCATAGTTTCATATGTACAGGTTAGTGGTTAGACATTTATATAATTTATGAGGTGATCCCTCTAATCTGGTACCCAGCTGGCACTATACATACTTATTATAATATTATTGAATATATTCCCTATATTGTACTCTACATTCCCATGAGTGCTGTGTAACTACCAATTTGTACTTCTTAATCTCGTCCCCTTTTTTTACCCATTGTACCAAATCCCACCCATATGCCAACCATTAGTCCATTCTCTATGAATCTGTTTCTATTTTGTTTGCTTGTTTATTATATTCCATATATATTCATATTGTACTTGTCTTTCCTTATCTGATATATCTCACTTAGTATAATACCCTCTAGGTCCATCCATGTTGTCAAAAATAGTAATATTTCATTATTTTTATGACTGAGTAATTTTCCATTGTATATATGTACCACATCTTCTTTGTCCAGAAGCCTATTCATGGACACTTAGGTTGTTTCCATATCTTGGATGTTGTTATTAATGCTGCAATAAACAGGAATGCATATATTTTTTTGAGTTATTGTTTTGGATTTCTTTGGATAAATATCCAGATGTGGAATTGTTGGATCATATGGCTACTGTTTTCTACAGCGGCTACACCAACTTGCAATCCCACCATCTTCATCAATACTTGTTGTTTCTTAATTTATTGATGATAGCCATCCTGACAGGTGTGAGGTGATATCTCATGTTTTTAATTTACATTTCTCTCTATCAGTAGTTCTTAACCACTGACTTTTACTGTGATATTATCAATTCAGAAAATATGACCTCTTTAATCTTCATCAGACATGAACATCAGAAGCAGTTACCATGTACTTGAATAGTCAGTAGTACACACAGTTTTTCAAGGTCTGTATTATCTCCTGATTTCTTTTATAAAGTAGTGTGGATAAATTTTATTGCCTGAAGAACTCACCCTAGGTCATTATTTTAATGACATTGAGTTGAGCAGACTAAACAAAGAGAGAATTTTGTGTATCCTCTAGCTGGATACCATGACTGGACATATGGACGTTAGAGAGTGAGAAAAACAAATATTCAGGTGTTAATTACATGGGTGTAATTTATGAGTCAGTTGAAATGTCTTATACGGAACTATCCTTTGTAACGTAACGAAAAAGGTATTGCATTTGACCTATTACTACTGAAAGAGGCACAGCACTTGGTAAGTCCTCTTCAGTTTGCTCAGGCCTGTGCAGACCAACCAGGAAATACCAGAGTTAATGTCCCAGAAGCAGCTCTCAACAAATGGCATACATTAATTTGGTTGATAAGCATCCTAGCTTCCTTGTCTTGGAGAATAACTCAAAGTGTAGTCTACTCTATTTCCCATATTTGTGAAATTAAGCTTTATTTTCTTATACTGGCCATTTGCTTGATCGTGTCTTCTTTTGGGACTTTCCTCCCCTCCCCATCACACTTCCTCAACCTCCATCAGTGTTGCCTGGGTTTATATACAAAATAAATTGCGTATATACTGATCTTTGTCCCAGTCTTCCAGTGTCCAGTCCTGTGAAGTCCTATATTACACATCTTTAAGTAGTGGACTTTGCCCTTGTTTGTAGAAAAGATAATTATCTAGTGACACTAGAAATTTTAGCATTTGCCTTTAGTAAAATTTATAAGGCAACATTAATAAATTTTCAGTAATTAATTGCTGACCTCCATTCTCCACCCCCACCCAAATGCTAGAAACAATTGAGATCTCCTTGCCTCCTTTCATATTGTATCTTAGTTCCTATATTATTCCCTTTTGTACTTAAACCCATCCTCTGCATGATGATAAACTTTCAAAAGACAAGGATGTTTTTATAACTGTCTTTATATTCCTGTATTTCTTAGCACAAGGTCTTGCACATTCTGGGACTCTGTAAGTTGGTTAAATTAAAATAACTTACCTTGGTTAAGTTAAAACAAATTATATTGATTTTAATATTAGTGTACCAACAATGCTAATAGAATATATTTAATATACTTTTCCCCAAAATATATCTCTTAATTTTATGAACATGGGGCTGGAAGACAAGCAATGACCCTATTCTTTTCTCCATCTTCAATGCCCAGAAAAATGATCTTGCTTTAGACAAAAGCAGGGAAATTGGAGGTCATAGTTATGGTCAGTGTGCTTCCACAGTGAACACCACTCAGCCAGAAGGCTGTGCTCACAGCTGGCAGAGCACAGTGGTGGTGGCGAGAGTCTCTCCTGCCTCTGCAGCAGCGGTAAGGAGCAGCAAGCAGGCGGGCAATAAGGAGCCAAGGGTCCCGGACTGTGAAGGGTGCAAGTCAGGCTGAGGGACCACCCCCCCTTCGAGTGCACAAATCTCATGCACTGGGCCTCTAGTATGGGTATACACTGAGTGGCCAGATTATTATGATCTCTGAATGCATAATAATCTGGCCACTCAGTGTATATCCTATATAATAAAAGACTAATATGCAAATTGTCCCCTCAATCAGGAGTTCGACCACCATGCAGGCCGGCTAACTGCCCATTTCCCCTCCCCCTGGCCAGGCTGGCTGGACCCCACCCATGCATGAATTCATGCACCGAGGCTCTAATATATATATATACACTAAGTGGCCAGATTATTATGCGTTCAGAGATCATAATAATCTGGCCACTCAGTGTATATGCATAACCCATGGACACAGAAAATAGTGTGGTGAAGGCTTGAAGGGTTGGTTGCAGGGTGAAGGGGGTCAATGCGAAAAATAGGGGGACTTTCCTGATACTTTCAACAATAAAGAAAAAAAATTTTTAATAAGAAAACACATCTTATGCCTAAGTATGCGACTATTGATGATTGACAAATTCGATACATAAAAAAAAACAAGAAATGGATTAGTATCCTACAAATCAACAAATAAAATTAAAATCTCAATACACAAGTGGAAAATACATGACATATAAAGAAAAATAAATTTAACTACTAATGATATAAATTATCAGAATAGTGTAGGAGTCAAGGAGAAGAAATTTATAACAAAGTAGATATCAAATTTTTACATAACTTTGGTAAAATTACCATTCTGATAATATCTTGGGTTGTAAGAACAGGTTTATATTCACAATAAGGTTCATTGTAGCATCTTTTTTTGTTATACAGGAAAACTGTCAATACCTTAAATTCCAATAATTTAAGCATTATTAAATAAAATATATTTCAGTATTATGGTTTTCTATGGACTTCAATGCACACCAATAATGTGTGAAGGGATGATAGTGAGAAAGAGCAAGAGATAATGATAAAGGGAGAGAGAGAGAGAGCTCTTACACATTGGTATTACTTTGTCATAAATTAATTATAAATTAAATCATAAGTGCACAATATAGACTGTGATCCTATTTCATAAACAAAGCAAAATATTTGTTCTGTGTGTTTATGTGTATGTTTGTAAAATGCTCAGATGGAAGGTTATGCACAAGTTGTAACTTACCAATTGCAGTAACTGGCTGGGACCTTGGTTCTTCTCACAGATTCAGAAAAGATTTTAAGGTCAACGAAAATGAAAATAAAGCAAAGTGGGATTTTTTGAAGATACACTCCAAATGAGGAGCAGGCCATTTGAAAAAGACAATGGCCCAGATCTCCTGGGTTATATGATTTAAATTAAGGGCTTTCTGTGTGGTACTTTCATTTGCATTCAGGAATGATGGCAGAAAAGAGTTACATAGCTATATTTCTTCTGTGCATTCCCTTAACCATAATGCATACTGAAAAACACATGTAGGGAGTGGGAGGTCAAAACTGCAATGCAAATTTCATAATTTTTCCAGGATCCTAGTAAGGTCATTTGTGCAAAGAATGGGCTGGTTCTGAACCTGCTGCTAGAGGTCTGCTGGTTGCTGGGCTGCCCATAGAGAGGCAATGTTGGTCTGACCCCTGTTTTGGACCCCAGGCGGGCCCCAACCCAGCAGTTCTGGTCTAACTTCCTATCTAACAGTAACCAATGCCAGTGGGGTGGAAGAAATAAAAAGAAACGAGCAAAGGAAGAAAGTACAAGGCAAGCAAGAAAGCCTATTGTGAGGAGATCTAATGTATTTGCCTATCTTTCTCCTTGGAATAGACAAAACAGTCTTGAGATTATAACTGCTACTGTACCATAACTTGATTCCTCTGGATTCCTGCCAAGTTCCCAGGGGTTGAAACCAGGTGAGCTAACACAATGGATAGTAATATAAAACCAAACTCACATGGATTAGAGATCTTACTCAATATCAACTTTTGCTTATAATTTTAAAAGACAAGCAATTAAGACACAAGGAAAAGGCAGAAAGACTACCTAGGATGGAGAGGAAAGCTCCCAAAGACATGTTTTCAAAGAATTATCTCTGTACCGGAATACCAGCAGGGAATAGTTAGGTCATAAAAATTTCACTTTGTACATTAAATGATAGCATAATACATGTAGCTCTGAAGCCTCAGTATTGAGAGATAAATGAGCAATAAGACAGTTGTTTTAAACTTCTTTGTCCTCACTGATTATAGGGCATGATGCAAACATGGTCCTGGGAATAGAGTAATTAAGAGCATCTCTTTTTCTGAGCTTTTGGCAAAGTTTCATAGAAAAGCAGCATTCATGATATACTATAGTAGGGTTCTATGATATACTATGGCCTAGCATAGTAATTTAAATAGTTTGAAACTTCAAATCTAATGAATGATTCTATTATTTTAGAATGATGCAAATGTACGCATTATCATTGGGCTATGTCAAACATTATTAGTATATTAATATAAGTATGTCAAAATGACAGTGAGAAAGATAACTTCTATCTATTATTATGCCTTTTCTTTTTGTCACAACAAAACTAAGCCAAATAAGAGTGCTTGTGTTCTTTGATGCTAGAAAATGATTCATATTATTTCAAATGCAATTTCAATCTTTAGGTATTTATAAGAATCACTTTTTAATGTATTTCATGATAAGAATTTATATTTACATCTTCAGTGTGACAGATATATGATTGTTTGATGCATGAAACAGCATTAATTCACAACTCATATCCTAAAAATAATTCTAATACAAATATGCAAATAACAGAGGATATAATTTAAAAGATAACCCTGTGGAAAAAACATAATGTACTTGAACAAAATCAGGTGAATATTTTATAATCATATGAAATTCACTGGGATAAATAAAAATAACAAATAATTAATTCACTACCATAGTTTACATGTTGTTAGCAATGAATGCAATAAATGAAAGCACTCCGTGAACTATCTATATATATATAAAAGCCTAAGGGACCATTATTATAGAACGACTGGAACGACTGGTCATTATGAGGCACACTGACCACCAGGGCGCAGATGCTCAATGCAGGAGCTGTCCCCTGGTGGTCAGAGTGCTCTCACAGGGGGAGTGCTGCTCAGCCAGAAGCTGGGCTCATGAGTGGTGAGTGCAGCTGACACAGAAAACTAAAGAAAAACACACAAAAAAGTCACTGAAAATACTTATGCAGAAATGTTATAAGATTACTATGAATACAGCCAATATGGCTCAGTGGTTGAGCATCAACCTATGGACCAGGAGGTAAGGGTTTGATTCTTGGTCAGGGCACATACCCAGGTTGCGGGCTGGATCCCCAATGAGGGGTGTACAAGAGGTGGCCAATTGATGATTCTCTCTCATCACTGATGTTTCTATCTCTCCCTCTCCTTTCCTCTCTGAAATCAATAAAAATATATTTTAAAAAATTACTATGAATAAGGAGAGGAAAAAACTTTTTTGAGATAGTGACTGGATTTGAGTGACATGAAGCTGGCAACAACAGCCATTTCAATTAGAGGACTTACAAAGGCCCCATGGGGGAATTAAAAAACAAACATGTTTAACATGTTCAAGGTGCTGAAATAAAACTAGTATGACAGGTGCAAGGAAAGCTACATTAAAATAAGGAAACAAACAAACTAGACACAGGACAGACTGATGGCAGTCAAATGGAAGGAGGGTTGGGGGATGGGTAAAATACGTGAAGGAACAAAGAAGTACATATTGATAGTTACAAAATAGTCATGGGATATAAAATACAGCATAAGTAATATAGTCAACAATATTATAACAACTACTAGAGGCCCAGTGCACAAAATTCGTGCACTTGGGGGGGTGTCCCTCAGCCTGGCTTGTGACCTCTCACAGTCTGGGAGCCCTGGGGGATGTCTGACTGATGGCTTATGGGCCTAAGCCATCAGTCAGACATCCTTAGCATTGCCACAGAGGCGGGAGAGGCTCCCACCACTGCCGCTGTGCTTGCCAGCCGTGAGCCCAGCTTCTGGCTGAGCGGCGCTCCCGCTGTGGGAGTGCACTCACCATCAGGAGGCAGATCCTGTGTTGAGTGTCTGCCCCATGGTGGTCAGTGCGCATCATAGTGACCAGTAATTCCACCATTTGGTCATTTGCATGTTAGCCTTTTATTATGTAGGATACGCTGCAGATGAGGCCCCCTAGAACCATAAGAAATGCAAAAAAATTCACTGTTAACTCATTCTCGAACTACCCCCACTTAAAATCAAATTGCCTCAAACCCCCCCCCCCCCATGGGGCATGTGCTGCACCTTGGGAACCAGTGGGCTTGACACTTTTCCTCTCTGAGCTTCATTTCTGAATACATATGCATATACCATGGGAATTGTAATCTCTTCTCCGCCTACCTCACTGGGTTGTCATGAGGAGGTTCTGAGCTAATAATCCCAGAAATGTTTCATCAAGTAAGTTATATCTAAATGGGAAGGGATTGTTATTTTTAAGCTCATGAGTACCCTTGCAGGTAGCAGGTGCTGATTAGGGGAGGAGGGCATGATTGTTTCCTGGAACTGTAGCTATGAAAGCTTTGCAGAGGATTCCACAGGCCTCGGAGGGGCGGGCTCTGGCCAGCAGCCCTGTAGCGGTAGTTGTCCCTGGAGGTGCTGGTGGGGGGAGGGGCATTAGAGCTGCGCTAGGGGGGCGGCGAGGCCAAAGGGGGAGTAACTGTCAAACCTTCCTGCTTGGAGCCATTCTTTAAATTGTACATGGCTGTTTCGCAGCTGTACCTGCTCAGGGCAGGGCCCCAATCTCCTGGAGTGGGGCAGGGGCTAGGCCAGGGCAGAGCCAGGCTAGGAGGGCGGATTTAGCCGCACCCCCAGCAAAGTTCAGTATGCTTCCTCTGTGGAGATGGCGCTGCTGCTGTTGGGGGGAAAGGTCTGACCCTGGGGGGCCGCTCAGGCCTGCCTCCACCCGAGTCTGGAGTTGTAGGGAGGAGAGGCATGCCTGGCCCCAGTGGAGGGGGCCCGGCAGTGGCCGGCCACGGGCCCCAGGGGTGCTGATGGGTGGTTGCCGGGGTGCTATTGTTGTGGGCACTGCTGGCGGGGGTCATGGGGGAAGAGATCGGGAGTTGGAGGTTCGGGCTGAAGCTACCCCTGAGGCTGGGTCTTCTCCCCATCCGGTCAGCCTCCCTGTCCCCCCAGGGTTGCAGGGGCTGGGGCAGGGTGTCTGTGTGGGGGGATTGGAAGAGCTCCCCGTGGCCGCTTTCTCTTCCTTTGCAGTCCGGGCTCCTGTCAGGCAATCTCCTCAGGCCCCTGGGAAATGGACTTTGGCCACCTGCTCCCTGCTGCGTGTGCATCAATATGCAAATAGCTGGTTACGGGGACACTGTCATGGACAAATTAGCATATTACCTCTTTATATGTATAGATGTATGATGCCAAGTGGGTATTAGAAGTATCAGGGAGGGAAGGGGGTATATTGCCCAAATACTATTCTCTACACTTGAAACTAATCTATCCTATCTAATAAAAGAGTAATATGCTAATTGATCATACCTCTGCTATGCCCACAGCCAATCAGGGGTGCTATGCAAATTAACCCAGCAAAGATGGAGGGTAAATTTGCATACGCAGGCAGTGGGGGGAGGGGGGCAGTGCCCGATGCAGCTGCTGCCAGCCAGGTCCAAGCCACAATCACGCCGCCTGCCCGGGTCCATGCCACCATGGGGGACCGGGCAAGCAGCATGGGCAGCGCCCTACACTGCCAGCTGGATCCAAGCCATGATCACGGACCTGTGCAGGCGGTGTGGGGCAGTGCCTGATGCCGCAGGGCTGGATCCACGCCACAATGGGGGACCGGGCAAGCAGTGTGAGGCAGCGCCCTATGTCACCAGCTGGATCCAAGCCGCGATTGCGGACCACGGCAGGCTGCGTGGGGCAGTGCCCCACAGTGCTGGGTCCAAGCTGTGGGGACCTGGGCAGCCCCTTCCAAGGCCCGCCCGTGGGGTTGAGCAGAGGGAGAAGGCTGGCGGCTTAGAGGGCATTGCTTCCTCTGGAGCCCCAGCTTCCTCATCCCAGCTGTGGAAACTGACAACAGGTAGTAGGAAGTCCCACCCCCACAGAATCAGCTGTTGGTCACACAGCTCAAAGGCCTGACAGTCAAGAGTACTCTCATTCACCTGTATCTCAGATGGTGGCAGTAGAGAGGTGGGACTATGTCCAAAGAAAAACTGTTAATACAACGTAGCTCTGCAGCAGAAAGATGCCGACGTTATCGACGGAAAATGTCTGAAGAGCAACGTGCATCTGATCTTGAAAGAAGGCGGCGCCTGCGACAGAATGTACCTGAAGAGCAGCTATTGGAAAAAACGTTGCTCTGAACCGAAAAACAGCGGCATCATCAACAGAAAATGTCTAAAGACCAACGTGCCTTTGAAGTTGAAAGAAGGCGGTGGCGAAGACAGAATATGTCTAGAGAAGAGTCATCAACAAGTACTAGCAATACTGGTAGGAACTGCCTTTTCAGCGAAAATGGAGTACATGAGGATGCAATTCTCGAACATAGTTGTGGTGGAATGACTGCTAGATGTGAATTTTGCCTATCACTAAATTCCTCTGATGAAAAACCATCCAATGGGAAATTTACTCGATGTTGTAGCAAAGGGAAAGTCTGTCCAAATGATATACATTTTTCAGATTACCCAGCATATTTAAAAAGATTAATGACAAACGAAGATTCTGACAGTAAAAATTTCATGGAAAATATTCGATCCATAAATAGTTCTTTTGCTTTTGTTTCCATGGGTGCAAATATTGCATCACCATCAGGGTATGGGCCATACTGTTGTAGAATACACAGACAAGTTTATCACTGTACTGGAACTTTACATCCTTCAGATGGTGTTTCTCGGAAGTTTGCTCAACTCTATATTTTGGATACGGCCGAAGCTACAAGTAAAAGATTAGCAATGCCAGAAAACCAGGGCTGCTCAGAAAGACTCATGATCAACATCAACAACCTCATGCATGAAATAAATGAATTAACAAAATCCTACAAGATGCTACATGAGGTAGAAAAGGAAGCCCAATCTGAAGCAGCAGCAAAAGGTATATTTCCCACGGAAGTAACTATGGCAATTAAATATGATCGTAACAGTGACCCAGGTAGATATAATTCTCCCTGTGTAACCGAGATTGCTGTCATATTCAGAAACGAAGATGGAGAACCTCCTTTTGAAAGGGACTTGCTCATTTATTATAAACCAGATCCCAATAATCTAAGTGCTACTAAAATGAAACAAATCAGTATCCTGTTTCCTACATTAGATGCAATGACGTATCCTATTCTTTTTCCACATGGTGAAAAAGGCTGGGGAACAGATATTGCATTAAGACTCAGAGACAACAGTGTACTCAACAATAATACTAGACAAAATATAAGGACACCAGTCACACAAATGCAGTATTATAGATTTCATCTCTCTGTGAGGGACACGTTCAATCCTATTTTAAAAGCAGGAAAATTAACTCAACAGTTTATTGTAGATTCATATTAAAAAATGGAGGCCAATTGGATAAGTTTCATTAAAGCAAACCAATCTAAGTTGAGAGTTGAAAAATATAGTGGTTTGATGGATTATCTCAAATCTAGATCTAAAAATGACAATGTGCCAATTTGTAAAATGATAATATTTCCATCATCTTTTGAGGTTAGTCCCAGAAATATGCAGCAGCGATATCAGGATGCTATGGCAATTGTAATGAAGTATGGCAAGCCCGATTTATTCATAACCATGACATGCAACCCCAAATGGGCAGATATTACAAATAATTTACAATGCTGGCAAAAAGTTAAAACAGACCTGACTTGGTAGCCAGTGTTTTTAATATTAGGCTGAATGCTCTTTTAAATGATGTATGTAAATTCCATTTATTTGGCAAAGTAATAGCCAAGATTCATGTCATTGAATTTCAGAAACGTGGACTGCCTCACGCTCACATATTATTGATATTAGATAGTGAGTCCAAATTACGTTCAGAAGATGACATTGACCATATAGTTAAGGCAGAAATTCTGGATGAAGGTCAGTGTCCTCGACTTTTTCAAATTGTAAAATCAAATATGGTACATGGACCATGTGGAATACAAAATCCAAATAGTCCATGTATGGAAAATGGAAAATGTTCAAAGGGATATCCGAAAGAATTTCAAAATGCGACCATTGGAAATATTGATGGATATCCCAAATACAAACGAAGATCTGGTAGTACCATTTCTATTGGAAATAAAATTGTTGATAATACTTGGATTGTCCCTTATAACCCGTATTTGTGCTTCAAATGTAACTGTCATATAAATGTTGAAGTCTGTGCATCTATTAGAAGTGTCAAATATCTATTTAAATACATCTATAAAGGGCATGATTGTGCAAATATTCAAATTTCTGAAAAAAATATTATCAATCATGACGAAGTACAGGACTTCATTGACTCCAGGTATGTGAGTGCTCCTGAGACTGTTTGGAGACTTTTTGGAATGCGAATGCATGACCAATCTCATGCAATCACAAGATTAGCTATTCATTTGCCAAATGATCAAAATTTGTATTTTCATGCCGATGATTTTGCTGAAGTTTTAGATAGGGCTAAAAGACATAACTCAACTTTGATGGCTTGGTTCTTATTGAATAGAGAAGACTCTGATGCACGTAATTATTATTATTGGGAGATTCCACAGCATTATGTGTTTAATAATTCTTTGTGGACAAAACACCGAAAGGGTGGGAATGAAGTATTAGGTAGACTGTTTACTGTGAGCTTTAGAGAACCAGAACGATATTACCTTAGACTTTTGCTTCTGCATGTAAAAGGTGCGATAAGTTTTGAGGATCTGCGAACTGTAGGAGGTGTAATTTATGATACATTTCATGAAGCTGCTAAACACCGAGGATTATTACTTGACGACACTATCTGGAAAGATACGATTGATGATGCAATAATCCTTAATATGCCCAAACAACTACAGTAACTTTTTGCATACATATGTGTGTTTGGATGTCCTTCTGCTGCAGACAAATTATGTGATGAGAATAAATCTCATTTTATTGAAGATTTCTGTTGTAAATTGCACCAAAGAGAAGGTGTCTGTGTGAACTGTGAAATGCATGCCCTTAACGAAATTCAGAAGGTATTCAATTGAATGGAATGAAATGTTCACATTTCAAACTTCCGGACTATCCTTTATTAATGAATGCAAATACATGTGATGAATTGTACGAGCAACAACAGGCAGAGGTTTTGATCAATTCTCTGAATGATGAACAGTTGGCAGCCTTTCAGACTATAACTTCAGCCATCGAAGATCAAACTGTACACCCCAAATGCTTTTTCTTGGATGGTCCAGGAGGTAGTGGGGAAACATATCTTTATAAAGTCTTAATACATTATATTAGAGGTCGTGGTGGTACTGTTTTACCCACAGCATCTACAGGAATTGCTGCAAATTTACTTCTTGGTGGAAGAACCTTTCATTCCCAATATAAATTACCAATTCTATTAAATGAAACTTCAATTTCTAGACTTGATATAAAGAGCAAGGTTGCTAAAACCATTAAAAAGACCCAACTTCTTACTATTGATGAATGCTAAAACCATTAAAAAGGCCAAACTTCTTACTATTGATGAATGCACCATGGCATCCAGTCATGCTATAAACGCCATAGACAGATTACTAAGAGAAATTATGAATTTGAATGTTGCATTTGGTGGAAAAGTTCTTCTCGGAGGGGATTTTCGACAATGTCTCAGTATTGTGCCGCATGCTATGCGATCAGCCATAGTACAAATGAGTTTAAAGTACTGTGATGTTTGGGGATGTTTCAGAAAGTTGTCTCTTAAAACAATATGAGATCATAGGATTCTGTTTATAGGGAATGGTTAGTAAAACTCAGAGATGGTAAACTTGATAGCAGTTTTCATTTAGAAATGGATATTATTGAAATGCCCCATGAAATGATTTGTAATGGATCTATTATTGAAGCCACCTTTGGAAATAGTATATCTATAGATAACATTAAAAATATATCTAAACGTGTGATTCTTTGTCCAAAAAATGAGCATGTTCAAAAATTAAATGAAGAAATTTTGAATATACTTGATGGAGATTTTCACACCTATTTAAGTGATGATTCCATTGACTGAACAGATGATGCTGAAAAGGAAAATTTTCCCATTGAATTTCTTAATAGTATTACTCCTTCAGGAATGCCATGTCATAAATTAAAATTGAAAGTGGGTGCAATCATCATGCTATTGAGAAATCTTAATAGTATATGTGGTCTTTGTTATGGTACCAGATTTATTATCAAAAGATTACAACCTAACATTATCGAAGCTGAAGTATTAACAGGATCTGCAGAGGGAGAGGTTGTTCTGACTCCAAGAATTGATTTGTCCCCATCTGACACTGGCCTCCCATTTAAATTAATTCGACTACAGTTTCCCGTGATGCCAGCATTTGCAATGACTATTAATAAGTCACAAGGACAAACTCTAGACAGAGTAGGAATATTCCTACCTGAACCCGTTTTCGCACATGGTCAGTTATATGTTGCTTTCTCTCGAGTTTGAAGAGCATGTGACGTTAAAGTTAAAGTTGTAAATACTTTATCCCAAGGGAAATTAGTCAAGCACTCTGAAAGTGTTTTCACTCTTAATGTGGTATACAGGGAGATATTAGAATAAGTTTAATCAGTTTATCAGTCATTGTTTGCATCAATGTTGTTTTTATATCATGAGTTTGTTATTGTTGTTATATCATTTTGTTATTATTTATTAATAAAATTATGTATTATTTTCATATACATTGTACTCATTTCCTTTTATCTCTCACACTTTTATTATAGAAAAAGGGCAAATAGCAATATTAAAATATTTCCTCTAATTAATTCCCTTTCAATGTGCACGAATTTCATGCACTGGGTCACTAGTGTATATATATATATATATATATATATATATATATATATATATATATATATATATATGGCTAATAGGCTAAGTGTCCCTCCGACTGTCCAACTGGTTGCTATGATGCTCACTGACCACCAGGGGGCAGACGCTCAATGCAGGAGCTGCCATGATGCGCACTGGCCTTTAACAAAGAAACAGAACCACGGACCTGGAGCCGACAAAGCAACACTCGGTTTCTCCCAAATGGGACACAGGCCCTGCCATCATCCCAGACCGACAGCCAACGAAATTGTAGCTAATGCTGCTGAGACCCCATGGCACAAAATGTGGCCTGTAGCTGAGCCCAGCTTCCTCTCCCTAGCGACTAGCCTCCTTGGAGTTTCTTCAGCCTGGGAACATGATTTGTTTTATGGCCAGGTGCAAATATTTAACACTTTAACCAAATGTTTGTGAAGCATTTTTCCATGCCTCATCTCATTTGATCTTCACAGAAGTCCTAGAATAGGTAGGAGACTCGGTAGAATCCTATTTTCTTTTCCTTAGCTGGAAAACAGAGATTCAGAAAGTTTAGAAACTTGACCTGACTGAAAAGAAGTAAAAAATGGTGGACCTTGAAAATGACTTCAGGTTTTCTCACTGTGCAGAAAATAGTCAAACACTGCTGCAGTTAAATATTTTCCCTTTGTTCTCCCTGTGTGATCTATAATAATAATCTGCTTCATGTTGATATTTACTGCTGTGTTGCTGACAATTACTTAAAAGAGAAGTTGAGGTGCTTGACTGAGCTGGAAAAAGTTTAGCCACATCAGGAAGCAGGTCTAATTAAGCAAGTTTAATATATATATATATTAAACTTAATATATATGTGGCTAAGTTGACTCGTGCATGCACAATACATATAAAGCTCTCACTGGCACCAATCGCACTCATGTGTTTCGATCTGTCATTGTTGATCATGAATTTGGTTGACACTTCTATTATAGAGAAAGGGCAGATAGTGATTTTAAAATGTTTCTTCTAAGTAATTTCCTTTTAATGTGCACGAATCTGTGCACCAGGCCACTAATACAAAATAATACTGAATGTGAACTATAATTGAAAAATAAATTTATAAAACAAAACAAAACAAAACAAAAAAAAACAGGAGATGAACCCAGAAAGTTGGCAGGGTCTTTAAAAGCTGGGGAGAGAATAGTTTTTCACTATATTATTTGGATGGATAGATCATTAACATTTAGTCATGACAGAATGTTTTTAAATAAAATTAACTTCAAAGTTATAATTTATTCATTTTTCTGGCTTTATTTATATTTTTTCACAAATTTCCCCACTCTTCTTTCTCTTCTAAATTTTTCTATATGATTACCTATTTTGCTATAT
The DNA here is from genome assembly GCF_963455305.1 of Plecotus auritus. Lineage (NCBI taxonomy): Eukaryota > Metazoa > Chordata > Mammalia > Chiroptera > Vespertilionidae > Plecotus > Plecotus auritus. The sequence continues at coordinate 133,137,055 of NC_137771.1, read as the reverse complement.
AGATGTGTTATGCACTTTTGAGTGTGGAAGGCTTAAGTTGTGTTTTTTTATTTAAATAATGAATATATGATTTTTGAATACAGTAAAAAAAGATGAAACATAATTAAATTGACATTGAGTTCTTACATGTCAGGATCAAGAAATACATTTGCTGAAGCAATTATATTCATTTTCTTTTATTATTTAATAAATTATCACATATTCAGCAGCTTAAGACTTCATAAAACAAACATTCCTTATCTTACAGTTTATGAAGGTCAGAATTTGAGGCAAAGCTTATCTGAATTTGCTACTTAGGGTCAACTGGGCTGCAAAGAAGGTGTTGGTTTGGCTGTACCTAGATTCTTGACTGGAAAAAGACACTCTTCCAAGCTCCCAACAATTATTGGCAGAATTAATTTCCCTAACATTGTAGGAATAAGAACATTGTTTTCTTGCTGGATTTCAGCTGGAGGGTTTCCTCAGCACCTTGAAGACACCCACACAGCTGTGATAAAGGACATCACAACATAACAGCTTGCTTCTTCAGAGACAGATGGTATCTCTTGATTCTGTCTTTTAAAATAGAGACTTATATAACAATCATTCTAGTAACAGTTATAACCATTATCTTATAACACAAACTTATCAGGGAGTATAATGTCTCATTCCCCTATTACATTAATATTATTTAATTAAAGATATGACATCCATTATTGTCACCACAGTCTATTGATTAGAAGTAAATTACAGATCACATACACATTCAGGATTATAAAAGGTAATATACCAGAGTGCTATCAAGGGACCATCTTCAAAATCTGCATGTCACACTTATTGATACTGCCAATAACTATATGCAATAGGCTCTCATATCCTCAAGTTACTGGGGTTTCAAAATTAGTATAGCTACTCCCCAAGATTCTGTTATATAAACAATGATATACAACATGTTATCATTATCTTTGAAGATGTTCATTATTAGAGAAGTATCCTAATATATAAAAATCCAGGGTACATAATGACCAACCGAAGGCTCAATGGAACACCAGAAGTCAGTCCTGCAGTCAGTGCTGGGTCGCCACAGCAACCCAGCACTGACTGCCCCCACTGTGGGTGTGGCAACCCAGCACTGACTACTGAGGGGGCTGTGGATCAGGCCCGGAGAGAGGCCCAAAGAGAGAGGCAGGGTCTGATCCATAGACTCTGTGGCAGCTGTTGATCAGCCATTGCCTCTCTCTTTCTCTTTGGGCTTCTCCAGCAGCTGAACCTCTGTTTCTCTCCGGACCTTAATGGGGGGCTGCTGATCAGGCCCGCCTCTCTGATGAGGCCCATTAATAGGCCTGGAGACACTGACTGGCATAGACAACGACCAATCAGAACCAAATCTGAGTGAAGTGTGAGGAGCCAATGGCTGCCTGGGAGGCAGAGCTTTTGACACTGACTGGCATAGAAACTGACCAATCAGAACCAAATTCGCCGGCAAGGGAGGGCAGTTGGGGGCGAGATGAGGCTGGCCAGTGAGGGAAGTTAGGGGTGATCTGGCAGGCAGGCAGAGGCAATTAGGGGCAATCAGGCAGGCAGGCAGGTGAGCGGTTAGGAGCCAGTGGGTCTCAGATTGCGAGAGGGATGTCCTCGATTGGAGAGGGTGCATGCTGGGCTGAGGGAACCCCCCTCCATACACAAATTTCATGCATTGGGCCACTAGTCTATAATAATAAAAGTGTGATATGGTAATTAGACTGGACATACTTCCAGACAACCTTCTGAACAAAGCCTGGACTGTGAGGGCCAAGCCCCTTGCATGAATTTCATGCTTTGGGCCTCTAGCATTACTATAGATTTTCATTCTCTATTTTAAGTTTTGTCAAGTTTTGCTTTATAAATTTTGAAATTATATTAGGTGTAGTCAAATTTAGAATTGCTTTATCTTCTATCGAATTTACCTTAAATTACTATAAACACTCTATTTCTCTCTATTAATATTTCTTGCCTTAACATCCCATTTAATTGATGTTAAGGAAGCTACACAAACATTTTAGGATTAGCATTTTCTTGACAATTATTCCTTTATACTTGACTAGAGGCCTGGTGTATGAAATCCGTGCATGGGTAGGGTCCTTAGGCCTGGCTGGTGATCAGGGCCAATCAGGTTCCCCGCCTCCTTGCCTCCTCCTTCCCTTGCTCCCTCAGTGCCCCACCACTGCTGGTCGCCCACCATGTTCAGTGCTGCCCCCTGATGGTCAGCGCATGTCAGAGCGAGCAATCTAACTTCCGGTCTCCCGGTTGAACTCTTGTGGGGACAATTTGCATGTTAGCCTTTTATTATATAGGATAACCTGAACTCATTTGTTGAACCCATTTGTTAGCTAATATAGTATGTTAAGGATTCATTAGGGTTCTCTTTTCATATAATGTTCAACTGTGAATAGAGATACATATCTTTCTTTCAGATCCAAGCGAAGCCTTTTCTTTCTTTTCTATACTTTTTTGTTCTTACTAGAAATTACAGTCCAATCCTATCTAATAAAAAAGTAATATGCAAATTGACCGTGCCTCTGCTATACCACAAGCCACGCCCACCAGCCAATCAGGAACAAGTATGCAAATTAACCCAACCAAGATGGCTGCGGCCACAAAGCAAGCAGGAGGCTTGGGTTTCCCCAGGTAATGGAGGAAGCCAAGCTTTCCGCACACACTGGCCGGCCTAGGCCTCCACTCAAGGCTACGAAGTTCCAATTATACAAGATAAGTAAATCCCAACAAAAATGGCTGCAGCCACAGAGCAAGCAGGAGGCTTGGCTCTGTCAAGGCTACAAAGTTTCAATTATAGAAGATAAATAAATCCCAGATACCAGGGCTTCTGCTTGGGTTGCCAGGGCGCGTGGCCAGCCTGCAAACCACCACAGGACCCTCGTTCAGGCTGCCCCATGCCCCAAGGGAACTCCCACCCTAATCCAGGACACCCTTCAGGGCAAACCAGCTGGCCCTTACCTGTGTGCCAGGCCTCTATCCTCCTATCTAATGAAAGAGTAATATGCAAATTGACCATCACTCCAACACACAAGATGGCTGCCCCCATGTGGTCAAAGATGGCTGTCCCCATGTGAACAAAAGATGGCTGCCACAAGATGGCCAGCAGGGGAGGGCAGTTGGGAGAGACCAGTCCTACAAGGGAGGGCAGTTGTGGGTGATCAGGCCAGCAGGGGAGGGCAGTTGGGGGGGACCCAGGCCTGCAGGGGAGAGCAGTTGTTGGGGATCAGGCCTGCAGGGGAGGGCAGTTAGGGGTGATCAGGCTTGCAGGGAGGGCAGTTAGGGGCAAACAGGCTGGCAGGAGAGCAGTTAGGCATCAATCAGGCTGGCAGGGGAGTGGTTAGGGGGTGATCAGGCTGGGCTGAGGGACACACCCCCTCTGCACAAGTTTTGTGCACTGGGCCTCTAGTAATAAATAAAAGTGGCAAGAGTAACATTCTTGTCTTGTACCTGATTTTAGCAGACATTTTTCAATTTACCACTACTGAATACAATGTTCACTGTGTTTTTTTAATAAATGAACTTTATCAGCTTAAATAATTTCTCTTCTATTCAAAGAGTAATTTTATAGCAAAAGGAGTTTGAATTAGGTCATTTTTTTATTCATCTATTGGAATACTCATATTTTTCCTTAATTCTATTATGATAATATATTATGTTTATTGATTTTTATATATTGAACAAACTGAATTCTTCAGGTAAGTACTACTTGGTCATGGTGCATAATTACTTAAAATGCTAGTTGATTTACTTTTCTAGTATATATCTTGTTTAAGATTTTTGTATCAATATTTAAGGATAATTGGTACACAGTTTTGTTTTCCCGTGATATCTTTATCAGACTTTGGCATCTGGGTAATGCTGGCCTCATAAAATAAAAAGGAAATATTCCTTCCTCTTGTATTTTTTGAAAAAGCTTCAGTCTCTGTTTATATGCCTCTGATTCTATTTTATTCATCAGTTTATTTTGTTCTTTAGATTTATTGTTTGTTTATTTTGACTTTTAGATCCAACTGTTGATAGATATGTATTGATTGCCATTGTATTGTTCATTTTTCTTCTTCTTCTTCTTCTTCTTCTTCTTCTTCTTCTTCTTCTTCTTCTTCTTCTTCTTCTTCTTTCCTTCTTCTTCTTCTTCTTCTTCTTCTTCTTCTTCTTCTTCTTCTTCTTCTTCTTCTTCTTCTTTTCTTCTTCTTCTTCTTCTTCTTCTTCTTCTTCTTCTTCTTCTTCTTCTTCTTCTTCTTCTTTTCTTCTTCTTCTTCTTCTTCTTCTTCTTCTTCTTCTTCTTCTTCTTCTTCTTCTTTTTCTTCTACTTCTTCTTCTTCTCTTCCCACTTCTTCTTCTTCCTCTTCTTAAAAAATACCCTTCCACGTTTCATGTAATACTATTTTGGTGGTAATGAACTCCTTTAGCTTTTCCTTGTCTATGAAGCTCTTTATCTGACTTTCAACTCTAAATGATAGCTTTTCTGGGTAGAGTAATCTTGGTTGTAGGTCCTTGCTATTCATCACTTTGAATATTTCTTGCCACTCCCTTCTGGACTGCAAAGATTATATTGAGAAATAAGATGACAATCATATGGGCACTCCTTTGTAGGTAACTAATAACTTTTCTGTTGCTGCTTTTAAGATTCTCTATTTGTCTTTAACCTTTGGCATTTTAATTATGATGTGTCTTGGTATAGGCCTCTGTGGGTTCCTTTTGTTTTATACTCTCTGAACTTCTTTGACTTGTAACTCTAGTATTTCTTTCATCAAGTAAGGGAAGTTTTCTGTCATCATTTCTCAAATATGTTTTCAATATCTTGCTCTCTCTCTTCTCCTTCTGGCACCTCCATACTGTGAATGTTGATTGTCCCAGAGACTCCTTAAACTATCTTCATATTTTGGGTTCTTTTTTCCTTTTGCTCTTCTGATTGGGTGTTTTTGTCTCCTCATATTCCAAGTGGCTGATTTGATTCTCGGAATCCTCTACTGTTGAGTCCCTGTAAATTATTCTTTATTTCAGTTAGTGTGTGCTTAATTTCCTACTGGTCCTTTTCCATGTCTTTTACATTCTTACTAAGATTCTCATAAGTCTCACTAAGTCTCTAAAAGATCTTTTTGCATCCCTTGAAGCTCTCATTAAGATCCTTGATCAAATTATAACCAATGTTTTGAAGTTTGCATAAAGTAGTTTGCTTGCTTCTATTTCTTTCATTTGTGGCATGTTTTCTTTCCTCCAGATTTTGGCTGCTTCCCTATGTTTGTTTCTATGTATTAGGTAGATATGCTATATCTCCTGGACTTGATAGAGTGGTGTTGTATAGTAGGTATCCTGTAGGGCCCAATGGCTTAGCCTCCCCAGCCACCTAAGCTTGGCTCTCTAGGTGCACCAGTGTGGAGGCTGTGTGCATAGTGTTGTTATAGTTGAGACTTGATTGCTGTTGGCATCACTGGGAGAAATTTACCTCTATTCCAATTGGCTGTGAGGACCAGCTGTGACTATAGTGGAAGAGCTGCTATGCAGGAGATACCCCTTTGGAGCTGGACTTGCCTCAGTGGGGCTTTGGTGCTCACTGAGTCTATCCCTCGTGTGTGTCCCTTGTGGATGTGTAGAGTTGCAATCTGGTATACTCTGAAGCTGTCCACTGGGTGCACTGGCTCTGGTGCCTTATGGGAGTACAAAGTCAACCACTGACTGGAGCTGCCCAGCAGGAGCTACAGAGAGATCTGTAGATGACAGCTACTAGTATTTGGCTAGGAAATGCCCAGGCAAGGCCCAACTATGAAGCAAGGCAGGCTAGTGCTAGTGCTGGGTCTTAAGCCTCTTATTGATATGTTTGAGACACACTGATGCCAGCTGCTGCTTGTTTGAGAGATTTTAGAAAAGTCTGAAGCCTGAGCCTAGATAGGCTATTCACATGGAAAAGCTGGGTGGAGCTGCAAATTGGATGGGGCTGGGTCTCAGGGAATCACCAGGGCTGAGAGAATAGTGTGGGCCATGCTGATGGAGACTTAGATATGCTGCCAATCAACTATGTGAAGGGTGAGGTTCCAGCACAGGAACAATGACCTCTGAAACACCTTGTCTGGGAGAAAGCTGCCCCCAAGTTCCTGCCTGATGCCAGACATACAGTTCCTCCCTGTATGTTCCTAGTTTCCCCAAAGCCATTTCACATGCTGGAGCTCAAGAAGCAGGACGTTGTCAATACACTCCGTGTCACTTAGCCACAATCCCCACTTGTATTTCTATTTGGAAGTTACAAGAACCTCTTTTCTCAGCATGGGAATCCTGGACTAAGGGTCTGCTGTGGGGCTAGTTCCCCTTGCTCTTCATGGGAGGTTTCTCCAGCAAAGATATCCCTCCCAATTGAAGAAAATGCCACACATGGGTGTAGGACCTGTGCATTCATTCCTTGTCTCCGCCCCTCCTACCAGTGTTGATGTACTTTCTTTTATACTTCTCTAATTGTAGGACTTCCATTCAGTCAGCTTCCATTCAGTCATGCAATTCTGAATGATGATTGTTCTATATTTTAGTTGTAATTTTGATGTATTTTTGGGAGGTAGTGAGTACTGGCATTTACCTATGCTTCCATCTTTCTACTGCTCTCTGGTCTTGGTTTCTGATGGTAATCAGCTATGAAACTAATTGAGGAAACCATATAAATAATAATTGTGGCTCTGTTGCTGCTTTCAAGAGTTTCTCCATTTTTGGTTTTTGGAAGTTTCATTTTAATATATCTCACTGTGGATCTCTCAGTGTAAACTACTTTGAGCATGTTGAGTTTCCTTATGTGTAGATTAATACTATTTCTAAAATTTAAAAACTTTTTGACACTATTTCTTCAAATAATCCTACCACTTTTTTTCTTCTTATTCTATTACACTCATTCTGAATATGTTTGCATGCTCAATTCATTTTGCTATCTATTCTTCTATCTGAATAATGTCTATTAACATATATTCAAGCTTGTCAATTCTGTCTTCTTATGTTCAATCCACTTTTGAACTGTTCTAGCAATTTCATTTCAGTTCTGATATTTTTAAATCAAATTTCTATTTGGATTCATTTAATAATTTTTATGTCTTTATTGATATTTTCTATGTAGTGAGACACTGTTCTTATTGTTTCCTTTTGTTCTTTTTCATGATTTCCTTCATCTCTTTGAACATATTTAAATAGCTGATTTAAAATTATTTTTAATAATTCCAACGAATGGGCTTCCTCAGGCATAGTTATCATCAATTACATTTTTTTCCTTTGTATAGGATAGTCTTATTTATTTGTATACATCATTTTTTTGTTGAAAATTGAACATTGTGAATATTATAATGTGCCAACTCTGGAAGTCAGAGTATCTCTTTTCTCAGGGTTTATTGTTTTTGCTGCCTATTATAATTATTGTTGTTTTTTAGTGAAATTTTAAAACCAATATTATGAAATCTTTATTTTTATGCCATGACTGTGGAATTCTCTGATCCATTAGCTTATTACTCAGCTAATGATTGGACAGAGATTTTTTTAATAGCCTGTAACTAAAATGTTCTGTTTCTTGCAGAGTTGTTTCTTGTGTTGCATGCCATTAATACTAGTTCCAGCAGTTTAAAATTGTATCTGTAGTTTCTGTTTGCACATCCCTGAAGTGAACAAAGTGGGAACACAGATCATTGTCATGATTATTTCCCAAGAATGAAAATAGTTTCTTAATACATTGGAGCTTTTCCAAGCCCTTTACCACCCCCTCCCCCTATTTTTCTCTTTTGATTAGTCTACTGTGTTATTCAAATGTTATACATTGCTTCAGGCAGCAGAAACTAAAACATTTTCATGTGAACATTTGCATCAACCCCCTCGGGATAACAACTTTAGTATTAACCTGATTCCCAGATAGGTGAGATCAAGACAGACATTTTTTTATTTGAGAAATCAAATTTTCTAATTTTTCTGATTTTAACATAATGTTATTAACTTTCTGGACATTTTAAAAAAAATATATTATATTGATTTTTTACAGAGAGGAAGGGGGAGAGATAGAGAGTTAGAAACATCGATGAGAGAGAAACATCCATCAGCTGCCTCCTGCATACCTCCTACTGGGGATGTGCCTGCAACCAAGGTACATGCCCTTGACCGGAATCGAACCCGGGACCTTTCAGTCCGCAGGCCGACGCTCTATCCACTGAGCCAAACCAGTTTCGGCACTTTCTGGACATTTTAAAGACTTATTCGACTTTTTTTTTAATTCTCCTCCATTTAGAATAATGTATACCATTGAGTTTGCAGCAATTATTAAATACATGGTTTATTTTTTATCTTTATTGTTGAAAATATTATATATATCCCCTCTTTTTCCCCCATTGACTCCTTCTAGCTTGCCCCTGACCCCCATCTCAAGTCTTCACCACACTATTGTCTGTGTCCTTGAGTTATGCATCTATGCATACAAGTTCTTTGTTTAATCTCTCCCCATCCATCTACTAACCCACCTTCCTCTGAGATTCCAGTCACTCTATTCATTTCTTCCATGTCTCTGGATCTATTCTGTTCATCATTTTATTTTGTTCATTATGTTCCACATGTGATGCTTGTCTTTTTCTGAATGGCTTATTTCGCTTAGTCTTTGCTCTTAAAATCTCTATATATTCTGCTCTAACCCCAATCACTAGTTATAAATATGTAAAATCTTTTTATCATCTTCTATATTTTATTTTTTAAATTTTCTAGGATTATTTTCCTTTCTACTTCTGGGCAACTATTTTTCAGCTTATCTTTGATGGAATAATTATTCAACTGTGACCATGCATGTGTTAATGTTCAGCTTTTGTGTTTATTACTTCAGAACTTTCATTTGGTCTTAATTTTTATATTTTAATATTATAATCATTTTAAAGTCTATTTATCCAAAGAAGTACCTAAAATATCTGAGTTTTCTGTCACATTTCATTGCTTCTAATAATAATATTTTTCTCATGAAGTTTGGAGATTGAATATAAAATATTTTATAAATGATATATAATGCTGTGCAATCTTTATAGAAATTATATTTTTTATTTTAAGTAGCAGCTGGCTTAAATGCACTAGAAATGCTGTGTTACCTTAAATAGTAAAGGGTTGAGAAAAGTGAAAAACAAGCTTCAGTGTTGCAATGCGTCTATTTAACTTTCAGATTTATTTCCTCAAAGTCCTAAAAGACTTATGGAATTATTACCCAAGATATTTCTCCTTGGCAGACTCTGAATTCCAAGTTGTGCTCCCAGTCTTATGAGTCTGTCAAAATGACCACTTAACTTTTTTTACCTTTCAATTTTCTTTTTCAGAATATTGCTTGACTCATTGTTATTTTATTATAAATAGATCTTTATTGTACAGTCTATACATTAGTTATTTCTTGTATTGTTTAATGGCCCTGAATTCTTATATAATATAAATAAGTTGTAATCTTCATTTTCTTCTTATCCTTTTCCTTGTGTACTTTTGCCAAGTTTTTAAAGCAGCTTTAATAATTTTTTGATGTAATTTTGTGTGCAGAATTCAGTTTGGTTATTATCATGTAACATGATCTGTGGATTTTAAAAATTATTTATAACTAACAAATTAGTTTAATTACATTTATTTATACAGCAAGTTGTGGTATTTTATGCAGTGACCAGTAGTATTTTTTATTACTATTGTTTTTTCATAGTAATTATGTGTTTTTATAACTATAGTTTGAAATATATATAAGCTTCCTTAATTGAATCATGATTTTGTCACTTTCTGGGAACTTTGTGTGAACTTGGGAAAATTATTAGTCTCTTTGTGTCCCAACTTTTCTCATGTGCAAAGTAAGTGTAACAATGACACCTAACCAAAGTTACAGTGAAGATTTAAAGAATGGATATTTTTAAAAAAGCACTTTGAAACAGTCTCAACAAACAGTAGGTTTTCAACATATCATTTTATTATGAACATTTTCCCAAGAACACTATTATGTATTTCCATATGTCTGTTAAAATTACATTTTATTTCTGGAAAGATTTTTCAGGTTATATACTTGATTTTTTTAAAAACACATTGTTTCTTTGGAAAATTGGTTATGTGCATTTTGGCTCTTGCTGGCACATGTCTTAGTTTCTTCCTAATTTTTTCCTTTTAGTTTTTTTCAATTATATTTAATTTTATTTGCATTTTTTTTTAGTTTTTACCTTTATTGCCTTTATCATCATTTTATTCATAATGTTTTTAATGCTGATTCTAATGTTCATTAATTCTCTGATTTTTTAACTAAGAAATTCCATTCATCTTGAGTTACTTTTTATATTCTTCTATTTTGTTGCCAGACATTGCCAGCTCAATTTTCTAGTTGTTTGTGGTCTTTGTTTTTATTTTTATGGTCTTTTATGTCGTGATTATACATAAAGTTATGAGTTTTGTTTTTTTATCTGTTATATTTCCTGTTCTTTTCTACATCCGTCATTTCTTTTCTTGAATTATCTTTATATTCTATTTTAGTTTCTATCAAATAAAACTTATCTTTCAATCAGGTATGTATGTTTTAGGCTGTCCTTGTGTGAAGGGATACAAGCAGTAATACAAAATAGCAAAGATTCTCGCAGACTCAAAGCAACTCCTTTTATGTGAGTTTTTTGTAGCTCTGTTTATATGTGTATGTGTTTTGTGGGGTGTGTGTGTGTAATTCCTTGTGGTGTTTATTCCTCCAAGTTGCTCACACTTGGCTTTTCAGCTTACATCATCAACTGAATACTTTTTGCAAAGTAGCATACTTGGGTATCTCTAGGGTCATTCCTTAGCGCTGCCTTTCCTGCTTATTCTCAATTTACAAAATAAATCTAGAGAATTTCCTGAAAACATTCCATGAAATATATTTGAGCTGTTGCAAAAAAAGGATGTATTTGAGGAAAGGATCTGACTTTGAGCTCCACTGGTAATGATATACCATCACTCCCTCTGTATCATCTGTCAGCTATTTCCCTTTAAACCTCCCTTATGAAAATTTTTCTGGGTGATCCATAAGACAGAAAATGAAATATATTTAAAAATACCAAGAGAGCCACCTGGCATGGCTCAACAATTGAGTGTAGACCTATGAACCAGGAGGTCACTGTTCGATTACAGGTCAGGGCAAATGCCTGGGTTGTGGGCTTGATTCCCAGTAGGGGGCATGCAGGAGGGAGCTGATCAATGATTCTCTTTCATCATTGATGTTTCTATCGCTCTCTCTCTTCCTCTCTGAAATCAATAATAATATGTATTTTTAAAAATACCAAGACAGCATCAATAGAACCAACAAATAAAGGAATTATAAAAGATAGAGAACCTACACCAATAAAGATTTGTTGTCATTTGCTATGTATAAGTTCTTAATATATACATAGCAAATAAAACTATATTATCTAAAATTATCCCTACCACTAAATTATATAAATTATAATTTTTAGAAATAAATCTCTAGATGAGATATTTTGATGTAAAATATAATTTTGAGGGAAGTTTTGGAGATTAAATATTTATCAATAAGATGGTGAGTTTTTATGAATTGGATTTTAAGAGTGACAGGCCTCAAGAAGCTTAAAAGAAAAACAACTGAAACTCAAAGGAATAGCCTTTAAGAAAGTCCCTGTTATATCAGTAATCTAGATTAGGTTTAAGATCGGTCACATGTATGATTATCTTTGTTATTTGAGGTCATTTGTACTTATTAGTATGTTATTCACAGAACTCATAAATATTTGCAACATACATATGCACCCTAGCAGTGGTACTTTAATAAAATGGTACATTAATAAAGTAAGATGTCTCTACACTATGTGTACTTTGAATTGTTAGAATAAATAATTAAATAGGAAAACAAATGCTAGAATCACTCATAATGAAAAATCTGTTTGAGAATGGATTGAATTAAAAATGAGATAAATGCATCTATTTTAAGGAAGCTTTAGGTGGACCCACTAACTTGGAAACTGGAGTGATTTTTGTTTACATAAATAATGAAGGGATTAGCCAAAGGATATATATGCATGATACATAGACACAGACACAGTGTGGTGATGGCCAGAGGTTAAGGAGTGGGAGGGTAGAAGCTGGGTGGAAGTGGGCAAAGAAGGGAAAATGGGAACATCTGTAATAGTGTCAACAATAAAAACAAAGTTGAAAAACTTATTTATTAAAGAAACCATACATAGGAAAAAAATGAGTTTCCTCATGAAACTGAAGATTTGAAAACCAACAGACCAGAGACTTCAAGACTATGCTTAGACTCACTATAAACAAGCTTTCTCAAAGATTAGTCTCACTATGAGTAATGTAAATTTTGTAAAAATGAGTGAATGAAACCCATGTATGAGGAATAAAACTCCAGTAAGCTGAACATTATTAGATAGATAAAAGCAACAGGCTCCCTAAATATTTATTGTATGGTGACCTGGAGAATGAGAAGGTTGGGGAGTGTTGGGGAGGGTGGGAAAGAGATCAACCAAACGACTTGTATGCATGCATATAAGCACAACCAATGGACACAAGACACTCGGGGTGAGGGGTGGGATGAGGGCACGCGACAGGGAGTAAGGGAGGCAGAGGGAAGGTCAATGGGGAAAAAACAGGGGATATATGTACTACTATGTGTAATACTTTAAACAACAAAATAAAATTAAAAAAATTAAATTAAATTAAAAAAAAAATTTGAGTAGGCTTGAAAGAAATGTAAATTTAAACATACCAGAAAGTACACTTTCCTGCAATAGAGTAAATTTTTGGACTGCTGGAAAATAGTTGCAACAGTCAATCTTTTAGGCTAAGCTATTAAGTACTATGAGACATTCCCCCAAACAGTCATGGTCTTAGATAGTTTTATACTTAAAGTCAGCCGTATTATGTATCAAACTTCCTAATTCTAGAGTATGTATCAAACTTCCTAATTATTTTCGTTATTACTTCATAACTGTAAGTTTGCTAGTGTTATGAATCGTAATGTAAGTATCTGTGTTTTCCAATGGTCTTAGGTGACCCTGCTAGCGGTTGTCAACCTGTGGGTCACGACCCACAGGTTGAGAACTGCTGCTGTAGAGCCTAAGACCATCGGAAAACACAGATATTTACATTACGATTCATTAACAGTAACAAAATTGCAGTTATGAAGTAGCAACGAAAATAATTTTATGGTTGGGGGTCACCACAACATGAGGAACTGTATTAAAGGGTCGCAGCATTAGAAAGGTTGAGAACCACTGTTCTAGACCCACCTATGGTTCACTGTGAAGGAAAATAACACGTTAAGGTTAAGAAATGCCATTTACCAGTAAAATTGGGGTTTCTGGAAAATATTTGCTGATACAAAGATCCTGCTAGGATATACAAGAATGCACAATTCATATTATAAATATAAATTAAGAGTTTTGACTGTTATGTCTTATTCTTAAGCATCAGGTAAGGCTGTAAGTTAAACATTTACTTGTTTTGGGGATATATTTGCATTCATAGACATCAATCATTATTCATATAATACTATTTTAACATGATCGAGAATGACAAATACACACCAATCATATTGTTGGTCAAAATGTTTGAATTTTTAGGCTACTTGAAAAGAAATAGGGAAATAATGCCCATTAGAAATGACTTTATCATGATGACTTAGAGAGCAAGTTACCTAGGACTGGGCAGTGTTTTCCAGTTATTTTCTAAGTTAAGGAAGCATCTATAATCTTTGTAAATAAATGCTGCATTCCAATGAATATTTTAACTGATAATTCTGTCTATATTAAAGCCTCCCAGGTAATTAAATTTTTCAAATATTCAGTTTTATTAAATGAAAAATTAAAGTTTAGATTGAGTTTAGACATTTTTCTTAAGCTCAATGCCGATTTTATAAGGAATATATATTTTGTCAGTTGCTTAGTAACCCTGCAGTGTGAAAAGCTAGGGAGTGTTTTTATAACTTACTTTGTGTATAATATTTTGAAGATTTTAATAATCCATTGTTGTCTATTAGGTACAATCTGTTGCATTCTGTTATTGCTGTGTGCCCTCTGAGCAGCAATTCTATTATATTTTCTTTAAATATCTCTGAGATTGATTACTACTGACAACACATCTTTTCAGAATGCTGTCTATGGCTAGAGCTGAAGTATTTCAACAGTGTTTCTTCATGTAAGAAAAAAAATAAGAACCAATATGTATTCTATGTTACTTTAGTTGCCATGGATACTTATAACTTATTTCCAAAAGTGTAAAAGTATGAAGGTTTTCTAATAAATAAAACTTCACAAAAATTAAAAAATAATTCAACTATTTTTAGTATCTATCTATGAATATCCATATATCCATTTAAGCATATAGTTTTGTCTCAGTGTGCATGTGTGTTTTTGAGTATGTGTTATAAACTGAATATGTATGTAATTATTATAGATTTCTTTAAGGTAGTTAAAATAAATGTATTAATCTATTTGTAAGGTGAACAAAGCATAGAAGCAACATTTAATCTATAATAATAAAAGCATAATATGCTAATTAGACTGGACAGCAGAACAACCAGTTGCTATGATGCACACTGACCACCAGGGGGCAGACACTCAATGCAGGAGCTGCCCTCTGGTGGTTAGTGTGCTCCCCTGTGGAGCACTGCTCAGCCAGAAGCTGGGCTCAAAACTGGCAAGTGCACGGCAGTGGTGGGAGCCTCTCCTGCCTCCGTGGCAGCACTAAGGAGCAGTGAGCCAACGATAAGGAGCAGCGAGCAGGTGGTAAGGAGTGAGGGGTCCTGGACTGAGAGAGGGATGTCCACCGAGGGCTCCCAGACTGTGTGAGGGCACAGGCCGGGCTGAGAGACCCCCTCGATTTTTGTGCACTGGGCCTCTAATCTAATATAAAAGGCTAATTAAGCATATCAAAAATATAGAAAAATAGGGAATAAGTAAAAACAAATGCTCAAACTGAGGATTAGTCAGGAAAGGCTAAGAAATGCTACAATGACACTCAATCTCAAGTTTCAGTATATTGACACAGCAAAAATTCATTTCTCCTCCACACTACATATACAAAGCAGAGCAGAAGTGTCCCTACATTATGTTTAGGTGATGCTCATATTATAGACACCAAAAGATAATGATCCAATGATTTGTCATTTATGTAAATATTCAATATATTTTTGTAACCTCAGCAATAATTTTAAGAAAAGGATATATAACATGGCTGAGAAAACAATCTTAATTCTTGAAACCTACTCTGTGTTTGTTACTCTGCTAGAGAAGGAAAGTGTAAAACATGCTGTGGTATTAAACAATCTTAATACCTCAGTGGCAAAATACAATATTCTCACTCATCTTTAATTCACTTGAGTCATATTTATTATAGCCACTCAATGACCATATTGATAATAGTTTCATCTCATCGAATGTTTACCATGAATGCTGAAGCACAAAAGGAACAAATAAAATTGTATACTGGTTCTTAGTTATTTTATCCATGATACCTGCTTCAAATCTTTGGCTAAAATGAGTCACCCGGTCAGTACTTTACAGTGTATGAAAAGAGAGTAAATCAAGGACATTGGGAAAATTGGGTGATTATTACAAAGACAAATCAAGAAAGAATATAAATCTAAAGGATACATATTTTATGATAATTTTGTTTTAACTGTATTCACATTATTATATACAACCATATGTATGTTCATACACACATACAGAAAATGAACAAGTTGGTCTTAATGGGGTTAAAATGTATTGTTACATTTATATATGTTCAAATTCATGTTTAGTTACTATCAGTATTATTTTAAGTAAGAATGTCTTGATTGATATAGTACATGTCACATCTTTTCTCACCTGATAACAATTCATACATTTTGCCCTATGAGAAGAGCTATTATTGTTAGTGAAATACACAAAACAATCCTGACAGTGATTGAGAAAAATCAATTTCATCAGAACAATGTGCTCTAGAGAAAACACAAAATTGTTCTAAAGAAAACTGTCATTGATTTATTTTTGTATCATGACACAAGCAAAATGTACAATTCCATACAACTTTTTCCATCTCATTCATTTTCATTCACTCTACCCACCAAGGAAAAACAAAACTTCATCTATATTTCATTGATCTATTTTACTTTAAGATAGGTTAGATCAGTGGTCGGCAAACTGCGGCTGGTGAGCCACATGCGGCTCGCAAGCCACAGTTTGCCACTCTGTTGACTAATGAGTTTGCCGACCACTGCTAGGGAAACACACTTAAAAAACATTTTAATAATGTACTGTCTTTAACCTGAAGTCAAAAGTTCTGGGTAAGGGTAATACCTTAGCAGTGGTCAGCAAACCCATTAGTCAACAGAGCCGCAGTTTGCCGACCACTGGGTTAGATGATATATTTTACCTTAGACATTTATACTATGTTTATTAAAAAAGACATTATTATCTTTGATGTTTTAGGTTCTTTTGTAAATATATAAAAAGTGTAAATAAATCAAGGAGACTTAATGTAGCTCAATACTTTAAAAATAAAAGAATCAATAAATATATATCCTGAAATTCACACCAGTATCATCAATGTGCTCATTACCTTGCAACATTATTGCATTTGTGCAAATAATTATGTGATGCTACTAGTATTTTATTCCAAGTTTGTGTATAAAAAATTACACAAAGTTAATACAAAGGAATTTCATTATCTTCAGGAATGCATTAGAACTACTGGTGGAATAGGAATTTTACAAAATTGTGACAAACTATCATTCAATAAAAGTCTATGAGATTTTTAATCCATAAGTGAAAACAAGAAGCAATGATGTTCAGTCAAACTTGAAATACCAGTCAGAAAGGATGTATGCACCCCTATGTTCATAGCAGCACAATTCACCATAGTTAAGATTTAGAAACAGCCTAAGTGCCCATCAGCAGATGAGTGGATTAAAAAACTGTGTTACATCTACACAATGGAATACTACTCTGTGGTAAAAAAGGAGTTCTTACCATTTGCAACAGCCTGGATAGAGCTGGAGAGCATTATGCTAAGTGAAATAAGTCAGTCCGAGAAAGATAAATATCACATGATCTCACTTATTTATGGAATATAATGAACAACATAAACTGATGAACAAAAAAAGATCCAGAGACAGAGAAGCATGGATCAGACCGTCAAACCTCAGAGGGAAGGTAGGGGAGGGTGGGAGTAAAGGGGAGAGATCAACCAAAGGACTTGTATGCATGCATATAGACCTAATCAATGGACACAGACAACAGGGGGGTGAGGGCATGAGTGGGGAGGGGTGTGGGAGGGTAATGGAGGGTTAAGGACACATATGTAATAACTTAATCAGTAAAGAAATTAAAAATAAAATAAAATACTGGGTTAAAAAAAGAAACAATGATGTGAAACATTCTGTCTGTAAAATAGGAAAGTTTTGTATTTCAAGATTAAATTCACAGAGGTATTAATAGCATATTAATTAATAAATGTACATTGCATTGGAAAATTGAGGGGAAGTAGAAAATATTTGATTAACCAAATTAATATTTGATTATAGTTCACAACCCAGTGAGAAAATAAAAATATTTCATTAGAGAGTATAAATTGTAATTTCAATTAGTGAATAGGCTGGGTTTCAATATAGGATATTTCTTGAGAAACATAAAAATAAAAATATGCAACTAAGCCTGGTTGGCATGGCTTAATGCTTGAGTGTCAACCTATTAACCAGAAGGTCATAGTTTGATTCTAGGTCAGGGTACATGCCCAGGTTGCAGGCTTGATCCCCAGTGGGAGGTGTGCAGGAGGCAGCTGATCAATGATTCTCTCTTATCATTGATGTTCCTATCTCTCTCTTCCTCTCCTTCCTCTCTGAAATCAATACAAATATACTTAAAATATTCAACTAAATATGAAAAACAGAATACTAAAGGAGAATATCTGGCATATTTGGGATTTTTTTTTTGTTTTAATCTATAAAAAAGTTACTTTTAAAACAATTTTTTAAATTTCTTTATTGATTAAGGTATCACATATCTGTCCTCATCCCCCTATTCCCATCCCAAACCCCTCCCCATGCATGCCCCCACCCCCCTGTTGTCCGTGACCACTGGTTAGGCTTATATGCATGCATACAAGTCCTTTGGTTGATCTCTCCCCTTTACCTCCACCCTCCCCTACCTTCCCTCTGAGGTTTGACAATCTGATCAATGCTTCCCTGTCTCCAGGTCTGTTTTTGTTCATCAGTTTATGTCGTTCATTATTTCCCCTAGATGAGTGAGATCATGTGATACTAGAAATACACTTATAAGAACCGAAAATGAGACAAGCAATAATGGTTATGCTGAGAGGCAAATGAATCAGTCTGTAGTGAGTTTCTTTCTGGGCCAACAATTCTTTTGAGTTCCAATTTCAATGTCAAACAGTTCCTTATGTGTACATGTCAGCAATGATATCTGGATGGTGGACAAATGGTGGTAATGCAGGTCCGACCCTCTCTGGTTTTGTCCTGGGCAACCTGCAGCGATGCACAGCTGCTGACTGCTTGAATGGCAAGGCATTGTCAGCGTCTTCCATCTCTGGACCGTTTCTCTTCTGTCTTCATGGCTGGAGCAGTCCTGTCAATTCCTCTCTGTTGCAGGAATCCACATGGTCTTAGAGTTGTTTTCTGAAAATATACAAACATATTCTCGAACAAAAGTTAATAAAGGAATCCTTTCTATAAATTTGACTTGGGATTCTTTTTCATTTTTTGCCCAAACGATTTTCCTTTGGCTTGTTTTGACACCATGTGTGTTTTTCATGGGTGTTTTGTTGTTAGCATTTCAAATGAAAGTTAATTTTCTAAAGTAAAAATTTTCTAGATGTAATTTACTTACACAATATTTGTCCTTACATGATATTCTTCTACTATGCCCCCTTTTTTGATTTAAATATCAGGAGGCTTTGGAAATTTTATAATGTAGTCTTGATAGCTTTTAAATTTTAATTTTTTGCACTAAAATATGACTGCTTTAGGTTCATTACATGTTACGCAATTTTACCATGAGATGAACTACGAATAAAAATTTTAGTTAACGCTTTAGAAACAGCTTTTTGTCCACTATCATTAATTTTTCTAGAATATTCGCTTATTTCAATTAGCCAATTTAAATTAGTCTGAGAACTTAACTACTATTTTACTGTCAAATTTAATACTCTAACAGCAATCTTATTTTACCCTGTAAATATTAGTGGCAAGGATTATTTGCCTTCTTGAGTAGGCCCTGAGCATTCCTGGTGCTAGGTTGTATTTAGATATCAAAAACCCACTTCCCCACACCATGGGTACAAGACAACTCAAACAAGTCTTATTGCAGTGAGAGGGCAGCTGCTGTCGGCCAAGTCTCTGTCTGTTGCCTGGATCCTGATTTGAGCTGGGCATGGGAAGCAAAGCAGCCATGGGGGCAGGAGACCTCCCTCAGAAGGGGTGAGGGTTCAGGCCCTGCAAAGTTGGGGGGGTGAGGGTCTATGCCCCACCTCTGTTGACTCCCTAGTTCTCTCCTGATGGCCCCTCTGAGACTGTGCCTGTCTTAGGTTGTTCCTTCCCTGAGGAATCTTACCCGTCTCTGGCTAACCAGCCATCCTCCGGGCCCAAGCAGGGTGATGTGAGGTTCAGTTCTGTCTCCTTGGTAGCCTATGCCCCTGTGGCCTCCATGCCTAGCACCTGCCTTGGGATCCCCTCGCCTGCTGGTGGTGCCCTGGCACTGATCACATATCTTGGGGAACCCAGGATTCTTATCCAGGGAGGGGCCAGCTCACCCCACTGGGCAAGAGACAGATCCATGGTACCAGCCATCATGAGGCTTCAAGATCAGCATGCACAGAAAGCTCAGGCAACAGCTGTGGGCAATTGGATTGTGAGAAGAGGTTCCCTCTTGGCCAAAAGGGCAAGAAGGGCCAATATAGAATGCTCAGGTGCCTTCCCAGGGGGCCCTCTACACAGTGGAAGGGATTAAATCCTTTCATGACCTTTTTAAATTGCTGCCAGACATTCAAAGAATTAGTTTGTAAGTTTGTTTGGGGTAATTGTACATTATGCTGTTGTAATTCTAAAATATCAAGAGAAGTGTTACCTTTGTCTCCAAGCACCATAAAGATGATTTTTTATTGATTCCCAAGGGTGCGAGGTACTATTATAAGTAATGGGAATAACCCCAAGAATGCCTGAGAATGTCTTTCTTGCCTTGCTAGCAGTCATCAGCTGTTTGGTAATATTACCTGGGGAAAATGGGGAAGTATTTTGGACTTATGTTCCTGACCCTTCATGGGTAAGAGCCCTTACGTGGGCTGATCCCCCGCCTAATGTAGTCACCAATAATACCAAACACCTTGGTCATCCAGGAGGACCATGGGTGGGGCAAGGAAGTATAATTACACAGGGGTCACCACCCAGCTTCCCTTTTGTATGACACAAAATCAAACCACTGCTCCTTTGTGTGTAAAATTAAAGAGAGGTTTCTGGCTTGCGTGGACACCAAAGGAAGGGACTATCACTACTTGCTCCTGGGAAACGTGCAGAAAATGTAACTAAGACCTTGTCTATACAAAAAGAAATTGACAGCCAGTTTGAAATGGAATTGCCATGGCCTAGAGCAAAGAATATCCTTACATGCTATTATTCTACAATGTCATTAAAACAAATTTAAAGTAGACCTTGTTTTGAGGCAACTTCATACTGTTTTCCATAGTGGCTGCACCAGTCTGCATTTCCACCAGCAGTGCACTAGGTTTCCCTTTTCTCCACATCCTTCTCAGCACTTGTTGTTTGTTGATTTATTGATGGTAGCCATTTTGGCAAATGTGAGGTAATATCTCATTGCCCTTTTATTTTGAATATTTCTGATGATTAGTGACTTTGAGCACTTTTTCATATATCTCTTGGCTCTCTTTATGTCCTGCTTAGAGAAGTATCTATATAGGTCTTTTGCCAATTTTTTAAATGGATTGTTTACCTTCCTTTTGTTGAATTGTATGAGTTCTTTATATATTTTGGAAATTAACCCCATATCTGATTTATCATTAGCAAATATGTTCTCCCATTCAATGGGTTCTGTTTACATTTTGAGGATGGTTTCTATTGTGCAGAAGCTTTTTATATTTTGATGTATTCCCATTTGTTTATTTTTTTCCTTTGTTTCTCTTGCCCTAGGAGATGTATTGATATAAATTCCGCTACATGAGATGTCTAAGATTTTGATGCCTATGTTTTCTAATATTTTTTATGACTTCACAACTTACAATTAAGTCTTTTAATCATTTTAAATTTATTCTTTTGTATGGTTTAAGCTGGTGGTCTAGTTTCATTTTTTTGCATGTACCTGTCCAATTTTCCCAACACGATTTATTGAAGAGATTGTCTTTACTCCATGGTATGCTCTGGTCTCCTTTATCAAATATTAATTGAGCATAATGGCTTGGGTGGATTTGTGGGGTCTGTTCTGTTCCATTGGTCTATATGCATGCTCTTGTGCCCATGCCAGGCTGTTCTGATTACAATAGCTTTGTAGTGTAGCTTGATATCTAGTATCGTGAGCCCCCAACTTTGTTCTTATTTCTCAAGATTGCTGCATCTATTTGGGGTCTTTTTTGGTTCCCTATAAATTTTTGGAGTATTTTTTTCTAGATCTCTGAAATATGCCATTGATATTTGAATAGGGATTACATTGAATCTATAGACTGCTTTGGCTAGTATGGACATTTTAATGATGTTAAGTCTTCCAATCCATGAACATGGAATATACTTCCACTTGTTTGTATCTTCCTCTATTTCTCTTTTCAGTGTCTTAGAGTTTTCCAAGTAGAGGTCTTTTACCTCCTTGTTAAATTTTCCTAGGTATCTTTTTTGTTGTTGTTTTTGCAGTGGTAAAAGAATATTATTTTTTATTTATTTTTTATTTTTTTATTTTTTTTAGTTTCTCTTTCAGGGAGATCATAATTGGTATACAAAAATGCCATCAATTTCTGGATCTTAATTTTTCTTCCTGCTACCTTGCCAAATTCATTTATTAGCTGTAGTAGTTTTTTTGTGTGTGTGGATTCTGTAGGGTTTTCTATGCTCCCTTTGACCCAGCGATCCCACTTCTATGAATATCATCAGAATCCTGACATATCAATAAGAGAGAATATATGCATCCTTATGTTCATAGTAGTGCTATATACAATAGCTAACATATGGAGACAGCCCAAGTGCCCATCAGTAGATGAGTGGATAAAAAAAGATGTGGTACATTTATACAATAGAAAGTATGCAGCAGTAAAAAAGAAGGATCTTTATCCTTGAGACAGCATAGAAGGACCTGGAGAGTATTATGCTAAGTGAAGTAAGCCAGTCAGAGAAAGACAAGTATCACATGATCTCACTCATATGTGGAATCTAATGAACAAAATAAACTGATAAATAAAATAGGTCCAGATGCATGGAAACATGGCACACACTGAAGTATATCAGAGGAAAGTGGGTGGGGAGGGAGGAAGAGATTGACTAGAGAACTGATATGCATAATAGTGTCCTGGTGCACAGATTCATACACATTGAAAGAAAGTAATTAGAAGAAATATTTTAATAATGTGTAAAATGTTTGCACCTGGCTATAAAGCAAGTCGGGTTCCTGGGCTGAAGAAACTCCAAGGAGGCTAGTCGCTAGGGAGAGAAAGCCTGAGGTTGCTATGTGACATCATTACCCAGTTCCCACAGCCACCATTTCCTGGCTGGGCTGGGCTGTGGGCCGCATTTTTGCACCATGGGGTCTTGGCAGCATTGGCTACAATTTGGTTGGCTGTTGGTGTGGGATGATGGTGGGGGCCTGTGTCCCACTTGGGGGAAGCCTAGTGTTGGTTTGTTGGTGCCAGGTCTGTGGTGCCATTTATTTTTAAATGGCCAGTGCACCTCATGGCAGCTCCTGAGTTGAGCATCTGCCCCCTGCTGGTCAATGCGTGTCATAGCTACTGATGAATGGACACTTAGCCTTTTATATATATAGATATGCATAGCCCATGGACACAGACATAATTGTGGTGAAGACCTGGGATGGAACAAGAACTGGTTGAACGGGGATAAAATGAAGCACATCTGTAATGCTCTCAACAATAAAGATAAATAAAATAAATTATTCCTTGGGCTTCTATTTCTTTAGTTCCAAACACACATTTATATTTGCAATAACTTGTTAACATGTAATTGAAATAGTAATCACATGACCACCAAATTTTATTTTACATAAAATAATTTAAATTAATTATAGTTAGAGCTGTCTTGAAATAAATTTTTATAAGTTCTATACAAAAAAAATTTATCATCTTCTTTAAGCTATGATTAGTAAATATTTTGAATCCTATTACAATTTTAATGTGAAATTATTTGATGTTTATTTAGGGCATTATTTGTTTATTTTATTCTAGATACTAAACATAATAGGTGTTTATTTTATGCCTGAGCTGTAAATGACAATCATCATAATATAATATAGTTCATATCTATACATATTTAAATGTTCTTTTGGTTTTTTTCATTAATATTTTGCAATTTCTAGCATTCATATATTTTATGTATTTTATTAGATATATATACCTAAATATTCCATTTTCTTTGGAATAATTGTAATTGGTAATATATTTGGACAATGGTTTCTACTTGTTTGTCAGTATCTCAAAATTTAATTAATTTTTATGTCTTGTATTTTATCCTGCAACCTTACTGAATTGAGTATTATTTCAAGAATTTATTTTGTAGATTCCTTGGGAATGTGTATATATATATATATATATATATATATATATATATATATATATATTCCTTATCTTTATTTTACTTAATAATAGACAAACATATAAATTGACCATACCTCCGCTATGCCCACCAGCCAATCAGGAGGGGATATGCAAATTAGAAGGAGAAAGATGGCGGCCACCCAGCTGTTCCAGGCGTGGCATGGCCAGGTGGGGCAGGACGCCTGCTATGAGAGGGAGGGTGGGGGGCAAAGGGATCTACAGAAGCGGCACTCCCACCGCAGCAAAGATGAAGGTGGCAGACTCCAGCCAGAGTGAAGGCCTGGGTCCCGGGTGCTGGAGGAAAACCAGGGCTGGAAGCCAAGGGAAGGAAGGCCTATTGCACAAATCTCTTCATGCAACGGGCCTCTAGTATATATTTTATTATATATATATATATATATATATATATATATATATACACACACACACACACACACACACACACACACACACACATATATATATATATATATATATATATATATATATATATATATATATATATATATTTATGCCAGCAGCAAATTGAGTTTTATTTCTTCTTTTCCAAGGACATACATTTTTTCTTGCCTGTTTCCAGCGTCTAGAACCTACAGTACTGCACTGAATAATGTAGAATAGCGAAAGCAACATTCTTGCCTTGTGCACACAGAGAAAAACATTCAACATTTTGCCCACTAAGTATGATGCTAGCTGTAGGATTTCTGTAGATTTTTCATAAAGTGAAGAAAAATTTTCCTTTCTTATATTATATTGAGACTTTTTATGTTGAATTTTGCCAGATAAGTTTTGTGTCAATTGATATGATCAAATAACTTTTCTGCTCTCATCTGTTTAATACAGTGAATAATTTATTGATTTTTATATATTTGAACCAGATTTACATATCTGGAAAAAACTTACTTGGTCAAGGTGCATTATTTATATTTATGTTTTACTGAGTTCAGTTTGCTAAAATTTGGTTGAAGTGTTTTGCACTGAATTTCATGAGAGATATTGGCCTATTACTCCTTTCCTTTTTCTGTTTCTCACTCTTTTTCTTCTGCCCTTCCTCTTCTCTTTCCGCCTCTTTCCCATCTCCTTTTTCTCTTCTCTCTTCTCTTTCTCCTGCCCCCTTCTATTGAATTTATTGAGGTGACAATGGGTAACAAAATTATATAAGTTTCAGGTGCTCAACTCTATAACACATTACCTGTTTATAGTATTGTGTATTCACCATCCCAAGTAAAGTCTCCATCCATCACCATTTACCCCCCTATCCAGGGGTGGGCAAACTTTTTGACTCGAGGGCCACAATGGGTTCTTAAAATGGACCGGAGGGCCGGAACAAAAGCATGGATGGAGTGTTTGTGTGAACTAATATAAATTCAAAGTAAAGAAGCGGAGGGGAGAGCAAGAGAACCGGATAGAACAGCCGGATCCGGCCCGCGGGCCATAGTTTGCCCAAGGCTGCCCTATACCCTCCTCTACACAACTCCCCCACAGAGACACCACACTGTTGTAGGTATCCATGAGTTTTTTTTTGTTTGTTTTTTTTTTATCTCCTTTCTTTTTTTTTTCTTAATCCCTTTACCCAACCCTACCTTTCCCAAGCTGTCAGCCTCCACTCTATCCATGAGAGTGTCTCTATTTTGATAGTTAATTCATTTTGTTTATTAGATTCCAAATATGACTAAAATGATATGGTACTGGTCTTTATCTACTGGTTTATTTCACTTAGCATAATGCTCTCTAGGTCCATCTATGCTGTCACAAAGGGTAAGAGTGCCTTCTTTTTTTATGGCCTAATAGTATCTTGTTATGTAAATATACCACAGCTTTTTCAAAAGAATATATGCCCCTTTACATTCATTGCAACATTATTTACAATAGTCAAGATTTGGAAGGACCCCAAGTGTCCACCAGTAGATGAGTGAATCAAAAAAGCTGTGGTACATTTACACAATGGAATGCTACTGTCTTCCCTTTTCTCTCTCTCTTTTTTTCTTCCTTTCTTCCTTTCTTTCTTTCTTTCTTTCTTTCTTTCTTTCTTTCTTTCTTTCTTTCTTTCTTCCCTTTACTTCTAATTTTTACTCTTTTCTTTCACTCTTTGTTTCTGGATTCAGAGTAATATCGTATCTAATGAAAGAGTAACATGCAAATTAACCATCACTTCGCTACACCTACAAGCCACACCCACCAGCCACGCCTACCAGCCAATCAGGAGCAAATATGCAAATAAACCCAACCAAGATGGCTACCGCCACAGAGAGCAGGAGGGAGGCTTGGGTTTCCCCGGCAATGGAGGAAGCCAAGCTTTCCGCCTGCCCTTGCCGGCCTAGGCCTCCACTCAAGGCTACAAAGTTTCAATGATAGAAGATACATAAACCCAAACAGAAATGGCAGCAGCCACAGAGCTGGAAAGAGCAGGAGGCTAGGGTTGCCCCCGGTGATGGAGGAAGCCAAGCTTTCCGCACACCCTGCCCGGCCCAGGCCTCTGCTTAAGGCTACAAAGTTTCAATTATAGAAGATACATAAATTCCAATAGAAATGGCTGCTGCCACGGAGCAAGCAGAAGGCTTGGCTCCACTCCAGGCTACAAAGTTTCAATTGTAGAAGATAAATAAACCCCAGATACCAGGGCCTCCGCTTGGGTCACCAGGGGGCGTGGCCGGCCTGCAAACCACCACAGGCCCCTCACCCAGTGTACCCCACACCCCAAGGGAACCCTCACCCTGATCCGGGACACCCTTCAGGGCAAACCAGCTGGCCCCCACCTGTGCACCAGGCCTCTATCCTATCTAATGAAAGAGTAATATGCAGATTGACCATCACTCCAACACACAAGATGGCTGCCCCCATGTGGTCAAAGATCCTGCCCCCATGTGGACACAAGATGGCCACCACAAGATGGCCAGCAGGGGAGGGCAGTTGGGAGAAACCAGGCCTGCAAGGGAGGGCAGTTGTGGGTGATCAGGTCAGCAGGGGAGGGCAGTTGGGAGGGACCAGGCCTGCAAGGGAGGGCAGTTGGGGGCGATCAAGCCTGCAGGGGAGGGCAGTTAGGGGTAACCAGGCCTGCAGGGAAATGCAGTTGGGAGGGACCCAGGCCAGCAGGGGAGAGCAGTTGGGGGGGACCAGGCCTGCAGGGGAGGGCAGTTAGGGGTGACCAGGCTGGCAGAGGAGGGAAGTTGGGGGCAAGCAGGCTGGCAGGGGATCAGTTAGGCATCAATCAGGCTGGCAGGGGAGTGGTTAGGGGGTGATCAGGCTGGCAGGCAGAAGCGGTTAGGGGCAATAAGGAAGGCACTCAGGTGAGCAGTTGGGAGCCAGCAGTCCTGGATTGTGAGAGGGATGTCAGACTGCCCGTTTAGGCCCGATCCTACAGGGATCGGGCCTAAACGGGCAGTCTGACATCCCTCGAGGGGTCCCAGATTGGGGAGGGTGCAGGCTGGGCTGAGGGACACCCCCTTCTCCAGTGCACGAATTTCATGCAACAGGCCTCTAGTTGGCTTCATAAAATGAGCTGAATTTTTTTTCCTCATTTTCTCTGTTCTAGAAGACTTTGTATAAAATTGCTATTTATCTTTCTTTGTGTGTTTGGTAAAATTATCCAGTAAAACCATTTGGACCTGGAGGTTTCTTTTCTGAGAAATTGTAAATTATGAATCCAATGTCTTTAATAGTTTTAGGGCCATTCAAATTACATACAGCATCTTGACTGAATTGTAATCATTTTTTTTTTTTTTTAGAGACTGCCCCATGTTTTCTAATTCACATTTCTAAACATAAAATTCTTCATTAATATACTTATTATCTTTTTAATGGTTTCAGGGTCAGTTCTGATATGGCATAATTCCTGAGGTTGGTGATTTTTTTTCTTTTTAACTTTATTAATATCACTGCAAGTTTATAGATTTTCATATTTATAAAGAGGCAGCTTCATGTTTCATTGCTTTTGTCTTTGATATTATTGATGTCTGCTGTTATCTTTGTTCTTCATTGCTGTAAGTCCATTTTACTCCTTTCCCCCCTTGATTCTTGAGCTAAGAAATTATTGATTGAGACTTTTCTTTTTTTTCCTAATGTAAGCATTTAATGCTCTAAATTTTCCTCTTAGTGCTGCTTTATCTGCATCTCACACATTTGGCTATTTTATTGCTTTGTGGGTTTTTTTCTCCCATTTTTATTCAGTGATATGTGTTTGTATTCAGTTCATTGTACTTTATTTTATATTATTTGAGCCATGGATTATCTTAAATTTGGAGATTAATCTGTTGTTCTTATGCAATTGATTTCTCCTTTTATTCCATTATTTTCAGAGAATATACTTTGTTTTATTTCAATTTTTTAATATGCTAAAATTTATTTTATGAACCAGGATAGTGTAATTTTGCTTCATATTCCATGGACACCTGAAAAAATTATGTATTGTGTTGATAGATGAGTGTTCTATAATGTCAGTTAAATCTTGTTTTCTAGTGGTATTCACTTCATCTATACAGTATACTTATTGATTATGCGTCTAGTAATTTTATCAATTGCTGAGAGTGTAGTGTTAAATTCCTCAACAACAAATGTAGTATTTTCTATATTTTAAGTATGTAAGTTTTGATGCTCTGATTTTTGATGCATACATATTTAGAATTGATGCACCTTTTGGTAGATTTATCCTTGTATTATGTAGTGTCCTACTTTGTTTCTAGTAATTTCTTTATCAGAAATATTATTCACTTGATATTAATAGAGCTATTCTCAAATCTTTTTAAATTTGTTTCTGCATAATACATCTTTTAAATTTACTTTTTCCAAATAATTTATATTGTTAGGTTTGAAGTAAGTTTCTTATAGACAGAATATAGTTTATTTTGTTTTTTGTACACTGTAAATCTCTGTTTTTTATTTGGTGTATTGAGACATTTACATTTATAATAATTATATTAGAATTTCAGACTATCCTAGTTTATTAGTTTTTTGTTTCCTCTGTTTTTCATTTACCCATTTCATTTCTTTGTATTTCCTATAGATTATGTAAATATCTATATATTCACATTCTATTTTATTTGTAATGTTTTTTACTATATCACTTTGCATAGTTTTCTTAGGGGTTCAGATAGATATTACAATGTAAAAATCACAGCCCATCAGTGTTGGTGTTTTGCCACTTAAAAAGTGTCAAACCCTTACTTTCATTTAGGTCTCTCATATTCATAACATTTTAACTGTATTTTTTAAGTATTCCCTCTATACACATTCAGTAGCACATCTGATGATGTTTAAAATTTGCTTCCATTATAAAATACAATTTTAAAGGAACTCATGAAGTAAAGATACTCTATTATGTTAACTCTATTTTTACCATTCTATTGTTCTACTTTCTATTCTGAAATACCCAGACTTACTCTGCTATTATTTTATTTTTTATTATACTAGCTGATTTTAGGCTTATTGTAAAAACGTTTGATCTCCTAGGAAGAGATTATTTTCACTTTCCTTTGTCTGAGAATACCCTTTTTCTCCTTTGTTCCTGAAGGATGGTTTTGAGTTTGACAATTATTTTCTTTTACCATTTGAACAATTTAAAAGAATTGATCTTAAAATTCTCATCATAATACAAACAAATGCAATAAGCCCGCCTGTTTATCTCAGTGGTTGAGCATCAGACCATGAACCAGGAGGTCATGGTTCAATTACAGGACAAGGCACATGACCTAATTTTGGGTTTGATCTCCATAGTAGGCATGCAGGAGGCAGCCAATCAATGATTATCTTTCATCATGATGTCTCTCTCTCTTTCTCTCTCTCTAGACAAAAAAAATGTTTAAGAAAAAAAAAATTTGTGCTTCTTTCTTCTGGTCTCTATCCAGCTACATAAAAATATGTTTACTGTGTTCATTTATAAGTAAGGCGACATTTCCCTTGGCTGTTTTTCAGATTTGTGTCTCTAGTGTTACAAAATTTACATATGATTTTTTCTTGCTATGCATTTATTTGGATATTTTTAAATAGGATTTATTTAGCTACTCAAATTTATTTTTGCAGCAGTTTTATTAGTCACTTTAAAATCTTTGTCAAATAATCTCAACATCTGATTCATCTCAGTACTGGGTTCAGTTGAGCTGTTTTTTTTTTAAATTCAAATTCGAGATTTCCTAGATTTTACTATGTTGGGAGATTTGATCCTGTTTACTTCTTCTATTTTGTCATTCAGCCATTTTGTTCAGATTTGACATGGATGTACTTTCCTACTTTGGTGGGATTTAGTTCCATGACAGTTTAGTTTTCTGAGCCATTATCAGGATATACTGGTCTACTTTGATTTAGTGTTATGGATGCTCCTTTTGAATTCTTGCTTATCATGTTTACAGAGCTGAAGGAACCTTTCTGAACCAATTGCTTTGACTGGACAAACTTCATGGGAAATTAGGACAAACCTACTTAGCCTGCGTCTCTTGTTGTGCTGATGGAATGCTAGGAGATACAGGACAGCACTGCTGATGCTGCAGAACACAGAATGGGTTACACACTAGGGCAAAAGCTGTGGAGCAGGGATTAGAACAGCTTGAGTTTTCACTGCTTCCACCGTTGCCAGTATCTAGGACCACTGACTGGAATCTTAGTTTGGAGTGAGTTTGGGGATTCCCCATTAAGTCTCTGTTAGACTTCCTGTTTCCAAATCCTTTTTCCAGAGAGAGATGGTTTTTTGAAAATGTTTTATTTGTGCTTGTTGGCATTACCAGAATGCAGGCCCATCTGATAAACAGTCTGATGTTTTATGGGAAATAAAATAATTCAGGGAACTCACCATATTCTTGTTACTCAAGTCTTAAAGATTCTAGGTAGCCCACCTTTTTTTCAGCTTTCCAAGTCATGTTTCTATTTAGTCAAAAACAAAATAAAACAAAACACACGCCCTGACCGGTTTGGCTCATTGGATAGAGCGTCGGCCTGCAGACGCAAGGGTCCCAGGTTCGATTCCGGTCAAGGGCATGTACCTTGGTTGTGGGCACGTCCCCAGTAGGGGGTATGCAGGAGGCAGCTCATTGATGTTTCTCTTTCATCAAAGTTTCTTAACTCTCTCTCCTTCTCCCCTCCTCTCTATAAAAAATCAATAATATATATTTAACACACACACACACACACACACACACACAAAAGGTAAAAGTGCATTTCTGCTATGTTGTTCTAGAACCAGATGCCATATTAATAATCTTTTAAATAATACATTTTGTTTTATTTGTGATTTTGATACTGTCTTTTCCAGACTCTGAGAAATACTACAGCTATATAAGGTCTTAATACTATCCAACACACCTCTCTCTTTTCTCTAAACTATTCAATGTTACTCTGGGTTTTATCAGCTTGAATTGATTATTTTTTATCAGCAAGTGGCTAGGTGTCAAATATTTCTCTTCTTTTATTATGTTACATTAGTTGTAATATTTCTTCATTGCTGGACAGAATTTATACACTGTTTCATCATGCTTATCTTTGATTTCTTTTTCTTCACTCTATAGTGAAATATATTCAAAATCAATCATTTTACTATGGCATAATGCTACTCAAAATTTGACCTATGGAAAATGCAAGTGCAGAAACATTTTTTTTTCTAGTTTAAAATAAGATAACTGAGTGTAAATATTTATAAACTTTTCTAGAAATATAAAATCAAGATTCCCCAGGGCTCTTTTTTTGCATTTAACCTAAATATTGGTTGTTGGAAGATTGGGAAAATAAAATTCTCTGATTTCTTCATATCATCCCTAGTTAGTTGCCTTCACAAAAAAACAGTTGTCAGATACAGGTTTCTGGTCTCAATAATGCATTCAATTTCAAAGGCAAAATTTGTTTCAAGATCACAAAAGAACAAATTAGAGAAGTATTAACTAAAAAAGTATCATAATTCTAATCTGGAACACACAGTTGAGTTCTTAAGTAATATTGGTTGATTTCATTTATTTAAATCACCTATATATAGACCTTCAGTAAATCATATCCTATATAATAAAAGTCTAATATGCTAAGTGTCCTGTCGTCCATTCAAGCAATCAAAGCATAGTATGCTAATGATATGCTAAGGCCGCTCAACTGCTCACTATGACATGCACTGGCCACCAGGGGGCAGATGCACCAACTGGTAGGTAAGCTTGCTGCTGGGTCCAGCCAATTGGACTGAGAAAGATGGGCTTGACATGCCCTGGAGCCCTCCCACGGTCCCTCCCTGGTTGGACAACCGCCCATGTCCCTCCCTGGCCCTGATCATGCACCAGTGGGGTCCCTCGGCCTGGCCTGTGCCCTCTTATACTCCAGGACCCCTCGGGAGATGTTGGAAAGCAGATTTCAGCCTGACGGCGGAATGACCAGTCGCTATGATGTGCACTGACCACCAGGGGGCAGACACTAAACATAGGGGCTGCCCCTGTGCTCCCACAGAGGGAGTGCCACTCAGCCAGAAGCTGGGTTTATGGCTGGTGAGCACAGCTGTGGTGGCAGGAGCCTCTCCTGCCTCTACAGCAGTGCTAAGGATGTCTGACTGCCGGCTTAGGCCCACACCCCATGGAGAGCGGGCCTAAGCAGGCAAACATCCCCAAAGGGATTCTGGACTGCAAGAGGGCACAAGCCAGGCTGAGGGACTCCCACAAGTGCCTGAATTTCATGCACTGGGACTCTAAAATATATATATTTAAATATACTTTTATTGATTTTAGGGTGGAAGGAAGAGGGATAGAGAGATAGAAACATCAATGATGAGAGAGAATCATTGATTGGATGTCTCCCTCATGCTCCTTACTGGGGATCAAGCCCACAACCTGGGCATGTGCCCTTGACCAGAATTGAACCTGGGACTCTTCAGTCTGCAGGCAGTTGCTCTATCCACTGAGACAAACCAGCTAGGGCAAATCTTATATTTTTATTTTATTTCTACTCTTCTTCTCAGGGCTGATAGAAACAAACAAAAGAAAAAAAACAACAACAGTAAAAAAAAGTGTTTTTGTAACCATCTTTTTCAAATTTATTAACTTTTTAGGTTTAGATCAGAGCATTTGGCTATATGTCTCTTACTTGCAGTTTTTATTGGAAAAAAACTAAGACATTGATGTGCAAGTCTGAAGTAGAGTTACTCTATCTGAAGCTGCTAGGACAGTTTGTTAAATTAGATTTTGTCCACTTTATATGCTAGGGATTAAATCCAATATCTAACAAACTGGCACGTTCCGTTAGTGGTATAGTAAACCTTCAGAAAGATGTTTTCCCTTGAACATATAGTGAAAAGAGAAGTAAGCAAATGTTAATATGATAAAAATATATCCTATAAAATTATTTTTTTCAGGTCAATTGACTTGGACACATCTATATTATCTACTAGATATTGTATTATAAAATATGATAATTTCTTCCAGTTATCTTTGTGTTATAACAAAATACCCTAAAAATAAATGGGCTCTTTAAAAATCATTCATTTTTCTCAAATTTCTCAAGTTATTGTTCTTAAAGTTTAGTCAAATTTTCTTGAACTTGTTTCTTCATGTGACTGACTTCATGTATTAGGTCAGCATATGGCTGGATAGTGTCAGATGGCTTCAATCACTTATATGGAAAGTGGGAGGCAGTTACTAGATGATATAACAGCAGCAATTGAGTTACATGTGTCTTATCATTTTCTTGATTAACAATGAATTCGACTGAGTCAGTCATACTGCACTGATGTGAAAATTCCCAATTATAGATCAATCTCAAACTCTAGAATAATGTCAGGAAGCATAGTTTTTGAAAGACCAGTTTGGTATTTTCTCTGCTTAAATGCAAGTTGGTCATCTGCTTCTAATTTTTTTTGAGTGTGTGTGTAATATATTGCTTTAGAGATATTTTCATAAAAGGTATCTTAAGATTTCAGTGACAATTCCACATAAATATAGGGTGTCCCAAAAAATGTATACACATACATTTTTGATAGCTAAGTTGATGTTCCTTTTTTTTCAGATTTAACCCATTGGAATTAATAATTATTCAAAGTGTGTATACATTTTTGGGGATACCATATATACCCATTTAATTTTAGTCAAAGAAGCAAAACAATTTAATTGAGGAAAGTTAGTTTTATCCACAATAGTGCTGGAGCTGTTGGACACTGATAGGCAAACTAAAACTCACACTGATACAAATTTAACTCAAAAAGAATAAGAAATTTAAATGTAAAACATAAAACTGTGCAGTTTCTAGGAGAAATCTTTGGGAACAAGACTAGGAAAATAATTCTTAAACTTGACACTAAAAATGCAATACAAGAAAGTAAACAATAAGTTTGACCTCATCAAACAAAAACAAAAACATTTGTTATGTGAAAGATGCTGATAAGAGAATGAAATGACAAATTTTAGACTGGAAGAAAATATTTGCAAATTGCATACAAAGTATTTGCACCATATAGTTCTGAAAAATGTTAACATTGGATTAAGCTGTAGGAAGGGTGAATAAAACACATTTTTTTGTGAAATCCACAATTATCTAAAAATAAAATATTTTTAATAATTTGTATTCTTGAATATTTAAATTATTATTGAATCATTCAGTTCCTAGGTAGTATTGGATAACTCTATTTAAGAAGGTCTATATATGTTGTCAACCTCCTATAAATTAATTAGTCATAATTTAACTTTAGGTTTTTATTTTATGGCATGTGACAAGTTTTAGTAAAATTTATTTAGAAAGCCCTAACTGTGCAGAAACCCAAAATATTTTCTTCCACCTCACCGAATATGGGTGTATGATCAGAACTTAAAAATAATTTTAAAAACACTGTTCTATATTTTCTAGTAATTATTTTTCATATACATCTTAAATATAATGTTAAAAACAGTATCTAGAGATCACCATTTTCAGTGAATCTGACAAGTCACTAAAATTATTAAACAATTTTGTCCTACAGGTGAATCATTATGGTGGGGATGGTAACTTCAGGATTTTACTTATCTTTCCCTAAGTACTCAAAGAGAATTGGAAATATCATGTGGGCCACTTCTCCAATTGTGAAGTTGATTAAGTTTTAAAAAGATTATCTCACTTATATATGAAATCTAATTAACAACATAAACTAATGAATAAAAATAGATCCAGAGATATAGCAGCATTAATATCGATTCTGAGAGTTCTTATAGTGTTGTTGTTGTTTTTTGTATTTTCATTTTTATTTGTTTGTACAGGACGTTCTCTAAGTAAAAATGCTATTCAGAGTCCCTTAGAGAGTAACTGAAATAATCAATTTTATATTTCTGATCAGTGACCTGGACTAGAAAACAAGGTTTATGATTTTGAGGTATGTGCATTGGTTTCTGAACCTCCTTTTCCTGTGTGCTTTTATAATATGGCCCAATGTCACTGACTATACATCAGCACCCAAAGTTTGTTGTGTGAAGTAGGTTTAAGAGGTATCATAGAAAGTCAAATGATTTAAACAGCCTAAAATCAGTATATAATTTAGTAGCTCTTCATTAATATACTTTGCAACTGTGTCCACAATTGCTGATAAAACCCAAGGATGACAACATAAATACAAAAGTGTCTGTCTGTCTAAAATTTCTCTTAAACAACATCTCCAAAAAGAAATAAAAACCTTTTAAAGAAAAAAGGAAAATAACTTCTTTGGAGAAAATAAATGTATATATTTTTTAGTATTGTTCATATTGCAAAAGAAGAAAAAGGTATTTGCACTGGTGCTATATTAATCTGAGTATCACTGTAAAATTTTAGAAAAACACCAGCAATAAACACCGTAAATCCAAAAAAAAATGTATTAGGTAATTGATTATGTGTTTTTTCTTCATGTATTTTGAAATTTCTTTATTTATTGTGATAATCAGATTTTACTTTTGAAAACATGAAAGTTTTCTAAGCATACACAAAAGCTGACAGAATAGCATCATGAGCTCCTCTAAACCCATCATTCAACTTCAAAAATTATGCCTATATTAAAATACTGTTTCATACATTTGCCTATTACTGCATACCTACAAATTATTTAGAGATAATCAAAGACATCATATCTCCCCCCCAATAAAAAAGTCCCACTATGTAACATGAACACATTAAGATCTTTTAAAATAATTAATTCTCCAATGATACCTATCTGGTTTGTGTTCAAATTTCTTTGCTTATCTAAAATTGTGTTGTTGTTGTTTTTTTTATGTTGGGTTGTTCATATTTGAGTACAAGTGAGTCTCAGCTATTATATTTCATTATATGTCCCTTCATTTTCTTTTTTATCAATAATATGTCCATCATCCCCACATCCTTCACCTTTTTTATGAAAGCTTTTGAAAAAAGTAATATAAATTACATATCTAATAATTTTGCCTAAAGTGTACTAAAAGTCATTATTTTTGAGGTAAACTTTCTCACTCAAATCTTTCTTTTTAATTTTTTTTTCTGGTATGAATCACACAATTATGAATCTAAAAATAATCACAAAGATATGTTTGTCTGGAAAGTATATTCTCCGAGCTAAATATACACTAATGATAGTTTGAAGTATTTGAAATAATCAAGGTTTCATGCTATTTTTAGAGTTGACTTCATTTAAAATTATGTTATTATTATAGTCTAGAAAAGTATAAATACTATAAAATTTCTTATACATTCATTTACAAGTTTTATATATTTCAAAGATATATCTCATTTTGATAAATGTGTCAATTTGAGGAATTACAGTTTACTTTATTTTAATCAATAGAAATGTTATCATTGTATTTCATAGGTTCAATTCACTTAACATCAGGCACTGAGCATAAAACTCAGAAATTTGTTTCTGGAGGACCACATTAGGCTTCCTGTATATGAATCATGGCTCAATTGAAGAGAAGTTTGCTTTGGTGCATTAACATAGTCCATGTGTAAATTTCAGGGTACTGCTTCTGTCTATAGAACAACACTTGACATTTCTGTACACAATTATAAAACTACCAGAGGCCGGTGCACAGATTTGTGCACCAGTGGGGTCCCACGGCCTGGCCTGTGGGGATCAAGCAGAAACTGGCTCTCAGACATCCCCTAAGGGGTCCCAGATTGTGCGAGTGCAGTTCTCTTGTGATGCGCCCCAGAATTGGGCTCCCTCCTCTCTGGTTCCAGGTGCATCACCTGAGAACCGCAGCTGCCAAGTCACCGCACTTCAGCAGCTCCTGCATTGAGTGTCTGTCGCTTGGTGCTCAGTGCATATCATAGCTACTGGTTGGATGGTCATATGGTTGGACTGTCACTTAAGCTTCTATAATAATTAAAGCATAATATGCTAATTAGATCAGACAGCCGAATGACCTTCCAGACGTCATTCTGGACAAAGCCGTGGTGGCAGGGCCAAGGCAGAGGTGGTTAGGGGTGATCAGGAAGGCAGACTGTAGAGTCAGGGGTGATCAGGCAGGCAGACAGAGAGGTTAGGGGTGATCAGTAATGCAGGCAGAGTGGTTAAGTGTGATCAGGCAGGCAGGCAGAGTGGTTAGGGGCGATCAGGCAGGCAGGCAGGTGAGCAATTAGGAGCCAGAATTCCCAGATTTTGAGAGGGTGCAGGCCTGGCTAAGGGACCCCAACCGGGCCTCTAGTTTATATATGTATATAGATAGAAACAGTACAATGCTTTCTAAAACTGCACCTCAGACTTTAATATATTTTTCTTGTGTACAGAATCATAAAATATTAAAAGCTAGAGATGGAAAGGACTTTTAAGTCATCTTGTTTATCTCTGTTCCAATATGAAATTATTCTAGACAATATATTTTTAAATATTCTGTCGAAGAGAGATTTTAAATGATTAAAGTAAAAAGGCTTCTGATACTTCCCGTGAGATCTCATTCTGCAATTCAGCAGACTTCAGTAGAAACCTAGAAACCTATTTCACAATCTCCACTTAGGATTTCATCTCTTTCCTTTTGCTGTAATCTGTTGAGTTTAGTGTAGAAGACTGTTTTGCCATGTCACCCTTCAGATATCGTGAACATCTCTGCTGCCATACCATTTTTTACTAGTAAGTATGTGGGAAGAAAAACATTATTAGAATAATAAAGTAAGAGAAGCATACTGAATTATAATGTTTAATATCACTGTAAATAAACTTTAACATGTACTGCAAAGTAACTTTAATAGAGAAGTTTAATGTCTTAGTGACTTATTTTAATATCTATTTCCTAATCTAATGCAGCATGCCTAATTTAGAGAAGTCACATGGAAAGCATGCTGTGCCAATCTAATTTTTTAAGAAGATTTGACTTTGGGCTGTGGGCACAAAATGCAATGTACAGATTAATATTTCAATGAATTCTGCATTTAAAACCTACATAATCTTATTAACTTGTGTCACCCAAATACACTTAATTTAAAAATTATTTTTGTTTTAATTACAGTTGACATTCAATATTATATAAGTTTCTGGTATACAACATAGTGGTTAGACATTTACATAACTTACAAAGTGTTAACCTTGATAAGTCTAGTATATATCTGACACCATAAATAGTTATGACAATATTATTAACAATATTCCCTGTGATGTATTTTACATCCCTTTTAATACTTTTGTAACTGGCAATTTGTACTTTTTAATACCTTTGCCTTTATTACCAATGCCCCTAACTCCCTAACCACTTGGCAATTTTCAATTTGTCCTCTGTATCTATGAGTTTGTTTCTGGTTTGTTTGTTTGTTTGTTTTTTAGTTTTGACACGTAAGTGAAACCACATGGTATTTGTCTTTTTCTGTCTGATTTATTTCACTTAGCAAAATACCCTCCATGTCCATCCATGCTGTCACAAATAGCAATTTTTCATTCTTTCTAATGACCAAGTAGTATTCCATTGTATATGTGTACCACCTCTTTTTCATCTATTTAACTATCAATGGATACTTATTGTGTGTCTATATGTTGGCTATTGTAAATCATACTGTAATGAACATTGAGCTACATGTATCTTTTCAAAATAGTGTTTTGGGTTTCTTCAAATAAATACCCAGAAGTGGAATTGCTGGATTACCTGGCAGTGCTATTTTTATCTGACTTATTTTCAAGATCCACTAATGTTGGTAGTTCTATTTTAAATTATTTGAGTAACCTCCATACTGTTTTTTTATATAAGTTGCACTAATTTTCAATCCCACCAAGAATGCATGAGGTGACCCTTTTATCCATAGCCTTGCCAGCACTTGTTGCTTGTTGATGATTTTCATTCTGACGAGTGTGAGATATCTTGTGTTTTTAATTTGCATTTCCCTGATGATTAGTGATGCTGCGTATCTATACTAATAAAAGGGTAATATGCTAATTAGACTGGACATCCTTCCGGACAAAGCCATGGAGGTGGGGCCCAAGGCAGAGGTGATTAGGGGCGATCAAGCGAACAGGGGAGAGCAGTTAGGGGCGACCAACTGGCAGGGGAGAGCAGTTAGGGGTGATCAGGCAGGCAGGAACGTGAGCAGTTAGGAGCCAGCAGTTCCGGATTGCGAGAGGGATGTCCAACTTACCGGTTTAGGCCTGATCATGTGCAGAGGGAGATCTGACTGCGGGTTTAGGCCTGATCTCCATGCATGAATTTCATGCACCGGGCCTCTAGTTTTTTCATGTCTATTGGCCATCTGTATGTCCTTTTGGAGAAATGTCTATTCAGGTCCTCTGCCTATTTGTTAATTTGATTGGGCATTTTTTTATGTTAAGTTGTATTTGTTCCTTATATATTTTAAATATTAACCTCTAATTGAATGTATCTTTGGCATAGCTTCTTTTTTGTTTGTTTATTTTGTTTTGTTGATGGTTTCCTTGTGTAAAAATTTTTAGTTTGATTTAGTCCCACTTTTCTCTGTACTTTGTTTCCTCTGCCCAAGGAGACATATCCAAAAAATATATATTACTAAAAGCATTGGTAAATAGTTTACTCCCTCTGTTTTCTTCTAGGAGCTTTATGTTTTCAGGTGTTACATTTAAGTTTTTAAATTTCTTTTGAGTTTATTTTTGCATTTGATGTAAAAAAATAATCCAGTGTCATTCTTTTGCCATTCGAGAAACCTTAGACACAGGGAGGTCTTCTTGCAGCATTGTGCCTGCCTAGGGATGAAGTTATGTGGTTCGAGTGTAATGTAGTCCTTCCTGGCCCTTATAATGTAGTATTTCTTGGCTTTATGATCCAGGGCAGCACTTCTTCAGCTCCAACATCAGGTTCTGGGATTTTCACAATAAAGTATATATATATATTTTTTATCTCTAGTGTCTTATCTATGGGTAGTTCATAGTTGGTCTTCTTGTGAGGGAAACTGAAGTTGAGAATGAACTATGTCAAAATCTTAACAGATTTTTTTTACAGTCAATAACTTTTATTAACATATGATATAAAAAATGTTAGTGTTATACACAGAATTCCAAGAGAGTAATTTTAAAATATTGTAATGTGCTTCCTAAAGTCATAATTTACAGGACACCTTGTCTTATGGCCATTGACTTTTCAATACAAAAATTTTGCAATATTATTTTTGCTTTAAAATATAACATTAAGGTTAGGATTAGGTAGTCCTTTCCCCTGCCAGCCATATCTGTATGTCAAACAGTAAGTTACACAGATTACATACAGGATAACATTTGTTGTAACATACTACACCACAGTTCACCACCACAAGCAAAAAGAGCTATTATGCACATGTTATTTTTTTAAAGAAAAAAATGGTGTCCCTTTTTTTTTAGAAATACAGATGGAACACAAATAGGTTTACTAGTATAGTTGTGAGTAGTGAAGCACTGAGTTTAATCTTACATTATCATTTATTAATTATTGTATTACTTTCTATATGAACAATTGTAAACCTACTTCTGCCCCACCCTGTATGTAGATTATATAACTTCTATTCTTTTGGTTATATGTTCATTGTCTTGTTGATGTTTTATAAAAACACAAATTTTTAATATTAATATGGTTCTAGTCATTAGTCATAAAAACATTTTGAACCTTTTATAGTTTTTGCAAACTCATGTATTTCAATAGTATCATCAGCATTATCTGTTTCTTAATGGCTTCATAGCAGACCTTGGGGAAATAACTACACAATTTCTTGGTTCTGAATATATTTTTTCCTGTTGCATTTGATTAATTCACACTTGTATACTATTTGTTATGCAATCTTTATTCAATGCTATTACTCATAAAGTATGGCTTGATTCTATTAAATCCAAGTTGTGAGTTGTATTTTTTATATATAAGAAAAGTGACTTTTTACTCATTTAATTTTATTCTTTCACATGCATAACTTAGTATCTACATTTTTCTCTTCCATCTTTTACATAAAATTAGCTTGAATTTATACTTTTAAACTATACATTTTATAATAAAGATACATCTAATTCTTAAATAATTCAGTTCATTAATTGAGTTTTTTCATATAAAAATTTGTTCTATCAATCTCAGTGATTTTTACAAGGTTTTTTTTTGTTGTTTGTTTTCCACTTTTGAGCCAACGACTCATAGTGTATTTTTATTCTTTCTTATTTAGTAAACTAGGGGCCTGGTGCACGAAACTCTTGCACTGGTGGGGTCCCTAGACCTGGCTGGCCATCATTGCTAATTGGGACCTTTTGGGTGCCAGCTGGGGCCTTCCTGTTGGCTTTCAGCTGCTGGCTGGGACCTGCCAGCTTGGGGGAGGGACCATGGGAGGTTGTCTGACGTGGGGAAGGATCAGGAAGGTTGGCTGGCCATGGGAGGTTGGCTGTGGAAACGCACTGACCACCAGGGGGAAGCTCCTGCATTGAGCGTCTGCCCCCTGATGGTCAGTGCGCATCACAGAGACCAGTTGTTCCAGCATTCTGGTGCTTAGACTTTTATATATATACTAGAGGCCCGGTGCACGAATTCGTGCACGGGTGGGGATCGGCTGTTCTGCCCCGATGGGGGCCAATCAGGCTGGGCCGGTTTGGGGGACAGGATGCAGGAGGTTGGCTGGCTGGGGGGAAGAGCCATGGGAGGTTGGAATGCTGGCCCCATCC
Organism: Plecotus auritus; assembly: GCF_963455305.1. Classification (NCBI taxonomy): domain Eukaryota; kingdom Metazoa; phylum Chordata; class Mammalia; order Chiroptera; family Vespertilionidae; genus Plecotus; species Plecotus auritus. The sequence goes on along the minus strand of NC_137771.1, from coordinate 133,095,318 downwards.
CAGATTAGTTCGGGGGGTTAATCGAGGCGGGCCGTCCAGGAGGAGTGAAAGCAGGAGGTTGATGGGGCTAATTGGGACCCCAATGGGGCTGGTTGGCCACTGCAGAGCATGTTATAATGACTGGTCATTCTGGTTGTTCCATTATTCTGGTTGCTTGGCTTTTGTGTGTGTGTGTGTGTGTGTGTGTGTGTGTATATATATATATATATATATTCCCCTCTCTGAGCACTTATTCAGCACTATGTACTGTGTAGTTTTGTATTTTCATGGAAAGGGGATGTCTTTTCTCTTCAGATCTCTTCTTTGAAAACAATTAGACAGATTTGTTATTTTTCTAACCAGGGTTCATTAAATGATGCAAATTCTTTTTCTCCTTAGCAAGAGAAAATTAATGTTACCTGATTTTAGTTAGCTTCTCTTTCTACTTTTGTTGTTGTTGTTGCTCAATGATGATAATACACCTCTTCAAAATATTGTGGACATTATTATGCTAAAGGATAAAAGCCACTTATTACAAATAAATTGCATTGAAAATACAACTTACCATTAAGACACATTATAATATTTATTTTTTTCACAATGATTGGAATGATGAAGTGTATATCAGGAGAGGGACAAAAAGATGAAAGATATTCTCCCCATAATTTGATTTTTAGTAAAGTAATGTCACACATTTAAAATATTCATGACAATTAAAAATAAATTACGTTTTATAATATTAAGCTTTATAGATACGAATGCAAAAAAGGATAAAGATGTAAAAACATACTTTCATTAGCTTAACCTTGTTTTTTGTAACTTTCATCATATATTGTTTCTTTATCTGTATAAAGTGAGGAAGGGTAAAAGGAATCAACTTCTACTATTGTTCATATGTACTTTTTGTAAGCAATATATACATGTTTGCTTTTAATTTTTCATTTTTTTTTTTAATCCTCACTTGAGGATATTTTTCCATTGGTTTTTAGAGAGAGTGGAAAGGAGAAAGAGAGAGAGACAGAGAGAGAAATATTGATGTGAGAGTGACACATCAATTGGTTGCCTTTGCACATGCCCAACCATGGCTGGGGATCAAGCCTGCAACCTAGATATGTGCCCTTGACCGCAATCAAACCCCGGGCCCTTCAGTACCCATGCCAACGCTCTTTACATTGAGCCAAAATGGCCAGGGCTAATTTTTCATTTTTAAAATACTTTACTTTAGAGCATTTGAAGTTTACAATAAAAATGAAAGGAAGGTACAGATATTTTCTATATACTCTCTAACCCCAAGCATGTAGAGCATCATTCATTATCTATATCATTTACAAGATTTGTAATTTTTTTTAAACAAGGATTAATCTATGTTGATATCATAATCACCAAAATTCCATACTTTACCTTTGACTACACTTCTATGTTATACATACATTATGGGCATTTGGACAAATACTTACGGACATATATCCACCATAATAATGTAATGTCGAGCATTTTTACTGTCCTAAAATTCCTCTGTGTTCTCCCTATTAATTCCCCCACTTACTACCCTTTGGGTTACACTTATCTTTTTATTGTCTCCATAATTTTGCCTTTTCCAGATTGTCATATAATTATAATAATAGTATGTAGCCTTTTTAAACTGGCTTTTTTCACCTAGAAATACGCATTTAAGATTCTTTCAAGTTTTTTCATGGTTTGAAGCTCATTTCTTTTTAGCACTGAATAATATTCCATTGTCTGGATGTATCACAATTTATTTATTATTCATCTATTAAAGGACATCTTGGTCATTTCCAAATTTTGGCAATTATGAATGAGGCTGCTGTAAACATCCATGGGCAAGTTTTTGGATGGACTTCGTTTTCAGCTTATTTGGGTGAATACCAAGGAGTTAATTGCAATACAAACCATCTTCCAAAGTGGGTGCATCATTTTTCATTTGCACTAGGAACTCAACGAGAGTTCCTGTTGCTCTGCATCCTCATAATCATCAGTGCTCCAGATTTTGGACATTCTAGTAGTTGTGTAATGATATCTCATTTTTGTTTTTATTTGCATTTTTCTTATGACATATGATATAGAGCATCTTTTCATGTGCTAGTTGCAATCTGTATATAATTTTGGAAAACCATCTCTTATCAGATATGTCTTCTGCAAATATATTTTTTTTTCCAGTCTTTGGCTTATCTTCTAATTACCTTGACACTGTCTTTCACAGATAAGAAAGTTTTTTGTTTTTTTGTTTTGTTTTAATTTTAATGAAATTCAGTTTATCAATTATTTCTTTAGATATTATGTTTTTGATGTAGCATTTTAAAAGGCATCAGCATACCCATAGTCACCAAGATTTTCTTCTATGTTATCTTCTAATCTATATATATAAAAGCCTAATATGCAAATTGTTCCCTCAGGAGTTCAACTGGGAGACTGGGAGTTCTGTAGCTCGCTATGACAAGAATTGACCACCAGGGGGTGGCATGGAACAAAGGAAGGCCCCAGGCAGCAGCCAGCAGCCAGGGAAGAGAGGCCCTGGCCTGCAACCAGAAGGAAGGCCTCAGCCGGCAGCCAGAAGGCCCCAATCTGTCCTGATCACCGGCCAGGCCTAGGGACTCTACCGGTGCAAGGATTTCAAAATCTGTGCACTGAGCCTCTAGTAGTTTCATAATATTATATTTTAGATTTAGTTTTGTAATCCATTTTGAATTAATTTTTGCAAAAGTTGGATGTGCATATGCTAGGTGTATTGGTTAATAATGCGGATTTTGTAATCAAAGAAAACACAAAATTTCAAGAGAAACATCAAAAGTGCTTTGTTCAAAGTAATGTCCATCAGTAGCTACACATATCCCCCATCTTTCAGTTAATTTGTGGATACCATCCCAATAGAACATTTCTTGTATTGAAGCAAACATTCAGAGACCCAATTTTCCACTTCTTCGTACGTTTTGAAGTGCTGCTCAGAAAGTGTGTGTGCCATTGATAGGAACAAATAGTAATCTGAAGGAGCATGTTCTGGTGAATTCAGTAGGACTTCCCAGTCAAGATCTTTTAACGTGTCTTTAACTGGTTTTGAAGTGTGTGATGATGCATTATCATAAAGCAAAATTACTTTGCCTTGTCTTCTGGCCCATTCTGGTTGTTTCATGATCAAAGCGTGGGTGGTTCAAGTTGATTATTTGTTGTCAGTAGTGATCAGTATTAACAATTTCACCTTTTAGAAGCTCATAATACACCACACCTTCCTGATCCCACCAAACGCAGAGCATTGTCTTCTTTCCTAAATGAGTTAGCCTTGCAGTTGATGTTGATGGTTGACTTGAATCAACCCATGATTTTGTGCATTTGGGATTCTCAAAATAAATCCACTTTTCATCGCCAGTCATAATTCAATGCAAAAAAAGACTTTCTTTCATGCCATTGAAACAACGTTTTACTGATGACTTTTCGGTTTTCCATTTGTCTTTCGTTCGGTTGATGTGGCACCCATTTTCCTTCCTTTAAAATCTTTCCCATTGCTGGTAAATGATCAGAAATTGTTTGCTGAGCAACGTTTACTCTTTCTGCAAGTTGCTTTTGAGTTTGACACGCATCTTCATCCAATAATGTTTGTAATTGTTGGTCTTCAAACTTTTTCAGTTGACCTGGACGTTCTTTGTCTTTCACATCAAAGTCATCACTTTTATAGCATTTAAACCAGCGTTCACAAGTATCTTGATATGGAGCATGTTCACCATAAGCTTCCCAAAGTATTCAGCAGCACTTTTCTTCAGAATAAAGTAATCAATTAAAACTTCCCGCAAATGCTTTTTTTTTTGCAAGAAATTCAACATTTTTAAGCGTAAAAATATCTATGATGTTAACACCTTCAGCAAATTTGACATATGAAGTCTTGAAGCTTGCTGTAAATACAACAAAATAGCATACATATCAAATCACATATATATCAACATATGTGCAACTCCATCTACTAAAAAAATCTGCATTAATAACCAGTACAGCTAGTAGAAGTTTGTTGTTGTTGCTCTTTTGTGTGTGGATGTCCCTTTGTTCCAGAACCATTTATTAAAGGCCAACTTTGTCTCATTGTCAAAGATCAATTAAATGTATTTATGGGGTTCTATTTCTGGGCTCTCTGTTCTATTCAACTGCTCTGTTTGTCTATTCTTTCTCATTACCACACTGTCTTGATTATTATAGCATTACATAAGTCTGGAACTCTGGAAGCAACAGCCCTTCAACTTTGTTCTTCTCCTTCAAAATTGTGTTGGCTATTCTATAAAGTATAAATTTTTAGTTAATAGATATATTATTCATATTTATTGTAAAACCAGATATATTTAGTCTTGGTTTTGCCATCTATTTGTCAAATTATCTATTTCTAATGCTTTCTCTGATTTAATTCATTATATGATGTGTGATTATTTTGGTATCATGTGTGTGAATATATTTAGAAGCTGTATATCTTTTATAATTTTTATAAATAGTTAATATTTATTTATTAACTTGTTCACTGTACATGGTATTCTGATTCTCAATATGGAAATTGTACTTCCATTTCATTACTATTTATCCTTTCCATTTGTTTATAATGCATCATTGACTTTTACCATGGACAGTTATAAAATTTGCAATCTCTACTTTTTTTTTCTTCTTTATTTATTAAATTTTATTGGGGTGACATTGGTCAACATGAACATCTAAGTTTCATATGTGGATTTCTAAGTTACAGAATCTGTATATAGTACCATGTGTCCACCACCCAAAGTCAAGTGTTCTCCTGTCATCTCATATTAATATTCTTTAACTAGAATATTAAAATGTTATTAATTTTATATTTTGATTCAATTATCATATTTAAACATTTTCCTAATATATTTTTGTTACCATAATTTATTAGTTATCAATATTTTTTCTTACATCATTAATAAAGTTATGAAAAATACCCTATTCTATAAGTCCTCACATTTTTCAAATACTACTTAATAGAATAAAAAATCCTTTGGTCCACCTGAACAAAATTTCAAAAATAAAAATAAAAACCAGCTTAAGAAATTAGATTTTATCCTTTGCATATGGGCAGAAATTTAATGCACATATATTCTTATGTGCAAATATTTAAGACTATGCAAATGTTCTCTGTAATTATTGAAAAATTATTTTGTATTATGTAGATTTTAACTTCCCAAAATCTCTAGGTTATTTTTTTCTCAATTGAGCACAAATACTTTAACACTTATTAAGATTTAGGAATTTATAATTAGTTATTTAAAAAAAATTAATTGTATAGACAGGGAAATATTCTGTAAAAGAAGCCAAAGAGAAAGCAGCAAAATAAAAATTAAATCAATATCACTGTAAACAATATCGACATATATTCTGGGAGGGGTGGGTGCAAGATGGAGGAGGTTAATGAGAAAAAAAGGGGACTTCTGTTATACTTTCAACAAGAATAATAAATTAAAAATTAAACAAAAAACACCTAACTATTCAGGAAATTTCAAGTTTTTTTTTTTTTTATTTCTCAATGATGCCAATGACTGTTCAGTGATTCAGGTTACTGGACAACTTTCTATAACTTCCCTTGTTTTTAAACCTGGAAGGAAATAGTTTTTCTCTACACTCAAGCAAATTCCTATTTAAGCAAGCAAAAATAAGCCTAAAGCAAAAAAAAAAAAAAGGAATAAAAAAAAATGGTGTCATAAACTATTCATTTGAAGAGACACCCAATTGAGAACACATTTTTTATTTTATTTTATTTGAAGTATCAGATATGCATTGTCTTTAAAAAGGGCAAGTGTAATGATTTTTCTTGTCTTAAAATGTCAGATGTTTTGCTTTCTCTAAAAGACTCAAAGTTTTAAAGAACAATATTTTTTACCACTTTAGATTGCTATAATATGAAACAAAGGTTTTTAGTCAGTGTGACAAAAAATATGCTCCACGAGGGACTAAAAGACTATATCTTATTTATAAGAACAAAATAGCACAAAGACATAGTTCTTCAATTTCCCTCAGAACAGGCAAACATTTTGCAGTTTAACATTATTTATTTGTGTTTATTTTTATGGAAGAGTTAGTAATTTAATTAATTTCAAACAAACTTTATTGACTAGCTATACATTTTGGCAGAAAAAAATATGTAGAATGGCACCTAGCTTCTTACATATACTGTTTCTGAACTGAGCTCTTCCAATTACTAAAGAGTATTTACCTCTTTTCCATGAAAGTTGAAAATAAAAATTTAGGTTGAAATGTCCAATTATTTTGAAAATTTGCCTTATTTCTGATGATGGTTTCTTGGTATCCTACCAATTAGGGTTAGAAATAATTTTATAATTCTTATATTCAGAATATTGAATAGGGTATATGTTTAAATTTAGGTAATGTCACAAGATTAAAGGAATAAATGAATACAGGATGGGGCAAAAGTTGTTTAACACTTGTTCATATGTAAAATAATACTATCCTATATAATAAAAGTGTAGTATGCAAATTGTCCCCTCAACTGGCAGTTCTTCTGGAAGTTCAACCAGGGGGAGGGGCCGCCAGCCGCTAGGGACCCTACCAGTGCATGAATTTCATGCACTGGGCCTCTAGTAATAAATAAATAATAATACAAGAATAAACTGTGTTTCACATACTCACACAATTGTAAACCTACTTTTGCACCACCCTGTATATATGATACTATTATTACCTATTCAAGTTATAATATATAAGTTTATATTTGAAATAGATCCCCAAAATAACAACTTACCAAGAGAATAATACTTAGGGAAATATATTGCTTGTGAAAGTCCTAATATGAGTGAAAGGTCATTACATTATTTTATTGATTAGGTATTTTGTGTAATTTGACCATAATTTATATTTTCCTCAAAACTCAAGCTTTCTACACTATTACTTATCTACCTGATCCAAGGAGGTAAAAGGAAAATACAGGTTCCATAAAAGTCTTTGCATTTTATAGCTCTGGGAATACGCTGCCTGTGTTTTCTTGGTTCCTTGAATAACATTAAATTAATTGTTGTTATTTTAGATCTGTATACATAGCTTTTAATTTTCTTATTTTTGTATAGTAAAAACATAGATTATGTAATCATGGTTGCTTAAATTTAGAAATAAAATAATGATGATAACATTATAACTTCTTCACTGGCCTCTAAATGTCATGAAGAGTATTGGTGATAGTAAATCAATAATAGTTTAAATTTAGGCCAAAATAAACCTTATTTATGAAAAATGTTAAGATTTTACAGCTAAAAATGTTAGAAGCCATTTAGTTTATTTGAACAGTTTTCATGGAAAATAATCCCATGTTAAATTTTAATTGTCAAGATATATAATCAACAAGAAATTTAAAATTTTATAAATATTTGTTTTGTTTTATTACCATAAAGTAATGTCTTTTTGTAAAATATTTGTATAGTACATACAACCATAAAATGAAGTGAAATTTTACTAATTATGCTCTACCAAAGACTGCACCTCTTAAAATTCTAATATATCAAATTGGAATCTTACTCTCTAACCTTTTTATTTTTAAAAAGTTATTTTACAGTGACAATTATATAATATTGATCAACATGATTCTAATAGTTCCATAATGATTATATTTTTTAAGGTCCACACTTTATTTATACATTATTTTATTATTAAATTATTATTTACTTATTTAACTGATGTTAAATTAATTTTAAATTTACCTATAATTAGACATTATGCCAAATAATATATTAACACAAAGGTCTTGAACATTTCTAATTTTATAATTTTGTTCTTAGGACTTAAACGTTTTAAGAAACAATGTATTTATTACACATTGCATATTGCACTTCAACACTTTAAATTGTGAAATTTGGTTTAAAGTGTATTAATTTTCCAGTATATTTATCTTGATTATATATTTCATAGCTTAAGTAAACTCAGTTTGTTGTGTAACAATTCTATGAAATAAAAACTTAACCTCAAATAAACCAAATAAATATTATTATCAAGATTTCTCTAATATTTTGAAATGCAACTTTCACTAATGAATGGAATATTGACACAAATTTGAAACTTCTCTTGGATCTTAATCAATCTGTTCATTAACATTTTTTTTTTAGTATTCCACACTCTTTTTAGTTTTAGATTATTTTATTGAACTAGATAGTGCTTAATCAAGTACTAGTCTAAGTATAGTACTAAAAATATTGGCTAATTTTACTAGTGTCATATATAATTAGACATTTTAAAAAATTATATCAATAATATAATCATAATTGAATTAAACCCATCAGCTAATTGGATATTTTGTCATTGTAGTAGTCAATGTAATTCAATAATGATGCCGAATAAAAAAATCACAAAATCTGAGAGGCTTGCAACAACACAAATCCTATACAATTAAAGGGTAATATGCAAATCAAACAAACAGTGGAACAACCGGTCAGCGGGGGCCAGGGCTGGTGAACAGGTGGTGCCAGGCCAGCCAAGGCACATGCCAGCATGCAGAGGGAGGGGATAGCGATCAGGGACGGGGGTAGCGACCAGCAATGGCGGAGGCATGATCAAGGGGGTCAGAGCTGGCCACTCGCCAGCAGGCACCATCCCCTGATCACCTCCTGCAGAGGGAGGTCATTGGTGGTGGTGGCAATGGCTGCAGCGGCTGAGGTGGCAGGGGGCAGGGCCAGCTGCTTGCTGGCCAGCTCCATCCCCTGATTGGCCCACCAGGTTGCCTCCTGCAAAAGGAGGCCAGACTGTGGCTTAGGCCCACTCTTCATGAGAAGCGAGCTTAAGCCATCAGTCAGACATCCCCTGAAGACTCCCTGACTGTGAGAGGATGCAGGCCGGGCTGAGGAACATCCCCGAGTGCACAATTTTTTGTGTGCCAGGGCTCTAGTATGTATATATATATATATATATATATATATATATATATATATATATGTATATATATATATATATATATATATATTAGAGGCTCGGTGCACAAATTACTGTACCAGTGGGGTCCCTTGGCCTGGACTGCAGGATCAGGCTGAAACCAGCTTTCCAATATCCCCTGAGGGGTCCCGGATTGTGGGAGAGCACAGGCCAGGCCCAGAGACCCCACTGGTGCACGATCGGGGCTGGGGTGGCACGCAGGAAGTTGGCCAGCCCAGGAGGGATCACAGGAGGGCTTCAGGGTGTGTCCAGCCTGTCTTGCTCAGTCCTGATTGGCTGGACTCTAGCAACAAGATAACATACCAATCGAAGCATTTGCCCCCTGGTGGTTAGTGCACATGATAGTGACTGGTTCAACAGCCTTAGCATATCATTAGCATATTACGCTACGATTGGTTGAACGGACGACCACATGACTAGACAGCATAGTAGGCTTTTAATATATATATATATATATATATATATATATATATATATATATATATATAATTAAAGGATAGCCAGTATATATATATAAGAGTAAAAGCGTAATACGATAATTAGATTAGACCCATGGTCGGCAAACTGCGGCTTGTGAATCACATGCGGTTCTTTGGCCCCTTGAGTGTGGCTCTTCCACAAAATACCATGGCCTGGGTGAGTCTATTTTGAAGAAGTGGTGTTAGAAGAAGTTTAAGTTTAAAAAATTTGGCTCTCAAAAGAAATTTCAATTGTTGTACTGTTGATATTTGGCTCTGTTGACTAATGAGTTTGCCGACCACTGGACTAGACAAATGAACGACCTTCCGGGCATCATTCCAGACATCCTTCCAGACGACCTTCTGGATGAAGCTATGCGGGGGGGGGGGGGGGGGGGGGGGGTGAGGCAGAGGCTGCCGCCACAGTAGGCAGGGGACAAGGCAGAGGCGGTTAGGGGTAATCAGGCAGGCAGGCAGAGTTTTTAGGGGTGATCAGACAGGCAGGTGAGCGGTTAGGAGCCAGCGGTCCCAGATTGAAAGAGGGCCTAAACAGGCAGTTGGACATCCCTTGAGAGGTTCCAGATTGGGGAGGGTGCAGGCTGGGCTGAGCAACACGCCCCCCCCTCCAGCGTGAATTTTGTGCACCGGGCCTCTAGTATGTACTATACAGTGTTATTAACTACTAGAGGACCAGTGCATGGAATTCGTGCACGAGGGAGGGGGTGTCCCTCAGCCCAGCCTGCACCCTCTCCAATCTGGGACCCCTTGAGGGATGTCCGACTGCCCGTTTAGGCCCGATCCCGGGGATCGGGCCTAAACGGGCAGTCGGACATCCCTCTCACAATCCAGGACTGCTGGCTCCCAACTGCTTGCCTGCCTGCCTTCCTGATTGCCCCTAACCACTTCTGCCTGCCAGCCTGATCACCCCCTAATCACTCCCCTGCCAGCCTGATTGATGCCTAACTGCTCCCCTGCCAGTCTGTTTGCCCATAACTGCCCTACCCTGCTGGCCTGATCGCCCACAACTGCCCTCCCCTGCAGGCCTGGTCCCTCCCAACTGCCCTCCCTTGCTGGCCATCTTGTGGTGGCCATCTTGTGTCTACATGGGGGCAGCCATTTTGTGTGTTGGAGTGATGGTCAATCTGCATATTACTCCTTTATTAGATAGGATAGATGCCTGGTGCATGGGTGGAGGCCAGCTGGTTTGCCCTGAAGGGTGTCCCGGATCAGGGTGGGGGTTACCTTGGGGTGTGGGGCGGCCTGGGCGAGGGGCCTGTGGTGGTTTGCAGGCTGGCCACACCCCCTGGTGACCCAAGCAGAGGCCCTGTGGTTTATGTATCTTCTACAACTGAAACTTTGTAGCTTGGAGTGGAGGCCTGGGCCGGCCAGGGTGTGTGGAAAGCTTGACTTCCTCCATTGCCGCGGGAAACCCAAGCCTCCCTCCTGCTCTCTGTGGCCATAGCCATCTTGGTTGGGTTTATTTGCATAATCACTCCTGATTGGCTGGTGGATGTGGCTTGTGGGCATGGCTTGCAGGTGTAGGGAGTGATAGTTTATTTGCATATTACTGTTTTATTATATAGGATAGTCATAATTTTGTATGTTAGATCTATATAATGTATTCATCATAAATAGAAGAATTCTGTTCCCCTTAATCATGTCACCGTTTTCTCCACATATAACAGTAATCATGGAGTGCTTTTCTTTCTGTATCTGGTGTATTTAACTTAATACAACACCCTCCATGTTCATCTATGTTTTTGTAGATGGCAGATCCTCTTTTTAGGACAAAATAACATCCCGTGTATGTGTGTGTGTTTGTGTGTATGTATGTCACCATTTATTTATACATCTGTCAATAGACATGTAGGTATTTCTATATCTTGGCTATTGTAAAGGATAGCCAGTATATATGGGATGTAAAGTGGAAATGCAAGGATCTCTTTCAGATAATATATATATATATATATATATATATATATATATATATATATTATTTTCATATATATATATCCACTTGTGGGATTACTGTGTTATATGATAGTTCTAAATTTTTGAGGAACCTTTAAACTGTTTTCCAAAATGTCTATACCAATTTACATTCCCACCCAACATGTAAAAATGTTTCATTTTTTTTACATATTCAACAATATTTTTAATCTTTTGTCTTTGTGATCATAACATCCTAACATATTTGAGTTAATATTTCTTTATGGATTTGATTTGCATTTCCCTGATGATAAATTATATTGAACAACTTTTCATATACCTGTAGGCCATTTGTATGTATTCTTTGGAAAAATGTATATTCAGGTCTTTTTAACTATGTTTTTAATCTGATTATTTGTTTTTGGTACTGAGTTGAGTTCCTTATATATTTTAATTTATTTTTTTGAAAGGAAACCATTTTAATTCAAATTAGAATCATACAATGGAGTTATATGACAGGGGAGTCAGGTAATTACGCAAAAGAATAAAGCCATAGGCATCAGAATTGTTTTGTTGTTGTTGTTGTTGTTTTGTTTTGTTTTCAGCCTCCCTCTTTTTTTTTTGGGGGGGGTTGAAAATTCCTTTTTTTATTTTTTTTTTTTTACATTTTTTTTTATTGTTTGAAGTATTACAAATAGTAGTACATATGTCTCTTTTTTTTTATTTTCCCCATTGACCTCCCACCCGGCCTCCCCTACCCCCCAGTACATGCCTTTACCTGCTCCCACCCCCACAGTGTCTTGTATCCATTGGTTATGTTTATATGCATGGGTACAAGTCCTTCAGTTGATCTCTTACAGCCCCCGCCCCCCACCCAACCTCCCCTGCCTTCCCACTGTAGTTTGACAGTCTGTTCAATGCTTCTTTGCCTCTGTATCTATTTTTTCCCCATTTCTTTCCTTTAAAAAATCTTGCCTCTGCAGACTAGAAATAAACATATAATAACAAAAAATGTTTGAGTCCCAATTTCAATGTCCAACAGTTCTGAGTCCCTGTTTCAATGTCAAACAGTTCCTTATGTGTACATGTCAGCAATGATATCTGGATGGTGGGCACATGGTGGCAATGCAGGTCCGACCCTTTCTGGTTTGGTCCTAGGCAACCTGCTGCGACGCACAGCTGCTGACTGCTAGCGTGGCAAGGCGTCGTCAGCGTCTCCCATCTCTGGACTGTTTCTCCTCTTGTCTTCGTGGTTGGAGCAGACCTGTCAATTCCTCTCTGTTGCAGGAATCCACATGGTCTTGGAGTTGTTTTCTGGAAATATACAAACATATTCTCAACCAAAAGTTAATAAAGGAATCTTTTCTATATAATTGATTTGGGATCCTTTTTATTTTTGCCCAAACGATTTTCCTTTGTCTTATTTAGACATCATGTGTGTTTTTCATGGGTGTCTTGCTGTTAGCATTACAAATGAAAACTAATTTTGTAAAGTAAAATTTTTCTAGATTTAATTTACTCATAGGATATTTTTCCTTACATGATATTACCCTACTATCCCCCATTTTTTGATTAATGGAGGCTTTTGTAAATTTTATAATGCAGTCTTGATAACTTTAAATTTTAATTTTTTGCACAAAAATATGACTGCTTTAGTTTCATTGCATGTTCAGGAATTTTACCATGAGATGAACTACCAATAGAAATTTTAGTTACCACTTTAGGAACAGCTTTTTGTCCAGTACAATTAAATTTTCTTGAATATTCACTTATTTCAATTAGCCTATTTAAATTAATCTGAAAACTTGATTATTATTTTACTGTCAAATTTAATACTCTACCAACAATCTTAGTTTACCCTGTAAATATTAGTGGAAAGGATTATTTGCATTCTTGAGTAGGCCCTGAGCATTCCTGGTGCTAGGCTGGATTTAGATATAGGGCAGCTGCTGTCGGCCAAGTCTCTGTCTGTTACCTGGGTCCCAATCTGAGCTGGGCCAAGTCACTGTCTGTCACCTGTGTCCCGATCTGAGCTGGGCGTGGGAAGCAAAGCAGCCATGGGGGCAGGAGACCTCCCTCAGACGGGGTGAGGGTTCAGGCCTCTGCAAGGTTGGGGGGTGAGGGTCTGTGCACCACCTCTGTTGATCCCCAAGTTCTCTCCTGATGTCCCCTCTGTGACTGTGCCTGTCTTAGGTTGTTCCTTCCCTGAGGAATCTTACCTGTCTCTGGCTAACCAGTCATCCTCCGGGGCCAAGCAGGGTGATGTGAGGTTCAGTTCTGTCTCCTTGGTAGCCTATGCCCCCATGGCCTCCATGCCCAGCACCTGCCTTGGGATCCCCTGGCCTGCTGGCGGGGCCCCAGCACTGATCACATATCTCGGGGAACTCAGGTTTCTGCTCCAGGGAGGGCCCAGCTCACAGGATTGGGAGAGACAGATCCATGGTACCAGCCATCACGAGGCTTCAAGCTCAGCATGAACAGAAAGCTCAGGCAACAGCTGAGGGCAACTGGATTGTGAGAAGAGGGTCCCTCTTGGCACAAAAGGCAAGAGGGGCCAATATAGAATGCTCAAGTGCCTTCCCAGCGCCTTAATTCCTTCTGAAAGGGATTAAATCTTTTCATGTCCTTTTTTTTTAAATTGCTGCCGAACATTCAAATAATTAGTTTGTAAGTTTGTTTGGGATAATTGTATAATATGCTGTTGTAAAATATCTAAAATTATAATGACATCGTAGAATAATATCATGTAAGGATATTCTTTGCTCTAGGCCATGGCAATTCAATTTCAAACTGGCTGTCAATTTCTTTTTGTAACTTTATATAAACTTTGTCAGGGAGGCAAAAACACAAATTACTTACTTTAGTTCAAGAGGCCAAATATATTGACTTTCAATTACAATCCTTATGACTTTTGAAGGAAACTTCTCTTTGTTTCCTTCCAAAATAATTTTCGGGCTACAGAGAGTTTCATTTAAAAATCTATGTCACGTGAAACAATTTCTCTTAAGGTTAGGGTGAGCACTAGTATGGATTAGATTTAATATTTTATTTTTATTTTATTTTTTTATAATTTTTAAATTTTGTTTTAAATTGTTATTTATTACATATGTGTTCTTATTCCCCCATAACCCCCCACCATCCACTTATGTCCCACCCCCTTGTTGTCTGTGTCCATTGATTAGGCTCATATGCATGCACACAAGTCCCTTGGTTGATCTCTACACCTTACCCCCACCCTCCCCTACCTTCCCTGAGGTATGACTTACTGTTCGACGTTTCTCAGTCTCTGGATCTGTTCTTATTCATCAGTCTATGCCATTCATTATATTCCACAAATGAGTGAGATCATGTGATATTTATCTTTCTCTGCCTGGCTTATTTCAGTTAACATAATACTCTCCATATCCATCCATGTTGTTGCAAATGGTAGGAACTCCTTTTTTACCGCAGTGTAGTATTCCATTGTGTAGATATACCACAGTTTTTTAATCCACTCATCTGCTGATGGGCCCTTAGGCTGTTTCCAAATCTTAGCTATGGTGAATTGTGTTGCTATGAACATAGGGGTGCATATATCCTTTCTGATTGGTGTTTCTAGTTTCTTGGGATATATTCCTAGAGCTGGGATCACTGGGTCAAATGGGAGTTCCATTTTTAGTTTTTTGAGGAAATTCCATACTGTTCTCCACAATGGCTGCACCAGTCTGCATTCCCACCAGCAGTGCACGAGGGTACCTTTTTCTCCACATCCTCGCCAGCACTTGTCATTTGTTGATTTGTTGATAATAGCCATTCTGACAGGTGTGAGATGGTACCACCGCATTGTTGTTTTGATTTGCATCTCTCTTATGATTAGGGACTTTGAGCAGGTTTTCATATGACTCTTAGCCTTCCTTCTGTCTTCTTTCAAAAAGTGTCTATTTAGATCAGTTGCCCATTTTTTGATTGGGTTGTTTATCTTCTTTTTGTTAAGCTGCGTGAGTTCCCTGTAAATGTTGGAGATTAAACCATTATCGTTGACATAATTGGCAAATATATTCTCCCATGCAGTGGGCTTTCTTGTTGTTTTATTGATGGTTTTCTTTGCTGTGCAAAAGCTTTTTATTTTCATGTAGTCCCATTTGTTTATTTTCTCTTTAGTTTCCATAGCCCTAGGGGCAGTATCAGTGCAGAAGTTCCTTTGGCATATGTCTGAGATTTTTCTGGCAGTGGATTCCTCTAGTATTTTTATTGTTTCTCGGAGTATGTTTAAGTCCTTTATCCATTTTGAGTTTATTTCTGTGTATGGTTTAAGTTGGTGATATAGCTTCATTTTTTTGCATGTATCTGTCCAATTTTCCCAACACCATTTGTTGAAGGGACTATCTTGACTCCATTGTATGTTCATGCCTCCTTTGTCAAATATTAATTGGGCATATTGGTTTGGGTCGATTTCTGGGTTCTCTATTCTATTCCATTGATCTATATGTCTGTTCTTGTGCCAGTACCAGGCTGTTTTAAGAACAGTGGCTTTGTAATATGGCTTGATATCTGGTATTGAGATCCCACCTACTTTCTTCTTCTTTCTCAGCATTGCTGTGGCTATTCATGGTCTTTTTTTATTCAAGATGAATTTTTGGAGTGTTCTTCCTGGGTCTCTGAAATATGTCATTGGTATTTTAATGGGAAGTGCATTGAATTTATAGATTGCTTTGGGTAGTTTGGACATTTTAATGATGTTGAGTCTACCAATCCATGAATATGGTATGTTCTTCCATCTGTTTATGTCTTCCTCTATCTCTTTTTTTCAGTGTCCTGTAGTTTTCTGAGTATAGGTCTTTTACCTCCTTAGTTAAGTTTATTCCTAGGTATCTTAATTTTTTTGGTGAGATGGTAAATGGGATTGCTTTTTTAGTCTCTCTTTCTGTAAGTTCATTATTGGTGTATAGAAATGCCATAGATTTCTTGGTGTTAATTTTGTATCCTGATACATTGCTGAATTCATTTATTAAGTCTAGTAATTTTTTGATGGAGTCTTTAGGGTTTTCTATGTACAGAATCATGTCCTCTGCGAATAAGAACAGTTTTACTTCTTCTTTTCCTATTTGGATGCCTTTTATTTCTTCTTCTTGTCTGATTGCAATGGCTAGTACTCCCAGTACTATATTGAACAGGAGTGGTGAGAGTGGGCATCCCTGTCTTGTTCCTGTTCTTAGGGGAAATGGTTTTAGTTTTTGCCCATTGAGTATGATGTTGGCTGTGGGTTTGTCATATATGGCTTTTATTATGTTCAGGTATGATCCTTCTATTCCCACCTTGCTGAGAGTTTTTATCAAGAAAGGGTGTTGGATTTTGTCAAATGCTTTATTCTGCATCGATTGATATGACTATGTGGTTTTTATCTCTCAATTTGTTTATGTGATGTATCACGTTTATTGATTTGCTAATATTGTACCATCCTTGCATCCCTGGGATAAATGCTACTTGGTCATGGTGTATGATCTTTCTGATGTACTGCTGGATCCAATTTGCTAGAATTTTGTTGAGGATTTTGGCATCTATATTCATGAGGGATATTGGCCTGTAATTATCTTTCATTGTGTTTTCTTTATCTGGTTTTGGTATTAGGGTGATGCTGGCTTCATAGAAGGAGCTTGGAAGTGTTCCTTCCTCTTGAATTTTCTGGAATAGTCTGAGGAGGATAGGTTTTAGTTCTTCCTTGAATGTTTGGTAAAACTCCCCTGTGAAGCCATCTGGCCCCGGGCTTTTGTTTGCCAGAAGCTTTTTGATGACTGCTTCAATTTCTTCCATAGTTATCAGCCTACTGAGATTTTTAGAATCTTCCTTAGTGAGTTTTGGAAGGTTGTATTTTTCTAGGAATGTGTCCATTTCCTCCAGGTTGTGTAGTTTGTTAGAATAGAGTTGTTCATAGTATTTTTTAACAATCCTTTGTATTTCAGTGGGGTCTGTTGTTATTTCACCTCTTTCATATCTGATTTTGTTTATTTGGGGGCTCTCTCTTTGCTTTTTGGTGAGCCTGGCTAGTGGTTCATCAATCTTGTTTAGCCTTTCGAAGAACCAGCTCTTGGTTTTGTTGATCTTTTGTATTGTTTTTTTGGTCTCTATGTCATTCATTTCTGCTCTGATCTTTATTATGTCCTTCCTTCTGCTCACTGTGGGCTTTTCTTGTTGCTCTCTTTCTAATTCTTTGAGTTGTTGAGTTAGATCATTTATTAGCATTTTTTTTTGTTTTTTGAGGTAGGCCTGTAGAGCTATAAACTTCCCTCTCAGGACTGCTTTCATTGTGTCCCATAGCATTTGCATTGTTGTGTTTTTATTGTCATTAGTCTCCAGGATGTTTTTAATTTCTTCTTTGATCTCGTTGCTCACCCAATCATTGTTTAATATCAGGCTATTCAGCTTCCAAGGGTTTGAATTTTTGGAATGTTTCTATTATAGTTTATTTCTAATATTATGCCATTGTGGCCTGAGAAAACGCTTGATATGATTTCAATCTTTTTGAATTTGGGGAGACTTTCTTGTGACCCAATATGTGCTCTATTTTTGAAAATGTCCCATGTTCACTTGAGAAGAACGTATATTCCGTGGCTTTGGGGTGAAATGCTCTGAAGATGTCAATTAGGTCCATTTGATATAGTGCATCATTTAGAATTGCTGTTTCTTTGCTGATTATTTGTTTAGAGGATTTATCCAGTGATGTCAATGTTGTATTAAAGTCTCCTACTGTGATTGTATTGTTGTCTATCTCTCCCTTGATATCTTCCAGGAATTTTTTTATGTATTTGGGTGCTCCTGCATTGGGTGCACATATGTCTTCCAGAGTTATATCTTCTTGTTGAATTGCTCCCTTTAGTATTATGTAGTGGCCTTCCTTATCTCTTGTTATGGCCTTTACTTTGAGGTCTATTTTATCAGATATAAGTATCGCAACCCCAGCTTTTTTCTCATTTCCATTTGCGTGAAAATTATTCTTCCATCCCATCACTCTCAGTCTGTGTGAATCCTTTGCTCTGAGGTGGGTCTCTTATAGACAGCAAATATATGGGTCATGTTTTCTTATCCTTTCAGCTACCCTATGTCTTTTGATTGGTGCATTTAATCCATTTACGTTTAATGTTATTATTGATAAGTACCTGTTTGTTGTCATATTTTTCCTTAGTGTTTGTGTTTCTTTTTGCCTTTCTCTTTCTTCTTTTTATAGCAGTCCCTTTAGCATCTCTTGCATTGCTGGCTTGGTAGTGATAAACTCTCTTAGCCCTTTTTTGTCTGTAAAGCTCTTGATTTCACCTTCAATTTTGAATGATAGCCTTGCTGGGTATAGTATTCTTGGATTCAGACCCTTGCTTTGCATCACTTTGTATATTTCATTCCATGCCTTTCTGGCCTGGTGTGTTTCTGCTGAAGAAATTAGTTGATATTCTAATAGGAGATCCCTTGTAGGTAACTTTCTGTCTCTCTGGCAGCCTTTAAGATTCTTACTTTGTTGTTAGTGTTCGTCAATTTAATTATGATGTGTCTTGGTGTCGGTCTTTTGGGGTTCAACTTGTTTGGGAATCTATGTACTTCTTGGACTTGCATAGTTTTTTTCTTGCCAATATCAGGGATGTTTTCTGTCATTATTTCTTTAAACAGGTTTTCTATTCCTTGCTTCTCTTCCTCTCCTTCTGGTATCCCTATTATTCGAATATTGTTTCATTTTGTGTTGTCCCATAGCTCCCTTAGGCTCTCCTCTTGCTTTTTAAGTCTTCTTTCCAGTTGCTGCTGTGTTTGTGTTTTTTTTTCCTACCTTGTCTTCTAATCCGCTGATGCGGTCCTCAGCCTCTTCTAGTCTACTGTTTAAGCCTTCCAATGTGTTCTTTATTGCAACTATGTCGTTCTTCATTTCCTCTTGGTTTCTTTTCATGTTGGTGACATTCTCATTCAGCTCCTTATGGTTCTCATTGAGGTGTGTGTATTTGCCATTTGCCATCCAGCCGTTTAAACATCCTTATAACCATTACTCTGAAATCTTTCTCTGTTAAGTTGCTAGCCTCAATTTCATTTAACTCCCTTTCTGGTGATTCCTCTTTTTCTTTCCTTTGGGAGTTGCTTTTTTGTCTCCCCATGTTTTCCTGTAATGTTTTAATTGTAGATCCAATTGCTTTGCTACCCAGGTTCTTTTGGTGATAGTGCTACTGGTGTAATTTCTCAGTTCTCCTGGGCTTGGTAATCTAGTGTAGCTCCCTACTTGAGCTATTTGGGTTCTCTTGATGTAGGCCTATGAGCTTGAGAGGCACAACTGTGGTTTCTAGAAGTCAGCAGCTGTGGAGGGGAGTATCCCAATTTTTGCTGTCTTGCACCCTTAATTGAAATCACGTGTGCCCAATGTGGACTCACAATGGCACCAAGGAACTGTCTGTCGGGGTGATGTGGCTTAGGGGGCCTGCACTCTGGAAAGGTGTGACTGTGATGCCCAGAGTTCTGTAGTTATGGGGTGGGCAGACTCAACTTTCGCTGCTGCACCTGTGGTAGATAGGTGCTCACTCCCAGTGGCGGCTCACAGGAGCACCCACAGTAAGTTTGCCAGCGGGGCACACTGAAGCACTCTGAATGGACCTGGCAGTGTAGCCATGTAATTGAGGTGCTTAGCTTCTAAAGATTTCTCTTTAGAGCAGATCCTATGGCCTCAGGGAGTATTCAGATTCCATGGTGTTAGTCAGGGTGGGATCTGGGTGTGGCTATATTAGTTACCTGGAGACTGGAGGGCGGGGCTATCTCTCAGGTGAAAATGGCGACCTGGGCTTAGATATGACTCAGCACCAGACTCACTTCCACCTCTCCTGGACCGTCCACTGCCTACACTCCCCAGATTCCACAAGCCCACCCCTTCTTCTGCACCTCTGCCTCAGATAAGTGTCTGTATCCGAAAGGTCCTACGAACTAGGTTCAGTGGAGAAAGGCCCAGGCCCCAGCGCGAGGAGGGACCGTGTCTCTGCAAGTTCCTCTCTTGCCAGCACTGCGCATTCCTGCAGCTCTTCAGGGCTGCCTTTGAGCTCAGATCCCAAATCCAGACTCCAAGGTCTAAAATCCACTACCTCCTGCAGTCCCGTGGACCTTTTTTTTTTTTTTTTCCAGTCAGATGCTTTGCCTGTCCTCAGGGACGTGGCTTGGCACCGTGTAGTTTCTCCCTGACCTTCTGGGCACAGAGGTCCGGCTGTTTCTACTACCTAGATCTTTGATTTTACCTTTATCAGGGGGATCTCTGCCCTTCCCGGCTGCAAACTGTCTCACCAGCTGCGCCTCCTTCAGCAATTCGGGCTGGATTCCACTCGTTTCAGCTGCTCCCTCTATTTGCTCCGGGACAAGGCTCAGGACATGTCCGTCTATTCCGCTGTCATTTTGTCTCTCCCTTATATATTTTAAATATTAACTCCTTATAAGATATAGTAGAGGCCCAGTGCACGAAATTCGGCCTGCACCCTCTCTCAGTCTGGGACTACTGGCTCCTAACCACTCACCTGCCTGCCTGCCTGATCGCCTCCTACCTCTCGCCTGCCTGCCTGATTGCCCCTAACTGCTTGCCTGCCTGCCTGATCTCCCCTAACCGCCTTTACCTTGGCCCCCACCACCCCAGCTTCATCTGGAAGGATGTCCGGAATGACATCCAGAAGGTCGTTTGACTGTCTGGTCTAATTAGCATATTATGCTTTTCTTATTATAGATGGTTTGTAAATATTTTTACCCAGTCTTAGTTTCCTTTTTCATTTTGTTGATTATTTATTTTGCTATGCAGAGCTTTTCAGTTGATGTAGTCCTATTTGTTTATTTTTTCCTATTGTTTCAACTTTTGGTGCTCTTTATATAAAATCATTGCCAGGACCAATATCAAGTGCCCCCCCCCTTTTTTTTTTCCTATTTTCCTCTAGGAATTTTATGGTTTCAGGTCTTACATTTAAGTCTTCTGTTAATTTTGAGTTTATTTTTCTGTATTATGTATGATAAGAGCCAATGTCATTCATTTGCATGTGGATATTCAGTTTTCCTAACACCCATTAATTGAAGAGAGTATCTTTTCCCATTGTGTATTCTTCACATCCATGTTGAAGATTGATTGATCATATATGTATCCTTTGTTTCTGGACCCTCTATTCTTTCTTTTGGTATAGCTGTCTGTATGCTAATAATATAGTGTTTTGATAACAACATTTTTGTATTATAATTTGAAACAGGGAATGTGATGCCTCAAACTTTATTATTCTTTCTCAAAGTGTATTGGGAGTTTTGGTAGTTGCATAGACATTTTAAACTTTTTTTTTATTTCTGTAAAAAACTTCATTGAAATTTTGATAAGGATTTCATTGCATTGGTGTATCACTTCAGGTAGTATGTAAATTTTAATCGTATTAATTCTTTCAATTTATGAAGACATGTCTTTCCATTTATTTGTGTTTTTAATTTTATTTTTCATCAATGTTTTGTCATTTTCAGTGTACAGACCTTTCACTTGCCTGGTTAAATATATTCTTAAAAAACATTTTATTATTTTTTATGGCAATGTAGATAGAACTGTGTTCTTTCATTTTATTTATTTTTTGATAGTCACTTGTTAATGGAAAGAAATACTACTGATTTTTGTATGTTGATATTGTAATCTGCAACTTTACTGAATTTGTGAGTTCTAACATTTTAAATACAGTCTCTAGGTTTGTTTTTTACATATAGGGTTATATCATTTACAAAGGAGATAATTTAATATATTCCTTTCAGTTTGCAATTTTTTTTTTCTTGTCTAATTGCTCTGACTAGGCCTTCCAGTACTATGTTGAATAGAAGTGGTGAGAGTACACATTCTTACCAGATCTTAGAAGAAAAGCTTTGTTTTTCTCCATTGAATATAATGTTATATGTGGACTTTTTAAAAACAAACAAACAAACTAAAACAAAAAAAAAGAAACCCTTTGTTGTATTTAGGTTAGTTTCTTCTATACCGATTTTATTGATTTTTTTTTAATGTATATGAGTGTTGAATTAGATCAAATGATTTGTCTGCATCCACTAAGATGACCATGTCATTTTACCTTTTATTTTTTTAATGTAGTATATCATATTGATTTATTTGTATATGCTGAATCAAATACATCCTGTGGGTAAGCTTTCAATGTGCAGTTGCATTTTGTTTGCCAGAAATTTGTTGGTTTTTACATCAATATTCCACACATATATTGGCCTATAGATTTATTTTCTTGTGATTTCTTTGTCTGCTTTCATATCAAGGTGAATTTGCAAGCCTTCCATTTTATTATATATTTTCAAAGAAGTTTAAGAAGGATTGTTACTAATTTTGGCAGTGCCTAGTCCCGAGGTGCAGGCAACCCTCAGATGGCAGCTGCCCAGCCGCCCAGGGCCACCCGAGGCTCAGGTAACCAGGGCCGGCCAAGGCTTGTGCTTCCGGCAGTGGCAATAGCAGAGGTGTGATGGGGGCGTCGCCTTCCTCTGATCGTCAAGTTGCATCCTGTTCCTGGGGGCTCCCGGACTGTTAGAGGGGACAGGCCGGGCTAAGGGACCTCCTCCAGTGCATGAATTTTCATGCACCGGGCCTCTAGTTTGGTAATAATAGGAAAGCCAAAGTTTGCCATGTAGTATTTTAGCAATATTAAATACATTAATGTATACCTGAAAACTCTCTTGACATTAGCTTCCTCTCTCCTCGTCATGTGAAATCTTACGAAGATCAGACCTTTGAGAGGTAATTATATTATGAAGGTGGAGCCCTTATGATGGAGCTGGTGACATTATAAGGGGAAAACATCAAAGAGTTTGCTTCCTCTCTCTCTCTGTCATATGAGGTCACAGAAAGAAGATGGCCAACTGCAAACCAGGAAGAGAGTTCTCACCAGGACCCTATTATGCCAATACCCAATTTGAATTTTCCAGCACCCAATTATGAACTTTCCAAGTTCCACAACTCTGAAATTTCTGTTGTTTAAGCCATCCAATCTATGGTAATTTTTTTTTATCAGCCTAATCTTGTGAAGGCAAGTACATATTACTATTTATTTGTTAAAGGAAATTGAGTTCCTAACGTATGTTATATGCACTATAAGATGCAATAAATTAAAATATCAGAGAGAAAAACAAGAACAACCAACCCAACTAAATGAACAAAAAATTCCATAATACCAAACAAGGATTCCTTTTCTTATTAAACTTATAACTTAGAGGCAGAAATAACGATTGGCTGAATAACCACACAAGTATAAATTTCCAGTGCAATATGTCTACAAAAGTGAAACACATATCAATAGTAGCACATGACAGAAAGGAATATGATGTGCAGAGATGACCCAGAAGATGCCAGTGTAGCTAGGATGCTGAGGAGGGTCCCATGTGGTGCTAAAGTAAGCTGTGGAGGAATACATAATTAGAGAAATGGGAAGACCTTAAAAGGCTTTACTCAAGGGGAAATGTGGTGTGATTGGCATTTTTCACAGATTATCCTGATGAATTCTTCTCAAAGTAGCAATTTTGCCTATAATTGTTCAGTTCAAAATATTTATTTTCTTTTTTGATAGGTTGTCCTATCACTAGAGAAATGTCTTTTACTATAAGCTATTTTGAAATATGTAATTTAAATGTTAAATCTTTTGGTACTTTGGGTTTTCTTTTATTCATTTCTAGTTTTGTTTTATTACTAGAAGCCCGTTGCATGATATTTGTGCACTGGGGAGGGGAGGGGGGGAATTCCTCAGCCTGGCCTGCACCCTCTCACAGTCTGGGACCCCTCCAGGGATGTCCACCTGCCAACTTAGGCCCACTCCCCACAGCAGGTGGACATCCCCTGAGGGATCCTTAGCATGCCATGGAGGCGGGAGAGGCTCCCTCCACTGCCACTGCACTCGCCAGCCATGAACCGGGCTTCTGGCTGAGTGGCGCTCCTTCTGTGGGAGCACACTGACCACCAGGGAGCAGCTCCTGCATTGACCATCTGCCCCCTGGTGGTCATTGCACATCATAGTGACTGGTCATTTTGCTGTTCAGTTGATTTGCATATTAGGGTTTTCTTATATAGGATAGTAAATAGCATATTCTCTGTGATGCTAATGTTTTGAAATTTGTTCTATAGCACTACATATGGTTTATTTGGGCATATTTTCCATGTACATTTGAAATTAATTTCTGTTATTCAGTTGCATTAATGTTATAAGCCAGAAAATTAGGATACATTTGGGAACTGTTAATAACGCAGTTAGTTGTAGCATAGAAAACACATAGGGAGCAGCAAAAGATCACCATACAGGTCCTAATCATGCTACTGAGGCTGAAGATGAATAATTAACTTCAGAAATAAAAAAAATTATGTAGCAAAATCAGCCAGTCGGAGAAAGATAAATATCACATGATCTCACTCACATGTGGGTTATAATGATCAACGTAAACTAATAACAAAAATGGATCCAGAGACAAGGTGGCACTGAGCAGACCGTTCAGCCTCAGGGAGAAGGCAGGGAAGGGGGGAGGTTAGAGATCAACCAAAGGACTTGTATGCATGCATATTAGCATGTACAATGGACATAGACACTGGGGCGGTGGGGGCTTGCCCTCAGCAGTGGGAGTGGCAGAGGGGGGGGTGGTTTAATCGGGAAAAAAGGGGACATGTAATATTTTAAACAATAAAAAAATTATGTAGCTTTCCAAAATAACTTTTTAATGTATAAAGTTTTATTACTCAGAATTCTGTTATTCTTAAATGCCCTCATTCTCATGGAGATGGATTTTATATACATAACTGTTATTGTTAGTCACATAATTACTACATAAAACATAATCAGTCTTGCTTATCTTATATAGGTTGTTTGCCATATTCTTCATCTCTGTCTCATGTGGGCTCTCTTCACTATTTGCAGTCACTGCTTATTACCGTAGTCATCTCATGTAACATCCATATGCTTCCATAATTTGATGAGTTATACTGGCATGTAGAGATTTAAATGAAACAATTTACTCTGTGCTATCTAATTGTAGTGTCATTTTTATATTCAAAGTAAGTAACTAAGTTATTGTGGGTGTTTTTTTTTTAAAGAAAGAAACAAAAACTATGATTAACATTTTCCCCAGGAAATAAAAGAGAACACTGATGTAAATAAATTGAAATGTTGTTTTTATATACTGATAATGTATTTGAAATATTGTGCTGAAGCCTATTATCAAATGTTCAAATGTCTTTGTGAGTTTAGCATAATTGATTGTTATTTTGATATGTTGTGTTTTATAATAAGATTTTCCTTTATTCGTTGAAATAGTCATCATTGTAATCTTCATGTGATGGTAAAAATGAACTCATTTACTTAGGTATTTATTAAGTGCTTACTATATGCAAAACATTATAATAAGCACAAAATTATTAGCTGTTTTCTTGACTTATAACCAGGGAAAATATATTACTGCAATGTTAATTGCTCTGGTAGATTAGTAAAAAGAAAAACTAAAAGTTATGGTTTCTTTAACTTTTTATGAGTTACCTAATACCATGTAACAAAGTATCCCCAAATTTAGCATTGTAAAACAAACATTTATTATTTCCCAGTTTATTTACATGAAGAGTTCAACATCAACTTAGATTATTTTTTCTCAGAGTGTCTTATATTTTGCAATCCAATAATCAACCAGAGATGCAGTTATCTGAAAGTGTGAATAGAGCTGAAAGCTGAAGTAGCCATGGACAGGATGTCTTACTAACATGGATGTTGGCGGCTGTCTCAATTCCTTATTTGTTATTAGTAGAAAGCATGAGTTCTTCATCAAGTGAACTCTTCATAAGGATGTATGGATTTCCTTTTAGCAAGGCATCGGCTTCTCCCAGATTGAATGGTGTATAAGAGAAATATCTTTCAAGACTCAGCCTTAGAAATCACATATTATTTCTGCTATAATCTATTGCTCACAGAAACCAACCTAGATATGCAGGGGAGAGGGATAATGCAATGGAATGAAAATTAGGAATAGAATAATTGAGAACAATGTTGATGGCTGTCTGCTATAGAGTTAAAAATTCTTTTTTAAAATATATTTTTACTAGAGGCCCAGTGCACAAAATTTGTGAATGGGGGGTGTCCCTCAGCCCAGCCTGCACCCTCTCCAATCTGGGACCCCTCAAGGGATGTCTGACTGCCCATTTAGGCCCGATTCCACCTAAATGGGCAGTCAGACATCCCTCTCACAATCCAGGACTGCTGGCTCCCAACTGCTCATCTGCCTGCCTGCCTGATTGCCCCTAACCTCTTATGCCTGCCATCCTTATCACCCCCCAACTGCCCTCCCCTGCCAGCCTTGTTGCCCATAACTGTCCTCCCCTGTCCCCTGCTGGCCCAGTCACCCCCAACTGCCCACCCCTGAAGGCCTGGTCCCCCCCAACTGCCCTCCCCTGTAGGCCTGGTCCCCCCCAACTGCCCTCCCCTGCAGGCCTGGTTCCCCCCAACTGCCCTCCCCTGCTGGCCATCTTGTGGTGGCCATCTTTGACCACATGGGGGCGACCATCTTGTGTATTAGATTGATTGTCAATTTGCATATTACTCTTTTATTAGATAGGATTGATTTCAGAGTCAAAAAGAGAGGGAGATAGAAACATCAATGATGAGAGAGAATCACTGACCCACTGCCTCCTGCACGCCCCATACTGGGGATCAAGTCTGCAACCCAGGCATGTGCCCTTGGCCAGAATCAAACATGGGACCCTTCAGTCCACAGGCCATGCTCTATCCACTGAGCCAAACTGGCTAGGGCTAGAGTTAAACATTCTTACATATATGACTTTCAACAACTTGAACCAAATAACTCAATGGCTTTCCAAGTTTAAATGGTAAAACCTAAATTATTTTGCAAAATATGGAAAGTCACTCTTGACTAAGACCCTTTAAGGGGTCTATCTTCATCTGCACCAATGACTACAGGAGTCCACACTTTATCACCTCTCCAGTTTTTTGAACATGATAATAACAATGATTAGGATGCTGCTGCTGATGATGATAATGTTATATTTTTTCATAAAACTTAATTATGACATTTTGTTTCAGACTCTGATGTACCTACTTTACCTACATTAGCTAATTTAGTCCTCAAAATATCTGCATAAGATTTGCACTATTATTAAAGTTGAAGAAACAAAACACTTAATGGTTAGGTTCACATAACCAGTAAGTAGTAGAAGCAAATTAAGAAGGTTAAATTAATTAAATTTATATTTAGTTGCTTGCAGTTTTACTCAGCTAATTATAATGAACATATCATGGTAACTATCCTCTATCCTATTCACAATAGAGACATTATTTCGGGAATGATCATCTGCGTTTCTTTGTAATTTTTAACAACTTGAAAATATTCTATTTATTTATATATCAAAGTTCAACTTAAACATCATTTCTATGACTCCTAAATGCAGACATATGTTCTCTTTTAATTATGTATCTATGCATTTCATGCATTTGCAGTTATTTTACTGGATATTTTCAACTTAAAAACTTTGCTACAGGATTATCAGTTTACCTGTTTATAGGAGATAGAACATAATGCATAGTAAGTATTTTTTAAATGACTGGCATTATTACTGGAGGAAGTGACTGAGTGAGTCTTATAAGATTGGTAACACATGAAAGGCTTGAGATATAAAACTGCAGCACATGTATGAAACAGGAAGGTATTTAGAATGATCATCTTACTCCTAGTAATAGCTAACATGTTTTGAATGCTTATGAGTACAGGCATAGTTTCAAGCAATTTTTAAATATATCACTTAGGATTTTCTCTACTATTCTACAGAGTCTATAATGTCATTGTCCTAATTTTACAAATGACAAAAAAAAAATGAGACATAAATCTAATAAGTGGTGGAAAAGGATCTAAAACCAAAACTGTAATTCAAAGTCTATAGTCTTAGTCAGATCAGTTACTTAATAAGTTTTACTAGGTTTCTGGCCTACATTTCATTCAATAGATCATGAGAGGCCATGGAAAACATTTTAACATGGGAATGAATGTTGTAATAACATATTATGAAAATTACTATTTTTTTGTCAATAATTGAGTTACAGAAAATCTTGAGGCTAAGAGGGGATGCAGTTTATAAATCATAAACATCTAACAATGTTATTAACATATAGGAAAAGAGCATTTTAAATTCCATGCTTCTCAATGAACTTATACTGCACATTTTTATGAATTATGAAGCACACAATAGAGATAAAACACTGAATTATAAAATAAAAATTCTAGTTCTTATAATCCAAAAAGTTGAAAAAAATTGAGGTTCATATCTTTTTTTTAAAATATATTTTATTGATATTTTATAGAGAGGAAGGGAGAGGGATAGAGAGCTAGAAACATCGATGAGAGAGAAACATCGATCAGCTGCCTCCTGCACACCTCCTACTGGGGATGTGCCCGCAACCAAGGTACATGCCCTTGACCGGAATCGAACCCGGACCCCTCAGTCCGCAGGCCGATGCTCTATACACTGAGCCAAACCGGTTTTGGCAAGAGGTTCATATCTTGCTTGAGATTGTATGCAACTTTAATGGTAAAGCCTACATAAGGAGAATTCAATTATACTATATTTCTTCTGACTAAAATCCAGTTAGTCATTTGTAAGACACTTATTGCTACAGAAATATATTTTAAGTTCCAGATCTATGAAAACTGAGATATATTGGCATATTAGTATTTGAGATATTTGAGATGCATTGGTATTTGAGATACACTGTTATTATATTGCTGGTGAATAATTAATTTCATATATATATATATATATATATATATATATATATATATATATATATATAACTCTTCTGACTGAAAAATAAGTATCAGTGCATATTAGATGTACCTCCAAGTGTATTGTTTTCTTTTTATTTTAGCTCATGTTGAGTTTCTAAATTTTAAAATCTTTTAAAATTATCGTTATTGTTGTTATACTTTCCAGAATAGAGAAAAAATTTTTCCATTTAATTTATTTAAGTGTAAAAAATATTTCAAATCCATTATGCTAAAACAGCAGTTCAGTATCAGGTAAGAAATATCTTAATAATTTTCTAAAGTACATTCTAGCAACCCATTTATTATAATAATAAATCTTCTGCAGGAAAACTCAAACCCCATGTGCAGACAAGATTAAATCTGATTTCTCTTCTCCCAAGATGCAGAAAATGAAAGTTATTAGTGACATTTGAACTCCTATGCTGTCTCTCATTTCTAAGTCATATGCTAGTAATGCTAAAAAATCCTATGCCATAAAAGTAAGCCTTTTACAAGATTCATGGATTTTGCTAGTGATCCTTTCACCTTTCAGACTCTTTCAAATGTGGTTCATATAAACTGTGACACAAAATCATTGTGGGATAACCTTGGTTCATGGGAAGTTAACGGTGGTGTCTGTTAAGTGTCCCCACACAGCTGACTGTTAGTACTACCATGGCTTGTTCAACACTGAAGTCAAAGGTTGAGTCTGAATGGATGAAATTCTACTACATAGCGTTGAGTAAAAATCCAGTCCTCCTAACTGGAAGTAATATCTTCTCCATCAAAGCTCTCACAGTAATTTAACTGTCTAGCTTTTATGGTACTTTCCACTTTCTATCTTGTATTTCCGTTCATCACAAACCTATTTCTACAAAAACTTCTTGAGAACAGGATAGGTGTCTTATTTGACTTTGCATTATGAGAACATAGCATAATAGATAAGACACATTTATAATTCAACCAAAGTTTGTTAAATACATACGTGAGTTAATTTTATTGAAATTAAAATTTGCTATTATAGACATGCAAAGGGTAATTTCAGACAATGCATGTGACCTTTTGCTTCAAACAAAATTGTTTCACAAGTTGAATTAGTCAGAGTTCAATGAGAAACAGAATTATAGGAGATATGTATTAAGAGATTTACTGTATAATTAAGATTTACTTAATGCTAATAAAATAACATGAAAAGAGGATACACAATACAAAGCATAAATATGTTGATTCATTTGGCCTTATCTCAGGCAAGCTTAGTTACAAAGACATGGGTGTCTGCTATACCTATAAAATATTTTCCTGTGACTTAGAGCTATCGAACTTTACACCCACTTATGGTATTACTGAGAAAGAGCAAACATCATCATAATGGCCCACCGGTGAATACTTGTAGCCTTGGCTCTCTAGACTATGAATCTGCAAATAGAAGCACATGCAAATGGAGAAAGGTTTTACATACAGACACATGTGCACAAATGGTTCACTAAATTGTTCTCTGAAGACATCAGGAATCACAGGCTGGGACTCTCAGATATAAACTGGAGTTATTATTCACAGAAGGGACTTCAGGGAAGCCTCAGTTCTGTTTTTAAGACTTTTCCACTAATTGAAAAAGGCCCGTGCAGATTAGATAATCTCCCTTTAAGTCAACTGACTATGAACTTTAATCACATCAACCAAATAACTTCAACAGCAAAACTTAGATTAATCTTTGATTGCATAACTGGAGATTATAGTTTATCCAAGTTAATACGTAACACAGATTGATGATGGTATCCATATCAAATAGTACCCACTGATTAGGAAATATAAACCAGTTATTTGGCTGACAGGAGTGGACAGAATGACAAATCATATGTAGAATCACCAAATAAATCATCCACTCATGATATTATGCAGGGTTAGTCTAACTCTCAGTTAAGGTTTCATTTCTCCAGATACACAGTCTACCTAAGACTTCTGACACCAACTTCAAGTTGAGGGGTCCATAGGGCCACCCTCACTTTGAAGCACTATATTGTAGAGATCTGTTTTCCTCTTAGGCACATAGATCACTAACCCATTTCACTTGATTTCCCCACCTGGGCTATTCTTCTGGAAGCTCCTAATTATGTCCTGAGACTACTTGACATGTGAACAGTAAATTTTTTTCCTGATGCTCCAGGGTGTCTATAAGTTTTGCTTTGAAACTCCAGTGGCAAATTGTCAACCGAGTGATACTGAACATTCCTATTTATCAATAACGAGATATTTTTTGAATTACTAATTTTTTTCTGAAACTTTGAAAATTGTCTTCCTCACTGTGGATTTATTTCTGCCCTTGAACATATTGATTTTTTTCTGCCTTGGCTACTTTTAAACAGAATCAAGTGACTACAAATCTTGCAATTCTTTTTCACTAGTAATTGACTAGATCATTTTCATAGCAGAAAGCAAATTCTAATTGAAGTTGAGCAATAATGGTATTTTTTTTTCTTCCAAGAATGAGAAAGATAGACCTTACATAATAATCGCCAGGCCCAGAAATGATCATTAACTCTGTACTGTTCCAAATGAACTTTGACGTCTAGTTATTCAACCTCAATCATAAGATGAAAACTATTCAATATTAAAGACTATGTAAGGCTGATGTACTTAGAAAATAATGGGCCTATTGATAATTATTTTCTATGCAACTTTCTGTGAAAACTCAGAGATATTATACAATGCATTCCTTTGACTTTATTAGGTCTTTGGACAAGACTTAAAAAAGCTCCACATACCACAGAGGATTGCCATCTTAGGTAGAAGGTAATAACATTTGAAAATCTTTCTAAATATTCTGGGTATGGTGTTTGTCTCACCTTGCATAGCTGACATTTTCCCATTTGATCCTAGTGGGACATTTTGTTTTATGCCTGAGACATTGATTTACCTGGAATTAATGTTCTTTTCAATGATGGGAATGTGTTGTTGGTGTTTGTAAACATAGGCAGCATTAAAAATGCAATTCTTGCAAAGCATATTGCAAGTTTATTTCAGGATGAAGGAAAATAGTAAACAAATACAGGGAATAACAAGTGGCTTTGTTTATGTAATACATCAGAAATATATATTTTCATCTTAAGAGAGGTATCAATTATTTATATTGAACATTACATAATCAATTATTTATATTGAACCTTACATAATTAAGTCTTACATAATTAAGACTACAATAAGAAAGGAAAAAATATGTCCATATTAAAATAATGCATTGTTAGGAAACACAAGATAACTATATAACAAAAAGGTACATGACCCAGTTTTTAAAAACAAATATAACTTTTCTGCTTTCTGTTTTTACAATGCTACTTTTAAGATCTTTTTTCTTGTTCAACTCTAGCCAATAGAATTTCAGTCTTCAGAGTCCATAATTTTATAACCTCTATTAACAAGTAGTAAAAAAAAAAAAAAAAGCAGAACAATTTAAAAGTAGAAAATAAACTGTATTATGCTACTGATACTGTTGCAGAAAAGGGGGACTATGTTCATCATAATTATATTTGTTCGGATAAAATAACAAATGGCAAATTCTATAAAAGTATCAATCTTATTTTTTACTTTGATGTGAACATGTGTAATCTACTGCTGTTTATGATTGTATAATTATTGTTATATTGTTCTCCATGACTTGCATTTTTATATTATTAATGACTAGAGGCCCGGTGCACGAAATTCGTGCACGGGGGAGGGGGGTGTCCCTCAGCCCAGTCTGCACCCTCTCCAATCTGGGACCCCTCGAGGGATGTCTGACTGCCCGTTTAGGCCCAATCCCACAGGGGATCGGGCCTAAATGGGCAGTCGGACATCCCTATCACAATCCAGGACTGCTGGCTCCCAACTGCTTGCCTGCTTGCCTTCCTGATTGCTCCTAACCGCTTCTGCCTGCCAGCCTGATCACCCCCTAACCACTCCCCTGCCAGCCTGATTGATGCCTAACTGCTCCCCTACCAGCCTGTTTGCCCCTAACTGCCCTCCCCTGCTGGGCCATTCACCCCTAACTGCCCTCCACTGCAGGCCTGGTTCCCCCCCAACTGCTCTCCCCTGCAGGCCTGGGTCCCTCCCAACTGCCCTTCCCTGCAGGCCTGGTTGGCCCCAACTTCCCTCCTCTGCCGACTTGGTCACCCCTAAATGCCCTCCCCTGCAGGCCTGGTCCCCCCCAATTGCTCTCCCCTGCAGGCCTGTGTCCCTCCCAACTGCCCTCCCCTGCAGCCCTGCTTCCCCCCAACTGCTCTCCCCTGCAGACCTGGGTCCCTCCCAACTGCCCTTCCCTGCAGGCTTGGGATCCCCCAACTTCCCTTTTCTGCCGGCTTGGTCACCCCTAATTGCCCTCCCCTGCAGGCTTGATCATCCCCAACTGCCCTCCCTTGCATGCTTGGTCCCTCCCAACTGCCCTCACCTGCTGGCCATTTTGTGGTGGCCATCTTGTGTCCACATGGGGGCAGGATCTTTGACCACATGGGGGCAGCCATCTTGTGTGTTGGAGTGATGGTCAATCTGCATATTACACTTTTATTAGATAGGATGGAGGCCTGGTGCACGGGTGGGGGCCAGCTGGTTTGCCCTGAAGGGTGTCCTGGATCAGGGTGGAGTTCCCTTGGGGCGTGGAGCGGCCTGGGTGAGGGGCCTGTGGTGGTTTGCAGGCCAGCCACGCACCCCAGTGACCCAAGCGGAGGCCCTGGTATCTGAGATTTATTTATCTTCTACAATTGAAACTTTGTAGCCTGGAGTGGAGCCAAGCCTTCTGCTTGCTCCATGGCAGCAGCCATTTCTGTTGGGACTTATGTATCTTCTATAATTGAAACTTTGTAGCCTTAAGCAGAGGCCTGGGCCGGCTAGGGTGTCCGGAAAGCTTGGCTTCCTCCATCACCGGGGGAACCCTAGCCTCCTGCTCTTTCCAGCTCCGTGGCTGCTGCCATTTCTGTTTGGATTTATGTATCTTCTATAATTGAAACTTTGTAGCCTTGCATGGAGGCCTAGGCCGGCAAGGGCAGGCGGAAAGCTTGGCTTCCTCCATTGCCAGGGAAACCCAAGCCTCCCTCCTCTCTCTGTGGCCATAGCCATCTTGGTTGGGTTTATTTGCATATTCGCTCCTGATTGGCTGGTGGGCGTGACTGGTTAGCGTGGCTGGC
Source organism: Plecotus auritus (assembly GCF_963455305.1). Taxonomy (NCBI): domain Eukaryota; kingdom Metazoa; phylum Chordata; class Mammalia; order Chiroptera; family Vespertilionidae; genus Plecotus; species Plecotus auritus. Next base: position 133,061,105 of record NC_137771.1, on the reverse strand, counting down.
GGGTGTAGCAGAGTGATGGTTAATTTGCATATTACTCTTTTATTATATAGGATGCCTTTCAATAAATAGAAGTCTAATGTCTTAATTACTTTTTTATTGTTGTTCATATTTTTGTATCCTATTAAAGGAACAAACACCCACCCCAAGTTTACAAAGATTTTATTCTAGGTACTTTAGAGTTTTAGCACATATATGTAGACAGTTTATCAAGTTTTAGTAAAGTACTGTGCATAGTCTTTGTTAATGGGCAAGATGTATTTTTGTCCATTAAGAATTCTAATTGTTGCAGCACCATTTATTGTAAAGACTTTTCTTCCCCTACTGAATTACTTAGCAACCTTGTCAATTGAGCATACATGCGTGGGTCTATTCTTAGGCTCTATTGTTTCTTTGATCTACATATCTACCCTTATTTTAATGTAAGCTTTGAAACCCATTCTTCTTCATCAATATTGTTGGCTATTGTAAGTTACTTATATTTTCATATAATCAGTTATTAATTTCTACAAGCCACTGGTGCAATTTGATAGGGACTATATTGAATCAACATATTTCCTGTAAAATATTAATATATTTTTATATTGAGTCTTCTATTCTTGAATATTAAATATCTCTTTGTAGGTCTATAATTTCTGAAATTTGCAGTTTAAGTATTCAGTCATTCAACATATTTTTGTTCAATTTATACTTAAATATTAACTATTATTTATTAAAACTTCATGTTCTAAGCATCTATCTTGTGTATGTGTATATATATATATATATATATATATATATATATTTAATTAATTTTGGAAAATTAGCCTTGTGTCCTGTGATCATGCTTCTTTATTTTCAATTAATGTACATTTTATTTCTTATTTTTGTCTGGTTGCACTGGCAAGGAATTCCACAAAATGTTGAATGGAAGTGAAAAGAGTAAAAAATCCATGGCTCAATCCTTATTTTAAATGGGATGTTTAAGTAATTTTTCCTTAACCTGGCTGACATGGCTTAATTTTTAGAGTGTCACCCTGTGCACCAAAGGGTTGTGGGTTTGATTCCAGGGCAGGGCACATACCCACATTGTGAATTCGATCCCCATCCCAGGTGCATGTGGGAGGCAACCAATTGATGTTTCTCTCTCTCTCTTTCTCTCTTCCTTCCTTACTCTGAAATCAATTTTAGGAAAAAAAAAATAAAAAGAATAGGTATATCCCAAATTCCATTTATTGGAATGAGAAAGATCTTTTTTTTTTTTTTAAATATATTTTATTGATTTTTTACAGAGAGGAAGGGAGAGGGATAGAGAGTTAAGAAACATCGATCAGCTGCCTCCTGCACACCCCCGCCTGGGGATGTGCCCGCAACCAAGGTACATGCCCTTGACCGGAATCGAACCTGGGACCTTTCAGTCCGCAGGCCAACGCTCTATCCACTGAGCCAAACCGGTTTCGGCGAGAAAGATCTTTTAAAAAGTGTATTGTGCTTTTGAAATAATATCTGAGAACCTTTTGATTAATTCAAGCTCAAGAAGATTTTCTTCCAAAAATTTTATATTTCTAGCTTTTACCCTTAAGTCTATGAAATATTTTGCATTATTTTATGAATGGTGTAAGATGTTTAAATTATTTTTGTGTGTAGATAAGAATTATTACAGGTATTTGCTTAAAAGTCTACCATTTTCCCACTAATTTTCTTGGTACCTTTGAAAAAAAATCAGTTGATTATGTTATGAAGATATATTTCTGGAATATTAATTCTGTTTCATATATCAATATTGAAACTAAAATGTGGTGGTTGGTTCCGAGTTTGTTGTCTCATAAAATCGAAGAATGGATTTGTAGACAAAGATAGTTAGTCCACATGAGGCTCGCGAGCCGCGGTTTGCCGCTCTGTTGACTAATGAGTTTGCCGACCACTGCCCTAGTCCTTCATACAGGTCTTTTACTTACTAATACAAGGCATGTTAGACGCATACTACTTCTATAACATCCGAAGTATAAACTAACTCAGTGTTCGGCAAACTCATTAGTCAACAGAGCGGCAAACCGCAGCTCGCGAGCTGCATGTGGCTCGCGAGCTGCAGTTTGCTGAACCGACCACTGGGAAACAAAGTTTATTGAGAGATAGACAAAAAAAAAAAAGAGAGAGAGAGAGAGAGAAAGAGAGAGAGATAGACAGACTCCCTCCCGCAGAGGGCAGTAGGAAGGAGGCCCAAAGCGAGTTACTGGTTAAGCGTTTTTTGTCTCAGGTTCCAAAATCTCATGTCCCTTAAGCCAGTCCTGGAAAAAATGCAGCTAGTGTTTCATAAGAGCCTAAAATAGCCTGTGTCCAGAGCTTCAGTTCCATGTTGCAGCCGGTGTAGTTCAGCATCCAAGCTAATTAAAGTCCATTAGTCCATGTGTGGAGTCTACATGGCCATAAGCCACATGGGCACAGGGGAGCAAATCTTCTGCCACAGAACAGCCAAGAACCCAGTGCACCAGAGAGAGAAGAGTGTTTATTCGTCTAGGGCCAGATATATGTTTGTTAGCTCCTGATTGGTCCTTTCAGAGAATTCTGCCCTAGTAACATCATTGGGATTGGTTATCTGCAAGCTGCCTGTGTTAGCAACATCCATACATTATAAAGCTCAGAATTCCTGTGTGCCCTGCAACCCCCTTCCTCTTCCTCCCCTCTCCTCCTCCCCCTTCCCAGCCCAGCTGAGTTGCCTTAGCAACTTCCACCAGCTGGTTTCCCTAGTTCTACTTCCTCCCCCCATGGTCCAGTCCCTGACCACCTAGCTTCCTTCTGTCTCCTCAATATGCCTATGCTTAAACCAGTACCACATAGTGTTGATTATTGTAGATTTATACTTTAAAGTAAGTTTTGAAATAAAAAAAAGTGTAAGCCTTCCAATTTGTCTAAAAAATATTCTGCTGAGATTGTTAGGTTTCATTGAACATATAGCTCAATTTGGGGAGAATTACCATCTTAACAATATTGAGTTTTCTGATCCATGGACATGAAATATTTCTCCATTTGTTAAGATTTTTAAGTTATTTCACTAATATTTTGTAGTTCTCAGTATACTAGGTGCTTTTGTGAAATTTATTTCTAAGTATTTTATTATCTTTGATGCTCTAAGGCTGAAATTGATTTTTAAGTTTATTTTCAGATTTTTATTGCTAGATAATATATAAATTCTGTATATTGATCTTTTATAAGGTAACATTCTAAATTTCCTTAGTAGTTCTAGCATGGACTTTCTTAGGATTTGCTTCAGCAGCACCAAGTTGTCTATAAATAGACATTTTTACTTCTTTCTTCCCAATATAGATACCTTTAAATGCTCCCCTTGTTTTTCTTATTTTTTATTTTTTGGCTTTTTTTCTTCACTCCCCACTCCTCCCACTGATTTCACTGGCAACAACCTCCTATACAATATTAAAGAAAGTAATAAAAGAAGACATCCTTGAATTGTTCCTTATTTTCAGGACAAGCATTCAGTCTTTAGCTTTAAATATAATGTTACCTGTAGTATCTTCATAGATAGCTATTGTGAGATTAAGGAAGATCTATTGAATTCCCAGCTTACTGAGAGCATTTTATTAGAATACTAGAAGCCCGGTGCAAAAAATTCATGCATGGGGGGTAGAGCTCCCTCAGCACGACCTGCATCCTCTCACAATCCGGGACCCCTCAGGGAAAAGCCGACTCCCTGTTTAGGCCCCATCCCTCAGAGATCCTGCAGGATCGGGCCTAAACTGGCAGTTGGACATCCCTCTTGCAATTTGGGGTTGCTGGCTCCTAATTGCTGGCCTGCCTGCCTTCCTGATCGCCCCTAATCACTCTGCCTGCCTTCCTGATTGCCCCTAACTGCTCACCTGCCTGCCTGATCTCCTCTAACCACTCTGCCTGCCTGCCTGATCTCCCCTAACTACCTCTGCCTCAGCTCCCGCTACTGCAGCTTCATTCAGAAGGATGTCTGGAATGACGTCCAGAAGGTCGTTCAGCTGTCTAGTCTAATTAGCATATTATGCTTTTATTATTATAGATTTTTAAATTCACAGCAAAACTGAGGGAAAAGTATAGAGATTTTCAGTTATCTTTCCAATCCAACCAACACAAATACATAGCCTCCTCCTCCAATATCAACATTCTTCACCAGAATGGTACATTTGTACAACAGTTGAACATCATTACCTAGAATCCACAGTTTACATTATACTTTACTCTTGATGTTGTACATTCTACGGGCTCAGACAAATGTGTAATTGCATGTATTCACCATTATAGGTTGTTTCACTGCCCCCAAATCCTTGGGCTTCGTATCTTCATTCCTCCCTCACTAATCCCCAGCAAACACTGATCTTTTTCCTGTCTCCATAGTTTTGCCTTTTCAACACTGTCATCAGTTGTAATTATATAGTATGTAGTCTTTTCAGATTGGCTTCCTTCATTCAGTAATGTGCTTTTAAGTTTCCTGTAAGTCATTTTATGACTTAATAGCTCATTTCTTTTTTTTTTTCTTTTAAATATATTTTTATTGATTTCAGAGAAGAAAGGAGAGGGAGAGAGAGATAGAAACATCAGTGATGAGAGAGAATCATTGATTGGCTTCCTCCTGCACACCCCCTATTGGGGATCAAGCCCCCAACCTGGGCATGTCCCCTGACAGGGAATCAAACCATGACCTCCTGTTTCATAGGTCGATGTTCAACCACTGAGCCGCACCTGGCAGGCAATAGCTCATTTTGTTTTAGTGCTGAATAATTAATATTCCTCTGTTTGGATGTACCATAATTTATTAATTTACCTACTGAAGGACATCTTGGTTCTTCAAACTTTTAGAAATCATAAAGACAGCTGCTATAGACATGTGTGTGCAGGTTGTTCTGTAGACACAATTTTTTAACTTTTTATGTATGTACTAGAGTCCTGGTGGACAAAATGCTTGCACAGGGAGGGTCCCTAAGCTTGGCCGGCAATCAGTGCCGATCAGGATCCATGCCTCCCTGCCAACCCCCCTCCTTCTCTCGCTGTGGATTGGGGCCTGCGGGCCAGGGGTAGGGGCCATGGGAGGTTTCGATCCCCTGTTTAGAACATGCAGGAGGTAGCTGATTAATGATTAGAGGAAGTTTCTTGTCTTTTATTTTATTATGTTTTACATTAATTTTTTTTATCTATACCAACCTTGCATTCCTATGATAAATCATATTTGCTCATGCTTTACAGGTTAATGAATTTGGTTTGATACTACCTTGTTAAAAATTTCTGCATCTATAATCCTGAGGAATATCAAAGCAATACCAACAACCAGCAAAGAGATTATGACTCACTTTATTGCAATACTCAATTTATTATACTGGACTGGAACTAAACCCACAATATTTGTGAATTATACGCTTAATTCATGTGTAAACTTATCTGTGCCTAGATTTTTCTTTGTAAAAAAATTTTCTAATTACTAGTGCATTTTAAAATGTCTTATGGGTCTATTTATTTATGTACTTACTATCAAGTCAGTTGTAATAGTTTGTATTTATGAACACTATTAATTTGATTTAAATTTTTTAATTTGTTAAAATATAGTTGTTCATTGTATTCCCTTATAAACCACATAGTTTCTGTTACAGTGTCCTTTTATAGTTTTTATTTTGTTAATTTTATTGTCTCTCTTTGTTTTCTTTTAAAGTCTAATCATAGGTGTGTCAATATTTTCCAAAGAATCAACATTTGGTTTCACTTATTTTTCCATTTATTTCCAATTCATTGATTTCTTTATAATCTTAATATTACTTGCTTATGTATCCTTTGGGCACAATTTGTTTTTTCTGCTACCTTTCTAAATTGGAATATTTGATTTTTAAGTTTAGATTTTTCCTCTTTTTTAAAGAGGTGTTGAAAATTAGTTTTATTCTCAGCACTGTTTAAACTGCATTCCACAAATCCTGGTATTGTGATGTTTTCATTTTCCTTTGGCTTTTAAATATTTCTATATTTCTCTTTTGTGATTTTTTTTCTTGACCCATGGGTTACTTAGAAGGGTTACTCACCCCTACCCCCTACGCACACAAACACACACAGATGTGTGTGCATTTCCCTAATTTCCTAATACTATGGTATTCTGATTTGACACTATGTTGATCAGAAAATTTATTTTGTATGATTATAATTTATTAAAACTTGTTTTATGGAAAACCATGTGTTTTATCGTGGAGAATGTTCCAGATGCACTTAAAAAATGTTTATTCTGTTCTTGTTTTCAGGAGTGTTCCATTGATATTAGCTGGGTTCATTTAATAAATTGTGTTGAGCAAGTATCCTGTATCCTTTTATTTTCTGACAAAATGTTGTTTTCACTATTGAAAGTCAAGTACTGAAGTTTCTAAATATTATTGTTCAATTATCCATTTTCCCTTAGGTATTTTTTGGTACATGTTTCATACAAAATCAGGGGCTATGTTATTATGTGAATACATGCTTACAGTTGTTATTTTTTCCTGATGTATTGACCCACTGACCATTATGAAATATTTATGTGTTGTAAAATAATTTATTTTGTCTTTTTTAAATTTCTTTATTGATTAAGGTATTACATATGTGTCCTTATTCCCCCATTACCCCCCACCTCCCATTCATGACCCCACCCCCCTGTTGTCTGTGTCCATTGATTAGGCTTATATGCATGCATATAAGTCTTTGGTTGATCTCTCCTCCTTACTCCCACCCTCCCCTACCTTCCCTGAGGTTTCACATTCTGATTGATATTTCTCGGTCTCTGGATCTAGTTTTGTTCATCAGTTTATGTTGTTCATTATATTTCACAAATGAGTGAGATCATGTGGTAGTTATCTTTCTCTGCCTGGCTTATTTCACTTAGCATAATGCTCTCCAGTTCCATCCATGTTGTTGCAAACGGTAAGAACTCCTTCTTTTTTACCACAGAGTAGTATTCCATTGTGTAGATACACCACAGTTTTTTAATCCACTCATCTGCTGATGGGCACTTAGGCTGTTTCCAAATCTTAGCTATGGTGAATTGTGCTGCTATGAACATAGGGGTGCATATATCCTTTCTCATTCGTGTTTCTAGTTTCTTGGGATATGTTCCTAGAATTGGGATCACTGGGTCAAATGGAAGTTCCATTTTTAGTTTTTTGAGGAAACTCCATACTGTTCTCCACAGTGGCTGCACCAGTCTGCATTCCCACCAGAAGTGCATGAGGGTTCCTTTTTCTCCGCATGCTGGCCAGCACTTGTCATTTGTTGATTTGTTGATAATATCCATTCTGATAGGTGTGAGATGGTACCACATTGATGTTTTGATTTGCATCTCTCTGATGATTAGTGACTTTGAGAGGGTTTTCTTTAGATCCGTTGCCCATTTTTTGATTGGATTGTTTATCTTCTTTTTGTTAAGCTGCATGAGTTCCCTGTAATTGTTGGAGATTAAACCCTTATTGTTGATATCATTGGTAAATATGTTCTCCCATGCAGTGGGCTTTCTTGCTGTTTTATTGATGTTCTCCTTTGCTGTGAAAAAGCTTTTTATTTTGATGTAGTCCCATTTGTTTATTTTCTCTTCAGCTTCCATTGCCCTAGGAGCAGTATCAGTGAAGAAATTGCTTCGGCATATGTCTGAGATTTTTCTGGCAGTGGATTCCTCTAGTATTTTTATTGTTTCTCGTAATATGTTTAAGTCCTGTATCCATTTTGAGTTTATTTTTGTGTATGGTGTAAGTTGGTGGTCTACTTCCATTATTTTTGCATCTATCTGTCCAATTTTCCCAACATCATTTATTGAAGAGACTGTCTTAACTCCATTGTATGTTCATGCCTCCTTTGTAAAATATTAATTGAGCATAGTGATTTGGGTCAATTTCTGGGTTCTCTATTCTATTCCATTGATCTATATGTCTGTTCTTATGCCAGTACCAGGCTGTTTTGAGAACAGTGGCTTTGTAAAGAGCTTGAAATCTGGTATTTTGTTCTTCTTTCTCAAGATTGCTGTGGCTATTCGGGGTCTTTTTTTTATTCCAGATGAATTTTTGCAGAGTTCTTTCTAGGTCTGTGAAATACGCCATTGGTATATTAATGGGAAGTGCATTGAATCTATAGATTGCTTTGGGTAGTATGGACATTTTAATGATGTTGATTCTCCCAATCCATGAACATGATATGTTCTTCCATCTGTTTATGTCTTCCTCTATCACTTTTTTCAGTGTCCTGTAGTTTTCCGTGTATAGGTCTTTTACCTCCTTTGTTAAGTTTATTCTTAGGTATCTTAATTTTTTTGGTACAATGGTAAATGGGATTGTTTTTTAGTCTCTCTTTCTGTAAGTTCACTATTGGTGTATAGAAATGCCATAGATTTCTTGGTGTTAATTTTGTATCCTCCTACATTGCCGAATTCATTTATTAAGTATATTAGTTTTTTGATGGAGTCTTTTGGGTTTTTTATGTACAATATCATGTCATCTGCAAATAAGGACAGCTTTACTTCTTCGTTTCCAATTGAGATACCTTTTATTTCTTCTTCTTGTCTAATTGTAATGGCTAATACTGCCAGTACTATGTCAAACAGGAGTGGTGAGAGTGGGCATCCCTGTCTTGTTCCTGTTCTTAGGGGAAATAGTTTTATTTTTTGCCCATTGAGTATGATGTTAGCTGTGGGTTTATCATATGTAGCTTTTATTATGTTGAGGTATGATCCTTCTATTCCCACCTTGTTGAGAGTTTTTATCAGGAAGGGATGTTGGATTTTGTCAAATGCTTTTTCTGCATCAATTGATATGACTATGTGATTTTTATCTCTCTATTAGTTAATGTGATGTATCATGTTTATTGATTTGCAGATATTGTACCATCCTTGCATTCCTGGGATAAATCCTACTTGGTCATGGTGTATGATCTTTCTGATGTACTGCTGGATCTGATTTGCTAGAATTTTGTTCAAGATTTTGGCATCTTTGTTCATGAGGGATATTGGCCTGTAATTCTCTTTTATTGTGTTGTCTTTACCTGGTTTTGGTATTAAGGTGATGCTGGCTTCATAGAAGGAGCTTGGAAGTGTTCCTTCCTCTTGAATTTTTTGGAATAGTCTGAAGAAAATAGGTTTTAGTTCCTCCTTGAATGTTTGGTAAAACTCCCCTGTGAAGCCATCTGGCCCCGGGCTTTTGTTTGCCAGAAGCTTTTTGATGACTGCTTCAATTTCTTCCATAGTTATTGGCCTATTGATATGTTTAGATTCTTCCTGATTGAGATTTAGAAGGTTATATTTTTCTAGGAATATGTCCATTTCCTCCAGGTTTTCCAGTTTGTTGGAATAGAGTTGTTCATAGTATTTTTTAACAATCCTTTGTATTTCGATTGGGTCTGTTGTTATGTCAACTATTTCATTTCTGATTTTGTTTATTTGTGTCCTCTCTCTTTGCATCTTGGTGAGCCTGGCTAGAGGTTCATCAATCTTGTTTATCCTTTCAAGGAACCAGCTCTTGGTTTTGTTGATCTTTTTTATTGTTTTTTTGGTCTCAATGTCATTTATCACTGTTTTGATCTTTATTATTTCCTTCCTTCTGCTTACACTGGGCCTTTTTTGTTACTCTCTTTCTAACTCTTTGAGTTGTAGGGTTAGGTAATTTATTACCATTGTTTCTTGTTTTTTGCTGTAGGCTTGTAGAGCTATGAACTTCCCTCTCAAGACTGCTTTCGCTGTGCCCCATAGATTTTGGATTGTTGTGTTTTCATTGTCATTTGTTGCCATGATGTTTTTTATTTCTTCCTTGATTTCTCTGGTAACCCAGTCATTGTTTAATAGCATGCTGTTTAGCCTCCATGTGTTTGATTTCTTTGGATTGTTTTTATTGTAGTTGATTTTCAGTTTTATGCCACTGTGATCTGAGAAGATGCTTGATATGATTTCTATCTTCTTGAATTTGAAGAGACTTTGCCTATGACCCAACATTTGGACTATCTTTGAAAATGACCCATGTGCACTTGAGAAGAATGTATATTCTGTGGCTTCGGGGTGACATGTTCTGAAGATGTCAATTAATTCCATCTGGTCTAGTGAGTCATTTAGGATTGATGTTTCTTTGCTGATTTTTTGTTTAGAGGATTTGTCCAATGGTGATAGTGGGGTATTAAAGTCTCCTACTATGATTGTATTGCTGTCAGTCTCCCCTTTGATATCCTCCAGGAGTTTTTTTATGTATTTGGGTGCTCCTGTATTGGGTGCATATATGTTTACCAGAGTTATTTCTTCTTGTTGGATTGCTCCCTTTAGTATTATGAAGTGGCTTTCCTTATCTCTTGTTATGTCCTTCACTTCGAGATCTAATTTGTCAGATATAAGTATTGCCACCCCAGCTTTTTTTTCATTTCCATTTGCCTGGAAAACCTTTTTCCATCCCTTCACCCTCAGTCTGTGTGCGTCTTTTTTTCTGAGGTGGGTTTCTTGTAGACAGCAGATATATGGGTCATGTTTTCTTATCCAATCCGTTACCCTATGTCTTTTGATTGGGACATTTAATCCATTTATACTTCAAGTTATTATTGATAGGAACTTATTTGACGCCATTTTTATTCTTTACACCTGCGTTCCTTCTTCAATTCCTATTTCTTTCTTTCTTTTTTTTTTTTTTTTACAGCAGACCCTTTAACATTTCTTGCATTGCTGGTTTGGTGGTAATAAATTCCCTTAGTCCTTTTTTGTCTGTGAAGCTCCTGATTTCACCTCAATTTTGATTGATAGCCTTGCTGGGTACAGTATTCTTGGATTCAGACCCTTCCTTTGCATGACTTTGTATATTTCATTCCATTCCCTTCTGGCCTGATGAGTTTCTGTTGAGAAATCAGTTGCTAGTCTTATGGGGGTTTCTTTGTAGGTAACTTTCTGTCTCTCTCTGGCCACTTTTAAGATTTTTACTTTGTTGTTGGTGTTTGCCAATTTAATTATAATGTGCCTTGGCGTCAGTCTTTTGGGGTTAATTATGCTTGGGACTCTGTGAGCTTCTTGGATTTGTGTGGGTTTTTTCTTCCCTATATCAGGGAAGTTTTCTGTCATTATTTCTTCAAACAGGTTTTCTATTCCTTGCTCAGTTTCCTCTCCTTCTGGCACCCCTATTGTGTGGATGTTGTTTTGTTTCGAGTTGACCCAAAGTTCCCTTAGGCTCTCCTCCTGCTTTTTAATTTTTTTTTTCTAGAAGCTGCTCTACTTGGGTATTTTTTCCTTCCTTGTCTTCTAGCTCACTGATGCGGTCCTCTGCTTCTTCTAGTCTACTCTTGATGCTTTTTATTGAGTTCTTTACAGCAGCGGTGTCAGTTTTCATTTCTTCTTGGTTCTTCTTCATTTCCTCTTTGTTCTTACTCATATTGTCGAATTTGTCTTCCATTCTTTTCAGCCACCTTATGACCATTTCTCTGAATTCTTTCTCTGACAGGTTGCTTGCCTCCAATTTGTTTACTTCCTTTTCTGGTGATGCCTGCTTTTCTTTCATATGCGGTCTGTTACTTTGTCTGCCCATGGTCTCTCTTCTCCAGGTGTCTGGTTATGTAGTTCTCTCTCTCCTTATCCCAGGTGAAATCTGACCTTTCTGTGTTGGAGTGTAGAGCTCCTCTGATTCTGCATGTTTGTGCCAATTGGGGACCGGTGCTCTGGGGTTCACAGCTGTTCAGTGGGTGCCACAGTTGTAGATTTACAGGCTTCCGATAACATCCACTTTCCCCTTCAAGATGGTGCAGTCTCCGCGTCCGATCTGGTGGGTCCAGGAGGAACCCAGCAGCAGTGGGGGCTGCCTTGTAGGGGAGCCCCGTCCAATAGTCCTCCACCTTTTCCTGGAGTATAGCTGTACCTTAACTCACCAACAGACCCTCCCCATGCAACCCTCAGCTGTTCTTTGTATCTGCTCCAGGACAAGGCTTGGGACTTGTCTGTCTATTCTGCCGCCATTTTTTTTCTCCCCCAGTATATTTTGTCTTAATATCTAATACTAAGATAGCATTTTCAGCCTTCTTTGCTACTGTTTTGCATTGTTTTTCTTTTTCTATCATCTTTCTTTCAACCTATTTTTTATTTTAAATCTAAATCATGTCAATTTTAGACATTATATATAGTTGAATTATTATTGTTGTTATTATTATTACTAGAGGCCCAGTGCACAAAATTCGTGCATGGAGTGGTGGTCCCCTCAGCCCAACCTGCACCTTTTTCGATCCTGGACCCCTCAGGGGATGTCTGGCTGCCGGTTTAGGCCTGATCCCTCTCACAATCCTGGACTGCTGGCTCTTAACCACTCACTTGCCTGCCTGCCTGATCACCCCTAACTGCCCCCCTGCCGGCCTGATCACCCCTAACTGACTCTGCCTGCTGGCCTGATCATGCTCAACTGCCCCCCTCCCCCCTCCCCGCCGGCCTGGTCTCCCCATGCAGCCTGTTGCTCAGTCATTTGGTCATCCCTCACTAACCCCCCTACCAGCCTGGTCACCCCACGTAGCCTGTTCGGTCATCCGTTCGGTTGCGATGGTCACTTAGGCTTTTATATAGATAGATATTATGCTGCCTGACAATCTCTGCCTCTTTATTGGAATGTTTATCAATTTTTAATAATTGTAACTACTAATACTGTAGAATTAATTATTGGCATTTTACTTTTAATCCTCTATATGACTGATGCCCTTTTGTTCCTCTTTTGTGAGTTACTTTATGTTAAATAGATTATTTTTGGTGTACCAATTCAATTCCTCTGGTGCTTTTCTTATTATTTTTTAGTTCTTAGTGGCCACTCTGATTACTGTGTACATGTTAACTTATACAATCTTCTTCAGAATAATCCTAAATTAATTTAAAAATTATAAATACTGATATAGCTTTAATATATAAAATCTAATTTGACAATTGTTAATGTATTTTTTTAATAATTTAAATGGGTTGCCCTGTTGTTTTCTGCCTAGCACATTTCAGTCAAGATGACTTTGGTCATTGTCTTCTAGCAATTTAATTTAGAAGTGTGTGTTGGAATGTGTGTTTGCATATGTGCATGTGTGTGTATCTGTGTCTGTGTCTGTATTTGTAGTATAGGCTCCTTTGAACTTCCTGGACTCATAGTTTTATAATTTTCAATTTTGTATAATTTTTGTCATTTTTTCTTCAAATATCTGTCATTTTCTCCATTTCTAGGATTCTAATTATGTGCACATGTGATTACATATGTGATGCTTAATTTTATATGTCAACTTAACAGCCCATGGGTGCCCAACTTAAACATTATTCCTTCTCCTTGGGTCTCTGGATGAGATTGGCATGTGAATCAGTGAATTAAAGTAAATTACGTTCACCAAGATGGGTAGACATAATTCAATTCACTGGGGGCCTGAACTGAAAAAAAAGACAGAAGGAAGAATTGACTCCTTTTTTCCAACATCACTGTTTGAGCTAGGACATTCCATCTTATTTTTCTTGCCTTATACTAGGATTTCCACAATTGGCTTCCTAATTCCAAAGCTTTCAGACTCAGACTCAATCACACCACTAGCTTTTCTGGGCTTTCAGCTGGCAAAAGGCAGTTCATGGGACTTCTTAGGCTCCATGAGTCAATTTCTTATAATACATTTTTCTACTGGTTTTGCTTCTTTGGAGAACTCTGACTAATACAACATAGTATCATCTTATATCATTGAAATACTATTTATTTTCTTGTGTGTTTTTTTTCTCCTCTGTGTTTTAGTTTAAATAGTTTTGTTATACCTCCAAGTTACTGAATTTTCTTCAACAACTTTTAATCTGATATCAATAAGCCATTTTTTATAAATTATATTTCTTATAACTCATATTGTTGTGTTTTTTTTTCAGTTAAGTTTATTTATAATATATTTTTAGAAGTTATCTGCTAACTCTGTCCTCTCTGTTATTTATTGGTCTTTTTCTATGGGCTGATATTCTCCAAATTATGGTTTAATTTTTCATGCTTTCTTAAATGTCTAATAATTTTGAATGAGTAATGGACATTGTAATAATATATTAGTAAGCTAATATATTAGATATAGTAAACTAATATATTAGATATATGTTGTTATATCATCAATTTGAAGTATTTTTCCTCCTAGCAAGGACTATATTTACTTATACACCAGTTTTTGGTTTTGAGGTATATTTTATAATTTGTTAGAGAAAATTAATAGTATGCTTTACTTTAGGACTAGCATAGATATAAATCTGAGGTGTGACCCTTATGATATCTCCACTGAATAGCATGGTTGTTTAATATGGATTTTTCCATCTGGCTGATTGGAACTCAAGTGTTTGTGACATCTGTGAGCTCTGGAAATTTTTCAGCTACCTCAATACTATCATTCTTTGCCTGGCACTTCAAGTTTCTCACGAGGTCTGTGAGAATGATCAAAGGGATTCAGATCCCAATGCCTGTGTGATATTTTGGAGCTTCCTTTTTTTTTGTGGTATTCTGATCACAATTTCTAGCCCCTGTGCCTTTTTTTAAAATTATATTTTCTATCTTCTCAACTCAGTGAGATTGATGTGTTTTGTTTGTAGTCACCCTTCCTGCAAAGTAGTCTAGAAACTGCCTTTAAAAATAAAGGAAGGTGAATCATAGGGAACCCCATTGTTATTTTTCTTTTTTTCAATTAACACAACCCACAGCTGTTTGATGTTAAATATTCAAACATCTTTGTCTCAAATATTTTGTCTTATGTTTCATTTGTTTACTATTGAAGGGCCAGTTATGTTATCATGACTGGAAGGAACAATCTGTGTCCTAGTTCATACTTACATGAGTCTCAAGTATGGTTGATTAGTATACCACTAAAAATTAGACCCTTAATGTATTTTCTGCAGAACTGTCACATTTATTTTTATTCATTTTATGGGTAGATTTATTCTTTATACTTAACTATGTAAAAAGCCATTGTATTTTTTTGGAAATGTTGAATTGTTTTATAACTTTAGGTAGTCCTTAGTTCATAAATTTAAAATTAATGCATATTTATGTTTAGTTCTATAATTATTTTTGAACAAGTAAGGCTTCTTTGCTACTTGGCAGTAAGATGTTTCATGTATTAATTGATTATGTAAATTTAATTTGCTTTATTCAAATATATAGAAAATGATCTAGAATAATTTACTATACAACCCTTTTTATTGATTCAAAATATTTCTATTTCTCTGATACAATATATTTATTGTATATATAATATATACTTATAAATTTATAATTCTAACCTGCTTATTATTTTAGTTGTTTATATAAATATTAATCAGTTTACTAAAATTCCTTTATTGGTTTAGACCCAACATAAAATGGCAGCAAGTAGACCATTCATATTGTATGGTTATTTCAGATTATAGCTAGTATTAACCTAGTCATTCATCATGACATATTTTGCCATCTTATAGAACTGGATGTAGGTTTTCAATGCAATTTGCAGAACATACTTATTTTTACTTTTTTTAATTTTTATCTGGACTGCTATAAGACTTTTTTACCTTAAATTTTTTCTGCTATTATCTATATGTATAAAAACCTAAGTGACCATTGAAACCGAACAGACAACCGAACAGGCTGTGTGGGGCTACTAGGCCAGCAGGTGGGTTAGTGAAGGACAACCAAACGACTGAGCAGCAGGCTGCATGGGGTGACCAGGCCAGCAGGTGGGTTAGTGAGGGGCGACCAAAAGACCGAGCAGCAGGCTGCATGGGGCGACCAGGCCAGCAGGTGGGTTAGTGAGGAGCGACCAAACTACTGAGCAGCAGGTTGCGTGGGGTGACCAGGCCTGCAGGGGGGAGGCAGTGAGGGGTGACCAGGCTGGCGGGGGGCAGTTAGGGGTGATCATGCAGTCAGGTAGGTGAGCAGTTAAGAGCCAGTGGTCCCGGATTGTATGAGGGATGTCCGACTGCTGGTTTAGGCCCAATCCCTGGGATCGGGCCTAAGCCATCATCGGATGTCCCCTGAGGGGTCCTGGATTGGAGAGGGTGCAGGCTGGGGTGGGGGGACCCTCCCCCTACATGCATTAATTTCATGCACCAGGCCTCTAGTCTTGAATAATCACAAATTTGGAAAATTTAGTCTATGCTATTTATTTCCTAATTGCAAGTCTATATTAAAGTATCTTGAAAAAGAGAATTCTATCACAGATGTTGGTACATGAAATATCAAATTATTTATTAAATTTGACTTTTACTTAAGGAACATATGACATCTTATCTTTAATACAGATGAGCAAACTCAGGTTGTAATAGAATCAAGTTATTTTGCTAACATTCTCAAACTATCCATTAACTTTCTAAAGTGGACTTTCAAGTTCCATGTAAAAATCATTCCGTCATCACACTTGATCATAATGACCCTATAACAGATGGTTAAAATTGTTGTTATATTATCAAAAAAGTTTTTGCCTTATAAATGGCATACTTTTAGGTGAAAACAATTACACATAAAAATATGAATGTATTTTGCTACAGATCTTTAGGAAATCAATGTACCAACATTAAAACTATTTTTGACAGAAAAAGTTACTTATCCTATTTTTTGTAATTGGCTTTATTTAAGTTCTACATAATAATAAGCAACAATTCAGAGTATCCAAAAACAGTTTGTTAGTGTTACACTGATGTCTTACTGAAATAGATTACTTGGAGATCCCTGGCATAAGGGACTACTTGTGTAGCTTATAAGAATAAATGCACTAATACTGACATGGTACATGGATAACAGAAATAAACTTGAAAAAATTTCAAGGAATAATTAATCTCTCTTTAGAATTAAAATAATATTGAAGATTTCAGGAATTCTCTTCATGATAAAATTTTGGCAAAGTTTTGACCTCTTCCGTAGTAGAAATTGGGTCAGGGTGAAAATCAGAGACTATAAACAGGAATGGGGTAAAGAGTCTAAAGAACCCTACTGTTTGATTAATATCATATATTGGATGGGGGTGAGTTTTAGTCCAATGTACGTAGAGACTCATCCAGGAGTACAGCAGGGCTCTGAAAGATTGGTATACATTCCTGCTGAGTTTATAATCTGTAAATGTTAAGTGTTCAAGGCATGGAACCTGGCTGTTCTTAACCAAAGTCAGATCTCTACTAGAGCTTAGTTCACTGAAAACCATTTAAGTTTAATAAACATTTATTGAGTGCATTATGTTGCAAGGATTATGCTAATGGAAAGATGCTAAATTATTAAGTCATAATCCATTTGTGACTCTTTGGCATATACAGTCTTCTTTTTTATTATACCTTGAAATACAGTATGATTTATTAAGGACCAGATTATTACCAATGTTCCATTTTGTTTCTTTATTTACCTCTATGCCATGACAAATTCTTATCAATGAAGGAACAGAAAAAAGAATAAGTGTCTGTATTCTCTGAGACAAACTTATGATGTAAAAGGCATTTAAATGTCTAAAAGCAAGACATTTGAGTGTTCTATATGCTTTAAAATCTAAGTTACAAGAACTAGATGTTTTAAATGACTTTCTCCACTTACTCTTTGGACACTTTATTTTTATTGTATTAGGTATAAAAATGAATTCATTTCAGATACTATAAAGACACTAATTTGTAAAACTTTATATAAAAGAAATATTGTTGCTATATAAAATATGAATTCCTATAAATATAATAGCTAACTTATCTGGTAGCTTAAATCTGCTATAAAAAACCATGTGCAACAAAAAACACACATATGATTGAAGTTCCAAGAATTACAGCAAGAACTGCTATACATAAGAGTTACATATTTAGTCATCTTGGGAAAGAGTAACCCATTTCCACTAAAATATGAAGGTGGAACCTGCTACCTAGAGGAAATGGCTGTGAGGGGCTTTTCTTAGATCTGCACTTATCCATCTTTCCAATTTTTATGATTAGTTCTTTATTAAGATGAATGAATACTTTCTGCTTTATATATATTTAAATTTGTGGGTTGCTAATTACCAAATCTTGCCTTGGCCTGCTATTTATGTATATATGTTTCTATTGTTAGGTCTGATCAAATAATTGAATGGACCCTATCCCCTGGGAACTGACCTTTAGGCCACTTCACAAGGGACATTCCCCTTCGCTTACACCACACTTTACTTTCAAAGACCACATTCCACTTGCTAAGACCATTATCTTTCCCCTCAGGACCCACCCAGAGAATTCTCTGCCCAGAAAAAGCCCTCCTAGAGTCTTTTAAAATCAGACTCCCTGTCCCTGGGTGCTGGCCCCATTTTGGGGCTCAACCATCTGGTTTTCCAGACGACCTAATAAATTCATAATTCTTTACTCCTTTTGGCCTCGTCCATTCCTCTTTCAGCGACCCTAACATCTATGTTTTTGTTTTTTATCAAACTTTGTGCTACTCAAACATTCTTGTATGAACCTATAGCAAGCAGGTTTTTTACCCTTTATTGAAAACTATATGTATCCTTTGAAATAACAGTTTTCTAGCATGATAAAGTAATGGAGAACAAATTTATCTTTCTTTCATTAAGTGTATAGAAACTTGGACAATATCTATAAAATAGCTTAAACATGTTTCTGTCTGGCCACTAGTCAGTTTATAACAGTGAATAAAGCAAAACAAAACAAATAATGTCTGATTATTTCAGTTTACTGCCTGGAGAGAGATTTCCAGCTGCAGGGAAAGAGAGCCCAATGGTCTGACTGAACTTAAGAAATACAGTTCATTGATTGGAGGGCCCAAATTTTTAGGTAGGAAATTAGACATGAATGGCTGGGTGGGGCCTACCCTGGGTCCTGAACAGGCGTCTGACCAACATTGCCTTCAGACCACCTCTCTAGGGGTGGCCCAGAAGAGTGCCAGTAAGCACATTGGAGCCAGCTAGCTCTTAGCACAAGCTCAGAGGAAAATGACATGACCTCATTGCCAATATGACCTTACTAGGGCCCTGGACTAATTATAATAAAATTTGCATTTTGGGCTTTGACCCTCCCCCCCCATGAATTTTTCTGCATACATTATGGGTAAGGTCATGCCCAGAACAAATATAGTTTCTGTCAATCATCCTTGAATGCAAATGAAAGGCTCCACCCAGAAAATCCCTCTTTAAAAAGCCCAGGAGTTGGGGCCATGTTCTCTCTCTCTTTCTCTCCCTCCACTGGACCACTCCTTGTTTGGAATGTATCTTCAATAAACCCCACTTTGCTTTACTTTCATATTTGTTGACCTTAAAATCTTTTCTGCATTAAAGAAAAGAGCAGAGGTCCCAGCCAGTAACCTCAATTGGTAACAAAATCAGATAGAATTTGTATAACAAATACCAGAGATAAAGGATGAAGCTCAAAAAACCTACATTAAGCTCAAAAGAACTGCAGAAGAAACCACTTATGTTTTTGGTTTAGGATTGATTTGTATTTGTGTGAGAATAAACTGCTTAATGGCAGGAAAGGACTGCCTAAAAGTTGTAGGTAGAATGATCCCCAGACCTCAAACACAACAGTTTGTTTTCCAACTGGCAAGACTGTCTACAGACAAATATGCCCATTAGCGCTGTGGACAAAAGGGGCCACATGCTAACCTGACAAGCTCAGGGGAGGCCTGCATGGCAGTCTTGCAAACTCAAAGACCTAAAGTAACCACAAAGGATGGTCTGAAATTAAAATTTTAACTAAAAGCAGTTATGGTGGGCAGTTACATCCTAGGCCGGTATTTTCCCTGACAAGGTCAATTTTTACCCTAATTGAGCCTATTCTTTTTTTTGCATCTAAGATAACTATGAAATGTCAGAGTAACCTGTAACTTGCCTTTTTCCCCAGACTCCTGGGGCATACCCAAATGCTGAGCACCAGAACAGAAACCATAAATTCCTTCATTGTTACTGTTATAATGTAAACTGTTAACTGTTAACTATCCTGTAGCCACTTAAGTAGTATGTCTATCATTTTACTTGTTATCCAATCCCAGAGGTTTCCCAGCTTTG
This sequence comes from Plecotus auritus, assembly GCF_963455305.1. Classification (NCBI taxonomy): domain Eukaryota; kingdom Metazoa; phylum Chordata; class Mammalia; order Chiroptera; family Vespertilionidae; genus Plecotus; species Plecotus auritus. Next base: position 133,041,194 of record NC_137771.1, on the reverse strand, counting down.
CTTTCTCCTGCCTCCCTAATCTACCATCAATGGATTTAATGTAACCCACTTATGTCTCTTTCTTTGATGCAATGTATAAAAATAGGTGAAAAACCGCCATTCTCCGGAGCATTATCCCACCCAATCTGTTGAGATTCTGCTTCCTGACAATTGTTGGCAGTTTGGCTCAAATAAACTCACACAAATTCTTTACATGTTTGAATGTTTTTTATGTTAACAGTGCAAATAACTTGCTCTTGATAATGGCTGTTCTAAACCAACCACAAAAAAATTAAAAAAGCAATCTTGGTAAGAATCAAACCAATTCTATAACTTCATCCAGAAAAAAAGAAAGAAAGAAAGAAAGAAACACACACACACACACACACACACACACACACACACACACACACACTAACTCCAGTACTTAAAAAATAAAAATTCATAAAACACACAATACTTTTTTTAAATGGGGAGGACAGTGTAAATACAAATAAACCTCATTTCTCTAACATCTCCCATCTTGAACAATTTAATTCCTGATCAAATTGTTCACAGAAAAAAAAAATGTTTGGGATGTGAAACAAAACTTTGATTTTTGATCTGACAACTCTTTCATGCTGATACCTCAGCATGACAAAGGTGTCTTTCAGGCAGCAAACAAAGAAGAGAATGCTTTAGTTGCTGGTGAAATCCATGATTAGTACAATTTTAAAACATAAAGAGGCCATCAAGAGTTCTAATATTGCTAAGGGTGTGAAAGTGCTCACAAAACAACCATCAGAGACAATTGAATAGGTAGAAAATCTGTTGTTGATTTGGATGAAGGAAAAGCAGTTAGCTGGTGATAGCATTTTGGAGGCAGGGGTAATATGAAAAATTTGTTTAAGGCTAGTAGGGGGTGATTCATTCAATTTAAGCAAAGAAGTTTTTATTTATAGATTAAACAGTACTTTAGACATGTACTGTATATAAGAAATATTAAAAAAGAATAATTTTGAGCATCTGGAAAGGATTAGGTCAATTTGATACAGGACTTGGAGGCTGGAACATTCGGTGTTCCCCTGGGCAGGATGGTTCCCAGGCTTTTTGCCCGTTAGAGTCGATGAATCCACAGAGGGAAGATGGTATAGCAAAAGTAGAAATTTATTGAAGAACAAGTATAGACTCCCATGTGGGGGCAGAGAAAGAGTCCCACAGGATGGACTCTCACGTGGGGAGCGGGAAAGAGTCCCACATCACAGACTCCCAAGTGGAGAGGGAAAGAGTCCCAACCGAGTTTCTGTTTCCAGGGTTTATAAAGGCTGCAAGTCCCTATGTCCTGATATCCCCTCTGATTGGTCAATATTCAGTTTTGAATTGGTTACTATAGTAACTCCTGAGCTCAAAGGTCAAATCTCACATGGGACATGTGAGGCCTTCCTTCCTCAGTGTCCTCTTACTGCCACCCCTGCCAGCCTGGTTGCCCCACACAGCCTGCTGTTCAGTCATTTGGTCGTCTCTCACTAACCCCCCTGCTGACCTGGTCGTAGGCAGCCATCTTGTGAGAGCGTGAGCGTCAATTTGCTTATTACCTCTTTATTATATAGGATACTGAAAGCTATTACATATGAACATGTTACTGGAAAGTGGTCTTGGCCATTGGCAGGTCTGCCTAGGACCAGCTAGTAATATGTGGGTTCTTGTCTTTGTGCAGGAAAAATTTCACAACAGGAGTCCAAATGACTACAAGGGGATATTTATTAAACCTGGGGCAGAAAAACAAGAAAGAGCTTAGCATAGAAGAAGCAACAGGGGAACCCTCACTGGAATGCTCTAGTTCTCTGGGAAGTAGTTCTCTGGGAAGTCAAGCAAAGGGAGCCTTGGAGTCAGGTTCAGGGGACTAGCCTGCTACCAGCTGCCACTACCCATTGCTCCCAGGTTGCAAGTGTCCTGGAGCCCTTACCCAGTTTAGGAGATGCATGCCTGTCAGCGGAAAAGAGGGCAAAGGGAATGGTGGGGGATGCTCCCCAGAGTTTTTTTGTCCTAAGGCTTTCTCTCTTTCTTTCAGGAAAAGGAATCTTAGGGGAGGTTTTTGTGTTTTGTGTTTTGTTGTTGTTGTTAATCCCATTGCTTTTTTCAAAGACAGTGGAAGGGAGGGAGGGATGAGGATAGAGAAACGTTGATTTGAGAGAGACACATAGACATATGCCTCCCTTATGTGCCCTGATCAAGGGTGGGGAGCGAACCCACAACCCAGACGCCATTTACTGGGAATCTAACCCATAACCCTTTGGTGCTCAGTCTGATGTCTAACCACTGAGAAACACAGCCAAGGCTAGCAGAATATTTATCAGTTTTCCAGGTGTGCTTCTCCAGGGCCTTGGTCTCCATTGATTGGTCAGGGTATTCTCAGTCATTGCAACTGGTCTTGGTGTCCCAAACCTGGTTTGCTGCTTTTCTGGGTCTGGAGCTGAATACAACTGAGGCCTTGATGTTATTTCTAGGGAGGGGCCTTTTGTATCTGCTGTAAATTGCTCAGCAGTTTGTTCAGCTATCTGTCTCAGTTTCCCCATTCCCCTTGTCCTGGCTCACTGGCCTGTCTCAAACATAGATGGCCTTGCTCCTCACAGAGAACATTAGGATTTGTGAGTTCCCTACTTTTTGTGTGTTGCTGTGCTGTGGGTAGATATTACAGTAACACAGTCTTTCACCTCTCCTCCCTGCCTTGATATAGCCCTTTCTTTTCTTTTCTTTTCTTTTCTTTTTTTTTTTTTTTTTTTTTTTTTAGGTGTGAAGGAACTGCTCAGCTAGTTTTGAGGTTTTCTTCAGAGGAAATTGTTCCATGTGTATTTGTAGATTTGATGTGTCAGTGGGAGTTCAAGCTTTCTAAGTCTCTATCTTAGACTGCCTCTGCATGTATGTATTTGTCCTTTATTTTTATTTCTACCTTTTATCTGTAGTTGGAAAGGGGGAAAAGTATTTTAATGGCCATTTAGATAATTGTGGATTTTTTTTTATAATTTATCTTTATTGTTGAAAGTATTAGTGTCCCTAGATATAGAATTCCCATTTTTTTTTTATTATATTGTTTACACTATTACAAATGTCCACCATTTCCCCCCTCTTTGCCCAACTGCACCCAGCCCCTCCCCTAGGCTCCACCACATTGTTGTCTGTGTCTATGGTTTATACATATATGTTCTTTGGCTAATATCTTCACCTTTGTCCATCAGTCCCCCACCAACCTCCCCTCTGACATGCATCAGTCTGTTCTATGCATTCATGCCTGTGGTTCTCTTTCTTTCAGCATGTTGAATATGTTATTCCACTGACTTTGACTTTCATTACTTTGAAAACTAGTTATACTAATTCTATTGATGATCCCTGTATATTAATTTTATCTGCCTGCTTTCAGGATGAGCTCATTATCTGTCTTTCAACTATCTGCTACAATATATCTAGGGTGGATCACTTTGAATTTATTGAATATGTAGATTAATGTTTTTTAATCATATTTGGGGAGTTTTGGACATTATTTATTTAAATACTCTTCCTATACATTTTATTCTCTTCTCTTTTTTTGTGTGATTCCATATATATATATATATATATATATATATATATATATATATAGCCTTGATAGTGTCACACAATTCTCTGAGTCTCTACACTTTTCTTTACTCTTTTTCGATTCTCAGACTAGAAATTCTGAACTGACCTATATTTAAAATTCATAAATTTGAAGGTCAAATCTGCTGCTTAAAATTTCTAATAAACTTTTTTTTACCCTTACACTAATAATAAACTGTCTTATTCATCACTGAGTTGAAATACATTGTTGTTTCCATTGTAATTCATTAAATTTTTGTCTTATTTTTATTTAGGATCACATTTCATTTCATAGACATTTTCCATTACAATATGTACATTTATATTTATACATGAGATTTTTTAATTCTTTCAAAACATTTTCCTAGGCTTTTTGATAGGGTTTGAGTTGGCTATGTAGATAATTTGTGAATAGCAATCATCTTTGTATAATGTATGTTATTGAGAGAGCCAATGTAGGTATGTATATATCCTTCCAATTACTTGAATATTCTTTAAACACATATGAATGAATATATATCCACACATAGATGTGTATTGATTTATCACACCGGCTTGGACCTAAAGTGCAATATTGAGCAAAAGCAGTTTTTATTGTCTTATCCCTGATTCAGGGCAAATACATAAATATTTTACTGATAAAGTATGATATGAATTTGCTTTATGTATAAATTTTATCACAGCAATTTCTGTTCATATTTGCCAGAGGTGTTTTCTGTGTGTTTTTTATTAATATATTTTGTATATTACCATATTTCCAGGAAAACACTATTGTGTTTTATAGCCAAAGAATTAACCAGCAGAATGTTTTAATATGTCAATCAAAGACAGCTTCCCTAAATTTAATTGGTCAATTACGAAATTGCTTCAGTACAAATAACACTGAAAGCCAACCAGTAACAGGCTCAAAATTTTGAAGGCAAGTCAATTAGCAGTAGACTCATTCCTGTGAACATCCTTCTAAAACCAAACAATCAATAAAAGCCTTACTAAACAACAATTCGTCCAAGGCTGACATCAATTTTTTCCTGCCACTGTACAACAGCCCCCAAACAATTGTTCAACCAAAATACTCATGAAATATTAGAAGTCAATGTTTTAAAAGACTGTACAAAATTATTATAGCTTTATTTAAATAAATAATACATTAATCTTGTTCCTACTAACATGTGGTAATTTCTAATACTATTTAAATAATCACAATATTGTTTTTTATTAATTGCTTTTCTAATGCTATTTTTTCATTTCTTTGTAATCACTGAAACCAGGAGTTTATGAATTTTTCGTAACCTTGCTTCAATCCTTGCCCCCTAGCTGTCCAATCCTTACTTACAAACCAGAGTATCCTTTACCTTTACCTTGCCTTATTATTCTTCACTTCTCTATATCTCTCAGTAATTTACATTGAAGGCAAACTATCTATTAGAATGCATGCTGATTTAGATTTCCAAAATATTTCAAAAGAAATGATAACTATATAAATTTAACTTAACCCTTATATGTTGTATAATATAAATATAAATTGACACAAATCTGAAACTCCCAAGCAGAACTAACTGTTTGATAGAAAATGCTCTAGCTACTTCCTAAAATGAAAGAAACATACTAAAATATTATGTGAATCAGATAATGTATCACAGAAATGCAGAAAATTAAATCACAAAGGCTTTAATAATCTATTAATTTTTTTACAAAAGTTTAGCAATATCTCTATGATGTGTTTTTTATCTGTAGTGTTATACTTCTTTTATTTTACATTTTGTGAGAAATTTTTTAATATTTATTTCTAAAGTAAGAAAACAGCTATAGGAGGCATCTTTTTCAAACAAATCTTTATAGTCTGAAATAAGTCTTACATTATTATCATGTCCTTTTTTGGTGAAAAAGAAAATCCATATTTCTGTTGAATGTGTATGCAGCTCTAAAATTTGATTTTTGTTCATCTTTTTATTATGATTTATCAAATTTAGTGAAGAGGTGTCTGGTTATTTAGTGATTTATATTAGCATGCTCCTTTAGGAGGATATGAAAGAAAGCATGTAGAATGATTCTATCAGCTCAGCAAATAAATTACCTTGAAGACCATGCATTGTGTACAGGAAAACATCTAATATTTACCATGTGGACTAACATGAGGGAATAATTAACATATCGCTGATAACCAGTCAATAAAGGACAAAGAGCAAAAGAAAAAAAAATATGGTTACAAAGGACATTAGGATTTCAATCAAATTAACATGTGGTTGATTTCATAAAAAGGAGAAAAGAAGAAGTAAACTTTTCTATCTATAAGATGTCTGACTATAGTGGGACAGTGTGGCTTTTCAGAAAGGTTTCTAAATTTGCTTAATCTATATGTGGTGTATTTTAATGCTTCCTAGATGTATATATTATTTTTTTTAAATCCATACCCAAGGATGTGCTTATTGATTTTGAGAGAGAGAAAGATATATAGAGAGAGATAAAGAGATACAAGAGAGAACATCAATTGGCTGCTCTCTCTCTGGGCCTGATCAGAGAGGCAGGGCTGATCAGCAGCCTCCACAGCTGCTGGCAAGGCCCAGAGAGAGAGGCAAGGGCTGATCAACAGCTGCCACAGAGGCTGCGGATCAGACCCTGTTTCTCTCTCCGGACCTGACCCCTCCCCACCCCCCACCCCCCACCCCGGCAGTCAGTGCTTTCTGTTTGGTCTAGCACAGTGGTTGGCAAACTGCGGCTCATGAGCCACATGCAGCTCTCAAGCTGCGGTTTGCCGCTCTGTTGATTAATGAATTTGCCGACCACTGGTCTAGCATGTTTTACTTTTGTGAACTGGCTTTCTTTCAAGAGGGTAGCAATAGCCAATCACTTGGTTCTGATTTTCTTCTTCATAAAGGTGAACACAGGACAAATTGCTGGCTACTCAAAGTACACAGTCCCCTTTAAAATGGTGATTAATGTATAGCAGATGCATGACCCAAACGGGCCAAGTCAATAGCCATGTAGATTAAAAAAAAAAAAAAAAAAAGATCTGGAACTATTCAAATCTATTGCTGCACATGCTGTGGCCAAAGATCATCTAAGAACAAAGCTAAGTTAGAAAAAAGTTGATGAGAAAGAGGCATAATGATGATGATATTATTTGAACATTTGCATCCAATAATGTCTAAAGCCACCCAGAAATTACACCAGTAAATCCCTTCTTATGTTGTTGCTGTGACCCAGGGAAGACTGTTCCAAATATTTCACAATGGTACATTAATTAATTTGAATTAAAGTTATTTGACAAGCAGCTGGTATAAGAAGGGCAAGTTGACCCTCCCTTGCCTTGTTGAATGCAGGAAATGAATTTCCCCTGTGAAAGGTGGCCTCCTTGCTGCAAGGGGACTAAGAGAGACATCCTTATCACTGCAGTTAAGAAATCCAGGACTGAGAAGTTTCCATTAAGAAAACAACAACAAAACCTTGTTACTATTTTACTAATTTACTACCCAAGTCCAAATTTTGTTTAGATTCCTTACTACTAAGCACCCAAAACTTTGTCTTTGTGCTGTCAATTATTTGCATATTTATTGTTTCTTAGTCTAAAAAAAAGATAAAAGGGTGGCTGTTCCATCATTTATTGGAGCATCATTTATGATCTCCCATGTGCACATGTTAAATTGTTTTCTGTTAATCTGGTCTGTGTCAATGTTATTATTTGTCCTGCTGTTAGTAGAGAAATGGCAACAGAACGTTATCAGCCATTGGACTTTTGGTACTTGAGTTCAGGCTAAGAAATAATTCAGAGCCAAGACTCAAATACAACCAAAAGTTTATTTAGAAAGTCACAAAAGTAGAAGTGAACTATGGAAGAAGTGAGCCAGCTGGGCTGTGTGGGCTCAGGAAACAAGTTAACAGAGGCTAAAGAAGGGCCCTTGGAGTTAAAGAAAAAAAAGGCAAGGATATAAGCACCTGGGGGAAGGAGATGGGAGAAAGGCTTGGGCATGCTTCAGAGAAAGCAGAAACTGAGAAAAGAAGGGGGTAGGGAAAGGTGAGAGAGAGAGAGAGAGAGAGAGAGAGAGAGAGAGAGAGAGAGAGAGAGAGAGAGAGAGATCACTGGGTGCTGTGTCCTCAGTCCTGAGGGTTTTTATCCTTTCTCTAAAGGCAGGGATCCTAGGGGAGGTCTCAGGAGAGGATCTCATAGAATATTCATCAGCTTCCCAGGTGTGTCCTTTCAGGATCAGGTCTCTATTGATTGGTCTGTGCCAGAGCATGGGGTCATTAATCATCACAGCTTGTTTTGATGTCAGCCACTGTGCTGCCCTGCCTGACCTTACTGAGTTTATGGGTCTAGAGCCAAAACACAACTGAAGCTTAAATGTGATCTCTAGTTTGACCACAATTCTGTCTCTGCCTTCAACAAGGTTTTGTTTTCAGATGTTATCTCTAGTTTGACCAAAATTCTGTCTTTGTAGTCAATAGACCCAAGGCTTTGTTTCTGAGATTATTTGATGTAGGTCAGAATCTCAGTGTCCTGAGGGCTCAATGCCTAAGGGAGTGGTGGTGCAAGGGCTTGTATGGAAGTCATATGAGGTTATTCTCTGCACCCCGCCCCCGGCCCCATTCCTCTTATAAGGGGCCTACCTCATGACTAGTCACATGCTAGGGGAGGAAAGGTCAGGGGAGGGTCAGAACTACATGATCAGCAATATGAAAGGTCAGGGGGTCCAAATTTTATGACCAGTAATATGCCAGAAGAGGAAAGGGAACCCTGGAGGGGAGATCCTTGTTTTCCAGTTTTGCCTGTTGTGAGGTGCCTGGGGCTATCTGACCTAATGACATTCCATACCTGGCCTATCATTCTTACCCTGATCACGACTGTGCAACTGCCTACCACACAACCATAACAAAAAAGTCCTGGCCTTTGTGGCTCATTTGGTTGAGCTTCATTTCTTGTACCAAGAGGGTGCTGGTTCAATTACCACTCAGGGTCATGCCTAGGATGAGGGTTTGATTCCCAGTAGGGGGCATGCAGGAGGCAGCTGATCCATCTTTCCCTCTCACATTGATATCTTTCTCTTCCTCTCTCTCCCTCTCCTTTCCTCTCTCTCTAAAAATGAGTAATAGCCCAGATGGTGTGGCTCAGTGGTTGAGTGTTGACCTATGAACCAGGAGGTCAAGGTTCAATTCCTGATCAGACATATGCCCGGGTGAAGGGATTGATCCCCGGTGTGGGGCATGTGGGAAGCAACCAATTGATGATTCTTTCTCATCATTAATGTTTCTATCTCCCTCTCTCTTCCTCTCTGAAATAAATAAAAAAATATTTAAAAACAAATAAATAAATTAATTAATCAATTAATTAATTAATTAAAACTCAAGAAATGTAGACAAGGGAATTTACCCTCTTCTATACAGTGGTATAATAAAATCATAAATTTGTTTTTATCCCAGGGTACTGGCACAAGAAGTTCAAAAACCCTTGGAATTTCTCTTTTGTTATTCATGATATACCCCTTTCAATAATACTTCAGTTTAAACTAACAATGAACTTTTCATGGGCTCTTAGATAATTTCACGGAGGGGCTGGCCAGGTGATTAGAGACACTTTCATCTCCACCCCTCCCCACAATCTCCAGGGGGAAGAGAATGAGACGGAGTTCAATCAAGTGGCTACGATTTAGTCAATCATGTCTAAGTAATGAAATCTCAATAAAATCGTGAACAGGGAGCTTCTGGGTTGGGGCATACACTAATGTACTGGGAGGGTAAGTAGCATGTCAGGAGAGAGCAAGAGAGCTCTGTGCTCCAACCCCCAACCCCACCAACCCTTTTCTATGTATCTCTTTCTTTTGATGCTTTTTGAATTGTAACCTCTATAATAAAACTGCAGCCAAGTAAAACCTCAATATAATGACTAATTCGGGTGAGGAGGTGTCCTTTAGAGCTGAAAGTCCATTTTATAATAATGTAAGTTTTGTGAATGCACATCTACACTAATAAAAGAGAAAAATGCTAATTGACCTTACCTTTGCTATGCCCACCGCCAATCAGGAGTGATATGCAAATTAAGCCAAAAAAGATGGCGGGTAAATTTGCATACGTAGGAGGGGCGGGCTGCACCTGACATGGCCTGCAGGGCCCAGGCCACGATCGGTATCCGGGCCAGCTGGGCAGGCAGCACCTGATGCTGCCGGTGGGGTCCAGGCCGCCATCTCCTGTTCCCATGTCAATCACTTTTACGGACAAACATTTCTTCCCACAGTGTGATAGATCTTAAGATGATTTTAAAAAAATAATGGGCCTTTCTGTAAAGATGGCAATGCAGGTAAACTTTATGCTTGCCTCCTTTCATGAACATATCCAAATCTATAATAATAAAAGCATAATATGCAAATCGACCAAACAGCAGAATGACCATCCGGACAACCTTCTGATGACTACACTATGACACGCACTGGCTCCAGGCCAGCCAAGATGGGTACAAAACGATTGGTCAGGGGGCCCCACCATTGCACCACGATTGCCCCACAGAGGGAGGCCTAGGCCACCCGGCCAGCAGCCACAGAGGGAGGCCCAGGCCACCCAGCTGGCGGCACTGCAGTGGGTTTGCGGAGCCGGCCAGCAATCACCCCACAGAGGGAGGCCAAGGCCAGCCAAGTGACCGCACCCCACACTTGTTGCCTGCAGAAGAAGACAACTGGTGGCAGGACAGGGGGGCAGCCCCACACAGATGGCAAGCAGTGGCAGCAGTGGGGGTGGGACCAGCTGCTGGCAGCCAGGTGAAGGAAAGCCCTGATAGGCCCTGATCACCTGCCAGGCCTAGGGACCCTACCAGAGGGGTCCTGGACTGGAGAGGACGCAGGCTGGGCTGAGAGACACACCCGCCCCCATGCACGAATTTTATGTCCCGGGCCTCTAGTTACAACTATAAATAAGGATCCCACACCTACAGTGTGGAAATTAATAATAGGGATGGAGAGTGATATTAGCATCATGACAGAGTGAGACCTCTTGATTTCTCCCAAAGTTATAATTCATCAAAAGATTTCCTACTCAACACACAAGCACACAAAAGTGTCTGAGAGAGCCATGCATTGAGATATCTGAGGGTGGACATCTTGGAGACAAGGGAAGGTCAGAGACAGAAGTCACAGAGGCCATGAATGGTCAGGATGTATCCTACACTCAGCAGCCTGGAGAGGGCCAGAGGGGTGGAGGCAGCATTCTGGTCATAGTGCCAGTAAAACCTGCAGCTACACCAAGGAAAATAAAACAAAGCCACTTGTGTGAACCCAACTCCTCTCACTGAACCTTATCCACAGAAAACAATAAGACATTATTGAAAGAAACTGAAGAAGACAGAAAGAAATAGAAACATATTTTTGGGTTTATAGATTGGAAGAATTAACATAGTTAAAATGTTAATTTTTACCTAAAACAATATACAGATTTCATGCAATCCCCATCAAAATCTCAATGGCATTTTTAAAAGAAATAGAACAAAAAATCCTCAAATTTATGTGGAACCCAGAAAGACCCAAATAGCCAATACAATCCTGAATAAAAAGGACAAAGGCAGAGGCATCACACTCCCTGGCATCAAGTTATACTACAAAGCTATATTAATCATAACATTATGGTATAATATGGCAACTATGCAGGCAACTAATATTATATGCAGGCAACTAATTCTCGACAAAGAAGCCAAAAAACATGCAATGGAGAAAGGAACGTCTCTTCAATAAATGGTGATGAGAAAATTCAAAAGCTACATGCAAAAGAATGAAACTAGACTGCTATATGATACTACACATAAAAATAACTCAAAATTGATATAACTTGAATATAAGAACTAAAGCAATAAACTACATAGAGAAAAACGTAGATATTAAGCTTATGGATCTTGGTCTCAGAGGGTCTTTTGTGAACTTGACCCCAAAGGCAAGGAAAACAATGCATACAACTCAACAGTAAAAATACAAACAATCCAATTTAAAAATAGGCAGAAGAACTAAATAGACACTTTTCCTAAGAAGACATACAGACATATAAGTGGCCAATAGATATATAGAAAAGATGCTCAACTTTACTAGCCATAAGGGAAATCAAAACCACCATGGGATACCACCTCACACCAGTTAGAATGGCTGTTATCAATAAGACAGGAAATAACAAGTGTTAGAGAGAACGCAGAGAAAAGAACACCCTCAAACACTGCTTGCGGGAATGTAAATTGGTTAAGCCACTCAGGAAAACAGTATGGAGGTTCCTCAAAATTTTTTTTTAAATAGAGCTACCATATGAACCTGCAATCATCTTCTGGGTATCTATAAAAATAATTGAAAACATCTCTTTGTATAAATATATGTACTCCTGTGTTCACTGCAACATTATTATCAATGGTTGAGACATGGAAACAATGTAAGTGGCCTTCAATGGGTGATTGGATGAGGAAGAAGTAGTTCCTATATACAATGAAATACTACTGGCCATAAAGAATGATGAAATGTTGCCATTTGCGACAATATGGATTAGTCTAGACAGTATCAGACTAAGTGAAATAAATCAGATGGAAAACAACAAGTGTCCTGTCACTCATAAGTGGGGTATAAAACAGTGCACGGGGGCGGGTGTGTCTCTCAGCCCAGCCTGCGTCCTCTCGCAGTCCAGGACCCCTCTGATAGGGTCCCTAGGCCTGGCCGGCAATCAGGGCCTATCAGGGCTTTCCTTCCCCAGGCTGCCAGCAGCTGGCCCCACCCCCACTGCTGCCACTGCTTGCCATCTGTGTGGGGCTGCCCCCCTGTCCTTTCACTCATAAGTGGGGTATAAAACAGAAAGCAACAAATAAACTTACAGACCTATGCGACAGCTTGATGGTTACCATAAGGGAAGGGCAGTGGGAGGAGGATGAAGAAGTTAAAGGGAGTTAAGTATATGTGATGGAGAGGGACTAGTCTTTGGTGGTGAGCACACATTCCAATACACAGATAAATCTGTACACCTCAAACTTATATAATGTTATTAACCAATGTTACCTCAATAAATTTAATTTTAAAAATAAAATAGAAAGTAGTAAGAAATGTAAAATAAAATTAATACAACTTCATAGAATTGGTGAAAGTATTAAAATAGCATTTTTGAAGTTTATTTTATTTAAAAAATAAAATAACATCTTAGAAGGAAAAAAAAAAAAAAAAAGAAAAGAATTGGAGGGATATATTGGCTGTAAAGGTCCCCCAGAGAAGTGAGGGGTCTCAGACTTATGCCAGGCAACCCAACATAGGACCTCAGTCCTGGGAATAAAACATGGCTGTGGAAACAGTGGGGTTTGCACACTAAAAAGACAAAGGTCTGCTAATAATGATGGCACAAAAACCACTTGCTCACAAACCCCCTGTCTCTAAACTCAACTGAAGGGACAGTAGGGTCATATAGGGAGGAGCTAAATTGTCTAACTTCACAGCAAAGGTGGAGGGGAGTAGGATCAGGCAACTCTTTTTGGGGACAGAAGTGCTGGTAGGCTCCATTATTCCTTTTTGGAGCCCTCTGCCCACTCAGCTAGCCCAGCAGGGTGTGTGCCAAATCTAAGCTCTTCATTAACCTGACTATCACTATTCTCCCTGACCTGGTGATTCACTTAGACCAGGCGTCCTCAAACTACGGCCCACGGGCCACATGCAGCCCGCCGAGGACATTTATCCGGCCTGCCGGGTGCCGCTGCCTGTCCTGCTTAGCAGCCGACTTGTCCCGGGCCCGCAGTGCGCATAGGAATTGAGCCTCTTCCATTTGCTCCTCCACACAAGCCTCTTGTCTCAGCTCATGCTGCAGACTTTCACAAAATGTCTCAAAGGTCCACAAACCCCAAACAAACAAGCATCATTCAGCCTATGTGTGAATTCTAGCTCTTTCTTAGCAGCTCCAAGTCCAGCATAAGCGGAGACCAATTTCAACTTGCATTGTAACTCCCATCATGTGACCCCAAGCCTAACATAAACAGCAGCCAGTCTTGGCCTGGAACATAGCATAGCTTTAACTAAGTGACCACAAGTCTAGCAAAAGTATTGGCTGGCCTCAGCTCACGTCATAGTGCCCATCAAAGGGTCCCAAGCCAAGGACAAGTGACAGCTGGCCTTGGTTTTCAGAATAGCCCGCCAGCACCCCCAAGACTTCCAAACTCAGCATAAATTACATTCAACCACAGCTCACTTTGTAGCTCCTACAAAGAAGCCCTAAACCAGGCACAAATGACAGCTGTCTTTGGCCTACACTAGAGACCTCAAAAGTCTCTAGAGCCAATACATAGTTCAGACCATACCACAGCACCACCCAACCAGCTCCAAAAGTAACACACCAGAAGACTGGACACAGCTGGAGCCAGAACCACCCCCCAAAACAAAACAAAGGAAAACAAAACAAAAAACTTCTGCTCTATAGGGTCAGTCTACACACAATAGCTCACCTGCTATAGACATAGCCAGACAACCTGAGGTAGAGTCAACTCCACCACTTAGTTGCCATCGGCAATTGAGACACAACCATAACAAGAAGGTACACACAACCCACACAGGGCACACACCTGGAGCACCAGACTCCGATAATCAGAGACACTTCACCACTGGGAACCACTGGACACATTCTACATAAGGCCATTCTGTCAAGATTAGAAAACATAGAAGATCTACCTAATACATGGAAACAATACAGGGACTCAGTCTACCAATGTAAGGAGACAAAGAAACATGTCTCAAATGAAAGAACTGGACAAAAATCTAGAAAAATATATAAATTAAATAGAGGCAAGCAACCTACCAGATATAGAGTTCAAAACACTGGCTGTAGGATGTTCAATGAACTTAGAGAAAGAATAGTTGAACTCAGTGAACACTTCAACAAAGACATAGAAAACAGAAAAGTAGATAGACAACATAAAAGAACCAGTCATAAATGAAGAATACAATATCTGAAATGAAGAAAACATTAGAGGGAATCAACAACAGATAAGATGAAGCAGAGAAATGAATCAGCAATATTGAAGAAAGAGTAGTGAAAAATACCCAATTGGAACAGCAAAAAATATATAGAGATACAGAGAGTTTTTTTTGTTTTTTTTTAATTAAGATAGTTTTAAGGTCTTCTGGAACAACATCAAGCACAAGAACATTCTTATAATAAGAGTACCAGAAAAAGGACAAGAGCAAGAGCAAGGGATTGATAACCAATTTAAGAAAATAATGATTAAAACTTCCCTAACCTGGTGAAGAAATAAGACACAAGTCAAGGAAGCACAGAGAGTCCCAAACAAAAAGAGCCCAAAGTCCACACCAAGAAACATCATTATTTTATTAAGTTGCCTAAGGTTAAAGACAAATAATCTTAAAAATAGCAAGATGAAAGCAGTTAGTTACATATAATGGTATGTAATCCATAAGGTTGTCAATGGATTTCTTGAAAGAAACTTTGCAGGCTCAAAGGGTTTAGCACAAAATATTCATTGATGACAAGCAAGGGCCTAAAACTAATATTACTCTACCCAGCAAAGCTATAATTTAGAATCAAAGATGAGAGTTTCCCAGATAAGACAAAGCTAAAGGAGTTTATCACCATTAAATCAGTATTTCAAGAAATGTTAAAGGGACTTTTTTAAGAAGAAAAAAAAGGATCAAAAATATGAAAAAGAAAATATAGAAAGCCCCAGCTGGTTTGGCTCAGTGGATAGAGCGTCAGCCTGTGGACTGAAGGTTCCCAGGTTCGATTCTGGTCAAGGGCACATGACTGAATTGGGGGCTCAATCCCCAGTTGGGGGTGTGAAGGAGGAAGCCAGTGGTCAATGATTATCTCTCATCATTGATGTTTCTATCTCTCTCCCTCTCCCTTCCTCTCTGAAATCAATAAAAATATATTATAAAAATATAGAGAGAAAAGAAAAAAAATTCTCACTGACAAAGGTACACTTAGTAAAAGCAGTAAATCAACCAACTATAAAGCTGCAATTTGTAACAATATAGATGGATCTTGAGGAAATCATGCTAAGCAAAATAAGTCTGATGGAAAAATTCAAGAACCTCAAGATTTAATTCATATAAAGAATATAAAACTGAAAGCAAGAAATAAGACAAACAAACAAACAAAAACCCATAGAAACAGCCTGGCCAGTGTGGCTTAGTGGTTGAGTATCAACCTATGAACCAGGGGTTCATGGTTCCATTCCCAGTCAGGGCCCATGCCTGGGTTGTAGGCTTGATCTCCAGTGTCGGGTGTGCAGGAGGCAGCCAATCAATGATTCTCTCTCATCATTGATGTTTCTATCTCTTCTCCCTCTCCCTTCCTCTCTGAAATTAATAAAAATATATTTTAAAAACTCATAGAAACAGACATTAATATGGTGGTGACCAGAAGGAAATGGGAGTGGGGAGAGGGTAGCAAAGGGTAAAGGGAGTCAAATATATGGTAATGGAAAGGGATTTGACTTTGAGTGGTAAACACATAATGCAATATTCAGATGATGTATTATAAAATGTTACAGTTGAAACCTGTATCATTTTATTAATCAATATCACCCCAAAATTTAATAGAAGATTTAAAAAATAAAACTAATGCAAAAGTAGAAAAATCATGTGTAATTACAACAATAAACTAAAGTTTACACATAAAATAATTTCAAAAAATAATGACAGTCCAGCTGGTGTGGTTGAACATGGACCCAGGAACCAAGAGTTATTGGTTCAATTCCCTGTTAGGGAACATGCTAGGTTTGCAAGCTCGATTCCTAGTATGGGGTGTGCAGGAGGCAACCTATTGATGATGTTCCTCTTTCATTGATGTTTCCATTCTCTATCTCTCTCCTTTCCCCTCTCTCTAAAAATTAATTAAAAAAAAATAATAATGACAAAAACATAAAAGTAGAGGGGGGACTAAAAATTCCAATGATTTTAGAATGTGCTTTAATTTAAGCACCCATCTACTTAAAATAGATTGCTATAAACATATCTTTGTATATATGAAGTACATAATAACCACAAACGAAAAAATTTAAAATGTATATAAGAAATAAAGAGGAAAGAATCCAAGCATAACATTAAAAAGTCATCAAGACAGTAAGAGAATAGGAAAGAGACAGAGACCTACAAAAAACAAACAAACAATCAGAAAGCAATTAATAAAATGGCAATAACTACATACTTAATAATTAAGTTAAATGTAAATGGACTAAATGTTCCAATCAAAATATTTAGGGTGGCTGAATGGATAAACAAACAAGACCTGCTTACATTCTACCTATAATAAACCCACTTCATTTCAAAAGATATAAACAGATTGAAGCAAAGGGATGGAAAATAATATTCATGCAAGTGGAAATGAAAAAAAAAAAAACTGGGCTGACAATGCTTATACTAGACAAAATGGATTTTACTTACAAGTGGACTCTAATAAACAAAATAAACAGAAGAGAATCAAACTCATAGATACAAAGAACAAATTAGTGGTCAGCAAAAGAGAGAGATTTGGGATGATATAGAAAAGTTAAGGGATTAAGAACTGCAAATTGGTAGCTACAGAATACTCATTGGGGATGTAAATTTGAGCATAGGAAATATAGTCAATAAAATGTAGTAACTATGTATATAGTCAGATGGGCCCCAGACCTATTGTAGAGAACACTTCTGTAAGGTATGTAAATGTCTATCACTATCCTATGTACCTGAAAGTATGTCAACTCTAATGAAAAATTAAATTTAAAAATACACATTTCCTTTAAAAGTTGAAAAAAATCCTCAAACAGAATACTTTAATGAAAACAAAATTTGCAATTAATCTTTTTTAAATAAAGGAATGATGGGCCTATAGTAACCTAATCTATACAATTTAGGCATTACATAAAGAAATAGAAATTAGATGTTTTCTATGTTAGGGGAGTAATATATGATGTTTCTCAAAGTATTATGTAATCAAGATTTTTTTAAGTAGTGGTATGTCACCATTGTGAATTCCTAGACAGAGTTTCTTTCTCCTCAAAGAGAATTGTAGTCATGCGCAGTTCATATTTCTTCAAATGAGAGCAAGGAGTATGAGTTAATGAGAATCCAGTGGAGACTAGAGTCATTACCTTGGTCCTAATTGTCAATAGATCAATTAAATTCTTAAGTCCAACATTATTTTATAGGATTGGTTGTATTTAAGGGAGTGTTATAATCTATATATTACCTATAACTAGAGGCCCAGTGCATAAAATTTGGGTATGGGCGGTCCGCTCAACCCAGCCTGCACCCTCTCCAATCCAGGATTGTTCGACTGCCGGTTTAGGTCCGATCCCAGGGATTGGGCCTAAACTGGCAGTCAGACATCCCTCTCACAATTCTGGACCACTGGCTCCTAATAGCTCACTTGCCTAACTGCCTGGTCACCCCTTACTGCCTCCCCCCCCCCCCCCCGCTGGCCTGATCGCCTCTCACTGCCTCTGGGTGCTGGCCTGATCTCCCCTAACTGCCCACCCTGCCAGCGTGGTTGCCCCTAACTGCCCCCCCTGCTAGCCAGGCCACCCCCAACTGCCCCCTCCCTGCCGACCTGGTCACT
The DNA here is from genome assembly GCF_963455305.1 of Plecotus auritus. Taxonomy (NCBI): domain Eukaryota; kingdom Metazoa; phylum Chordata; class Mammalia; order Chiroptera; family Vespertilionidae; genus Plecotus; species Plecotus auritus. The sequence continues at coordinate 133,023,089 of NC_137771.1, read as the reverse complement.
CTTAACCGCCCCCCCCCGCCACCGGCCTGGTCACACCTTACTGCCCCCTCCCCCCCTGCCAGCCTGGTTGCCACACACAGCCTGCTGTTCAGTCATTTGATCGTCCCTCACTAACCCCCTGCCGGCCTGGTTGTAGCCAGCCATCTTGTGAGGGCATGAGGGTTAATTTGCATATTATCTCTTTATTATTTAGGATAATAAAAGCATAATATGGTAATTAGACCAGACAGCCAAAAGATCTTCAGGACGTCTTTCTGGACGACCTTCCAGATGAAGCCGGGGCTGCGAGGGTCGAGCCCCTTGCACGAATTTCGTGTATCGGGCCTCTAGTAGTATATAATGGGGAATCTTCAAAATTCAATAATAATCTTTGTTGTTTTATAAAGTCGTATGTTAAATAATTTATTTGAATAGAATCATATATTGAGACTACTGCTGTGTAAACCAAAACTAGTTTTCTTGTTAAGATTCTGTTACCCAAACTGGGAAAAAGTAAATTTAAAATCTGATAACAAAATGTAATAGCCTTGCCCTAACCGGTTTGGCTCAGTGGATAGAGCGTCGGCTTGTGGACTGAAAGGACTAGGTTCTATTCCAGTCAAGGGCATGTACCTTGGTTGCAGGCACATCCCCAGTAGGGGGTGTGCAGGAGGCAGCTGATCAATGTTTCTCTCTCATCGATGTTTCTAACTCTCTATCCCTCTCCCTTCCTCTCTGTAAAAAATCAATAAAATATATTTAAAAATATGTAATAGCCTTTGCTATATAGTATGTATTGTTCAAAGACTTTTATTTATAAGATAGATATTATTTCCATGCCTATTTTATGGTCAAGGACTGTAAGCACAAATCACAAAAGTTATTCCCCAGAGTCAGTGAGTTTATAAATAGCAGAGCTGGGTTTTGAATCTTACAAGCCCACCTCAGAGTTTGTGATCATAATCATTCCACAAGGCAAATGGCATGACATTTTAATAAGGCATATTTTTTACCTTATGGATATGATGTGGGTAGAAGGTGAGGAGGAGAAGATATTATGGAAGGTTATGAAGATCCTTAGGTATAATAACTAACCTGTGTCAAGGAAAATTTTCCTACTGAGCAATGAGCATGTTGGTCATGAAGGAAAAGTGAGCTATAAACTTAAGAGAAAAAGTAAATCCATCTTGAAGGAGATACAGTTCCTAAGAGTTGAGCGAACCATAGCACCTAGTTTGTAACTTTTATAAGAACAATAAATAAACTCTGGTCCTATGGTTAGAACTTAAGGTATTGTTCAAAATACAGAGGAATATATGAGTATCAAATCTAAAACTTAATAAAGGCAACAGAATTATGGATGATGCTTTAGCTACCTCTAGGTGTGTTCCTCAAGCAAGCAACAACAGAATCACTTCTGGTTTGTTAGACTGTGTAAATATCCAGGCCCACTGCAAACCTACAGATTCACAATCTCAATGATGCTACCAAGGAATCTGTGATTTCAGAAGCTTTCCTGGTGACTATGGAGTTTATGCAAAATCATTGTTTTATTTTTTATTGAGTTTAATGGGGGTGACATTGGTTTGCAAAACCATACAGGTTTTAAGTGTACAGCTCAATAAAACATCAACCCACACTGCATTGTGCACTCGTTGCCACAAGCAAAGTCTATTTCCATGCCTCCTTTCATCCCTTTTGACCACCTTTTCCCTCCACTCCTCTTCCCCTCTGGCTATCTTCAATCTGTTTTCACACCGTTGTATGTGTCTATGAGTGATGTGTGTATGTGTGTGTGTGTGTGTGTGTGTGTGTGTTTGTGTTTTGGCTTAATTTCTTCACCTTCTTTCATCCACAAAATTATCGTTTTAAAGCAAAGTAAGTTTGTCCTAAAAAAGAAAACACTTTAGACATTTCTCTGGAGTGAAAAACAGCAGCTTTCATACATGAGAGTCATCGGCATGTATATATATTGCAAAGAAGAATATCTCCATTAATTGTGAAATATCTAAATACAACTACACACAAAGACACAACATACAAGTGAATATCAATAATCATGGTTATAAAAATTTCAAAGGGAAATGTTCATAACAACTATTACACATTTAACAACTTTTTATAAAATCACATATTGCCTACAAACTTAAAAATCACTCTGCAGTTGTTTATTCCAAGTTGTTACCCAGTAAATAGGACCTTCTGGAAAAATCACATCCTGCTTATAAGCTGCATTTTTAAAATTGAAAAGCATAACACTAATGGTGACTAGTTGCCTTTAACTTTCTTTTTTATTGTATATGAAGGATACTATACAAAGATCTAGAAAAAGCAAGGATGTTTAATAAAGATCAAGTATTTCTTTAAGGTAAATTACTTAATTCAGGTACTTAAAATAAAATTTAATATGATTTAAACTTCTTTTTTTTGTCTTACCACTACATTTATGAAAATGTGTGTTACTACAAGGAACTCAGTTTTTTTGTTGTGAGTGAAAGTTTGTGCTCTTTAAAATATTGATGAGAGTAGCCAATATAGATGGAGAGAAAGTTATGTCAAGATTTATCAGGTGTAATTTCAATCAAATCATAACAATTTTTATATCAAAAAATGTCAGGTTTCCTAAATATGAAGAATAACACTTCCTTAATGATAAAAAATATTACACCTTCAACAACGAACACCCTCACCATTGTCATGTGTGATTGTAATGTCTTCATGTGTTCCAATATATCTACAGTGAGCCTGAGCTGGAAACGTATAACTGAAACAGAAGAATTGATTATCACCCTGAATCTAAGTTGAAATCATTACCAGTTTAATTACATATAATAAAATTTTTCAGATTATGTTTAACTTTTGAGTTTATAGTCAATTGTGTATAAAAAACGTTGAGTTTGAGGGGTATATTTTGCAATTGCTAACATGTGCATTAAATATAGACCTGCCTATAATTAATAAGACACATTAATAGCCACATTAGTTTTCTACAAAATAGCTTATATTTTATTTCAATAACTGGTAAAAAAAAAAGCTTTGACAAAATCATGTCTGTTCATAGTTCTGAGTAATATTTTAGCATAGAAATTAGTTCACCTTTTTAATATGCTTTATAAAAAGTCTTTCATAATATGTATTTTTACAAATCAAGTAAAATATGAAAAATATTTTATGCAAAGTCCTTTGATAGTATTTAATAAGTAAACTATGATAACATCATCCATGTTTTTGCCAATTAATAGTAGAGACAGGGAAATACATTTTTGAGTGAATAGTCTTATACTTTTTGAAAACATTTCCCATGACTTCTAAAAATTATTTCTTAAACATTGCATCAAATGGAATAAAAAATAGACATTTAATTCACTAAATAATTCTGATGGACTTTTTTTGCATGTCTGTTTTAAAGTTACCTAATTATTATATGTTACTTACTTTTCTATTTTAAAATAGCCACTAATAATCTTGTATTATTTTTCACTTTTCGCTATAACAAGTGACTAAAAAATACAAATGTGCGGGACTACATGGATTTGATGTTTCCTAGAATTAGAAATATGTATTTCTATACATGGTAGAAGGTAGGCAGTGGCAGGTGTTATATTATGTTCATTGTTTAGCCTCTCTGATTTATTGCATACCTATGTACAATTTACCCCAGCAGAATTATGTCATTTTCATAAAAACACCTATATTATTAGGTTAGAATTTGTTTAAATGAATAGTTCCTTGGCACATTTTAACATTTTAGTTATGTCATAATTTATTTTGATACCCTATGTGCAATAGGCATTTTCAAAATATCAGATTTATAAAAATCCCTAGCAATTCATCTGTCAACTGGCCAGTAACATATTCTTGAGTCTATCCATATTCTTCTAAGAGTATAGTGGTTATTTATTTCAATTGATATAGTATCAAAATATCCCATTGGTTGTGACATCTATTGGATGTGAATAGGTGGACTGGTCTGGACATCAGCAAGAAGGAAGATGAAACACTAGAGTGTAACTTGCTTGGGATCACCTGAGAGCATCATCCATTCTGCTCACTGTAAGTGCTCACTGAAGCACAGCAGCTGACAATATGGGACAGCCACCCACTGCTGAGAATCAACAAAGCAACAATGTCAGAACTCAACAGTGCGGCTGGCAAATCTTTCAGATTGTCATACTCCTTTTCCCTCAGGGAGGGCCCTTAGCATTTGTGTATGTTGTCACTTGTAAAATTACAATTTATTTATAAAAGTTCATTCTGATGCCATGGTTTAAGTCTCTCTCTGTGTGTGTTTTGTGGTGGGGGAAAGAGGGTCAGGGAGTGGACAGAGAAAACTAATATAAGAACAAGATAAAAACAATTATAGAAGGGATACTATTCAAACAAGTAAAATATTATAAGAATATTGTATTAATTTGAAGGAAGACCTGAGTGTGCTTTGAAAGGATTCATTAAGTTTAAAGATAGATTGATAAGAAAAGACACATATATAAATTCCTGTTAAATTTTTTTGAATTCTAACTATAAAGAGTAAATCATTAAAGTTTCTAGGTAGAAAATAGAGGTTATCAGAAAAGTAAAATATTTCTTTTGTCATTAGATTCTCAGGTGCAAACATTAAGAAGTGGAGTGAAGGGAAATTGCTTCTATATTCTGAGATAAGGCAACTTGTCATAAAACATCATATGACTAGCAAAGGTATTGTTAAACTATTAGGAAGAAATTAAGATTACCAGCAATAGGCAAGAATTCAGATTTTATGTCACTCCAGTACCTGTTCAGAGGCAAGAATTTTTAAAATAAGGAATAATACAAGTGATCCTGAAAGGAGACTTCAAAAGTAGATAAGATGAATAGAAGAACAAAGAATAGCAGTAAATGAATCTTCATATACATTCATTTGCATATATCTACAGCTGTAAGAAACCCATAGATAACAGAAAAATTTAAAGATTTGTAAGCATTATTTAAATAGAAGAGACATAGTAAAAATAAAATTATAACAATTATACAACTAACTTAGCTACATTCAGGAGTTGAGGAGGAAGGGTTACAAGAAAACTTCCTAGAAACCCATCAATAAAGAAGGGAAACAGAGAAGAGAAAGTACATGCCATCTAGTCTTTTTTTATATGCACATAGCTGCGGGAGCATGGACAGTGCATTGTGTGAAGCAAAGCACCTGAAAGGAAGAAATAGTTCTATCTTGCTTACAAATAATTTTTAGAATCATCTGTATATACTCAAAAGCACAGCGAAAATCGTTCTATTCATGAGTAAACAAGGTATAAAAATCAAGAAATAACAGGAAAATGCACTTAAGATTTTATGATTATTCTAAAGTTTCCTGTTAAATACTAGTAAATGAGGACACGTCTAAGGGGCCTGGTGGTGAATTTCAAGGAAGGCCATTCAGCAGGGCTGATTTTCCCCAGTTATAGTCACCTGCAGAGGTACAAGTATAGAGTAAACAAGGCTCAGAATTTACCAAAGGCCAATTTGCCAGGAAAAAAAATAGGAAAAAGAACTGGAGATATATTCATGAGAAAGATTATAATAACTTGGATATATAACAAGATGTCAAGAGGGGAGAGAGAATAAAAAAAGTTATAGAATTTTTAAGTCCTGGTAAAGTACAAGTGTTGATGAAGGGTATGGGCTGGAAAAAAAACCACACGTAAAAAACTATGACATGGTCTTTAGAGATAGGAACACCTCAGACTGAGATTTTTAAGAGCACTGCATAAACAAAGATTCGCAGATTACTATGAGGTAATGACTGAGGTAGGATGAAAAAGATGAACAATAGAGATTCAATTAAGTAAAAATGGATGATTATAAACTTCATCTTCATGAATGTTAAAATAAGGAAATTCTAGAAAATAAGGCAATAAATATGCATTTGAGATTAATAGCATCCATATACTAGAATTTTTTAAATAGCCAAAAAAAATAGACATAAAGACCTTGCTAGAAATACCTACTTTAAAACAGATACTTCTAATATACAAAAAAATAACCAAGTAAATAGAGAAACTGGGTAATTGCCATTAGACTTTATTTATAAATAATTAATCATATGTAGCATATGTAATACACACACACACACACATATGTATGTATATATAATTTTACAAGCTGAAAGACAATTACAAAAATGATTGTGTTTTTATGTTGTTGTTGTTTGTTTGGGTTTTATTGTTTTTATTAATGCTCACTCAAGGATAATTTTCCATTGATTTTTAGAGAGTGGAAGAGAGTCAGGGAGACAGAGAGACACATCCATTAGTTGTCTCCGGCAAGCACCCCAACCAGGGGCAGAGGTGGAGCCTGTAACCAATGTATGTGCCATTGACCAGAATCTACCTGGGATCCTTCAGTCTGTAGCCCTGATTGTGTATTTGAACATAAAAAAAAAAAAAACTTACTAATTCTACAATGTAGATTTTCTATTCATAAACCAATAATTTAGAAACAAATAATAAATATTCAAAGGCGACCAAATGTTCCTCAGTATATATATACTAGAGTGGTGGTGCACTAAATTGAAATTCATGCTCTGGGGATGGGGGTGTTCCTCAGCCCAGCCTTAACCCTCTCCAATCTGAGACCCCTTGGGGGATGTCCGACTGCCAGTTTAGGCCCAATCCTACAGGAATCGGGCCTAAACGGACAGTCGGACATCCCTCTCACAACCCAGGATTGTGGCTCCCAACTGCTTGCCTGCCTGCCTGCCTGATTGCCCCTAACCACTCCCCTGCCAGCCTGATCGATGCCTAACTGCTCCCCTACTGGCCCAATTGCCCCTAACTGCCCTCCCCTCCTGGCCTGTTCATCCCCAACTGCTCTCCCTTGCTAGCCTGGTTACCCCAACTGCCCTCCCCTACTGGCCTGATTGCCCACAACTGCCCACCCCTGCCGGCCATCTTGTGGTAGCCATCTTGTTTCCACATAGGGGCGGCCATCTTTGACCACATGGGGGCAGCCATCTTATGTGTTTGAGTGATGGTCAGTTTGCATATTACCTCTTTATTATTAGGATTAAAGTCCTATTTATATTACTTTATTAACTGTTTCTTCTAATGTAAATAATGTATTAATTAATGTCTTATTCTGATTAAATTGGTGAAAATTAAAAAAATACTTTTTATTGATTTCAGAGAGTAAGGGAGAGGGAGAGAGAGATAGAAACATCAATAATGAGAGATAATCATTGATCAGCCTCCAGCACGCCCCTTACTGGGAATCCAGCCTGCAACCTGGGCTTGTGCCCTGACTAGGAATTAACCATGACCTCCCATTCATAGGTTGATGTTCAACCACTGAGCCACAAGGGTTGGGCCATTTTTTGAAAATTTAAAATTATGATTTCACCTTGACATGGCTGCATATACTCATAAAATTTTCTTGAAATTGAATAGCACTGAAACTCTAGATTTTAGTCCCCTCCAGATATTCCTTATTCATTTATTAAGCAGCAATATATAGTAAATAGTTATACTATTGATGGTGAAAAGTATAAATGGTGAATTTATAATTTTCATATATGGCTTATACATACAAATTTTGTTGCAATTTCCATTTCTTTTTTTCCCTGACTTTCTAAATTCCAGGAGTAAATTTTTCTCTCAACATATAATGGATAAGCCTTAATTCTCTATACTATATCATTTCCTCCTAAAATACCTAGAGTAGTTTGTGTTGTTGAGACAATCCTTACTAACATGATACCGTTTCCCCGAAAATAAAACATCCTCCGAAAATAAGACCTACTTACAGGTTTCCTTCTGAGTGAAATATAAGGCATCCCCCGAAAATAAGGCCCCCAGGCTCTGTCTCAGAATGAAAATTAATTTACCGTAAACTGGTCGCTAGGGCCGCCCCGACTGGCATCTAGCAACCAGTGACGTTACGCGGAGTCCTGACGTCACTGCTGTGTGGAGGTGGAGCGGAGGTCGGAGTGAGCGGTGAGCGCGGGTCGGGAGAGAGGAGGAGACTTTTGCAGATGCCTGTAGAAGAACAGGAGGATTAGAGCGGATGGGACGCGGTGAAGGTGGTGAGTGCTGGTCTGTCTCTGGTGACACTACCTGATGCTTGCAGCCGCCTTCATGATGACTGAAGGTTCTCAGTCAGTGGCAGACCCTGCTCCAGCCCAGATCCAGGCCCCAGCAAGCCCAGTGACAGTCCCCAGGCAGGCCCCAGGGGATAAATGTCTGATAACGGGGTAGGGGGGATGTCTGGTGAAGGTGTTCAGTGGCACAGGGGTGGGGGGAGGGGGATCACTTAAAATGACACAGGAGGATCAGAGGGGGCAATCAAAATGACACCGGAGGATCAGAGGGGACAATCAAAATGACACAGGAGGGTCAGAGGGGACAATCAAAATGACACAGGAGGATCAAAAGGGGTTACTAAAATGGTAATCCCCCCTCTGATTCTCTGATCCCCCCTGTGTCATTTTGAGTAATCCCCCTCCCCCCTCCTTGATACCCCGATTCCTTTTTTTTTACCCCTAGAAATGAACGCAAAAAGAAAAAGCTACTCCGTGGAGTACAAGAAAGGGATCTTGGAAGACTCTAGGGGCCAAAATCTTACTGCTTTCTGCAAAGAGAAGATGTTGAGTATCTGATTGGTACAAAAATGGCGAGCAGAGTATGGTAACCTCATTGAACAAGTGGACAAGGGAAATGCTAAAAAGCGCAAGTGTGGATCAGGTCGGCAACCATTATTTTCCGAGCTGGAAGACCTGATCTGTGAATGGGTTGTTGACAGGAGAGCAAAGGCTTTGGTTGTGACTAGGGCTCAGATTCAAGAATTTGCCCTTGCAATGGCACCACAGTTTGACATAGCCCCCGAAGACTTCAAAGCATCACAACACTGGCTGGATAATTTCCTTCAGCAAAGTGAACTGTCTTTAAGAAGATCTACAACATTGTTTAGGTTGGAAGATACTCAAGTTATTAAGCGAGCACTTGCATTCAAGTCCTTTATTGATGATGCTGACTTCTCTAAATACAATCTTTCCAACATGATTGCTATGGATGAAACTGCAGTGTTTATGGGCCAATCATTTCAAACAACAATTGAACAGCGGGGTGCCTCCTTAGTGTACATTCCCTCCACTGCTTACAAAAGTGCACGTGTTTCCTATATTTTGGCAATTCGTCTGGATGGCACTAAAATCCCACCTTTAATCATTTCTAAGGGCAAGAAGGAAAAGATTGAACGTGTTTTGGGCGTTTTTATTCTTGAAACTGAAAAAGCCTGGGCCACACAAGCAGTTATAAGGAAGTGGGTCGATTTAATGCTGCCGCTTGTTATGCGAGGGAGCCAAAGAGGTCTGCTAGCCTGGGATGCAGCCAGCACTCACCACGCTAAAGACATGAAGACATTTCTTCACGAAAAAAAAATAGATCAGATAATGATTCCAGCAGGAATGACGGCCTATCTCCAGACTCTTGATATTGCAATAAACAAGCCATTCAAAGACAATTTGCACATGGAAATTAATGACTACATTGAAAATAGAATGGAGAGAAATCAGCGTGGAAACTTTGTGAAACCTAAACTGCAATAAGTTGTGACTTGGGTGAAGAATTCATGGGAGGAAATAACTGACAGTTGCATTGCAAATGCACTGCGAGCAGGCTACCTTGACAAGAAGTACTCATTTAAAGACAGTGCTATTGCTAAACATGAGAGATTTGGTCCACTGATTCTGAAAGAAATGGAGTCACAAGAAATTCACTAGGGAATTCAGGAATTGGATTGTTATGATGATGTTCCAGAAGATGATGACATGATTGTCATTGAATAAATGAGTAAATTCTTGATACTGTAGGATTCACAGTTTGTCTGGTTTGTGTTGACAACTACTGTACTACCGTACCGTATACAGGTAATAAATTTTCTTTATTTTCATTTAACAATAAATGTGTACCATATTCTTCTTCATGGAAAAATAAAACATCCCCTGAAAATAAGACGTACCGCATCTTTGGGAGCAAAAATTAATATAAGACACTGTCTTATTTTCGGGGAAACAGGGTATTCAGGTCATCTCAATTTATCTTATACCATCTAATCACTTTCTTTTATCTGAGGTACATGTCACTTAAAGGTCATATTCTTAATTGTCATTTTAAGGTGTGAAATAGTAAGGGTTATTAATATGCAGGTGTTCTTAAAATAAAATGAAGAGAAAGTTAATCCACTGCATATGAAAAAATCTGAACTGGCTTAAAGACAACAAGGTCAATAAAGTTACAATTCTACAAAATACTTTATATATACTTATTGTTTGAACTGATGTCTGAAAAACATCTTTGATGACCTAATGTACTTACATGTTTAATAAATGTATTTCTTGCTACTTAATTATAATTATTTCTAAGGCAACCAGCTAAAAACTATCCTAGATAATATAAATTATAATAAACAAACATTAATCCAAGCTGGGCATAATGCCCAGAGAACCAGCTAAATAAAAATGGGCAATGAGCTCCAAAATTGGGAAGCTGGTGGAAAAAAGGCTGCTAAATATGAATTAATGCCAGGTACACACACCAAAAAAAAAAATCTTTCTATTTTAATAATAATCAGGAAGCATTTTTGTATACTGTGGAGCTATGAAATTATTTCTTAAAACTTGCTTTGTCCTTGATTCAGTTTATAAACCTTCTTAGGGTTGAAAGCTAAAGATTTAAAAGACTACAACTTGAGAGATAAAAGTACACATTTACAAGAGCCACAGATTCCATTGACAGTTTATAATAGTGGAACATAGGCCTTTGTAGGGAATCACAGCTAGCACTGCTGGCAACCAATAGTAAAGAATATCACAGAGAAATTTAATTTCCCTCCAGATTCTTAAGGTATCAGTGCAATCTTGTCATTGCTTTTCTTTCCTCATACACTTTGAGTGATTGTAGTCTTGGTATCAGTATAATATCTTCCAAAAACCACCTGAGAACAAAGGTTAAGCTGAAATGTAATATAAAGGGGGAAATTAAAAAAAGAATCATGAAGTTACCATTATTCATTTTCCATGGAGCTGAATAAATTCATTTTCTATGGGGCTGAATATAAAAAAAAAACAAAACACAATTTTTAACCTTAGCTACTGTGTTAAAATCATGACAATCTGATGTAATGCAGAAAGAAGGATTAAAAAAAAAAATAAGCCTGACTCTCATGTATGCAGAAAAAGAGAAAAGGGAAAAGAGATGTGGATAAGCATGTGGAGGAAGACGGGAAGGGAGAATGGTAGAGTAAAAACAAAACAAAAAAAGAAAGAAAGAAAAGAAGAAAGAGAAGGAAAAGGGAATAGGAGAAATTAAAAGAATTAAAAATTATTTAAGAGTAGAAATACTAACTGTAGAAAGCAACCATAATGAAAGAAAGAAACTAGGAAAGGTTTATAGAAATCAAAATTGCCACCAATAATCCCCCTGCTGACTAGTGAACAAAATAACCTGATTTCTAATGCACAATTTTTAAACAAACAAGTTAATGCAGATGCGTAGAAAAACTTATATCCACATATACCTGAAGCTGCTGCAGATTTTTCATAGTGAGAGAAATTGGTACATATTAGTGTGGGATAGTATACTGTTAGATCCTTAAACATATGATCTTTAAGTTACCAATGAAAGAATTTATAGCAAATGTGTTTAAAATTTTAAAATGTTATTCTTGTTCATCAATTTTTAGTAAATAGGATTTTCTTATAAAATTATATTCACTTTTTAATATGTTTTCACTAAAATAAAGCAGATATCATGATCTCCTAGATCTCAGAAGCAAGGATAAATTGAAAATAAAGGACAAGCAAATTGAAAAGTCTTTATATGTGAGATTGTGCTAAAATAATGATCATCATATAGTGATGCAGTGAAATAGGTAAATCAATAGTAAATCCTTATTAACACACACATAATATATATATATATACCTATATAATTTTCTGAAAATTAGAAAAAATAATACATATTCAAATTGTTAAAACATTTTTTTCAGAATTATTCCCCTTGAAAGTTAACACATTAGATTTAGAAACTTATATAAATTTTATTCTTTGACAAATTGATTATGTCCATGATTCATTTGAAATACACTCTCTATAAAATAAATATACTTATTACTGCTTCTATCTCCAAAACAGGATATATATTAGACTATCTTCAGGGGTGAGTAGCAAAATCATAATTCCTAGGGACAAGTCTCAGCATTGATCCTGGGAATTTAAACAAGCTATCAATTTTATTCATCTTGAAAATGGGGCTAAAAATTATTGTGGATATTAAATCAGAAACCTCATATCAGTGCTTAGCACACTACTGGACACACAGAAGCATTTTACTACTGCTAGTAATTCTTATATCCCATTTTTTGCAGTAGTACATTTTAAAACACTAGACATTTTAAAAACATATAAACTTTGAGTTCGGACACCAATTTTCACAAACCAGTTGAATTCCTTGCTACCTGTGATTATGAGTAATCACTTCATAGAACTTCCAATTTTAAATCATCATGAGGAGCTCCCATATCATAACTCATGGTGCACACATGTATTGCCCAACACTTTTAAAAACTACATAGCTTTATTTATAATATGAATCCGTGCCCCGGTGGGGTCCCTCCGCCTGGGCTGTGCCCTCTCACAATCCGGGACCCCTCGGTGGATGTTGGATAGCTCATTTTGACCTGATCCCCACAAGCCCAATCCAGACAGGAGGAAACCCGATCCTGTGCATTGAGCGTCTATATCCTGGTGGTCAGTGCACATCATAGCGACCGGTCGACTGGTTGTTCAGTCGCTTAGGCTTTTTTATATATAGACTAGTGGCCCAGTGCATGAAATTCATTCACATTAAATGGGAAGAGACCCAGACCCGGCCAGCCCCACCCCCATTGGGCGAGACCCAGACCCAGCCAGACCCTCCCCCATCAAGCCCCGCTGGTGGAGGTTGCAACGTCACATCCCTGGCCAGCGCCAGGATGGGATGTAGCATCAAGTCCATTCCCACCCATACATGCCTCGCTGCACACGCAGCCCTGCCCACCAGCGCCTGCTGCTCACACAGCCTCCTGATGATCGGTCGTTATGGCATGAGGGCATCACAACCATTAGTATATTAGCTCATTATATAGGATTCCTTTCTCAGTTTAGAGACATTTTTAAAATATTCTTTTCAATCCAAAATGAATAAATAGCATATTAAAATAAAAGCACAAACTACTTCAGAAATGTTTTCATTTTTTAAAAAATAAATCCAAAACTAGTTTATTTATTTATTTCTTTTTAAATATACTGGGGTGACATTGGTTCATAAAACTATGTAGGTTTCAAGTGTACAGTTTTCTGTATATTGTATTGTGTGTTTACCACCCCAAGTCAAGTCTCCTTCCATCACCATTTATCCCCCCTTTCCCTTCCACCTTCCCACACCCCAACTTCCCTATGAAAAGCACCATACATCTGTCTGTGTCAAAGAGCCTTTTTTTTATTTGCTTAATCCCTTCACCTTTCTCACCCAGCCTTCAATTCCTTCTCCTCTGACCATGAACAGTCTTTTCTCTGTATTCATGGGTCTGTATCCACTTTGATTGTTAGTTTACTTTGTTCATTAGATTCCACATGTAAGTGAAATCACATGGTACTTGTCTTTCTCTGACTGGCTTACTTCACTTAGCATAATACTCTTCAGGTCCATACATGCTGTTGCAAAATGTAAGATTTTCTTGTTTTTTTTTTAATGACTGAGTTGTATTCTACTAGTATACCACAGTTCTTTTTTACTCACTCATCTACTGAAGGGTACTGGGGCTGCTTCCAAATCTTGGTTATCTATATATGTAAAAACCTAAGTGGCCAAATGACTGAACTACTGCATCAATATGAAACGCAATAACCACCAGAGGGCAGATGCTCTAAGCAGGAGATGCCCCCTGGTGGTCAGTGTGCTCCCAGAGCCAACCTCCCTGGGCCCCTCCCCACAGCCAACCTCTGCAGCCCTGATCACCTGCCAGGTTGAGAGACCCCACCTGTGCATGAATTTGTGCACCAGAACTCTACTTATAAATAGTGCTGCAATGAATATAGGGGTGGATATATTCTTTGAAATTAGTATTTCGGCTTTCTTTGGATACATACTCAGAAATTGAATTGCTGGGTCTTGAGGCAGTTCCATTTTTAGTTTTTTGAGGTTGCTCCATACTGTTTTCAACAGTGACTGCACCAATCTGCATTCCCACCAACAGTGCACTATGGTTCTCGTTTCTCCACATCCTTGCCAATAATTGTTTGTTGATTTATTGATATAGTCATTTTACCAGGTGTGAAGTGATATCTCCTTGTGGTTTTAATTTGCATTTCTCTGATGATTAGTGACTTTGAGCATCCTGTCATGTGTCTATTGGCCATCTGTCTGTCCTCTTAGAAGAAGTGTCTATTTAACTCCTTTGCTCATTTCTTAATTGGACTGTTTGTTTTTTAGTATTGAGTTCCATAAGCTCCTTATAACTTTTGGATATTAAGCCCTTATCAGATGTATCATATGAAATATGTCCTCCAGTCAGTGGTTTGTCTTTTCCTTTAGTTGGTGGTTTGCTTTGCTGTGCAAAAACTTTAATTTGATGTAGTCCCATTTGTTTATTTTTTTTCTTTTGTCTCTCTGTCTAAGGCGATATATCTGAAAAAATATATATTGCTATGAGAAATGACCAAGAGTTTACTACCTATATTTTCTTCTAGGATTTTTAAGGTTTTGAGTCTAACATTTAAGTCTTCAATCCATTTTGAGTTTATTATTGTGTATGGTGTAAGGAAGTAATCTAGTTTTATTTCTTTTTGCATGTATCTGTCCAATTTTCCCAACACAATTTATTAAATAGACATCTTCACCCTATTGTATTTTCTTACCTCCTTTCTCAAATACTATTTGACCATTAAAAAAATGCACATAAGCCTTGGCCGGTGTGACTGAGTTTGTTGGTGTAACATCCTCCTCCTTGTAAGGTTGCAGAGTTGATCCCTGGTCAGGTCACAAACCTGAGCTGAGGACTCAGTTCCCAAGCAGATGCATACTGATTGATGTTTCTCTCTCACATCAATGCTTTTTTTTTCCCTCTCTCTTCCTTCCTCTCTCTGTAAAATCAATAAGCGTGTCCTCCGGTGAGGATTTTAAAAAGTACGTAAAATTTCTGCCTCTCAAAAATTTACTGTAGCTAAATCACACTTTTGTATGATGTCTATGGCACTACCAGAGTTCTAGCTTCACCTTTAATAAAAATTAAAGAGATTCTATTCATGGGATATTTTTAAAATGCTGGTTAAATTAAAATTAGTTCTTTTTTAAATATCAAAGAAAACCAAAAATCTATTTTAAATTTAGATAATTGTCAAAGTTGCCTATTCTTTATTTGCCTTTACGCATGCAAAGTTTCCTACTGACAGTTAACAAATACATTATCATACAGTACCAGAGTTTGGAAGTCAGAAATGAGGCTCATTGAGCTAAACGTGTCAGTGTATTGTGTTCCTAGAGGCTCTAGGGAAAATACCATTTTCCTTACTATTCCACCTTCTAGGTGGCCTGCATTCCTTGATTTCTGTCTCCCTCCATCTTCCAACCACATAACTGATCATTATAAGCTCTGCTTCCTTTATCATGTCTCCTGACTCTGATCCTACCTCCCTCTTCCGGACACCTGTGACTGTACTGGGCCCACCCAGATAATCCAGAATATTCTCTTGATTTCAAATTTCTTAATTTAATCATATCTGCAAAGTTAACATTTGATGATATTCCAGTGTTAGGGTATGGACACTTTTGGGGAAGAAAAGACATTATTCCACCTAATATGGTAAGTAAACATCAGCTATATTCTTACTATCCTGCAACTTTAAGAATTGATTTCTAACTACTTAATTTAAACTTTGTAATTATTGATAGGAATTAATTTACGAGGTTGAATCCAGAGATATGTATTCTCTTTTATCTGTATTTTCTGATTTTCAAGCTACTCTAGTATTATGTTCTTACATAATATAGATTAACACTGACTTACTAAAAATATATTACCTTATAAAATTTTAAAAATTACTTTATCTATGAATTGAAATATTTTATCTCATTTCAAATAAGCAAATATATTAGCCAATTTAACTGGAAAAAAATCAATATCCACATCATGTTTTCAACCACTTCAAATGCAGCTTGTTTCTGTTATATTTACAGAATTTTCTCAGAGCTTTTTTGCAAATAAAAATTTCTTGAGCTATTTACTGTCTTTTCTATAACTACACTTCGATTTATACAGTTTCTATTAGAGATAGAGTGTTTCATCATTTATAAAGTATACTACAGCCATATGTTTTATATACTTAGAAAGTTGATGTTTGATATTCAGTCACTTATATTCACATATGTAAAAGGGGGCAGGATCCTGGCTTTGAGTTGTATCATTGCTAAATTGGGGCTAAATGTAAAATGATTTCTTTTTAATAATTATAAAATATTCAACTACTGTATTCAAATACCATCCCATTTAGGTAACTCATGAGTATTCTTTGAAAATACATAGTAATACAGAGGCTTATTATAATAACTTAAATGCTTATTGGTTATGGAAACATGACTAATTATATGAGAGGTAGTAAATGACTAAAATAGAGTAATGATTTTAATGTCAAATGATAGATTACTAATGGCAGAATGTTAGAGTTCTACCTCCCCCGCCCCCAAGTTCATATGTAATGTGATGGTATTAAGAGGTGGGGCCTTTGGGAGTAGTTTAGGTCATGAAAGAGATTAGTGTCCTTCCAGAAGAGATCCATGGAACTTTCTCACCCCTATGTCATATGAAGATATGAGAAGGACCTTCACCTCTACCATGCTGGCACCCTGTTCTCTGACTTCCAGCCTTCTGAGCTGTGAGATTAAATCTGTGGTTTCTATTGTTTATAAGCTACCTAGTCTGTGGTATCTATATATATATAGATAAAACCTTAATATGCAAATAGACCGAACAGTGGAACAACTGATCAACCAAACAACTGGTCGCTATGATGTGCGCTGACCACCAGGGCGCATGCGCGGACCATGGTGGGCATTGGCTGTGGTGGGATGCTGGAGCAGATGAGTGGGGACATTAGACCAAGGCAGGGCACCAGTCGCTGTCATCAGGGTGAGCCTCTGGTGGTTACTAAAAATTTTTTGTTCCCGTGCACCATGGTCCTGCTAGGCACTCACACCTGCTGCCTGTGCCGGCCCTGCTCACACCTGTTGCCAGCGCCAGAGACGCACCCGCTGCCAGCACCCACCACTGATCACTCGGTGCCATTAGTGGGTACGAGCAGTGGCTGCTGGCCCTGATCGCCCCTGAGGGCTTGTCCACCTCCCCCTTCTCCTAAGGGGCCTTCGGGGCAGCAGCTGCCACTCACACCCACTGACGGCACTGGCCCCGCTTGCACCTGCTGCTGGCACCGGCCCCAATTGTTCCACACCGTCAGCGGGTGCAAGTGGGCTGGCGCAGTCAGTGCATGGGAGCAGCAGTGGCGGGAGCAGGGCTGCCGGCAGACAGGGGACCAGGGGACATGGTGGGAGGGGCCGGGTGGAGCTGCGGAGGACGGGCCAAGACCCACCCCTGTGCCCACTGCAGCCTTGTGGCCCACAGTTCCTTTCAAGGTGCACAAATTCATGCTCTGGGCCCCTGGCTTTGTTATAACAGCCAGAATGGACTAAGACGGAGATACTTACATGAACAAACAAGATAGTCAGTAGAGAGAGACAGAGCAATTACAAGCAAATACGTAATACATTTTACTTTCAAATGAATTTTGCCAGTGTATTCAGGGTTTTGTTTAATTTTGAAGTTTTATATTTGAAAGCTTTCTATATTTACATTGTTATAGATCAACAAGAATAATGGCATGTGTTTCTCAATTTACATAAATGATTTCATTCTTTGACAGTTTTACTGTATTATATTTCTTGGCAAAGGATATTTCCTCCCATTTGGGAATTAAGGGACACAATTCTTTCTGTTGCTACATTAAGGCTATAGTCATGATGATGTATTGTACAAATGCACTATAAATCTCAGATCAGTGGACAATGTCAGGGCCTGAAGGATACAGTCCTTACAAGGTTATATAACAATACTTCTGAAGTCAACTCCTAGCCACAGAAACTAAAAGAACACTTAGCTGACCCATGGGTGGCCCCAGGGCAGAGCAGCAAAAACTGAGTGGGAAACCATATTTCTGACCAGAGAACTGAGAAAATCTGGTTGTGCAAATGAATCTATAATAATAACATATAATAATAAAAGTATAATATGCCAATTAGACAGGACGTCCTCCTGGACGACCTTCTGGATGAAGCCAGGGCTGCAAAGGAAGCCCGGATCCCGGGTGCCAGAGGGAAGCTGGTGCTGGCAGCCGGGGGGAAGGAAGGCCTACTCTTGCGCAAATTTCGTGCATCGGGCCTCTAGTAAGTAAAAACAAGATATGGGGTGTGGAGGAAGCTCCCCAGCTTTCTTCCTTCCTTTCTTTCTTCCTTCCTTCCTTTCTTCTTTCTTTCTTTCTTTCTTTCTTTCTTTCTTTCTTTCTTTCTTTCTTTCTTTCTTTCTTTCTTTCTTTCTTCTTTCTTTCTTTCTTTCTCTTTCTTTCTCTCTCTCTCTCTCTCTCTCTCTCTCTCTCTCTTTCTTTCTTTCTTTCTCTTTTATCCACATACACACTGAAAGAATTCTGTGAAAAAAATTTCACAGACACCTACCTTAAAGACTTTATTTTACTTATTTCTTATTAAATTTATTGGAGTGACATTGATTAATAGGATCATATAGGTTTCAAATATACATTTCTATGATACATGACCTGTAGATTTCATTGTGTTCCCATCCACCATTTAAGGTCAAATCATCCTCTTTTTTATTATTTGAAATTCTAACAATTATAAACACATACACACACACAAACAAAAAAACAAAAACCTACAGCTCAAATGTTCAGCCATGCAATTGGCGTGCTAGGACTTCTCTCAGCTATGAGATTGGCTAGAGTAATAAGTAGCTTATCTGACCTAATTTTTCAGTGTCAGGCCTCCAAACAATTGGAAGATGGTGACATTGATTCTGCCTGTTAGCTGTTGCTGTGCAACAAACCTTTGTAACAAACTCAGTGGCTGGCTTAAGAAAACACAGCACACACACACACACACACACACACACACATACTTTAAAAAATTACTCATAAATTTGTGATTTGTGTGAGGAACAGCTGAAGCAGAATGAGTAGCTGGATTGCTGGGCTTCAATCTGTGGATCTGACTGGGTCCAGGTCCTGACAGAGTGTGGGCTCATGTCTGCTCCGTGTGCATTGATTCTGTGGCCAGGCCAGGAGAGCAGCAGTCAACCAGGAGCCCTGCTTGCATGGAGTTGACAGAGAAATAGAGACAAAGTCCAACCATGCAAGGTTTCTTAAGGCTCATACTCCACAGAGACACACAGGTCAGTTTTATCATTCAGCTGGCCAAAGTCAAAAGGCCAGACCCAATGCCAAGAGTTAGGGAGGCATGCCCAATCTTCAGTGGGAAGCAGATGTATCTGAAGCTGTCCATTTTATTCTTTTTCAACTTTCTACTCATCATGCTACATTTTTGTAGGAATCCTCCTTGACTGACAATCTGGCTCTTCATATATATCTTTCATGGTTCTGTGTCATTTCTTATATCTCTGTTATCACTTTGCAAGGAGCTTTCCTTGGTTGGCTGCCACTCTCTCTTGTATATTTAGTTTCCCCTTCATATTATTTCTATTTGTAAAATTGATATTAAGTTTGGAAGACTTAAAAGTCTCTTTTGATGTCTGAGTGACTGACACGGTATTCTTTTCACATAATTTTAATGATGATGTATGTGTGACAGTATATACATATGCATTTACTTGTTTATGTTTGCTTTTAATATTCAAAATATAAGTATGCTGTATAGATAACAGTTTTATTGAATTCTTACTTATTGTAGTTATCTAAACAGATGGGAAGAAAGGAAAGAAATAAGATAAACACAAATTATGTGGAAAAATTATGAAATGTCATTGGTAGGGCCAACTGCTATCAACAACATCCATTCTTACCCTTTTACCTAGACATTTAGTCAATCCTTAGTCATATTTAGTGAGATGTGATAATGGGTCTACATTCTTGCACAAGAGAATTTTTAGAGTGAAGGATCTAGGACTGTGGTGGTAAATTGATGAATGTGTGCATCTGTCAGAACTTATAGAACTGTACACCAAAAAGATTTTTTTTCAAAAAGATTTTAAAAGTTTATGGAAATTAAAAAGAAATTAACCAGGATATCAGGCTATCCAGAATTATATGCATTCTGTGACAGATGAAACTACATATTTGTGATTGAAGAGAATAGGGAAAATGTGCTAAGTAACTTTGGAAAATAGTGTTTTGAATGAATATTTTAAACCAAAGACAAAAAGGAACTGTGTACACACTGTACTCTAGGTGGGAAAATTGTTTCTTAAAGGGGTATAAATTTGCAGTTCTGAAATTAATTCACCTGTTTTTTTGAGTTGAATACATAACTATATTGCCATCAATTATAATCAGGTCTCTCACTGCCAGAGAAATAAGTTACAAATAAGCAAGTGGATAGAAGGAGCAAGATTGTCATGAAATATTGTGTGGTGAGAACAGAATGTGAAAAAGCATGTATTCATATAAAATATATACACAAATACACATATACATATATACAGAGAGATAGTTATAGATAGGCATGCTGAAAGGGTCTAGAGGTAATGACCATCTAAGAACAATGAACACACCTAGCATTCAGCTCTGAGTTCCTCACTAGGAAAAGGAACAAAGGTGACTTGGAGAAATGGCTTATTCTGTACCTGAGCTTAAAAAATACGAAATGAGCCCTAGCTGGTTTGGCTCAGTGGACAGAAAGTCAGCCTGCAGACTGAAGGGTCCCAGGTTTGATTCCGATCAAGGGCACATGCCCAGGTTGCTGGCTCAATCCCCAGTGTGGGACGTGCAGGAGGCAGCCAATCAATGATTCTCATCATTGCTGTTTCTATCTCTCTCTCTTCCTCTCTCTTACTCTATGAAATCAATATATATATATATATATATATATATATATATATATATATATACTTAAAAAAACCACTTAAAAAATACAAAATGAGCCTTGTATCTTGCAGTACCAGAAAGCAAGGGAGTGGGGAAAGAAAAGAAAAAGAAAAAGAAAGCATATGAAAAGACAGAGTCAAATTAAAGAGCTGCCAAGAGCCAGACCTGGAATAATTTGAACAAAAAGTAATAATGTTGCCCTGGCTGGTTTTCTCAGTGGTTAGAGCATTGGCCCTTGGACCTGAGGATTGTGGATTTGATTCCAGGTCAAGGGCAAGTACCTCAGTTGCAGGTTCAATCCCAGGTCCAGGCAGGGATCCTGTGGGAGGCAATCAATTGATGTGCGATGTGTCTCTCTCATGTCACATCCATGTTGTTGTTTGTTTCTCTCTCTCTCTGTCCCTTCCACTCTCTAAAGAAATCAATGGGAAATTATTCTATATAATAAAGATGTAATATGCAAATGGTCGTTACACAGTGAAGCGTAACGACCGACCACATAACGACCAGATCACGGATCAGCAGGAGGATGGGGCATCGAGCTACAAGTAGGTGGTGGAGAGCTATAGGAGGGGGCAGGGCAGCAAGCTATGAGGCGGGGTGCTGAGGGAGCTACAGAAGGGCGGGGCAGCGGGTGGAGAGCTACTGGAAGGTAGCAGCGAGCTACTGGCAAGATACTGGTGCACATTTTCATGCATATATATATATGGATTTAAAAAAGGTAATAATGTCAATCTTAAAAAATATTTAAATAAAAAAGTAATAGTGATGTTAGAATATAATCCCAAAAAGTAAAATAAGTATGCTTGAGCCCATATTGATATATTACCTTTATTTTTAAATGTGGGTATTCACAGTCTTTAAGTTATGCCAACGGAGAGCACTTTGTGTAGTTTTTTTTTTTTCCTTCTTTTTATCTATTGTTTTTTGAGAATATGTACACTACAGAAGAGAACAGCTGCTATAAATAAAGTGTGATTCTTCTGAGCCAAGATAGCAAAAGTTGTAAAAGCTAAATGTGACATTTATGCTCAATGATTTTAATAGAAAACACTGTTTTCAAGTGCAGATTTTTAAGATACTGTTCAAATCAGCACAGCCATGAAATCATATGCTTGGAACTTTAGCAAATAGATTTATAAACTGAGGATTTATGAAGCATTCTCCACCTTCCCCTCTCTTTTTTCACTGTGTCAAATGTCACCCACTCGTAGCTGTCACTCCTATATACTTGCATGGACATAGTGGAAAAAACCCTCTCTTTATGGGTTTTCTGGCTACATTGATTCAAATCAAGGGAGAAAATTTGAAAGTCAGTTGCTAAATGAATTACTTCGATTTGCAATGAAAACTGATTTACAATGCGACCCGTAACCAGAGAGTTTTAACAAAACTGTATTATACATGCTGAGAACTCTGCACTCTGAGTGAAAGGGACAATACAAGCAACACAATTTCTGATCCACGTTTAAAATGTTCCCAGGAATAATGACACTCGGTTTCTTTTTATTTTGCTTTTTTGTTTTTAACAAATGATATATACATGAGGCCAAAAGATCATTTCTATCTTTACACCTTTCTGAAAGTAAGAGAAAAAATACTAAAACTGTTCATCTTCATTCCCCTACAGTTTTCCCTAAATATATGGCTGATAACAGATTTTTTAGATCCTTCCTGCAATATGTACACACACCCATATGTTTGTGTTTGTATCTAGTTAAATATGAGTGTACTATAAATATGGCTCTTTCAGTTCTTACTATTTTTATTTTTACTTTTTATAATTTCTTAGAGATGTGTTAAAATGAACACATACATATTCCTTGATATAAAGTAATTTTTAATGTCTAGAAATAAGTTACTGGGGGTGGTATACAGATGATGTGTTATAGAATTGTGTACATGAAACCTGTTTAATTTTATTAAGCAGTATAAGCCCAATAAGTTCAATTTAAAAAGAATAAAATGAAACATTCAAATTTTTTAAAAATAAAACTAAATGAAACTTCACAATCCTTTATATATTTTTCTGTTTAAACCTACATCCTATAATAGAAGTTTGGCAGTTTAGTTGCAATAGCAAATGGCAAACATAAAGTTCCAGTGCAGAGGTGGTGGTATACATCAGCAAAATGGATTTGCAAATCATATCAAAGCAACAAACAGTATGAGATACAAAAATGAAATATTTCATTGTCAATGAAAAAAAGAGACAGTCAAATCTTAAAAAAAAAAAAAATAGGCAAAGAGATTTCTGAAAGGAGTGGAGATTGAGCAATTATGTTTTGAAGGTAGCAGGGAGATGTTGCTGGGCCTGTGGATCTCAGAAATAGCCTATGAAGTTCATCTTTTTGGCTAAAAGTCATATCCTGAAGCACAACACCTGCATTCCATGTTAGAGACAGTGGGAGATACAAGGACAGCCAATGGGGCTTTCATTAGACCTCTTTTGGGTCTAAGAGTCAGAGGAGGAATTAAATAAGGAAATCTAAAAACAAAGCACATATTCTAGAACAATTTTTCTCTGTAAGAATAAAAGAGTTTATCTTATGAAAAACCTCACAGCTGCCTATCTCCATTTCCTGAGAAATGAAAGCAAAGGAAGTCAAATATAAAATCCTGGCTAATAATAAAAATTTAACTTAGCCATTTTGGCTCTTTCTCTACACAGACCTTCTTGAGGCAGGCACAAATGGCCACACCCCAATGTCCACACCCTAATCCCCTGGACCTTTGAATATATTACTTTACATGGGAACAGGAACACTGCAGATATGGGTATGGTTACAGACCTTGAGATGAGAAGATATGAATAAACCAAGTGGGCCCAGTTAGTCACATGAGTTCTTCAAAGTGGAAGGAGGTGTGGCAACAGAAGAAGCATCAAAAAAATGTAATGTTAGAGGACTTGACCAGCCATTTCTGGCTTTGAAGATGGAAGAAAAGGGTACAAGCCAAAGAACATGGTGGTCTCTAGTACCTGGAAAATGATAGAAAGCAGATTCTCTTGTCAAGCTTCCAAAACAGAATGTAGCTCAATAGTAATATAACTTTAATTCAGTGAGACCTGTCAGATATCAGACTTATAAAACTTTTAGATAAGAAATACATTTTTATGTTGTAAGCCACTAAGTTTGTGGTCATTTTTGTTACATCATCAATAGAAAACTAAACAGTCTGCAAGAACTAACTTCTATTGAAATTATATTGGTTCCTACAAATCACTGTTCCTCTTCCATTTGTTAACAATTAATTCTATAAGCCTTTAGGATTTTAGAATAAAGTTATGCCACCTTCTGCAGTGATTAGTCTACTTTTGAGAAATGGATTTTAGCTAGTATTTAAGGGTTACTACATTGAACATGTGGCTATTAAACATCAAGTTACTATACTACCTCAGATGCTCATCAAAAATTGTATAGTTGGACTTACTAAACCATGAAGATGGACATGCAGAGCAAGCAGCATTCACGAAAGGGAAGTGTTATATATGAAATCAGGCATAAGCAGGTCCTCACATCATGAATAAGTCACTTAAAAAAGTTATGCTAATGCCTAAAACACTTATTCCTGCTATTTTGCCTTTCTGCTTCAACCTGAACCTATGGCTTTAAGGGGAGTCAACTATAAACAAATCATGGTAAAATACATAGTTTAAACCTAGTTTATTTGTGGTTCTGCATGACATAGTGACACAACAAAAAAAATATCAGTTGTGGCACTGCAGTCTTACTTCACAATGTCCCCTTAAGACAATGATAAAGGAAAGTTTACTTCATGGGCAGATATTTTTCCATCTAACCTGAAGATTCAGATCTATAATTAATCATGGACAGTTGCCAATTGTATGGTTGGATAATAAGGAACTTTACAGGAAAATTGTTGAAAGTTTAGTGGAAAGATATGTGGTTAAACTGCAAACGTATATTTAAAAAGTGAATATATAGGTGTCCCAAAGTATTTACTGACTATTACATGAATGGTCAACAAAAAGCACCTCAGAAGAGAATCTAAAGAACCAGGTAGACCAGATGATCTACTCTGTGGACATAAATCTACCTTTTTCCTTAAGCACTTCATCACTGTCCATTAGACTCATGAAAAAATTATAGAAATTGAAGTGCATGGGCTCACAAATATAGATGTCTATTCACTAACGATGACATTCTGGCTATAGTCAGTGTTATGTACCTACTACTGATCATCTGATATGCATCTGATATGTTCTCCAGTGAGATCAGCCAACCACGCGGAAGCAGATTTATTACATTGGGATTACACTGAAGTAACATTGTTTTGCTTTTTATAGAATTGCTTTAGCACCAGTGAGAATATAAGTTAAAAATGAATAGGATTTTCAGAGATGAAAACTGTAATAAATTCTACATGTTTATAATATTTGGTCATAACTACCATTTTAGCACCTTGTTCATTCATAAAATTGACCTTAAAATAAACAAAAATAAATAATGCATATTTTCATTCTGATACAGTGCCTTGCACTTGATTCAATAAAGTATTTATTTTTTTAACAGATAAAAGGAATTAATGTCAATCATTTTCCCATCAATATTTCTAAGGTATACCTCATTTTATTTCTCATTGAATTTATTTTTCTTAATCTTCCTCTATTCTGTATTGTTAAATTATTTTAACAATGTATAAAATGGTCAGCAGTTAAAGGTAAACATAGATTTCATTTGGAAAACAATGTAAAGCATGTAAATCAAAATGAAGGAAAAGAAACATGGAAATGATAAGACTAATGAATAAAGTATAAGTAGGAAAGTAAAAAACAAATGAACATATTCAATTTGAACATTAAATAAAGGAGCAATCTAGCAGGAAGTAGCATGAGAAAGACTTTCTTATGTTTCATTTAAAGGCAGAGAAGAGAAAACAATAAAGAAAAATAGAAGGGGAGGTGGATGCAGGATAAGACTGAAGGAAAATTAGGATGATGCATTCTGATCCAAACACTGTATATTAATAAGGCAAAGTGGGGATAGTGTTTATAAAATTGTTTTTCCTAGCAAAGAGAATAGCCTAACAACAATGGCAGTAAAGTATTATGTGAGAAAGCATGGAAACTTTCATATATGATATATATATTCTTGATGTGTAATCATCAGAGGTACCCTTTTAATTAAATAGTAAACAATAAGTGGCATTCAACTGCCCCTGCAGATATTCACAAGAAAAATCATCGAAATCATTAGTCCCAGAATTTTCTGGCTTCAGTCATTTATATGTGAATTTTTGCTTCCTTTTTTCATGATTTTCTTCTATAATTTTGCCATTGTTTGGGATGGAGGATGGATCTATTTCTCTTCATTTGGTTTGCACTTGAGTAGCTGTTAGTGAATAATTTCTCATCACAATTAAAAACTGGTCTGAAGCATCATTGCTTTGTGCTTCTGCTAATATTACAATAAATGGTTATTCTGGTAAGAGTGTTCCCTGCCATGGGAGCCTACATATTTTTCTTAGACAAAGCAAAACAAATTTTAATATTATTTAAATCACCCTTTCAGGCTTCCTATAGGGAAAGCAATGACTTGTGAAGACATGTTGTTTGAAATTTTTTATGTGATGTTAGCTACAATATTTCAAAGATTGCTTAGAAGAGAAATTAAACTTAGCTATCACAAGGAACATGCTATAAAATGCATGTATATTTATAAAAAAAATTGGTGAGTCTTAAATGATAAATTATAGTGTAATGTTCTATTTCTTGACCTTGATGGTGATTGCATGGGGTTTCAATCCAAAGTAATTAATTAAGGTTTTCATTTATTTTTAGCAAAATTTCTACATGCTTATTATATTTAAATATATTAAAGCACTACTTGCTTATAAAATCATTTAAATATAAAATTACATTGTTAATGTTTCCAACCTAAATATATAAGTAAATATATTCTAAGGTCACTTTATGATTAGAGTAAATAGAGGTAAAAATAAATTTGAAAGACTATAAGGAAGTGTCAAAACATGTTGAAAAATGTATTAATAATAAAATATTTTAGCAAGTCTTTTTTCTTACAGTATTATATATTGCTTATTTAATTCTGAAAAGAATTCATGTAAACAATTGATCAACTATTACCTTTTAAAAGATAGAAAACATAAAAGGCATCCCAATTGGAAAGGAGGAAATAAAACTCTCATTATTCGCAGATGACATGACATATGGTACATAGAAAACCCTAAAAGACTCCACCAAAAAACTACTATTTCTAATAAATATGAATTCAACAATGTAGCAGGATACAAAATTAACACCCAGGAATTGAAGGCATTTTTATGCTCCAATAATGAATTCTTAGAAAGAGAAATTTAAATATATGTATATGTGTATATATATGTACACACTATATATATGATAACCTATATTTTATATATTAAACAAATTCATACACAAATAAGTAAAAGCACATAAAATAACTTACTGCTTGACTTTACAGAATCCAAATTTTTAAAATTATATCTAAGCAAGTTTGAATGGTCTTTCTTTCATACAGATGCAGAATAAAAAAAAAACTTTCTGATAAATGTACATGGATTATTTATTAAAGTCTGAGCATTACTTATCAGCCTCTTTCTATTTTCTATTGCTTTGACCATGTATGTAGGCACAATTGAAGAATTCACCTCTGCCCTCCCACAACAAGGCATGTTCTTCCTAACCCATGACCTTAAATATAATGAAATGTTATTTTTCAATTATGCTGCATTACATGTCAAAATAAATATCTGAACTTGTAGAGACTTAATTTACATCCAAATATGTTGTCTATCATTGAAAATGCCCCATGTTCGCTTGAGAAGACTGTATATTATATGACTCTGTGGTGAAATATTCTGAAATTTTCAATTAATTCCATCTGCTTTAGTATGCCATTGAGGATCACTGATTCCTTGTTGATTTTTTTTTAAATTTATTTATAAGAACTAACCAGTGATATCAGTGGGGTGTTAAAGTTCCCTATTATGACTCTATGTCAATCTCTCCCTTAGTAACCTCCAAAAGTTTTTATTTTTGTTTTTGTTTTTTTTTGTATGCTCATGTATTGGGTGCATATATGTTTACGAGATTAATAGCCTCTTGTTTATCAATCCCTTTAGTATTATGAAGTCTTCTTAATTATCTCTTGCTATGGTCTTCACTTTTAAGTTTATTTTGTCATATATGAGTACTGCATCCCCAGCTTTCTTTTCATTTCCATTTGCCTGTAATTTTTTTTTTTTATCCCTTCACTTTCAGTCTGTATGAGTCCTTTGTTCTGAGGTGGGTCTCTTATGGACAGCATATATATGGGTCATGTTTTCTTTTCTATTCAGCTACCCAATCTCTTTTGATTTGAACATTAAGCCTTTTACATTTAAGGTTATTATTGATATGTACTTACTTATTACCATTCTTATTTCTTAATCCTATGTTCTTCACTTTCTATCTATTTACTCTTACAACAGTCCCTTTAGCATTTCTTGCAGTGCTGGTTTGTTGGTAATAAACTCTTTAGCCTTTTTTGTCTATGAAGCTCTTTATTTCACCTTTGATTTTGAATGATATAGCTTTGCTAGATAGAGTAGTCTGGAGTACAATTCCCTTTTGGCCTACAGTGATTTTATTGAGAAGTCAGCTGACTAATGGGAGTTCCCTTGTAAGTAACTTTCTGTCTTTCTCTTGTAGCCTTTAAGATTCTTTTTTTGTCTTTAATGTTTCCCATTTTAATTATTATGTGCCTAGATGTGGACCTTATGGGATTCATCTTGGTTGGGACTTTCTCTGTGTTTCCTGAAATGAGTGAATTTTTCCTTCAACAGGTTAGGGACATTTTCTGCCATTATTTCTGCAGACAGGTTCTTTATTCCTTGGTTGATTCCTCTCATTCCGGTACCCCTATGATGCAAATGTATTTACATTTCATGTTGCCCCAAAGCTCCTTAAACTCTCCTCATGCTTTTAAATTTGTTTTTCAATTCATTGCTCTGAATGGATATCTATTTCTAACTTGTTTTCTAATTCACTGATTCTGTCCTCAACTTCTAATCTACTGTTGAAATGCACTTTATTTCCATTTATTTTGTTCCTTATTTCCAATTGATACTTATTTATTCTTTCAATTTTTCCTGTTGGTGTAGCTCTCACTAAGTCCTTTAATATTTTCATTAATTTACTTACAATTCTCATTAAGTTGCTTGTAGTTATCACTGAATTGTTTGAACACCCTTATTACCATTACTCTGAATTATTTATCTGACAAGTTTCTTGCCTCCATTTCATTTAGTTTCTTTTCTTGAGATTCCTTCTTTTCTTTAATTTGGGGTTGTTTCTTGTCTCCCCATTTTTTTCTGCCCCTTTGTATTTGCTTCTATGTATTATATATCAAACTGCTATGCCTCCCAGATTTTGTGGAGTGGTCTTATGTAGTAGGTGTTTCATGGAAACCTTTGGTGCAGTCTCTTAGATCTCCTGAGCTGTGTGCTCTAGGAAAGCCCCTTACTTGAGTTATTTAGATTATTCTTTTTAGTTGGGTCTTGAATGTTATAGTCCCATTTTTGAAATGGAGTCGCCTCTCAGGCTGGTTGACTATATGGCTCACCCTGACATCATCGTGCAAGCTATTGTGGAGGTTCTGTCTGAACAGAATAAAATACAACAAAACAAAACACAAAACTGAAGAAACAAAATAAAAAATGTACACAAGACCCCTACAGTGCCAACAAAAGCAAGTACCAGAAAAAAAGAGATTAGGCAATAGAAAAATGAGAAAAATGATAGAAAAAAAAAGAAAATATATATTAAGAGAAAACAAAACAAAACAAACAAAAATAACAAAAACAAAACAAAAAACAAGAAAAGGAGGCCAGAGTAAGATGATGCAGGGATGAAATGAAGAAAATTAAAAGAAAGAACTAGAGGAATAGGGGAAGGAAAATGGTTTAAAATAAAGGAGTAAGAAAATAAATTAAAAAATAAGAAAAAATTGAAAAAGAAAATAGAAGAGAAAGCAGATAGACATAAAATTTAAAAAAAAAACACAGAAAAATGATGAGAAAACAGCAGAAAAAGAAAAGAGATTAAAAAATTGAGTAGTGAAAAAAGAAAAAAATAGTTGGAAAATGGAAGAGGAAAATTAGATATATGAATGAAACAAGAGACTAGAATAATAAATCAATAAAATAAAGAAGATAATGTAAAAGGGAAAAACCAAGGAAAGAGAAAAACTAAATAAAAATAACAAAAGAGAAGAACAAAGGGACAAAAAAATGATAAGAAAAAAAGAGAAAAAGGTAAAAAATAAAAAAGTGAAGAGGTGTTCCTTTCAGT
Source organism: Plecotus auritus (assembly GCF_963455305.1). Classification (NCBI taxonomy): domain Eukaryota; kingdom Metazoa; phylum Chordata; class Mammalia; order Chiroptera; family Vespertilionidae; genus Plecotus; species Plecotus auritus. The sequence goes on along the minus strand of NC_137771.1, from coordinate 132,992,610 downwards.
TGAGTTAAATGCCCCATGGGAGCTTGCTTTGGATCCCACTCTTCTGTTCTGTCTGCTTCCTGTTAGGTACTTACTAGTAGGTGCTAGTCACTCTGAGATACTGTGCTTTGGCTTTCAGCAACCTGCTTGAAGCTCCAAGCTATCCACTGATCCATGGATTGTGTCTGTCTCCACAGGCCTTGGCTGCAAGCAGGAGGAGACAATTTGCCCTTTAAATTAGGTTTGTTAGAAGTACGGGACACAGGGCTGGGTCAGCAAACTTCCCCTGGTTCCCTGGGCTCTGCCTCTGCCTGTTTTTGCCCACCTTTGCCTGCTAGTCAGCTATCAATCTTAATCACTCAACAGTCTGTTTTTGAAAGGGTTTTAGGCTGGGAAGGTGCTATTTAGCTTTCAGGGAATATGTTGGGTGTATTTCCCTGCCCCAGAGCTACTCCTCTGGGAGTGGACCAAAATATTACGCTCCCCATTTCTGGACAAAGATCTTTGTGTGGAATCTATTGGGATAGGCTGAAAACCTGGAGTTTTTATCAGATCTCCCATGTGGGAAAAATATCAGTCTGGTTCCCAGGATTTTGGGGTGTACGGCCCCTCCCCAATCCCATCAACTGAGTGCTCCTTGAGACTGTTCAAAACTATAAGCTTGGCCTCTGCTTTTGTTTTTATTTTGGGTTGTATTATTGAGCAGAGTGATTGCTTTCCTGGGGTTCTAGGCCAGATGGATTCAAAGAATGAAGCCACTGACAAAAGGTGGTATATGAAAAAGTGGGAATTTATTAGGATATAAGCACAGACTCCTATGTGGGCATGGGGAGAGACCCATTAAGTGCGTCTTTCCTAAGGTTTATGAAGGCTGCAGTTCTTTGTGTCCTGATATCGCCTCTGATTGGTCACTATAGCAGCTTCAGAGCTCAAACCCACACAGCGATCCCCATTTTCTTTCCCCCTTATCTTGTTGGTTGGAGTAACTTTTGATTTATGTTATAGCTCTCCCAGTTGTGCCTGCAGAGAAAGCCTTATCTGATGGCCCTCCCGGCCACTCAGGTCAGGGCTGCTTTTGGCCTAACTTATGGTCACTTTAATTGCTCAGGCCAGAGATACCCCTGTCCTTGGTTTATGGCTGTCTTAATTGCACAGGCCAGCTATATTTCTATTTGCCTGTGGCATTTCTCTATCCTCTGTACAAGATAAATACCCTGGTGTCTTCAAGTCTCCATTATGTATTCCTTCCCATGTACCATTTTCATTCCTAAAACTTCCTAAACCTGCCTAATTACTAGTAAGCTAGCTAGCTAACCCGTTCAGTTTCTTCTGCAAAGCTCAAAATGCATGGTGTGGCAAGCTGTATCACCTAGGGTGGGTTGTTTGTTTTTTTTGTTTTCTTTACCTGCCCTCTGGCTGTTGGGAGTGGCTAGCTCCTCTTGGGGAAAATTAGTTTCAGTTTCTGGACCTATATCCAAATGCTCCTGGTTGCTGTTTTACCAAGTTTCCCCATGTTTCTTACCCCAGCCTCTCCTTAGGCACCTGGAGTCCACATCTCCCTCCCTGCACCAAAGCCTTGGGTGAGTAGTTGCAAATGAAAACTTCACTCTGGGTTTAGGAAAAAAAAGAAAATGCAGCTTTCTCTCCAACAGGCTCCAGTTTACCTGCTCCAGGCTCCGCAGCAGTCCTGCCTCCTTTCACAGCTGGGTGTTCCGGAGCTGCAGGTCTCTGGTCTCTACTCTGGTGCTCTGGGCTGTGGAGCTCAGTCTGGGTTCTGGGCCTCTTATCTTCTGAGGGAACAGACCCTGCCATAGCCCAGCACTCCATCCTCATCTCTTTCAAGACAATAATTTTACTTTCATGAAATATGTAAAAATTGTTAGGTCCCAGTTAATTATATTTAAAGCAATAAATGTGACCTATTGAAATTAATGAAAGTACAGGTGAAGTTTTTTGTGTTTTTGTTTTTTTTTGTTTGTTTGTTTTGTTTATTCTTACTACTTTGCAAGTCTCTGGCTAGAGATTATATCTGAACTACTCATTATTAAAGTGCTACCTTAATTTTTATTGTATTTTCCCCTCAATGAAACATACACTTTTTTTTTTTAAGTACAAGAAGGCCCATTATCACTTGGGTAGCTTGGCTAATATTGCAGTACTTTGTTCCATATCTAAACTTAAGAACCTATTAGCAATATAAACACCATTATCAACAATAGCATCATCATCACTTACTACTGCATATTTTATAGAATATAGGTAATAAAATGATATAAAACAACTTAAAAGCACTTACAATTTAATGAGAGAACCAGGAAAAAAGAACACAGAAAAAGATACAGATAGCACATTAGTAAAATATTATTATAACAAAATAGAAATATAAAATGTTTTATTTTATATCAATACACATAACCATTTTCAAATAGTTTTTTCTTTCACAAATAATTTTCATGTATTACAACTTATCTATTTTTCTTATGATTAAGAAATACTATTATTTTAACACAGGAAATATGTATAAATACTCCAATTTGAGCAAATAAATATTGCCTTATGTCTAGAATGAGTAAATCATGATTGTAGTTCACAAAGAATAATTTGTATATGATCTCTTTATTAATCCCCAAACTTTCAGAAAAGTCTGAAAGCAGATTACATTTTACTTCAAACTACTACTTTGAATGCTACACTCCATTCCTTATACAGGCTTTGTTAATAGATATAAAGTCAGAATTAAAATAAGGAGAATATTTTCCTGTACTTGGCAATTTTTCAAAGCTATGAGTTAGAATATATTGGGTCTTTATTATTATTACATTAAGCCACTGAAACTGTACTTGCACAATAGTTATGATTGGCTGTGCCATATAGGTAGAACAACTGGTAGCCTGGGGCAGCAAAATATTAGAGAAGAATAGTGTTTTGTGACTGTTTATTATGTGAGTAATTACTTGCTAGAAGGAGGAGACATTTTTCATATTGCCCGGGGCAGTAAAGATCCTCAATTTAGCATTAGTCTTGTTCCTTTCCATGAGAGATACAAGGCACACAATACATAAACGAACATCTCAATTTGACATTAGCTGTTAGTCTGTGTGTTAACTTTGGGTCTTCTTGGGTGTGATAGATGGCGCCTGAGTAGTTTAACTGTTTTTTTAGTTTAACGAGGTATTACGTTACCTAGTGTTTCAAAAGTCTTACTCTGAATTATGGGATTTCAATGATGACATACAGATCACATTACTTAATAAATTGACTCAAGCAATGTCATCTTTAAAACTTAGTTGTTATGTACTGTGAAACTGTATAATTAGCTACATTTAAACTTTATCCCCAAAGGCAATATAAAGGACATATATATGAGTCTGATTTTATGCATCTCTTATGAAATATTAATCTTCATAATTATAATTCCTGTGAACAGTGCCCAGACATGCTTCTCATATTAAAATATATTGACTCACAAGGGAAAAAAAATCATTGGCATCAAGGACTGCTTCAAAACGTAGAAATAACTGCAAGTGATTGTGTTTTGATTACTACCTTGGAGGTAAAAAACCACTTTCCTACAAAAATAAAATGATTAGAGAAGAATCATACACTGAGAATAGCTTAGAGTAAAAAAAAAAAAAAGGAAGAAAGAAAGATGCTGTGTCCACAAAGTAGAATGCAAAAATGTCAAGTTTAGGCCACAATTATCTCTAATTTAGAATGAATTTAAAACTTCAGAGGAGGTATGTAATTTAAGTATACAATAGTCACATCAATTAGTTAATCAACTAGGATAATGTTGGAAATTTTTTTTAAAAAATTGCTACTTAAAAATTTAGCATCACTCATTTTATTATATAAGATGGAAGACGCTGATGACGCCTTGCCATACTAGCAGTCAGCAGCTGTGCATCGCTGCAGGTTGCCCAGGACAAAACCAGAGAGGGTTGGACCTGCATTACCACCATTTGTCCACCATCCAGAACTGAAATATCATCGCTGACATGTACACATAAGGAACTGTTTGACATTGCATTGGGACTCAAAAGAACTGTTGGCCCAGAAAGAAACTCACTACAGATGATTCATTTGCCTCTCAGCATAACCATTATTGCTTGTCTCATTTTTGGTTCTTATAAGTGTATTTCTAGTATCACATGATCTCACTCATCTGGGGGAAATAACGAACTACATAAACTGATGAACAAAAACGGACCCGGAGACAGGGAAGCATCGATCAGACTGTCGGGCCTTGGAGGGAAGGTAGGGGAGGATGGGGGTAAAGGGGAGAGATCAACCAAAGGACTTGTATGCATGCATATAAGCCTAACCGGTGGTCACAGACAACAGGGGGGTGGGGGTATGCATGGGGAGGGGTTTGGGATGGGAATGGGGGGATGAGGACAAATATGTGATACATAAATTCCAGTATTATTGACTAAACAACAAAAATTTCAGATTTAATTTTGAAATTATTTTACATCCTCCAAAGTGTGCATATGATAAACATATATAGAATACTATATATATGTATATATATATATATATATATATATATGTATATATATAACATATAATTATTTTATCTCCATATATAAAACATTTTTACCTATCCAGCATGAGAAATAATTAGTAAAAAATGTGTCAGTTATTGCTCAAATATGCATTAGGAAATACAGAATGATGATAAAGCTGACACTATTTCATGTAAATATGGGAATGATAACTAAAAGCAAACAAACAAACAAACAAAAAACCATTGGAATTCCTACTACAACGGATGCTGACCTGACTGTATATTCTATTTCTGATGAGTACCATGATGGTGTTGATAGACAATTCTACAATCAATTCTATCAGTCATCATGGAAGTGATTGCTGATGGATTTTATTGTCTTGGAATCAGGAACATCTTTTTGAAAAAAAACTTCTTTCCTGATTGAAATTCTTGACATGCAATCAAAGTTGTGAGAGCTCAGAAGACTACTGAAAGAACTGTCACTAAAGAACAATTGCTACAGAACAATCTAGGATCAGGTCAAGGATTTGTGAAATGTTTACACAAGATGAAATGTCAGAGGTCTAAAAGCATTTATGTGTACCTGAAAAACTTTATTTTTAGTCCAAGTACCACTTATGTTTGTGTTGAGATAAAATTTTTAAATTATTCAATGTATTTTATTTAAACTAAACCCTACCATAATAAGTGCAGTTTTAAAATGGTATGAAATATTAATCATTATTTATTTCAAAAGCATGCTAGGTATTTCAGAGTAAAATAAGTATGACATAGCCAGGCAAAAATAAGTATGATATTGAAAGTAGCTAATGATATCATTACTGAGAAATGACCCATAATCAGATATTTAAAAAAAAAAAAAAAAAAAAAAAAAAAAAAAAAAGAAAGAAACAGAGGAGAAAATGGCTGCCAAATAGTTAGAAGTGTCCTGTGCCTCTTCCTGTGGCGAGGCCAGAAAAGCAAGTAAATTGGAGAACATCCACCCTAAATTAAAAAATTAGACACAGCTGAGGAGACAGTTTTCAATAAGGAAGGGCAGAGGATGCTTAGAGAACGCTGCTTGCCAGCCATAACCCATGTGGAACCACCACTGTGCCCAGGCCGAGAGAAGCACAGTATCTCCCAGGAGGCTCCCAGACATCTACAGGGAGCGCTCGCCAGAGTTACATTCTGTACCAGGCCTCCTCACCAGCCTGTCTGAACCCAGGATCACAGGATCTGGCTCCATGACCCTGCAGTGAGGGCAAACCAGGGGGAACTCTGTGCCCCATCCCCACCCTGGGCCACCAAACCATGCTGCTAGCCTGACCTGGAGTCTTCTGGAGCCTGCTCCACCTTGAGCCCCAGAACATGCTGCCAGGGTGACCTGGAGGAACCCAGTTCACTCCCACTCCAGGCCACAGGAGAGCATGGACTGTGTGACCCAGAGCAGCCTGCTCCCACTCCACCTGGGGCCTGGGAGGGGAGACCTACAGAAATCCAGTGCACACCTTACTCAGGACCATAGGAGAGCTCTGACTGTGATCCAGAGCAACTGGCACCCACTCCACCCCAGCCCCCAGGATAATCCTGCCAGGAATACCCACAGCAACCTAGTACACACTTCACTCCAGGCCACAAAAAAACAAGGACTGTGTGACCCAGAACAACCTGTACTGCTCCACCTCGATCCCAGGGGCATGCTGCCAGAGCATCCTGGAGTAACCCAGCATGCGCTCCACTCCGAGCCACAGGAGAGACACAACTGTGTGACCCAGAGCAACCCAGGGCCGCTCCACCATGGTTGCTGGGACAGTCTTTTAGCGGCTACCTGGAACAACCTAGCATGCACACCTCTCTGGGCCAAAGGAGAGCACTACCAGGGCGACCCACAGCAAGCCAGTGTGCCCAGCCAGGGCCCACAGAACAGAGCTTCAAATGTGCTGCCAGAGGGACCTAGGGCACCACACTGCCATGGGTGCCAGGGTCACACAGCAAATTGCAAGCCAGAGGGCTCTGGGTCCTCACAGGGAGTAGCACACCAGAGGAACAAGGCATGCAATCCCAACACTCCTGAGCATGTAAAGCAGACAACTGAGGGAAGAGATCCATGGGAGAAGAGGATACAATTCAGAGTAAAGACAATAAAGGCATGAGACTCAAGGCAGACCCAGCCTCTGGGCTAATGATTTCCAAACAATTGGCCTGATAGGGTCTTCAACCTCTCAAATCCCAAGTAAGGTGCCCAGGGCCATAAATAGACAGGAAAATGGGGAGCAAAGCAACAACCCCCAAAGGAAAGAAAACATGGACTCACCAGAAAAAGCACTAAATGTAATGGAGGCAAGCAATATGTCAGAGAAAGAATTCAGAGTAAGGGTCATAAAGTACCTAAACTGCCTGGATGAGAAAATCAACAACATATGCAAGAATCAAGAGGAAATGAAAAATGGTATAGCTGCAGTAAAAAGCACAATGGAAATCAGCCAATTAAAAGACATGGTAGAAAAAAACAAACAAACCCCAATCTGAACAGCAATTCGGAAAAAAAAAATAATTAAAAAGAAGGAAGAGAGTTTAAGGGAGCTTTGGAACAACATGAAACAAAGCAATATCCACAAAATAATGGTGCCAGAATGTCAAGAAGAGGAGCAAGGAATAGAAAACCTAATTGAAGAAATAATGACAGAAAACTTTCTGATGTGGGGAAGAAAAAAGTCACACAAGCACAGAGAGTTGCAAACAAAATGAACCCAAAAAGACCCACACCAAGACATGTCCTAATTACAATGGCAAATATTAACAACAAAGAAAGAATCTTAAGGGTTGCAAGAGACAGACAGAAAGTTACCTAGAAGGGATCTCCCATGAAACTACCAAATAATTTCTCAACAGAAACACATCAGGCCAGAAGGGAATAGAATGAAGCATACAAAGTGATGCAAAGCAAGGGACTGAATCCAAGAATACTCTATCCAGCAAGGCAATCAATCAAAATTGAAGGGGAAATCAGAAGCTTCACAGAAAATAAGGGCTAAGGGAATTTATTACCACCAAGCTAGCAATGCAAGAAATGCTAAAGGGACTGATGTAAAAAGAAGAAATAGAAAGGGAAGAAGGAAACACAAGCATAAAGAATAAAAATGACTATAAACAACTGCCTATCAATATAATCTTAAATGTAAATGGATTAAATACTCTAATCAAAAGACATCGGGTGGTTGAATGGCTCAGAAAACATTATCTATATATATGCTGTCTCCAAGAGACCCACCTCAGAGCAAAGAACTCAAACAGATGGAAAGTGAAGGGATGGAAAAAAAATTTCAAGCAAATAGAAATTTTAAAAAAAGGTAGGGTAGCAATACTTATATCTGACAAAATAGACCTCAAAGTGAAGGCCATAGCAAGAGATAATGATGGCCACTTAAAAATATTAAAGGGACTGATACAAAAAGAGCATATAACTCTGGTAAACATATATGCACCCCAATACAGGAGCACCCAAATACATAAAAAAACACACCCTTCTTAAAGATATCAAGGGAGAGATCAAAAGAGATACAATCATAGTAGGGTACTTTAATACCCTATTGACAGCACTGGATAAGTCTTCTAGACAAAAAATTAACAAAGGAACAGCAATCCTAAATGACTCACTGGATCAGATGAAACTAATTGACATCTTCAAAAAATTTCACCCGAAAGCAATAGAATATACATTCTACTGGAGTGCACATGGGGCATTTTCAAAGACTGACACAGGCTAAGTCTCTTCAAATTCAAGAAGAGAGAAATCATAGCAAGCATCTTCTCAGATCACAGCAGCATAAAATTAGAAATCAACTACAATAAAAACAATTAAAAAAAATCAAACACTTGGAGGCTACATAGCATACTATTAAACAATGATTGGGTTACCAAAGAGGTCAAAGAAGAAATAAAAAATATCCTGGAATCAAATGACAATGAAAACACAACAATCCAAAATCTATGGGACACAGTGAAAGCAGTCCTGAGAGGGAAGTTCATAGCTCCTCATGCTTACCTCAAAAAACAAAACAAAACAAAACAAATTTCTACTAAATTATTTAACCCTACAATATAAAGAATTAGAAAGAGCAATAAGATCAGCCCAGAGTAAGCAGAAGGAAGGAAATAATAAAAATCAGAGTGTAAATATATGATATAGAGACACAGAAAAACACACACAAAACAAACAAACAAACAAACAAACAAACAAACAAACAATATAAAAGATTAATAAAACCAAGAGCTGGTTCTTTGAAAGGATAAACAAGGTTGGTGAACCTCTAGCCAGGCTCACCAAAAAACAAAGTGAGAGGACCCAAATAAACAAAATTAGAAATGAAAGAGGTGAAATAACAATTGACTCCACAGACATACAAAGGATTGTAAAAAAACAAAACAAAACAAAGCACTACGAACAACTCTACTCCAAAAAACCGGACAACCTAGTTGAAATGGACATATTCCTAGAAAAATACAATCCACCAAAACTCAATCAGGAAGAATCAAAAAGCCTGAAGAGGCTGATAACTACCAACGAAATTGAAGCAGTAATAAAAAATTTCTGGCACACAAAAGCCCTGGTCTAGAAGGCTTCACAGGGGAGTTTTGCCAAACATTAAAAGATGACCTAAAATCTATTCTCCTCAGACTACTCAAATAAATTCAAGAGGAAAGCACACTTCCAAGCTCTTTCAATGAAGCCAGCATTACCCTAATCCCAAAACCAGATAAGGACAATGCAAAGAAAGAGAATTAAAGGCCAATATCCCCAATGAACATAGATGCTAAAATCCTCAACAGAATTCTAGCACATCAGATCCAGCATTACATTAGAAAGATCATACACAATGACTAGGGATACAAGGCTGGTACAATATCCACAAATCAATAAACGCGATACATCTCATAGACAAATTAAGAGACAAAAATAACATAATCATATCAATTGATACAGAAAAAGCATTTGACAAAATCCAACACATTTTCTTGATAAAACTCCCAACAAAGTCAGAACAGAGAGATCATACCTCAATATAATAAAAGCTGTATATGACAAACCTACAGCCAACATCATACTCAATGGGCAAATATCTAAAGCCATTTCCCCTAAGAACAGAAACAAGACAGGTATGCCCACTCCCACCACTCCTGTTCGACATAGTCCTGGAAGTACTAGCCATAGTGAGCAAACAACAAGAAGAAATAAAAAGCATCCAAATTGGAAAGAATAAGTAAACCTGTCAATTATTCTCAGGTGACATGATATTATACATAAAAAAACGCAAAGAATCCAATAAAAAATTAAAAACAACTACTAAACTTAATAAATTAATTAAGCAATGTAGCAGGATACAATATTAACAACCATAACTGTATGAGCTTTTAATACATCAATAAGGAACTCTCAGAAAGAGAAAGTAAAAAAATCAATCTCATTTATCATTGTAACAAAAAAAGAAATTAAAATACCTAGGAATAAACTTAATAAGGAGGTAAAAGATCTGTACTCAGAAAACTGCAGGACATTGAAAAAAGAGATAGAGGAAGACATAAACAAATGGGAGAATAAACCATGTTCATGGATTAGTAGAATTAACATCATTAAAATGTCCATACTACTCAAAGCAATCTATAGATTTAATGCAATCCCCATTAAAATACCAACGGCATATTTCACAGACCTAGAACAAACTCTCCAAAAATTCATGTGGAATAAAAAAAGACTCTGAATAGCTCCAATAATCCTGAGAAAGAAAAAAATTAGAGGGATCACAATACCAGATATCAAGGTTTATCACAAAGTCAATGTTCTCAAAACTGCAGGGTACTGGCACAAGAACAGACATAGACTCTCGATTCCAATAATTACAGGCTGTTGTTGTTGCTTGTGATTAAGCCCTTATAGACCAATGGAACAGAACAGAGACCCCAGAAATTGACCCAAGCCATTATGATCAATTAATATTTGATAAAGGAGGCAAGAACATACAATGGAGTCAAGACAGTCTCTTCAATATATGTTGTTGGGAAAATTGGATAGATACATGCAAAAAAAAAAAAAAATGAAATTAGATCATCAGCTTACTCCATACACTAAAGTAAACTCAAAATGGATAAAGGACTTAAATGTCCATAAAAATATTAGAATCCATAGGCAGCAAAATGTCAGATATATGCCACAGTAATATCTTTACTGCACAGAGCAGTATCCAATATCCAATATTGATACTGCTCCTATGACAATGGAAACCAAGGATAGAATAAACAAATGGGACTACCTCAAAATGAAAAGCTTCTGCACAGCAAAAGAAAACATCAACAAAACAACAAGAGAGCCCACTGCATGGGAGAACATGTTTGCCAATGTTATATCCGATAAGGACCTAATCTTCAAAATTCATAGGGAACCCACACATCTTAACAAAAGAAAAATAAATAATACAATAAATATATGGGCAAAGGACCTAAATAGAAACTTTTTGAAAATGGACATACAGAAGGCCAAGAGCCATACGAAAACATGGTCAAAGTCACTAATAATCTGAGAGATGCAAATCAAAATGACAATGAGGTACCATCTCACACCTTTCAGAATAGTTATCATCAACAAATCGACAAACCACAAGTGCTGGTGAAAATGTGGAGAAAAAGGATCCCTCGTGCAATGCTGGTGGGAATGCAGACTGGTGCAGCCACTGTGGAAAAGAGTATGGCATTTTCTCAAAAAATTAAAAATGGAACTCCCATTTGACCCAGTGATCCTACTTCTAGGAATATATCCTAAGAAATCAGAAACACCAATCAGAAAGGATATATGCACCCCTATGTTCATAGTAGCACAATTTACAGTAGCTAAGATTTGGAAACAGCCTAAGTGCCCATCAGCAGGTGAGTGTATAAAAACAAACAAACAAACAAACAAACAAACAAAACAGTGGTACGTCTACACAATGGAATACTATGCTGCTGTAAAAAAGGAGGAACTTTTACCATTTGCACTAGCATGGATGGACCTAAAGAATATTATGCTAAGTGAAATAAGCCAGTCAGAAAAAGATAAGTATCACATGACCTCACTCATTTGTGGAATATAATAAACAATATAAACTGATGAACAAAAATAGATGCAGACAGAGAAACATCAAACAGACCATCAAACTTCAGATGGAAGGCAGAGGAGGAGGAGGGGGGTAAGAGATCAACCAAAGGACTTGAAATAGCTCTTGATGTATGAGTATAAATTCACTAGTTGTAATTAGAGAAATTTCCATGAATTGAAAGAAATTTGTAATAAGCCCTAACCAGTTTTGCTCAGTGGATAGAGCATCAGCCTGCGGACTAAAGGGTCCCAGGTTCGATTCCGGTCAGGGGCATGTACCTTGGTTGCAGGCACATCCCCAGTAGGGGGCGTGCAAGAGGCAGCTAATCAATGTTTCTCTCTCATTGATGTTTCTAACTCTCTATCCTTCTCCCTTCTTCTCTGTAAAAAATCAATAAACTATATTTAAAAAAAAAGAAATTTGTAATAAGATTGTTTCTGTGTATGAATGGAGAATAGAATACAATGGAGGAATAATGATAAAATATAATAGAATGTTATTTGGTATCAATTCATGTAAATTTCTACAAGACATAATAAGAAAGTAGGATTTTAGAAATATGCTTACCTGAGGCATCTGCTTTAATTGTTTTTATTATATTGCCATGGAAACTATTTTAGGCCAGGAGCTTTGATTCTTTTCAAAAAACTCTAATTAATAGGGTTTTCATTTCTATTTTTCTTTCTTATAATTAATAGTAATTCTACTTGTCTGTTTTGTACTTTTTACAGGAAGGCCCACAAAAACACGCTATCATCTGACAGGAATTATTTCATTGTCTACAAATTCTGAGACAATTGTTACTTTCTAAACTTCTCAGAATACAGAGATTCTAGGGTTAGGCAGTGACATCATAAACAAACTGTAGGGAGATAAGAAATGTCATAAATATTTTGAAACAACCATCTGTTTGAACAGTCAAAAGTAGATAAGATAATGCATAAAAATGGAACAAAAAATGTGTACACATAAACATAAATAAGGTAGGAGGTAAAAAATAATAAGAGTAAAAAGTGACAGTAGGAGAATAGAGCAACTAAGCAAACATTTGGAGTTGATATGTTTTAGAGGTTGTGGAAAGAAAGGAAAATAAAGTCTTCTATAATCCTAAGGTTTTCAGCTGTTTTGCCATAATGTAGTAGAAACATCTTTTGGGAAGATACTAGTAAAATTTTGAACATTACCTTAAGAACGTATTTGAGATTAACCAAAGAATTTATATGCATACTAGAGGCCCAGTGCACGAAATTCTTGCACGGGGGCAGAGGGGGCGGGCCCTCAGCCCAGCCTGCACCCTTTCACAATTCAGGACCTCGGGGGATGTCCAACTGCCGGTTTAGGCCTGATCCCTTGCAATCTGGTTCTGCTGGCTCCTAACAGCTCGCCCGCCTGCCTGCCTCATTGCCCCTAGCCACTCTGCCTGCCTTATCACCTCTAACTGCTTGCCTGCCTGCCTCATTGTCCCTAACCGCCTCTGCCTTGGCCCCCGTTGCTGCGGCTTCACCTGGAAGGACCTTTGGAAGGTCATTCAGCTGTCCAGTCTAATTGGCATATTACGCTTTTATTATTATAGATATGCATAACCCATGGACACAGACAATAGTGTGGTTGAAGGCATTGGGGAGGGAGGCTGGGGAGTGGTAGCGGGGTTAATGGGAGTGGGGGGGGGGACATCTGTAATACTTTTAATAATAAAGATAAATTTAAAAAATAAAAGAAGCTATTTGTAGGGTATCAAAATATAGAAATCAGCTATAGCAGTAAAGAATAATGGTTATGAATAGAGGCACTAGAATGTGGATGATTTGGTACTGAATTCTGGCTACATTCACTTAATGGCTATGACCTAAGTTAAGTTAATACTTCCCCAAGCCTCCATTTCCTCATCTATAATATGAAAATTTTAACAATATTTATTGGGTCATTTTAAGAAAAAACAAACTCCTGTATAGCAAATACTTAGCACAATACATTGCTACTCCAAAGTTCTATGTGCTATAATGTAGCTTAAGAAGAAAATTCTTTAGGAGTAGTATATAATATATAGTGCAAATGTTTAATAAATTCTAAGTCTTGGTTTATAATTCACAGCATTGTCCTTGGTTTACAATTCTTAGCAAATTTTATTCCAGAAACACAGCTCTTGAAAAAGCTCAGCTGTTAGTATGTTGAGGTATAAATAGATCATATTAGAAAGTGATTAATATGAGTATTAAATAAATAACAGTGATTGCATCCACATGAAGGTGAAGAGTGCCACAATAACTGGTAGTATTCACTGTTTATTTCTGATGTAATTAGAAAGACACTATTTTTGAAATCACCAGTTTAAGAATTGGGAGCATCAGTGAATGCTAAAATAAAAGTGGATAAAGGCTGTTTTAGAAAAAATATATTCATACGTTAAAAACATATTACTATCTAGATTATTTACTAGTAACAGAGTAAAAAAATATGTACATTTATAATGGAGAGTTGGTGGGTACCATTAAACCAAATTATAAAACTTAGAATTACCAGTAGAGGAGCATCTTGAGATTATGTGTATCCTGATTAATATGAAGTTTTCAACATCACCTATAAAGTATCCTTGCCAAAACTAAGTTTATGGATGCTATGAGGAAAAATTTCAAAAAAAAAAGTGAAATATTCTACAAAACCATTGACCTAAATTCTTAAAATCCTTTATAATAAAAGCCTAATATGCAAATTGTTCCCTCAGCTGGGAGTTCAACCAGGGGGAAGGGCCAGTGGCAAGAGGCCAGGGGGAAGGAGGCGCCCCTGGCCGGCAGCCAATAGGCCCCTACCTGAGCATGAATTCCATGCACTGGGCCTCTAGTGTTAGTATAATAAGTTATGTAAGGAAAAGGGAGGTTCTAGATTAAAAGCAATGATGAAGATATTACCAAAAAATGCAACTCATAAATCATGAGGAAATACTAAATTAGGATAAATATACACTATATAAACCTTGGGGTAGGGAGTGGTTGCTGAAATATACATATAAAATTTTAAATTTTAAATTGTGTAACTATTTTAAATTTTCTTAGGTGTGAAAATTACATGGCAGGTATGTATTCTTTTTCTTAGAGGTACATGCTGAAGTATCTACTAGTGGATTAGCATGGTTTCTAAAATTTATTTTCAAATAATCCAGAAAAGCCAAAAGAAAAAAGAATAGCAAACAGGACAAAATATCAATAATTACTGAATCTATTAATTCATTTTACTATTATTTTTAATTTATATTATCTCCATTTTTTAGAAAAAAGGAAAAACAATTTTTAGAATCATCTATACTAATAAAAGGGTAATATGCTAATTAGACTGGGTGACAGGACATCTTCCAGATGCCTGACTTCCTTCTGGAAAGTTAGGGGGCGACCAGGCCAGCAGGGGGGCAGTTGGGGGGTGACCAGGCCAACAGGGTGACAGTTGGGGGGTGACCAGGCTGGCAGGGGGGCAGTTGGGGGACAGCCAGGCAGGCCATCAGGGGGCAGTTGAGGGGCGACCAGGCAGACAGGGGAGAAGTTGGGGGGCAACCAGGCTGGCAGGGGGGCAGTTGGGGGATGATCACGTAGGCAGGCAGGTGAGCAGTTAGGAGTCAGCAGTCCCAGATTGCGAGAGGTATATCCAACTGCCTATTTAGACAGTCAGACATCCCCTGAGGGGTCCCTGCTTGGAGAGAGTGTAGGCCAGGCTGAGGGCCCCCCTTCCCCCGTGCATAAATTTTGTGCACCAGGCCTCTAGTTAAAATATAAAAATAATTCATTGCTTATTGTTACGCCGTGGGACAATTTCAAAAAGACAAATTAGTATAAAAGTATGGATTTATGAGACTAACTGTAGTCATCGGTGAACTACAAGACTGAAAATAATTGGATGAATGAGGTCACTTGTGCAAGAATGAACAGGACCAAACCCTGATCATTCTTAAATTTGTAAGAGAGGAGTTGCTGGGTCAAAAATTAATTTTTTTTTAATTTTTTGAGGAAATTCCAAAATGCTTTCCACAATTGCTGCACCAGTTTGCATTCCCACCAGCAGTGCACATACTCTGCAACACTTGTTTGTTGATTTATTAATAACTGAGGCCCAGTGCATGAAATTCATGCACTCGAGGGGTCTCTCAGCCTGGCCTGTGCCCTCTCACAGTCCAGGAGCCCACAGCAGATGTCCAATTGACGACTTAGGCCCACTCCCCATCAGTTGGTCATCTTTAGCGCTGCTGCGGAGGCAGGAGAGGCTCCTGCCACCGCCACTGCGCTCACCAGCCATGAGCCAGGCTTCAGGGTGAGTGGTGCTCCCATTGTGGGAGCACACTGACCACCAGAATGAAGCTCCTGCATTGAGCATCTGCCCCCTGGTGGTTAGTGCGCATCATAGCGACCGGTCATTCCACCGTTTGGTGGATTTGCATATTAGCCTTTTATTATATAGGTCTAGAGGCCAGTGCACGAAATTGAAATTTATGCACGGGAGGGGAGGAGGGGGTCCCTTAACCTGGCCTTCCCCCTCTCACTGTCCAGGAGCCCTCAGGGGATGTCCTCCTCTGTGGGAGACAACCGGGCTGATCAGGGGAAGGCACTGCCCCCTTCACCCGCTGCTGCTACCACTGCCGGCCACCACAGCTGCCCACCCTTGGCCCTCACTTCTTAGTGTTGGCCTCGCCCCCCACCCACCAGTGGGTGGGGGGAGATCTGAGGCCAGGCTGGATGGGGGAGGGGCTGGGGGAGGTTGAGGGACAGCAGGTTGCATCCTGTCCAGCCTCTGTGGAGGTGTGGCACCTGGACCGGGCCAATGCTGCTGCCTCTGTGGCTGCCTCTGCGGAAGGGGCAGCACTGGGACTGGGCTGCTCCACAGCCTGTCCCATGCCATCTTTGCAGAAGGGGGCATGGCACTGCCTTCTTGCCACCTCTGCAAAAGTGGCTGTTGTGCTGGATGGCCAGCCCTTCCCGCATGAGCACTGGACTGGCCCACCCCTCCCATGCGGCCCAGACCTGCATGCCTCTCCCATGTGGCACCATCCTGACAGGTGTGAGGTGATACCTCTCTGTGGCTTTAATTTGCATTTCTCTGATGATTATTGACTTTGAGCATCCTTTCATATGTCTATTGGGCAACCATATGTCTTCTTAGGAGAAGTTTCTATTTAGGTTGTTTGCCCATTTTTTAATTTGATTGTTTGTTATTTTGGTGTTGCATTGTTTGAGTTCTTCATAAATTTTGGATATTAAACCCTTAGCAAATGTATGACATGCAAGCATATTCTCCCATTGAGTGGGTCATCATTTGATTTTTGTTGATGGTTAGCTTTGCTGAGCAAAATATTTTAAATTTGATGCCGTCCCATTTGATTATTTATTCCTTTGTTGCCCTTGCCCAAGGAAATATATCAGAAAAAAATATTGCCACAAGAAATAACTGAAATTTTACTGCCTATGTTTTCTTCTATGATTTCTATGGTTTTCAAACTTACATTTAAATCTTTTTTCCATTCTGAGTTTACTAGTATTTTTGTGTATGGTGTGAGAAGTTGGTCTACTTTTATTTTTTTGCATGTGTCGGTCCAATTTTCCCAACACCATCTATTGAACAGACTGCTTTTATGCCATTGTAATTTCTTAGTTCTTCTGCCAAATATTAACTGAACATAAAGCTGTGGGTTTATTTCTAAGATCTATATTCTGTTCCACTGATCTATTTGTCTATTTTTATGTCAGTGCCATGCTGTTTTGATTATTATGGCCTTGTAGTATAGTTTGATGTCAGGTAACATGTACCTCCAACTTTGTTCTTCTTTCTCAAGATAGTTGAGGCTATTGAGGTTTTTTGTGGTTCCACATAAATTTTTGGAATATTTGTTCTAGTTTTGTAAGCTAAATATTGGTACTTTGATAGGAATTGTGTTGAATCTACATATTGCTTTTGGTAGTGTTAGAAATAAAGCCAGAGGTGGTCCATTTTCAAGGCAAGGCATTTAACTCAGAATGGAAAATTACTATATGGCATTATACGGACATGAGAAAGTTTATACACCTGGAAAATGGTATTAGAAAGAACTAACTAACAGTGGGAGGATGAAATATGGAAGTAGATAAAGACTGTATACTGTCAGAAAGCACATACCTCAGGGAGGCCTTTCTGCCACAAAGAGACAAAGGGAGGTGGAGACAATTGAAAAGCCCATAACCACTTAAAAAAAAAAATATATATATATATATATATATATATATATATATATATATATATATATATATTATTGATTTTTTTACAGAGAAGGAGGGAGAAGGATAGAGAGTTAGAAACATCTATGAGAGAGAAACATTGATCAGCTGCCTCCTGCACACCCCCCAATGGGGATGTGCCCGCAACCAAGGTACATGCCCCTGACCGGAATCAAACCTGGGACCCTTCAGTCCGCAGGCCGACACTCTATCCATTGAGCCAAACTGGTTAGGGCGATAGCCCACTTTTTAAATGACACAATCCTATGTAATAAAAGCCTAATATGTAAATTGTCCCCTCCACCAGGAGTTTGACCAGGAGTTTGACTGGGAGTTCAACCACTCGCTATGACATGCACTCACCACCAGGGGGCAGTGCGGAACATGGTGGGCATCAGTGATGTGGAGCTGGCAGTAGGTGGCAATGGAGGCACTGCCAGCCCTAATGGGCCCCAACAAGAACAGGACTGCAGAGGGATGGTGGAGCAACGGACGGCGCCAGGCCAAGGCAGATGCAAGCCGCTGGTCACTAGGCGGGGGCCCCAATCGCCCCGCCAATTGCCCTGTTGCTGCTGCCGGGCTCCCATGCGCTGAGGGAGCCGGGTGGGGGCCCGATCATCCTGCTGATCTGATCACCTTGCAGGCGGCAACCAGGTGGAAGGGGGCGGGGCCACCACCCAGCTCCCTCAGTGCCTGGGAGCTGGGCAGTGGTTGGTTGATTGGCCCCTGCAGGTGGTGACCAGCAGCAGTGGTGGTGGGCAGGATTGTGGAGCAGGTGACGGGGTGGTGCCAGGCCAAGGCAGAATGCCAGCCAGGGCTGCAGGGCTGCGAGGCTGGGCGTGTGAGCTGGGACTGCTGCCCCGATTGCCCAGATTGAGACTGGGCAAGATGGCCCTGATGCCCCGATCAGGAATAGGGGAGATGAGGCCAGTCATGTCCTATAGCCCTCCTGTGGTCCCTTCCAGGCAGGCCAATCTCCCAGGGTCCCTCCCTGTCTGGCTGGCCCCAATTGTACCTCTGAAGCCAAAAGAAGCCGGCGTCACTGTCAGAATATGTCTGAAGACCAGCTATTGGCACAATGTTCCTCTGCACCTGAAAGAAAGCATCATCGTTGACAGAATATGTCTGAAAAACTGCCATCGACAAGTACTACCAATATTGTGAAAATGAATTAAATGAGGATGCAATAATCGAACATAGTTGTGGTGGAATGACTATTACATGTCTTTTTTGCCTATTACTAAATTTCTCTGATGAAAAACCACCTGATGGAAGATTTACTTGCAGTAAAGGTAAAGTTTGTCCAAATGATATAAAGTTTCCAGAATACCCAGCATATTTAAAACAATTAATGATAAACAAAGATCCTGACAGTAAAAATTTCATTGTAAACATTCGTTACATAAATAGTTCTTTTGCTTTTGCTTCAGTGGGTGCATATATTGCCCCCATTGATATGGGCCATACTGTTTTAGAATACATGGCCAAGTTTATCACCGTACTGGAACTTTCCATCCTTCGGATGGTGTTTCTCAGAAGTTTGCTCAACTCTACATTTTAGATGTGGCCTAAGCGACTAGTGAAAGATTAGCAATTCCAGAAAACCAAGGTTGCTCACAAAGACTCATAATCAACATCAACAACCTCATGCATGAAATAAATGAATTAATAAAATCATACAAGATGCTACATGAGGTAGAAAAGGAAACCCAATCTGAAGCAACAGTGAAAGGCATTGCTCCCACAGAAGCAACAATGTCAATTAAATATGATCATAATAGTGATCCTGGAAGATATAATTATCCCCGTGTAACCGAAGTTGCTGTCATATTCAGAAACTAAGATGGAGAACCTCCGTTTGAAAGGGACCTGCTCATTCATTGTAAACCAGATCCCAATAATCTGAATGCCACTAAAATGAAACAAATGGAAAAGGCTGGGGAACAGATATTGCATTAAGACTCAGAGACAACAGTGTAATCGACAATAATAGCAGACAAAATATAAGGACATGAGTCACACAAATGCAGTATTATGGATTTCATCTCTCTGTCTGGGACACATTCAATCCTATTTTAAATGCAGGAAAATTAACTCAACAGTATATTGTCGATTCATATTAAAAAATGGAAGCCAATTGGATAAATTCCATTAAAGCAAACCAATCTAAGTTGAGAGTTGAAAATATAGTGGTTTGATGCATTATTTCACATCTAGATTTGAAAATGAAAATATGCCAATTGGTAAAATGATAACACTTCCGTCATCTTTTGACGGTAGTTCCAGAAATATTCAGCAGTGATATCAGGATGCTATGGCAATTGTAACGAAATATGGCAAGCCCGATTTATTCATAACCATGATGTCCAACCCAAAATGGGTAGATATTACAAATAATTTACAACACTGTCAAAAAGTTGAAAACAGACCTGTCTTGGTAGTCAGGGTTTTTAATATTAAGCTGAATGCTCTTTTAAATGATGTATGTAAATTTCATTTATTTGGCAAGGTTACAGCTAAAATTCATGTCATCGAATTTCAGAAACACGGACTGTCTCACGTCCACATATTATTGATATTAGGTAGTGAATCCAAATTACAAATGGAAGATGACATTGACCCTATAGTTAAGGCAGAAATTCCAAATGAGTACCAGTGTCCTCAACTTTTTCAACTTGTAAAATCAAATATGGTACATGGTCCATGTGGAATACAAAATCCAAATAGTCCATGTATGGAAAATGGAAAATGTTCAGAGGGATATCTAAAAGAATTTCAAAATGCGACCATTGGAAATATTGATGGATATCCCAAATACAAAAGAAGATCTGGTAGCACCATGTCTATTGGAAATAAAGTTGTCCGTAACACTTTAGCATTGTCCCTTATAACCTGTATTTGTGCCTAAATTATAACTGTCATATAAACGTTGAAGTCTGCACATCGACTAAAGGTGTAAAATCTCTATTTAAATACATTTATAAAGGGCACGGTTGCTCAAATATTCAAATTTCTGAGAAAAACATTGTCAATCACGGTGAAGTGCAGGACTTCATTGACTCCAGGTATGTGAGCGCTCCTGAGGCTCTTTGGCGACTTTTTGGAATGTGAATGCATGACCAATCTCATGTAATTACAAGATTAGCTATTTATTTGCCAAATGACCAGCATTTGTATTTTCATGCTGATAATTTTGCTGAACTTATAGATAGGGCTAAAAGGGATAATTTGACTTTGATGGCTTGGTTCTTATTGAATAGAGACGATTCCGGCGCGTGTTATTATTATTATTGGGAGATTCCCCAACATTATCCTATCTAATAAAGAGGGAATATGCTAATTGAGCATCATGCCCTCACAAATATGGCGGCACCCACAGCCACAAGATGGCGACACACAGTCCACTCAGCCCTGCCCGGGTGGCAGGTGAACGGCATGGCCTGCCGCCTCCAGGCGGGTCCGGCTGCTCTGCGTGCCTGCCTCCGGGTCCCGTAGTCCCCTCAGTCACACAGCCACCCAGGGCCAGCCCAAGGCACAGGCAAACCTCAGATGTTGGCTGCCCAGCTGACACCCGAGGCACAGGCAAGGCTGGGATGTCCACTGCCCAGCCACCTAGGGCCGGCCCGAGGCACAGGCAAGCCTCGGATGGTGGCTGCCCAGCTGCCCAGGGCCACCCGAGGCTCAGGTAACCAGGGCTAGCCGAGGCTTGCGCTGCCGGCAATGGCAGCAGCAGAAGTATGATGGAGGTGTCGCCTTCCCCTGATCGCCTTCTGCCCCTGAGGGCTCCCGGACTGTGTGACAGGGGGAAGGCCGGGCTGAGGGACCCCATCTGGTTCATGAATTTTCATGCAATGAGCCTTTAGTGTGTTTAATAATTCTTCCTGGAGAAAATACCAAAAGGGCAGGAATAAAGTATTGGGTAGACTGTTCACTGTGAGCTTTAGAGAACCAGAACGATATTACCTTAGACTTTTGCTTCTGCATGTAAAAGATGCGATAAGTTTTGCTGATATGTAAACTGTAGGAGGTGTAATATATAATACTTCTCATGAAGCTGCTAAACATGGAGAATTATTAATCAACAACACTATCTGGAAAGATACGATTGAGGATGCAATCATCCTTAATATGCCCAAGCAACTACGGCAACTTTTTGCATATATATTATCTCCATCCTATCTAATAAAAGAGTAATATGCAAATTGACTGTCACTCCAACACACAAGATGGCTGCTCCTATGTGGTCAAAGGTCCTGCCCCCAAGTGGACACAAGATGGCCACCACAAGATGGCCAGCAGGGGAGGGCAGTTGGAAGGGACCAGGCCTGCAAGGGAGGGCAGTTGTGGGTGATCAGGCCAGCAGGGGAGGCTCTACAGCAGCAGTTCTCAACCTGTGGGTCATGACCCACAGGTTGAGAACCGCTAGCAGGGTCGCCTAAGACAATCGGAAAACACAGATGTTTACATTACAATTCATAACAGTAGCAAAATTACAGTTATGAAGTAGCAACGAAAATAATTTTATGGTTGGGGGTCACCACAACATGAGGAACTGTATTAAAGGGTCGCGGCATTAGAAAGGTTGAGAACCACTGGGTTAGGGGCAATCAGGAAGGCAGGAAGGCGAGCATTGGGAGACAGCAGTCCTGGATTGTGAGAGGGATGTCCGACTGCTCGTTTAGGCCCAATCCTACCAGGATCGGGCCGAAACGGGCAGTCGGACATCCCTCGAGGGGTCCCATATTGGAGAGGGTGCAGGCTGGGCTGAGGGACAACCCCCCCCCCTCGGTCCACAAATTTTGTGCACCGGGCCTCTAGTATACATACATATATATATATATATATATATATATATATATATATATATATATATTCACACACACACACACACACACACACACATATGTGTGTGTGTGTGTGTGTGTGTGTGTGTGTGTGTGTTTGATGTCCTTCTGATGCAGACAAATTCTGGGATGACAATAAATCTCACTTTATTGAAGTTTTCTGGTGTAAATTACACCAAATAGAAGGTGCCTGTGTGAACTGTGAAATGCTTGACCTTAACAAAATTCAAGAAGTATTCACATTGCATGGAATGAAATGTTCGGATTTCAAACTTCTGGACTCTCCTTTATTAATAAATACAAATACATCTGATGAATCAAATGAGCAATAACAGGCAGAGTTTTTTTTTAATTAAAGTAATCTTTTTTTTCTTTATTGATTAAGGTATTTCATATGTGTCCCTATCCCTCCATTCCCCTCCCCCGCACCGCTTATGCCCTCATCTCCCTGGTGTCTGTGTCCATTGGTTATGCTTATATGCATGCATACAAGTCCTTTGGTTGATCTCCCCATTACCACCACCCTCTGCTACCTTCCCTCTGTGGTTTGACGGTCTGAATGATGAACAGTTGACACGCTTTCAGACTATAACTTCCACCATCGAAGATCAAACTGTACACCCCAAATGCTTTTTCTTGGATGGTCCAGGAGGTAGTGGGGAAACATATCTTTATAAAGTTTTAATACATTATATTAGTGGTCGTGGTGGTACTGTTTTACCCACAGAATCTACATGAATGGCTGAAAATTTACTTTTTGGTGGAAGAACCTTTAATTCTCAACATAAATTACCAATTCCATTAAATGAAACTTCAATTTCTAGCCTTGATATAAAGAGTGAAGTTGCTAAAACCCTTAAGCCCAACTTTTTATTATTGATGAATGCACCATGGCATCCAGTCATGCTATAAACACCATAGGTAGATTACTGAGAGAAATTGCAAATTTGAATGTTGCATTTGGTGGGAAAGTTCTCCTCAGAGAGTATTTTTGAAAATGTCTCACATGCTATAGATTGGCCATAGTACAAACCAGTGTAAAGTATGTTAGTGTTTGGGGATGTTTCAGAAAGTTGTCTCTTTTTTTAAATTTCTTTATTGATTAAGGTATTACATTTGTGTCCTCATCCCTCCTTTAACTTCCCAACCACCCCCTACTCATGCCCTCACCCTCCTAGTGTTCATGTCCATTGGTTATGCTTATATTCATGCATACAAGTCTTTTGGTTGATCTCTCCTCCTTTCCCCCACCCTCCCCTACCTTCCCTCTGAGGTCTGGCAGTCTGATCGATGCTTCTCTGCCTCTGGATCTGTCCCTGTTCATCAGTTTATGTTGTTCTTTATATTCCACAATGAGTGAGATCATGTGGTATTTGTCTTTTTCTGACTGGCTTATTTCACTTAGCATAATGCTCTCCAGTTCCATTCACGCTGTTGCAAATGGTAGGAACTCCTTCTTTTTTACCACAGTGTAGTATTCCATAGTGTAGATGTACCACAGTTTTTTAATCCATTCATCTGCTGATGGGCACGTAGGCTGTTTCCAAATCTTAGCTATGGTGAATTGTGCTACTATGAACATAGGGGTGCATATATCCTTTCTCATTCGTGTTTCTAGTTTCTTGGGATATATTCCTAGAAGTGGGATCACTGGGTCAAATGGGAGTTCCATTTTTAGTTTTTTTGAGGAAACTCCATACTGTTCTCCACTGTGGCTGCACCAGTCTGCATTCCCACCAGCAGTGCAAAAGAGTTCCTTTTTCTCTGCTCCTCACCAGCACTTGTCGTTTGTTGACTTGTTGATTATAGCCATTCTGATGGGTGTGAGGTGATACCGCATTGTTGTTTTGATTTGCATCTCTCGGATAATTAGTGACTTAGAGCATGTTTTCATGTGTCTCTTAGATTTCCTTCTGTCCTCCTTCGAAAAGCATCTATTTAGGTCCATTGCCCATTTTTCGAAGGATTGTTTATCTTCCTTTTGTTAAGTTGTATGAGTTCCCTCTAAATGTTGGAGGTTAAACCCTTATTGGTGATGACATTGGCAAATAAGTTCTCCCATGCAGTGGACTTTCTTGTTGTTTTGTTGATGGTTTCTTTTGCTATGCAAAAGCTTTTTATTTTGATGTAGTCCCATTTGTTTATTTTCTCTTTAGTTTCCATTGCTCTAGG
This sequence comes from Plecotus auritus, assembly GCF_963455305.1. Taxonomy (NCBI): domain Eukaryota; kingdom Metazoa; phylum Chordata; class Mammalia; order Chiroptera; family Vespertilionidae; genus Plecotus; species Plecotus auritus. The sequence continues at coordinate 132,967,763 of NC_137771.1, read as the reverse complement.
AGCAGTATCAGTGAAAAAGTTCTTTTGGCATATGTCTGAGATTTTTCTGCCTGTGGATTCCTCTAGTATTTTTATGGTTTCCCATCTTATGTTTAAGTCCTTTATCCATTGTGAGTTTATTTTTGTGTATGGTGTAAGTTGGTGGTCTAGTTTCAATTTTTTTGCATGTATCTGTCTAATTTTCCCAACATCATTTGTTGAAGAGTCTATCTTGGTTCCATTTTATATTCATGCCTCTTTTGTCAAATATTAATTGGGCATAGTGGTTTGGGTCGATTTCTGGGTTCTCTATTCTATTCCACTGATCTATATGTCTGTTCTTGTGCCAGTACCAGGCTGTTTTAAGAACAGTGGTTTTGTAATACAGCTTGATATCTGGTATTGAGATCCCACCTACTTTCTTCTTCTTTCTCAGCATTGCTGCAGCTATTCGAGGTCCTTTTTTATTCCAGATGAATTTTTAGAAAGTTCATTGTAGGTCTGTGAAATATGCCATTGGTATTTTAATGGGGATTGCATTGAATCTGTAGATTGCTTTGGGTAGTATAAACATTTTGATGATGTTGAGTCTACCAATCCATGAACATGGTATGTTCTTCCATCTTTTATGTCTTCCTCTATCTCTTTTTTCAGTGTCCTGTACTTTTCGATGTATAGGTCTTTTACTTCCTTAGTTAAGTTTATTCCTAGATATCTTAATTTTTTTGGTGTGATGGTAAATGGGATTGCTTTTTCAGTCTCTCTTTCTGTAAGTTCATTATTGGTGTATAGAAATGCCATAGATTTCTTGGCATTAATTTTGTATCCTGATACATTGTTGAATTCATTTGTTAATTCTAGTAATTTTTTGATGGAGTATTTAGGGTTTTCTATGTACGGTATCATGTCCTCTGCGAATAAGGACAGTTTTACTTCTTCTTTTCCTATTTGGATGCCTTTTATTTCTTCTTCTTTTCTGATTGCAATGACTAGTACTCCCAGCACTATATTGAACAGGAGTGGTGAGAGTGGGCATCCCTTTCTTGTTCCTGTTCTTAGGGGAAATGGTTTTAGTTTTTGCCCATTGAGTATGATGTTGGCTGTGGGTTTGTCATATATGGCTTTTATTATGTTCAGGTATGATCCTTCTATTCCCACCTTGCTGAGAGTTTTTATCAAGAAAGGGTGTTGGATTTTGTCAAATGCTTTTTTCTGCATCAATTGATATGACTATATGATTTTTATCTCTCAATTTGTTTATGTGATGTATCACATTTATTGATTTGCGGATATTGTACCATTCTTGCATCCCCAGAATAAATCCTACTTGGTCATGGTGTATGATCTTTCTGATGTACTGCTGGATTCGATTTGCTAGAATTTTGTTGAGGATTTTGTCATCTATGCTCATGAGGGATATTGGCCTGTAATTCTCTTTCATTGTGTTGTCTTTATCTGGTTTTGGTATTACGGTGATGCTGGCTTCATCGAATGAACTTTGAAGTGTTCCTTCCTCTTGAATTTTTTGGTATAGCCTGAGGAGGATAGGTTTTAGTTCTTCCTTGATGTTTTGTAAAACTCCCCTGTGAAGCCATCTGGCCTCGGGCTTTTGTTTGCTGGGAGCTTTTTGATGACTGCTTCAATTTCTTCCATAGTTATCTCCCTATAGAGATTTTTAGAATCTCCCAACTGAATTTTGGAAGGTTGTATTTTTCTAGGAATATGTCCATTTCCTCCAAGTTGTCTAGTTTGTTGGAGTAGAGTTGTTCATAGTATTTTTTAACAATCCTTTGTATTTCTGTGGGGTCTGTTGTTATTTCGCCTCTCTCATTTCTGATTTTGTTTATTTGTGTCCTCTCTCTTTGCTTCTTGCTGAGTCTGGCTAGAGGTTCATCAATCTTGTTTATCCTTTCAAAGAACCAGCTCTTGGTTTCATTGATCTTTTTTATTGGTTTTTTTTTTTTTTTTTTTTTTTTTTTTTTTTTTTGGTCTCTATGTCATTTATTTCAGCTCTAATCTTTATTATCTCCTTCCTTCTGGTCACTCTGGGCTTTTCTTGTTGCTCTCTTTCTAATTCTTTGAGTTCTAGTGTTAGATGTTTTACTACCATTTTTCTTGTTTTTTGAGGTAGGCTTGTAGAGCTATAAACTTCCCTCTCAGGACTGCTTTCATTATGTCCCACAGATTTTGGATTGGTTTTGTTGTTGTTGTTGTTGTTGTTGTTGTCATTAGTTTCCAGAATGCTTTTAATTTCTTCTTTGATCTCTTGGGTAACCCAGTCATTATTTAATAGCATGCTATTCAGCTTCCAACGTTTGTGATTTTTGGATTGTTTTTATTGTAGTTTATTTCTAATTTTATGGCATTGTGGTCTGAGAAGATGCTTGGTATAATTTCAATCTTTTTGAATTTGGGGAGACTTTGCTTGTGACTCAATATTTGTTCTATTTTTGAAAATGTCCCATGTTCACTTGAGAAGAACGTATATTCTGTGGCTTTGGAGCGAAATGTTCTGAAGTTGTCAGTTAAGTCCATCTGATCTAGTGAGTTATTTAGAATTGCTGTGTTTTTGCTGACTTTTTGTCTAGAGGATTTATCCAGTGATATCAGTGGTGTATTAAAGTCCCCTACTATGATTGTATTGTTGTCTATCTCTTCCTTGATATCTTCCAGGAGTTTTGTTATGTATTTGGGTGCTCCTGCGTTGGGTGCATATATGTTTATCAGGGTTATATCCTCTTGTATCGATCCCTTTAATATTATGAAGTGGCCTTCCTTATCTTTTGTTATGGCATTTTCTTTGAGTCTATTTTGTCAGATGTAAGTATTGCTACCTCAGCTTTTTTTTCATTTCCATTTGCCTGAAAGATATTTTTCCATCCCTTCACTTTCAATCTGTGTGTCTCTTGTTCTGAGGTGGGTCTCTTGTAGACAGCATATATATGGGTTTTGTTTTTTTATTCATTCAGCCACTCAATGTCTTTTGATTGAAGCATTTAGTCCATTTACGTTTAAAGTTATTACTAAAAGGTATTTGTTTGTAGTCATATCTATTTTTGTGTCTGTGTTCCTTCTTACCTGTTTATTTCTTCTTTTTACAGTATTCCCTTTAGCATTTCTTGCATTCCTGGTTTGGTGGTGATAAACTCCCTTAACCTTTTTTTGTCTGCAAAGCTTCTGATTTCCCCTTCAATTTTGATTGATAGTCTTGCTGGATAGAGTATTCTTGGATTCAGTCCTTTGCTTTACAACACTTTGTATACCTCCTTCCATTCCCTTCTAGCTCGATGTGTTTCTGTTGAGAAATCATTTGATAATCTGATGGGGGTTCCTTTTTAGCTAACTCTCTGTCTCTCTCTTGCTGCCTTTAAGATTCTCTCTTTGTTGTTGATATTTGCCATTGAAATTATGACGTGTCTTAGAGTGAGTCTTTTGGGGTTGATTCTTCTTGGGACTCTCTGTACTTGTGTAACTTTTTTCTTCCCCATATCTGGGAAGTTTTCTGTCATTATTTCTTTAAATAGATTTTCTAATCCTTGCTGCTCTTCTTGTCCTTCTGGCAGCCCTATTATACGTATGTTACTTTGTTTTATGTTGTCCCAAAGCTTCCTTAGGCTTTCCTCCTGCTTTTTAATGTTTTTTCTCCAATTGCTGTTCAGATTGAGCTTGTTTCTGTACCTGATCTTCTAACTCACTAATTCTGTCCTTTGCTTCTTCTAGTTTACTGTTGAAACTTTCCATAGTGTTTTTGATTGTAGCTATATCACTTTCCATTTCTTCCTGATTCTTGCATGGGTTGTTGATTTTATCATCCATCCAAAGTATAAATTCCATGACCATTACTCTGAACTCTTTTTCGGTCATGTTGCATGTTTCAATTTCACTAATTTCCTTTCTTGGCGACTCCTCATTTTCTATCCTCTGGGGATTGTGTCATCTCCCCATTCTGACTACCACCAGAAGGTTCAAACTTCAAGTTGCGTGGACCTGTGCCATGTGCCGTGGGAACTTTGCACCACTTGAGTTTCACTGAAGTGTTGCAACACGAGGACGTGTGGCTGCTGTGCGTTGATGGGAACCAGGCTTGCCCAGGGTCAGTGTTCCCAGTGTTTAGTGTGGTCTTGTGTGCACACCTAGAATCAGGGACCCTGCTTTCAACGCTCTGTTGGCGTGTGCCGAAAATGAGTCCCCTAGAGAGTGCCAGGAGTCAGAGTTTCCCTGTGTCTGCACCAAGAATTAAGTAACATATTCTCTGTTGCCTCGTGCAGCTTCTCACTGAGAATCAAGGTCCCCGTGTGCGCATGGACCAAGAATTGGCGTCACTGGCTCTTAGTGTGAGTGCGCTGTGAGTCAGGGATCCCAGGCGCATAAGGTAAGAAACAGAGTCAAGTCGGTGGCGCTCAGTGCTGCCTCTTGCCGGGAGAATTTGGGTCCAGGTCACCATGGGGACTGGGTTGTCAATAGCTCTGTGGCATGCCTGCGCTGTGGAAAACTGACTTCCATGTGCACTTGCCCAGAATCAAAGTCAGGTGGCACTGCTGCCCTGCATGGGCTTTGGGTTTCACCCGATTGCATTGCGGGGAGAAGATTCCAGTCTCTCAAATTCCAGTAGCAGCGCTGAGGTCTGCACATGCGTTCTCAAGCTCAAATTCCCTGTAGGGGAGCTGCAGTCCGCAAAGCTCAAATTCCCCGCAGGGGAGCTGCATCCTGTGCATGCTCTCTAGCTCTATTTCCCGTAGGGGTGCTGCAGCTCGAGGGAGGGACGGGTCTATCAGTTACTATGGCGCTATCCGCGAGCCTGCAGGGAGGGGGATAGGCTCTTTGACTCACAGAAATCTGTGGCTGGGAAGTCTGGATTCTTATTGTCTGTTGGTCTGAAGCTGTGGTCGCAGTTCTCTGTCCTCAGTGGCTGCAGGGTCCTGGTTTGTGTCTGAGACCAGGATCCTAGTCTCAAGCAGCTCTGTTTCTCAAGATGGCGTGGTCTCTGTGCCTCCACCGGCCACCCAGAAGTGTCCACTTTGTGCGCGGGGCCCTGCCGTCTAAGACTGCCTGGTTTGGCAGCCCCTTGGAGGACCTGCAGAATCTAACTGTCCCTAGTTCATACACACACACACCACACACGTCTACACTCTGCTCTATGGGTTCCTTACTCTCTCACACTCTCTCCCTCTCTACCTTCCTGCCGGTCGCCATCTTCTTCTCCAGAAAGTTGTTTCTTAAAACAAATATGAGATCAGAGGATTCTGCTTATAGAGAATGGTTAGTAAAACTTGGAGATGGCAAACTTGATAGCAGTTTTCATTTAGGAATAGATATTATTAAAATCCCTCGTGAAATACAGATCTATAATTGAAGCTACCTTTGGAAATACTGTATCTATAGATAATATTAAAAATATATCTAAATGGGTGGTTCTTTGTCCTAGAAATGAGCACTTCCATAAATTAGAAGAAATTTTGGATATACTCAATGGAGATTTTCACACCTATTTGAGTGATGATTCCATCTATTCAACGGATGATGGCAAAAAGGAAAATTTTCCCATTGAATTCCTTAATAGTATTAGTCCTTCAGAAATGCCGTGTCATAAATTAAAATTGAAAGTAAGTGCAGTCATCATGCTAATGAGAAATCTTATAGTAAGTGGGGTCTTTGTAATGGTACCAGATTTATTATCAAAAGATTATGACCTAAGATTATTGAAGCTGAAGTATTAACAGGATCTGTGGAAGGAGAGGTTGTTCTGATTCCAATAATTGATTTGTCCCCATCTGACACTGGCTTCCCATTTAAATTAATTTGAAGATAGTTTCCCGTGATGCCAGAATTTGCAATGACTATTAATAAATCATTAGAGTTTGTCTAGAGTTTATCATCAAGGACAAACTCCAAACAGAGTAGGAATATTCCTACCTGAACCCATTTTTGGACATGGTCAGTTATATGTTGCTTTCTCTCAAGTTTAAAGAGCGTGTGACGTTAAGTTAAAGTTATAAATACTTCATCACAAGGGAAATTAGTCAAGCACTCTAAAAGTGTTTTTACTCTTAATGTAATATACAGGGAGATACTAGAATAAGCTTAATTTATCAGTTATTGTTTTTATCAATGTTGTTTTTATGTAATGTTTTATCATGTCTTTGTTGTTTTTATATCATGTCTTTGCTGTTGTTCTATCATGTTGTTATTGTTTATTTATTAATAAATTTATATATTATTTTCATATACATTTTTAAATTTTCTTTAATCTCTGACACTTCCATTACAGAGAAAGGGCAAATGGTAATATTAAAATATTTCTTGTAATTATTTTTCTTTCAATGGGCACTAATTCATGCACCAGACTACTAGTAAGAAATAATGAAACTTAGGCAATAACCAGGAAGATTGTGCCCCCCCCATAGTACTCAGCCAATGAGGAACTGGGGGAAGGACTCTTGAACTAGGGATAAATTGCTTGTTGTAACCACCTGGGTGTGCTTGCCCACCAGACACCTGATCTTGCAAGACCACCATTAAAAGCTTTGCTTTCACTGTACTTCATGTCTCTGAGGACATTATTTGAGTTTGGACAGGTGAGCATGTTTCCCAAAGTAGTATGGGCATTTTAATAATGTTAATTCTTCTTATCCATGAACAGAGTATATACTTCCATTTATTATTATCTTCCTCAATTTTTTCTTCAGTATTTTATAAATTTCTGAGTATAGGTCTTTTACTTCCTTGGTTAAACTTTTCCTAGGTATCTTAATTTTTAATGCAGTTATAGATGGGATTTTTTTTGTTTGTTTCTTTCTTTTATGACCCAGCAATTCTACTTCTGGGAATATATCTGAAGAAACACAAAATATTGATCCAGAAGAATATATGCACCCCTATGTTCGCTGCAGTGCTATTTACAATAGCCAAGATCTGGAAGCACCCAGAATGCCCAATCAATATATCAGTGGATAAAAAGCTGTGGTACAACCTAAAAGAGAAGGAAATATTACCTTTTGTGACAGTATGGATGGAACTAGATGATATTATGCTGAGTGAAATAAGCCAATCAGAGAAAGACAAATACCATATGATTTTACTTATATGAGGAATATAATGAAAAAAATATATACAAAATAGAAAAAGATTTATAAATACAGAGAAGGGACTGACAGCTGTCAGAGGGTAGAGGTGTTGTGGGGGCTGGGTGAATAGGTGAAGAGATTAAGCAAAACAAAAACACAGACAATAGTATGGTGAATGCCAGAGGGAAAGAGGGTAGGGCAGGACGAAAAGGCTAAGTGGGGGATAAATAGTAACAGAAGAAGACTAGACTTGGGGTAATGAACACACAATATAATATACAGATGGAGTATTATAGAACAGTACACTTTAAATCTATATAATTTTATTAACCAATGTAACACAAGTAAATTTAATGAGAACATATAAAAAAAGAAAAACACACAAATATAAATAAATTTAATTGAAGGAAAGGAGACACACACGCACACATACACACACACAGACACACACAGGAAACAGTCAGTGAGGGTGGCACTTGGGCCAAGAGAAAAACATGTTAAATGCTACTGAGAGGATAACTAAGATAAACAAATAGAAGAAGAAAAAGAACTATAGGATTTTTGAAGAATGTCCTAATAGGATACCTATTAAATATACAGATTATAATTATCACTCCAATTTTGAGGGCATTCTGATTTACTAGGTTTAGTCTACAACCTCAGAAGCTGTTTCACAAAACTGAAAGCTATTCTTATTTTCAAGGAATTTGGGGATTTTTTTTCCAAGATGGTGATTCTCAAAGTATGTTCCTTTGACCAACAAGAGTAGTTTTAAATGGAAATTTTTAGAAAAAAACACTCTTGACCCTGCACTAATCAGTCAGAATTTTCTGTATTCTTACAAGTCTGACAAGTGACCCTAATGGATGTTGAACATCCAGAAAAATTAGTCTAAGAGTTTTCAAGGAAAAAATCATAAAAGGAGTAGGACTTGGATTAAAACTTACAGAAAGATAATTTTTTAAGTAGGAAGCATAAGAAAAGCATACATGTCTGCAAGAACGGCCCATAATCCAGATGCTAACCCAGAAAGCACCAGTCTAATTTAAAAATGTTCTTTCTCTGGAAGTCCTTAGGAATTTGTAGTTTGTATAACATCCCTTCCAGGCAGTCTGTATTACATATGCCTGCATTATTCTTACTCCCACTGCCAACCATCTTCACACAACCACATACACATACACATACACATACATATACACGTACACATACACGTACACATACACGTACACATACATGTACACATACACAAAAACTTTTATCAAATTTTTATAATGTCCTCTATTTCTTCTAGTATGAGAGGTCTATAAAAATACTTTGGTGTTATTTGTCTTAATATGGAGAAGAGAGTAATCCTCAAAGTTTCTTGCACAATTATCATGAAACAGGGAACCTATTCATTATGCATTTAGAACATATTAAATTTCAAATATTCAAAATCTGGCTGATATTTCTAGAAGTACCAATTTGTTTCATCAGTATAAAGAGAAAAATATTGAAAACCAGATAAATGAAAATCATTGTTAGCATAAATTTTATAAATTTATTCGAACTTGAGTATATAATACTTCCATTTAACAAAAATTTACCATCTATATATATAAAACTCTAATATACAAATAGACCAAATGGCCAAACAATCGAATAACCAAACAACCGAACAACCAGTAGCTATAACGTGCGCTGACCACCAGGGTGCGAACGTGCAACATGGTGGGCATCGGCAGCAGGAGGCAGAGCGCAGAACATGGACGGCATTGGTTGTGGCAGGATGGTGGATCAGGTGAGTGAGGGTGCCACACCAAGGCGAGGCTGCTGTCATTGTGGTGAACCTCTGGTGGTTACTGAAAATTCTTTGTTCCTGCATGCCACGGTCCAGCCTAGCACTCGCACCTGCTGCTGGTGCCTGGTACCAGCCCTGGTCACTTGGCACAGTCAGTGGGTGCGAGCGGCACTGGTGGGAGCGGGGCTGCAACAGCAGACAGGGGACCAGGGACCACAGCGGGAGGGTCCGGACAGGGAGCGGAGGATGGGCTGAGACCCGCACCTGTGCCCACCACAGCCTCGCAGCCCACAGTTCCTTTCAAGGTGCACAAATTTGTGCACTGGGCCCCTAGTAATTAATATTAGTCTAAGAAATGAACAGATGTGTACCTGGTAACATAAAAATTGAAGTTAAACAGCTTTTAAAAACAATAATTTTAAATTGTGATGATTATATGTAATATTTGTGAATATGGTATGGGTTTTTAAAATATAAAAGCTATATATTATAATAATGATTTTTCTGCACCTTCTAAGGGTTTGATCTCCAAAATTTACAGGGAACTTATACAACTTAACAAAAGGAAGATAAAAGACCCAATCAAAAAATGGGCAAAGGACCTAAATAGACACTTTTCAAAAGAAGATGTACAGTAGGCCGAGAGACATATGGAAACATGCTCAAAGTCACTAATCATCTGAGAGATGCAAATCAAAACAACAATGAGGTACCATCTCACACCTGTCAGAATGGCTATCATCAACAAATGACAAGTGCTGGCGAGGATGCGGAGAAAAAGGAACCCTCATGCGCTGCTGGTGAGAATGCAGACTGGTGCAGCCACTGTGAAAAACAGTATGGAGTTTCCTCAATAAGTTAAAACTGGAACTCCCATTTGACCCAGTAATCCCACTTCTAAAAATATATCCCAAGAAACTAAAAACACCAATCAGAAAGGATATATGCACCCCTATGTTCATAGCAGCACAATTTACAATAGCTAAGATTTGGAAACAGCCTAAGTGCCCATCAGCAGATGAGTGGATTAATAAACAGTGGCACATCTACACTGCGCTGCTATAAAAAAGAAAACTTTTACCATTTGCAACAGCATGGATGGAACTGGAGAGCATTATATTAAGCAAAATAAGCCAGTCAGAGGAAGATAAATATCACATGATCTCATGTATATGTAGGATATAATGATCAACATAAACTCATGAACAAAAATAGATCCAGAGACAAGGTAGCACTGAACAGACCATCCGACCTCGAGGAAAAGGCAGCGGAAGGGTGGGGGGATTAGAGATCAACCAAAGGACTTACATGCATGCATACTAGCATGACCAATGGACACAGGCTTGCCCTCAGGGGTGGGAGTGGTGGTGGTGGTGGTGGTTAAATCAGTAAAAAAAAAAAAATACATGTAATACTTTAAACAATAAAAAAAGTTAAAAAATGAAATAAAATATAAAAGCTATAAATTATAATGATTTTTTTTCTGCACCTTACCTTGAACTTTATATCTTAAACATTAAATGGAAGATATATGAAAGATTATATGTTGCAGTATGTTAACATTTTATTGCTAAATCTCATTTTTGCCACATTGTCTTCATTTTATAATGGATAAAAATACAAACTCTTTTAAAGACTATGAGCAAAAATAAATCTTTAAATATATGGCTCTCTTTTTATTATACTGTTCCTATTATACATAAAGAATTCTTTCCACTGATAAGAACTCTCTCCTCAATAAATTTTAGGCTCCTCTGAACTCTTTTCTAAAATGGATCTTTTCCTTGGACTATCAGACCTGTTTTATCAAGCATTCTGCTAAAAAGTTTTAGGGTGAACCCCACTACCAGCACCAATGATATCTCCCTAAATACCTTATCACCCTCAATCCTTGTATTTTATCAAGTTCATCTTAGTAATTTTGTACCCACTACCACTCCCTCATTTTGTCCATTAGATACAAATCCCCAACTGTCCTGACTGTATTCAAAGTTGAGCTACACTGAAGTCCCTCTTCTCTACTGCAATAGCTCAAATAAGATCTGTCTTGGGTGCAATTTCTCTTTGACTTAACAAATTTAGCTTTTAACAATTGTTATTTTATTCTTTTTTTTCTTTATTGATTTTTAGAGAGAGAGGAAGGGAGAAGGAGAAGGGAGATAGATATGGATCGTTGATGAGCTGCCTTCTGCATGCTCCCTAATTGGACATATGCCCTGACCAGGATTTGAACCAGTGAACTCTTGGTGCATGGGTTGAGGCTCTACCACTGAACTGCACCAGCTGAATATTTTTTCTTTTTTTTAATTTAAAGAAATCAAATACCATAGAAATGTTTTGTTGTTGTTGTTGTTGTTTTTGTTTTAATTTTGTTTCTTTGTTTACTTTTTTAAAATTTCTTTATTGATTAAAGTGTTACATATGTGTTCTTATTCCCCCATTACCCCCCAAACCCCCCTGGTGCAGCCACTGTGGAGAACAGTATGAAGTTTTCTCAAAAAACTAAAAATGGAACTCCCATTTGACCAAGTGATCCCACTTCTGGGAATATATCCCATGAAACTAGAAACACCAATCAGAAAGGATATATGCACCCCTATGTTCATAGCAGCACAATTCACCATAGCTAAGATTTGGAAACAGCCTAAGTGCCCATCAGCACATGAGTGGATTAAAAAACTGTGGTACATCTACACAATTGAATACTATGCTGTGGTAAAAAGAAGTTCTTACCATTTGCAACAGCATGGATGGAACTGGAGAGCATTATGCTAAGTGAAATAAGCCAGTGAGAGAAAGATAAATATCACATGATCTCACTCATATATGAAGTATAATGGACAACATAGAAATGTTTTAATTTAGACAACTGCAGCACCCACGGAACAGCTGCGAGCCCAGAACAACGCTCCCCAGTTGGCGCAAACACAAGGGTTCAGAGGAGCTCTACACTCCACCACGGAAAGGTCAGATTTCGCCTGGGATAAGGAGAGAGAGAACTACATAACCAGACACCCAGAGAAGAGAGACCATGGGGAGACAAAGACACAGCCCGCATATGAAAGAAAAGCAGGCATCACCAGAAAAGGAAGTAAACGAAATGGAAGCAAGCAACCTTCCAGAAAAAGAATTCAGAGAAATGGTCATAAGGTGGCTGAAAAGAATGGAAGACAAATTGGACAATATGAGCAAGAACCAAGAGGAAATGAAGAAGAACCAAGAAGAAATGAAAAATGACATCGCTGCTGTAAAGAACTCAATAGAAAGCATCAAGAGTAGACTAGAAGAAGCAGAGGACCACATCAGTGAGCTAGACGACAAGATGGGAAAAAATACCCAAGTAGAGCAACTTCTAGAAAAAAAAATTAAAAGGCAGGAGGAGAGCCTAAGGGAACTTTGGGACAACACGAAACAAAACAACATCCGCATAATAGGGGTTCCAGAAGGAAAGGAAGCTGAGCAAGGGATAGAAAACCTCTTTGAAGAAATAATGACAGAAAATTTCCCTGATATAGGGAAGAAAAAACCCACACAAATCCAAGAAGCTCACAGAGTCCCAAGCAAAATGAACCCCAAAAGACCGACACCAAGGCACATTATAATTAAATTGGCAAACACCAACGACAAAGTAAGAATCTTAAAAGCGGCCAGAGAGAGACAGAAAGTTACATACAAAGGAACCCCCATCAGACTAGCAACTGATTTCTCAGCAGAAACTCATCAGGCCAGAAGGGAATGGAATGAAATATACAAAGTCATGCAAAGGAAGGGTCTGAATCCAAGAATACTGTACCCAGCAAGGCTATCAATCAAAATTGAAGGTGAAATCAGGAGCTTCACAGACAAAAAATGACTAAGGGAATTTATTACCACTAAACCAGCAATGCAAGAAATGCTAAAGGGTCTGCTGTAAAAAAAAAAAAAAAAAAAAGAAATAGGAAGCGAAAAAGGAACACAGGTGTAAAGAATAGGAATGGCGACAAATAAGTACCTATCAATAATAACTTTAAATGTAAATGGATTATGGATTAAATGCCCCAATCAAAAGACATAGGGTAATGGATTGGATAAGAAAACATGACCCATATATCTGCTGTCTACAAGAAACCCACCTCAGAAAAAAAGACGCACACAGACTGAGGGTGAAGGGATGGAAAAAGGTTTTCCAGGCAAATGGAACTGGAAAAAAAAGCTGGGGTAGCAAAACTTATATCTGACAAATTAGATCTCAAAGTGAAGGATATAACAAGAGATAAGGAAGGCCACTTCATAATACTAAAGGGAGCAATCCAACAAGAAGAAATAACTCTGGTAAACATATATGCACCCAATACAGGAGCACCCAAATACATAAAAAAACTCCTGGAGGATATCAAAGGGGAGACTGACAGCAATACAATCATAGTAGGAGACTTCAATACCCCACTATCACCATTGGACAAATCCTCTAAACAAAAAATCAGCAAAGAAACAGCAATCCTAAATGACTCACTAGAACAGATGGAATTAATTGACATCTTCAGAACTTTTCACCCCAAAGCCACAGAATATACATTCTTCTCAAGTGCACATGGGTCATTTTCAAAGATAGACCATATGATGGGACATAGGTAAAGTCTCTTCAAATTCAAGAAGATAGAAATCATATCAAGCATCTTCTCAGACCACAGTGGCATAAAACTGGAAATCAACTACAATAAAAACAACCCAAAGAAATCAAACACATGGAGGCTAAACAGCATGCTATTAAAGCATGACTGGGTTACCAGAGAGATCAAAGAAGAAATAAAAAACATCATGGCAACAAATGACAATGAAAACACTACAATCCAAAATCTATGGGACACAGCGAAAGCAGTCTTGAGAGGGAAGTTCATAGCTCTACAAGCCTACTGCAAAAAACAAGAAACAGGGGTAATAAATTACCTAACCCAACAACTCAAAGAGTTAGAAAAAGAGCAACAAGAAAAGCCCAGTGTAAGCAGAAGGAAGAAAATAATAAAGATCAGAGCAGAGATAAACAACATAGAGACCAAAGAAACAATACAAAAGATCAACAAAACCAAGAGCTGGTTCTTTGAAAGGATAAACAAGATTGATGAACGTCTAGCCAGGCTCACCAAGAAGCAAAGAGAGAGGACCCAAATAAACAAAATCAGAAATGAAAGAGGTGAAATAACAACAGATCCCGCCGAAATACAAAGGATTGTTAAAAAATACTACGAACAACTCTATTCCAACAAACTGGACAACCTGGAGGAAATGGACAGATTCCTAGAAAAATATAACCTCCCAAAACTCAATCAGGAAGAATCTAAACAGCTCAATATGCCAGTAACTATGGAAGAAATTGAAGCAGTCATCAAAGAGCTTCCGGCAAACAAAAGCCCGGGACCAGACGGTTTCACAGGAGAGTTTTACCAAACATTCAAGGAAGAACTAAAACCTATCCTCCTCAGACTATTCCAAAAAATTCAAGAGGAAGGAACACTTCCAAGCTCCTTCTATGAAGCCAGCATCACCCTAATACCAAAACCAGATAAAGACAACGCAATGAAGGAGAATTACAGGCCAATATCCCTCATGAATGTAGATGCCAAAATCTTCAACAAAATTCTAGCAAATCGGATTCAGCAGTACATCAGAAAGATCATACACCATGACCAAGTAGGGTTTATCCCAGGAATGCAAGGATGGTACAATATCCACAAATCAATAAATGTGATACATCACATAAACAAATTGAAAGTTAAAAATCACATAGTCATATCAATTGATGCAGAAAAAGCATTTGACAAAATCCAACACCCTTTTTCGATAAAAACTCTCAACAAGGTGGGAATAGAAGGATCATACCTCAACATAATAAAAGCTGTATATGATAAACCCACAGCTAACATCATACTCAATGGGCAAAAACTAAAACCATTTCCCCTAAGAACAGGAACAAGACAAGGATGCCCACTCTCACCACTCCTGTTTGACATAGTACTGGATGTATTAGCCATTGCAATTAGACAAGAAGAAGAAATAAAAGGCATCCAAATTGGAAAAGAAGAAGTAAAGCTGTCCTTATTTGCAGATGACATGATATTGTACATAAAAAACCCGAAAGACTCCATCAAAAAACTAACAGACTTAATAAATGAATTCAGCAATGTAGCAGGATACAAAATTAATGCCAAGAAATCTATGGCATTTCTATACACCAACAGTGAACTTACAGAAAGAGAGACTAAAAATGCAATCCCATTTTCCATCGCACCAAAAAAATTAAGATACTTAGGAATAAACCTAACCATGGAGGTGAAAGACCTATATGTGGAAAACTACATGACACTGAAAAAAGAGATAGAGGAAGATGTAAACAGATGGAAGAACATACCATGTTCATGGATTGGTAGAATCAACATCATCAAAATGTCCATACTACCCAAAGCAATCTATAGATTCAATGCACTCCCCATTAAAATACCAACAGCATATTTCACAGACCTAGAAAGAACTCTCCAAAAATTCATCTGGAATAAAAAAAGACCCCGAATAGCCACAGCAATCCTGAGAAAGAAGAATAAAGTAGGAGGGATCTCAATACCAGATTTCAAGTTGTATTACAAATCCACTGTCCTCAAAAAAGCCTGGTACTGGCACAAGAACAGACATATAGATCAATGGAATAGAATAGAGAATCCAGATATCGACCCAAACCAATATGCGCAATTAATATTTGACAAAGGAGGCATGAGCATACAATGGAGTCAAGACAGTCTCTTCAATAAATGGTGTTGGGAAAATTGGACAGATACATGCAAAAAAATGAAACTAGATCACCAACTTACACCATACACAAAAATAAACTCAAAATGGATACAGGACTTAAATATAAGACGGGAAACCATAAAAATACTAGAGGAATCCACAGGCAGCAAAATCTCAGACATATGCCAAAAGAACTTCTTCACTGATACTGCCCCTAGGGCAATGGAAGCCAAAGAGAAAATAAACAAATGGGACTACTTCAAAATAAAAAGCTTTTGCACAGCAAAAGAAACCATCAACAAAACAACAAGAAACCCCACTGTATGGGAGAACATATTTGCAAATGGTATCACTGATGAAGGTTTAATTTCCAACATCTACAGGCAGCTTATACAACTTAATAAAAGGAAGATAAATGATCCAATAAAAAAATGGGCAACAGACCTATAGAGAATCTTTTCGAAAGAAGACAGAAGGAAGGCCAAGAGACACATGAAAACATGCTCTAAGTCACTAATTATCCGAGAGATGCAAATCAAAACGACAATGCGATACCATCTCACACCTCTCAGAATGGCCATCATCAACAAATCAACAAAGGACAAGTGTTGACGAGTATGCGGAGAAAAAGGAACCCTCGTGCACTGCTGGTGGGAATGCAGACTGGTGCAGCCACTGTGGAGAACAGTATGGAGTTTCCTCAAAAAACTGAAAATGGAACTCCCATTTGACCCAGTAATCCCACTCCTAGGAATATATCCTAAGAAACCAGAAACACCAATCAGAAAGGATATATGCACCCCTATGTTCATAGCAGCACAATTTACAATAGCTAAGATTTGGAAACAGCCTAGGTGCCCGTCAGCATATGACTGGATCAGAAAACTATGGTACATCTACACAATGGAATACTATGCTGCCATAAAAAAGAAGGAATTACTACCATTTGTAGACACCTGGATGGAATTAGAGAACATTATGCTAAGTGAAATAAGCCAGTCAATGAAAGAAAAATACCACATGATCTCACTCATTTAGGGATAATGAAAAACATTATAAACTGATGAACAAAAAGATAGTTACAGAGGCAGTAAAGCATCAAACAGACTGTCTACAGCAGTAAGGTTAAGGAGAGGTGGGGGAAACAAGAGATCAACTGAAGGACTTGTATGCATGCATATAAGAGTAACCAACGGATGCAAGACATTGGGGGGTGAGGGCATGTATGGGAGTGGGGTGGGGGGGGGCAATGGTAAGATATGTACACATATAATACCTTAATAAAAATTTGAAAAAAAAAAGAAATGTTTTAATTTAAATATCCATTAGTATGCAGCTTTATTAAAATATTGTAAAAGTATATAAGAATCAAGTTTAAACAACAAAACATCATTCTATGACCATATTAATGAACTGAAGGGGTCTGTCAGTTACTCTCTCTAATTAATCTATAAAGATATGGTATAAAAATTGGCATAAGAGGAATAATTTAAGAAAAAGAAAGATTTATAAATAGAATAGATGAATGCAGTAACTTTAACATGGTAGAATATTCAATTATTCTCTTAAAATGATCTCTATAGTAGTTTTATGATGGTCTTATCCAGGCCCAAGTAAGATTACATAATTATTATTTGCAATTAGTTTTAGGTTTTAAAAAAGATGTTACTTCATTAACTCTAATAAAAGAAACAAATGCAAAACTTTGGAGTAAACCTGATTTTTAAATTTCTATGAAATAATTTTTAAATAATTATTGATATACCATTTAAAAAAATAAAATATCTTCAGAACATCAAACCTCTGGGAAGGTAGGGGACAGTGGGGGTAAGGGGGAGAGATCAACCAAAGGACTTATATGCATGCATATAAGCCTAATCAATGGACACAGACAACAGGGGGGTGGGGGCATGAATGGGAGGTGGGGGGGAATGGGGGAATAAGGTCACATATGTAATACCTTAATCAATAAAAAAATTAAAAATAAATAAATAAATAAATAAAATATCTTAACAACATTTAAAAAGTTACTTACTCTTCCTATTGTTTTCTTTCCTATTTTTGCTGTTCATTAAAATATTTATTGTTTCTCTCTGTTCAGTTGCTTTTCACTTTGTAATTTTTGGTTCTCTACACACCTGTCTCTCCACTTGCTTTTGTTAAACAAAATTTCAAGCTACAAAAGAAGCTGCTGAAACACAAATGAATAAAATGTTCCAGGCAGGTGTTTTTATTTATCCCACTAACTGTACTGAATGTCTAAGGAGGGGCAGGGGTTGAGGGAAATGCCACCTTGTATCCCAGGAACAATGATGTTACGTAATGTCTAATGCTACCTGTAATTAGAAATTGCCCAGCTATTATGTAGTAATTCTTTTGAAACTGTGGTAATTATGAAGGACAGTAGCTTTTACTAACAATTACCTCATTATATAATGCAGATTTACTGCAATATCCTATATAATAAAAGGCTAATGTGCTAGGTGTCCAGTTGTCCAGTCATCCCTTCAACCAACCAAAGCGTAATATGCTAATTATATTCTAAGGCCACTCAACCACTCACTATGACATGCACTGACCACCAGGGGTCAGACAGTCAACCAGTTGATCAGTCAATATGATGTGCACTGATCACCAGAGGGCAGACACTCGACTAGTAGGTTAGCTTGCTGCTGGGGTCTTGCCTATCAGGACTGAGCAAGATGGGCTGGCTACACCCTGGAGCCCTCCTATGGTCCCTCCCTGGCTGGCCAACCTCCTGCGTCACTCCCTGGCTCTGATTGTGCACTGGTAGGGTCCCTTGGCCTGGCCTGTGCCATCTCGCAATTCGGGACCCCTCGGGGGATGTCGGAGAGCAGTTTCGGCCCGATCTTGCAGGCCAGGCTGAGAGACCCCACTGGTACATGAATTCGTGCACTGGGCCTCTAGTATTTAAATAATAGCTACCACATATTTATCTGTGTAGTCATATTTACCCTCATGTGATAATAGTGATTATTGAAAATGTTTACATCAAAGTCACTTTCTAACTTCTATATAATTTTATTCTGCTGAAAGATTTCCATATTATGAACATTGAGGATATTACTAAAATATTGGAAACATTTTATTTTGAAATCATAAATTAACATTATAATGTCAAAATTAAATATCAAGCTCAATCTCTTTATTTAGACTTATAAGAACATGAGCAAAGTGCCCTAGCTGGGTAGATCAGTTGGTTAAAACAGCTTCCCAATACACCAAAGTTCAGGTTCAATACTGGGTTGGGGCACTGTCAGGGCACAGCAGGAGCACTGCTCAGTCCAGCTGCTCTGAGTTTTTCTGAGTCCATGTATTCCTCTAAATTCTTTCTGACAAGGCCTGCCCACTGTACTAACTGTTGGGAACTTAGTCCAAGTTCCTCCTTTATTCTCTGCTCACTAGTTACAGGTATTGGGTCTTAGATGGAGAAACCATGAGAAGTTGTGGGTGTATAAGAATTCGTCTTTATTACAGAAGCCAGTGGCCGCATAGTCATCAGGCAAGACTGTTCTTCACAACAATCGCATATACCAGTAGGCAGCCGTCCACGGGCTGGTAAATACATATCTTTCCTACACAGTGGTAGCAGTCTCTGTACACACAGATATTATCTGAGCAGCCGCATGCTGCCCGCTAGACTCACAGCCTCACACCTCACATCATAGTGGTACCTAAGCTCTCTGGCTCAGCAGCTTCTCCTGTCTCCCCTGCCCAGCACTCTGGCTGGTTAACATGGTAGCTATATCTGAGCTCTCTATGAGCTCTTAGACTTATAGCAATACCATCTTTCAGCTCTCTCTGAGCTCTTCTCTGTCTCTCTTTGGCTGGTCAATAACATGTATATTACTCCAGAGACAAAGAAGACTAGTTGGCAACAGATACATCAATCATTTGGGTCATAGAGGGGCAGAGCATGCAGTAGATCACTGTGGCCTTGCAGCTATGTATGGTAGCTCAGCTGAGGCGCAGAGTGGCCTTGGACAGTCCGGTGTATTGACAACAAGGCCTCTGTGCTTTAATTGGCATTGACTACTAAGCGTCTCTGGCGTGGTTCCCATAAGCATGTATAAGAATCAACCAATGAATGTATGAATAAGTGGAACAACAAACTGACGTTTCTCTCTCTCTCTTGCACATCTATCTGCCCCTTTTTTCCCTAAGAAATTAATAAATAAAAATTTAAAAATATAAGAATATGAACAAAGATTGCATCTAGTATATTAATTTATATACAATCATCTCCTTCATTCTCTTACCTCACATTGACTGACTTTTTCTACTCTTATCATAAACACAAGAGACTTTCAGGATTCAGTCTTAGGCGTCCAGTTTTTTCCCCTGTATCTCCTCTGTAATAGCTTTTATTCATTCTCTGGACCTCTATTACCCTTAATATGATCATCACCTTCAAATTTTAATATCTGGCTCAGGCTTCTTTCAGCTTCAGTATTGTATATGCCATTGCTCCTTGATATCTCTACTCAGAAGTTTTACAAGCAACCCATCTTAACACATTTAATACAAGATATTTTAATTAATTATTTCTCCTGAATACTCTCCCTCTTCTAGGCTTCCCATCTCTGTAAAGAAGGCTTTAGTTGACTGTCAGGTACTTAGTTGATAGATACTCAGCATATATCTGTAGATTGGATTAATTTTGCACAAAGTAAAGTGAACCAAAATAATTATGATATATTTTTAAAAAGACTGAATGGCCAAAGTAGAAAAGCAGATTGTTTCTGGATTTTTAATGATGGAGTGACCAGGAAGACCTCAGATTTAGTGAGAGTCACTCAAAGTGCATTTCATAGTCTGCTCCTGGTCTGGAAAATTTCGTGCAGACTAACTGGGAAACATAAGCATTTATGCAAACTGCTATGGTAATCTGAACACATCACACTGGTGTCACTATACCCCTGATATGTTTGAGAAAAGGAAAAGAGAATTCAATGGAATAAGTTACACAAAGTTTATATATATTTTAAAACAGAATTTTTTGCCTTTTGTTTTTGCTAAAATTTTGGTTTGTTTTGTATTGTTTTTAATTATCCTCCCTCCCTCCTTCCTCCCTCCCTCCCTCCCTCCCTTCCTTCCTTCCTTTTTTCCTTCCTTCCTTCCTTCCTTCCTTCCTTCCTTCTTCCTTCCTTCCTTCCTTCTTTCTTTAACTTGGTATATTTATGGCCTTTCTCCATGCAACGTATTCAAAAATAGCAAACTACATTTTGCAAGTGTCACTACTAGGAATATTATTCAGGAGGACAGAGTGAGATATTTTGCTTTTTATACAAAACAAAACCCTGTGGGCAGTCCCAGGCATATAACCAATTACTTATCCACTTGTCCATACACCTTTTGTTATATGAATATTTTTCACAGTATGAATGTCTTTAAGACTCAAAAAGATGCTTTTGGCAGATCATCAAATATCTGTTCCTTTTTTAAAAAAAATAGTGATAGCTATTTATAATAGGGGCACTGCAATCTTGATCACTAAACAGGAACCATTGTGCGATACAAAAAGGGATAGGTGAATGTCTGCAGCAATTATTTCTGCTTTAAGTATAATAAACTTGACAATCTTGAGGATATATGTACACAGTGCGTTTGTGGTTTCTCATTTTAGCCATGTACTCTGTAACTTAGCAGGAAGGAAAGGTCCCAAGTTCCAAGGCACAGAAAGTATTTGCTTAGATTTCTAGAGGGAACATTTAAATTAAAGGAAGAGAAAAAAGACATCATAATATCTATTTTTCAATTAACATGAGTAATATATAGTCATCTTTTCTGCACTCAAGTCTAGTTGTTTAAAATCTGTACACAGAATTGGTCAAGGTTGTATTTTAGGCGATTACTGTATATTCAAGTACTTTTTATTTTTCTCCCTCATAGAGCTATCTTTCTTTTCTTTCTCTCCCTCTCAAAACGCACTTGTGTGCGCGCGCGCGCGCGCACACACACACACACACACACACACACACACACACACACACACACACTGGATAGGCTGATAAAAGTCCTGTCAAGTTTTAATGATTGCAAGTGAAATATGACCTTAAAATATGACTTTTCATGAAGTCTTCAGATTATCCTGCACAGAGTGAGTCCTACTTCTCATATGTCCCTCTGGTCATTTGTCAGAGTGGACTTAGCACTTTTTAAAAATAATAATGGGGCCATTGGAGCATTTCCCAACTGCTTAATAGAATCACATTCGTTCTTTGCCTTTAACAAATAATTTAGACCTAATGCCTATTTCTGGGATTTTACCTGTAAAGGATCCTTTCTAAAATATGCAAATAACTCTTTCTTTAAAAGCAGGATGTCTGATTACACTGTATTGCCAAGGGCAAAATAAAAAGAAAAGCTAATGTACTTTAAGGGATTTTTAATTCTGTAACTTTTGCTCAGGTTGAAATTTTTGCACTTTCTCAAATTACTGAAATAGGTGAACTCTTTTCTTGTGGTGGAACTAATTCAGGGAAGAATTTCCTTACACAAATTAACTTTGTAACCAAAGAGGCTGGGGTTAAGTACCTCTCCTGAGCTCGGATGCAGGTCAAGATCTGCTGTTAATTATCAAAGATGGCGTGGAGTGAAATGCCAATCTCAAGATGCTTTTTAAAATCTGTCTGTTTTGTAACACTTTTTTTTCTCCAGGTAAAATATATGTGACCTATAATTTACATTGAACCATATTTAACTGTACCATTCAGTGATATTAAGAATATTCACACAGTTGTGCATTCTCAATACTACCTATCTCTAGAACTGTTTTCATCTTCCCAAATTGAAATTGTACTCATGAAAATATAAACTCCCATAACCGCCTGCCTTCAGTCCCTGGCAATCACCGTTCTACTTTCTGTCTTTAAGAATTTGCTACTTTAGGCACCTCACATACAGTATTTGTCCTTTTATGAATAGCTACTTCACTGGGCATAAGTATTCAGGGTTCATTCATGTTGTAGCCTGTATCAGAATGTTCTTTCTTTTTAACGCTTAATAACATTCTATTTTACCCATATACTACTTTGCTTATGCATTCATCTATCAATAGATGTTCTGAATTTTAAACTAAATTTCAAAATTCTAAATTTGAAATCTTACAAAATGCATAGCACTCCTATCACTCCTATGTGCTGTTTTTATGCTGCTTTTATAACTGAGACACATTTCTAATCTTTGAAAGATAATTTTAGATAATAAATAAAGAAATAAGTAGATAATTAGAAATTACTAGTCATATTACTTTGTAATAAGGATCAAATCAGCAAGATGTATGTGAGCAAATATTATTTATTAAATGAACACCTGGTTACTGTTTTTATTACACAGATTAAAATGCTTATCTTTCTTCTGCAGGAAATTTTATACTTTAGCAAGATTTAAATATTATATTCAGATATATAAAAATTTATAATAGGTAATAAGATCTGCCTCATGAAACCTCAGGAACAGAGCAGAGGGATGGATTTTTGGCAATTCTGTTAAATTTGGACCAATTTAATATTTGATTAAATGTTCTCTTTAGAGGATACTTTATCTTTTAATTTCAAATAGTCATGTTTGCATTAGTCTCCACTCCCCCCTCTCTCTTCCAGATGTTCACAGGAGATAAGACAATTGAGGCAATTCTAATGGCAGCAGAGGAGATAGGCTTTGAGTCAGTCTCTGATATTCTCTTCTGGTTTCTGCAGCAGGACTCTCTATAGCTGTTTAGTTTATACACTGAGTGGCCAGATTATTATGATCTCTGAACACATAATAATCTGGCCATTCAATGTATATCGTATATAATAAAAGGCTAATATGCAAATTGTCCCCTGGACCAGGAGTCTGACCAGCAGGCAGGCCGGCCAACCGCCCATGTCCCCTCCCCCTGGCCAGGCTGGCCAGACCCTGTCCATGAACGAATTCATGCACTGGGCCTCTAAAATACACAAACACACACACACACACACACACACACACACACACACACACACAAACACACACTGAGTGGCCAGATTATTATGCATTCAGAGATCATAATAATCTGGCCACTCAGTGTAGATGTGTTGGTATCTAAAGTCTGTCAATGATAAAATTGTCTCCATTCTCCTTGTCTCAGGCAAAGATGGGAAGTCCAACATACAGATTTCCAACACAGCGTTACTGGTAAACTAACTCCTTTTACCAAGATTGCTTGCCAACATTCAACTAGTTTCTCAGCTTCCTCTAGGAACATACAGTAATTTTCAATTCCTTCCATATCTCACTCCTTTTTTGGTCTAACTTTACTATGTGCCTGAATATTTTCCTGATTGAATTCTCTTTGGACACCCAAATAGAAAGTTAGGCAAAGACCCTATGACATTGTTTCTCAGCTTATATATTAGTCTTTGGCTACAGAAGGGTGATCACAGTTCTTTATCTGTTTATCAAAGTTTTTTTGACTCCTCCATCCCCCAGTACCTTGTTGGAAGGAAGGCAGGGTTTCTATTCCTAAAACTGATAAACTAAAACTATTATCAAAACTTAACACCTGTGCAATTTGAAATAATCCCTATTAGCATTAATAGACAATTTAAATGAACACAAAGCTAAATATACACCAAGCTAAGAAGTAACATGAAAATAAATTTGCATGGCTAAAAATGTAAGGCTGCTGCTTATTAACCCAATTTAAAAACATAATACTGCTGACCACCCAAAGTCAAATCATCTTCCATCACCTTATGTTCGGTCCCCTTTACCCTTTATGCAATATACATATTATAGAAATGTATGCTTGAAACCTATATGATCTTATTAACTTATTAAAGTCACCCCAGTAAATTTAATTTACTGGTAAAAAATATAACATTGACTATTTAAGAGCAAATAACTACTTGTGTGTTAAAAACCACTTTCTAACTTTGGATGAACTACTCATTACAGAAAAAAAAAATAAAAAAAATATTTAAACCCATATTTTTATGAGTCAAAATAAAGTATAAATCATTTTTATAGATTGCTTGTGATTACTAGAAAATAAGTACCCCTTCATTAAAAATGAATAATATAAAGAAAATTGTGATAAATGTCTAATGCTTGAAATTCTACCCACAGTCCTCTATTTACTAATCTAAGGATTGATATTTGTATGGATCCTACACTCCTCTGAGAATAAAAGCCATTATCAGCCAATTAGGCTTTAGTACGAAGGAGCTTTCAGTTCTCAAATGTAAAGGAGTGCATTAGAAGAATGGGAAGATATAAATTGTCATACTTTAAAAGCATTGGTTGACTTAAGCAAATACAGTTATTAAAAAGACATGCTGCTTAATCAAAATAATTTTGATGAAATAAAATCTCTGTTGTACTTTAAACCAAGTTTACTTATTTGCTTCATTTTTCAAAAACAAATGGCACATGTGAAATAAAAAAATGTATACAAGACTAAGATATCTGATGATCATCTCGCATTTTTCAAGTCGGATAATTATCATTTTTTTATATTTGCTGGCATTTTAATTAATAGTCCTGAGAAGTATGCCCTTAAAACAGGATAGATTTACTTAATGGATTTTGGTTTCATCATATTGTTTTTGCTTTTATTCAACACTTCAAATAAGAACATATTCTAAGTGTTTTGTACAATCAGTCATTGCCATTAGTTAAAATCAATTTTGCTTATATGCTATACAGTGTACCCAGAGGCAGCTACAACAGACTTTAGCCATATATCTCCTCAAAAGGGAGTGTCAAACATATTGCTATGATGGAAAAACAATACCAGCAGCTTAGATAATACCAATGGAAAGATGTCCTTTGTTTCAGACACTAAAGCGGGCGCGCGCGCGCACACACACACACACACACACACACACACACACAAAATCTTTCCCAGCAGATCTGTTCTTAGTAAAGCATTTGTGAATATTCAAGTTATTACAGTAGTATTAAACTTTTACACTTTCTAGAAAAATAAGCAAAAGTCTAAGAGGCTGTGAAATTTATTATGTCTAGAAGCGTGGATATGTGGTAAGTAGTATTTGATTTCAACTGAAGTAAATGCAGATTAAATGACATATGAGACAACGCAAGATAAAAAATTATCTGTCATAGTAAATTATTGAAAAACATTGCTATAAATTACAAATGTCCATGTTCTGAATTCATTACACAAGTACTTAAAAGTTGCTAAAACTTATAAGTTTCCCCTCTCCCATTAATCTTTAATCACTAGGCAATACCTGTTTGATCCCTGGGGTAAATGCTGATGATACTATCAGGCAAAAGTAGGACATGCTGGAGACTATTGAGTTAACAACTACTGATTTGCTGAAACTGGCAAGTGCTGTCATATACACTCTTGCAAATAGTGGTTGAAATCTTGAACCCAAGACAAGTATGTCTTAGAGAAAAATTTAAATTGAAACAATACAAGGAAAAAAAAATTTCCTGCATGACAAGCTGTTGGGCAACCCTAAATAAGATATAAATTAGGAGTGTAAAATGCAAATATGTTAATTCTTTTACTTTATTTCTTTCACAATTACTTTGTTTAATTGTACTTGCATATGGTAAATTATATTTTGTTCCTACAAATTAGTGCAATGTTGGAGAGTTGTAATTCGTAAGTTATTTTGTAGACTTTTTTTCAGAAATAAATCCTCTTCAGAAGAGACTAATCCTTGCAGGTGCAGCTTTCCTGTCAGCCTTCTCAGGTGGAAGCCATTTAAAAATATATGTTATTTTTATGTTAGGCATAAGCCCAGGGATCTCTGAGCTCCCCAGTGACATTTCCATATCAGGTCTTCTGTTCCCTTTCTCAAGCACCTTTGTTCAGAAAAGACTATTCTATATATTTCTATTATTGAAAAATTCTCACATTAATGATTCTTGGATCTTTTAATACAGAGTTTGATTTTACATAATCTTTCTAAGTCTTTTAGCTATTTGCCAAAAATCTTCCCAAAAATCAAGATCAGACATTTAAATATCATTTTTCCTCCATCAAAAATAAAATGTTTTTCAATGAAAAGAGGCATTTTATTTTTGTAAAATTTAATGAAATGTATTCCTTCACCTTTCATACCCACACCATTGCTGTCAGAAGAAATTATAGTTTTTAATTTGAAAGAAATTACAAACAAGAAACACCATGATATTTTATCCCTGAGTGTGGGGGAAAGAAAGCACCATTATTTTGGATTATATTAATAAATCAATATCACTTGATTTATTACTAAAATACTTCATAAAATGGTGATTGAAATAACTCTAGTTATGGATACATGTCTTACTAAAAACATGACTCAGCTCTGATACATTAAGACACCTTCTATCAAATGTTACTTATCAATTCCAGATGATAAAGATGCCACTTGCAATAAAAAAGTAAATAAAACTTTATTATCTTGATCATCATTATTTCATTTCATAAAACAGGCATTATCAGAAAACCAAGGTTATTTGTATATTTTACAGATGATCATATAAAGTATCTATATACACTGAGTGGCCAGATTATTATGTGTTCAGAGATCATAATAATCTGGCCACTCAGTGTATATAAAAGGCTAAAATGCAAAGTGTCCCCTTGGGAGTTTGACTGGGAGATTGGGAGTTTGATTGCTCGCTATGACATGCACTGACCACCAGGGGGGTAGTACAGAACAAAGGAAGGCCCTGGCCAGTAGCCTGAAGGCCCCGATTGGTCCTGATCACTGGCCAGGCCTAGGGATCCTACCCATGCAAGAATTTTGTGCACTGGGCCTCTAGTATGTTTTATATCTAAACAATCTCTATATTAGTCTCTTTGGACACATTTCTCATTAAAATGGTTTATATGAAAGTATATTCTATAAAAATTTCAGGACTATTTCACTTTAATTACTTATAAAATGACAAAGTAGAAAATTTAAATCTGGAATGTAAATTGTTGAGGGTTATATCTCGGTGTGTTTGTTCTCAGTTACCCTCAGCATTAAACTCTAGGATCTATAATTTTATAGCCAGGAGCCAACCTCAGCAATGAATCAGGTTTAAAATCCAGCAGCTCTGAAAACAATTCCAAATGACAGCTTCATCAGAAATAAAGGATGAAGATATAAGTTTTTACAGCCATTGGGAACAAAAGAAAAGCAAGTTCTCAAGCCCAGAAGAGAGATAAAGAACAGGTTTACCGTGGATTCTTTCAGTTTCCCATTGGAAGGAATAACAATTCTAAGCTACCCCTTTCTGGTATGTTTTTATGGGAAGAAGTACAAATAAAGTATGCCCAGGAAAGGCCTGTGGAAAGTTACAGAAACTGAACTTATGTTATACTTAGGGCACTCTCATTCCTCACATAGGGCACTTCAAGTGAAAAACTGACAGGAGAGAGCGTGTCTTTGTTAGGATCCAGTATAAAAATTCAATGTAATGACAAGAAAGAAACTTGCAATATTACTCTTACTTGAAGCAGAAATTCTTGAACATGAAAGATGAAAATTTGAGCTAATACCTGGATTCTTATCTATTCTTGGAGAATATAAAATGTGATATAAAGTTATTCCATGAAAATGCCTAACTTAGTGAAACAAAGATCTTCTTAAAATAGTTTAGTGACAGAATATACCTAATTTAAAAATCTCACAAATCTCGTAGAGATAGTGGCCTTTGATTTAACTTTTTTAAGGAAATGAAACACAAAGATGGTCATGCATTGATAATAATTTTTTAAAAAATTAACTGGGGTAACTCTCCCATTAGGTTAGGATTACAAAGACAGCCAGAGAGAATATATTTTTATTGAATATATAGATTCTGTAATTTTATATATAAGCAGTATGTGAGAGCAGGGATGGCAAGTACATAGCTGTATGTGCAGAGAGAGATGAGGATATATATATATATATATATATACATATATATATATATATATATATATATTCAAGTCTAAATTTTATGCCTTAAATGAAAATTATCTTAAGCAATAGATTGAACCCAATGAATAGATTAGTTTATGTCAAGTATGAGTTCATGCAGAAGACATTACTGTTAACATTTATATTTCTTTT
The DNA here is from genome assembly GCF_963455305.1 of Plecotus auritus. Classification (NCBI taxonomy): domain Eukaryota; kingdom Metazoa; phylum Chordata; class Mammalia; order Chiroptera; family Vespertilionidae; genus Plecotus; species Plecotus auritus. Next base: position 132,939,126 of record NC_137771.1, on the reverse strand, counting down.
AAACCACAAGGTTGGTTTAAAAGAAAAGTCTAATTCTTAAAATACATTCCAGTTATAGCATCTTTATTGCTAAGGTGGAGTAGCTCTCTTATCTGGGAATGATTTTGTAAGCAAGGAGATATTGGACAATTAAGAAAATGAAATTATTACTTATGTGAATTAATTACTTTATATAAATAAAGTAAAATAGCCAACATAATACTTAAATGGGCAGATCTTACCTCTGAATTCCTGACCTCTATATTTAACTGCTTACTTGATATTTCCACTCAAATACCAAATGGCATTTGTAGTATGCAAGCTTCTAAGATGATCCCCAAGGTTTCCACTCCCTGTTAAATATGTGCCTTGAATAACTCTCTACCCTTGACTGTGAAGGGACATATGAACATGATGGTATAGTCTCTCCCTTGATTAAGTTATGTTATATTCCCAAGATGATAGGGTAAACTCTCCATGATTATGTAAATTCACATAGAATTTCTTGGTAGCTGACTGGCAGGATTCTCCTGCTATCCTTAAACAAGCAACATTCATGTTATGGAGAGGACCACTAACATAATATTGTATGTCAACAGATATTGAAAGAAAAACACAAAAAATGATTTAAGAAATAAAAATAAAATAAAATAAATGCATATCATAAAGTGTTAATATAGTGGTGGTATAGATACCACTTCTTCCCTTGCATTACTTGTGATTCAATCTTAGGGATGAGTACTAAATTATATCTTTTCCAGTCAAGATAATTTGGCCACTCTCTTAGGAAGACTTACATGTACACAAGCAATTCAAAATATCTTGTTTATTATAGGAGCATTTGTTATTACAGGGCAGTTTTGTGTGTGTTTTTTTACTAGCAATCAAAGCCATTTAGAAGCAGAGTTAGTATAATATTAGTGCTTGTTTTCTTACATAAATCAAATATTTTTTAAATATTTCTATCTACATATATAAAAAATATTTTTATTGCTAAACAGGTTCTTTGAATATTTGCAAAGAAAACTGTCTTATTGAAATCCTTAAAATATATTCTTCATATTAGCTTAAGAAATGTGTTTCCACCTTTTCTCCTGATAAATTTTCATATTTATTAATATGTCACTTCATTTTTAATACATATTTAAATTACATTTTTTCTGTATTTTTGCTTTTGTATTAAGGAGAATAAGTTTATATGCTGGTAAACATGATATATTTTCTCATTTTTAGTAGTTAGTACACATACTATCACTTTTTGGATGGCCAAAAAATGTTAAATTAGGCTCAGTAACAAAAACATTCAAAAGATATTCTACTCTACCTCTTTAAATTCTATGATTTAAGCCTCTTCCTTGGGCATTAAAATATTTATTGGTGTTGATTTTCATTTTGGAATTCTAATAAAATATAAATGATTCTGGATGAATTTATTGGAATAAGTAATGCCTCAAGTTTAATACAAGGAACATTTTAGCAAACATTGCCTCGAGACACAGAGAAAAGGAAGAAATTCACTCATTTGTTTGAGAAAGGCCAGACCCTGAGCTACTACAGCAGAATAACCATGAATCAAAAAGACAAACACTGGTTTTTATGGAGCTTATGTCCAAGTGGGGCGCATGCCATAAACAGGAAATATGCCTAAGTCAGGTGGGAATAACTGCCATGAGGAATAACAAATGAGGGTAAAGGAACAGAAAGTAATGGTAATGGGAGAATGTCCTTTCACATAAAAAAAGAGAAGGTCTGTCTTAGAAAGTGAAAAGTAAGCAGAGGTCAAAAAAGAGTGAGATGCACAGGTGTTTGGGCAAATAGCTTTCCAGGCAGAAGAAAATGAAAAGGTTGTAGAAGACTAATAAAGATCATTTCCCACCTTTATGTTTCTCACTCCCTAGAAAAGTATTTCCCGGGTATAAATGAAACTGGAGAGATTTGTGATGACACATACTGAGGATGCCAAGATGATTTTTACAGAGCTATGCGCCTGATGGTAGGTTGCCATGGAAATAAACCTTTGGGGCAAAGATCACCCTCTACTGAGTATGCACTAAGGTTTGTCTGAAAAACAGTCAGAGAACTTTGATATGGTTTTAAAGAACTTTCCAAAAAGAATGGCTGTGAATAATAAAGCTGTATTAGTGCCTAACTAGTTCTGGGCCAGCTACCAAACACTGTGTAGACAGCCTACTTAAAGTCACCTCCAGTCTTTTTGGGAAAAAAGCCTATTGGCTTGTCCTGGAACTTTGGCCTGTGGGTGGGAGGCAGTCTTTTGATTTGGCACACATAGGAACCCACAGAGGGGAAATTATGTTTGTGCTCGCAGTCTGACTTACTCTAATTCACTGGTATCTTCCAGATTGAAGCTTATGTCCTCATCAGACACCTTGATCTTTGCAACTCACACTAGGAGCCACCTCAGATTGCCTGGCTCCAGTGGCCATCAGGCAAATGCACACAGCCACTGGGTGGCTGTAACCAACGCACACAGACACTGGGTGGCTGTAACCAATGCACACAGACACTGGGTGGCTGTAACCAACGCACACAGACACTGGGTGGCTGTAACCAATGGAGAAAGAGTAATTCCATAAGAAACAGCAAGAGACAATAGTCTGAGGAACCCAGAGTTTCTATATAAGAACCCTATTAGCTTATCTACATGGTTGTGTAAGCTTTGAGTGAACCATCTATATAAGAGCCAACTACAACCCTTTCCAGAGATGGTGGGCACTATCTTTGGGCTCTCCCTCTGCTGTGCTCAAGAGTCCCAGTATCTCCTGCAAGAGAGCTTTTACATGTGTCTGGTGCCACGATTTTTACATCTGGTTCCCCAGTTTTTTGTGGGTGCCACCCAGGGAACAATTCTGGATCACCTGGCTTTGGTGGACACCAGCATTTTGTTCCTGGGTCACATGGGACTATAACAAATGGAGAGACAACTTTAGGCCTGCTACTGCTCCCAGGGCATAGTGCATATAACAGACTAAACCAAACCCTCAGTTTTTCTGTGAATGAGGCCTATTCGCTTATCTTTGAAGCTTAGCCTAAGGGGCAGGCTTCTGTTTTGGCACACATTTAGGGGACTACTAAGAAACTCCGTGAGAATGGAGGCAGGTACACCATTTTTGCACTCTATCTTGCCTCAGTCCAGGTCACCAGTATCTCCCAGGGTAAAAAAAAAGCTTATACACTCATCAGGCACAAATGTGCTGGGTGGCACTGGGAATACTTCTAAGTCACCCAGCTCTGGTGACCAGTGGGATTTGTGCTTGCAGTTACATAGTACTGTATATATTTGCATGTTTTAAAAGCTGCAGCCTGAGCAACTAATCTCTAATCAGCTTAATCTAGGTGCTAATTGAGATTATCTTTTTTGGAACACTGACAGGTCTTGGCATTCTCAAGTACTAAAGCCACTAAAAATAAAAATGATTGTTTAAACAATCACAAAGATTTGAGAGATGACTAAGAGCTAGGGCAAATTTGAATAAGGTTCAATTTTTACACAGGTCACTTCTTCTAGACTGGGAAAGGACAACCCACAGGACCAGAGCCAGGGAGAGGAGCCTGCATCTGGCAGTGAAAATCAGTAGGGACTCTGTCTGCTTGGAAGAGGAGGGAATCTGCTAGAAATCCAGGTACTCCCTTAAAGGGCCAATACTCACCTCCACCCGGCCTTCCACTCATCTACACCCAGCCTTCCGCTCACCTACACCTGGCCTTCCGCTCACCGGCACCCAGCCTGGCCTTCCACTCACCTACACCCAGCCTGGCCTTCCGCTCTTGTCCTGGCCAGTCACATGTCCAGGGACAGGAATGGCTACCCAGCAGTGCAATTTCCAAACAAGTCTCATCACCTCCACCCTGATGTCAAGGTGATTTTTTTTAAAAAAAATCAAGAAAGCCTAAGGGACCTGTGGGACAACATCAAGTGTGACAACATCTGCATCATAGGAAGCCCAGGCAATCTCGGGAGTGGCCCTTGTGCACAGCTTGACTCTCCCACACCCCGCCCCCCCAAGCTCCAATACTATCAGATCTTTGGACATTTGCCCAGGGCTCTGATAGGGGAAAGGCGGCAGAGGGCATATGAGATTCATAAAGAGGAGAACTGGGTGGCATGGCTCTGGAGAGAGATCTGGAGGGTCAACTACTAAGATCCAGGTCCTGAGTCAATATTCCACACCACTCTCAGGTGCCATCTTCCCAAGGTTTGGCACTCATATTCTTACAGCACCAACATGCAGAGTGCACCCTTCAAAAAGGGTGACATCACCCTGCCAAGCTTGATTTCTGCAGAAAAATCTGTTTTTTGCACCCAAAAGGGACCTACAGTACACTATTTTTTTGAATAAGTTTTAGGCAGGCCGACAGTCATTGAACCGCATGGCTTTGGCTTTGGATCGGGGCCAGTCTTGTATCACACCTGAAGGCTCAGCGGGGACCACCACCATCAGACTATTTTGATATATCCTCACAAGTCCCAGTGGCCCCACCCTGCTTAGCTCACTTCCATGGGGGGAGAGGGTGCTGTTGAGAGCTGGGAAATTTAGAGTGAATCTTCCTCAGAGGTTCTTGTTCGGGGCTCAGACAGGTATAGCTTTGGAGCTGGGGGAAGGTGAGGGGCATGCTCCCCTCCTACTGGCTCAGTCAGCACCACTCCCAATGGAAGATTCTTTTGATCTGTTCACCCAAGTCCTGATAGCTCTGCCCTACTGAGTTTGCTCCTGCAGTTGGGATAGATGGCTGCACCCAAACTGAACCTGAAGTGTGCTCCTCCTGAGGGAGCTAGAATTGGAGATGCTGGAAGAAACTGAGTAGTATTGCTCTGGAGTGGGGGCCACTTTCTTCCCATTCAGTGCCTGACCACACTGCCCCCAAGTAGGGGTTCCATTAGTCCCATCCTCCCAACCCTGGTCACTCACCGTATTGAGCTTGTGCCTTGTGGAATGGTCTGTAGTTTGCAGCCAGCTTAGGCCCATTCTATAGTCTTTCTTCAGAAGGCTCTAGAGGAAGTCCAGGCAATCTCAGGAGTGGCAGAGGAGCTGACAATTGGAGGTAGACTACAGAGAGCCTTGGAACTTTTATTGATCTGCCCCAGCTCAAAGATGCATGAAGCCAGCCCTTGTGCACAGCTTGACCCTCCCACACACACCCAAGCCCCAAAACAGTGAATAGCATGATATAAATAGACAGGTAGCCCAAAGCCATTTACATACAACATCTGACACCAACCTGCACTGGAACCCTGCCAAAGTGGACCCAGAAACAACAAAACCAATGATGGGCTTCAGACCACAACTGAATTCAATTCTACTAGCCACAAAAGTAGCACACTCAAAAGGAAATTCAGGCAGACAGCAGATACTGCTGGGAGCAACTTGGCCTTGGTGGGCAGCCCCTTCACAGCAACTCATACATGGTAATTGAGGTCTACCCTCGTAGTCAGCCAGCCTGAGGTTTAACTCGATCCGCAAACAAGCCAACAGCATTCAAAACTCAACTAAAACAGATGGCACACATAACCCACACAAGAAACATTCCTGGAGCACCTAGCTCAGGTGATCTCGAAGATTGCACCACTGAGACCCACAAGACACACACATCATAAAGTCATCATAACAAGTTTGGGAATCAGAGCAGATTTAAAATTAAAATAAAAAGGACATAGAAGCCATAAAAAATAACCATTCAGAAATTAAGAATATGATATCTGAAATGAAGAATACAGTAGAAGGAATCAATAGCAAGTTAGATGAAGAAGAGGATCATATCAGTGATTTAGAGGACAAGATAACAGAAAGCACCCAAACACACCACCAACAATGACAAAAAGAAAATTTTATTATTTAAAAAAAAATATTTTTATTGATTTCAGAAAGGAAGGGAGAAGGAGAGATAGAAAAATCAATGATGAGAGAAAATCATTGATCGCTTGCCTCCTGCACACCCCCCACTGGGGAACAAGCCTGCAACCCAATTATGTTCCCTAACTGGGGATCAAACTATGACCTCCTAGTTCATAGGTTGACAATCAACCACTGAGACATGTTGGCAGAGCAAGAAAAGGGAATTTTAAAAAATCAGGAAAGCCTAAGGAACCTGTGGGACAACATCAAGTGTGACAACATCTACATGAATCAAGAACCTGTTTAAAGAAGTAATGGCTAAAAAATTGTAATGTGGTGAAGAAGAATGAAAAAAAGCTCCATGAAACACAGAGACTCCCAATTAAGATGAACCCAAAGAGGCTCACACCAAGACACATCATACTTAAAATGGCAAAGATTAAAGATTTAAAAAAATATATATTTTTTAAGAGTTGTAAAAGAAAGTTACCTTCACGGTAGCTCTCATAAGACTTGTCAGCTGATTTCTCAAAAGAAATTACCAGGCCAGAAGGGATTGGCATGAATTATTCAAAGTAATGAAAAGCAAAGACATACAACCAAGTTTTCTCTATTCAGCATAAAAAATTAAAGGAAAAATAAAGAGTTTTCCAGACCACAAAAAGCAAAAGAAGTTCATTACCACCAAACCAGTACTGCAAGAAATGTTAGAGGATCTTCTTTAAGAACAAATAGAAGAAATAAAGATAAACAATATGAATAATAAAATCACAATAATTACATATCCATCAACAATTACTTTAAATGTAAATAATTAAATGTTACAATCAAAACATATAGGATAACTGAATGGATAAGAAAACTTAATATATACATGCTAGAGGCCTGGGGCATGAAATTCATGCACGGGGGGTAGGGGGGGTCCCTCAGTCTGGCCTGCACCCTCTCACAATCTGGGATCCCTCAGGGGATGTCCAACTGCCGGTTTAGGTCCAATTCCACAGGGATCTCTGTGGGATTGGGCCTAAACTGGCAGTCAGATATCCCTCTCACAATCCAGGACTGCTGGCTCCTAACCCCCTGCCTGCCTGCCTCATCACCCTAACCACTCTGCCTGCCTGCCTGATCACCCCTAACCATCTCTGCCACGGCCCCCGCCACCATGGCTTTGTCTGGAAGGTCGTCTGGAAGGTCGTTCAGCTGTCCGGTCTAATTAGCATATTACACTTTTATTATTATAGATGCTGCCTACAAGAGACCTACCTCAGAACAAAGAATACACATAGACTGAAAGTGAAGGGATGAAAAAAAAATATTCCATGTAAATAAAAATGAAAATAAAGGTGTGGTAGCAATACTTATAACAATACAATAGACTTCAAAACAAAAGACTAAGCAAGAGACAAGGAAGGTCATTACATAATACTAAAGAGATGGATACAATAATTGGATATAACCATTGTAAACATATATGCATCCCATGTAAGAGCACCTAAATATATAAAGAAAACATTGCTTGGTATTACGGGAGAGATTGACAGCAATATAGTCATAATAGTGGATTCTAACACCTGCTATACCAATGGATAGATATTTCAGATAGAAAATCAAAAAGTCAATAGTGACATTAAATGACACATTGGACCAGATAGATTTAATTCATATTTATAGGACATTTCATCTCAAATCAGCAGAATATACATTATTTTTGAGAACACATGGAACATTCTCTAGGAGAAACCACATGTTAGGACACAAAATAAGTCTTAATAAATTAAAAAAGATTAGAATTATATCACACCACAATGGTATAAAACTAAAAAGCAATTACAATAAAAAAAAAAAACCTCAAACACATGGAGGCTAAATAACTTGTTATTAAACAATGAATGGGTTAACAAGGAGAAGAAAGATAGAATCAAGAGTTACCGAGACAAATGAAAATGAATACACAACAATCCGAAATCTATGGGACACAGCAAAAGTAGTCCTAAGAGAGAAATTCATAGCACTACAGACATATGAAAAAATGCTCAGAGTCACTAATCATTCAAGAGATGCAAATCAAAATGAGAATGAGGTATCACTTCACACCTGTCAGAATGTCTACCATCAACAAATCAACAAATGACAAGTGCTGGTGAGGATGTGGAGAAAAGGGAACCCTCATACACTGCTGGTAGGAATGCATACTGGTACAGCCACTGTGGAAAATAGTATGGAGTTTCCTCAAAAAATTAAAAATGGAATTCCCATTTGACCCAGTAATCCCACTTCTAGGAATATATCCCAAGAAATCAGAAACACCAATCAGAAAGAATACATGCACCCCTATGTTAATAATAGCACAATTTACAATTGCTAAGATTTGGAAACAGCCTAAGTGCCCATCATCAGATGAGTGGATTAAAAAACTATGGTACATCTACACAATGGAATACTACGCTGCTGTAAAAAAGAAAGAACTCTTACCATTTGCAACAGCATCGATGGGCCTGGAGATCATTATACTAAGTGAAATAAGCCAGCCAGAGAAAGACAATTAGCACTCATTTGTGGAATATAATGAACAATATAGACTGATGGACAAAAATAGATCCAGAGACATAGAAACATCAAACAGACCATCAAACCTCAGAGGGAAAGCAGGGGAGAGTGAGAAAGGGGTGGGGGTTCAGAGATAAACAAAAGGACTTGTATGCATGCATATAAGGATAACCAATGGACACAGACAGTAGAGGGGTGAGGGCATGTTTTGGGGGGTGGGAGCAGCTGGAGAGAGGTCAATGAGGGGAAAAAAGAGACATATGTAATACTTTCAACAATAATTTAAATTAAAAAAAGAAAATTCACAGAGTATGTTAATGGCTGAATCTCAGTATTTTTTTCTGTGTATAAAAATGAAAAATAAGAGAAACATGAAAGTATTTGTGGTTTTCTCTTATTGGTAGGTCTTCACTGTAATTGGCTTTTCTGCATTTTTTTCTATAAAAAACAAAAATGTATTACTTTAAGTCTGAAAAAAAATTGTCTTTCATGTGTGGTTTTTTCTTAAATGTAAAAAAAAAAATGAAATATAAAACTGTTTACCAAAAAAATGAAATATAAAACTGTTTACCAAGAAAAACAATCTCAACAAACAAAATAATCTCATCAAACAAAATTTCAGAATCAGACAATGTCATTAGTAAATTCTACCAACCATTTAAAGTAGATTTAACACCAATCCTTCTCAAACTCTTCCAAAATCTAGATGAAGAAGGAACCCATCAAAACTCATTTTAGAAGGCCAGCAGCATCCTGATACTGTAACCAGACAATGCCACAAGAAAACTACATACAGGCTTATATCAATGATACAGGTACAAAAATATTCCATACAATATTAGCAAACAAAATTCAACAATACATTAAAAGCAAAAATAGCCAAGCAAGGGTACCTCAAATTAAAAGCTTTTGCACAGCAAAGAAAGCTATCAACAAAATAGCAAGAAAATCTACTAAATGTGGAAAATATTTGCAAATCATATATGTGCTAGGGGGTTAATATCCAAAATATATAAATAACTTTCACTACTCAGTACCAACAATAACAAAAAACCCTCCACAAAAAAAAAATGATTTAAAAATGAAGCAGAGATTCTGAATAGAAAATTTTTTCAAAAAAAACATATATGTATATGATCAAAGGTACATCAAAAGGTACTCAATATCACCAATTATCAGGAAATATAAATAAAACCACATGACATATCACATCATACATGTTAGAATGGCTATTATAAAAAAGACAAGAAATAAGTGTTGGTGAGGATGTGGAGAAAAGGAAACCCTTGTGCAGTGTTGGTGGGAGTATCAGTTGGTGCAGCCACTGTAGAAAACAGAATGGAGGTTCCTCAAATATTAAAAATAGAACTACCACACAATCCAGCAATTCCATTTCTGGATATTGGTCTGAAAAAAAAAAAAGAAAAAAGAAATACTAACTTGAAATGATATATGCTCATCCATGTTCATTGTAGCATTATTTGCACAAGCCAAAATATGGAAACCACATATGTGTCCATCAAAGATTGCATGAATAAAGAAAATGTGGAGGATGAGTGTGTACTAGTATATGTGTATGTATATATTATAAATATAGAATAAGATATTATTCAGCCATAAAAAGTAAATCTTACTATTTGTGACAACATGTATGGACTGTGAGGGAATTATATTTAGTAAAATATGTCAGACAAAGAAAATGAATACTGTATGATCTGACTTTTGCATAGATTAAAAATCACACAAACAAAAAAGAACATGAGCTCATAGATACACAGAAAATAGACTTGTAGTTTTTGGATGCAGGGGATTGGGTGTGGTGGGGATGAGAGCAAAATAGGTGAAAGGAGTTAGAAGTACAAATTTCCAGGTATAAAATAAATACACAGAGATGTAATGCACAGCTTTGTGACCATAGTTAATAATACTGCACTGTTTACTTGCAAATTGCTAAGATTTTAGATCTTAAAATTTTTCATCACAAAAACAAATCTTTAAAAAAAAAAGAAAAAATCTTAATTATAAATGGTGATAGATATTAAATAGACTTTTGTAGTTATTAAATCACAATATATTCAAATCATTAGGTAGTACACTTGAAACTTATGTAATGTTACATGTCAATTATATCTCAACTAGAGGCCCAGTGCACAAAATTTGTGCACGGGGGTCAGGGGGTAGTCCCCTCACTCCAGCCTGCACCCTCTCCAATCTGAGACCCCTCAGGGGATGTCCGACTGCTGGTTTAGGCCTTGGGATCGGGCCTAAACCGGCAGTCAGACATCCCTCTTACAATCCAGGACCGCTGGCTCCTAATTGCTCACCTGCCTGCCTTCCACGTCACCACCAACTACCCCCTCCCTGCCGGCCTGGTTGCTCCTAATTGCCGCCCCCCCCCCACCAGCCTGGTCACCCCTCACTGCCCTCCCTCCTGCTGGCCTGGTTGCCTCTTACTGCCCCCCCCTGCCAGCCTGGTCACCCCCAACTGCCCCCCTTCCAGCCTGGTTGCCCCCAACTGCACCCCCTGCCGGCCTGGTCACCCCTTGAAGCTTGCTTGTTCAGTTGTTTGGTCATCCATCACTATCCCCTGTGCCGGCCTGGTCACCCCATGCAGCCTGCTTGTTCAGTCGTTTGGTCATCCCTCACTAACCCCCCTGCTGGCCTGGTTATAGGCAGCCATCTTGTAAGGGCATGATGTTCAATTTGCATATTACCTCTTTATTATATAGGAAAGAAAACGAATGTTTTGATTGGGTGACACTTTGAGGGTTCTTGATAAGAAAGTGAATGCATTTTTTAAAAATAGTTTTTATTGATTTCAGAGAAAGGATGGGAGAAGAGGAAAGAGAAATAATTGGCTGCTTCCTGCATGCTGCCTACTGGGGATCAAGCTCGCAACCCAGGCATGTGCCCTGACTGGGGATTGGAGTGTGACCTCCTGGTTCATGGGTTTATGCTCAACCACTCAGCCACACCAGCAGAGCAGAAGTAAATGTATTTTGCACATATGAAAGATGTGACTAAGTCTAACAATGTATGAAATTATTGTCTTTAAAATCTTCTTTTCTCATCAATCTACGCATTTTGCCACATGAGTTTACAATTTCTCATTAGAGGCAGAGTGTAATTTTCCATTCTTGACTTTTTTGTTGGCCATATTATTTTTTTGACAGATGAGTGATCTGTGGACTTTGCCATGTAAAAGCACTTTGGAATAAGATAAACTCAAGAGGATTGATTAAAAAATGGGACACAATTATGTTTTTCTCATCTAGACAACCACACAATGTATTATATATATATATATATATATATATATATATATATATATATATATATATATATTATTTATTCACTAGAGACGTGATGCATGAAATTTGTGCAAGGGGCTCAGCCCTCGCAGCCCCAGCTTCGTCCAGAAGGTCATTTGGTTATCCTGTCTAATTAGCATACTACACTTTTATTATTATAGATAATAAATTTAAATATAGATATATAAAATACATCAATATGTATTTTGCACACAGGCTGTAAATGTACATATTTAATGGGGCTCATCATCTCACACTTTTGCCGTCATGTAGAAAAGAATAAAGAATGTTGCCCTGACCAGCCTGCTGGTCCAAAGAGCATGGGAGATATATGAACACCTGAACCTAACCTGAAAATTGAAGCCACCCTAGTTAACCCTATTCCAAAATTACCAACCCCTGGCCATGCATGAGAGTAACCTTTGCCTTTCTTTTTTTAACTGCTAAGTTTTGAGGTAGTTAGTCAAGCAGAATTATTGGGGTAATGAACTGACACAAAAGATATGGAATAATTAGAAACAGTAGGATACCAGTAAGTGTTTTCTTTCACATTATTATATTCATTTTTTAAGCCATGTTACCTAATTACAACATTCTAATATAAATAAGAAAATAAAATATTCCCTAAAAATGATAACATCGAGTGGTCAAAATTTGAATTGCTAGTTGTTTTGTAAACTACATTTACCCCCCCCCCCGAAGTAAATAGTTTTTGCCTGCAGTTATATATATGAATGACTGATAATAGCATTTCAAAAAACATAATTTATTCATATACATACATTTCAATGTGTCTTATTTAAAAGTCTATTTATTACCAAAATCTGCAATGAATAAAATTTAACTTTTAAGATACCATAGATAATTTTAGATACCTGTTCATTTATTCTAATCAATTCAATATTTATTGAGATCCTTACCATGTTTAATATATTATGCATGATTTATGTTTATTTAGTTTTTGTGTCATACATAATTCCAGTAAAGGATTTCAGACAGCTTCCAGCAATTCACATACAAAACACATTTAAAAAAATAAACATAAGAAAAATGAAATAGAGAGCCACTAAAAATAGAAAATTTAATTTAAGCCATATGGTAAGTTTGTTAAACATGCATAGGTTAAGTACTATATCATTGAGATAAGCCATGAATTTGTTTTTGAGTTTCTTAGTATCCAGAATGAAGATAAATTATAAAATGTTATATGATTGACAGAAGGATCCATAATATCAATCACTATTATTATGAAAAGCACAACTTTCCTGGTACTGAAAAATGAGAAGGGTCTCCTCTGAGCCTTTGTAAATAGATTGATCATTCTATCTACACTAATGAAAGGAATGGTCTTAAAATTATATTCACTATAAGTGTAGTAGTGATTTCTTAGAACTGAAGCCATAAGCCAGCCTTCAGGCAAATTGAATGTATAAAGCAATAGTAATAGTCAATACATTTTATTCTGTAAGAAATTAAAGTAATTTCATTTAAATATGGGCATATTATGGAGTTTCAAATGGGAGTGCAGTAAGGGGAAGCTACATTGACAACTTCCCAGGACCAAGCTGGAATTACAACTAAAATACAGAAAAACCATCCTTAATAATCAAGTGAAGACTAGTTAGAGAGAACCCTGATAACAGAGGATGGAAATTGGAGACCACATAGATACTGGTAGGAAGTATGAAGGCACTAAAGGGCTGGCTGGGCACCCACAGACAGCATCGGAAGTTCCGGAGGTATATCTCATGGGTGGGGGGTTCCCACTGAGAACTTGGGGATCTAAACTTCAAGCTGGGTTCCCCAGCCCTGAGCACCAGAACTGAGAAAGGTGCCTACAATAGCATCTGAATATGAAAAGCTGCAGGGTTGCTGTCTGCCAGAGAGAGAGAGGTGGAAATGCAGTCACCCTCTTAAAGGGCCAATACACAAAATATAGCCTCTCACCTTGGGCTCCAGCAAAGGGAAGGCAGAGTGGACTAGAACTGTGTGAGGAGAATACAGGAGTCATTCCCACACGGCAGAGAACATCTTTCTCCAGCAGATCTTTACCATCCAGGGGGATTTTGCCTGTGAGAAAGCATTTCCTGACCTTGTTGAAAAACCTCTCAACCCACACTGTAGACAATAGCCTGAGGCTAATCAAGACTGAATATCAATCTGACTGCAGGCAGAGGCAGATCTCTGGAGGCTTTGAGTCTTTGCCTAATCTCCTTCTGGGCCTGGAGCTAGTAAAGGTAGACACTTGTGCACATCTTGTTCCATTCCAAAGGCACCCAGCCATAGCAGAGGGAGCCACAAAATGTGGATTGCTGATAGCTTCAAACAGGGTACTCAGGACAAGTAACAAATAGTGCCTGACATTGTCCTACATTACAGACTGAAAGCAGATCTACCTAATACATAGACACAAACCGAAACAGGCAGCAAAAACGGGGAGAAAAAAAAAAGCCCCAAATTAAAGAACAAGAAGAGCTAAGTGAAATGGAGATAAGAAATTATCATATATAGAGTTCAGAATAATGATTATACTAGTAAGGATTCTCAACAGCATGAGAAAATATGTAGAAACTATGAAAAAAAGACCAGTATGAAATGAAAAATGAAATAGCACTAATAAAGAACACAGTGGAAGGAACACACAGCATATTACAAGAAACTGAGGACCATATCAGTGAATTAGAAGACAAGGTAGAAAAAAAATCACTCAATCAGAAAACTAAAAAGAAAAAAAAAATTAAAAAAGGAGGACAGCTTAAGGGAGTTGTGAAACTCAACAATATTCACCTCATAGGAGTACCAGAAGGAAAGAAAGTGAGCATGTTTGAAGAAATAATGATAGAAAACTTCCCTAACTTGAGGAAGAAAAAAATCACACAAGTTCCAGAGTCACAGAGAGTTCCAAGCATGAAGAACCCAAACAGGCATACACACAGACACATCATAAGTAAAAAAGCCAAAAATTAAAGAGAAAGAGAGAATCTTAAAAGCAGCACGAGAAAAAAAAAATTGGTTACCTACAAAAGGGCTCCCATAAGACTGTCAATTTCTAATTTTTCATCAGAAAGTCTACATGCCAGAAGGGATTGGCATGAAGTATTCAAGGTAATGAACAGCAAGGATCTGAAAACAAGATTACCAAATCTTGAAAGGCTATAATTTAAAATAGCTGGTGAAATAAAGAACTGCCCAGACAAAAAAAGAAAAAGAATAGAGAAGTTTATTACCACCAAACCAGGACTGCAAGAAATGCTAAAAGGACTACTTTAATGAGAAGAAATAGAAAGAGACAGAAATATAGGCATATATAATTAAAATGTCAATAAACACGTACTTATCAATAACAGGTACTTAAATGTAAATGGCTTAAATGCTCCAATCAAAAGACATTGGGTAGCTGAATGTATATGAAAACATGGCCCAAATATATGCTGTCTACAAGAGATCCACCTCAGAACAAAACACTCACACAGAATGAGAGTGAAGAGATGGAAAAAAATTCTCCATGCAAATGGAAAACAAACAAAAAAGTGGGTTTAGCAATATTCACAAAATAGACTTCAAAATGAAGACCATCACAAGAGACAATAAAGAATATTACATAATACTAAAGGGATTAATATAACAAAAGTATATAACCCTGGTAAATATATATGCACCCAATTCAAATTCAGTAGATCTAAATATATATGTGTGTGTGTGTATGTGTGTGTGTGTGTGTGTATACACACACATATATATAAAATAAAATTTCTGGAGGACTTTAAGGTAGAGATCAATAGCAATACAGTCAAAGGAGAAACCAAGATGGCGGCATAGGTAAACACCTGAACTTGCTGCCTCGCACAACCACTTCAAAACTACAACTAAAAAACAAAATGAACATCATCCAGAACCACAGGAAGAATGGCTGAGTGGAAATTCTACAACTAGAAGGAAAGAGAAAAGCACACTTTGACTCAGAGGAGCTGCGGAAGTAAAGGCAGAGGTACGGAGACGCACACGCAGAGAGGGCTGGCAACTGAGGACATGGCTGTCTTTTTCAAGTGGGAGGAGACACACGTTCCCAACTGCTCTGAACTCCAGTTCTGGGTGAGACACTGGGGACTCAGATTTATATGGGGAGAAACTGGACTGTCTGGCAGTGGGCAGAACTTGAGGGCGGCTGTCTCTCAGAGGTGCTTGCTGTGATTACCAAGGGGCATTGAGACCCAGGGGCCTCTTAGGGCAGGGCTGACAGGAAGCCATTGCTGTTTACTCTGCCCTGAGACCCCACCCCACCCAAGCTGTGTGCAGAGGCTTTTGCATATGAATGGCCTAGTCCTTAGAAAACAAAACTTACCTAACAAACTGCAACTGAGTCAGAGAGATCCAGGACATTCAAAAGAAGGCCCAAGGCCCCATAGCAGCCTGCATTGCTTCACAGCTGGGCAACTCCAAAACCCAAACAAAGAAGAGAATCTGCAGATCTCTCCGTAGCTCCTGCTGGATGGCCTCAGGTAGAGGCTAAATTAGCACCTCCTTGGAGATCCAAGAGCCAGTGTACCCAGTGGTCAGAGTGGGACCATCCATATTACAACTCTTCAGATCCATAAGGGACACATTCAGGGGGCAGACTCACTGAGCACTAAAGCCCCAGTGAAGCAAGTCTTGCCTCATAAGGGTGTCTCCAGCACAGAAGTTCTCCCAGCTTAGACACAGCTGATCCTCACAGCCAATTGGCCTGGAGGTCAATTCCTCCCAGTGATGCCAACAACAATCAAGGCTTAACTACAACAAGACTGTGCACAAAAGGGGTGCACCAAGAGTGTCCACCTCAGGTAACTGGGGAGGCTGAGCCACTGGGCCCTATAGGAAACCTAGCACACAAAGCCACTCTTTCAACACAGGGAAGCAGCCAAAATGCAGAGACAAAGTAGCAGGTCACAAATGAAAGAAATGGAGGAAAGCAAACTACTAGATATAGAGTTCAAAACCACGGTTATGAGGTTTTTCAAGAATTTTCTAGAAAAGACCAATAAATTTAGTGAGACTCTCAATGATATGAAGAAGGACCAACTAGAAATTAAGCATACACTGACTGAAATAAAAAATATTATACAGAGATCCAACAGCAGACTAGAGGATCACAAGAATCAAGTCAAAGATTTGAAATACAAAGAAGCAAAAAACACCCAACTGGAAAAGAAAAAAGAATTCAAAGATATGAATATAGTGTAAGGAGCCTCTGGGACAACTTCAAGTGTACCAACATCCGAATTATCAGGGTGCCAGAAGAGAGAGAGAGCAAGATACTGAAAACCTATTTGAAGAAATAATGACAGAAAACTTCTTCCACCTGGTGAAAGAAATAGACTTACAAGTCCAGGAAGTGCACAGAACCCCAAACAAAAGGAATCCAAAGAGGACCACACCAAGACACATCATAATTAAAATGCCAAGAGCAAAAGACAAAGAGAGAATATTAAAAGCAGCAAGAGAAAAGCACTTACCTACCTACAAGGGGGCACCCATTCGATTGTCAGCTGATTTCTCAATAGAAACTATGCAGGCCAGATGGGAGTGGCAAGAAATATTCAAAGTGATGAATAGCAAGAACCTACAACCAAGATTACTCTAAGCAGCAAAGCTATCATTCAGAATTGAAGGTCAGATAAAGAGCTTCACAGATAAAAAAAAGCTAAAGGATTTCATCACCGCCAAACCAGTATTATATGAAATGCTGAAAGGTATTCTTTAAGAAGAGGAAGAAGAAGAAAAAGGTAATGTTAAAAATTATGAACAACAAATACATATCTATCAACGAGTGAATCTAAAAATCAAGTGAATAAAAAATCTGATGATAAGAATAAACTGGTGAATATAATAGAATCAAGGGCATAGAAAGGGAGTGGACTGACAATCCTTGTGGGGAAAGGAGTGGGGGGGGCAGGCGGGAAGAGACTGGACAAAAATCATACACCTATGGACAGTGGAGGCATGGAGTGGGGTGGGAACCGGGTGGAGGGGAGCTATGGGGGAAAAAAGAGGAACAACTGTAATAATCTGAACAATAAAGATTTATTTAAAAAAAAAAAGAAAACTGTGGTACATCTACACAATGGAATACTGTGCTGCTGTAAAAAAGAAGGAATTCCTACCATTTTCAACAGCATGGATGGAACTGGAGAGCATTATGCTAAGTGAAATAAGCCAGTCAGAGAAAGACAAATACTACATGATCTCACTCATTTATGGTAATAAATGATAATAAAGGACATTACAAACTGTTGAACAAAAATAAACAGAGGCAAAGAAGCATTGAACAGACTGTCAAACTACAGCGGGAAGGTAGAGGAGGGTTGAGGTGGGTAAGAGATCAACTGAATGACTTGTAAGCATGCATATAAGCACAACCAACAGACTCAAGGCACTGGGGGCGGTAGGACGAGGGCAAGTGCCGGGGGGTAGGGGAAGCCTGGGGAGGTCAGTGGTGGGGCGGGGGAAGAGACATATGTACTACTATTTGTAATACCTTAAACAATAAAATTTAAAAATAAGTAAATAAATACTAAAAAAAGAAAAAGAAAAAAATAACAATTCAGTCATAGTAGGGGACTTTAACACTTCATTGAATTCCCTAGATAGATCTTTGAGACAAAAAATCAACAATGAAACAGTGACTCTAAATGACACACTAGATCAGATGGATTTAATCACATTTATAGAACATTTCATCCCAAAGCTTCAGAATATATGTTCTTCTCAAGTGCATATGGGTCATTCTCAAATATAGACTATATATTAGGACACAAAATAAGTCTCCACTAGTTCAAGAAAATTGAAATCATATCAAGCATCTTCTCAGATCACACTGGCATAAAATTAGAAATCAACTATAATAAAAACTCTCAAAAACATTCAAATGTGCAGGGGCTTAAGAGCATGTTATTAAACAATGAATAAGTTACCAATGAGATCAAGAAAGAAATGAAAAATTTCCTGGAAACAAATGAAAATGACCACATAACAACCCCAAATTTCTGGGACACAGAAAATGCAGTCCAATAACGGAAGTTCATAGCATTACAGGCCTACTTCAAAAAATAAGAAAAATTAATAATAAAAACAAAAGGCATCCAAATAGGAAAGGAGGAAGGAAAACAGTCATTATTTGCAGATGACATGATATTGTACATAGGAAGCCCTAAAGACTCCACCAAAAATTACTAGATTTAATAAATGAATTTGGTATTGTAGCAGGATACAAACTTAACACCCAGAAATCAATGGCATTTTTATTTAATGAATTCTTAGAAAGAGAAACAAACAAACAAAAAATCCCATTTACCATTGCAACAAAAAAATTAAGATACTTATGAATAGATTTAACCAAAGAGGTAAAAGACTTGTACTCAGAAAACTACAGGTTGTTGTAAAAAGAGATAGTGGAAGATATAAATAAGAGGTAGAATATACCATGTTCATGGATTGGTAGAATTATTATCATTAAAAAGTCCCTAATACCCAAAACAATCTATAGATTCAACACAATCCCTATTAAAATACCAACTGCATATTTCACAGACCTAGAACAAATACTCCATAAATTTATATGGAACCAAAACAGATCCTAAATAGCCACAGCAAACTTGAGAAAGAAGAACAAAGTTGGAGGGATCTCAACACCAGATACCAAGTTGTACTACAAAACCACTGTAATAAAAACAGTCTGGTACTGGCACAAGAACAGGCATATAGATCAATGGAACAGAACAGAGACCCAAGCCATTAGGCTCAATTAATATTTTTCAACCCAAGCCATTAGGCTCAATTAATACTTTTCAAAGAACATACAATAGAGTCAAGATTGTCTCTTCAATAAATGGTGTTGTGAAAATTGGACAATTACAGGCAAATAAATGAAACTAGACAACCAACTTACCCAATACTTAAGAATAAACTCAAAGTGGATGAAAGACTTAAATGTAGGTCCTGAAACCATAAAAATCCTAGTAGAAACTGTAGGCAGCAAAATCTCAGATATCTCTTGTAGCAATATATTTGTAGATACATTGCTAAGGCAATGGAAACTAAGGAGAAATAAACAAATGTGAGTACATCAAAATAGAAAACTTCTTCACAGCAAAAGAAACCATCAACAAAATGAAAAGTGAGCCCAATGTATTGGAGAGCTTATTTGGTAATGATACATCTAATAAAGGATTAATATGTAAATTACATAAGGAACTCATTCAACTTAACAAAAGGAAGACAAACAATCCAATTTAAAAGTGTGCAAAGAACCCAGAAAGATACTTCTCCAAATGGGATATTCAGATGGCCAATGAATAAATAAATTCTCAAAGTCACTGATCATCAGAAAGTTGCAAATTAAAATGAAAATGAAGTATCACCTCACACCTGTCACAATGGCTATGATCAACAAATGACAAGTATTGAAGAGGATGTGGAGAAAAAGGAACCTTAGTACACTGCTGGTGGGAATACAGACCAGTGCAGCCATTATGAAAAACAGTATGGAGTTTCCTCACAAAATTAAATATGGAGCTGCCATTTGACCCAGTGATCACACTTTTAGGAATGTATACTAAGAAAACCAAAACACCAATCTGAAATAATATATGCACCCTTATGTTCATAGCAACATAATTTACAATAGCTACCTTCTGGAAGGAGCCCAAGTGCCCATCAGTAGATGAGTGGATAAAAAAACTGTGGTACATTTACACCATGGAATACGATGCAGCAGAAAAAATGAAGGATCTCTTACCCTTTGAGATAGCATGGAGGGACCTGGAAAGTATTGTGCTAAGCAAAATAAGCCCGTCAGAGAAAGACAAGTATTACATGATTTCACTCATATGTGGAATCTGATGAACAAAATATATTCAGGGACATAGAAACATGGAACAGAATGTTGAATCTCAGAGAGAATGCAGGGGTGGGGAAGTGGGTGGGGAAAGTTTAGTCAAATAACTTATATTCATATATGCATAACCCATGGACACAGACAATATGGTGACAGCCTGGGGCAGGCAGGTGTGGTGTGGAGAGGGTTAATGTGGCAAAAAAGGAGACATCTGTAATACTTACAACAATAAAGATAAATTTTTAAAAATCCTGCACTCAGATGTCGATAGCAGCTTTATTCGTGATTGTTTAAAATTGAAAGCAACTAAGATGTCCTTGAATGGATAAATAAACTGTTGTACATTCAGACAGTGGCATGTTACTCATCACTAAAAAGAAATGAGCTATCAAATCATGAAAAAAGATGGAGGAAATGTAAATGCCTATTAAAAGTAAAAGAAAGCAATCTGGAAAGGTTATGTATGTAGGATTTCTACTATACAACATTCTGGTAAATACTAGTTGGACCAAAGGGGTGCCTTTTGAGGTATAGATTTTATGCCTCTGATTAAGAAAAAAAAAAGGCTCAGAAAGTACCTTTGACTCCACTCTCCCTTAACCACCCCCCTTTCTTTCATGCCTAGGACATTCAGAAGAAAAGGAAGGAAATTTTAGATTGTTCACTTTATTATAATTTGAATTAACTGCAGTAAACATAAAGGCACCAAGAAGAGGCCTAGAGCTGCATCACCTGGTATCTCCTAAGAGCAAGAATTTACCTGCCATGTTTGTTCTTTTCTTACTCAACTACCTATAAATTGTTTACTTCCCTTGACATCTCAGGCTCCTATGCCCTCATTTCTCCTTTGTCCAACATGAAATATATATACCCAATTTTTTAAAAAATCCTCACCCGAGGATATTTTTCCATTGATTTTTAGAGATAGCAGAAGATAGGGGGAAAGACAGAAATATTGATGTGAGGGAAATACATGGATTGGTTGCCTCCTACATGTGCCACGACAGGGCTCGGGCCAGGGAGGAGCCTGCAACTGAGGTACATGTCCTTGACTGGAATTGAACTGGGGACCCTTGTGCCCTTAGGCCGATGCTCTATTTGCTGAGCCAAACCAGCTAGGCAATATATAGCCAATTTTAACTCACTGCCTTTGTAATGTTCATGCTTATATAAATTCCCTGTGCACATGTATTAAAATTTGATTTTCTCCTGTTAATGTCTTTATATTATTTTATTTGCCCAGCTAAAATGCCTTAGAAATGAGAAAGAAATTATTATTATTTTTCTAGCCCACATAATAGAAAACTACAACTATGGAGACAACAAAAATATCTGTGGTTTTCAGAGGTTATGGGGGAGAGGAAAATGAATAGGCAAAGCACAGAGGATTTTTAGGGCAGTAAAACTACCCATCTGGTACTAGAACTGTGGTTACGTGTAATTATACATTTATGCAGACCTATAGGCTGTTCAACACCTAGAGTAAACCTAATGTAAACTAAGGATTTTGAGTAATATTTGACAAATGAGGAAACAACATACAATGGAGTCAAGACCGTCTCTTTAATAAATGGTGCTGGGAAAATTGGAGTTACTTGCAAAAAATGAAACTAGACTGCCAATACACCACACAAAAGAATAAACTCAAAATGGATAAAAGACTTAAATGTAGGTTGGGAGATTATAAAAATCCTAGAAGAAACTGTAGGCAGCAAAATCTCAGACATCTTTCATAACAAAATGTTTGTGCATAAATACCCTAAGGCGAGGGAAAACCAAGAAGATAAGCAAATGGGACTACATCAAAATAAATAGCTTCTGCACAGCAAGATAAACCATCAACAAGATGAAAAGGGAGCCCACTATTTGGGAGAACAATTTGTCAATGATAAATCGATGAAGTGTTAATATCAAAATATATAAAAAAAAACTCACACAACAAAAAAGGGAAACAAATAATCCAGTTTAAAAATGGGCAAAGGACCTAAATAGATACTTTTCCAAAGTGGACATATAGAAGGCCAAGAAACATATGAAAAAATGCTCAAAGTCACTAATCATCCGAGAGATGCAAATCAAAATGACAATGAGGTATCACCTCACACCTATCAATATGGTTGCTATCAATAAATCAACAAATGACTAGTGCTGGAGAGGATGTGGAGAAAAGGTAACCCTAGTACACTGCTGGTGGGAATGCAGACTGGTGCAACCATTATGAAAAATAGTATGGAGTTTCCTCACAAAATTAAATATAGAGCTGCTTTTTGACCCAGTGACCCCACTTCTAGGAATCTATCCTAAGAAACCTGAAACACCAATCAGAAAGAATATATGGACCCTTATGTTCATAACAGAGCAATTTACAATAGATAAGTTCTGGAATCAGCCTAAGTGCCCATCAGTAGATGAGTGGATAAAAAAGCTGTGGTACATTTACACCATGGAATATGATGCAACATTAAAAAAAGAAGGTTCTCTTACCATTTGAAACAGGATGGAGGGACCTGGAGAGTATTATACTAAGCAAAATAAGTCAGTCAGAGAAAGACGTGTATCACATGATCTTACTCATATGTGGAATCTAATGAACAAAATAAACTGATGAACAAAATATATTCAGAGACACAGAAGCATGGAACAGACTGTGGAATCTCAGATGGGAGGCTTGGGGTGGGGAGGGAAGGGATCAATCAAATAACTTAAATGCATATATGCATTATCCATGGACACAGACAATAGAGTGGTGAAGGCCTGGGGGAGGGCGCAGGAGCAAGCTGGAAGGGTCAATGAGGAAAAAAGTGCATATATAATACTTTCAACAATAAAGATTTTTTAAAAATTCAGGATAAAGAATATGAATATATTACTTTGAGATGTATAAAATATAAAATTCAGAATAGATGGACCATATAGATTTCAGGCCACTTTCATGGATATTAATTTTCATTATTGGTATTTAATTGAAAATTGATAAGCAAAACAACATTCATGTTAAGTTCTTTGTGCAACCATGAAGTTATAGAAATATATATTGCTGATTCATTTATTCTCTGAATATTTATTAAATATTACACTTAGCGCACAAAAAAATAAATACTATTTTTGAATCTATTACTCCTTAAACATTAATGTGCATTTTAATTACTATTGTGTTAAAGTGCTAAATAATATTTTATATACATTTAAGTATACTGACCATATGTTAAAATATTAATTCATAATATATAACTTTCCATATAATATTTACTCCCCGCCCCACATAAAATGTCTTTCATTTTTTAGAAATATTTAGTTCTTGTTTTTAACAAGCAGCAATAGCACAAAAGAAATTACTACCTCTTCCTATTCCTAGTTTTGTTGTCAAGTGAATGTGCTTATTTGTGTTTTTTAGTTCCATCACTAGAAACAGAGCCAACTTGTTAGATAAGGAAGATTGCTTAATACCAGTTTTATCCCCAGTGGGGGTCTCAAAAGACCTTGTTGCCAGGATACACAGAACCAAGGATGCCACAACAGGCACAGAATGGGGATGGTTGCTTTCAGCAGAACTCTCCAAATCTTTAATTTCTTCAAGAAGTGTATGTTACATGTTTATCTCTTCCCATCTATGCAGCCTTTTGTTTGTTTTCTGTTTATCTTCATGATTATATGATGCATTTACACCTCTGCTGAGTGTCTTATAATTAATTCTATCATTTTGATTGTTCTATATTAATTACAGTAAATAAATTTAATTTGCAGCCTACCATCGTATCTTAAAATAAAACTTTTATTTACATTGAATTTTGTTTTTTTTTCTATTATGTTATTTAGATAATGTATATTATAAGTTCATTCAAAATGCCTGAGTCTAAGTAAATAGATTATTTTGACTAAGTCTTTTTTCCTGCAGTAATTGAAGTACTGTGTAGAAGAGCTGTCCACGTATTTTTTTTTATTTTTAAAATTCTTTATTGTTAAAAGTGTTACATAAGTCTCCTTTTTCCCCCCATTGACCTCTCCCAAGCCATTCCTACCCCAGCACATGCCTTCCCCTCACCCCAGTCTGTGTCCATTGGTTATGCTCATATGCATGCATATAAGACCTTTGGTTGATCTCTTACTCCCTCACCCCCCATCTCCCCTCATAGGTTGGACAGTCTGTTCAATGCTTCTATGTCTCTGGTTCTATTTTTGCTCATCAGTTTATGTTGTTCATTATATTCAACTAATGAGTGAGATCATGTGATATTTATCTTTCTCTGACTGACTTATTTTGCTTATCATAATGCTCTCCGGTTCCAACCATGCTGTTGCAAATGGTAAGAATTCCTTCTTGTTTACAGCAGCATAGAATTCCATTGTGTAGATGTACCAGTTTTCTAATCCACTCATCTGCTGATGGGCACTTAGGCTGTTTCCAACTCTTAGGTATTGTAAATTGTGCTGTTATGAACATAGGGATGTATATATCCTTTCTGATTGGTGTTTCTGTTTTCTTGGGATATATTTCTAGAAGTGGGATCACTGGGTCAAATGGGGGTTCCATTTTTAGTTTTTTTTTTGAGGAAATCCCATACTCTTTTCCACAGTGGCTGCACCAGTCTGCATTCCCACCAGCATTGTACAAAGGTTCCTTTTTGTCCACGTATTTTTTGACAGCTTCAGTATATCTGAAGATGGTGGGTAATCACTGTTTTTTAAATCTGGTTTTATAATGATGATAATTAAGAATTACTTTCCTAAATTTAAACAGTGTATTTATTGGCTGCAAATTAATCAGGAATAAAGGTAGAAAAGTTGAGGAGGACCAGTTTTATCTGTTAGACAGTGACAGGAAAAAATTACTTATAGCAAGAATAATATCATGCAAACTGGTTGTTTTTGTAAAAATGAATCTCAATGTATCTTTGAGGTGAAGGAACCATATTCTTTTGTCTTCAAGTAATTAAATTAATAGACAGGGTGTTAGACCTGCCAAAATGCTATTCCAATGACAATGTGACCCACATTGTATATATAAAAACTGTAAAATGAATACAAAAAACTCAAAATAAATACAAACTATTTTATGCTTTTGAGAATTATTCTACTCATGAAAATTATAACAGAAAAATTGTTTTCCCCAACTTTTACAATAATTGCTTTACATTGTTCTACCACTATCAATTTTATAATGATACTCGAAGCCCGTTGCACAATATTCATGCAAGAATAGGCCTTCCTTCCCCTGGCTTTGCTCCCGGCTGCCTGGGAGCCTGCAAGTCCTCACTCCCAGAGCACTGCTCCTGTAGCTCCCTCTGCCGCCCACCCTCCCCCTCATAGCAGGTGTCCTGCACCTCCCGGCCCTCCATGCCTGCATATGCAAATTATCCTCCATCTTTGTTGGGTTAATTTGCAAACTCACTCCTGATTGGCTGTGGGTGTAGCGGAGGTATGGTCAATTTACATGTTTGTCTATTATTAGGTAAGATAATAAAATATAATATATTCAAAATATTTTACTATCACAATTGAATTAAGTTAAAATTTTATTAACAAGTTAAAGTTTATAGTCTAAAAATTAAGGTATCTTGATACTATCTATTACATTTATCTAAACTAGGAGCACTATTGTATAAAAAATTAACCAGTATATATTCAGAAACTAATAGTTATTAAATGCAACTTGGAATTTATTTTATAAAATCTTATGGTTATCATAGAAAAATAAAATAAAGGGGTTTTAAAAGATTTAACATATTTGTACTTTTATCTTACATTTGTTTGCTATTGAGCAGAAAAATAAGTATTTCTTTCAGATGAAAACTGTCAATTACTACATGCCTACACTGATAATGTATCTTTATCAAACCATATAAGTTGAATCAAAAAATTTAGTTTTATTGTATTATTTTTATAAAGTTAATTAGTTTGATAAAACCACCAGAAAATAGCACATGCACTCAATTAATGTAGAAACCATAATCCTTAAATAAAATTAATGACTTTTGACAGATAAGAGTTAAAACTTTTAAACCAAAATAATAATTTTCATGTGTGCCAGTAAACAAATGAGTTTGTGACTAAGGAAATGCAAATTTACTGAAGACATATGGTTTAGGTGTATGAAACAATCAATAACAAGCTTTGCAATAGAATTTCATGCCATATATTACATGATTTATCTGACATTAGGAAAAATTAAATCTGGAAAAACCAGAGATGTTTCTATGTAACCTTTTGCTGTCATTTGTATATAAGTAGACCATCAAAGAGCCCACAGATTGTTGTATGGTGGCCTTGTCCACTAAATAAACAAATAAACACAAGCAACTGGGTGTGTACGCTCACAGGCATGCACACAGAGCCAAACTGAGTTATAAAAGGAAAATCTGTAAAACAGAGTTAAAAGAAGTTGAGTTGTGGCATGACATCTGTTGTGTGGAAGAGCATCTCTCCATGAAAGCTAGTGTGTGACAGACATTGATATTTACTCTGAGCCAACTGTATGCTACCTCATTGGCCTAGGCCCAGTCTTATGTCATATGGGCCTATGCTTGTCAGAAGTCAAAGTGTGGCCCTGAACATATTTCTCTGTAAAAGCTAAGTTGTGAAGTCTTACATTCAT
Organism: Plecotus auritus; assembly: GCF_963455305.1. NCBI lineage: Eukaryota > Metazoa > Chordata > Mammalia > Chiroptera > Vespertilionidae > Plecotus > Plecotus auritus. The sequence goes on along the minus strand of NC_137771.1, from coordinate 132,911,973 downwards.
CCCACCAATTTTTCACATTAGCAGATATATTTCTATGGCTTGAAAATTCGGTAAAGATATTTCGTATCTTGCCAAAATGTGACTGGTTATTGCTTTCTTCTTGTGTAGATTAGATTGTTGATTTGAAGCAAAGGTCACACTTCACTGTTTGGGAAGTATTTCTATGTCACTCTTAATAAATGACTAGGTCATTGATGTTATGACAACACTTATCTGGACTTTGTTTGTTAGTACTTTAAAAAAATTAAATATTATTTCTCTAGCTTCTTTATATTTTCTAGTTCTTCCATTGTTTTCTTAGACTATAACTTCCTGATATACTCCTATCTGCAATTCTGCAATGTCATGCCATTTGGGGGCTGTCATTCAGCAAGAGAATCTTTTTTAGCCTCTTGGCTTCTGACAGAGGAACAGATGGCTAGAGTCAGGAGAAAATAAAAACACACACACAATGGAATAAAGGAGATGCAAAAGTAGACAAAAATGTTAACTACATATCGAAATCCTGGCCCTTTAAGGAACCTGCTGTCACGTTCGTGACTGGCTAAACCTCCAGCTTTATGTTATTAGGGTAAAAGTCTCAAGTTTAAATGCCTGTAGCTGACCATGAACATGTTCGGTTTTAGGTAAGCACTCAGTTAATGTTCTGCAATTTTCTGCTGTTATTCATGCCATTCTCTCATCAAGCTTCATGAATTTATTGAATCCAGGAAAATTGAAATCCAGTGAGAAATATAAAGCCTTAAATTATTTTTGTTTCTAGAGACAAAGAGAGAGTTGATAAAAGATTCAGAGAAATATAAATACCCCTACCCATGTGTTCCTTATATTAAAAAAAAAAAATCAATTTGCACAGTTCTCAACTTAAAACATTGAAAACAGAGCCATTAATTCTATTTGGTCCCTACATATATACAATGATTCTATTGGAGTTGGAGTAAAACAGATTTGAGTAAGATGTAATTTATTGTAAATTTATTAGAAAATGCCAAAGCTGAGAATGTTCGAATACGGTAAGGGAGAAAATGGCCATATTTTTTAAAGATACCAAAATGCCAGAAATTTCCCAGGCATAGACTAAAACAATCAAAGCATAAAGGCCTTTGACAAAAGAGATTAAAGCAAGAGGCAATGTCAAGGTTTTAAAGAGCTGCAAAGTCAGAGAAAGATATTGATCTTAACCTCGTTTCATCCAACTCGAAGCTCGAAGTTGGCCATATCAAACCACAGGTGAATAATTGGCATTACTTTTCAGGTCCTGCAATCTGCAGATGTGAGATGTGCCAACAGGGCCTTTTTCCTACTTAAAATGATGCACTAAAAATTGTATATCTAGAAATTTAACCATTAGGAGATTTATCTTGTATAACCTTCTGAAACATCAAATGTTAATAAACCCAAATCTTGTAAATTAGTTCATCTCTTTTTTATTATAGTAAGGATATAATTGTGAAATATTAGTAATAGTTCCCCATACCATTTACCCACATGGCCCTTAAACTTATGGTTCTCCTATGAATGGTAACATGTAAGGCTATAATTCTGCTAAAATGAGTTTTCCACTAAATAATAATAGTAATAATAATAATGGCATTCTTGGCTTTAATATAAAACTTATCTAGGTATAAGACAGAGATTTAGGAGACTGTCTTATTAAGGAAATCTGTTCTCTTTCCCCCATCCATTTTGCCTAAGTAAAAGTTTCTCTTTTGCCCTGGCTGGTTGCTCAGTGGATAGAGCTTTGGCCTGCAGACTGAAGGGTCCCTTGTTTGATTCCGGTCAAGGGCACATGCCTGGGTTGCAGGCTCGATCCCCAGTAGGGGGCGTGCAGGAGGCAGCCAATCAATGATTCTCTCTCATCATTGACGTTTCTATCTCTCTTTCCCCTCTCCCTTCATCTCTGAAATCAATAAAAATATATTTTAAAGAAGTTTCTCTTTGCCTCCATCCTATATTCTGACCCTTTTTGCTAGAGGAAGAGAGCCAAAGTTAGATGCAGAGAAGGGTCTCTAAAAGTGTTTCCCTTGTCTATATTCCTATGCCAAGTTAGATCCAAAGTGTAGGGACATTCAACATTTGGATACAATTAGTAATTTGAGAGTGATATGACTTGTTATGAATATCCCATCCGGTAATCTGAGAAATGTTTGCTCTTAAAGTTTCCCACTTTGGAATGTTAAGGTGCAAATAGTCTTGGCTGAGTGGTATTTCAGGGGCAGGGCAGCCATGCTTCCATTGGCTCTGGGAAGGTCCTGAATCATGACAGTAATAGGAAGACAGAATATTCAAAGGGGTCTTGCATTCAGGTCTGAATGAAAATTCTAAATTCTCAGTTTAAATGTGAAATGACTGAGAAAATAAGGATTCGCTAATAAAGGCATGTACTACTCACATGCAGAGGAGAGCTCAGAATAAATTCAGAAATCAAGATAAATTTTAGAAATTAAAAACATTATATGTCAGTTTAAGCCCATTATATTTTTGATGCCGAGGTTTATGTTAAATGATTCTTTTCCTATTTTATTTTAATCTCTTGTTAGTGGATTATTTCCTAAGAAAAAATAGAGAAAAATAATGGAACTAACAGCAGATTCTTTCAGATCAATACATTTGACAAATCTCTAACTAGAAGGAGAAAGTAAAAGAGAGAAAGGAAGGAAGGAAAGAAGCAAACAAACAAATGAAGGAGACACAAATTTCCAGTATCAATAATAAGAAAAGCAGCTTTACTAAAGGTGCTATAGATATTAAAATAAAAATGAGGATATTATGTACAAATGTTTGCCAATAATTTCAATAATTTAGGTGAAATGGTCAAATTGCTTGAATGACACACCTATCAAATCCTATGTAAAAGGAAATAGATTTCTTGAATATTCTCATATCTGTAAAAGAAATTTAACTAGTATTTAAAATCCTTTCCATGCAGAAAATTTCAGCTCTACATGACTTCACTAGTAAATTCTACCAAATATTTAAAAGAGAAATACTATCAATTCTAAACAAACTCTTAGACATCTATATCTCAACTGATGCTATGATGCTCTGTTTATATAGAAAAAGTATAAAAAGACATTGCAAGAAAAGTATAGAACAATATTGCTCATGAACATAATTATAAAAATTCTTAACAAAATTAAGCATATATTATTTGTTAATTCTAGAATTTTTTGAATTTATAAAATATAACAGTACAGCATGAAAAATGGATTTTGTTACATTTAGCTCTGGAAATATTAAATAGAAAATTATTGAGAACAAGAGGTTTTGAAGCTAATATTTTCACTGGGTCATTGATGAGCATTAGAGTCATGTAAAATCATAATGGAACTTTTGGGAACAAAAAACATGTCAAAATCCTCAGTGGATATGTGGGTGAGAAATGAAGATGACGTGATGATATGACTGCCACGAAGAAAGAAGGCAATGGTATAGAGGGCAATGAAATTTGAGGAAAAATCTACATGAAACTGGCCAAATAATTACATGGAAATAGAGGGAAAAAAGATAATTATAAAATGTGAATTTCAGGTAAGACAATGTATTATGATGCCTTGTAAGAACATGGTTATTATTTAACAGGAAAGAAAGAAAGGGAAGACTAGACATAGGCATACCATTTATTCATCTTTGCCCCAAAAATTGCGTGTAACGTTCTCTAAGTCTACTCCCTGATGATCGATGGGGTAAGGGACTGGGCAAAGGCAATTTAGATGCATGCCCAGTGAGGTCTGAGCGACATGAAAGGTGCCTACCTGCTGCCAGTTATACCTGGGAACAAGTTAGTGGCCAGGATGGGCATAGCCACTGCAAGCCACAAAACCTGAATATTTAAACTTCCAAACAACGGAAATTCTCTTATGCACCAGGCTCCTGGCTCTCCTGTGGCAGGAGATGCACTGCCCTGTGCCCACATGGCGCAGGGCCAGGTGAGACTCCACACATAAACCAATGGACTTTAATTAGCTTGGATTCTGAACCACACCAGGCTGCAACATGGAACATAAGCTCTGGACACAGGCCCTATTTATGGCTCTGCTGAACTCACAACTGTTTTCTGTTCATAGGACTGGCTAAACAGGCAGGGGACTTTGGAACCTGAGAAATGTAATTTCAGAAAAATTACGTCTTCTTCCACATCCCATCCTCCCAAGGGGTGTGGGGGCTTCTGAAATGTTTATTTCAATGGTGCCCCAAGAACTGCCACCTCGCTCCCACGAGCAAAAAGGGAGTTTAATTCTCCTCTAACAGAGATAAGAAGATATTTGAGAATATAAAAATAATCCCTTTGCTTCTAGCCCCATATCCAGTTGTATCTATAAGAAAATTGTCCTCCCATATCTAGGATTTGTAGTCTCACTCAGAATTCCTGGACTCATCCAATGTCCACTTGCTTTACTTAACAACTTAATTCTGGACATGAACTTCAAAGGCTTACATCAAGCACCCATGTGCAGAATTTTTACTATACTTGTGCATTGATGTAATTCATAAAATGTATTCTAATTTTTGTTGTTCATTATTGTTTTTTCTACATTGTGAATCTGCTTTGATCCCATTCTAAATGTTTAATTTCTGGTAAACTTCCTATCTCTTATTAGTTCTACTTCTCAAAACTGCAAGATATTCCCTGAAGAATTCCTATTTGGTCAAATCACCTGGAATAATATTTGTCATTAGAATTCTTCAAAATCTGTCCCTTCCACCTGGCTATCCTATCTAATAAAAGAATAATATGGATTACTCGGAGGGAATAATGGCAGCGGAATAGACAGACGTGTTCCGAGCCTTGTCCCGGAGCAGAAAGAAAGAACAGCTGAGGGTCGCACGAGGAGTGTTTGTTGGCAAGTTGGGGGACAGCTGAACTCCAGAAGAAGGTGGGGGACTGCTAGACGGGTTCCTCTGACCAGGCAGCCCCAACTGCAGCTGGGTCCCCTCCCGGAGCTGCAGGCTTGGACTCGGAGTCTGCGCCATCTTGAACCGGAAAGTGGAGCTTATCGGAAGCCTGAGAATCCACAACTGCGGCACCCAAGGAACAGCTGCGAGCCCCAGAACAACGCTACCCAATTGGCGCAAACACACAGGTTCAGAGGAGCTCTACACTCCACCACGGAAAGGTCAGATTTTGCCTGGGATAAGGTGAGGTCTCTGGTCCCGGCGGGAGAGAGGAACGCGCGTTTTGCAGGAGCTGGAGGACCAGGGAAGGCTGTGCCTAGAAAAATCCATAGCTGTTGGGGCTTGTGTGATCTGTGAATGTGGAAAGGGGTCCTCAGAGCTGCTAACAGAAGGGCTCTCTAAAAAGCAACCCATTTTGATCTGAAGTCCAGGGACACCCTAAGAATATCAGGCTGCCTAGACTTACGCGGAGCCCCGGAGTTCGCACACTTGGGCTTTTTCCTCTTGAAATTCTTGCTTCTGATTACTAAGCCCAATACATAGGATCACCCAGTTGGGGACACCCTGGGAGACTGCAGGCCAAAGTTGTTTTTCTAGAACCTGGAGATCAGAGCAGGGAGTGACCATCGGAGAGCCAGCTCTGAGGCAGCCCACTCCCACAAACTGGTAGTGAGTGCCACAGGGAAAGAAGGCTCTAACACTGCCTAGAGAGGCCATAGATAGACCCTGAAGTAAATCCAGACACACTGCCACCCAGGGGCTGAATCACAAATTGACTCTTGTGTAATCAAAAATAAAGGAATAAGAGAAATTAAGACACACCGCCTGCTTAAAATCAGGACTGGCTTACAACACTGAAAAGCAGTGGAACGCAGGGAACTGCAATACTGTCCGGACTGAGAAACAGGCGTGCCAAACAGAACTACAGAGGAAGTGAATGACCTTCACTACTCCACATTTTATTTTTATTTTTAATTTTTTTAATTTTTTTACTATTTTCATTTTTTCCATCTTTTACTGAATAAACTAACTTTTTTTCTTTTTTCATCAGTTGATTTTACATTTTTAATTATTACATTTTTATTTTCAATCTGTATTATTACTACTGCTATTTTATCTTTTTTTTTAAGTGTCATTTTATTTTCTCTTCATTTTATTTTGGGATTAGTGTTCTACATTTTATTTTTATCTTTCCTTTAGCATCGTTTTACTCTATCTCAACTCTACCTATATGCCTTCACTCTCTTCCTAACCTTCCCCTTTTCGGTGTCCTGTTTATCTTACCCCTTTCCTGCTTTAGATTTTCCCTATTCTTTCTGTTTACCCCTTGTTAAAATTTCACCCTACTTACATATCTAATCTCCAATCCCCTGCTTCAAGTCCATACACACCTCTCTCTTCACTGTCTTAACTATCCAAAAGTTGTTTTTCTCTCTGTCCTTTTGTTCTTGTTCGCTTGAATGTAGATTATCAAATTTTTATGCTTTTTTGTGAGATTGTTTTGTTTATTCTTCTTTTGTTTATTTTTCTGTTTGTTTTGTGCTCCAGCTTTCCCTTGCCTCACTCAATATTATTTGGTGTTGTAGTTTGTATTAATACCCAGGCACTTGTTGCTGGCATTTGCTGGGATTAGTGATTGTTCTATTGGAGTTTAATCCCCAATATATATAGTCTGTTCCCCTTTCTCTCTTAGTCTCTTTCTTGTCTCTCTTACTTTTTTTTCTTTTTCTTTTTTTTTCTTTCCCTTTACCCAATTTCATTTTGACACTACTCCTTTTTCTTTTTTTCTTCATTCTTTCTTTATCCTCTTCCTCTTTCTCTCCTATCACTCAATTTGCCTTTCTCTGGAGGTCACCTTTATTGGAGGTTATTAATAGCATGAATACATTTCTGTTCAGTGCCTTGTGTGTTGTACCTGGTAGTGCTGTATTTTGTGCCTTTAAATCAACACAGGAGAGAGAGAACTACATAACCAGACACCCAGAGAAGAGAGACCATGGGGAGACAAAGAAACAGCCCGCATATGAAAGAAAAGCAGGCATCACCAGAAAAAGAAGTAAGCGAAATGGAGGCAAGCAACCTTCCAGAGAAAGAATTCAGAGAAATGGTCATAAGGTGGCTGAAAAGAATGGAAGACAAATTCGACAATATGAGCAAGAACCAAGAGGAAATGAAGAACCAGAAGAAATGAAAAATGACATCTCTGCTGTAAAGAACTCAATATTAAGCATCAAGAGTAGACTAGAAGAAGCAGAGGACCACATCAGTGAGCTAGACGACAAGATGGGAAAAAATACCCAAGTAGAGCAACTTCTAGAAAAAAAAAAAATTAAAAGGCAGGAGGAGATCCTAAGGGAACTTTGGGACAACACGAAACAAAACAACATCCGCATAATAGGGGTTCCAGAAGGAAAGGAAGCTGAGCAAGGAATAGAAAACCTCTTTGAAGAAATAACGACAGAAAATTTCCCTGATATAGGGAAGAAAAAACCCACACAAATCCAAGAAGCTCACAGAGTCCCAAGCAAAATGAAACCCAAAAGACCGATGCCAAGGCACATTATAATTAAATTGGCAAACACCAACGACAAAGTAAAAATCTTAAAAGCGGCAAAAGAGAGAGACAGAAAGTTACATACAAAGGAACCCCCATCAGACTAGCAACTGATTTCTCAACAGAAACTCATCAGGCCAGAAGGGAATGGAATGAAATATACAAAGTCATGCAAAGGAAAGGCCTGAATCCAAGAATACTGTACCCAGCAAGGCTGTCAATCAAAATTGAAGGTGAAATCAGACGCTTCACAGACAAAAAAGGACTAAGGGAATTTATTACCACCAAACCAGCAATGCAAGAAATGCTAAAGGGTCTGCTGTAAAAGAAAAAAAAGAAAAGAAATAAGAAGCGAAGAAGGAACACAGGGGTAAAGAATAGGAATGGCAACAAATAAGTACCTATCAATAATAACTTTAAATGTAAATGGATTAAATGCCCCAATCAAAAGACATAGGGTAACGGACTGGATAAGAAAACATGACCCATATATCTGCTGTCTACAAGAAACCCACCTCAGAAAAAAAGACGCACACAGACTGAGGGTGAAGGGATGGAAAAGGTTTTCCAGGGAAATGGAACTGAAAAAAAAGCTGGGATAGCAATACTTATATCTGGCAAATTAGATCTCAAAGTGAAGGACATAACAAGAGATAAGGAAGGCCACTACATAATACTAAAGGCAGCAATCCAACAAGAAGAAATAACTCTGGTAAACATATATGCACCCAATATAGGAACACCCAAATACATGAAAAAACTCCTGGAGGATATCAAGGGAGAGATTGACAGCAATACAATCATAGTAGGAGACTTTAATACCCCACTGTCACCATTGGACAAATCCTGTAAACAAAAAATCAGCAAAGAAACATCAATCCTAAATGACTCACTAGACCAGATGGAATTAATTGACATCTTCAGAACATTTCACCCCAAAGCCACAGAATATACATTCTTCTCAAGTGCACATGGGTCATTTTCAAAGATAGACCATATGTTGGGACATAGGCAAAGTCTCTTCAAATTCAAGAAGATAGAAATCATATCAAGCATCTTCTCAAACCACAGTGGTATAAAACTGGAAATCAACTACAATAAAAACAATCCAGAAAAATTAAACACATGGAGACTAAACAGCATGCTATTAAACCATGACTGGGTTACCAGAGAGATCAAGGAAGAAATAAAAAACATCATGGCAACAAATGACAATGAAAACACTACAATCCAAAATCTATGGGACACAGCGAAAGCAGTCTTGAGAGGGAAGTTCATAGCTCTACAAGACTACTGCAAAAACACAAGAAACAATGGTAATAAATTACCTAACCAACAACTCAAAGAGTTAGAAAAAGAGCAACAAGAAAAGCCCAGTGTAAGCAGAAGGAAGGAAATAATAAAGATCAGAGCAGAGATAAACAACATAGAGACCAAAGAAACAATACAAAAGACCAACAAAACCAAGAGCTGGTTCCTTGAAAGGATAAACAAGATTGATGAACCTCTAGCCAGGCTCACCAAGAAGCAAAGAGAGGACCCAAATAAACAAAATCAGAAATGAAAGAGGTGAAATAACAACAGATCCCGCCGAAATACAAAGGATTGTTAAAAAATACTATGAACAACTCTATTCAAACAAACTGAACAACCTGGAGGAAATGGACATATTCCTAGAAAAATATAACCTTCCAAAACTCAGTCAGGAAGTATCTAAACAGCTAAACATGCCAGTAACTATGGAAGAAATTGAAGCAGTCATCAAAGAGCTTCCCACAAACAAAAGCCCGGCGCCAGACGGCTTCACAGGAGAGTTTTACCAAACATTCAAGGAAGAACTAAAACCTATCCTCCTCAGACTATTCCAAAAAATTCAAGAGGAAGGAACACTTCCAAGCTCCTTCTCTGAAACCAGCATCAACCTAATACCCAAACCAGTTAAAGACAACACAATGAAAGAGAATTACAGGCCAATATCCCTCATGAATGTAGAAGCCAAAATCCTCAACAAAATTCTAGCAAATCAGATCCAGCAGTACATCAGAAAGATCATACACCATGACCAGGTAGGGTTTATCCCAGGGATGCAAGGATGGTACAATATCCACAAATCAATAAATGTGATACATCACATTAAAAAATTGAGAGATAAAAATCACATAGTCATGTCAATTGATGCAGAAAAAGCATTTGACAAAATCCAATACCCTTTCTTGATAAAAACTCTCAACAAGGTGGCTATAGAAGGATCATACCTCAGCATAATAAAAGCTATATATGATAAACCCACAGCTAACATCATACTCAATGGGAAAAAACTAAAACCATTTCCCCTAAGAACAGGAACAAGACAGGGATGCCCACTCTCACCACTCCTGTTTGACATAGTACTGGAAGTAGTAGCCACTTCAATTAGACAAGAAGAAGAAATAAAAGGCATCCGAATTGGAAAAGAAGAAGTAAAGCTATCCTTATTTGCAGATGACATGATATTGTACATAAAAAACCCGAAAGACTCCATCAAAAAACTAACAGACTTAATAAATGAATTCGGCAATGTAGCAGGATACAAAATTAACGCCAAGAAATCTATGGCATTTCTATACACCAACACTGATTTTACAGAAAGAGAGACTAAAAAAGCAATCCCATTTTCCATCACACCAAAAAAAATAAGATACTTAGGAATAAACGTAACCAAGGAGGTAAAAGACCTATACGTGGAAAACTACAGGACACTGAAAAAAGCGATAGAGGAAGATGTAAACAGATGGAAGAACATACCATGTTCATGGATTGGTAGAATCAACATCATTAAAATGTCCATACTACCCAAAGCAATCTATAGATTCAATGCACTCCCCATTAAAAAACCAACAGCATATTTCACAGACCTAGAAAGAACTCTCCAAAAATTCTTCTGTAATAAAAAAAGACCCCGAATAGCCACAGCAATCCTGAGAAAGAAGAATAAAGTAGGAGGGATCTCAATACCAGATTTCAAGCTGTATTACAAAGCCACTGTCCTCAAAACAGCCTGGTACTGGCACAAGAACAGACATATAAATCAATGGAATAGAATAGAGAATCCAGATATCGACCCAAACCAATATGCGCAATTAATATTTGACAAAGGAGGCATGAGCATACAATGGAGTCAAGACTGTCTCTTCAATAAATGCTGTTGGGAAAATTGGACAGATACATGCAAAAAAATGAAACTAGATCACCAACTTACACCATACACAAAAATAAACTCAAAATGGTTACAGGACTTAAATATAAGACGGGAAACCATAAAAATACTGGAGGAATCCACAGGCAGCAAAATCTCAGACATATGCCAAAAGAACTTTTTCAGTGATACTGCCCCTAGGGCAATGGAAGCCAAAGAGAAAATAAACAAATGGGACTACATCAAAATAAAAAGCTTCTGCACAGCAAAAGAAACCATCAACAAAACAACAAGAAACCCCACTGTATGGGAGAACATATTTGCAAATGTTATCACTGATAAAGGTTTAATCTCCAACATCTACAGGCAGCTTACACAACTTAATAAAAGAAAGATAAATGATCCAATAAAAAAATGGGCAACGGACCTAAATAGAATCTTTTCGAAAGAAGACAGAAGAAAGGCCAAGAGACACATGAAAACATGCTCAACGTCACTAATTATCTGAGAGATGCAAATCAAAACAACAATACGATACCATCTCACACCTGTCAGAATGGCTATCATCAACAAATCAACAAACGACAAGTGTTGACGAGTATGCGGAGAAAAAGGAACCCTCGTGCACTGCTGGTGGGAATGCAGACTGGTGCAGCCACTGTGGAGAACAGTATGGAGTTTCCTCAAAAAACTGAAAATGGAACTCCCATTTGACCCAGTAATCCCACTCCTAGGAATATATTCTAAGAAACTAGAAACACCAATCAGAAAGGATATATGCACTCCTCTGTTCATAGCAGCACAATTTACAATAGCTAAGATTTGGAAACAGCCTAAGTGCCCGTCAGCAGATGTCTGGATCAGAAAACTACGGTACATCTACACAATGGAATACTATGCTGCCATAAAAAAGAAGTAATTACTACCATTTGTAGGCACCTGGATGGAATTAGAGAGCATTATGCTAAGTGAAATAAGCCAGGCAATGAAAGAAAAATACCACATGATCTCATTCATTTGGGGATAATGAAAAACATTATAAACTGATGAACAAAAAGATAAATACAGAGGCAGTAAAGCATCAAACAGACTGTCAAATTACAGCGGTAAGGTTAGGGAGAGGTGGGGGAAATTAGAGATCAACTGAAGGACTTATATGCATGCATATACGAGTAACCAACAGATGCAAAATATTGGGGGGTGAGGGCATGTATGGGAGTGGGGTGGGGAGGCAATGGTAAGATATGTACACATATAATACCTTAATAAAAAAAAAAGAAAAAAAAAGAATAATATGGAAATTGACCATCACACCAACACACAAGATGGCTTCCCCCATGTGGTCAAAGATGGCTGCCCCCATGTGTACACAAGATGGCCACCACAAGATGGCCAGCATTGTAGGTCAGTTGTGGGGGATTAGGCTTGTAGGGGAGGGCAGTTAGGGGTGACCAGGACTGCAAGGGAGGGCAGTTAGGGGCAAACAGGCTGGCAGGGGAGTGGTTAGGGGGTGATCAGGCTGGCAGGCAGAAGTGGTTAGGGGCAATCAGGAAGGCAGGCAGGCGAGCATTTGGGAGCCAGCAGTCCTGGATTGTGAGAGAGATGTCCGACTGCCTGTGTAGGCCCAATTGGAGAGGGTACAGGCTGGGCTGAGGGACACCCCCCGCCTCCCCTGTGCATGGATTTCATGCACCGGGCCTCTAGTAAGCTGAATATAAAAGAAGTCTGCTCTGACTCTAGCTGGTTTGGGTCAGTGGTAGAGCATCAGCCTGCAGACTGAAAGGTCCCAGGTTTGATTCTGGTCAAGGGCATGTGCCCAGGTTGCAGTCTTGATCCCCAGTAGGAGACATGCAGGAGGCAGCTGTTCAATGATTCTCAACATTGATATTTCTATGTCTCTCTATCTCTCTTCCTTCCTCTCTGAAGTCAATAAAAATATATTTAAAAAAATACACACACAAAATAAATCTCTGTTCTACCAGCTTAGATGGCCTGGGAAGCCACTCTGTTGTTTCATTCTAACTCATGCTGCTCAATGTCCTTAGCATGTCTGTGCCCTTGACTTTATGACTATATTGACCTCTTTTCTAATCCTGCTCAGAAAGAGAACATCTACTTTCTTCATAAAGATTTAAAATGAGAGCATGAAAAAGAAAAGTCCTAAAAATAAACTTTCAAAAAAAATCTAAACTATTAGATCACTTAAAATTATTATTGGAACCATGCAAAGGTTTGGAAAATTAATCTATGTTAAAGGTAATTGAGTACAAGAAAATAATAAATATTAAAATTTATATATAAGTTGGTAAAAGATTTTTTAAAGCTTCAAGTGAATGCTGACATCATGTGTCTAAAAAAAAAACCATAATTTTCAAGAAAAAGGTAAAAGATCAATCTGTCAGGGTTAAGGAGAATAGAAAAGTTTTTGTTCATTGGTCAATTGTTTTTTCAAGGCTATCAAAACCAAAAATAAAAAAAAGGATAATTTTGTAGCTCAAGCCCATAAAGTCAATTAGTGGTAAAGCAGGAAATAGACCATGGTTTTCTAATTCCTACTATGTCTGTGAACAAGTTTATAAAGTTTTTATTTAATAGTCCAGATGATATTGAATATCAGTGCACAAGTTTAAGAACATAAATCTTCTTATCCTTGCTTTTCTGTCTCCAAGACCTCACACCATTGACTTCAGGTCCATTACTATGTTAAAATTGGCTTGTTTTCTTTCTAAATTTTATTGAATTTATTGGGGGTGACATTGGTTAATAAATTGTATGTATTTCAAGTGTATAATTCTATAATACATTATCTCTCTATTGTATTGTGTTCACTATCCAAGGCCAAGTCTCCCTCCATCATCATTTAACCTTTTTTACCCTCTCCACCTCCCCATACCCTCCTTTCTTTTCCTCTTGTAATTACCATACTGTTGTTTGTGTCTGTGAGTTGATTTTTGTTCGTTTGTTTTTATTTAATCCCATTACCCTTTTCATCCAACCCCTGAAATTGCCTCCTTTCTGACCACTGTTAGTCCACTCTCTATATCTATGAGTCTGTTTCTATTTTGTTTGTTTATTTTGTCCATTAATTCCCTATATAAGTGAAATTCTAGATAAAGTTAGAGCCGTGTGAAGGCTCAAGATGCAGAATAGAAGTAAATTCTTAAAGAGAAGAATATTAAGGAGCACCAGCAGTCATGAAAATCTGGAGGAATAGCTAACAAACTATAAATGTCTTAGGCTATATTCTACTTCATTCTCTGCTGTTTTGCCTAATTTAATGTATATGTAGTTTGAGTGACATATGTATATTCACTGAATCCTCAGTAGAATACTATGAGGGAATATTATATCCTCCATTTTAATGATTAGAATACTAAGGTCTGAGATTCAGGCTTAAATGTTAATTTTTAGGAATTTTTATGACTCTCTCTTATACCATAACCTATATTGTTCTCATTATATCCTATAGTGCACCTTTAAGAAAAAAATATAACCTCTTCATTGTTATTCATTTGTTTAGTTATAGAATTTATATCTACTTAACTATGTTTAAATTGCCCTTAACAAATTCTGATTATCTTTGATTTTGAAGATGTGTTTCTTGATTGGTCATTAAGATCTAGAACTATATTCAGCTCTGGAGGTTCTATAAGTGATTATGATCAAGTTTTTTAACTACTTAGAACCTCAGTTCATATATCTGAAAAATAGAGATTAAACAAGTGTTTTACACACACACACACACACACACAATCTCAGGTTTTTTAAGTAAATAATGTTATCTGCTTAATCTTAGTTAAATATATCTTGCTTAGTATATCAATGTACATCCTATCTAATAAAAGAGTACAATAGATAACTTTTAAGTCTGTTTTTGTACTCATCTAGGGAACTCAAATTTATCTACAAACCTCAGATAACCAGGATAATACTTTACAGCTATAAATGTTGTAATTAAGTATTTTAAAAATTTAAATGTTATGTTTTTTCATGTTATCAGTTAGAGACTGCTTTTCAGTAAGCTTTGTTTTAATATGATGTTCCCATGTTGACATATTACATTTAAGTCATAGGTTTTGTTTTAAACTTAGTATCTTATTATATGAACAAATATAAATATGAATGAAACAAATAGAAATATAACATTTCAGTTTTCCCTTCACTTAGGAATAACCATGATTTTTCTAAAATATATTTAGAAAAATTATTCAAGTTATCAGTAAATTCTGCTTAATTTTTAACTTGCTAAAAGTTGGGGCTTCTTGGCTGAGCAAGTACTATACATATCGGTATAACTAGACATTTCTTGAGACATATGTAAATTAAAGTGGAAATAAGCAGTTTATCATCTGAGAAAACCTCATTAAAGCTTATATGTAATGAATCACAGTGGCAATACAATAATGGACAAAAGCAGTGACAACATAAACAATGACCCATGCTCTTTCTATATGATCTATATCCCATGAGGATAAACTTGAGAACAGTAGCTGACTCTTCTTTTAGAGTTGTATTATTCTGTTACATTTATTCTTCTCAAATGATACCATAATACATTGGAAAAGTTTAGATTTGATATATGTGAACAGATTATGCATTTGCCTATTAAGTGGAAATTTTGAAGGTTTCATAAATCTATGCTATCCGTGTCCAGTTTTCTCCCTATATTTCAGGTCTTTTTTTTTTTTTTTTTTGCATAGTTTAGTCATTAAAATTTGTATAGTGACCAGTATTTCCAACTGGTTGAGAATACAAATACCAAATAACTAGTGGTATGTAAAATAATTATACTTTTGTTATTGTAATTACAATGTATATAAAACCATTTCTTTAAATAATGATACTTTAAAAATATAAGTTGCAATGGAAGTGTCTCAAATATTGTGTTATATTTTTCTTTCTGTGCATTTAAAAATATATTTCCCAATCTCACTGACACTAGGGTCCTGGCCAATGTGATTGGAGGAAGTGAGATACTCAGGCTACACTACAAAAGCAGAACAAACTTGTCCACACCATATTGTTTATGATGGCATTCTCACAAGATGAAGCTTGGATAACTGAGTCAACATTTATCATCTTGACCCACATGTGATTTTGATGTAATAGAGAAATAAACTTTATGTTCATCTACTGAAATATTGTCTTCTTTAAAAGATAACAGAATGTCCTAGATTATTCTGACTACTATAATATATTTAAAGTTGATTAGTCCTTATTGTTATAGTTAGTTACCTAAACTGAAGTTTATTTTATTGGTTAAAGCTTGGGGAGAAGGGGGAAAGACAACTTTCTCAGCTACAAATATCAAATGCTAACCCTTAATGCGTATGACAAACTTTACCTAGGAATTTACATTAAAAAGGTATTAAAATTACTTATTAGTAGTAAAATATATTTTAACTCTTTTAGATTTGGAGGAACTAAATTTTAAATATTTTCTTACAGGATAAACAAACACATTAGTAAATTTGAGAAATTGGATTTTTATTTATCCTTAAAAATAAACAGGATAACTATAAATGAAGGTAGGAACTATCTATATATATATATAAAAGCCTAAGTGACCGAAGGACTGAAAGACCAGTTGACCCATTGCTATGATGAGCACTGACCATCAGAGGGCAGATACTCAATGCAGGAGCTGCCCCCTGGTGGTCAGTCTGCTCCCACAGCCAACCTCCCGTGAACAGCCAAACTCCTGTGGTCCCTCCGCCCAGCTGGCCAGCCCTGACCCCGAATTGTCCCTGATGGGGGAAGCTGGCTGGCCAACCTCCCGAGGTCCCTTCCCCCCCTGCTGGCCAACCTCCTGTGGTCCCTCCCTCCAGCTGGCCAACCTCCCACAGCCTCGCCCCCCAACCAGCCAGCCCCCCAACCCCAGATTGGCCCTGATTGGGGGGGGGCTGGTTAGCCAACCTCTCATGGCCCCTCCCCCTGACTGGCCTGCCTGCCTGATCGGCCCTGATTACCGAGGAACTCTACCTGTGCACAAATTCATGCACTGGGCCTGTAGTATTATCATTATTCAGTGCTTAAGAGCATGGGGTCTGAAATGAGTCAGACTGGGTTTCTCTCCGATCAGCAACTTAATAAAAGTGTGATTTGAGGAGATTTATTTAACATTTTTATTGCTCTGTTATTTTTTATGATTAGTTGCTATCAATTCCACAATAAGGGTTACCTTATTGGGGCAAAGACCAGGTCTGTTTTTGCTCACTACGGTGTTACTACCCCTAACAATGGGTTTGGGTCATAAGAATCACACGTAAAATTCTACAAATACATTGTAAGATTTTGTGAAATTAAATATTAATATATTTTAATAGTGTGCTTGTATATAGAATTAACTTAGAGACACATGGCATTTAAATAATAAACTATGACAAGTTATAACTTTAGTTAGAACAAATGTTGTACATAGAGAATCATATATATACATCAGGTGATACGTATAGTTACTGCACTTCTAAATTCAAATTGCTTGCATGATGCATGTTCTATGATGATCCAATGTGAATTTTTAAGAGCTTCTTTAAAGGTTCCATTCTTGTGATACTACAGTCTTTAAAAACTATTATTAATATGGGCAGTTGATTCAATCAGCTCTTAAATATATCTATCACCAATATTCAGCTAATTGAGGTAAATTATATTGTCTCTAGATTTTTAGCCTTGAGAGATCTAGACTAAATCAAAGGTATAAGAAGACTGGGGATAGAACACAAGTATTTTTGTCTAGATTTCTTAGTGATCTTATAACACTTTATCTCACTATTAGAATACTCTGCTCTTGATAAATAATAATAATAATACCAATGAAGGGCTTATTGTAATTATTAATGGGCTTCTCAAATCTATCTGACCTCTTTTATTTGTTCTTAACACAGAATTTTATATGAAGATTACAGTTGTGCTTTTTGATTGCTAAATAGAGTAAGCCTATGATACTCCAATCATGCTGATTTCACCTCCAACTAATGCTTCCAACATCACATTAGTTCATGTTCACATTTAAAAAAATGTGCACCTCTCACTCCCCAGTATGCTTCACCATTTTTATCCTATTTTGTAATATTCTGGAGAATTTGAGCAAACATCCTCTTTAATTTTGGCAAGTGATACTAACCCCAAAACTTTCAATGCCAGTAATCTTTAAATCTAAATAACAAAAGTCCTAAATATGTTACAAAGTAGAATTATTTCATTCCATTGATATAAACAATATAAGCTATATCTTCACTAACATAAAAAGGACCTTAAAATAAGATATAATAGAACTAGTTTATGATTTGTCCATTAGTTCTATTTCCAGAAATGGTTGAAGAAGCATGGAAATAATTTTAAATATTACATAAATTAGATTTCATGAGCTTTAACCAACTTTTAACTTTACTCACAAGCCTAATGGGACCTGATCCTTTCAGTGTTCACTTTCACATAGGTACCATAGACTATGATAGGAAAGGTGTTTCACTACCCATTTATTTTTATAGTCCAATATTTCTGTTGAGTGCCTAACTTCCATCGTCAGAGGCACTGCAGAGAAACATAGATCAGTGCCACAGACAGGGATATATTCCAAGTATTCCAACCCAGTCTGCTCTATTTGTAGTTTTGTTTTTATTATTTTTATCTTCTAAAGCACCCTTTTCTTGCTATAAAATTTTATTTCTTCAATTTATTTAAAATATAAATAAATTTGTTTATTAATAGGTGTAATTTATGGATTTTATGTATGTTGCAAATGAAACCTGTGAAAGATAGTTAATAAGAACTTAAGTTAGACAAATGATACTGTTAGGTTTATATTTTTGTCAACATTGCTAATTAAAATCAAGAAGTCACAAAACAAGTCACTAGTTATTGACCTCCTAAAAAATGTCTAGTAAAAAAGGTGCCTATCAAGCTTTAAAATAATTTATTCTGCCTCACAGAAAAAAAAAGGAAAAGTGTAAAAAACCCTATCAGTTTAGCAAAATTAAATATAGAAATAAATTACAAGGAGAATTTATGGCAAAAATAGTTAGCAATATATTATGTGAACCTATAAAATAACAAATCTGATTCCATGACTAATCTTTGTTTTTATTCTGCCTCTGAGCAAATAATGCTAATTTTGGAGATCATGAAAATTTTAAACAGGCAAGATGATTATTCAACATTCTAACTTAATTTGACAAAAGTTTGACATAGTTGGTACTGTATTTTTATTAATTCTTGGTCCCAGGACAGTATTTTCTCTTGGTATCACCAAGTTGAATCCATAGAATACTTCTAGATCTCTTTTAATTTTTTTCTCCACGTCTCTCTAACCCTTGAATTTTGGAGCATCTAAAGGCTTGGCCCTGTATATCCTTTACTCACACTTACCTCCCTGCTAATGTGAATTAATGAATTAATGAATTCCAGTATTGTAAATGTGTTCTGCAAACACACACACACTCACAAACCCACAAACACACACACGCACACACACACACACACACACACACCAAAAAACAAAAACAAAACAAAACAAAAAATAAAAAAAACAATGAAATGTGTTCTACATACCTATATACTTTTTGTGGATCAAAATAAAGATCTCCTTGCATTGGTAGATATAAAGTCAACTTAATAGATTAAGAGAAAAAGATTTTTAAGAAAAAAAACAAATCTGAAAAACAAATAAATTGGACTTCACCAAAATTAAAACTTGTACTTCAAAGCACAAGGAAAAGTAATTCAAAACGTAGGAGAAAATATTTGAATATCTCACAAACTGAATAAAATAAGTATCTAGAATGCATAAAAAACCCTTCAATAAAAACAATATAAAGTCAAATAACCCAATTAAACAAACCAATTAAAATAGTCAAAGTTTTAAAGAGACATTTTACATATAAATTAATATATATAATTAATATAATTAAATACTACATGGCCAAAAAGCATGAAAAGTTTCTTGGCATCATTAGTAACTAGACAAATACAAATTAGAACCACAATGCTATAAATCATCACATCCACTAGGATGGCTTTAATAAAAAAGACAGAGATTAGCAAGTATTGATAAATGTACTGGAATTAAAGCCTTCATATATTGCTGGTAGGAATGTAAAATGATTCAGTGGCTTTGTAAAACATTTGGGCATGTCCTGAAAAAGATAAACATAAAGCCCTAGCTGGTTTGGCTCAGTGGTAGAGCGTCAGCCTGTGGACTGAATGGTCCCAGATTTGATTCCTGTCAAGGGCACATTCCTGGGTTGTGGGATGGATCCCCAGTGGGGGCGTGCAGGAGGCAGCCGATCAATGATTCTCTGTCATCATTGATGTTTCTATCTCTTTCCCTCTCTTTTCCTCTCTGAAATCAATAAATATATAAACATAGAGTTATCATATGGCCCAGAAATTCTACTTCTAGGATTATACCCAGGCAAATTGAAAATTTCAATGAATGGTTATTGTAGCATCCTATCTAATAAAAGAGTAATATGCAAATTAACCATCACTCCGCTACACCCACAAGCCATGCCCACCAGCCAATCAGGAGCAAATATGCAAATAAACCCAACCAAGATGGCTACGGCCACAGAGAGCAGGAGGGAGGCTTGGGTTTCCCCGTCAATAGATGAAGCCAAGCTTTCCACCTGCCCTTGCCGGCCTAGGCCTCCACTCAAAGCTACAAAGTTTCAATGATAGAAGATATATAAACCCAAACAGAAATGGCGGCAGCCACGGAGCTGGAAAGGGCAGGAAGCTAGGGTTACCCCTGGCGATGGAGGAAGCAAAGCTTTCCACACACCCTGGCCGGCCCAGGCCTCTGCTTAAGGCTCAAAGTTTCAATTATAGAAGATACATAAATCCCCCAAAAAATGGCTGCCGCCACGGAGCAAGCAGAAGGCTTGGCTCCGCTCCAGGCTACAAAGTTTCAATTATAGAAGATAAATAAACCCCAGATACCAGGGCCTCTACTTGGGTCACCAGGGGGCGTGGCTGGCCTACAAACCACCACAGGCCCCTCGCCCAGGGCACCCCACGCCCCAAGGGAACCCCCACCCTGATCCGGGACACCCTTCAGGTCAAACCAGCTGGCCCCCGCCCATGCACCAGGCCTCTATCCTATATAATAAAAGAGTGATGTGCAGATTGACCATCACTCCAACACACAAGATGGTTGCCCCCATGTGGTCAAAGATCCTGCCCCCATGTGGACACAAGATAGCCGCCACAAGATGGCCAGCAGGGGAGGGCAGTTGGGAGAGACCAGGCTTGCAAGGGAGGGCAGTTGGGGGTGATCAAGCATCCTGGGGAGGGCAGTTAGGGGTGACCAAGCTGGCAGAGGAGGGAAGTTGGGGGCAACCAGGCCTGCAGGGAAAGGCAGTTGGGAGATACCCAGGCCTGCAGGGGAGAGCAGTTGGGGGGGACAAGGCCTGCAGGGGAAGGCAGTTAGGGGTTACCAGGCCTGCAGGGGAGTGCAGTTAGGGGTGACCAGGCCTGCAGGGGTGGGCAGTTAGGGGAAAACAGGCTGGCAGGGGAGCAGTTAGGCATCAATCAGGCTGGCAGGGGAGTGGTTAGGGGGTGATCAGGTTGGCAGGCAGAAGCAGTTAGGGGCAATCAGGAAGGCAGGCAGGCGAGCAGTTGGGAGCCAGCAGTCCTGGATTGTGAGAGGGATCCCAGATTGGAGAGGGTGCAGGCTGGGCTGAGGGACATACACCCCCGTGCATGAATTTTGTGCACTGGGCCTCTAGTCCTATCTAATAAAAGAGTAATATGCAGATTGACCATCACTCCAACACACAAGATGGATGCCCCCATGTGGTCAAAGATCCTGCCCCCATGTGGACACAAGATGGCCACCACAAGATGGCCAGCAGGGGAGGGTAGTTGGGAGGGACCAGGTCTCCAAGGGAGGGCAGTTGTGGGTGATTAGGCCAGCAGGGGAGGGCCGTTATGGGTGACCAAGCCGGCAGAGAAGGGAAGTTGGGGCGACCAGGGCTGCAGGGAAAGGCAGTTGAGAGGGACCCAGGCCTGCAGGGGAGGGCAGTTAGGGGTGACCAGGCCTGTAGGGGAGGGCAGTTAGGAGTGACCAGGCCTGCAGAGGAGGGCAGTTAGGGGAAAACAGGCTGGCAGGGGAGCAGTTAGGCATCAATCAGCCTGGCAGGGGAGTGGTTATGGGGTGATCAGACAGGCAGGTAGAAGCAGTTAGGGGCAATCAGGAAGGCAAGCAGGCGAGCAGTTGGGAGCCAGTAGTCCTGGATTGTGAGAGAGATCCCAGATTGGAGAGGGTGCAGTCTGGGCTGAGGGACACCCCCCCCATGCACGAATTTCATGCACCGGGCCTATAGTTATTCATAATAGCCAAAAAATAAAAACAACATCCATCGATTGATGAATATCTTAACAAATGTGGCATATTCATCCAGAAAAAGAAATGAATGTATTTCATCCAAAAAAAGAAACGAATACCTAGAGCAGCATGAATAAATCTAAAACATCATGCTAAATGAGAAAATTCAAATATAAAGGATCACATAGTGTATGATTCCATTAATATAAAATGTCCAGCACAGGCAAATCTAGACACATAGTAGACAAAGATTGCAGGGGGTATTAGAATAGACAGTGATTGTTAATGGGGTCTCTATTTGGCTAAGAGAAATATTCTGGGGTTATATAGTAGTGATGATTCCAGGATTTTGTGAATATATGAAAAAGTACTGAATTGCAGATTTATAAAAATAATATTTATAGTATGTGAATTATATCTTAATTAAAATAAATGTATAAGTAATTCCCCTGCTTGTCAATCCACTTGATTAGCAGATACCTAAGAACAACTCTCATTTTTAGCCAACAAAAAGAAATAACTAAATAACAACCTAATACTTCTATCAGTCTTTCTGAATTTAGTAAATGACAACTCTGTTATTCCAGTTCTTAGTGTTAACTTCTTAAAGAAATCACTCATATTTATCTCTATCGTATCTTGGCAGCAAGTTCCAGAAATATTAACTTTCATAAAGAATCATCTTTTAATTGAGTTATAATTCACATACCATAATAACCATCATTTCAAATAATACAATTTAGTATTTTTTTGGTATATTCACAATTGTGCAGCTATTACCACTATCTAATTACAGAGTATTTTTGTCAGCAAGACAAATAAAAACCTCATACCAGAGAGTACATGCTTGTCTTGTTCCTGACTTAATGGAATAGCTTCTGTCTTACACCACTAAGTATATCCTAACTGTGTGTTTTTCAGAGATGCCTTTTATCATATTAAATTTTTTTCTTTTCTTTTTTTTTTTTTTTTTTTGGTCTAATGGGTATCTTGTATTAAGAAACAATGTTGTGTTTTGTCAAATATTTTTGCATCTTGGGTTGATCATGTGTCCCACCCACCACCACCACCAAATATCCATCTTCTAATTCTTAGCAAATTCTCATCTACCACTTGGATCAAACTATTACCTTCTCTATATGGGCTATAATAATCCCACTAAGTAGACTTGTTTTGTGTTTTCTTGCCCTACTATCATGTATTCCTCAAACGACATCCAATGATCTCTAAAACATAAATCACATGTCAGTATTTTGCTCCAAACTTTCAAAGGTTTCATGTATCCCACAGAGTAAAATCTATTTTTTAAAAAAATCATAACTAGAAATAATTTGCATATCTTGCCTCTTTCACCCTTATACTATATTCTATAACTCTTTACTTCTCAAACATAGTCTTATGGATATATGTGTTGCTATATTATTCAGGAGATATTTATTGGGTATTTAATGAATGCAAAACATCATGACCACTATAATGAAATATATATGCTTAAAATGTTTTATATTTTTGAAGAAAAAATTAGATGTACAAATAAAGTTAGTCAAAAATTTTAAAAAATAATGTTATAAATAAAACAAAGATAAAATAATATCCAAAGAGTTTGATGTAGTGAGAGATTTATCACTAAACTGGGAAATATTAATAGGCAACATGGAATTTTCCATAGGCCTGGAAGAAAAGGTTAGATGAAAAAAATATAAATAGATGGATTTTCTTTCTCCTTAACCTTTATGTTCCCCACAAATCCTTGGTGTTACAAGAGATAGCCTCTGCATACATTTAAGTAATGTTTCCAATGTCAATATTTTATACTAGTGGCCCGGTGCATGAATCCGTGTACATTGAAAGGAAATTAATTAGAAGAAATATTTTAATATAGCTATTGGCCCTTTCTCTATAATAGAAGTGTCAACCAAAATCATGCTCGACAATGACAGATCAAAAGACATGCATCCAATTGGCGCCAGTGAGAGCTTTATACCAGTATGTACCGCACACGAGCAAGTCAATTTAGCCTTTTATATATATGGGATAAACTTGCTTAATTAGACCTGCTTTCTGACTTAGCTAAAGTTTTTCCAGCCCGGTAAAGCACCCCAACTTCTCTTTTAGATTATTGTCAACAACACAGGAGTAAATATCAACACAAAGCAGATTATTATTGTAGATCATGCAGGGAGAACAAAGAGTAAAATATTTAACTGTAGCAGTATTTGACTACATTCTGCGCAGTGAGAAAACCTGAATTCATTTTCAAGGTCCACCATTTCTTATTTCTTTTCAGTTGGAACAAGTTCCTAAGTTTTCTAAATCTCTGTTTTCTGGCTAATGAAAAGAAAATAGGATTCCATCAAGTCTCCTATCTTCCTACTCCAGGACTTCTGTGAGGTTCAAATGAGGTGAGGTGAGGCATGGGAAAATGCTTCACAGACATTTAGTTAAAGTGTAAAAATATTTCCACCTGGCTATAAAAAAAAGTCGTGTTCCTGGGATGAAGAAACTCCAAGGAGATTAGTCGCTAGGGAGAGGAAGCCAGGTGTTGCTACGAGACGTCATTACCTGGCACCCACAGTGACCATTTCTAGGCTGGGCTGTGGGCCACATTTTACGCCATGGGGTCTCAGCAGTGTTGGCTGTAATTTGGTTGGTTGTCAGTTCGGCATGGTGGCAGAGCCAGTGTCCCACTTGGAAGAAGCTGAGTGTTGCTTTGTGTGCATCAGGTCCACAGTGCCGTTTATTATTAAATGGCCTGATGCTAGGGAGAGGAAGCCGGGCGTTGCTATGTGACTTCATTACCTGGCACCCTCAGCCACCATTTCTGGGCTGGGCTGGGCTGTGGGCCACATTTTGCACCATGGGGTCTCGGCAGCATAGGCTGCAATTTGGTGGGCTGTTGCTCTGGGGTGGTGGCAGGGCCATTGTCCCACTTGGTGGAAGCCAAGTGTTGTTTTGTGGTTGCCAGGTCTGTGCTGCTGTTTCTCTATAAATGGCCAGTGCATGTCACGGCAGCTCCTGCATTGAGTGGCTGCCTGCTGGAAGTCAGTGCACATCATAGCGACCAGTTGGACAGTAGGATACTTAACATATTAGTCTTTTATACATATAGATGCTTTAGAAAAATAACCAAATGCATGAGAAAAATATAACAGAATACAGAACACAAAGTAAGCTCAGAAAATATTATTTGTTATAATTTCTACAAAAGATATTTCCAAAAACAATTAAGAAAGAATATCAATACAAAAGCTCTTTCCAATAAACAATTAAGAATATCACTAATGAGGGAAACCAAGATGGCAGCATAGGTAAACACCTAAACTGCTGCCTCACACAACAACTTCAAAACTACAACTAAAAGACAAAACAGATATCATCCAGAACCACAGGAAGAATGGCTGAGTGGAAATTCTGCAACTAGAAGGAAAGAGAAAAGCACACTGAGATTCAGAGGAGCTGCGGAGGTAAAGGCAGAGGTACGGAGGTGCCCGCATGGAGAGGGCTGGCAACTGAGTATGTGGCTATCTTTTTCAAGCGGGAGGGAGACAAAAGCTCCCGACTGCTCTGAATTCCAGTTCCAGGCGAGACTCTGGGGACCCAGACTCATATGGGGAGAAACTGGACTGTCTAGAAGAGGGCAGAACTCAAGGGCAGCTTTCTCTCAGAGGTGCTTGCAGCAATTACCGAGGGACACTGAGACCTGGGTGCCTCTTAGGGCAGGGATGACAGGAAGCCATTGCTGTTTGCTCTGCCCTGAGCCTCTGCCCCATCCAAGCTGTGTGCAGAGGCTTTTGCATATGAATGGCCAGGTCCTTAGAAAACTAAATTTACCTAACAAACTTCAGCTGAGGCAGTGAGACCCAGAACATCCAAAAGAAGGCCCAAGGCCCCACAGCAGCTTGCATTGCTTCATAGCTGGGCCTCATCTGGGCACCCCCAAAACCCAAACAAAGAAGAGGAATCTGCAGATCTCTCCGTAACTCCTGCTGGGTGGCCTCAGGCAGAGGCTAAATTAGCACCTCCTTGAATATCCAAGAGCCAGTGTACCCAGGGGTCAGAGTAGGACCATCCAGATTACAACTCCTCAGAACTATAAGGGACACACTCAGGGGGCAAACTCAGTGAGCACCAAAGCCCCACTGAAGCAAGTCTTGCCTCATAAGGGTGTCTCCAGCAGAGAAGTTCTCCCATCATGGAAACAGCTGATCCTCACAGCCAATTGGCCTGGATGTCAATTCCTCCCAGTGATACCCACAACAATCAAAGCTTAACTACAACAAGTCTGTGACACAGCACACAAAGGGGTGCACCAAGAGTGTCCCTAGAGGTAACTAGGGAGGATGAACCACTGGGCCCTATAGGACACCTAGCACACAAAGCCACTCTATCAACTCAGGGAAGCAACCAAAATGCAGAGATAAAGAAACACATTACAAATGAAAGAAATGGAGAAAATCAAACTACTGGATATAGAGTTCAAAACCACAGTTATAAGGTTTTTCAAGAATTTTCAAGAAAAGGCCAATAAATTTAGTGAGACTCTCAATGATATGAAGAAGGACCAACTAGAAATTAAGCATACACTGACTGAAATAAAAAATATTATACAGAGATCCAACAGCAGACTAGAGGATCACAAGAATCAAGTCAAAGATTTGAAATACAAAGAAGCAAAAAACACTCAACTGGAAAAGAAAAAAGAAAAAAAGAATCCAAAAATATGAAGATAGTGTAAGGAGCCTCTGGGACAACTTCAAGCATACCAACATCCGAATTATGGGGGTGCCACAAGAAGAGAGAGAGCAAGATACTGAAAACCTATTTGAAGAAATAATGACAGAAAACTTTCCCCACCTGGTGAAAGAAATAGACTTACAAGTCCAGGAAGTGCACAGAACCCCAAACAAAAGGAATCCAAAGAGGACCACACCAAGACACATCATAATTAAAATGCCAAGAGCAAAAGACAAAGAGAGAATATTAAAAGCAGCAAGAGAAAAGCACTTAGCTACCTACAAGGGAGTACCCATAGGATTGTCAGCTGATTTCTCAACAGAAACTATGCAGGCCAGATGGGAGCGGCAAGAAATATTCAAAGTGATGAATAGCAAGAACCTACAACCAAGATTACTCTACCTAGCAAAGCTATCATTCAGAATTGAAGATCAAATAAAGAGCTTCACAGATAAGAAAAAGCTAAAGGAGTTCATCACTGCCAAACCAGTATTATATGAAATGCTAAAAGGTATTCTTTAAGAAGAGGAAGAAGAAGAAAAAGGTAAAGATAAAAATTATGAACAACAAATACATATCTATCAACAAGTGAATCTAAAAATCAAGTGAATAAGAAATCTGATGAACAGAATAAACTGTTGGATATAATAGAATCAGGGACATGGAAAGGGAGTGGACTGACAGTTCTCGGGGGGGAAAGGGTGTGGGGGGTGTGGGAAGAGACTGGACAAAAATCATACACCTAAGGATGAGGATAGTGGGGGGGGTAAGCAGAGAGGGTGTGGTGGGAACTGGGTGGAGGGGAGCTATGGGGGGACAAAAGAGGAACAATTGTAATAATCTGAACAATAAAGATTTATTGAAATGAAAAATAATATTTATCAGTTTTCAGAATAAAAATAATTATCCCACATCACCTATTTTCTTACTCTGAAGTACAGTACATATACTAGTAAAAATGGTAAGTATAAAAAAAAGAATATCACTAATGAGAAAATATACTTACAGAATGTTATTTAATATATATTAGTTAAATAGACAAATCAATTGGGACTGGTTGTGCTGTACCACTGAGCACTCTCTATGTGACATATGTAATGAAAAAAGAATTTTAGACCTGGTCAGTGTGCTTCAGTTGGTTGAGCATCACCCATGCAGCAAGTGGTGGCTGTTTAATTCCTGGTCTGGGGCACATGCCTGGGTTTCGGGCTTGATCTACAGTAGGGAACATGAAAGAGGCAGGGGACCAACGTTTCTCTCTCTCATTCCCTCTCCCTCTCTCTCTCTTCCTCCCTTCCTCTCTCTAAAATCAATAAAAATAAATTTAAAAAAGCAAAAAGAAGAAAATGATTTTAGTTAAATGATGAAATTGTCAACATAAGAAACATTCAAACTTGTAAAGAAATTTTGTGAGTTTTTTTGAGCCAAAATGTCAACAATTGCTGAGAAGCAAAATCTCAAGGGATTGAGAAAATGCTCCAGAGAATGGCAGTTTCACACCTGATTTTATACATTATAATCAAAAGATAAGACATAAGTGGGTTAAATAAAATATATTGGTGATAGATTAAGTAGGTGGAAAAAAAGCAAAGAGGGGAAAACTCTGGGATTGAGTAAAAATTAAAATGAAAGACACATACTTCTTTTATATAGGTGAGTATGAAATTGAAATGTGGGATGTTTGAGTCTTAAGTCCGTTGTCTCAAAATTGAAGAATGAAATTGCAAACAAAAACAGTTCGTGGAACTGAAGTTTATGGAGAGAAGCCAATCCTGGAAAAGGTGCAACTGGGGTTCCAGGAGCAGGCCAGGGTTCATAGCTTCCACTCCATGTTACAGTTGGGTGTTGAAGTCTATTAGTCCATGAGTGGAATCCCACATGGCTTATGGCAGGGGAGCATGTCTACTGCCATCAACCCAAAATCTAGTGTGCTGGGAAGAGAGCAAGATCGGGAGAGAGCGGAAGTGCTCACTTTTAAATTTAGGGGGTGGATATAGCCTTGCTAGCTCCTGATTGGTCTTTTCAAAGAAGTCTGTCTTAATAACATCCTTGTGATTGGTTTGTACATCTTATTGCCTTCTAATTCTATCATTACAAGTTGCTTGTCTTAGCAATATCCATACATTTTAAAGTTTGTCTCCTCTGTGTGCCCTTCTTTCCATACCCAGCTGGGTTGCCTTAGCAATTCTGCCTAGCTAGATTTCCCGGTTTTACATCTTACCCCCCCATCATAGTCCCAATTCCTGACTACCTAGCTCCCTCTGTCTTCCTGGGTCCAGGATATGTAACAGTCAATAATAAACTCAACAATGAGGGAATCTGTGGTCTCTGCTCTGGTGCTATGTCTGTGCTTTGAGAAGTCCAGAAAGAGGAAATTACTTTGACATTTTATAGGTATGTTATCATAGATGGAAAAACACAACAAATGGGCTTAATTAAAGTGAAAACTGACCTTTGACAGGAAAGATCCTAGCATAAGACATGACCACTCAACATAAAGTTAAAAAGTTTTAATTTCAGACCATCTTTTGGGGTTACTTTAGGTCTCTGAGTTTGTAAGGCCCACCATGAAAGCCTCCCTTAAGCTTGTCAGGTTTAGAACATGACTCCTTTTTGTCCACAAAATGAATTTATATCGTACTTTCTGGGTTATATTTCAATATTTAGAAAATGCTCATATTTTAACTTAATAAATAATAATGGGCAGATTGTAGTGACAGCATAAATAAAAGAGAACTTTCATTTGTATGTACAATTTACACTGGAATAATGCCTAATTTGAATGTTACTTGAGCTGAATTAAATGTGGATTTGAGATTATCATCTGATCTCATCAAAGCAAATGGTTATGATAAAACATTATAAGAATGTCCAGAATATAACAACTGAAGGAATTTGGTGAAATAAGTGTTGTGAGTTTAATTACCTGTAAACAAAAAGAAGGGTCATTCTCAAGATTACACATAGGAAAGAATTATCAGGGTGATCACAATGGTCTTTACATGGCAATTTGCGCCAAGTTTTTGCTGATTTACACGTGAGTTGTTTTTTTTTTCTTCCTTGACTCACCTTGGCAAAACAAAATTAATTCTTACCAATAAAAATGAGGGAATGGGGTCAGTCTAGGTCATAGAGTTTATAAGAATGCAGATGGATATTGACATGCTGATGAACAATGAAGGTCTGACTATATAAGTATCATTACAATGTTCTCCTCTAGAGCCATCTGGAGCTGTTTTTCAGATGTACCCCTGAGGACTCATCAGAGCCTGAAAGTAATAATTTTTTTTTGTACTGATTCAACTACTGTAATGGAATCTGCTGTTATTTCAAAACCAACAGTCTTTAAAATGCTTCTCTTTAAGAATTGTTTACCAGGCATTGATGTGGGTACTGTTACCATTTTACTTTTCCCATTAATTCTCACTGTAGCATCTGCAGGATATTGATGATGAAATGGAAAAAAACAAACAAACCAGTTATAAAGAAGTTACCTAGTTGTAGTGTCGGCAAATGTATATTTTTGTATGCAAGTATACAGGTATTATATATTATTCATCATGTTAGAGCAATATATATTATATTATGAATTTTCATTAATAAGAATAACTTAGCTGGTTTTTTGAGGAACTCAGTCCAATTGATACTTCTGAAATCCCATTAAATATAAGTAATATCATGATAACTTTTGAATGGCCGAGTCAGACAGACATCAAGGTGACTCAATCAAATAAAATAAAGTTGAAAATATTAGGCAAGTACCCTCTATTGATACCTTTGTAATTAACTAATAATAAATAACAGGAAAGGAACAAATAGAAGGCAAAATATTATAGGCTTGTCACTTGGACAGCTTCCACCAGGAAGCTAAAGTTTTACAGTCCCCAGGGAGCCACCACTCTGTTATCAGCAGATAATAGGAGGGAGGGACTGGATAGGGAGGAGAAGAGATACATGCTCACTAAAACTGAGGTAATGTTGGGAAGGTACTTGCTTGTCAGTCACACCTGGTAACAGGTCATTGGTGGGAATGGGCATGGCCACTGCAAGGACTCAAAATTTGGGATATTTAATCCTCTAAACCAGTGGTTCTCAATCTTTCTAATGCCGCGACCCTTTAATACAGTTCCTTATGTTGTGGTGACCCCCAATCATAAAATTATTTTCGTTGCTACTTCATAACTGTAATTTTGCTACTGTTATGAATCGTAATGTAAATATCTGTGTTTTCCGATGGTCTTAGGCGACCCTGCTAGCGGTTCTCAACCTATGGGTTGCGACCCACAGGTTGAGAACAGCTGCTGTAGAGCAGATATTTACATTACGATTCATTAACAGTAGCAAAATTACA
Organism: Plecotus auritus; assembly: GCF_963455305.1. Classification (NCBI taxonomy): domain Eukaryota; kingdom Metazoa; phylum Chordata; class Mammalia; order Chiroptera; family Vespertilionidae; genus Plecotus; species Plecotus auritus. The sequence continues at coordinate 132,880,934 of NC_137771.1, read as the reverse complement.
GTTATGAAGCAGCAACGAAAATAATTTTATAGTTGGGGGTCACCACAACATGAGGAACTGTATTAAAGGGTCGCGGCATTAGAAAGGTTGAGAACCGCTGCTCTAAACAAAGGAGTTTGTTCTCTTGGTTCCTCTTATGCTCTTGGAACTCTTATTGCTTGAGACATGCTCACCTGTATTCCTTCATGTGGCTCATGGCCACGTGGACCCACATACACAGGGACTGATGGACTGCTGCTATTCTGATGCTGAACTTGACCTAGTTCCAACATGGAAAGAAAACTCTGGACACTGGCTTTTCTTCTAGCTCTGCTGAAACTCTAGCTATACTTCTTTTATAACTGGACTAAGGGAAATGAAATGGGACTTCGGAAACCCAGGAATGTAATTTCATAGAAAAAAACACACAACTTTCTACCATATCTCTTCCTCCCATGGTCTTCCAAAATGTTCATTTCAGTGGTACCCCAACAACCCCACACCAACTAGCAATGGAGAAAGGCCTTCCACACTTTTCTAGGATAACACTATGAAAAGCAACATTATAATCTTAGGTTTTAAAATCTTATATTTTAATATGAGTTAGCAAGATTTTTAAGTATAATCAATATTACTTCTGAGAGACACTAAATGCAGTGACTATCAGGGTAATAAAATGCAAAGAAATCAACATATCATTGCCTAATTTTAGCCAAGAATAGTCATTTTTTTCCCCACAGCTATTACATAAGGGATTGACAACTCTTTAAATAATAATGATGATAAAATGCTACTTAAATTAGAAAGCTCTAAGATTATCTAGTTCAAAATATCCTGCAGTAGAAATAAGTTTTTATATTATTGAGTTTTTATTTTTTAAAATGTTTTTATTGATTTCAGAGAGGAAGGAAGAGGGAGAAAGAGAGAGAAACATTAGTGATGAGAGAGAATCATTGATTAATTGCCTCCTGCACACCCCCAACTGCACACATAACCCAGGCGTGTGCCCAGACCAGGAATTTAACAGTGACCTCCTGGCTCATAGACAGACACTCAGCCACTGAGCACATGGCCGGGCTATATCACTGAGTTTTATAATATCAACATAAGAAACATCCAAACCTGTAGATAATTTTTTGAGTTTATTTGTGCCAAACTGACAATAATTGCCTGGAACCAAAATCTCAAAGGATTGAGAAAATGTTCAAAAAAAAAAAAAAAAAAAAGCAGTTTTGCCCCTTTTTTTATACTTTACAATCAAAAGAGGAGATATAAGTGGCTAACATGAAATTCATTGGTGGTAGATTATGGAGGTGAGAAAAAGCAAAGTGGGGAAACATCTGGGATGGGATAAAAAGTCAGCAGTGAACAATTAGCCTGGTAATAATAACTATGAGGGGATTTGTGCTCTCTGCTCTGATGTGGTGCCTGTGCTTTAAAATGTCCAGAAAAAAGGAAATTATCCTGACATTCCAAAGGTATGTTATGATAGATGCAAAAAAACAATGGACAGACTCAGTTAAGGTAAAGATTAACTTTTGTCAGGGAAAATTCAAGCCTATGACATGACTACCCACCACAGACAGCTTTTAGGGTAGGTGGGTGGGAAGAGATCAACCAAGAATCGTATATGCATAACCCATGGACAAAGACAATAGTGTGGTGAAGGCCTGGGGCAAGGGTGGGTAAGAGATAGAAGAGGTCAAAGAGGAAAAAAGGGGATATCTTGGATACTTTCAACAATAAAGACCATATATATATATATATTGTAAAGTTTTAATTTCAGAGCATCCTATGTGGTTACTTTTAGTATCTGAATTTGTAAGGACACCAAGCAGGCCATCCCTAAGCTTGTCTGGTTTAGTATGTGGCCCCTTTTTGTCCAAAATACATAAGTGGAAAACAGATTAAGCATAAGAATAACTAAAAGCATAAGAATAACAAATCCTAAATGAAGAAATTAGAAGCTTTTTGAAGAAAACTTGAAATATAAATAACTTAAACTTCTTAGACCATGTCAATACCATTGAGAATGAAAATTTGTTTGCAAAAGGAAACAGAGAGAGTGAGAGAGGGAAGCCACCATTTTTAAAAATATATATTTTATTGATTTTTTTGCAGAGAGGAAGGGAGAGGGATAGAGAGTTAGAAACATCAATGAGAGAGATACATAGATCAGCTGCCTCCTGCACACCCTCTATGGGGGATGTGCCCGCAACCAAGGTACATGCTCTTGACTGGAATCGAACCTGGGACCCTTCAGTCCACAGGCCGACACTCTATCCACTGAGCCAAACCAATTAGGGCAACCACCATTTTTCTTACAAAAAATTAATATAGCCCTAGTTGGTTTGGCTCAATGGAGAAGAGAGTTGGCCCAATAACTGAAGGGTCACAGGTTAGATTCAGGTCAAGAGCATGTACCTTGGTCTGGGTGCATATGGGAGGCAACCAGTCAATGTGTCTCTCTCACATCAATGTTTCTCTCTGTCTCTCCCCCTCCATTCCACTCTCTAAAAATCAATGAAAAATATAATTGGGTGAGGATTAACAAATAATAATAATGATAATATAAAGAAAGTCATTTTTAAAATTGATAAAGCATCCAAACATCAAAATATATAAAAACATTTGCATTGAGTGTTCTTAAAGGATTTTTGTTAAAATGCTGAAGTAATATTTAGCGACAAAATTGATAATTTTTAAATAAACAGTTATTGGACTCATTGAAAAATAAGGTTCTGGGTCTCAGATTTTAAAATATTTTAAAGTTTCTTTAAAATACTTTATAAGGAACATTGGTAAAACTAAAATGGTGAATATATGTTGCCTTTGGAAAAGAAATACAAAACAATATTTTGAAAAAAGTGTGAACATCAATCTTATATTTTAATATCTTTTTCTAGTAAGACATCATTTATACATGGTTGTTTATGACACATTAGTGATTGCTGTTTGTTAGTTTCAAATGCTTTACATAATGTATACCTGTGCTTCTCAACAAGCAACTGGCACAACACTCAGTTTTAATAAGAACAGAACTGACAATAAAACATGCAATAAAATTATAAAAAAATAATTTGTACATATACACACTACCAATTTATTAACAGATAGATTTGTGTGTGGTTTTGAGACTTATTTTCATATGTATAAAGTTAGATATAGAGAAAAGATTGAAAGATATAAAAATAAGTTATAAGTTATGTGTAGATGTATTCTAGCCTTTTAAAGTTAATAACATGGTATATTTTACCCTGTATTTAAATATATCATTTAGTTTATTTCCATTTTTTCATGTATAACAGATAACTTTTAATAGGCAAAAAATAATTAGGTTTTTATAAAAAATGTTCAATTTTAGTGACTTAATAGGGATCCACAGGCTGAGGAAATTATAAAGAAAACTTTGTGTAGTTAAGTAAGACTAAATTAGCAAAGGTGATGCAAGAAAAAAAAAAGTTATATTAGATTATTTAGGAAAGTGTCCATACAAATGTATATATTGTATAAAATAGATTGATCTAGCTTTAAGATGAATGAATGGAAGTTTGTGTAAGGAGTGGTGAATCTGAAAACTAGAGAGTAAGCAACAGTGTTGAAAGTACTGTTTTTCTGGAGATGAATATAAATGAATAGAGTTTTGGCAGTGAGTACAAAGAAACTTTGGATCTTTGTAGCCACAAATTTAGTATTAATACAGCCACACACACAAACACCAGTCTATTTCAGTGACAAAAATTGCTAGAATAAGCAATCTTGACTGAAATAAATATTTAGTGACATTTAAATGTCCACTCCAGACCATTATCTTCACCAACCAGGGAATACACGAGTGAAACAACTCCCATCTACTCAGTCTGCCTGAACAGGACAAGTCACAAATCCTATTACAGTTAACCATGTGCTTACAAACAAACAATAGCAACAATATCAACAAACAGCACGTCAGCAGGGCATTCCAAAGCTGAAATGCTCCTGTGCAGAGATAAGCAGATCTGAAAGGAACTGAAGAAAAGAGGCTGAATGGTTCCTGAAAATCTTCCTGCCTCTAGTTTCTGTCCCTTTATGGTCTAACTAAATTCCCTCCTCTTTATTTAGTTATATTCTGATTTAACCTTTAATAAACATTTGATAAACATTTCATCTCAGCTTGAGGTTATTTGAAGCATGCTTATGATATCTCCACCCAAAACAATCTCAACTCAAACAATCAAATAGTACAGAGATATGACTGGGTTGTCCTAATTTGATGATAAAGATGAATTTATCCTAAATGCAGAGGATAGGATAATAAATTTAATGTTCCTAATTCCATCCAATTTAGCCTGGAAGGCAAAGTAGAATTATCATTTGAAAATACAGGCAGTTGAAAGAAGTTTTAGGGATAAAATAGGCAGGTTTAGGGAGATCTATATATATAAAGAGCCAGGGTCCGTTACGACCAAGGCTGGACCAAACACTGGAAGTCAGTGCTGGGTCCCCATGTTGGATTGCCCTGGTGATCCAGCACTGACTGCAGCTGGTGCCTGTGCAGCGACCCAGCACTGACTTCGAGGGGGTTGCAGATCAGGCCCAGAGAGAGGCCTGCAGAAAGAGAGACAGGGTCTGATCCCCAGCTTCTGTGGAAGCTGGTGATCAGCCCTTGCCTCTCTCTTTCTCTCCTGGCTTCTCCAGTAGCCAGGCCTCTGTTTCGATCAGCCCCGCCTCTTTGATTAGGCCCAGAGATAGGCCCACAGACACTGACTGTCATAGAAAACAACCAATCAGGACCAAATCTGAGTGAAGTGCCAGGATCCAATGGATGCCTAGGAGGTGGAGCTTTTGATGCTGACTGACATAGAAACCAACCAATCAGAACCTAATCTGGGTGAACTGCAAAGACAGAATATAAGGTGGGGGCTGAGGAGGGGTTTTAAGGGCAACAGCTGTTTGGTGTAAGGTGTAAGAAAGCGGTTCAATTTTGTCATGGCCGGTTTGGTAGTATAGTGCATATGGCTGGCTATCAGTCCAAATATAGGAATTATGTGTTTTTGTCTGCCAAGAGCATCTCCGCCTGCTGAAAAAGGCTTCCCCCCCCATTTAAGCAATCCTAACCTATATAATTTATCTATACTACTAAAAGGGTAATATGCTAATTAAACCAGATTGACTAGCCATCTTCTGGATGTCCGACTTCCTTCCAGACAAATCTATGGTGGTGGGGACTGAGGCAGAGGCAGTTAGGGGCAATCAAGCTGGCAGGGGAGGGCAGTTGGGGGCAATATCAGGCTGGCAGGGGAGGGCAGTTGGGGGCAATGAGGCAGGCAGAGGCAGTTAGGGGCGATCAGTCCAGCAAAGGAGGGCAGTTACAGGCAACATCAGGTTGGCAGGGGAGGGCCATTGGGGGTGAGATCAGGCCAGCAAGGCAGGGCAGTTAGGGTCATCAGGCAGGCAGAGGCAGTTAGGGGCAATCAGGCAGACAGGCAGGTGAACGGTTAGAATCCAGCAGTCCCAGATTACAAGAGGGATGTCCAATCACTGGTTTAGGCCCGATCTCTGTGGCATTGGGCCTAAATCAGGGGTCGGACATTCTCCAAGTGGTCCCCGATTGGAGAGAGTGCAGGGTGGGCAGAGGGAAGCCCAACCCCCCATGCACTAATTTCATGCACCAGGCCCCTAGTTTAGGAATAAAGAGGGTCCATGGGGGAGCAAGGCATAGGTGAGGGCTTGGAGCTGCCAAAAGGCATACATTCACAGAGAGAGAGAGAGAGAGAGAGAGAGAGAGAGAGAGAGAGAGAGAGAGAAGAGGTCCCACAGGATAAGGGGAAAGGAAGACATCCATTTACAGAAGATAAGGAAAGGCCACAGTGTATGGGGTGAAAAAGAAAACAAACTTTCACAAAGAATAGAGAAATACTGACAAATGGGAGAAAGAGGAAACAGATTTTCACAGGAGACAGAATCCCACCACTGAAAGGGGATAGAAAGAGGGGACCACCATGTGGGGTTTGGTCTTTGAAGCTGATATTCTACCAATTGGAAGGGAGTATGAAGAGACAAAGAACTGTAGCCTCTATAAACCTTAGAAAAAGGTTAGGTAGGTTACCCCCTTAGAACCAATCCCTATGTGGGAGTCTGTACTTGCTTCCAATAAATTTCCACCCTTTTCATTTACCTTTTGCCCATGGCTTCATTCTTCTGGACAAGAACCCAGGAAAGAAATGACTCTTGCAGCCTGCTCAGGAAAAACAACCTTAATCACAGTGAATACAGTTTACAGTGACAGTGAGAACAGTGATTCAGAAACAGAACAAGTGAATTGTTCTACTACTAATACAACAAATGATACTAGACATTTGATCCCAAAGCAGGGGATCTTCAAAATTTGTCTTACTCATGTTTTTACTAGGGGCTATTGCCCTGGCGATCCAGTGTTGTTTGCATGAAACTAAGTAGTGATGTGACAAATGTTTCTTAGCATGAAGTACAATTCTGCAAGTGAGAGTGATTTTAACAACTCTCAGATCTTCTGGGGATTCTTTGCCTATTTAAGAATGACTCCTAGAGGCATGCAATGACAATAGAAGCTAATAGGAAACTATTAGATACTGAGTTTAAACCTAGGTCCCCTGCTGACCAAATATATCCTTTAAAACCCTTTGGCGATACACTGAGTGGCCATATTATTATTATCTCTGAACACATAATAATCTGGCCATTCAGTGTATATCCTATATAATAAAAGGCTAATATATAAATTGTCCCATCGACCAGACCAGCAGGCAGGCTGGCCAACAGCCCATGTCCCCTCCCCCTGGCCAGGCTGGCCGGACCCCACCCATGCATGAATTCATGCACCGGGCCTCTAATATACTGAGTGGCCAGATTATTATACATTCAGAGATCATAATAATCTGGCCACTCAGTGTATATCCTTGATACAAGAACATGGTCTAACAGATCACTAAGCCTGGAGTTCAAATACCTAATTTCTGTTATTAATTTTGCTAATTGCTATCTCTTGATCTTTAAAGATCTCTTAATCTCTCTGCTTCAATTTGCTTTATCTGTACACTAGGAACAAGACTTGGTTCCTTTAGGTTCCAAATGTGATAACATAAATGTAAAGGGTTTAATGAAATGCAAAGCTTTATTAAAACAGTTTTGAGCTTCTTTTGTATCATCCTAAATAGTGTCATAATGTTTGAAAATGTAATCTTAGTAAATATTTGTAAATTGATTATAAAAGTTATGTTGAAACAGAGAAAACATGACATAGTTTTAGCCCTGGAGGCAGAAAAAATGTTATGCCACTAACAGAAAGAGGGAAAACTGAAGAGTTAGTTTTTGAGAAAAGAAGACCTGCTATGTGGGACAATTTCAAATACAGAAGAGCAGGGGTGGAATTTAAAGGAATTTGAGGCTTCAGAAGATAGCAGCAGGCAGGACGGAGGGGAAGGAGAGGAAGTGAGTGAGTGAGGGTATGAAAGGAGAGTGTGTGGATGTGTGTGGTGTGTGTGTGAGTGAGTAAGGGACAGTTAAAGCCCCGTAGGAGCAGCAGGGGCTGGCACACCGGGCTCTCTTGGACAAGGTGAGACTACCACCACTGTGGGCACTACCCGGACTGCGGGACTCCGGCACGAAGCCCACGCCATCTTGAAGGGGAGAATGGCCTTTTTTAGGAACTCATCAGCACCACCAACCAGACAGGCCTTGCAACTGTCCCGCGACCCAGCAGCCACTCCAGCCAAAATCCTGCTGCCCCACCCACAGACCTGCAGACCCTGGGACCTCCACCTCCAAAGGTGCACTGCTCGGAAGCAGTAAGTGCAACCTCCCCTTCCCCAGCGGCAGAACTCCAGACAAAACATTCGCGCATGCAGACATCCAGGGCATACCACTCCATAGGCAGTGCCTGGGAGCCACTGGGAGCCTCTCCGGGTGTGATTTTGTACAGACAAGGGCGCGCGGCTCTGCAGTAGAAATTCTGAACTCCCTCTTCCTGAATAACTGCCCAGAAACACCCGAGCTGTGCAACTTCAGTGCCAGGGCCCCTCAGAGTGCATCAGAGCTCTGTGCAGGCAAAGGCACCTCCACAGATGAACATTTCCAACAGGCAGGCCCCCTGAGCCCATCTATCCACAGCGCGCTGGGAGAGCAGCTGTGAGACTCTGCTGGGTGTGATTCCACACAGACAAGGGTGCGCTGCCCCACAGTAGAAATTCTGAATTCCCTCTTCCTGAATAACTGCCCACATTCACCCCAGCTGCTCAACTTCAGTGCCAGGACCCCTCAGAGTGCATCAGAGCTCTGCGCCAGAAAACGCACCTGGATGCGAATTTCCAACAGGCAGGCACCCTGAACCCATCTACCCACAGGTTGCTCATGGGAGCCACTGTGAGCTCTCCCTGGGTGTGTTTGTCATTGAATGGACAAACAGGGGCGCACTCCCCCCAAGCAGTAGAAATTCTAAATTCACGCATCCTGGATACCTGCCCACAGGTGCCTCAATTACATGGCACACTGCCAGGGCCCTTCAGAGTGCTTCAGTGTCCCTCACAGGCAAACGTACCACCACGGATGCCCCTGTGAGCCACCAAAGGGAGTGAGCACCTATCCACCACAGGTGCAGCAGCAAAAGCTGAGTGTGCCCACCCCACAACTACAGAACTCTGGACACCACAGTCACACCTTTCCAGAGTCAGGCCCCCTGAGCACCATCACCCCAACAGACATTTCCTGGGTGCCACTGTGAGTCCCCGCTGGGCACAAGTGATTTCAATTAAGGGTGAAAACAGCAAAAATTGGGACACTCCCCTCCACGGCTGCTGACATCTAGACACTGCAGTTGTGCCTCTCAAGCTCACAGGCCTACATCAAGAGAACCCAAATAGCTCAAGTAGGGAGTTACACTAGATTACCAAGCCCAGGAGAACTGAGAGATTATGCCAGTAGCACCACCCACAAAAGAACCTGGGTAGCAAAGCAATTGGATCTACAATTAAAACATTACAGGAAAACATGGGAAGACAAAAAATCAGCCCCCAAAGGAAAGAAAAAGAGGAATTACCAGAAAGGGAGTTTAATGAAATTGAGGCTAGCAGCTTATCAGAGAAAGAATTCAGAGTGATGGTTATAAAGATGTTTAAATGGCTGGATGACAAATACACACAACTCAATGAGAATTATAAAGAGCTGAATGAGAATGTCGCCAACATGAAAAGGAACCAAGAGGAGATGAAGAATGACATAGCTGCAATACAGAACACAATGGAAGGCTTAAACAGTAGACTAGAAGAGGCTGAGGACCGCATCAGCGAATTAGAAGACAAGGTAGGAAAAAACACAGCAGCAACTGGAAAGAAGACTTAAAAAGCAAGAGGAGAGCCTAAGGAAGCTTTAAGACAACACAAAATGAAACAGTATTCACGTAATAGGGGTACCAGAAGGAGAGGAAGAGAAGCAAAGAATAGAAAACCTGTTTGAAGAAATAATGACAGAAAACTTTCCTGATATTGGCAAGAAAAAAACCGTGCCAGTCCAAGAAGCACATAGAGTCCCAAACAAGATGAACACTAAAATACCGATACCAAGACAGATCATAATTAAATTGGCAAACACCGACGACAAAGTAAGAATCTTAAAGGCTGCTAGAGAAAGATGGAAAGTTACCTACAAGGGTTCTTCTATTAGAATATCAATGGATTTCTCAACAGAAATATTCCAGGCCAGAAGGGAATGGAATAAAATTTACAAAGTGATGCAAAGCAAGGGACTGAACCCAAGAATACTATACCTAGCAAGGCTATCATTCAAAATTGAAGTGAATCAGGAGCTTCACAGACAAAAAAGGGCTAAGAGAGTTTATCACTACAAAGCCAGCAATGCATGAAATGCTAAAGGGATTGCTGTAAAAAGAAGAAAGAGAAAGGCAAGAAGAAACACAAACACTAAGGAAAAATATGACAAAAAAACATGTACTTGTCAATAATAACATTAAACCTAAATGGATTAAATGCACCAATCAAAAGACATAGGGTAGCTGAATGGATAAGAAAACATGACCAATATATTTGCTGTCTGCTAGAGACTCACCTCAGAACAAAGGATTCACACAGACTGAGAGTGAAGGGATTAAAAAATATTTTTCAGGCAAATAGAAATGAGAAAAAAGCTGGTGTGGCGATACTTATATCTGATAAAATAGACCTCAAAGTAAAGGCCATAACAAGAGATAAGGAAGGCCACTACATAATACTAAAGGGAGCAATTCAACAAGAAGATATAACTCTGGTAAACATATATGCACCCAATACAGGAGCACCCAAATACATAAAACAACTTCTGGAGGATATCAAGGGAGTGATTGATAGCAATGCAGTCATAGTAGGGGACTTTAATACCCCACTGACACCACTGGACAAGTCAACTAAACAAAAAATAAGCAAAGAAACAGCAATCCTAAATGATACACTAGATCCGATGGACTTAATTGACATCTTTAGAATATTTCACCCCAAAGCTTCAGAATATACATTCTTCTCCAGTGCACATGGAACATTTTCAAGGATAGACCACATATTAGGACACAGGAAAAGTCTCTTCAAATTCAAGAAGATAGAAATCATATCAAGAATCTTCTCAGACCACAATGGCATAAAACTGGAAATCAACTACAATAAAAACAATCCAAAAAAAAATCAAACACTTTGATACTAAATAGCATGCTATTAAACAATGACTGGGTTACCAGAGAGATAAAAGAAGAAATAAAAAAACATCATGGCAACAAGTGACAATGAAAATACAACAATCCAAAATCTATGGGACACAGCAAAAGCAGTCTTGATAGGGAAGTTCACAGCTCTACAAGCCTACTGCAAAAAAAACAAGAAACAATGGTAATAAATTATCTAATCCTACAACTCAAAGAGTTAGAACAAGAGCAACAAGAAAAGCCCAATGTAAACAGAATAAAGGAAATATAAAGATGACAGCGGAGATAAACAACATAGAGACCAAAGAAACAATACAAAAGATCAACAAAACCAAGAGTTTGTTCATTGAATGGATAAACAAGTAGATGAACCTCTCACCAGGCTCACCAAGAAGCAAAGGGAGAGGACTTAAATAAACAAAAACAGAAATGAAAGAGGAGAAATAACAACAGACCCCACAGAAATACAAAGGATTGTTAAAAAATATTATGAACAACTATATTCTAACAAACTAGACAACCTGGAGGAAATGGACTTATTACTAGAAAAATACAACCTTTTAAAACTCAATCAGGAAGAATCTAAACATCTCAATAGGCCAATAGCTATGGAAGAAATTGAAGCAGACATTAAAAAGCTTCCAGCAAACAAAAGCCCAGGGCCAGATGGCTTCACAGGGGAGTTTTACCAAACATTTAAGGAAGAACTAAAACCTATCCTCCTCAGACTATTCCAAAAACTTCAAGAGGAAGGAACACTTCCAAGCTCCTTCTATGAAGCCAGCATCATCCTATTACCAAAACCAGATAAAGACAACACAATGAAAGAGAATTACAGGCCAATATCCCTCATGAACAAAGATGCCAAAATCCTCAACAAAATTCTAGCAAATCGAATCCAGCAGTACATCAGAAAGATCATACACCATGACCAAGTAGGATTTATCTCAGGGATGCAAGGATGGTACAATATCCACAAATCAATAAACGTGATACATCACATAAATTGAGAGATAAAAACCACATAGTTATATCAATTGATGCAGAAAAAGCATTTGACAAAATCCAAAACCCATTTTTGATAAAAACTCTCAGCAAGGTGGGAATAGAAGGATCATACCTCAACATAATAAAAGCCATTTATGACAAACCCACAGCCAACATCATGCTCAATGGGCAAAAACTAAAACCATTTCCCCTAAGAACAGGAACAAGACAAGGATGCCCGCTTTCACCACTCCTATTCAACATAGTACTGGAAGTACTAGCCATTGAGATTAGACAAGAAGAAGAAATAAAAGGCATCCAAATTGGAAAAAAAAAAAAAGAAGTAAAACTGTCCTTATTTGCAGATGACATGATACTGTACAGAGACAACCCTAAAGACTCCATCAAAAAATTATTAGACTTAATAAATGAATTTGGAAATGTAGCAGGATTCAAAATTAATGCCAAGAAATCTATGGCATTTCTATATACCAACATTGAACTTACAGAAAGAGAGACTAAGGAAACAATCCCATTTACCATCGCACCAAAAAAATTAAGATACCTAGGAATAAACTTAACTAAGGAGGTAAAAGACCTATACTCAGAAAACTACAGGACATTGAAAAAAGAGATAAAGGAAGACATAAATAGATGGAAGAGCATACCGTGTTCATGGATTGGTAGAATCAACATCATTAAAATGTCCATACTACCCAAAGCAATCTATAGATTCAATGCACTCCCCATTAAAATACCAACAGCATATTTCACAGACCTAGAAAGAACACTCCAAAAATTCATCTTGAATAAAAAAAAACCATGAATAGCCACAGCAATCCTGAGAAAGAAGAAAAAAGTAGGTGGGATCTCAATTCCAGATTTCAAACTGTATTACAAAGCCACTGTTCTCAAAACAGCATGGTACTGGCATAAGAACAGGCATATAGACCAATGGAATAGAATAGAGAATCCAGATATTGACCCAAACCACTATGCTCAATTAATATTTGATAAAGGAGGCATGAACATACAATGGAGTCAAGACAGTCTCTTCAATAAATGGTGTTGGGAAAATTGGACAGATACATGCAAAAAAAAAATGAAACTATACCACCAACTTACACCATACACAAAAATAAACTCAAAATGGATAAAGGACTTAAACATAAGACAGGAAACCATAAAAATACTAGAAGAATGCACGGACAGAGAAATCTCAGACATATTCTGAAGCAATTTCTTCACCGATACTGCTCCTAGGGCAATGGAAACTAAACAGAAAATAAACAAATGGGACTACATCAAAATAAAAAGCTTTTGCACAGCAAAAGAAACCATCAACAAAACAACAAGAAATCCCACTGTATGGGAGAGCATATTTGCAAATGTTATCACTGATAAAAGTTTAATCTACAATATTTACAGGGAACTCATACAACTCAGTAAAAGGAAGATAAACGACCCAATAAAAAAATGGGCAATGGACCTAAATAGATACTTTTCTAAAGAAGACAGAAGGAAGGCCAAGAGACATATGAAAACCTGCTCAACGTCACTAATTATCGGAGAGTTACAAATCAAAACAACAATTTGGTACCATATCACACCTGTCAGAATGGCAATCATCAACAAATCAACAAAGACAAGTGCTGGCGCGGATGCGGAGAAAAAGGAACCCTCATGCACTGCTGGTGGGAATTCAGACTGGTGCACCCACTGTGGAGAACAGTATGTAGTTTCCTCAAAAAACTGAAAATGGAACTCCCATTTGACCCAGTAATCCCACTCCTAGTAATATATCCTAAGAAACTAGAAACACCAATCAGAAAGGATATATGCGCCCCTATGTTCATAGCAGTACAATTTACAATAGCTAAGATTTGGAAACAGCCTGGGTGCCTGTCAGCAGATGACTGGATCAGAAAACTATGGTTCATCTACACAATGGAATACTATGCTGCTATAAAAAAGAAGGAGTTCTTACCATTTGCAGCAGCATAAATGGACCTGGAGAGCATTATGTTAAGTGAAATAAGCCAGGCAATGAAAGAAAAATATCACATGATCTCACTCATTTATGGATAATAAAGAACATTATAAACTGATGAACAAAAAGAAAGATAGAGAGGCAGTAAAGCACTGAACAGACTATCAAATTACAGCAGGAAGGTTAGGGAGGGGTGGGGGAGATAAGAGATCAACCAAAAGACTTGTATGCATGCATATAAGCATAACCAATGGACGTAAGACACTGGTTGGTGAGGGCATGTATAGAGTGGAGTGCAGGGGTGGGGGGCAATGGGAAGATATGTACACATGTAATACCTTAATCAATAAAAAAATAAAATAAATAAAGGGATTTGAGATGTTGGCAAAATATGACTGGAGATACTTGGAGAGAATGAACATGGAGATGGATTTTAAGTCATCAGTGTAGAATGTATATGAAAATAAGGAGTTGAGTCAGGTTGTTTTTCCTGAGCAGGATGCAAGGGTGATTTCTTTCCCAGGTTCTTACCCAGATGGATTCGAAGAATGAAGCCACAGGCAAAAGGTGGTACATGAAGAGGGTGGAAATTTATTGGAAGCAAGTACAGACTCCCACTTCGGGAGGGGATTCCAAGGTGATAACCCACTAAGCCCCTTTTTCTAAAGTTTATAAGACTGCAGTTCTTTGGTTTGTTTTTTTCTGTGTGTGTGTTTTTTTTTCATATTCCCTTCTGATTGGTCACGATAGCAGCTTCAAAGCTTAAACCCCACTTGGTGCCCCCCCTTTTTTTTCTCCCCCTTCAGTAGTAGAATTCTCAGTCTCCTGTGAAAAATCTGTTTTCCTCTTTCTCCTGTTTATCGGCATTTCCCTATTCCATGTGAAAGTTTGTTTCCTCTTTCTTCCCATACCCGTGGCTTCTCCCTATCTTCTGTGAATGGATGTATTTATCTCCCCCTACCCTGCAGCACCCCCCTCTTTTTTTTCCCCTCTATGAATGTATGCCTTTTGGCAGCTCCAAGCCCTTATCTAGGCAATCCTCCCCAATAGACCCTCTTTATTCCTTAAACTCCCTAAACCTGCCTATTTTACCCCTAAAACTCCTTTCAGAGTTCTATGGAAAGTAAACTTAAAACATAATCTTAGAATAAATATTATCTGAAAAAAATGTAATAGAATTATCAATGTATTATCACTATTACATAAGTAAAAGTCTTGAATCTTGAACATTTCTTATATTTTAAAAATACGGTTTAAAAGGCAGTTGAACTGAAAATTTGAAAGCATTCTATGAAATGCGACTTTCACTTTAAAAGAAGAAACTCAGTCAACTCAGTTAGAAAAAGTTGAACTTGTGTCATTTCATGTATTTTGATTACTCAATGAAAATTTCAAAACAAATTGAATAAATGCTGTGAATTAAGTTAGGAGTTTATAAAATGTGTAAACTGGCTCTAGGAGAATATTTATAGAGAGAGTACTTTGAGTTGAGAAAATATTAAAGAAAAGCTGGATGATAGACCTTTTGATAAAAGAAAAGAAAAAAATACCAGCAAAGACATCACATACATACAGAAATAAACAAACATGAATGGAACTATTCAAAATAATAAAGTTGCAAAATATTTTTAGGCCTTATACTTTAAAAATGGTTTCTAGGAAACTATACAAGAACACACTGGGAAAGCAAATTCAGCACTTACTACCTATCAAATGTTATTATATACAAACTAGAGGCCCGGTGCATGAATTTCATGCATGGGTAGGGTCTCCAGGTCTAGCCAGCAATCAGGGCCGATCTGTGGGGCAACTGGCAGGGCAATTGGGGGGCCCCAGCTGGCACCCACCTTGTCTGTCCTGGGGCCTGTAGGCTGGGGACAGCTCCTGCATTGAGCATCTTCCCCCTGATGGTCAGTGCACATTATAGCAACTGATCATAGCGACCGATCATTCCACCGGTCATTCTGCCGTTCAGTTGATTTGCATATTAGGCTTTCATTATATACTAGAGGCCCGGTGCATGAAATTCGTGCACTGGGGGTGTGTGTCCCTCAGCCTAGCCTGCACCCTCTCTAATCTGGGACTCCTTGGGGGATGTCTGACTGCCGGTACAGGGATTGGGCCTAAACTGGCAATCAGACAATCTTCTCATAATCCAGGACTGCTGCCTCCCAACTGCTCGCCTGCCTGCCTAACTGATTGCTCCTAACCTGCTTCTACTTGTCAGCCTGTTCACCCCCTAACCACTCCCCTGCCAGCCCGATCAATGCCTAACTGCTCCCCTGCCAACTTGGTCACCCCAAACTGCCCTCCCCTGCAGGTCTGGTCCCACTCAACTGCCCTCTCTTGCCAGCCTGGTCACCCCTAACTGCTCTCCCATGCTGGCCATCTTGTGGTGGCCATCTTGTGACCACATGGAGTGGCCATTTTGAGTGAGGGCATGACTGTCAATTTGCATATTATCTCTTTATTATATAGGAGGATATATACTTGTACACATTTTGAATATATCACCATTCTCACTAATTTGGACAAAGAAAAAAAATATGGGAACAGATAAACAGTAGCACAAAATTTTCTACTTACCAACATGAACAAGAAACCAATATAGTTATCACATATTATTATACTATATATTATTAAAATTATGCAGTCACTATATTATTATAATTTCTTATTCTTCTGTAAACATAAGGGTATTTTAAAGAAAAGGTCAATGTACTAATGTCCTAGTGGTTCAAAATTGTATTTTTTTTATAATATATAGATTTACAAGGACTGAAAATGAAAAAATAAATAAATATGACAAAACTACTGAGAAAAGATGACAATTTTTTTTGCTCTGTGATGACTTAATAAACAATGGCCCAAAGCCAAAATGTTACTCATCATTTATCTGCTGAACTTTTAAGGGAGTGTACATTCTGGGGAGACACTAGTGGAAAGGAAAAATAAATCATTGGAATTGACAATATTTCTAAATCAAAGATACCAGGGATTCATAGTGAACTAGGAAAATAATCCAACTGAATATAGATACAAAATAGTCCTGACTAGATGAAGTGAAACCTGAATAGTGAAGTGAATAAAATTGCATAAAGGAGAATATCATTCAAATACAACAAAAATGACTGACAATGTAGCTTGTTTCATATCAAGAATCTGTATCTATCAAGAATTCAGGTGAGTCATAACCAGTTTGGCTCAGAGGATAAAGCGTCGGCCTGTGGACTGAAAGGTCCCGGGTTTGATTCCGGTCAAGGGCATGTACCTCGGTTGCGGGCACATACCCAGTGGGAGGTGTGCAGGAGGCAGCTGATTGACGTTTCTCTCTCATCGATGTTTCTAACTCTCTATCCCTCTCCCTTCCTCTCTGTAAAAAATCAATGAAATATATTTTAAAAAAATTCAGGTGAATTTACTTTTTTACTTTTGTGCTATCAGATAATAGAACAGATAATCCAAAATGCAATACTCAGCTCTCAAGTAAAGATCCGGGAGGGTAAATAGCAAATTTAGATATGCTGGACATGTCTTCTAAAGAAATTCTCTAATTTTAGATTTATGGAAGTTAAGAGAAAGGCCTTCTTATTAAATACTAGAGGCCCAGTGCATGAATTCATGCACCAGTGGGGTTCCTCAGCCTGGCCTGCAGGATCCGGCCAAAACAGTTCTCCGGCATCCCCTGAGGGGTCCCGGATTGTGAGAGGGCACAGGCCAGGCCAAAGAACCCCACTGGTGCATGATCAGGGTGTGGGAGGGACACAGGAGGTTGGCCAGCCAGGGAGGTACTGCGGGAGGTTTCCAGGGCATGTCTGGCCCATCTCACTCAGTCCCGATCGGCTGACCCCAGAAGCAAGCTAACTTACCGGTCAGAGCATCTGTCCCCTGGTGGTCAGTGCACACCATAGTGACTGGTTGCCCAGTTGACTGTCTGCCCCCTGGTGGTCAGTGCACATCATAGCAAGCATACCTTAGCATATCATTAGCATATTGCTCTTTGATTGGTTGAACGGCCAACTGGACGACTGGACACTTAGCACATTAGGCTTTTATTATATTGGATTAGTAAAAGTAAAACCAAATATAGTAAACATGAATCACTGAGGGCTAGAGAGATTAGCAAAATACATGAAAAACATGTATATAATATTTCTACAACATTTCTTCACTATAAAAATTTTAAAATGAAAAAAAAAATAAGGAAAAGACAAACATTAACATTAAGTCAAGTGAAAAGAGATCCTAAAGAGATTTCAAAATCAATTGAAGGAAGTCATCCAAAGACAAACAATATAGAATTTTTAAAGAAAATAGAAATGGTAAGAATTGAGCAAACATAGCTTAAAACTAAATTAATAACATGGAAAAAATAGTTCAAATTGCCTTAAACACTCAGAAAAAATATTGAAGAAAATATTAATAGAGAAGTTTGTAAATATAAAAACTAACAATTCAATAAGAGAAAATTGGATTTTTACAGCATTAGAAAACTTGTAAATATAACAAGTTTATTTGGTGAATAAATAATTCTTTAATCCAAATGAATGAATGATCTTCTGATTAAAAGAATTGATAATATCTATTACTACCTGGCAAAATTATTCAACTTCAAATGTAATACAAAGAGGACTTTATTTCAGGTGATGAGAAAATAACTGATACAAGAGAAAATATAGTCTTTCCTGTATAAATATCTCTGATAATTATATGAGACATTCCCTAGACATAGGCTAATAGTCTAAGGCTGAGATCTCTGAAATAAAAATTTATGAGGTAAGCCATAGGAAAGCTCAAAAGTATGTTAAAGGACAATTTTCCAACTGAAGCAGGGGGAGGTAGGGTACAAGTACAGCACTACTGTCCAATTGAATGAATGGTTCAGAGATCAGAGTGTAGAAGTTATAAAACAACTGGAACTTGGGGGGAGTAGAGGAGAGGGGAGTGCATGACAGTACACTCTACAACTCTGTGTGTAAGCACATTATGGGTATCTGGCTAAGGGTTTGGTTGTAAATGACAAAACATAGTGAGGCATATCAGATGCAGATGCAATGGGTTGCTGAGAGTGTTCAAAATACACAAAGCTAACATGTGAACAAAAATCAAAGATAAATAGACAAAACTCTAATTGTAATGTTAGATTATGATAACTAAGAGTACTAAAACAATAAAAAAATTAAGGCTATAAAGAATTGAATTTTGCCAAAACCGGTTTTGCTTAGTGGATAGAGCGTCAGCCTGTGGACTGAAAAGTCCCAGGTTTGATTCCGGTCAAGGGCATGTAGCTTGGTTGCGGGCACATCCCCAGTAGGAGATGTGCAAGAGGCAGCTGATCGATGTTTCTCTCTCATTGATGTTTCTGACTATCTGTACCTCTTCCTTCCTCTCTGGAAAAGAATAAATAAAATATATTTTTTTAAAAAAAAGAATCAAATTTTGAGTTTATTTTTGTATATGGTGTAAGTTGGTGGTATAGTTTCTTTTTTTTTTTTGTAGGTAACTGTCCAATTTTCCCAACAACATTTATTGAAGAGACTGTCTTGACTCCATTGTATGCTCTTGCCTCCTTTGTCAAATATTAATTGAGCATAGTGGTTTGGGTCGATTTCTGGATTCTCTATTCTATTCCATTGGTCTAAATGTCTGTTCTTGTGCCAGTACCAGGCAGTTTTGAGAATAGAGGCTTTGTAATATAGCTTCATATCTGGTATTGAGATCCCTTCTACTTTGTTCTTCTTTCTTGGGATTACTGCAACTATTCGGTCTTTTTTTATTCCAGATGAATTTTTGGATAGTTCCTTCTAGGTCTGTGAAAATATGCTGTAGGTATTTTAATGGGTAATGAATTGAATCTATAGATTGCTTTGAGTAGTATGGACATTTTAATGATGTTGATTCTATAAATCCATGAACACGGATTGTTCTTCCATCTGTTTATGTCTTCCTCTATCTCTTTTTTCTGTGTCCTGTAGTTTTCTGAGTAGAGGTCTTTTACCTCCTTTGTTAAGTTTATTGCTAGGTATCTTAATTTTTTTGGTGC
The DNA here is from genome assembly GCF_963455305.1 of Plecotus auritus. Taxonomy (NCBI): domain Eukaryota; kingdom Metazoa; phylum Chordata; class Mammalia; order Chiroptera; family Vespertilionidae; genus Plecotus; species Plecotus auritus. Next base: position 132,861,236 of record NC_137771.1, on the reverse strand, counting down.
GATGGTAAATGGGATTGTGTTTTTTTTTTTTTAATCTCCTGTTCTGTAAGTTCACTATTGGTGTATAAAAATTCCATACATTTCTTGGCATTAATTTTGTATCCTGCTACATTTCCAAATTCATTTATTAAGTCTAGTAATTTTTAAATAGAGTCTTTAGGGTTTTCTATGTACAGTATCATGTCATCAGCGAATAATAACAGTTTTACATCTTCTTTTCCAATTTGGATACCTTTTATTTCTTCTTCTTATCTAATTGCTATGGCTAGTACTTCCAGTAGTAAGTGGAACAGGAGTGGTGAAAATGGGCATCCCTGTCTGGTTCTGTTTTTAGGTGAAATGGTTTTAGTTTTGCCCATTGAGTATGATGATGGCTGTAGGTTTGTCATATAAGGCTTTTATTATGTTGAGGTATGATCCCTCTATTCCCACATTGCTGATGGTTTTTATAAAAAAAGAGTGTTGGCTTATGTCAAATGCTTTCTCTGCATCAATTGATATGACTATGTGGTTTTTATCTCTCAATTTGTTTATCACGTTTATTGATTTGTGGATATTGTACACCCTTGCATCCCCAGGATAAATCCTACTTGGTCATGGTGTATAATCTTTCTGATGTAATGCTGGATCTGATTTGCTAGAATTTTGTTGAGGATTTTGGCATCTATGTTCATGAGGAATATTGGCCTGTAATTCTCTTTCATTGTGTTGTCCTTATCTGGTTTTGGTATTAGGGTGATGCTGGCTTCATAGAAGGAGCTTGGAAGTGTTCCTTCCTCTTGAATTTTTTGGAATCGTTTGAGGATGATTGGTTTTAGTTCTCTGAATGTTTGGTAAAACTCCCATGTGAAGCTGACTGGCCCTGGGCTTTTGTTTGCTGGAAGCTTTTTGAAGACCACTTCTATTTCCTCCATAGTTATCGGCCTATTGAGATTTTAAGATTCTTCCTGATTGAGTTTTGGAAGGTTGTATTTTTCTAGGAATATGTCCATTTCCTCTAGGTTGTCTAGTTTGTTGGAATAGAGTTGTTCATTGTATTTTTTTACAATCTTTTGTATTTCTGTGCGGTCTGTTATTTCACCTCTTTCATTTTTGATTTTGTATATTTTAGGTCATCTTAATTTGCTTCTTGGTGAGCCTGGCTACAGGTTCATCAATCTTGTTTATGCTTTCAAAGAACCAGCTCTTGGTTTCATTGATCTTTGTATTTTTTTTTTTTTGTCTCTATGTCATTCATTTCTGCTCTGATCTTTATTACCTCCTTCCTTCTGCTCACTCTGGGCTTTTCTTGTTGTTATATTTCTAATTCTTTAAGTTGTAGAGTTAGATGCTTTATTACTATTTCTTGTTTTTTTTTAGGTAGGCCTTGAGAGCTATTAACTTCCCTCTATGGACTGCTTTCACTGTGTCTCAGATTTTGAATTGTTGTGTTTTCATTGTCACTCATTTCAGGATGTTTTTAATTTCTTGTTTGATATCTTTGGTATCCAATCATTGTTTAATAGCACGCTATTCAGCTTCCAATATTTGGATTTTTTCATTGTTATTATTGTAGTTTATTTCTAATATTATGCCATTGTGGTCTGAGAAGATGCTTGATTGATTTCAAACTAATTGAATTTGGACAGACTTTGCCTGTTGCACAATATGTGGTCTATTTTTGAAAATGTCTCATGTCCACATGAGAAGAACATACCGTGTTCCCCGAAAATAAGACATCCTCCGAAAATAAGACCTACTTACAGGTTTCCTTCTGAGTGAAATATAAGGCATCCCCCGAAAATAAGGCCCCAGGCTCTGTCTCAGAATGAAAATTAATTTACCATAAGCTGGTCGCTAGGGCCGCCCCGACTGGCGTCTAGCAACCAGTGATGTTACGCGGAGTCCTGACGTCACTGCTGTGTGGAGGCGGAGCGGAGGTCAGAGTGAGCGGTGAGTGCAGGGCGGGAAAGAGGAGGAGACTTTCGCAGATGTGTGTAGAAGAACAGGAGGATTAGAGCGGACGGGACGCGGTGAAGGTGGTGAGTGCTGGTCTGTCTCTGGTGACACTACTGATGCTCGCGGCCGCCTTCATGATGACTGAAGGTTCTCAGTCAGTGGCAGACCCTGCTCCAGCCCAGATCCAGGCCCCAGAAAGCCCAGTGACAGTCCCCAGGCAGGACCCAGGGGGTAAATGTCTGATAAAAGGGTAGGGAGGATGTCTGGTGAAGGTGTTCAGTGGCACAGGTGTGGGGGGAGGGGGATCACTTAAAATGACACAGGAGGATCAGAGGGGGCAATCAAAATGACACAGGAGGATCAAAAGGGGTTACTAAAATGGTAATCCCCCCTCTGATTCTCCTGTGCCATTTTGATTCCCCCCTCTGATCCCCCCTGTGTCATTTTGAGTGATCCCCCTGCCCCCACCTTGATACCCCAATTCCTTTTTTTTTTAAATCTACGGTAGAAATGAGCGCAAAAAGAAAAAGCTACTCCGTGGAGTACAAGAAAGGAATCGTGGAAGACTCTTGGGGCCAAAATCTTACTGCTTTCTGCAAAGAGAAGATGTTGAGTATCCGATTGGTCCGAAAATGGTGAGCAGAGGATGGTAACCTCATTGAACAAGTGGACAAGGGAAATGCTAAAAAGCGCAAGTGTGGATCAGGTCGGCAACCATTATTTTCTGAGCTGGAAGACCTCATCTGTGAATGGGTTGTTGACAGGAGAGCAAAGGCTTTGGTTGTGAATAGGGCTCAGATTCAAGAATTTGCCCTTGCAATGGTACCACAGTTTGACATCCCCCAAAGACTTCAAAGCATCACAACACTGGCTGGATAATTTCCTTCAGCGAAGTGAACTGTCTTTAAGAAGATCTACAACATTGTTTAGGTTGGAAGATACTCAAGTTATTAAGCGAGCACTTGCATTCAAGTCCTTTATTGATGATGCTGACTTCTCTAAATACAATCTTTCCAACATGATTGCTATGGATGAAACTGCAGTGTTTATGGGCCAATCATCTCAAACAACAATTGAACAGCGGGGTGCCTCCTTAGCGTACATTCCCTCCACTGCTTACAAAAGTGCACGTGTTTCCTGTATTTTGGCAATTTGTCTGGATGGCACTAAAATCCCACCTTTAATCATTTCTAAGGGCAAGAAGGAAAAGATTGAAAGTGTTTTGGGCATTTTTATTCTTGAAACTGAAAAAGCCTGGGCCACACAAGCAGTTATAAGGAAGTGGGTTGATTTAATGCTGCCGCTTGTTATGCGAGGGAGCCAAAGAGGTCTGCTAGTCTGGGATGCAGCCAGCACTCACCGCGCTAAAGACATGAAGACATTTCTTCACGAAAGAAAAATAGATCAGATAATGATTCCCACAGGAATGACGGCCTATCTCCAGACTCTTGATATTGCAATAAACAAGCCATTCAAAGATATTTGCGCATGGAAATTAATGACTACATTGAAAATAGAATGGAGAGAAATCAGCATGGAAACTTTGTGAAACCTAAACTCCAAGAAGTTGTGACTTGGGTGAAGAATTCATGGGAGAAAATCACTGACAGTTGCATTGCAAATGCACTGCGAGCAGGCTACCTTGACAAGAAGTACTCATTTAAACACAGTGCTATTGCTAAACAGAAGAGATTTGGTCCACTGATTCTGAAAGAAATGGAGTCACAAGAAATTCACTAGGGAATTCAGGAATTGGATTGTTATGATGATGTTCCAGAAGATGATGACATGATTGTCATTGAATAAATGAGTAAATTCTTGATACTGTAGGATTCACAGTTTGTCTGGTTTGTGTTGATAACTACTGTACTACCGTACCGTATACAGGTAATAAATTTCCTTTATTTTCATTTAACAATAAATGTGTACCATATTCTTCTTCATGGAAAAATAAGACATCCCCTGAAAATAAGACCTAGCGTGTCTTTGGGGGCAAAAATTAATATAAGACACTGTCTTATTTTAGGCGAAACATGGTATATTCCATGGCTTTGGGGTAAAATGTTCTGAAGATGTCAATTAAGTCCATCTGATCTAGTGAGTTATTTAGGATTGCCTGTTTCTTTGCTGATTTTTTGTCTGGAAGATTTATCCAGTGATGTCAGTGGAGTATTAAATTCCCCTACTGTGATTGTATTGTTGTCTATCTCTCCCTTGATATATTTCAGGAGTCTTTTTTTTTTATGTATTTGAGTGCTCCTGCATTGGGTGCATATATATTTACCAGAGTTATATCCTCTTGTATTGATCCCTTTAGTATTATGAAGTGGCCTTTTTTATCTCTTGTTATGGCTTTCACTTTGAGGTCTAATTGGCAGATATAAGTATTGGTACCCCAGCTCTTTTTTTTTTTTCATTAATAAACTCAAAATGGATAAAGGACTTAAACATAACATGGGAAATCATAAAAATCCTTGAGGAATCCACAGGCAGCAAAATCTCAGACATATGCCAAAGCAATATCTTCACCAATACAGCTCCTTGGGCAATGGAAACTAAGAGAAAATAAACAAATGGGGCTACATCAAAATAAAAAGCTTCTGTACAGCAAAAGAAACCACCAACAAAATAACAAGAAAGCCCACTGCATGGGAGAACATATTTGCCAATGTTATCACTGATAGGGTTTAATCTCCAACATTTACAGGGAACTCATACAACTTAACAAAAGGAATATAAACAACCCAATTAAAAAATTGGCAACAGACCTAAATAGATACTTTTTGAAAGAGGACATAAAGAAGGCCAAGAGACATGTAAAACATGCTCAAAGTCACAAACCATCTGAGAGATGGAAATCAATATGACAATGCGGTACCATCTCACACTGTCAGAATGGCTATCATCAACAAATCAACAAATGACAAGTGCTGGAAAGGATGTGGAGAAAAAGGAACCCTCATGCACTGCTGGTAGGAATGCAGACTGGTGCAGCCACTGTGGAGAACAGTATAGAGTTTCCTCAAAAAACTAAAAATGGAACTCCCATTTGACACAGTGATCCCACTTCTAGGAATATATCCCAAGAAACTAGAAACATGAATCAGAAAGGATATATGCACCCCTATGTTCATAGTATCACAATTTACGGTAACTAAGATTTGGAAACAGCCTAAGTGCCCATCAGCAGATGAGTGGATTAAAAAACTGTGGTACATCTGCATAATGGAATACTATGCTGTGGTAAAAAAGAAGAAATGCTTACCATTTGCAACAGCATGGATGGAACTGGAGAGCATTGTGGTAAGCGAAATAAGCCAGTCAGAGAAAGATAAATACCACATGTCACTCATGTGTGGAATGTAATGAACCATATAAACTGATGAACAAAAACAAATCCAGAGACAGAGAAGCATTGATCAGACCATCAAACCTCAGACGGAAGGTAGGGGAGGGTGGGGTTAAGGGGCAGAGATCAACCAAAGCACTTGTATGCATGCATATAAACCTATCCAATGGACACAGACCCTAGGGGGGTGAGGACATGAGTGGCGGGAGGCATTGGGGGTAAGAATACATATGTAATATCTTAATCCATAAAGAAAAAAAATAGCCCTAACCGGTTTGCTCGGTGGATAGAGCGTCAGCCTGGGGACTGAAAGGTCCCCGTTTGGATCCAGTCAAGGGCATGTACCTTGGTTGCAGGCACATCCCCAGTGGGGGGTGTGCAGGAGGCAGCTGATTATTGTTTCTCTCTCATCGATGTTTTTAACTCTCTATCTCTTTTCCTCTCTGTAAAAAAACCAATAAAATATATTAATAAATAAATAAAGAATAAATATTTAAAAAAGAAATAGAAAAAAAAAGAATCCAAATAACGACATAAAATAATTTTTACCTGTTTGACAGAAAAATACATATACCCAATGACTTCATAATGTAAATTATTTTCAATTGCACATGAACTCTTCACCAAGACAGATAATATTTGGAACCATAAAAATTAATCATAACAAATTTTATTTTATTATACTTATTTTTTAAAGTTGTCTGGTAAAGGGCTTGGTTGTAAATGATTTTGATTGATTTTAGAGAGAGAGGAAGGGGTAGAAAGAGAGAGTGAGTGAGAAAGAGAGAGAGAATTATACACTGATTTGTTATTCTACCTTTCCATGAATTCATTGGTTGATTCTTGTATGTGTCTCAACCAAGGATGGAACTTGCAACCCTGGCTAATCAGAACAATGCTCTAACCAATTGAACTACCTGGCCAGCACCCCAACAAATTTTAAAAGACTGAAATTATGCAAGGCATATTATCTCCCCACAGATAACTCAATTAGAAATCAGTAAAAGTAAGATAATTTTAACACCCTCAAGTTTTGAAAATTAAATATCATATTTCTAAGTAACCAAATGTCGTAGAATAAATCACAGTAGATATTATAAATTGAATATTATGACATAATAACAAAATTTGTGAGACAGAGTTAACCAGGAAAAAGTAAATGTATACATTTAAATGCTTACAGAAAAAATAAGAGTTTAAAAGAAAAATTCTTTAAGCTCTGCTAATACTCGTACAACTTTTACCAATTATTTTCTTCCACCATGACACTGGAAAACTGGATGAGACATGTGAAACTGTTATTTCCCTAATTGGATCACAGGAGCATGGGAATGTGATTCACAGAATAAGGGAAACAATGAGGTGATCCCTACAATTGCCTTAATGTTTGCCGTGAGGCATTTTCCAGGACTCAGCACAGAAAAGGTGAATCCACCAAGAGCACAGTAATCCTGCAGAGTTGCAAAGGGCACTAATCCTGTTAAGGTTTAGTTAGCTGGAATACTTTAAGTAGAATATCAATGGCAGGAAATTTTGCAAAAACTTAGCTCCAGAAGTAGACATGAGGTTGGTAGAGACTTTGCTGGATACAAATTGATCATGGGCTTCATGAAACCTCATAAGCCTTGGTAGGGAAAACTGAGTAATTTCCAGATTTTACACACTGCAATCAGAATTCAAGATCCAACTACTCAGAGTTGAGAGACATCATTAAGTATTCAGGGAATTCTACAAAAACCCTGGTATGTTTATGCCTCAATAATTGGGCTAAACTAACCTTAGAATATTGGCCAATGGAGTAACACATTAAGAAAACTTTTAAAATGAAATTGAACCCTGGTGGAGTTAGAGCATCTGCCTGTGCATGAAGGGTTGTGGGTTTCATTCCAGTAAAGGGCATATTACTTGGGTTGCAGGTTCAATCCCCAGGCCCTGGTCAGGAGCAGGAATGGGAGGCAACCAATTGATGTGTCTCTCTCACATCGATATTTCTCTTTCCTTTCTCTCTCCCCTTCTTACCCCTCCCCTCCACTCTCTGAAACATTATCCTTGAGTGAGGATTTCAAAAACCCAAAAAAACAAAGAATCTATCTATAATAATAAAAGCATAATATGCTAATTAGACCGGACAGCTGAACAACCTTCTGGACATCATTCTGGACATCCTTTTGGACAAAGCTGCAGCGGCGGGGGCCAAGGCAGAGGCGATCAGAGGTAATGAGATAGGCAAGTGAATGGTTAGGGGTGATCAGGCAGGTAGGCAATTTATTTGGGGCAATCAGGCAGACAGGCGTGTGGTTAGGGGTGATCAGGCAGTTGGGTGAGTGATTAGGGGTGATCAGGCAGGCAGGAAAGAGGTTAGGGGTAATCAGGCAAGCAGGCAGGCCAGCGGTTAGGAGCCAGCAGTCCCAGATTGAGAGAGGGATGTCCAACTGCAGGGATCAGGCCTAAACCAGCAGTTGGACATCCCCCAATGGGTCCCGGATTGGAGAGGGTGCAGGCTGAGATAAGGGACCACCCCCATGCAAGAATTTCATGTACTTGTCTCTAGTCTACACTAATAAAAGAGAAATATGCAAATCTACCATATCTCTGCAATTCCCACCAGCCAATCAGGAGTGAGTATGCAAATTAACCCAAAAAAAGATGGAGGGTTAATTTGCATATGCAGGCATGGAGTGAAGACTGAAGACTGAAGACTGTAGATGACTGAAGACTGAAGACTAAAGAGGCTTGGCTTCTCTGCTGCGGCCGGAGCAAAGGCCCGGGCCTCAGGTGCCAAGGAAAACCGGTGCAGGCAGCTAGGGGAAGGAAGGCCTTTTGCACGGATCTTCATGCAATGGGCCTCTAGTCCTATCTAATAAAAGGGCAATATGCAAATTGACCATCACTCCAATACAAAAGTTGGCTGCCCCCATGTGGTCAAAGATGGTTACCCCCATGTGGACACAAAATGGTCACCAAAAGATGGCCAGCAGGGGAAGGCAGTTGTGGGCAACAGGCTGGCAGGGGAGGGCAGTTGGGGGGCCCAGGCCTGCAGGGGAGGGAAGTTAGGGATGACCGGGCTAGCAGGGGAGGGCAGTTAGGAGCAATCATACATGCAAGCAGGTGAGTGGTTGGGAGCCAGCAGTCCTGGATTGTGAGAGAGATGTCCAAATGCCCGTTTAGGCCAATCCCACCAATGGGATCGGGCCTAATTGGGCAGTTGGACATCGTTGAGGGGTCCCAGATTGGAGACGGTGCAGGCTGGGCTGAGGGACACCCCCCTCATGCACGAATTTCATGCACCGGGCTTCTAGTATATATATAAAAGACTAAGTGACTAACCTTATGTCTATCTGACCATCGGACCGACTGACCGGCCGGTACATATGACGTGCACTAGCAATTGAAAAATAAATGTTGACTCATGCATGCTCGATATATATAAAGCTCTTGCTATAAAGCTCTTTCTTCTAATTAATTTCCTTTCAATGTGCATGAATCTGGGCACTGGGCCACTAGTTAAAGTATAAAGCTGATGTGCAAGTTTCTTATATACTTGCCCCAAACAAATCACCTTTGTTAAAGGAAGACACAAAATCCACAACATAACAATGAAGCAGTTATAATATTTAACAAGTGAAAGATTACTTCTGATAAAAGAAACAGAAAAATTTCACCCAATGACAGTAGAAATATCCATTATTAAAAACATACAGACGTAGAAATGAAAGAAAATATTTATCTATGTGACAAAGATTTTTAAAATTGCTATTGTATGTAGTAAAAGGATTTAAAAGAACAAACAAAATGTGGAAGGAAGTGGGAGGTATAAAAATGAAAGTTCTAGAGGTGGAAATAAATATAATATGCAAGATTTTTAAAATAATAAAGTGTCTAACAGAATACTAGTCACTGCAAAGAAGATGAATGAACTATACAAACTGAAGGAGAGGGAGAAAATGGCTCAGTGACCCTTATGGAGTATACTAGTATGTAAACTGGAGTGGCAGAAAGTGGAAGAAAAATATGTTAATATATGATAGACAAATTTCTCCCAATTTCATAAAAACTAAAATGCACAGATCCAAGAACCTCATAAAAGTTAAAGCAGTATAACTCCAAGAAACACAGCATCAGGCATTTAATAATGAAATTACTGAAGATACGTAACTAAAGAAACACATCTTAAAAATAGCAAGGGAAGGGAGGACACATAATGTAAAAAGGGGGAAGAAAGGTTAAAATAAGAGCAGATTTTTGTTGTTTTTGTTTTTTGTCCACAAAAACTAATGTAATGTCATACATAACGCTGATACTTACACATGTTTTTCCTATAGATAGAAGTGTTTCCTATGTTTATACAGGGTGGGAATAAGGTATAAAAAATAATACAGATCAGGGAAGAAAAAAATAAAAGAAAAACAATGAGCAATAAATCCATATGAACCACACAGGATATTGAATTTGTAGATGAGGTGATGAAAAAAGTTTGTGCTCTTTGGCCTTTCGTTGTTTTTGTGTTTTGCTTTGTTTTGTTTTGGTGTTTCTTTTTTGAAAGAGACACAATAAACTCAGTTGGAAGTTTAAAGTTTGAAGTTGCAATATAAAAATACTCTATCAATGTGACGTTTTAATAATTATTTTTTAAATGTTAAAGGATTTTTATATAGAAAATTTTGAGAAATATTAATATACAATTATTTAAAATCATCCATTCTATTTTTAGTAATTCAATTTAAATTACATTTATTTTTATATAACCCACAATTATTTATTTTTGTATTATATTCTTATAAAACTACTAGAGGCCCGGTGCACAAAATCCGTGCATGGGGGGTGGGTCCCTCAGCCTGACTTGCACCCTCTCCAATCTGGGAGTCCTCAGGGGAGCCCTCTCCAATCTGGGAGCCCTGATGGCTTAGGCCCACTCCCCGTGGTTCTCTGCTCTCTGCAGGGCCTGACTACTCTGGGCCTGCTGCCCAGAGGCTCTCCGCTGCCCAGAGGCCCTCTGTGGCTGCCAGGCTGCTCATGCTGCCCACTCTCAATGGCCACCCCCCCCCCCAGGACTGGGGGACTCTGGCAGGGCTGAGGGGACTGGGCGTTGCCATCTTGTGGCTATGGGCACCACCATCTTCGTGGCGAAGTGACAGTTAATTTGCATATTACCCTTTTATTGGGTAGGATTTTATTTGTCTCCCTATCTATTTGTTTATTCCTCTTTCTCTTTCTATACATATCCATCCATCTTGGCATCACTCTGTTTTTCTATCACTTCTATATATTCATCCATCTTTCCATTTATTCTTATACCAGTAGCTATATATCTATTCTACTATAAGAGAGACATATATAGAGATGTAATAATGTTTTTCTGGTGACATAATGTGTATGTCAAAGGTGTAACATTTTGAATATTAATTTTTCAAAATTATTTTAATCTTTGTTGTATTGTTTTTACGTAGGTATATATTAGTCTTATTAACATTACTAGAGGCCCGATGCATGAAGATTCATGCAAGAATAGGCCTTCCTTCCCTTGGCTGCTGGCACCCGGGACCCAGGTCTTTGCTCTGGCCACTGCCTTCCGCCTTCGCTCTGGCCCAGAGCCGCCTCCTGCCTTCACGCGCTGCTCAGAGGCCCAGAGCAGCCAGGGTGGAGCACAATGCCTTGCCTACATCATTGCCACGGCGATGACACAAGCGTCCCAGCCTGGCCGCCACTTTTTGTTACGTCAATTTGCATATTCCCTCCTTATTGGCTGTGGGCGCTTCCATCATTGTCACAAAAAGATGGTCAATTTGTATATTCTGTCTTTATTAGATAGGGTGGTATTAATAGTGGCCCGGTACATGAAATTGGTGCACATTAAAAGGGGATTAATTAGAGGAAATATTTTAATACAGCTATTTGCCCTTTCTCTGTAATAGAAGTATCAGAGATGAAAGAAAATTAGTAAAATGTATATGAAAATATTCCTTCTGTCAGAGTCTGGAGCATGCTGCAGAACCCAGAGTCAAGTCCCCACACCCTGCGGTGCCTCAAAATTGCGTGAGACCCAAACCCAGCCAGCCCCACCCCCATTGGGCGAGATCCAGACCTGGCCATCCCCACCCTCATCAAGCCCTGCTGGGCAGGGGCACAGCCTCAGGTCCCCCATCAAGCCCTGCAGGGTGCGGGCACAGCCTTAGGTTCCCTGTCAAGCCCTTCTGGGCAGGAGGTGCAGCTTCAAGTTCCCCAGCACCAGGGTGGGTGGCATGGCCTGAGGTCCCCCAGCCCGAGGCGGTGGTAGCATTCTGAGGTCCCCCAGCCTAGAACTGGGGCACGGGGTGCATTTTGAGGTCCCAGTCAAGCTCTTCCGGCGGGGCTGGGGGGCGCACAGCCTGAGGTTCCCTGCTGGGTGGGGGGCATAGCCTGAGGACCCCTGTCAAGCCCTGCTGGGCGGGAGGCATGGCCTGTGGTCCCCTGGTCTGGCGCCGGGGCGGGAGTGTGGCCTGAGGTCCCCTGTCAAGCCCTTCTGGGCGGTGGTGCAGCCTGAGGTCCACCATCAAGCCCTGCCAGGTGGGGGACATGGCCTGAGGTCCCCCAGCCTGATGCCAGGGTAGGGGGCATGGCCTAAGGTCTAAGGTACCTTGTCTAGTCCCACTGGGTGGGGGGTGCAGGCTCAGGTCCCCTGCCCCGGCCCAGCGCCACACAGACTCAGGTCCCTGATGATTGCTCCATAAGACTCGTTACAGGAACTTGGCCTCCCCTGTGGGTGCAGACATCTGTGTTGTGGAAACCCCACCTCAGCTGTGGGCGCAGCCATATTTGTGATGGTGTGACGGTCAATTTGCATACTCCCTCTTTACTATGTAGGATTAAAATTATTACATATTAAATCATTTCAGAATATAAGTTTTACTGCCATTAGTGCAGCTTTCAGAGTAAAGGGTCACTTTTTACTTAGTATATTGAGCAGCATGTGTCAGCATCTCTATTATACATACAGTAATTCCTTGCTAAATGGAAAATTTTTTTTTTTGAAAATGTAACTAATAGACAAAATGCATTAAGCAAACACAGTGAGAGGCTAGAAGAAATAGCCACCATGAAACTGTCCTCAGAATATTTCTACACTCACTCTTCCTATACTTAGCATCCCATGCTGTTCATTAACTTGGCTCAGAAGTTACTTTGTTTTTACCTGCTTTAAAATTACACACAAGTAAACTTAGTTGCCTCAATAAATACATTTGTATTCTGAGATATTTTAATTTGATATCAATGAAAAAAAATACAGAACACTACCGATAACTATGTCTTATGCTTACTATTCATTGATATCTGAGTTGAATTTGGTCAGTAAAATTATTTTTTGACCAAACAGTATAAATCTCAGTAAAATGTCTAAAATATGCTATTTATTAGAAGTTAGCACTGCCATTTCTTATAATTATGCTGTTTTGAGCAAGCAAACTTCGATTATAAGAAGATTGTTTATGTGAAAGTTTAGACCATATCTCTATTTGGTTTCTGGATATATTTATATTGTAAATATGGTGAAGGATTTCACGTGTCAAGCTCTTTAACACAATTTTTCACTGGCTGTTGGCCTTCTACAAGGAAGCTTGATGAAGTCTTATATTGCCTTCACAAATGATATTTAGTTCAGGATTTTTACACTCTTCCCCAAGTGACTTGCTTTTTTATTTTTTATTTTGTTGTTTTTTCTTTTCATCTAACTGTAACAATTTGCAGTCCTGAACTGGTTATTTTGTTTTTTCAGCTCGTGGTTTGCCTGCACTATTAGTTTAGACAATGACTTCATATCTCATAGTGATTTCTGTGGTATTTTAGAATCTTGTTGAAAGAAGTTTCATCTACTATGTGAACAGAGAAATCTATATACAGTGAAATCTATCCTAAGCACATTATTGGTAGAGACTACACAACATGACTAGCTATTTCTTACATCTCAGAACGTTACTAGCAACAATGTTAACTTTTTAAAATTTATGAATGTATTGAGCTTGCCATTAACTTTCTACCCAGATTTAATGAAAGCTACTTCAATGTAGTTTAATAAACACAGACATTAAAATCAAACTGACTAGACTTGGGCATTCTGATTGCAATTAGGTTTTACTTTTTAAAAATTAAATACATTTTTATTGATTTCAGAGAGGAAGGGAGAGGGAGGGAGAGATAGAAACATCAGTGATGAAACATAATTACTGATGGGCTGCCTCCTGCACACCCCACACTGGGGATCAAACCTGTAACACAGGCATATGCTTTGACCTGGAATCAAACCATGACCTCCTGGTTCACAGGTCAACGTACAACCACTGAGCCATGCTGGCCAGGCAGGTTTTACATTTTTAATATTCAATTATCACTTAAAGCTCCGTAATATTTAATACAAAATATTAAACAATTAAATAAATACCTCTTGGTAAGTATATAATTGAGCTACTAGGTTAAGAAGTTAGGATACTTATTTTACAAAATAATTGCAAAATTTTGGCTAATCTGGCATATTCTTTGGGTAAAAATCACTTTTTGCTATATTTTTTTAATATAAATGTTTTGAAAATTTTCCATAATTCTTATTCATATAGAACTATTTCTCCAGGTGTAAAATATTTTTGTTTTATAGTTTCTTAGTATGTTTTTACCTTTTTAAAATAAATCTTTATGGTTCAGATTATTACAGTTGTTCCTCTTTTTTCCCCCAAAGCTCCCCATAGCTCCCCTGCACCCGGTTCCCACCCCACACCCTGCCCTTACCCCCCCCCCCCGCCCGCTAACTGTCCTCATCCATAGGTGTACTAGTTTTGTACAGTCTCTTCCCGCACCCCTCACACTCCCTTCCCCCCCAAGAATTGTCAGTCCATTCCCTTTCTATGCCCCTGATTCTATTATATTCACCAGTTTATTCTGTTGGTCAGATTTTTTATTGATTTGGTATTTAGATTCACTTGTTGATAGATAAGTTTTTGTTGTTCATAATTTTTATCTTTACCTTTTTCTTCTTCCTCCTTTTCTTAAAGAATACCCTTAAGCATTTCATATAATACTGGTTTGGCAGTGATGAATTCCTTTAGCTTTTTCTTATCTGTGAAGCTATTTATCTGACCTTTAATTCTGAATGATAGCTTTGCTGCTTAGAGTAATTTTGTTTGTAGGTTCTTGCTATTCATCACTTTGAATATTGCTTGCCACTCCCTTGTGGCCTGCATAGTTTCTGTTGTGAAATCAGCTGATAGTTGTATGGATAACCCCTTGTAGGTAACTAACTGTTTTTCTCTTGCTGCTTTCAATATTCTCTCTTTGTATTTTGCCCTTGGCTTTTTAATTATGATGTGTCTTGGTGTGGTCCTCTTTGGATTCCTTTTGTTTGGGGTTCTCTGCGCTTCCTGGACTTGTAAGTCTATTTCTTTCACCAGGTAGGGGAAGTTTTCTGTCATTATTTCTTCAAATAGGTTTTCAATATCTTGTTCTCCCTCTTCTTCTGGCACCCCAATAATTCAGATGTTAGTACTCTTGAAGTTGTCCCAGAGCAGTGGTTGGCAAACTGCAGCTCGCGAGCCACGGTTTGCTGCTCCATTGAAGAATGAGTTTGCTGACCACTGACCTAGATTCTCGATTCCAATAATTACAGGCTATTGTTGTTCCTTGTGATTAAGCCCCTATCCCAGTGGTTGGCAAACTCATTAGTCAACAGAGCGGCAAACCACGGCTCACGAGCCACAGTTTGCCGACCACTGTCCCAGAGGCTCCTTGCACTATCTTCATAATTTTGGATTCTTTTTTCTTTTTGCTTTTCTGGTTGGGTATTTTTTGCTTCTTCGTATTTCAAATCTTTGACTTGATTCTTGCCATCCTCTAGTCTGCTGTTGGATCTCAGTATATTCTTCTTTATTTTAGTTGGTATGTGCTTAATTTCTAGTTGGGCCTTTTTCATATCCTTGAGGGTCACACTATATTTCTCAGAGGTTTCTAGAAAATTCTTGAGTAACCTTATAACTGTGGTTTTGAACTCTATATCCAGTAGTTTGCTTTCCTCCATTTTTTTCATTTGTGACCTGTTTCTTTGTCTCCGCATTTTGGTTGCTTCCCTGTGCTGATAGAGTGGCTTTGTGTGCTAGGTGTCCTATAGGGCCCAGTGGCTCAGCCTCCCTAATTACCTGAGGTGGACACTCTTGTTGCACCTCTTTGTGGGATGTGTGCACAGTCTTGTAGTTAAGCCTTGATTGCTGTTGATATCCTGAGAGGAATTGACCTCCAGGCCAACTGGAGAACTTCTTTGCTGGAGACACCCTTATGGGGCAAGACTTGCTTCAGTGGGGGCTTTGGTGCTCACTGAGTCTGCCCTCTGAGTGTGTGTCTCTTACGGATCTTAAGAGTTGTAATGTGGATGGTCTCACTCTGACCACTGGGTACACTGGCTCTTGGATCTCCAAGGAGGTGCAAAGTCAGCCACTGCCTGAGGCCACCCAGCAGGAGCTACAGAGAGATATGAAGATTCCTCCTCTTTGTTTGGGGTTTAAAGGTGCCCAGATGAGGCCCATCTGTGAAGCAATGCAAGCTGCTGTGGAGCCTTGGGCTTTCTTCTGGAAGATCTGGGGCTCTCTGACCCAGCTGCAGTTTGTTAAGTAAATTCAGATTGCAAAAGGCCAGTCCATTCATATGCAAAAGTCTCTGCACACAGCTTGGGTGGGGTTGTGAATTGGGTTGGGCGGGATCTCAGGGAATCACCAGGGCGGAGCAAACAGCAATGGCTACCCATCAGCCCTGCCTCGAAGAGGCCCCCGGGTCTCTATGTCCCGTGGCACTGTGTAGGAACAATGATCGCTGCAAGCACCTCTGAGAGAAAACCGCCCTCACATTCCTGCTCGATGGTAACAGTCCAGTTTCTCTCAGTATGAGTCTGGTTCCCCAGAGTCTGGCCAGGAACTGGAGTTCAGAGTAGTCAGGAGCTTGTATCTCCCTCCTGATTGAAAAAGACAACAGTGTACTCAGTTTCTAACCCCTTTCACAAGCGCCTCTGCACCTCCATACTTCACTTCCACACCTCCATACTTCCTACTGGATTCAATGCTCTTTTCTCTTTCCTTCTAGTTGTAGAATTTCCACTCAGCCAGACTTCCCATGGTTCTGGATGATATTCGTTTTGTCTTTCAGTTGTAGTTTTGATATGGTTGTGTGTGGCAGCAAGTTTAGGTGTTTTCCTATGTCGCCATCTTGGTGTTTTTTTTTTTTGTTTGTTTGTTTTTTACCTTTTAAAGATAAAGCAATTATTATTGATGTTTTAGACACTTAAAAGCTACAACTGTTCTTTAATTTATATGTGTACAAATTAATGATTAAACATATTTAGTTTCAAGCAACATTGGATGTACATAAACTAGCTTGCAATATTAAAATCTAATAATATACTATCTATGCAGTGTAAACCATCCTAAGACTACTGTGGATGTACAATGCAATGTGAAGATGATGTTTTGTTAAGTTGTACAATTGAAACCTATATAGTTTTGTGAACTAATGACATCCAAAAAAGTTAAATTAAAATAAATAAATAAAATAAAGACTACCATAATTATATGATATACTAGAGGTCCAGTGCATGAAATCCATGCATGGGGGGAGGGTTGTGTATCCCTCAGCCTAGCCTGCACCCTCTCCAATCTGGGACCCCTCGAGGGATGTCCTACTGCCCGTTTAAGCCTGATCCCGGTGGAATTGGGCCTAAATGGGCAGTCGGACATCCCTCTCACAATCCAGGACTGCTGGCTCCCAACTGCTCGCCTGCCTGCCTTCCTGATTGCCCCTAACCGCTTCTGCCTGCCAGCCTGATCACCCCCTAACCACTCCCCTGCCAGCCTGATCAACGCTTAACTGCTTCCCTGCTGGCCTGGTCACCCCTAACTGCCCCCCCCCTGCCAGTCTGGTTACCTCTAACTGCCTTCCCCTGCAGGCCTGGTCGCCCCCAACTGTCCTCCTCTGCTGGCATGGTCACCCCTAACTGCCTTCCCATGCAAACCTGGTCCCCCCCCAACTGCCCTCCCCTGCAGTCCTGGTGGCCCCAGCTGTCCTCCTTTGCTGGCCCAGTCACCCTTAACTGCCCTCCCCTGCAGGCCTGGTTGCCCCAAACTGTCCTCCTCTGCTGGCCCGGTCACCCCTAACTTCCTTCCCCTGAAGGCCTGGTCCTCCCCAACTGCCCTCCCCTGCAGTCCTCGTCGCCCCCAACTGTCTTCCTCTGCTGGCCCAGTCACCCCTAACTGCCCTCCCGTGCTGGCCTAATTGCCCACAACTGCCCTCCTCTGATAGCCATCTTGTGTCCACATGGGGCCAGCCATCTTATGTGTTGGAGTGATGGTCAATTTGCATATTACCTTTTTATTATGTAGGATTACCCTCATTGATATAAAGATGTTAACTCATCTTATGTTCCTGAGATAAACTCCAGTTCATCATGATGTACTATTTTTATATGTTGTTGCATTCAATTTTGTCTCTATGTTCATAAGAGATATTAAGTTTGTGATTTCATCTCTTATGATGACTGTCTAGTTTTGCAATTAGGGTAATGCACATTTCACTATTTTCTGAAATACAATGGAATATCAGAATTATTTGTTAAAATGTTTGACAGTAAGATTTATTTAAGACTTCTGACCCTAGAGTTTTCTTTAGAAATGCTTGTAATTTTAATATAATGTCATTATTTGATATGGAGCTGTTTTCTATTTTTTTCCCTCAGAGTCAGGATAAGTAATATGTATTTTTTTTAAAAAATTATATTTCATCAAGATTGTTAAATATGTTGGCTTCATAATTTTCCATTATTTTATTTTATTTTCTGAAATATCTGTGATGGTTGCTATGTCACTTCTAAATTTGGTAATTTGTCTAGAAAGTGATCTAGTTATTTTTGTGATTTTTTTCAAAGCATCACCTTTCAGTTTCATTGTTTGTATTTTTCTATTGGTATTCTGTTATATTTAACTTATTTTAGCTTCAACTTTGCATTTTCCTACCTTCTGCTTTTTTATATTTTTTATTTTTATTTTAAATCGTAATGTTGGACACTTATAGACCTTAGTTTTTTCCAATATAAGCTTTAAAAACTACCCATTTCCCTGTATTCATGGATTTGGCTGCTACCTGCAAATTTGTATACAGTATATTCAGTTCAAAATACACTGAGTGGCCAGATTACTATGATCTATGAACGCATAATAATCTGGCCACTCAGTGTATATCCTATATAATAAAAGGCTAATATGCAAATTGTCTCCTCGACCAGGAGTTCAAACAGCAGGCAGGTTGGCCAATGGCCCATGTCCCCTCCCCCTGGCCAGGCTGGCCAGACCCCACCCATGCATGAATTCATGCACTGGGCCTCTAGTATATATTTATTAGAGGCCCGATGCATGAAGATTCCTGCAAGAATGGGCCTTCTTTCCCCTGGCTGCTGGCACCACCATCGCTCCAGTCAGAGCCACCTTTCCACCTTCCCACGCTACCCAGAGGCCAGGAGTGGCTGGGGCAGTGCAGAATTGCTGCATCATCGCCATGGCAATGATGCAAGTTTCCCACCCCACCCCGGCCACTTGGCACCTGTGTATGCAAATTAACCTTCCATCTTTGTTGAGTTAATTTGCACACTCACTACTGATTGGGTGGTGGGTGTTTTGAAGTTACAGTCAATTTGCATCTTACTCTTTTATTAGTGTATGTGTGTATATATATATATATATATATATATATATATATATATATATATATACTGAGTGGCTAGATTATTATGCATTCAGAGATCATAATAATCTGGCCACTCATTGAATATTCTAATTTTACTTGTCATTTCTCCCCTTCCATGCAATATGTTGTAATTATTTATAATAGATACTAGTGGCTTGATGCACAAAATTCATACAAGAGTTGGTCTTCTTTCCCCCGGCTGCCACCACGGCTTCCATCTAGCACCTGGCACCCAGACTTCGCTTGCAGCCCTGGCTTTGTCTGGAAGGTCTAATTAGCATATTATGCTTTTATTATTATAGATATACACATTACAAACTGGAGGAGACTATAATTATTATCTTAAACAACTATATAGTTTGAATAAATTAAAGAAAAAAGAAAAATTATATTTTTGCATTAATATAGATACTTATTTCTGTTTTTCATTCTTTTCTAAATACATGTTGTCATCTGTCATTACATTTGAGTATGAAGAACCACCTTACCTTACTTATGGTGCTCTTGACAAAATATTTCTCTTCATTTTATTTATTTCACTTTCATTCTTTTGTTTGTTTGTTTACTTATTTTTATTTTAGAGAAAGAGAGGAAAGGACAGAGAGAGAGAGAGAGAATGAGAGAGAGAGAGAGAGAGAGAGAGAGAGAGAGAGAGAGAGAGAGAGAAACATTAATCAATTTGTTGTTCCACTTGTTTATGCATTTGCTTCTCGTATGTACCCTGAGATTGAACCTACAAATTTGAGGTATCAGGAGGATGTCCCAACCAACTGAGCTACCCGGCCAGGACCTTGCTTTCATTTGGAATGAAATATTTTTCTGGATGTAGAATTCTGAATTAACAGAATTCTTGTTAATTTTTATTTAAGTTTTTTTTTTTTCCTGGCTTCTGTTTCTATGGTTTCTTCTAATAAGTTAGACATTAATTGAATTATTTTTACCCTGTATGAGGTATGTCATTTTTCTTTTGCTTCTTTCTGGCTTTGCGGTATATTTTTGGCTAGTAACAATTTGAATATGATGTATCTTACCCTAAGTTTATATGTGCTTATTCTGCTTGGTGTTAATCTTGTCTCTGAAATTTTCTTGCAACAAATTTAGGAAAATCATGACACTTTTTTCTGAACAATTTTTTTTCTGTGCTTGCTGTACTCTCCGCTGTTATTCTAATTACAAACATCCCTGATCTTACGATATCATCCAATATTGTTAATGTTATTGTTCTCTATATTATTCACCGTGGATCAGGTTTCTTGATGTATGCTCAGTTTACACTTTTGTTTAATCATGTTCATTTTACTAGCTCTGTCTAGGGAATATATTTTTCAGAAATTCCAATTTCCAGTTGTAGAATTTCTGTTCAGTTATTTTTACTTTCAGAAAGTTTCCTCTTTTTTACTGAAATTTTATGTATCAAAATATATGTTTGATTAATCTCATGAAGATATTTATAATAGTCACTTGATATTTGTCTTCTAGGTCTAATTCTTGATTCTTCTCAGGGCCAGTCTTGTTTTTCTTTTTTCATCTTTGTATATGTTCCATGTTCTTGACTTTCCATATCTTGCATAATTTTTTATTTCATATCAGACATTATATATGACCATTACTTCCTTTTCTAATGTAGATATTTTATTTATTGCTAGTATTATTTTTATACAATGAATATTGTTTATTTTAGCATGTAATTTTGTAGACTGGGTTTGACCTGTGTACTCTTTTTCTTATATGCCATTACCTCTGTCATGCATATCTTTTGTCTTTAGTTGGATTGTTTTGGGTCTGTTTGAAAAATACATGACTCCTGAGTTCCACAGAGACAGGTGGGCAGAGCTTGGGAATCATTGCCTTGTTTTTGTGTTTGATTTTTTTGTTTGTTTTTTCTCTTTTACCAAGTCTCTTTGCTATCAACCTTTCTCTCTTCTTCTTTCTTTTTCTCTTTCCCCTTCTCCTCCTTGTCCTCCTCCTCCTCCTTCTTCTTCCTCTTCTTCTCCTCCCCTCCCCCTCCTCCTTCTCCTCCTTCGCCTCCTCCTACTACTCTTCCTCTTCTTCTTCCTCTTCTTCATCTTTCCCATCTTCTCCTTCTTCTTTTTCTCCTTTCTCTCTTCTCTTCTCCTTTCTCCCTTTCTTCTTTTTATTATACTTTTTCTCATTTCCTAAGCCAGAAAAATTGTGAGCTTTGATATGTGCCCTCATCTGAAACTATGTGAAATGTGTGCACTGTCCATGGTCACAGGCTAAAATCCAAAGAAATGGAAACTTAGGTGTGTAGCTCCATATCTTCCCTCCTTCAAACAGTATACACTGTCACTGGACTGTCTGCTTTTGTTCACTCTCCAGTGCCGTTAGGCAGTCACTTTTTGCATTATGTATTGGTACTTTAGTTGTTTCCTGCAGGTGGAGGGGTCTTTTAGTAGAGTCTTAGTCTGTTATATCAGTAAACAGAATCAATTTCATGTTTTTTCTGGTGTTTTTTGTTTTGTTTTGTTTTGTCTTGTTTTGCATTTTTTGAGTCCAGTCTGTAATCAGTTAACTGCATTTAAAATATAGCTCACAATGTTTTAATGTGTACAAAATTAACTGAAAGATGTATTTACACTCTAATATAATATAAATTACCATAAGAGAAAACAAGAAATAACAATCAATTATCATAACATGTGAAATAAACTATTTTGAGATTGTGATGTGTAATTTCCTATATTTTTCTTATGAATTGTGTCTTATATTTGATATTTATTATTGTGTCTTATATTTGATATTTATTATACTACTTTAACAACTGAATATCCTATTTTCCTTTTTAACTCTAAATTTTAACAATATCAAATTATGCTTAAATGTCAATGTAAATTTCAAATGCAATTTATTATCGTATTTACCATAAATAAATATATGCATACATATGTTTCATAAGATATGCAGAAATGCCAAATTTCTATCTTTAACATTAAATGCTCAAACTGATTAGCATGAAATTTGTTGTGCTAAATAGCCTGAGAAGAGGGGAGCGTGAAATTGACTTGACATGTTAATATCATATTTTACAGTGAGCCCATTATAATTAAATGGAAATTTTATTGTAACTACACATGGTGTCTTTGCCTTATGAAAATATTCTCACTTTGAACAATTCTATGGAATATATTTGGTATCATAAGTAGTTATGCTTATTTGAAATCTGCTGAAGTTTCTGTGATTTATATATATCCAAATGTAGAGAAGACTCTTAATGTTTAAGTTCTCACAGTGTGAATTTAAGAAAAACTAATGAGAAAATCAGAAGATGCAAGTATTTGAAAAGTGCTCTTGATATCTGTGTTTTCTAAATGAAGGTAGTTGATACTTTTATGTGTGATCAGGTAACTTACCTGTGTTAAAATACACATTAAAAGGATACCCAAAGTCAATGTCCAAATGAAACAACTGGCCACTAATGAAAAGAATAATTATGTTTGTAACATTTAAAAATGAGAAAATTATTTTGTTTCTTAGAAATATTATATGTTTTTGCTTTCTCTCCAGTTTCATTTTAAACAACAGTTGTTTTTTTTTAATTTTTTCAAAGCCAGGTTTACTATCTCATTTGTATAGGACTATATTATATATGTGTGTGTTTTTTTTCCATAAGAATTGGATGACAGTTTTTAGTTATAGTCTGGATAATAATAACAAAGTTATATTCATAACAAAATTCCTCTGTTTATAATTTAAAGCATGCAAATAATGTTGACAGCTGGGTTTAATGCCTTTTTATTGGATTTTAATGGGTTCATCCCTAAGAACAAAGTGCTGATAAAAAATTATAATTTTGTCAAATTGATTTGCACTTGATTTTGATGTCAAGCTACAAATTCAATCTCAACTATTTTTCTTCTCCCAAGATCCTTAAAATATTTACTTATAATTGTACCCATTATAATTACATGTTCTTCAATACCCATATAAATGTTGGCTTATTTCTTCATATGAATAGGATGTTAGGGTAATATACTTTAGATTGGATATGTTCAAGAGAAAATTTATAATAGCTGGCCATGAAATCAATAGCTACATATTTGTGTCTTTGCAAAGCCAATTATTGATTGCCTTGGCTGGGTAGCTAAAAGCATTGTACAGATATGCCAAAGTTGCAGGTTCGATTTCCAGTCAGGGCACATACAAGAATTAATCAATGAATGCATAAATAAGGGGAACAACAAATCAATGTGTTTTTTTTCTCTCTTTCTTTCTCTCTCTCTCTCTCTCTCTCTCTCTCTCTCTCTCTCTCTCCCATTTCCTTGCTCACTACAATCAATAAATAATTTTTTTTAGAAAGACAATTAATGGTAATTCATTGTGGAGGAACATATACTAGTACAGTAATGTAATAGTTAGAGCATGGCCCTGGAGCAGATCTATGTGGATTTAAAACTCGGCTGTGCAAATTACTAGCAGTCTGACACCAGGCAAGGTCCTCTGGTCTCAATTTCCCTATCTGTAAAATGTGCATAATGGTAACACACTAACAATAGTAACAGTAAAAGTTTTATGTAGATTTGTGCAGAATTAATATTTAGAAAAAACACACATAATAGTAACTGGCATTATTCCTATTATTATGTAATTAATTGCAAGACAAATATGAAAATAACATTAGCTGTCTTGTTTGCTCTTTTAACCCTTGCATATGGCCAGGGTATTTACAAAATCCCCAATGAGCAAATTACCTTTTATATTAATTTAAATTTTTTTGCTTAAAGGACACAACACTGGTTAAATATTTGATGATTCCATTCTGTTTGTATATTCAAAAGTCTCCATCCCCTACTGTGCTTTTTAAAATAAATAATGTACTTAAATGTGTCAGATAAAATAGCTTAATTCAGTAGATTCTGAATAATGGAAGTCAGAAAACTAAAAATATTGTACAAAAGAAATTTGAGGGGAAAAATATTACATTTCAACCCTATCCACTGTGTGGATTTGTCAGTGAGTGTGGAAAGCTGGTCAATACTTTGTATTCATTCAGGAACTCTGGCATTATACTGGCTGCATGCCTGGATAAAAATGTCTGGGAACAGGTGTACTTAAGGCTTCATGGGTACATCTGGTTAGCAATACACTGAAACATCGACCTATATGAACCAGGAGGTCACGATTTGATTCCCCAAGGCACATTCCCGGGTTGCAGGCTCCATCCCAGTGTGGGATGTGCAGGAGGCAGCTGATCAATGATCCTCTCTCATTATTGATGCTTATATCTCTCTCCCTCTCTGTTCCTCTGGGAAATAAATAAAAATATATTTTAAAAAAGAATATATAAGAGTCTGTATGGATAAAAATACTAAATTCAAGACACTATTTTGTGCCTAGTTATTTTCTTTGACTTCTTGTCCAGGTAGTCAAAAATAGTCACTTAGAATATTTGAGGACTTGCAGAGTAAAAAAATTATAAAAGTTGATGTAGTCCTAACTAATTTGACTCAGTGGATAGAGTGTCGGCCTGCAGACTGAGAGGTCCCAGGTTCGATTCCGGTCAAGGGCATGTATCTTGGTTGTGGGCACATCCTTGGTGGGAGTTGTGCAGGAGGAGGCTGGTCGATGTTTCTCTCTCATAGATGTTTTTCTAACTCTTTATCCCTCTCCCTTCCTCTCTGTAAAAAATCAATAAAATATATTTTAAAAAAATAAATAAATAAATAAATAAAAATTGATGTAAATGAGATGCTTCAAAGTATCATACTGAGCAAAATATGAAGAATATACCTTTCTATTTCTTGATTTAATAGACTCACTATTAAATATTATTCATAAATCAGAGATTGAGTATGTGACCATGAATTTGGACATTAAAGATATTTGTCTCCCATTCACAACAAAGAACTGCTTTGATGGAAGTTCTATTTAATTAACATATTAATCCTGCTGGTTTGAAAGTTTTAAGCCATTTGAAAAAGTGTTTAAACTTCTATACCAAAAGTTTTAAAGATATAAATATATACTCAAAATAGGTTTTTTATCACTATTACTGTATTTGGAATTTGAGGACATATTTTTTTGTAAGCATGCATATTTATTTTTCAAAGTAAATAAATAGTTTGTTTAATTATTAACCTACTTTTCTATAAATAAGAAACACTGTCTATATTTTAGGGATTAATTTATTTAAATTAACCAAGTATTATTTCATTATTTTTTATTTATTTAAATTTATCTTTACTGTTGAAAAATACTACAGATGTCCCCTTTATTTTTATTTTTTTCCCCCATTGATTCCCTCCACCTTGCTACCGCCACTCCCAGGCCTTTACCACTCTATTGTCTATGTCCATGGGCTATGTATATATGCATATAAGTTTCCAGGTTAATCACTCCACACGCACATCCACCCCATCCTTCCCTCTGAAATTCATGTCTGTTCCATGCTTTTAGGTCTCTGAGTCTATTTTTGTTCATCAGTTTATTTTGTTCATTAGAGCCATATATGAGTGAGATCATGTGATACAGGTCTTTCTCTGACTGGCTTATTTGGCTTAGCATAATACTCTCTAGGACCATCGATGCTGTTGCAAATGGTAAGAGTTATTTCTTTTTTACAGCAGCATAGTATTCCATTGTGTAAATTGTACCACAGCTTTTTTTATCCCCTCATCTGCTGATGGGCACTTGGGCTGTTTCCAAATCTTAGCTATTGTATGGTACATTGAACATAGGGGTGCATATATTCTTTCTGATTGGTGTTTTGGATATTTTAGGATATTTTCCTAAAAGTGAGACCACTGGGTCAAATAGGTGTTCCACTTAAAATTTTTTGAGGAAACTGCATACTATTTTCCACAGTGGCTGCACCAGTCTGTATTCTCACCAGCAGTATATTAAGGTTCCCTTTTCTCCACCTCCTTGCCAACACTTGTAATTTGTTGATTTGTTGATGGTAGACATTCTGACAGGTGTAAAGTGATACTTCATTGTCGTTTTAATATGCAACTCTCGGATAATTAGTGACTGAGCATTTTTTCATTTGTATCTTGGCCATCTGTATATCCACTTTGGAGAAGTGTCTATTGGGTCCTTTGCCCATGTTTTAATTAGATTGTTTGTCTTCTTTTGTTAAGTTGTTTGTGTTTCTTATACATATAGGAAATTAATCCCTTATCAAATACATCATTGGGAATTATGTTCTCCTATGCAGTGGGCTTACTTTTCACTTTGTTGATGGTTTCTTTTGCTGTGCAGAAGTTTTTTATTTTGATGTAGTCTTATTTGTTTATTTTCTCCTGGGTTTCCTTTGCCCTAGGAGCTGTATCAGAAACATATTGCTAAGAGAGATGTCTGAGATTTTGCTGCCTATGGGTTTCTTCTAAGATTTTTATGGTTTCATGACTTATATTTAAGTCTTTTATCCTTTTTGAGTTTATTCTTGTGTATGGTGTAAGTTGGTGGTCTAATTTCATTTTTTTTTTCATGTACCTGTCCAATTTTCCCAAACACCATTTATTGAAAAGACTCTCTTTACTCCCAAATATTGTTTTAGATAATTTCTATACATAATGCATTAATGTCAGTACTAGAAATAAAACAAAATTTCTGATTTTTTTGTGTGGAGCTTGCCATATATAACATCTAGGGGGTTTCATAGTATAGACATAGGTTCTTTATGTATAATTGAAAATTCCAATATTTTTATTTTAAAATAAAAGTTAATTTTTCTCTTGAATTCAAGGTCTTTTTCTTTAACCACAGCTTACCTTCTAATCAAAATATTGTGGAAATGCCAAAACTATATTTACTTATGAAGTATTAATCTCTGGAGGTCATAAGGAGATTATTTAAATAAATAGAACTAACAACTGATATATCTTTCAAGCTAGAGTACACATGATTACAACTGGAATCATGTACAAAATGGGAGTTTAGTACAGTGAAATAAAGGTAATAATGGAAAACATTAGAGAAAAAGAATAACAAGTACAATGGCATGCCCTTGGCTCACTACTCATTCACTCACTAACATACACATTTAACAAGGATTTATGAAGAACTAATTGCATGTAAAAAATTGATAGGAAATTAAACATGAGATGAAGAATATGTATGTAATGCCTAATAGGGATGAGATTAGAGAATGGTGAAATCCTGTGATGGTAGCACATTTTATGTTTTATATTTATGTAGTTATGTTTCATGCACTGGCTAGTCTTCTGATTTTAAAATAACAGAATTTTGTTCAATAAGTGCCAAAATCTTCACATCATAAAAAAATGCACGACTCAGGTTTGAAATCATAAAGAAAATTTTGCTTCTTCAGAGAAATTGTTTACTTTTTTCTTAAGATCATTAGTAGTTATAACTCTTTTTTTATTGTTTAAAGTATTACATTTATTAGTACATATATCTCCTTTTTTTCCCCATTGACCTTCCCCCAGCCTCCCCTACCCCCTGTCACATGCCCTCATCCCACCCCACCAGTGTCTTGTGTCCATTGGTGTGCTTGTATGCATACATACAAGTCATTTGGTTGATCTATTTCCCTTCCTCCCCAACACTCCCCACCCTTCCCGCTGTTATTTGACAGTCTGTTCGGTGCTTTACTGCTTCTGTATCTATCTTTTTGTTCATCAGGTTATAATGTTCTTTATTTCCCATAAATGAGTGAGATCATGTGGTATTTTTCTTTCATTGCCTGGCTTATTTCACTTAACATAATGCTCTCCAGGTCCATCCATGCTGAGGAAATGGTAAGAATTCCATCTTTTTATAGCAGTGTAGTATTCCATGTGTAGATGTACCATAGTTTTCTAATCCACTCATCTGCTGATGGGCATTTAGGCTGTTTCCAAATCTTAGCTATGGTGCATTGTGCTGCTATGAACATAGGGGTGCATATATCCTTTCTGATTCGTGTTTCTAGTTTCTTGGGATATATTCCTAGAAGTGGGATTACTGAGTCAAATGGGAGCTCCATTTTTAGTTTTTTGAGGAAACTCCATACTGTTCTCCACAGTGGCTGCACCAGTCTGTATTCCCACCAGCAGTGCACGAGGGTTCTTTTTCTCCATACCCTCGCAAGCACTTGTTGTTTGTTGGTTTGTTGATGATTGCTATTCTGACAGGTGTGAGATGGTACCGCATTGTCGTATTGATTTGCATCTCTCGGATAATTAGTGACTTTGAGCATGTTTTCATGCGTCTCTTGGCCTTCTTTCTGTCTTCTTTAGAAAAGATTTTATTTAGGTCCGTTACCTATTTTTTTTTATCGTATCTTCTATATTCCTTTTATTAAGTTGTATAAATTGCCTGTAGATGTTGGAGATTAAACCTTTATCAGTGATAACATTTGCAAATATGCTCTCCCATACAGTGGGCTTTCTTGTAGTTTTGTTGATGGTTTCCTTTGCTGTGAAAAAGCTTTTTATTTTGATGTAGTCCCATTTGTTTATTTTCTCATTAGCTTCCATTGCCCTAGGAGCAGTATCGGTGAAGAAATTGCTTTGGCATATGTCTGAGATATCTCTGCCTGTGGATTCCTCTAGTATTTTTATAGTTTCCCACCTTATGTTTAAGTCCTGTATCCATTTTGAGTTTATTTTTGTGTATGGTGTAAGTTGGTGGTCTAGTTTCATTTTTTTGCATGTATCTGTCCAATTTTCCCAACACCATTTATTGAAGAGACTGTCTTGACTCCATTGTATGTTCATGCCTCCTTTGTCAAATATTAATTGAGCATACTGGTTTGGTCAATATCTGGATTCTCTGTTCTATTCCATTGGTCTATATGTCTGTTCTTGTGCCAGTACCATGCTGTTTTGAGGACAGTGGCTTTGTAATACAGATTAAAATCTGGTATTGAGACCCCCATCTACTTTGTTCTTCTTTCTCAGGATTGCTGTGGCTATTTAGGGTCTTTTTTTTATTCCAGATGAATTTTTGGAGATTTCTTTCTAGGTGTGTAAAATATGCCGTTAGTATTTTATTGGGGAGTGCATTGAATCTATAGATTGCTTTGGGTAGTATGGACATTTTAATGATGTTGATTCTACCAATCCATGAACATGGTATGTTCTTCCATCTGTTTACGTCTTCCTCTATCTCATTTTTCAGTGTCTTGTAGTTTTCCGCGTATAGGTCTTTTACCTCCTTAGTTAAGTTTATTCCTAGGTATCTTAATTTTTTTGGTGTGATGGTAAATGGGATTGTGTTCTTAGTCTCTTTTTCTGTAAGTTCACTATTGGTGTATAGAAATGCCATAGATTTCTTGGCATAAATTTTGTATCCTGCTACATTGCTGAATTCATTTATTAAGTCTTTTAGTTTTTTGATGGAGTCTTTCAGGTTTATTATGTACAATATCATGTCATCTGGAAATAAGGAGTGCTTTACTACTTCTTTTCCAGTTTAGATACCTTTTATTTCTTCTTCTTCTCTAATTGCAATGGCTAATGCTTCTACTACTGTGTCAAACAGAGTGGTGAGAGTGGGCATCCCTGTCTTGTTCCTGTTCTTAGGGGAAATGGTTTTAATTTTTGCCTATTGAGTATGATGTTAGCTGTGGGTTTGTCATATATAGCTTTTATGATGTTGAGGTATGATACTTCTATTCCCACATTGTTGAAAGTTTTTATCAAGAAAGGGTGTTGGATTTTGTCAAATGCTTTTTTTGCATCAATTGATATGACTATGTGATTTTTATCTCTCAATTTGTTTATGTGATGTACCACATTTATTAATTTGTGGATATTGTACCATCCTTGCATTCCTGGGATAAATCCTACTTGGTCATGGTGTATGATCTTTCTGATGTACAGCTGGATCTGATTTGCTAGAATTTAGTTGAGGGTTTTGGCATCTGTGTTCATGAGGGATATTGGCCTGTAATTCTCTTTCATTGTGTTGTCTTTATCTGGTTTGGTATTAGGGTGATGCTGGCTTCATAGAAGGAGCTTAGAGGTGTTCCTTCCTCTTGAATTTTTTGGAATAGTCTGAGGAGGATAGGTTTTAGTTCTTCCCTGAATGTTTGGTAAAACTCCTCTGTGAAGCTGTCTGGCCCTGGGCTTTTGTTTGCTGGAAGCTTTTTGATGACTCCTTCACTTTCTTCCATAGTTATTGGCGTATTGAGATGTTTATATTCTTCCTGATTGAGTTTTGGAAGGTTGTACTTTTCTAGGAATATGCCCATTTCCTCCAGGTTGTCCAGTTAGTTGGAATAGAGTTGTTCATAGTATTTTTTTAAACAATCCTTTGTATTTCTGTGGGGGTCAGTTGTTATTTCACCACTTTCATTTCTGATTTTGTTTTTTTGGGTCCTCTCTCTTTGCTTCTTGGTGAGCCTTGCTAGAGGCTTATCAATCTTGTTTATCCTTTCAAAGAACCAGCTCTTGGTTTTGTTGATCTTTTTTTTTTTTTTTTTGGTCTCTATGTTGTTTATCTCTGCTCTGATCTTTATTATTTCCTTCCTTCTGCTTACACTGGGCTTTTCTTGTTGCTCTCTTTCTAACACTTTGAGTTGTAGGGTTAGGTAATTTATTACAATTGTTTGTTTTTTTGTTTTTTTTTTGCAGTAAGCTTGTAGAGCTGTGAACTTCCCTCTCAAGACTGCTTTCATTGTTTCCCATAGATTTTGGATTGTTGTATTTTCATTGCCATTTTTTGCATGATGTTTTTTATTTCTTCTTTGATCTCTCTGATAACTCAGTCATTGTTTAATAGCATGCTGTTTAGTCTCCATGTGTTTGATTTTTTTGGATTGTTTTTATTTTAGTTGATTTCAGTTTTATGCCACTGTTGTCTGAGAAGATGCTTGATATGATTTCTATCTTCTTGAATTTGAAGAGACTTTGCCTATGTCCCAACATATGGTCTATCTTTGAAAATGACCCATGTGCACTTGAGAAGAATGTATATTCTGTGGCTTTGGGGTGAAATGTTCTGAAGATGTTAATTAATTCCATCTGGTCTAGTGAGTCATTTAGGATTGATGTTTCTTTGCTGATTTTTTGTTTAGAGGATTTTTCCAATGGTGATAGTGGGGTATTAAAGTCTCCTACTATGATTGTATTGCTGTCAATCTCTCCTTTGATATCCTCCAGGCATGTCTTTATGTATTTGGGTGCTCCTGTAT
Source organism: Plecotus auritus (assembly GCF_963455305.1). NCBI lineage: Eukaryota > Metazoa > Chordata > Mammalia > Chiroptera > Vespertilionidae > Plecotus > Plecotus auritus. Next base: position 132,830,112 of record NC_137771.1, on the reverse strand, counting down.
TGGGTGTGTATATGTTTACCAGAGTTATTTCTTCTTGTGGTATGCTCCCTTTAGTATTATGAAGTGGCCTTTCTTATCTCTTGTTATATCCTTCACTTTGAGATCTAATTTGTCAGATATAAGTATTGCTACCCAGCTTTTTTTTTTTCATTTCCATTCACCTGAAAAACCTTTTTTGATCCCTTCACCCTCAGTCTGTGTGTGTCTTTTTTTCTGAGGTGGGTTTCTTGTAGACAGCAGATATATGGGTTGTGTTTTCTTATCCAATCCGTTATCATATGTCTTTTGATTGGGGCATTTAATCCATTTATATTTAAAATTATTAATGATAGGTACTTATTTGTTGCCATTTTTATTCTTTACCCCTCTGTTCCTTCTTTGCTTCCTATTTCTTTTCTTTTCTTTTTTCTTTTCTTTTCTTTTTTTTTTTTTTTTTTTACAGCAGACCCTTTAGCATTTCTTGCATTGCTGGTTTGGTGGTAAAAAATTCCCTTAGTCCTATTTTTTCTGTGAAGCTCCTGATTTCACTGTCAATTTTGATTGAAAGCCTTGCTGGGTACAGTATTCTTGGATTCAGGCCTTTCCTTTGCATGACTTTGTATATTTCATTCCATTCCCTTCTGGCCTGATGAGTTTCTGTTGAGAAATCAGTTGCTAGTCTGATGGGGGTTCCTTTGTAGGTAACTTTCTGTCTCTCTCTAGCAGCTTTTAGGGTTCTTTGTTGTTGGTGTTTGCCAATTTAATTATAATGTGCTTTGGCATTGGTCTTTTGGGGTTCATTTTGCTTGGGACTTTGTGAGCTTCTTGGATTTGTGTGGTTTTTTCCTTCCCTATATCAGGGAAGTTTTCTGTCATTATTTCTTCAAACAGGTTTTCTATTCCTTGCTCAGTTTCCTCTCCTTCTGGAACCTTTATTATGGTGATGTTTTTTGTTTTGTGTTGTCCCAAAGTTCCTTTAGGCTCTCCTGCTGCTTTTTTTTTTTTTTTTTCCTAGACGCTGCTCTACTGGGTATTTTTTCCTACCTTGTCTTCTAGCTTACTGATGCAGTCCTCTGCTTCTTCTAGTCTACTCTTTTTTTTTAAATATATTTTATTGATTTTTTACAGAGAGGAAGGGAGAGGGATAGAGAGTTAGAAACATCGATGAGAGAGAAACATCGATCAGCTGCCTCTTGCACACCCCCTACTGGGGATGTGCCCACAACCAAGGTACATGCCCTTGACCGGAATCGAACCTGGGACCCTTGAGTCCGCAGGCCGACGCTCTATCCACTGAGCCAAACCGGTTTTGGCCTTCTAGTCTACTCTTGATGCTTTCTATTGAGTTCTTTACAGCAGTGATGTCATTTTTCATTTATTCTTGGTTCTTCTTCATTTCCTCTTGGTTCTTACTCAAAATGTAGAATTTCTCTTCCATTCTTTTAAGCCACCTTATGACCATTTCGCTGAATTCTTTCTCTGACAGGTTGCTTGCCTCCATTTTGTTCACTTCCTTTTCTGGTGATGCCTGCTTTTCTTTCCTATGTGGGCCCTTTCTTTATCTCCCCATGGTCTCTCTTCTCCGGATGTCTGGTTATGTAGTTCTCTCTCCTGTGTTGATTTAAAGGCACAAAATACAACACAGCCAGGTACAATGCACAAGGCACTGAACAGAAATATATTCACAATATTAATAACCCCAAATAAAGGTGACTAGCAGAGAAAGGCTAATTAGAGGATAGGAGAGAAAGAAGAAGAGAAAAAAAAGAAAGGAGTACAAAAAGGAAATTGGGAAAAAGAAAAACAAAGTAAGAGAGAAAAGAAAGAGAATAAAAAAGTAAAGGGGAACAAACTATATATGGGGAGAAAACTCCAATAGAACAGCCACTAATCCCAATAAATGCCAGCAACAAGTACCTGGAGATGAATACAAACTACAAACAACAACTAATATGAAGCGAGGCGAGGGAAAACAGAAACAAAAAACAAACAAAAACAAAACAAGCAAAAAAACAAAACAAAAAAGAATAAGCAGAACAATCTCACAAACAAGCATAAAAAATCGATATAATCAACATTCAAGCAAACAACAACAAAAGGACAGAGAGAAAAACAATTTTTTGGATAATGAAGGCAGAGAAGAGAGAGGTGTGTATGGACTTGGAGCAGGGGATTGGAAATTAGATATATAAGTAGGGTGAAATTTTAACAGGGGGTAAAAGGAAAGAATAGGGAAAATCTAAAGCAGGAAAAGGGTAAGAGAAACAGGACAACAAAAGGGGAAAAGTTAAGAAGAGAGTGATGGCATAAATGTAGAGTTGAGATAGAGTAAAATGATGCTAAAGGAAAGATGAAAATAGAACGTAGACCACTAATCCCAAAGTAAAATAAAGAGAAAATAAAAAGACACTTTAAAAAAAAAAAGGTAAAATAGTAGTAATAATAATACTGATTGAAAATAAAAATGTAATAATTAATAAGGTAATATCAAGTGAGAAAAAAAGAAAAAAATTAGTTTCTCACGTAAAAAATGAAAAAAAAATTAAAAAATTAAAAAAAATAAAAATTAAAAAAAAAGTGCAGTAGTGAAGGTCATTCACTTCCTCTATTGTTCTGTTTGGCGCGCCTGTTTCCAGTCAGGACAGTATTGCAGTTCCCTGCGTTCCAAGGCTCCTCAGTGTTGTAAGCCAGTCCTGATTTTTACGCAGGCAGTGTGTCTTACTTTCTTGTGTTCCTTTATTTGTGATTACACAAGAGTCAATTTGTGATTCAACTCCTGGGTGGCAGTGTTTCTGGATTGACCTCTAGGTCTATAGGTCCTTTCTAGCCTGTGCTTAGATCCTGCTTTCTCTGTGGCATTCAATACTGGTTTGTGGGAGTGAGCTGCCTCGGAGCTGGTTCGCCGATGGTCACTGCCCGCTCTGATCCCCAGGTTCCAGAAAAACAACTTTCCCCTGCAGTCTCTCAGCATGTCCCCAACTGGGTGATCCTATGTATTGGGCTTAGTAATCAGAAGCAAGGATTTAAAGAGGAAAAAGCGCAAGTGTGTGAACTCCGGGGCTGTGCTCAAGTCTGCGCAGTCCTTTTTCCCCCTTGTGTCCAAGCAGCCGGCACACTTTTAAAATTTCTAGGTTGTTCTGTGCCAGATAAAAATGGGTTGCTTTTTAGAGATCCCCTCTGTTAGCAGCTCTGAGGACCCCTTCAACATTCACGAATCACGCCAGCCCCAACAGCCACGGATTCTTCTAGGTACAGACTTCCCCCGGTACTCCAGCTCCCGCAGTGCGCATTTCTCTGTCCTGCTGGGACCAGAGACCTCACCTTACCCCAGGTGAAATCTGACCCCTCCATGGTCGGAGTGTAGAGATCCCCTGAATCCGCATGTTTGCGCCAATTGGGGACTGGTGTTCTGGGGTTCGCAGCTGTTCCGTGGGTGCCGTAGTTGCAGATTTTCAGGCTTCTGATAACATCCACTTTCCCCTTCAAGATGGCACAGTCTCCACATCCGAGCCGGTGACTCTGGGAGGGGACCCAGCAGCAGTGGGGGCTGCCTGGTCAGGGGAGCCCCATCCAGCAGTCCCCCACCTTCTCCTGGAGTATAGCTGTCCCGTAACTCACCAACAGACACTCCCTGTGCGACCCTCAGCTGCTCTTTCTATCTGCTCCGGGACAAGACTCGGGACACGTCTGTCTATTCCACCGCCATTTTCAGTAGTTATAATTCTTACCATGACATAATTAAATTGTTTGTCTACTTTATATTGTCCTTTATTATGTTCAAAGATCATTATGTGAAATTATTTTCCTGGATTCTGTAGCATGTATTTTCTACATACATTCTCTAAGTTTTCTCTCAACATAAATTTAAAGATACGTTGTGTGGCTAATTCAGAGAGTTCCTATATACTACATATCCAGATTCTCCTAATGTTAACAACACAGTATTATGTTTTTCACAACTGATGAGCTAATATTCATATTTTATTATTATTTATAAAGTCCAGGGTTTATTCAGATATAACTTTTTTTTTTTTATCTAGTCTCCTTTGTTTGTTTTATATTCTCATGCAGGATACCAAATTAAATTTAGTCTATTGTCTACTTAGTTTTCTCTTAGCTGATACGTTTTCTCTGGTATTCATGAATCTTTCTAAGAAGGACCACAAAGATGAAATGCCATTTTCATGACATCCTGTCAGAGGCATATACTATCTTCATGAATTATCATATTGATGTTAAATTTGGTCCCCTGGCTGAGGTTGTGCATGTCATATTTCCCCCCCAGTAAAGTTTCCCTGTTTTCACTCTGTACTCTGGAAGGAAGGTGCTCTGAGCAGCTTGCACTTAGGGAACAGCCAGCTATGATTCACCTCCTTAAGGGTGGAATATTTAATAAATCATTTGGAAGTCTTCTGCACAGGAGATATGTCTCTTCTCTCCCAATTATTTATGTATTTGATGACTTATTTATATCATTATGACTATTTATTTTAATATATGTTTTTATTGATTTCAGAGAGGAAGGGACAGGGAGAGAGAAATAGAAACATCAATGATGAGAGAATCATTGGATGTCTCCTGCACACCCCCTACTGAGGATCAAGCTCACAACCCGGGCTGTGCTTTTGACCATTATTGAACCCAGGACCCTTCAGTCCACAGGCTGACCCTCTATCCATTGAGCCAAGCCAGCAAGGGCTCATTATGACCTTTTAGTTTTCATTGTATGCTTTAGGTTATTATCCAATCATTTCTCTCTCAAAATTTATTTTTCCATTTGCCATTGAAGCCCTTTCATGTGGCTACTTATGCTTTTAATATTACCCCACCCACACACACCTTTTTATTTGAATACTTCCTCACTTTCTGGTACTATATGAGGCTCCAGGCTCAGAGTGTTTAAATCTTTATTGTTGAAAGTATTACATATGCCTTACATATTTGCAGCTCCAGGCATAGAATCAGCCATTATTCCTTGGAGTTATGTGTTCTTTAGTGGGAGAATAACTCTAGAAACCAATAATTTAATGCTCATTGTACTTATTGCCTCCATGTACTCTTATCTGATAAAGCAAGGAGATATATATGTGCATTCTAACCCATGCATATATACACAATCTAGAAACATTTCTATATGTAAACACCCATGTCTATAGTAAACTAAATATAAGCTCATACTGATATTTAAACCATTATCATGGTAGCCTCCTTCCCTTGTTTACCTGTAACTTCCCACACCAAATAGTGAGTGATACATCTGGCTCCAACCATTCATGAGCCATCTCCAGTAAACATGTATAGGTGTTTCAGAATTGTTAACCTGCATCAATACGGGCCATAATTTTATCAACTGGAATATTGTGCTTAGGTACAGTTCCTTGATACATATATATTATTTTGTCACATTATAAATTACATTATTGGATCCTCTGTCCTCCTGAATGGTTTTGTAGAGGTTGTATTTATTAATGATTACTATTTCTGCTGTAAAGTTCTATGTGTTTTGACAAATTCATGTCTTATATTTAGCATTACAGTACCAAAGAGAACAACCGCACTGTCCTTATAAAATCAACTCTACTTCACCTATTCCATCCTCCTGACCCCCCACCATCACTCACTCCCCCATACACACACATATGGAACCATAGATGTGACATCTCTATAATTTTGTCTTTTCCAGAATGGTATATAATTGGAATCATGCAGTATGCATACATATTTAGACTTTTTTTTTAAATATATTTTATTGATTTTTTTACAGAGAGGAAGGAAGAGGGATAGATAGTCAGAAACATCGATGAGAGAGAAACATCGATCAGCTGCCTTCTGCACACCTCCTACTGGGGATGTGCCCGCAACCAAGTTACATGCCCTTGACCGGAATCGAACCTGGGACCTTTCAGTCCGCAGGCCGACGCTCTATCCACTGAGCCAAACCGGTTTTGGCATATTTAGACTTTTTTAATCTGACTTTGCAATATACATTTTAGACTTATTCATATTCAAGATTTAGTTTCTCTGAGGAGTCTAAGAAAAGCCATTCATTTTTAGTCTGTCTACACTCTTCTTATTGTAAGAGTTAGTGATGAGTTATAATCTCTACATGTGGGAGTTGAAATCAGAGGTCACAAGTATCTTTTTAATGAAACTCATATTCTCGTTGCCATCAATAGTCATAAAATGGATTATATCATCCAAGGTAAAAAGATAATCAAGTCACGTATGACTTGTCTGACTAATTATCACCAGTAGTGGTACTAGCAGGGTATCCTAGCAGAGTCCCATTGGCTTCCTGAGCCAGTATGTACCCAGGACTCAATCTCCCATTTCTCCCCATCATGGAGAGAGGTCCTTTATACTTCTTGTTATTCTTATGCCATTCTTACTTTAAAAGGTACTTTTACAGTGTGACCAGGAAACCAGAATCTGTTATCAGCAAAAATCCCTATGTCTTCTACCTGAAACCTGACTTTCCCTGAGAACTCTGCTGCGTCTGAGTTTATTTCAATTGCGACCTTTTACTCTATCATATTTGTATAGGTGAAGATGTTTCCTTGTTTCTCATTGATGCTTCCAGATTGATAACAATTTTTCTACCAAAACACTTCTCTTCCCATGAAACTTGTTGAATTAGAATATAATGTCTCTCCATCCTTTCAGTTGTTGGCATCTACAGAATTGCCTTTCATTCCTGAATAGTTATTCTTGTCTCTTTAACATTATCCTGATCTAATTCTTGGTAATTTTAATATACCCCTATTCAGTCCCTTATGTGCCATGACTTTTCATTTCTTTCATCTATTGCTTATAGTGCTCTACGCTTCCCCCATCTTTAGCCACACACTTCATTCTTCTTCAGCATCTTGACTTTATCATTATTATACCTTATGTAGAATGTCAGCTATAATAATATAACTTTCTGAAATCCACTTATCTTTTCCTTCTCTTTTTCTTTAGTTTGTCAACTCCAACTATTTTTGATTCCACCAAGACAGATAGCTAATTTATCTTCCTTAGTACTTTTCCATCTTTTTCTTATTCCCTTAATGTTCTTGCTTTGTCCCTAGCCATGTTAGATTATCATCTTTCTGCTGAATACACCCTCAATACTCATGACCTCAGTAATTGTATCACACTATTAGAAAATGGGGAAAGTAAAAATGCAAATAAAAGAGGAGACAAGTTCACAATCAATGTTCCAAGTAGGAGAACACTGATAAAATGCATGATCTCACTCATATGTGGAATCTAATAAACAAAATAAACTGAAGAACAAAACAGATCCAGAAACTTAGAAGCATTGAACAAACTGATGAATCTCAGAGGGAAGGAGCAAGCGGGGAGCAGGAAGAGATTAACCAAATAATTTATATGCATATATGCATAACCCACGGACACAAATAATAGTTCAGTGAAGACTTGATGGGGGGGGGTTGGGGAGGGGTCAATGGGGGTAAAAAAGGGGATATCTGTAATACTTTCAACAATAAATATACATTTTAAAAATTGCAGTGAATAAATAAAACAGTAAGTAGACATACCAACAGGAGAGGAGGAAGAATATATGGGCACAAATTTAGGAACTAAAGGTTAAAAAGAAGTATTTAATATCTGAGAAATGTAATTTGGAGGTAAATTTTTAATGTTTAGAATTACACTAGGATTAAAAAATAAATTTATATAATGAAGCTAATAGGCATTGCTATGTATCAATTATCCACAATGTTTGGTGGCCTGAGAGCATAAAATCCTAAACAAATAATTGCCACTACCTGGAGTATGTAGACTGGAAAGAAAGATATATCAGGAATTGCAAAATGTAAGATTGCTGGAAAAATAATACTCTGCCAGTTGACCCATGAAATCCACATTTACATAGTAAAAAAAAAAATGAAATCAGACACTGTTGGTCTGATAGAAATAATTTAAAAAATAAAATAAGAACATTAAGAATCTATACTAATAAGAGAGAAATATGGCAATTGACTGTCACTCCGCAACACTCACAGCCAAGCAGGAGGGAATATGCAAACTAGTGGAACAAAGATGGTGGCAGCCATGGAGCCAGCTGGAGCGGGTGGGAGGCTTGGGTCGATGCCGGTGATGGAGGAAGCCAAGCTTCCCACCCGCCTTGGCTGGCCACTGAAGGAGGGGCCTGTGGGTGGCAGCCACAGAGCCGGTCTGAGCACATGGGAGGCTTGGGTAGCCTGGGCCGGCCACTTAGTGAGGGGCCTGCATACGGCCCTCAGTCCCTCACCCAGGCTGGCCACACCACCATCAGGGTGAGGGTTGCTGCTGGGGGGTGTGGCCAGCCTGAAAATGGCCCTCAGGCCCTTACCCAGGCTGGCCATGCCCCCATGGGGTGAGGGTCCCCACAGGGATTGGGCCTAAACCGGCAGTCGGACATCCCCCGAGGGGTCCCAGATTGGAGAGGGTGCAGGCTTGGCTGAGGGACACCACCCCCAACCCCGTGCATGAATTTCGTGCACTGGGCCACAAGTATTAAACATAAAAAGTGTATATTCTTGCAATGATCTAAATAAATTCTATCTCCACCCATCACTATATTCTTGCATTTACCTAAGCTCAGTAAGGATCTAACCTCTTTTTTACCATGTGGAATTTGTACTCTTAACCAATGATTTCCAAAATTCTACTTCAGTCAATTTGCTATTTGCTTAGCAACCTGCTTTTGTGAACTACCAGTCCTTAAATGGAGGCCTTATTTATATAATGATGCAAATAATTCATAATTTCTCTTTCTGGTAATATTATTACTCTATAGAATCAAAATCCCATGGTCATAATTTGCCCCAAATTATGTCAAATATGTAAATCTAAGTTTAGATAACATAAACCTAAATATAGGGTTAGAAAAAGCATGATATTATCCATATATTTTAATTCATATATAAAGTCTTCATGGATATCAAGTCTATTCAGTATAAATTCATAAACATATGAAATATCAAGCTCATTATAAATCTTGTTGGATTCACATTACTACTAGTATGTTTAGGTTAATAATAATATTATTATTATTAGAGATGAAACTTACAAAGGCATTCATACTTTTAAAAAGGCCATACTTTCTAACAAGTTATTTATTTTTTTTACCTTGAAGATGCCTGAAAATTAACACATTAAAATGTAAGCTTCATTGAAGGCAGCTTCTGTAGATCTGATTTACATTAGCCCAAGATTCAGTGGTAATCATTAGAAGTGGGTCATTTAACTGGCCTGTAATTAGAATACCAATGAGCCAGTTCTCTTGGAAAAGTTCCCTGTTGTAGATAGACAACTCTTCAGTTTAAATATTTCAGCCATAAAAAACTGCTATCTATATAAGATATATATTTTTCCAGCCTGAAAAGGATAATGTGTATTCAGGCCATCCTTAATAGCCCCAAAGGAAAACCGCCCACGGTGTTCCAAAGCATTTACTCAGTCACTGGATAGAACTGATACCCAGAGCTTACATGGCTGGTGGGACAAACTTTTCTAAGCAAAGCACTAAGAGCTGAATTTTAAGGAGTGAGGAGGGGGCAGTTTATGATACAATGTACCATTTTTATTGGTGATAGGGTCTAGGGCAAATGCTATGATGAACTGGCAAATCTTGTGGGATTCACTTGAAAAGGAGTTTTTCAAACAATCCTATAATATAATAAAGAGGTAATATGCAAATTCACCATCACTCCAACAAACAAGATGGCCACTCCCATGTGGTCAAAGATGGCCCCCCCATGTGGACACAAGATGGCCACCACAAGATGTCCTGCAGGGGAGGACAGTTGGGGAAAACCAGGCCTGCAGGGAGGTCAGTTGGAGGGAACCAGGCCTTCAGGAGAGGGCAGTTGGGGGTGACCAGGCCAGAGGGGAGGGCAGTTGGGGGTGACCAGGCTGGCAGGGGAGGACAGTTAGAGGCGACCAGACCATCAGGGGAAGGCAGTTAGGGGTGATCAGGCCAGCAGGGGAGGACAATTAGGGTGACCAGGCTGGTAGGGGAGGGCAGTTAGGGGTGACCAGGTTGGCAGGGGAGGGCAGTTAGAGGCAATTGGGTAGGCAGGGGAGCAGTTAGGCATCTATCAGGCTGGCAGGGGAGTGGTTAGTGGGTGATCAGGCTGGCAGGCAGAAGCGGTTAGGGGCAATCAGGCAGATAGGCAGGCGAGCGGTTGGGAGCCAGAAGTCCTGGATTGTGAGAGGGATGTCCCACCAGGATCGGGCCTAAACGGGCAGTAGGACATCCCTCAAGGGGTCCCAGATTGGAGAGGGTACAAACTGGGCTGAGGGACACCCCCCCCCCATGCATGAATTTTGTTCACTGGGCCTCTAGTAATTAAATAAATGTCTAGCTTGAAAATCAGATTAAAAATATTTTAAGTCAAACTTCAATTAATGTATTTTTTCCAAAACTTATGTATGTGTGTGTGTATGGACCTTTCTCTCTTTTGCTTCAATTTTAAATACAGTGAAGCAGGGGCAAATGAACAATGGTAAGAATTCAGTTATAGTACTAGAGATAGCAAATAAAATTTATCTAGACTATATGGAGTAGCCTGGTCCTGTTTCGTACAAATCTAGGTTTCAACCTTCATTTGGTCCTATGACCCTCTCATATTACCCAAATCAGTGTCACTATTGCCATCATCTTTATGAGATTTTCTTTTTGTGTGGGTTAATTGATGTCTATCTTTCTAACAACCAAATAGTTAAGTGATACTAGGATCTATAACTGATTGGATATATATATATATATATTTTTAATACCATGTGAAATGAATACATGTGTTCATCTTTAGATCATGAGTAGAGATAAATATTTTTTCAAGAAATTTTTCCATAATTTGAATTCCTATAGATAGAATAAAATATTATATAATATAGAAGTATAACAATATCAACATCTCATTTTCATTATATCGTAACGTAATTGTGGTCACTTAGTTTATTTGCCATACATAAAATAACATTCTCTATTTCATTTGTTTTAGATTTTATCATTATTTTTAAAAAACTGAACAAGATAATTTAATCTATTTAAAATATAGCTTTTTGCATAGATTTAAGATTTTCTATTTGAAAGGAGTGAGAAAATCATATTCCTTACAAGTAATTAAAGAAATCAGAAAGAACCCCCCCTCCCCCACCCCCTCAAAAGAAGTAGAAACTAGAGCAGCAGCTCTAGAAATTGCTAGGGGGGGTATGTGAACAAGATTTATAAATATGCATAATTATAATCTAGTTCATTGTGTTATTCTTTTTCCCTAAAAGCTATTTTGCCAGTGTATATAAAATTATAAAAAGACACCCTTTCTTCCTGTCTACTTTCTGTCTCTTTTCATGACTACTCAGAAAAGGAGTCTGCAGGGACTCTCTTGGCCATATTCTCTGTTTGAAAGTTTTGCTTTATCTAAGTCAAATCCCTTATTGCGAAGGTCAGGCATGTGCCCTCCTTTTGCCTCCAGTAGAAAAAAAAAAATTCCTAAAGTTTGCTTTTTCAAGAACAGTTGTATGTTATAGTGATAAAAAGCACTTGTTTCTAGAAACATAACCCATCTTGTGTTATCTTTGTGATTTTATACAATCTGTTGCACCTATTGAAATCTCCATTTCTCATATTTAAGGCAAGACAAAGGCACCTACCACATCCAAAAAGTTTAGTGATGATCAATTGACATATTCTATGTCAAGTTACCAGCACATTGCCCATCATTAATTTATGTACTCATTAAAGGTTTGCAATAAACAACATATTTGGATAGCCTGTAAGTGAAACAAATAGATTGAAATATTTTTTGTTATCCTAAAAAAATCATATTCCCTGAAAAGACAATCTAGGAAAAATGTGTCATTCTTTCAACAACACAAATGTTTATTAAGTGTTTACTGTGTCATAGTAATGGAATTACAGAGGAAGAATAGCTGATGAATGAAGATATCGAATATAATTGCTTGCTATATAATTTTTAAGAAGAGTGTTTTGTAATATCTAAAGCATACTGTTTTTCAATTTTCAAACAAGTTTTGAAGACATAGTAATCAAACAAGAACAGCATAAATTTCTATCTCAATATTACATCCTAAATCAAAGGACATTACACATTTTAGCCACTATAACACTTCAAAGCCTTTGGAATACAAAAGCCGCTAGTGCATGAAATGATTGATGATGATACTTCTGATGTTGTAAAGTTGTAATCTGTCTCTTGTTCAAATGGGATGCCAGGACAACTAATAAATTCCCCAACACTGGAGAGATGGAGCATGTCAATTGGAAGAGAACAGATTCCTTTTATGAGCTTACTCAAGTACAGGTTCAAAATCCCTTATCCACAAAAGTGTTTTTCTGAAGTCTGTTGTAATCTCATTTGGCAGCCAAACCTGATGTGAACAATGAGAGTATATTATGGACTTTAGTCTACAGTCCTTATGGTGAATATAATATTATATTCTTGATTAGATTGTGTAGCTATAGACCCCACTGAGAGTGTTACACAATATGTAGTCTATACACTGCACTACTTTTAAAAAGTGAAAAATGTTTAATACTGAAGAATACCTGGACTCAAGGGTTCTAAATAAGTAATTATGGAATGGTTCTGAGAAACTAGAAAAGCTGTTTTCCACCTCTAAATTTGACTTTCCCTATTTTCTCAGTCACTATGTGTGCATATTTGTATTTGAAATATATTTGATGTGCCCTGGTTTAGCTCAGTGGATAGAGTGTCGGCCTGTGGACTGAAGGGACCCAGGTTTAATTCCATTCAAGGGCACATGCCTGGGTTGCAGGCTCGATACCCAGTGGGGTAGGTGCAAGAAGCAGCCAATCAATGATTCTCTCTCATCACTGATGTTTCTATCTCTCTCTCCCTCTTTATTCCTCTCTAAAATCAATAAAAATATTTTTAAAAAGAAATATATTTAATGTAAAAATATAAAAATAGTATGCATATTATACATATTTTAATAAATGTTTTATATGTTCTTTTATATGATTATAAATGCATATACATAATTTACAATTAATGATAGACAATAATAAATGGCTTTTCAACAATATCTTAGAGTTATTTTTATTATTATAACTGTTATTAATACTCTTTCAATATTATTTATAGAATTTCTACTAAAGTAGAAACATTTTTTTTATATCCTGATTTTAATTTTGGCATTTGTGACCAATTTACTAATATAATTTCTGCTATTTAAAAAATATTTTTGTGTCTTGTTGATTCATTAGAACTCTGTATTTTAGGTCAATAGACATTTCTTATTTCTATTATTTTACAATTAAATTACATTAATGTTTTTGTTACCATTTTAATATAGTTGAATACAGACATTTTCTTTTTTTTAATATATTTTATTGACTTTTTACAGAGAGGAAGGGAGGAGGATAGAGTTAGAAACATTTATGAGAGAAAAACATCAATCAGCTGTCTCCAGCATTCCTCCTACCAGGGATGTGCCCTCAAACAAGGTACATGCTCTTGACCAGAATTGAACCTGGGACCTTTCAGTCCTCAGGTCGATGCTCCATCCATTGAGCCAAACCAGTTAGGGCTGAATACAGATATTTTCTATAAATATTTAGAAAGAAAAATAAATGATCTACAAAATCATGACTTATTTGAACCCATCATAGAGGTAAGGATACCATGTAACTGAGGATTGAGCTCCAGTGTTTAATACAAACTGTTTCTAGTTTGGTAGAGCATGATAGAAAGAGGTAGCTAACATAAAAACACATTTCTATCTATCTATCTATCTATCTATCTATCTATCTATCTGTCTGTCTGTCTGTCTGTCTGTCTATCTATCTATCTATCTATCTATCATCTATCTATCATCTCTCTATTTAATTTGACTACTGTGTTTTTGTGTATATAAACAGTGGACAGTATACATAAACAATAGTGTTAAGCTATTAACCTAAGGGGGAAATATGCCACATCATCCTATCTATTAAAAGAGTAATATGCAAATTGACTGTCACTCCAACACACAAGATGGCTGCCCCCATGTGGACACAAGATGACCGCCACAAGATGGCCAGCAGGGGAGGGCAGTTGGGAGGGACCAGGCCTGCAAGGGAGGACAGTTGGGGGTGATCAAGCCTGCAGGGGAGGGAAGTTAGGGGTGACCAGGCCTGCAGGGAAGGGCAGTTAGGGGCAATCAGGCTGGCAGGGGAGCAGTTAGGCATCAATCAGGCTGGCAGGAGAGTGGTTAGGGGGTGATCAGGCTGGCAGGCAGAAGTGGTTAGGGGCAATCAGGAAGGTAGGCAGGCAAGGAGTTGGGAGCCAGCAGTCCTGGGTCGGGCCTAAATGGGCAGTCGTACATCCCTTGAGGGGTCCCAGATTGGAGAGGGTGCAGGTTGGGCTGAGGGACACACCCCTCCCACCCCATGCACGAATTTTGTGCACCGGGCCTCTAGTAATATATAATCCTTGATATCTTTTGATATAATCTCTAAAATTTCTCTACTGAATTTGTTAGTATTATAAATTATTATATACTTAAACTTAGTGTAATTTGCCGTATATCATTTCAGTCTTCCTGATTTAAATCAGGAGGGAGATAAATATATCTAAAATTATTATTATTATTATTATTATTGTTTTAACAAAAAGAATTACGGACATTTTAGTCCAAATAATCAGAAATATGAATCAGAAATATGAAGAAAAATGAACAACCATAAGACAGAAAGTGACCAAATTGCTTTAAAATTCACCGCAGCATTCTTTCATTGTTAGAATAGACACAAAAATGTCCCTTTCTATATCTGAAGCAGAAGCAAAAATCACATATTATACTGTATTATGTTTCATTATAATTTAGTGCAAAATGTTCTCTAATTTACATTTGAGGTTTTTTTTGTTTTTTTTTTTAACCCATGGTCAAACTATATAAGAAATCATTGCTTAATTACAAAATATAAAGGGATTTTCAAATTACATGGGTTTTTTGTTTGTTTGTTTATTTGGTTGTTTGGTTGGTTTCTGATTTAATTCAACCATTTATTTTAGTGCTTCATATTTACTAAGACTACCTCTTTCTATCAGTATACTGTTAAATTTTGTAATTATTTTGTGTGTGCTTATATAATCATCACTCTTTATATGTGTGTCTGAAATATATACATGTACAATTACCATACACAGGGAGAAGAGGGGGAGAGATCAAAAGGTATTGTCATTATCCAAAACTAAGGTAAAATTTTATATGTGAATTATTAATATCTTACATGGCTTTTGCTTTCTGGACAGCTAAATCTAGAGGTTATGTCTTTTAATGAATTAAACGACCAAACTGCTTTTTAAAATACATGAGTACAGCCTGGCTCTTTTGGTTGAGTATTGCCCCATATGCCAATAGGTCACTGGTTGGATTCCCAGGCAGGGCACATGCCAAGGTTGCAGGCTCAATACCCAGTGGGTGCATGCAGGAGTCAGCCAATGGATGATTCACTCTCATCAATGTTTCTATTGCTCTCTCCCTCTCCCTTTCACTTTCTATAAAATTAATCAAAACATATTTAAAAAAAATAAATTCATGAGTGTACTCATACCTTGAATAAAACAAATCCACGGTTACAATTTATAAAAGCTATGACAAAACTTAAATAAAACACACACACACACAACAAAACAAAACAAAAAACCCTGACAACATAACTTCAGTCTCTACTTGAAACACAAATTTAAAAAATGCAGGCATGCATGTCCCATTTTAATGCACATCACTTTAATGTGCTTCGCAGATGTGTTTTTTACAAATTGAAGGCAGGACCCTCTGCCAGCTAAAATATTACAGCTTGCTTTCTTGTGATACTTGCCTTCTTGTGGTGGTCTGGAAAAGAATCCACCATCTCTCCAAGGTAAGCCTGTACTGCAATATAGATTAGCCTTTCAAACCAGCTGTACTCCTCAGTTTCCTGTGGTTCAGATAAGAGCCAAGACATTTTTGTTTTCCTAAGCTAATTAAAGTAGATTTTATGTGATTTGCAGCCAAAACTCTTTCAGTCAAGTGGCTATACATGTGAAAAACCCTTTGTAATTAAGGTAACCATATAATTTATCAACCAAGCTGAGACACTTGTAAAAATGAATGAATGCTATTGGTAATTTATACTTGGAAATAAGCATAAACACAAGCTATTCTGGAAAAACTGGAATGTTTGTCCATTCTACCTGTAATCAACTTACAAATAACTCTAACAGTGGCAATGACATATTTTGCCACCAGCTCTAATAATATCACCACAGGTACTAGAGAAACAAGTATGTACAAGAAGAAGCCACATAACTTAATATATCTTAATTCAAATGAACACTCAAATGCAATATTCATCTTTTCTTTTTCCAATTTCATTTTCCTCTAGCTTTTAAATTCACCTCAGCATTCCTTCTAGTAAGCTCCCTTGAGTACTAAAAGTCAAGACCAAGACTTTCTAGGCACATTATTGTTCAAGTAGATCTTTGCTTTGTATGGAGGTACAATAAAATAACCTTAAAATTTGTTCTCATTCTTACAATCTTTTAAATTTTTTATTGAATTGGTTAACAGTCATTCTGAAATTGCATAAATGGAAACTAAACAATAGAATCAACAATGTGATAGTAAATTATATGCATAATCCAGACAATAAGTCTTTAAACTAAATATAAAGTTCCATAATAACTGAATAACTAGAAGTTCACTATGTGCCAGGTGCTGTTTTAAACACTCTATATAACTCACTTAGTCTCAGGGTCACCATATGTTAAAACACCAGGAGATATCATTTACACACATGTGAATGGTGCCTTCAGAGTTGTATAATTCTGTGATCTTCTTTAATCTTTCTAATAACTCTATAACTTGTTAATTCTATGGTTCTCACTTTATGAATTAGCACAAGGAGAAAAAAATAAGTAACTTGTTCCAAGTATTTCAGCTAATCTAAGTAGGGGGGCTGATTTTAAAGTTTAAACTTGTAACCACATTCATTAATTGAGCACCAACTCTGGTCAAGGAAGTGTACTAAACATTGAGAATATAATTAGTATTGGTTATTAGAATGTGTGGGGGTTCAGAACTTGCCACCTCAAGATGTGCCTCTGGTATGCAGATTACTTTGAGCTAAGGATAATTTTAGCTTTGGGTTCAAGAAAGATTTATTTCCCTTCCTTTAACTATCTAGAAGAACTTGACTTAGGGCCTTAGCCCTAATAAGAGATTATCAGAGGTAAATTCTTTTGACCTATCTATAGGGGAGGACAAATTTCTATTTACTAAATGTCTGCTTTTCTTATCATCCTGTGATGACTTTTTGCAACCCCCAATGTGTATCACCTCATCCCTAGCTCAGGATGTTTTATAGACCTCCAAACCCCCTTTCTATCTCTGAATGTCTCTTGCATGTGGGCTCTCTGACACTCTCATGTATATGGAGTTCTCATACATATGTATGCATTAAATTTGGTTATTTTATCTTGCTAATCTGTCTCATATCTATTTGATTATAGAAACTTGAGGGTAAAGTTTGTTCCTTCTCCACCTCTCTCTCTCTCACACACAAACACACACACACACACACACACACACACACACACACACACACACACACTTACACACATTTAGATAAACACACATATTACTTATATAATTAATTGGATACATACACACATCCTATCTAATAAAAGAGTAATATGCAAATTGACCATCACTCCAACACACAAGATGGCTGCCACAAGATGGCTGGCAGGGGAGGGCAGTTGTGGGCAATCAGGCCAGCAGGGGAGGGCAGTTGGGAGGGACCAGGCCTGCAAGGGAGGGCAGTTGGGGGTGCTCAGGCCTGCATGGGAGGGCAGTAAAGGGTGACCAGGCCTGCAGGGGAGGGCAGTTGGGGGGGCCAGGCCTGCAGGGGAGCAGTTAGGCCTGCAGGGGAGGGCAGTTGGGGTGGCCAGGCCAGCAGGGGAGGGCAGTTAGGGGCAATTGGGCCAGCACAGGAGCAGTTAAGGCATCAATCAGGCTGGCAGGGGAGTGGTTAGGGGGTGATCAGGCTGTCAGGCAGAAGCGGTTAGAGGCAATCATGCAGGCAGGCAGGCGAGCATTTGGCAGCTAGTAGTCCTAGATTGTGAGAGGGATGTCCGACTGCCCATTGAGGCCCGATCCCACCTCTAGTCCCCATATATATCTAGATAAATGAAAGGTAGACATTTATATAATAATACATTTAACTGGAATTGTGATACATGAATGATTCAAGGGAAAAGTAACTCAGGAGAACTTTTAACTTTCTTCCAAACTGCCCAAAAGAATGTAAGATAGGAGGCCACTGCCTGGAAGAACTAGCACCATGGATAAACAAAACATAACATGAACTGGGTGTGGCAGACAGGCAGGAACCTAGCAATACTCATTTGATCCACGATCTCTCTGTATTCCATGTTCTCTAGATGGCTCAGCAAATGTTTATTTACTAAACATTAACTCTTTTTATCTCCTTGTCTTTCCTCCTTATCCTTAGTCTAAAATGTCATATATACCTCATTTTGCCTTTACTATCTTTGGAATTTTTCTGCTTATATAAATTGCCCATGTGTAGGTATTAACTGTGTTTTTATCTTGTTAATCTACCTTATGCCATTTTTATTATTTGAACAGCCATAACAACCAAGAGGGGAAGGGGAATTCCCCTCCCCAAATTAGTATATAAAACAGTGTTTTCTTTTAAAATATATTAAATTTTCCAAAGGCAGATTATGGTTGAAAGAGGTGTCTTGATTAAATAACTATATCACTGAAGGAGAACAGTACTTTTAAGGAGCTATCTTTGTGTTTGGGTAGAGCTGAAGCTGGCTCATTAGTCCAATGAGAAGCAGCAAAGTCAGACCTCCTCCATGAGAATATCAGCTGAAGTGATGACAACACCAATGCTTCAGTTAAGGAGACATCTTCACAACTCGTAGTCACCTGTAATTTAGTTTATACCGCACACCAGAGCCTGCTCCTTGGAAACTTTGTCCCACTGCTCAGAGAGAAGCTGCAGGAAAAAAAGACTCACCAACATCAACTCTGACACAACAGGAGAGAACTTGAAACAAGGCCGCTGCTGCATCTGAAACAGCATGGACTAGGCAGGAGCCACACTTCCCAGTAGAGGGCGTTGAAACCTCTCAGCCACTGCAGAGGCTTTCGCCAGGCCTAGAACTCTTCTTACCAAAATGTCATTATCTGCACTTGGAATCAAAACTACTAGAAAGAATTCAAAATTGTTGTTTCTAAGTGGACTGAAGATTTAAGATAAGGCTCTGTGGCCACGAAAGTGGAATCCACTCCTTTATGACTGACATTTGCATGTTTTGGTAAAAGATCCATGACTAGTCCACTGGAATCTGGTTTTGCTACATTCTATTCACAATCCCAAAGAGAAACTATGTCCATCCAAGACCAGGTGTTTGGCCCATTATCTCAGCTACTCCTTTTCCTTGGAGCTTTATCCTGCCACAGAGAAAACACATGAGATCATGTAGCATTGCTTAAAAAGTTCTGTATGCGAGGAACTCTCGTTTTCTTGGCAATTGGCAGTGCTAGCACTTGGTAGGTGGTGAGGAAACTTCGGATGGCTTTCCAGCGTAAGTGCTTCAGTGATGATAGGACTAGGAGTTGTCCAGAACTGGATGTGACCATCCCTTGTCCCTGTGGCAATAACTCCACCATGTGGAAAAAAAATGTGCAGCGAAAACCATTGGTCATAGGAGCAAATGCAATTGGACTTTTCAGTTCCAGGGCCCAGATCCTGAGGAGTCTGTCATCTGCCACAGTGCGGGAGGGAAGCACACAGATCTCAGGGAGCTAATGTGGACATAGCTGTCTTCCATGAGGGATTCGAGCTGGTGTGGTGGAATGACCTTAGCCTCTTGCCAGTGTAAGGGTCCCACATGATCACGGTGGTGTTGTAAGAAGCTGTGACAAGCAAGGCAGAGTCAGGAAAGAAGTCACAAGAGACAACACTGCTTTGGTGGACCCCTAGCTTCCGGATTAATGTGTAGGACCACATGCTCCATAGGAAGACGGACTTTTCTCCATCTGCAGAGCAAAGCATGCTTCAGTCTGGGGAGACTGGAGCAGAAGTAAACCCACTTCAGATGGCCCGACAACATCTGAATCTGTTTACCATGCTTATTCAGGTCCCAGATGTGAAGAGTCTTATCCCGAGACTCAGAGGCCAAAATTAAACTGCCACTGGGTGTGAAGCTCAGATCTCCTACAACAACATTTTCGTGGCTGCAAAGATTCAAAAGGAGGAGCCCTGTCTGCACCTCCCAAATCTTGATCTGCCCATCCTTGAGTCCATAGTGAGGATCAGGCAAGAGACATCTGGCACTGGGGATGGTGGCATGCCCAGAGCTTCCTGCTGGGTGGAGAAGGCCACAGGCTGAAGGCCAAACCCCAGACAATCTGCCCACAGTCTAGAATCCTCTCCTTTGGGCTGCCTCACCCTTTTGTATCATTTTTGCTGCTTTGGCTTTTGGTTTCAAACCCTTTAGGGATGAACCGCTCCTCCACGTCTGTTAGGGTCTCTGAAAGGAGGAATGCATGAGACCCAAAGGGGTAAAGACTTATGAATTTATTAGGTCATCTGGAAGCCCTGATAGGCTGAGCCCCCAAATGGTGCCAGCGCCCAAAGATGGGAGTCAGAGGTTTTTAAAGGACTCTAGGAGGGCTTTTTCTGGGTGGAGAATTCTCTGTGCAGGTCCAGATTCTGAGAAACTCCAGAGGGGAGAGATAATGGTCTTAACAAGTAGAATGTGGTCTAAGCAAGTGGAATGTCCATTGTGAAGTGGCCTAAAGGTCAGTTCCCAGGGAAGGAAGTATTAATTCAATTATTTGATCAGACCTAACATTCCAGCCTTTTTATTTTATGGAATAGGGATGTAGGTCATATCTTCTGTATTTACTTCCTGCTGAGGGGGGATGTCAAGATCACAGGGGAAAGGACTTTGATAGTAGTGGGCTGCATGAGGGGTCACAGCAGCATGATTTCCCTGAGACTGGTTGGTAAAGGCTCGAAAGCAGCCCTGTTGAGTGACTTGGGAGGTAAAAGCTGGTCCTGAGGCTACCACAGCTTCACTTGTATGGTTTTGCTGCTTTTCTGGGCCTGGAGCTGAAATACAACAGAGACCTACATGTTATCTTTAGGGAGGAAAAGATCAGGGGTCTAAGTTGCCTGACTAGTGATATGAAGGGGGAGGATAGGTTACCCTGGGGGTGAGATTCTTGTTTTCCAAGTTTTGTCCATTTCTAGCATCCAGAGCTTTCTGGCCCAGTGAGTTTCTATACCTGTACCTAGCCCATCATCCTTGCTCTGGGGGTCACAGGGACGATGAGACCTGGACACAAAAGGAGGTTATGATGGTGTTTAGGGGTGGTATTTCCTGAGTACAAGTAGGGCTTGTAACCTGGTGGAGACAAACTGTTTTGCAAATTTTAATATTACTGGGGCAAAATCTGGAAGAACAATAATTATGGTAAGTTAAGACACATTAGTTTGAAGGGCTGTAGTCTAATATACAAAAATGAGGTTTATACTGAAATCATTTACTCTTAAGTGTCCTTGGTTTAGGAAAGATAGTGTTTTCTAGATGGCTGAAAACTGCTTGGCATCTGGATTTTTTAACATTTCTCTCTACAAACCTTCTATAATTTTCACAAACCTTTTTACAACTTTCACATTCTTATAGCTTTCACAAACATTCTTACAACTTCACAAACATTCTTACTTTAACTCACTTTCTTTTTCCTTCAGGATGCATGTCCATGCCTTATACATTCTATTGTCAATGCTTAGAAGCCTTAATTTTCCAATGATAACCAAAGAGTAAACAGCCAGCATTTCTTATACTGACATTTATGAGCATTCTCACTTTCAAGCAACATACCTTTAACAAAGCACAAAACATTACATTAACAGTTCCAAATCTACTTTACAGATTTTCTGTAACAAAAGCTAAAATCAGGTGAACTTAAAACTTACTGAAATATTTGGATGTTTATCATTTAATCCAGCAATGCTTTAAGGCTTTTAAGTTGCCAAAGAAGATTTTGGAAAATTATGTATAGGCATATAAGGCTGGAGAAAAATCTGGGGTGGGGAGGGAACAGGCCCTCCAGCCTGTTCTAGGACTGCAGTTTCCAGGCCTCCAGCCACTTGGATTTAAAACTGCCACATTTTTCCTTAGAGATAACATGCTGAGGTTTGGGTGATAATGAGTTCAACTTCTGATAGTAGCCAGGCTGTTAAGTAAGCATTTGTAGTTTTGAAGTAAAGAAAGTTGTTCTTTGGGAAGTGTGGTGAGAAGTCTCTGAGGTGAGAGCAGTTTTCCAAGCACTAAAGGGGTGAGAATGCTGGCCTTGGGATCTAAAGGCTCAGTGAGGGGTTTTTTTGCTGTGTCATAGAGGAGTTTTGTGAGAAGACTGAAGTTGGGAGCTCAGAGGTGAGGCTACCCAGTGAGCCCAAGAAAGGAGAGTATTTCTTGTTTAGAGGAGGGGACAGTTTTGGAGGAGATAAAGTGTTTATAGTCTAAGGAATGGCATGGCTTTGTGGGGTGAGAGTGAAACTAAAGTAGGTAACTGTCATATGAGACAACTGGGTTTTATGAGGGGATGCATGGTAGCTCCAGTCAGGCATTGAGGTACAACTAGAAAAGAGTGGATAAAGGGGGTGTCTAGTAAGATGCAAGGTAGAGGTGAGGTGGCTAATGGCAGTGACACTAATTCTGTCAACACCCATAATAGAGACTGAGGAGGGGGCAAGGGTCCCAGGAAATTCATGGAGGGCAGAATAAGTGGCCCCAATGTCAATTACCTGCCACCACAATCGTTCCCTGAGGCTTTGTCCTGGTGATGTAAGTCTGAGGGGGCCTGTGCAGCTTCAGTCTTCAGAACCAGTCCCAGGAGGTTTGGGAGCTTCAAACCATATCCAGAGGGAGGCCTTGTTGGACTGGCTGAGGTCCAAAATGGAGGGGCCAGACTGCAGTCTGATTTCCAGTGGCCTTCCCTTCTGCACCTTGGGCAGGGTGCAGGCAGGGGTCTCAGGTTTGAGAAGGACTTGGACCAGTGTTCTTCCTTGTTGCATTTGAAGCATGGTCTTGGAGAAGGCTTAGCCCCTGACTTACCCTTGCTTGGAGAACCAGCACCTCATTTGGGGTTCATGAGAGTGGTGGCTAGGAGTTGGAAGGCCTCTGTGAGGTGGAAGAGGAAAAGAGCTGGGTTTTCGTCAGGGCCTTAAGTGATTTCATTAAGTTTGTCATAGTTGACCACCTTATGGGCAGTCTTTTTGAGTCTAGCAATAAGACAGATGATCATATGGCTACAGAGCCAGTGCCCTGGAGAATTGACCTGATAGTCTCGTCTGGGGACAGTTTGGGGGACTATGTCAGCATTAACCAGGTTGGCCACTGAGTCCTGTCTTTGGAGGGCCTTGACATGGTCCTGAGCTGCTAGTCAGATGTGCTCCTTCTCCTCTGGGGTGAGAGAGGAGGACAGGAGGACTTAGCTGTCATGCCAGGTCAGGTCATAGGACTGGGTCAGGTACTTAAATTACTTAGTAAAGGTGGTCGGGTCAGTGGAAAAATACCTGCGATGTCTCTCAATCTGTGCGAAGTCAGACATGGAAAATGGGATGTGTACCCACACAATACCTTTAGTTCCTGTTATCTTTCACAGGGGTAGAACAGGCATGGGAATAAAAGTGGCTGTTGAGCAAGGTGGTCTTTGGGTGGCCCAAGAGCAAGTGTTAGGTGGGAAAAGGCTGTTTTGGAGCTTGCATTCTTGGGATTTGGGCTCTCAGGGGCTGGAGGAGAAGGTGGTTTCTGGTTAGGAAGGTCTAGGTTTTGTGAATCTACTGCAGGTGAAGGAGTGCATGTGTAAGGGGGTGGAGGTCGGTGGTCTGCTGGGTCAAAAGTAGATTCAGAATCAGAAGTGTTAGGAGTATGATGTTTTGGGTGAAGGAGAAAGATCTGATGGGCAGAGCAGAATTGAGAGAGAGGATTGGGCCTGAAGGGGGAAAAAGGCCTGGACATAGGGAATCTCGAACCATTTTCCATTGCAGTGACAGCAATTATCTAAATTGTGCAGTGTGTTAAAATTAAAAGTGCCATTTTTAAGCCATTGAGACTTATTAGCTAGTTTGTATTGTGTCCAGTGTTACAAAATAAAATGAGGTGGTAGGGCATGATCTCCCCCGCGAGTGTGCAGAGGGAGTGTGGTGTGGTCCATGAGAGAGGAAGGGTGAGTGACAGACCACAAATCCAAAGGTGACTTTTTAGGGCAGGCATCCCTGCTGCTCAACAAATCACCATGACATATGTGGGGCGACCCTTTGGACTGGGCATCCCCAATCCAGAAGGAGCCAAAGCCAAATGGCTTATGAGTCTTCTGGTCTAGTGCTAGGACTTTTGAGATTAGAGACTTTTCAAGAAGTCAATGAGAAAGAGGGGGCAGAAGACACAAAACGAGGGAAATTTTGGAACATCACTCACCTAGAGAAGATTGGCCGGTGTGAGATGGAGGGTCAGCAATGGATAAGGACAGATTCTCAACCCAGCATCCTCCTTGGTTGGTTCAGGAGGGTCCATAACAGAGGGAAGCCTAATAGAGGAGTGTAATCAAGTCACCCAAGTAGGATTCAGAGGTAAGCCCAGGTCGAGCTGCCACTGCCTACTTCTCTCCAAGTAGCAAACTCAGGGTGCTCAAAGCCGGGATGATGGCTCCCCATCCCTGTGGAACCACCTCGGGTTTTGGCACCAAATGTTAGAGTCACCGAAGGAGGAACACACAAGGCCAAAAGGGGTGAAGAATTATGAATTTATTAGGTCATCAGGATACCAGATGGGCTGAGCTCCAAAATGGTGTCAGCACCCAAAGACGGGGAGTGTCAGAGGTTTAAAAGGACTCTAGGCAGACTTTTTCTGGGCCGAGAATTCTCTGTGTAGGTCCAGATTCTGGGAAACTCCAGGGGGAGAGAGAAAATGGCCTTAGCAAGTGGAATGTGGTCTAAGCAAGTGGAATGTCCACTGTGAAGTGGCCTAATGGTCAGTTCCTGGGGGAGAGGGTATCAATTCAATTATTTGATCAGATCTAACAGTGGCCAGGGGATCAGCTTGACAATGCAGTGTCCTTGAGACCAAGCAAACCAGGAGCCATATTGGGGAGGAGACACTCCAGGTTTCACAGCTCGACTTCCAGTTGAACTGGTGGGGGTGCCCAGGCTTGAGTTCGGCCAGCAGCAGTGATTCCTCCACAATCCCCGCCCAATCAAAAAGCCAGGGAAATAGACATCAACAATCAGAACCGGCAAGGACAGGAAGAAGCTTGAACTTCACTCCGGCCTCCATGGAGGACGTGCGGCTCATGGCAGGCTATGCCTCAGCCCCCCAGGCCACCGGCCCTCATTCCTGGTTCCTGCTCCTCTGGCCCTACTTCGGTCCCACCGCACCAAGCCTGCAGCTGCTCAGAGAGAGCAAAAGGGGGTTTTCTTGACTATGTTTAATAGTCTCACTTTAATATATTCACTGTGCTGAGCCCTTGATTCAATGCAAAATATAAATATAGGATATGTAAATATCCTATATAATAAAAGCCTAATATGCAAATTGTCCCTTTGGGCAGTTGTTCAACCAAGAGTTCGACTGCTCGCTATGACGTGTGCTGACTACCAGGGGGCAGCGTTGAACATGACGGGCATCAGCAATGCAGCGCTGGCAGCAGGTGCTCAGTGCCAGGCACCCAAGAGGAGCCCACCCTGCACCCATGCGGCCTTTTTTAGGTGAGCTGGGTCACAGCTGCCGGGAACACAGGGGCCGGTTTGGGCTCCCTGTGGGTTCAAGCAGGAGCTGGTCTGTGAGGCTGACAGGGAGAGAGTGTGCTGCCCACCAGGCTTCTGTGTGGAGAGGCCCATGCTGCACCCTGGCCCACGGTGTCCAGCTGTGCTCACCGCATCTCCATGTGGGGACTTGGGAACCATGACTCAGGCAGAGGGGAGCATGTGGGGGCCTGGTGCCCAGGTGCTGCCCAGAGCCCAGAGGTCAACTGGGACCTGCCCTTCCATGCCAGATGCTAGCACTTCTATTGCTGGCCAGGCCTAGGGACCACACCCGTGTATGAATTCCATGCACCGGGCCTCTAGATTTATATAAGAAGGACATAGAATTTAAGCATATGTGAACAGTCTCCCATATCTTTCTTTTACTTTTTTAAACTTCCCACTTTCCTGCTTTCATATAAAATATTAAATTGTACTTAGAGAAGAAAATTACCACCTGAGAATATATCACTGTAATTGCGGGGAAAGGAAATAATGCATGTAAGTTTGTTCAGTTTTAGCTTGTGTTTAGATAAAGCCATTTGGTAATGGCTTTATCAGAATGTAAAGTGGAATTCCAAGATCATTTATTTAGTAAGAAGAAATGCCAGACAAATTATTATTTGTCATAAATAATATATTATGCTTTAAAAAAACTTGTTTCTTGAACCTGTAATTTGAACAATCAATTACATCTCGGTAATGAATAGTTCAAGGGAACAACTGCTAAATAGTTCCACCTTGTTGCCATCACTGTAATATTTCTAATTTATATGGTGTTTTTCTGTAAGAATGTGAGAAAACAGGCTTTTCTATTTCTTTATAATAATTGCAAGCTGCATTAGTAGTGTTTAATATAGAGTAACATTAAAACTCTGGTAAATTGCATTATCCTCTTCCTAAAAGAAAATCTTTATACAATCAATTTATTTCAGATTCAAAATGCATTAAGTTTTCTAAAACCATATGATTCATTACCACAGGTAATGAAAATCTTCCTATAAAATCCATACAGGTTTTCTCCAGCATCTTAAGCATGTGTTATTAACTTCTGTATGATTCAGTGCCTAAGAGCTTGTTAGCCACAATACACACTGACTGCAATTCATTTTTAAATACATTCAATGACTCAGCTCATTTTTCTTCTCTAATACAAATTAGAAACAGATTATTGGCAATTTCCAGTTATGGTGCTTTGTCAAATCCCTCATTGACTATAATTTGTTAAATTTTCACTTTAAATGCAGACAGAATAGGCTTGGAAAAAGTATATTGATGGTTATTTTTCAGGAAGATTATGGGAAAAGTGTAGTTTGCAGAAATGTGGTGCCTTAATAGCCTAAATTTTTGTATAGAAATTTCACTTAATTTATTAAATACTAATTTAGAAAAAAAGTACTAGGTATGTTATATATAACTTTAATTCTATTTTAATATTTAAAAATATTTTCAATAAAGTAGTCCATATTTTTAAATCTATTTATTTTGGAGAGATATGAATATTCCAAAGCTTCCAAAAATAGTTTTTAGCATTACTGTATGATTTGGACTTCAATAACATAATTGTGACCAAATATCTGTGACCATTGGGTCTCCTGCCTCAATTTGCATGACAACAGGTTGGCAGTTTGGGCTCTGACTCTCTCTATGTGACAAATTGCATTCCCCGCATTGTCCCTTTAAGGAAAAAACTAGTTTGCACAAGTTTTCTTTGCAGAATCCAAGGGAAAATGAAGTGCTGGTCCATGTCTGTGAGTCCAACCTTTGGCCATATCTCCTGGCTCTAACCTGCACACCATGAGTCAGAAACTCTAGTCAGGGGTCCTCAAACTTTTTAAACAGGGGGCCAGTTCACTGTCCCTCAGACCGTTGGAGGGCCAGACTATAGTTTTTTTAAAAAAACTATGAACAAATTCCTATGCGCACTGTGGGCCCGGGACGAGTCGGCTGCTAAGCAGGACAGGCAGCGGCACCCGGGGGCCAGATAAATGTCCTTGGCGGGCCGCATGTGGCCCGCGGGCCGTAGTTTGAGGACGCCTGGTAGATGCTGCACACAGTCTCCATCCTGCTTGCACATACTTGCAGCCACATCTTGCTTAGTGATTTCAGTTACTATTATGCCATATGCTACTTTTTCCCCTCTGTTAGCAAATGTTCGTAGTTTAGATTAATTTAGCTTTCTAATTATTAAGAAGAAGGGAAATGTTTATGCAACCTATGAATGATATTGATCTAATATTTAAAACATCTATATATTTTACTCCTAAATAATCAACAAAGTTAGAATCATCTCTTCAAATGTTTTATTGATTTTTAGAGAAAGAGGAAGGAAAAGGGCTAGAGAGATAGAAACATCAATGATAGAGTAATGTCATCAATTGGCTACCTCCTTTCTACTGGGGATTGAGCCCACAACCAGGAAGTGAACCAGTAACTTTTTCATTTGTGGGTTGATGCTCAACCATTGAGCCATGCTGGCTAGGCGAGAATTATTATTAGAAAATAGAATACATTTTATTTATTTTTATTTTTTTATGGTGACTGTTTTACTTTTATTTTTTTATTTTTTAAATTTCTTTATTAATTAAGGTATCACATATTTGTCCTCATCCCCCCATTCCCGTCCGAAACCCCTCCCCATGCATACCCCCACCCCCCTGTTGTCCTTGACCACTGGTTAGGCTTATATGCATGCATACAAGTCCTTTGGTTGATCTCTCTCCCTTACTTCCACCGTCCCCTACTTTCTCTCTGAGGTTTGACAGTCTGATCGATGCTTCCCTGTCTCCAGGTCTGTTTTTGTTCATCAGTTTATGTTGTTCATTATTTCCCCTAGATGAGTGAGATCATGTGATACTAGAAATGTACTTATAAGAAGCGAAAATGAGACAAGCAATAATGGTTATGCTGAGAGGCAAATGAATCAGTCTGTAGTGAGTTTCTTTCTGGGCCAACACTTCTTTTGAGTCCCAGTTTCAATGTCAAACAGTTCCTTATGTGTACATGTCAGCAATGATATTTCAGTTCCGGATGGTGGACAAATGGTGGTAATGCAGGTCCGACCCTCTCTGGTTTGGTCCTGGGCAACCTGCAGTGATGCACAGCTCCTGACTGCTAGTATGGCAAGGTGTCGTCAGCATCTTCTATCTCTGGACTGTTTCTCTCTTCTGTCTTCATGGCTGGAGCAGTCCTGTCAATTTCTCTCTGTTGCAGGAATCCACATGGTCTTGGAGTTGTTTTCTGAAAATATACAAACATATTCTCAACCAAAAGTTAATAAAGGAATCCTTTCTATAAATTTGACTTGGGATCCTTTTTTTCATTTTTTGCCCAAACGATTTTCCTTTGGCTTGTTTTGACACCATGTGTGTTTTTCATGCGTGTCTTGCTGTTAGCATTTCAAATGAAAGTTAATTTTCTAAAGTAAAAATTTTCTAGATGTAATTTACTTTCTAGAATACATTTTAAATTGTTTATTATTTTACCAGATTTATTTTTTTATGTCTGCATTCAAATCCTGAGGGTTTTTTTTTTTTCCAATGAAGCTAGTATCTTTTTAGATTATAACATAGTGTTGCAATTTCATTAACGTAAGAGCATAAAAAAGTCTTAGGTCATCAACACATTCAGTGAATAATATAATTGGCTTATTTCTAAAGAGTCATTGGCTCCATCAATAATTTAATCTCAAATCTTAAACTCTCCTTGGAAGTTCTAGGTATTTTACATAACCTAATCAGTCTTGTGTTAATTTACCTTATAAATTGTCCTTCCTATTTTCCTTCCTATCTAATTTTGAACTATCTCCTTTGAATATTTTTAAAGTACCTTGAAACACACGCTTTCCATATTCCTCTGAATCTATCCTGTTATGTCTGCTTTTGAAATCATATGTTCCTAGGCGAAATAAGAACCTTAGCTAGTCTCTTGGGATTGGAGAATGGAATAAACTCTGGAAAAGGAGGAACTGACAGAAACAAAAAACAAAAAACTAATAGCCTTAGAGACCCAGACTTAGACACACATTTAAGAGAAAAGTAGGCAGAAATATGAAAAAGAAAAAAAAAATCTTGATTTTGGGCCAGAAAACTAAGCGTCAAGGACATTAAAAACATTATAAACTGATGAACAAAAAGATAGTTACAGAGGCAGTAAAGCATCAAACAGACTGTCAAATTACAGTGGTAAGGTTAGGGAGAGGTGGGGGAAATAAGAGATTAACTGAAGGACTCATATGCATGTATATAAGAGTAACCAACGGATGCAAAACATTGGGGGGTGAGGGCATGTATGGGAGTGGGGTGGGGGTGGGGGGCAATGGTAAGATATGTACACATATAATACCTTAATAAAAATTTGAAAAAATAAAAAAAAAAGTGAGAAGACTATTGGAAATAATATTTGTTAACCCTCCAAGTTGAGACTATTCCAATAAAGACTAGTTACCTGTAAACTTTTTTCTTTTATTCTATAAATATATCAGAGTAAGATTATAATTTTTTAAATGAATCTACTAAAAATACTCATTACAATACTATACAATAACAAAAATGTCCCAATAGTGATATGTTCTATGCTCATTTTCTATGGATCATCAAGAAATAAACAATTATTTAAGTCATGGCCAGTGTAGTTCAGTTGGTAAAACATTGTCCCATGTACTGAAGGGCCACTGGTTCAATTCCTGGTCAAGGCACATGCCCAGGTTGCAGCTCAATCCCAGGTTGGGATACATGTAGGCAGCAGCCAGTCAAGGTTTCTCTCTCACATCAGTGTATGGCTCTCTCTCTCTCCCTCTCTTTCCTCTCTCCCTAAAATCAATAAAAACATGTTATTATTTTTTACTTTAAAAAATATATTTTTATTGATTTCTCAGAGGAAGGGAGAGGGAGAGAGAGAGAGAAACATAAATGATGAGAGAGAATCATTGATTGCCTGCCTCCTGCATGTCCCACACTGGGGATCAAGCTGATAACCTGGGCATGTGCCCAGACCGGGAATGGAACCTGTGACGTCCTGGTTCATAGGTCAATGCTCAATCACTGAGCCATGTTGTCTGGGCTCAATAAAAACATTAAAAACAATTCTTTAAAATCTGGAATTAGATTGAACCCATTTTACTTACAGGTTCAATATATCCATTTTTAACAGGGAAGTTTTACTAGATCTGACAATTTTATAAAAGGATATAAAGTGCTTTAAACCTTTAAATAAGACAGATATTAAAATTTATTTTGAATATAGCCACAGTCTTTAAAATGTTTTATTTTCAATAGCCTGAAATTAACACTCAAATTAAAATTTCTAAAATTATGAAATAAATACAGAAATAGAAAATGTGTTTCATGTATGCATAGGGAATGGGAACTCAAATTTACTCTCTGAAAATATTTTACGAATTTAATCACACGTGTTTGGAATGAAAGAAAAAAAAGTCAATTAGTCTATGATTTGGAACAACCTCGGAAATGCCCATATGGGACACAAAGAGAAATTTTAATAAATGGAGTATTAAAAATATATTTTAAGGAGGGTAGGGAGAGAGAAGGAGGAAGAGAGAATTTCCTCATTATAGAAAATTTTAGAATAAACATACCTAAAAATATTAGTGATAATTTTTTAATGATGTCACTTTCACCTGGATAACACATATACACATACATAAAATAATAATCACCTGTTATACTACGTGTTTGGGTTCTACTTTTCTGCAATACAGAGAACAAAATTACTAGACCAGATTATATGATTCAGGAAGGACATGCCTCTCAAATACCAAATGCTACCTCTCACTTTTTCAAATTTAGGCAATTCAGAGCTAATAATATAGAAAAACCCAATCAACACTGAAGTGTCTAGTATACATTTTCTGTCATCAAGAATCCCACAATCTAATGAGGGAGAGCCTCAAGGTCCACACTGCCACCTCCCAGCACAACAGGGAGTATCATATCAAACCAGCTCCTTATGTGTGCCTCCAGATAACCCTCGCCTATACCTCATTGGTAATCACATTCCTTCCAGTCGTGATAACAATGTCCTTGTTTTCTTTATACTTTACAACTATATATATATACATATATCTATATCATCTATAACAATATCTATATCTATATCTATATCTATATCTATATCTATCTATAATCTATCTATATCTGCATTATGAGATAATCTAGTTTAGTTTATTTCTTTTTATCTTACCAGAAGGTAGTTATTCTTTGTGTAGTCTTTGGTCATTTATTTTTCTTGCATAATATTTTGTAGTAAGATTGATTTATGTAGTTATATGTGTAGCTCTTTCATTATCTTCTAGAGGCCTGGTGCACGAAATTCTTGCACTCGGGGGTCCCTCAGCCCAGCCTGCACCCTCAAGCAGTCTGGGAGCTCTCAGAGGATGTCTGACTGATGGCTTAGGTCCGCTCCCCACAGGAAGTGGGCCTAAGCTGGCAGTCAGACATCCTTAGTGCTTCTGCAGAGGCAGGAGAGGCTCCACCACTGCCACTGCACTAGCTATCTTTGAGCCCGGCTTTTGGCTGAGCGGCTCTCCCCCTTTGGGAGCACACTGACCATCAGGGGACAGCTCCTGTGTTGAGCATTTGCCACCTGGTGTTCAGTGCATGTCATAGTGACCAGTCATTCTGCTGTTCAGTCGATTTGCATATTAGCCTTTTATTATATAGGATGTCACATTTCATACTGTTGTGGGAATATGCCACATTTTATTTTCCATTCTCATATAGTTAGATTATTTCTATTTTGAGGCTATTGCTAATTTTTCTCTGATTAACATTCTTATATGTGTACTAGAAGCCTGGTGCATGAAATTTGTGCACTCCGGGGGGGGACCCCATCCTGGCCTGTGACTCACAGTGCGGGAGCCCTGCAATTGGTCTTCCCAAAGAGGTAGGCCCCGCCCACCCACCTGGGGCTCCTCGATGGATTTCCCCAAAGAGGTAGGCCGGAGGCCGGGGGTCCCACCTCTGTGCTGCGTGGAGCCGCTGGGACCTGCCTCTGCGCCACACACGCAGCGTCAAGCCCCCACCCACCCATACGCGCATGGAGCCCTGCCCCCCCGCATGCGCCTGCTGTGCATGCAGCCTCCTGGTGATCGCTCATTGCGGCATTAGGGCATCACGTCATGAGGGCATGACTACCACATAGGCTTTTATTAGTATAGACTAGTGGTCCGGTGCACGAAATTCATGCACCTTAAAAGGGGGACCCAGAGTCAAGTCCCTGCCTACCCACATGCACCTCAAAATTGCATGAGACCCAGACCCAGCCGCGCCCACCCCCATTGGGCTAGATCCAGACCTGGCCAGTTCCACCCTTGTCAAGCCCCGCCAGGCACAGGGTATAGCCTCAAGTCCCCTGGCCCAGCTCCAGGATGGGGGGCATGGCCTGAGGTCCCCCAGATGGGGCGGGGGGCATGCCTTGAGGTCCCCTGTCAAGCCCTGCCAGGCAGGGGGCATGGCCTGAGTTCCCCCATCAACCCTGCAGGGCAGGGGGGCACAGCCTCAGGTCCCCCATCAAGCCCCACTGGCAGGGGGGTGCAGATTCAGGTCCCCCGTCAAATCCCGCTGGGTGGGGGGCATGGCCTGAGTTCCCCCAACCCAGCACTGGGGGTGCACCTTGAGGTCCCCCAGTCAAGCCCCCTGGGTGGGGAGCACAGCCTGAAGTCCCCTGTCAAGCACAGCCAGGCAGGGGGGTGCAGCCTCAGATACCCTGGCTCAGTGCTGGGGCAGTGGGTGCGGCCTGAGGTCCCCCAGCCTGGTGCTGGGGAGGAGGGCACGGCCTGAAGTCACCTGTCAAGCCCCACCTGGTGGGGGGGCGCGCAGCCTGAAGTCCCCTGGCTTGGCGCTGGGGCGGGGGGAGCAGCCTGAGGTCCCCTAACCCAGCACCAGAATGGGAAGCACACCTTGAGGTCCCCCATCAAGCCCCGCCGGGCAGGGGGCATGGCCTCGGGTTCCCCGGCCTGGTGCCAAGGCAGGAGGTGTGTCCTGAGGTCCCCCAGCCTGAAACCAGGGCAGGCAGCATGGCCTGAAGTCCCCTGTCAAGACCTTCTGGGTGGGGGGTAGGGGGCGTGGCCTGAGGTCCCCTGTCAAGCCCCAAGGGGGTGGGGGAGGGTATAGCCTCAGGTCCCTGCTGATTGCTTATTAAGGCTCCTTAAAGGAACTTGGCCTCAGCTGTGGGTGCAGCCATCTTTGTGACAGAGTGATGGTCAATTAGCATAGTCCCTCTTTATTAGATAGGATGGGCATAATTGAAAACAAATATTTTTTGTCAGATAACACACACACACACAAACAGAGCCTTACAAAAGTTGCAGACACAATGTTGAAGAGAAGAACACAATTGGAGGACTGACTTTAAGACTTACTGAAAAGCTATAGCAATCAAGACAGTGTTGTGTTGGAGAAAGAATAGACAAGTAGATCAATAGAATGGAATAAAGAGCTCAAATATAGAATCCCATAAATAAAGTTAACTGATCTTTTTTACAAAGGAGCAAAAGGTAGTCTTTTCAACAAACAGTGCTGGAAGAACTGAACAGCCATACGTAAAAAAAAAAAAAAAAAAAAAAAAAAAAAAAAAAAAAAAAAAAAAAAGAATTCAACAGAGAACTAATATACTTCGCAAAAATTAACAAATTGTATCACAAATCAGAATGTAAATGCAATTACTATAATATAAAACTCCTATGACTAGGAGAAATATCTAGATACCCTTGGGTGTGGTGATGGCTTTTTACTTATAACACCAAAGGTATAACTCATGAAGAGAATGGTTCATAAGCTAGGCTCCATTAACATTATCTTTTTACTTTAAAAAATATACTGTTAAGATAATGAAAAAAGTCACAGAGAAAAAATATTTGCACAAGACATATTTGATTAAATACTGTTATACAAAATATAGAACTAATTCTTAAAACCCAAAAGCAAAAATAAATAACCCAATTATCCATGGTCCAATGACCTTCATAGACAATGCACCAAAGAAGATATACAGATTGCAAATAATATGAAAAGACACTTTACATCATATGTCATCATCACAGGAATGAAAATTCAAACAACAATAAAAATACCACTACACACCTATTAGAATGGTCAAAACCCAGAACACTGACAACATTAAATGCTGGTGTGGATGTGGTGCAACAGGAATTCTCATTCATTCACAGTGGGAATGTAAAATGAAATAGCTACTTTGGGAGGTGTTTTGGAAATTTCTTGCGAATTTAAATATATTCTTACCATAAGACCCAGCAATTGCACCCGTTGGTAGTTTTCCAAAGGAGTTGAAAGCTTGGGTCCACATAAAAACTTGCACATGGTACATTTGATAAGGGGTTAATTGCCAAAATGTATAAAGAACTCATACAACTTAGCAAAAGGAAGACAAACAATCCAATTAAAAAAATGGGCAAATATTAATTGAGTATAATTAATGGTTTGGGCTGATTTCTGGGTCCTCAGTTCTGCTCCATTGATTTATATGCTTGTTCTTGTGCCAGTACCAATCTGTTTGATTATCGTGGCTTTAAAGTGCAACTTGATATCAGTATGGTGACCCCCCCCCCCCCCCACACACACACACAACTTTGTTCTTCTTTCTCAAGATTTTTGTGGCTATTTCAGGTCTTTCCTGGTTCCATATAAATTTTTGGAGTATTTGTTCTAGATATGTGAAATATGCCATTAGTATTTTAATAGGGATTGTATTGAATTTGTAGATTGCCTTGGGAAGTCTGGACATTTTAATGATGTTAATTCTTCCAATTCATGAACATGGTATAGTCTTCCACTTGTTTATATTTTACTCTATCTCTTTTTTTAACATCTGGTAGTTTTCCAAATACAGATCTTCCTTTACCTCCTCAGTTAAGTTTATTCTTAAGTATCTTAATTTTTTGTTGTGATGATAAATGGAATTGTTTTTTTTTTTTAGTTTCTCTTTCTGAGAATTCATTATTTTTGTATATAAATACTATGGATTTCTGGGTATTAATTTTATATCTTGCTATTTTGCTGAATTCATTTATTAAATCTAGTAGTTTTTTGGTGGAGTCTTAAGGGTTTTCTACTGGTATGTACAATATCATGTCCTCTGTGAATAATGACAGTTTTACTTCATGCTTTCCAATTTGGATGCCTTTTATATTTTTCTCTTGTCTGACCACTGTGACTAAGACCTCCAGTACTATGTTGACTAAGAGTGGTAAAAGCAGACATCCCTCTCTTGTTCCTGTTCTTAGAGGAAATAGTTTTAGTTTTTTCCAATTGAGTATGATGTTGGCTGTGGGTTTATCATATACTAGAGGCCTGATGCATGAAATTTGTGCAAGAGTAGGCCTTTCTTCCCCCAGCTGCTGGCACCAGCTTCCCTCTGGCACCCAGGACCCGAGCTACCCTCCAGCTGCCAGCTTCATCCAGGAAGGTCATCTGGAAGGATGTCGGGTCTAATTAGCATATTACACTTTTATTATTATAGATGGACTTTATTATTTTGAGGTATGATCCCTCTATTCCCACTTTGCTGAGGGTTTTTATCAAAAAAGGATTTGGACTTTATGGAATGATTTTCTGCATCTATTGATATGATCATGTAATTTTTGTCTTTCAATTTGTTTATGTGGTGTGTCACATTTATTGATTTGTGAATATTGTACCAGTCTTGAATCCGTGGAATAAATCCCACTTCATCATGGTGTATGATCTTTTTAATATATTGTTGGATCCAATTTGCTAATATTTTGCTGAGGATTTTATCACCTATATTCATCAGGGATATTGGCCTGTAATTCTCTTTCCTTGTAGTGCCTTTATCTGGTTTTGGGATTAGGGTAATGCTGTCCTCATAGAGAGAGCTTGGAAGCATTTATAACTTTTGGATTATCTAGAATAGTCTGAGAGGATAGGTGCTAGTTCTTCTTTGAATGTTTGGTAAACCTGGCTGTGAAGTCCTCTAGATCAGGGCATTTTTTTTTTTTTTTTTGGAGCAGGGGGGGGGGGGAGGAGGGAGAGTTTTTGTTTAACTTTTTTTTTTTTTTATTGCTGCTTCAATTTCATCAGTTTTTATTGGTCTATTCAGCATACAATAGAGTAAAGCCAGCCTCTTCAATAAATGGTGTTGGGAAAATTGGACGGATACATGCAAAAAATGAAATAAGACCACCAACCTACACCATACACAAGAATAAACTCAAAATGAATAAAATCCTAAAATTTAAAGCATGAGACCATAAAAATCCTGGAAGAAACCATAGGCAACAAAATCTCAGACGTCTCTCATAGCAATATGTTTGCTGATACATCTTTTAAGGCAAGGGAAACAAGCAGAAAATAAGCAAATGGAACTACATCAAAATGGAAAGCTTCTGCAAAGCAAAAGAAACCATCAACCAAATGAAAAGAGAGCCCACTCTATGGGAGAACATATTTACCAATGATACATCTGATAAAGGGTTAATATTCAAAACATATAGGAATTCTTACAACTTAACAAAGAAAGACAAAAATCCAATTAAAAATGGGCAAAGGGCCCTAACTGGTTTGGCTCAGTGGATAGAGAATCGGCCAGTGGACTGAAAGGTTCCGAATTCTATTCTAGTCAAGGGCACATGCCTGGGTTGTGGGCTTGATCCCCAGTGGGGGGTGTGCAGGAGGCAGCCAATCAATGACTCTCTCCCATCATTGATGTTTCTCTCTCTCTCTCGTCTCTTTCTTTCTCTCTTCCTCTCTAAAATTAATAAAAATATATTTTTTAAAAAATGGGCAAAGAACCTAAATAGACACTTCTCCAAAGTGGACATACAGATGGCCAAGAGACTTGAAAAATTACTCAAAGTAACTGATCATCCAAGAGATGCAAATTAAAATGGCAATGAGTTATCACCTCACACCTGTCAGAATGGCTACCATCAACGAATCAACAAATGTCAAGTGCTAGAGAGGATGTGGATAAAAGGGAACCCTAGTACACATGCTGACAGGAATACAGACTGGTGTAGCCACTGTGCAAAACAGTATGGAATTTCCTAAAAAAAATTAAAAATGGAACTTCCATTAGACCCAGTGATCCCACTTCTAAGAGTATATCCTAAAAGACCAGAAATACCAATCAGAAAGAATATAAGCACTTCTATGTTCATAGCAGAACGATTTACACAATGGAATATTATGTAGCAGTAAAAAAGAAGGATCTCTTACCCTTTGAGACAGCATGGAAGGCCTGGAGAATATAATGCTAAGTGAAATAAGTCAGTCAGAGAAATACAAGTATCACATGTTCTCACTCATATATGGAATCTAATCTTACCTAATAATAGACAAACATGTAAATTGAACGTACCTCTGCTATGCCCACAGCCAATCAGAGTGAGTATGCAAATTAGAAGGCCAAAGATGGTGGCCGCCCAGCTGCTCCAGGCACTGAGTGGCCAGGTGGGGCAGAAGGCCTGCTATGAGAGGGAAGGTGGGGGTGAAGGGATCTATAGGATCAGAGTGCCACAGCAAAGACAAGACTGCAGACGTCGGAGTCTGCAGCAAAGACGAAGTAGGCAGACTCTGGCCGGAGTGAAGGCCTGGGTCCCAGGTACCAGAGGAAAACCGGTGCTGGAAGCCAAGGGAAGGAAGGCCTATTGCACAAATCTCTTCATGCAACGGGCCTCTAGTGAATAAAACAAAACTAATTTACACAATAGATTCAGAGATATAGAAGCTTGGAACAGACTGTGGAATCTCAGAGGGAAGGTGGGGGTGG
Source organism: Plecotus auritus (assembly GCF_963455305.1). Classification (NCBI taxonomy): domain Eukaryota; kingdom Metazoa; phylum Chordata; class Mammalia; order Chiroptera; family Vespertilionidae; genus Plecotus; species Plecotus auritus. Next base: position 132,791,507 of record NC_137771.1, on the reverse strand, counting down.
GGAAGTGGGTAGGTAAGATTAACCAAATAAGTTATATGCATAGCCCATGGACACAGACAGTAGTTTGGTGATGGCCTGGGGCAAGCAGGTATGGGAAGCAGGGAGTCAATGGGCCCAAAAAGGGGACATCTGTAATACTTTCAACGATAAAGATACATTTTTTAAAAAGCTTGCACTCAGATGTCTATATAGCAGTTCTGTTCATAATTGCTTAAACTTGGAAACAACTACGATGTCCTTGAATGGTTAAATAAACTGCTATACATTCAGACAGTGGCACAGTACTCATCACTAAAAAGAAATGAGCTATCAAATCAGGAAAAAAGGATGAGGGAAATGTAAATGCATATTACTAAGTAAAAGAAAGTAATCTGAAAAGGTTACGTCTGCAGGATTTCTACTATACAACATTCTGGTGAACAGGACCAAAGATTTTAAGCCTGGGATTAAGAGAAAGAGAGAGAGGGGGGAAAAAAGGCTCAGAAATTACTTTGACTCTCCCCTTCTTTGACCACCCCCTCCTTTTCAAGCCTAAGACATTCAGATGAAAAGGCCTGATTCAGGAAGGAAATCTTAGGTAGTTCACCTTATTCTAATTTGAATGAACTATGGTAGACATAAAGGAACCAAGCAGAGGCTTTGTAGCTGCATCACCCGTGTCTCCTTAAAGCAAGAATTTACCTGCCATGTATGTATGTTCTGCTTTTACTGAACTACCTATAAATTGCCCACTTCCCTTGTCATCTCAGACCCCTATGGCCTCCTTTGTCCAACATGAAATATATACCCAATTTAATTCACTGCCTTTGTAATTGTTATGCTTATGTTAATTCCCTGTCCGCATGTATTAAATTTTGATTTTCTCCTATTAATCTGTTTCTGTTATTTTGATTATTAGCCCAGCCAGAATAACTTAGAAATGAGAAGAAAAGTATTATTATTTTAAGCCCCTACACAGGAAAAGGTAAAACTATGGAGACAACAAAAATATCAGGGGTTATGGGGGAGGGGGAAATGAATAGGCAAAGCACAGAGAATTTTTAGGGTAGTAAAACTCCCCAAATGGTACTATATGATACTATAACTGTAGTTACATATCATTATACATTTATCCAAACCCACAGGCTGTTCAACACCTAGAGTAAACCCTAATGTAAACTAAGGATTGTTAATAATAATTATGTGTCAATGTAGGTTCATCAATTTTAAGGAATGTATCACTCTGGTGGTGGATGTTGATAATATGAGAAGCTATGCATGTATGGAGGTAAGGAGTGAGTATATGGGAAATCTCTGTACCTTCTGCTCAATATTAATAGCTATGATCCTAAAACTGCTCTAATTTTTTTCCATTGCTGTATTTATTTTTTTCTTTTTAAAAATCTTTATTGTTGAAAGTATTACATGTGTCCCCCTCGTTCCCATAGTGACCCCTTCTAGCCTGCCCATGGCCCCATTCCCACCCCACTCCATCCCAACCCTGCCCAAGGCCTTCACCACTCTATTGGATTATGCATATATGCATACAAGTTATTTGATTGATTTCTTCCCACACACCACCCACCCCTGTCCAAAAAATTTCTTAAAAAAAAAAAGAAGTTGCAAAGAATCCATGCCATTTTAATTTTTGAGGGTGCCAGCATACCTATTCTATCTAATAAAAGAGAAACATTGACCGTACTTCCGCTATGCTACCAGCCAATAGGAGTGAGTATGCAAATTAACCCAACCAAGATGGCAAGGCCCATAGTGGCCAGGTGGTGCTGGGGCTGCGAGGGGCCAGATCGGAGAGACAAACCAGCAGGGAGGCCGACACCCAGCAGCCCCAAGCCCGGCCACCACGGACCTGGGGCTTGGGAGGGGGTGGATTGGATGCATTGGAGACACAAACCCACAGGCCTGACACCCAGCAGCACCAAGGCCCGAGGCTGAGGTGCTGGGGCTGCTGGGGGGGGGGGGTTGTGGGGGAGGGGCAGCGGAGACACAAACCCGCAAGAAACCTGTGGAAAGTGAGATAAACTATCATAATTTTATCTCCCTTTCCACAAGATGAGAAAACTGACCCTGGTTTATTTAGTGATGTGGCCCACACCTTTCTACAAGCACAGGGTATGTTATGACCACTCCCAGGAAGGTCTGGTCAGAATACCGTCTCCAGGGAATAACGCTCCTGTGGCAAATCATCTAAGAGAGGAAACAAGCTTTTGTTGGGTTTATTCTGAAGGTCAGAGAACATGCCACCCCAACATGTGCTGTGTTATTATATTGATGATCTTGAGCTGCAGGTGCTTGAAAAACAGCAAATGCATGCAAAGGCTTTCACTGAAGTCTCCTTATCTGCCTAAAATCGGACCCCCCCAAAAGGAGCTTAAATGTCATAGGTCCCCTTGATGGGAGAAGTGTCATCAGGCAGAGAAGACTGACTTCTGTCACAAGAGAGGAGAGTAGAAGTTGACATCACACCCAAACTTTGTTACAAACTATTTCCCCCCACCCCCATTCATCTTTCCTAAAAATCATTTACTCTCCTCTAAGAGGCCTACATCTCCCGTCCCCTTTCCCTAGGAAGAAGGTATTTAAATCTGCATTCTAAGCCACCTTGGGGAGTTACTCATTTTTCCCTGGGATCTCCCACATATACACGAGGTACACATCTTAATGAACTTTTGTTTTTCTCTTGGTGTTCTGTCTTTCATTACAAGTGCCTCCACTAAGAACTCAGAAAGGTAGAGGAAAACTATTTTTCCTCCTCCATAATTATATCTCAGGAGATCAAGTCCCCAGCTGAACAATGAGGTTGGCTCAAGTACCAAGCAGTCTTGGCTGATGGGAGGAAAGCTTCTAGGGAGAAATCAATGATATTGGCATCAAAGTGGGACGGAGGGCACACACATGGTTGCTGGTGGGAGTTTAAAGTGGTTCAACATTTTTGGAGGATGATTTGGCAAATTCGATAGAAATGTTCAAGGTACATCTAAGAGTCTTCTACTAGGAATCGCATCTGCTGAGATAAAGCACAAGCACATAAGCCCTGGTCAGAACCCAGGATGCTACTGCGGGCTTCCCTTCCACGATAGGAAAACCTGGAACAACCTGCATTTTTAGGACAAGGTGGCATCCATACTAATAAAAGGGTAATATGCTAATTAAACTGAACATCTTCCGGATGACCTTCCAGATGTCCTTCCGGATGTCCTTCCCGACAAAGTCTTGTTGGCGGGGGCCAAGGCAGAGGAGGTTAGAGGCGATCAGGCAGGCAGGGGAGAGCACTTAGGGGGATCAGGCCAGCAGGGGAGAGCAGTTAGGGCGAACAGGCTGTCAGGGGAGAGCAGTTAGGAGGATCAAGCTGGCAGGCAGGTGAGCGGTTAGGAGCCAGAGGTCCTGAGGGGTCCCGGATTGGAGAGAGTGCAGGCCGAGCTGAGGGGACCCCCTTCCCATGCACGAATTCCATGCACTGGACCTCTAGTCCTATATAATAAAGGTCTAGGTGGTGTCATACCCTCATGCGACGCCCTCGCGCGTGGTTGTCACAAGATGCTGCCACAAGATGGCTGCCCTCATATTGTCACAGGATGGCCACCACAACATGCCTACCACAAGATGGCTGGCAGAGGATGCAGTTGTGGGTGATTGGGCTGGCAGGGGAGTGCAATTGGGCGCAAGATCAGGCCTGCAGGGGAGCAGTTAGGCATCAATCAGGCCAGCAGGGGAGCAGGTAGGGGGTGATTAGGCTGGCAGGCAGAAGTGGTTAGGGGCAATCAGGCAGGCGAGTGGTTAGGAGCCAGCAGTCCTGGATTGTGAGAGGGATGCCAGTGGGATCAGGCTTAAACCGACAGTTGGACATCCCCCAAGGGGTACCAGATTGGAAAGGGTGCAGGCCGGACTAAGGGAGACCCCCCTTGCACAAATTTTTTGCACTGGGTCTCTAGTATCTATACTAATAAAAGGGTAATGTGAAAATTGGTCAGGACACCCTCACAGTAATGACTAAACAGCAGGCTGTGTGGGTCAACAAGGCCAGCAGGGGGGTTAGTGAGGGACGACCAAACGATTGAACAGCAGGCTGCATGTGGCGACCATGACGGCAGAGGGGGGCAGTGAGAGGTGACCAGGCCAATGGGGGAGGCAGTTGGGGGTGACCAGGCCAGCAGGCAGAGGCACTTAGGGGTGATCAGGCTTGCAGGGGAGGCAGTTAGAGGCAATCAGGCAAGCAGGCAGGTAAACATGTAGGAGCTAGTGGTATCGGATTGTGAGAGGGATGTCTGACTGCCAGTTTAGGCCTGATCCCTGGGACTGGGCCTAAACTGACAGTTGGACATCCCCCGAGGGATCCCAGATTGGAGATGGTGCAGGTTGGGGTGATGGGACCCCCCCATTCACGAATTTCGTGCTCTGGGCTTCTAGTATATATATAAAAGCCTAAGTGACTATTATGACCGAATGACCAGAACAACTGGAACGACCGGTCGACCAGTCGCTATGACTCACACTGGCCACCAGAGGGCAGATGCTCAATGCAGGAGCTTCCCTCTGGTGGGCAGTGCACTCCCACAGCCAACCTCCTGAGGCCCCTCCCCCCTGGCCATCTGGCTCCCCCAATAGGCCTCAATGGCCATCCAGGTCTGGGGACCCCACCTGTGCACAAATTCGTGCACTGGGCCTCTAGTATAAAATAACATTGGGGGAAAAAAACAGAAAGTTTTTAAAATTAGGAGATCCTCCACTGAAAAATCATGTTTCTTCTAAATTTCAACGGAATGTGTAATATTTTTATCAACAGCATGTTGTGGAAGATAAAGCAATAAAATATATTATAAATTTCACAATCTTAATTACCAGATATTTAAATGTAGAAACCTTTGAGATAACACAAGCCCCAGACACTATGGTCCTGCAACTTCATGATCAACCCTGAACCAGAATGGCTAACCTGAGCTGCTCTAATTCTTAATCCATAGATATGATGAGAGATAATAATGACTTGTTTTTGCTGCCACTTAATTTTGTTGTTTTAAGTCACTTAATTTTGGGGTGACATTAAACAAAAATAGTAACTGATGTAGACATTTCTTATATTTTTGAAATTATTCTTGCTATCTTTATTTTACTTATCACTTTATACATGTTTAACTATACTTAAAGTTGATATATTCATTCTTCTTTCAAATAAAAAGTCTTAAAGCAATTTGATCCTATTTACCAATCCCCTGCACATACCACCAAAAATTCATATACCTATATATTTATAATTTTAAGCATGTAGGAAAGTATTATAGTTGTTTATAAACACTAATGTCTGTTGACATTAACCCACACATTCACTGTTCCTGAGGGAAGAAAAATTTAGCCATTATAGCATCTAGTATTTCCTGTAATGTATGCTCTGCCTTTCTCTGTCTCTTTCTTTCTTACACTGTACACTCTGAAAACTTACTGATTGAACTACATAGCAATCTTCTCCACATCTCTTATCTTTTGTTTTACATCTTTTTTTTCTCTTTGTTGAGTTGTAACAATTATGTCTTCTAACCATTATGTCAGTTAATTGAGTTCCTCTCAACTGACTCTGGTTAAAAAATTATATCTCTGTAATGTATGTTTCAATTTGATAAATTCTATTTGATTGTAAAACTATTAATATATATAATATAATTTATCCAACATTATTTTAAAAATATAGTGATATATATATTTGATTAATATATTATTAGAAATCAATATTTTAATACTAGAGGTCCAGTGCACGAAATTCATGCATGGGTAGGGTCCTTAGGCCTGGCCAGCAATCAGGGGTGATTGGGGCCTTCCAGCTGCTGGCTGGGGCCTTCCTTCATTCCGCACTGCCCCCTGGTGGTCAGCACACATCATAGCAAGTGGTTGAACTCAGGTCTGTCTAACTCCCAAGGGGCCACTTTGCATATTAGCTTTTTATTATATAGGATATTTTATAATTTAAAAGGTATAAAGGTTCTCATTTAATTAAAAATAGCATAAATTGGGATTTAACCATAGAAAAAATGTTGATTTGGGCAGTGGGATAATAAGTATGAATAATACTATACAAATGCCCTCAAATAATTTGCTATATTTTGAAAAAAAGGCAAAAGGAAAGATAATTATTGATTTCCAATGATGAATTTCATGGGCACTAAATTAAATCTGATAAGAGTAAGCTTGCATATTATTATCACCTCTAAAATATAGAGTAAATGACTTGACAGCTTGAAATGAACATCATATCCATAGATATGGTGCATTTCAAAATAAGCTGTGTAAGTATCTGTCTATTCGATTAGATGAAACAATTTTTTTAGGTGAACTTAAAATTTGTGGTATATATTAGCAGAGGAAAATTTTATATGAATCAACATATGTATTTAGAAATTATTCTATAAACCTTACAAAATTAAATTTAATAAAGGTCTAAAATGATTAAACACATTATTACCAAAATCAGTGTCATAAGACAAGCTTTAATGTGCTTAAGACTAGACCAGGTTGGTGTGGTTCAGGGGGTCACTGTTCAATTCCAGGTTAGGGCACATGCCCAGAATGAAGGCTTGATCCTGGATAGTGGGCATGTGGGAGGTACCCAATGGTTGATTCTTATCATTGGTGTTTCTATCTCTCTCTCCCTCTCCCTTCCTCTCTCTGAAGTCAATAAAAAAATCATATTAAAAATACATATGTTCATGACTAACAACCATTTCATAAGATGACTGGAACCTAATAGTGTACTGTGATACTCATATAATTTAATATTAATAAAGCAAATATGGCATATGATTGTTAAGTGAAATCGTTATAATTACAGAAGGTATTGTAGGTATGTATTAATAAATTCTCAAGTATGCACAAAAAATATGACCAAATTGCTTTGTAGTATCCAAGTTAACATAGCTCTTTGTTAAAATGATATTATGATTAGAAATATCTGCAGTAGGCTTTCTTCTGGCTAGAAATGTAGAGTTTATTCTTTTAAAAATTTTTATTATATAAATATAATTTATTTTAACTTCTATAACTACTAGATTCAACTATACTTTTAAAATATATATTTTTATTGATTTTAGAGAAGAAGGGAGAGGAAGAGAGAGATAGAAACATCATTGATTGGCTGCCTCCTGCAGGCCCCACACTAGGGATTGAGCCTGCAACCCAGGCATATGGCCTGATCAGGAATTGAACTGTGATCTACTGTTGCATAGGTCGATGCTCAATACACATAGATATATACACACACACATACATATAGTAAGTTGCCAGATTATTATGCGTTCAGAGATCATAATAATCTGGCCACTCAGTATATATCTGTCTATTTACCTATCTATAATGTATTTTTAGTTACTATTGATGGTTTGGATATTAAGTACAGGAAAGAGCAGAGTAAAATTAAGGTAAATTATTGCATTGGAGCTTCTTTTTTTTTTTTTTTTTTTACTAAATAAAACATTCAGTTCAGGATGTAAACTACCCCTTTTGCATTCTTTATTAAACAAAACTTAGACTACTTAATTTTGCATATTTATAAAAGATCACTTATAAAATACAATATATTTATAATTACTTCAGAGCATCTCTACAAAATTAAATTAGTAAAATCTGTATTGTTTAATATTTGACATTAAGATGACTATATGAGAAAAGCCTGACAATGTTTCCAAATTCTTTTGGGAGACTTGTATGCTGGTTTACATTGGCTTACATTTTTAGTATATTACATTAGAGCTACAATTCCATTCATTGCTCCCTGAGGATTGAAAAAAAATCCCTAGATGTCAACTTTAGATTATAAGAAAGCAATTGGTAATATAATCTAAATTTGCATTCTTTACATGGAGAAATGAAAAAACAAACAAACTCATGATAGTAATTTAGTGAATTGCATTTCTAAGAGGGGCATACGTAGGAGAGCAAAAGCATTCTGGAAAAAAAAGTGTAAATACCACCAATCTGTTGAGATATATAGCTGATCCTCAAATAACACAGGTTTGAACTGTGTGGGACCACTTATATTAGGGATATTTTTCAATTAATATTGTAAATGTATTTCTCTTCCTTGTGATTTTCTTAATCACAGTTTATTTTTTCTAGTTTAATTTACTGTAAGAATACATTATATAATGAATATAACATACAAAATATGTGTTAATTAACTTTATGTTATAGGTTAGATTTGTGAGAGAGTCAAAAGTTATATGAGGATTTTTGACTGTGCACAAATTCAGCACATTGTTCAAGGGTCAACTGTGCTATTCAAATTTATCTGTGCAAACCTCTGTGATCTAGATTTGCCCAATCACTCCTCTGAAACTATTTGCATCAAAATCATTTAGCCTCACACAGTGATCACCCAACTGACAGGTAAATTATTTTTTTTAACTTTTAACTACTTGATCTCATTGTTTAATTTTAATAGTCAGCCACTCCCTCTCTATTAAAGAAAATACACCTTTTTCTTATGGTTCTGCAATACTTCCCTTAGTTCTCAATTTGGAGTTCTGCTTAGCCTCCTTAGAGGCCGACATTCTTAAATGTAAAAAGCTTAAATGGTTAGCATTCTCTACTGTTCTTTGCTCAAACCTGGCACTTTCAGCTGTGTAATATCCTAAACAAGGACACAATTAATCATTTATATTACACATTCCTATTTCTTTATGGGCAATGTAGAGTGCCCCACTGGGACACATATATAACATATCTATCTTTATGTAAATCTAAATGGCCAAAAGAAGATTCAATTTCATATTCAAAATTGAATTTAATAATCCCTCCTGATAATTCTAAAGCCTTCTCTGTTTCTCTAACTTGTTAGATTATATTGCTATCTCCCTAATCCCAATCAACAAACTAGGAATATTCACATAAAACTGAAAAACATATCACACCTATACCTGCTTTATCTTTTATAGCAGATATTTATCATCCAGGAATCTTGAAACTTCCTTATAATAGGTATATAACTCTCAATTCATTATTCTTATAATATTCTTCTACATATTATATTACAACTTATAATAGTAAAACAATACTAAAATTTAGTGATTTATAAAACAGAAAGCAAAATCTGACTTTCACTATGTGTTTGCAAAATAGAAAGGCATAGACTAAATTTATTTATGTCAAATAATTCTATAGCACAGAATTTACTAATGGGTCGAGATCCATTCACATCATTTTGGCCTTTGTAGAAATTTTTGTTTTCTATCCTAAAACATAGTACAATATAAGACATGTCAAATTGGCTTCCTGGTTTTTCATTCCTGGTGGATGTAAATACTGTTGAAAAAATGCTGTTTATCTATAATTGAAAAGCCACTTTTTTTTTTTTACAAACTTAACATTTCTATTGTGGGTTTTGCATTTCTTCAGATAGTATCTATTACTCAAATATTTTAGATATAAATCTACTTGCATATTTTTAACCCAAGTTTAATTCAAATGGGTGGAAAAGGCAATCCCTGAAAACAAATGCTTCTTCTTGATTTTTCGGCATTTGATAAAAAGAAATAGTGCATATCTGAAATAAATGCATACAAACAAAAAGACAAATTTTTAAAAATGAATCAATCAGTTAATCAAGGTCATGAGGACATGTGACATAAACTGCTATTTAGAAAAGGCCATGTATAGAGATGAAATTATTGAATTTGTAAAAAGTTAGATGATACAGAGTCATATCCTTTTTTCCCCAGCTACCTCATATTTAGCCAAAGCTCCAAGAAGATAGTAGATGAGATTAAACTCATTATTATTTAATGAACTATTCAAGCCATAGAACTTGCAGTCATGTTTTGTATCTTATTTTTTCTAATTGTCCCTATCTGATAAATCAGCAAGTTTGATTATCTCTATCTGCAAAGCAAGCACAAAGCTGTCCATTTCTCATCAGCTTCACCACTAACCTCTCTAGATTAAGCCACTCTCCCTCTCCCTTGGCCTACTGCAGTAGCCTCTGATTTGCAACCCTGCTTCTAGTTATAAATGCTTATAGTCCCTTCATCTATACAACAGCCTGTTAGATCTTAAAATTAATCAGATACAGTCATTCCCTGATCATGGCTTCTACCAGGACCACCATGAACATTAGTATGATCGAGGGCAAGATTATAAATGTTGGCAAATATATCATATATTGAAATTTGTCTAAATTCTTTAGAGTTTTACATAATGCTAAAAAAAATTAAACATTTTATTAGACTGACTTGACAACATGTCATCATAAAGATTTAAATTTGGAATTTGTAGATTTCTCAGAATTCTGTTCCATATATAATGTTACAGGGCAAAGTGCCTCTTTAGACACCAGATTCTGACCCTATTCTCCTCCCACTTCCCTGCCACCATTATTTTGTCCCAGATCTAAAGGAACATACTGTGCATGATTTTGAACATTCCAACTCTTATGTGGTAGTTCTGTCCATACTCCTTGAAAATAACAACCCTTTGAACACTGAACAGTCTTTGTGATTCGAGTGAGCCCCGGTCTGTGTGGTACACCTTTTGGAAATGCACCTGAGTAGGCCTTTAAAGCCAATTTAGGACTACTTGGGCAAAACGTTCTGGAGTCTCAAATACCTAAAGCATTTGGTGGGTCAGGGAGGGTAGAGCACCTGGCAGGTAAAACATACCTTTGGCCCTATGTTTTTCTCATGCTTTAGTGAGTAGCATGGCTGGGGGAGGCAGGAGGGACCTTTCTAAATAAAAGAAACAGGGAATGGGCCCCTCATGCCCTGGACTAAGAATGACACATAGAATAAAATCTAAACTCTTTGTCATGGTCTATAGCACCATATTTGGTATGGCCATTATCCATCTCTCAAAGCTCCTATCACTCTTTTTATTGTTTACCATGCCTGGGAATCCGGAGTCTGGCATGGCTAGATAGCACAAGTGTAAGCAATTCATCATCTGGGGCCCATTTTTTTTCCAGAGATGAGAGTTTATAAGTTTAATGGTGTAAGTGAACAACCTGGCAAGGACATGTGCACAGCCTGAGATTTGAGGGAAGCTTCTGAATGAAAATCAGGAAGGAAATTAATTCTACCAATAACCAGAATGAGCTTGCAAATGGATTCTTCCAATGTTGAGCCTTCAGGTAAAAATTCAGTGTGGCCACTATCTTGACTGTAGCCAAATGAAACTGAGCAAAAGACTCAGCTAAGAGTCCTTTGTGAAATTTCTAACAAATTTAGGCTCAGTAATCTATTTCTACTCTAGTTATTTCTAGAAAATATTTAAGAAAATTAACATGCTCTTTAAATGCAAGTGAAATAACCAGGATGAAAATAATAGGTAAAACAGGAGCAATATTACTGAGAAGTTTTACCATTATTAATTTAGAGAGTTTAATTCAATAATTAGTGTTGCTTTGAAAATTGTGAAAATATATGGATTTTTAGGTTTCCAAGAACTCAAAAAGTTATCCCTATATTCTTCTGCAATGATCCTACTTACTAGAATTTTAATTTTTTTTTGCTTTTCTTGTTTGCTACTGAATTTTAAACATTTTGATGTATGGAATTATTACAAGTTTGTGCAATTCTAGGTTTTAAAACAAAATATGGGTTCTTTTCAATAATAAATCAATAACCCCTCTTACTGTTTTATTTTAGTCAAAACAAAAGATTCCCTTTAGCAATATTTCAATTATCATGGTATTCTAAACTGAGCTTCAGATCTATTGAGCCTTATATTTTATTCAAAGAGGTATCAAGAGATATTAAATGGTGTAGGAGAATCATTGTCATAAGGTTTGCATTCTGCTGTCTGTCACTTAATTAGCACTGTAACTTTGGGCAAATATTTTAATTTACTGGACCTTGATTTTTTTCATCTATAAGACAGATTAAATGTAAAATGTCAACCAATTTTCTCTAAGTTTACATGTAAATAAAAATATAAGTAAAATACTGAACTAACAATATTACCTATGAATCATAATTTTGTTTAAAAATGCTATTTGGCATAATTTTGCTTAGTATAATGCTCTCCAGGTCTATCCATGCTATTGAAAGATAAATAGCACTTGATCTCACTCATTTGTGGAATATAATGAACAACATAAACTGATGAACAAAAATAGAACCAGAGACATAGAAGCATCGAACAGACCGGCAAACCTCAGAGGGAAGGCAGGGGAAGATGAGGGGCGGGGGGCGAGGCAAAAGGTCAACCAAAGGACTTGCGTCCATGCATATGAGCATGGCCAATGGATACAGACAATAGGAGGATGTGGCATGTGCTGGGGGGTGAAAGCGGGTGGGGAGAGGTCAATGGGGGGAAAAGGAGACATGTAAAACTTTCAACAATAAAGAATTAAAAATAAATAAATAAATAAAAATGCCATTTAAATGCCTCCAAATGTATCATATTTTTAACATGTAATAGACTTTCTTTAAACCTTATTCTGGCTACTTAAGAGATGTCATTAGGGATAAAACTAGGAAATGCTGATTAGTAGTGCACATTACTGAATCTAGAAAAAAGAAAGAGACCCTACTTTTATTTAATTTGCTGACCAATTACTCAGCATGATATTCTGGACAGACAAGAGGTCTAAGATATTCAAACTGGAAGAGTGAACTATTGAGAGATAATGGCCCAAGAAGTTGGGGTTTAATCAGGTTACTAGAGAAACAGAGATGGCAATCCTCAAAGCTACTAGCAATTTCAGTTGATTTTTCTGGTTGAAAGGCTCTAACTGAGGACTACAAATCAATTATGCTTAAGTTATATTTGCCTACTGTTCAAAGATTAGACTTGAACAGCAAGGGGCTTATTTCTATGAACAAAGGGTATCACAAACAACTGGGAAAGTTACTTTCTAGGGAGGGAGCATTGGCAAATTGAAATGGTACAGAAAACAAAAAACAAAAATCTTGGGAAAAATTCTGGCCACTTTATCTCCATGTATCCAAACACCTGTCTGAAAGTATATATATATATAAAAGGCTAATATGCAAAGTGTCCCCGGGGGAGTTCGGCCAGGAGACCAGGAGTTCTATCGCTCACTATGACCTTTGCTGACCACCAAGGGGCAGCATAGAACAAAGGAAGGCCTCAGCTGGCAGCTGGAAGGCCCTGATCAGACCTGATCACAGGCCAAGCCTAGGGACCTTACCCATGATGAATTTTGTGCACTGGGTCTCTAGTTATAGATAAAGTCTCAGTTTTTTAGTATCTGTATATCTGAATATATTATGTGTAATAAAGCCAGATTTTTTAAATACTTTTAACACTGTAAAAAATAGCCTGTTTGGAATATATTTCAAAATAATATAGTCATAGCACATTTAGAATTTTTAGAAAAATAGCAGTTTAGGATATTTGAAAATATTATTAGCCAAGTGTCCAAAAGTAAAATATTTGGATTTCTATTTATTTATTCCTATATTCAGAGATGTTAAAAATAAAATATTCAGAATTATGTTGATATCTCAATTCAAACTGCATACATCCATATAGCAGAATGTGGATAGAGATTTTGAGGAAGAAGAGTTTTTAGTTTTGAGTAAAAATATTCCTCTTATTCAAAATATGAGATGACCATTTTACATTTGCAAATCTCATCTGTCTATAAGATAAAAATGATGGCAATTACTGATTAGTAGGATTATAACATTACGATGAAGTTATGGTAGTGTAATGTTATTGTTAACTACAAAGTGTGTCATAAATATTAATTTTCAAGGATTTTATATTTTATGTAAGAATTTATGAATTGTTATATATAAAATACACTTTAAATATTTGCTGGGTGTAATCATTCATAATTGAGAGTTTCAGCCTCTTTTTTTAATATATTTTTTTTATTGATTTCAGCGAGGAAGAGAGAGGGAGAGATAGGAACATCAACGATGAGAGAGAATCATTAATTGGCTGCCTCCTGCATGGTCCCTACTGGGGATAGAGACTGCAACCCGGGCATATGCCCTTGATCAGAATCAAACCTGGACCCTTCAGTCCTCAGGCCTACGCTCTATCGACTGAGCCAAACCGGCTAGGGCAGAGTTTCAGCCTTTTTATTCTATTTCTGTATGATTTTCTGAGAATCTCATTGGTCATTACCCTATCAGAATAATCAGTGTTTAAGAAAAGAGTAATTATTAGAAAGCATTCACATAACTTTGCTAACCCTAGTAAAAAACTTTCATATGGGGCTTGAGAATAACCAAAGATGTTCATTGAGTTCCCATTTAGACCAATAGCCTGTATAATATGATTCTGCCTATAATGAGAAAATATTCATTTTTCTTTTATCACATTGGTTGACAAAACATAATGTTTAAAAATCTACTGCTAAGGAAATGAAAATAAGCACTATTATTTGGATAAATGTTTTAGAATATTCTTTGAAGTATAATCAGAACAAAATTAAAAATCATATTTCAAGTGAGGTGATTTATTTTAAACATGATTTCACCACAGGGAGAATCTTCAGGGGATAAATTAAGAGGATTGTTAAAGTCTTTTGTCAAAAACTGGATTTTACACAACAACATTTAGATATTTAATTGTGTCAGTAGCATTTTGGTATTGCACTTAAAAAAATGATTGGAGACATAAATAATCTTCAAACACAGACAATTTATCTGCACCTTAAAGTATCAGAAGTAACAAGATGGTGCTTCAAGAAAGTCTCACAAGAGTAAAAATGGAGGAAAAGAAAAGGTGCTCTCAAAATTTACTTACATAGCCAAGGTTTGGAAGTAGTCCCAGTGCCATCAGTAGATGAGTAGATAAAAAAGCTGTGGTACATTTACACAATGGAATACTACTCTGCCATAAAATAGAAGGCAATCTTACCTTTGGGAACAACATGGATGGACCTGGAGAGTATTATGTTAATTGAAATAAGCCAGTCAGAAAAAGATAAATACTATATGATTTAACATATATGGAATCTAATGAATACAATAAACTAACAAACAAAATATAAACAGACTCACAAATACAGAGAACAGACAGAAAGCTGTCAGGGGGAGGGGTTTTGTGGGCTGTGTGAAAAAAGTGAAGGGAGTAAGCAAAAACAAACAAACAAACTCATAGACACAGACAACAGTATATTGATTACCAGAGGGAAAGGGGGGTGGGGGAGGTAGAAGAGTGTAAGCGGGGGGTGGGGAGGATAATTGGGACAGAAGGATGGTGAATACACAATACAATCTACAGATGATGTATTATAGAATTGTACACTTGAAACCTATATAATTTTATTAACCAAAGTCACCCCGATAAATTCAATAAAAATTAGAAAAAAGAAAAATTAAAAAGAATTAACTTTTACTAGTAGACAATTGATGCAATATTATCATAAAAAATGCAATGATAATTCTGCAATTGGAAGTATTTATTTCTATAAATATAAATGTTAATTTATATTACATTAATTTAAATATTAATGTACTCAATCTACATGTGCCTTATTTCCTCCTCTGTTACTTTCACAATCCAGCAGCTTTTCTTTGTTGTAAGAAAGCAACATGATGATTTATAGCTGTTTACCTAATTAATCTAAGACATATTGGTCAAAACAACCTGTTGACAATAGATTCAGTATTCTTTTATTAAGAATTTATAATTTCAGCCGAAACCGGTTTGGCTCAGTGGATAGAGCGTTGGCCTGCGGACTGAAAGGTCCCGGGTTCGATTCCGGTCAAGGGCATGTACCTTGGTTGCGGGCACATCCCCAGTGGGAGGTGTGCAGGAGGCAGCTGATCGATGTTTCTCTCTCATCGATGTTTCTAGCTCTCTATCCCTCTCCCTTCCTCTCTGTAAAATATCAATAAAATATATTTAAAAAAAAAAGAATTTATAATTTCAGGGTGATATAGATGTAGATTATATGGAGAGTTAGAGATAGATGCATAATTCCTCTAACTTTTTTCTGCCATGCTAATAAATAAATATGAACCAAGGAGTGTGGCCTATGTGGCCTCTGACTTATTGTCGGGGAACGTCGTCAAGAAGTTATTAACGCCACTTTGAGCTGCACCTGAGCCATTGAAGGATCCCTACTCCCTTCTCTGTGCTTGGAATGTCTACTCTGTTTGCCTTCCCCATGATAGAAGCTTCCCAACCAACACAGCCTTCAGATTGTAATGAGGTGATGAATACCTGACTGAACTCAATTAAGACCCTCTGTGTACATGACTGGTTAAGGCCTCTATGTATAAACTTTTAAGATTTGGCAAGTGATGAAAACTACTACTCTTTCAGCCACCCAAGACAAGCTTCATAAGTCAATTCCCTTATTTATTAAATCTGCCGCCTACCAATATGGAGTGGTCTGTCCTTTAAATTTCTGTGATTTAAAATGACAGAAAAAAGAGATCTAGAAAAGTGAAGTGCTCTAGAAAGTGAAGAATGCTATTTATTACTATAAGAAAATTAGGTGCACCTGGTAGATTTATTCAGCATGCATGGCAGCTGGTATTAAATATTTAGGACCCTGGTATTTGATAACATATGGACATGGGTAGTGTTCTGTTGGAATGTCATGGGTGAAGACAGTTAATTAAGCTGTTCAGATGTCTACAATGCAGGTGAAGTGAAAGAGAAATGAATAGATGCAAATGATAAAACATATCTTAGAAAGCAATTCATGTGAGTACTACTCATAAATGCAGGCCATGGGTAATATTTATCCATTTCTTTGGGGAATAATGTTAAGAATGACACCATAAAAAGGTTAAAAAACAGATATCTATTCATTAAATCCATAGTAAAGACCAGGGGGAATATTTATTGATGCTCTCAAAATAAAAAAGAAATATGTAATAATATTAAGGATAAAGCAATGAAATGTTCAAAACATTTTCAAATAAGGAAACCATTTCACATAATCATTACATGATATATCTATTTAATACCGCATCTCCCCGAAAATAAAACATCCTCCGAAAATAAGACCTACTTACAGGTTTCCTTCTGGGTAAAATATAAGGCATCCCCCGAAAATAAGGCCCCAGGCTCTGTCTCAGAATGAAAATTAATTTACCGTAAACTGGTCGCTAGGGCCGCCCCGACTGGCGTCTAGCAACCAGTGACGTTACGCAGAGTCCTGACGTCACTGCTGTGTGGAGGTGGAGCGGAGGTCGGAGTGAGCGGTGAGCGCGGGGCGGGAGAGAGGAGGAGACTTTCGCAGATGCGTGTAGAAGAACAGGAGGATTAGAGCGGACGGGACGCGGCAAAGGTGGTGAGTGCTGGTCTGTCTCTGGTGACACTACCTGATGCTCGTGGCCGCCTTCATGATGACTGAAGGTTCTCAGTCAGTGGCAGACCCTGCTCCAGTCCAGATCCAGGCCCCAGCAAGCCCAGTGACAGTCCCCAGGCAGGCCCCAGGGGGTAAATATCTGATAAAGGGGTAGAGGGGATGTCTGGTGAAGGTGTTCAGTGGCACAGGGGTGGGGGGAGCAGGATCACTTAAAATGACACAGGAGGATCAGAGGGGGCAATCAAAATGATACAGGAGGATCAAAAGGGGTTACTAAAATG
The DNA here is from genome assembly GCF_963455305.1 of Plecotus auritus. Classification (NCBI taxonomy): domain Eukaryota; kingdom Metazoa; phylum Chordata; class Mammalia; order Chiroptera; family Vespertilionidae; genus Plecotus; species Plecotus auritus. Next base: position 132,774,005 of record NC_137771.1, on the reverse strand, counting down.
GTAATCCCCCCTCTGATTCTCCTGTGCCATTTTGATTCCCCCCTCTGATCCCCCCTGTGTCATTTTGAGTGATCCCCCTCCCCCCACCTTGATACCCCAATTACTTTTTTTTTTACCCCTAGAAATGAGCGCAAAAGGAAAAAGCTACTCCATAGAGTACAAGAAAGGAATCGTGGAAGACTCTTGGGGTCAAAATCTTACTGCTTTCTGCAAAGAGAAGATATTGAGTATCCGATTGGTCCGAAAATGGTGAGCAGAGTATGGTAACCTCATTGAACAAGTGGACAAGGGAAATGCTAAAAAGCGCAAGTGTGGATCAGGTCGGCAACCATTATTTTCCGAGCTGGAAGACCTGATCTGTGAATGGGTTGTTGACAGGAGAGCAAAGGCTTTGGTTGTGAATAGGGCTCAGATTCAAGAATTTGCCCTTGCAATGGCACCACAGTTTGACATAGCCCCCGAAGACTTCAAAGCATCACAACACTGGCTGGATAATTTCCTTCAGCGAAGTGAACTGTCTTTAAGAAGATCTACAACATTGTTTAGGTTGGAAGATACTTAAGTTATTAAGCGAGCACTTGCATTCAAGTCCTTTACTGATGATGCTGACTTCTCTAAATACAATCTTTCCAACATGATTGCTATGGATGAAACTGCAGTGTTTATGGGCCAATCATCTCAAACAACAATTGAACAGCGGGGTGCCTCCTTAGCGTACATCCCCTCCACTGCTTACAAAAGTGCACGTGTTTCCTGTATTTTGGCAATTCCTCTGGATGGCAATAAAATCCCACCTTTAATCATTTCTAAGGGCAAGAAGGAAAAGATTGAACGTGTTTTGGGCATTTTTATTCTTGAAACTGAAAAAGCCTGGGCCACACAAGCAGTTATAAGGAAGTGGGTTGATTTAATGCTGCCGCTTGTTATGCGAGGGAGCCAAAGAGGTCTGCTTGTCTGGGATGCAGCCAGCACTCACCACGCTAAAGACATGAAGACATTTCTTCACGAAAGAAAAATAGATCAGATAATGATTCCCGCAGGAATGACAGCCTATCTCCAGACTCTTGATATTGCAATAAACAAGCCATTCAAAGACAATTTGCACATGGAAATTAATGACTACATTGAAAATAGAATGGAGAGAAATCAGCATGGAAACTTTGTGAAACCTAAACTGCAAGAAGTTGTGACTTGGGTGAAGAATTCATGGGAGAAAATCACTGACAGTTGCCTTGCAAATGCACTGCGAGCAGGCTACCTTGACAAGAAGTACTCATTTAAACACAGTGCTATTGCTAAACAGGAGAGATTTGGTCCACTGATTCTGAAAGAAATGGAGTCACAAAAAATTCACCAGGAAATTCAGGAATTGGATTGTTATGATGATGTTCCAGAAGATGATGACATGATTGTCATTGAATAAATGAGTAAATTCTTGATACTGTAGGATTCACAGTTTGTCTGGTTTGTGTTGACAACTACTGTACTACCGTACCATATACAGGTAATAAATTTCCTTTATTTTCATTTAACAATAAATGTGTACCGTATTCTTCTTCATAGAAAAATAAGACATTCCCTGAAAATAAGACCTAGCGTGTCTTTTGGGGCAAAAATTAATATAAGACACTGTCTTATTTTCGGGAAAACACGGGTAGTATTAATTCTGAAGTAAGAGTTTAAGAAACTAGAATTTACCAAAGGGGATATGTCTATAGATTTTATATAATAAAATATAGCAATAACATAAACCTATGTGATGTTTACAGTTTTGAGGCAAGAAATTTTAAGGAAATGATGTTAACTATTATAACATGATGTTCTTAGTATTAATATACTATTTTCTAATAGCTCTCTGAAGGTATTAGAGTTGGAAGACAGTCTGTAGGTCTGAAAATCTGAGAATAAAAGTAATGATACCATTTATCTCAAATTACAGCTAGTGAATTATAGAAACAAGGCAAAAACCCATGTCAGAAGTTTATCAAAGAAACATAGCACATATTGCATACCTATTAAAAACTAGGCAATACGGAACACCATTTAGAAAGAATGCATGCACCACTATGTTCATAGAAGTGCAATTTGCAATGTCTAAGATGTGGAAACAGCCCAAGTTCCCATTCGTAGATGAGTGGATAAAAATGCTGTGGTACATTTACACCATGGAATACTATGCAGCAATGAAAAAGAAGGATCTCTTACCCTTTGAGACAGTATGGAGGACCTTGAGAGTATTATGCTAAGCGAAATAAGCTAGTCAGTGCTGGAAGCTATCTATTGTCAAACACTATCATGAAAGTGCAACAAGGAACTTGGAAGGCTGATGGACCTTGAGCTTTGGCAGGGCCAAAGCTATGCACCCATTGTTATGTTGAGATAGTGATGGCTCTAAGCAATTTCCTGACCTAATATTTACTGAACCTTACTGATCTTTATTGACATTTGAGATAGTTTGTCTGGTACCAGATTGCCATGCCTAACTGAGGGCAAAGATTTGTATTCTAAAATTGAATAAAAACTAACAGGTCCAGGGCTTCAGGGAGCCTCTCTACTAGAGAAAGGTTTCCACCTGGTGCCCATGCCTTCTAAATTCATATTTTTTGTCTAGTGCATTCATTTGTGCATCGGCCTCTTTTCCAGATCCTGAATTCTCACTGCAAAAGGTTGTGGCAAGTCAGGGAAAGACAACATGATCTCACTCATATGTGGAATCTAATGAACTAAATAGACTGATGAACAAAATAGATCCAGAGACAGAGAAGCATGGAACAGATTATTAAATCTCAGAGGGAAGACGAGGGGAGGTGAGGTGGGTGGGACAAGATCAACCAAAGAACTTATATGCATATATGCATAACCCATGGACACAGACAATAGGGTGGTGAAGGCCTGGGACAAGGGAGTGGGGGCAGGTGAGAAGGGGTCAATGGAGGAAAATAGGGGGTACATGTAATACTTTCAACAATAAAGATTGAAAAAACAAAGACAACACTAAACTCTGACAAGGATCTGAAGAAATTGGATTTTCATACACTGTGGATAGAAATGTAAAATATTAAAGCCTATGCAAAAATTGACCCCAATACCATTTGTTGTAAAGATTATCTTCTCCTTATTAGGTTTATGGAAACTTTGTTGAAAATCAGTTAAATAGAAAATCACTGGAATATACATGCATGGATGTGTTCCTATATCTTCTATTTATTTCAATTAATCTGTATGGATTACTATTGTTAATGATATACAATTTTGATTAATTACATTTTAGAAAAAGTTTAAAATAAAAATGTTAGCTTTTCTCCAACTTTGCTCTTCTTTTGAAAAATTGTTATTTATTATGTTGTTAGGTTGATGGAATTTGTATATAAATGGTAGTCCCTTATTTCATTAAAATTATATATTTATCCATTTATTGATTATTTTTAAAACATTGTTTTGTAGTTTTAAATATGGATTAAAATACCCTTTTTCAAATTTATTACTGTTCTATTTTTGATATAGTAAATCAAATAATTTTAAATTTCTATTTCCAGTATTATCTTTTTTACTTCTTTAATAATAGATTTACTACTTCTAAACTTTTCCACATCTTTCCATATATCGCCATATGTCATATCCCTTCACATAGAGAGAACTAGATTTTCTTTTAATACAAGCAATTCTGCTGACAACAAATGCTCTTAATTTTTGTTAATTAAAAAAAAGCATTTTATGTTTATTTTCAATAAGTAATTTTACTATAGAAATTTTAGTTGACAGAATTTTGTTATTTTCAGCATAACTGAAAATGTCATTTTTTTAATATATTTTATTGATTTTTTACAGAGAAGAAGGGAGAGGGATAGATGGTTAGAAACATTGATGAGAGAGAAACATGGATCGGCTGCCTCCTGCACACCCCCCACTGGGTATATGCCTGCAACCAAGGTACATGCCCTTGACCGGAATCGAACCTGGGACCCTTCAGTCCGCAGGCCGACGCTCTATCCACTGAGCCAAACCGGATAGGGCTGAAAATGTCATTTTTATGTCTTCTGCCTCAATAGTTTCTGATGAAAATCCAATTATTAACTGTAATATTGTTCCAGAACAATCATAGCAAAGTGAACTGTTCATTTTTCTATGATTATTTTTAACATTTCATCTTTATTGTAGGCATTTAGATATATTATCAAGTTATATGTTGTATTTTTTGGGTTTTTGTCATTTGTATTTATTGAGCTTCTTGGATCTGAGAAATTTTGTGAAATTTTTGACTGTGATTTATTTAATTACTTATTCCTTTCTCTCTCTTTTTGGGACTTAAATTACTTATAGATACTTGACATTTCCTTATATGTCACTGAGGCTCTGTCAAATTTTCTCTGCTCTTTTTTCTCTATATTCTTTAGATTGTGTTATTTCTTGATTTAGTTTTAAGATGATGATTCTTTACTCCATTCACTCAAATCTGATAATAAATCAATCCACTCTTGTTATTTTTTCCCTTTATAGTTTTTGTTATTTTTCAGCACTTAATTAGTTTTTGCATGTTTTTCCTTTCTCTGATTAGGTTTCTGATTTATTCACACATCACAAAGTTTCCATTCACTTTCTACATATATACCTATAAATTCTATAAACATATTAATATAATTTTTGGTTGGTGAATTCAATCTGGGTAAACTTAGTTTCTCTTGGTTGTTGTTTTTCTTTGTTATGAGTGTCCTTCCCCTTGTCTTTGATGTAGCTACTTTTGGTTGAAAAATGAACTTTATGGATCACACATTGCTGTGGTTCTAGACTGTATTTTATGCTCTTTGTGGTTTCTTTGCTCTCACAAGATTTTTTCTTGTTTCTTAGTTATTCCACTGTCCTCAGGATTTGTCCTCTGACATCTCAAATTAGTAAGGCTTCTACTTTCTGTTTCCTGGGAGGTGCACAGTTAGAAACTGAATTCAGTTAAAAAAAACAAATAGAACAAAATCTCAGATGTCACCCAGTGCAACTCTATCTTTAAAAAGTAGTGTCCTCATTATTCTTTTCCTGAGATTTTGCTGCCCTTCATGCTTGCTTCCGCGTGATTCTGCAGTTTAGATGACAGCCAGGAATGTGGGCAAGTTTATATCACAATTTTGTATCTTATTCTTCTTGTTATCCACTACCTGCCACACTTTGCCCTTTAACTTTTAAGTTTCTCTTTTAGCACTAAACTCTGTTTTCTGGCATCTTCAGTTGATAAAGATGAATTTTTCCTCTGTGTATTTTCTAATAGCCTTTGAGGGCTCGGGAAAACATTCAGGCCAGAAAGCCACAGACTTGGATTTCTCACTCTTTCTAGTTGCAGTATTTTAAAGAATAAACTCTCCTCTAACTCTAATCTTCTTTTGACTGCTTTCTAGTTTGTTTTAAATTTATATGTGGGGAAGGTCAAACTATCAATGTTACTGGAAGTTCTCCAAATGTAATTTTTATGCCAAGAAAAAAAATGAAATCTTCATATACACTGATTTAGTGAACATTTAAAGAATTTTTACTTAATAACAGTCTTCTGGAAATAAAAAGAGGGAAATATGTGTGGGTTCTAGAATTCAAAAAAATAAAAAGAATTTACACATTACATTAAATGTAGTACAGTGAGTCTTTAGGTTCCCTGCCTGAAAGATACACACCTCACCTGGGAGGACATGAGAGTTTGCCTATAGTTATCTCATTTCTAACCTCAGGTTCTACCTGAACCAGAGGAGAGTTAAAGAAAATTATAGTACATGAACTATTACATAGCCATTGATCTTATATTATAAATATTTTATGACACACAAAAGTTCCAAAATATATACTTTTTGCTGGAAACAATTTAAACTAAACACTTGTCTAGCTATATTATCTTAACTGTCTGAAAATAGCAAACTGTAGTAATCAATGTTGATGAGATTAAGAGGGTTTTCCACCCCCTGTCCTGGACAGGTTGCTCAGTTGGTTGGAATATCCTCCCATACACCTAAGGGTTACAGGTCCAATTCCAGGTCAAGAGGTCAAGGCATATAAAGGGAGGCAACCAATTTCTCTCTCTCTCTCTCTTTCTCTCTCTCTCTCTCTCTCTCTCTCTCTCCCTCTAAAATCAATAAACATATCCTTGATTGAGGGGGGAAAAAGAGGGTTTCCCAACCTCATTTTCCCATATTTTAAATTATTTTCCAAAGTTTTCTACAAATTTTTGCAGATAAAATACTTAAAGTTTTTATTATATTTAATTGATAAAATGTCAGCCCCTTTAGGAAGCCTAAAGAACAGGGTCCTGGTATGCTGGAGTTAATCAAGCATTTTTTTTTTTTTTAATTCAGAGGTTACATATCAAGAAAAAGAAAGAAAAATAGAGACAACTCATGGACATGGACAACTGTGGTGACTGCAGGAGTAGGAGTGGGTAGAGGTGAAGAGGGCATAGAGAGAATAAACACTGATAAAAAATAAAATAAATTTTGAAACAAGAAAATGCATGTAAATAATTCATGTCATTTATGCATCAGGAATAAAAATGTACAATGCATTGCAGATCCAGAGAGTAGTGCCCTTGCATCCTGACTTGTATTGAATGAAGCAAACATGATAGGAAAAGAAGGAAATACTAAAAGGGATATGTTAAGTTCTACTAAAATACAAAGAATGGAGTAGCGAATTATGTCTGTGAAGAATGATTCAGAGAAATCTTCATAGGTGAGCAACCACTTACACGGATGTATAAGGAGGAAGAAAAATTCATCAAGATCCTATATAATAAAGAGGTAATATGCAATTGACCCTCATGCCCTCATGTCACAAGATGGCCACCTCCACGTCATCACAAGATGGCCACCCCCACATCATCACAAGATGGGTGCCCCCATGTCATCACAAGATGGCCACCCCCACATTGTCACAACATGGCCGGGAGGGGAGGGCAGTTGGGGGCAACCAGGCCTGCAGGGGAGGGCAGTTGGGGGCAGTCAGGCCTGTAGGGGAGGGTAGTTAGGGGGGACTAGGCCTGCAGGGGAGGGCAGTTGTGGGTGATCAGGCCGGCAGGGGAGCAGTTAGGTGTCAATCATGCCAACAGGGGAGTGGTTTGGGGGCAATCAGGCTGGCAGGCAGAAGCAGTTAGGGGCAATCAGGCAGGTGATTGATTAGGAGCCAGCAGTCCTGGATTGTGAGAGGAATGTCCAACTGCTGGTTTAGGCCCAATCCCTGTGGGACATTCCCCGAGGGGTCCCAGATTGGAGAGAGTGCAGGTTGGGCTGAGAGACACCCCCCCCCCCGTGCACAAATTTCATGCACCAGGACTCTAATATATATATTAGTGTGTACGATTTTTTGTATATAAATAAAGCCAAATGCTTTTCAAAAAAAAGATTAAAAAAAACCATACAAGCCACAAAGTTAGAAAAGATATTCCAAGAATAGCATATTGAAGGGAAAAGGATAGACATTTTTAATAAGATGAAATAAGAGGACATTTTTCCATTATGTATAATAAAATAAGTGAAATGCATACTTGAATAAAAGCTGCATCTGGTATATAATCTGTAATGATTATTGCTATTTTTATTTAAAAATAAAACATTTTAAAATGTGGCAAAGAAGATGCAGAATATAGATGTACAATGGATTAAATACCAGATATAATAATAATATCAGGAACCAAATACCAGGATTTAAGAAGAAAGTAGTTTTATATTTCTAAGAGAATTATAAATTACTAGAGGCCCAATGCATGAAGATTAGTGCAAAAACGGGCCTTCCTTCCCCTGACTGCCAGCACCACCTTCACTCTGGCCACAGCCGCCTTTCCATTCTGGCCTGGAGCAGCCTTTCAGCCTTCCCATGCTGCCCAGTGGCCCTGAGAGTCTGGGGTTGTGTGGAATGCCTCCATTGTCACCATGGCGATGACGCAAGCGTCCCATCTTGCCCCGGCCCCTCGCACCTGTGTATGCAAATTAACTCGCCATCTTTGTTGGGTTGATTTGCATACTCACTCCTGATTGGCTGTTGGGCGTCATGAAGGTACGGTCAATTAGCATGTTACTCTTTTATTAGTGTAGATAGTAAAAATACACCTGTTATTTTTAAATCAAACATCCTATCTAATAAAGAGGTAATATGCAAATAGACCATCACTCCAACACACAAGATGACCGCCCCCATGTGATCAAAGATGGCCGCCCCCATGTGGACACAAGATGGCTGCCACAAGATGGCTGGCAAGGGAGGGCAGTTGTGGGTGATTAGGCCAGCAGGGGAGGGCAGTTGGGAGGGACCAGACCTGAAGGGGAGGGCAGTTTGGAGGGACCAGGCCTGCAAGGGAGGGCAGTTGGGGGCGACCAGACCTGCAGGGGAGAACAGTTGGGGGGCACCCAGGCCTACAGGGAAGGGCAGTTGGGGGGAACAGACCTGCAGGGGAGGGCAGTTGGGGTCAACCAGGCCTACAGGGGAGGGCAGTTGGGGGGAACCAGGCCTTTGGAAGAAGGAAGTTGGGGGAGACCAGGCCAGCAGCGGAGAGCAGTTAGGGACGACCAGGCTGGCAGGGGAGGGCAGTTAGGGGTGACCGGGCTGGCAGGGGAGGGCAGTTAGGGGCAACCAGGCCTACAGGGGAGGACAGTTAGGGGCAACCAGGCTGGCAGGGGAGGGCAGTTAGGAATGACCAGGCCGGCAGGGGAGGGAAGTTAGGGGCAATCAGGCTGGCAGGGAAGAAGTTAGGTGTTGATCAGGCTGGCAGGGGAGTGGTTAGGGGGTGATCAGGCTGGCAGGCAGAAGCAGTTAGGGGCAATCAGGCAGATAGGCAGGCAGGCGAGTGGTTGGGAGTCAGCAGTTCTGGATTGATCCCTCGAGGGTTCCCAGATTGGAGAGGGTGCAGGCTGGGCCAAAGGACACCCCCCCCCCCCGTGCATGAATTTAATGCACCGGGCCTCTAGTGGTTATATAAAAAACATCATTGGAGAGCAGTTATTATATTTGTTACACAGAAAAATTAGCATTCAAACTTATTTTTACATAAATACATATTTGTATAATGTTCATATAGAAATGCTTTCAATCAACTAACATGACACATTGATCCACAAGCACATCCTATATAATGAATAGGTAATATGCAAGTTGACCATCATGCCCTCACACAATATGGGCAACCCCATGTGATCACAAGATGGCCACAACAAGATGGCCACCAGGGGAGGGCAGTTGTGGGTTATTAGGCTGGCAGGGGAGGGCAGTTAGGGGTGAACAGACTGGAAGGGGAGGGAAGTTAGGGGTGACCAGGCTGGCAGGGAAGGGCAGTTGGGGGGGACCAGGCCTGCAGTGGAGGGTAGTTGTGGGTAACCAAGTCTGCAGGGGAGGGCAGTTAGGGGCAACTGGGCTGGCAGGGGAGGGAAGTTGTGGGTGACTTGGCCAGCAGCGGAGGGAAGTTGGGGCCAATTGGGCCAGCAGGGGAGCAGTTAGGTGTTGATCAGGCTGGCAGGCAGTAGTGGTTAGGGCAATCTGGCAGGCAGGCCGGTGAGCTGTTGGGAGTCAGCAGTCCTAGATTGTGAGAGGGATGTCCAACTATTGGTTTAGGCCCCATCCCCAAAGGGGTCCCAGGTTGGAGAATTTTATGCTTCATGCCTCTAGTGGTAAGTGATAAAAAATATATATGTTAAATAATGAATGCTATATTAATTGACTAGAGGTCCGGTGCACAAAAATTCGTGCACTTGGCGGGGGGGTCCCTCAGCCCGGCCTGCACCCTCTCGCAGTTCGGGAGCCCTCAGGGGATGTCCATGGGGAGCAGGCCTAAGCCACAGTCTGGCCTCCCTTTGCAGCAGGCAACTGGCAGGTCAATCAGTGGACAGCACTGCCCACTCACTGGCCCTGCCCCCCACCAACTGGTCATTCCACTGTTTGGTTGATTTGCATATTAGGCTTTTATTGTATAGGATTCTTTTGAAGATCATTCCACTAAATTCAAAGCTATTGCTATCCAAATTCTATGTATTGCTAAAAGGCAAGTACACAAACTTGTTTTAATTTTTATTATCCACTATTTTATAAGATTTGATATTTTAAATGCATAAGAATTTGTTGGGATTTTATAAAGTTAATTATAACTTTATAATTTTATGGAATGCTTTTTATACATGTCATCAATTAAACTTTTTCACTCATGAACAATGTAAAGACGGAGAAGTTTAAAAGTCTAACAGAAAACAAGTAATTTTTATCTCAAAGCTAAATAGCATTATACATTTTTCAAATAATAAATAAAAGGAAAACATGTCAGATCAAATAAATCTTTACATGTACTCTGTTATTAGAGGCTGAAAACTAATTATCTAATAAAAATAAAAAGTATAAAATACATCATTTTATATTTTATCTTGGTAGTAATACACAAATGTAGTATTCAAAGAGACCAATAAAAATGCAGATATTTATTATTAGTATCTTATGATAATATACTTAACACTTATAATGAAACAAGAGTCTCATTTTGGTTTATTTTGTTTTGGTCTTGTTGTTTTTTTGTTTTGTTTTGTTTTTACTTGTTTTGAGGGTTTTTCAACTGAGAGGACAAGTCTATTTTGATATTTGGACAGATACTCTTTACTCAAGTACTCCTGGGCAATTTACACTTTGGAGATGTGGATCACTGGGCAAGGAAAGAAATAGCTGAGAAATTAATAAAAATAACTGGATGAATTTTCCTGAAGTCTTTATTCAGCTGTAGAAATGACAGGTCAGTTCACTTGGTGCAAACATAGCCTGCAGTGGTGGCTATATTACAAGGTCTGATTCAGATTGATAACTCAAAGACTCTCAGACAGTTCAACATTTATTTTAGAAATATCAAAAGCAATTAGGTCAAGAGTTTAGCATTTCATTAAAGCACTTCTTATTTGAACTTTTTATATATATAAGAAAAGGATGTGCAATCAATAGATATCTATTTTATTAAGCTCTGGAAATTCCTGGTGATTATCTTTAAGAAATAATAAGAAAAGAAGAGAAATTAGAAAATGGGACAATTGTTGGACAATGCTGCTGAATGGAAGTGTAATATAGTAAGGAATAAATGAGAAATAAAGTAACAATTAAAACATTTAAAACACACATTTTAGGAAACAGAGTTCTCTTCTCATGTCATGCTTCTTTTCTATGAAGAAGTGATTAAAATATGTGGGATAAAATTGGATATTTAAATATGTTTGTATAAGGTTAAATGATTATCAATACTAAGGTTATTTTAGTGACATTATCCTCTGAAGTACCTAAAAATGAAAAAAAAAAATCATGTGTTATGCCTGCAAGGACTATAACTAGAAAACTGTCTTTCTACCAATCATCTGCAAAAGGGAGGCTTGATAGCAGAGTCCTAAGGCGTGGTCATGTAAACTGCCAAGACCGAAACATGCAGAACCTCAGCAAAATGAAGCTGCAAAATGAAAGGAAGTTAGAGAGTAAGAAAAAAGGGAAAACACTAGAAGAGACAGCTATCTAGGACAAAATTCCAAACCCACTATAAACTAAAGTCCACCTACTGGCAAAAGCAAATGTTTCGTATCAGGCTCTCATTGTCAAGTTTGCTCACTTTCAGCTGTAAGAAGTGGAATTTATGGTCAATGACTCTACTCCTATGCCCTTGAGATGATGCAGAGAACAAGAGCAGAGTTATATGTCTACAGTATATCCCATCCCACAAGGTGACTCGCTCTGCCTGAATGAAAATGAGCCAGTACTGCACTACGGTTTCATGTAAGATTAGCAGAAAAGTACAGAGGAACAGAATTAGGCCCAACACCAGTAATCACATATAGAGTGCACCTACCAGGAGATAGATGGTGGAGATACTGGGTGAGATAAAGTTCAAGAAGGTTTTTCATAAAAGGCTGTCACTATCTTTTTTCTCTGGTGGAAATACTTTGCCGTTATCCTTGTGAGCTGGGGAGATGGTTGTGTATAACTGTATGCACTTCTGTGGAATAATTGAAGAAAGTTAGACTGTTAAAAAAAATAAAGATAAGAAATAGGTCCAGTAAGAAATAGGTGAAATGGAGTACGGAAGATGACGACCAGCAGGAAGGTAGGGAGGGAGAGAGAGTGAGAGGGCGATAGAGGACTGTGTGGACATGTGGTGTGTGTGTGTGTATGAGCTACGGACAGTTAGATTCTGAAGGTCTTCCAAGGGGCTGCCAAACCGGGCAGTCTTAGACAGTGGAGCCCCACTCCCAATGTGGACATTCCGGGGCAGCCAGCGTGGACACAGAGATCATGCAATCTTAAGAAACAGAGCTTCTTGAGACTGGATCCTGGCCTCAGCACCACCCAGTCTGGTCTCAGATGCAAACCAGGACTCTGCAGCCACTGGGGACAGAGACCTGTGACCACAGCTCCAGACCCACAGTCACCAAGAATCCAGACATCCTGGCGGCAGCAGTTTTCTGTGAGTCACAGAGCCTATCTCCCTCCTGGCAGGCTTGTGGGCAGTACCATAGTAACTGATAGACCTGCCCCGCGCAAGCGCCGCAGTGCCGCTAAAGGAATTTGACACTTGGAATCTGTTCCCCACAATGCAATCAGGCAACCAAACCCGAAGCCCACGCAGGACGGCAGTGCCACCTGACTTCGATTCTGGGCAAGCACACACGGAAGTCTGTTTTCCGCAGCACAGGAGCAGACCTCCTGCCGACACAGTGCTATTGTGTAACCCAGTACTCCAGCTGACCAGGACCCCGATTCTCTGGGCGGGAGGCAGCACTAAGCACCAGTGACTTGACTGTTTCTTATTGCATGTGCCTGGGATCCCTGACTCCCAGTGCATTCACACTAAGAGCCAGTGACTCCAATTCTTGGTGCATGCACACAAAGCATCCCTGAATCTCAGCGTGAGGCTGCACGAAGCAACAGAGATTCTGATACTAAATTCTTGGTGCAGGCACAGGGCAACTCTGACTCCTGGCAAACGCTAGGGGGCTTTGATTTTTGGCACACGCCAGTGAGGTCTCTGTTTCAGCATGGTGCAGGCGGAGTCCCTGATTCTAGGTACGCACACGAGGCCACACTGAGCGCTGGTAACACTGACTCTGGGCTAGCCTGGTTCCCACCAACCCACGGCAGCCACACATCTTAGTGTCGGAGCTCTTCAATGACACTCGGGTGGTGGGAAGCTCCCACGGCACACAGCCGAGGTCCACACAACTCGACATTTGAATCTTCTGGTGATAGTCAGAATGGGGAGACAACACAATCCCCAGAGGAAAGAAAATGAGAAGTCGCCAAGAAGGGAAATTAGTGAAATTGAAGCATGCAACAATACAGAAAAAGAATTCAGAGTAATGGATGTACAATTCATTCACTGGATGGATGAGAAAATCAACAACCTATGCAAAAATCAGGAAGAAATGAAAAGAAATATAGCTACAATCAAAAACACCATGGAAAGTTTCAACAGTAGACTAGAGAAGCAGAGGAACAAATTAGTGAGTTAGAAGATAAGGTAGAGAAACAGCTCAATCTGAACAGCAAATGGAGAAAAAAATTAAAAAGCAGGGGGAGAGCCTAAGGGAGCTTTGGGACAATATGACACGAAGTAACATACGTATAATAGGGCTGCCAGAAGGACAAGAAGAGCAGCAAGGATTAGAAAATCTATTTGAAGGAATAATGACAGAAAACTTCCCAGATATGGGGAAGAAAAAAGTTACACAAGTACAGAGAGTCCCAAGCAAGATGAATCCCAAAAGACCCACACCAAGACACTTCATAATTTCAATGGCAAATGTTAACGACAAAGAGAAAATCTTAAAGGCTGCAAGAGAGAGAGACAGAGAGTTACCTACAAAGGATCCCCCACCAGATTATCAAATGATTTCTCAACAGAAACACATCAAACTAGAAGGGAATAGAAGGAGGTATACAAAGTGTTGCAAAGCAAAGGACTGAATCCAAGAAAACTCTATCCAGCAAGACTATCAATCAAAATTGAAGGGGAAATCAGAAACTTCGCAGACAAAAAAAAGGCTAAGGGAGTTTAGCACTACTAAACCAGCAATGCAAGAAATGCTAAAGGTAATGAAGTAAAAAGAAGAAATAAAAAGGTAAGAAAGAGCACAGGAACAAAAATATAAATGACTACAAACAAGTACCTTTCAATAATAACTTTAAACATAAATGTACTAAATGCTTCAAACAAGACATCGAGTGGCTGAATGGATAGAAAAAAGCACAACCCATATATAAGCTGTCTGCAAGAGACCCACCTCAGAACAAGGGACTCACACAGACTGAAAGTGAAGGAATGGAAAAATATATTTCAGGCAAATGGAAATGAAAAAACAGCTGGGGTAGCAACACTTATATCTGACAAAAGAGACCTCAAAGTGAAGGCCATAACAAGAGATAAGGAAGGCCACTTCATAATACTAAAGGGATCAATACAACAAGAGGATATAACCCTGATAAACATATACACCCAATGTAGGAGCACCCAAATACATAAAAAAACCCTGTAAGATATCAAGGGAGAGATCAACAACAACACAATCATAGTAGGGGACTTTAATATACCACTGACATCATTGGATAAATCCTCTAGACAAAAAATCAGCAAAGAAACAGGTAATCCTAAATGACTCACTAGATCAAATGGACCTAATCGACATCTTCAGAACATTTCAACCCAAAGCCATGGAATATATGTTCTTCTCAAGTACACATGGGACATTTTCAAAAATAGATCACATATTAGGTCACAAGCAAATTCTCCCCAAATTCAAAAAGATTGAAATCATACCAAGCATTTTCTCAGACCACAATGACATAATAGTAGAAATAAACCGCAATAAAAACAATCCAAAAAACTCAAACACTTGGAAGCTGAATAGTATGCTATTAAATAATGATTGGGTTACCAATGAGTTCAAAGAAGAAATTAAAAACATCTTGGAAACTAATAACAATAAAAACACAACAATCCAAAATCTATGGGACACAATGAAAGCAATCCTGAGAGGGAAGTTTATAGCGCTACAGACCTACCTCACAAAACAGGAAAAAATGGTAGTAAATCATCTAACACTACAACTCAAAGAATTAGAAAAAGAGAAATATAAAAAGCCCAGAGTGAGCAGAAAGAAGGAGATAATAAAGATCAGAGTGGAGATAAACAACATAGAGACCAAAAAAAAATACAAAAGATCAATGAAACCAAGAGCTGGTACTTTGAAAGGATAAACAAGATTGATGAATCACTAGCCAGTCTCACCCAGAAGCAAAGAGAGAGGACCCAAATAAACAAAATCAGAAATAAAAGAGGTGAAATAACAACAGACCCCACAGAAATACAAAGAATTTTTTAAAAAAATACTATGAACAACCCTACTCCAAAAATCAAGACAACCTGGAGGAAATGGACATATACCTAGAAAAATACAACCTTCCAAAACTCAATCAGGAAAATTCTAAAAATCGCTATAGGCTGATAACTATGGAGGAAATTGAAGCAGTCATCAAAAAGCTTCCAGCAAACAAAAGCTCAGGACCAGACAGCTTCACAGGGGAGTTATACCAAACATTCAAAGAAGAATTAAAACCTATCCTCCTCAGACTATTCCAAAAAATTCAAGAGGAAGGAACACTTCCAAGCTCATTCTATGAAGCCAGCATCACCCTAATAGCAAAAACAAATAAAGACAACAAAATGAAAGAGAATTACAGGCCAATATCCCTCATGAACATAGATGCCAAAATCCTCAACTAAATTCTAGCAAATCGGATCCAGCAATACATCAGAAAGATCATACACCATGACCAAGTAGGATTTATCCCAGGGATGCAAGGATGATACAATATCCTCAAATCAATAAGTGTGATATATCACATAAACAAATTGAGAGATAAAAATCACATAGTCATATCAATTGATGGAGAAAAAAACATTTGACAAAATCCAACAGCCATTTTTGATAAAAACTCTCAGCAAGGTGGGAATAAAAGAATCATATCTCAACATAATAAAACCCGAACGACTCCATCAAAAAAAACTATTAGACTTAATAGATGAATTTGGCAGAGTAGCAGGATACAAAATTAACGCCAATAAATCTATGACATTTATATACACCAATAGAGAACTTCCAGAAAGAGAGACTATAAATACAATCCTATTTACCATCGCACCAAAAAAAAAAAAAAAAAAAAAAAAAGAAGATACCTAGGAATAAACTTAACTAAGGAGGTAAAAGACCTATATGTGAAAAACTGCAGGACACTGAAAAAAGAAATAGAGGAAGACATAAACAGATGGAAAACATACTGTGTTCATGGATTGGTACAATCAACATCATCAAAATGTCCATACTACCCAAAGCAATCTATAGATTCAATGCAACCCCCATTAAAATACCAATGGCATACTTCACAGACCTAGAAAGAACTCTCTAGAAATTCATTAGGAATAAAAAAAGACCCCGAATACCTGCAGCAATCCTGAGAAAGAAGAACAAAGTAGGTGGAATCTCAATACCAGATAAAGCTACTTTTCTTAAAACAGCCTGCTACTGGAAGAACAGACATATAGATCAATGCAATAGAGTAGAGAACCCAGAAATTAACCCAAACCACTATGCCCAATTAATATTTGACAAAGGAAGCAAGAGCATACAATGTAGTCAAGACAGTCTCTTCAATAAATGGTGTTGGGAAAATTGGACAGATACATGCAAAAAAATGAAACTAGATGACCAACTTACACCATACACAAAAATAAACTCAAAATGGATACAGGACTTAAACATAAGATGGGAAACCATAAAAATACTAGATGAATCCACAGGCATTGAAATCTCAGACATATGCCAAAGCAATTTCTTAACTGATACTGCTCCTAGGGCAATGAAAACTAAAGAGAAAATAAGCAAATGGGACTACATCAAAATAAAAATCTTTTGCACATCAAAGGAAACCATCAATAAAACAACAAGAAAGCCCACTGCATGGGAGAACATATTTGCCAACGATATCTCTGATAAGGGTGTAATCTCCAACATTTATAGGGAACTCATAGAACTTAACAAAAGGAAGATAAACAATCCAATCAAAAAATGTGCAACAGACCTAAGTAGATACTTTTTGAAAGAAGACAGAAGGAAGGCCAAGAGACATATGAAAACATGCTCAAAGTCACTAATTATACAAGAGATGGAAATCAAAATGACAATGAGGCACCAAATCACACCTGTCAGAATAGCTATCATCAACAAATCAACAAACGACAAGTGCTGGTGAGGATGTGGAGAAAAAGGAACCCTCGTGCACTGCTGGTGGGAATGCAGACTGGTGCAGCCACTGTGGAGAACAGTGTGGAGTTTCCACAAAAAACTAAAAATGGAACTCCCATTTGACCCTGTGATCCCATTTCTAGGAGTATATCCCAAGAAGCTAGAAACACCAGTCAGAAAGGATATATGCAACCCTATGTTCATCACAGCACAATTCCCCATAGCTAAGATTTGGAAACAGCCTAAATGCCCATCAGCAGATGAGTGGATTAGAAAACTGTGGTACATCTACACAATGGAATACTATGCTGCAGTAAAAAAGAAGGAATTCTTACCATTTGCAACAGCCTGGATG
This sequence comes from Plecotus auritus, assembly GCF_963455305.1. NCBI lineage: Eukaryota > Metazoa > Chordata > Mammalia > Chiroptera > Vespertilionidae > Plecotus > Plecotus auritus. The sequence continues at coordinate 132,756,386 of NC_137771.1, read as the reverse complement.
GAACTGGAAAGCATTATGCTAAGTGAAATAAACCAGTCAGAGAAAGATAAATACCACATGATCTCCCTCATCTTATCTAATAAAAGAGTAATATGCAAATTAAGCATCACTCTGCAACAAAATGGCTGCCCCCATAGCCACAAGATGGCGGCGCCAGTCCCCTCAGCCCTGCTGCTGTTGTAGTGTCCGAGCCTATTCACCGGAGTGGGGAGGCTGGATCCACCCCCCGCTCCACTGCTGCTGCAGCGTCTGTGCCTATTAGCCCCGCTGGGGTTCGGGGGGACCAAGCGGGGAGGCTGGATCCACCCCCAGACACAGTAGACAGAGCCCGGACAGCAGGGCTTGGGGGCTTCCTTAGCGCGGCAGTGGTGGGGACGTCCCCAGACATGACAGACAGAGCACACTGCAGGGCACTGGGGCTTCCTTCACATGGCACATGGCAGCAGCAGGCAGAGAGCGGACAGCAGGGTGTGGGGGCTTCATCTCTATGGCTTCAGCGAAACCCCCAGGCCCTGCAGAGAGCAGAGAACCACGGGAGTGGGCCTAAGCCATCAGTAGGACATCCTCTGACAGCTCCTGGATTGTAGAGGGTGCAGGTTGGGCTGAGGGACCCCCATGCATGAATTTCGTGCACCGGGCCTCTAGTATGGAATATAATGAGCAACACAAACTGATGAACAAAAACAGATCCAGAGACAGAGAAGCAGGGATCAGACTGTTAAACCTCAGATGGAAGGTAGGGAAGGGTGGAGGTAAGGGGGAGATATCAACCAAAGGACTTGTATGCATGCATATAAGCCCAAACAATGGACACAGGCAACGTGGTGAGGGCATGAGTGGGGAGGGGGGTTGGGGGGCTAATGGGGTGATGAGGACACATATGTAATGTCTTAATCAATAATGAAATTAAAGATTGGGAAAAAAAGAAATAAGTGAAATGGATGGGATGGCTCAGACAATGCAAGTTTCAGTCCCACTTACTCTGCAGCAACCGGTGAATAACAGGACAAGAGATGCAACCTGTGCTGGACAATGTTGCTGAATTGAAGCGCAAGGTATTCACAGGGGGTTTTGGGTCAAGTTCAAGGGAAGATGAATTGGATTGAACTTGCTAGCGACCTGTTATAGGAATTCAATTATCAGAGAAATGCAGGTGGGCTTTAGAGTACTTATCAGGCCCATCCTTGAGAAGATGGGTGGAGCAAAAAGTGAGGAAAGAAGCTTATTTGGGCTTGATGGGTTCCTGGCTTCTGAGCAGGGTAGAAACACTGAGGCAACTATTTGTTCCTTAATAGCTGAGGAAATTATGATGCTTCTACTTTGAGTATGAGGTTGAAAAAGCTTTATTGTGGATAGTGAAGAATTGCTGGAGCAAGTTTAGAAGTATATCCAACAAGTACTACTGGAAACCACCTATGCAAGGCCTGACTAGTAAATATCTTACTATTACAAGCCTAAGATGCTCATATTATCCCTTACCTCACCATACACATGCAGAGGCATGCAAATCTCAACCTGAGGATACTAAACTTGTTAAAATTAAGAATGGCTATTATGAAGATATGCAAATAATCATGGTTTAGGTAAGGTTTTCCAACCTTAATTCCCAACCATTAATTTCAATAATAATTTGGTGAATTTGCAATTTGCACTGGGCTTAGGTAGATAAGTCTTTTGGTTTCATTTATGTGTCCGTGGACAACTGAGGGTCAGTGGTCTCACTCTGTCTGATGGTTGGCTAGAATGACTGGGTTAACTGGCATACATGCTGTTATTCTTCTGCAGATTAACCTGTGATTGCTCACATAGCTATGATTGCAAGATAAGAGAGAGAGCAAACCAAATGTTGCTTCCATCAAGTTTTACTGTTCTATTGATAACAAATAAATAAGACAAATAGGCAAAAAAAAGCATGGATTATTTAAGCAATTAAACAGATATTGTACGTCTAATAAGTTACCAAAAGTTGTAGACTGATGATGGAAAATTGGTGTTAAGATGTATAAAAGTTCATGGGATTTATCCATTGTGGAACTGATAGCAGATGGGGGATCCACACGTGTCCCACAGGGTAAAAATAATAATATGCTTACCAGGCAGTGATTCACCAGACAGAGAGAAGCCTCCCCCTCCCACCGAGTAAGGGCAATGAGCTGGAAGGGAGAACTGAACCCTGGTACATGGAGGGGTTTGGGGCACTAGCTTAGCACTAGGACAAATAGTTACCGCTTAAATGCCTTAATCCAGAAGCCTCAGAATTTGGCTAGTTCAGAAACTCCCTAAAGATAACAGAGTGTCATAAAAATAAAAATAGATATTCCTAAGCAAATGGAGATGATGACAATGGAAGTGGGAGAGCGAGAGCCAGGGATAGATCAAGAATCCACCATTATCACAAATGATAAAACTATGCTGAGTGTTCTAGGACACCTTCTTGCACCCAGGTCATACCAAATGTATGGCACAGCTATTACTCTTATTCAGATTCCATGAGTAGCAATCCAAATACTCAAGGAAAGTTTGTATCCCCACCTAGAGATTCTGAATGATTTGAAATGTGCTCCCACAGAAAGCAGTATATAAATGATTGACTCTTCCAGTTTACTTAGAAAGTAGACATGCACACATATGTAGAAAATAATCCAGAAGATGGGCAGGAGAGCAGAAAATGAGGGCTGTAGGCCAATTTAGAGTAGAATATCAGGTTTTTGTCCAAGTCTACTTGGTAGAGTATAGAAGAAATAACTATTTGCTTGAGTTATTTTCTGCTTACATGCATTACCACTGATGACAAAGCCAAAGTTCAGAAATAAATTTGGTCTAGAGCTACACAATAATAAAATATTATAAGCACAAACAAGTCACCAATATCAATACTTTATTAGCATTATCTAGGCCTCCACCTTTAGAGAATCTGGCCTAGTTGCTGTGAAATTTTGTTGAAGAGCCTGTGATTGCTTCTAAAATCAACTCAGGTGATTCTAATATGCAGTCAACTAAATTAACCCTTGTTATACTGTACTAGAGGCCCGGTGCACGAAATTCGTGCACGGGGGAGGGGGGTGTCCCTCAGCTCAGCCTGCACCCTCTCCAATCTGGGACCCATCGAGGGATGTCTGACTGCCCGTTTAAGCCCAATCCCAAACGGGCAGTCGGACATCCCTCTCACAATCCAGGACTGCTGGCTCCCAACTGCTCGCCTACCTGCCTTCCTGATTGCCCCTAACCGCTTCTGCCTGCCAGCCTGATCACCCCCTAACCACTCCCCTGCCAGCCTGATTGATGTTTAACTGCTCCCCTGCCAGCCTGTTTGCCCCTAACTGCCCTCCCCTGCAGGCCTGGTCACCCCTAACTGCCCTCCCCTGCAGGCCTGGTCCCCCCCAACTGCTCTCCCCTGCAGGCCTGGGTCCCTCCCAACTGCCTTTCCCTGCAGGCCTGATCGCCCCCAACTTCCCTCCTCTGCCAGATTGGTCACCCCTAACTGCCCTCCCCTGCTGGCCACCTTGTGGTGGCCATCTTGTGACCACATGGGGGCAGGATCTTTGACCACATGGGGGCAGCCATCTTGTGTGTTGGAGTGATGGTCAATCTGCATATTACTCTTTTATTAGATAGGATAGAGGCCTGGTGCACCGGTGGGGACCAGCTGGTTTGCCCTGAAGGGTGTCCCGGATCAGGGTGGGGGTTCCCTTGGGGCATGGGGTGGCCTGGGTGAGGGGCCTGTGGAGGTTTGCAGGCCCGCCACGCACCCTGGCAACCCAAGAGGAGGCCCTGGTATCTGGGGTTTATTTATTTTCTACAATTGAAACTTTGTAGCCTGGAGCGGAGCCAAGCCTTTTGATTGCTCCAAGGCGGCAGCCATTTTTTTGGGGATTTATGTATCTTCTATAATTGAAACTTTGTAGCCTTAAGCAGAGGCCTGGGCCGACCAGGGTGTGGGGAAAGCTTGGCTTCCTCCATTGCCACAGGCAACCCTAGCCTCCTGCTCTTTCCAGCTCGGTGGCTGCCGCCATTTTTGTTTGGGTTTATGTATCTTCTATCATTGAAACTTTGTAGCATTGAGTGGAGGCCTAGGCCGGCAAGGGCAGGCGGAAAGCTTGGCTTCCTCCATTGCCAGGGAAACCCAAGCCTCCCTCCTGCTCTCTGTGGCCGTAGCCATCTTGGTTGGGTTTATTTGCATAATTGCTTCTGATTGGCTTGTGGGTGTGGCTTGTGGGTGGAGCAGAGTGATGGTTAATTTGCATCTTACTCTTTTATTATATAGGATTCAGTAGACACTATTATATCCCATTTTAAAGATGTGAAAACTAAAACAGTGAGCTAATCAATGTGTTGTAGATAAAATAGTTTATCCTAAAACTATTCACCATCTTATAATTAGTAATTGTCAGAATCAGGATTTTAACCCAGGCAATCTGATTCCAGAGCCTTGACAACCACTCTCTCCTGACCAGACACATGCATTTCAAAACTGCTTGCTTTTCTTGATGTCACTACTTTCTAAAAATTAAGGCCTAGATAATTTTAACATTTAACAGTGAATTTCTGAGAGATAGACATTGTCAGTTACCTTTCTGGCCAAAACAGGAATGGGCTCTGGGAATTTGGAGATCTTCAAATATACTACAGTCCTCTGGACTTTACAGTGGAAGCCTGGCGAGGCGGTATCATTCCCAACAGGAGGCGGCTATGGATTTCAAGGTGTTGCCCAAATCATAGATTATCAGTGTGCAGCATAGACTCTTGAGTAGGTTTTCTCTCAGGAAAATGACTTAGGCATTATAACTGCAAAGCTAGTCAAAACTTTGGGAAACACAGAATTCAACTTTACATTATTCATAAGGCTTGGATAGATAAAATGACAAAACAATCATACACTACCTTCCTGACTCAGAGGCCTTGTGTTTTGTGGGCATGTGTGACATATATATATATATATATATATTTGTATGTGTGTGTGTGTATGTATGTATGTATGTGTGTATATATATATTAGAAGCCCGATGCATGAAGATTTGTGCTAGAATGGGCTTTCCTTTCCCTAGCTGCCAGCACCACCTTTCCACTCCGGCCCAGCCTCTTTCTGCTTAGGCCCGGAGCTGCCTCTTTCCACTCCGGCCCCTCCTTCCCACGCTGCCCAGAGGCCCTAAGAGACCGGGGATGGGGCAGAATGCCTGTGTCATCGCCATGGCGATGACGCAAGCGTCCCACTTCTGTCACTTGGCACCTGTGTATGCAAATTAACCTCCATCTTTGTTGGGTTAATTTGCATATCACTCCTCATTGGCTGGTGGCGTAGCAGAGGTATGGTCAATTTATATCTTTGTCTATTATTAGGTAAGATATATGTATATATATACACACTAGAGGCCTGGTGCATGAAAATTCGTGCATTCGGTGGTGGGTCCCTCATCCCGGCCTGCACCCTTTCACAATCTGGGATCCCTCGGGTAGGGTTCCTAGGCCTGGCCTGAGATCAGGGCCTATCATGGCTTTCCTTCCCAGGGCTGCAGGCATCTGGCCCCACCCCTGCTGCTGCCACTGCTTACCATCTGTGCAGCACTGCTCCCCCTCCCCTGCCACCCATGTCCTCCCTCTGAAGGTGACATGCTGGGGTTCAATGGCTTGGCTGGCATGGGCCTCCCTCTTTCTTTGCTGGGGGCAGGGTCAACCCTGCGGGCATCTGCCTACCTGATCACCCCTAACTGCTCCCCTAACCGCTGGCCTGCCTACCTGATTTCCCTTAACCACTTGCCTGCCTACTTGATCACCCCTAACTGCTGGTCTGCCTACCTGATCAACCCTAACCACTCTGCCTCCCTGCCTGATTGCCCCTAACCACTTGCTTGGGGGTGGGGCCAGCCCAGCGAGGGGTCATCTGGCTACCTGATCACCCCTATCCACTGGTCTGCCTACCTGATCACCCCTAACTGCTAGTCTGCCTGCTTGCCTGATTGCCCCTATCTACTTGCTTGAGGACGGGGCCAGCCCTGCAAGGGGCCGTCTGCCTACCTGATCTCCCCTAACCACTTGCCTGCCTACCTAATCACCTCTAACCACTCTGACTCCCTGCCTGATTGCCCCTATCTGCTTGCTTGGGGATGGGGCCAGCACTGACTTCTGGTTGCTCAGCCTCCACTTGTTACTGGTCATTATGACCCAGGGTTTTTATATATTAGGATGTATTTGTATATATGCACACAAATATTAACATTTTCTGACTTAATATTTTTCCTTCTATATTGTAATCAACTTGTTTTGTGTATATATATTCAGACAGAAGAGACATTATAGATATTCCTTTTTCTGGTACACCTGCCTCCAGAAGCAAGTTGAATGTCATCTTGCATATATATATATATATATATATATATATATATATATATATAGAGAGAGAGAGAGAGAGAGAGAGAGAGAGAGAGATCTATATAATGATTTTTATCCCTAGTGTTTATGCAGTGTCTCAAGAAGAGGGGTTCAGGGCATTAATAGATAAATATAAGTGTCTTCACAAGTCTTAGGAATTCCCACCTCATGTATCACAGAGTACAGACATCTATAAAGACACAGCATGCATGAAACTCAGTCCACAAAAACAGTGTAATTTCATTTCTTCTCAGTCAGAATAGTTCTGACTCAAACCCATTTTTTTTTTCTGACAAGGTTTTGAAATATTTTATCTTTGTTATTGATAAGGCCACCTTCATTTTCCTATGGGCCATATCAGAATACTAGATGTTTATTTAATATCATAAAAATTGGGTGAAAACTCTGCTATTTCATTTTCTAAAATTCTACACACAACTTCATTGTCTAGCTCTCTATGTAATCTGATAACATCCTGTTTCCATGCCACATTTGGCCCTCATAAATTTTGCAGGGTTGGGAAACCCCCATGCCTAGGTTGCACAGAGCCATTGTCTTTGAAGTTTGCTGCCTCTTTCCATCTCATTCTCAGAGAAACCAAGTCCCTGAAGCCTAATGAAATCTTATCAGTGGGCTCAAAATTTTAGAAACAAACCCAAAAACTGTCATAACCCTGGAAAAGGAGCTCAATGATTGCAAAATCTGTTAGAAAGGAGAGAAAGACAAGGAAAAATCATATACAGCAAACACACACACATATACATACACAAAGAAAAAGAGATGGTGGAGGGAGATTGAGGAAGATTCAAACAAGGTCCCTGTTCCTTTCACCCTCTTATCAGCTCCAGATGCATCCACTTCAGGGGCCCTGCAAGTCATTTAGCAAGAACTCCCCCTGACCTTCATCCTGACAGTGACCTGGACTAGTCCTGTCCAAAGCTGACACAGGCCCACACTGACAAAGAAGTGTGCTAGATTCCTGCAGAGCTGCATGGTGAGGTCTTTTAAATGTCTCAGTTCAGCAGTACTTGCAGCAATGTCTGAACAAACGCTGCATGCCCATCCATGGGCCGCACTGACCTGTGCCCTGGCATTTTGTTATTTGTGGTCTGCCCACTACAGACACCCTGTACTCTGGGCTTGGGACTCACTGTGGCATCCTCATTCACTCTGCATACTTCCCATCAACCTGGCTCACCAGAGTCCTGGAGGGTTTTTTCCTGCTCGCACTGTAACTATACTCAGTGAACAGCTCCACCATACATTCAGAGGCTTGGAATCACACCTTCTTCCATGAGATCTGAACTCCCCCCAAGTTTGTCCTTCCTTAAGAACTCTTCCCTAAAACCTAGGATACTCTTGAGAGTCTCTTTCCATCTTTGTAGTTATTCACTTATCATTGCTTAATAATAATTTGTAGTAAACTTCCCCTGAATTACTGATAGAACAATTGAACACAGACTGATACACTTAGTCTTTAAAAATTATTCCTCAAAAGCAAAATAACTGGATAACTAGTTGCCTACTACTGAGAATAAATTCTCCAGGTACACTAACAGCTAGAGGAAACATCTACTGCTAAGAATCTGGCTACATCTATCTCCTGGGATGTAGTCTGACACTTCCCTGAGAGAGGGTGTCAGATGGCATATTCAGACAGAAGAGACATTATAGATATTCCTTTTTCTGAAAGCTTTGACAGGTGTTAGAAATACACTTGCCTCCAGAAGCAAGCTTAATGTCATCTTGCAGATTTCTACACTCAGAATAAGTGAAATACCAATATATATGAAAAAATTAAGTGTTCCAAAGGAAAGAAATAGTGTGTGTATGAGGGGGAGGGGCATATTTTAAAACCTAATGCCATCTGTTTTTATTTGTCAATAGAGAAAAAGTATTGACATTGTCCATTAACCTTAAACTTGTGATATAACAAGAATAGGAATTGTACTTCATATAGAATACTTTTTTAAATACAAATATTAGTGTGACCCAACAAACCCTATTTTAATAATTTATTTTGGTTTCATGAGTGTATTTGCCCTCTAAAAATTGAAATTTAAATATTATCCTCTCTAGTATATAATTACTTTGGGATAGGATATATGAGTGGATTTAGACTTATGTACACCTATGTATTTCTATTTATTAAAAATAAAGAAAATAAAGATTATTTTCATGTTTAAATGGAAATTAAATTTTGTAGTCAAAACTATTTCCTATAAATCATTACACATATAATTATGAATTAGAAATTATTCAATTTTATTGAATGTTTATTTAAATTTATTTTCATCCAGCTATCAATTTTTGGGTAAATTTGTATAATTTGATGAGAATATTTCATTAAAAGTTACATTGAATTAAAATCATAAGACTAAGGTAAATACCCAATTAATTTGAAGTCCATTAATTAAAGATATGTGGAAATATAAACATAGATTGAATATGCATAATTAAAAAGTAGGTGTGCCTGAAAAATTAACATATATGATGTAGTAGAAGAAATATTAAACTAGGAGATAGTTTTCTAGTTCTTTGCAGTGTTCATTTGTATATGAGTAATATGTTATTTTTACATAAATATTTAGTGTTTACTAAATCTGGACATCTGGCAGAATATCAGGTCAAGAAGCTGTTAGCCATTTGTTGACTCTTGTTTGAAATAAGGAAACAATATTACATTTAATGTCTGGAATATTTCAAACTCATGTTTACCTTAATTAACCTAAATTGGTTCTGAGGTTTAATTAATAGCTTGATGATATTCCAATTGAGTGCCTCTTAAGGCTTTGACATAAAGAAGTAACTCCAAGTTACATAACACCAGTGAAATTGAATAGGCCTAATTTATTTATTTGTAAAACATTGATACTTTTTAAACATTGCTTGAACCAAAATATACAAATGTATTAATAATGTAAATTGTATAATGTATATAATTAATGAAGATAAATTAGTGTATAAAATAAATTGTTGATATTTAGTATTTAAATGTGAAAGAGAGTTATTTGAAGTTTCTTTTGTTTTAAAAACATATACTAAGTGAAAATTTAGTACAAAGGTATTGGGAATATAAATATTTTAACTACACAGCTTAATTCATTTGGAGTATACTTAACTCTGATATCTTAGTAGTAGTCAACATGACCATATAAATTAAAATATGTTTTATATGCATTATCTGAAGAAAATGAAAACTTATTCAAAAACATATATGCACCCTATGTGAATATTCATATGTATATGAATATTACTCAACAACAAAAAAGAATGAAACCTTGCCACTTGCAGCAATATGAATGAACTAGAGATTATTGTACTAAGTTCAATAAGTCTGACAGAGAAAGACAAATACCATATGATTTCACTGATATGTGGAATCTAAAACAAACAGACAAAAAAAAAGAACAGATTCATAGATACAGAGAACAAGCAAAAGTTTTCCACAGTGGAAGGAGGGGAAGAGATGGCTGAAAAGGTGAAGGGAAAGAAGAGGTAAATCTTCCCATTTTAAAATAAGCTGGGGGATGTAGTGTCCAACACCAGTAATATCTATATATATATAAAAGCCTAAGCAACTGAATGACCAAATGACCGAACGACCGGTCAACCGGTTGCTATGATGCACACTGACCACCAGGGGTAGACGCTCAATGCAGGAGCTGCCGTCTGGTGGTCAGTGTGCTCCCACAGCCAATCTCCCACAGCTGGCTAACCTCCCACAGCCCCTCCCTCAGCCGGCCATCCCCCCCACCTCGATTGGCCCCAATCACCGGCCAGGCCAAGGGACCCCACCCATGAATGAATTCATGCACTGGGCCTCTAGTAGTTAATAACATTGTAATAGCTTTGTATGGTGATGGATGATTACTAGACTTATCATGGTAATCACATTGTAAGGTATATATATGTCAAATCCCTGTGTTGTAAATATGAAATTAATATGATATTGCATCCCAACTATGTATATGATTTTTGGTTTCTTTTTGTTAATCCTTACCCCCAAGATATTTTTCCACTGATTTTTAGTGAGAGTGGAAGAGGGAAAGACAGAGAAATCGATGTGAGAGAAATATATCGATTGGTTGCCTCCTGCATGAGCCCTGACCAGGGTCTGGTCTGGGAAGGAGCCTGAAATCACGTTAAGTGCCCTTGACCAGAATCAAACCTGGGACCCTCTGGTCCACAGGCCAATGCTCTATCCACTGAACCAGGCTGGCTAGGGCTCAACTATATTTTAATGAACAATTTTAATAACTAAAAAGATCAAATTTGAGAAAAAGTAATTAAGAGCTTCTTTAGATATTATTTTTCAGAAATAGAAATATTTTATAAAATAGTTTTTTAAGGAATTCAATAGTTTATTTAATTGTTATTCACTTAATGTCCAAAGGAATTAATATTTATTACCCTGAATTTATTTTCTGAATTCACGTATCCCCTCTACCCTGGCCTACAAAAACTAACTTGTTTTTGTTCACTATAGAATAGTTTTTCCTGCCCTGGAATTTTATATGCAGTAAATTGAATTTCACAGTATCTTCTCTTTTGCTCAGCAAAACATACTTGAGGTGAATTCATGGGGTTTCATGTATTGGTCATTTGTTTCTTTTCACTGTGAGTAATTACACATTCCTCATTTTTAAACCAGTTTACTTGTTAATGGCGTTTTGTGTTGGTTCTAGTTCTTTTCTTTAATAAAGCTGCAATAAGCATTTCTGTACATTTTTTGTAGATATATATTTTTTATTTCTCTGTTAAATAACCAAGAGTGGAATTCCTGGGTTGCATGCTAAGTACATATCTAAGTTTAGGAAAAAAGTTAGATATCCAATTTTCTACTGAGTCAAGCATTTTCAGGCAGCTAAGGATAACTTAGAGAAAAATACAAGGGATTAATGAAGTTATATATTTATCTCAATAGATAGATAAACAGATAAACATGTCTATTTTTTTAACAGAAAGAAGAAATCTATTCCAAGGAAGAAAGCCCAGTGTATAGCTTTTATGGGAGAATGCTGGTTCTAGCAGTGAGTGTCTGTGAATGAATCACATTAGAACCCTGATAGCTGGATACATGTCATTTGAACAAATGAAAAGTATCCAATTGAGTTGCTTTATGGTCCCACTGCAGGAGTGGGATAGCCTGCACTAGTATTGCTTCAGAGAAGAAAATCACTCATAAAAATTCAGCAGCCTGAGCTTTAATACAGATACTCCGTAGCAGTAAAAAACAAAACATTTAGAATAAAACACACACACACACACACACACACACACACACACACACACACACACACATTCCACCTTGGTGAGCTTGTTAAACTCTAATGATCCTCAGGTTTGGCATCTTCAGAGGATATATTCCTTTGTGGATTTAATATATCCCTAGAGTTTTTGGATAATTCAAGATGAATCTATGCAGGAATAATATCAAGAGGGAGTTGTTGGAATTCTTAATGAGAATCAAAATAAAAGATATTCAATCTTACTTGTACCTGGAATTATAGACGTTTTACAATTGATTAAATTGGATATGATACTTGCATAAGAAGAGCAATCAAGAAAAGATAACGTTTATAAGAAATGTAAAGCACAGTCTTTGGGCTTAATCATATCAGAGTTTGAATCATTATCACTTACTTTGGATAAATTATTAACCCTAGAGAGTTGCCTTTTGATAAATAAACTGTTACATTAATATAATGAATTGGAGATTACCTTAATAAAAATCAAGATTCTAAGCCAAACTATTAAATGGAAATATTTTTAAAGAAATATTTCTTCCTTAAAGGGGTGGAACAGAAATGGAAACAGAAAATTAAAAAATTGAGTCACAGGGGACACTTTAGCTGTGTGCAGACAGTGTATGATATGCCCAGCATAGAGTAGTGTATTCATTTCAACTGTACAAATTGCCTTAACCATGTTTTCAGCTTCTGTAAATTTTATGTTTTAACATGTACCCTATGTACATAATCTGTACATGCTTTGTCTGGATGACCCAATATGCTGGAGTCACCTCATCTTGGCATCATGCCTCCCTTGCCTCCCTCTTCAGTCAGGGAGCATCCTCCTCCTGGGGGTGTGCTTTTCAAATACATACAAACCGACTACTCCAGAGCATATACTCCAACTCACTTCTCTTGTTGGGCTCTCATTCTCCGGAACATTGTACTATTCCCGTCCTAGTCATCCTAGTACCAGACAGAGCCCACTGAAAGTATTCAAACCAGCCAATCCTAAGCCTGTTGTTTACCCTCTCCTGCCTGTTCATTCCTTTGAAAACCACAATGAACATTTTGCCCACAGTTACCCCTTCCTGAATACCACCAACCTTGCTTTGTCCTATGTGTTCCTTAGCATGGTGTGTCCTAGCCTTGTGGGAACTATGACTAGTAAACTGTCTTTTCAATGGAGATCATCTCCTGATCCTTTGACCTTACTATTTCTTAAAATTTCTATTAATACTCCATATTTTAAAAGGATAAAAGGGTTATAGGGAATATGAAACAAATTCCAATAATCCAAATTTCTTGTTCAACTTTGTTTTTAATTTAACTTCACATTTAGTTTGCTCATAGCTAGACAAAGAACTAATTAGATTTCTGGTCTTCTAATAGCCATTTTTCTTATTATATATTAATTATTAGCTTCTATTAATTTATATTAGTTTGTGTGAATTAAGCTAGATATCTTTGGCCACATGAGACTGACTTATCCCAATAGTTAAGAGTTCATTTTGGCTGAAGATCATTTGGGTAGTGGCAAATTAGCCATTACTACCACCTTGGGGAAGATGTCTGGCAGTCAGCTACATTCTCCTTGGTTCACTGCAAGAACTTCTATTAAAACTATTTCAGAAATAGTTGAGGTAAAATTGGTATTATTGCTGCCCAGAATAAGCATTCATTATCATGATCATCATCACTATTACTGCTATTATCTACGTGGAATTAAGGTATTGATCGTATTAGCTCTAAGCTTTCTTTACTTCTGAATAGTGCATGTGATTATTTACTAAGTAATTTCTGTTGGAAGATTGGTTATTCTGATCTAAACTGTCATTAGTCATAAATACATCAGTCTGGCTGATTTTCTAATATAACATGCAATATATTCTTAAATATAAATAGAAAACATATACATTTATTTACAAATATAACCACAAACAATAACAGTGAAAGTAATAAACAAAATTTAATTGTGGATTTCAATGTTGATGAATCAAATAGAATCAGGTGATTTTCAGTAATAGAAAATATAATGTCTGAAATGACTTAAAATGGTTTTAATTAAAGGTTAACCCTTGGAAATATAAATGTGACAATTGAATAAGAGTCTTTTAAGCATAAAGGTATGCCAATGTTTTAAAATTCATTATGTAATTGTATATCATATGTGTAAAATCACTATATAAATTATATGAGCCCAGTCAGTGTGGCTCAGTGGTTGAGCATTGATCCATGAACCAGGAGGTCCCTGGTTTGATTTCCAGTGGTCAGGAAACATGCCCAGTTTTAGGGCTCAATCCCCAGTAGGGAGCATGCAGGAGGCAACCAACTGATGTTTTTCTCTCATCGATGTTTCCATCTCTCTATCGCTTTTGCTTCCTCTCTCTCCAAAAAAATCTATAAAAACATATTTTTAAAAAAATAATTATATGGATAAAAATAGATTATAATTTATGAGAAACAGGCACATAATTTGGCCATAAATATTGGCTTCTGTTCTTATATTTAGTACATTTAATTTTGCCATACTTATATTTTAAAAATGCATACATATTATAATGACAAAAGTTGTGGAGCATCTTATAGATATAAGTAGTTCATTGTACTAGCAAATAGTGAAGTAAAACACATAAAATATTATTCAGACATTACTTTAAAAATTATATTTTGGGGACATTTATACATGACCTTTCTATGATAACATATACATAACTTGGATAATAAACTTTGAATATGTTCACCTCACTCTAAGAGGCTAATACAACATGACACTCTCATAATAGAATAACATTCTTTAATTTTTCTTATTGAAATTACCATTTTATCTTTGTTCATAATTTTCTATCATATCCCCTTAATTGCTTTTATACATATATCTTTTTTTATTAAATATTTTTATTGATTTCAGAGAGGAAGGGAAAGGGAGAGAGGTATAGAAACATCAATATTGAGAGAGGATCATTGATCGGCTGCCTCCTGCATGTCCCCCACCAGGGATCAAGCTCACAACCAGGCATGTACCCTGACTGGGAATTGAACCATGACCTCCTGGTTCATAGGTCCATGATCAATTACTGAGCCATGCCGGCTGGGCTACATACATCTTTTTTTCCTTAGTGTCCTTATGGTTTCTCCTACAATTAAAAAATATACAGTATATACATATAATACATATATATGAAACATAACATTCTTATAAAAATGCATGGGACAAATATGTAGAGTTTAAAACATGTTTATAAATCAAACATCCATTTAGCTACCATTGAGATGAAGAAACAAGATTATTTTTTCACACGGATAGGCTCTCCATTAGATTTATAATACAACTAACTTGGTACTTCCAAAATCAATTCTGAAATAACAACTCCTTAATATAGCAGTTGTACCCCCAAAATGGCCTCTCTTTTTTATTCATGTAATTGGTATTTTGACCTAATGCAGGTATCTCCAAATTTGAAGCAGCCACAACAAACCTAAATTCCTTTAATGATTTTAAAAACTATATCCACTTTTAGCTCTGAGTATTACAGTGTTAAACTTCATGTTTTCTTAGATGATCTGTTTTAAAGTCAAATTGGACTCATAATGAAGTAAAAAATTCAATATGGGAAGAGTATCTTCTCATTTTGGATTAAAAGAGTCACAAGGATAAACACAATTTTGAGAAAATTAGGATAAAGCACACCACACAGGTTTGGTAATGAGTAAGCAAAAAGAAAAAAAAAAGGGGGAGGGGACCATATAGCAGAATGAGAGCTCCTGCCCTCCAAACCTAAAGAACAAAGATGCCCTTTAGAAAAACTGAATTAAATGTTGCCATCTAAAATAAAAGTACTTAAAAAATTTATTCTGCTATAACTGGCATTTTTTAAGTTGTTTCAAATAACAACTTTTTTTTTTTTATTGCTGAGTAATAGTCTATGATATGGATATACCACCATTTGTTTAAACTCTCAAACAATAAAGGACATTGGATTATTACCAGTTTATAGCTGTTATTATTTTTTCCTTTTTATTGAATTTATTGTGCTGACACTGGTTAACAAAATTATACAGGTTTCATTTGCACAATTCCACAGCATATCATCCATAATCTGTACATTATACTTTGAGTGTTCAGCACCCCAAGTCAACTCTCCATCCATCACCATTTATCCCCTCTATACCGTCCTGCACCTCCCTACACTCCCCCTCTCCAAGGCAATCACCACACTGTTCTTTCATGCCCATGAGTTGTTTTCTCTCTTTTTCTCTTTTGCTCAATAGAAAGCTCATGTTGTACAGTAAATAGTTTGACTAAAAATTAATGACTTTTTTAAAATTTGTAGAATTATATTTTGAGTAGAATATTACCTAAATCACTTTTAGATTATGTAAAATAATAGATTATCTATACTAATAAAAAGGTGATATGCTAATTAGAGTGAATGTCTTCCAGATGTCCATCCGGACAAGCCACAGCAGCTGTGAACCCCAGGGCTCAGGCAGCTGTGGGCTCAGGCAGCCGTGAGACCTGATGGCTGCAAGGCCCAGGGCTCAGGCCTCACAGCCATGGCAGCCGGCAGTGGCAGTAGCAACGAGGGGGTGATGGGGGCGGAGTCTTCCCATAATCAGCCGGTAGACTCCCACAGAGGTAAGCCAGACTGCGGCTTAGGCCCACTCCCCAGGGAGCGGGTCTAAGCTGTCAGTAGGATATTCACTGAGGGCTCCAGGACAGAGAGGGGGCAGGCCAGGCTGAGGGACAAATTTTCATGCACTGGGCCTCTAGTCTGTAATAATTAGACTGGTGGACATCCTTCTGGACAACCTTCTGGATGAAGCTTTTGCGGGGCTGGGGCTGAGTTAGCCACGGTGGCAGCAGGGGCCAAGCCCCTTGCATGAATTTCGTGCATCGGGCCTCTAGTAGATATATAAATAGAAAATGGATAGATGGATGGATGTACTGATAAACACATAGATAGACAGAATTACATATCGACTTCTGTCAACCTTTCTGTGTTTCACATTGCTTGGTATTACACATTTCAGTGTCTATTAATAGATCTGTCAACCTTTCTGTGTTTCACATTGCTTGGTATTACACATTTCAGTGTCTATTAATAGAATTCCCCTTTACCTGCACTCTATAATCTTCTTCACAGTAATAAAAAAGCAATTTTAAATGCAAAGCCCATATGGAAATTTATCAAATAAAATGTACAAAGTTGAGTATGTTTGTATTGAATAGTGGATAGAAATATTTGTTCTGGTCTTTGTCAATTGTGCATCCTTTACTTAATTAATTACACTAAGCCTCAAATACTTCATTTATTAAATTAGGGGTAGTTATGCTTACCTATTTAGAGTAGATGCCTGGTTAGAAGAGTAAGAATATATAAATTTCATATACAGATTGAAGCTTATTGGATATATATAGGGGAAAAAAACCTATTTTACCCACTATTCATTCAATTGTTACTGCATATGCTCATTTAGATGAAAATTAGGATAGGTAACATGACTTCTAATAACTCTTAGGTAATTAAAAGTTATTTGGAAGCATAGTTTTCCATTGTGTAGATGCACCATAGTTTTCTAATCCACTCATCTGCTGATGGGCATTTAAGCTGTTTACCATTCTTAGCTATGGTAAATTGTGCTGCTATGAACATAGGGGTGCATATATCTTTTCTGATTGGTGTTTCTAGTTTCTTGGGATATATTAATAGAAGTGGGATCACTGGCTCAAATGGGAGTTCCATTTTTAGTTTTTTGAGGAAACTCCATACTGTTCTCCACATTGGCTGCACCAGTCTGCATTCCCACCAGCAGTGCACGAGGGTTCCTTTTTCTCCGCATCCTCGCCAGCACTTGTCGTTTGTTGATTTGTTGATGATTGCCAATCTGACAGGTGTGAGATGGTACCACATTGTCGTTTTGATTTCCATCTCTCGGATAATTAGTGACTTTGAGCATGTTTTCATGTGTCTCTTGGCCTTCTTTCTGTCTTCTTTCGAAAAGATTCTATTTAGGTCCGTTGCCCATTTTTTTATTGGATAATTTATCTTCCTTTTATTAAGTTGTATAAGCTGCCTGTAGATGTTGGAGATTAAACCTTTATCAGTGATAACATTTGCAAATATGTTCTCCCATACAGTGGACTTTCTTGTTGTTTTGTTGATGGTTTCTTTTGCTGTGCAAAAGCTTTATATTTTGATGTAGTCCCATTTGTTTATTTTCTCTTTAGTTTCCATTGCCCTAGGAGTGGTATCGGTGAAGAAATTGCTTTGGCATATGTCTGATTTTCTCTGCCTGTGGATTCTTCTAGTATTTTTATGGTTTCACAATGGAATACTACGCTGCTATAAAAAAGAAGGAATTCTTACCATTTGCAGCAGCATGGATGGAACTGGAGAGCATTATGCTAAGTGAAATAAGCCAGGCAATGAAAGAAAAATACCACATGATCTCACTTATTTATGGAAAATAAAGAACATTATAACCTGATGAACGAAAAGATAGATACAGAGGCAGTAAAGCACCAAACAGACTGTCAAATTACAACAGGAAGGCTGGGGAGTGTTGGGGAAGAGGGGAAAGAGATCAACCAAAGGACTTGTATGCATGCATATAAGCACAACCAATGGACACAAGACACTGTGGGAGTGGGATGAGGGCATGTGACAGGGGGTAGGGAAGGCTGGGGGAAGGTAAATGGGGGGAAAGAGATATATGTACTACTATATGTAATACTTTAAACAATAAAAAAAATGTAAAAAAAAGTTATTTGGTTCCTCAAGTCTTAAGAAAATATTACTCCAATAGTTAATATATCTATCCAGTAAATAATTAAAACTTCATTCTAAGTAAAATTTCTGTTCTTCCATACTTATATTTCTCAAAGTAAATTGATTACTGTGGTGAAGAAATTCATACATTTTATTTATTTTCCTACTTTGAATTTCTCCTAATTCTGGGCTGATTCAGATGTTTTTAGTATTGAAGTGAAGAAAGAATTATAACTAATAGAGGTAAATAAATCTATATTTGATTAGCAATATTGTGAGATGGTGCTGACAGTCTTTGTGCTTAGAATATGGCTAAAGATAATTCTTTTCTTGCAAGATATATTATGAGTCTTTTCCCTGTTACCATTAGTGGTTTTCCACAACCTGCTACATTAATTTAGGACACTGAATCTCCTCTGTCTGACCACACAGATCTCTTTCACAACTGAAAGTCAGAAAGAGTACATCCCAGTTGGATCACATTTTCCTTGCAGGTAGCTCTCTTGGATAAAATATAAAACCATCCCAGAGATAAAAAATGGTGGCAGAGCAAGTGGATGCTGCATGGACATGCTCCCAGGAGCAAACAAGTATCACAACTAAAATACAGAAAAACTTCCTGAACAATCAACAGAATACTCACAGGAGAGAACCCTGAAACCTGAAAGTGGAGACCGCAGAGAGACTGGTAGGAGGGGCGGAGGCAAGAAAGGGCTGGCCGGGCTCCATAGAGAGCAACTGAAGTCCTGGAGAGATATCTCAGCTGTGTGTGTGGGGGGGGGGGGTTGCCATTGAGAACTCTGGGATTTAATCCCCAAGCTGGGTACCCCAGCAGAAAGCAAAAGAACTGAAAAGGGTACCCACATAACATCTGGCTAAAAAAAGCAATGGGGCACTGTCTGTCAGAGAGTAACAGCTGAAAATTCAGGTACCCTTGTAAAGGGCCAATGCACAAAATTCCCTGTGGAGCCCCCATCTTGTGCTCCAGCAGAGGGAGGGTGAAGTGGACTAGAGCTGTGAGGGTAGAAGCTAGGACTGGGGACTCAGGGGATAGAGCTTAGAAGGCAGACACCTTAAGTTTCCTGGGCTGAGTCATTCTCTCACACAGTAGAGGACATCTTTCTCACATAGACATCTGCCTTGCCTGGGGGAAGACAGTTGACATACCCTATTGGAAAACACCTTGCCCTGAGGCCACTTAAGAGATAAAAAATAACAATTAGACTCCAGGCAGTAGCAACTCTCCCACCCTACTGAAAAAAAACTCTCGCCACACCTGAGGACAATTGCCTGGAGGGCAATTAAAGTAGGAATCTTATCAGTCTATAGACAGAGGAGGTCTCTGGAGGCTTTGAGTCTCTGCCTGATCTAATTAGTCAAAAACAGCCTTTATACTGTCCTGCATTAAAGATTGTGAGGTGTAGAGGCTCTACCTAATACATAGTCACAAACCCAAAGCACAAGCCAAAATGAGGGGACAAAGAAACAACCCCAATGAAAGAACTAGAGAATTCTCCACAAGAAGACATAAATGAAGCAGAGGTAAGAAATTTATCTGAAACAGAGTTCAGAGTAATGATGGTAAAAATGCTCAACAGCATGAAAAAAGGTATAGTAACTATGAAAAAAGAAAAGTCTGAGATGAAGAATGCCATAACACAAATAAAGAACACATTGGAAGGAAGACATAGCATATTAGGGGAAGCTGAGGATCAAATCAGTGAATTAGAAGACAGAGTTGAAAATATCACTCAATCAGTAAAAAAACAAAAAACAATTAAAAAACAGAATGACAGCCAAAACTGGTTTGGCTCAGTGGATAGAGTGTTGGCCTGTGGACTGAAAGGTCCTGGGTTCGATTCCGGTCAAGGGCATGTACCTTGGTTGTGGGCACATCCTCAGTGGGAGGTGTGGAGGAGGTAGCTGATCGATGTTTCTCTCTCATTGAAGTTTCTAGCTCTCTATCCCTCTCCCTTCCTCTCTGTGAAATATCAATAAAATATATTAAAAAAATAAATAAAAATAAATAAAAAACAGAATGACAGCTTAAACAAAAAACAATTAAAAACCAGAATGACAGCTTAAGGGAGCTGTGGGACAACATGAAACATAACAACATTAGAATAGCAGGTTGCCAGAATAGGCAGAAAGGGAGACAGGCATAGAAAAGGTGTTTGAAGAAATAATGGCAGAAACTTCCCTAACCAGGTAAAGGAAAAAGTCACACAAGTTCAGGAGGCACAGAGAACCCCAAACAAGAACCCAAATAGGCCCATGCTCAGACACATCATAATTAAAATGCCAAAAAGACAAAGAGAGAATCTTAAAGGCAGTAAGAGAAAAGAAATCTGTTACCTAGAAATGAGTTCCCATAAGGCTGACACCTGATTTCTCATCAGAAACTCTACAGGCCAGAAGGGAATGGCATGAAGTACTCAAGGTTTTGGAAAGAAAGAATCTAAGACCAAGATTACTATATCCAGCAAGGCTATCATTCAAAATTAGAGTCCCGGTGCATGAAATTCATACATTCTGGGGGGTTCCTCACCCTGGCTAGCACCATCTCACAGTCTGGGAGCCCTCAGGGGATGTCCAGCTTAGGCCTGACAGCTTAAGCCTGCTCCCCATGGGAAGTAGGTCTAAGCTAGCAATTGGACATCCTTAGTGCTACCATGGAGGTGAGAGAGGCTCCCGCCACCACAGCTGCACTAGCCAGCCATGAGCCCAGCTTCTGGCTGAGCAGTGCTCTCCCTGTGGGAGTGCACTGACCACCAGAGGGCAGCTTCTGCATTGAGAATCTGTCCCCTGGTGGTCAGTGCATGTCATAGTGACCAGCTGTTCAGCTGTTTAGTCAATTTGCATATTAGCCTTTTATTATATAGAATAGTTGATCAAATAGAGCTTTCCAGACAAAAAGAGGCAAGAGAAGCACATCACCACCCAGCCAGCATTACAAGAAATGCTAAAGGAATTGCTGTAAAGAGAAGAAACAGAGAGGGAAAGCTAGCCATACAGAAATATAATGGCAATAAATAAGTACCTATCAATAATAACCCTAAATGTAAGTGGACTAAGTTCTCCAATCAAAAGACATAGAGTAGCAGGATGGATACAAAAACATGACCCAACTATATGCTGTCTACAAGAGACCCACCTCAGAACAAAAGACATACACAAGATGAGAGTGAAGGGATGGAAAAACAATGTCCATGCAAATGGAAAAGAAAAACAAGCTGGAGTAGCAATACACATATCCAACAAAATAGACTTTAAAATGAAGGCCATCACAAGAGACAATAAAGGTGACTACATAATACTAAAGGGACTGATCCAAGAAGAGGATATCACCCTGATAAACATATATGCACCTAAATTCATTAAAAAAAATCTAGAGAACTTTAACAAAGATATTGATAAAAATACAGTCATAGGAGGGGACTTTAACACTCCAATGACATCACTGGATAAATCTTCCAGACAAAAACTTAAAAAGGAAACAGAGACTCTAAAGGACACACTGGATAAGATGGATTTAATTGACATTTCACCCCAATGCAGCAGAATATACATTCTTCTCAAGTGCATATGGATCATTCACAAAAATCAACCACATGTTAGGACACAAAACAAGTCTCTGCAAGTTCAAGAAGATTGAAATCATATCAGTCATCTTCTCAGATCACAGTGGAATGAAATTAGAAATCAACTACAGTAAAAACACCCAAAAACATTCAAACACATGGATGCTAAATAGGATGTTATTAAACAATGAATGGGTTACCAAGAGCAAGAAAGAATTCAAAAACTTACTGAAAACAATTGAAAATGAACATACAACAACCCAAAATTTCTGGGACACAGCAAAATCAGTGTGGAGAGGGAAGTTCACAGTACTACAGGCATACCTAAAGCAAAACAAAACAAAGAAAGAAAAACAAAACAAGAAAAATCAGCAATAAATTATTTAACCCTACAACTTAAAGAACTAGAAAAAGAACAACAAGAAAAGCCCAGAATAAGTGGAAGGAAGAGAATAATAAAGATTAGAGCAGGCTAACATAGAGACTAAAAAAAACAACAACAAAAAATCATGAAACCAAGAGCTGGTTCTTTGAAAGGATAAACAAAATTGATAACCCATTAGCCTGACTCATCAAAAAACAAAGAGAGAGGACCCAAATAAAATCAGAAATGAAATTGGAGGAGTAACCACTGACACCACAGAAATATAAAGGATTGTAAGAAAATACTATGAACAACTATATGCCAACAAGCTGGACAATGTGGATGAAATAGACAAATTCCTAGAAAAATACAATCTCCCAAAACTGAATCAGGAAGAACAAAAAAATCTGAATAGGCCAATAATTGATGAAATAGAAGCAGTAATCAAAAACATCCCACCAAACAAAAGCCCAGGTCTGGGTGGCTTCTCAGGGGAGCTTTTCCAAACATTCAAAGAAGAACTAACACCTATACTCCTCTAACTATTTCAGAAAACTAAAGAGGAAGGAACACTTCCAAACTCTTTTTATGAGGCCAGCATTATTCTAATTTCATATCCAGATAGATATTACAAAGAAATAGAATTACAGACCAATATCCCTGATGAACATAGCTGCTAAAGTCCTCAACAAAGTAGAAGCAAATCACATCCAGCAATATATTAAAAAGGTCATACACCATCAAGTGGGATTTATTTCACGGATCCAAGGCTGGTACAATATTTGCAAATCAATAAACATGATACATCACATAAACAAATGAAAATACAAAAATCACATGATCATTTTGATAGATGCAAAAAAAGCATTTGATAAAATCCAATACCCATTTTTGATAAAAACTCTCAGAAAAGTGATAATAGAAACACCAATCAGAAAGGACATATGCACCCCTATGTTCATAGCAGCACAATTTACAATAACTACGATTTGGAAATACCCTAAGTACCCATCAGCAGATGAGTGTTTTAAAAAGCTGTGGTACATCTATACAATGGAAAACTATCCTGCTGTAATAAAAGAAGGAACTCTTACCATTTGCAATCTGGAGAGCATCATGCTAAGCAAAATAAGCCAGTCAGAGAAAGATAAATATCACATGATCTCACTCATTTGGGGAATATAGTGAACAACATAAACTGATGAACCAAAATAGAGCCAAAGGAAAAAATAATTAGAATAATCCTGATATTTTCAGATTTTTAATATTTCCTACAAATTTTGTGATATTATACAATGTTAGTACAGCTTTGCTAATATTATTATATTTAATATCTTTATTTTGAAATATTAATTTTATTGCATGTAATATTATTTTAAAATTATTTTTCTTGAAATATTAATGTTTATTGCATGTAACATTATTATACTATAAATGGTTTTTCTTAAAATAAAAAACAAAAAACAAACAAACAAAAAAACAATCTCAGGCCCATTGTCTTTCACATATGTGGTCCACATACGATACATGAGAACACATCATACATTTTTATCTAAACAAGTTCTTAGAGAATAGGCTATCCAAATACTTATTCTAAAAGAACATATACAACTACATGTACACAGTCTTTAGATTTCTTAGGCATGTCTGACATCAGCTAATTAGTCCCCACGATGCAGGAAGCCCATGTCAAAATAACTGAGTGATTTTATAGAAGACACTTCCCTAGGTTTGAGAGTATGCTAAAGAGTGCCTATATATCCATGGCCTCTTATAAAATTAAAAGTCTAAAAAACAAAGTAGTGCAATATGAGAGAAGAGAAATTTTAGTGTGTATTTAGAGTGCAGTGAGACTCTTTACCCTTTTAGACTTTTAGTTTGAAAAATCTTTCACTTCACTTTAATATGCTAGTATTATTATGATAGTAAGCTTATAGTTACTCTCTGTGTCTTGAGGTCTCCAGTAAAACTGTAATTAAAATAGTGATATTCTAAGCAGTCAATAAAAATTCAAAGTTTTAAATTCAGTTTCTAACACATAATAAATATTTAGTAATTACTAATTGTTCTTTCCTATATAGCAAAAATAATATTTATGATATTTTTATGCTAAAGATGTTTAAGAGACTCAAATTTGGGGAAAGAGTTTTCTGGAAAGATAAACTATCTTATTTTGCAACTATAATATACTAATAAAAATAGATTTTACTGAACCAAAATAGATATTTAAATATACATCTATACACATATACATATATATCCTATCTAATAAAAGAGTAATATGCAAATTAACCATCACTCCGCTACACCCACAAGCCATGCCCACAAGCCAATCAGGAGCGAATATGCAAATAAACCCAACCAAGATGGCTACGGCCATAGAGAGCAGGAGGGAGGCTTGGGTTTCCCCGGCAATGGAGGAAGCCAAGATTTCCGCCTGCCCTTGCCGGCCTAGGCCTCCACTCAAGGCTACAAAGTTTCAATGACAGAAGATACATAAATCCCAAGAGAAATGACTGCCACCACAGAGCAAGCAGAAGGCTTAGCTTCGCTCCAGGCTACAAAGTTTCAATTGTAGAAGATAAATAAACCCCAGATACTAGGGCCTCCACTTGGGTCACCAGGGGGTGTGGCCGGCCTGCAAACCACCACAGGCCCCTCGCCCAGGCTGCTCCACACCCCAAGGGAACCCCCACCCTGATCCGGGACACCCTTCACAGCAAACCAGCTGCCCGCCCACCCCCCCCTCCCCCCCGGGCACCAGGCCTCTATCCTATCTAATAAAAGAGTAATATGCAGATTGACCATCACTCCAACACACAAGATGGCTGCCTCCATGTGGACAAAGATCCTTCCCCCATGTGGACACAAGATGGCCACCACAAGATGGCCAGCAAGGGAGGGCAATTGGGAGGGACCAGGCCTGCAAGGGAGGACAGTTGTGGGTGATCAGGTTAGCAGGGGAGGGCAGTTGGGAGGGACCAGGCCTGCAAAGGAGGGCAGTTAGGGGTGACCAGGCCTGCAGGGGAGGGCAGTTAGGGGCAAACAGGCTGGTAGGGGAGCAGTTAGGCATCATTCAGGCTGGCAGGGTAGTGGTTAGGGGTGATCAGGCTGGAGAGCAGAAGTGGTTAGGGGCAATCAGGAAGGCAGGTAGGCGAGCAGATGGGAACCAGCAGTCCTGTATTGTGAGAGGGATGTCCGACTACCCTTTAATATGCTAGTATTGTTATGATAATAAGCTTATAATTACTCTCTGTGTCTTGAGGTCTCCAGTAAAACATCCCGATACTAGGCCAGGCTGAGGGACCCCAAATCCATGCACCAGGCCTCTAGTATGCATATAAGATCTTTGGTTAATCTCTTCCTGCCCTCCCCACACCACGTTCTGTCTGATATTCTTCAGTCTTTTCCATGTTTCCATGCCTGTGGTTTCCATTCCTGTGTTGAGCATCTGCCCCCTGGAGTTCATTGTGCATCATAGCTACCAGCTGGTCAGACTGCTCACTTAGGCTTTTATATTTATACTAGAGGCCCGGTGCATGAAATTCATGCACTGGGGGGGTTTGTCCCTCAGCCCAGCCTGCACGCTCTACAATCTAGGACCTCTAGGGCAGTGGTAAGCAAACTCATTAGTCAACAGAGCCAAATATCAACAGTACAATGATTGGAATTTCTTTTTGAGAGCCAAATTTTTTAAACTTAAACTTCTTCTAATGCCACTTCTTCAAAATAGACTCAGCCAGGCTGTGGTATTTTTTAGAAGAACCACACTCAAGGGAACAAAGAACCGCATATGGCTTGCGAGCTGCAGTTTGCCGACCACTGCTCTAGGGGGATGTCTGACTGCCGGTTTAGGCCCGATCCCATGGGACCAGCAGTTGGATTTCCCTCTCACAATCCAGGACTGCTGGTTCCCAACCGCTCACCTGCCTGCCAGCCTGATCACCCCTAACCACTCCCCTGCCAGCCTGATCGACGCCTAATTGCTCCCCTGCCAGCCTGATTGTCCCCAACTGCCTTCCCCTGCAGGCCTGGTCGCCCCCAACAGCCCTCCTCTGCTGGCCCGGGCACCCCTAACTGCCCTCCCCTGCAGGCCTGTTTGCCCAGTACTACCCTCCCCTGACAACATTCTTGTGGTGGCCATCTTTGACCACATGGTGTGGTCATCTTGTGTGAGAGCATGAGGATCAATTTGCATATTACCTCTTTATTATATAGGACTAGAGGCAGGGTGCATGAAATTAGTGCATCGGGGGAGTCCTTCAGCCCAGCCTACACCCTGTCCAATCTGGGACTTTTTGCAATCTAGGACCGCTGGTCCTAACTGCTAGCTTGCCTGCCTTCCTGATTGCCCCTAACTGCCTCTGCCTGCTGGCCTGATCACTCCCTAACTGTTCCCCCCTGCCAGCCTGATCGCCCCTAACTGCCCTCCCCTGCTGTCCTGATCACCCCTAGCCACCTCTGCCTTGGCCCCCACCACCATGGCTTTGTCTGGAAGGATGTTCAGAAGATGTCTGGTCTAATTAGCATATTACTCTTTTATTAGTATAGATAGATTAGAAATTGGTATAGTTCTAGATGCAAAGATTTGCATCTGTACAAAATTTACCAAGCAAATTCCAATAAAATGTAATTATAATATGGATATTAAGTAAGGTTTAATTGTACATACCTGGTCTTTCTTAAGAGTTTCATAGCCCATTAAAATAACACAATATTTTCAGAATTTACTCCATTGAAATGCCAATGCGAGTAAGATATTGGTGCTGCAACAACTTTAATAAGAAGGGAACTAAATAGTAGGAAAATTATCTTCACAATTCTCTTATACAGTATTCTTTTGATATGCAAACTTGCATGTGTCTGTGTAGGTTGATATCACAGCATGTAAATAATGAATATGTAACTAATTAAATGTTATTAAAATATGATATTAATAAATAAATGATTATATTATTGTTTTTATCAAAATTAATATAAATAATAACATTGTAAATAATGATAGAAAAAAATTTGTTCATCTCTCACTTTCTCCTCAAAGGAGTAATTTCTATAAATGGGAGAATTATTTTGTCAGAATATAAACTTTTTAAGATGCCTAATCAATATTGCCAAATTGCTTTTCAAGGAGGTTGTACAATCTAAATTGCCAACAAATATGAAAGTTAGTATCTATTTCCTTATACCACATGAACATTGCTTTGCATATGAAATTTAGCATGTGTACCTCTTAGAATGAATAAAATGAGAATTTTATTAGGTACTTAAATTTTTTTAAGAAGTATCCTGTCTTCTGTGCTTGAGTGTAATAATTGTATTATTATCATTGGATTTTGAATGTCTAAACTTCGTTATAATTGCTGAAAAATTAGAGAAAGCCTTCTTTTTAAAAAATATATTTTTATTGGTTTCAGAGTGAGGAAGGGAGAGAGGGAGAGAAACATTAATGATGAGAGAGAATCACCAATTGGCTGCCACCTGCATGCATTAATGTTTAACAAAGCACCATAATACTCAATGTCTAGATTTAACAATCATACCTATACCTCACTACACAATTTTAATTGTTTTCTAAAAACTCTTATGTTAAATGAAAAACTATCAAGTAAAAAAGCATTAACTTTAATTGAAAAAATTATAATGAGTACTACCACAACTATGAAGTCCAAGCAATTGTCACTGATTAGAAAATATTAAAACTAAGCAACATACTTAATATAAGTAGTAAACAATAATTGGAAAGTAAATTAAAACACTTTGTATATAAAACATAATGTAGTGATAAAACATAATAGCTAATAGTGAGTGGAAGAAGGTTATGAGGAATATTATTTAAATTATGCATTATTTTATTGTTTTATTATACAATGTTTTCTACATTGACTTTTTTAGCTTACAATAGACTCAAAGTTATTTTGCACTTAAAATGAACTCAAGAATAAAGCTTAGCACAGAAAAACTACCCTTAGGGCAAAATAAGAGCTGAACAGTAAGAATATTTTGTAATGCATGAATATGGTACGTATGGAAAATGAACTGGAAAGTCATGTAAGTTACTATTTCTCCATCCCTTTCAATTGGTGTAAGTATGCAAAGCCCAACATTCTGTATTTGTGTGAATATAGTACACAATCGAAATATGCCCCATGTGATATTTTCTGAAAAGAAACTGATATGTTGAGTAAATTGGAGGGTGTGCCTTTTCCTGATGCTCAACTATTAAAAGGTGATTTTAAAAATTTTATTGTATTTGGGAGTATAAAAATTACATTAGTTTTTTTAAAAGAAAACAAAAGGAAATTGTTTGATTAAAAAGCAAGTTTTTAATTGCCACATTTTTTTCCATTTATTTTACTATTTTAAATCAGGTACCAAATATTATGACACTTTACCAGTATGTAGTTAGCCATGCACCTCCAAAAAACTCCTACAAGTTTGTATAAACAAAATACATCTAATGTTCTAAAGGCTGCTTTAATATTGTTATAATACTAGAGGCCCAATGCACGAAATTCATGAAAGAGTAGGCCTTCATTCCCCTAGCTGCCAGCACCGGCTTCCCTCTGGCACCCGGGACCCCGGCTTCCCTCACAGCCCCAGCTTCATCTGGAAGGTCATCTGGAAGGACATCTGATATAATGAGCATATTACGCTTTTATTATTATAGACTAGAGGCCTGGTGCATGAATTCGTGCACCAGTGGGGTCCCTCGGTCTGGCTTGTGAGATCGGGCCAAAACCAGCTCTCCAACATCCTCTGAGGGGTCCCAGATTGCAAGAGGGCACAGGCCAGGCCGAGGGACCCCACCAGTGCATGATCGGTCCTGGGGAGGGACATGAAAGGTTGGCCAGCCGGGGAAGGACAGTGGGAGGGCTCCAGGGCATGTCCTTTCTGTCTTAGTCAATCCCAATGGGCTGGACCCCAGCAGCAAGCTAACCTACCAGTCGGAGCATCTGTCCCCTGGTGGTCAGTGCATGTCATAGCGAGTGGTTGACTGGCCTTAGCATATATTAGCATATTATGCTTTGATTGGTTGAACGGATGACCAGATGTCTGGACAATTAGCACATTAGGCTTTTATTATATAGCTTACAGTCTATATTAACTTTTCCCCATTTACCCCCTCAACTGCCTTTTAACTATTTACTTCAGTGGTGGTATGTTGCCTATTGGAATATTTGTTTAGTAGGAAGAGGTTAGACTTCATTGGATTTCCAGATGTCGGATCTAATATGAGTGAGCAAATGTTATAGACAGGCATATTTTTTCCTAACATTGGGATGACCTGCCTTTTGAAATAATAAGCTTCAATTATTTAAGCAAGATATGACTTTGCTTCCCAAAGGAAGAGACAGCTGAATTGAAAAATAAAATAATGGGAAAGAATTTATCAGACTAACACTAATCAAAAGAATGCTAGAATGATTATATTAATAACAGAGTAAATTTCTGGGCAAATATACTAGATCCCCTGGAGATTGAAAGGATAGTAAAAGTGCCTTCAAATTCTTAACCCAGATAAAATAGATCAATTCTTTGAAGGACACAATCTTCCAAAACTTACACAAGAATAAATACATAATTGGAATATACTTCTGTCTAATAAAGAAATTGAATCAATCAATAATAATCTTTCAAAAACAGAAAGCAGTAGGATGAGATGGGATTACTGGTTAATTCTACAAAAACATTTAAGGATAAAATTATACCAATTCTCTACAATCTCCTTTAAGAGATAAAAAGCAGCCCTAGCCAGTTTGGCTCAGTGGATAGAGCGTTGGCCTGCGGACTGAAAGGTCCCAGGTTCAATTCCAGCCAAAGGCACATGCCTGGGTTGTGGGCTTGATCCCTGGGTTGTGCAGGAGGCAGCCGGTCAATGATTTTCTCCCATCACTGATGTTTCTATCTCTCTCTCCCTCTTCCTTCCTCTCTGAAATCAATAAAGAAATATATTTAAAAATGAGAGAGAGAGAGATAAAAAGCAGAGGGAATGATTTCTAACTTACCCAATTTGGCCAGCATTATCTATCCTAATACAAACTTTACAAGAAAAGAACTACAGACCAATCTTTCTTGTAAATATAGATGTAAAAATCCCCAACAAAATATTAGCAAAATGAATCCAAGTAAATATAAAAAGATATATATATATATATATATATATATATATATATATATATATCCAAGTGGGACTTATTTCAGTTATGCAAGGATGGTTTAACATTCAAAAATTAATGTAATTCATCACATCAACAGACTAGAAAAGAAAGTTTACACACTATCAATAGATGTAAAAAAAAGTATTTAAAAAAATTTAACACTCATTCATCATAAAACAACCAGCAAGCTAAAAATAGAAAGGAATTTTCTCACTTATTAAAGTCTATCTACAAAAAAATGTGTATATACAGCATCCACCATACTTAATGGTTAGACAATTTAATTTTTTCCATTAAGATCAAATACAAGGCACCCAGCCAGTGTTGCTCAGTGATTGAGCGTTGACCTATGAACATGGAGGTCATGGTTGATTCCAGGTCAGGGCACATGCCCAGGCTGTGGGCTCAGTCCCCAATAGGGGGCATGCAAGAGGCACCTGATCAATGATTTGTCTCTCATCATTAATGTTTATCTCTCTCTCCCTCCCCCTTCCTCTCTGAAATTAATAGAATTATCTTTTTTAAAAAGATCAGGTACAAGGCAAGACTGTCCACTCTCACAATTACTTTGCAAATTCTTTTCAACAAAAAAGACTACAAAAAAATCCTCTTGGAATTAAAAATAAATTATAGCAAGTTTTGTTGGATAAAGATTAATATACAAAAGTTAATTGTTTTCCTATATATCAACAGTGAACAAGTGAAATTTGAAGTTAAAAACACAGTAACATTTATATTAGTGCCCAAATAAATAAGTACTTAGGTATCCTATATAATAAAGAGGTAATATACAAATTGACCGTCCCTCCAACACACAAGTTGGTCGCCCCCATGTGGTCAAAGATGGTCACCCCCATGTGGACACAAGATGGCTGCCACAAGATGGCCAGCAGGGGAGGGCATTTGGGAGGGACCAGCCCTGTAGGGGAGGGCAGTTGGGGGTAATCAGGCCAGCAGGGGAGGGCAGTTGGGAGGGACCAGGCCTGCAAGGGAGTGCAGTTAGGGGTGACCAGGCCAGCAGAGGAGGGCAGTTGGGGGCAACCAGGCCTGCAGGGGAGGACAGTTAGGGCCAACCAGGTTGGCAGGGGAGGGCAGTCAGGGGAAATCGGGCCAGCAGGGTTAGGCATCGATCAGGCTGGCAGGGGAGTGGTTAGGGGGTGATCAGGCTGGCAGACAGGCGAGCGGTTGGGAGCCAGCAGTCTTGGATTGTGAGAGCGATGTTCAACTGCCCATTTAGGCCCGATCCCGGTGGCCTAAATGGGCAGTTGGACATCCCTCAAGGGGTCCCAGATTGGAGAGGGTGCAGGCTGGGCTGAGGCACACACACCCCTGTGCACAAATTTTGTGCATCGGGCCTCTAGTACTAGTATATCTAACAAAATATATACAAAGTCTATATGAGGAAAACTACAAAACTCTAATAAATTAAATTTAAAAAAAATTAAATTAAAAAAAAAAGAATAGCCCTGACTAGTTTGCCTCAGTGGATAGAGCATCAGCCTAGGGACTTAAAGGTCCCAGGTTTGATTCCAGTCAAGGGCATGTTGTGGGAACATCCCCAGTAGGGGGTGTGCAGGAGACAGCTGATTGATGTTTCTCTCTCATCGATGTTTCTAACTCTCTATCCCTCTCCCTTCCTCTCTGTAAAAAAATCAATAAAATATATTTTTTTTAAAAAAAGAATAAATAAATGGAGAGATAGTCCATGTTCATGGTTAGGAAGAGAGTATTTCCAAGATGAGAGTTATTCTCAAATTAATTTATAGCTTCAATGCAACTGCAATCAAAATCTCAACAAGTCATTTCATCATTATACTGATCTAAAGTTTACATGAGAAGGGAAAAGACCCAAAATATCCAACACAATACTGAAGAAAAATAAAGTCAGAAGATTGACACTCCACAATTTTAAGAATTACTCTACAGGTACAATAAACAAGAGCATGTAGTAATAACAAAAGAATAGACAAACAGATCAATAAATATAAGCAACTGATCTTTGACAAATGAGGGAAGGCAAGACAATGGATTAAACATAGTTTCATCAACATGTTTTGCTGGACCAACAGGACATTCCTATGCAAAAAAGTAAACCTAGATACCAACTTTAAATCCTTTAGAAAAAATACATTACAATCTAAATGTAAAATGAAAAACTATATAACTAACAGAAGATAACATAGAAGAAAACCTAAGTAATCTTGGGCATGGTGATGGTTTTTAGATATAACACCATAGACATAATTCATGAAAGAAATAATTAAGTTGGACTTCATTAAAATTAAAAGTCTTCCCTGTGAAAGACAATGTGAAGAGAATGTTTAAACAAGCTGAAAACTGGGAGAAAATATTTGCAACACATACTTTTCATAAGGACCACTAATCTATATATATAAAAGCCAAGCAACCGGAATGACCGGAAAGACCGGTCGCTATGATGCACACTGCATCAGCCAACTGGCCTGATTGGTGCCCTGATTGGCCCCTCCCCCAACCTCCCATGGCCCCTCCTCCCAGTTGGCCTGGCCCCTGATTGTCCACCCCACCCTGATTGGGGGCAGGTTCAGGCGGCCAACCAACTGAGACACCCTCCCCGCCAGCCCAGCCTGATCAGCCCCCATTGGGGTGGGATGACCAGACCCCACCTATGCACAAATTCGTGCACCAAACCTCTAGTGCAAATATAAAAAGAACATTTAAAACTCAACAATAAGGAGAAAAAAGCACAACCCCACTAAAAAATGAGCGAAACACCTTCACAAACACCTCACTAAAGAAGATATACAGATGTCAAATATGCATATAAAAGGATAACCCACATTATATGTGATCAAGAAAATGCAAACTGAGACAATAATGAGATGCCACTACATACCTATTAGAATGGTCAAAATCCAGAACACTAACACCAGCAAATGCTGGCATGTTTTTGTACCACAACTGCCATTTGTTTCTGGTAGAAATGCAAAATGGTGCAGCCACTTTGGAAGACAGTTTGGAGGCTTCTTACAAAACAAAGCATACTCATACCATACTTAAATATAAATATAATCTTAGCTAACCATCATACTTCTTGACATTTACTCAAAGGAGCTGAAAACTTATGTCAACACAAAAAACAGCACATGGATATTTACAGCAGCATTACTCATAATTGCCAAAAGTTGGAAGCAACCAAGATGTTCTGTGGTACATCCAGACAATGGATTATTTTTCATCACTAAAATGAAATGAGCTACCAAGCCACGAAAAAAAAAAAAAAAAAACAAAAACACAGAGGAAACTTAAATGCATATTACTAAGTAAAAAAAAAAAAAAAAAAAAAAAAACCACAAATCTGACAAGGTTTCATACTGTTTGATTTTAACTATATAACATTCCAGAAAATAAAAATTATGCAGACAGCAAAAAGATGAGTGTAGAGGGTGCCTGGAAGAGCACCTGAGCAA